>NC_134215.1:68092500-70492500 GCF_965140235.1 Caretta caretta
GGCCAAAGCACCTTTGTAGCAGGATAGCAAAAAACCTGTAACATAGTTTATGTGCTGGACTTTTTATTTTATATAATTACCTTTTTATTCCATAACTGTCCTGATTTCTTTTATGCAGCCCATTTCTTCTGTGAAATGTTTGGTGGTTCTGGTGTGTGTGTGTTTATTTTAACATTTCCTTGGGACAGTTATGCTGGGGTAAAAAACAATGATCAGGGGGAAGGATTTGGGGATACAGGGTATTTGAGCCATCCCCCGTGTATATTCTCAAATACTCTAAAACTTTGGAAAAATGGAGACTTGAAAGGATTATTGTTTAGGCCCAAAGTGTAGGTTTTCTCAATGACAGGTTTTAGAAAATATAATATAAATGTTTAAAATAGTCAATTTGCTGTTTGGATTTAAAATCCTTTCCACAGTGTTTGGGCCCTGTGTGTGCTAGTGTATGTGAGTCAGAAAGTGTGAAAATGCTTATAAAGAAAAGTGAATCTGATCAGTCCGTGTAATTTTCCAACCAAAATGAAATAAGTAATTAAAAAACAAAACTATGTTTACTTAAATATTACAGTGCAACAATCAATGATTTTATCAATTATACTTTTATCTTTCTTTAATGACCAGCACTTGCATTGCAGGTCACGAAGTTCGTACTGACCTGGCCAGTATGACAGGCTCATCATTTAACACAGATTAACTTGATTCCCTCTCCTTCCCATCTAACTAAATGTAACCAGGCTTACCTTCAACATCCATCTTGCAGGATTTATTTTGTAATTTTCTTCATCAAATCTATTGTAGGTAAAACAAAGGAAATCCTGTGTTTATGGCTAAGATCCCCTTTTTGGCTTCCTTGCAATATTTCCAGGGTCTGGAGATGTAGATGAGCTGGTTTTAGCCCACAAAAGCTTATGCCCAAATAAATTTGTTAGTCTCTGAGGTGCCACCAGGACTCCTTGTTTTTGCATGTTCTATGTGTGTGTGCCATTTTGAAGAGGGATCATGTCCCTTTGCAATGCCCACAGCACCTACAGTGACCATGTGTTAATTTCTCTTCAACAATCACTTTATTTTGGGGAGGGACTAGTCTGGATTATCCTCATTTAGCCATGGGATGATGTCCTATCTCTCAAATGTGTGCATTGACAGCAGCAGGAGCTATGGAGGCAGTAGCTCTTCTGCATCCTATGTTGGCAGCCTCAGCAGTCTCTTGTCTTAAGCAGTTCTACCATCAGTTCTCCATGCCTGCTAACAGCTTCTGGGCATAACCCACAGGTGGAGGCAGTCTCTGAGGCCTAATAGCATGTACAGTGTTCACTCTATTATGTGTTGATCCTTGTTAGTTTTTGTGCCCGAAACACACATCCTCTGCTTGTTGTTTAAAATCCATGCTCATAGGCTAGTATAGCCCCCATTGTATGTTAGCAAAGATTCGGCAGAGAATGACATGCAGATGACCTGTGTACTGCCACGCATATTGGGCCAAATTCTGTGCTGATTTATACCCCAGTTAATTCAATGGGATTTTAGGGGCTATAAATCAGCACAGAATTTGGCCCAAGAGGGACAATTTGCCAAAGGAATTTGTCCTAGAGGAGTGAGACCCCCCCCCCCCCCCAAACACACACACACACACACACACATAATAAACTGGAATATGACCGTATGTTTGGTACAGGGGTATGTCAAAGCATAAAATTGAGTACTTGGAAATCTATATTTCAATATTTATCTAGCAGAACAATGATTAGTTTGTTTTTCAAGGGCTTCTGAGTGGTTGGGGCCGAGAGTTGTGGGTAAGGTTTAAAGACCTTGCTCAGGCAAGTGGTTCTACTGAAGACATCTGGGCTAGCCATGACAGAGTAAGGGCTATTTGTGTAGGTACAGGTGGCAGGACTGAGCCTTTAATGTCCAAGGGAAATGATTTTTTTTTCTTTTTGGTGGCAGTTCCAATTTGTTGGCTGAAACCAGAGAGAAATTAAGGATTCTGTGCATATTCCTCTGTCTGTTTTTACTAACGTACAGTACATGGAGAGTACACATATAATTAGTTTGAAAACAGGAGAAATTTACCTTTGTAATAATTATATATGAAGGTCCACTCTTTCCTCTGTCCACATCTTGTGCTCCCTAGAATTTGTATATCAGTCAGACCTCAAAGCGAGTGCAGGCTTCCTCGGAGAAAGGTCTTTTCTACTATATTATTTTGTTATAAATTATAATGATCAGTTTAATCTCAAATTACTCTCTAAATATATTTTTCAATAAATTGAAATGAAACTTACCAGCAAAGTCTAAAGTTAACAGCAAAAAAATCTGTATAAATATATATACATTGAATTGTAATTGGATTGCTTTTTCTTTTACTTTCCCTTGGTTATTTCTTCAATAAACTCCATTTTGGAATGTGAAATCCTAACCAAGGTTGCTCCTGCTCTCATTGAAATCTATGGGAGCGTTGCCGTTTAATTAATTGGGAGGAGGTCTATGCCCTAGTATTACAGAGGCATAAACTAAAGCTCCCTAACCCCATCCTCAAGTTGCCTACACTTGTGTATTGTATTTCAGTGGTCACTTTGAAATAGAAAAAGTGATTATTCACACTACTTCTACATATCAGTGTTTCCTGTGCTCATTGTCCTAACAGAGAGGCTCTAATTAGGCAACAAAGACTAGTTTAACTCCAAAGCAGTTAAAGTACATCTGATGCTTCAGAAGATCAAATGTTTTGAACTGCTGATTCACAAGTTTATTGTAGTCCAACTGGCAACTGACAAAAGGCCCAAACCTGCAAGCTGTGAAGCACTTTCTTTAAGGTGCTGGGTGCCCTCAAATCACTTTGAAGTGAGGAGGCACTCCCTACCTGGCAGTGATGAGTCCAAACGCCTCTCTCCAGTGCAGGTAGAGCAGTTTATGACCTCTGAAGTCTACAGCAATACATGCATGAGTATGCAGTTATCTATACACATAGATAACTGTATGGATACAGGTGTGTCATTATAGACTGATGACTGCTTGAAAATCTCAGCTGAGTACAGCAAAATATGGATAGTAGAGTGATTTTTGGAAATGTATGTTAAAATCCTATTTGAACTCTATAAAAGAGTTTATTGCTTAATATCAATGATTTCAATGAGTTTTTTGCAGTTGTGTATAATAGAATAATTAATAGACTCTAATTTCTAAATTTGATTTAAAAGTACAAAGGTTACGGTTGCTTAATTTTTGTGGAACAAGCTATATTCTTATGTACTATACAAAAGAAAAATTCAGATTTTAATCAGTGTGGTATATAGAACATTCTTTACTTACTTTAACTGTATTTTAAATATTTCAGCCAAGATTTGCACATGCAATTATGGGATTTGTGTGTGCAGTTTTGTGAGAACAAATCAGGATCAGAGCCTTAGAAGCTACTCATGATCATTTAGACCTTATAGCTGAATTTCAGTCCCACTGAAGTCAATGGCAAAATTCCCATTGGAGCAGGATTTGATCCTTTCAGTAAATTTCACTATGGCAAATAAAGGGTGTTTGCATATAAATCCTGAACCAGTGTGTACAGATAATATTTGTTCCCAAAATGTTTTTGTAAGTGAGTTACTGTTACATGTCTCTGCTAATACGAAAACGGTGTAATTATTAGTGAAGAAACAAATCAATTAAATACAAGTCTTACTAAATGTATCCGTAACTTTACTGCTGCAGGTATGATTGATTTGCTGTCTGAAGATCTTTATAGTCTTCTATAATAATGTACCAGGAAAAGTGGCTTGGTTAGCTTTAAATTGAGGAAAAATTAGAGATTTTTATATTTACTATTACTGCCTTTCAGTCTCTGATAAAGTTAAAATACAGTAAAGTACTTTTGCCTTTTAGCTGTAAGGGTCTTTCTGCCACCCATATCTGGGGGAATAATGTGGCCTACTTACATTAGCATGAATGGGAATTGCCTGTGTAAATCTACCTGCCATGAATGGGTGAATAGAAGATCTTGTCCTTTAGCTTTCCCTTTGTATTTTTGTCTCATTCACTTTTATCCATCACTACAGGTGCTAATTTTGAACCTGCATTAATGGTGGAAATGCTAGATTTCATTTGTGCCTATATGGAGTTTTTATTTGATTGTTAGGGTTCTTTATATTTTGAGAGATAATCCGAGCCATGGAAGCTACATTTGTCAGAAGAAAATTTCAGCTAGAGTATGACTTTCTAGAAATATCCTTTTGTGAGAGAGTCATGAAAGTTTCCATTGCATTTAGAAACTATTTCCACTATTTGCCTGAAAGGGGCAAATAAATCATCACCACTTTAGGAGTTAGAACAAGGGTCTGAGTTTCAGGACTTATAATTACTATTACCTCTGCCGTTGATTCACTCTGAGATCTTGGGTAATGCATTTAACCTCATTTATGCTTCAGTATTGCCATCTGCAAAATGGGACTAATGATACCTACTTCATAGGGGTATAGTGAAGCTTAGAGGCTGGATGTTTCTAAAGTGGTGTCATATCCTGAGATGCAAGTCATGATGTAAGTGAAACTATTGTTACTGCTGTTTTCTAATTAATCAATATGCAGTAATCTTACTGCTCTAGTGTAAACAAACATATAATTACAAGCTGCTTACAATCAACAGTTTTCCAAATTCTCATCTCCACATTGAATTTCAGCCTTCCTGTATATTGGGATACAACAAACAGTATCATATTGGGCTTGAACCTGCATTCCTTACGCACTTAAAACTACCACTGTCTTCCATGGGACTTTTGAGTGTGCAAGCCATGAAGTATCTGACATGCATGGCTAGGTCTTGGAAGTACCGAAGAAGAATGTACATTCGCTATATCATACACATAGGCCCAACAGGTTGCACCAAGGGCAGGGCAAGGAATCTTGAGTTCAGAAGTTTTTGCTATTGTAGAGATAATACCACTGCAGCACTTTTTGATTTAATTTCCTCTGTTTTGTTTTTCAGTGGTGGTGTAAAAGTGTAAGTAAATTGAGAAGAATATTAGAACCTGATCCAATAATCCTTCCTCATATGGCTGGTGCTACTGAATTCAGTGGGACTACTTATATGAGTAAGGATTGCAGGATTGAGGTCTGACATTACAAGTGAAGTTGTTAGGGTAGAGGCTTTGGCAATATAATGCTGTCAGTTGTTTATAGGGACAGTGTGGCATGCTCTTGGCTCTCATGTCTGTGGTTTGGTTTGGGAAAAGATGACATTGTTGTGGCTCTGAAGGTCACCTAATGCTGCATCTTTTAATATGAAAAGCTTTACTGTAGACAATGGGACTTTTGTATGAGTCACTGCCATAATTATGTAGACTAGAGTGTGCAACATAAACCAAATTTTTTGTAACTTTGCATGCATAATTACCAAGATTGTGACAAACTGTGGTAAATGCACATGACCAATCACGTGTCTGATTTGCTCAGTTGGTCATACTTGTGTGAAAAATGAGGCCACAAGGAATATTTAAAACCATTAGGAAAATTAATTGCTGCACAAGTAGAGATTGTATGTTTGAAACCTAACAACCATCTTATTTTTTTCCAGATATGTCATTTACTAAAAGATCGGTCATATACAATTATTAAATCACTTTCTAGTTGAGGAATTTGAACATTTTTAAGCCATAAAAATACAATTTTCCATACTACAAATGGCTAAATTGAATTAAGGGCCCAGTCAGCAAAATATTTCTTCAACCTTCTGAGTAACACTATTCTTGGATGGCTCTGCAGCAGGTCAACCTGCTGAAGAGAAAAGGTGGTTTGTGGTGGAATCCAAAAGCAAACAAACCTACCTTCAGAAGTGAGGTGCACAGCGGCACATGACTGGAGCCTCTCACTTTCCATGCTGCTCTACTGTCAATGCTTGTCCTGCCCATCTATGTCAGCTACCCAAGGGTTGTCACATGGTTGCTATACAGTTACAACTTGACTCCAGATGAGGAAACAGCTGCTAGAGGCCAGGATCATTACAAGTTTAAAGATCAGAAGTTCCTGGAAGTGGGGTCTTCTGTTCCTACCTCAGTGTATATCTCCATTGTATTACTGGACTACCTTTTCCCCACTTTTGATCTTCAGGCCTAATGGCCCATTTCATCTTCTCCCTGGCTGAGCAACAGAGCAGTGTGCCAAGAATAGACTGCTTCAAGTTTCACTTCTTCCCCAGCTAGCCATCATTCAGTCATACAGAGAATGACCTCCCCACCATTAGGATATGTTCAGTGCAACATCCCCTGGTGTTTTCCCCATGACCCTTATATGCCAGTTGGGTTGGGCACTCCTCCCTGTTGGCAGCCATGGGATGCCTACTTCTGCATGGATGTCTAATAGGGATTTCTATGGCTATTACGGAGGCAATAATTCCATGAGGGAAGTGGAATAATCTTTTGAAGTTCCCTAGCAAAGCATGTCAGTGGAGCATCCATAGCCTTCTCTATGGCTGAGGGTCTATCTAGAGGGTAGGGCCATATATTTGCACGTACACACAAATACATTTAGGATAAGAACTTGTATGTCAAGTGTCAGGGCCATGTAAATGAAAATTAAAGGAGGGAGATTGAATTGTAATTTGGTGACCTATTTTAAGGTCCTGATATTAAAAACAATAGTTTACTGCATACATCAGAATCCATCATTTATTTGTAATAGAATCAGGCATTTATCTCTATTCATTATTCTCTTATGTACATACAAAAACACTTATAAAATAGATTAAAATGCCCTGAATATAATGAATAAGGTTTTGAACCATTGTGTAAAGAATTGTTTTATGTTCACTTAGATTGTAAAATTTTACATAGAATTATCTTATCTTTATGACACTTATTGTAAAGACTTGTCTTTTTACTGGCAGAGACAAGGTATGAATGTTAAAGGGAATTCATCATAGTTGAAGGCGGTAATATGCCTGTTCATTTCAAGGTAGAATGTACAACTAATTACATTTTAATTAAATCTCTAACATCAACAGCTGTTTTAAAGGGTCATTTAAAGCTACATTTAGTTTTAGTATTGTTTAAGATCCTCTTTCTTAATGTGCATATGTATTCATGTATTTTTTCCTCTTTAAAATTTCCCTCCACCTTGCCCAAAGTATTAACAGCTGCTGGTATATATTAAAGACTAAGTGCTGATAAAATTAGTTTTTGTCTTTTTTGCATGCCAGCTATAACTTTTATAAGTAGAGAGCAAAAAGACATGAAACTACCAAAACTGAATTTGTTCTCTTTGTCTTCTTCAAACAAAACCTTCCAGTCCCTCAACTTCAAGAACCAAAATCTTGCATGCTAATTTTCAGCCCACAATGATTTACTTTGTACGTCTGGTTATAAGCCCATTTGTGATGGGTGTACTTGCCCCGCACTGGACAAGAAGGGGTTAATTCCACACTCTGGGCAGAGGAAGCCACACCCCTCCACCCTTACTGGGTTTGCTCCAACTGGAGTACAAGTATGAAAGGGAGTAGCTCAGCTCAGTCTGGGCTGACTGCTGAGGAGGGAAGATGCTTGCTGCATGTTCCAGTCTAGGGGTTGCTGAAGCCCCAGAATGTGGAAGCCAGCCATGGCAAGACTCAGGTGGATAACCAGATGCCTGTGGATGCCCGAGCGGGGTTGGAATTGCTAGGAGCTACCCACACCTAGAAACCTGGAGATGCCCATTTCTTCGAGAGATACAGTAGGAAGTACCCCGGAGGGGACTAGCCATTGTGCTGAAGGACGTCAGCGTGTTTCGGTAGGATCCCCGCTGACTCAGTGGTGAACACGCTTACATCCGACAGGGCCCTGGACTGGGACCCAGTGGAGTAGGGAGGGCCCGGATCCCCCTACCCTGGTCCTAACCCACCCCTAGGTGGTGGCCCACCGCCATCTGGCTACTAAGTCACATAGTTCTGAAGGAGGGGGCAGCCATATTGGTCCTGGCCATCAGGCCACACAGCCCTGAAGGAGAGGGTGGCTATATTGACTCTGACCATTGTGCCACACAGCCCTGAGGGAGAGTACACTGAATTCGGCCACCAGGCCTCATAGCCCTACCAGGAAGGGTGACCTTATAGACTTTGGCCACTAGGTTCCACTGTCCTGAGGCTGGGGGTAGATCAGTGAATTTAACTGTGGGGGCTACCACCCCCCTACCCTGCCCCAAAAGGGGGATGGGGTGAACTTGTCCCATGACATTACTGAAAATAGGGTTCTATAAAAATTGCAGCTGTTAATTATGAAGCCAGGTCACAAATATCTGTTTAAAGTATATGGTTCATATTGTTTGTACTTGTTTCTTCTTAAGGTAACATAGAGGCAGTGTCAAGTATCCTGTATTTGGTTTGTGTGGGGGAAAAAAAATCCAAATGAAATATGTAACAAAAAATCAAGAGCTATAATTGGCGCAGCTTCCACTAACTTCAATGGAATTTGTGCCAACTTATGCCAGGACAGAATTTAGGCCATACAATCTAAATTTTATGACTATTTCTTACTGTTATTTTTATTTTAATTTCCAGGAGTGATATTAGGCAGATGCAGGAATGGAGAGAGGAATGTTCCTGGTCACAGATTGGCTCTGTGGAGTCTACCCCAGTCCTACATCCCTCAACCGTGCCAATGTCACACCCATTGTGCCTTCTGAATGCAGCTCTACATGTGCCACTGATCTGAGCTCAGCACAACATGGCACACCCATGCATAGCCCCACCACATCCAGAAACCACTGTCTCTGGCTCAGTGGATCTGGATTTGCCTTTTATTGCTCAGATACATCCTGTTAAAGAAACACAGCTCTATACTGCACCCATTGAAATCAATGGCACAACACCCTTGACTTTAACTGGAGTAGGTCTGTTAACGGTTAACCAGGATTTTGAATGGGAATGAGTTTATTGCTTCACTCTGCTCATCTCACTGCAGTGAGTTTAATGCATCTCCCGGTCCCTGCGGATTATGGCCTTAGAGCCAGTGTAACTGACCACAGTAGGATCATTAATGGGATCCCCTAGTGGCACAAAGCTGGTGCAGGGTGTTTAGACTCCTCTCTCCCTGCTGCTGTCAAAGGGAGTGTAGCCCTAGCGTTCCTATGCCTGATGATTCCTGGATACCGTATTGGACTCCTCAGGCTATTCACTGTCATCGTAACTTACTGCAGTTGGGGGACAAGCCCTGTGGCAAGGAAGTCCCGTTTGCCTTCACCGCCAACCTGAACTGCACTGTGTGCTCCTCAGCCATAGCCAGGAATTCAGGCCCTCATGTGCTTCAGATCTGGAGTGAATACTTCAAGTGCTGATTACTGTATTACTGTGCAGAAATATGTAGCTAATATCAAGTGCCAATTTTAATATCTAAGTGCCAATTTTCTATAAATATCGAAATGCACTAATCATGAAAACTCTGTCAGACTTGCAAGGTAGCTAAATGACAAGTTGGAATGCCAGTTTGTTAAGACTGCATAATCCAAAAATAACAATTCATTATCCATTTCATGAGGCTAGCCAGGAGGATCAGAAAAACTTGATATTAGCAATGTCTGAGGCTAATAGAATTGATGTAATGGAAGTGATATGACAGCAAAGCTGTAAAACAGCTGAAATTTCCAGTCACTATCAACAAATGAATGTGGCTTCTATCAGAACTAACATATATTAAAAAGAAGAACATAGTAAGACCAATATATTCCTAGTGTAACCCCACTGAAGCAAATGGAGTTACACCAGGGATTAATTTGACCCATTCTTTGCTGTAAAAACAAGTCATTACATGATTCTAGGGCCCTGTTTCCTCTCACTTACACTAGTTTTCCACTGTTGAATAGCGCCATTTCCAATTTACAAGGGTATTAGAAAGGTATTGACCCTTTGTGTTTTACAGGCATATGACTTTTGCTGTCCTTGTAGACAAACCGGTCTGATTTTGCTCTCACATTGGTGTAAATCAGGAGTAACTCCACTGAAGTCAGTACAATAATGTGGATTTAAAACCAGTTTAAATGACAGAAGAATCAGGCCCACAGGGTATTAGCCTCTCTCAATTACACTGGTGTAAAGCCAGCATAGTTCCATAGAAATTACTTGACTTGTTTTAGCTCTACACTGGTGTAACTGAGAACAGAATCTGATCCTCAAAGGTCAGGCTATGAGAAGGCTGTTTCTGGTCAATCAGACGACACAAGTTCTTGCTAGAGTAAAAATGTTTTTTAATTGCAATAATACAAAAACAACAAAAATATTAACTAGTGTAGCATTCTGAAGTGCAATGAAGAGCCCTGCTGCCTGTACTCATGGGGTTCTAGCTATTCCTGGATTAGCCTTTGCTCCAAAAGAACCACATTGCTTATTGAATCATTGGTACAAGGGGTCCAAAGGGTGGAACTTAACTCAAGGCAACTGCAAATATTTTTGAGAAACTCAGAGAGAAAAACCCTATTTTATGTCTTGTTGCTCATATACAGGACAGAGAGTGAGGAGAACTTCATTCTGATTGCTGCTCTGTTTAGGAGCCCTGTGTGACTTTGAGTAAATCACTTAATTTTTTTGCCTCGGTTTCCCCACTTGTAAAATGGGGAAAGTTGTGAGGCTAAATTAATTCATAGTTTTAAAGTGTTTAAAATCCTAATTTGGAGTGTATCATAGCAGTGCAAAGCATTATGTTGCTATGAGAAGCATTAGAATTGGCAAACATTGTTAGGCCATAGTGTCCAGCAATAACTTCTCTTTACTATCCTGCAGGTAGAGAAAAGGGGACACTAATAAACATGCAGCAGCTAGCCTGACAACGGCTGCAACAACTCAGAGCATTTTGATTTGTAAGTCTCTCGGAATTTGCTTAGTGTGTTACTATTTCTCCTTGTTAGCAGCAGATTGAATTGCATAAAACTGAATTCCAGTAGCAGAACAGCTACATAGTATTAGAAGAAATACCAATCACTGCAGTATTGCTTTAGATACACTGCATACTAACATCCAAAATTTACCAAGGCCACTTATTTATATTTCTGAAGAATCATAAGTAAGGTTACGTGATATGAACAAGGGACTATGTCTTGTATGTTGAGTTATTTACAGATTGAAAAAGTGGATTTGTGTTTTTTTTTTTATTTGCCTGTAAAATATTTGAATTGATTTTTTGGCATACAATCACAAATACAGGATACAAAAAGCATCTTCTTGACATTTATATAATTTTCAGTTTTATTTAGCAGTGAATAGTCACACAAAACTCTTTTGTCCTCCTCCGTTACTAAAAGTGTAGTCCCAGAATGCCCTCTCCCCAACCTTTGACCATACAGTTCATCATAGTTTACAGATGACATGTGAGGGGAGATGGCTGAGGTGCCAGAATAATGGAATCTGATTCCTCATAGCATACAATGTTAAAAGTTGGGTGAAATCCTGGCTTCGCTGAAGTCAACGAGAATTTTGTAATTGACTTCAGAAGAGTCAGGATTTAACCCCACGTGCTCTGTGTGTTCAGGAGGCAAGTAAATGTTCCCTTTCCACTGCCATAATACTAATGAAGTTTCATCATGCAGATCTGTTCCAAGTGGTTGATAACTTGATGAATCTGTGCTGCCTCCAGTCAGCTACAGAGTCAAGTTTTTCTTGTGAAGAATTTTCAAGTTACTTTGCAAAGAAAATCATGTTGATTTGTGGGGCGTATTGAGGACTGTGTTGGAATTGCAAACTATCCCTTTCAGAACAAGGGGGCTTCCAGGTCCAGCTTGCAGGCTGGAAGCTTTATAGAAAAGTGTGGGAGCAGAGTAGGTCTGGAAGGAGCCAGTTGAAAGCAAGGTGGGGTGAGTTGTGCTTCTCGGCCTCTCTCTGTTTTTGAGTTCTTGTGTGTTGTTATTCTCAACTCTCAGAAATAAAGTAGCGCTACAACCTTCCAGCAGGAGTATTTATCTTTTTATCTACTTCTCTGTTTGTATGCTGTGAAACATAACAATTTGGATTGCAGAAGAATGATTACTTGGACCTTGTGGAGAAGCAAGGCTGGCCCAAGAATTTCATCTCTTTATTTTCACTATGGTGCACTGCAGTCTGCAGTTTTGTTCGTCCCTCTTTTCCTGCTTCCCCCTTCTTTCTTGGGCAATTAGAATCTTATCTGGATCTTTCAAAAAGATCCAAGTTTTGGTTTTGCAACATTTTAATGGATTTTTCAATTGTTATAGCAGAAGCATATATGACTTGCAACTTCTGTGATCAACACCGGGTTCACTCAGCCCTCTCTCACAATGCACATTTTAAGATTATTTATCTGTTCATTTCCTTTTCACTATCTTTAGTCACATAGATGTTGAAATGATAACCTATCTTCTTGTTCTCTGCCCTGGGGTTTCTTCTTTCTCTTTCTGTTCCTGGTTTGAACAACAATGATGTCTGTGCAGAATTCACATAAGGAAACCAGCATGCACATACTTACCAGATGCCGCCAAATCATCCGACCATATGAGTTCGTGGTATGGATTACCTTCCCTGCAGTTCTATATGAAAACTACCAAGGGTTGAGGAGTACAGGCCACTTCATGATTAGGCTGATATTCATATGGTCAAAGCAGCTACCTTATAGTTCTCATGCCTTATTGACCCATTTTGGTATGTTGACATTTTCCTATTTTCACACCCGCTTGTAATAATTTTTCTATTGTTATGGGATTGTTTACAGTAATTGGACAATGCTCAGTTATTGCAATCACGTAGCTATACACTTGATTTCTTTCTTCTTTTCTACGTGTGACACTAAAAATAAAGTAATTTTAAAATGTCTTTAAAATAATTATATCCTGTAATGGACTATACTGGCCTTTTAAGGCCAGAGAAGGAAGTCATGGGAGACCAGGCAACGCCATTCCAGGATTTCTGTGGTAGACTCCGTCCTAGGGAATGAAAGAGACATATACTGAGAGAGAGAGAAAGAGGAAATGGTTCTTGTGTAACACTGCAAAAACCACAGAAGTATTCAATAAATATTTCTGTACCGTGTTAGGAAAGAACCAGGATGATGGACTCATGGGGTCATTGGAGGAGGATGAAGTACTTTCCAGTCCATAGGGGAATGCGGAGAGTGTTAGACAACATCTACTAAGGAAAAACATTTTTAAATCAGCAGGTTTAGATAATTTGTGTCCAAGAATCCTGAAGGAGTTGAGTGAGGAGATCTCTGGCCCTCCTGCTGTTAATTTTTAATAAATCTTGGAATACTAGGGAAATCCCAGAAGATTGGAAGAGTGCTATTGTTGTGGCAATATTCAAGAGCAAGCAAGTAACTCTAGGCCAGCCTGACATCTGTCCTGGGCAAAATGATGGACTAGGGATGAAAATAAGACAGGTTTCAATTGATAAAGAATTAAAGGCTAGGAATATAATTAATTCCAGTCAACACTGTTTTATGGAAAATTAGGTTTTGTCAAATAAACCTGAATTCATTCTTTAATGAGATTACAAACCTGATAAAGGTTAACTGCATAGGTATAATACACTTAGACTTTTGTAAGGCATTTGACTTAGTACTGAATGACATTCTGATAAAAAGACTAGCGCTATACAATATCAATAAAGCACACATTAAATGGATTAAGACCTGGCTAACTGACAGCTCTCAAACAGTAGTTGTCAGTGGGGAATTATCACTGAATGGGGGCATTTCTAGTTGGGTTCCGCAGAGATCACTACTAGGCCTGATGCTATTCAACATTTTCATCATTGATCTGGAAGTAAATATCAAATCCCAGCTGATAAGGTTTGTGGCTGACACAAAGACTGGTGAAGTGGTAAATAATGAGGAGAGGGCAGTCATACAGAGCAATATGGTAACTGGGCCCTCAAACAAAATGCAGATTTATACATCTAGGAACAAGAAATGCAGGCCATACCTATAGAATGGGAATCTCTTTCCTGGAAAGCATGATTCTGAACATGATTTAGGGTCATACTGCACAAGCAACTCGACATGAGTGCCTTGTGCCTTGCCATGGCAAAAGAGGCTAATGAGCTCCTTGGATGTATAAACGGGGATAGTGAGAAGGAATATGGAGGTGATTTCACCTCTGTATATGGCATTGGTGAGACCAATACTGGAACACTGCATAGGGTTCTGGTGTCCAGATTTTTAAAAGGATGTTGATAAGTTGGAGAAGCTGCAGAAAAAAGCCCAAAAAAATGATGCCAGAGCTGGAGAAAATGCCTTATGGTGAGAGACTTAAAAAGCTCCATCTGTTTAGCTTATCAAAAAGATTGAGAGGTGACTGGATTACTGTATGTAAGTACCTTCATAGGAGAAAATACAGGATATTAAAGAGCTTTTTAATCTAGAAGAGACAGGCATATCAAGAACCAATGGCTGGAAGCTGAAGCCAGACAAATTCAAATTAGAAATTAGGGACAAATTTTTAACAGTGAGGATGATTACCCACAGGAATAAAATACCATGGGAAGTGGTGGATTCTCCATCTCTCGATGACTTAAAATCAAGACTAGATGCCTTCCTGGAAGATATATGTTAGCCAAACACAAGTTATTGGGCTCAAGAGAGGGATAACTGGGTGTAAGTTAATGGCCTGTGATATACAGGCAGTCAGAGTAGGTGGTCAATAGCCCAATTCTGGCCTTAAACTCTATGAATCTATGGGGTAACTGTTGGTGTCTGGAAAGCCCCCATCTACTATTTTCTTCAGGGCCTAGGACGAGGAACCCTGTAGTTTTTTTTTTTTTTAATGTAAAACGTTTAATTTAAAAATGTTGACACTACAATATATAAAATAGCTATTATAAATCGGGCAGGCAGGGCTTCCCTTTCTCTCAGGTAATCAGGATAACTTCTGGGGAGGAGTACAGCATATAACCTTCCTCTTCCCTCATAACAAGGTAGATGCTAGCAGGGAGAGGACTAGTTGCCTGCTAGCTTTTCCTGGGTTGGGGTGAATGAGATGGATCTGTTTGATTCTATCTCCAACCTGTGGAGGAGCACAGGGGAAAACCCTCTCCCTAACAGGTATGCCTGGTTGTAAAGATTTTGTTTCAAGATTTGTTTATTCGAGAGGTTTTGCTGCCTGTCTGGGCAGAGCTAGGTGGAGATAATTTAAGGGCCAGCTGTGAGAAGTTGGCGCAGGGTCACAGATTGCTACATATTCCTTTTCAATCTTCTGCTAGAAGACTGGCAATATAATTCACATACAGCTACAACCCTCAAAGACCAGACTGAAATGTGTGTGTGCTTGAGAGGTGCAGGTTTCCTCTTGTTTTGCAGCATTATATGAACAACAAACAGGGAACCTAGAAATTAGAAACTGGACTTGAAAGCCACATGTAACACCAGAGAGAAAAAGCCAAGCTACAAATAACAAAGGAACACTGAACTTCCTTAAGACCAGCAGCTAACAAAGCTATATATATAAAATACACACCGAGTGAGAAACAGAAGAGACAGAGAAGAAAAGATAACCATGGGGAAGGAAGGTTTCAGACCATAAAGTTCCAGTGACTAGGAAAGTAACACACTTAAGATCACTTGGGTGACCTGGTAACACCCAGGTCAGACCTGTTCGGAAAGCTACTTCTGAAATAATACTCTAAGTAGTGAGGAAAAAGGGAGTTTAACGTAGGGGAAAGACTCTGTTAGTGCAAAACATTTTGGAGAAGTAGTTCTGTGTCCAAATGGGAAACAAGGAGGCTTTGTTTAGAAACCAAAAAGGGGTTGTGTACTTAGCAAAGCCACAAATGTCCTAGGTGAGCATCTGAGATAATACCATAGGAGAATAAAAAAAATGTATGTCAGGATAGGGTTAGTGAAAGGAATTACACTACGGGAAGTCACAGGAAAGTATTGGCTAACATAGTCTAACCGGTAAAAGCCTCTTGGTCTACTAGAACTAAGGAAAAATTTCTGTTCACTTCAAGGATCAGCAACTACATTTCAGCTTGTATCAGGAAAAACCTGCAAGGGAAACAAACAGGAATAAAAACCATACATGCTTTGAAAACCAAACAAAGTTTCTGGCCAGAGAATTGTGATTAAGAGAAAGAGGAAACAAGATTAGACCCTAGAAATTAGAGGGGAATAGATGAGAAAATGCCTTTGCTATCTTGAGCCTGATTTTAGGAAGTATAGAGCCCCCCCCCCCCCCCACAACACCATTTGAAGTCAAAGGGAGCTCAGCACCTCTGAATACTGGGCCCTTAGTACTGTACTAAGATTTCACAGTTGAAATCTTTGGGTACAATTATGATTGTGAATTCACAGTATCAACTAAATGTATTTATAACTTTTCCTTGGGGGAAATATTTGATTTGATTTATCTGACAGCATGTTAATTTTGCAAAAGAAAAATGAGATGGGAGCAGAGCAGGAAAGTTTTCTGCCTATTTGCAGTTTTATGATTTATACATGAACATAGAGAATGTGTATAAGGAAATAAAACATCTAGTGTAAAAAAAATCTGTATGGGAAAGGCAATATTCACGTCCAAGAATGCATCAGACTTTTGTGAACATAAACCTGGTGATAAGAGATCTCCATTCTGTTCACAAAGGTCAGAGTTTGAATCTTCATTGGATTTTTAAGAATAGTTTGCCCTCAGTTGAATGAAGTTTTTCCAGGGTCTCATCTACACAGGGACATTTGTACTGACTTCACCACCAATTTACCTGCTTTACTGCAACTCCTCAGGGCAAATGTTCTAAGCTGCCAAATCCTTTTGGTGCCAAGTTAGAGATGCCAGGGGAGCTCCCCAATAGCAGACCGCTGATTAAGGTGGCTGTGGCTCTTTATACACCAATTGAATCCTCCATCCCTGCCATGAGGAGGCATGCTGGGGCATTTGGGGAGCAAGTAAGGGGCATGGTGGAATAGAGCTCTTATATACCTAGTCCTCGACTGGTGTAGCATAAGTTAGAGCTACTCCCCTGCAGCTCTAGTGCAGCAGTTCTCAAATGGTGGGTCATGACCCCAAAGTGGGTTGCAACCCCGTTTTAATGGGGCACCAGGGCTGCCGTTAAACTTGCTTCAGCCCTGGGTGGCGGGGCTCAATCTTCAGTGGTGGGGCTCAGGTTATAGGCCCTCTGGTGGGGGGCTGAAGCACTTGGGCTTTGGCCCCCCTCCAGGGATGGTGGGGTGTGGGCGGGCTCAGGCTTCTGTCCCCTCTCCTGGGGTCATGTAGTAATTTTTGTTGTGAGAAGGGGGTTGTGGTGCAATGAAGTTTGAGAACCCCTGCTCTAGTGTGTGCAGGGGCTAGATGCCTCAAGATCAGGAAGATCCTGATTACACCAGGAGTACAGTTTACCCCGGTTTCAAGCTCTGCCTCTTCCTTCAAAGTAAATAGCAGCTTTGCTGACTAGATTAGGGTTTTGCACTGAAGGCTGTAATTGGAATTTATCCCCATTGTTGGACAAGGCCTATTTTCTTTCAACTTCACCCTTAACACAGAGTTATTTTGCAGAACCAGAACCTATGAAAAAAACTTAGATTGATTCAGGGGTTACTATGGTATCCGCTGAGTTAGTGTTGTATAAGTTCTTCTTCATTAACACAAGTGAAATGGACTGATGAAAGATACATGAGAGCAAGTGAATGTTTTGTGTCTGCACAACTGTACTTATGACTTACATGTTACAGTTTATTGAGAGCACTTGGGAGGGAAATACAGTGAGGAACATAGACCTGAAAGAGAGCCAGTGTTTTAACATCTACATTTAATTTGAAAAGGGGAGAGAAACCCCACCACCATATTCTTAATTACATTTAGACAACTTCAATTTGGTTACTTAAAAAAGAGAGAGAGAGCTTTCAAAGAAGCTATAGTTTAAAACAAATTAGACTGTAATGTTATAGTTAAATAAATACTTATCTTATTAACTGTTGCCTGGAATCTTTTTGTGCTTTTACCTCTTGAATCCCAGGGGACATTTTTTTTAAAAAAAGTGCATTGATGATGTGAAATTAGATTCAGGTAACCTGCACCCTCAATCTAAGGAGTATGATTGTATTGAGCTATTCTGCTCAGGTGACTGAGGTAAAACATAGTTATGTTTGTAAATTTAAGTAGTAGGTGGCAGTTGAATTAAAAGACAAAATAATTTGCATGGATATAACTAGGTGAACATTACAGCTCCTATCACAACCAACCCTTTATAGTGTGTTGCTTTCCTGTAACTAGGCTCATGAGGGTCTTCTGTTTTTGTGCCAGCACAGCTTAGAAGGATTTAAACTCTGTTCTCGGCCCTGGGGCTGCTGAGCACTGGGTTGGTCCACAGGCAGAGTTTAGAGCAACCTGAAGGATTCTCTAAGTTGTGCTGGTTGCCAGTGACCACTGGGGCTATTCTGGCTGCCGGGAAATCACCCAAACATAGGGCAACTGGTCATTCTCATTGCTCAGAGCTGGCAAGGGGATTGGTAGAAGCTCCTATAGTGGCTGAACAACAAACACAGACTTCCCTACAGCAGGGGTATCTTACACTCTCTGGAGGGAAAGTTATTTTTTACTTCCCTGCTCCTGGGCTGATTATGGGCAAAAATGGCCACTGGCATAACTGAGAGCACCGGGAGGTGCTGCTTTAAGTTATGCCACCTGAGCCAGCTGCTGCAGCAGCCAAGGATTAGTGCTCAGCCTTAACCCCACCCTCTGACATGCCCCTTCCTTGCCCCATCCTCTATGCTGAGGAGTTGGGTGGTTGAGTAGTTATGTTGGGTTGGCAGGACCTGACTCTCCCTGTGTCGGAGAGAATCACAGCTCTTTGTGTTGCCTCAGCAGTGCAAAACAAGTGGAGCTGGGACTATGGACTGAACCCTGTGCTAGGAAGTGGGTGTTCTCAGTATTGGGCCTTAAGTTAGTGGTGAAGAAAAATGTAGCAAATAAATGTAACTTTGCTGAAAGAAAATAATTGGTCTGATAGGTGAACAGAACAAAAGATTATTATGATAAGAATTTTGGACTAGCGTGAATTGAATTGTTGGGTACCTTGTCAGATTCAGGTGTACTGCTACTTAGTAAAAGATGAAAAAAGGTTTCTTGCTGTATTTTTTTGTTTTGATTTTTGCTTGTGTTTACATTGTGTTTACAGATCAGTCCCGATCTGAATGTAATAATCTTCATTCTCTCAAAAATGGAAAGTCAATAAAAATGAAATATAAGTTATGTTTAATAAAGAAAAAATATCTTTATGTGGGTTCAGTGGTGAAACAGTAAGCGATTGTGGGAGGCTAATATTCCTGTAATAAACTTGGCCCTCTAACCTTTGCCATGGGAGAAGGCTGATGTATGCCTTTGGAAGTGAACAAGCATCACTGCTAGAAAAAAAATAGAATATTTAATTTATTTGGGGTTTTGGTTTTTTTACCTTTTTCTCTGAGTAAAAGACTATTTAGAACAAACAAGATTTATCTGTCAATACAATCAGTCAGTTAAATGTTGAACTGAGCATTGCAGATCAGAAATTATTACCATAAAACAGATTTGTCAATTACCAGCAGAGAGCAGTTTTATTCTTAATTTTATTTCTATATTGTTCACACTTCATTACTGATAGGAATAATTCTGAACAGGTAATTAAGGGAACTTCATGATCTTGTGTTGCTTTAGCTTTGGTCAAACCATTCAATATGTGAGTTTGTTAAAAGATATTTAATGAAAGTTTAAAAAAAAAGTGTGTGATAAGAAGGAAAGATGATCCTTATGTCCCAATGTAAGGGTCTTAGCAGGTTTTCTATCTATCACATGACTTAGGTGGCACAAGGCTATAAAAGGAAAGGGGAAAGTATTGCAACAGCGGCTACCAATCTTCCCTCCTGGCTTGTTGGTGAGGCCACCAGTGGTTGTTGCCTAGTGTTTAGAGTTGCTTTACTGTGGTTTTTGCCCTTTTCTTTGTGACAATAAAGCCAGCCTTCAGGCAAGGGACTTGGACTGAACTTAGTAGGATATATTTCATCCCATCTAGGGAAGATATCAGCTCACCAATTTAAGAGTATCGTGGTGCTACCAGAAGAGGTAAGCTTAATTCCTGTTCACTGTCAAGAAAAATTAGCGTATAAGACAAATAGTGCCCTTCCCCCCAGAAGAATGCTTTGATGACCAGTTACCATAACTAAGCTACACAGAGGCCAGATTCCACCATCATTACACTGAGTTGTGCCTTGAGTTATTTCCCTAATCTCACTGGGACTATTTGAAGAGTATGGAAGTAATCAGTATACATAAGGGTTGCAGAATCTAGCTCTGACTGAAAGCTCTAATGCTCTCAGGAAGCATCTGTTCATCCAAGGGCTCATCTGCTGGTGCTCTGTATCCTCCTTCATGCTCCCTTCCTGGAGGCTGTGCCTGGACAATATCATAGTGTAGTAATGTTTTCCCTCCAAAATGGAAAGGGTGTGTCTTCCACACTCTTCATCTTGGAACACCAGATCTTTGGGACTGTGGCCCTCTTTAGGTTCAGGAGAAAATACTTTGCCACACCTCTGAGGTGAGTCATTCAAACACTTCTGTGTAAGGCTAATGGGAGCTTCTGCAGTGGCTGTGGTCACAGTGATCTCTCTGCTACATTTCTTTTTATTAGCCCCTTCCTGTGGGAAGCCAGAAGGGTAAGTAATCATTTGCGTTTGAATACATCCCTACATGTTCTATCAAAAACAGAGTCTGTCTGGTCTATGTTTGAACAGTGTTTTATAGATGGGGAGGCTTACAGGGATAGAGAGTGACTGACTCACAAAAAGATGTACATGAGGAGTAATTCCGCAGAAGTCATTGGAGCTACACCATATCGGCCGAATCAGTCCCAGATAAACACACCATTTTTCCATACAACTTCTGTGAGGGACACCTCTTCCCTCCCCAATTTAGAATTGGTCAGCATTGGCGTTCCTGTTATTAGAATCTGGTGTGCAGCTGCCTGGAATCTTTGGTACTGCTGTGATTTCCTTTTTCTGAGCTCTGCTCCTTGAGGCATGAGTTAGGTGCATGTAGAAAAAATGTAAGAGGGGAAGGTTTGCTGGCTAATAAATGGTGATGACAGATAAGAAATGAGATAAAGAACTTGGTAACTCTCTTCTTCCAATACCCTTGAAAAGGGCCTCAAACAAAAAACACCAGGAAAGGAAAAGGGAATTTCTTCTCTCATACCTGTTGGGAACTTTGTCCTCATGGTCCCAGGAGAGTTCCTACCAAACTGAGGAAAGTAAGAAATACTTGCCGTCTCAGATCTCTTTCTGATACACTACCAAATTAACCCCCTGCCACCTGAGTTATTTTCTCGAAACCAGCTTCCTTTCATAGTCCCTCACTTATTGTGGATGGTAGTGGAAGAGGGTGTGACCCTATTACACTGGCTTTGTCTGTTCTGCATTGCATTTAAAGCACGTTCTTGTGTAAAGTTCAAACTTGGTTGTTGGCAAAAGGGGCTCTAATGTGGTTTGGTCAGCCATTGCTCTTCCAGTTCTAACACTATTTGTCCCTTCCCACACTGGCTGATCTAACTGTATTAGAGCCCTGTTTAGCCACAGCTAAATTTATGCTATGCATAAGCATGCTAAAGACACAGTGGAAGAGCTAGCATAAGATGGTTTTGTGCATAAGGCACCGAACTGTCACTTAGAAATATAGTTTCAATTCTCAGCTCTGCCACAGACTACTTCTGTGGCCTCACACAAGTCTCTTAATTGCTCCGTGCCTCGGTTTCCCATCTGTCAAATGACAATTGTAATGCTTCCTTTCTCTCAGCCTTTGACTGGCTTGTCGGTTTTAGTTTCTCTTTGGAGCGGGGAGTCTCTCCATATGTTTGCACATCACTTTGCACAACATGGCGATGCTCTTCATTGAGCTACTGTAATAATGTGGACCTGTCATCACATAAGTAAGTTGGACAGAAATCAGTATTCAGACAACGTTCCATCAGTTTGATCTCCTCAGCAGATCATATTATTATACCCTTTTCCTCTTTAATATTCATGATTCACTTTATTTTTCCTTAGGTTATTATTAAAATATGTTTATTTCATTAGATATTTAGTCAAAGTCAAATTCTGTTCATACTGAATGCCTTTGTTATGATTGCATCTCTGGTAATAATCAGCAACACAGGTATATTTTATGCCTAAGCAAAAATAAATACATCAGAATGTCTTTGTTGTTAGTCTCCCCTCCAATCACCTAGAATATTTATCCTTCGAAAGCCAGATTTGGTTACTCTTACTCAAATTGAAAATCACATTATTCCATGACTGGTTCCACTGTAGTAAAGGTGTTTCTCAACATGAGTTACAGTATCGAAATCTGGCCCACAATTCTTAGTAACCGTATGAAGTTTAGTTTTTTTTTTTTCCCTTTCAAAGGTAAGACGCGGTGACTGCAATACTAGGAAACAATGATCAGAAAAATCAGATGAAATTCAATTTTAGGGAAATGAAGTAGGTAAGGGTTTTTTTTTTCAGTATGGAAAGTGTGTTTTGATAGACAGACAAGAACTGCTGCTGCCTTAAACCACAATGGAGAAAATGACTTCACTTAACAGCTTTTTTTATGATAAAAGGAAATAAAACAGTTCGAAGAAATTGAAGAATTTTTTTCATTTTAGTTTGAAATCTAAAAGAAAGCGCAGTAGCCATATAAGTACAATTTGATGGAGTATATAAATCTTTTTAAAAGGCTTCATAAAGCAATAATTACTTTAGTATATGTACCAAATGAGATTAAAGAGCTACATTTGGTTCTAATACAAAGTTTCACATTCAAAAGGACCGTCAGCTTCCTGTTTAAAATCCACTTATATTGAACAGAAAAGAGTTCAAACATAATGCCATTGTGTTTCAAACATTTATCTTAATTGAAAACAACTGAAAAACATTAATAACAGAGCAAGGAAACTCAGAGGTATAGCTAAAGTATGATTTTTTCCCCCTCATCCTATCTTTTCTGTAGCAATGCACTCAGTTGTAACACCCTCCTGCTTCCATAACTCTGTCTCTTACAAAACAGGGTAAAATCCTGACCTTATTGAAGTCAATTGTAGAACTCCTGTTGATTTTAAAGGGGCAGGACTTTGCCCATATACTCTGCTTGCTAGTGTAATAACTTTTAACCAAGAGGATTAGGCCAAATGATTTGCATAAGCTATTTTCCCTAAATTATCCTATTAAAACATTTGGAATACATGACTATTAAATAGAAACAAACAGGTGCAAGTTTCCACTTTTTTGCCTTAATTCTGTGCACACCTTCTTTTCTGACCCACTCTTTTCTTGCCATGGTTTTCTTTAATTTGAACTCCATTTCTTGGGGTGAAATTTACCCCTGTGCAGAAGGCCTGTGTCTATCTTGAGATCAAAATCACACCATCGTGCATTTTACCCTTTGATACTCAGGATACTGGCCTTTCCCTTCTATGAATTAAAGCTATGAGATGGTTTTAATATCAATTTTTAATTCCTTATCCGTCAACAAACTTTCAGAACCCTCCAACTTTTCGGAAGCACCAATATATTGGAGTAAAAAGGAAAGCAGAATCTGCTATTCCTGTTCGAATGTCATCATCAGTCTGGGTGAAGTTGAAAGGACTGCAAGTGAAGTAACAATATAATATTAATCATCAGGAGCTGTTATTATTGTCAATATTTGCCTTATAGCAGCAACCAACTGAGATTAGGACCTTTTGTGTTGGATGCTGTGGGGAAAAAAAGACAAGGCCTGTTCTGGCAGGTTTGCAATCTAAAGAATAATCTAAAAAACCCAAAACAATAAAAGTGCTTTAAATGATAGCTCCAAGGCAAAAAGCTGTATTATTTATATTAACTTAATACTTATCATTGTATATGCATCTTAGGGCCATCACATTTACCACAGTGGCTCAGACCATTGGTCTATTAAGTCTCGTATCTGGCACTGACCAATAGCTGGTGCCTCAAAGGAAGGAGAAACCTCATAATGTCCCATGTGCAACTCTGTACATGGGATGTAAACAGGAATATTCCATTTCTGGCTTCACTGAGGAACCAGCTCTTTCCTTAAAATGTGACATGTAATTACCTTTATCTTGGTCTGCACAACTGCAAATGTGGTTGATCATAATTAGTAAGCCATAGTACTTGACTTGGTGACCGCTTGTAGCAGTGAATTCTGCAGAAACAGTGTATCCTATTTCAGTTTTAAATGTGATTACCATTAATTCAGTTGAATTATTCCTTTTAAAAAAAATCACAGGACAGTATAAAAATGAGATACTAGCCAGTATTTTGTTTAACTCTTCCTAATCTTAACCTCTTTAATGCTTCTCCTTTTGAGGTAAAGTAAGCCACCTTTCATAATATCACTGTATGTATTGTAAGTCCTGCCACTGCTTTTGCTGCTGTCTTAACCGTTTTTCACTGTCAGCTGCATTTTTAGGTGAGAGGACCAGGGTAGAAAAGCAACTTCTCATTTTTGTTGTGTCTCAGATCCTCTCAGCTTTATTGCTCTTGACCATATCGGTCCTGCTCATGTAATACTCTTATCAGCAAGTTCATACGCTAGGGTGACTTTCTGATATTTTTACAGGAGTTACAGTGTGGCATCATTTTAAGCAGACTGTCCATTTAAAAATGAATGGCATGATATAGGATACTAGTTTTTCTAATGTATTTCTTTTTTCAATTCAATGTTGTTTCAAAGCACTACAAATACAGATTTCCAGATAGTGACTCCAGCACACTGCTAATATGGGGCTGCTATCTACCCTTCCTACGCAGAAGGGTGGGAATTGGTGGGAAGAGGCATGGACTGGGCAAAAAGCCTTGTTCAGTGCATTGTGCAACAGTCAAGCATTTCTGCACCCGCATGCCAGAGGATATACTACCCTGGGTATAGACCTGTGATGAAATCCTGATCCTATTGAAATCAGTGGGAGTTGTGCCATTGACTAAAACGGGGTGCCTCTGATGTAGTGTACTAAGCAAGGGGTAGGTAGCAGAGAGGCAGACTGTGGCTCTTGCTACAGCACAACAACCTGCTGTCCTTTGCTCAGGTCTTATGGCAAAGCCGCCATTTAGACTAAAATAATGAATCCTAAAGAAATGGACTAAATTACAGTCTGTGATAGGAACACACTTTGGTCTCAGAGGAGTGGCACAACCATTTTGCTGCTTTAGTAGAACAGGCTGCAGTATACCCTCCAATAATTATCATGCTTTCCAGTTGCAAACATGCTGTTTAAATTTGTAATCATTGCTCTAAAGACAGTGCACAAGAAGAGTGGAATTCTATTTAATCTGCAAAGAATTTTCTGGTACTTAATGCCACCAGAATGTCAGAAGAGTTAATGGCAGATGTGGTTGTGAAAATGTTCTGTATTTTTAGACAACCTTTAATTAAGACACTTTGTATGTAGCAGCAACCAAATAATATGCTGCCACTTGAAAGCTGTCAGAAGGGGAAAAAAGTCTACAAAGCTTCAAAATGCAGCCCTCTTTATTTTTATCTGAAAGTGAATTAGGAAACCTTACAGTGACAATAACTGTCCTTTCACAGGTTTCAGAGTAACAGCCGTGTTAGTCTGTATTTGCAAAAAGAAAAGGAGTACTTGTGGCACCTTAGAGACTAACCAATTTATTTGAGTATAAGCTTTCGTGAGCTACAGTTTGTAAACAAATTGGGCATTTTAATAGATTTGTACTTAACTTCTTTCTGTTAATTTTGTTTAATGTCTTCATTTTAACAAGATTACATCCAAAAGTTGAAGTGGTGCTGTGATTTCATCCTTTTCCTTTAAGACTGAGTGCTTTATATAATTATTTTAGTACAGCAGATTCCCCACCCCAACCTTTTTAATGAGTGAATAAGCCTCTCACAGTTTATTTTAGGGATGAACTGAAAGGAAGTGGAATTTATACTTCTCAATTCAGTTTTGAACTTGAAGCTGTCATTGGTAATAGATCATCTATTCACCCCAAAAAGTTAAAAGATGCTAATATGATACAGAAGACTGTAATACAGCATAAATTGCTGATTTTGGTATAGTAGAGTTGTGGCATTTAACATATTAAATTTTGATGAAAATATTAAGGTTTCAGTGGACCAACATATACAAAGTGGAGAACAGTGGAAACATTATTTTGACAGTTCTGCAATATCGACACACTATTACTGTGACAAACACACAGTAGCTACCAATTAGACTATTAGTTGGCCCATGTATAATAAGCATACACAGAACTATCTAGCTAGTATGATTATGTGCGCATTTATGCTGGAAAGGAAACCGCTTACCTTCCTAGGCTGCCATTTATGTTAAGTGTCAGGAATCACTTGGTCAGTCAAGCATTGCTACATCACTAGTTACTCAGGCTGGCAGTATGTAAGAGAAGGAAAAATACCTGCCAAATTATTGTGCAGGAACTGATCTTTAACTAAACATTAAGAATTCCAGCATCATCACTGTGAGTCCTAAATGCACAGGTTAAGGGCCTGATTCTGGTTTAATTTATAACAATGTGTGTGTTTATTAGGAATAACTCCATTGACACCAATGGAATTATACTTGTATAAAACCAGCGTAAGATAAATCAGAATTGGGCCCTAACAGCAATTTTCACCTCTCCCAGTGCACTGTCGGCTCTTGTGTTCCAATGAAGGCTCAGGTGAGTTGAAGTGCCAGCAGGTGTGTCTAATTTATGTTTTATGTTGAATATTTTTTTCAATTCCTTTTTGGTTTGTCCCTAGTTTTACATGTGGTGGTGTTTGTTGTTGGTATGTGCCTTGATATTCTCGTTTGCAGGAACATGATGCCAGCAATAGTACAGGGGCTCAGACATACCCCCACAGCTGGAAGGCTGATCAGAATGTTTTCACCAGTCTGCATTAATGTACAGTACTTGCTTTCTGTTGTGTAGATTTTCCAAGCTCATATGTAGAGTTGACCATTTATGTAAAGCTTCACCTTCCACTGAAATTATTAGGAAGTTGTGGGCCAGGACATAAGTGAATATTTATCCTCAACTGTTTATTTTCTTGGATTGCCAGATTCTGGCTGTACTAGATCCTGATCAAAAGTTCATTAAAATTGATGGAAGGACTCCCATAGGTTTCAATGGAGTTTGGGTAAAGCCCCTAATGTGCTATTTGATGGAAGGACCAGTTCTGTCTCTCTGACCTCACATTGTGTGTTAGGGTGACCAGACAGCAAATGTGAAAAATCGGGACGGGGAGGGGGGTAATAGGAGCCTATATAAGAAAGACCCAAAAATCGGGACTGTCCGTATAAAATCATAACATCTGGTCACCGTATTTTGGGTGTGGGTGTGTGTGAGTGACAGCCATTTATATACCCTTAGGTGTATGGTAAGAAGGCTACAAGGTGAGGATAGGTTTTACAGAATGTACAGTTGCATTGTCCCTTGTAAGTTGGTATGCTTTTTTTTAAAATAAGAAATAAGGGAAACATTTCTCATTCAAAAACTCTTTCTGCAATTCAGCAACTTAATACATATCTCAAAAGTCTAATTTTTTTAAATTATACGTCTAAAATATAGGAGAGCCAGGGCAAGCTATCAGACCATCTGGGTACCCATAAGTATCCCCTGCTGGTGTGCTAGAAATTAGAGGAGGAAGGAAATAGAGGACCAAATCTTCGATGAACATCTTGAAATACTTCTAACACTCTTGGGAATGAGGTCACATTTTCTCAAACTCAGTATCTGTAAATACTTAGGGCCAGATTCTGATTCCCTAGCTCATCTTGAGTAGTACTTTACTCTGCTAATAGTCCCACTGAAATCACTTGGAAGCTGTGAGTCATAGAAATATGGTCCCCAGAGACAATGCTTCAGGCAATGATACATTAGGGTCAGAAATCAATGGGATGACTGGCAGTGTGGGTGATACACAACATGCACAAGGGCACAAGAATCTGGCCTTGAAATACTGTTTTCTGGAGACTGCAGTTTTGTAGCTAACTGCATTCAAATGGCTACTCTTTTAGAGGCAGATCAGGTAGGCAAAGTGCTCAGGCTGTCTTTGGAAATGGGGACGTACCAAAAATCAGAGGTACTTCAATTCACTGAACTCATATCACCGAACTCCATTCTGTAAAAAGAACAGAGAATATAAATGGTAGGCAAGATTCTGAAATGACAAAAAAGGGAACAAAGAGACACTGTCATTTATGCTTGATGAAGGTAATTATAGAGCTGTCAGTATGTTGGCTTGTGAGTGAATTATGTTGGATTGATATTATATCCTTCTCTTTAGTTTCTTACAAATTTAAATACAGTGGGCCGGACTCTGATCTCTGTTACTCTGATATAACTGAGTTTAGACACTGACCAGTTAATCTACCCAACACGGCAAGGGCAGTTTTCCTTCACATGGTATCCTGCACCATGCCAATGCCACAGAAAGGCAGGGCAGCTGGTTGCACAGTGAATCACGGCCCTTGCAGCCAGGGGACATAATCAATCAAATAGCTTCTTGTAGGGTCGTATTTGCTTCAACATGCCCTGACTATGCATTACCAAGTCAGAGATGCTGAAACTCAGCTCTTTGCTAGCGAATAGCTATTGGGAGATGGAAGGAGGTGGCTGTGACGGCTTGGACTCTCCTTTTGGGGTGCCACTGGATGTACTGGGGTCCCACTGACTGGGTTTCCCTTACTCTGTGCAGCTGTCACAGCCTCTCCAGCACACACACACACAAGTAGGGACACACCCAGCTGTGGAATCACACAGAGTCTGTGATTAGCTCTCTATAGGAGGACTTAGCTAGGGGATTGTCCAGCACTCCTCTGGAGTGTAAACCCAAAATTATATTGTGTTGTGCTGTATAGAGATCTATATAGTATAAGCTCATAAAAATTGCCCTCTCCCTCAACGTGGAGGAAGATATGCACAGCTCTCTTTCCTCCCCCCCCCCAATTATGAATTGCACAAATTGGGTTTTGGAATAAACAAAAAATAAGTTTATTAACTACAAAAGGTAAATTTTAAGTGATTATAAGGGATAGTAAACAGAGCAAAGCAGATTACCAAGCAAATAAAACAACACGTGCAACCTAGGCTTAATTCCCTAAAGAAACAGGTTACAAATAGTAATTTCTCACCTTAAATGTTGTTTTAGGCAGGTTGCAGAGTTTGTGCAGCTTAGCGTTCCAGTTATTTGTCTTTACAGGCTAGACCCCTGTCTCAGCCTGCACTCAGTCCTTGCCTTACCCCAGCTTAGTTCCTTTGTTTCTTCAGGTGTTTTCAGCAGTCTTCCTTCTTGGGCAGGGAGGCAGTGGAGAAGAGCTCAGATTAACTCACTTCCCAGACTTAAATAGGATTTACGTAATGCAGGAATCCTTTGTTTCCAGTGGAAAAATACCAGCAGTGTCCAAGGTGGTATTCTGTACCAGGTGACATCATCACATGACCTTATAGTGTCAGAGCAACCATGAAACAAGGTTTATTTGTAATATCCACAGGAAGGGATGCCAGGAAGATGGGCGATCAGCATTTTCAAAGACCCATTTTCTTTCCTAATGGCTCATCCAGGCTGATTATATACTGTCTGGCGTGCGTTTCCCAGGTGTAACCAGTTGTAATTGTTACATAATCAGCATTCCCAACCTCAGATACAGAAATGATACATGTATACAAATAGGATAATCTTATTCAGTAAAACATAACCTTTCCACTGATACGTCACATGACACATCTTGCATAAAACATTTTAGTTATATTCATATCATAACAATATTTCTATGAATAATATGGGGTGTAGCATCACAGTGGCATAAAATGGGAGATGCGGAGTTAAAAATGTGGAATGGTGCTTATGTCTTCTTCAATTTCATCTAAAAATTACTTTTAAATGTTGATAGCAATCATGAAAAGGAGTACATTATTTTCTATACTGTATGTCCGGTGCATACAATATCACTAAATTCCCACTCTTCTGCTCAGCTACCTTTCTATTAGCCTGAGTATCAGGATGCATTTTCTGACAGATCCCTTAGCCTTCTCCCAAGGGAATCATTGAAAGCCCCATGGATTGGCACCAATGATGCAAGTAGGCATAGGCGCTGACCTCCCCTTTGCCCGGTGGATGCTCTGCCACCCTTGCCCCACCCCTATCCCACCCCTTCCCCAAAGTCCCCGCCCCTGCCCTGCCTTTTCTCTGCCTCCTCCCCTGAGCACGCCGCATCCCCGCTCCTCTCGCTCCCTCCTGGAAAGTCCAAAGTGCCGCCAAACAGCTGTTGTGCGGTGGGAAGCGCTGGGAGGTAGGCGGAGGAATGGAGACATGATGTGCTGGGGCGAGGAGGAGGGGGTGGGGAGAGCTTGGCTGCCGGCGGGTGCTAAGCACCCGCTAATTTTTCCCCATGGGTCCTTCAGCCCCGGAGCACCCATGGAGTCAGCACCTATGCAAGTAGGGGGGATCAGGCAGGTACACTGTACCAGTAAGCTATTTATAGCTGGTATGGCGTAATGGAAAGACACAGGAGGAGCAGCTCCTCTGGCATGGCTGTACTGCCCCCAACCCTTCCAGGCAGCTGCATGCTTGCGTCTCCTGTCTGGAGTCTGTACAGCAGTCCCACCGGAGGGCAGAGCTGGGAACAGAGCTCAGGGCAGTACAGCTGCACTGGAAAAGCTGCTGGCAGGGGCTGCCTGCGCGGTCCCACCTTCTGCTCCTTTGCAGGGCTCTCCTGGGAACTGTGGTGGTGAAAGGAGCAGAAGCCCACATCGTCAGCTCCTCTAGCACAGCTGTATCGCTCCCAACCCTGTCTCCAGTGGGGCTGCTGTAAAGACCCCCACCCTGGACAGGACTCAGGAGCGCGGAAGGGCCGGGGGCTGTACAGCCATGCAGGAGGAGCTACCGGTGGGAGGCTTGGTTGCCAGTGTCTGGAAAAAAAATATTCTCTGCTGTCAGAGGGAGCTGGTTTGAAGCTCTTCCGCTGGCAATTCCCAAAGCAGGTGTGACTGTGAACTAGCTATTGTTCTTGAGAGCAGGCCCTCCTCGTCTCTTAGCAGCCCACCAGCAGCTGTGCAGTGTCCACCCACTGGGAGTGCTTTCCCCCCCCCCAACCCCCAGGTAACATGGGATGGATCATGGGGAGGTGAGGGGGAGAGCGCGGGCCCCAGGCTGGGGGCAGGGAGGGGTTACGTGGGGGCTCACATGGGGAGGTCACGTGCGTCGTCCCCCCCCTTAGCTGGTGCAGCATATCAGTAAGAAATGAATTCTACTTCACCACTCGTTCGCACATTTAAAACTGGAAAAATGCTAATAAATTTATAATAGAAAACAAGTCTGCAGCAAATGGGGGAAACTCCAAAAGGGTTTTTTGTCACCTCAAGGATCTATGACTCAGTATACAAATGATTTGCATGACTTTGAAGCCTTTATATGGAATACAGGCTATCTCTGAGGCTTTTCCAGTAGCAATGCCATCCTACGTATTCTTTATTCTTAGGTTTAGGGCTCTGAACCAGAAAGAGATATCATGCAGCTATTCTGCCAGGAGACTACATTATAGCAACAGGGAGTCATAGGCCCTTACAGGGAAACATTAACTCTGCAGTAAGGCTATGTGGTCTTCACTTGCAATGGTACTGGGGGCGATGATATTCGGACTTAAGGGAGAGATGATAGCAGGTGGCAGCATATGAGAAGGTAAGTTAAAAGCACTAAGCACTTGCTTCACTAAATCAGTAGCACACATTTTCTTAAGTACCCAGTATCAGATAATTTCAATGACTAATTTCAGTTTAGAGGCTTCAGTCCTATACTGCATGTAGTTTGTCATTTGCAATATGTCCATAGATACTGATTGTGTAATCAATAAATTCCTGCACAGTACCAGTAACTTGCTCAGAGATACAAAGTCTCTGTACATCATGAATGAGAACCTTGAATTCAGAATGTCAACTTGATAGACACTTTATTCTAGTGTATGCTATACATTGTAATTAAATGGTCTAGAATTGATTGATAATGTTCTGAACTGCTTTCCATTGTGTCTTCGCAGCTGCCAGATGGTGTGGAGCAAAGTACTATTTATACTACATTATAGGCTTCTCTGTTTAATATACTATAGTGGTTAAAAATCATTACTGAATTTTGAACCCTTTATTTTATGAAATCTTACCCTTTTGATCTCTGCATCTCCCATTGAAATCTTTGTGAGACTTTCCACAGAAGCTAGGTTGGATTCAAGCTGCATTCAAAAATGTTTCACTGCATGACTTGCAGACGTGGCCAGAGGTTCTCTGAACATTGCTTTTGGCTTATAAGTTAATAAGATGATGCCTTTCCTTTGTAAATCCATTTATATGAAATATTACTGCTTTTGAAATATAAAACTGATTTTGTTTTCAACAGGGGACACCAGTGTTATGTTGAAAATGTGTTGCCATTCGATAGAATATGGCCTCACTGACAGAAAATAAATGGAAGATGAAAATGTCATCTTTCATTGAATATAGATTAAAAATGTTTTAGATGTATATGTACACCATGCAGATACTTTTATGTACACAGACAGTATGTTTCCTTTCTGGACATCTTGCTTTTGTGTAGAAAAAAATTAATAGAGCAAATAGGGTTTCTGTGGCTGTTCAGTTCTTTGATAGGACACCTACTTTTCCATTAGACAGCCAAGATTTATAAGCAAGGGTCAATTTGGTGCAGTATTAACTGACAGCAGTCCTGAACTACACATCAGTGGAGATGACCTAAGGAAAGAATAAACAGTTGTTACCTATGTGATCCCAGCCAAAGTATGCGCAAACCATTCAGGTTTAACTTACTGGTTAGAACCATAGCAAAAGGATGGTGTTATGCTATCACAGAGCAATTTAAACTTAAAAATACACACTGAATTTCCAAATGAACACACTATACAGCCAACATCATACAGCAACAGAACTGCATGTAAAGGGCACATAGACACGACAGGTGAAATCTTGAATACATGGAAGTCCATGGCAAAACTCCCACTGACTTCAACAGGGCCAAGATTTAACCCTATATGCCTGTATTCCCCCCCTGAACTGAATCCTCAGCTTAGCTTCCCCTCTACTTCCACATTCAACTCCGGTTCGGCTCTCTTTCAAAATGTTCTGTTAATCTGTCCAACTGGTATGTCTCTGACTCAACTCTCAGGGTCATTTCTGATTAATATTCATCCCAAGCTGCTATCTGCAAGGCCTGGGTTCAGTGTGTAAGTTTCTCCCTCAACCCTACCGCCAACAGCTTTGCCATGCCATATAGAGGAAGGTTTTAGTTCATAAATTGAGGGATACAAGGGAATGTACCCAGAACTGGTTTGGGTATTTAGCCTCAATAAGGTTCAAATTATCCCCCCCAAATACTCTTAGCTGACTCAAAGCAGCTTGAATCCACAATAAGGGGTATTGGAGTATACCTGGCAAATACAGCGCCATCACTTGATCTTACTCGTGGTGGGATTGTGTCCAGGGAGCTGGGGGGTTTCCTCTTGTGGTTCATTTGGGGGAAGTTTCTGAACTGGCCCTGTTCTCTCTTCTATCCCTCTCGTACTCCATTTTTTCTGCCCAGGCTTCTTTTCTGAACCTTTTCACTGTTTTGTCCACTGCCGATATTCTGCCTCTTATGGGGTTTGTATTTTGGGAAGAGACTTTTGCATGGTGTACACCAAGCTTCCTTCCACCGCTGCTTTCAGAAAATCGTCTGAGCACCCACCTGCTCCATGAAGCAATCTGGCCATAATGTGCCATGCTGTGTTCTGTACCTAATGCACCTTTGGATTGTAAACTCCTTGGAGTAGGCACCTGTTGCTTGTGTGGCACCATTTACCTAGCTATTGTGCAGTGGTATTTAGGTTAGTGTTGCTGTATCAATAACACTTATAGACAAAGTCACAAAATAAGACACGCCACCCTTGACACAGGAGCACATGCTGTTCCTTTAGCATTCATTATTCGTGGTCACAGTCATATAGATTGATCCTGATAACAGCCTGAAGAGAACAGTTGTGTGTCAGCCCATGCTTTGCTTAGTACTTTGATGATGCTGAGATTGGAAGAGAATTACCACCCAATGAGTGGCTCTTCCTTGCCTTGTGTTGGTTGGCAAGAGTTTGGCTGTCATCTTTCATTTTCCTCTTCATAAGCGGGGTTGAGGGTGAAAGAAGCTGAAGAAAATCCCATTAACCGTTAATTCATACATATTTGACTAAATCACACCTAACAGATACCCAGTACTCTAACCATTGAGATTACTTATTTATGCAAACATATCCAGTTTTACTGTTACCTTCTCCCTTATTCCACTTCATCCCCATTTGTCTATTCAATCTGCCTGCTATACGTATTATGGTAGTGCCTGAGAGCCCTAGTTGTGAACTGGACTCCCATTGTGCGAGGTGCTGTACAAACATTGATAAAAGAGATGGTCCCTGCCCCTAAATGATTTACAATCGAAGTAATACCTGTTGCATTTTGTCATAATCTAGACTCTGAGCTTTCTAGGGCTGCAACTGTCTTTATTTCACTCATTTGTATAGTGTCTAGCACAATAGGGCCCCAGTCACTGATTGAGGCATCTAGGCACCGTTGCAATATAACAATACAAAGACAAATTTATTGAATTCCTCTTTTTAAAATAAGATACTTGAAATACAAATACCTAATCAAAATTTATTTTCAATTTTCTGAAAGATCACTTAGAGCTGAAACATTGATTTTGTGTGACCCCAATCACAGGTGAAATACAAAAGCAGGTCTATGTAACTGCTGTCTGGTGGCTTCCTATAAAAGTGCAAGGCTGTGATTTTAAAAAAGCTGGGTCCAGGGATAGGTGCACAACTCATATTGAGTTGTAGGTGAGAATTGGGCACCTAATTTCCTTAGATTCCTCTGAAAATCCCAGACCTATACAAAGTGTAGAGTCTCCTGTTACTGTACACAAACTGTGTATATGGAGTATACAGTGCATGCTTTATGGACACTGAAATCCACAACATTTCAGCTGGCTTCCTAAAAGAGGATGCTGTTGTGTCTGAGACCATTTCTTGGAGGTGTCTGGTTTTGTTTTTCTTATTCCACTGGAGAGGGCCACTTAATACAGGTAACTTAACATTATAACAGGTTTCAGAGTAGCAGCCGTGTTAGTCTGTATTCGCAAAAAGAACAGGAGGACTTGTGGCACCAGTGAGCTTTTCTTTTAACATTATAAATTGTTTGTAGATAGCTTGAGGCGGGGAGGTCACTCTAGGGCAGATGGTTGCTAAATACAAAATAGCATCTTAAACAATTTTTGCTGGAATATATTTCCAGGAACAGTTGTCCACAAAATTAGTCCTGCCACGAGTGCAGGGGACTGGACTAGATGACCTCTCGAGGTCCCTTCCAGTCCTATGATTCTATGAAAATAAAATCAATCAAAACACTGGAAATAAACAGAATGGCTTTAAAAAACAAAAAGAGAGATGGAATTGGAAGGGGTCTGAAATTAGCATTCCTCATTATTTGAATGCCAGAACATGCTCCTATACTATTAATAGAAGTCACTACCACGGCAAGTTTTAAATGAGCAGATTTTCCTAACTGCATTTTTTACAGCTTGAAGAATCTTAATCACCCTAAAGCTGAATGTCTCATTTTATTTTATTTTTTAACAATTGCATGTGTTAAACCTTCTTCAGTTGGTCTTCCGGAACCAAAAAATCTAGTATGGGCACTGATATTTCTCTCCAGAACCTGGATTTTCCCTTCATTTCCTCACCATATACCAGATACACAAGCTCTGAAATCCTTTTGAAAACACTAGTTAGATATTTTTCCTTTATAAGCAATTTACTGTGCAGTGTTTTCCCTCCCCCCCTTCCTTTTAGGGCTCATGTTTAAAAGAAAACTCTTACTTATTTTAATGATATTTCCTGACAAATACATTTTTTCCTGCATAACATACCATTAAGCCATAGAACGCTTCAGCCTGGGCTTTCCCCAAGTATTATGGGACCTTTACAGCTGGCTCTGTGAAGTGAGCTATTATTCCTCATAGCAGGGTTCAGAAATAATTGCTCAGCTCCATGAAAACAGTTAGATAAATATATCTTATAGATTTACAGAGATTGATAACAGTAAAGACAAATTCTGATATTTGCATGTCAGAGAGAAAATATATGAGCAGTTGCTTCTATCTTTGGGGAGCCTGCAACTACAGCTACTTAGAGTAAGGAGGGATTTGAGAGAGACAGCGAGAATGTGAGGGGCTACTCACCCTGAAAAATTCTGGCTATTGGAGGAGCATTTGAGAAAGAGAAACAAAAAATGATTCTTCCGTGTACTTGTAGGAGGTTTTAATTTTTCCTGGAGCACAGTGTTCAGCCGAGCCCTACCAAGAACGTGCTTGTGGGAACACAGACCATTTGAATATGCCAAATATTTGTTTGTTTCATATCTTTGAAGTGGGGGAGAGAGAGGCCGAAGCTTTCCAAACATCTCAGAATTTTCTGTCTTCCCTCCACCCCCCCCTCGTTTTTCCAATCATCTTCCTTCCATTTCTATTTCCTCCAATATACTTTCTCTTGTCCTCTAATTCTTCATCTTCCTCCATGTTTTTTCTCTGTCATTCCTGTTTCTTCCCCCTCCCCCATTAGACTTTACCCTTCTCTAGGTTGTATCTACAGCAGTGTTGCTAAATAAATATATTAACTAAATCCGAGCTTTCTAGAAGGCAAGTGCGAATGTTCTGAGGACATAGGGGCCAGGGTGTTTTAGTATGAATCTAGTCCTTTTGGGCAGATTTCCAGCCTGCTCAGCCCTGCAAGGTGCCAAGTACAGATGTGAAGTGCTGAGCACCCCTTTTTCTCTTTGGCAGTTGAGGGTGCTCAGCATTTTCTAGACCTGAGCCCTATGAAATGTCTGAAGAGTTAAACCCAATACATGCTTAGTCTCTGGACTTGCTCGACAGGGTACAGGCGAGAGAGAAATGACTTTTGTCTATGAAATAATTTGAGCTGGCCAATTTAATCCCTTCAGTTCTGCAGGTTATAGGTGTTGTCTACATTGGAAAACTTAGTACCTATATTTCAGCAACTGCCATCAATAGTGCAGCTGCACAACTGCTTGTGTAAACAGGACTCAGGCATTTTTATCACCATGTCATGAGAACCTGCTCTGAGTAGGTAGTAAAAATGCCTGTGACCAGTCTACGCCAGCAGTTCAGCGGCATGATTGCCAGCAATTGCTGGAATGGGCTGCATCTAGACTAGGCAATGTTTTAGTTGGGATTCACCCCAGTAGGGGCAGTCCTGCTGATGGTAACCATGTTAGAAGATAAAGGGTGGGTCTGGTTCAGGTATTTTTACCACTGTGTGGACTTGTCTGTTATCTGTGGTATTTTTGTAAATGGATGTTAATCTTAATCTGAAAAAGTCTCGGAGAAGAAGTAAGACTCCGGAAGTCCCTCATTGTTCTGTCCAAATGACTCAGGGTGTGGGGGGGAAGTACAAGAAATTCACAATCAAGGACCACTTTCCTCTTTCATTGACTCTGTTATTCCATAAAGGGGGGAAATATCCTACCATGGCCATCTCTGGCTTTGCACGCCCTAGGTTTTGTTCCTTAAATTTTGTACAGATGCTGCCACCAGTAATAGCAAGGGTGAGCGTGCTAGTGAAGGTTGTCTGGCTTACCTAAAGATGGCTGTAAAAACATTGGCAGTTGGTCTGCTTAGTACAAATACCAGTAGAGATGCAACAACAGTAGTAATGGTGGGAAATGTTAAGAAAATTTAAAAATCTTCTACAGAGACAGCCTCTATCATTCAATGCCATTGTGTATCCATTATCTTCCTTAGAGATGAAATGAGCATTGAGGCAATTACTGCTGTCTGCACCTGATCGAAGGTCCTCTGAATTCAATGGAAAGACTCCCATTGATTACAACTATCTCCAATTCAGCTCCTTTTAGAAGAATTTTTTCCCTTTAACAATTTGTACAGGGAGTATCTTAATTTACTTTCTCTCCTTGAATGAATCCGCCTTTTTTAATTGTTGAAAGAAAAATCTGAAAGGGCACAGAAGCACTGAATCATTCCAAAGAAATCTGAATGCTGTGTTTTCAAAAGGTAGTAGGGAAATATTGTTCTTTTCTAGCTTATTGAATTAAAAACATGTGAAAAATCATGTTAAAAGTAATGTAATGGGAAGCCAGACACCAAATATTTTACTTACTTGCCCTGTGGATTCTGTGGGTCAGTGCAACCGGGTAGTCTGCCATCAAGGACAGCAGCACCTAGTGGTCAGGCTACCCTTCCACCTGGCTTTACCCTTTAAGAGTTTGGAAGGGTCCAATAAGTACGTATAAAGACGTAAGTGTCCTGGAAATGAATGTTGACCAGGGAAGGAATCTGGAGACTGTACCTTTTTTAAGGGCTTGAACCCTTGCAGACAAGGCTCCTTTTCCACCCCCAACCAACAGAAGATGAGCTGGGAGAAGGGGCTCAGTAAAAAGGCTGCCTCCTCCCTATAGCAGACAGATCCTGACAGGAGAAGGTTGGCCTGCTCAGAACCTTCTGGATTGGAAGCCTAATTGGGAAGGGTGCTCAGCTGAAGGGAGCTGGCAAGAGCTTTGCAACTGACTAAGCTTAAGGCACAAGACCTGAGACATGAACCCCATCTCCAGAGCTTCTATTCAAAGGAGAGAGAAACTCACTGCCTTAGGCAAGGGGCAGAGAAAACTGCTAGTAGCACAATCCTCCTGCTGTAGGGAAGAGCTGAGACTGGCTTTTTGGAAATGCCCCAGGAGAAGCTGTGAGCAACCCAGCAAAGTGAAGGTGGGGAAAGCAGAGCCTGCAGATCTTGTGAAGACACCAGTGAGCATGGTAAAGGTAGGAGCAACCCAGGAAAAATGTGGAGGGATTGAAGGAATAGCCCTCAGCTGCCTAAACAGGGTCCGTGGGCTGGATCCCAGAGGGGGCGGGGTGGGCATGGATTCTGCTGCCTCTCTCCCAGACAAAGAGGGGAAGCACAGGTGTCAAGAATAAAGAAGCCAAGAACAGTGAGTGCCAGATAGAGTGTGAGACAGGCTTGAAGGCCATTAGATTTTGAGTTTTCTATTTTATGTACTGAACAGTGACCTGGCTAGAGGGCCAGGCTTTGTACAGTGATAGACAGTTGTGACACTAGAATGACTGACTACAGGGGGTGCTACACCGGAAAAAGCAACACCACCCCCAGAAACAGGGAGGCTCTTTGAAGGCGAGAGGTATGACATTCAGATGATAAAATCAGAATACATTCCCACTGAAATGAATGTACCCATTCATTCTAAGGACATCTTCAGGGTTTTTCTCAGCCTAGAGATGTAACTAACTGTATTCCCTACAGGCAAGTGAGTTAGCGAAGGAAACTTCTTGAATAAGAATGAATTGTTTAATTGTGAATGGTTTTTTTTTTCTTCAATCTTATCTTTTGTATGTATGGGATGGGGTTAGATGAGGCTGAGATTTGTTATGTCATTAAGCCTGAAGAAGTAATTCAGGGTAGAGATGGATTTTGTAGGGGAAACCCTTATGAAAATATCCTATGGAATGTAGCAGAGGGGAAACCAATGGGGTTCTATAGTTCTAAAATTCTACTGAATTCAATAGAAAATTACATCCCTTTTCTAAATGCTTTGACCAATTCTATAGCCAAGGTCACCGTTCTCTGTTAATCTTATAGAACTGGGGACATTAACACTGAAAACAGGTGGGTTTTTTTAAAGATATCAGTGTGCTTACTTCTCTGCTAGAGGCAGGTCAAGTATAGTGCTAGGTTAAAGCTTATTTTTATGAAGTGCTGTACAATTAACTGTAGTATCTGTGAAGTTAAAAGCAGATAGAAGCTAAAAGCCTGCTCTATGTATTTCTAGCGAAGGTTATGGCATGACTGAGGGAAGAAAGGGAAAGCTAGAGAAATCCTGATGTGATGGATTTGTAAGTGCCCCACTCACGGCTGAAGACAGTCTTTCTTAATGATTCTTTCTTTTGGGCTCAGAAGCCCAGGCAGCCAAAATACACTGTAGAAGGGAAAGAAAGTGTGGCCACGTATCCAAATATTGTGACTGCTGGTTGTCCTGTGGCACAGTTTTAAGTGGATAAGAAACAGGACCTTTTCCTCTGTGGTCCTGAATTCAAATGCACTACTGTAGGGCGTTAGTGAAGACACTACTCCACGGACAGCAGACCTTCTCCCTGTGGCATAATTAATCCATCTCCCTGAGAGGTGGTAGCTATGTTGGAGAAGCTTTCCTGTCGGCATAATGCTGTCTACACAGTGGGATAGGTCAGTATAACTACATTGCTCAGGGGTGTGGATTTTTCACACCCTGAAGAGCTTACCATCTAAAAGACAAGACAGACAAAGGGTTAAGGGATAACATAGGCAGAGTGAATATGATGGTTTGTAAATGACATGTTAGTTCCATAGAGAGACAAGGTGGGTGAGGTAATATCTTTTATTAGACTGACTTCTGAGGGTGAGAGAGACCAGCTTTCGAGCCCCACAGAGCTCTTAGTAGTGACTACCAAGATGGGCCAGATCTGAACTAGCCACGTAGAGTTGAAAGGTTTCTTATTCTGTTAGCATTTGCCTGAGCTATCCAGCCTTCCATCAGTCTCATTGTTTCATGCATCATCTACAAAGTGCATATCCTAAGTACACAGACAGCACTGTGCTTTATGATGGCACCAGAAGCTCTAGATGAAACAATTGCCTTGCAAATCATGGCAGGCCAGCCGTGGATTACTGGAAGAGTACAGAGAACTGGGGGCTCTGCTATCCACTCTGTTCCACCAAGATCAAAGCAACAAGAAGTTTTCCTTCACGGCTCTTTCATTCTTTGTTTTTTGATTCCTCCCGTTGTAGTGGTGCTGAGTGAGGATGAAGCGATATTTCTTGGAGTAGTAACATCCAGTACTGAATACTTGACCTTTTCCAAGTAATCACTTGCAATGTGTAATCTAGTTACAATTCTAATCAATCCTGAGCCTGTCGCCATAGCTGTGCAGATTCCCCTATCAGCGGTTCTGGTGCACTAGGGAGGAAGACAGGATGGGGTCTGTGTAAAGATTTTGCACACTCTGTGTCATGCACAGTTCAGTGTAGCAGGGGTGGCCAGTGTGTGTATGTGTGTGTGGGGGGGGTTACTACAACTTCAGGCTGCAGTAACAATTGTGGAGCAACTTTCCATTGCTTTGCTGCCTGGGGAGGGAGGGTTATTCTCCCCTTTACAGTGCTGCCAGCACCCAGACCAGCACTGAGCCCTGGTTTGTGGAGGAAAGCCAATCAGTTATTCCAATACTTGATCACCTCAAAGATCTTCAATAAGTAACAAGCTTCTTTTGGGGGTGGTGAGAGACATGTGAGTGCTCTATGTCCCTTGGCTAAGACCAATATTTAATGTATAAACTCAAACTGAGAATGTTTGTGAAACACAGATTTGTTGGATCAAAAGCAGCACTTCAGTGGGTTTATTGCTATTATTGACTTTGATATGTTCTTCACGTGTTTTTCTGTCAGAAGGAGAACTTATTAAATAAAAGCTTCAATTCATTGCTAGCCTGTGTGGATTTTTTTTTAAAAGAGCTGGCACAGAAAGACCTGTCATCGTAACTTTCATCATGTTACAAATCCTCATTTGACCACATTTGCTTATTACGCGAGACAGACAGGAATTCAGAGCTGCAGAGTTTTCAGAAATTCTTTGTGTTGGCAGGTAAGAACTTATTAAAGGGTCAAGAGGCGGCTCCAGAATTTTTCCTGTGGTCTTTACAGTTTATTAATTTTGTAAGAGAGATTACGCCACTGAATAGTTGTAGTTATATGGAGTAGGTTGCTGAATAAATTTAACTATACTGAGATGTAAGCCAAGTCAGACGTAGACCCTATAGCTAGCTTACATTTTGTGATATATATTTTGTATGGGAAAAGGTAAAAATGTATCAGGCCCACTCTGTGAACCAGATCCTCAGCTGACATACAGCACTGTAGTTTCCTTAAAGTAAATGGAGCTACGATGACTTACATCCCCTTACTGTCTGGCCCATAAGCTCTTCCTTTGAAACCTTATCAATAAACTTGATTCCAACTACTGTGTTTCTCTATATAAGAGCAATCCTCGACTTTCAGTCAGAATGACCTTTGCTTTTGTTCTTATTGTTTTGGTCTCTTAATCCACAATAAATTCTCTGAGAGGGAGCACAGTTCATTGGCTGTGTCTCCTTTCTGTCGCGGCCTGCACCTGAACACAAAATGGCAACTGTCTCTGTAGCAGTGAGGTAAACCTTTCTTTCTCAGTAGTCACAGATATAGTATTTCAAACCCTAAGTGCTCAAAAATCCTGAGCCTGGCTTAAAAATCCACGCATTTAAACATTTTCTTTCCTTAATTTACCTTGAGGGTTTCTTTAATTTTTTTTTTTGAGCCTTTAGGATGTACTTGGGTCATGTTTTCTATCTTTTCTCTGAAACCGTGAGGTTTTAGAAAGGTGATGTTTCTAAAAATGAAAGATGGGATCCTCACATGATCCCAGAAGCTAGGGCTTTAAGACAAAACACAAAGTATTGTTAGATTCAACAATACTGCACAGAACAAGTCATAATAGATGCAAGCTATGTCCTACACACCAGTATAATATTGAACAATTTTCCCCATTCAGGTCCTGCTGAAAGATGCAAAAAGAATTCAGGAAGCCTGAAATGGCAATTTTTTAAAAGTCAGCTTGTTACATAAGAAATGACTCAAGCCCCAGTACGACAGTCGTTCTAAACATATTTCTAAAATGAGAATTAAACTAATTGTGCAATTTGTATCACTGTGCGGATTAAATGACTTTGTCTGGCTGTGGTACCCGTGGCAAAGCCAAAGGCTTGCAGCAGAGAATTTTTCCCCCTTTGCCACAGGTACTGTAGCAAAGCAGCTCTTTTAACAGGTTTCAGAGTAACAGCTGTGTTAGTCTGTATTCGCAAAAAGAAAAGGAGTACTTGTGGCACCTTAGAGACTAATCAATTTATTTGAGCATAAGCTTTCGTGAGCTACAGCTCACGTAGCTGACGAAAGCTTATGCTCAAATAAATTGATTAGTCTCTAAGGTGCCACAAGTACTCCTTTTCTTTCAGCTCTTTTAAGCAGCCTTAGAGTTCGCTATCAGTAAAGTAAACCTGGTGGCCAATCTGGATTTTTTTTTTTCTGGTGACAGAACACTGTGAAATCTTTGATAATTTAACACTGTCCTAACCTGGAGAAAGTGGTGATGCACTTACTCTGGTGGTCATGTGGTTCTTATCTTAAGCAGCTCTCTGCACTGAGTAAAGAGCTGCGTTTTTGGGGTAGTCTGTTAGAGGGATGTGATCCTCTTCTGCCTTTTGCTGTCTACTGGAGGAGTGACTTGTCAGATGGGTGGTGTACAATGATACAGACGGGCCATGTAGGTCTTGATTTCTAACTTACAGTGTAAATAGAGGATATTGCAGCTGCAACACAGGACTAATAACATCTAAAAAATTGCACAGGGATGCTTTTGGTATAAATATAGCACACCACATGAGGCACTAAATAAACCATTTCTCTTCTCTCCTTGGGGAGGATCTTGCATAACTTACTCTTGGCTTTGCTTCACCACTCAGGAGTTAGTCATCCCTATTTTGTAAAAACAAATGGTTTATTCCATCCTTCAAAAATTCTCAGCATGGATGTCCACATGTTGGTGGTGCACACAGGACTGTATGTACTAGAATTGCCTCTTGGTGCTCCGGGTAGTTAGGCATAAGGTAGAACAATCTGAAGGCTGTTCAGACATACTCCAGGAACTAGACTAGGCCCAGCCAGCCCCAAGATCAAGGTAGTGTTAAAGTAGCATAATGCCAAGTTTGCCTTCCTATCCCCACTCTAGTATCTAGTAAATAATTTTGTAGAGAGATTTGCCAATGAGGGGCCCTAAACTGTGCAAACCAATCGGATCTAAGAGATGAGTGGCCACAAAAAGCCAGTAAGTAAGTTCAAGTTTGAAGGCCTAATCTATTTTTTTACTGCAAACTTTTTTGTAAAAATCTTTTTATTAAGGCAAAGTTACAGAACATATTGCATACTCTTTGCTGCTTTTACAGAACATACTGCATTGTACATTGCTTATGATTTATGCACAATCAGGTTAATATTCAAAGAACCTGGCTAAAGATTATGGCTTGCTAGATGGGGAGCCCTCTTCCTCTGAGTATGCTACAAAGAGTGACCAAATTCCTAAATATCTGTCCTCTCTTTGGTGATTCTCTTGGTTATGTACTTGGTGGGAAAGCTTTTCCATTACAAGGACAGTCTGTATTTTACTATACCTCAATTCAATAGGAGGAGAAGTCAAATTTTTCTAAGAATGTGCCACAGAGTCTTGCAGCTAACAGTAAAAAAATTAATTAATTTGTTCTGTTTAAAATGTAGATTCTGTATTAAATAAGCAGTCACAGGATCTCTAGGAAGCTGGCATTTTGTCATAAAATGAATTCCCCCAAACCATCTAATTCCTGGACACAACCACAACATGTGCAAGCATGTTCTCCTTTCCTTATAATCCCTCCAACAGAATACCAGCCTAGTAACAAAAATATGATGGATCTTAACTGGAGGTAAATGCCACCTATATACAATAATTTATAAACATTTTCTTTACAAATTGAAGATATATATCTCCTTTTCCATATAGAGAGCCACTCATCTAGATCAACTTCTTTGTCCAAATTCTTCTCCCATATTTTAATCGGGGCTGTTTTCTTATCAACGTCTTTTTTTTCAGTCAAAATTGCATATATCTTGGAACAAGAGGTTTAATTTCTAGCTTTCTCCTGGGTCAACTCCCCAGATGTGGTTAAAGGTCTAGCTAGAGTTGTCTTGTATCCATATTTCAAACAATGTTTGACTTTTAAATATTGATCAATACAGGATTTTATATTATCTTCATTATTACATATCTCTTGGTATGATTTCAAATCAAGACCCAGAAAAAATGTCCAAATCCAGTCTCCTCAGTTCTTACCCACAACAGATAGTGGGTAGTTTTTTAGCTGTAAGATTTTGTAGGGATAAATTCCTGATTATTAATGAAAGTAGCTAAGGAAGAGGACCTTGGTGACAGAAATTTAAAATGTGTCCAAAGCTCCTAAAGTGGTCTGGATGAATGGGACCACTTATTTTTTTTTAAATTTTTGATGCATTAAATTTTGTTTTAACCGAATGATTACTATAAATTACTGAGGTCCTTTTTCTATATACCCTGTTGAGTGAGAGGTAAGGAAGTCCAATGACTTGCTCAAGTTTATGAGATGAGTCAGTGGCTCATTCTGGATCTGAATGCAGGATTCTGGTCATGCTGTCTTTTGCTCTGAGGCCTTATCCACATGCACAAGTTGTACTCTTTAACTATTTCAGTATAGTTAAAGTGGTATACCCTTCCCATCCCTCTGCCCCTCACTCAGTTTGGATTAGTTATGTGACTTTAGCTTGTTCCTGATAGGATATCCTAGTATAACTGCATCCAGTATACTGTAGATATAATCAAAAATGGTTTATACTGTGCTTAGTATGGTTATCTAGGAAACTTTAGATGGTAATTGAATTTAGAATCTACATTTTTCAGATGATTTTAAAAGGGAAAAATCGTTGGGTCTTTGCACAGCTGTGACTCTCCCCTTCCTCCACTAGCCCTGTTAATGCCAGGTAGGTATAGACTCTGCTGAGAACTCTAGGATCTGGCTGGCATAGTCCATTCCTTTGACTTAAATTAACATTAAAAAAACATTTCTTTCTCCAGCCTCAGAAGACAGTCCCCTTTAAAAGCTGCTTAGTCCTTTTGATCACTCCTCTTCTCTTTCCTCAAGACCAAATCATTTTTTAACTGTGAATAGCCCTGTGATCTATTAGTTCCCAGCCTTGGCAGAACAAGGCTTGCAACTTGTTGAAGACAAGATGGAAGATCTTCAAAGCTGATAGTTTTACCCACTGTCTTTCAGGTGTGTGCTGGGGTTCCCTTATCTGGGGCCTTGTCTCCTTTCTGGCAACAGACCATCTAATAAGCTAGAGCAATGTATTCATACAGGAAGGTCTTTTAAGCCTTATGTACAATAACTTCCTCACTGACCAGGTCACATACCGTGTTCATAAAATTATTACATCTCAGTATGCTTAGTTTATTGTCTTACAGTTCTACAACTGTCCCAATGCCTACTCTAATGCCCTGGTGTAAGAGGACTGTATATAAATGTTAGCATATCATATGGTATGAGAAGAAGCATACTGATCATCCATATTGTCTTCTAAAATTCATGTATCCAGTTGCCGCAATGTATATCTTTTAATTGAAGGAGGATTTTTCCTAAGCCATAGTGACATCAGCCCTAGAGATGTTTCAGCTTGCAGCATGCTATGTACATGAGGCTCATGGAAGACCTTTCACACTTTTAGTCTGTACTTTTTTTGTTTGTGGTCTATATATTTTTAGAATAATTTATGCAGCTCCTTTCATCTGGGGCTCACAGTGCTTTACAAATACTGATTTTAACTATTTAAGCCTCCCCAAGTCTCCTGTAAGGACAGTAGTATCCTTATTTTATACAGAGGTATACTCCGGCATAGAGAGGGAAATGGTTTGCTTAATGCCACAACAAGAATCAGCGGCATGGTTAGAATTTAAGTTATAAAACTCATAGACTTCTGCTATAATAGGAAGGATGGCTTGTTATATGCAGTACCTAGGGATTTTTGGCTACAGCATGTTCAGAAGTTCTAGAATGTCTGAGATTTGTCATCATTGTTCTATTATGCAGTTTAGAGTTATTGGGTAAAAAATGTTTAATTCAGATATAAATATACATTTTGTGTACAAGTGAAACTAAGCTTTGAGTTTAATTAGTAGAACCTCTAAAATGGGACATGAGAATGTTCTTAGATATAAAACTGATGTGGCGAATAGTGTGAGCATAGTAGGGGAATTCTTGAGGATTTTTCTTCCTATTTGTTCAGATTACCATATATATATAAAAAAAAACATATGGAAGGGTGTAAATGGAGATTGATTGCAGTTTGTTGTAATGTGCCCATTGAGATGTTTTGATATGTAGATTGCATTTTCTATAAGATGCAAAGCTGGTTTAAGCAAAATCAGATGTACAGATATGTTTGTGGGTTGCTTTAATGTTTCCCTTTATCTTCAGCTTCTGTTCAGGCCTTTCTAATTTTCATGAAGATTGTTGGTAATAGGAATTATAGTATATATGATACTGAAATCTATTTCAATCTAGGTTAATGTTTACATAGAGAATCAACAATATTCTAAAGGAAGGATGTTTTTGAATGGAAACTGTTGTATGTTGGTCAATATAAAGCTAAAGTGTAAGGTTTTTGATAGTCTGAGCTGAAACCTTCTACCACTGGGTAGAGAAGAAATCAGCTTGCACTTGATACTCCAAATATTAAGTGTTTGTAAATCTTAGTAACCTTTGGATTAAATGTTATCATCTTCTATGCAATGGGCTACATATACAAACCACCCTGTGACACTGCCCATGCAATCTGTGGGTGCAAAACCTGCATTTGCATCTGCAATTTCTGGGGTCCTTTTACTTACTTACTCAGCAAGCTTTGTTGCTGCATACCCCATTGTTAACTTCCCCATTTTGTGATAAGGGAAAGATATTCAGCAGCCTTAATACACATTGAGAGTCAGTGCTTTATGAATTGTCTAACACAGTCAGCCAAATGCTGTTTTACTTTTGCTTGTGTTATCTTGTATATCATAACAAAGATATGCTGGAAATACACTTGGTTATAGTCAGGGGAGAGTCTTTTTTTTTTTTTTTAACTAGTCATCTTATTTGCTTCAATTTGCATGAGGTTTACATTTTTACAGTTTAGTGTTCTTGATCTGTTTACTTAACTAATCTAGCTCGTTTGCAAGCTGGAACAAGATTTGTGTAGTGAATTTGGAAAATCTTTGATTTTGAGCAATAAAAGTAGATGGGGGACATGATTAAGAATTCTATTGGATGCTCCAGAACTATGGGTTTTGTTTTTTTCTATTGAAGAGGGTGCTACCTTCTTTGCTGCATGAATTCAATGCACGTATACCTTTAGTTTTAAAATTACATTGAATTGTAAATTCTTGTAAAGACATTGATCATGTGTGTCAGACTGCAACAACTGTTGGGTTCCCTAAAAACAGAAAATATTCACTGGCTGTGTACCATAGCCCTATATTTTCTGAAAGGATTTGTGCATGACTGACAGATTTGACAGGTGTTTGTCTTGTGAATGAAACCATACCGTGTTCTTACAATGTAAACTCAGCTGAGTTGGAGGCAAAGAGCAGGGCTTGAGATGCAAGTTAGTTTTTAAAGGCTATGTACCTTTTAAAAAAATCTAATTACTATTTAGAATAAACTGTAGCATTAATTGTAGTTGGTCGTCTATAAAAAGAATAAAGCATTGCTTAATTGCATTTAAATGCATAATACAAAAATGGATCTTGATTAGAGAGAGAAACAGATCAGGCTAATTTCTTTTCTTGGATAATGAGTGACATGTATACAGAAAAATTGCATTAGCTTGTGGAACTGTCATCAGCTTCCTCTAGTTGGTTCTCAGTCTTCAAATAGAAATTCAAACACACAAGTGTAATTCAGACTTTGGATATTTCTTCCTCCTTAAACAATGATTCCATGCATCCAAATTTGAAAATGTTCCCAGATTTATGTATATTTTGTGGGGGTGCAGGTGGGAAGCAACTGCATAAATTGGCATGTGTAGCTCTTCCTGGCATAATATGCAATCAAGTTGATGTAATGAAACTATTTCAGATTCTTTTATTACTGTTTTGAAACCTTGTTTAAAAATTCTAGGTGTTAATCCAGGAGGGGCAGATCAGAGAGTACAGGTGTCCCAAAACAGTTTTGGGGAAACCAGGGTGCTAAACAGAATTATTTTCTGAAAGATTGAAACCTGCCTGGTTGTGTGAAGTCTATTTTTAGAACGCATTATGCTGCAATATGGTAGAAGATTCAAAGAGCAGCAGGTGTCAGAGAATCTGCTCACTGACGCTCCGAGTTACAGCAGCAAAGCTTTAGTAAATTCATCTTCGAAGCTGCAAATAGGGCTCTGACATGGTGTGAAATTCTGCTAAACTGAACTTCTTCAGCTCCTGCTCTTGCATGTCATGAATTTACTGTAATCACCCACTGCAATCTGGCTGGGTGAAGTTTGGAAACACTTGTAATTAGCCATTGCAGGAAAATGCTTTGCTTTCAGATATAATATGCCTCTTCTCACCCCTCCATCAAAATCATCCCCAGGGGAAAGAGGACAAGTGGTGCTGAAGGGCTCCAAAAGGAAATAATTAAAAACATTGAACAGACTGAGACTCAAACCTTCGCCCGTCAAAGAGGGCATATATTGACTAAGGGCATATATTGACTGGGATGTTATTGTCTGATGAAACCACTATTTTTCTTTTAAAATATTTGAGGTGGAGATTTGTACTGTCAGTCTGTGTCTATGCTAGAGAATGGAACCATTTGTAGTTGAATCAGCTTTAAGTATAAAGAGTTCAGTGCATCCATGCTTGCCATGCTGGTAGTCTTGCATTACTGGTTCTTAGAATGCCAAATTTCTCAGGTGTAGGCTATGGACAAGGTTTAAGGGCTGGACACAGCAAGAGGCTGAGTTGATGCTGAGTGTCCTCGACTCCCAGGGTCTTCTCATCCCATGTGAGCTGTGAAAGTCTGGCCCCACTGCTTCTGCTCTGTAATTTTGTGGAGGAGGGCTGGCTGAGTCCCGACCCCTCTTCTCCAAACACTGTCAGGGTGGATGGAGCTTGGGTTTTGCTGCCTACTTTGTGGAGTTACCTCTTCAAGGCAATGTTCCATTGCTGCAGCCATTAATTTCTGAACAGGAAGCCTTTGAAAAGGATTCAGCTCCATTGCAAAGTCAGGAAGCATCATAAAGCAAAAAAGCTCTCCCTTGTTTAATTGTACATAATCTAGCAAAGTTTCAAACACATGAGAGCTGTGATTTTTAATGTTGCTTGCTCTGACTGTGCAGTGAAGTTGTATCAATTTCAGGGATTCTTGTCCTCCACAAGGAACCCAGCAGCCATAGCAATAGGGACAGTGTTTTGAAAATTGCCACTCGTGTGGGAGAGGCAGGCTGCTCTGACTAGGTTCAAACAGCTAGGAAGCAGCAGAGGAGATCAAAAGGGGATAGTCTAAGCTCAGAGAAACCTGTGGAATTAATTTAGAGAGCTCCCTCAGACAAAGCAGTACTAGGTGAAGGTGGAGATTTACAGAGATCATATGTGATCGATGGGTGGCCTTGCCAGTCCTGGGGAGTAGCACACAAATAAAAAGGATTTTATGCAGACTGTGAATTTTGTTTTGAAAGGGACTTCCCAGTCCTTTTCTCTGACACAGCTCCATATCTGACGGGAGAAAGGATAGAAGAATAAAATCAACAGAGGGGAATATTTTTGTTGTTGAATTATCTGATTGGTTGAATATTCAGTGTCCTTGTTGGGAGGCAGAACCGTCTTCAGCCAATCAGGTTACTGCATTCACCCAAGGCATTTTCTAAGGAAGGATAGGGGACAGATATAGAAACCTTCAGAGAGGAAATAGAGGATTTAACTTGTTTATGATATCCCGGGAAGCAGTCCATCTGCGTGATTTTCTTCATAGATGGTTTTTGTAGTCGAGGATGACCCTTCAAATACTGTATTCTGTTAAAGATTCCAAATCCTTTGTTTAAGGAAAAGTACAGTTTTTAGCTCTCTGATCCAAACCCTTCCTCAGACATGGGGCCTGACTCAGCAAGTTGCTAAGCACCCTCAACGGTCACTGATTTTGTTGGCATTGGAGACTGTTAGCACCTTGTAGGCATGGCCCCATAACAAGGCCAAATACTGCCGAAGTACTTCATGAAAAGTGGGTTTAATTATGGATTTGTTGGCAAAATCCACATTGGCACGTGCAAAGTACAGCTAGATACCTGACTGCCCAAATGCATATTTGAGAACACACCACAAATGCACCTGAAGATACTGCAGCCCTTTATTCTTGGGTCTGGCTGTGCTGGGCTCAGTGAAGGACCTCAGGAGCGTAAGGAGGGGCAACAGTGGGTCTGACTTATGCCTGGCTGTGTGAGCCCTTACGGGGTTGTACCAAGAGCTGGGAATGGCTGATTTGCAGAGGTGAACTGGTCATACATGTTTTCTCCTGATCATACCCCTACACTGAGGGACTGCAAGAGGGGTGATGTATATGGCATCTGGGGATTCCTTCTACAGTGGTTTTACTACCCCTTTGAGCCAGTAGAGTGGCACAAAAAAGCTATAGTGGACCTGAGAATCGAGGCCAGTGGGTGCTTTTTTGGATGTCTGCTGTCCTAATGCATTGGGAAACTAGTCCTATGAACTATACATAAATGCAGAGAAATCAGTTATCTGCCTTTTTGCTGGCCCTTCTAATATTTAAGAGTGGAATGCAGTTTTAGTGGGGTGGAACTTACTCATACCTCTCATTAATATGCACTTCCAAGGGAAACACCATGCTCTGTGGTTTCATAGGTGATATTTTGGTGCCGTGTTTTTCCTTCGTAGATGAAACAGGTTTATAATTTTATCTGGGCTTGGGTTTTGTTAGAAACCTGAAAGATGGGCATGGTGGCCCTGCCCATTTGTGGGCAAACCCGGCCAGGTTTGTGGTTTCAGGTGGAAACCATGTAAAATCCCAGTTGTTCAACAAGGCTTTGACTCCAAACCAGGTACAACTTGATTGTTTTACTAAGCTTCTTGGATCCAAGTGAACCTGAGACCCAAGCCAAAGCCCTTGTCATCAAAGTGTTTGACATCAATGGGACTACTCCTATGCTTGATTCAGCATGGTTCTTAAACACAAACTCAGCATGTGTTTAAGAACCATGCTGAATTAAGGGCCAAATTCAGGAGGAATACTTGAGAATAATAGAGTTACATGTTGCTCTAGAGTCATAGATTCCAAGGCCAGAAGGGACCAATCTGCCCTCCTGTGTAATACAGGCCATAGAACTTCCCCAAAATAATTTTTAGAGCAGATAAAATAATTCCTAGTATCTTCCTAAGGTGGCTGTGGAATCTGCATCATTGGAAATTTTTAAAAGCAGGTTAGACAAACACCTGTCAGGCATGGTCTAGATCAGCGGTAGCCAACCTGAGCCTGAGAAGAAGCCAGAATTTACCAATGTACATTGCCAGAGAGCCACAGTAATAAGTCAGCAGCCCCCCATCAGTTCCGCCATCCCGCTCGAAGTGCCTCCCACCCACCAGCAGCTCTGCTGATCAGCACTTCCCCCTCCCTCCCCGCACCTCAGAATCAGCTGTTTTGTGGCATGCAGGAGGCTGAGGTTGTGGTGGAAGGGGAGCGAGGGCATGGCTGGCTCAGGAGAGGGGGTGGGAAGGGGTAGATTGGGGGCAAGGCCTGTGGCAGAGCCAGGGGTTGAGCAGTGAGCACCCCCGGCACAGTGGAAAGTTGGCGCCTGTAGCTCCAGCCCTGGATTCGGTGCCTATACTCCGGAGCCACAGGTTGGCCACCCCTGGTCTAGATAATACTTAGTCCTGCCATGAGTGAAAAATATCCAGTCTTGATTTAAAAATTGTCAGTTTTGGAGAATCCACCATGACCCTTGGTAAATATTTCCAATGGTTAATTACCCTCACTGGTAAAAATGTGCACCTTATTTCCAGTCTGAATTTGTCTAGCTTCAGCTTCCAGCCATTGGATTGTGTTATACTTTCTCTGTTAGACTGAAGAGCCCATAGCCCATTATTAAATATTTGTTCCCCATGTAGGTGATCAAGTCACCCCTTAACCTTCTCTTTGTTAAGCTAAATAGAATGAGCTCCTTGAATCTTTCACTATAAGGCATGCTTTCTAATCCTTTAATCTTTCTCATGACTCTTCTCTGAACCCTCTCCCATCTGTCAACCTCCTTCTTGAATTGTGGCCACCAGAACTGGACATAGCATCCCAGCATCAATTGCACGAGTGCCAAATATAGAGGTGAAATAACCGCTCTATACCTATTCAAAATTCTCCTGCTTACACCCCCCAGGATCTCATTAGCTCTTTTGGCCACAGCATCACACTGGGATCTTGTGTTCAGCTGGTTATCCACCACAACTCCCAAATCTTTTTCAGAGTCACTGCTTCCCAGGACAAAATCCCCCATCCTGGAAATATGGCCAATATTCTTTGTTCCTGTAACCATATTAAAAGCATGTTTTTTGTTTGTGCACAGTTGGCCAAGTTATTCAGATGTCTCTACATCAGTGACCTGTCTTCTTCATCATTTACCACTACCCGACTTTTTGTGTCATCTTCAAAATTTATCAATGATTTTATGTTTTCTTCCAGGTCATTGATAAAAATATTAAATAGCATAGGACCAAGAACCGATCCCTGTAGGACTGCACTGGAAACACACCCACTCAATGACAATTCCCCATTTTACAATTACATTTTGAGACCTATCCGTTAGCCAATTTTGAATCTATTTAATGTGTGCCATTTTAACTTATATATATATTTTAAATCAAAACGTTGTGTGGATGTAATATACTTTGACTTTGTACCACACTATTCCCTTTATCAACCAAATTTGTAATCTCATAAAAAAATCAAGTTAGTTTGGCAGGATCTATTTTCCCTAATGCTGATTTGCATTAGATATACAGGTTCATTTGCCTGTATCAATCCTGAACACAAAATAAATTGGATTACTTACTAGAGTAAGATCTAGTAGAAGTGGGTATTCACCCACGAAAGCTTATGCTCCAATACGTCTGTTAGTCTATAAAGTGCCACAGGACTCTTTGCCGCTTTTATAGATCCAGACTAACACGGCTACCCCTCTGATACTTACTAGGGTAAGGATCCAGATTCTGACAGGCACCTATAGTCACTACTGAAGCTATGGTAGAATTAAACCTGTATTGTTTGGTAGGGTCTCAAAGTGGATGGATTCAATAAAGCATAAATTCAGGGATTTACTGACATTCTAGCATGGAAAACAGTTAGCTGTATTTATATCCAATATAGAGATTTTTATTCTAGTCATATTTTTTTTTATTTTTTTTTTTACAAGAAAATAAGATTTCAGACTGAGTTCTTCTTCATCACAGTTAGGCTGAGGACTAGAGCCATACAGTTCAAATATCAGCATTGCTATTTTGATTCAGAAATAATAAACATCATCATAGCAGCATGTTCCCAGGCCTTATTATTAAGGAGGAAATCCTTAACTGAATTGCACAAAAGTAGCTAGAATGTGACCTGCAAAGGAAATTTAAAATTTGGCTTCTGCCCTTTACTTTTTTAAAATAATGTACAACTGTCTGAAAGGCTTTTTAACAATGTTTTTCTGTTTGCTTTTTAACCTTAGAAATAACAGGAATGTCAATGGTCTTCCCTGTTTATGCTGGATAACACCTTAGGGATTTCAGAGATGTGAAAACAAGGCATGTTTGATAGGTTGTCTTCGTTGCAAAGTTTCAACACCCCATACCCTTTCTCCTAAGAGTTTGCTGGGCATTGGAACTAAACAGGTGTTAACAAAGCAAATCAGATACAAAAATTTGAAACAGACAGGCTTCCCCTCACAATTGCTCAATTTTCACTTTCTTGTGGTGTCATAATTTCAGTAATTCTCCAGTCGTCAGTCTCCCATGTAGATGAGACTTGAATTTCTAATATAAAAATGCAGATTTTTATTTTATCTCAATTTCTTTTCTAATTTTTGGGCAACTTTTCTGGTAATCTTTTACTTCATAATTTTTTTTTTCTTTCACTAGTCCTGTTTAAGGAAGAATCTAGCACCTCTGAATTAGGAATAAAGTGACCCATCTACTGGTTGTTTAAATATTCATAGTGCTTATAAATCCATGGCTTCACAGCCTACTGCCACCAAACTGTGCAATGCTGCATATGATTGCAGCCATGTTAATAAAAGAACCATTCCTGTCTGGCTGCCATAGCTAAGCAACCCTGGAAGTTTTATGTACAGTAGGTATTTCATAGCTAAAATCATAGCTCCATGGTGGGTTATTATGCAAATACACTTGCTTAGGGTCACATCAGAGGTGAATGAAAAGAATCCATTATTTCATCAATCTGTTTGGCCTACTAAGATAATAATGAATTTTAATTAAAAGTCAAATCTTGTAGTGGAGGCATAGTCGCAAATGGGAAATGTAAATAACAGAATAATTCAAAGAGTATTTGTGGATCTTGAGAATTCAGATGGTCTAAATAATACGTGTGTGTGTGTATACAAAGCCTGTGTGTGCATGCATATTTTAAATATTTAATGATTTAATATGAAGAAACAAGTGCTGACTCTATAAATAGAATATTAGCCACTTTATTTTTCCACTCTTATTACTATGAAATCTGCACCATTTTTTTTTATACCTGGAATTTGTTGTTGAGTCTGAAACTGTACAGGCATAGCAGACATACAAAGTCTGCTAAGACCTGGAGATATTAATGAGGAGAATCATTAGAGATTGGACACCCATCATCCTGTGGTTAATTAGGGATTAGAACAAGTACCAATTTTAGTGATAACACTCCTGCTCCTGAAGGTTTGTTGGGCTTGGTTTTATGACACAGCTACAGCAGATAGAATAAAATTGTACAAAAGGTTTTAGTACTTGGCACAATAGCTGGTGGCTGTGCTAATGACAACGCGCTCCCAGCGGTGTTTAGGAATTGGGAGAGCGCAAAGATACTGCAGGTCTGCTGTCTCGCAGTGGGAGAACCTCACTTGAAGTTAAGCTAGGGATTGTGTAAACACTGCCCTGATCAACCTGCCTTTTATTTAGTAGGGAAACTGATTCCCTGTGCTAGAAAAACAGGACCTGTAAGATTTTATTTTAATTAGCAAATATCAGTTATCTTTTAAAGGATAACTTTTTAAAAGAGTGCAGGGTGGGAAAGGGTTAAATGTATCCATTGAGCATTTTGACATGGAACTGAGCTGCTGGATTGTGGTAATCGAGTCCTTCAGACACCGAAGCTGCTAATGACTTGTCTCTGCGGATGTGTTTAGACCTCAGGCTGTCATCTGCTCTGAAGGAGACCCTGAAGATCAAAGAGGGTTTCAGACTGCTATTGTATGCAGCCGAAGCTTTCAACATTGTCTTCCAATAGTATGTGACCATGTCTGTGCATATCATTATCCTGATTAGTGAGGATGGAGGGATTTTGTGTAATTATACCTACGCTGATTTTGTATCCAGGTGAAATGTATCCATAATAAATTGCGTAAAGAAAATAATGTATTCATTGACTTAAAGATATGGAATTCAAGGGAATGAAATCAGAAGATCTATAATTCTTTTCTTCTTAACCAGGCTTGTGTGTGCGCGCATGTGTGAACAATTTACATATAATTTCTAATGAGCTCTGAATGTACGGATAATAAGCTATTGGGAAAAGATGTTGCTCAGATAAGAAATCTCTGCATCTTGCTGTCTGACATAAACCAGAGAAGCAGTACCAATTATCAGAAACTACAGCTGAGGTTAAAATACATGCCAAGGGTAAAGCATATTGGTAGGTGCTTGGGCCACCTGTCAAGGACTAGGAAACTAGCATTGCAATGTTCATGCTAAAAAAGCATTATATGAATTTTCAATTTGTTGCAAAGATCAAAACCAAAATGCAAGAATTGATACAAAGGAAATGAGATTTGGGGGCGGGGAGCTAGCATTGTCAGAGGTAATGCAGGTACTGCACTGTGGTTCATGTAATAATTTTAGTGGAGGTAATAGTACAAATTTGGATTTAAAAGCAATTTCAATTTCCTACCAGGGAAGCATGTAGTGCAGGCCATAAGAATATGTGGAAATTGGCCCCAGGAATACTGCAAAGCCATGGGGTATTTTTGTTTGAATTAAGTGCTGGTATCTCTCAGCTTGCATTGGCCCAAATGCGTGTGAAACAAGGTTGCAAAAGAGGAGAAATGGAAAATAATAATATAATATGAAGTTTTAAAAAATGTGGAATCCATTTCTTTAGCATAAAAGCAGCTGTAACTCCAGCTTCCTGATCCACCATTTCAGGCTTCAGTTTACAGTAATGAAAGTGACATCACAATAACAGATGTGCAAGGGAGGCCAGTTTGGGCCTAATGCAAGGACTGGTGCAGAGGAATGGTGTGGTTGTAGGAATGACAGCCTGCAAGGCAGGAGGCACTATCCTTTGTCTTGTGGCAAGTTGTTCATTGTTAACAGGAACTGCGAACTGACTTCATATACGTCAGTGAACAGCCTTCCAGGGGTAGCTCCTTTGGGTCATTATGGACTTGGGCTGGATTCAAACCAGCAGCGGAGATGTGGAAGCCGCTTGCTATTCTTCTTAGGCTTAGTGGATCATTTAAATATACTGTAATGACTGGTTATTACCGGCATTTTGTAACAAACTGTCAATCGGTGCTTATTAAAATAACCTTGTATTTCAAGCAAGATTTTAGTTCTAGCACTCAGTATTAAGTGCAGAAAAGTACCAGAAGTGTTGCCAGGTCTGTGGGTTTCCTGTGTCTGGGCAGCTTTTCAGGGCTAGTTTTTCAAAGAGGCCATGGATATCTACTTCTTTTAGATCTATATTCTTGTCACTCTTAGTGCTACCCTCATGTGCAGTCGCTTCCTGGGGAGATGGGTTTGGCACTGCCCTAGCTTGGTTTTGGTTTGGCTCATTTTTGACTTAGCTGGTAGCAATACTGCCAACGCATCACAAAGGTCCCAGTTTGAGCCTTGGCCGCGGTAATATGCATATTGCATGTAGAGTTCAGCTGCCGGATGGGGGGTTCTAAAACTGCGTTGTCTGGCCACCAGTTGGTAGGCAGAGCACCACTGCTGTCGGCAGCCAAAAATACCCTGAAAATTGGTCCGTCAACATAACTCATGAAGCTTTGTGGCAGGGCTGCAGCTCCACAGGCCAATGTATGAACGCTAGGTCAGATTCAGAGCTGCAGAAACCAGTGGCAGTATTCAGTGATCGAGAGGCCTCTCTCAGCTGGCCCCTGCTGCCTGTCACAAAGAAATATGGTGGACCTTTAAAGGGAAAATGCTGTGTATTATACAGTCCTCAAATAATCTCTTTTGTTTGCATTCAGGCCTTTTTAGCTAAGGGTTGTGTCACTGATCCTTTTATAATGTAATATTACAGCACTTTGAGGACAATCCTATTAGTTGACTTCCCTCTTTCCTTAATTATTGTTTCTTATTATCATAAACCATAGACTCAAGGGGTGTGTGTGTGTGTGTGTGTGTGTGTGTGTAATAAACTAAAATCTTTTGGGGTAAAGCTGAGCAAATACTGGAAATAAGTATTATCAGTCAGGCCTTCAAATAGAAAAGGTAGGTCTGTCTGGATGGTATTTCCAGTCCTTATTTGCTTTTCAAATTGAAATTCTATAGTAATAGAGGTTTCTAGAAACCCCTAACAGAGCTAGATTTTGAGCAAACTGTGTTTGTAAGGATCTTGGCAGGAAGGGCAGGTATGAATATTTGTGTAAATATGTTTTCACACAGTACTTGTACAACTATATACCAGTCTTTTGTCAAAGCTCTCTGTAGGTTTGGGAGTCATTCAGTTAAGGAAAAGAAGAATGCCAGGTGATCAATGAAAACATATGAATAGTGAACTATGATTAGTGGCAAATTGAAGTAATAGTCACAGTGAGAATCTGTGGACTTTCCTTAGAGTGAAATATGTTCATGTAAGCAATTCACTGAATAACTATGAATAATATACATATTTACTAAAATGTATAGTCTTTTTTTAAAAAAGATAAACATAATATATAAACAAATGCAGTCTCTAGGGTCTCCCTAGCCTATTTCTATAAGGATGTCCAACCCCTACCTTTTCAGAGAGACTTAAATAATCCTGGACACATTCGCTAGATCCCTGTCCAAACCCTAGGGGTGAAATCATGGATCCACTGAGGTCAGTAGGAGTTTTGACATTGACTTTAATGGGGTTGTAGTGGGTGACCACCACACACACAGCCTGGGGAGGTGAAGGTGTCCAGGTGAGGCAATTAACCTTCTAGGCTGTACCTGGAGGAGGAGCCAGGGAGCAAGGACTAATTAGAGATGAGTCTCAGCTGGACAGGAACAGGAGGGGTTTGTATAACCCCCTGTGGCTGAGAGCAGGAGGCGGCTGTAAGTAGAGAAACTGCAGTCACTATCAGGGTGAAAGAAGGCAATGTAGGAAGTAGCCTAGGGATATAGTAGCAAGGTTTGGGACTGTGCAGACCATGATTGCTTGCTGTAGGGGCTCTGGGCTGGAACCCAGTGTAGAGGGCAGGCCTGGGTTCCCTTACCAGTCATTGGGTTGCCCTATTCTTAAGGGGAAGTGGGTCCCAAAAGACTTTGGGGGTATACAACCCCTACCTCCAAAGGGAAAACCACAGTGACCTGGCCAGAGGGTCGAGGTACAAAGCAGGTGCGGTTGAGTACTGAGAGAGCAAGAGTGATGGAGTGCAACCTCAGGAGGGCGCATTGACCTGGCAGAGCTAATCCCCAGATGTGGCCGGAAGGAGGCGCTCCAATGGTGAGTGAAGCACCCTATGATGGGCCAATATTTTACCGTCAAGATTTAACATGAGTCCTATCATTTGAAAGGTATTTTGGACATCCCAGATGTTTCCTATTTCCTGATGCTACCATCCAGCCAGTCTTATCACTTAACTCCCATTTAGAATGGCTTCCAGCTCCAAGCTACTATGAGGGGAAAAGAGATTGGTACAGTGTGAACAATTATGCTGAATGCCCACTGTACTTTGATTAATATTTGGCGTGTAGAATTTTATGTTGGCATTTGACAAGAAATTTGGGCGGCCTTCCCCAGAAATGGGTAGAAAGAAGCAGTTAAGGGAGGCTTCAGTACCCACAGTTTGTGGATCAAAGTAGATTGGGGATCATTTGTGGCTATCATCACTGTAACTGTGTATACCTAGCTTTTTTTAAAAGCAGATTCATGTAGGAAATGAATTACAGGTAGGAGTGCCCTTAGTTATGTGTCAGATGAAGGACTGAATTCTGAATAGGAGGAAAGTGCATATATCCCTCAGATTTTTTTTTTCTTTTGATGTATGTCCAATTTACATACATACACACTCACACCTTGTAGACTCATACTAAAACTACTTTTAGAAATATACCAGACTGAATAAATCTTGCGAGCATTCTTATAGAATCAGAGTTAATTCAATAGCTATTGGTAATGAAACATAAATGTAACTTTCTAATTCTGCCAGCTGGCTACTGTAGCACTCTTTCATCATCTAGAGAAGCAGAACATTTTTCAAATCCATGGTTGAATAATAAAGCCCAAAATTAAATTATAAATGCAGTATGGTTTCATTACTTCTAGTCTATGGTTGGGCCAGAGAGGAGGGCTACTGCTTTTAAACATCCTACAAGAGTGTCACAATGAGCTGTAGTTTCTTAAGCCATCACATCAGTTCAAGTGGCTATAAAACTTCAACCTGACATGAAATCTTAGATCTTACTGTACAGGTTTGAAATAGGTCAGGAGACTCCATCAGTCTGTTAATTCATGTGAAATGATGAGGCTCTGAAGTAGATTTCTATGCTTTGAATTCTGGCAATATCTCTCAACATATTCTGTTTTCTGTTGCTGCTACCAAATCCCTCTGTCAACTCAAGTTGTATTTCTAGTGCCTTTTGTTCCTTGTCGCTAATGTACAGACCATGTGTAAGTTCACATCACAGGCACTGCAGTTTCATTTGGGGCACACTCACACTCACTTCTGTCTGCTTTGCAATACGTCTCAACTGTCTGTAGGCTTGATGTCTTATTAAACATATGTGGCATTCTGCAGTTGTGGTCCAGAAAACTACAGATTACAATAGTACTAGAGGTATTTTGGACAAGTGTAATCTTTTTTGAATACAGAGAATTATTCTTGTTAGTGGCCACTGAGTGGAGAAAACACGGAAAAAGCCTAAAGCTAGGCCACTAAAGATCCGTAGTTCTCATTGATCTGAGAGCTCCCAATGTCCTATTGACAATGCTCAGCACATCCTGAAAATTGGACTGCTATTTAGGTGCCTAAATTTGAAACTTTGATTGGGCTAATTGTGGTTGGGGCAATGGAGAGACACAGGCAAGTCAAGACTGGAGTAAGCAGTGAATGATTGAGCAAGGTAAGAGTATGGTGGATGAACAACGAATGAATACTAACAAATGAATTTTGAATTGTCCTTTGGGAGGAGGTCACTAAAAGAGAATAAACTCTTCCTACTCTTTTAATCCTCTCTCTTCAGGTCTAAGACTTGTCCTCCCTGTACCTCTTGTTAGTTTGGCATTTGATTACATCACTCTTAGTCACTTTTCCTTTGACTATCTTACATTTTGATTTGCTATGACTTGGCCATACAGAGTTGGGACTAAACACCATGTCTCCTGACTCCCTGTCCAGAACTCTAAACACTGGACCACATTACATCCCTCATAGCCTACCAACTATTGTCATATCAATTTATCAGAAATGGTCCTATCCAATCAAGAGGCTCCTTCACCCTCCCCCCCCCTTTATTTTTTGTCAAGGCTCTAGGAAAACCAGTCCAAAAGGGACAATGGTCTTCAAAAGCAGAGGGCCAGCACTGAAATAAAACAGCCTTTCTCAAAAAAGGTAGGGAAGGAAGAAATGAGGGGCAAGATCCCAACCTGGAATGGGGATAAGTGGATCAGTTTAGCTAAAACCGGGATGTGAAACAAACTGCTGCCGAAGAGCTGAAAACTCTATTAAACTTTGGCCTCCTTATCTGCCACTGGGGCTGAAAGGGGCTGCAACACCTGCTCCTCCCTTTTTACACTACTCACGTCCCTCTCCATTGCTATTGGCTTCAGATCTCTTGGGAGACCTCAGGATGATGGCAATAAGACTTCATCAAGATTTATGGGAGAATATCTATCGACCAGCTCTGAAAATAGTCATATAGGAGGAGCAGATCAACTATGTGCTCCCAAAACTCTGGAAGGAATGGGTGTTTTGCTGGTCCTTCTCTAAAGATGTGGTTTGGTGCAAGACAGGGATAGCAGTGTATCGTCAAAGAGGAATGACAACACCCCCTGCACAAAGCAGTAAGATGGAGCACAACATCAACTTCATCCACAAAAATGTAAAATAATCCCTATCCCTCCACAATCTCAGCTACTAGAAAGATATTAAGTGTACTGAGGATGCTTACCCAGATTTCTCTACAAGGGCATTATGGATGCATCCCTCACACATAGTTTGTTTATAAAGAATAATCATCCTCAGTAGTGGTTCACTTCTAACAGAAGAAAAAAGGCAGCTTCTGCTTGATCTAGCTAAATAAGCCAAACACTTTGTAGTTGGATGTGTATATCTGTTAACTGCTGACCTATGTACATCAGCCAATATTCTCCTAGCAAAGAGGATTTTATATAACAATCTTAAGCAGGTAACACTTTAGCTTTTGGTTTCTTTTAGAACTTCTTACAATTGTATGTCCCCATCCCTGCCCTTCTGTTTCAATTTACTGTCCTAAACTTGAAAGTCCTCTGGTAACATCGCTCTCCTTGACTCTTTAAATAGGACAGGCAATGGGCCAAATTTAGCCCTGGTATAAATGGATGCAATTCCACTGATTCAATGAAATCAACAGCATCCCATTTACACCAGGTCAGAATTTGACCCCCTGTAGCCTGGAAACTTTGGACCCAATTCTCATCTCACACCAGTGTAAATCGGGAGTCTTATTGAAATCAGTCGAGTTACCATGTGGAGAGGAGAGTGAGGCCCATTGTGCACATAGGGACTGATCCTGTAAAATGAAGTCCAATGGGAGTTTTTCCATTGACTTCTTGAGAGAAACTGTTAGAGGAATATTGGTTTTATACCCCCTTACCCCCAGCCCTGTGTGGGCCTCGATCATGTGAGGGACTTGGATGTGTGGCTTTTGTAACTGTTGAACGCACAAAGAATCTATGCCAATAGAGTCCTGAACTTGCGCTGTTGCCTTTATTGTTTAATGGTAGATTTGTATCCTGAAACTCTCATATTACCCTTGAAACAGTGACTGCTTTAACAAAGGCATTTTTGTGCGCAAATTATACCATAGGTAGAAGATTACTTTAAAGTGAGTACTGAAGCTGTTCATGGAATTTCTATGTACAAAAGGTAGGATTTACAGTAAGGATTTTCAATTAGTATAGTGCTAAAGTACACAATTTGAGTGCACTGAGCTCAGAAATAAAGGATCAGTGACATTTTTACAAACAGATTAAAAAGTCAAACTGTTTGAAAAAATGTTCACACAACAAGACTTGGTATGGAATAAGACTTTTTCAGTCTTTATTCATATTTTTTATTTGCCATGTCATAAGAGGATAACTTTAACTAGTTTAATATTGTGTTTATGATGTCCTCTGTAGCAGTACCGTACAGTATTCTCCATAGGGCAGAAATCAAATTACTTGGGATTTAACGTTTAGAATTTAAAAACAATTTAATATGTACTATGAACCATTAAGAATTATAGTTTTTTTTCTTTCTATCAACCGGGAATAAATTTGGATCTTAAATTTGTGACTTTGTTCATGACTCGGAAAGGTGTGTGTGTATCATATATATACACCATGTCCTCAGCTGACATAACTGTGCATAGATTTATTGGTTTGAGTAGAGATACATCAGTCTAGAGCAGCTGAGAATCTGGCACATAACTCTCTAAGATAACATTTTTGTATGGCCCAAGTGAGGAATTGTACATGTTGTGGTATTGCACTATTAAAAGTATGAATCCTATTTTAATGGAAGCATTTTTTTTTAATTTAAAAGACTTAAATTTAAAAAGAAGCTATCCGTGGTTTAGAGGAAAATCTTTGTTAATTTGCAGTCCCAGACTTCTGATATAGATCAGTTTATTTTTTTGGCTCTAAAACTTCTTGTGAGTGACTGTCTTCACGATGAATGCTGTATTAAAGGTCCTGGAGACAGAAGCCCTTTATTTGGGTCAATTTCAGGTTTCCTGCACAAAGGCTGGTTTTGTTTTGTTTGGAAGTGACTTTCTACTGTCTCTTGCACAGTGCTGTGCATGTTGGCAGAGCTTAACAAACTATTATAAATAATAAAGTAAGAATAACCTGACTTTATGAAGTTCTCCTGCATGGGGTTGAGAGTATGAAATACACCTCCTAGGGCTGGGTTCCCCAAGCACAGCCCCCTTGTCCATGCCTGCTGCACCAACCTGTGGAAGACCGTAGCAGTTGCTGTCCTTTTGCACTAATTTAGGGGTGCCTGACCTGACCCAGTTCTCACCTCTGTGCTAGCCTATTGGAGTCCGTTCAGAAGCCACTTCCCATGCATATAAGTGGATGCAGGGGCTCCCTTACACAGCTGCTTTGCTTGTGCCTCCTTCTGCCTAGAGCTATTATGGGGATTCTGTGGTGCTGAGAGATTTACCTGGACCCTTCACAAAGGGGTGAATTTTGCCAGTAATGTATGGAACAGATACAAGTTTCCTTGCCCTGCCCTGCCAATTTGCCTGAATGCTGGCAGGGAGGGGTCACCTCCCTGGATGAGGTCAATCCCTGGAGACAGTTTGAGATTGCCAATATTAGTCCCAATTGTGGTGGTTTTTGTCATGTGGACACCTGCCCATTGGTAACTGGAACAAGACCACTAGACTTATTTCCCCACCCCCAAGCATTCATAAAATTCCTTTTGTTAATGGATAGAGATATTCCCTCAACTCATGTTTTATTAGTTACTGCCAGTGGTAAACCTGATCTCGAGGTCAATGTGTTGCAGAAACTAGACTTGTGTGCCATGTCTTGCTGGTTTCAGCTAATTTTCCATGTTAGGGTTCAATTTTCTTAACTTATATCAGAGGACTTATGTTTTAATCACCTTTCTGCATATCTTCTCATTAAAAAAATTATGCTATTGTCATGATAAATCTGGGTATTTTTTTAACTGACTCAAAAGCAGTAGTTATGTGTTTTATTGTTGAATCTAGTGAAATTTCAAGTAGGGATGAGATTATTTTATTCTACCAGCTCTATGTGAACTCCACTTTCTCTCTCTGTGCTAAAATATTTAGAGCTTTTATTTCATAACTTAAATCTTTTTGAATTTTCTTGACAATTTAATTCAAACACCTTCTTAAATTCTAGTCTCTAATCTTTCAATTTCAAAACTTCCTATTACCTGTTCGTTGGAATGATGTCAAAACCACTTTTCCCTGCTACCAAATGTCATGTTCTTCTATACCAGATGTGGACTGACTACAGAGCTTGCTTATACACCAGATGTATTAATTGTAAGATCCTTTAATGCTTTGCCAGGTATGGCTGAGTTTAGTTTAAATAAGATATTTTACACACTGTGCCACTTAATGGCTGAAAACTATAATAGTTTAGCATTCTGTTACATCTCTCCCTTTTAAGTTCTACATTCCTACAATATTTACACTACCATGCTGTCTTTGAAGTTCAGTATATATCAATCTGTTAAGTGTCTCTGGAACATACTGGATTTCTAATTACATGACCTAAACATGTAATAGCTTGGTCATCTGGCTGTCTATTAATTGCAACTCTGGGCTGTGGTTGGTTTGGAATCTTTGAGTTCTCTCTCTTTTTCTTTATCTGCCATTTGTAGAGGTTTTTGCTCTGATTGTTCTTCTATTGAAGATCCATATATCAGGATATCATCCATGAAAACCACAACTCCATTTGTGTTGATAAACAATTTTGCCATCTTTCTTTGCAAAATTTTAGGTGCACAGGTAATCTTCAAAAGCAAAATCGTCCAAAGGGTATAATAAATGTAGTCAGTTTAGCACTTTCTTTGGCTAAAAGAATTTTCCAGAATCCATTTGAGGCATCCATCTTAGGGAATACTCTCTTTTCACTTTGGGCAGAAAGTCCTATTGGGGTGATATATTCTCCCCCCCCACACACACACAACTGTTTCATTAAGTCTTTTAAAAATTCTCACATTTGTATTCCATTTTCTATACAAGTGATACCAGTGGGGCACACCATGCTGTTGGCTCAGATTTTCTTGATTATGCCAATCAACTCCATCCTCTTTAACTCAGTTTCCACATTATGTAGTAATGGGACAGGAATCCTGTGAGGTGTATGTACACTGTATTGTTCAGCATTGTCTCTTCAGGTTACTTGGACTTTTCAAAGCAGATCTAGTACAATACCACCAAATATTCCATCCCGTTCTTCCACAGTTCTCAGTAGGCTCATCGTGGCTGTCAATGCAGCTGAGAAGACTTTTGGTCTGTGGTCCTTTGATCACATGCACTCTGAATGCATGGCTTTTGGCTTTGTAAGTTTTTCTGTGGTGAACAGGACCCATGCAGTTCAAAATACCGCCAGGGCTAGTCAGAGTTGTCAAGTGAATTCATCTTTGCGGAGTTTAAAGGTGATTGATATCAGCGCCTGAGTCAATTTTAAAGTCAATAGTCTTGCCATGAATGTTCCTTTTCATACTCTGAGGGCTCTATCATCACAAGTGACAGATCCTAGAAACAATTATTCGTGATTATCTGTAATACAAGTCAACTACCTGACTGCTTTAGTGCTGCAAACAGCTGTAAAATGTCCATATTTCATGCATTTGTTACACTGTGCACCCCAACTGGACATGTATCATCTCTTGGGGTATGACTTTTCCATACATTGTGCATGTAGGCTGAAATTTGTCCCTCTAAGCCTGAGAGTTTTCTCTCTTTGCCTCAGGGGTTTTATGATTTTTAACACTCAAGTGTCTGTTTACAGTTTTTCTAAGCTAATTTCAGGTTTTTCTCGTTTCTCTAGACTTTGCTATTTCAGTCGTTCAGCATGTTTTGCTATTTCAGTAACTGTCGCTAGGGTTAAATATCCTGTCAATTGTAGGATTGGGAAAAAAACTGTGGAAGGTTAACCTAGTAACCAGCCTGTTTCCGATATGTTCATGTTTGGCTGAAAAAATGATTTTGGGAATGCAAGTGTATGCAGAGCTCTTACAAAACATTCAACATTTTGCCTTAGTTCTTTAATTTTCTGGTGAAAACATGCTCTTTCATAAACTGTGTAAAGTTTATATTGAACATAGCCAGAACCCTTTGTCCTCTTTGTGACTTCTTCAGCAATGTCAAAGGATTTAAAGATGTGCTCTGCTTGCTTCCCCATACTATATATGAAGATGCCTGTATATCTCCAGTTCCTTTGTGGAGTTTGTTTGCAATTCAAAATCTTGAAAAATACTGCTTCCAGTCTGATTCTGAAGGGTTGCCGAAGCTGAAGCCCTCTGGGGTGTTGAAGAGTGACATGTTGAGGAGATCCTGCAATATTTTTTTTTCCTTCTGTTTCTGGTCTTCGTTTTACTCCTGATACCATGGCATGTTCTTCTCTATCAGATGTAGACTGGCTACAGAGTTTGCTTATACACCAGATGTGGTCATCATAAGATCCTTTAATCCTCTGCCAGGTATGGCTGAGGTGCATTTAAATTGTTATACACTCTGCCACCTAGTGGCTGAACAGAGTAATACAGTTTAGGCTTTCCATTACCACCAAAAAAAAACAACAACATTAAATTAATAATCTCTTCTAGGCTAAAGTTGCTGCCTACGATTAAACTCAAGGTGTAAAAATGTATGTTCTGAGCCATTGGGTGTTGAGTGGGGGACGGTAGGAATATCCTAGGTCAGGAATATTCCTACCCTCCCCCACTCATCTCCCATAGGCCTATGGAACAGAATGTTTCTTGGTCTTAACGGATGACTTAAGTAGCACAGAAGATTGTACTTGATGAGCACTGCTGTCACAAGCGGTTGTCGATATACGTTATATAAGTGACTACAGAGGTATTTGAAGGTCATGCGAAAAAGTCTTCAAGCCAAATATCACACAATTGAACTACTACCAAGTTTCAGGAGTTTCCCAACCTCAACCCTCATATTGTCAGGCTAACAGAAGATCATGAAATACACGTATTTGGCAAAGTGCAAGCAGTCATGCTGATTCCTGTTATCAATGGGAGCTGAGGGCATATAGCACCTTGCAGAAGTCATATTTCACTGTCAAGTCCTTTAGCAGGACTTGAGCTCGCACCCAATATTGATGCTGCAGTGCCATATTATTAGAGTTGCCATCCTTCAGAGGAGATGTTAGACTACAGCCAATCTGCCTGTTTCTTTTGGCTGTCCTGGTGGAAACTAAAGATCAATGGCATTTTTTTAAGAGGTTAAAAATTCCAACTGTGTCCTGTCCAACATTCCCTCTCTCAGTAAAATAAGCTCTAATGTCCAAGGAACTGAATGAGCTATAGCAGAATCCACCATGGTTTCCAGTTATTTGCTTGCACTGTTGTCTTATTACTAACACCTATTTACTCTTCAACAGGAGGACACAATATAGAAATGGGTCAGAAGCAGAGTACCAGATCCAACTGCCATCAACCTTTGGTGAAGTTTGTGGCTCTCACCCATTTCTACACAATAGTTATCTGGTGATTTGATTGTTTGCCCATGCTATAAATAAGTATGGTGTATGGGAAAGCTTCTATTTAGCTTTGAGGATTACCTGGGAAAGGAATCTTTCCAGTTTAACACTTTAAAAGGACTGTTTCAGATTTGACTTTTTTTCCCTCTCCCTTCTTCCTTTACAAAATTAGCATGTGGATATAATAAAGTGAAGATCAGAGCTGGCAACTTACAGGAAAGGAAGAGTACTGGGGTTGTAATTGAGATGTTATTGCCTACCACCATGGTGTATATTAGCTTGAATAAAACATGCAGTCAATAAAATAAAACAAAACAATAAAACTAAGCCCATTGGTGATCTGTTATAGGGTGTGATGCAACACACAAATCTGCAGTCATAAAACTGGGGGAAACCTTACACTTTCAGGAACAAAGGCATCCAAGCATTAAGTTGGAAGCAGTGCTGTCCAGCACTAAAGTTCTATTCTCTTTGCACCTGGAAGTAGTTAGCTTTAAAAGCCATACAGGTTTATACTGTTCTCTTCCAATTTTAAATAAGGCCTTCAGATGTTCTTGTTAGATGCTTACATAGAAACACGGTTTTAATTAGGGAACCCCTAGCCGAAAAGATAGATTGATTAGTCCTAGACATAAAGAGCTCGTGTTCTTACTGAGGGAGTTTGAGGTGTGGGGACTATATTTTTATATAATTTGTAAAGGTGAGCTCTTAAAGTACTGCACTATACAGTGCAAATTTATTTTGAATAACATCTTTCATAAAAGCTGTATCTTAAACTATTTGGCAGAGTTAATAATTTTGAGAAATAGTTGCTGAAGGAGGCAAAATTAAGATGTATAAGCATGGGAGGACAGATCTGTTTTCAGCTGTCAGATTTTACTGGCAATTATCTAATTCATGTGTGATAATTAGAGATGATAAAATAAATCATAATGAATAATTCATCAGCATTGTACCTCTTTTCTGATCACAAATTGTCTGGGAGCCCGTAAGAATTTTCATGAATGTATTCATTGTTTGAAAGTATTTGCCGAATACTGTAATTCTTGGTCTGTAAATTAATGGATGTGCTAGTTACAAGGTATGATTCTGATTGGATGAGCATAGCCCTTAGAATCAGACATCTGATTGTAAGCTCTTTGGGGCAGGGACTGTCTTTTTGTTCTGTTGGTACAGCCCATAGTACAATAGGGTCATGGTCCAGGATGACTCCTAGTTGCCATGCTAATACAAACAATTGATGAAGATGATGATGTGGATACTTGTGTTCAAAAAAACTCTTCTTGGCTTGTTTAAATCTCATTGCTTCCACAAAACATTCCTTCCAGTTGTTCATGAGACTGTTTGTGGGAGAGGAAGCACCAGGGGCACGAACAGTCTAGAAAGGATGAATATTCATGTGGAAGGGGAATCCTCTCTGATGTTGTCACCTGGTCCTAGTGGTGATAAAGATTAAATTTTTCTAACCATTCATGTAAGTGCTTTAGGTTTACAATTACAAAATAATGAGGCAAGACTTGGAAACCTTTAGGGGTCCATTTCTTGGCAACAGTGACACTGAATTTAATCCCCCCCACCCACTTTTTCCTCCTCACATTTTAGAGAAATATTGGCATAATCCGGCTGTTCCAAAAGTCCATTATTTAGTGAATGCACTGCATATAGGCTAAGGTTTATTATTATTGTGCAACATTTATGTTCTGTAAAAATCTTGGGTGGGTTTGCCTGAAATTATTTGGGCTTGACCTTGCAAGCACTGGACACACACAAATACTCTTTCTCATATGAGTAGCCCAATCTAATCCTTTTTTTTGAGTACTTGCATGAATAGAGGTACTTATGGGCCTAATCCAAAATCCACTGAAGACAAGAGAGACTACCATTGCCATCAATAGGCTTTGAACCAGGCTCCGTACGCAAGTGTGTGTATGATTGGGCTCTGTGAAGTTACGGGGAAGACTCCCATTAACTTCAAAGGGAGCTATCCTGAGCTCTGTGTTTTGTACATGAAATCAAGAAGAAATATTTCTTAAAGTATTACACTAAAGTTGAAGAAAAAGCTATAATGCACATTATTTCAGATTGTTGCTGTTAGCACTTGTTTCCAGACCTGCTGTCTTGGTAGCCTCTCTTCATGTAGAGTTCAATAGGCCAACATAATTTGTGTATTTTTGTCTGGTATAAAGCTATTTGACAATGTTTATCTGCTAAAACAGTACTGTTTAAGAAGCTTACAACACAGAGGTTCTAGCCATAAAATAAAGCATACTTAAATACACATTGCACAGATGAATTAACCCGTTAAAAGAATATTTTTATTTGCATCCATCTTTATGTGCACCACAAGAGCAGAGAAATGAGCTTGTATGAATATTTGATAAAAGAATAACAAAATACAAAGGCATAGTTGGTAAAATATACTGAAAATATACTTTTGACCTGTTATAATGAATGAATCTGCTGTGGACCAATTTTTATCACTGCTAGCAATGCTTCAGAAACCTCCTTAAATACTTGCCAAGCCAAAAAAAGGGGGAAGAGTGGTGGTGGTGGAAAGCTTATTCTAGGAATAAATTGGTTGCTTACCAAAGCTACTATATGTGTTGAAGAATCTGCTGTATTGTATTGTATTGTGTCTTTGTATGTGGATTCATTCATTCTCTCTCTCTCTCTCTCTCTCTCTCTCTCTCTCACCTGTGAATTATCACAATCAAGATATTGGGTTTACCTTCACTAATGGAGTGGGATTAGGAAAATAATGTGGCTTAGTTCTCCCAGTTTTTATCCTATTTCACTTCAGGAGCAGAATGTGTATATTTTTTCCTCCATCTAATGTGGCTTTTTATTTACATTTGATTAAATTCATCTTCTTTATATGAAAGTTTCTAAACTAGGTATCTGAAAAGGGTGCAGTGAGCTACAGAGGTGGGTTAACAAATAATGTGTTTTTGCCCAGTAAAATTTGCCTGCTTCTGATTTCATTTACTTAAGGCAATTTTATGGAGTTTTGAAATAATCAAATAAACCAAAGCTTTCATGCAGCTGTTTTTTGCTTTTAAAATGGCTGCAAAAACTCAAAAGGGCAAATTTATCCAAAAATACACTTTTTTTATAGTATTTTGGGGAGGAAATACTGGAAGAGGAAGTGACAGAACCTCCTCAAAACCCACATGGTCTAGTAGTTTAAGCATGTGGCTTTGAGCCAGGAGTGCTTCAGTTCTAGTCGCAGCTCTGACACTGACTGGCCAGCATTTCACAGTTAGGTCTACCTAACAGGTGGGGAAACGGGCTCCAATTAAGGGATTTGGCCACACTCTCATTATGTTGATTATAAGCTGTCTTGGGCAGGGACCATCTTATTATGTTTGTACAGTGCCCAGCTCAATGGGGTCCTGGTCTGTGACTTGGGCTCCCATGCACAATGGCAATATAAATATTCAGGCATCATCAGAACTAGGGCTGGAATTTAGGTCTTCTGACTACTAGGTCATTGTTTGTTCTATCAGATCTCTATGCCTCTTAGGCAAGTCAATGAACTTCTCTGAACCTCCATTTCCACACCTGTGAATTGGAGCAGTGATCTTTGTCCATTTCAAGGGGTTGTTGTGAAGCCTGGCTGAGTATTCGCAGAGCACTGCGGGCAGTATAGGAGTGTATAGTATGGTTGTGGCCTCCCAGGAGAGCATTAGAAATTATTGTGTAGTAATAGTGTTACTCTTTCAATTTGGTGCCAAAGTATGGATTTACTATTAAGTATAACAATCAAGGCATTTGATTATTCCTTCCAAGAGAAACAAACAGCTATGTCATACGTTCTTTAGTAAAGCAAATATTTTAAAGATAATTGGGGGTATAGCAAAACTTTGTACTCCTTCACTGAAGCATTTGATAAATTCTAAAACCATCTTCTGTTTTTTATTGGCAAAAAGAAAAGGAGTACTTGTGGCACCTTAGAGACTAACCAATTTATTTGAGCATGAGCTTTCGTGAGCTACAGCTCACTTCATCAGATGTTTACCGTGGAAACTGCAGCAGACTTTATATACACACAGAGAATATGAAACAATACCTCCTCCCACCCCACTGTCCTGCTGGTAATAGCTTATCTAAAGTGATCAACAGGTGGGCCATTTCCAGCACAAACCCAGGTTTTCTCACCCTCCACCCCCCCACACAAATTCACTCTCCTGCTGGTGCTAGCCCATCCAAAGTGACAACTCTTTACATAGTCAAGTCGGGCTATTTCCTGCATAGATCCAGGTTTTCTCACATCCCCCCCACCCCCATACACACACAAACTCACTCTCCTGCTGGTAATAGCTCATCTAAACTGACCACTCTCCAAGTTTAAATCCAAGTTAAACCAGAACATCTGGGGGGGGGGGGGGGGTAGGAAAAAACAAGAGGAAACAGGCTACCTTGCATAATGACTTAGCCACTCCCAGTCTCTATTTAAGCCTAAATTAATAGTATCCAATTTGCAAATGAATTCCAATTCAGCAGTTTCTCGCTGGAGTCTGGATTTGAAGTTTTTTTGTTTTAAGATAGCGACCTTCATGTCTGTGATTGCGTGACCAGAGAGATTGAAGTGTTCTCCGACTGGTTTATGAATGTTATAATTCTTGACATCTGATTTGTGTCCATTTATTCTTTTACGTAGAGACTGTCCAGTTTGACCAATGTACATGGCAGAGGGGCATTGCTGGCACATGATGGCATATATCACATTGGTGGATGTGCAGGTGAACGAGCCTCTGATAGTGTGGCTGATGTTATTAGGCCCTGTGATGGTGTCCCCTGAATAGATATGTGGGCACAATTGGCAACGGGCTTTGTTGCAAGGATAAGTTCCTGGGTTAGCGGTTCTGTTGTGTGGTATGTGGTTGTTGGTGAGTATTTGCTTCAGGTTGCGGGGCTGTCTGTAGGCAAGGACTGGCCTGTCTCCCAAGACTTGTGAGAGTGTTGGGTCATCCTTTAGGATAGGTTGTAGATCCTTAATAATGCGTTGGAGGGGTTTTAGTTGGGGGCTGAAGGTGTCGGCTAGTGGCGTTCTGTTATTTTCTTTGTTACGCCTGTCCTGTAGTAGGTAACTTCTGGGAACTCTTCTGGCTCTATCAATCTGTTTCTTTACTTCTGCAGGTGGGTATTGTAGTTGTAAGAAAGCTTGACAGAGATCTTGTAGGTGTTTGTCTCTGTCTGAGGGGTTGGAGCAAATGCGGTTGTATCGCAAAGCTTGGCTGTAGACGATGGATCGTGTGGTGTGGTCAGGGTGAAAGCTGGAGGCATGCAGGTAGGAATAGCGGTCAGTAGGTTTCCGGTATAGGGTGGTGTTTATGTGGCCATTGTTTATTAGCACTGTAGTGTCCAGGAAGTGGATCTCTTGTGTGGACTGGACCAGGCTGAGGTTGGTGGTGGGATGGAAATTGTTGAAATCATGGTGGAATTCCTCAAGGGCTTCTTTTCCATGGGTCCAGATGATGAAGATGTCATCAATATAGCGCAAGTAGAGTAGGGGCTTTAGGATTTAAACTTGGATTTAAACTTGGAGAGTGGTCAGTTTAGATGAGCTATTACCAGCAGGAGAGTGAGTTTGTGTGTGTATGGGGGTGGGGGGGATGTGAGAAAACCTGGATCTATGCAGGAAATAGCCCGACTTGACTATGTAAAGAGTTGTCACTTTGGATGAGCTAGCACCAGCAGGAGAGTGAATTTGTGTGGGGGGGTGGAGGGTGAGAAAACCTGGGTTTGTGCTGGAAATGGCCCACCTGTTGATCACTTTAGATAAGCTATTACCAGCAGGACAGTGGGGTGGGAGGAGGTATTGTTTCATATTCTCTGTGTGTATATAAAGTCTGCTGCAGTTTCCACGGTAAACATCTGATGAAGTGAGCTGTAGCTCACGAAAGCTCATGCTCAAATAAATTGGTTAGTCTCTAAGGTGCCACAAGTACTCCTTTTCTTTTTGCGAATACAGACTAACACGGCTGTTCCTCTGAAACCTGTTTTTTATTGGTGTTACAGTACTTAAACATTTCTTCACCAATGTGTCTTCTATTATACTAAGAAATCAAGTGCCAGAAACCTTTAATATTACTCACCATAACAATATGAAGGTTATTTCATGAGCTAAAATTAGCCTATTCACCTAAATATTTTCTTCAGCTAACACAATTACCTATGCTAGGAGATGCCCACATCTGGCCCTTTCACTCACATTCCAAATCCCCACACGCTCGCCTAGAGCACAACACAAAGTAGTGGCTATTTTTATTAAGCGAAATCCCTATTAATTCCAGATGTAAACCATGCAGTTAACTCGTCTAGAAACAAGAAAGTGTTTTCCTGTGCCTGGATCTGATTTAATAGAGAATCACTCTTCTTGCCGCCCCCTCCCCCCCCCACTTTCACTGCACCCACATTCGTGCATCCATGCAGTACTGCTGCTGTTCGTGTGTAGTTGTATGCAGGCTGAAGACGTCTAGGCAAGAAATTCACCAGGCTGAGAAATTTAACCTCCTATGCTGTTTGCAACACACTTTCTCCTCGTATACTTGTACTCCAGGCAGCTTATAGTCTGGGTAGCACTGCTGGTAGCATGCCTATCTTCTTCTTTTTTAAGGCTAAATGCCAGTTTAAGCCTGAATGACTTTAGCATCCCTGTGGACACCAACAAGCTGAAAGGGTTCAAATATTCTCAGTACTGTTACGTTGTGCATGACGGGGTTTGCAGAATCTCCTATAATGCACTGTGGTTGGGAACTGAGATAGGTACTCAAGCCATTGCAACTGAATCAGTTTAGAACTGATAATGTGGATGCTTTGTGAACTTGCAATGGCTAATGTGGCTGGACATAAACCATTGATGCTTAAACTGCTTTTGGTTAAAAAATGGTTTAGTTTGTGAATGTGGACATGCCCGAAGGGCCTAATCCTGTCAACACTCAAGCATGTGTGATGCTTTCCTCATGTGAGTAATCCTGTTGACTTCAGTTGAAGGTAAAGCTATGCATGTGCTAAAGCATTTGTAGAATCCAGTCCTAAATGTGCTTGCTTCAACAGAGAGAGATGGCTAACCTTTGTAGATATTGAACCTCTGCTCTGCATTTATTAGTCAAAAGATCACTTTATAAAGGGCATTGTAAATTGACTTGGCGGTAGCAACACAATATGCTGCTCTTTATACGGAATTTCTTCTATTCATCTATACAACAAATTGATGTTAACATTGTTCCTGATTTTGTATAATCTCTTAAATTCTATTAAGATCATATGAACATAAATCATTGGTAGCAAGAATTAGGCACATCTTCTACTAGTTACAGCTGTCAGGTCTACTGCTAGTATTACAGCTTGACTGGGATGTCAGTGTGCTTTTTTAAAAACAAACACTTTTGAACACACAGAAATCAGGGACACCACTTAGGCTTGGCCTACTCTTAAAAGTTAGTTGACAGAGCTATGTCATTCAAGGGTGTTGGGGGGGAACCCACATCCCAGATGGACATGGGTATGCCTACCTCACCCCCAGCATAGATGCAGCTATGGTGACAGAGTGCTTCCATCAACAGGGCGAACACCATTCTGGGAGGTGTAGTTCCTCTCCTGACAGGCAATACTTCTTTTGTTGGTGCAGGCCGTGTATATGCTATGGGGTTATATTAGCATAGCTACTCTGAGCTATGCCTCCATAAGGCTGGTCTCCAGTACCAGGGAGATCAAGGTCACTGAAATCGATGCAGCAGAGGTAGATTTTTAGTGGGTCTAATGAAGACCGACTAAATCAACAGCAGAGCGCTCTCCAGTCGACCCCCTCCCCACCCCCAGTACTCCAGCTCTCCAGGAAGAGTAAGGGACTCTCCCGTTGACTCAGTGCCATGAAGACCCCGGGTAAGTCAACCTAAACTACATCGATTCCAGCTACGTTATTCATGTAGGTGGAGTAGCATAACTCAGGTTGACTTACCCCCACAGTGAAGACAAGCCCATAGTGTAGACACAGCCTTAGCCAAGGCAGAGGGCTAGGCCTGGAAACACACTCCCCAAAGAGGGAAAATAATCTGGCTTTAATGTATAGCTGGCAAAGGCTTTAGAAAGAAAGTTCTGTTTCTTTACAATCCCCCCTCCCCCATACTTTAGTAGTTAAAGTCTGAGGCCTGGCCTACACTACAGTTAGGTTGACGTAAGCTGTTTTAGGTCAACCTAATTATGTCCGCATACACGCTCTCTCTACAGCCTTGCTCCTGCTAATGTAAGTGTCCTATTACACAAACATAACTCCACCTTCAGGAGAGGCATAGGGCTGATAGTATAATTAGGGTGATGCAGTGTCTGTGTAGACTCTGCTTTACTTTGGCTGTTGGCTGTCCTGTCTTGTCAATTTCACAGCTCTTGTGAAATTGACAAGAAAGCTGGGCAGCTAGAGCCCAGCTGCCCCCAGCTCCCCACTCCTAGCTGGGCTGCTGCCTGGAGTCTCCCTGCTCAGGGTGCTGAGAAGCCCAGGTGGCTGCCTCCCTCCCCCGCTGGGAGCCAAGAGCCCAGGGGGGCAGCTGGGCTCCTGGTGGGAGCTGCATGGACCTGAGTGCCCTGGCTCTCAGCCACTTGCACTATCTGTCTTCAGTGAGGATGTGCACCACTGACATAAGGAGGGTCGTGTGGTCCTCAGCCACCGCAGTAATTGTGGTGGTGGTTGTAAGTCAACCTAACATAAGTCGACTTAGGGCTGTAGTGTAGACATGCCCTGAGTTTTTGGTGAAGCACAAAACCACGCTGAAAATAACGAAAATATTTTTGAAACCTGATGGAAAAATCTGAAAATTAGAGACAGATGACTTAAATATCGTCCCAATACATAATGTTCAATCCTTGGATTGCAGCCTTTGCAGCTGAGAATTTTTTTTTTTCTTTTTTAAGGAGTGATTCAGTTGGCTGGCTGAACTGTGTGTGGAATACATGTATTTTCCAAGTCTACAGTATATGTACTCTGTGAATAGTAATCTGCAAATATTTCCAATAAATTTTTTTTGGTTGTGGTGCTTTGGGTCATGAGAAGTTAGGATTTTATAGCATTTTCCAGTTTTTTTTCTCCTGCAGACCATAAATGCAAACAGTACAGAAAAGGTCTTGTCTGAAAAAGTATCCTGTTACAATCCAACATTTTATGGTTTTGTAAATTATATTAAGAATGCTTATTTTTACTTGTGTGCAACTTGGGTGTTGTGCTTGTAAAGACACTAGTGTTATTACATATCTCTTCAAAGTCCTTTAACCTTTTTCAGGTTGCAATGAAAAGTGTTCACATCTTATGTGAAGGGAAATGAGGCTTCCTTAAAAAGTGTAGTCTAATGACTTGGTGGCAGATGCTCTTAACATACTGAAAATTAGGACGACTGAAGCTACTATTCATTCTTGGAGTTTATTGCTGCAGGCTTGCTGTCACTGAAAAGTATTCCCACCAAGTGGTGCTAATATGCAGTAAGACTGAAAATAACCAATTGATAGACAATGAAATCAGAAAGAGGGCGATACCATCTTCATGGTGCTTTTAAGGAGTGGTTGTTTATACAGAGTGGTTAAAATGCACAGGAAAGTAACCCTTAAACTGGAATCCAGCTTGCTAATAGCTACATAAACTATTTAAAGGTTGTGAGAGTACAAGATCTGTACCTCCGCACAGCTGGTGTTGGATGCCATCACTCAGAAAACTTCATGCTACTTTTGAGCAACAGTGAGTCTCTATTTTGAATATCAATGAGTGAAGTCAACTGTCCCTTAATTTATACACATTGCCAGAGACTGTCTCAGGGTTTGGAATTAAATGCTCTAATACAAATCTCTTTAAACCTCTCCTAAAGAAGATATTATGCTAAAGCTCTTTAGTAAGGAGGTTCTCTCTCCTGTTGAAATAAAAATCAATTATGTTTGCTCTGCTGTGAACAATGTCACTCAGTAGCCCTGCTTTCTAATTGGCTAATGCCTTAATGACCTGCTGGGAGGCTGTGATGCATTGCTTTGGACCCTCTCGGCAGGCTTTTAGACTACCAGTCAGATGTCAATGAAGCCTGACTCAATAGGGGTTCTCTTTCTAAAATTCCATTATTCATCCCGGTTTATGCAATAAAACGATCACAAAATAAAGCCTTCACATCAAGACAAGTTAAAGAGAATTATAGATACTTTACTTCATTGTTAAACTCTAGGATTGTCACTGGTTTAGAACTAGGTTCTTTTTTTATTAAATTTGATGAAAACCTTTTTCAGTTGAGGTTTTTCTGTTGAGCATTGAACGAAACAACTTTAAAGAGTTTGTGTGTGGTTTGAAATAAGATTAATCTACAACTGTTTTGTTAAACCGTGGAGCAAAAGTTCCAAAAATTTTTTATTAAGTTTTAGTGAATGGTAACTCAGAGACCTTTCTTTAATGTTTTGAATTGTTTGGGCTTTTTAATTGGAATTGGGATACAGTTTTGGCAGGAATTCCATATTTGGCTGCTATTTTCTTCGTAATGGTTTATTTTAGACCAGTGAAAATTTGTTTTAAAATCCTTTGTGGTAGAATGTTGATAATCAAAATGGATACTTGCAATACTAAAAGATTTGTGCTGGTACTCTGCTCAGGGACAGCATGGAGTGGTGTGTGTGTGGGTGTGTTTGTGGGGTGTTTTTTTTTTTTTTAATAAGCCTCCTCTTTTGCGTAGAGAAGATGCTTTGCTTGATGACAGCCTGAGGACATGTAACTGCAAGAAAGGTGGACACAAGATGGAAAGTGCTATTCTTAGTCAAACTATATATTAATTTTAAAAAGTAAAAAGGGAATGACAATAGTGTGTTTCTAACACTGCTCCCAGGGCAAGTTTTATAGCTATTTAAACACAACTCTATTATTCAACAACAAATTAGTAGCTACCATAGCAACTGCACGTAATAATTTATTCATGCTACCTCTGGAACACAAAGCGCCTTCTTAAAGTAACTGACTGATGCATTGTATGAAATTTGTATTTTTCCAAATTTGTAAGGCAGTCATCCCAATACAGGAAAATGGTGTATTTTCCCCTAGGTTATCAAATATTTGATATCTATAGCACAACTTATTTGGTTCTGTTTTTTCCTTATTCCTTGACCTTTGTAAAAATTCATAAAGACAACTTAAAACCTATAATTCAAATATGAAAGGTCATGCAGACCAAGGGCATGACTTTCAGAAATGCTGGACACCCATAACCCCAATTGAAGGCAATGGGAGTTGAATGTGCTCAGTACTTCTGACAATCTGGCTCTCATCTGTTGGTCACTTATGCGTCTGTTCAAACTCGCCTACCCCTACAGGTGGTCCCTTGAGGGCAGAGCAGAGAGCAGCATGGCTAAACTTCCATTGTTATTGCTGTACATAATGATAAATACAACTGTGTTCAGTTTTTCCAGAGCTGTGACTCTATCCATATCCAGCATCCCCAAACAAAAGTTAATCAAATATTATGCCCTTCCTCCCAATTCTAATGGTCTTCTAGCACACTTATTCCTGAATCAAGAATGTATGATCCCTAAACAGAAGAGTTGCCATACTGGGTCAGACCAAAGGTCCATCTAGCCCAGTATCCTGTCTTCTGACAGTAGCCAATGCTAGGTGACCCAGAGGGAACAAACAGAACAGGTAATCCTCAAGTGATCCATCCCCTGTCGCCCATTTCCCAGCTTCTGGCAAACGGAGGCTATGGACACCATCCCTGACCATCCTGGCTAATAGCTACTGATGAACCCTACTATGCTGTTCTTAATGTTCTGGGCATGGAGTATCATAAGAGAAGACACTCCTCAGGTCCACTTGATCTGAAAAGCTCCATGGTTTCAGGGTCAGATTTTTTTCTGGCTTTATATTAAGATCAGAATGCTCTCTCTTGATCCTCTCTTTAGTGAGGCACACAACTTTTCTAGTAGACTCCTGCAACAAAATTGTCTCCTTTTTTCCCAGAGGTAAACACCACACAACCAACCCACATAGTAGATTACTGTATTTGAACCAATTAGGTTCCTCTACTCAGAGCTTTCTCCTGTTCATTAGCAGCACTTATAGTTTTAATGAACTGCAGTAGAAATAGCTCAAGTGATACATATGTACGTTTCATAAGTGTCTGCTATGTACATGTACAGCCTATAATTAGCACTCTAAATATGAATAGCACTATAAGCAATTACATATTATTGGTATTAAAGTATGTTACAATCTCATTAATTCTCATGAAAGATGGTTTTGGGAATGTTGCCATTCTGAACATGAGGAAAACCAAGGAAGATAAGTAGTTTTTCCCAAGGCTGCAAATGGGGATTAAAACTCAGAAATTCCTGAATCTCAGCTCTATGGTCAAACTTTTAGTCCATGCTTCTTGCTTTGCCTAATGATTAAAGGTCTGTTTTAAGTCCTTGGAAGTTTCATCAGCTTCTATATTTTTTATTTTTTGTTGTAAACTTCGTATTAAGTCATGCAAGGTCTTCCTGATCAAAGAGTTTCTCTTATCTACTAGTCACTTCTTAGCTCCATCTCTCATCTATATATTACCAGTAACTATTTATACAGTCCCATAAAATGTGCTAAGTGTTCAGATGCCTACAAAAAAGAGCACCTAGCACAGGTATAACTGACTACATAGCTCAGCCGCAAAATCTGGTTTGCCCCTTGATATCTAGTTATGGGACTAAGCCCTGAAATCTCAACAATTTACTATACCCTTTTATAGTAGGAAAAGCCTTTAATCCTTGAATAATCCATTACATTTTGTCAAGAATGAAGCCTATTTTTATAATCCAAAATTTCATTGGTTATTAATCAATTGGTTTAAAGTGAGAGAGTGAGTTGAAGATTTGATGTGTGGAGATCCAACAAATTCCATTCTTTGGAATCTTCTTCAGCCCTTATTTGATCTGGAAACTCTGAAAAGCTGTTCTGTTTTTATAAAGGCTATACGCTCACCCAAATAATTCAAGATCCGTTCTCTGCACGTTTTAATTCTAACCAGCAAAATAAACAAACTTGAGCTCGGAATAGTCTTGAACACTTGCTCATGTTTTCATAAAAACGTACCCGAAACTAGTATAAGCGCTAAGTAAAATGTTCATTTCTGGCTGGACCAGACAAAATTTTCTTCCAGTGTGCACTGAGAGAATTATGGGATTTTTGGAATGTGACATAACACTCCCCAGGAAACCATAAAATATTCTGGCCCTGCAATCCCAGGACTGAAAAAGTCATTAGATTTACCTTTTTTCTTATTCCTGCTGGGATATCTGTTTTCATTTACTATTTCTGTAGACCTATTTGGCTGGCTGGGTAGAGACAGTTCAATTTTTTTCATGTTTTATAAGGCATGTCAGGAAGAAACACTATCACTACTTAAAACAGCATAAAGAAACTATAAAAGTCAATGTACAAATGATTTGATTATGGTCAAGCAATTGTATGGTCATGGCACAGGCCTGTGTTGCCAGGTCAGGGAGTGCTTTCTGGTCTCCAGTGAAGAAGTGGCTGGGGAAAGGCTATTGATTGACTGCTTTTTGAGTCTGAGTGCAGGAGGGTTGGGCTTCACATTCAGGACTGAATTGAACACCAAGTTGGGGAGGTTTCTGTTACCTTTTCTGCGTATGTTGACTTATTTTGCTTTATAAACATCTCTTGAGGAAAAGATCTTGCTGACATGCATCAATGGTATTTTTCTCCATCAGCTTACAATCCTCATTATGCCATTTTTACAATAGGCCTCACTGCCCCATAGTGAGTAAAAGCAGACAAAACATGAATAGTAAATATTTTTCACTTAAAAAAAACCCCGAAGAACCTAACCTGCTCTATGATTTGGAGTCTGAAAGAGCTTAAAGGTACTGGGGAAAACTTAGCTGTGCAGAAGACCAGCAGTGAAGACCTCAAAATAGGTCATAAGTGGTGCCCAGGCCTTATACTACGCTCTGTACTGGGTGAATTTCACCCTGTGGCATCAGGTGCTTGGTTTTTCCCTACCTAACATCTCCCCTCAGATCATTCCTTTAGCATTTGAACAGCTCTGGATCTCACTGTACAGCAACATTCATCAGCTTTCTAATAAAAAACACTAAGGTTCTGCTGAAAAGAGCTGCAAGAAGATTGTAACATACTTTAAGTATTCCCAATTTAATTTTTTAATGAGGAAAAAAGTTGAAATGCTGGGCCATCTACAAACATCTGGGTGTCTCCTGGTAGACCAAGCTCCATTCAGGTTTAGAAACGAAAACGAATGCCAAAGTGGATGCTGTTTGTTCACTGGGGCTCCAGCAGGAGCGAGGCAATATATCTGACTTTTTACTTCTCTCTCTCTCACTTGCGCGCTCACACACACAACTTGGTTTGTGAGAATGAAACGCTCCTCATTTAATCCTGCAAAAACAAAACTGAAAATTGGAGGCAATTTCTAGCAGCAGTGCTGAAGTTTGTGGCTGTGACCACCACCAAAGAGAAGGTCAGAGTATTAAAAGCAAAGCAGATGAATTGCTATAGACCTTCTGTTGCAGCATGGCTTTAATGTCTGTGTTTTAACTTTTATTTGCTGGAAAAAGTACAGCAAAACACTTTCAAATTGTAACTTTGTTGTGCCTTCTCCCTTCTTATGAGTTTTTAGTTGTTGCATAAACAACTGTTTTAGAAATCCATTTTATCAGCATCAGGCTCTTCAGAGTTTGTATTGTGTACCCTAACCATGCTTCTTGGATGAATTTGGAAATGAGTGCTCCATATGGGCTGACTGCTGTGCCTTGTGCAGAACCACACTGACGTCAATAGGTGGCCATGTGGGTGCAGTAATCTGTATGCATAGATCACGGTGCAGGACTGTGGCCCAGACTTCATGCAGTTACAGTATGGCACAACCTTCATGCAGTTACAGTATGGCAAAATTTGGATGCAGCAGAGACTTCTGTGGTATCACTTACTTCATATGATCTCACAGCTAAAGTTACCATGTTCTCAGGGAACATCTTTTATTGGACCAACTTTTGTTGGTGAGAGAGACAAGCAAGCTTTCATGCTTCCAGAGCTCTTCTTCTGGTCTCTGTGTAAGCTTGAAAGTTTGTGTCTCACCAACAAAAGTTGGTCCAATAAAAGATATTACCTCACCCACCTTGTCTTTCTCATGCTGGGGACCAATGTGGCTACAACAATTCTGCATACGTTATCAGCCAGCTTTTCTGCCTTCTACAATTTCATTAGTGTCTCAGGGAGGCTTTTTTATATTAATGTTTGGATGTATAGTGAAACCCTGTTGAAAATGGCGGCAACTTTCATCTTTATCCTTAATTGGTTAGAGAAATATTGATATTGCTATAATATGGCTCTGAAAGGTTTTAGAAACTTCTTTCAATTAGCAGACGTAGAATGAATAGTTTTAGGTATGATGTCACAATCTTTTCCAAGCCAACCTACTATAATGTGAAGTCATATTTAAAAAATACTAAGTTGAATTTACAGTTAGTGTTTTATAGGATAGCATATATGGAAAATGAATTAGAACATACTTTGGTATTTTACCATTGAAATGCTGGCTGCCTATGTAGTGTTTGATCTTCACTGTCTGTGCAAGCAAAAATCCTACTGAAGTTTGGTGGTTTATTTTTCTGTGAAACCTGCAGAATCCGGCTGAACTGAGTGTTTTGAAGTCCATTTGATATTGTGTCTTCCTGTGCGCATGTGTATATAAACATGATGCCAAATTCTTCTTTTTTAGATGGAACATCTAAACTCCGACCAAGAAAACCACTGTGAGGGCAACATAATCTAAACAACCTCATGATCTTAGTGTTTTAACTCTCATCCTTCCTTTTCCCTTAATTCACGTTGTTACTTGCTCTCATCTGTTTTATTGGCTTCTGTTTTCAAAAGTGGCTAGTGGTATTAGGTACCTGAATGTTAGGGTACCCAACTTGAGACATTTTTAAGGGGCCTGATTTTCAGAGGACAGGTACTCCTTTCGGAAAATCAGGCCTTTTTTAAGGTGTCTCAAGTTGGGCACCCAAAACCACTAGTCACTTTATGGCCTACACTTTATAGTATCTGAATGATAGGCCCTGATCCTGCAACCATGAAACACATGAATAACTTGAGTAGTCGTGTTGTTGTCAGTCAGACAATTCATGGGTGTATTTATTGGTTGCATGACTGTGGCCTTTTCTGGTGGGAGACCCTGTCTTTAATTTTTAGGTGAGGCACCTGGTACACTTATGGCACTTTATAAATAATATGTAGAAATTCCATTTACATCTGTAGTTATGAGAACAGAATTTGGTCCATATACTGTACTATATTTTCATATTTCAGTGCTCTGCTTTTGGTCCCAGCCCAAACCAAGAAGTTCAAGTATAGAACAAAAGAGAAAAGTTTTCTGAAAATCAAACCTCAAAGATCTGATTCAAGTTTGGAGTCCATTTTTGCTTTATCTGAACCAGTTCACTTTTCCCTACTGGCAATGAGATAATCTGGTATACATATTTTCCTTGCCTTTTGGATAACTCTTCTAAACTGAGCATTCAGAATCCGATCAGAAATATGACTGGTGGCCTTGGAACGTAAGCTGTTACACTGCATTACATTTTTATACAGAATGACACAGTCGAATATAATGCAATGCAGTCTTAATTCGAAAGAGCTAGGCTGTCAAACGCCTGCAGAGAGGGCAAAGTTACATTTGTTTGGGGTTTTTTGTTTTAATTGCAGTCCATGGGCCAGACAGGGCTACAAAGTCAGGGACATGATCACCCACAATGCACCAGCAGGGTATTCCACTTATAACAATGAGAGGTTTGCACAAAGGCCATAACCTACTCTCAATCTTAGTAGCTAAACTTTTAGGCCCCAGTCCTGCCATTGCTCGTTATGGGATAGGTGTGTTCAACTACGTACCATTCACTGCAGAATCCGGGTCTTGGTTTACAAAAATAGTGTTGCAGTTAACAACTGAGGTAGGGTGGGTGTGTGTGGGGGGGAAATCCTGTGACTGTGTAATTAAAATGTATCCTAATGCAAAGGCACAAGGAGGCCAAGTTAAGGATGCACAGGCAATCTTAACTGTGACATCTCCTAACTCTTGAGTACTTAACTTTGCAATCTTAATGATGCTTTTTAAACATAGGGTTTTTAAATGGGATTAGATCTATACAAATCAGTTAGGATGGATCTTGCTTCCATACTGGGCGTTTGACACTCCTATGCTAACGACATCAAATTGAAGCTGGAAGCACATTCAGCCACGTTCTTCAACAATATGATATACTTACACAGCACCATTCGTTGGGGAGTCTTAAAGTGCCTAGCCAAGGTGTGTGACTGTTTCCCAATTTAGCATAAGTAGAAACTGAGCCACAGAGAGGTTAAGTGACTTGTCCAATATCACAAAACAAATCAGTGGCAAACCATTTTCCAGTCCCCTGCTCTAATCAATAGATCAAGTTATCCCCCTTCCCCCCAGGAGTGAAATGGCATATGGGTGCACTATTTGCATGGGCTAGTAATTCTGACTTATTATTGAGCAGTTGACATGTCATCTGTGATTAAAATAAATCAATATTTTAAATAAAATTAAACTAGGAAAAAATCCTTTTTCTAATTTTACTTGTGAATAAAAATGGAGCAAACTGCACCAAGCTGTTGATAGGGGTAAAAATGGTCCATCACACATCTGTGATCCCATTTTGACACAAACAGTGCTCTTGGGCTTTGTTAAAGCTGTTCTTAGAATTCATATGTCTATGAAGAGACAGAAATACTTTGCCCTTGGGAAAACAATGGGGGGGGGGGAAGTGCTTCTTAAAATCCTCCGTAAAAGCTTCTCTGCTTTATCTAGAGCTCATTAGAGAGTTTAAAGAAAACCCAATGCTGTGTTTAAATGCTCCTCCCCCCTCCTTTCTCCCCCCCGCCCCCCACACTTAGTTTCATCGATAGTCAAAGGGAACACAGGTTGTGGCTGTCTAAGCCATCAAAAGCTAAGAAAGGATGTTAAAAGACCCCAGGGAACCTTTACATTAATGACTACCACTGTCAGTTGGTGTGAAACCATGTTTGGGCCTTCTCGAAAGGAAGAAAGTATAATTTGTGCTCTCTGTTTGGGCTGAAACGAATCCTGTTCATACTAACTGTACATGCTGCTGTGTAAAAATGACAATTTCCTTTTCACTTAATTCTTGCAGTTAATCTGGAAACTTTTACAGAAAACTAACCCCCCACAGAATTCTGTGGGAATTTCAGCACAGAGAACTGACTGAGTCTGTAAAACTGGCCTGAATGAATTCACTTAAATTAACAAAAGGGGGGAAAAAAGCATTCTTCACTGTAGTGTAGGCAGCAGAGAGGAAGGGCAGCAGTAGTGCCTATGTCAAAGACCCTGTCATTTGGAGGTTCGTAATCAAGGGTGAGACATAGGTGCTGCTTCTCCAAAGTAAACATTTTTAAAAGGGTATCTGGAGGAATATCTTAAGATTGGGAGTGGCTGGAATTTGGGTGTCCTGCCTCGAACACTGATGCACAAGAATAAAAGAAGGAAAGTGAAATAAATCTCAAACAAAAGCGGTGACACAGCACCCAGAATCCAGTTGCCCAGCTGCCTGTTGTTCAATATAAAAAAATACAGGGCAGCCACAGAGAGAGACGCACACCCACACAAAATACAAATTGTGAAGGCAAGCCTCAGCAGCAGGAAGATTAGGCACATTATTTCCTCCCACTGATCATGTACCCCTTGATGCTGTATGGGAATGAGGCACAGCATGCTACCAAATGTCTGTGTATATGCATAGGACTGGTGAAAGGCTGCGAAGGAGGAAATGAAAATGGCCTTAAGTAATTACCTGATAAATGCAGCTCAGGAGGGCAGAAAAGGAAAAGAGGTCCTTTTTGGGAAAATGGATGAAAACCCACTTCTTGTTTTTACAGTAATGGACTGAAAAACCACTGACAATAGCCCAGTCATATCATTTCAAGCTATGATTGCAAGCTAAATAGTGGGAGGCTCAGGTTAACTCAATTCTTGGATAGGAAATCTCCAAGGATAAACCCAGTTGCTACAGGAAGTAGTGCCAATAACTTAAATAGTGTTTTTTCTCTGATTCACGCCTGAAACAGCATGTTAAGGGACAATGCTGCAGCAAGTGCTGCTTTCATAGGAGATGAAATACCTGGCTCCTGGTGATTATTAAAGATTCCATTTTTTTTTTCCAGGAGTAGTGGTGCTAATTCTTCATATCCTGGCATAAATTCTAGTGTAGAAAATTACAGGACTGTCTGCCTAAATAAATCCCCCTCCCTCCCCCTTGCAATTGTCATTGGATACAATATTCTTCATTTCCTGTCCTTTATGTAGTGTACTGATTACTATTGAACATATTACAGGGTCCCTAGAGATGAATATAATATGTATAATACATTTCTGCGCTGTTATGCTTATCTCAGGACCTCAGTGTTTTAAAAATGGGGGTAATGGAACTCTTTTAGAGGTAGGAAGGCTGCAAAGGTAAGTGGTGAGCGATATCAGTGTAAGCTCGCTATAATTTTTATGCTTTCCTGGTGGGGAGCAGATTGAGGACAAGATAATTATGTTGCAGCCCAATCTTTCCCAAGGTTGGGATTTTTGTTTTTAGCTGGTGAAGGTGGCTGGATGAGAGAAATCTTAAATGTTCTGAACAACTTTTATGCCCCTAAGGAACAAGGTATGATTCTTTTCTTAAAAAAAATTGACAGCATTTAATCAACACAAAATACTATAGTAGTTTAGGCTTTTGTCTGTCCTCTGTTACTCCAGAGACCATGGGGAGACATTAAATCCAAAGGAAAACACTTCAAACTCCATTGCTATGAAAAACTTCCTTAAATTCCACTTTGCAATTTCCAGCATGTCTGATTAAATGAAGTGATATAGATTTAACGCTGTGAGCAAAGGAGCCGGGCTGTACGTTGGATTGTGTAAGAATCATTAACTACAAGAATAAATCAATTTCTGATTAGTAAAGAAATGAAAGCAAATCAAAAATAAAGATCAACCAAGTGAGTTGTATTCCACTTGCATATTCTTCAGCTTCAGCTGAAGAATCCAAATCAAATGAAAGAAATTTCAGAGTTCATGCACTAAGTTTCCCTGCTCAAATAGTACATTTCAAAATGAATAACATATGGAGTTCAGCTGATGTGAAGCTTGGCTGAGCAGAGCTATAGTCATCTTGATCTTTCATTACCAAATAATAAGTCTTGCACTTCACTGTATTTGGTGGAAAGAATGGGAGGAAGGGGGGAAAACCCCACTGGACATCATACACGACCTTCCTAACTACTAAATTAGAAGGACCCTATTCCAGTCCCCCCTGTCAGAAACCTAGGCAGTAACTATAGATCCAGGTCAGAATTTCTCTACACCAGTTTCATGCAAGAAAGAACATCAACTTTCAGGCCTCTATCCAGTTCTCAAAGAAAAACTAGAGGGTTCGTGCCTTTGATTCTCTCCGCAAAACAGGGACTTGAGTTTTGAACTGTCTTTCCTATGCTCTGCTGTGGATATGGAAATTTTTATTCAGCAACAGTCTGTCGGATCCTAACATTCTGCGGTCTAATTGTCCTATGATTTCACAAGTGTCTGTATGCTAAATCCAATGTTGTTCAGTAAAACAAGTCGGGTAAACAAATTTTCAGTGCTGAGTGAAGTTACCATCTAACTAGTCAGTGCTCAAACATGATCTAATTTAACTGAGCACTAATTAAATGAGTTCACCGAATGCTTCGGCTACTGTATCGCTATTAGTCCTGTTCAAGTTCAGAAGATGGAAGATAAAGCTGCACAATCATTCCTTTCCCAGCCACACTGAAAATCTAAAATTTAGTTAGGCAGTGCCAAGATAATCACTACTTATTGGTATAAAGCTCAGGTGTAATGCATATTTATTGGATTTTTATTTTTGTTTGCATTATTGTGATCTAGTACTTGATCCTGCAGTTCAGTTCAAATTGACCTCAATGGGTGTGGGATCTGACTTAGTCATTGTTTTAAAGGTTCTGGCTTAGTTTCCTGCTTGGAAACAAGCCCTTTATGTGGACATATGGAGGGAAGGAGCTGCTTATGCTCACCTTTCTGGTTCTTTTGGCTAATTAGTTGGCCCGCAGCAAGATTAGACAGACCCCTGAGATCAAGCCAAGTCCATGAGCCTGCATCAATGGCATCAGAGCAGCATGTCCCATAATAATCATGATGCCCAAGAGCCTTTCTATATGGTGCATAGCTGAGAGTGGGGATGCCAGGATTCCTTTGACAGGGGAATGGTGTTTCTTATAACTGTTTTGTCTGCATAGGTTGAGATTAGAACTTAATTCTTTTAAAGAAGGCCTGGCTGTTAAACTGCTAAGAAAGAAACCGGACTAGATGTCTAGATCACTGGTTTGGAATGGGGCAGTGGTAACTAACAACTTGATAGTAGTTTGGAGCATACATGAAATAAGTCTCTCTGTTGCATCTCAACCCAGTTTCTGATGAATGGGTGTTTGCTTCACAACCCCCATCGTAACTGGCACTATTTAATACTCTCAGTAGAGAGACCAACATAGAGACAGAGGGAGCTGTCCTCCCCTGACCAGGATCATCAGAAAGGAACACTCTCTCCCACTCCCTCCCCTTTTCAGTAAGAGGTGAGCCCTGTAGGTGGATTAATATGGGGAAACTTGCAGGGCTATCCTAGTTCTTTGGTCAAATAAAGCTTTTCTTTCTCCAGGGCTGCCTGAATAACAAAACCTTTCAGGACTGCTGAATTCACTAAGGAAAAGTTGCAACCCTGACAAAAAACACAATTGAGAGAATAACAGAAAACTGAGGAGGAGCTGTAGTAAGACCGAGAGAGAGAGAAATCCATTCTTCTCGAAACAGCTGATTCTAGGCACCAGGGGAATCGGACCAAATCACCTCAGTGTGGTGGTGCGGGGGAGGGGGGGAGTGTGTGTGTGTGAGAGAGAGAGAGAGAGATTCCCTCTGGAAAAAGAATGGGAAAGGTGTCAGATTTTTTTGGCTTTCAAATGCCTTGTTTGAATGTATATTGCAGAAGAGGATTGCTGTAAATTTTGATGTGCAAATGTGAAGGGTAAATTCCACTGTTTTCTCTTGGCATTTCTTCATCCTCTTGCATTTTCCAGTTCTACTTTTCACATGCAGTGTGCTACTCAAGCCTTTTATTCTGGAGGACTATGCCAGTGGTTTGGGGTGAATTACAGCATACCTTGAATTTCAGTGTAATAAACCCAAATCCTGCTATCTCGCTGGTTTCATTCCACTGACTTTGAGTTACTCCTCACGTATACTCTTGTAAATGAGAGCAGAATCAGTGCTTAGGCATTATTTTTGTATGGAGAGGTGCCTACAGTTGATATTTGAAGACAGATACTTGATACAGATTTGGCATAAAATCCCTCCAAGGATGAGAGCATGACCCTGCTGTAAAATAAGGGCTCTCCAGGAGGAGTAAATGATTGGGATGAGGGAGTGTAAAGAGTTGTCAGAATAAAGTGTTGGTTGGATTAGAAGTTCCTTTTGATTACCTAGATTGCAAATAAATCAGTCACACTTCACTCCCTTCTCAAACACTCTTTAAAGTTAGTTATTTTGAAATCACGTGGATTAACAAGATATCCAATAGTAGCCAGAGCTCAAATAGTACATATGGCAGGTTCTTTATATTTATGTGCATGTAAGACATATATTGTTGGCAAATAGGAATTCTTAAACCCCACAAACATCAAAGCAGGATCACAAAGGAAACGGCAAGCTTTAAAGTCTTAATATAGAGAGAACCTTTTAAGCCAGGAGATAAAGTAACAAACACATGCATCTTCAAAACCCTACATGCAGTGAAGATGTAAGCACTTAGAAAGCAAAAACGGTTTCCATTTGTTTTGAACAAAAGTAGACCCTGCTAGCGCATCCATTGCGAATACTAGGACAAGCAGTAAGATTTTTGCCTAATCGCTGCTGTGATGGGTTGACAGGAGAATTCAGAGGATAAGCTGCAGTAGTGGCTCATTGTATCAGAGGGCCTGACTCGACCAGACCGACTATATTTCAACAGACTGCATTGGAGAATTCACCTCCATAAGAGGCCCCTTTTAAGTTATTCTGTAGGTTTGGTGCTACTCTGGCTTTTAGCGCAGATTCTGGGAAAGCACTTTTGTAATCCTGCTTTTAAAGATCTATCACGAACCAGTGCGATGATGGTTCAGTGAAAATGTCTGAAAACAGTGATGAAAATTTCTAATGGGCCCCTGTGAAAGCTGGACCATATGTCTAGAACCTATTAACTATTAAAAGGCAGAAATACAAGAAACTACGATAAATGACAAAATGCATTTGCCCCAAAAGCACATTTCTAAATTGCACCATATTTTAAAAAAATTGTAGGCCTATGCTTTGTTTGGCACTTTGAGAGTTCAGGTAATGTTTTTGTAACTTTTTTTTTTTAGCTTGAAACTTGAGACAGAGTATTTTTAAGAAAACTTTAGAAGAACTGAATAGTTTTTCCTTGGAATAACATTCTTGTAAGATAACTGCAATTTTATGTTTCCACTATTCAAGTACAAATGCAGAAAATTATTTATTGATAGCCATGTAAATGTTTTGGGTTTATGTATTATGTTGGTCATCCATTACACTGTTTTATATATCTGAAACTTGGAAGAAGTAAAAGAAAAATGAGGTTTTTTTATTTTTCACTGTCAATGCTTTTTTTTAATATTACTAAGTGATTTTTTTTCTATATATGATCTATTTACATTATTTTTACAACTACTCTCCTTGGCTTTTTACTTGAGAAGTTTCAGAGTAGCAGCTCTGTTGGTCTGAATTCTCAAAAAGAAAAGGAGTACTTGTGGCACCTTAGACTAGCCAATTTCTTTGAGCATAAGCTTTCATGAGCTACAGCTCACTTCATCGGATGCATTGAGCTGTAGCTCACGAAAGCTTTAGCCAATTTTATTTGAGCATGTCTCTAAGGTACCACAAGTACTCCTTTTCTACTTGAAGTGTTTGTGTACAATTTTTGTTGATCTATTACAGCCAGATATAAAAATAAATGCAACCCATTTTCACCCTAGCACCAAAACTCTGAAAGCTTCCCCCCCACCCCGCCCCTTTCCTATGATCTATTGTTCTGTGTCCGTAGTAGTATTGGCCAGAGCAGTTTTCTGTGACCATGTTTTTTCATTCTCTCGTGTTTTGTCTTTGTAATGTATACTACTGGTTTTAAATAATAATAGACATGGGGCATTGGCTTTTGTCTTAGTTGTCAGTCAATCAGAATAGAGTGATTCTGTTCTAATTTAATTATCTAGTATTTGGGATACTTTGTTTGCAAAGTTCTCATTGCTCACTTGGTGAGGGATCGGGACCTTAAAGTGAAGTTGGTCAGAAAATTTCAATAACTTGGAGGAAAAATGGGGGAGAAGTTATTATAGTTGGGTTTATCTTTAGTTTTGGGGATGTTGTGGAGAGAATGGGGGAAAAAACAGCAGCATGAGCAAAGCTTGCACTCTTTTTTTTCCCCCCCTCAGACCCATGGTCCCATAGCTTATAACTATTAAACCAGAGGACAATAGAAATATAATTAGTGTGCAGATTAAGATTCTGTCAAATGGGTTGAATTGGGTCATTGAGGCAGGGCAGAGGTGGACTCACAGCACCTCAATATTTTATGGTTAGAAATAGCTACTCCTGGACTGGATAATACTTCGTCCTGCCTTGAGTGCAGGGGACTAGACTAGAAGACCTCTCCAGGTCCCTTCCAGTCCTATGCTTCTAAGAGTCTATGGACAGGTAAAAATGGTAGACCAACCAAGTTAAAAACAGCATAACATATGGCAGAGAGGAACTGACAACAGCAGAGACTTAAAGAGATGTTGTCTGCTGTGCTACATGGAAGCAATGACCCCTGTGCATCAAGGAGTAGTTAAAAAATAACCTGAATATTCACCCTGACCTAAAGATATGAGGGTCTTCCTGATGGCAAAACTGGAATGTGTGCAGCTTTATAACGAAAAATGACCATACCTGGTGGATTAGAAAAATATTTTATAAGAGATTAAAAAATCCGACATCATTTAAGCACGACACAAGGCAATGGTTGACCAGAAATGTTTTAAAAATCTGATTTTCTCCTTTCCGGATAGCTTTCCCTACCACGCCACAGACCATATATTCTGATATGGCTGCAGACTAAGCTTCTGGTGAACTACCATTATAACTTTAAAACTTTTACTTTTACTACCATTGTTTAGACACTTTCTATACTACAGTCTGTAGAGCACCTTTTTATTGTCTCCGAGACCTAGGAAAGCAGGGGAATGGGAGGTGATTCATGACTGTGGTTTTGTTTTCTCTTTGTAAGAGAAATACAGAGAACCACTGGTTTAAAAGTAGGATATGTTTCAGGAAGAAGTGGTTCATATAACCTTTGCTTGGTGGGATTATTATTACAAATTCTACTAGTAGGTCTGTACTGTTGACTGCCCAGCCTAGGCTTCTGGGAAAATCAGACAGATCAAGTCCCTCATTTAGAAAACTAGTATATAATCATTTTAGTGTGAATTACATCAGCAGTAATTGAGAAACTAAGCAGAGTATCTTAAACAGAGTGCTTATCTCCCTATTCCCAATGTAGACTAGTGTGAATCAGCTTGACCCTTAAACACCCTCTATTAAATGTGACTGAATCCAAAGGTCTTAAATCTTCTAAGAAAACCCTATTGATCATACAAATAGACTAAAGTGCATCGTAAAGGGACTGAACAGGTGTCTGAAGCATACAACACTGCAAGAGTGCAGAGATAGCTGTAAAGCATTGTGATCCTATGGCATGTTTGGCACATTCTTGAACATGGAAAGAGGCAAAACTCAATCTCCATACATGATTTCACAATCTGAATTTAAATAAATGCTCCACCTTTCTGAACCTTGAGAATAAGCATCATCTCTTGCCATTTTAATTCCTTTACAGTTCCACAGGCTCCGAAGCTCTCAACTCTGTTTGGCTGAGTGCATTTTCAAAGACCCGGACAACTGGCTCTAAACAATGACAGCACATGTCACCAGGTGACCTCTTTGCGTATTCCTAGACTCCAGTTAGTAACCCAATGACTGCATATGCTGAAAGAAACAGGCTATATGTCTGGCAAATTTTCAAAAAGAGGATTAAAACAGTAACAGTATGTGTGATACATATTTTTACTTGCTTAGCAGAATTCAAAGTAAGTGCTAGAATGAGGTGATTTTTCAATACATGGGGGGAAGACTTGCTATTAATATTCTATACCTGGGAGCAAAAGGACCTGTCTCTTTCCTGTCCTCTTTCCTTTAAAGTATATTTTAGTGCTCCTGAAAAGTGGAAGACTGACAGCCCTGGAGGCTGATCTATCCACAAAACAGGTATGACAGTGCAAGTGGCAAATTGCTCCATGCTGCATCTCAGCCTTGATCTGGGAGAAATCCGTTCTATGTCTGAGAAGTTCAGTCTCCATATCCATTCCGTCCTTGACTTCACTGCTGAGACAGCCAACAAGGATGCCAACTGAGACTAGCATGTTTGTGATATGGATACCTGTGAATTTAGAAACTGGACTGAGACTACCAAAGCATTTCATGTAAGTTACTGAATATCAATCAGCTGTGATCAACTTTTGGTCACTTCTGATGGAGGCAAGTTTATACAGGTTAGCTAAAAGTGAAAATGTCTATATTTTGAATGGTTTCAGAGTAGCAGCTGTGTTAGTCTGTATCCACAAAAAGACAAGGAGTACTTGTGGCACCTTAGAGACTAACACATTTATTTGAGCATAAGCTTTCGTGAGCTAAAGTGAGCTGTAGCTCACGAAAGCTTATGCTCAAATAAATTTGTTGGTCTCAAAAGGAGTACTTGTGGCACCTTACTTATATTTTGAATGACAGTCTTGAGCCATCCAGTTCCTGTGATCTGCCTCTTTGAACTGTTTAGACAGTGACTGTGCTTAAAATTCCCCTTTTCTAAATGCAGATGTTGCCAAATAACTACTGGCTTTTTTTTGTGAAGGAGGATGACACAGTCACAGTTCAGAAGAGACTCAGGTACATGGAGGAGAAGGGTGAACTGCTTACACTCTGTTCTCAACTAATCCCAGAAGATCTATTCATATTTACTGGTAGATCTTCTCTGCAAAAGAAAGATGGAAAGGACTCTTGCTATGATGAATCATTCTCTCATGATGTCCAAATCTTATCAAAACTATTCAAAAATTGGTCTGTTTTTATTGGCTGCAGAAACCATTTTAAAAAGATCTAAAATGTTCTCAGAATGTGCTTTTCTTTTTGTTCCTAGTTGGTAATGTTGTTCTGGTATTCTTCTTCTGGCTTCATCTGAAGTAGAGCTAGAGAGACAGTTAGGCAATAGACAACCTCAGCTCAGTATTGTAAAACAGCAAAGAGATGTAGAACGCTTTACAGACTTTGCATGTGTTTAAAGCACAAGGTGAAATTTTGTTCTGCTTCCTGATGAAGAAGCTTCTGTTCTGCCGGATGAATTCTGCTTTCATCTTGTGATTTGGTTTACAAATGATTGTATCAATACTAATAGAAATTCTTCAGTAAATGTACAACAGTGGTGTGTTTAAATGGATTTTGTTACTTGGGATATCTGTCTGAGACTGCTGGATGACAAGCTTTTCTATGGGGTGCTTATAATGAAAGGGGAAGCAACACAGTATGCAGTGGTATCTTCCAAATCCCAAACTCAAAAAAACAGGGAGAGCCATCGCACCTGAAGAAGGAAACTGAGATGCTACTCTGTAGCCCTTTGGTAATATTGCACAGAAAAGAGATGGAGATATAGTAACAATTTTACAAGAGGAAATGCAGTACATTACATATTGCACAGTAGTTTCATGAGGTCATGGACCACTAGTGGCTCTCAGTTCATGTTGGGCCCTTCTCTTTATATATAAAAAAAGAAATAGGGAGAGAGAGTCAACAGTGATAGACTAAGAATAAAATGCTCTCTTTTATCTCTTGGGTAAAGATTAAACTCTTTTAATCCCATGTGATGGAGACAATGGATTTATCCCTGTGTAATGTAAACCAAACTCAGAAGCACAACTTGGCAGTTGTTGGAGGTGGTGTTCAAGTGCAAAGAAGCTTTGAGGCCAGGCAAAACGGACATTGAAAACTTTTTTTTTTTCATTAGCTCCTGGAAACAAAGGTAATTGCCTTGGGTTATTTTGGTACCATGTGAAATGAGTGTAAACATAACTAGCTTAACAGAACTTGAGGTTAACATGAAAAATTAATACACAAGCAAGAAAAGCCATGACAGATTTCTAATACATGGGCTCAGTCTTTCTTTCTTTCTCTTTATGCTTGGCACTGTTTCGTAATAGGTGGCCTCTTGGGATGGTGTAGATGAGTCATTTTGTCTTAGCAATCTACACTGTCATTCACTGTACAGTGTATTATAAAGGTAAAATGACAGCCCTCTTAGCCACACCATCTAGACCCCAAAACATCCGCATAATTGGAGTTACTCTGATGCTATAGCTGGAATATGATTTCTTCCAGTAGAGAATTTAATAAGCATGATTCTGTCTTTCAAATAGCCAGTGACAAGCTCTTCTTATTGTATATCCCAAGTCTCCAAATAGACAGAGCTGAGGATGCTGCTCCTTAGGCAATGACATGCTTTAGACTTATCAAATCTGTTTCAAGCCTCCCCTTTCTTTCTTAACACAGACTCCTGTCTGGAGAGAGCCAGTTTGGGATTCTTAGGTGGACAAGGGTTTAAGGGGGTTGTTACTAGTGCAAACACTCCTAAAACATAAGTGTTAAGAGCAACACTTGCTGTCCTTTCTTTCTGTTTTGTGGATGTTACCAGTGTCTTAGGCGTACAGAATTCTGCTTTTGTCTTGAGCTGTTCCTTGCAACTTTTTGGCTTGAGGGGGCCTCTGAGGTGAATTTTAATTGGTGGGGGCTTGGCTGCTGTTTCTGTCGTCGTCTTCTCTACTCCCATGTAAACTGTGGTGCAATTGTCTCCATGCCCTCTTCTCTTTCACCTTGCCAGTCTCTCTCGCTCTCTGACAGAGGACAATTTTTTTTTTTAAAAAGGCACTTCTTCACACTGCCATGAACTTGCCACTCTTCCTTCTGTAATCTGTAATTCAGATAGGAAAATCAATTTGAAAACCTTCCTCACTATTAATATCATCTATTGATGATCTGGTAGCACCCAGAGGCCCCGTACAGATGAGGATCCTGTTGGGCTAGGTATTTTACAGATGTAAGGGTTTGAATGTGCTGACCCCTGCATAGCACCCTGGAACCAGGCTGCTGTCTGAGCTGAGCTTACATACAGAGAAAGACATCTCTAACATATTAGAAATGTGAGCATGTTGATCAAATTAGTTTGCTCTATGCTATTTCTTGTTAATATGATCAGTTTACAAAAGAAACATGTTAAACATCCAGGCATCCCTATCTGAAACTATTTCTCATCTAGGAGATGAATCCTGCCCTGGAGTTTTTCAGTTGTTACAACATACCACCGAGAAACTTGTACGACCACAAACAGCCCTAAAGAAACAAATACAGGGAAAAGGCTTTCAATTGCTATGATTAAAGTCTAACGCCAATGTGTAAAATACTGCACAATAACATCCATTTTACAGCATCATTAGAGGGCTTGAGCTACAAATATAAAAGGAAAGAAATTCCGAGTTAAGGGTGCAAGTTTCAGCTGACTCATAGTCCTTCACCTGTGCATCTGTAAACAAACAAATAGGCAGTAATGAGTTAAGGATAAGAACATCCATACTGAGTCAGACCAAGTGTCCATCTAGGCCAGTATCCTGTCTTCTAGCAGTGGCCAATACCAGATACTTCAGAGGGAAATAACAGAACAGCTTAGTTTTGAGTGATGCATCCCCTGCTATCCAGTCCCAGCTTCTGGCAATTGGAGGTTCACGGACCCCTGGGGCATGGGGTTGCATCCTTGAATATCTTGGCTAATAGCCATCGATGGACCTATTCTTCATGGATGTACCTAATGAAATAAGGATGACCTATTTTAAAAAGGCATAGTCCAGGTATACTCCAGGCCTTGTTCAATCTAGCTCTTTATCTGTCCACTCTAGTCAATTGCTGGCATTCCTGGAAATAGATATTAGGCCATGAGTTTAGCTAAACTCTAATAATGGGGGCCTAGGATGGAAATGCATACAGCTCTCAATTATATAGTTAAATTTGCTTATCCTTTCTTAATTTTGTTAATGTAACAGCTATCGTAAGGATTTTTCAACTAGTTCAAATTAATGTTTAGTGTTTTATTTCCAGTATTTAAATACAAGTAAAACAATATATCTTTAGCGTAGCCCCCCCAAATGGCAACCTTCCTTTTTGCCATACGCATCTCAACTCTTCTTTCATGATGGAAGCATCAGTGGTAACTCCATAGTTAAGGTTTTGTTGAGATTGGCACTTAAAGCAGGACTAAAATCCTTCTAGTTCACATTTAAATTATTGGATCAAGTCTCCAAATGTAGCACAATATACCCCTTGGAGGAAACTTAATTTTTTCTTTAGAAAAAGATTTAACTTTTGCTCTGGGAAACAATTTTAAAATACTCCCTTTTTGAAATGTTGGGCTGTTTTTTCAATACATTGCTTAGTGTTCCTAAAGCTAAACAACCACAACCCCCACACAATCCAGACTGTCTCTTATACACAGAGAACATCCCCTAAATGGGCCGCTTCTGAACTTTAAAAATTGAATACATTCACAATTATCCCTCTTCTTCATAATGCCTAACTGAGTTTCACCAGGATTTTGCAACACAAGTACTGAGATTTGTCAGGTAGTTTGGTTAGTTGACACTGCCAGCATCACTCCATGAGCAGAGGCAAAACGTTGATTGAAAAATAGAAAGAAAACAAACATACCACACAATCTGCTTCCCATTGGCTCATCCGCTGGCTCTTCCTTATCCTTCCACATCCAATTCTTTCCCTTAAAACAAGTTTAACACTTTTTTGTTTTTTAAAGGATAGAAGAAGAAGAATGACGCCAAAGTTTTCGAAGGTGGGTGCTTAAATCGTGCATTTAAACACAAGATCTGGGTGCACAGTGGCTGAATGTGCAGATTTTTATGGGCATAAGTCAGACACCACCTGCATTTAAAAATACGATCCTAAACAACCGTTTAGAAAAATGGTTGAAAGTTGTAGGCTTATAGTCATAGGGGGGAAAGTCTGATTTTTTTTAAAAAACACACAACAGGTTGCTCTAAATTGATTGCAAAAGTGCAAGTCTAAGTAACGTTTTGGTTTCTTTAACAAATCTCATGTGATACAGCAGTTGCCAAGATAACCGTGCTTCTTTTAATAACAAAAGAAGCATAGAAAACTTGCACGTTTTTCACCTTCTAAAATACTGCTGCTTTAGTGCTGCAATTACATGACAGCACATACTTTCTTCAAGGAATAACATGTCTGGTACATAAATGTTGGTTATATTTCCACCTAGAACAATGAGGTCCTGGACCTTGACTAAGGTTTCTAGATGCTATGGTAGTAAAACAATAAATATTTACCTCCCTTTCATATTGTTAGACTACCATTTTTGACAGGTTTCAGAGTAGCAGCCGTGTTAGTTTTTGACACTCTGCTTTGCTTTGTATAGCTGTCAGGCATCAAGTTGCCTGTTGATCTAATAGGGACAAATTGCAGCAGTAGGTTATTTACATGAAGGTGGCAGAGTGTACTAACTTGATATCCTGTCAAATATGTGAAGTATCAATATGACATGACTGAGTTTCACAAATGGTCTATGCCACACTTCATCAACCATCTACAGTCAGTTGATTTTTTTTATTTACTTTTAGTCTGTTCATGAAGACCTGTTATCACATCACATACAATTCAATTTCTAGTATTAAAACATTTTTCATCTTTTCAAGTTTAAATGTGTTCTCTACTGTGCATTTTCCTTCTGAAACTTGAGCTTCAATTTAGCTTTGGCAGATAGTCACAGTAACCAGATCATACTATAAACTCCATGTCCTAAGTAGATCTGCATTCTGAATACATGATCTAATGTTTTATCCAAGCTGAGTTTTCTACCTTTCTAGCAAGACTGAGTGCTTAGCAAATGAGACAAACCAGTTTTTTTCCTGTTTAATAGTAATAATTCCGCAACTGACTTGATTGTAATTCTTCTATTTGGCTGAGGGCTGTAGCAAAATTCAATCTTTTAAATGTTTATTTTGACCTTTAATCTAAGACACTTTTACCGAAGATTGAGGATGCATTCATTTCTTTTAAAGCATTTTTATGCTTTTCAGTATTTTAGTTTTTGTTTTTCATGAGGCAGTTGCACTGAAATTATATCAAATACGATAGAGTACTCTATATTACACCAACTGGGCTGTCAATTGCATTTGAGATGTTTTTAAGTTTAACCAGGTCTTGGTGTCTGGTAAGTATAAGCTCTCTGAAAACAAAGAACATTTCTTCTCACTGATTGAAGTTGTGTGGAGTTACACCAGCATAACACTGGCTTGGCCGAGTGAATAATGAGGACTCCTTTCTGTTCTCTGTGGACTTAAAGCTCCCTTGATAAAACTTTTTGTAAGGATCTTTAACCAAATGTACTACTTGCCACCCACTGTTATGCAATGCAATCTGCAATAGTTATTAGAGCTGTGTGATTAACTAATTTATTTATTATTTGGTTCAGTGGCTGAACTGGGGGGAAAATACTTTCGGTTTGATTAGAAAGGAAAATATTTCCTTTTTTTTTTTTTTTTTTTTTTGGTGAAAGAAAAAATCAAAAGTTTTTGTCCTGTGTTGACCAAAACATTTCATTTGACCTGAAACAAAATATTCAATTTCAATTTGAAGCTTTTGAAAACTTGGGGTTTTACAGTAAAATTGAAGGAAATTCCACAAAGACAAGACTTTCCAAAATACTATGTTGCCACCTTTCTTTTTGGAAATGCCAAACAGTTTTGACACTTCCAATTTGCGTGTGGTTCCCCCCCCTCCCCGCAACAATTTGGCAAAATCAACACAAATTCATAAATTGTTTTGCATCTGTATCTTCAGAGGAAAAAAGGTTTCAAATACATTTCATTCAGCTCTACTAGTTGTACTCCTTCCTAGTATGTAATTTGCTATACATCTTACTGCTGCTCTGCACCCCAAAGGTGGCTACAGCTGTATGTGTGTGTAAAATCAATCCTGAGAAGAAGTATTTTTCCCCCCTTGAACTCCTTTTATGGCCTCAATGGAGGATGGAAAGGGCTCAGCATATCACAGGATGGTACCTATAGTTTGTGAGGTGCTTTGGACTGAAATTTGCTACATCAATATAAAATAGTATTTCCAGATTTGTTTTCTTTTTATATGTGTACAGGAGAGTTTGTACACTGATGTAATAAAAGCTGCCAATACTTCTGTACCTGTGTAATGTATACTTTATTCATAATAGTATTGAGCATGCAGACCGTACTTCAATACCTGTGTTAAAGCACACTTGGCTGTATGACTATGTGCCATTCAACTCTGAAGAAGGTCAGCTCCAGGCCTATGCCCCATTTAAATTCCACTGAGCCACTTGTGCTGGCTCTCTGCACAGAAATGGGTTTCAACTTAACTTATTTCTGGCTTACCTCTACTTTACACAGAAGGTAAATTAACATTTACATACATCCCAAGGGGGCTGTGTGGCTTTTCAAATTGTTTTCAAACACTGAGATCTTCAGCTAAGGGTGCTAAGTAAGAGCAGAATGGTGATGGTTATTAATAATCATCTGATATGGGAACAGACAGGAACAAATAGCGAAACTATTATATTTACTGTTTGAAGTCAAGCAGCGCAGATTTAAGTTCTGTACAAGAACTCTATTTGCTTCCCAGTTTGTACCAATTTGGTTTAAATTGTAAAGCTACACATGGGATCTGAGAGACTGAGTGCTCAAAGCTGTGGTTATGTGCCTCTTGATGCTGCTATCAAAAATGTCCTTGAATCTTCCCACCTCTATTCTGAGAACTCTTGTTTAAAAGGCAGGTGTCCAGTTGGCTGTAATAGGAGTTGTGCAAGTCTATCTGTTTGTCACCTAACAAATTTCCTACTTTGGTCATGGATGAAATTTCACCAGCAGCAACTGGACTGTATGTTTGAAAAAAGGCAAAATATGCTATTCTTGAATAAATTATGATGATTACATGTTTTGCTCCAAAGTTCAAATTCACCATTTTCATAGAAAGATGTTGCCCATTTTGGTGACAAAATGGATGGTGTTATGGGAATGTGGTGAATTCAAGGTGTAACTTTCATTGCAAAGCTGGCAAGTGTGCTGCCGTTCACTGGTTTTTGCCTGCAGTGCAAATCTTCTGTCTTGCCTGTCCTGCCTCCACTGCTTTCTACTGCACTAATATGTTGGACTGCCGTCTTAAAAAAGAGAGTAAGGTTTGTAGTTTTGGTGCTGATGGGAAAAGAGAACCACTTTTTTATGTAATACTGATTGATATATTTATGGGGGAAAGCCTACAGTGAAAATAAAAAAAGTTAACAATATTTTTGATTGTCTGATTAACTGGGCACAGTAGCGAAGCATAATGTGCTCAGCTAGGCTATCGGAGTTAACCAGACACCCTTTGAACGGTCTAATGCCTCCATTCTTTTCAGTCCCTTGTTGACAACATCTGGGAGCTGTAATTGAGCTATTGCTGTTCTGCTTTGGAGATGATATTTTTACCTCCTGATTTTTATGCCCACAATCGGCGTCTTGACTGCTTTCAGCCAGTCAGAGGCATGGCTTGAAGCTCAGTGTCTTATTTTGGAATGAAATGTGATCGCCTTGGAAAACTCAAGTGATCTTGGAAAGAGATATTGGACTATATCTTGGAAAAATTGGGCCTGTGGATGAGAGGGAGGCATTAATCAATGTCTAGCAGTTAAGACATTTATTTGGGATGATGGGCTTCCGCTGCTGATTCACTCGAGGATTTGCCAAGGTGACTGCTCTGTTACATTCAAACACAGGCCTGCCTCCTTGCACTTGGATAGAGTCGCAGGAAATAGCCTAAATCCAGTGAAAGACTGAGTTATTACAAGCTTCTGTCCTGGCCTAGTTGGGAGCAGCACTGGCCTTGCATCTATACAAGCTAAAAGAGTATTTGAGCTTTTGATGTTAAAATTTAAGCCCAGCAGGAAAATTTTGTGCCAATTTATAGTTCTTTTAAGTAAAAATCCTGGGCTTTGAAGTGGGCCTGTTGTGAAGTTGACTGTTGGGATGCTGTTTTGTTAGGGATGATGGACTGGCGCACTTGGATTCAAGGAGACTTGGATCACGCTTTGGTCAGCTTCCAATCAAAGATGATACTATGCCCAGGGCTAGATCTGGGTGAATTCTTCACTGCGTTTTCTGTTTGCAAACAGATCCTGAATTCTGCTAATATGTTTGATATTTCCTGAATAGTTCCTGGAAACGCATTTTATCCAGATTTTTATCAAGGCATGTTTTGTGAACTGTTCATTTCAACTGTTCATCACTTGCTGTGTATGGCTAGTCACTTAAACCCAGATTTTTAAAATTTATTTAAGCATTGTAGCAATCGGCATTGCAAGCTGATTACTACAATGCTTAAATAAATTTTTAAAAATCTGGGCTGAAGTGACTAGCCAAAGTCTCACTTTCAAAAAGAATATAAACATTTAACGTGCCTAAATCCCATTGAGTCTCAATTTGGTTTTTGGCTCCTAAGTGCCTAAATCCATTTGAGTAGAGACCTAGGCCACCTAAATTGGTTAGGCCTTGCAGTTCTGAGTCTCAGTTCACAGGGCATAGGTTCTGTTCTGTGAATGGATGCCTGAACCCTTTTAAAACAGCAAAATAGCAAATTCTAAGCTGCTAATCAAAGAGGTAGTAAAGTATTTCTGGCGCAAATGCCAGATAAATGTTGAATTTTGCGAAATGCTGAAATTTATGAAGCTTTTAAGGGTTTCCAAACATTTTTCATGCATACCTATCTGCCAGCCAAATAATGAGCAACAAATAGCAGCCAACCCAACTCTCACCCCATTTATTTCTGAAAATATTTGCTAATTGTTTTTTGTATTTGATCAGCCTTGTGCAGGGGGTTGAAACAGAAATACTGATATACTACTGGTAGGATAACATTTTAAAAAATTGTGGGGAAAGAAGGATGCAAACCTTTGATTTAGTTGAGGGATTGGCCCTGCTTTGAGCAGGGGGTTGGACTAGATGACCTCCTGAGGTCCCTTCCAACCCTGATATTCTAGGATTCTACGAAACCAATCTAAATATTAGATTAAAGTGCCAAAGCCTTATCTAGGCTGTTTCAGAAATATCATGGATCTGAGATGAGAGATTGGTTTAACATGAGGATTTTAGCTAGGGAGGAAGATATGGCTGGCCAAAGGGAGCAGATTTAGGCTAGGAGGGCAGATGTCTGAAAGAAGGTGACCATGTTGTAAAGTACAGTTGAACTACAGGAGGTGAGGAAATTCTACTTGAACTGAAATACCTATTACAGATTGTCAAGATTCCTTCCCCACTCTGAACTTTAGGGTACAGATGTGGAGACCTGCATGAAAGACCCCCAAAGCTTTTTCTTACCAGCTTAGGTTAAAAACTTCCCCAAGGTACAAACTTTGCCTTGTCCTTGAACCCTATGCTGCCACCACCAAGCATGTTAAACAAAACAGGGAAAGAGCGCACTTGGAGATGTCTTCCCCCAAAATATCCCCCCAAGGCCTACACCCCCTTTCCTGAGGAAGGCTTGATAAAAATCCTCACCAATTTGTACAGGTGAACACAGACCCAAACCCTTGGATCTTAAGAACAATGAAAAAGCAATCAGGTTCTTAAAAGAAGAATTTTAATTAAAGAAAAAGTAAAAGAATCACCTCTGTAAAATCAGGATGGTAAATGCCTTACAGGGTAATCAGATTCAAAACGTAGAGAATCTCTCTAGGCAAAACCTTAAGTTACAAAAAGACACAAAAACAGGAATATACATTCCATACAGCACAGCTTAGATTTCCATTTGTTAAATGGCTGGTAAAATAATGCATTTCTAGCTAGATTACTTACTAAATTAACAGAGTTTCTGAGACTGTATTCCTGATCTGTTCCCGGCAAAAGCATTAGACAGACCCTTTTTCCCCCCCGCCCGCTCCTGATTTGAAAGTATCTTGTCTCCTCATTGGTCATCTTGGTCAGGTGCCAGTGAGGTTCTCTTAGCTTCTTAACCCTTTACAGGTGAAAGGGTTTTACCTCTGGCCAGGAGAGATTTTATAGCACTATATACAGAAAGGTGGTTATCCTTCACTTTATTTTAATGACACAGATAACCAGGATTCTGATTTTAGCAGCTCTTGTTTTCAGACACATGTCAATGGGAAATGTAGGTGCTCTGGAAGTCAGGCCCAATATATTTGTATTGGACTGTAATTGAATTTGAGTATTTTGGGGCAAAGAAGACATTGAAAATAGTGAAGCAGATACTCTATAGACTGAAAAAAGAACAGGAGTACTTGTGGCACCTTAGAAACTAACAAATTTATTAGACCATAAGCTTTTGTGGGCTACAGCCCGCTTCATCGGATGCATAGAATGGAACATATAGTAAGATATATACATACACATACAGATCAGTTGGCAGTTACCATACAAACTGAGAAGCTAATTAGTTAAGATGAGCTATTATCAGCGGGAGAGAAAATCTTTTGCAGTGATAATCAAGATGGCCCATTTAGACAGTTGACGATAAGGTGTGAGGATACTTAAGTTAAGGAAATAGATTCAATATGTGTAATGACCCAGGCACTCCCAGTCCCTAGTCAAACCAAGTTAATGGTATCTAGTTTGCATATTAATTCAAGCTCAGCAGTTTCTCATTGGAGTCTGTTTTTGAAGCTTTTCTGTTGTAAAATTGCCACCCTTAAATCTTTTACTGAGTGGCCAGAGAGGTTGAAGTGTTCTCCTACCGGTTTTTTAATGTTCTGATTCCTGATGTCAGATTTGTGTCCATTTATTCTTTTGCGTAGAGACTGTCCGGTTTGGCCAATGTACATGGCAGAGGGGCATTGCTGGCACATGATGGCATATATCACATTGGTAGATGTGCAGGTGAACGAGCCCCTGATGGCGTGGCTAATGTGATTAGGTCCTATGATGGTGTCATTTGAATAAATATGTGAACAGAGTTGGCATCGGGCTTTGTTGCAAGGACAGGTTCCTGGGTTACTGTTTTTGTTGTGTGGTGTGTGGTTGCTGGAGAGAATTTGCTTCAGTTTGGGGCACTGTCTGTAAGCAAGGACTGGTCTGTCTCCCAAGATCCGTGAGAGTAAGGGATCATTTTTCAGGATAGGTTGTAAATCTTTGATGCGCTGGAGAGGTTTTATTTGGGGGCTGAGGGTGACAGCTAATGGTGTTCTGTTTTCTTTGTTGGGCTTGTCCTGTAGTAGGTGCCTTCTGGGTACTCTGCTGGCTCTGTCAATCTGTTTTTTCACTTCAGCAGGTGGGTATTGTTGTTTTAAGAATGCTTGATAGAATCTTGTAGGTGTTTGTCTCTGTCTGAGGGATTGGAGCAAATGCGGTTGTATCTTAGAGCTTGGCTGTAGACAATAGATCGTGTGGTGTGTCCTGGATGGAAGCTGGAGGCATGTAGGTAAGTATAGTGGTCAGTAGGTTTCTGGTATAGGGTGGTGTTTGTGACCATCGCTTATTAGCACAGTAGTGTCCAGGAAATGGACGGCTTTTGTGGATTGGTCTAGGCTGAGGTTGATGGAGGGATGGAAATTGTTGAAATCCTGGTGGAATTCCTCAAGGGCGGCTTTTCCATGGGTCCAGATGATGATGTCCTCAATGTAGCACAAGTAGAGTAGGGGCGTTAAGGGACGAGAGCTAAGGAAGCGTTCTAAGTCAGCCATAAAAATGTTGGCATACTGTGGGGCCATGCGGGTACCCATAGCAGTGCCGCTGACTTGAAGGTATATATTGTCTCCAAATGTGAAATAGTTGTGGGTGAGGACAAAGTCAAAGTTCAGCCACCAGGTTTGCTGTGACATTATCGGGGATACTGTTCCTGACGGCTTGCAGTCCATCTTTGTGTGGAATGTTGGTGTAGAGGGCTTCTACATCCATAGTGGCCAGGATGGTGTTTTCTGGAAGATCACCGATGGATTGTAGTTTCCTCAGGAAGTCAGTGGTGTCTCGAAGATAGCTGGCAGTGCTGGTAGTGTAGGGCCTGAGGAGAGAGTCCATATAGCCAGACAATCCTGCTGTCAGGGTGCCAATGCCTGAGATGATGGGGCTTCCAAAATTCCCAGATAACTGAAGATCATTATGTCTATCACAGTTTGTCAGGGCTCTATTCTGTGATCTGTTAGAAAATTATTATATGTGATAGCATCTGTGGGTTTCTGAGACTGGAACATGTACGGAGTTGCAAATTCCATGTCTGAAGATCACTAAATCACTTCTCTTGAAGTGTCATGGCAGTTCCTACTCAAGATCAAACAGTTTTGATAAGTGCCTGTACTTTCTGGCAGCATTTTTTTTATGGGTATCCTGCCCAGTTGTTGTGTTCTTCAAGGTGCAAACCCTGGAGTTGTAGTCCATCTAAGAACTCTGCTCATTCTATAGAATTACACTGAGAGAGGAATTTGATAGCATCCTGAGGCAAATGGTCCAGAAGAGCATTAATTTTAATTACTTACTTTATCATGAAACAAAGTAAATGGACTCTGTTTTCACTGTTTTTATGATTAGAGTAATTCTCTTCCAACTAGTATTGATTCCTACTTAATGCCTTTTAAAAAGCATACTTGAGGGGTTGATTTGACCTTTGGACAACAGCTGATGTGGCTTTGGTTTGGAACTGAATGGGCAAAATGGTACAAAATGACACATCTGGTAGCCTAAAAATGGAACAATCCATTGGATACCCTTTCATCAGAGTTGGGGTTATGAACCAAGAGGAAAGGCTGAACTCATACTGACATGGCAAAGGATGTTGGTATTGAGTAAACTGTTTTGCAAAAGATGAGCCATAGGGAACCTGTATTGACACAGCACTGACCTCTCAAGTTAGGGATTACTATTGGAAACTTAAGGTTCTGCAGGAAGAAAACTTCTTTATCAACTAAACTTCCGTCACCTTTCTCGTTTCTGCACCCCTACTTCTGTCAGAAAACATTGCCAGTTGTGGTCTCCTCCACTCCCCTGGGAAAACAGGGTCCCACCATCACACTAATGGTGTTATTCCCCTGCCATCAGGTCTCTGGAATGCTATGGTATGCCAGCCATTTTCAGGTGGCTTCCTGCTGATTTCCCTAGGATTTCGGGGGGGGGGGGGGGGGGGCTCATGCATTCTGTTCTTGGCAGTGGTCAAATCCCAACTACTTTCCCCCACTCCTGACAAACTGATGTGAGGGGAATCCTCTGCAGGGGGATTGTTGAAGAGTTTTCCCCCACCACACTCTGCCTGAGCTGCCTCCTTCCATCTGGCTTCAAATATGATCCATCCATTCATTTTAATTCATAGGTGCTTAAATTTTGGGATGCATATGGAACAATGGAGAGAGTGCATCATTTCCTCTGAGTAATGTTTTGGCAGCTCTTTATATTTAGTGTAAGTGGGGACAGGAATGAAAGCTTGGGGAGACTATTTAAGGAAGTTTGGGAATACAGTGCTGGACAGGAAGAAGTAAATCCCTTATGTGTGGAATTTGAGAGGTCAACGAGGGAGAGTACCTGCTGAACAGTTTTAAAACAATTGTTGCTGAAAGTAGTCATTGCAGTGGGAATAGACCAGAGTGACTGGCAGGACTCTAATTGTTTCCCAAGTGAAGTAACATTTATTTAGGTAGGTTGCTCTTAAATCTGTATTGGGGGGAGGGTGTATAATTCCTGCCTCTCACTCTTCTCTATTTTCACTAATTGGTTGGTAATTAAGAAGTGAGGTTTGAGGCTATAGAGGAAATATGCTTGCCACTAGCTATCTCCATTACTTATCTGCTTTTTGTTACTACTGCAAAATGTTTCAAAGGAGAAACTCTGCTTCCGGGGCCACTCTTACCTTTAGCACAGGAAGCGAAGATTTCAGATATCTAAGTCTATTGTATTGTTTTCGTCTACCTTCCTCCTGTTCTTGCTGTACAATTTAGTCTTTTGTTTAAACTTGAGGAGGATATACAGTTGGGACAAGGAAGAAGCAAAACACAAACAACCCAAAAACCCAGCCCTCTTTCCTCAGACTTTATTCATATTTATTTACCTGTAGAGCCACTTTTTGATGTTTGGTCCTATGAAGCAAATCAAAACACATCCACAAGTTGAGCCAAGTGCAAAGCAAAATTAGTAAAAGAATGTCCAGAACCGTGCATAGCCCTTCTCTTAACTTGCTTCACCATTCATCTGTGCAAGCATTCATCGGTTTTAAACTTCCTTTTTATTTGGAAGATAAGGCAATATGGGCAGAATTTTCTAAGTGCTCAGCACCCACAATCAGGCCATAATTTCATAACTGTTTAGTTCCCCTTGAGGCACCAAGATTAGTGGCCAGATTTTTAAAAGAGTGCAGCATGTTGTTGGCTGAGCACTTTTGAAAATCTGGCCAGAAGTGTCAGGATGGGAGCCTGAACTCTTTTTTTGAAAATCTGACTGCATGTTCCTAGTAAATCCTAAAAGGTAAACTTGTAAGGAGGCAAGGCTGACCTGATTCTGTACACCCTGTGATGGGGTGTTCAGCCCATGCTTGCCCTGAAAGGGTTAATGAAGATGAAGGGGGTTAATTAACCCAACAGGCTACAGCTGAGAGGCATTAGGTGGCTAAGTAATCCCCAGACTGAGTGAGGGAGCCCAGCTGGGGAGGAATGAGCTGGGTTGGGTTTATACAGGCAGGAAATAGGCAGCAGAAGGTGGGGCTGCTGGGAAAGGCTACAGTTGCTCCCTGGAAGGAGTACTTGGAGGTTGCAGACCTGTAGCCTGCAGTTGCTCCCTGGAAGGAGGGAGTGGTGGAGCTGGCAGAGCTAGAGGAGAGAGAGAGAGAAGGTTAGGAAAGGGCTTAGGAAAAGGCAGAAAGCTATGGGGTTGAACAGACCTTGACAGCTGACTAGAGAGTCCTTGAGCTAGAACCTGGAGTGGAGGGTGGTCTTGGATTCCCCAACCAGCTACTGGAGAAGTGGCACTGAGCCTGTTTGTGGAGAAGAGATGTTCAACCCTAGAAAGAGGAACTATTTGGTGACCTTGTGTGGGGAGAGAGAGAGAGAGGAGCTGCAGGCCCAGAGAAAGGTGGAGGCTGGCATGCAACCACAAGAAAGGGTGTAGCCCTTGTAAGCTATTCCCCAGAGTGACCAGGAGGAGGTGCTATTTTAGTGGTGAGTGGACCACCCATCTCACATCCCAAAACTGTGTAGCATTTGAAATTTGGACCGGCACTTTGTGTTGCCCTTGAAATATTAAATTTTAAAACCTAGCAGAAGTGATTAAAAGTAGAAAAGCTTCTGCTGGTTCTGCATGTGGAATATAAATGCTATGATATTTACATCCCTTTCTCAGTAAATTCACCATTACATTTTTGGTGGAGGTGGTTGTTGGTCATGGAGCCCTCCTGCTTTTGGTGTTGTGATCTGCTCTGATCCCACAACCTAAGCGGCTTTGTGGAAGGTCAGTATTTTGGTGGGAGGCTGATGTATGTGATTCTTGTGACTATATACTTATGGCCCTAATTTTCTACTACTTTACATTTTGTGTAGTCCTCTACACCTTTATAGTGATTATGTAAAAGGCTACCATTGTGACTTTGTTAGCATAATGTGCTCCCTTTGCACAGGTGAAAATAACTACACAAGGTGCAAGACAGTGGAGAATAGGGTCATGTGTAAAGCTACTCCATCCACTAACAGCTTGCAACACTGTAAGCTTACCTGTCAGACTCTCAAGGTATGATCAACCTGATGATGTATCATGTTTGTTTGTAATGCAATATCCTGCCTCACATCTTTGGAGCCAGAGTTTCCATGGAACCAGGCAGAACTGGAATGGTTCCTCTCCAGCTTGTATGTGCAATCTTAGTTCAGCTCAGCTGAACTGCCTGCACCTTACTCTTAATAAAATTGTTGCCACCACCAGACTTTCTTTAGGCACACCTCCCCCAGCTCAGGACACACTGCTAAGGGAAACACAGGTACTGGTGATTTTCAGAAGGTGGTGGTGGTGGTCTCTGAATCATTAGTGAACCCATGTCTCAGTATTGTTAGTGAGGACTGTATCTTATCGGCATCTTACAGATGAAACTGAAGTACTCTCAATTCCGCTCATTCAAAATCTCATGGCATTTTCTTCTAGAGTAATGGCATAAAATTAGCCCAAGTGTCTTGCCCAGATTCTAATTTGGGCAGCTATATCCTTTCTACTAAAATCCCCCTGTGGGTTCAGCTGCATATGGGATTCACAACTTGCCCTAAATTATGAAGTGTTGATATATGCTGTTAAACAGCTACCATATTCCATCCTAGAGATGGTTGCTTTTTAGCAGTGGAGGAATTAAGTTTTATATAAAAGTAGTAAAGCACTTTGGGGGTTCTTCATGACGAAGAAAGCCCAGGTATTGTATTATTGAGTGAGACCACAGACTCAGCAAGGCAAATTTGAACTTTGACCTTCAGCTTCCTGCTCCCTTCTGTGATTCTCAACTTTTCAGTTTGGCTGATGTTAAAATTACAGCAAAATACTTTAGTCACAATTCCAACACTTCAAGAAAGGCAAATTCTGTCAGTGTTCTTTTGTATGGACTCTTCTCCTTTGCTTTCGTTTGGACACAGAACGCCACTTTCTAAAGGTCATGCTGCTTGGGACTTGAGATTTTTTTCAAGTTTAGAATTGTCCAGGAATTGCACTTACTTTGTTTTTAAATAGAGTTGATGGAGGACCATTCCAGCCAGGCATTACTTTCAGTTTCAGTATCCAGAATAACTAGTGAAATCAAACAGTTAGAATTTTAGGCTTTAAGATGCAATGTAAAGAAACTTTTGCATGTTTGTTATTGCACGTGTATAATTTAAACTCTCTGCTAGCTTTGCAAGCTTAACCACACACAAATTTCCACAAGTAAAATGCTTGTATGTGGCTTGGAATGTTCTTCCTACAGTACTGGAATGTGCTGTTTTTCTCTGATTAAACAGGCATTATGACATATACTTCAACCACTTGAATGTTGATGGATTTAAAGCACAGATCTCCTGAAGTGGGACCCACCCATATCCACGTTATCCATCCTGCTCCTATGTCAATGTACTGCTCAAAATAGAATACTGTGGAGTTGTCTGACTCAAAATATTTGCAGAGACAGGAGTCACAGAGGGTTAAAAAGATCAGACTTTTGATTTAAGTTATATGTGCAGTATCCCTTGGGATGAAAGGAGTACCGATGGGATAAAGCACAGGGTTATTTGTTCTAGATACTGAGGTTCTCATAGAAAATTAATTTAGGATCTGTTTCTGGGGAAATACATCTAGGAAAGGAGTCCTGCTATGCTGGCCACTCTGGTTCAAAAAGCTTTGTTCAACTAATTGGCTAAGACAGAGGTCACTTACTAGATCCAGAAGCAGCAGTGGTTTGCATCTGTCTTTCTCTGTAATACTCTTATCTCAATGCTAATACTCCACTTGTGGCTGTCTGGTCTGTCTTTGGAAACAAGTCTGTATGAGAGTTCATGAAAATCAATACACGGATGTGACCCTGACAATGTAAGAGAGCAAGGGGCTCGATGGTATCCAGTAGTGCGTTTCAGCTGACTTGACCAGTTCTCTGTACCCCAACTCACTGATGTCCTAATCTGTATCCAAAAGGTGTCATGTAAAGTATTAATAAAAAGCTAATATACAGATCATTAATACTGTGTGGTGTACATACAGAGGACAAACTCAAAATTACAAACATATTGGAAATTGCTATCAAAATGTGTCTGCCGTGGAGCTCTACAGTTAACCCACTCTAGACAAATGTGTGGTACCTGGAAGTTATTTCCAAGGTATGTTAAGAGACAACAGGAATACAATTTCCACAGCAGGTAAACAGGACTATCAAGCCAGCAGGGGGAGGGGATGGCAGAAAACAGATCCATTTGTATTTTAGCAAACACCAGTGGAGGAAGAAACCAGCATTAAACTTTCTTCACTAACAGACTCTTAGCTGCTTTCCTCAAGCTTGAATGAACTTTACTTTGGGGGGTAATCTTCAAAAGAATCCATTTAAAAGACAAGGGCAAAGAACCCCAAATGCTCTTTCCCCTAAGAAGACAAGGGACCTGAGCACTTTGGGGGGGATCCTGATCATGGGGGTGGTCCGCCATCTTGCTGGAAGGTAGATTGGTAAGGAAACTACCCTGTCGCTTGTTTTGTTAGATCATAGCCTCTAAAAAAGCATTTTTTTTGCTTTTCTTTGCTTGTCGTCATTTGTTGATAGTTTCTCCTTTAGATTAGATTAAAAGCAGTTTTGTTGATAAACTGGTTTTATTTTTAAACAGTGCTGTTTTAAGTGAATGTTAACTCCAGTAAATGTGCAAGCTGCAGGGTACTGTATCTTTAAAGGAACAAACAAACCTTAATATCTCTGAATGGCCCAAAAGAGGGCTGGGCATTGCAGAGCACTTAGTTTGTGGAAAATTCAGGACTGGAGGATGTTGGGGGAAGGGTTCATCTTGCCAGGTTTAACCAAAGTTGGTGCAGGCCAGAGTAGGGCAGTGGTGTGATGAGCAGGATGCTGAATCAGAGCAGTTTAACACAGGGACACTCAGTGCATGCTCATAGGCTGGCTGGAGCATCCAGACAAAGGAGCTACAACAGCAGAATGTTTTGAGGTCCTCAGGGTTACAGGACAGTGATACAACCCTCACTGGTGTGGACTGCACCCCAGAACCTGACAATGGGTTGGGGCTCAGCTTTGCCTTAGTCTTTCTCAATATGTTTCCCATTTTTTCAAAAGCTCTTTATTCTATAATTTGTATTCTGTATATGGATGATTAAAATAAATGTGCACTTTAAAGGCCGACGATATTACTATTCTGCTTGCCACACAATGAAACTTGTGTGTACTAACTCCACCGACACCCATCAGAGGTCTTGTCTACATTGTGCTATAGGTGTAACATTTAGTCTGCACTCAAATGTTGCACATTAATTGGAACTATTAGGGCATGCCATAAGGGTACACATGGGTCAGTTAATGTAATCTAGTTTCAAATAGTACTAAATTAACATGCACTAGGGAACTTTTAGTGTGGGCCAGCAGAACCTACAGAGACCACTTAATGTGCAACATGCTAGTGCAGACAAAATTTATACCCATCTGGTATGGATTAAAGCCCTGTGTAGACAAGTCCAGAAGTAGTTAGTTGCCCCCAGAATTACACGTTACAAACAATTCATCCTAACATCATCATAGTGCCTAGGAGCCCTGCTCCTGGACCAGGACTCCATTGTGCTAGATGCTGTACAAGCACTACATAAAAGTTCCTACTCCAAAAAGCTTATATTTATAAGACACTAGATGGATGCAGAAGTACAAGGAAACAATGGGACAATATTAGTCAACTTAAGACACCGGTATCTGAGCACCAGCAGTCTAACAATTGTCAACTTTTTTGCGTAGGCATCATAGCAGAGAATTTTTTAGGAGGATAATGAGGTAGCTTTCAGGGTCGCTGCACTTCTGATCCCTTCTGTAGTCTGCTGATGGAATTCCCTCTTGGGTCTTAAGCCTATAGCCATCTCTTTCTGGGCAGGGACCCACATCTCTCTCCCTCCTGGCTGGGGTTTTAGGCTGCAGACTTGCAATTCTCTGTGATTATCTCTGCTTGTCTGACTGAAGACCTGCACTTAGCTTTCTCTGAAAAGGCTGTGAACAGTGTAGGCTACTGGTTACAAGTAGCCAAACAAGTCTGTCAAAGTCAAGTACATTAATCTGTATAGTCCTTGAATTTTATAATCAGAAGTATAGAATGTCTGAGTCAGTGTGAAGCAAGGAAAAGAGCTATAAAGCATGATTGAGAGCTTTTTAAAAAACCTTTTGTTCAGAGTATCACCAGGTTCAGTCATCACTGGACTTTGCAGTTTATCGTCCACTTTTTCAGTTAACAGCCATCTTGACTTTATAAATGATACCTGTGTATACAACTAAAATATGGAATGTCCCTAGGCCATGCCAAGAGTCCTAGACTACTGTGATAATTAGAGGTTAATCAACCAATGCACCACCCTTGCATGCAAATTAGCTGTAGTGCAACAATTTGATTGTATGAGACTGCACAGATTGTATATTACTTGGCCTAACTACTACAGCATGCCTCCAACTGCACAAATCAACACATCTTCCAGTGCAACTCCTCCCCCTCCCCCTGCCCCCAGCACAAACACAGTTACCCTATGCATAGCCCATTATTGCAGGATACACCCCTCTTTCACTGCATGCACAAATCTACACAACTCTCTCACTGCAGCACAACTGCCCATACAACACAACCAGCATGCACAGTAACCCTGAACGTCACTCTGAAGCCTAGAATGTCTGAATCGGTGTGAAGTGACAGAAACTGCTACAAAATGGTGGAGAGCTCCTTTTTGTTGAGAATATCACCCTATTCAAGCGTTGCTGAGACTTGCAGTCTGTCACCATCCATTTTTTTCAAATTCTCAGCTATTTTCAGCATTCCTTACACACATGGCTTTAGACATCAGCCATGTGATAGCACGAGCTTTCAGCTACTAAAGAATAAAAGCCTTGCAGAGAAGACCTAAAATAACAGGTCTAAACTCACATGAAAGACAAGAAGTCACTGTACTTCCACATGGGGGGGTGGCAGGTCCCAATCCTTCCAACCCTTCAACAAGGTGTGCCCCTCATCCCCTTGGTCAAAGGGTAATGTCCATTTCTTGGATCAGAATGAAGGCCCCTCGGTCAGTGTAAACGCAGCCTCTTAGACCAAAAGCCCTTTCTTTGTCTGCAACCCAGTCTGAACCAGATTCTGAACCAATTTTTTCTAGGGATAGTAATTCTCTGGAGGAGTTTACTCACCCCACTATTCATAGTAATAATTTCCAACTGATTTTAGTTACTCGTTCTTGCAGACAGTGATACAGTAGGATCACAAAGATACAGGAAACATTCACAAAGCTAATACTGTGTTCCTGAAAATACCGAATTTGTCAGACAGTGATACAGTAGGATCACAAAGATACAGGAAACATTCACAAAGCTAATACTGTGTTCCTGAAAATACCGAATTTGTTTCCAACATCTGTCAGCGTAGCTTTGTGGATATTTACAGGGAGCCCCTCCCAAACGTGCTTCTCCCATACTGCCCCTTACAAAAAGTGCATATTTGACAATGTAACAAGGGGGTGATAGAACCTGGCATCATTGGCCGGTTGGAGTCGGGAGTCAGCATTTTGATAGTAGATGAGGCATAATTACAAATACTACTGGCACTTCCATGCTACTTGCTGAAAATAAAACTAATCAATCACTTTTTTTAATGAATTAAATGAGTCATTTAAGTTACTGTATTTGATTACTGGGTACACGACAAGGAACTGATACTTACCTGCTTTACTTCATTCTTTTCCCTCTGATTCACATGAACTGGCAAAATGAAATAATAATGAGCTGATCCCCAAATGGGGAAACTCGTATCATTTGGCTTCTGATGGCTCTCTGGCTGGAAGAAGGAACCTACTTTAAAAAAAATTCCTGCAAATCCTCACCAGTTGGTGCAGATTAGGTAATTGCTTTCTACTGCAGTGTTGACTACACTTTACTAGTGTGTATGCAATATATGCCATATATAAGTATATGCAGCCTGTAGCGTGCTTTGGGTTCCTTCAGAATTAAAGGTGATCTGTAAACAGACTTCTGTTTTTCAGGGTTTATTAATTTCATTTTTGGGGTTTATTTGTAGCAATTTTTGAGCTTTATTGCTAACACTTAGTAGTTGCCCAAAAATCAGGGGGCTTCAGGCTTTCTCTTTGCATATACTGTAATTTATATTCTATATTACTCACTACAGTAGCATATACTGTAACAAGTAATCTTTTTAATGTTTCCTAGTGTGATTTTAATGTAGTACTGTTTCAAACAGCATTACATTTAAAAGCACATTAGGGATACTTTAGAGCACACCAGCAGGGTCTACGCAGACCAATTAATGCGCAACACGTTAGTGCACTTTAGAAATCACCCCCGCCACAGACTGCGTAACTGCTCTGTGTAGACAAGCCCTTAAATGCAAATAACTATTTCCAGTATTTTTCAGGAACGTATTGAATAAACGCTTATTTTATTTTTTTGTGTTTATTGGTTAAAATGTAAAATCAGAAATGTATAAATTATTAAATGGTTTGACTTTGCTCAGCTCTAATTCTTGGGACAGGGTGTCATGCCGTCTGGAGTGGCTCATGACTGAGTGCCAACCTCAAGGCAAGCTGTCAAAAATAGGGCAGTATGATCTGTAATTAGATTTCACCAAGCCAGTAACAAATGTGAACTCCTGGATCGCTGTATCAGTCTTACTATGACATCAGACAGTCCCCTTAGGCTCTCCAGTCTATCTTGCCACCCAGGCAAGCTGGACTTAGTGATAAATGTTTACTTACACCAAAAAACACACAATATTCAGGTTGCTTCAAGTCCCAAGAGACCAGTCACTTGCCTCAGATCAGTTGGTACTCTATATCTTACACTAAGGACAACACCTGTAGCCAATACTGTAATAAACTAGCTAAAGATTTTTTTTAACTGGGAAAAATAAATGTGTTATTTACAGGTTAAAGCAAGCAAACATACTCACACAAATGAGTTACCATCAATGGGTCCAACAGGCAACCAATGTAGTAATCTGCCTATTCAAAATGTCTTTCAGGGCAGACCCAGGTTGACCCTGGGGATCTCTGCTTTAGTTTAGTATCTCTGTCCCTGAGCTTTCAAACAGCAAAGCGATGAAGGCTTTTCTTTTATATTGTGCCTTCTAATCCATGAGTCCCTCACATGTAGCATTTCCATGGTGCCATAGGGGCATTCACCAGTCCTTTGTATTGTGATGTTCCTTAATGGCTCACTTAAACTTGATGGGCCTCCTGAATGGACTGGGGACGGGGATAATTCCTGTACCTGAGTTCACAAGTTCAGATCAAACATTTTCAAAGTTGTAAAGCAAAACTTACATATTTCTTTTATAGCGTGGAATATAGGCATTACAAGTGACAGTAAGGCATGCAGCAAATTAGCAGTTTTTCGTAGTCTAAACACATTCTTATAAGACTAATACCTATTTTGAACAAAACTAACATAGGTGAGCTGGCTGGGTTTCCAGCTATGAGTTTCATTTGTTAGCCAAGGTCGTAGGCGTTGGCTAGTGCTGGCACTTGATTTTAATAGCACCGCACAGGGGATTTAAACAAATCAGATCAGGAAAAGCTTAATAAAGGTCAGGGACAGCCTAGCCTGGTCTTGTCTGTATGAGAGAATGTCTCTTATTGGTACATGCAAATAAAGTATCTTTAATTTTTACAAGACCAAGAACACTTCGATTAGCCTCATTCTAAGGCTGCTCTTAGTTAAGCCCATATGACTTGTCTGATCTCCTAGAGATGATAGCTATATTTTGGGCAATACAACTAAAATCCACTACCCATCCTATCTCTGTTATCTGCCTTTAAATTATGGCAGGCAAATAGCACTGCAAGCAGACTATGAGGAGTGTGTTATGTACAAATGCTGAGGAAGCTGTTGTAAACTGGTGTTTAACTTTATTCTGTACTTTTCTCTTTTTAAAAACAAACAAAAAACCCCCAGAAAACTGTCAGCTAGGGTCCCCCACAAGTCAGGAACATGTGAGACCACAGTCCCTTTTGGCAGTTACATAATATGGATAGATATGTAGGGGGGATCTGGCCACAGAGCTCAGGGACTCACTTTTCCTGACTACTTTCTGGGCCACTGGCTGAGGTGGGAAAGGAAGGCTTCTTCCCACAACTTGAGTTCTGGGAGTTTTGTCCATTGCAACCACACACAACATGCACAAGAATTAGGCCCTGACCTGTGCCTGCTCGCACGCTTATCTAGGAGCTCCCTGTCATTTCATTGATTTCATTGGAATTACTGGTCGGGGCCTTAGAGGCCATGTTGGTCTCTAGCATCAGAGATTTATCATTTGATTTTTTTTATCATCATCTCCGGTATTAGTTTACTCTGCAAAGATGGTCCGATATTATTACTGACTGCTCAGCAGATGACTGGGGAGGAACATTCATGTTGGCATACTGGTTTGACTTGCTTTGATTGCCAGAGTCACACAAGCTGGAATCTTGGAGAAAGAAATATTGCTCTCAGACCTGCACAAATTGCTTTTATTTTTTACTTTGCTGCTAGAAAAATGTAATGCCACAGATAAATGATGGAAAAGTAGTTTGGATAAAATTACAAGAGCTGAGGAATAATCGCTAAATTATTTATTACTTAGCCTCTTTTTGGGATTAGATTGTTTACAAACAATGTACAATTTTCTTTCAACTTATTTGTCATTTGAAATTATTTTCCAAATGTCTACAGATAAATCTTGAGCTGTATCTTTTGCAAGCAGCCCACTACCTATATTTGAAACAGAACACTTTAATTTTGATTAAACACAAAGGTCACATGTCTTCTAATTTTTGGCTAAAATCTATTTGTTCCTGCTAATATGCCTGCCAATAAACTCATTCACTAGAGTAGTCCTGGAAAGGGAACACTGTTTGACAACAAGGTAAGTGAATTCATTTTTTTAATTGAAGCCAATATTAATGGAAATATATTTAAAATATTCTCTTGGTTCTAAAGCTAGATTTTTTTTTTTCACCAAAGCTTGTGTAACACCGACAGATGTAGGTTGTTGTGGTGTGCGATCAAACTTGGGATCTCTGGAGTTTTTAGTGCATGAGCTAAAAGCCACATGGCCCTTAGCTAAGACTATAGAGCAGACTCATTAATCTCTAAGAGGGCTCAGTGCCACTACAGGGGACCAAGCACCACAACCAGAAAGGTGTGTGGGTTACTCTTGGATTCAACTCTCTTTTACCTTTGAGTTTGGCTAACTCTCTTCTTTTCATCATTTTATGGGGTCTGGCTGGCACCAGAAAATAGCCAGTTTCCTGAAAAGCAAAGAGGTTGCTTTTTAAATATGAAATGTTCAGGCCTGAGTAGAAACAGGAAATACCAGAAATCTATCAAGCCTCTTCTCGTGAGATTTCCCAACCCTGTTTTGCAGAAGACTGAATAATCAGCTGAACTTTTGGGTTCCTCTCCTGAACCAAATCTCCAAACCTTTTTGAAGCCTGATGTTGCTACAAGAAACCACAGTACCTTTTTTCTTTTCTCTCCAATGAAAGGATATATTACTCATTCACTTCCAGCCAACATAAGTAACTCTTCCTCTTTTTCTCATCACTCTAATTGATTTTTGTTTTTGTTTTTGCAGTTACACAAAACATATATTAAAAAAACCCTCCAATCTGGGCCTCTGGGCACCTTCTGCCACAAGTAATAATGCAAACAAAAGCAAACCACTGAAGTTCTGTGGCAAATGCCGATGGCAGGCATTTAACCTGTATAAATCAACTCTTTCACTGCTAACTCTTCTGCGTGAGCTGGGCTGCCACCAACCCTCTTTGTGATATCAGAACAAACTGCTCTGGAAACGACTGAGTTCAGATGGAGATGAAGCAGCACCATCAGGCAAACACCTAAGAGAAACTTATTTTTGGTTTTGTACAAATATTAAAAACTAAAAATGGTAAACAGAAAAAATTGGACAGGCCATGGAGATACAGTATTTCCCAGGAAAGATCTGAGCAATCATATACTATTATTACTCAGAATAGGCACACATTTTTTTTTGCTTTTGACCCCTATTCCTAAACCCAGGAAGAGAAATACTGATTTAAAAACCTTCATATCCCTTGTTAAAACTAAACAGACTAAATGTTACTCAGTCTTCAAACTGGCTACGCTTTGGAGACCTGTCTATCCGTTTTTCTCCTTCCCCTAAATTGCACACAGGGCTATTTGCAACAGTACATAAACTTCCAGACATATGTCACTGATTGGGTGACTCTGCCTATTTTAATTAATAAAACTTCTTCAAGCTGGAAAAAAGCTCACTAATCCATGTGGTGGGTTTTTTTTGTCATGACAAATCCATTTACAAAAATTCTAATTCTTTTTCACTGGTGGTTTGGGGCTAGAACAATTCTACAAACTTTACTTAGCACTGAAGCTGAATATACTTGTATGGTCATGAAAGGGCAGGTTGCTTCCTTCCCAGGCACAACTTGCTTGTCTTTACTAATGATGGATGGGTACATAGGGTTCAGAAGAATGATGAACACATTTCACAAGGTTCAGAATTTGTGCTCAGCTGAGCATTGAGAGGTGCAGTAAATGGACATCTGAATCATTATCCACGGCCCCAGATCCATGTACTAGAATTTCACTGTGATCTACACATGTCCTCACCTTGTATTTTCTGTTCTGCAGTCTACGTTCTTTAACATGTGCTCCTTTAACTATGAATATCCATGGGTAGTCTGACTGTAGGAATGCCTTTTGGCTGTCAGTCTTCAAACTTAGTACCGCCAGCGATGTGACCCAAGCCCATTGACCTCAATAGGCTTTGGATCAGGCCCCAAGTGTATCTTTTCTTTCTCATGCCCCTAAGTATCGCATGCATAGGTGAAGCTCCTGACAGCATGAGAACACAAATCTTCACTAGGATAGTGAACAGAGTGTGGTTGAGGATAGGATGGGAGCAGTGAAGGGGAATGAAGAAGGCAGATGGAGGTAAATTGGCAGTGTTCTGTGTTCTCTAATGGCTGGCTTTTGTGCCAGATGCCAGTTTTCTCTCTTACATCCACGCCTGTGTCCTTGTGTTTTAGTACTGGTGGGGAAAATTTCTGAACTTAAATATTTTTGAAAGTTGAGAGCTATTAGTAAGATACTGTCATTTCTGTGTGTGCGGTGTCTCTTTATAGGTTTTCCATCTGCCTGTACTCCAACAAGTTTTGTATGTGGGGTGAGGGATCTTGAATGCATCCATAAAATATTATTATGCAAAAAGAAAAGGAGGACTTGTGGCACCTTAGAGACTAACAAATTTATTTGAGCATAAGCTTTCGTGAGCTGCAGCTCACTTCATCGGATGCATTCAGTGGAAAATACAGTGGGGAGATTTATATACACAGAGAACATGAAACAATGGGTGTTACTATACACACTGTAAGGAGAGTGATCAGGTAAGGTGAGCTATCCTTGATTATCACTACAAAGGATAGTTCACCTTACCTGATCACTCTCCTTACAGTGTGTATGGTAACACCCATTGTTTCATGTTCTCTGTGTATATAAATCTCCCCACTGTATTTTCCACTGAATGCATCCGATGAAGTGAGCTGCAGCTCACGAAAGCTTATGCTCAAATAAATTTGTTAGTCTCTAAGGTGCCACAAGTCCTCCTTTTCTTTTTGCGGATACAGACTAACATGGCTGCCACTCTGAAACCTGCCATAAAATATTATGATTTCAAACATTTGGAACTGGAATCATATATACAGTATAAAACATGTTTGAGAATTTTCTGTTAATGTCATCTATGGGGAAATGAATGAGTTCTGTTTACAGTTGGCTAGCATACAGTTGTACCTACCTGAAGCAACCCTTCAGGAGATCAACAAAAAAAAGTGGTAAGACTTATACTCTGTGCATTACATCTGGTGTAAAACTGGACTAATGAAGTGGTGAATCAAGACCATGATATTTGGGACCGTGTACTCTAGAAAACAAGGTGGATGAGGTAATATCTTTTATTGGACCAACTTCTTATGAAAGAGACAAGCTTTTGAGCTATGCAGAATCACTGTAGTCAAGACGAGCTTGTATAATAATGGTACTTGCATAGAGTGCAGTTTAAATTCCTTCAAAGTGTTAAGTTTTTCCCAGACCCAAAGAAAAGTTCTCTTTTTGTAAGCGTGAAAGCTTGTCTCTCAACAGAAGCTGGTCGAACAAAAGATTTTACCTCACCCACCTTGTCTCTCAAAATGTTAACTACTTATTAGGCAAATGGATTTTTAAAAAGCTTGACTGCAATGCCTTAGTTTTTCGTGTATGGCAACTAAAGAAAAAACTGTTTGAAATGTTTTCAAATGGTTGTTTAAAAAGATCTAACTCGTATTCATGTTTTTTGTGCCAAATTGTACTTGGATATAATTTGGCTACAATATTAAACTTTGAATATTCAGATTTATAATGGGAACACTAATACATCCTTAAATTGTATAATGATGGTCCAAGATATACTGAATAATTTTTTTCATGAACTGAGTCATCTGAGTGAATGTCCTGTATTGTTCTTCAGAACTGTTGGTTCCTTTTAAAACTTTTTAGTAGTTAAGGGAAAGGGCATGGCAAGGCCCTGGTTTTAATCAAACATTCTGATGAAATAAATCTTATGTTAAGTAGATTTAAATACTATTCATGTCCTTGAAGAAATCACAGCAATCACTTGAGGTGCCTATATTGAATTTAACAGCAATTGTAGACCTTATGATCTCATTAACCAACTTCCCGAGAGTTCCTGGTTTTTTTTTTTTTAGTTTTTTTTTTTAAACCGTGAAAATGTAAGTAGACAGTTCAAATGTACCCAGGGATAAAGAATATTAGGCCCTTGAAATCTTCAGTGAGACATATTAGAAGTGTTGCAATATTCAGTAGAATCAATATGAATAAATTAGACACTATGCTAAGTACAATATCAGTCAGTCTTTTACAGCTGTCTAGAGAAAACAAGATAATAAAAGCAAAGATCAATTACCCGGAAGCCTGCATTATTGCTCTCTGTACTTCCAAACATGCTGCATAAATAGTGTTGAATGTATTACAGCTGTTCCTTTAACTACAATAAATGCTATATGTGGTAAGAGATGAATACCTTGCTGTCTGGCATGAAATATTTCACCTGCTCTGTTGGTGCTACAAGGACCAATCTCTTACATCTAGAAGTGGTCAGTAGAAATATAACCCTAATGCTCTCAGGGTTATTTCTGGAAAGCTTCTTCTGAAATGTTCCTAGAAGGGCTTGAATCCATTTTCATAACAAATGCCAGGTTCCTTGAATACTCACTTCAGAATGGGTGAGATAGTTCAGATAAAATAAGAATTGCCTAGACTTAGAGTTGGTACGAACGGAGCAGAGCTCATTCCTTCAGTGTCCATACTATTGACAGTGTTGAATGAAATTGGTGGTTCTAAGACTTTCTGTGCTTGTCCTCAGGTGTGTGAATGAGATCAGTGCTCTTTTATATTACAAATCCTGGTGGGAAATGAGTGGAAATTTCCATATATATATATTTGAGTTTTAATTTGGAAAAACTCATTCTTTTCCCCTTAATTCCTGAAGTACTTTAAGACCGAGTATATGTCCTGCAAAATACTGCACAGAATAGTCTCTGGATAAATGCTGAATGCTACCCCTTGTTTTCTATGGTATGGGAACATAAAACAAGCAAACCCAAAGTCATCTGGATCCTGCAGTGGAAATCCAGGGGAAATTTTCTTTAATACTTATTTTTTCTCAGAGGTTTTATAAACCTAATTTTCTCTTGAAGTCAAACATGGGAGGTAGAATTGGCTTGTAGAATTGCTCAGAACCCAACACCCTACTGAGTGATCCTGCTCTGAAAAAGTGTTCAAAATTAGCGTTGGAGACCCCTCCTAGTAACTTGTCAATATGCTCCTTTCATAATACACCATAAAATACAAATCTATGATTTTATACAACTGCAATCACATAGACATGGGGTAGATGGTCAAGAAAATGCAGTTTCTGTCCTCATTAGCAAATATGCAAACTCACTGACAAATTATTTACACAGTGTCCCCACTGAACACAATGGGGATGCATAAGCGGGGGCATTATTAATATTAATTGTATTGCATCACTTAAATGCCCCAGTCAGGATTGGCAACATCTGAAGATAATGGAGTGATACATGTGTTAGTGAGGGCAAAACTAAATTTACAGAAACTTGATTGCTGATGAAGCAGGAGAAAAGACTTCACCTTGACTTTCAGATTAATGTAGTTTGTAGCATTGGCACTTAGACAAACATTTTTATTTGTGTGACTGGTTCCCCACAGGAGTGCCACCTGGAACTGGGGTACCACTGAGCCCTCTGACCTACCAACCTAGGCTCCTACCTACACTGTACCGCTGTGACAAGCTGCAAAGCCCGCTGGCCTGCACTTTCACTAGCATTCACAGAGGTAAGGACATGTCCAACTGCAGTTACACACAGGCTCTCTAACCACCAGATTCCCAGCCTAGGACCACAGAGCAGTACCATCCTGCCCTGATCAAATCTGGCCAGTATATGGATTTAATACCTGGTCCACCTCTCCCTCAAAGTGAAGACAACAATGCACACTTGTGGTAACCAAACAGTGATTATTCTCCCCCCCACACCCAAAAGCACTCCAGTCAAAACTCATGGGTTTGGATTCAAACATTAAAATAAATGTATTAACTCCAAAAGATAGATTTGAAGTGATTATTAGTGATATCAAACTAGATTACCTAGCGAATAAACAAAACAACAACCTAAGCTTAATATACTAAATTGGATATGAATAGCAGATTCTCACCCTAATTGATGGTACAGGCAGACTTGTAGATTCTTAAGGCACAAGCTACACTTGCTTTTCAGCTTGGAATCCCTTTAGCCTGGGTCTAGCACTTCCCCCAGTTCAGCCTTTGTTCCTCAGATGTTTCTAGGAGTTGTCTTGTGTGGGGAGTGAAGAACCACAGATGATGTCACGCTCTGCCTTATATAGCTTTAGCGTAGGGCGGAAAGTCTCTGTTTCAAAGCTTGTTTCCCAGACCAGTTTGTGGAAAAATACTGATGTCCCAAGATGGAGTCCAGCATCATGTGACCTGGTCACATGTCCTTGTAGAGTCATAGAAGCCATTACTTACAGGCTATCTGTAACATTCTCAGGAAGGCTCACCAAATGCAGGATAAACTTCTCCTAAGGCCTATTGTTTTTCCTAATGGCCCATTACCCTGCATAGGCCCTTCTCCACCCAGTATCTAGAATGAAAGCATCTTGTCTAGTGGGTGTTACCAAGGTGTAACTACATTTGAAGTACAGATCCATAGTCGTATTTATAACTTCAGATACAAAAATTATACATGCATGCAAATAGGATAATCAGCAAATCATAACTTTTCCAATGACATCTTACATGACCTGTCTTGTATATATGCACCATAATTATGCCATAATCATATCCTAATATCACTATGAAGAATATGGGGTGCAGTATCAACTCATAAAGGGAGAAAAATTGATCAGGAATCACTGAAACACATTAAATACAAAATGCTCAGAATGCCACATTACAAACTCTTTGTAGTGAGAGAGTGGCTTTAAAGGCTGATTTATGGATATTTTGGCAGCACAGTTTGGCATTTGTGTTCCAAGGCAAAGGTGGGGCACACTAACCAACACTGCAAATTTCATATAAAAACCCATTGTACAATATGCTTTCAAAAGATGTTAATTTATGGGAGGTGAGGAGTTTGTTTTCCCGCATGCAAGAACAATAGTTTTGCACTCTCATTACACCACAACCAGTCCATTCATCATGCAGCCATACACATCTGTTGAAGAAAACTACTCCCCTGCCTCTGCATCTGTAATGAGGTGGCCTATTGTGAAGGTTCCTGGAACTTCAACCATTGTTTGGTATGTTTTCCAGAGTCACCACTGCAACATAAAGTAATTGGATACCATGGTTGTTATGAGCATGACATAAAAAACCAAGAGAGGGCAAGTGTGCTCACACACAAGTGAAATCTCCTTAAGGACTCGCCATCAATGGACAGGGGAGGACAGACTCCCATTCCAAAGAAACGGGAAGGCATCTCACATAGCAGTGATTCCCCACCCAGATTTGCTGAGCTGCATGTTATGAACAGTACTAGTTATGAAATTGGCCCCTCCTTTAGTTTGCATATAGAAATTGGGGATGGGGGTAGAGAACTCATAACTGCCCAAGATGCATCTAAAATTTTATCTTAAAATGGTCCAAATGAGCTTGCACCCTCCACACAAATATCATTGCCCATCCTGCTTTGATGTTAGTGTGGCAGTCCTCAATGCAGCAGCAGGTCGGCTCAACAACCTGCCCCTGTAGGGAATATGGTGAACAAAGGATTCTTGGAATATGGTGTTTTGGGGTCCCCGCAGATAAAAGTTAGTGCCTTTGGTATTGTGGATAAAGAAAAAGAAGATAGGTGGCATTTGCTGTATTCTTCTACAGAATGGGTACTGTGCCATGTGGTGGCCAGATAGCATTGCAGCCACTGACTATGCCACACAGCTGTACATGGAGCTTACAATTTCAGAAAAATCTTGAGTTAAGAAGACACTAGCTGGAGAGCACAACCACAGGTAAATACAGCCAGTGCCTATTGGATCATTTTAAAAACTAGTATAGCTATGTTTGCTCACCTTTCTCAGCATGGTCAAATTTTTTCACATTAAGGTTACACTCTTTCAGTCTCTCCTGTGCCTAACTGGAGTAGTTTAATTTTAAAAAATTTAAAGGGAGCAATAGAAGTCTTTCCTTCCGCTGGTGAAAAGGATCTCAATTTCCTCAGTTTATTCTAAATCTTAAAAGGCTTGGGTATCAGTTGGATGGATCTCCCCTGTATCCCTTTAATAGCGGCTATTTCCTGTCAAGATATTTGATCAGGGCCAAACTGTGCTTTGTAATCTAACCAGCAGATCTGAGAGTGCCAATACTTTTTTATTCTATAGGTCTCGAGAACTGTAGCTGTCTGCTGCCTCTACTGCAACTATGCATGTCGGGTTCAGCATTTTGGGAACGTTTTTATGTTCATTTGAAAATATCTTTCCTGGACAGCATGCTCTAGGATCTTTCCCTTTATATATGTTGCCTGACTGTCTCCTGTTAAGCCTTTCTTCCTATTTATAGCACCTTAAGTGAACTGCATCTTGCAATTTACAAGCCGGAATTTAAATGATCTGAATCTCCTGTATCTAATTGCAATGGGGGAGGCCTCATTATTTGCTGTGCCTTTTCATTGATCTCCAGCATTGAAACCCTTGCATTCTATAGTGTTGTCAAAGACAATTACAGTACATAAATAAATGCTATGGTTCTAACGGTGATCCCAGGAGCTCTAACTAATTCCTCTTTCCAACTTGTAAGGCTCATTTAGGGCTCTGATTTGTTTCCTGAATCTAAACCCTGGGCCAAGTTTTCCATGATAGTTTGCATGTTCAAAATGAAAGTAATACAGCATTTGGTTAACTGCTTTACAAAAGTTAGGCATCTTCAAGGGAGTACTCACAGATTTTGCTTGTTTAGCTTCTATTAAAAGCCATGGGACTTGCACTGCAAACGCCCTACATAATACTCTGTAATACCATCTCTTCATCTCAGTTTACCTTTTCAAAAGTTTAATGTTAGAAGTTTCAATAAACTTGGGGAACCATGCTGGCTTTCCTTTGAAGCCTGCCAATGGGATTTACTGAGACTGCAGCAGGTAAAGAGTTAATCAGACTATTTTTCCAAATGTTTCCTCGTTTGGTCCATTAAAATCCACTTAAACTTTAAAACAGCTTCTAAGACTTTCCAGAGGAATGACATCAAACAGTGTAGTCTAAAGTTTTCCAGGATGTTACTTGACACTTTTAAATGAAGGTGTTATGTTAGTCACGTCCTAGACCTCAGGAATCTCTGTGTGTGTGTTTGTTTATATATATATATATATATAATTAATTTTTTTAAGAGTCTGATTAAAGCTTCAAAAAGCCTTCTATCCCCATTTCTTCTTGTAACATTGGGGGATGTGTCAGGCTGGCCATATTTTTATAACTATTTCTGTTATATGCGAGTTCCTCATTTGCTGTTCTGGAAAATAAAATTGATGGATTATTGGAAGAAATTTCCACCTTTAATATATAGTTGCTGTACCAACAAGTTCTTTGGCAAGAGAGTGTGTCCCTTATTCTTGTTTCTCAGTCCCTGGTATCCCATCAAAGGAGTTGCTAGAGTCAACTGGCAGGAGGTATACTAGGGTGTAGCTCTCGAATGCCCCCTTGAGAGAGGGTGGGTGCGGTTTCTATCTGAGCCTAGGGCATAGCCAAGCAGCTGTGCTGTTCAGGGTATCAGTAGTCTCGCGGGGGAAGTTTAAAGTAGTCCAACAAAAAGTCAGTATGCTTCTATAGCCCACAAAAAGCAGAGTCCTATGCCTTTGGGGAACCGAAGGCAGGAGAGGAAGGAAAAGTACTAGCCTTCTCCTTTCTCAGAGGGTGTGGGAGGCCAAGGCTCTCAAATGATGCCCCTGGTCAGCAACCCCAGCTTCCAGAAGCCAGGGAGCTCTAAGATGCAGTCCTACTCCTTCAGAGCACTACTCTGCTCTGAGCAAGGATCCTCCCTTTTAAGGACCCACCCATCTTCAGGCTTGACAAACCATGCAGGTGCACTGAGTTGAGGTTGATTGCACCTGGAGAAGGTCAAACCCTTTCCTGACTAGGGTGGAGACCTGGCCAAGCATGGGGGCGTGGAGGGAGAAGAGTATACTTCACTTTGGGATTTAAACCCAAAGAGGTAAGAGAAAATTATCCCTGTGTCAGCCACATGGAGGACTCCCTTAATCTCTCTCAATCCACTGAAATCCATTAATTTGTATTTGTGCTAGCTGAATGGAAATCAGACTGGATTTTTGCCATTACAGTAAGGAACAAATGTTTAATCTCTTGAGGGGAAATTTTTTTTTAGAACACACATCACAAAAGTCTATGAATATTTTTCTTCTAAATAGATCTCTTCATGCCCTATATTACTTTTTCTTCCAATATTTTCACTCCTTAATCCCATGGATCCTGTGGTCCCAGCCGAGCCTGGCATATTATTGACTCTGGTTGTTGTAGCAGGCAGAGAGGGCTCGTTACATATTGAAGAATTCTAATTTGCTGTTCTTTTGTCAATCTTAAAAAAAGAAACTATATAAGTGAAAGTTGTTTAATACCTTTCAATTCCACCATACTGAAATATATTCAATATAAAATAAGTGTCAGATTGATGCTGATTTTTACTTCAGTTAAAGGGGTGAAGGGAAGGCCTCTCTTTTTGTAGAGCTAGGTAGTGAGATGCTTAAGCTTTCTGTTCAAGTGGGAGATAATATAGTATTGTATGAGAAGCTATTCTTCTTCCCAGGTCTACCTTCAGATCAGGAAGGGAATAGTCCTAGAGACCTCATACGAGGAGAGCCTAGTGTAGGTTTCAGGGTGCAGAGTGGCAAAGGCCAGAACATACCACCTCTCTACAGACTTGAGATGGATTTCAGGGTGGAAAGGAAGGGCAGAATAGGCCTATAAGAAGCTACAAATCCTCCCTCTCCTCCCGAGCACTTGGATTACCACAAATAATGTCAAGGAGCCTGCATGGAGTGGAAAGCTTCCAAGAGTTGGTGTACCTGTTTTAAAGTATTTATTAGGAGGGATAATTGGCAGTTATCTTGACTGCCGATGTTGGGAAGTGATCAAATGGAAACTTGTCTGCAACAAATTGTTTTAATGATCAGCATAAATGTATTTTAATTTGGATTAATTGCAGCCTGGGAAGACTTTACTCCTAAATAAACTGCAGGAAAATGAAATCCATAATGAATATAACTAACTAAATTTCAGTCTAAATAAATAGGTCATGGCTTCCTCCCCACAGAAGACTTGCTGTGTTTAGAAAATGTACACAAAGCCCATGCATATGCTATACCTTAAGGTATTTACGTAATGACAAAAGATCACTTTTTTCATTTTCAAACTGTCACCAAGGGATTGCAAAGCAATCAAACTTTAACAGCCAATTAATCTCTCTAGATGATGTTTGTGTAGCACTTAACCAGTTTCAGTAAATTAGATCCCTGTGGGCTGGGCTGTTACATTGATAGAAATGTTACTGCTAGCTGGAGGCATTCATTTACTAGTTGGTAAGAACAGCAGTATCCAGGAATCATGGGCATATGGAAACAAACTCTACACCTTTTCAGAAGAGATGCTGGTTGTAAAGATTAGGAGGTTCTGGGGGCCACTCTGCATGGAGCCTCGGTAAACTAAATAGGTAGTTTGTCAGGTCTGCTGGACTCAAGAGACGGCTGTTACATCCCCTGTGTGAAATCCATTGGGAGGCAGCTGTGGATGATAAAAAGTAATAGTGCTACACAGCAGAGCCAATTTAAGACAATCTGTTGAGGGAACAGACTTGCTTAAAATACTGTTTGTGTGTACCCAAGCAAAATACGTTTAAAAAAATCAATTTAAAATTAATATCGCATAGAAAGACCAAACCCAGTAAGGAATACATTTCCAGGACATAAGCAAGACAAAATATGCTAGAAAACTGGCCCATTAAAGTGGCAAATAGGCTAAATTAATATTTTTTTCTTCCTTGTCAGTGTGGTGACTTCATTATTGTTTCTAAACACAGACCGTGTCTGGTTGATTAAATCAATGAATTGATAGTGAGATGCCTTAGTTACTGTATAGACTCAATTGTACAATTAGATGGACACTTTTTAGAAAACAAAGACTGTTATGTCCTGAATGCAATGATACCTTCTTAAATGCCATGCTTGAAGGGATAAATGTGACTAAGCGACACTTGGTTATAGGAGCCGAGTGAAGGACTGAACTGTAGAGCCCTCTCCAGCTAAGTGAAGTCTGATGAGGTCTTACAACAAAAGCATAATTATTTCTGGCTGGGTTCTTTAGCTATTTCAGCATGTGCGCTGACCAGTGAAAGCATTACTAATTTTATTTTGCACAGCTGTACTCAGTGACATGAGTTTGTACTTTGGATTTCACTTCCCCCAAACATGTTTTCTGTATCTTTTGGGGATAATAAGCATTTTTGAGGCTGTACAGAATCATCCTCATCCAGTTTCCGTTGAAAATGACAACAGAAGTTTTTTTCCTGCAGTGTAATAGCTGTCCTAGCTGGATATATTTCTAAAGATTATACCATATAGCTGTTTAATATCTTTACTCTGCAGTGCAGGCAGACATGCAAGGGATTTTCAGACTGTAGTTTATAATTAAGCAACATTCAAGCAGGGGTGAGTGGTATAAAAATTCCTGATGTGATGCTTCCTCTTGTTCAAATACTGGACTTCTACAGAGTAATTTAATGGGGTGGGATGCTGCTGAAAGATAAACATATGACAAACACGGTCTCTACCTGAGCTCTCCAATTTGGGGCCTGCCAGATAGGAAGGCATGCAGGAGATATCTTAGTTATTCCTGCTTCTGCCACCCACAAAAAGAATAAGGTAGATTTTATTTTTAAAAAAACAAACAATTGTAGCTCGTGAAAACCTTCACAGCCCATTGTCAGTCAGGGTGAGACAACAGCTTCTTTAAGGGAACAAGTGCAGAATGGACAGGCCCATAAGTGGTTGTGAAAAGCCACTAGAAGTCAAAGCTGCCTCAGGGCAGAAGACCTGCTAACCCTCAGCATAAGTTAGAGCAGTCCCTGAGGCTGCTCTAATTTATCATAGGGGTTGGACAGACCACTGAGCACAGCCCAGAATTTTGGATATGCAAAAATGGCTTACAGCTACTCCAAGTTACATCTCCTGAGAAGCACAGCTCAGAATTTGGCTCAGGCATTCAAGTTCAAAGGTTAGTTATGAATACTTGAAGTACTCACTCTGCTTTCCTTTGAGCTGTGTGCTCTAGTGTGTTGCTTTTCCCTTCTTTAAGCCCCAGAGCTTTTTTCACTATCCAATGAACTAGCATGGTCAAATGTCTTTCACATCCATTGCCGAAGAGGAGAAATATATTCTATTTAATAATGGGTCATCTTTTGAGGTGTATGTATTGTCCTTCATTTAGGATGGTCATGTCTACAGTGACTGGACTTGTTTGACCACAACATCCATAATTTCTTTTGATACAGGGACCTCAGAAAAGTTATGGTTCACGGCAGTCGAAAAGGATCCCACCAAAAAATTGCTGGAAGAAATTCTCTTATCACTGCTCTGAAGAGTGAGAGCTAGCCTACACATGGAGGTTTTTCTGGAATAGTTGTTCCACTTTAAATTCATAGGCTGTCCTATTCTGAAATAATTTTCATGTACAGAGAAGCCCTAAGAATGGGAATGAAAAAATAGTCAAATTTGCTGAGTAACAGTCTGAGATTAAATAAAACATGCTGTAGGGGCAGTCGTAGGAAGTCAGACAATACAGGAGAAGCCAGTTAATCCATGAAACTGTGCTAACCTGTTTCTCTCCCCAGGAGTTAATGCAATTTCTTTTTTTGCTTCTAGTCAGGTGGGTATTGCACTCTGGAATTTTGCATCTGAGTTTTGAGTTGAGTTCCAAAATTCAAACTGAAACACAACTTAACCTAGAATTTCATTTTGTTTCACATTGTAACTTCAAAGCTGTGCTTTTCATCTGATTTTTATGCAAGTTATATGTGTGGGTGAAGGATACATAAAACTAAACAAACCTTCAGTGAACGTGCTCTGCGTTTTATAATGAAACTGTGTATTGAGCGTTGTGTGTTTGCTAGTTTTAATGCAAACATCTTAATTACTTTGCTCCTCTACATGGAATAGGAGACATAAATTATTTGGGTGAATGTGGATTTTGATAAGGGTGAGGGTGTGATAATATGTGTGTGTGTGTGTGTGTGAGAGAGAGAGAGAGTGGGGTATGTAGATTTACAGATATGGGAACTGTTACACCAAATTCCTCTTCACACTATAATTTTTAACTGAGTTACTGGTATAGTCAAATTTAAATATGGTTTGTGCCACACCATACGGTTAAAACTCATTAACAGTGGCAGCTACAGTTAGTGTGTCAACTTAGCCCGTTCTCTGTGTGGTAGCACAGTACTTCTGGCACTGTTCTCTGTGTGCATCTTCCCAGGATTTTGTCCCCTGCACTATGGGGTAACTGCAGATTTTCCAGAATACTTGATACAAATCGTGGTTAGGAAACTCCATATCTCTGTATGGACCAGAGCTTAGAAATAGCACTTTACTTTCCATTTTGGTGAAATGGAAATGGTCCACACTATATAGTGAAATCTGAGTGTGGACCTGTAAGGTTGGTAGTGGGGAGAGAGGAGATAAGGAGATTAAGTTTGTGTTAACATGGCAAAACTTTCAAAACTGAGCCTTATTCAAAAGTATATTTTGTAGATCCATATAACGCATGCCTGCAATTGATCCAGCCTCTCCTGGTACAGTTAGATGTAGAGGTGGGTGGAATGGTTTAGTTTAAAAGTGAATCCAGGACAAAACTTCTACCCAGTTCAGAAGTATTCATGTCTTGTTTCAGCCCCAAGCACCATGTGCATTTACAATCTAAGCACATCCTGATGTAGAACAACCATGGTATATTTGAATTTTACGTAATGCTTTTTAGGAGCAGTTTAGCTATTTTTAATACTCTAGTGATTGTAATTCTTGAATACATAAAATGTCTAATTCTTAGGAGGCTTAATTGTACAATGTTCCTAACATCGTCCTTAAAATATAGGATGATAAGATTAACATAATCTAAGTACCATAAACTCTTGAAGCTTCATTCACAAATTATTTCCGCAAGATACAGTAAAGCATGCATAATTTTGGGAGTCAAACAAGTGGCTTCATACTTTAAAAAAACAAACCAAAATACTGTAAGTGGACACCATCCAAGGAGCTAGGCCTTTCTTCATCATAGGAGCGAATATAAAAAATTGATATAAAGGCTTTGTGAATTTCCTGATTTATTATACAGGACTTGATAGAAGAGTGAGATTAGATTTTAATTGAGTCTGATCACTTTCGCTGAAGTCAATAGGAAGTTTTGCTTTCATTGAAGTCTTTATAAAGCCAATTCAATACCCTTCCCAGTTTTGACCAAACTAAACAATTTCAGCTGAAATTTTACATGGGATCTTATGCTAGAATAGATTTTTTTTTTCCCCAAAAAAGCAAATTGGATGAGGCATTTGAGATGCTGGTTAAAAAATGCTATCCTCTTTATTTAGGCTTCCTGAACCATCTCTCTGTCTCCAGACTCTCCCTTCTCTCTCCTCCAGCTTTTTTTCTGTTGTGCACAGTTCCCAGGTCCTCCGCTACATTCCAATACAACCAGACTTGCAAAAAAGCTGTACACATTGATGGAACCCTGTACAATGTCAGACTTGTTGGCTCTCCAAATCCACAGGAGTATGACATTCAGACATGCACCCAGCTATCATGCTTGCATATTTTGCTATTTTCTTTAGATTCTTTTTCAAGTGGATCTTTGTAGAAACACGGTTTACACATTTTGAAAGACAACAAATGGATACACATTTCACTGCTGGTCCTGAACAGTTATGCAGTCCTGCGTAAAGATGCACCGCATTCTGCTCTAGAAGTGGCTGCATTTTCCCAGGTGGTTGAAGTGAACATACAGGGCTGTCCGTACATAGATGGATGCCCAAGGTGATTTAATGTCCCAGACTTTTCCCAAATGAGTGTCAGAATCCTTTCCACTGCCTGCAGCAGCGCTTTGAAGTAGGAGCAACGGCAGCGGAAGCAGAAGATTAAAGGATCCTAGAGCTCATAGGAAGAGATGCAGAGTTCACTAACAGGAGCAAGACTCTACTTGATGTTTTAATTTTGCATTAAAAGAACTTTGTCAGGGGAAGCTTTTCTCCAAAACACCTCTCTCCCCTTAGATTTTGTACCAATACAGAGCTGCCTATATTGCCTGCAACTAAATCCTATAAATACACATGGACACACATGCACAGAGCCCTTAGCTTTACAAAACTATTCTAGGGAGTATTGCACAAGTAAAGTGTGCAAGATCTTACCCACAAATAACAGCATATTGTGATCTATTTATTTAGCATAAGATCTATAAGAACTAGAAGGCAATATTATTACAAGACCCCTATTGTGTAAGCAACTTTCACATGGAAAGTCTTAAATGAGAAGTATCCATCTTCTACTGGCTCATTTTTTCTTTGAGAAACATTTCTCCTCTTCTGGAATCTCTGAAAACTAGAATCAGAATTTAGAGTGGCTAGTGATTTTTGGGATCCCAACTTGAGATGCCTTCAAGGGATCTGATTTCCAAAATTCAGGGCCCTTTAAAATGTCATAAGGTGAAGACCCCAAGATTGAGGCTTCCAAAATCACTCGTCACCTTTTGAAAATCCTGGGTGAGAGCTATTGCTAGTCGTATCTCCTTTCTTTCCAATGAAGCTAGTGCTGGTTTAATTGAGATCTGCCTGCTGCATGGTAAAGCTTAGTTGGTAACCATTCATGTAGAGGACAGAATATGAAGTACACTATGGTGAAATCCATTAATGTGTCACATTCACCTCTTTTTAATGTGACCAATTAGCTGATTTCATATCTGTGTTTACACTGGTATAACTCCACTGGCTTCAGTGGATTTACTTCTCACTTACATGAGGGTAAATCAGCTTAAGCCCTAAAATTTTCATCTGTACATGCAAATATATGGAAAAAAGACTAAGTACTTTTCATTTCTTTCCTAGTTTTATTTGGTTTTTGTTTGGAATTGGAGAGAACTGTACTGGAAAAATTTCACTTTTTTTTTCTCCCACAGTTGGATAGTAATCGTATGAGCCTTAACATAGTCTTATTTTGAATGAATTAATGGCTCTTATTGATTTCTTTTTACCTTTTTATGATCATTATCACGTACCTATTTATAGGTAAAAGGTGACCTATCATGCCCCATATGTGTTTTATGTATTTGCTCCTTAGGGCAGTGCAAAATATTTGGCTCAGTCAAGCACCCATCTAAAGCCAGGCTGAGACTGGGTTTTAGCCGAACCTACAGTTAGCAGCTCAGATTCACGACAGTTCAGTGGAGCTGGGATGAATTTTTTTTTTGTTGTTGTTGCAAATCTCAGCTGCTCCTTTTGGGCCTAGTATACATAACACATACACACTTACATTATATACTGTGCCCACAAACTGTCCATGGACATGCTCCCACTGCCTCCATACACTATCCTTCAGCTTTCTAGACTAACTGGTTGAAACACCCTCTTTTGGTGATAGTTTTTCAATTCAGTATCCTGAGGCTAGTCTTCGGGGAGAGAAGCTCACGGACAAAGGAATGGTGCTTGCATTTGTCTACTTTGCACAATGTAGAACCACTGCAAAGTCAAGAAAATGCTAAAACTGGGATAAATATTTTTAAATGCCTCAAAGGTCTAATGCATAGTCTTTACTTAGAGTACTGGTGTTACATGCTCTGCAGAAGTCACCATGAGCGCTCCAAGGCGACATGAAAATAACAGGTGTGCACAAATAGTATCTGTTATGGAAGGACATAGGTTATATGTATTCTGTGTATCGACTCTTCCAGATGTGACCCGTTTTTACTAATGACAAATAGTGATGCTAATGAGATTACTTGCCTGTAGCATTGGGCTGGATAGGTCTCATGTAAAATGAGAAAACGGTAACACACCGTCAAATGAGAAGTGTTGCAATCTAGATGAGCATCAGTGTTTAGTTTTTTGTCATTGTCTTATATTTCCAGTGAGGGCTAATGAGGTCATTCGACTTGCGTATTCAAAGTTTAAAAAAATCCTCATGCTTTTACAGCAGACTTAGGATTTTTTAATTAATTGGCATTTTTAACATATACCAGTACAGTGGTATCAAAAATAGACAGACCCTAACAAGTGAACATACATTCTGACTATTGAATTCTACTTTTCTTTTTCAATACTTTAAGAATACATATTCTCAGTAACCCAGAGTTTACAGTACAGTTAAAATGATGATTGTCAACCTGACTTACTACAAGACAAGTCTGTCCCCTATTTACTTTGGGAGAAGAAACATATGATTATTATATTATAGTATATAATAATGCCAGTGTCTCCTCTTACAACACTCTAAGTACAACTAGAGTCATGCTCGTTAATGTGAGAAACAACTAGCTAGGATTAAGCTTTAACATGCATCCGAGGTCCCTACTAGCATAGGCCCATGCATCCATTATGACTGTAGAAAGAGTTGTACATTAAGTACAAAAAAGGGAAATATGTTTAGACCCTATTTTAGTCCAGAATCAGTCTTTGCATAGAATATTAATCTTCCAGCTCCATTACAACATGATTCCAGAGTTTAGCAGGAAGCACGTTGAAGTTATCAACACCAAAATTGTCATTCAAGCTCCTACATGCAGTGCCTGATTCAGTGCTGAAGTTTTATTGGCAGAACCTAGGCTGAGACACCCCAGTGGAAGTTCCACTAGCAGTGAAGCACAGCTGTACAAGCTGCATGCAATCCCTCCCCCGTTGCCATTTCAGCCAGTTAGGACCAGAGCAGCCTCAGAAATCTTTATGCAGCATCTCTACCAGGCAGTTTTTGCCAGGTGGCTCCCAGGGAGCTCTGGCTGGAATTTAAAGCTGTCCAAAAGATTACATAGTCTGTAGGCGGGGACTGTGTGGTACTGTCACCTGTTCTCCCCTCTGATGAATCACCCTTGGATCAGAGCTGCTCTCAGGGTACAAAGTGCTGCAGCTTGCTCTCATATGCACTTACGGGAGTGAATCCAGGCTTTTCCCCTAGTAGCTGCTGTGCACAGTTGTTGTTCCAGAAAATGTACGGGTTTCTGCATAGATGACCTGCAGTTTGGTGGGGAGGAAGTGAAGGGAAAAAATAACTTAACTTCTTGAAAATTCTTTTTAAACAAGTTAACACTCTCCTCCTGGTCTTAAGCAGCAGATTCAGGTCAGAACAAATATCTATGATCTTGCTTTCAGATAACTCACTTCTGGGCCAGATTTAAGAATACGCTGTCTGCAATCCAAGAGTGTTGCAATCAGTGTTCCACCTATGTCAGTCTATGCCTGTCCAGTCCGGGAGAGGATTTCACACAAGAAATCAACATAAATAGGGCCTCCATTGATGTTTAAGACTTTTTGCCAGGAACCACTCCCCACTGTTTACTGAATAACAGAACAACTCTTTGCTCCCCAGCATCCTGAGGTTTCGGATACAACAAACTCGGGTCTTCCCTTTTTTTTTCTTTTTTTCCCTCAGTGGGGCCTGTCCATACTTCAACTATAACCATCATTTTATACCCAGGTAGGGAAACACTTACATCAACTGGTTACAAGTAACATAAATCAGATTGTCTCCATAGAGAGAGCTTTTCTGCCACCATAATTGTTTTTTGTATATCTCTCATGCTGCCTAACCACTGCACTATATGATTTTAGTTTGTGAAAGATCTGCAAATGTCAAAATAGTTCTCACCAAAAATATAACTCCTAATCTTTAATTGCTGTTGGAAGAAGAAGCGAGGCTGTACTTTGATCTGTAGATGATAGACCTGGTCTTGGTTTACGCTTCTTTTTTCTTACCATAGATCAAAGGACACTCAAAGCTAAGACCCTTTTGAATTTTGCATGTTTAATGCAAAGCTCTTTTGGTGTCAAATCAGAGACATGGAGGCATTTCCTTCAGGCAATATGCTTGAGAACAGGTAGCTGCTATTCAGGCCTTTAGAATAATTGTTCTGTTCTTCTGTGTTACAGGTGGTATCACAAAATATAATCTATTCATGGTCTACTGTTCCACAATGTATAGTTAACTGGTTTTCAGGAGATGAAAATAGAGAAGAGGCTTGTATATTGTGCAATATTTTATTAAATTAAACTACATCATCCTTCTCTACAGAGATTCTTAAATCCTCAGGCAATTTACCACTACCTTAATGTAAGAGATAAGTAATTAGTGTACAACCAGACCCTAAGAACCAGGACACTGCCTAGTCAATACTGACATCAGTTAATTAATGTGTATTACTAGACATGACATCATTCACAAGAAACACATCTCCTCCTTGCTATTAATACTGTTGAATAGGACACCACCTTACCTGTCTAGACAGGTACAGATTAAGTTTAATCACACACGCATGCAACAGAAGTTCAAGCTATGTCAACTCCAACTTTCTTTTGCTTTGTATGTTATACGTAGATAGATACAAATGTATATTTATACACGTGTGCCTATAAAATGGCAGATGTATGCAAAGTGTCCTGTTAGTGCAATATTACTGTTGAGTTCTTAATGACACAGAAATGTGAAAATTCCGATTATGATTAATATCACAAACTTAGTCCTACCATCTTGCATTACAATGGCATTTTTATTCTATGATCATACAGAAGGTTATGCACAAAAAGTTCATTTAAAAATATGAAAAAAGGTGTAGCTCAAAATTAAATCAAGCACATATTGATGTGTTTAATTATGTAGTTGAGTTTATTTAAAATCTCAACACCATATGCAGTTATTACATAAAACTACACATACATAATTAGAACTATAGCCAAAAAAGTGTACTTTCTTTGTTTGCTAAATACTTTTTCATATTGTCCTGTACTGTATGTGGTAAAGGAGGTATTAGTCTGGAACAGTAGGTCAGATGACCACAGAAAAGCATGGGTTTTACTGCCTGCACACTTTTTTGAGTTATCTTTTCTTTTTTCCCAGTAAGATGTATTTTTTAATTAGCAAACCTTGCCTTCTTTCCCCAAAGCGGCAAACTATATAAGATTAGCTGGTTGTTAGAGTATTGCAATGGTCAAAGAGATACGGGCATGTGTTTATACATTATCAAAACCTATATTAATATAAAATATTTACTATTTATTTTTTAAAAAGTGAAAGTATTCAAAATTAGAACTCCTCTATAGCCAAGAATGGCTAATGGTAATAGAAAGAGGTATTTTCATTTTTTATTTACTAATTGTTATTAGTATTTTATTCTTTAGTTACTAACTCTGTTGGACTGACATACTACATCTTATGTTTACCTGCCTGGAAAGCTTTTTATTTTTTATTTTTAAGAAAGCAAAATAGTGTGTGTGTGTGTGAGTGTGATCACAGGGAGAAACTGGGAGAGACATAACATTTGAACATTGGTAAGAGGGAAGGATAAACTGTGGCTGAAGCACAAGACTGGGAGGCTGGAGTTTTGGGGTCTATCTGCAGCCTAACTGGAGGTTTTCAGCACAGCTATATTGGTGAAGTTCTGACACTACATATATTTACATCTGTTTGTGGTTTGTGCTGTAGTGTCTATCTTTGTTCCAGTCATTAGCCTGGAACTGGGGGGTGCTGTCACATCCCCTGGTTTGAAGTGGTTTCCATCATATGCAGGGTTTACAGTTTGATTCAATGGCTCTCAGCACCCCCCACCATAAAAATTGTTCCGGCATCTTTGATCATTAGTAGGAGCTAAAAAGATGAAGACAAATGGGTGAACCGTTAATGCTATGAGAACTGGGAGCCAAATCTTCTGTGTTTGAGTAACACATTAGCTGTTCCCGTGATTGCCCTGTGACCTTGTAACTAATTTGTTGCATGTCTTTTTTTCATTTTTTGACTCCATCTTTGATTCTTGGACTGTAAAAGGTTGTGTACCACTCCTCCTCTATGCACGTTTGGCATCCATTTCACTTTTTTTGACATGTCCCTTTTGGGGGCTTAACAAGGGGTTGCCTGCCAAGTATAACAATCTTGTCCTTTACGGCCAGTTGCTCTACTGATGTAGAGCAGCTGAGGATCCGGCCTGCATTCACTACGTACACAAGGCAGGGATTTAATTTCACTATGTCATGAACCGCTACTTCGCTGACTTCACCAAGACACGGATAGCCTCGCCATTTCCATTTTTCACGTAATCCGTGTTCTTCGTTGCGTCTCTGAAGCCTGATATCCCCACTCTGACAATCGTAGCCGAATAATTGAAACATTCCTTTTCAAACAGAATGAACGAAGGAGAGCCACCAGAGAGGCTGGTTAATGACCTCAGCCAACGTTCCAAAACTCACTCTCGCAAGTCCTTGCCATGCACCTTTTACATTTCAATTAGAGGAGCATGCTACCAGCTCCTGCTGCTACTGCTGGTCATTCTAGTGTAACTATGATGATGTCTATTAACACCTCCTGAAGAACAACATCCACTACAAGTGAGAGCAGAAAAAGGTTTTATTTGATATATTTACCTGATTATAGGCAGAATTATTATTGCCATCTGAATTTGAGAGGTTTTTTCAGATTATCACAATATGGAGAGTGTCAACTCTCCCTGGTTCTTGTTCCAACACTTAATGAAATATTTTGTTGTGGAGCTCTGGTAGTGAGCTGGAAGGGGAAGTTCTCCGTGGTAAGTTCATGATATAATTGAAGACCTTGTGTCAGACAATGTACATTAACAAGTAATCTAGACACACACATAATCAGTTAGTAGATTTCCCATCAGAAATATCTTGCATAATAATGGAACGCTGAACACTTATTAGAATACTTCCCAAAAGGCAGAGATCCCAAGGACAATGTTCAGATACCTAGAGATAAACAGGCCAAGTCCCAGTTCTTAATATTACTCTTTACAGCTAAGTTAAGAAATCAGGGGTGTGAAATCCTGGCTTAGACTTGAGACAATGGCAAAACTCCCATTGACTGACTTCAAGGGAGCCAAGATTTCACCTAGTATGATTTTCTTTTCCTTTTATTCTTTTTTCTCCTCTGCCTCGTGCATTTTTTTCTTTCCTGGGCCTCTTACTAAATGACTTTAGATAAATTAATACATCCTGTAGTCACTGTGTGTAGTAGTGGAAAACCATGTGATTGGGAACCAAACATCTGATTCTTAACTATGTGGATTCTAGTAAATTACCATACTAATTATTTACTACTAAAGTTTTTGGGAAGGTGAGGCAGATATTTCACACCTGACCCGTCTCTAATTTCAAAGGGAAACTGATAACTTACAAACCAATCAAATTTAGGGTAAAAAATAATTGGAGATATTGAACTTGCCCCCGCCAATTTCTGAGGCTTTGCTATGACGTCTACTTACTTTTCAAAAACTTCCTCACCTCTGTTGTGTGGAAGTCCCATACAAATAACAAAGGAGAGGGTGAAGCTGACTACACACAATGTGCTGTCAAATGCTAAGTAAAATGGAAAAAGAGGAAAATAGTATTTTTCTCGAATCTTGCAGTTACAATAGAAATAGATGTTACTTGTACAAAAAAAGTACACCATTTTCAATGGCTTTTTAGAGTGGACACAGGCCCCGTAAGCGTAGGCTTATACAAATGCAATCAGTTGTTACATATACTTTAAAAATAGACCATTTAAAAGGGACTAAATGAGTCTTGGCATCTGGGCCAGCTTTGTGGACGTGCAAAGTAACAACCATGTTGGAAAATAAAACTGAGCACAATAGGGTTGCAAGTTATTTCTTATATGTTGGCATCAATGGGCCAGATTTTCAGAAGAGCTCAGGGCCATTTCAATTGTTCAGCACTCATACTAATGGTCAGAGTGTCAAAAGAGCTCTGCTTCTATTGAAACACCTAACGGCCGGATTTTAAAAAGTGCTTAGCTTCCAACTGCTCCTATTGTGCCAACTGAGACCTCACATACTGAGGTGTTTGAAATTCTGGACTCCACTGGTGTGTGCTGAGCACACTTGAAAATCTGGCCCAGTATCTAGATCCCTAGCATGAGCCAATCAATTCCACTTCTCCTGCAGTAGAAGAATTCCCTACCTTTATATAACATGAGCTGGTTAACTCTGGGACTCACTAACTCACCTCATCTTCTAAAACCGCTTCTCTGTTTTCACAGCAGTTTGATTTGTCGTCGGGAGTTAGCTAAGTTTGGGAGGAAGAAGAATTCTCATATTTAAATTAAATGTTTGATATTTCATATTTATGGTGCATTCCAGGGGTACACTATGTATTTTTTAACTCCTAAAGCTGGCCAATATTCAAGTTTAGTATTTGCACATGGGCCTCCTGGGCCAGATTTTCAGCTAGCCTCAAGCTGGTCTCAATATTTGCACATGCAGCTATATCTATACAACTGCATATACCAGATGCACACCTATTTTTCAGACACAACCCACCTTTGTACTCTCTGAGCCGCTGGTCACCAAAATGGTTGTTTGCATGAGCTGAATGGGATGAGGGGGACATCTTCAGGGGCAATCAATGTTCTGCAAAAACAGGCATGCAAATGTAGAGGACAGGGACGATCAGCTACCATAATCGTGCATACGTGTTGTTTACGTCTAAATATATTCTTGAGGTTGAGGGTACATGTCGGAGCTGCTCGTACTGTCAACTGACCTACAGTTTAGTATTCATTTCTACTCCCCTACTCCAAATGGCATGGAATTAAAATTAAGAACGAGCCAGTCTGGTAAACTTACCAGATTCAGACTGTATTCACCCAGTAGTCCCTGAAAAATTGTTCCAGCTACCCCTATTGTAAAATAGAGTATCTACCGAACAGCAGGTTGTATTTCTCTTAGGAAACAGCATGATATGATACAATACAGAATACAATGCCTGGCATACAATGAATTTGAAATCATTTAACTTACTTGATTGTTAACTGAACTATCCTGCCAGCACATCGGATGCCATCTGTCCATTTATTGACAGCCTTGTCAGAGGGGGGGAAAAAATCTTGAGTCAGTTGGCAGTAGCCCAGCTTGCCTTAGGTCTGCTTTCTTGTGTTTCTGTAACAGATGTTGTGCAACATGCCCAAAGCTGCTGTCTGTAAACCAACATGTGCTCAAATTGTTAATTTTTTGGGGGTGGGGGATATATGCTCTCCTTTCAGATCTCATTTATTGTCTGTTTTAGGGGGTATTCTATTGTAACTATAAACTGGCAGAAAGTTCTGACCCAACATCCAGTGGCATTAGTGCGGGTCTTTCCACTGACTTCAATGGACTTTGGAAAAATTTAAGATCTGATCCAATTAGACAAAAATAGCAATATTTAAACCAAATGTAATTAAAATATTTTAATGTATGCAGACAACTTAAAATTCAGAATGCAAGACTATGTGAATTGCTGTGTGTTTAGATATATTGTAGTGATTGCTTCCCCACAGCACTTTGAAATTGTTCAAACACACACAGCTTATCAAACAAGCTAGAAATGACAGTGGTTTTTTCCCCCCATATTATCTCTACTGGGTAACATAATCCCAGAATAGGCCAGTTCATTCTAAACCCATGTAAATCATTCTAGGTGAGAGGAAGCTTCAGCAAACCATGTTTTTCAATTCTGTGATTAAAATGTAGTGGCTTCTGATTTGCTCCTCCTGTCTAGCTCTGTTGGCTGTCAGCGGAGTAACAGGAGGGAGTTATCCTCCTGCAGTAACCGCTGTTACTGCTGATAGGAAAGAATTTTTTTTCTCAATACAAAAGAAAAGCAAAAATAGGTCAGTTAAGCAAACCAATATATAACATATATCTTTAGACAAAACATTCTACATTTGCTTTCCATTTCAAGAGATTTGTTATACAAATTGATAATGGTTATTTTATGGGAGGTTTTTATGGACATTTTTTCCATCTTATTTTATATTTCCACATGATGGTGTACTCCGGCATAATTTCTTGGATGCTTTGACCATGTGTCTGTTCAGCCACGAGAAGAAAGTGCCTGGTGGTGTGATGCTGAGAAATATAGTACAACAGGTGACTTGCTTTATGTAATAGGCTAGGGGAACTTTTAGCTCTCATAATTTTATTTTGTCATGTTTCAGTGACTAGCTTGTAGTATGTTCCCTTTAATATGTGGCTCAAAGAGGCATTGTAATATGTGTGGGTTATTTTTTAAGAATTATTTTTAAATAAGGATTGAAAATACAAAAAATATAAAGCATATAGGACAAAATCTTAGACAGAAACAGATGAGACTAACCCACTATCATATGTCATTTATCTGTCAGGGAAATGCCTGTCATGCTGGTAGAAAACAGTATTAAGATGCTAAAGAAGGGATTATATATAGTCTTGTATGGGGGGGGGGCGAGAGGGAGGGCTTTCAAAATCTCACCTATTTATAAATGTGAAAATCTGGTTCATCAGCAGATGTGATTTCAGGCTAGGGAATGCTAGCAGTTCATACTGTGTATGAACACATCTGCTGCATAGCCACAAATGTCATTCTCTTTCCAGATGAGCTATTAGCAAATGTTAAAAAGATAGCTACACAGTAAAAGAGTAATGCCTATGAAATGACCTGGAAGGCTCCAAATGCCCCAACATATGGTTTATAATTCAGAGTAATAAAAAGATAAGCACTGCAGAGAATTTGATTATTGGAAAAAAAAATCCAAACTCTGTGTAAAAAATGAAACATGAAATTCAATTTACAGTCCTAGCAATACATGCTTTGCAAATATGCACGCTAGTGTTTACTGAGATGTCTGACAGAACAAGGCAACAAACATTTTGTGTAAGCCTTGAAATTAAACCATAAAAGCAATGTATTTGTTTATAGCCATAAAAATGTGTAAGTACATTCATGGCAGGTGGTGATTCTAATAACACCAGAACAAAAAATTATGTTGATGAAAAGCAGACAGATGAAACATTGTTAAGCCAATTAAAGGTACCACATTTATCTACCTTGTCTGCTATAATCAAAAACATTGTAACTACCGGTATAACATTAGAATTAAAAAAAAAATAGTGTGGCTATGACAAGCATCTGATCTCTTTACAGTGCAAAAGTTAAACAATAAGCTACTTAAAAGTGACTGTTTTCTAGATCCACATAAACTATGTAGAGAGATTGTTATAATAGTTTCTCTTGTCCTTACCTTTTTAGTCAAGAGGCAGATGTGAACAGTTCTGGTGCCTCACTGCTTTTGTCAGTGCTCCAGGATGCAACACTACTTTGTACTTGCAGGATGTGCATTGATTTAGACATAGAACCTCGTTTTAGCAGTCTTTGCACGGGCTGCAAGTAGTTTACAAGGATGACAGGAAATATTTTGTACTTTTAACATTCACTGTAAATGAGGCTATGTAGGAGCATTAGTATTATCTTCCATTTATTCTTGTACTCCTAGTGTCAGACTCTCTCTCTTGCACTCTCCTCCTCCTCCCTCTCTTTCCATTGCTTAGCAACACTTGTGAACTCAAAGCAGAGCCCTGCTCACGGATGCAACTCCAATAACATTGGTAGGCTCAATGGTTCTATGATGCAAAACCAATCTTTTTTTTGCCATTTGGTTAGCTGCCTCCGTTAACTAGGGTGTCTCCTTACTCCCCATAGCCAGAGCCTATTTCAGATTTTCACATTACAGTTTCAATCTAACCAAGAGGGAGGGGAGGGAGTTTCCAAAATAAACCTGGAATTATGGAGAGTCTTCATACGGTGCTAGCACCAATGCTGCTAGTTTGACAGGGAATAGGAGTATAAATGCAGACTGGACAAGCAAAGAGCCATTACTTTCTAATCACTCAGCTTTTTCACTGAAATGAGAGATGGAAAAAAAACGTTTAGTCTGTCTCCCTGGCAAAATTTATATGCAGAAATTCTATAACCAACAGGCATTACAATATCGTCTTGAACAAGCATTGTAAGTTGTAAGAGAACTGGAACTGACTGCCTCCTACACAGACTGTACTTTTTTTTTCAGCAGTAGAGGTGCATATTAGAACATCCTAGAAATGTTCAGTTTGCCAAGCTAGACAGTATTTGTGTCTAATTACACCTTTGGATGATCTGCTTTATTTTCTCCATCTCCTCTCTACATTTCTTTCTCTCTGCAGCTCACAGTACCTTTAAAGCTGTAGTTTGTGTTTGCTTGCTTTCTGGCATAGAGGGTGTTTAGTCTTTAAGAAACTGATGGATTTACATAAAGAGATCACACAAGTTTTTATTGAAATGCACGTTCTCTTTCTGTGTGGAGTGAGATCATATTGTTCTTTTACATACAGAGAACTACACTGAACAGTGGTGGTGTGGGACTGCAAGAAAGTAATTTACTCTAAACAGCAAAACAACCAAACCGCTAATGTTCCAGTGAACAGCTCCTCCTGAATTCTGAAACAAGACCCACCAGGTTTAGCAGAAGATTCAAGCTTTTGCCAGTCAGAATCATTTCACTCTGAGACTTTCTGATATTTGAAAACTTAATCAGTCAGTATACTTTAGGCCAGCACTGCACTGACCTTCCTACCCTCACAGAAATGGAATTAAAGGAAACTGCCATTTTGCTCAAATGTTCCCTCAACTCAAATGTGAGTGAAACAACAGGGTGAAGCGCCTTTAGAAAAGGCAGCATCAGTGAGACTTCAACAAGGAATCTCTGGCACATCTTGTGGGATTGTCACAAAGTTCATTGGCTGAAGAATTTCTTGAAGGTATCTTGGAGAGTCGTAATTTAAAACATCCTCAAATCCATTTGCCTCACGGTTCGTCTGAGAAATCTCTGGGTAGATGCAAAATGAAATCCTAGGGTGTCCGCTGTTAGGATTTGTGTTATGAGACACTGGTGGTAATATTCTGTCCTTGTGATGGAAGAATGAAGGTGGCTCTGGATACTTGTAGGCAATTTTCTCCAGAGGAAGACAAGATAAGAGGGTCTTGATTTAAAGCTTTAATCAAAAGAAGGGCTGTATAGATGTAGTGTATTTAATTGTGGTGCCTCTTTTTAGACATTCTCAGTGTCCTAATGCATTCCTACTTCTGTTTCCTATTCTTTCATAAAATGCATGCCTTTCTCTTTTTTTTAATGAGGGAGGATTGGGGTGGTGGTGTTGCTGATTTATTTTGCTTTTCATGTATGTTATTCTGAGGGCTGAATAAATAAAATAGTTAAACTGGAGAAAGGGAAACTGTAGTGAGGAGGGGTGAGAAGGTAGGATGTCACTGAGTGTTTGAGCTCGATCAGTTTTTTGTGGGGGAAGGTTCAATGAGTCATTTTTTATTGTGGCCATCCTGAGATGTTAGTTTAGCATGAAAGACCTGATTTAGGTCTCACTGTAGTCTTACATTGGTGTAACTCAGTACAGTTATTCCAAACCACCATCCCATTCTGGGGTCAAAAAGTACCTCTGCTTTTAGACAGTCTGGGCTTTGAGGGGAGAAAGGTGGACACTACTTCTCCAATATATAAATAAAATAATCTGGAATTAATCTTTCTGTACTGGACTGTCCCAGTGTTCTCTCTTCATTGTTGTTTTTACAGAGGCTGTAGTGCTGTATCGAGACAACAATATTTGCTGATACAAGTTTTTTGGGGGGAGTTTTCCATGCTGTAGAAAATGCTAAACCATACTAAAAAGCCATCTACTGTACTTGCTATCACATGTGGTGTGTAACACTGTAGATAGACCTAGCAAATCTATCTAAGTTGTATATGGTCAAAGGAGACAAGTATAAATTTTGCCCTGTGTTTTTGACTATTGAAGACTTTGGGGTTTCACAGGAGCTTTCTGGTAAGTTCATTAAGTAGGCTGGATTTTCACAGAACCATTAATTTGTATATATCTTCCCCAGATGCTTTATGAATAGAACAAGTTTAGATGGAGATAAATAGATATAAAGGGCTAACAAATAACTAAGTATCAAAATGTCCTTAAAGATATACTTATCCAGGATTTTAGCATTTAATCTTATGGACTCTAATAAAACAAGGATTAAGAAGAGACTATATGTTTTGGTAGAAGCTTTCACGGGCTTCAGAATGCAGCCTGATTTCTCAGCAGAATATGGAGTGAATACAGACCTTACAAGTATGAGAACTTCATCAGTCCCTCAGAATATTAAGTAAGGACATATACCCTCTGTTAATATTTCTGTTATTGTATTTGTCTGTAGACTGAGACTTTTTTGTTTCTGAGCTGGGTTTATGCATTTATCTAGCCTCTTATGCCCGTGTTCTCTTGGAAATTCAGTTAGGAGAAGCATGGAAGCTGAAGACGATACCCTCTCCCTTTTTGATGAGGGGAGAACATGCATTCATTTTCTACACAATGGATTTTGACCGCTCCTTTACATTGTCTCTGCATGTGCAGAGACATGTTATGTCCTGCGCCACTCACCCCTTCAAGTGAAAGCTCCTTTATCAAGAGTTAATTGAAGTCTGAGGACTCCATTGCTGCGGTGCTGTTGTCTGAACAACAATGGAAGAGTAAAAGGGGTGTCGCGCTCTCTCTCTCTCTCTCTCTCTCTCTCTCCTGCTTTTGGCTTTTATGGAAAACAGAGCCCTCTAAATAGTGGGGTTGAAAAGTCTCATTTTAAACCACAATATCTGCTCATCTCCTTGGAACATTTTGGGGTTTACAATATTTGTATACAAAATGTTATAAAGTTGAAGGAATATGTTAATTGTTTGCTTATTAAAATCACTGCCACTGCTTGTTTTTCCCACATTGTACCAGTGAATTGTTCAGCTACTAAGGATTAGGAATTACATTGTTTTATTGATCTGAATGAATAGTAGATTAATTCAGCAATCTGTCTGCACAGATCAGTTGTTTGAAAATAACTAAAGAGATTTCCTTATGGAATAAAGAAAATAGTATAGCTAAATATTCAAGTGATAAATTTACCTCTTCAAACAAAAGCTATGCTTTTGTGATCTACAAGGAACCTGGTTATAGCTGGTCTGCATTATGATAGGTCAGTAGAACAACAGAGGTTCCTGAGAAGCTTCGTATTGGTAGGTAGGATTACGTTGCATTGTTGATGATGATGATGGGCTTTTTTTATATTCAAAGCACTTTACAGACCTATCTAATACGTACAACTGTCAGCTAATATTCAGGCTTGATCACTACCCTTCCCTGCATTCCACAGGTGATGGGGGTTGAAGTTCTCCTGCCCTTTAGCTGAAGTCTTACCAACAGTGCCAGCCTTGCAGAAACCAGCGGGCTCAATCATCTGAGCCACTGTTTTAAATTAGTACTGTGCTCGTTATCTGTACTTAAGGTTGCAAGCCACTTCCACGAGAACGCCCTTTTTAGTTACTCAAACTTTATGAAAGTTTCACTGTTTGGGCTGACATTTTTCATGTCCATGCTGCTATTTTTAGCATGTTAGCTCAAACCCCACTAGCCTGAGTCTGCCTGCCTGTGCTGGAAGGCTCACTCATGACTCCACTGTAGACCTCCTACGGGGCTCGTATCCTGACAGGGGCTCCAGGCTGTGATACAAGTAGGTATTCTAATAACTGTGCAAAATCCACTTGCCTTCACCAACATTAGTCTTTGTGCTGAACAGACCAAATCTCTCTGGTCACATACAAAATGTGAATGACTCTTATTTTTGAAGACTTTTATAGGACAATTGTAAGAAAATTATGGTGCTTCATCTTCATCTTCATCTTGTTTCTCTTTTTTTGTTAAAGAAGCAAAAGACACTGCACTTAAGATTTGAAATTCATGTACAGTAAGTAGTTCTGTGTATTAACTATGACAGACTCTCTTTGAACTCCTTCACCCTTGTGTAATGGAGAGGCGTATTTTTAAGATCAAATAGTGCAGCCTCTGTAATAGGGTTGTTTATTTTAATTAACTACTTTTTCTTGATAGAATTTTCATGTGTTTTATGGCATTCAGGGAAAATGGAGCCCTCTTGTGGCCACTTTGACACCTGCACGTTCCCACAGAGGTATGACTTTGTATTTGCTTAGTAGGCCAAACCTCTGCAGGATTTTTCAAAGGTTGCGAGTTCAAATCCTAGTAGTTTTCAGAAAATGTCTTTTAAATCTCAAATATTTTCCATTAAGGTAAATAGAAAAAATACACTTAACACTTTTTTACACAGATAACAGATCTTTAATCCAAAGTATTAAACATTAGGGAAAGGTTTGTTAAACAAGACAAAATTAACACTTCATTGATTCATTCCCTCTCCTTTTTGTTTCAATAAACCCATGGGTGGCAGTGCTAAATTGGAATCAAGGCACAGCAAATTAACCCTGCTTAATAATTCAGGCCCTATCCAGCAAAGTGCCTAAACACATGTTTAACTTCAATCATGAATAGTCCCATTTATTCTCATGCTTGAAGTTAAGTACATGCCTAAAAGCTTTGCTGACTTGGGGCCCTAAGGTGCAATCCTGTGCTATTTGATATCAATGGGAGTTTTGCCATTGAAATCAATGGGGGCAGAACTGAGCCCTTAGACAGGTAACACTTTCATAGGTCATATTGTCTCATCAATTTTTAAGCAGAAATCTCTATGGAAAGCAATGAGGAGTTCTGTTGAAAAATTGATGGCACAATATGGGCCATAGATATTACATCTATTACAAGGCTGAACGGTTCTTTTTCTAACTTGGCTTTTTTTTTTTTTAAACGCTTGAAATGTTTTTGGAACCCATATTTAAGTATGCCATCTGAAGACTGAAACTGCTTCATTTCCCTTGGTTATGGAGGGTAAGTTAGCACTGTAGGAAGCTTGGTGTCCTGCAGGCACTAGAATAGCATGTGAAATATTTGCCAGTTTAATTGTGTATGGCTTCATTGAAATCCTTATTTTCCTTTGTGTATCATTTAGGGAGGTACTGCTGAACTGTTGCTGGAAGTGGGAGCTCTAGCAGACAGAAAGGGGGCATGATGCTTGTTTAACAAGGAGCAGCATGCAGACTCCACATATTATAATGCTTAAGGCTATATAATTCCATTTTCTTCTGGAGATTTTTGTTTCATTACATTAGTGTCCACAACATGAAAGCTTTCAGTATTCATGGCAAACATCATTCAAAGCCTGACTGATGCAATGCAGCGTTCAGAATGGTTTACATTTTAGATGGACTGATATTTTAAATTTAGTAAACAATATAAATTGCACAAAGTAATGGATACAGAGCTGTGCAAAGCTACCAGTTTTCATGTTGTCATTGTTCAGTGAAAGTGTGTGTGTGTACGTGTATAATATATATTTATTTATTTTTAGCATTAACATTTTTCCAGGTAGGGTCTAAGGAAAATTATCCTTAGAGAGACAGCCTGCCATTACCCTAAAAGACACTGATTTCATGACGAAATGAAGGAATTGTGCCCTCTAGGAAAAATAGTTTTTTGTTTTTGTTAAATTGCCATATTAAGAAAATTTGGCACTTTCACAGGAAAAAGCAGCTTTTCATGGAGCGTTTGTTTTCCTTCTGCAAAAATGACAACCTTTAGTCATGCAAAATTCAAGATGGAAAAAAGAACATTTTCTGCTTTTTTCATAAACCTGTGAATTTATTTTTTCATTGCTTCAACTGGTATTTTTTCTCAGCTCTAGCCATATGAGTAGCTACAATCATCTAGAAAGTCTAGAACTTGCAGTTCATTGCTTTACTAGTTTGGTAACAGTGTCTAAATAATGAGCCCTACTATAAGGGGCTGTATATGGCCTTTGTTCCATGATGGAACTCCCATCAAGAAGATCAAGAAGATGGATGAAGAAAAATATAGTCTCTCTCTCCTGTGTTGGTTCTTGTTTAATATAAATTGGTTTCTCCACCTATCTTCTTACCCAAAATTGAACCAAGTTCCAAATTCCCTGTTGGCCTAACTCAATTGAAGTCATTGGAATTGACTTCAGTAGAGAATTTGCCCCAGAATTTTTTTGACATTCCAAAATGTCATCACTTTCCATTTGTGCATTATTCTGCACTTTTAATTTCAGAAATGACTGAGAGCTGACATGCCAAACTCCCAAGAGAATAACTTTTTTCCCCTCCTGATATTTCCAGCTTTAATAGAAGCAGGATGTGCTAGAAATCTTGCAAGAAAGCGTGATCTTTTGATACTTCCAGCCCAGATCTTATGATTCATGTAGTTTGTATAAGGGTTCAGGTAAGCATCAAAATTTTGCTTAGTTGAGAGAGAGTGTCTAACTCATTCTGACTAGGTAGAAAATTTATGTTAAAAATAAAATTTAGCCTCTGTTCTAGCAAATAAAAATGTCACATCCATGAATGAGAATTACAGCCAATGCCCAACGTTAAATAAGTATCCTCTTCTGTGTTTAATATGGGAAGTGTTTTAATGTGTGGTTTTTATATAGTGCCAAACTGCAGATAGGAACATACTGCCCCCAAGAAATACTTAAAGCTCAGAAGAGCTATGCTATGCTTCAGCATCAGTCTGGGCTATATATCTAGGCATAAAAGTAGACTAGAGGATTGAGAAGTTACTTTTTATCTTTCTTTTGAGACCTCAGAGTACGAATTGATTTTCTTTTTGTACCTTTTTAGTACTAATTTGAAACATGTATTTTCTGTCCTCTTATAGGTAATGTTTGATTTGAGTGCTGTGTGTCTTCTGAACATTTAGTACCGTAGATGACATGAGTAGAACTATAACTTTTTAATTGATTTCCGAGATCAGCGGACCTAGAGTTTAAAACGATTAGAATCAAGAGTCCAGTTTATTCAGGGTTTCCAGACACAATGTATGAGGTTTGGTTTGCGTGTGTGTGTGTGTGTGTGTCTATATATCTATATATTATATATATAATATAAAGCAAAGAGAGAATGTGAAGATCTGGTCCTATTCGTAGCAGCACATAAATGTAGTATAGTCCAAAAGCTGTTTTATCATGTGGAAATTGAATGTACAGTAAGCAGAAAGAAATGTTCCATTATCCCTAAAAAAAGTGATGTTAGCTGCAATTCATGCAACAAAATCTTTGATAGCACACCTTTGTATTTTCTCTGTTCTGACATTACAAACGCTTTAGTAACATATAAGAACTCTGTCATATTTCAATGCACACTTTCATGTCTGCCCTCCTGCTGAACTGAAGGTAAGCTGCACAAATACAATCACTTCCATCAGAATTCATGGGAATTAATCATTAGACCTGCAAGCATTGTAAGGAGAACGGACACATTCCATTCTGTGTACACACACATTCACCTTCTAGCTGTGGAAATGCAGGTGCACAGGGGACTCAAACGCAGCGCTGGGGCTTGTAGGTAGGCACTGGCAATATATTATAACTAATTCTCACTCAGATTGGAGGTGTGGGCTGAAGAGAAGGAAGCTGATTTTGTGTGGAGATTGTGAAACCCAAAATCTAGGTGGAGCTTCTCCTGGAAAATGCCTGAAATATTGATCCCAAAATACTTCAAACTACAGTCCGCTTTCATTAAATCAGGTTCAGGAATAAAACCATATTCATCGTGCCGTTGTGTGATACATGTTGATGTCAGGCTGTCTGTCTGGTTCTGATACTTCACGATGGACATTTTTTGCATTTCTGGGCAGTTTTTTGTGACAGTGCTGATTATGGTGCTCTAATGTGATTAAAGTGGATGGAATACGTTGCACTATTCATTTCTAAAGTGAGTTTATGGCAAACTTCCCAAACTACCAGCCTGCTTGTGCTTTCATGTGCCAGACTTTTTTTATTATACGGTTACGGTGCTACATAACAGGAAAAAATGGTGATGTCATGCCCTTAGAGGAGGGCTTCTAGTCAGCTGACAGCTGAACTAACATGCCCATCAAATAAAATAGTCCTGAACTTCACTTTATGGTGACTGATAGCTTAGCTCCCATAGTTACAATGGTGAGAGGAGAAAGTGTTTAGGCCTTGACCTGTGCATGGAACTCCTGTGTGGGTGCAGGTGTCTCCCCTCATGGAGCTTCTTTGAGGATTTGGAGCCTTTATTTGGCTAACAAAGGGTTTACCTGTATGTTGAGCTCTTCTACATTCAGGACTGTTCTACGCAGGCTTTTTGTACCAGTTTAACTACTTCAGTTAGAGGCATGATTATTGTACCAATGTTAAAGCAGACTTCGACTCCCTCAGGGAACGGATGGCCAGGATCCCCTGGGGGACTAAATTGAAGGGGAAAGGAGTCCAGGAGAGCTGGCTGTATTTCAAGGAATCCCTGTTGAGGTTACAGGGACAAACCATCCCAATGAGTCGAAAGAATAGTAAATATGGCAGGCGACCAGCTTGGCTTAATGGTGAAATCCTAGCGGATCTTAAACATAAAAAAGAAGCTTACAAGAAGTGTAAGGTTGGACATATGACCAGGGAAGAGTATAAAAATATTGCTCGGGCATGTAGGAAAGATATCAGGAGGGCCAAATCGCACCTGGAGCTGCAGCTAGCAAGAGATGTCAAGAGTAACAAGAAGGGTTTCTTCAGGTATGTTGGCAACAAGAAGAAAGCCAAGGAAAGTGTGGGCCCCTTACTGAATGAGGGAGGCAACCTAGTGACAGAGGATGTGGAAAAAGCTAATGTACTCAATGCTTTTTTTGCCTCTGTCTTCACTAACAAGGTCAGCTCCCAGACTGCTGCGCTGGGCATCACAAAATGGGGAAGAGATGGCCAGCCCTCGGTGGAGATAGAGGTGGTTAGGGACTATTTAGAAAAGCTGGACCTGCACAAGTCCATGGGGCCGGACGAGTTGCATCCGAGAGTGCTGAAGGAATTGGCGGCTGTGATTGCAGAGCCATTGGCCATTATCTTTGAAAACTCGTGGCGAACCGGGGAAGTCCCGGATGACTGGAAAAAGGCTAATGTAGTGCCAATCTTTAAAAAAGGAAGAAGGAGGATCCTAGGAACTACAGGCCAGTCAGCCTCACCTCAGTCCCTGGAAAAATCATGGAGCAGGTCCTCAAAGAATCAATCCTGATGCACTTGCATGAGAGGAAAGTGATCAGGAACAGCCAGCATGGATTCACCAAGGGAAGGTCATGCCTGACTAATCTAATCGCCTTTTATGATGAGATTACTGGTTCTGTGGATGAAGGGAAAGCAGTGGATGTATTGTTTCTTGACTTTAGCAAAGCTTTTGACACGGTCTCCCACAGTATTCTTGTCAGCAAGTTAAGGAAGTATGGGCTGGATGAATGCACTATAAGGTGGGTAGAAAGCTGGCTCGATCGTCGGGCTCAACGGATAGTGATCAATGGCTCCATGTCTAGTTGGCAGCCGGTATCAAGTGGAGTGCCCCAAGGGTCGGTCCTGGGGCCGGTTTAGTTCAATATCTTCATAAATGATCTGGAGGATGGTGTGGATTGCACTCTCAGCAAATTTGCGGATGATACTAAACTGGGAGGAGTGGTAGATACGCTGGAGGGGAGGGATAGGATACAGAAGGACCTAGACAAATTGGAGGATTGGGCCAAAAGAAATCTGATGAGGTTCAATAAGGATAAGTGCAGGGTCCTGCACTTAGGACAGAAGAATCCAATGCACCGCTACAGACTAGGGACCGAATGGCTAGGCAGTAGTTCTGCGGAAAAGGACCTAGGGGTGACAGTGAACGAGAAGCTGGATATGAGTCAGCAGTGTGCCCTTGTTGCCAAGAAGGCCAATGGCATTTTGGGATGTATAAGTAGGGGCATAGCGAGCAGATCGAGGGACATGATCGTTCCCCTCTATTCGACATTGGTGAGGCCTCATCTGGAGTACTGTGTCCAGTTTTGGGCCCCACACTACAAGAAGGATGTGGATAAATTGGAGAGAGTCCAGCGAAGGGCAACAAAAATGATTAGGGGTCTGGAACACATGACTTATGAGGAGAGGCTGAGGGAGCTGGGATTGTTTAGCCTGCAGAAGAGAAGAATGAGGGGGGATTTGATAGCTGCTTTCAACTACCTGAAAGGGGGTTCCAAAGAGGATGGCTCTAGACTGTTCTCAATGGTAGCGGATGACAGAACGAGGAGTAATGGTCTCAAGTTGCAGTGGGGGAGGTTTAGATTGGATATTAGGAAAAACTTTTTCACTAAGAGGGTGGTGAAACACTGGAATGCGTTACCTAGGGAGGTGGTAGAATCTCCTTCCTTAGAGGTTTTTAAGGTCAGGCTTGACAAAGCCCTGGCTGGGTTGATTTAACTGGGAATTGGTCCTGCTTCGAGCAGGGGGTTGGACTAGATGACCTTCTGGGGTCCCTTCCAACCCTGATATTCTATGATTCTATGAAAGCTGTACAACCCCTAGTGAGGGAGCGGTTAAACCACTACAATGTAAATGTATGAGAATAAGGTCTGTAGGTATAAGCACTTCTGTACTGATGTAATGGTGTCCATGCTAGGGAATTGCATAGCTTTTAACAACATTGGTTTCAAACCAATGGAGTTAAGTAGTACTTAAACTGTGTAGCCAAGCCTTAAGAGGTAAGGCCAAATTTTTCAACCGTGAATCTCTAAAAGTAGGAGCTTAAATCCCTATTTGTACCCTAAATAGAAGGTTCTGTTTTCAAAGCTGCTGAGCATGCAAAATACCTCCCCCCAAAAGTAAACAGAGGCTGCAGGTGCGCAGCACCTCTGACAAATAGGCCACTCACTCAGATGCCTAAATGTGAATTTAAGGGTAGGCACACTAGTGTAAAATATTTGGCCTGAGTTTTTGCTCTGTTTAGTCTAAGCAATTCCAAGGGATTAGGGCAATCTGAAATGTATAACTATTGTTGCTCTGAAAAAAGCAGCACATCAGTAAATCGGCTTTAGTTAGGAAACTTGAGCCTGAGGACAGGTATTGGGAGTTTCAGAAAAGTCAGCAGAGCACAGTGCAGTGTGTAAAGAAGGCTCTTGGGAGAATGTGGTAATAAACAGAACGGATACTTTGGAAGTATTTTGTGGGCCATAGAGGGCATATTATAAAACAGGTATAACATATTTTCTTCTACAGACAAAAGCCTTGATGACTTGAAGGGAGGTAAAGAGAAGGACAGGAGGAAACAGGGGAGAAGCAATGTGTGGGATGGAGGAAAATGAGTACAAGGGTTTCAATGTTGGATTATTTTTTGTTCTTCACAATTTTCCTTTTATCTGTTTCAAAGTCCCAGTCCTTTGTGTTTTGGTGTATTTTCCTGCTTGGGCTGAAGGGAGGAAGATGCTGAGATTACATTTTTTGAATGGCTTTGAGCAACCTGAAAATTCTTTGTTCAGGAGTCAGAGTATGGATATTTGCAAATTGATTCTGAAATAACCATACAAAGCTAATACAAATATACGTAATCTGAATGAAAGCCGTTATTAGCTAATCTGAGTACAGGGATTGATGTTGTAGTTTATTTAAAAAAATAATAAAATAACTAAGGAGTATTTCTGTAAATTAGGCACTAGGGTTGCCATGTGTCTGGTTTTCAACTGGAATAGCCGGTCAAAAAGGGACCCTGGTGGTTCCAGTCAGCACTGCTGACCGGGCTGTTAAAAGTCCGGTTGGCAGCACAGTGAGGCTATGGCAGGCTCCCTGCCTACCATGGCTCCACACAGCTCCCGGAAGCAGCAGCATGTCCCCCCTGAGGCTCTGACGCATAGGGGCAGCCAGGGGGCTCCGTGTGCTGCCCCCGCTCTAAATGCTAGCTCCGCAGCTCCTATTGGCCAGGAACTGCAGCCAATGGGAGCTTTGGGGGAAGCATCTGTGGACAGGGCAGCGCGCAGAGCTTCCTGGCTGCACCTCCTGTAGGAGCTGGAGGGGGGACATGCTATTGCTTCCAGGAGCTGCCTGAGGTAAGCATCACCTGGAGCCTGCATCCCTGACCTGCTCCCGTACCCCAACCCCCTGCCCCAATCCTGATTCCCCCTCCCACCCTCCGAACCCCTCAGTCCCAGCCCAGAGCACCCTCCTATACTCCAGCCCCATCTCAGAACCTGCACCTCCAGGCGGAGCCCTCACTCCCCTCCATGCTCCAACTGCCTGACCCAGCCCTGATCCCCTTCCTGCCCTCTGAACCCCTCGGCCCCAGCCCAGAGCACCCTCCTGCACCCCAAATTCCTCATCCCTGGCCTCACCCCAGAGCCTGCACCACCCCATACCCCAACCCCCTGCCTCAGCCCAGAGCCCCTTCCCACACTTCAAACCTCTCAGCTCCACCCCCTAGCCCAGAGCCCCCGCTGCACCCAAAGCCCCTTATGCCCGGGCCTACCCCAAAGTCCATACCCCCAGCCGGAGCCCTCACCCCCCCCTCGCATCCCAATCCACTGCCTCAGCCTGGAGCCCCCTCCCATACCATGAATTCCTCATTTCTGGCCCCATCACGAAGCCCTCACCCCCTCCCGCATTCCAACCCCCTGAGCCAGCCAGCCCGGTGAAAATGAGCCAGTGGGGGATGGCGGGAGGGATGGAGTGAGCAGGAGTTGGGGCCTCAGAGGAGGGGTGGGGCAGGGGGTGGGGCAAGGGTGTTTGGTTTTGTGCGAGTAGAAAGTTGGCAACCCTGGCTCTGGGTGCCTATACAATCTGTGTGCAGGGAAATGTATAATTGTGAACTGTACAGTATCTCAACCTTTTCAATGGCTGACAACACTCAATTTGAGTATGACACAGCTGAAGACAGAGTGATAACCATGATCAGAACTTGAAAGTCATATGTATCTATTTCAAATACCCAAATCAGAGAAGAATTATCCTAACACTTTTCAAGAGCAAAAGCAAAACCCACATCCCATATTAATACACACATTTGCACAAGATGTGTAAAACATCTGCAACAATGAATGAATGGACTTGTTCTAACTTGTGCTTACTGTGCTGAGTGTAAAGTAAAAATAAATCTTTGAGGTACTTCTATCGTTTCCATTTTCATTAAGATGTTACATTTGGAATCCTCGTGGAATCTTTTAAAAACACCCAGCCATGTAAAATGAGTTGTCTGACTAATAGAACTATTACATTACATCTGACTCTTATGGTATAATTGTTGTGGCCCCTGTAATATTAGCTGCGAGACCTGGTGGACACTGACCTCACCGTGTGATTGGTTTTAACCTTTTGTAAACCTCCAGCCATGCCATCTGATAGAGGCCAGGAAATAAGAGCAGTCTTTTACCAGTGCTCCTGGGTGTAACTCCTTTATGGCAGCCCACAAAGCTAATTCATCACCTCTTCCAGTTTAACGTCAACTAGAAGATATGTGGCGTTCCATGCTGATTATTGCTGAATAAACAGAGGTAGTTTATAGTTTTAAAGACAGGTGTTACATGTTCACCTTGAAATTGTCTGAACCAAATGAAAGATCCTGAATTTTTTTTCTAGTTTCTGTCGAACACATGGCACTCCCTAGAATGAAAGTAGCAGGAGAACTGGGTTTTTTTGTTTTTGTTTCGGACCGTCATTCTCAAGTCTAAAATTGGATTAGACAGTAGTTTTTTTGTTTTTGTTTTTTTTTCTCCAGACTGGAAGATCAAGTTTAGTAGGCATGATCTAAATCACTCTATGGTATTCAAGGCACAGAATGAATAAGCTGAACCTTAGCCAGGTCAGCCTGATAGAAAAAATTCTATTGTGGTGTTAGGCTGACTTTTAAAAATTAATTTATGCATGAAAGTTATAAAGTTATAAAACTAGTTGCAAGGAAAGGGAGGTTTCAGCTTATTTGATGACTGGGATTGGTGGGAAGAGCCCACTAGAGCAATGGAAGGCCCTCTTCTCAGCTAAAGGAGGGGCCACAGAGCCCAGGAATGAACAGTTTACAGGACACACACAAAGAGAGAGGGATGGGTGAAATGGGGGGGATCCAGAAAGGCACAAGCAGAGACGCCTGGGACAATGTCCACCGCTCTGAGGAGTCTGAGTCGGTGGCTGCTGCCCAGAGGAACTTTGCATGTATGTGTGAACGGACAAGACCCCACAATCACAGAGTATCCCGTGTCCAGCTTTCTTTTCCTGGTCTGATGACTGGCCAGTGCCATGAAGATGTTGATGTAAAGGTCTTGGGACTTTGTAAGGACCTGGAAGGGGAATGTAGAGACAAACCGAAGCAGGGAGAAGTGAAGCCAGAACCCAAATAGGTTTTCATAGAGAGATACTACAGCCTGCCACTCTAGAGGCAGGCATGCACTAGGCACTCCCCGCCCGCTACTGCAGAACAGGCTGCTGTTGGACTGGCAGCCCTGGAGACTGAAGGCCTTTCTTCATGGAAACAGATACAGCAAAGTCAGTGGCAAGGAAAGATTCTCCACACTGCCCCACTGATGCAATTTATCCCTGACCCGGAACAGCCATCTCCAGAGATTAGAAGGTAGTTCAGTTTCTATGTTCACTCAATCTTTTGCCTCTTTACTAAGAATTCCAACAAGAGAACGAATTGTGGAAGGAGTTTTTTTTTCTTTTTCTTTTTAATGCTGTTGAGGGGGATCATTGTTTGGAGCAAGTGAAAGTGGGAGACAAAGTTTTCAGGAGAGCTGGTCAGATAGTGAACAGAATTTTTGCAAAAAAATTGCATGAAAATTTAGTTCTGTCTTTTTCATCCAAACATTGCCAATTTCTTTTACAAGCTTTAGTCTTTAGCAGCCAAATTCCATGAAGGCCTTTGGGAAATCCAGGAATAAGACTATCCAATGAGCAGCTCAAATAAAATTTTAGAACAGAAGGAATAGAAAATGAAAGAAAAGCCAGCAATTTATATAACTTGAAACACAGATTTGGAGGTACGTCTTTATCGGAAAAGAGTTCTGCATTTTTTGCTATATAGAGACAAGAAATGTATAGCTTTATTTTCAATATAGCAAGAGCGGGAGGACTTTGAGCTTTTCTGGTTTGGGTTGCATCACTATTCATAAAGTTTTAGTGAAAGAAGGTTTTGCAGAATTCAGCGAATAAAAATGAAGACCATGTGCAAATATTGCATAAAGAAAACACCTCTGGACTAATTTTTTGCTACCCACACCAAATTATACTATATGTACTCTCGTATGTTCAGGAGAAACTGGGACCATATTATTCCAGTCAATCTTGCTGAGGGGAGTGGCAGGAGAGGGAAGACACTGAAGGTACAGCCACCTGAAATACAGTATTAATGAGCTCACAGATGGCTACAGTAGTAACTCTGAGAATTGGAGACATACCTACAATATTACAGATGAATTGCAATATGCTAATGAGTGTAGTACATTTTCCCTGTATTAAACCCTGTGGTGTGCTGCCAATTGCAGGAGAGATCAAAAAAAGAATGTTGCCGATTCAGTGAAGTTTATATTTTAGGTTTCTTCTGTTTTATGTGTTTTTTAGTATGTAACTTTGGTTAGTGCCTTGTTGTCAGTCTGTGATTGTGACTGGTAGGGGCTGGGTTTTATCTGATAGCTGAGTGGGAAGGATCTATGATTTAAAAATCAACTGTTCTTCATTCTCATTTACTTTTAAAAACAAGTTTTTGCTGAATCATTTGGCAGTATGAAGACAACAGGTCCACTACAGCACTATAGAGTTTGATCAGATATAATATACATCTGTCTGGACATACTTAGCCTGAAACCAAACTCCAGGAATGCATTGAGTTTGGTTTTGGTTTCTGCATAGTGCATGGATTGTTTTGACAGCAAATTGGGAAAGGCACCTGCTCATGGATGTCTCGTGAAAGAGGAGGAATAGGAATGCAGCATCACTTTGAGCACAAGTAGTTTATGGCTAGTCCTGGAAGCAGTGCATTGTGGTGCTTCATTGCTCCAGAAAAAGCCATTAGAGCAGGGCAATAATGCAGTATTGTCTCATAACTGACATTCCTGTTAGACTTGTTTAGTAGAAATCGGACATAGAAGAGAACTAAGATAGCCTAAACCAGGGCACAGTCAACAAGCAGGTCAATGACTGAAGGCAGGTAAGGAAGGCCCAAGAAGGGTTTAGCTCTGAAGTTTCTTCCAATGAAGGCAAACCATTTACAAATGAGGGCAAAAATAGCACTGGAATGTAGGGATGGGTACTGAGGGCAACCGTTAATCCTGGCAAATGTCAACAACCTACATCATCTGTAAGGATCTATGAGTGACTCTATTCCATTGAGTAGCATTTGTTTTAATGTAAAACATAATTGTTATGTGGACAGTGGCAGTGCCCGGACCAAGAAATTTCACTAATGACCCTGGACACAAAGTGGAGTGTTTAGAAAGCACTCAACATTGGCCTGACATTGTTTTCATTGACGCTTCCATGAGAGCAGAGATGAGCCAATGCTGAGTGCTGTTGAAATTCCCTCCCCTATTTTTAGTGTTATCCTTGCTTTGGTAACAACTAAAAAAACAATTTCAGAGAGCGCTGAGAGACGGGAGACTATCTCTTATTCCTTGGCACTTAAACTGTCATCATTTGACCAGATTGCTGAAGAAAACTTAAATTATGGAAATTAAGGTAGAAGAACAAAGAGGGAAGACGGAATTTAATTTTCATTGGCTCAATCATCCATTTGTCCCGATTTTGATTACTGACAAACAAGGTAAAGCTACATGGAGTATTAAGTTTACTGATGCATCATTATCTCTAATAACTTGAGTGTATTTAATATTCTTGTCTTATGTTTTTATGCTGTATCATTTCCCTGCTCAAGATAGTGAAACAGATAGTAGCAACTACACCATGTGTTTGACATGCACAAATATAAGTTTGGGCACTCCTGTTAAAGGTGGAGGGCAGTAGTATAAGAAAAACATATAGTGAAAACTAAAATGTAAATATCTAAAAAGAATGTCCATTCTTTATTTTTTCAACCACTCAGTCTGCCTGTTTGTGGCATGAGAATGGGATTAGACTCTCAGACTAAAAGGTAAGGTAAAATCAGACTACACGTTAGCAAAGTCTCCCTGCCAGAAAAAAAATCTCCAGGGAGAAGCACTGTCTGGAGGATTTTCATCCCCTAGCTGACAAAAAAAAAATAATTAGGAAAGGTTTTGATTTGGAATGAGATGACATGTGGAGCAGTGGTCATGCAGGGAGAAATTAAAGCCCTTCTGAGAGAGAAGTGTGCCTGAAGTTCACATTTTAATGAGATGATTTTTTTTTTTTTTTTACATTCAGCAAGGCATGCTACCTTTTTGGAGACTCTAAAAGAATTGTGATCAAACAGAAGTGGGATAAAGCCTGTCCTAAAGGAACAGTAGAGCAGATTTGATTGCTCATTGAAAGAGCTTTTGAATGATCTCAATGTACAGTGTTAAGTGTTTGCAAATGCCTGTCTGATTTAGATGAGATTCTTATTTAGAGTAATATACCTAGTGAATGATGCAATAAACAGATAATGATAAATTTATATATGACATTAAACACAGAAATAGTTACCTTTTGTCTTGAATTCTTACAATATAATATTTAGATTGCAGGTTGTGCTCATGTAAGGAAGTGTGCATGAATCGGGGAAAAAAGAAACTTATTTTGCCCACTTATAAATTGTAGGAATTATTTACTTGTAATTTTGAATCTGGCTGAGATTTTCATATACTTGTCAAGTGAAGACTCAACCTCCCTTATTTTCCTGTGTTGCTGTTGCCATTTTTAGTGTTGCTTTTATCTATGCAAATTACAGGGAATGAGATAAGTCTCAGACAGGTAGAGTTGAAGGTAAATACTCTTATGTAATAAACTGTTCTAATTTTAGTAATTAACGACCTTTTACTCATTCTTCATGCATGCAACATGTGACACTGATAGTAAAGATATTTTAGTTTAAAAATGAAAAGATTTAATGTAGCCAAATGACAACCATGTTTGGTTATTTTTATTTATACACTTTAAACGTGTTTATGTCTTAAATATTCTCCTTCACTACAATGTACCGATTCTAAGATTCATTGCAACCTACACATTCTGGTGATCCCTCTCTTGTGGTTGATGTGTAATAAAGTATGTATGTGCTGGCAAAAATATTCTTCCGCTGCCTAATCACATATTTAAGTAATAGTAATCCTAGGGCAAAGATAAAGCTGGTTGAATAACCTTCATTGGATAATTTATTTGCTTAATTTTGTGATATTTTTGCGTAAATCGTGCAACAATTTATATAAATTATTAATCCAGCTCTGGTCAAATACAATGCTGCCATTAGCAGATAGGGGATGACTGAGTGTGCTGAATTTCAGCAGAAAATACTTTTCTATATGTTGTTTACCAAGAGTTGAAACTAAAGCTTGCTGAAGTCAAAGAAAAGACGTCCACTGGCATCCAATAGGCCAATGACCCAGATTCTGATCTGTGTGCGTGACAAAAGTGATAATGGTAAAGGTGGCTGGATGCCAATTTTTTGGCCCCCAGACTCTGAGACTGACTGGGGACTGGTCCAGTCTGGTACCCATCATAAGTTAGAGCAGCCCAAAAGCAGATCCATTTTACCCACAGCTGCCTGCAATCACAAGGGGTTTTTTAGCTAGTCCTTGCTCCTAGAGAGCAGAGCTTTGTGGAGGACATTTTGGCCCAATGTGGAGCCTTTGATGGGTTACCAAAATGAAAAAGGAGAGTGTTAAAATTACAATTATTTCAGTGAAATAAACAAATAGGATTTCTGTTTCTAGTTCACATTTAGAATCAATTATATTAATAGCAATGACCAAATTCATAAGTAATGCATAAAGTAGCTTAAGTTAAACTCCACTTGGGCTAATGTAGACAAATCTTCTTAAATTTATTTAGACCCTACCTTCATCTGCCTTGCCCATGTGTTGAGAGGACTAAGATGTTGAGCACATGCTCAAGCACTAGGTAGATTGAGGTTGAAGTGAGCACAAGGGAATCTAAGGCCAGGTCTACGCTAATTCGTAAGTCGATCTAAGTTACACTCGTTATGTTACGTAAATTAAGTTGATGCACCTTGTCTACAGCATGCTATGTCGACACTGACTTATCCAGTCTTCACCAGACCCACTAAATCAATGCGGCTGCATCAGTTGCAGTGGCCCCAATTTATCCAGTAGTGAAGACAAGCCATAACTGGCATCATTTTTGAATTATTGCTGAACTCTCTCTAAACCATTTTTACTCATTTAAAAAATGAAAGTGAGCGTAAGTTGCCAGTGCTTGTTTGGTTATGTCTGTCTTCATCTAGGACACCATGTTGTTGTTGCCAAGTACAATAAACATAGCAAATAGGGACAGGATTACTATTTGACTGAATACACACCAAAACCGCTGTTTGTTGGTGGGAAGGGGACGCTTCTTTGTTTTTAGTTTAGCTAAACTCATACCACAATTGCACATGTTGTATATGTTTGATACTTGTGTACTAGGAAAGATTTTCCCCATACATCTTATTCTGTTTGGTTGTGTTCTTTATTATTATAATCCTGCCTGTGGCACAGAGAATTTTGGGTCAATTGACAATGCTGTATTTTATACAGATGGAGGTTACTGAGAAAGGTCTCTTTATTTTTTTTCAGTTTAACCAAAGTTACAGTTTCAAGTAGTCTACAGAAACAATTTATCTATCAAATAAGCAGTGTGTGTGTGTTTCATACAGCTACACCAAAAAATACAGTACAGTCAACCAGAGAACACACGGCATTCACTGAAACTATAATATAGTTCATGTCTGCCATTGCCTTTCAATTTTAGTTGTTTACAAGAAGGGACTGAAGTCTTATTTTTTTATTGAACATTCATTCAACTTGAAGAGCTTACTAAGGCTTCTGGGATAACTTTGTAATGGGTCCAGCCACTGGAACTTCTTCACTGAACACAAGGAACTGGCCTGAAATTAAAATGGCCTCTGTCTGTATTATAAAAGATCAATTTCTCAGGAAATGGGGGAAAGCCTGAAGAAATATTTGTGCAACTTCCAGTTCAATTGTAATATTGCCAACAGGGTGGTGATGATATAAATAACAAAATGGCAGGGATTCTTCTTAAGTGTGTGATTCTTAAGTTTCTTCACTTAAGAAGAAAAGAGAAAATAGCTTTAAATGCTAAAATCCCCCTCATAAATTGAAAAGTGGGAGTAAGAGTGACCTGCGGAGTTAATGGTATATGGAGTCTTTTGCTCCTCTCCTTCTATAGGGGAACCAATCTGACGAGATGCTGCCTGCAGCAGATAAGCAGTAAGTTTCCTCACAGACTCATAGGTGCCACCATCTTCTCTGTAGTAAGCATGTGCAAGTGGTGTTCTATACTAAAGGGGGTAAAAGGAAAGAGATGATGGACTTTTTTCACCTACTCCACATCTTTGGTCCCAGATAAATTTTTATTATTACACTGTGTGAGTGGCCTTCAAATAAATTCACAGATTCCATCTCAAGTGGAATGGGGTCGGCCATCTCTAGGCTGTTGTCCTCCTTTCCCTAGACCCTGTGGAGACTTCTCTGCTGGTCCAGGGATCCATGTTTGTAGGGGTAGGAAAGGGGATGGCCGGAGAGTGGGCAAGGTGGAGACAAAGCTGGAACAGATGCACATGACCACAGTAATTCCTAAACAAAAAAAATTCACCCTAAATGCCCCCAAAGCTTTTACCATGGGAGGGAGGACATGTAGCCCACTGTACATTCTATGATGCTAAAATTGTGGAGTGTGAGAGATTCCCTATGTGGCATGTACTCTTTCTGATTTATCAGTGATGGCTGCAAAAGCCACAACTTCTCCAGCATGCTTGATGATGCCCTCTAAAAGGGGGATATGCATATAGTTGTTGGTGAGCCATGGAAGTCTGGTATCCTGGGTGGTTTGTGGAGGCAGAGGGGATCCCCATGTTTAACCTGAGATCCAGGTTGTGTCCATTACTCTTTGCGGTAGATTTTCAGTCATGACTATTAGGTCAAGTTCCCCTGCCCCTTTACCCAGCTGGTCTGTGGGCCAGGAAACACAAATAAGATTTTTCCCAGATAAATTAGTCTCTCTGTGTGTGTTATGAAGCAGAAGAGCATGTGGCTATTAGATGTCCTGAAAACATGTGGTTTAATGGTGAACTTATGTTAAGACTTCCGGAACTAGAACATACCGAATCATGGAATGTTTGCGCTTTCTCCCCAAGTGACTTAAGAGTCGGTTTGCAAGGACTTGGAATTTGGTAGTTTGGTCATGGAGATTTATGAAAATTTAAACAATCGCCCTGTTGCCAATGGACTGAAAATTGATGCAAATTACTTGGTCAAGAACATCAAAGAAAATGAGCATTTTTAAACGTTCATTATTTGAGGCCACCAAACAGTGGCAAAATCATCTGTATTCCAAACATGCCAAATAATGGCTAAGTGCTCTGAAAAGTCAATATGTTGTCATTTTAATAGATTATGTTCAGTATCAGTGGCTGACAACTGTTGTCATTGCATCGAATTGGGCTAAATCCTCTAAACGAGACATCCTTGCAATAAAGCTTCACTTGTCGTCATTTTTTGGCAAGCACATTTTATTATGACGCTAACGACTCTCACTCGTGTACAGCATGAGGTGCCAATGTTTTCAATTCCAAACATTAAAGATGTGATGATAAAGAAGGCGAACCCTTATTAATTCTGAGAGATTTGCTTAATTGCAATACAATGTGAAGATTCTCAACAATAATAACAGATGATGGGAAATAAATAGGCACGGCAGGAGAGAGTCAGTTTCTAGTGTGAGTTTCCCTTTGCCTTCTTCTAATTGCATTACATACTATGGGAAGTATCTGGAGTATGCGTTCTCTAGTTAATCTTTCTTTACTGCATCCATCAAGCTAGTGCTCCTGGACATTTTAATGTCTGATAATGTTCCATTTGCATATGACTATAGCTGTCATTAGAACCAATTTACACACATGATTTGCTTCTTGAAGTGTCAACGTCTGAATTTTATCTAGAGAGAAATAGGGTCGGGAAAGTTTAATTGATTGTATAATGCAATTGAAAAGGCTGGCAGGGATCTAGGGCAATTTTGGGACATCTGTCTGAGTCATCAAAAATAATGCATATAACAGCTGTGATAACAGCAGGATTATGATTAGATATACAGCATTCAATATAAGATTGAATAAGGGCTGGAAAACAGAAAAAAGGTGTATAAGTCAGTTGTGATAAATCACTACAAGAGTTTCAGGCAGGAGTGGGTTTAAACTTTCTATCTAACCTCCACGTGGTGTACATTCAAAGTAGCTTAAAAGGTATTTAAAAAATCTTCCACCAAAAGCTGATAAATTTTCTTCACAAATAGCAATTTGTTGCCTATGTGCCCTGAATAAATATTGTAACAATCTTAACAAATATTTAGTTGTATATGGCTAAAATGTTGCATGCCATTGCCATTAAGTATCACTTGGCAATGGTGGGAAACAGAACTCATATTTTCCTGCTCCAAATTCATAGGCCTTCGTAGTATAGGGCCTATGACACACATTCATGCAATTCTTATTCTATCCAGTAGAGGGAGTGGCACACATACAACTAGCCAGGCCACTTCCATGTGTACATACTGTAGATACAATTTTGCTTTCAGAGGTTTGTATTTTATATTATACTTTGAAGGATGAAAACTTATTTTTACAAGTATACTTACTGTGTGGGGTTTAGTCCTTTTCTCTTTCAGCCAAATCATTTATCATGTTGGTTGGCACTTATGCTTTGACTTCTATAAAATCATTTAGTATGCAAGTGTCACATCAGTGAGATTATGAAATTATGGCAAATAGTTTATCAACTGTGCTTTAAAAGTACTGTCTAGTTCACATTATGCATAGCAAATAGGTACTTGAGTGAGTTCTCTAAAAATTTTCAGTTGTTTGCAGCCTGAAATTCTGTCTCTTATTTACAGAGATTGATACAAGACACAATGGAGATGGTAACTATTTATATGATGACTTCATTTATATTCTCTCTTACCAGGTTTATAATGGATAAAATCTGAAGATGCAAAGGGCATGGGGTTATACAAATTTAGGTAAGAACTATTTTACACCTCCTCACTCACAATTCAGTTTACTCTTGGTTTTAAGATTGTGCAGCTAGTACACTGAATACATAATGTTTATGCTACAGTCACCATGTGAAAAAATAAAGGTAACGCTGGGGATATTTGTGTATGCTTTACATTTAATCAACAGAACATACTTTTACTCAGTAAAATTTTTTATGAAAGTCACAAAAATGAAACCAGAGATTTTTGTTTATATTGGTATAAAAAGTTGTGGTGATTCAAAATCATAGGAACACCCCCCTGATATAATGGTAACAAATGCAGCCCAGAGCGACTTATTTTTCCCACAGATGAATGGCTTTTGTTAACAAATGCTTTAGCATCAGACAGGAAAGGGAGCCTTCTTATCTGACAAATCACTCGAACAAAGGTAGCAAATAAGTTGATTGAATACCGCTTAACTTCTTGTTATGCTCCTGTGTTTGCAAGACAGAACTTTTTATGATTGTAATGAAACTTTGCAACTGTCCCATGTACTGTAAGAGAAGTAGGAGCCTTGGTATCTCTTCTTTATTTAAGATTCCCAGCTCACTGCTTGATTTAGAAGCAGGTTTTGGCATAGGCAGGCACCAACAGCAGAGAAGCTTGTATTTGTGCCAACTTGTTTTCCCACCCAGACATGTCAGTACACTGAAGATCATGTCCTAATCAGTATTTAGCAGATGTACTATAGGCTTAATTTATGCAGGCATTGTAGAATTTTTTTGCAGGTATTTCATGTAACTGTAACATCCTTATTCTTCATAGCAGGCATGTATAAAATCTCTGCAAGGCAAAATATATGCTGCTTTATTTATTGTTAGCAAATAAAAATAACATGATAGTCAATCAATAGCCTCAAAAAGGCTTTAGGGAAACATATCCAAACCAATAATTAACAGTGGGTATTGCACAATATTCTGGCAAGGCATACTGAAAGGCACAATTGGCAAGTATGGATGGCTTTTATTAATGTTGGTGGTTATCAAATGACCCATCTAATGCCAATTAACAATTATCTTCTAGTTCCAATTCCCATCCTCCTGGGGATTGCTTTGTTCTACACTGATGGACCAACTGCAGCAGAAACGGGTCAGTTGATAGTCTTTCTGAACCAAAAATGAAACTGCATGTGGGAAATAATGGGAAGAAGCACAGCATGCTTATACGTTTTAGCTCTACATCTATAAGGCAGGCAATGCTGGCATTAGCCCTTTCCAGGGATTACAGATGAACATATCAGCAACGACCAAATAATTTTATGCCCAATCCAGCTAATAAGGGTTAACTATCTGGGGGGAAAAGGACCCAGCCTAACTAAAAGCCTAAACACCAGCTTGAAACTTCAAAGGGGCATAAACTAAAATGAATAAGGGCCACTGCAATTCCAAATAAATGTGTTTACACAGGGAGTTACACTGGTATAACTACAGTGGTATACTGATTTGCAGGTAAACTTCCCCATGCAGACATGTCCCTGAGAACCTAAGACAGATGTGTCTGTAAAATCCACTGTAAGGTCTGACCAGGTCTAGCAGACTTTCACTCACTGCTGCCTTTAGATCTTTTAGATGCAAGAGCTTCTCTGCTATTAGAGTCAGGGAAACCCTGGAACATGAGTATATAGACAGCGGCTGGCCTAGCAGAGACTGCCAGACCTGCTGCAAGTCTGCAATGCACCCTTTGTAATATCAACAAAAGCAGAGAAAAGGGGCCTTTCTGAAGATTAAAGAGGGGGGTGTTTTGGGGATCAGGAGGGGAAAAATGAAAGTGGGATGAAAACAACTGGATGTAAGATGGGGATCAGTCACGGAGAAAGCAGAGGATTAGTTCATGGAAGTTGGGACACGAAAGAGTGAGGTTAGGGGAAGAATGTGGTAAAGCTTGTGGAAGGAGGAAAATTCTGCAATAGATAGGGAAACCTTCTGAAGTTTCCTGCAAATGTGGAGGGTCTTACCCGCTCTTCCTCCCAAGTAAGAAACAGTGACTCTGGCCCCCAGACCTCATGCATATTTCGAGATACTGCGAAGCTAGGGCCATCCAGGCTGATGCCCTGTGCCTTTGTGCTGGCTCCAAGATTTCTTGTGGCTGTTTTCTGTCCCTTGGTAGTATAGCTCTGTGGGAGCCTTGCACTTCTGGCTGCTTTCAGGACCCATAGAAATGAGGGTAGCATGGTGCAGAGGGGGGCACTGAAGAGGTAACACAGCAAGGGTCTGTTACCTTTTTGCCAAGTTCTTACTGGGTCCAGTGGGGATAATGTGCTTCCCCAGGCCCTCCCTATAGCTACAGAGCATGTGCATATCTGATACTCCCCACTCTATCCCCTCACACATGATATATCTATGCACAGAAGAGGATCTCCCCCCCACCTTCCAAAATGTGTAAGTATGGGATAAATTTAACTTCATTTCCTCAGCTTGGAAAGGAGAAGGATTGGATTTGGAGAAGACTTCTGAAGTTTTGTATGGAGACTTATCCAAACCTCTGAACCTTTGGGGGTTTGCTCATCCCTAGTACTGGAGATGTATCCTACGTTAAGGCAATATCACAGTAGCAATAACAACTTTGCTCTCTTAGCTCCCAAGAAGACATTGTTATATTTTCACCTTTGGGGCATGTTTGTAAGGAAAGTTTCTACTCTGTGTAACTCATGTGGAGCCCACAAAGGATCTGTATTACTATTGATTTTCTTTTTTTTCACGAGAGCTCTCAGAAGAGGCTTGTATGAGTATTAATTTAATTATAAGACAGCTAAGTTTTTACCAGAGTTGTCAATCATATTTAAGTCTTGCAAAAGGCAGGTCACGTTCTCAGCACAGGAATAAAAGACAACAGCATGAAATTTTTTGCTTGGGATTAGGGCTGTCGATTAATTGCAGTTAACTCATGTGATTAACTAAAAAAAATGATTCACGATTAATCATGATTAAAAAAATTTAATTGGACTGTTAAACAATAGAATGCCAACTGACATTTATTAAATATTTTTGTATGTTTTTCTACATTTTCAAATATATTGATTTCAATTACAATACAGAATACAAAGTGTACACTGCTCACTTTATATTTTTTATTACAAATATTTGCACTGTAAAAATGATAAAAGAAATAGTATTTTTCAATTCATCTTACACAAGTACTGTAGTGCGATCTCTTTATCATGAAAAGGGCAACTTTTCATGATTGATTTTTTTTGTTACATAACTGCACTCAAAAACAAAACAATGCAAAACTTTAGAGCCTACAAGTCCACTGAGTCCTACTTCTTGTTCAGCTAATCGCTAAGACAAACAAGTTTGTTTGCATTTATGGGACATAATGCTGCCCTCTTTCTTATTTACAATGGCACTTTTGTAGCCAGCATTGCAAGGTATTTACATGCCAGATATGCTAAATATTTGTATGCCCCTTCATGCTTCGGCCACCATTCCAGAGGACGTGCTTCCATGCTGATGACACTCATTAAAAAATGCGTGACTTAAATTTGTGACTGAACTTCTTGGGGGAGAATTGTATGTCTCTGGCTCTGTTTTACTCACATTCTGCCATATATTTCATGTTGTAGCAGCCTTGGATGATGACCCAGTACATGTTGTTCGTTTTAAGAACACTTTTGCTGCAGATTTGACAAAACGCAAAGAACGTGCTAATGTGAGATTTCTACAGATAGCTACAGCACTCGACAGAATCTGGAGTGCCTTCCGAAGTCTGAGAGGGTTCAGGTATGGAGCATGCTTTCAGAATTTTAAAAAGAGCAACACTCTGATGCAGAAACTACAGAACCCGAACCACCAAAAAAGAAAATCAACCTTTCTGCTGGTGGCATCTGACTCAGATGATGAAAATGAACATGCGTCAGCCCGCACTACTTTGGATTGTTATTGAGCAGAACCCGTCAACAGCATTGTCCTCCGGAATGGTGGTTGAAGCATGAAGGGACATCTGAATCTTTAACGCATCTGGCATGTAAATATCTTGCGATGCCGGCTACAACAGTGCCTTGCGAATGCCTGTTTTCACTTTCAGGTGATGATGTGAACAAGAAGCGGGCAGTATTTTCTCCTGCAAATATAAACAAACTTGTTTGTCTGAGCAATTGGCTGAACAAGAAATAGGACTGAGTGGACTGGTAGGCTCTAAAGTTTTGCATTGTTTTGTTTTTGAGAGCAGTTATTTTTTGTATATAATTCTGCATTTGTAAGTTCAACTCTCATGATAAAAAGATTGCACTACAGTACTTTTATTAAGTGAATTGAAAAATACTATTTCTTTTGTTTTTTACAGTGCAAATATTTGTAATAAAATAAAGTGAGCATTGTACACTTTGTATTCTGTTATAATTGAAATCAATATATTTGAAAATGTAGAAAACATCCAAAATATTTAAATGCTATTCTGTTGTTAATGCTATTCTGTTGCTCTTGTTTGTTTAACAGTGTGATTAATCGTGACTAATTTTTTTTTAATTGCTTGACAGCCCTACTTGGGATATGAGGCAGTTACAAACCTCTCCCTCCCTTCCAGAAGCTGAGGAAAACACCTGGGTTGGATAGGTGGACTGAGGGAGGAGAAAGGCTTTAACTGGAGAAGGTCACTGCCCAGGTGGCTGGAAATACAGATGAGCTCTCTAGTCTTTGTGTTATCTCTATAGGGGGATTTAAATCCTTAGAGCGAAGTTCCAGTAGTTGAGGGGTTTGTATGTCAGCAAATATATGATGTGGTAGTTCTAAATACCTGGATTGTTCAGACTTCTATCATACTTGAATTACTGGACACATTCTAAATACCTGGATCATAAGATTAAAAATGAAAACTTATATCATGTACTGAACTACCGGATTATAAATGCAATGACTGTAAGTATGTTAACATTAACTCTCTGATACATAAGTATAATGCATCTTGAATACAAAGCTGACTAAATTCAAAAGTAAAATATAAACATTATTTAGAAGTGTGAAATAATATAGGTCTTTGCATGATCAAGGATAGTTGCAGACATGATGTTATAACCAAAGAAAATATGTAAAATAGAATGTCTGACATATCCTGCTAAATAGATATAGATCCTCTTCGTCCTTAGCCTCCAGCTGCTTTTCAAAGCAGTTGGAAAACTAGAATTACCAGCTATCTGTGGATTCTCCTAGTATGTCATCCTCCTCATCGCTGTAGGCAGAGTGGGAGTGGTGGGGGAATGACCAAGGCAAAGGGGTGTATTCAGAAACCAGAATGCACCTTCACTTCAGCTAGATGCTTGCGGGTCTGTTGCAGGGAAGCACGAATTAGAGCAGCCCTGAGGCTGCTGAAGTTGTGCCTTGGGCTTAAGCTGACTGACTCCAGGATCAGGGAGCTGCAAAGGTGGCCCTAATGCCACTTTTGATCACCCCCTCGGCTGTACTAAGCACAGGACTGGTGAAGGCTGAGGATCTAGTCCTCTATTTAGGTATTTTGATGAATACTGTAATCTGAAATGAGGTGGGGTGTGTGTGTGTGTGTGTGTATGTATGTATGTATGTATAACCATTTGGAAAAATTAATGTACAGTTGTGTCCTGTAAAAGAAATAGCCACGGGTTCATGATACTTACCTATGAGCACCTCTGGCACAATTTGTGACCGCTTGTAAGTCTGGAGTATGAGAGAGAGGTGGCTCACAGTGCTTACCAGCTGGGCTAATACCACACCACAGAGCAGGTTTTATCATCTTCATGCAGCTTTTATTTCAGGGCTCACAATTTACAAGACTTGCTGGGAAGCCAGAGGTGCTTGTGGCCCAAGAGCGTGTAAGTTAAGGCACCCATTAGCTGTGCCCGTGGATGTGGTCACTGCCATGGACTGTAGCTGTCTCTAGCTCCGAGTCCTTCATGTATCAGACTCCTATGAATTATGAACTCTGCTATCTTCTTGGTTCAGGCTGAAAAGTCAGAGCTTCTGAAATGAATGAATTATTATGGCATGAGTTTCTACAGTGCCCATGTCATAAATATAAAGGGAAGGGTAAACCCCTTTGAAATCCCTCCTGGCCAGGGGAAAGCTCCTCTCACCTGTAAAGGGTTAAGAAGCTAAAGGTAACCTTGCTGGCACCTGACCAAAATGACCAATGAGGAGACAAGATACTTTCAAAAGCTGGGAGGAGGGAGACAAACAAAGTTTTTGTGTCTGTCTGTGTGCTGCTCTTGCCAGAGACAGAACAGGAATGGAGTCTTAGAACTTTTAGTAAGTAATCTAGCTAGGTATGTGTTAGATTATGATTCCTTTAAATGGCTGAGAAAAGCATTGTGCTGAATAGAATAACTATTTCTGTCTGTGCATCTTTTTTGTAACTTAAGGTTTTGCCTAGAGGGGTTCTCTATGTTTTTGAATCTAATTACCCTGTAAGATATCTACCATCCTGATTTTACAGGGGGGATTTCTTTATTTCTATTTACTTCTATTTTTTTATTAAAAGTCTTCTTGTAAAAACTGAATGCTTTTTCATTGTTCTCAGATCCAAGGGTTTGGGTCTGTGGTCACCTATGCAAATTGGTGAGGCTTTTTATCCAACATTTCCCAGGAAAGGGGGGGTGCAAGTGTTGGGAGGATTGTTCATTGTTCTTAAGATCCAAGGGTCTGGGTCTGTAGTCACCTAGGCAAATTGGTGAGGCTTTTTACCAAACCTTGTCCAGGAAGTGGGGTGCAAGGTTTTGGGAAGTATTTTGGGGGGACAGACGCGTCCAAACAGCTCTTCCCCAGTAACCAGTAATTGTTTGGTGGTGGTAGCGGCCATTCCAAGGATAACGGGTGTAATATTTTGTACCTTGGGGAAGTTTTGACCTAAGCTGGTAAAGATAAGCTTAGGAGGTTTTTTCATGCAGGTCCCCACATCTGTACCCTAGAGTTCAGAGTGGGGGAGGAACCTTGACAGCCCATCACTTTGGTGTGTGAGTGCCTTTGCTTACATTGATGGAGATTAAAGCACCTACTAATGACTAAAAGAATTTGTAAATGCTGTGAACCATCCTGGAGATCATGGGTCTGTTATGAAGCCCACTGAATGCAATGGAAAGACTCCTATTGGCTCTACCAGTTTGCTGGTGCCATTTATAAGCTTTGTGATTTTAGATAGTGACTCATTAAAGTCTAGCTCATCCATAAATCAATCCAACAGTGGGTAAAAACGGGACCATTTTTGTCGGTTTGTTACATAACTTTTTGTGTGAGAAGTTTGGTATAGAACGGCCAGAATTAATCTCAAACTCTTTGCCTAAGGCTAAAGCTAAACTTACTCATTCTTACTCTGAAGACAAGAGAAGATAATATTCCTGGGGATGGGGAGAGTCAGTTCTCATAGAAAGATTGGGAGTGGAAGGGAAGGTGCTGGAGTGGTGATTACTGCCTGAATTGCATTTTACAAAAACGTGGTTTTTTGCTCGGGGGATATTTCTAAGCAACATACACAGTCAAATATCTATGTGAAGTTAAAGTATCCACCATATGGGATGGATTTGGTTGGGGGCGGGGGAGGGGTTTGAGAGTAAAATGGTGTGATTTTTTTTAAAAAAAAATTATTCTGAGATGTGAGATTTGGATGTTCTACAAGTGCAGTTTTTAAAATGGATAATGTGGAATGGCAGCTCAGGTACGAAAAGGACACCAGCGTGGGCAGAGTCTAACATATCCCAGAGGTGGGCATCTCTACAGTCACACCAAAGGCTCTGAAGAGAGAGCCCTAAATGTGGTGGTTTCTACAAATAAGTGCCAAATGCCTTTCAGTTAATCTGACTCTTTGGGGTTCAGCTCAGACCAGTAAAGGGTTGTGTCACTACCTGCCCTGCAACTCTGGGTGTCCTAAATGCTGTGTTGCAGTGGCTCACGGCCCTGACGCCAACAGACCGCATACAAGCATACAGGTAACTCTGGCTTCCACCACGCAGTGTGTGTGGGTTTGTTTTGCAAAGTGACCCCCAACACCCTCCCGCTCCGGAATTTCTCCAAAACTGTATCCCTGCCGTGTCCAGCCCCCCAACTCAATACTTATAGCAGTTCAGTTCATTGCTCATTTAAAGAGACAATACACTGCAGCTCATTCATTTAATTGGGGTTTGACAAACACTCTTATTTCAATCACTGCAGTGAATTGGTTTATAGTAAAAGAAAAACAAGTTTGCTAAACAAGTCATAGGTTTAAGTGATACCAAGTATAAGGAGTAAAGATAGAAAGGGTTGCAAGGCAACCAAAGTAAAAATATTCTTCTAAGACTAAAAGCTGCTTTAACAAATTAGTGTCTTGTTCAAAGAAGTGTTTCTCACATGATCTTTTCAGCATGGCTGACCAGGACAGGACCCAACATATGGGGCTTAAAGCACAGGGCTTCTTTGACGCCTCAGGTGGAGGATAACTCAGGGGTTCGTGCCCCCTCTTTACAGTCCAGTCAACCTTTGAAATGTATTCTTCTGAATTGTATCCCCAGATAAAGTTTCATTTCCCTGCTGGGCGTAGATGCCATGTTGTCTGGTATAGAGTCCATGCTGTCTTCTCCCCTGCTGGTGATTTTCACAATGCAAATGCTCTCTTCCTGCAACCTCCAATACAAATGAATAGCCCACTGAATTTCGCCACAGCTAGTTTGAGGTGCTGGCCTCTTCGCTTTGACTGGAGAAAACTGTTCATGAATTCCCGCTGATATGCCTGGTTTAAACACATTGTACAGCTATATTTCCAAATATATCTATACAGTCCTTTGTGGGTTTATCGTACATACATCACACAGGAATATTCACAATCAGGGAGTCATTAGTTTTCCAATGATATATTACATGCCACCTTTTTGGGTAAATATGACAACAGTGTGCCAACTAGCACTGGGGTCCCTAAGAATCACAGTTACCAAGCCCTCTCTTGCCTGGGTATGGAGGCACTCTGCTTTGCTTTCACTTAAATTTTTTTTTAAAGCAAACTCCTACTACTTAGGATTGCACTCCGAATATAGACCATTGATGTACTTAGAAGACTTAGTCTTATTTTAAGCTATTTACTTTTTGATTTTCTGCTTTGGCATTTAGCATTTGACAATATGTACATTTTCTTTTAAACACTGAATTGTACAGTGTCAGGTTTTCACTCACTCATAACATAAAAATTCAATCCAAGTCTTGGAAAAAAGAAGTCTGGCGATATCTAGAATGCTGTGTTTGAGGATAGTAGTGGTGGGGGAGGGCAGTAATTAAAAATGTAAGAATAGAAGCTAATTATGAACAATTCAGGCAGAGCTTTGTTTAGAAAATGTATCAGTAGAAAATGGATAGGTGAATAGATTAGCCCTGATTGCAGTTTTTACATATAATAGTCTCTCTTTTATGAGTAATCATTAGCAGTTATAATGAAGGCTTTAAATCACATGGGATGGGACTGTGCTGTCATATGAATACTAAACAATGGTACGTTCCCAGGCAGAGGAAGAAAATAACTTTATGATACAGTGATAAACTCCATTGCTCAAATATTTACCTGGACTGTTTGTTTATCTTATCTATATTTTAACTCGGGGTTCAGTAATTACAACGTTGAATACCAGGGTTCACTGCACAAATGCTTGTTAACTTGCATAAACCAAGTGCAGAAGATGCAGTTATGCTTTTAGAGAAGTATGACTTAATATGTTTAATTGCCAGTATTACTATTAATTGTTAAAGAAGTGTAAAGTTATCCAGAAGATAGGTGGATAAAATTAATGGTGCGACACTCTCTATACACTATTATAATGGTGCCACTGTATTTGGAGGTTGTCTGTATCATTGATTCCAATTATTTCCCATGTCTGAAGGGTTTTATGAATTAATAATTGGGCAGGACTCTCAACTGTGCAAGACCTCAGTGACAGAGCTTAACACATGTAATAGTGCTACCTAGCTGGAGCTGTTAATAAACCAAGCCAAGTTGAAAACCGAGCCTAGGTCTGCATGGTCATATCTCCCTGAAAGGAAGACAGTCAGTCAGGTGGTGAAGCAAGAGAAGGCTAAATCTACCTGGCAAAACCATTTTTTGATTTTGATCCTTTTTATTAAAGTGGTATAAGTCTCAGTTAGATTTTTGGCTCAGTTCAAAGGCAATGTATACTGGTTTCTAGTTCAACTTCATAAGGGTATTAATTACGTTGCTGTAGCACCCAAAGCCCCAATCAGGGTTGGGGCCTCATTATGTTAGGTGCTGTACGCACACAAGATGTAACCCTTTGCCACAAAGTACGTACAATTTAAAAGACACTTCCCCCCCCCACCCCCCAAAGCCGACAAAGGATGGAGGAAAAGGCACAACTGACAGGAGCAAAGTGATCAGGGTGATGATGGGCATATTGTGTTAGTTTCACTTCTTTTATTCATTTCTTTATTTTTATGGGGAAGGTTTGAGTAAGCAGGAATGGTAGGAGGGTGTCTGTATTCTGCAGCTAGGGAGCAGGAAAGGGAAAGAGGGGCATTGGAGGAGAGGGAGGGAAGAGTGGATGTAAGAGGGACTATGATTGCAGGGGGGTGGGGCGGGGCAGGGTAGGGCGGAAGAACTCTGGGGCAAATCACCAATTAGCAGACAGAAAAAAAAATTCTGGGATTAAACTGCAAAAAGCAGTCTGCTGACATCACTGGCAGCCAGGGATTATGAAGATGTGTGACCCAAGAACCTCTTAATGTCAACTGACAAGGTGTGCTGTGGGGGTACGGGAGTCTCCTGATTCTGATGTGTACACCCTGGTTCACCAAAGAACATCATGCGAGGTCTCAAATGAAAACCATTGTCACATTGGTCATCGGTATTAGTGTACATGTATTGGGCGAGGAGTTGTGTATCTATAGCAGAAAATTGTGTTTTTAAGCATATAAATTAAAAGCAGGTCACCGAAAGGGCAACCTGCCTTAGACCAGTTCCTCCAGACAGGAGGTAAGAAACATGTATCTCTGTGTTGGGACATAAACTAAGCATTGTAAGCTAATGCAATTGATGTTTGTTCACATACTAAGTCAAATGTTAATGCAAAGATGGTGAAATCAAAAGGAAAGGAGCATGCAGGGGGAAAAAACAATCCACAAAGGATTATGAGCAAAGACCATGAATTTTGGGGGTATTTCTAGAAGGCAAAGAAGACACCCTATCATTCTGCACAGAGGAAGTAAGCAGAGACAGTGCATTTGCACCCATGAAAGCGGGATATCAACCCGTCTTGGCTGAAAATGCAGAAGAGGACTTTGGATGAGATAAACTTCTTTTGACGGGTTTAACCTGTTAATATGCTTTTTAGAGACTAAATCTGTGATTGTGTGATATGTAACCATTTGTTTCCGATATCTTTACTCACAATCTCCTGAATCTCTAGTCTGATAACCTTATTTCTGTTTTCAATATAAATATCTCAGTGCAGTGGTGTTAAGCAAAGGGCTGGTTATGACAAGCTGGTGTCCTGTTCCTAAAGGACTAGCAGACCTGTTAATTCTGCGAGTGCTCAGTGGATAAGGGGGTAGACACTGCAGGGAACGCGCTGAGTATTTGGGGGTTGATGTGTACCTGTTGCTTCCTGTACTGAGAAAGCAAGGTCTCCGGACACCGGGGAAGGCAGGGCTTGTGCTGCCAGAGGCTGTTGGCTTCAGGGAGCTGATCCAGAGCAGGCACAGATCAGATTCTTTCATGCTAACAGCAGGTAGTTTTAACCCTGGGGATCATCACAAGGTGTCAGAAGGGGAGGCAGGGGTCCCTGGCTGCCTGCTCTTTCTGGGTGCATCCCTTCCTACTGGCCCCATTGTCGCCCCTCCCCACAAAAGGTTGTTTTATGTACTATGAATAATGTACTATTCATTGTGAGTAAAGGTATCAGACTCTGGCCCCAAACAAAAAACACACTGCCCCAAAATCAAGGATGACTTTTTAAACGAGAATGAGATCATGCCAGTGCGGGGTCACCCTGCTCCTAGCAAACTCCCAATCATTGCCTCCTTTTGTTAGCTTTCCAAGGGTTTTTTCTCTGTTCTTAGAATTTGCAGCTCTGTGAGGTCCTTATCAAAAACTCACTTTGCCCAGCAGAAGGAACAGACAGGTATAGAAAGGCTGCTTTGAGAATATAAGGGGGTACACCAGGTGCCTTTTCAATGGATGCACATCTGTAACGTGCATGCAATCCGATTTCTGCCAGTAGCATGGTCACTCATAAGATTTCTAAAGTCTGTTAACAGTAAAAGGGAAACATGTGAGCATGAAAGGCACAGTACATCTGATGCTGATTGAGATTAAAATGTCTGGTTTTTTCCCCTCAGCCATCAGATAATAGTGTATATATTGTGGATAAACAGACAAGCCTCTGTCCTTAATTGTTCATACTTCTGTTTATATGTAAAGATGAATGAGTTTGCTCAGATTCTGTTACTGGACCTGCTAAAGCAAACTTTGCATATTGTACAGTACCTCAGCCTCCTGTTTCCTGGAGTATTATCCTGAAAGGAGCCAAGGATTTTATTTTCTTAGCTCACTTGAGCTTCTGGAAAAAAATTCTTCACCCTTCTTTGATACTAAACTGCTCAAGATAGTGAAGAACAAAGCAGACTGTGAAGAACTTCAAAAAGATTTCACAAAACTAAGTGATTGGGCAACAAAATGGCAAGTGAAATTTAATGTGGATAAATGTAAAGTAATACACATTTGGAAAAAATAACCCCAACTATACATACAATATGATGGGGGCTAATTTAGCTACAACTAATCAGGAGAAAGATCTTGTAGTCATCGTGGATAGTTCTCTGAAGACATCCACGCAGTGTGCAGCGACAGTCAAAAAAGCAAACTGGATGTTAGGAATAATTAAAAAAGGGATGGAGAATATCTTATTGCCCTTACATAAATCCATGGTATGCACACATCTTGAATACTGCATACAGATGTGGTACCCTCATCTCAAAAAAGATTATACTCGCATTAGAAGAGGTTCAGAAAAAAGCAACTAAAATGATTAGGTGTTTGGAACGGGTCCCATATGAGGAGAGATTAAAGAGACTAGGACTTTTCAGCTTGGAAAAGAGGAGACTAAAGGGGGATATGATAGAGGTATATAAAATCATGAGTGGTGCGGAGAAAGTGAATAAGGAAAAGTTATTTACTTGTTCCCATAATATAAGAACTAGGGGCCACCAAATGAAATTAATGGGGAGCAGGTTTAAAACAAATAAAAGGAAGTTCTTCACTCTGCACACAGTCAACCTGTGGAACTCCTTGCCCGAGGAGGTTGTGAAGGCTAGGACTATAACAGGGTTTAAAAGAGAACTGGATAAATTCATGGAGGTTAAGTCCATTAATGGCTATTAGCCAGGATGGGTAAGGAATGGTGTCCCTAGCCTCTGTCTGTCAGAGGGTGGAGATGGATGGCAGGAGAGAGATCACTTGATCATTACCTGTTAGGCTCACTCCCTCTGGGGCACCTGGTATTGGCCACAGTCGGCAGACAGGATACTGGGCTGAATGGACCTTTGGTCTGACCCAGTATGGCCATTTTTATGTTCTTATGTTCTTTATTCAAGGGGCAGGACAAAACACTAACCTTGTAGAATGCGGAAACAAATGGAAATTGCCTATATGAACTGAACTTTAATATGTTTTATGCAGAAGAAGAGCTCTGTGTACGCTTGAAAGCTTGTCTCACAACAAAGTTGGTCCAATAAAAGATATTACCTCACCCACCTTGTCTCTGTAATATGTTTGACATGCAGCAAAATGTGGATTAAGCAGTATTTGTCATGTCATCTTCCCAATGACAGGCTTTCCTGTAAATAATGCATACAATATACCCTGAGACAACGATACCTCTCTTCCTACACTGAATTGAGTGGGGTCTGCCTGCTTTGACCCTTCTGTGTGGTGTATGTGTGTTGTTGTTTTTTAATTAGGGCATTGAGATTTGAGTTTCTATATGTGAGAGAGGTTTTTGTCAGTTGGAATTTCTGTAGTCCTCTCCTTAAGCACTTCTGAAAGCCCTGTTTAATTCTCCAACAGTATTTTCTGCCCACAGTTGTAATGTAGACAAATTCTGCTCACCTACACATCTGTTGTCCTCTGTAGTGAGCTGATAAGGTATCAGCATATCTAAACGAGGAACACATGAATGAACTCCTCCAGCTCTATTCTTCTCTTTCTGTGATTTGTAAGTGTTAAAGCACTCATCTGTTCTGGCAGTTAATATATGCAGCCTCTCAATAGCTAATATCCTGTCATAGGCAGTGCAAACCAGTTTAATCTGGTTCATCGCTTTAGCAAGTAGTTGAGAAAATATAGGTGAAGTGAAGAATTCATTTGCCAGCAGGGAAACTAGAGCCCACAGTGTTGAATTATACAGCAAAAGCATTCCGTGGAAGATTGTCTTTTGCCAAAATATCTATTGTTTGTTGCAAACATAGATTGGTCTCTGCTCTTTACACCACTATGTAGTACTTAAAGGTCTGTTAGTTTGCAATATGAACTTTGATGTTTTGAGGATTTAAAACACAGCTGCAAAAAATCTGCAATGAACTTTAACTTGAGAGGGACGGCCAAAAAAGTGACGATTTATTATTTCTGCAGACCGTCACCTTCGATTCTGGGGGGAAGGGTGTCAGTTTTGTTTGTTTTTTGCTGTTGCAAAATAAAATTAAAAGTTTGAATCACAAATACTGTTTTGCCCTGATAAAACTTAGAGAAAACAATGGAGCATAAAAATTTGCACCTAACCAAAAAATCTGGTGAAATTAACCTTTTTGCCACTTTTGTTGCCAGCCTGTCTTTTCTCCTGAGCTCCCACTAGTGTTTCCACAACTTCCCCTCCCACTCTTATCCATGATTAGAGCTTTTATCTTTAAAGAAGAGATGCTGGACCAAGCTGAATCTGTTAGGGCATGGTGCCCATGCTTTGAAATCTGATGTGCCCTGGTATTTGGTGTACCCCATGTTACACTATGCATTGAAGTGACTGAAAGTGGGAATCCTGAGATAGCACATGCCTTGACTCCTGAATGAGATATGGAGCTCAGAAAGAGGGTCATAATAAGAGAATGGGGTGGGAGGATCCAGGGTATGTAGGAGCCACAGTTGGGGTCCAGCAATGGTGTGCCAACTAATAGATTTTCAGAAATGGGAAAGGTGGTGCAGACCTAGGGCTGAAGGCAGGGTGGGGGGGAATTTTAGTGAATAGAACTGGTGGGTGGGAAGAGCCACAATAGGTTTGGAGATTCAGGTAAACATGTATTTTTTGAGACCAAAACTTTGAACCTTGTTTATCCATGATATGTTCCATTTAGGCCTTATACCCCTCTTATTGCTGTTGTTTCTAGAGCCTTTCAGCAGTGCATTAAGTGAAATGACTAATGTGTTGTGTGTGATTCATTCTTTTGCTCATCCTCTCCTTGGGGAAACTTCTGTGCAGTATAATATTTTTGTTTTGGTTGGTGTGACAGAGTGCTAGGCAAGGAAGGCTGAGTCTGCACTCTGTTCACAGCAGCTCCAATCAAACAAGGCAGAATGAAGCTGACTAAGCAGAGCTGTGCCTGATTTGTCGGTGGGGCAGGGCAGAAAAGCGAATTAAGGCATTAGCCAGAGCCCACAAATAGGCACAGGAAGGAAGTGGAAAAGGGGGAAGCAGGCAGCACGGGGGGAGAGATTGCTCTCTCCTGCTTGTTACAGGAGCTGTATATGTTATGAAGGTTGTAGGATTCCATTTGTAAAATAAACTGCACAAGGTGTTGAACCAGCGTAAGGGTCTCTGAGTAGTTTGCAGACCATGACAGAAGCAGGTGCTAGGAGGCCCTGGTACAGTTGGGTTTTTTTTTAAAATTTTTTAATTTATTTTAAATGTTCGTGTTGTGATGTGTAGGTATTAGAGAAGGCAGGTGTCAAGGTTCCTCCCCCACTCTGAACTCTAGGGTACAGATGTGGGGACCTGCATGAAAAACCTCCTAAGCTTATCTTTACCAGCTTAGGTCAAAACTTCCCCAAGGTACAAAATATTCCACCCGTTGTCCTTGGACTGGCCGCTACCACCACCAAACTAATACTGGTTACTGGGGAAGAGCTGTTTGGACGCGTCCTTCCCCCCAAAATACTTCCCAAAACCTTGCACCCCACTTCCTGGACAAAGTTTGGTAAAAGCCTCACCAATTTGCCCAGGTGACTACAGACCCAGACCCTTGGATCTTAAGAACAATGAACAATCCTCCCAACACTTGCACCCCCCCTTCCCTGGGAAATGTTGGATAAAAAGCCTCACCAATTTGCATAGGTGACCACAGACCCAAACCCTTGGATCTGAGAACAATGAAAAAGCATTCAGTTTTCTTACAAGAAGACTTTTAATAAAAATAGAAGTAAATAGAAATAAAGAAATCCCCCCTGTAAAATCAGGATGGTAGATATCTTACAGGGTAATTAGATTCAAAAAACATAGAGAACCCCTCTAGGCAAAACCTTAAGTTACAAAAAAGATACACAGACAGAAATAGTTATTCTATTCAGCACAATTCTTTTCTCAGCCATTTAAAGAAATCATAATCTAACACATACCTAGCTAGATTACTTACTAAAAGTTCTAAGACTCCATTCCTGTTCTATCCCCGGTAAAGACAGACACACAGACAGACACACAGACCCTTTGTTTCTCTCCCTCCTCCCAGCTTTTGAAAGTATCTTGTCTCCTCATTGGTCATTTTGGTCAGGTGCCAGTGAGGTTACCTTTAGCTTCTTAACCCTTTACAGGTGAGAGGAGCTTTCCCCTGGCCAGGAGGGATTTCAAAGGGGTTTACCCTTCCCTTTATATTTATGACAGCAGGTCAAATAAACGTACCTCACTTTGAGCAGTCGGTGGTGAGGTCCTCAGTTTCTATGGGAGTTTGTTCCACACTCAAAGATGAGCCCCTGAGAGAGAGAGAGAGGGAGCTGTCTCCTATACAGATGGGCATGACCTTTGTGGGAAGAGAGTTCCATTGTACCAGATGAGTGGAGCTGACCACTGTCTTCATCCCAGAGCTTTAGGTGGTCTTCTAGGTATGCTGGCCCCAGGCAACTGAGCATCTTGAGCTTGACTTGATATTCTAGGGGATGCTAGCGAAGGACAGCTTTGATATGTGTGTGCACGGCAGACTGTGTGGCTGAAGAGTAGGGTTGCCAATTTTGGTTGGATGTGTTCCTGGAGATTTCATCATGATGTAATCTCTAATTAAAGATTAATCTTTACTTCCCAGAGACTCCAGGCCAATCTTGGAGCACTGGCAACCCTACTGAAGAGGCGTGCTGCAGGATCCTATTCTAGTTGGGGTTTCCTGAGGGCTGATGGTTTTGTGGGATTTAACAGCGAAGGAGAATAGACACCTAAAAGAACCTACTCTTCCACCAGAGAGGGCAAACTATCCCAAAGCTGTACAAAGATTTCTAGTCAGCAGCAGCTCAGAGCTGTGCATTGGTTTTGGTGATATCTTGTGATGTTTCCAACTTACCTCATTAGAAGTGCCCAAATTCTTCATGAATTAACCAGTGTTCATAGTCAAATGAACTCTTTTTTTTTAAAAAGAAACTTTGAAGAAGCCCACATTGAATAAATGTGTTAGAAAAGGTATATGTACACAGTTACCAGGAGTCTGTCTCTCTCTCTCTCATGGGCTTTATAGGCTTTAATGAGGAGGAAGAATTGGGCCAATAAGTATGGGAAGTTGTTTGTGTGCAGTATTTTGCACATTGCCTTACTGTTACTCTCCAGGATGGCTGAAAACCTAGGAACATGCCGATGCTGCTTGTCACTTCCGGTATCACTTTTTATTTGCCACATCTTTCAAGATGCACAGCAGCTTGCTCCTGTGTTAACAGAACCAGGAGGGGTGGACCAAGTAGAATGCCTCCCTTTCTATGCTAAAACTAGTTTGTTGTTCATTGTTTTTCAATGTTGCAGAGTTACTGTATGAGGGGCAGCATGCTATATCCAACACCTATTCAGAATCTCAAAGGAAACCCTGTACACCTGCTGGGGATGAGCAATAATGATGATGATGATCATTTTGCCAGCTGTGTAATGATCAGCATGGTCCTTACAGCTCATTTGGTGGATAGCATGTTAGCCTTGATAAAAGGACTCTCACAGGAAGTAAATTAAAAAAAAAAAAGTGCCCAGTGCATTTGAGTACCATTTTGAGGACACTCTGCCTATTCTGCACCCAGGCCTGAGGCACAAGACTGACCTATTACCTTGCAGATCAGATTCTAAAGGTGAAGTTGAAAGCTGTATTTGAAACCAATTGGTGAGAAGGATAAAAGAATGTCCTCTCTTGAGAGCAAGAGAGAGAGAGAGAGGTGTGTAGGGGCCAGATTTTGCCTGGCCCCATTGTGGGTGTATGGGGTCTGAAGAAGAAAGTTAAAGGAAACGTCTGCTCTCTTGAATCTCTCGTACAATGGGTAGAAGTGCAGAGACTGTTTCCTAGCATCTCCAGAGGTATACCACATCAAAATGAATGGAAAAGCAATGGGATCATGTCTCCTCTTTCCCATCCCACTTTGCACTGGCCTGCAGGGATGGGCGAGTGTTCTATATGGAGAGGGCAGCACCATCTGGAAGGGTGATGCATAGGGCATGCTATCCTGCTTGCAACCTGAGGTGGTGAAATTCTGTGCCATCCTCAACATGTACCCAAATGGCTGTCTAATTCTTCACAAATATCAGCGCTCTGTTTGGGAATGACCTGCTTTTATAAATGTGAAAAATAAAATGGTGTAACTTGTCTGCAGTTAGTTGATTTGCTTTTTGTGTGTGTTAGCATTCTGTTTGTGATAACAAGGCCACATATCAGTGGTGCCAACAGCTAATGGCACAGTTACCTAGAGATTGGCATCCGCATCATTATGCAGGTACAAGATAGCTGCAGCACCTCTGGTTATTTCTCCGTTTCATGGAAGTGCCTTTCCCCCATTCCACCTACTTACCTTGCTGTTAAATAAATGGATTGCACTACGTAAATGAATAAATCAGAAACTGCTCCACTGAGAAGCCTGGAGGGAAATAAGTCTGCCATTGTTATACTTCCTATGGGGTATCTTATCTGTCCATCTTTTTATGATAAAAATCAGGCTTAAACAAAGAAACTGAAGTTCCCTCTGTCCTTAACTGCTGTCTCGGTGCCCTCTATTTTTACACAAGAGAATGAGGAAGCACTGGATCTTTTTATGGGCTAATCCAATTACAGGAGGAGCAGATGGTAGCCCCTTTTTTTAGGTTTCCTAACACTTTCCATTCCACCTTTGTTGTGTGCAGCTGGCCTTTGAAATTCAGCATGGGCAAAAGCCCTCAGGCTAGGGAAGTGCCTTTTTCTTTGGCCATTGAACTTCGGTACAAGTTTGGCTGAGCTATTAGTTGTTGAAAACCATAATTTCCCTTCTGTCATTTCTGTTGCACAAGAGGATACTGGCAGTATGCCAATATAAATGAGCACGAAATTGTGAAAAGGCCAGGCCCATGCCATGGTCAAAGCAGCTGCGACAGCATAGCATGCCTGGGAACTGCTAGCAGTAGCAGAGTAGTTGAGGGGAAAGAAGTAGTACCCCCAGTCACCCTCCTGGGGCATCTGCTCAACCATCCCCCAAATCCAGCACCTGACCCTAGTGGCCTATCCCCTACTCTGGAATAACAGCTTGCTTCTGCTGCCCGCTAATCCAGTAGAACCCGGGTTATGAACACCTTGGGAATGGAGGTTTGTTCGTAACTTTGAACAAAACGTTATGGCTGTTCTTTTGAAAGTTTACAACTAAACATTGACTAAATACAGCTTTGAAACTTTACTATGCAGAAGAAAAATAGTGCTTTCCCTTTATTTTATTTTTAGTAGTTTGTTTAACATGATACTGCATTTGCTTCTTTTTTTTCTGGTCTCTGCCGGTGCCTGATTGTGTATTTCCAGTTCCAAATGAGGGGTGTGGTTGACTGGTGAGCTTGTAACTCTGAAGTTCGTAACTTTGAGGCTTTACTGTAGAGTTAGTCCTGTAGCTCAAAGGGCAGAGGTCTGTATTGCAGTGCTGAGGGTTCAGGGTTGATGACTGTGTATGATGTAAGGGTTGGTACAGTTGCATATAATTTAAAATTTTTTCCTTTTAAAAAAAATCTAGATGTTAAATACAAAAAGCCTGATACAAGAATATTTCAGTTGCAAAGTCAAGCACTTGACAATTAGGAAATGCTAGGCTGTAAGATTGGATTCTTCAGCCCCATTGTGTATGCACCGTGGCAGTCTTTAATTACATGATGTACAGTTTTTTCCACAGGATCCTTGCCTCATTCAGTACGGGGGGAGGGGGAGATGCACAAGGGGGCAGAAGAACGGTTGCACAAGCAACCTTAAATTTGGCATCTCCTAGCTTTCAAGTGCTTCATATTGGCTCCTAAATCTTTTAACTCAAGTAAAGAGTAGGAAGGATAAAAAATATATCAATAACACACAAACTTGTGCTAAGCAAAAGAAAGTTACCGGCAAGAGAATTAACCTACGACATTGCCTTCAGCAGAAGTATTACTTTTTTTAAAAAATAATGCTTGTAAAATTTAGCCACTTTAAAGTATAATTGAAGACTCCTGTGGAAGGTATTTCTTATTTTCTAATTTTCAACTTCATGTTGAGAACTTTGTTCCTTACGCAGACAATTAATAACTCTCTCATGTCACATTTTTAACTTTGCTTTCCCCAATTATTATTTTCGAATTCTGCCATGCTATGACGGCTTAGGCAGCGGTATTGGAACAATTTTTATAGTGGATCTGAGAGAAAGACCATTGAACAAATCTGGAAAATGCACGGATTCAGTATATCCTCCTGGAAACCTCTCCAGTGGAGACCCAGCTATAAGTTAACAGTGCTTTTCCCTTGCAGAATACCCATGGATAAAAAGTACAGATATCACCGACCCTTCTCCAAAGTGAATTCCTCTCGAAGTGTAGCTGCCCCACCCCTTCCTGATGAGTGTGAATGCAAATTGTAATTTACATCTAGGTCAGTGGGATGGGGAGTGAATCAAAACATCATTCTTCTTTGTCCCAGTTTCCTAACATGTCATACTTGAAATAGAGTTTGGGGTATGATAATACCTAGCTCCACTTCCTCCTGGAGGCCTACAGGTGATAAGACCTATTGGTACTGAGAGCTCAAAGGCACTTACCTATTGTTCAAATGATGGAGGTGCTTTAGGAACTGAAGGTTATAGACTGTATTCTCCAGTGTCAAGTATGAACCCGTTGTCTACATATATGTAGCCATGAAATTCTTTACAAAGACAAGTTGTAGGATATTTTTATTATAGTCTAGAGCATGGGAGGACCTTTGTAGAAGCTGGAAACCCTAGGTTTTCCTGGTGCTCTTTCATTAAAATCTAATTACCCAAAGTGCCAATGTTTTCAGTTTCTGCTACTTCGGGTTGTTTTTATTCCATTTTTTTCTGTAGAATGTTCCTGAAGGGGGAATGAGGTGAACCTTTTCACTGAGGGCATATTTGCTTCACTGCCTCTTCAGGGTCACCCTCATGTCCACCATGCTAGTGAAGATTAAAACAGAATTTGAATTTGAAGGAATATGTCCATAGATAAAGAACTGGACCATATAATTTGTGTGCAAGAATTTTAAAGATTTATTCAATTAGCCTAAGATGAGAACTTTTATTTCACACTTTTAGTTTCTAAAATTTTTTTGGAAAAATAAATGCCTGCAGAGCACTTTATATATAGTAGCTGGTGACCTTGTGACATAAGACTTCCCTCTACAGGAAATGGTCTGGCTAGCAGTCAGACCAAACAGAGACAAAAACACAAAGAATTCCCAGAGTTTCAATCCAGCTGTTGCTTAGTTGAAAGCTACTTTTCTGGTACTGGAAACACTTGTTTAAAAAAAAAAAAAGGCAAGAAATCCATAAGTCAAAAAAATCAAAAAAACACTATTGTAGTTAATTTCAGTTGAAAGATAATTTTTTAGTAAATCTGCAAACTGAAATACAATATTTCCCAATGTGCTTTTTTATAAAAGCTTCAGTGCGAACACATCAGAACACTTTCTATAGGAACTGAGATTAAGCCTTCCAAACTCAGCCTGACAAATTTAGGCTTGAATACACTCCCCTCAGTCAGAATATATGCTTCTATTGAAATCAATCGGAGTTTTGCTTGAGGAGGACTGCAGGACAGGCACCATAACTTGCATCCATTGTTTTTAAAGCTTAAAAAGTTTGGCATTGTTGAGGGGGGTGTTTTTCAGACATATTAAAATAAAGGACTTTAAAGAAAGCATAGTGCTTGACTTTAGCTCAGGTCTACGGTGGCAGGGCAGAACAGAAGGGCATGTTCCTTCACTTGTACAAACTCTTTATTCACAAAGTATCTAACAAATAGCATCCACTTTTGTTCTGCTAAACCACAGCAGACCTGAGCTAAAGGGAATCTCTAATCTTTCTTTAGAAAGACCTTATTTCAAGGTTGGTGCAAAATATGCTCCGAACAACCCTGAACATCCGAGCCTTATATTTTACCCTGAACATCAATTTTAAGTGGATTTGAAGTGAACAAAACTACCAACCTGAGCTGCTGCTCCTGTCTAACCGAAGACTGGTGGTGCACTGGACTGATCCTCATATGATGGCACCATCTGCTTCTTCAGATAAGTACAGTGGGCCAGCAATGGAGCTAGGCCAACGTATACCAGCTGAGGCTCTGGCATACTTTAGTTATTCTTCTACTTCTGTTAGTTTCAGAAAATCCCTTTCCATGTGTATGATGCAGGACTTTCTTATGGATTGTGAAGAGAGACAATAGCGTTGATTATTGTATCATTTTACACCAGTTTTACACTGCTGCAACTCCACTGACTTCAGTGAATTACACCACGGTAGATGGGAAGCAAATTGGGCCCAGTAGGTCTAGGCTTGTGAACAACCATTTCCCCACTTCTCCATGGGATGCTAATTTTGTGACAATTTAAATGCCAGCCCTGAAATCTATTTTACTGAATCTGAGCCTTGGGAGATCAAATTACTGGGCTGAGTAGAGTAGTTGGGTGATAGGGCTTCTGCACTACCCTGGTGAAGTGGGCGAGCGAAAGGATCTGAGTCCTCGCTCCCACTTCCTTTACACAGTGGCCTCCCTGCCCTTGAGGACTCCCCTTCCACTCTCCTGTCTGCCAGAGTCCTTGTAACCCCAACAAGGCTGGGCCCAGGATTCCTGGGGGTTCGACCCCCATCCCTGCTGTGGTCACCTAGGACAGGGGCTAGGGTGTCCCCACTCCGGGGTACTCTCTCTGCGCTGGGCACTTCTCTGACCTAATGTAATGTACTCAATGCTTTTTTTGCCTCTGTCTTCATGGTCAGCTCCCAGGCTACTGCACTGGGCAGCACAGCATGGGGAGGAGGTGACCAGCCCTCTGTGGAGAAAGAAGTGGTTTGGGACTATTTAGAAAAGCTGGACGTGCACAAGTCCATGGGGCCGGATGCGTTGCATCCGAGAGTGCTAAAGGAGTTGGCGGCTGTGATTGCAGAGCCATTGGCCATTATCTTTGAAAACTCATGGCAATCGGGGGAAGTCCCGGACGACTGGAAAAAGGCTAAAGTAGTGCCCATCTTTAAAAAAGGGAAGAAGGGGGATCCTGGGAACTACAGGCCAGTCAGCCTCACCTCCGTCCCTGGAAAAACCATGGAGCAGGTCTTCAAGGAATCACTTCTGAAGCACTTAGAGGAGAGGAAAGTGATCAGGAACAGTCAGCATGGATTCACCAAGGGCAAGTCATGCCTGACTAATCTAATTGCCTTCTATGACGAGATAACTGGCTTTGTGGATGAAGGGAAAGCAGTGGACGTGTTGTTCCTTGACTTTAGCAAAGCTTTTGACACGGTCTCCCACAGTATTCTTGCCAGCAAGTTGAAGTAGTATGGGCTGGATGAATGAACTATAAGGTGGATAGAAAGCTGGCTAGATTGTCGGGCTCAACGGGTAGTGATCAATGGCTCCATGTCTAGTTGGCAGCTGGTATCAAGTGGAGTGCCCCAAGGGTCAGTCCTGGGGCCGGTTTTGTTCAATATCTTCATAAATGATCCAGAGGATGGTGTGGATTGTGCCCTCAGCAATCTTGCAGATGACACTAAACTGGGAAGAGAGGTAGATACGCTGGAGGGGAGGGATAGGATACAGAGGGACCTAGACAAATTGGAGGATTGGGCCAAAAGAAATCTGATGAGGTTCAACAAGGACAAGTGCAGAGTCCTGCACTTAGGATGGAAGAATCCCATGCACTGCTACAGACTAGGGACCGAATGGCTCGGCAGCAGTTCTGCAGAAAAGGACCTAGGGGTGACAGTGGGCGAGAAGCTGGATATGAGTCAACAGTGTGCCCTTGTTGCCAAGAAGGCCAATGGCATTTTGGGATGTATAAGTAGGGGCATAGCCAGCAGATTGAGGGACGTGATCGTTCCCCTCTGTTCGACATTGGTGAGGCCTCATCTGGAGTACTGTGTCCAGTTTTGGGCTCCACACTACAAGAAGGATGTGGAAAAATTGGAAAGAGTCCAGCGGAGGGCAACAAAAATGATTAGGGGACTGGAACACATGAGTTATGAGGAGAGGCTGAGGGAAGTGGGGAAGTTTAGTCTACGGAAGAGAAGAATGAGGGGGGATTTGATAGCTGCTTTCAACTAGCTGAAAGGGGGTTCCAAAGAGGATTGCTCTAGACTGTTCTCAGTGGTAGCAGATGATAGAACAAGGAGTAATGGTCTCAAGTTGCAGTGGGGGAGGTTTAGGTTGGATATTAGGAAAAACTTTTTCACTAGGAAGGTGGTGAAACACTGGAATGCGTTACCTAGGGAGGTGGTGGAATCTCCTTCCTTAGAAGTTTTTAAGGTCAGGCTTGACAAAGCCCTGGCTGGGATGATTTCATTGGGGATCGGTCCTGCTTTGAGCAGGGGGTTGGACTGGATGACCTTCTGAGGTCCCTTCCAACCCTGATATTCTATGACCCACTGACCGTTACATACAAGTTAAAGCAAATGCAAGTTATTTAATCAACAATCAATTTTAAAAAAAATAAGGAAAAATGGGAAAGGTTAAAGGAAACGCATCAACCCGCTCTGTGGCAGGGAACATCACAAACAGTGTCTCTGGAATGTCAGGGCAGTTCACAGTCTGTTCCTTGTAAGTCCCAGGCCGCCTTCTCAGGCTTGGGCTGCGCTGCAGGGATGCTGTGGGTTGGACACTTGCTCTGGTGGTGGCCACACGCTCTCAGGCTCTAAGTGGTAGGACCCTTCTTCCCGGGCTGCTGCTTTGGCCCCTCTGCCTCTGGTTGCTACAGCTCTGCTCCCAGGACAGGTCTGCTCTGCAGGCTGCTTCTGTGACTCTGCTCCCAGCACTGACCTGCTTCCTGGGCTGCTTTTCTGGCCCCTCTGGCTCTGGTTGCTGCAGCTCTGCTCCCAGGACAGGGTCTGCTCTCCCTGGGCTGCTTTTCTGGCCCCTCTGGATCTGGCCCAACTCTGCTCTGCAGCTTAGCCTGGGCCCCTGCTTTCTCCTTAGCTCAGCCCCACTCTGTCTGACCCAGGCAAATCCAGCTCACACCGAGGACGGGACCTCCCCGGCCTCCTGACTCTCTCTGATTAGCCTGCCCGCCCTGTCATTCAGGCTGACCTGGAACATTGGCCTCTTCCCATTGTTCCTGGGGACTGTCACTCTCAGGGTCCTGGTTTCCCATAGACCCTTCCCCTTTTAGTACTGGGAGCTAGCCAACCAAAACACCTCCACTGAATGTTAGTAAGGGGGCAACAGTCCCCTTACACTTGCTATCCACTACTACAAACAACTTAGCATCAGGTTTTTCCTTCTGCTTAAAAATAAAAATACATTAAAAATGTCTCTCTGGTAGAATGCCCTTTATGAGGAAATAATTCTAGAACACTGATTTCCAGATTCGGAATGACAGTAAAATGGATTTTTTTAAATCCTTGTATTAAGAACACAAAACCAAAACAACAAGGATGGGAGTTCTCAGACAGATGATTTTTTAAAATGCAGAGCTCCTATAAATTCAGTCATCTGATGGGCAACAAATTGTTCACCATGATAGGGGACTGTACACCAATCATGCCTAAATGATATGTACTGCTACACGGCCACCTAATGATGAGGTGGATAAGGAAGCAGTAGCAGTATTACCAGTGATGTGCTCGCAACTGGTGACGTGCTTTTTGATGTACAAAAAGAAAAATCTAAAAATGGCTAGCTCATCTGAAGTCTCTTGTGTTTATGTCCTACATATTAAAACGGGAACTTCTGAAAGGCTTGAACATGGACTGCAAAAGATGAATGAGTGGAAAGCATGTGTAGGCCTTTCAAAGGTAATACCCTAGAGAGTAGAGTTAACCTCACCAAAGTTGAACATTCACTTGAATGCTTTTGGTTTCGTTGAGATTCAACCATTCTACCAGCTTTGATGTTTTTTTGTGTAGAACAGGTTGTTTGACAATAATTGACTTCTACACAGCATAGAGGAACTGTTTGTGTCAACTCACATTTTTAAAAATGTAAAATTAGTAGCCTTGTTCACTACCTGTTAAACATGTCCAGTAAATGTGCAATCATCATAGTTTGTGCATTTTATTAAGATCTTTCTAGTGTAATATTTTCATAAATATATCCCCCAAATCATAACTCATTTTAAATATTTGTGAAAAGATATCTCTCTACCGTAATTTTAAAACAAATATTCTTTGCTTCTAGATCCAAGGTCAGATATTCAAAGCTGGGCATATGCAATTGCATGCATGCTTCTGTTTCCCCAGTTTGTGTGCAAGTAGCCTATGAATGTTTGCAAACCAGGTATCTAAGTGCACATAGCCAACTAGGAGCCTAGCTGGCTGTTTGCCTGTGTAAGTAACCAATATGCATGTACACATTGGATGTTTATGCATATCCTTTCGCAATACACAAAGTATCAGCGGTTGTGTACACCAGACTTCGAAAAATGGGTCCCCATTGTTTATTTTAAAAGATTCAGTCTGTATTTTACATTAGTAACGAAAGGTGGTATTATAATCTGCAATCACAGTGAAATTAAATTGCAAAAGGCAAGATTGAGCCCATAATTAGCACACAGGATGCAGGAGGTGATTAGCTACTACAATGATAGACGTGGTTTAGGAATAAAGATAACAGTCTTGCCAACCCCAAATGTTTATTTTCCCCGTCTTTTTTTTTTTCACCTTTAGTGAAAGCTGCCCACCATCAATGTGCATTTGTGTGTAATCATCTCAGAGTCAAAATTCCACCTTAATTACATGCATTAAAATGTAGCCTCCCTGTTCACTAACTGGTGTGGACCTGCCAGTCTAACCTCCTTCCCCCTCCCTACCAATACAATAGATAACTGGCCCACTCACATTCTCACAGAATTGCTCCCCATATTTCCCTCTTTCCCCTCAGTCTCCTAGCCATCACATTCTCTTCTCTGCCTCTTACTCCCTGTACTGCCCCCAGTCTACCGCTTGTTCCCTATATTCCCTTAGCACCTCATAGTTTCCAGTTTTGTTCCCCAATACATCCTCCCTCCCTGCTGACTCATGGTCCCATTTACTGTACCTCCATGTTCTCCTATCCTATGCCTGGTCTCACCAGCCTACTGAGGAGCTACCATCTTGTCTGAAGGCAGCATGGTGTCAGCCCCACTGAAAACAATGGGAAATGGCATCCATCTTTGCTGGGGCAGCCTGCTTTTCACCAACAAAGGCAAACTGGATATAGTGGCCATCTTGCTGAGGATGGTGGCCATTTTGGAAAAAGGGCAAACCTGAGTTGGAATGTAGAAATGAAAAATTCATGAGACTCTTAAGTGGAACCCCTCTTTCCCCGCCCGCAATATTGCTGCAATCACTACTGGTTGTAGTGCTCACTGCTGTGAGTCGTCCAAGTACGCTTTGGCAATGAGTGTATTAAGGTTGAGCCCCGTGATAGTACGGTTAAGGTGTTAATGTCATGCATGTTATGAGTTGTTGATTTATAAAGATTGAGGATGAAACTCACTGCAGATAGATAGTTGGTAAGGGGATAGCGGCAGGGTAAAGCACTCTTTGTCTGGGCAGTGAAACCTTTTCTGAGGTTCCTTTGTTATTGCAAAGCAGCAACAAAAGGAGGGCTCATTCCTAGGCACAACTTTCAAGGCCATGTGGTCCTGGGATGTACAGTTTTCAACGTAAGGATTTCCTAGGTGAAAAGCCCCGGGGCTGAGCTGGAACAAGGAACAGTGTGTTTTTAAGCAGTGAAACTTCAGGAGATATCAAAGAGACAGAGCCCCAAGACAGCCACTTTTTGGTGCCAGGGTAGCGGTGCCATTGTTGAGATTTCAGCAAGAGATCATTGCGGGTGTGCAATTTGTAGCCATTTCTGTTCAAGGAAATGGAACTTGTGTTTATTTTGTAAATTACACTTGGTAAATACCAGACTTTGCCTCACCAAGGTCCCCTCCAATGTGAAACTGACCTGCAAGAACCCAAACCTGCTACCAGTTGGCAAAGAGGCGAGAATACATTTTTCCTACAGTGTGTGAATATTTTCATCTTCCTGTCTAAACAAGTGCCCCTCCACTTTTGGCAAGTGTGGTACAATGGCATACATTTCCTTCTTAATGATTAGGACTCTTTACATAATCCACTTTGGAGGATTTAATCAGAGTTGTTTTGTGGACAAAAAGGGTGTTTCCTGTTGTCCACAATGGAACTCTTACTGCCACTCTAACTACACGACTGATTATAGGCTGTAGATTTTTAATGTTAATAGCAAAATACAGTACATGACCATCTCCTGTATGGAAAATATTTACATACAAATGTGTTGCTGATGAATAGCAATTTATTTTCTCAAATGGAAGGCTGTTCACAGTTTTAGATTTAGGAAGCATTTTCTGTGTTTGATTTTTCAAAGAGCCAGACACTGCATTCTGAGAGATACCATGCCTACTGCAAGACAGATAAGTAAATAACATCCAAGGATTTAATTCTAGAACATTTCCTCATTCAGGCTTTTGTCCAGGCACATTTGAATGGTCTCTTACCTTTATGTTGATCATTATTTTTACATTACAAAAAAATAATGTACATTTTCTTGCAGTTGCTATCAGGCTTGGCAGATGCGGCTTTTACTTGTAGGGACACAATTGTATAGAATTGTATTTGTTTTTGTATGCAGGGCATTTATCATCATTGCTGGGAGATGGTTAACATAAGGTAAATACTACAGTTACAGGAAGGCTAAAAGCTAAGTTAGTTTCATTAAAAGAAGCCTACTCAGCTACCAGCTGTGCAGTGCAGGCATTTAAATGTACAACCTGCAGGGCGCAGTCCTGCTGTAAAATAGGCATTTTCTTAATTACATACATACGAAGGACCTCGTTCTCAAATAAATGGCTTATCTTTGTACATATGCTGAAGGAAAGAAGGCTGCATGTTTTGACAGGCTATATAGACACGGTTTTGAATGTGAATTTGCAACAAAAATCAGGGTGTACGAAGGACTGCAGCATGCATGCAGGCTTCTAGTGTGGCTGTCTTGATGACATACTATTTCCAAATACAAAGAAGGTGTTATCTTCCATTTCTTACCAGTAAAGAGCGTGCCTAGAGAAAAGATCATGGTAGGAGTTTTCTTAAAAAAAAAAGTGGACACACCATTTTCATCACCTTATTTCTCTCCCCACACCAGCACTTTATCTACAAAATTGCCCTTCTGAGTTGAGTCCTGTGGAAGAATCAGCTAAGGAATTGAAACAACACTTCTTTGTTCTTCAGTGGTATTGCACAACTGCTTTAGAAACAGACCTGGCAGTGCTATGAATATGTTTGGAGTAAAATGAGATTGGCAAAGTGCTGATTCACTATCCCCAGGATTGCTGGAGTGCTGCTGTTGTGATTTTACTTAATTCAAAGTCGTACTGAAAAAGGACGACGTAGATGTCTAGCGGATAGAAATTGTGTTGCTCAGATGTACCAGGTAAATTAGCAGCAAAATGAGATTGGCCTACTCCCTAGTGAGTAGATGTCTGTGTTCCGTCACCTTACGAGTGAGACAGTCCCATTACGTGAGGCATAGAGATGGATTTTCCGCTCTCCTACAGAGATGTCAAAGAGCCTGCATTCAAAATGGTGGCACTGTGGTCATCTAAAAACATACAGGCATTATTATAATTAGTAATGATCCTTGGCTGTATGCATATGGAAACCATACACATTGTCTAGATCAAGCTTGGGGAGCGGAATTCATTATTTTCTACAAAAGCTATATACCTCTATTCATCAGATATCAGTAGTATTAGAACTTACGTCATCTTTGTAAACCAGCTACTTTAGCTTTGTAAATTATTCATTCCAAAATTGAAAACACTCGAGATTGATGTTTGTGGGGCCATCTTTTCATTTTTGTTTTTTAATTGCCTCAATGAAAGTTTTCATGGCAGTTGCATTTTTTTTCTTTTTCATTTTTAGACAAACATTCTAATGCAGCCTTCATGTTTCATGCATTTTTCTGTTTCAAAGCTAGGTTATTCAGGTTAGGTTTTGTCTCATGTTGAAATCGTGCGTCATTTCCTTTAGGTTCCCTGATTTGCTGTGCCTACAATACTCTCAGGAGAGTTAACAGAAGCCATTTTGATATTTCCTCTCAGGCCTGTGTGGGAAAGGAAGAGGAGGTATTCTCCCAGACAATACCAGTGGGGAGCAGACCTACCCACCAAAGATATTGATGTGGTTTAATAGTCCAGTGATCTTTCCCATACCCTGACAAAAGATGGTGAAACTAGACAGAATGGGATGGAGATTGTCAGAGGAAGGGTCTCCTGCGAAGCCAATTGGTGGAAATGATTGTGTTGGGATAGAAATCCATGGAACTTGCTGCAGACCTGCTCATTGGTTAGGTTGGTTAAACATTTAGGCTTTTGGATGCTTATATAAAATGAGCTCTGAAACATGAGTTGTTCGCTAGTTTCGTATGTATTTTTCCAATGCTGAGGCTGGTTTACTCCATGCTTTTCTCTGTCCTATATTTTTGCAGTGTTGAGGCTGTTTTATTAGGTGGTTTGGGTTTTTTTACAGCTATATAGTATTGCTTTGGGGTTGCTGAGGTTTGCATTTTTAAAATTGTCCTTGTAGCCCTAGAAGTAAGTGAATAATTATTTAAAGGGGAAAAGGAGATTATTCAGTTTGGGAATCAAGGTTAAACAAGGTAAATTTAGAAAGTGTGAAATATTCCATATTCCTGGAGGCAATGAATCTAAAACCAAAACCACCTTTCTGCTTCTCATTTCTAGCTTTCAAGGAGCTGGAATAGTGTAGTTGTAACAATGTCAGTCTCAGGGGATTACCTCACCCGCCTTGTGACTCAAATAGTGGGAATGACAGTTAATTTCTAATTCTGCATTATACATAAAAATATTTTTCTTGCATTGGTTGGTGGGAGTAGCCTTTTGGTTCTTCTTACTTTAATTTTAGATTTCACATGCATGACAACCCACTTCATTCTCTGTCACATCTGAGGTAACCTGCTGTGAAGGTCAGTTTATCTGAAGCTGCTTCTGCCCAATATCAACTATATAGACTTTAAGGCCAGAAGGGAGTATCATGATCATCTAGTCCGGGATTGGCAACCTTCGGCATGCAGCCCATCAGGGTAATCCACTGGCGGGCCACAAGACATTTTGTTTACGTTCACTGTCCGCAGGCACGGCCCCCCACAGCTCCCAGTGGCCGCGATTTGCCATGGCACTTAACATAAATAATTCCTTTCCCTCCCTGGTATTTATCCCTCTGGTGTATGTATAGAGAGAGCAGTCATATCTCTGCTCAGCTTTCATTTGGTTGGGCTAAACAAGCCAAGCTCTTTGTCGCCTCTCATGAGGTAGGTTTTCCATTCTTCTGATCATCCTAGTAGCCCTTCTCTGTGTAACCCACACACCTCCTGGGTGTGGTGTTCTGTCCCATCTAGTGGCACTGAGAGCACTTAGCGAGTTAAATGAGTCTGCTCTACAGCCTTACCTAAGAAGTAGTTGGCTTTTAGCTCATGCAGTAGAGGCTCATGCACTAAGCTCCCGAGGTCCCTGGTTCAATCCTGCCCGTTGACGATGGGGGTCTGTTGGCATTACATCTGCACCAGTTTCAGTGTGAATTTATCTTTTTTAATCATGGAAGACCAGAAGTGCACACAGCATTCTAGATGAGGTCTCACTAGTGCCTTATATAAGGGTACTAACACTCCCCTATCTCTACTGGAAATACCTTACCTGATCCTAGGTTTGCATTAGCCTTTTTCACATCACATTGGCAGTTCATAGTCCTCCTGTGATCAAACAATACACCCGTCTTTCTCCTTTTCTGTCACTTCCAGCTGATAAACCCCCAGCTTATAGCCTTTATCATTTTTCATTGTTCATTGACACCATCCCCTGTAATCCTTGCATTACTGAAACAGCTTAATGTTTTATACCCAATTGCCATATGAGGCTTTAGAAATTTAGCCTATGTGAGAAACAGGTGTAGCTCTGCCAGCAAAATGGCGAGGTGCTCACAAGTAGACTTCAGAAAGACACAATAGCAGCTTTTTCTTCTCTTCGTTCAGGCGGATGCCTTTTTAAACAGTGTTAAAATGCATCAAAATGCCAGCCATTATAAAATTCCTTGAGATGCCAAGAAAATGAGGTAAGTAAAATTAGTGGCAATTGTGAACAGACTACATTCTACTGAGACATATTAGCAAGACAGCTCCCCTGAGACTGCCTGGCTTTTAGGGGAAGGCATCTATACTATTGTACTAGCAAGCTGGTGAAAGCTCATGGTTTAATCATAAGACATGGGAGTTTTATTTTAAAACTTGAGTTCTCATAATTTCAATATTTTATATGGAAATTTCGCTGTTTTCTTAAGGCCATGCCCTAGTTGCTTATTATTTTACCCTATTCTCCTTGAAGACCAGGTTTGAATTTTTACAAATGTTGCACTGAAGCCTCACTTCTGCATTTATTATTCAAAGAAAATGTTCTTCAAACGAGAAACTGCGCCACCTAAAACAAATATAACAAAATCCCAACAGAATCCAAATACTAATATAAGAGGGTGCAAAATAAACCAGTATACTGAAGCACAGGAAATAGAAAGATGTATTTGAGAGTTGTGAAAATACATTTAAAACATTGAGCTGAACTCCGTTCCAGTTATTTGCCCCTGCTCCCTGATTTGAATATCCCCGAACTTTTAAGAGGGTTCAAAATCTGTATGTTACATTTTTTTAAAGTCAAATTAAAAAAAATATAAGATTTTATGTCTATGATATTGAAAGTGACAAGTGTTTTTTGGTGTCTTGGTTCCAGAACCTAAATGGCTAGTTACAAACCTTGATCCCCCAACCTTCGCATCAGATATCACTACTTCCCCTTCCTTTGTCTCAGCAGAACACTACAGAAAGTACAATGGGAGTGAGGGAGTGAGGTAGGTGTGTATGTTGCTCGGGTCTCCACTGTTCATGTGGCACAGTTAGCTCACTCTCTCTTCAGAGGTTTGAAGGAAGAATTATGAGCTTTTGAAAGTTTTCAGCAGCACCTCTTTCTCCCAAGAGCTAACCCTACTAGTCAAGGTGAAAAATACCCATGCTGCTGAATAAAGCTTATGCCTGCCCCATGCCCCCAATCATTTCTGCCCTCTAACAAGCCAATCCTGTCTTCTAAAGAATAATTAGTAGTAATAATAAGATTCTCCCCTTCACCTTGCTTTGCCCCTTCTCCGAGGCCCGGCCTCCCACTCACTCTATCCCCCCTCCCTTGGTCACTTGCTCTCCCCCACCCACCCTCGCTTTCACTGGGCTGGGGTTGGGGTACGGAAGGAGGTGAGGGCTCTGGCTGGGGGTGCAAGCTCCAGGGTGGGGCCGGGCGGTTTGGGATGCAGGAGGGGCCAAGGGGTTTGGAATGTGGGAGCCATTGAACCAATCTGTAAACCCTGCATATAATGGAAACCACTTCAAGCCAGGGAGTGCACCCTGCACCCCTAGTTCCAGCACCTATTCCTGTATCTGGGCCCTGCTTCACGCTACTCCTTATTCTGCTCCTGTGAAAACAGCAGTGGCTCCAGCCATTCTGCTCCATCACTTTCCAGTCCCCACCTCTCATGAAAAACTGGTTATGTCTGAGCCCTTCACTCTTTAACTTTCCACGTCTCCTAATAGTGCTTGAGCTGCTCTGCTCCCTCTCCTGTCTCTTCCTGTTACTTGCACTTGTTCCCAGCCTTCCTGCCTGTCCCTTCTAATGGTGGCTGGGGCCCAGATAGAGGGGGAGTCCTTGCAAATCTGGATGCCCTTGCCACTGCAGATTTTGCAGCTGTGTGAAGCGATGCTGAATGTAGACCTCCTCGTGGTACACAAGCCACTGAACAGCCATGGTAAAAGAATAACTTTCAATCTCTTCTGACCTGGCTTGGATTTGAATCTGTGAATGTTTATTAAACATGTTTACTATTTAAGAGGTATTTTGTTTCAAGTTCAGCATGGTTTGTTACAGAGGCTCTATGTGTAGGTGTCCGCATTTGTGTAAACCCCTGTCTTAGTTTAGAACTTGACTGTAATCTGCTTTGCACAGAAGCTTTTCACGTAAGGGGTGTAATATGTTCTTTCAGTGTGTGTGTGTGTGTGTGTGTAAAACTGCCATTAGGATTAAATATGTGTTACACGTGTTCATCAGAGCAGAAACTCTCCTTCCATAAGCTTAGCCTGGGGCACAGTTTCTGTTTTTGAATGGCCAAGGTGTGAAAATGGAAAAAGCACCCACAGAATTATTGTGGGTTTTTTAGTTACTCTTCTGTATTGCACTTGCTCATCAGCAACTAGGCCTGAGTGCAGCCTAATGCCTTTATTTTGAAAAGAGAGAGCCAAGTAAAATCAGCCAAGTGATTTTGTCGATAAATAGATTTGGGTGCAGCACAATGCCTCTGGGTGAGTTGTCAGCATAAGGGACCGAACATCTGAATCTTAAGCATGAGATTTTATTACCTGAGTTAAGAGACCTAGGTCTCTAGGTCATCGCTGCAGTTGGCTCATCAACCTCTATATGGGCCCCAGCCACCATTACAAGGGGCAGAGCACTACAATGAGTGGGTATGGAATACATGTGCGTATAAATACACCTCCACATTGTGCTTGTGACTTCAGTGTTTACTCTCCTACTGTGGTACCCCAGAGAACAAAATAATCCAGTTTTGATCCCGCTGCCAGGAATGTAAATATATTCTGATTAACTTTTTTTTTAAAAAAATGAGAATATGTAGTAATGAAGTAGATACATTTCAATAAGGGCAGCACATGCTATTAATTCATATCTTAATGTGGAGCTAGGTAGGTAGATACATATTATGGGTTATACATGTATCTATATCAGTGACAAATTGCAAAGCTATGTGAAATGCATATTTATCGTACACCGCACTGTCTTTCTCTCCTACAAATAAATGCTGGGGCAGCAGGATTCGATGTGTGAGGAAATTTAAAAAGCTACCATTATTAACACAACAAAATCACCTGGCTTAAAATGTTTCCCGTCTCCTTCTCAAAGGTAGAATTTTCTCATCAAAATTACACCGTTTTTCAACACTCCTTTTGGTAACTTGTATAACTGTCTTATGATGCAGACTAACATGGTTACCCCCAATACTTGTCTTATAATACAGTACAATAAAATAATTCCAAACACCCGCTGATTTAAAAAAGCCCCTTTATATCCCACACTATCATGGATTTCCTATCACTTTGCCTGCCTATATACACTACATCAAAGTCCACAGAATTTTCTTGTGGGTTTGCTTACTTAAACTGATAGATTTACAAAATTTCTTGTTGGATGTCATCGTAAATTTTGGAAATGACAGAATATTTTAATATCCAACTAGCGAACATTTATCACCATAAGAATAATGCTATGATTTTAGTGGAATCTAAATTGACTGCACTAACATTAGTAAATCTGACACCAAGATATATACCTTTAAGCAATTGGTATTACATATAGCACCACCTCTTCATTTCTAATTATAGAATACAATCAACAGTTGTGTTCACCACAGGAACTTTGCTGAGACAGGAGTTTGTTTCATTTTAAGTGATAAAGCTATTCAGTTGGAAAAACTATAAAAGATTTTAAATGTTTTATTTTTTCTCTTCATTTTAGACACCCCTCCCCGCCCCAGAATTTGACAATATCAGTAGATCTCTTCTGTTTGTATTGCTGTGTGCAATTTTTGTCATACTTGGGAAAACCATTTGTAGAACTCACTTTGTATCTTTTACATTTACTGTATTGTATAAGTTACAAAATTGTTATTAGCAACATTTTTGCAAATTCTATCAATGGGAAATGCTTGCACTAGAAAATCGAGCATGAGTCCATGCAGAAAATAAATTAACATAAGTGATTCTCTCTGCAAGCCTTACCAATGCATCAGGGGCCTAGTAAACCCATAGTCTTACTGCATAGTAAATACAGAATTCCCATTGCAGATTTGCTACTCGGGTGAACATTTGTTAAAGGACGGAGAGAGGTCCAGGGGTGATAGTAACTTAAAGGACTTACTGGCATGCTGGAGTCCTGAGCGGGGGTGTGGCCTCAAACAGAAGAGGCGGGACCTTTAAATCACCCCTGGAGCTCCCAGCTGCAGAGGCGGCTGGGAGCCCCAGGGCTCCAGCAGCGGAGCTTGGGAGGCAATTTAAAGGGCCCGAGGCTCTGGCCGCCGCAGGGAGCCCTGGGCCCTTTAAATCGCCAGCCTGGGGAACTGCTTACTTTCAGTCCGGCTTACTTTCACCTCTGGAGAGGTCATGCCACTAAGACTGTACCCTTGCTGATAGCCAGAAGTTATTCATTTAACAGATTAAATGGTCTATATATATTAGACCGTTTGGGATGCAAACTATATATTCACTTATTACTTTTATTTGTTTAAAAGGATTTTGTGTGACTGTTTGATTTGAATATCTATGCAGAATGCATTTAACAGGTTAGTTCTTTTAGCATTTTCATTTCACAGCTTGTATTCAATTCTCCCCATGTTTTTGCCTTTTCTGATAACCTTCTCAATTTAAAAACACACAGGTACTCTAAAGCCCAACTAGTTTTATCTCTGTAAATAGTAGTTCTCTGCTTCTTTACTATCCTATAACCTTTTTCACTTTCTGGAGAAAGTTGATGTCAAGGCCATGTATTCATACTGTAGGTAGGAGGAACCCCCTCACTTAGAATGGCAGAAATTTGCCTGTAGAAATGCAAGCTACCCTGTTGCGATCTTCAGTCCATTTACAATTTGTCTGTTTCTGGAATATCTTGGTTGGTTTGGTACCATATCAAAAGATGTGTCCTGTAATCAACTGCATCTAAAAGCCATTTAGATTCATAATGTAATATTTGCATATTAGTTCAGCAAATACCATGCAGTAATGAATGTTAACTTGAACGTATGTCTCCATTAGTTATTGATTTAACTGCAAAAATCATCTGATTGTTCATTCAAAATGAGACTTATTTTACTGTGGTAAGAGATCTACATTTTCATTTTAAATATTAGGTATCTAAAAAGGTTTCTTGTGTATAGCATTAATAAGGTAGTGTATGAATTTCTTCCAGTCAATGTAAGTGTAAGACACTGTCATTAATTAGTATGCATTGCCAGACTTTGATTACACCAGCTCTTTGACCTATTTTTAACAGAAACTAGGGCAGTCCTTTAGATTGCCTTTCCATGTCCCTGGACACCCTGCTGTGTTATGTTCTCCATATTTGACATTATAACACGCAAATACAGTGCCAAACTACAGAATATTCCTTGGGGGTTTTCACTGAAACACAGATGTAACAGATGTCTGCCCACTCTGAAGCGCACAGCAATTCCTGATAACAGTCACACTTGTAATTAATGATCCTTCTGCATGGCTTATTAAAGGCTGTTTTATTCAAGCGCACCTTTCAGAGCATACAGTGTAGCAGATCCTTCTGAAATAATGATTTTAAGATGGAACTGGGAAGAATTCTCCCCTTCACATTCTGCAGATCAGGCTGCAAAGACCTATTTAATGATTTGATAGCTAAAACTGTATGTTACCTTCATGTATAATATGAATCATTAAACATGTGTACGCTTTGTTGTCCATGCACGAGAGGCACACTCACTGCTCAATGAAAAGAAATGAGAAGTCTAGGAGCTGCGCTCAAGTAGAATATTTGGTAATTTACATGTAATGTGACTGACTCTGCTAGCAGTGGGCTTCAGGACATTTTAAATCTTGTAGGTTTGAAATATTCCTGGACAGGACCAAACATTTTATTGTATTTAAAACTGTTCTTTAATGGCTGACATTATCTTTGGGGGGATCTAAGAGCATATGAATGGCAGTTACTACCCAAGCTAAGCAGTCAGGTGAGCTGAACCATGCCAGAAGAAGAGCGGGAAGTTAAGGGCAAGTGAGTTTAGCACCAGTCACACTAGAGCACTCAGAAGGCAGCTGTGAGAGTGACAGGAGGAGGAGGAGAGGGAAATGACTGTCAGGAGCTGGGGGGACACAAAGCAAAACAAGGGAGCATGGAGCAGATGTTAAGAATGGAAAGGATACTTTAATTGTGGGGAGAGGTCTGACCTGGATTCTGAAACCGAGGATGAGAGGAAGGGCTTGGGGGTGGGGGGAGAGAGGCAAGCTTGGACAGCAGACAAAGGTACCAGTGGCTAAGAAAGGGATATTGAAGGAGTGAGGATAGATGATGGAAAGATGAGCTTTGTGGAGAGGGTGGGAGATGAAGGCGGGGGGTGGAGTGACAGTCTCAGAAATTGAACATGGTTGAACTGTGTTTACCCTCTTCCAGTGGACTAAAGTTCAGATGAAAACCATTGGAACCAGTATCTTAAACATTGAATTAAGACTTTTATTCAAATGTTGTTATACCCATTTCTGTTAAGAATAGTTCTGTCCATGAAAAATACACAGGTCACCATGTTATCCCCAGAGGCATTCCATGCCTCTTGGACTCTCCTTGCACTGAGCTCACCGAGTCACTTCACTGAAGTTAGCCCTTTCCCCCCCACTCCATTCCATCCTGGCAGCCACCTTCCATCTCTCTGCTACTCTCGGTGAAAATCTCGCTTTTAGGTAGTGGGACTAGCACATCAGAGGTGACATAAGAATGGCCAGGCTGGGTCAGACCAAAGGTCCACCTAGCCCACTATCCTGTCTTCAGACAGTGGCCAATAACCTTTCACCCTCTGTTTTTCTTCCCCCTATACGCCCCCATCAACCTGCTTACATTATTTACATACAATAATCCTATTGGATTAAATTAAATGAGTCAGCAAATTGTGATATCAGGCCATGCACACACAGACTGACTGGCTAGGGTAAAAGCAATGCCCCTTATAGATGACAAGACCAGCAAAAATATATTAGTCCCATTATTGATAAGAAATGTTTCGTGCTTGTCTTTATGAAGGCAAGATATGGACTATGGATAAAGGAGTGGTGATTAGACACAAAAACCCATTTTTGGGGATTGACTGTGTGTGCAAATACTTCTACCTCAAGCCTCCCTTCTTTGGGGAAGGTTATTTAAAGGGTGCATAGGCCATCTCTAGCTACACTTAGATTTCTTTGATCTTTGTCAGTCCTTGGGTTTGCAACTGAGAATGCATTGATGATGGGGTCTGATCTCCTCTGAGGAGCCAGAGTAAAATGTTCATGGTCACTCTAGTAGAGCTCCTACTAGTTTGTCATGCCATTCATTATGAGGGCTTTTGAGTCCCTTGTACAGTCATACAGCAAGGAACTGAGGGTCCTATTCAGTCCAGTGTGGTGTCTGGTTCTCAGGGAGGAGCAGTGGCCCCTGGCCCCTATCATTGCCTACAGCTGTGACAGAAACAAATGTCGTTCTTCTCCATGATAATCAGCAAACTGTGAGCCCTGCTGGATTTTAGTCTATGGATTAAAAAGAAAAGGGGCGGGCGCTGATTCTACTCCCAGTGATTTCAATAGATTTGCAGTTGACTTTAACAGGAGCAGGAATACATTAAAATAGAAAAGATGAAGAGGAATAAGGCTTAGGAAAATAATGAATTATGTTTCTTATTTCAGTCTTTTTTGATATACTTGCAAAGTGTTTTGCACTAGGTAACCGTACTATACCAGCATCCCTCTCATCTGGCCTTTGGATAATAAAGCTGTGTTTTAATGGTACCATTTCTTTTACTACTAATATATTTCTCCGTTCCAATGTAATTTTCTGTTCCTGACTTTCCTTCTAATATTTACCTACTGAGCAACTGCTCATAAAAAGAGAGAAGTGATTACATGCCATAGTTGTGGTTTGGAAACAATGCTCTGTGTGTTAAATAATGGATTTTTCTAGTAAAATGGCTACAAACACATGCTGCATGTGCACAAAGTCATAGGTGAAGCAGTTTCAGAATGCAAAGGGTCACATATTGGAGCAGACAAAACCTCCAGCTCTGTTGTTTTTAACATACTCAACCCTCCCTGTAGGGAAGCACTCTTGCCATATGGGCTATTATTAGCACAGGGATAAAGGTTCCCCAAAGGGTTGGGAAATAGGCATTTAAATGAAACATTAGAATACTAATAGTATTAGCCGGCCATGTAGTCAGTACTGTCGATGGGATTGTGAAATGTCAAAAATTAATGAGTTTTTTTTTCTATTGAATTTACTCCTATAAATTAATACTCTAGTTCTACAAAATAGGTGTAGTTTTGTTTGCCAGCACATTACTTGTGTAGAGATTATTAGTACCATGCCTCAGTGTCAAGATTATAGTTCAGATCGAAGGAAAATTGCTTATTAAATCACATATGTTGTGACCTTAACTGGTAGGAATTCATGAGAAATTCAAATGACTTCATTTCCCCATGTGTACACATTCATGTAATCTATTTCAGTGGGATGCCATGTGTATTCATCAATGAATGCTTCTGAAATGCTCTGAAAGTGAAAAACAACCAATGACCTGCTTCTCAGAGGTGCGGAGCATCTGCTGCTCCCACTGACCTCAACTGGAGTTTTGGTCGCTCACCGTCTTTGACAATTTGGACCTTACTGGCCTGATTTTTCAGAAGGAGCAATTTTACTTTGGGTGTATCAATTTGTGGATGCCAAACTTGAAATATTGAAATGGGGCCTATTTTCAGATATGATCACCGGCAGCTTTTATTGACTCTCTTCAGAGTTGAGGGTACAGAGTTGGGGGTATCTCAATGGCCAATTTTGGAAATTCTGGCCTAACTTACTTGACGTATAGCACAAGGAAATCTAGTTTTGGACCCCAGCATGTGTGTCCCTTTCTTCAGCTTCTGCACTCTCAGTGCTCTAGACAATCTGTCTCTCCCTCTCTGACCATCAAAATACATTCAGATTGCCCAGATTATGCAGGGTTGATTTAAAAATCCAGAGCTGTCCTTTTGTAACAACACATTTGAATTATTTTTTTTGGCCATCTCACACAGTTATTTTCTAGATGGAAAATTAATCCACGTGCACAATAATATGGTACAAGGAAATAGCTACAGACAGAATTAATTCTGACTTTCCAACTGTGTCCTACAGGTGCAAAGCTCCACCCATGTGACATAGTTTGGAAGTTCAGAGCCGAAGGCATAAGGTAGTAGAAGGTCTAATTTCAGTCTCTTCTTGTCATAGGCAGCATTCCTGCTGAGTAGTGGGATATAGTAATTGCATGAACTAGACCAGTGGCTCTCAACCTTTCCAGACTATTGTGCCCCTTTCAGGAATCTGATTCGTCTGGCATACCCCAAGTTTTACCTCACTTAAACTACTTGCTTACAAAATCAGACATAAAAAGACAAAAGTGTCACAGCTCGCTATTACTGAAAAATTGCTTACTTTCTCATTTTTACCATACAATTATAAAATAAATCAACTGGAATATAAATATTGTACTTTCACTGAAATGTATAGTATATAGAGCAATATAAAAAGGTCATTATCCATAAGAAATTTGCTTGTACTGACTTTGCTAGTGCTTTTTATGTAGCTTGTTGTAAAACTAGGCAAATATGTAGACGAGTTGAAGACCTGTGTACCCCCAGGGGTATGTGTACCCCTTGTTGAGAACCACTGAACTAGACCACACAATACAGTAATTTTGGTAAAGCTGTGGACTTTCAGTGCTTCATACAGTAGTTCATTTTTAATGCCATAAATACTGAATAAAAGGCAAATAAAACTTGGACTGAAACCTCCAATCTCTTGAAAACATCTTAAGAGAAACTAAAAGCATTTGGCAAAAGGTCCTTTTGTAGATTCATAATACAGCTACTGACCTAACTCTGACCCTGACCCTGGGAAACAGGGTCGTCTTTGTGTGGCCCCAAAGCATTGGCTTTGTTCCATAGTGCCACCTTCATGGAAATGTCATGCCCTCCTGTGATCAATGAATGAGTTTGGAAAATTTCAGCTAAAACGGTTCAGCCGTTTCCAAGAAAGAGGCTAGGGAAAATATATTGTTTTGCCCATGTTAAAACATTCTGGTGATGTTTTCTTTGAAAAGCTCTCACAGCCCCATGCTTTGGAGAAGGGGCTTGAAATTTGGCAGGGCGGGTGGCCTTTGTGGCAGGAATGTGCCTTTTGTTGACCCTGTGAAAATCTGCCCAAATTTGGCCAAGCTATTTTAGCCTTTGAAAAATTGCATTTTGCACATGCTCAGTAGAGACCTTAGATTTTAGCAGCTGATTTCTTTGACTGCTAACTAAGGGATGGGCATTACCTTCTGAACAATGAGGAGAGAAAACACTGTTGAATAGTGTTCACTGAGTGAGCAGCATCCATCTTGTGCACTGGATGAGGCAAGCGTCCTGTGGGAAAAAACAGTATGTGTTCTAGATAATACTTAGTCCTGCCATGAGTGCAGGGGACTGAACTAGATGACCTCTTGAGGTCTCTTCCAGTCCTGTGATTCTATGGTCATGTAATTTAAGTTTGTATCATAATACATGTGCACAAGGGGACCAAATTAGGGTTGCACAGACCATCTTAATTCTGGCATTTCCTCACTTTTTTTTGTTTTGTTTTTGAGTGTTTGACTTTTCAACCTTAATGTTCTTTTAATGTGTTTGTGTGAGTGATACCCTGCGCAGTATGCATAGTATCAGGAACATGACTAGTTCATATGAGAACTGTCGTATCATCGGGAGGCCACCTCTGTTAGTGAATGAAAAATGCCCTTTTAAGATTGCAGTCCTGTTGTGGATACGTCAGTAAGCAGATAATAGAGTTTTATTATTTGTTCAGATGTTTTTGATCAACTTTGCCACAAACTGCAATTACAATACAGAATCTGCACTTTACCAAATGTGCACATGATACTCAGGAGTGCAAGGGGGAATGATGATCTTGTGGCTGAAGCACAGGATTGAGGATCAGGAGCCTGGGGTACTATTCCTTCCTGCCTTCCTGGAAGGCCTTGTGCCAGTCATTAAGCCCAAAATTTTCCAAAGTAATTTTGGATGCCTCAATCTTTAGGTGTCACGCTTGAAACCTGAAAGAGATCTCAAGCTTGGCAGTCACAAACTGATGGCATGATGGTTAGTAGTTTTGAGGGCTGAGTATTCCCACTGACGTCAATGGAAGCTGCAAGCCCTCAACATCTCTGAAAATCCCCACACTACAAGAAGGATGTGGATAAATTGGAGAGAGTCCAGCGAAGGGCAACAAAAATGATTAGGGGTCTAGAACACATGACTTATGAGGAGAGGCTGAGGGAGCTGGGATTGTTTAGCCTGCAGAAGAGAAGAATGAGGGGGGATTTGATAGCTGCTTTCAACTACCTGAAAGGGGGTTCCAAAGAGGATGGCTCTAGACTGTTCTCAATGGTAGCAGATGACAGAACGAGGAGTAATGGTCTCAAGTTGCAGTGGGGGAGGTTTAGATTGGATATTAGGAAAAACTTTTTCACTAAGAGGGTGGTGAAACACTGGAATGCGTTACCTAGGGAGGTGGTAGAATCTCCTTCCTTAGAGGTTTTTAAGGCCAGGCTTGACAAAGCCCTGGCTGGGATGATTTAACTGGGAATTGGTCCTGCTTCGAGCAGGGGGTTGGACTAGATGACCTTCAGGGGTCCCTTCCAACCCTGATATTCTATGATTCTATGAAATCAAACCCTGTAAAAAAGGGGGATGAGATTTTCCTGCCTCCCATGGCTAAATTAATGAATGTTAGTAATGTGCTTAAAGATCCTCAGAAGGATGGTGATGTATAAATTATTTATTATTTTTACTATTGTCTTCACTCAACTGGGCCCTGGGGAAGAGTTGTGGGTGATTATATAGCTTCCATTTTACAGCCCACAGCATTTAAATGGATTATGTATAGCAGTACTGCACCCTGTACTTAATTTTCATAGGACCTGTAGGTTTTATCAGAATTTCATTTTTATTAGGCTTGGAAAGATTTTATTTTTAATGTATTTCTACAGATCATGACTATTTTCAATTTTTAGTAGAAAAATAACCTTGGGTGTTAATTCTTTATTGCCAGTTTAATGAAAGGGATTCAGAGAAACATTTCATATTTCTTAATATTTTGTGTTAAAGCATCTTGACTCATGCACTGAAAGAAAGCCAACACCCATGTGTGCACCACTGCCCCAGCCCTAGCATAATCAAAGTATGGGCCTATAGTCCTTACATTTGACTCCAGTGACTTTTGGGCCAAATCCTGGTCCCACTGAAATCAATGTCATTTTTGCACAGCTAGTGAGCTCACGGTTTGGCCATTGTTTAGGACTCTTATTACTCTCAAACACCACTTTTTCTAAAGCTTTTCCTTCACACATTTTTGTCAATAGAATTTTCTACCATCTGTTTTTGGGTGGAGTGAGAAGTCGATTAGTGATTAAAGTTTTTCCCAGTCTATCTATAATTCAAGCTCAAAAACATGCTATCTGAAGTGTCATTGAGTTTATATGCAAATTGTGACCAGTTTAAGAGTATGTTGAGTGTGTGTGGTGACACGGTTCCAAAATTTGACCCAGCACAGCCCCTGCTGTATCTGTATTCCAGGGTTTCAGAGCCGTGCCAAACCATTTCCATTGGGTCCAAATCCAGAGGTCTGTAACAAGAAAACACATCATCTTATCAAGCAGAACCATAAGGAAATACCTGAGCCATATGGACAGTACGTACTTATATAATACATTTTACTGAATAAAAATGCTTCCTACTTAAGGCTAGGGGACATTGTTTGTTCAGTTTTTTATCCAGTTTATTTCTTCAGCTTTGAACCCAATAGCAGTTTGATTTGGGTCACTACTATGTAAGCAAAAAAAGGGTGGTGGGGGAATTATATATAGACTACAATTGTTAATAGTGAAATACTGTGGCATTCTGGTAACACATTTGTGCTTACAGTATTTTTAAAACTTGCATCTATTTTGAAGAATTTGTACTCAGATACCACAGTGGTGGATGTAGAATAAGACTCTGAAGGGAACAGAAAGAAGAGATATTGCAAAGGAGGGACTCATGCGCCTGAATGAAGGCACAGATCATGATTTCTGTGCTATAATAGATTAACATAGGTGAGAAAATCATTACACAAGATATGTACTGTATGCATTTCAAGGAAGAGAAGAGCTTCAGGTATTCCAGAGGACTCTAATTGTAGATACAAGTGCTTCCATTTCTACTTTACATTACAGTGCTATTTAGAAATGGTCTTACAAAATTTACAGTGCTCCAATCCCTTGGAGAGATCATCAGAGTATGAGTTGCTTTCTCTTCCATTACATGCCCACTCCATTTAGTGGAGTGGGCATGGAGAGGACTTGTTTTCCTCCTCTCTGATCCTTTTGCTGGAGAGGAGGATAGGTCAGGTTTCTGAATTGCAAAGCATGTGTGAAATGCAAAGCCCCCAGAAGAATAGAACTCAAATTAGCTGCTTGCTTTTCTTGTACCTAAAGCAGACTGAGTGCTATCAAAACTAAACGTTACAACCACATCCTTTCAGAATTGCACCAAACATGAATTTCCAGAGGGTGCTTTAGCTTTGGCTTTGGCTTCTGACACATCTTCACACCATTTCTGTGTTTTTCTCATGCTGGCCTCCTGAAGCCTCTCAATTGCTGTTGTGGATGATGGGGTACATCCTGAAAAACAAAGCACAGTAGTCGTGCACTGCTGAGTTGTGCAGCCAAAATCTGATCTCGAACACTTTGCACAAAGAGGTGCAGCTCTGGAAGAGGTGACTAGATAATGACATACGCAAATCCACATGCATTTCCTAATCAAGTCTGTGATAACTGGTGTCTCAACAACCTCCAAGCTAAGTGACTTGCCCAAGTGGCAGGTTTAGAACTCAATGATGCTAGTACAATGCTCAATACATTGGACTGCGTCTTTATTAGGAGAGTGAGGCAATGAAGCTGAGTGACAATGGACCTGTAGCACTAAATGTTCCCTTGGATTGAACATCCAGCATGAGGCTATTTAGATAAAGAACAAAATGTCTTGTGCTTCTATTCACTGTATTTATGAGGAAGGAAGCCGCATGATATTTAAAGAGCAGATGGACTCTCTGGAAATAACGTTGCTTGTCTTTTTCCAAATGTCAAGGACCCACCAAACCATCAAAATATTACATCGCTTTTCTATGATTCTTATCAAAAGGTTGAAGAATATAGCACTTCCTCCTTTCTCCAACCTCTCATTGCTTAATATTAAGTGGTATTAACAGGAGGGTTTCAGATTTTGAAAGACAAGGTGGATTTTTGAAAGACAAGGTAGATTTTCCATGCACTGATGCTGAGCAAATCCAAGAGCAGAAAATGCCAACCTGTCCACGCAGCTCTAATGCAAAGCAGCCTGTAAAGTTCTCTGTCTCACTAGGTGAGGTGTAAATTTTTCACATTAATCATTCCAACCAAAATGTGTTTAGTACCTTGTCTAGTGTCTGAAATCAGGGACTTAAAAAAACAGGCTGGAAGGGGGCTAAAGCTATGGGTTTGATTTTGGTGGGTCAGACAATACTAACCCAAAGTGAACAATATATATCATTTGACTACCTCAGTTGTTGTTTAAAATTATATCACAGTTAACTCTTCAACACAGCTCCCTCTTAGGGTTGCCAACCCTCCCGGATTGGCTGTGAGTCTACTGGAATCAGCACTGATCTCCCGGTGGCTATTGAAAGTAATCTGGGAGATTTTAATAGGCCATTAAAAGTCTGGTTGGCAGCGCAGCAGGGCTAAGTCAGGCTCCCTACCCGCCCTGGCTCTGCGTGGCTCCCGAAAGCAGCCGCCATGTCTGGCTCCTAGGCTTAGGGGTGGCCAGGGAGTCTCTGGGTGCTGCCCCTGCCCTGAGTGCCGACTCCGCAGCTCCCATTGGCCAGGAACCCAGGCCAATGGGAGCTGCAGGGCAGTACTTGCAGGCAGGGGCAGCACTCAAAGCCATCTGGCCACCCCTGAGCCTAGGAGCCAGAGGGACATGCTGGTCACTTCCGGGAGCCGCTTGAGGTAAGCACTACCTGGCCGGAGCCCACATCCCTCACCCCAACCCCCTGCCTCAGCCCTGAGCCCACTCCCATACCCAAACTTCCTCCCAGCCCCTGGACCCCCCTCCCGCACCCCAACCCACTGCCCCAGCCCTGATCCCCCTTCCGCACCCAAACTCCCTCCCAGAGCTGGCACCCTGAGCCCCCTCCTGCATGCCGAACCCCTCGGCCCTAGCCCCACCCCAGAGCCCATGCCCCCAGCTGGAGCCCTCACCTCCTCCCACACCCCAGTCCCCTGCCCCAGCCCATAACCTCCTCCCACACCTTGAACCCCTCAATTTTGGCCCCACCCTGGAGCCTGCACCCCCAGCCCGAGCCCGCACCCACTCCTGCACCCTAACTCCCTGCCCCAGTGAGTGAGTGAGTGTGGGGGAGAGTGAGTGATGGAGGGAGAGGGGATGGAGTGAGCAGGGGGTGGGGCCTTGGAGAAGGGTCAGAGCAGAGGCATGGCTTCTGGGAAGTGGGGTACGGGACGGGGCAAGTGTGTTCGGGTTTGTGCGATTAGAAAGTTGGCAACCCTACCCTCCTTATCATAGAATATCAGGGTTGGAAGGGACCTCAGGAGGTCATCTAGTCCAACCCCCTGCTCAAAAGCAGGACCCATACCCAATTAAATCATCCCAGCCAGGGCTTTGTCAAGCCTGACCTTAAAAACTTCTAAGGAAGGAGATTCTACCACCTCCCTAGGCAACGCATTCCAGTGTTTCACCACCCTCTTAGTGAAAAAGTTTTTCCTAATATCCAACCTAAACCTCCCCCACTGCAACTTGAGACCATTACTCCTTGTCCTGTCCTCTTCCACCACTGAGAATAGTCTAGAACCATCCTCTCTAGAACTACCTCTCAGGTAATTGAAAGCAGCTATCAAATCCCCCCTCATTCTTCTCTTCTGTAGACTAAACAATCCCAGTTCCCTCAGCCTCTCCTCATAAGTCATGTGTTCCAGACCCCTAATCATTTTTGTTGCCCTTCGCTGGACTCTCTCCAATTTATCCACATCCTCCTTGTAGTGTGGGGCCCAAAACTGGACACAGTACTCCAGATGAGGCCTCACCAATGTCGAATAGAGGGGGACGATCACGTCCCTCGATCTGCTCGCTATGCCCCTACTTATACATCCCAAAATGCCATTGGCCTTCTTGGCAACAAGGGCACACTGCTGGCTCATATCCAGCTTCTCGTCCACTGTCACCCCTAGGTCCTTTTCTGCAGAACTGCTGCCTAGCCATTCGGTCCCTAGTCTGTAGCTGTGCATTGGGTTCTTCCGTCCTAAGTGCAGGACCCTGCACTTATCCTTATTGAACCTCATCAGATTTCTTTTGGCCCAATCCTCCAATTTGTCTAGGTCCCTCTGTATCCTATCCCTGCCCTCCAGCGTATCAACCACTCCTCCCAGTTTAGTATCATCCGCAAATTTGCTGAGAGTGCAATCCACACCATCCTCCAGATCGTTTATGAAGACATTGAACAAAACCGGCCCCAGGACTGACCCCTGGGGCACTCCACTTGACACCGGCTCCCAACTAGACATGGAGCCATTGATCACTACCCATTGAGCCCGACAATCTAGCCAACTTTCTACCCACCTTATAGTGTATTCATCCAGCCCATACTTCTTTAACTTGCTGACAAGAATACTGTGGGAGACCGTGTCAAAAGCTTTGCTAAAGTCAAGATACAATACATCCACTGCTTTCCCTTCATCCACAGAACCAGTAATCTCATCATAGAAGGCGATTAGATTAGTCAGGCATGACGTTCCCTTGGTGAATCCATGCTGACTGTTCCTGATCACTTTCCTCTCCTCTAAGTGCTTCAGGATTGATTCTTTGAGGACCTGCTCCATGATTTTTCCAGGGACTGAAGTGAGGCTTACTGGCCTGTAGTTCCCAGGATCCTCCTTCTTCCCTTTTTCAAAGATGGGCACTACATTAGCCTTTTTCCAGTCATCTGGGACTTCCCCCGTTCGCCACGAGTTTTCAAAGATAATGGCCAATGGCTCTGCATTGACTCAAGAAGGGTTACAAATAATCAGGGGATTGATTGGTGAGATCTCCTTTTCTAATATCTGAGTATAGAGTGGTGTGTGTGTTTGTTGTTTTTTTTAACTACTTCGGGACCTAGATTTGGAAGAGATCTCCTGGGTCACTGAGTCCATTCTTCTGCTATCAAAGACAACCTTGTCATGTAATAAACTGGAAAATGTTATTCCCTTTATGAGATATTTCATAAAAAGCAGTCTAGTGAAAAACGAAGCTTATTATGTATAGGTGTCTGGGGGCTTAATCTCCAGTTGGTATTTTAAGGAACGTGGACACTTTCCTTTGTCCTTTCTATCCTAATACCAACAGGGTTAAGTATTTCTGGAGGCAGTTAGCATCTGGCACCCAGACTTTTTAATAAGCTAGAAACAAGATTGGAGGAGTGGGGTGAGTGCCAAAATGTCTACATTACATTACTTTTGAATCACCCACAGCAATTACTTGAGGTGGTTTGTCCTATTGTTGGTCTAAAATATCTCTTTCTTCTCCAGATATATTTTGTGTGTGGGAATTTCAAATTGACTTAAAATATGTTGACAAGCCATTTAAACTGCAATCTGTTTTAATGGTTCCATTTAAAACTTAGTCTCCTATGTTCTGATCCTCAGTTATCCACACCTTCTATTTGCATGGTACACATTGCAATGGTCAATGAACCTTGAAATCAGGAACGAGATTCAGCCTTTTAAAAAATGTTTTTGTTTATGCAGCTGAGGACCTTTATTGCATGGGCTATAGCCAGGTATAGTACAGGCGGGCACAGTGAACAAAGCTTCCCAGGGCATAGCTATATCCGTGCGCCCCCTTCTAGACTGTCATTTTTCTGTACTCAACTATCTGCTTTCAGTCTGAATTACTTTTGTTTTATGTTAATATCTTAGGCTGTGATCTCTGCTCACCACAGTCGGGAGAGAGGGGTGAAAGGGAGCTGATAAAGCTGCCACACTCTCTATCCATCCCTGGCACAGGTTAGAAAAGCTAATCTGCTCCATCTGGCAGTGGTTCCCCAAGGGCTGAATGCCAGTTGAGGATAGCCACAGCACACCATGTTCTGGCCACATTCCTCTCCATTCTTAGAGTCCCTGTGGCCACCAGAGTATAAGTAAAGGTGGTGTAGGAAGTGGCTATACTGGTTGCTTTCCCCCTAGGGTGGTCTCTATGCTAGGACTATGCCCAGATGCTGACTTGGTGCAAAGGGGACTGAGTAGGTATCACTATGGTAAGTACATTCAGTGTAAGGAAAAAAACAATGAAGGGGAAAAAAGTAAAGGCTTCAAGAGAGATTTATGCTTGGCTAGTTCATCCACAGATCAAAGCAGAGTAAGTTTCATGACTTCTACTTTACAAATAGGGAAATTGAGGAACATAGTGTGTGTCTCTCCTCTGTGTAAGCAGTTGCAATCTGAGAACAAAATAGCAGCTGTTTCTAAATCAGGCACGAAGTAGGAATTTAAAAATATCAAGTTATTGCTCTTTTAAACTATGTACACCACAGGTTACAGCTCTCATCTCTACCTTGGACCTTCTCCTGTACCAATTGTATAATATTATGTGCTAGTTTTGCAATATACGTAGTGTCTGCAGGAGGAAAGGCTGGATATTGAGGAACATCAAAGACATTGAACTGGTTGTCTGAGCTATACCCAGACGTGAATATTAAAATCTGGCCCTGCAGTCACAGTCTGTTCCCATGCTCCAGGGGGAAAAATGATCATTTGGGTAGAGGAAGAAATTTGTCCTCTTTTTTGACCACTGCTGTGCACTGAGCAGATGTTTTCAATGATGTGTCCACACTGATGCTAAGGTCTTTATCCTGAGTAGCTCTGGTTAACCTAGAACCCAGCAATGCTAGTGAGTAATTTAAATTGTTCCTTTCACTTGTCTACACTGAATTTTATCTGTTATGCTGCCCAGTCACCTAGAATATTTAGGTTCTCCTGAATTTTCTCAGTCTACTGTAGTTCTGACTAATTTAAATGTTGTATAATCTGCATACTTTGCTAATATCACTGTTTATTAGTAATGTAAATATAATTGAACACTTGCCCCAGTACAGAACATTGGGGCACCTCACTATTAACCGGCATCCATGTTGAAAGGGGCATTCATTCTTATTCCTCTCTAAGGACTTGTCTACATGGTAACTGGAATGGAAATAAGTAAATTGGTTGCAATTCACACTTGGTATTATGGTGCAAATCTGTGCATGGGCACTTTTTTTTAACAGGAAAAAGTGCACCCTACTTTGATATAATTTAAGTTGATTTTAAAAAAAGTAACTTATTTTGGTTCCAGATACTGTGTAGACAAGCACTGAGAAACCTGGAACAGTGTGGGATATATTCTTCCAGTTCTTTACTGAAGCAATTTAGAAACACATATGTGGAGTTCATTTGGTGAAATATTTTTTCAGTGGCTGTTCTAGAATTAAAATGTTTCTTCCCTTTCACATATTAGTGGATAATTTCACATTGGAGTTTAGTTTTGAGGACTATGAGTACTCCTGTAGGTCATTCAGCTGCTTAAAAATATCAGGACTTACATTAAATGGTAGCAAGGACTAACAGCAGTAAGGGGTTAACTATTTTTTTTTTTTTTTTTGCTTTATGAGAGTTCTGAAAGGTAAAATATGCGATATTATTTCTTCTTATGTAACTTTTTGCTCAGGCCAATGTATGCTTCTAGTGTTCCACTGCATACAAGGGTCTGTAAGGGAAATATCATACAGTCTGACAACTTGGCTACCTCTATTAAGAGCTTTTTTGCTGTAGGCATGAAAAATCAATCAGCTGAGATCACCTTACTGCTTTGGCTGACTGGCAGCAGCAATGAAAAGAACTGCAACCATTATCAACTCCTAATGCTGAAAAGACCATCAGTGCCAACTCCTACTGAAACTATTGAAACAAACCACTTATCTGCTTGTTAGTTCTAGCATATTCTTAGCTGTGATTATGCAGCTATAGGGGCCAGATTCTGCTCTTAATATAAATTTGAAGTAACTCTAGTAGACTTTCACTGGTGTACTTGGGACCATAATTTGGCTTATGGTCTTCAGGAGCATCTTAACTAGATTTCTTCGGGTTCATTGTCCCACTTTGAATGGAACTGATGTACTTGGAATTGACAGTTAACTGGTCCTTGGACTTGAGAATGATGTCTTACAAGGTTTGTAAGTGATGCAGAGATGCCAAGGGTTGGCTGTCCTTAACCGTGAAATTTACAGCCCCAACAAGTGAGATTCAAGGCCAAAGACTTTCTAAGTGGTGGTTAGGTCATTGCTTAAGGATGATTTAGTTGGTGTTGGTCCTGCTGTGAGCAGGGGATTGGACGAGATGATATCCTGAGGTCTCTCTGATTAAGTCAGGGGCTCTCATCTTTGGTCCTTTAGTCCAAGTTTTTAATCCAATCAGCACTGAATAGTTTGTTTTAAAATGTCCAGTGCTTAATATTGCATATGAAACACTTAAATGTCCTAATTTGTACTAAAGTCTAGGGCATGTGATAATTCTATATGCAATGCAAACCAGTGGATTTTAATAAAAACAATTATTTGCTGGTGCGATCAAAAACCTGGATGGTTGGAGATCGCTGAGGACCAGAGTTGTTTACTCCTGGTGTAGACACACAATCAGTGGATGGAACAAAACAAATGTTCAAAAATAAACTGTTTATGTAAACCTAATAAAAAAGAAAACTCTTTTATCAATACAACCATGTTTATTTTGCATATCATATTGTCATAGTGATCAATTTGAAAAACAATTTACAGGACAAATTATTTGGTTTACATATTATTGTTCATATTACATTTACAGCAAACCAAAATAAAGTAATTAAATTCCAAAATAAATGCAAAATAAAATAATTTAAATTAAAAAATAAAACACAACCAAACAATACATTAAATGGATGTAAAAATAAAGTAATTAAAATATCTAATTTGGTTTCATGTTTTATTCATACACTTTATTATATTGCCATGTGGCCCCTTTCCCTGCTTTTTTTTTAACTTCTTTTGGTGGCTCAAACTTGAAACATAGCTGAGGATTTGCCAGCTTCCCTTGAATAATAGAAGACTGTCCCGTCTAGTCCAGGTTTTGGTCTGAATGGTGTCTTAGTCTTTTGAACAAGACTGAACACTCTCTCTCTCTTCTTCTGCATGTGAGTTGGGTAAAACTAAGACAAGCCTGGCAACCCTGACTGGAACTTGAGAAGACCACTAGGGCTTTTGACATTGCTAAGATATGCCCACACAGTGTCCATCCTGTATTGCACAGTAGTGTTACCTGTGTCAGTTTGTATTGCTGTCTCATCCCATACACACTGTGGGATGTCTGATTTCTACACCAACTGGTAATCAACTCCTCTTGCAGCTTCTCTATCTTAGGTAGAGACTGAATACGTGCTGGTATTTGTCAACAAAGTGCTCAACCTGTTCAGTCGTGCCGTTTTCCCTAATATCAAAGTTCACAATGCTGCCATCTTTAACATTTCATCGTTCAGAGGTTGTCTCGGACATGCATACTTGGCTACGCCAATGTAGAATACTCAGGTGGCACAAAGGAACTTCCCTTTTGCAACAGGACTAACATCCCCTTGCTCTTCCAATTTCTATACAACCTGTTTTGGGCAAACAGTATTTGTAGGTTTGGTCACCTTTCAGTGCCTGAGTAAAAATATTTTAAACCTTTATATATTTACTCAAAATGAGTGAGATAAATTTAGGAATATGTGTGAGTGAGGTAGCATGCTAATGAGTGAGTCTCACACCCGATGAGTGAGACTTGACTTGATGATGCAAAGGTTTTCTAACATAAACTGGGAAACCTCATTTGCTGCTGTGCTGGTTTTTGTCCCCCCCCCCCCCCCCCCCGGGAATCTGTTTTATGGTCAAGCAGTGAGAACTTTGTGCTTAAAAGCTGTTATTTGTATAGAACTTCATGCAACCCCCCACACCCTTTTAAAAGTATATTACATCAAGTAAATGGGATGCTGTTTGACCTAAAATTCTTTCCTTTTCCCTTCCCTTTAACTTGTGTGTCATTTTGCATTGTGTAGCTACACCCACTAAACAGGACCATGCTAGCCTTATTCTGCCAAAATGAAGACCATGGTGGCTTTGACCTTTAGAGTCTCTCAAACTCTTTCCTTGGGGAAGCAATAAGAGAGCTGTGTTAAAGCACAAATCTGAGCCCTCTGTCTCCTTCCTCTCAACTTACTTTTTCAGTTGCCACTGTACAGGACCAAAACATCTTTGTTTTAATCTTGTTTTACTCAGGACTCTGGTTCATTGGGAAATCAAGCTCTCGACAAGCCATCAGGTTTTGGTTCACCTGGAAAAGCTTGGGAACATGCTGGGTAACCATGTTTGACCCCCTCCTTCAACACAGGAACATGGAGAGTTGGGTGCAGAAGGTACTACTCGGAGATCTTAGTGGAACAAACCCTATCCTTATTTACTTTCTGGAATGTTTTAAGACAGAGGTGCATGGATTATTAGAGGTCCATAGAGCACATGCTGGTGGAGACTTGGTTGCTTGCCCACTGTTTGTTCAGAAGGTACATTGCTTTAAAGGCAATTTAAAAACACACACAGTTATTTCTATAATGCAATGTATTACTTTTTCATGTAAGCAATTGCTGTGGTCATTGCTCAGGAATGTTATGGAATTACAAAAGGGAGTGTGTGTGTGACTGTGAGACAAGTTTAATATAAAGTTGTGATGCATACTATTAATAAAGCAGAGTTTTCCAAACTTAAGTTGTAAAATCAATATTTGGACGATTGGCTTTTCTTTATGAGATGTAAAGTTTTGAGAATGCAGTATTTAGTGTGTCTTGGGAGTGTTTCACAATTACTGAGCTGTATTCTTTTGCAAATGAGTTCAGCAACATGGTCTCTAGGTTGATGAACGATCTTGGAGAGCTGGCCCTCTTATATGAAGAGTTTTCTAAGTTGTCACCACTTTGGTATGAATGGATCTTGAATTCTAATTTAAACTGAGTTCCAAGATTATGTAGTTTTTGAAAGGGGCTTGCTACATTTTCCCATCACAAAGAGCACCCATGTACTTTGTCTGAAATGTCTTAATTTTAAATGAAAGAAAATGAAGGAAACAAGAACATCTCTTTCACAAAGATGTTCATATAGGTCTTCTCCAGAGTTGCTGAATCTTGCAGTTGTATTGCGAGTCTCATGATATTTGGTGTTTTCCTTAAGGATCCAGATCCTGGAGTCATAAGATTGTCAGAATCTTGGTTTTCATTTTGTTAAAAGTAAGTTTTTTTGTTGTTGTTGTTTTTGTTTTGGTTTTTTTGTTTCTTTAGGCCTTATGCTTATCAGGAAAAGGCTGAAAATGTGAACCCCAAGTGTTCAAAAAACAGAAGGCAATATAAGAATCCCTATTTATTTTCAAAATCCCATGATTTTTAAACTAATCTCATGCAAATTAGACTGTCCTTAGCTGCAGGCATATTACTCCAATCACGGTCCTTTCTTGAGAAAAGACAGCCAAACTGGACTAGATTGTATTCAAATGTCTTTTGGGAACTACATTGAAACTAATAAGCCTCTCTCACTTTTGACCTAAGCTAAAGTTGAATGTACGGCTCTGGAGGCAAGAGGGGAGTAGTGTGTTTCAAAACACTTGAACTAGACAGCCTGCAAGAAATACAGGCTGAACGGTTTCTATGAGAAGCTATTGTCATACCATAACAATGATTTGTAAAATAGTTTGTCTTTTTTGAAATCATCATAATAAAGTCAAAACTGACAAATATCTGTGCTTGTGGACTGTGGACCAATGTATTCATTTTTATAACTGCTTTCAGGAAACGTTCTAAAGTGTTCCCTATTGTAACTTCTAGCTGGCTTTTTTGGTTTGGATTGGTTTCCCCCTTTGGCTGCAGTGATTTGAAGTTAATGGAAATGCAGTATTTATGAAAATATTCCATGTCTGAATTTAACTGGAGCACTCCTCCCAGACTATAATAGTACATTCCGGGGGGGAGGGGAAAGTATGTTTGTTTCTGATGTGCTGCAGTTTGTTTAGAGAAGTACTAGTCATCAAATACTTTCCCCACAGGCCCCTCCAGCATACCATGGAATCACAAATATATAGCTGAAGACTTTGAATTGTGTCACTCGACTTCATTGCTAGAAAAAAAATCTGTCATAGAGTGAAGGTTTTGTGAACATGCAGATTTCCTTTTGCTATCTCCTGTGTCGATGTGGATGTATTGAATTCCTAGCAAAACTTTTTGTTGGAAAAATCAATATTGCAAATGGTCTTTTATTCCTTTTAATAATATTTAGCCAATTTATAGTTTAGTTTCTCAGTTAAACTGCACTGTTAGGAAAGGCTAGTTTTTCATTATCCAGCTGTTCCAACTGTGATCCTTTATAATGTTTCCCCAAAGTCCAAATGAGCACAACGTGTATGGTTTTGTTTGAGGAATAATAATGACATCCCCATATGATAAATGCAAATTGTGACTAATTTAGTATGGATAATATAAAAGAAATCACTTACCTTTTTTGAGCTTTTTCCCCCCTTATGTTACCTGACACTTCTTGGAGTGTTCTGAAGATTTCTTTAAATATAAAAATACAGTGTCATCAACAAACAAAGCTTTAGGTTTGTCTGAACATTGCAGGCAACCTGTTGATGTCATGCGAACGAATAATGGTCATTGCCAGCCAAACTCTTTAGATAGCCAATTTCAAAAGAGCTGAGTCAGTGTACCGTCAAAGTCCTTTCCCTTGTGTTTTCTGTGGTAAGATTGATACTACTGCAGGAACATCAGCTGGCAGATAATGCTATATCTCATTCTAATGTCAAAATATGCTACAGTGGATTGTAGTATAAACATGTCAGGGCAATTTTGTCTGACAGACCTTTTAACTCCTGGATAATTTTAAGTACTTTTATTTAAGCCAAGGGGAATTACTGTAAATCTTCCCTTAAAAAGTTACAAGCTATGCTACAATCACACAACAGCTTGAAAGACTATAAATGAAAACACGAACACAACGTAACAGGAAATAATTGGTGGCTTTCTAAGTAGTAAGCAGGAAAAGGAAACTATGAAAACAAACTAAGGATTTGATTATAAGTTTTGTCATTCACTGCTAATAGCTAATGTGTTTGAACTTGATCTTCTAGATTTATAAACGGAAGCTATTTGGCAAACACAATTTCCCGTTTGGAAAATGTTATTGATTTTTCAATTGTTTTTTTCAATGCACCCCACAAATTGACATGAAACAGTACCAAAATTCTGTTAGAGCTTTAGCACACTGAGAAATTTGTGTAGCCAAAGGAATCATTAGCTACCCTTAACAAGTGCAAATATGAGAGTTCACATTCCTGACCTGGCAGTCTGTTTTGGAAACCAACCAACCTGCTTCTTGGCAGGCTGTCCAGTAGGACAGCTGGACCTCCCTCTCATGAGCTGTGAAACTCCAAATTGGATAGAACCTTCCCTGCATCAGCAGATACCCTTGGTAAATATTACACACATTGGTGAATCCACCATGGCCAACCACACGCCAGCTCACACTCACTAGCCATTGAACCCAGTGGGAGTCTTTCCATTGATTTCAATGGGTGCTAGCTTGTGCCCTAAAGCTGTAAAAACTGGTAAATAAAAACACTTAAACATAGAAAATGTTCTCAACAAACTGTAGCTGGATCAAAACCGTGTGAAATGAGTAGGTAACTGGAAGTGTGTCAACTTATGGCAAAAAGAGAGGCAGCAACTTCCAAACAATCCCTTTTAGAGGCAAAGAGCAGAGCCCAAAAGCCACAACCTAGAAATGTAAAATCTGGCAATCTCAAAACACACAATAGAATCTCAGTATAACTGATCATGGTGCATGCTGGTGCATGCTGCCTCTGATGCACCCACACAGCGTTTTGATAAAGTAGTATGCCATGAACAATATGGACAAAAACCCGTCTATCTCTACTTAAATTTAAAAGAATGTTTCAGAAATATGATAGCACTGAATGTGCCCTCATGTGCAAGCTATTCTGCTGCACAGCCCCATCAAAGAGTGCTGTGTGGAGGCATGTTGCCTCCACAGGAGCCTTGGGGAGTATAGGATGAAGGTAGCTAATGTCACTTTTACCAAGGGTGCAGAGTCTAAACACCTTTGTGCTTGGCTAAGTGAGGGATACAGTGTGAAGAGGTAGAGCGTGCTAGGCACCCCACCCAGGGGTTAGTACCAACTACAACACTAATCTCCAATAGTCTCTGCACTCAAAAGTCTTGTCAATTCTACAAAATTTTACACAGGTCTATAACTGGTGCACCAGTTGCTGGTGCACCAGTTGCCAGTGGGAAACTTTTTTTTGTAAAATTCCCTAGTGGACCCTGAATCCAAGGGCTGCTCCCAACCTGGGAGTGCAAGAAAGTGAATCTTTACTATTTTGTGCTCCCATGAAGTGACTGGGCACAATCTTGTCTTAAATGTAGATGCACAATATGACCTAAAGAGTCACCCACGTATATTCTATGATTACCTTATAAAAAAATCTATTATTTATTACATCATTTGACTTTAGACTATCCTGGTGTGATCCATTTCCTTCCATTAAGTCATTATCTACTGAAGTATTACATGCATCATAAATGAAACATTGATTTTTTTTAACATCAATTGCTTTACTTTTTTCATAAATAATTCCTGTAATGCAAAGATTTATCTTAAACCAAAAGAAAAAAAAAGGGGTGGGGAGGTTCTATTTAACAATAAGGCTGCATGCCATTCAACCCTTGGACTAATTGTTAGAATGTGATCACATACATCTGTACCTGTAGGTCCTGTGTGTGAGTGCATGTGTGTGGTTAATATCGTTGCAGGTCTATAATGATCACTTAAGATTCAACACTGCAAAACTACAAATAATTAGGTAGTCTTGGATATTTAATTTAACCAAATTAAAAAAGGGAAAATAATTGGAGATTATAGATTTGTTACTATAAAGGTGATTACTTTGTACTAAATGCTTCCAGTGTATGAAATAAATGTTAACATGTAATTATGCAGAGCAATGCAGGATAATATCAATTCATTTAGCAGTTGTTCTGAGGGCAGTTTTCTGCATAAAGCCTGAAATTCAAACATTTTGTTCTTTGATTTTAAAATGTTGCTATGAGTATCCAAGACATTTTTTTATTGCTTTAAAAGATGTTTTAATGTCACTGCTGTCAAGGTTGTCTTGAAATAGTCATTTGCTTTAGTATGAGTTTCTTCTAATTGGGAGAAAGAAGATCAAATTAGGGTCGTGCAGAAGCTTTTAAATTGGGCATGGAACAATTATTTTTGAAGAGTCTGCACTTTCATCAAGTGACAGGGATTATGGTCCAGGTTGCTAGGAGAAAAAAATCAATTGAGACCTTTTTCATGTTTGATTGCATTAAATTGGTCTTCATTAAAGGAACAATTAATTTTATGACAGCCACCATTGTAGAGTTGCCTCTACAGGGGGAAAGTAGAGTGTAATAATGTTGACAGATTTACCAAGCTACATGAGTTGGATCTTGTTACATTTTGTGAAACTGATCTTGTATTCCGTTCAGAGATGTATTTAATGATAACAAAATATCCAAGGATGAAGAAGCTATTAGAAATGGATTGAACTGATAGATCCCGCCATGCCCTTTTGCTACTGGTGGCCTGAATAAAGATTTGGAAATACTATAGTGATGGAAGAAGAGTTTGATTGAAGTTCATTTTTATTATGCATGCTACATGTATATCCTAATAACTCTTCAACTGCAGTGTGTCTCTTCATACTGTGCTTCGTACAGGGACCTAAGATCAAGGCGTAGATAGAATTAATTCTCAGGCTCCTATGCCTTTTGGAACTTTTCAGAATCACACCCTTTGTGTCTGGCAAAGGAAATTGCTCTAATGTGATTGTGTACAACAGTCCATGTCTTATTGGAATATTATAGTTCCAGGTACAGTGTGGTGTCTGTTTATTTTTTACTTTACCTCCCACCTCTTCATTTCATATGAGAAATCAATACATTATAGATTTTGTTTTTCTTCCAGTTTATAGTCTTTCAGGACCCATTTTCCTGTGGTCAGTTAAGGGCTGAGGTTTGCTACACATTTTTAGACAAAATCGTTCCTTCTTGTTTTGGCCTGTATATCATGAAGCACTGGCCGCACCCTGTATCTCCAACATCAGGTTTAAGGATGTTATACATTGGCTACTTGGACAGAAAAACAAGAATGCATCAGACTTGATCCTCTAGCACAATCCTTGCTCACTCCAGTTCCCCTCCCTCCATTGCTTCAATGCTATAACGGGGTGTCAGATTCTAGGGCCCTGCTGGAGGATGTAAGGTTCTTCAGTTGAGTCAGTCTGACATTTAGTGCTTGAACCCGGCATACAGATGCTGAGGTATTTTTTTGCTGCATGACTGATATTCAGCCAAGTCTGTCTAGTTGGCTCCAATTTAGGAGTTTTAGGAGGGAACTGGATTGTATCTCAAAGTAGAGGGAACTCGGGGGAAGGGACCAAAAAAAAAAATCCTACAGGGAAATTCTAGGAATGGACAAGCTTAGGGGAAAAGAAGCTTTGGCTAAAGTTTCTTTTATTGTTCTGTAAATTACCCATAAAACTAAACCCTAAAAAGGGAGCAAGTTTGGACTTTACAGAGTGTGTATACTTTGTTCAGAGCAGGGTGACAACTCTTCCGTCTTACAGTGCCCTGTTATGAATTTAGGTGCTTAACATTATATAATAAAGCTTGAAAATCTTGTTCTAAGTGGTGCGTGCAAAGAAACTCAAGGAGAAAGTGGGGTTAAATTCAAAGATCCTAGTTTGTAGGCCTATTCTTAGGCTATAAATGTCACATCTCTCAAGGTTTTCAGGTAATGGAGATTAAAACCCCAGATTATCCCTATTATGCTCATTTATGTGGAACTGTTTGTCCTGTTGCCAAGCATGCTGTTGGTCTGGTCATTTTAGGACTAGGAACAAACTCTCATTGCTCTCCTGTGTTGGGAAGCAGTTTCCTTTGCCTGTGCCTATGTTCATTGTAACTCCAAGATACATTTCTGTGGTGTGTTCCCCCCCACCTCCAAATTAGAGGTCAAATTCTTCAGCCATATACTTCTTTCAGATATGCTCATTAGTGAATTGAAATCAAGAGTTGAGTACATGTCTCTGAGTGTAGAATTTGATCTGTTTTTAGGCAGGAATAATAATGAAGCATAGGTTACTTCAGGAGAACTAAACTCCAGGAAAGAGCCTGAGGTTGCATCATGAGTGAGGAGAATTGGTTTGATTCTGAATGAATCTCCACTGCAGTGGTTGTCATAAAAAAACATGTCTTTTATGTAGTAGATCCGTTGGCCCAAAAAACAGATATCAGAATGGAATGGTTTTAAATAATTGATTTTAATTTTGTTTTGCATTTGTAATGTTTATGTTGTTTTTGTTTTGTTTTCTAAAGAAGAGTTGATTCTCAATGGTAGGTACCATTAAAACATGTTGGTTTACAATAAATATAGTCTTTATACAATATTTGACTTTTTTGCTAATCAGGGGACTATACTATAGCTGTACACGTACTGAAACAATTAAAAGAGCTTAACATAAATTTATTCATATTTTTAATTTTTATATTTTATGTTTTATTTTGTTAGAAAATGGTGAATGATGCACATCTTTTTTGCAACTTGACAATGACTAATTTTTATCCATGACTTGTATTGAGCTATATTTGGATGGAAATTGGAATTCAATTAAAATGCACAAAATAGACTTTACTACAGTTAACAAAAACTACCTTAAATGTTCTGGATACATAAGGAAAGATAGTTTATTAAAACATGTTTTTGCATTTAAAACTGATTTTATTAAACAAAGGAAGTATTATTATCTGTAGCTTGTTTCTGGTTCCCTTGATCTTCAAGATTTTTAGAACTAGTAGATCTTGTTCGTTCCCATGAAGTTTTTATTCTTAAATTGGAAGTGGGAAATAAGCTTTCCTGTTTTTTCTATTCCCAATTGGTTTTTCTCCTTTGAATGAACTAGTCATTGAACTGAACTAGTTAAATAAAAGGAAATGAAGAAAAAATTCTATACGTACATGCAGAAGAGACAACCACTGTCAAAAGCTGGTTTAGCACTTCAAACTTGGGTTTCAGGAACTTAGCCAGTCACTTCTACCCGTTCAGTGGTTTGACTTTCATTGAAACTTTGGGAGCAAATGTACTGCTTAAAATTACTATTTTTATTTAATGTAGTATTAGGCCTGGTCTACACTGGGGGATGGGGGCAAATCGATCTAAGTTACACAACTTCAGCTACGTGAATAACGTAGCTGAAGTAGACTTACTTAGTTCTACTTACTGCGGTGTCTTCACTGCAGTAGGTCAACTGCTGATGCTCCCCCATTGACTCCACCTACACTTCTTGCTCCAGTGGAGTACTGGAGTCAATGGGAGAGCACTTGGTGGTCGATTTATCGCATCTTCACTAGACATGATAAATCGACCCTTGCTGGATCGATCTCTCTGGAGGTAAGTGTAGACATGCCTTTAGATTATACCGAACATAAATTGTCATTATTTAATGTAATTTTAATTAGGTTTATTTTCTTAAAGAAAAATATATTAAATTCATGTTTAAAAATCCAATTTAAACTTTTTTTTAAAAAGAGATACATATCTGTTAGGGTGAATAAAAAAATATATGGGTCACTGGTTTGTACCAAAGAAGATGGCACTGCACTGGCTCTAGCATACCTGTGTCCAAACCTTCAGGGTTACTGGAATATTTGTTTCACTTGAGAAAACTTTCCACACAAATTTAATCAAAGTCTCACAACTTGCTTCACTTGCTGTTGCACACGTAGTAGTTGTGTTCCCTGAGACTAATATGGAATTGCTGCATTCTGGCTTGTGATAATTTGCTATTTCCAGATAGATTAAATCATTAGCTGCAGTAATGGTGGAATGGTTAAACTAAAAATCTTTCCTTGCGTGGTACTGTAGAAGTGAATTGGATGTGTAGCCTTAAATAAGCTTAGCTTAGTTCCTGTTCCAGTACTGACTTGGCTGAAAGGAAATTCCCATTTGGCTCAACTGGTAAAGCTGCCTCTTAAGGATTATAAAGATCTCAACTGTGAATGATGATGTCTGGTTAGGGTCTGTTTCTAATAATTGTTTAAGTTCACTCTGTTTGGCAGACACAAAACTAGCAGGATAGACTCCAATATTCATCTCCCAACAGGAAAGTGTCGAATATGCTGAGATAGAGCTCTCTTTAGCACGCATTACTGTGGTATGTATATACCTCGCACATTCTCAGTTAAGGATTCCAGCTTCTTGTACTTTCTCTCCTACCCCTTATTTATAGGAATATTTTTTAAAAAAAACAACAAGGAAAGCTAAAATGAAGAAATTAGTTTTACTGTTTGTTCTGAAGGTGATGAAATTCATGGTCCAATCTAACCCCTTGCAGACGTGAATGCCACAGTTGTAGACCAGCTGCTGAGAAAAGCACTGTTTACCATGCTCACGAATATCAGCCTTGTGATTGACTGCTTGATTGTTCCTGAGGAATGTAACTATCAGGGGAGGCCATTGTTGCAGGGAGAAGGGCAGTCTTTCAGGTGGTTTAGGATGGAAGGCTTTGAAGATTGAATCGAATTCAGAGTTTCAGTTCTAATCTTCCGTGGAAAGATTTCAGTGCCATGCATGGTTACCTGTTTGCTAAGTAGGCAGACTACGTCATTCAGAACCAACTGGAGCTTTGTCAGAGTTGGTGTGTTAATTTCTAGGTAGAATGTGTCGCAATAATCAAGCCTAGAGGCCACGCATGCCTGGTCACTGTGGCAGAGTCCAAATCTGATAGGATGGAGCTTAGTTTCCTGGCCTGTCATAGCTGCCCACCCACTCCTGCTGCTGAACACTATTGGCAAGTCTGAATCCCTACTTTTTCATGGCCTCTTTCATTTTCACCTACCTCCATTCCACAGTTGGGTGCTTCCCTCTCCCCATACTTTTACTATCATTTTTATTAACATTTGTTTTTCTTAACAAGGGTTTCAAAAACCTGGAGGTGATTCATAAGAGAAGACTTTTGATCAATCCTGGTCTTAACCAAGATCACTAGGAGCAAGTCTTCTACCCAAAGTCTAGCTCTGTCTTGGTGCCCTTTTCTTCACTGGGACCTGCTCCCACATACCTATGAGTAGACAAAACAGGTAATTTTTTGAAGAACCATTCCTCTGTCATCACCTTTAAAGTGTTCCCTTTAAACACCATGGGCAGCCAAAATGGTTCAGCCACAGAACGTTAGGGACCCAGAGCCTCTCTACCCAATCAGTGGGGTATATGGAGTAACATAGGAATGAATCAAGGGTATACGATGGCCAGACAGTATTTATTCCAAATCACTTGTAAGGAAATTCTTGAAGAAAATTCCTTTACTACCAATAAAATTAATAGGAAAGGTAAAGAAGAGTAGAGCACCAACACAGATTTATTTAAAATCCAGGTTCCTCTGAAGGTCAAAATAAACAAAGCAAAAGGGTAATAATTGATTAAAATTTTAGATCAACTTTTTGAAAAATGGCTAGCGATTTGTGTGTGCTTCCAATTTTGGGTTCCCAACTTGAGACATCTTAAAGTCAGAAGTGCTGAGCACCTACAAGTGAGGCACCTGAAATCATAACCACCTTTGAAAATCTTGACCTAAACATAACAAAAGAAAAACCAGTAATCAGTAAGGAGCAGAGAGAAAATATATATACATGTTAAAATGTTACTTTTGGTATTTAACTAGAATCCCAGACTATGATCTGGGAGACATCCTGGAATACTGTACAAGTGTTGTTCAACTCTCTGTTCCATAAGTGATTTACAATGATTATTTGGTACTGTTCACATGTTAAAGAGATGTTACACACCTCACGATTTTTATTCTGTCTGCTTAAAAAAAGGTGAAATTTAGCATTTCATGTAAATTACCCGTGAAAAGTAACTGTCCTCCCATTATGTAACTCTCAGAAACCTTAGACAACTTCCAGCAGATGCAACCACAGTTCAGAGGGCTGCAGTAATTATGCTAACCAGCCAATAAAAGCTTCCATTTACGTGGTCTGTCTACAGCCTTGATGCAATCATGTCCAGCCACAAAATACATGTAGCAATTGAAAACCCAAAGCATTCTTAGAATCCATTGATTCTACTCCTTACTGCTGAGGAAACATTCTTCCCCTGCAATGCATTTTCCTAACAATTTTGGGACCATTGAGATATACCCTAGAGTCAGTTAAAATGATCTCCACTACACAAGACTGCAGCTTTTAAAATGTTATCTAATACACGTGAGCAGCACATACCTAGATTAATTATGTATTTGATGGTTTTATGAACCAGAATTTATATTCTCAGCATCTCAGTTCAGAAATGAGTTCTCATTCATTTACTGTGATTTCATTTTATTAACAGCCCTGTGCCTGAGCCATTTTTGAGTAGTATTCAGAGGTACTAAAGAGTGGGGAAGAGGGCAGTTTTTGCATTTGAGTTAGTAAGTTAGAGGCGCTAGGTGCGGGGGGGGGGGGGGGCGGAGTGCACTTAGTTCTGCATAGTACAAGAACCGTGTTACTAGCAATATGTACAGAACGCTGTAGCCGCTTTCCTCTGTGTTTCCTGACTCCTTTTGTGTCTCCTTTCCCACCTTAGCTTTATAACAATTTAGCTATGAGCCTACCATTGGACACTACTAGAGCAATTATGCAGATGTGGTTGGACCATGAGGTCTGAACATAGACATAGTTTGACTTCTATATTTGGGGGGACAGAGGAAGGTGACGTGTGGGGGGTGACACATGAGGTCATGTGCCCCCAGAGGCAATGTGGGGGGCGGCACTTGGGGGTCACGTGCCTCACAGAGGTGATGTGTGTGGGAAAGCATGTGGGATCAAGTACCTCCCCAGATTTCTGCCTTCCATTTAGCATGAGGTTTGAACACTGTCCCCTCCTGTGCTAAATGAAAAGCAGAAATCCGGGGGGTGGGGTGAGAGGGGGAGATATGACTCCCATGGCCCATCGCCCTGCGTTGCCTCTGATTTGGGGGAGAAATGCCCCACCATGTGCCCCCTGCCAATCTCCATCCCTGTGTCTGAAATAACACTACAGTTAAACAGCTGAGTTACAAACAATGGTGGAAGATAGGCCACAGCTGTATAAGGAAGTAGGCTTCTGTATTCTTTGTAAATTGACAGAAGAGAGATTTAAATTTAGATATGCACTTCTAACCAGATTTGTGTTGCTTTAAAAAGGGGCAGTTGGCAAAGAAGAACAAATGTTGCTTTAGGTTGGACGTTTTAGAAAATCCCATGGTGATATTTGGGATTATATTATACAATGCTGAAACAAGACTGAACACATTTTTACATGGCTGGATCATGAAGGCTCATTATTATGAATGTCATAAGGGATTATGAGATGGAAATTGATGATCCTAGCTCTCATTTTAGTTGAGGAATGCTGGAAGTTTAATTTAGTAGTAGTAGCATGTGATATTAGCCAGACAGAGAGATAATATATTACTTGGCATAATTTGTGTTTTTTAGAGGTAGTTGGAGAGATTAGATATCACTTTAAAAGGGACATTTCCTGAATAGTCCACCCAAAATTCTCTCCTTACTGCTTCATCCTACTGATCCCGTCCCACGCCCATTTTTTGCGCTGCTTGACATTCCACCTTGTTCTCGTAACAGCCTCTCAATTAATGTGTGACAAACACCAGCACGCTCCATCCTCCAACTCTCATTTGTGGCATTCACGCTATTAAAAAGGCTTCAGCGGGGGCAGCATTGGGATCCAGTGCCACTGTTTATTGTGGCTTTCTCAAGTCTCAGGCATTGCTGGAGTGTTAGAAAAATATCTCTCTTAAATATATCTTAGATCACTTTTGGCTGAATTTTTCCATAACCGAGGTTATTAAAGAGGAGGCAAAAACACTGACATACTTTTGTGAATAAATTTAATTAAGCAAGGTTTTTTTCTCCAAATAAATTTTCGATGTTTGTATCCTTTCTTCTGTTGTAGTTGGAATACATTAAACTGTGCCAGGAAGAATTCTAAATAACGATCACTTTTCTTGTAAAGCATTTTTTAAAGAAAGGAAGCTTGGTTTAGACATAAAATGAAACATTTAATGATTTATGCCCACAATAATCTGTAGATAGGATTTTATTAAAAATCATAATTAATTCATTACTACTTAATTCATACAAAAATATAGATGTCGCCATTGCTGTCAGTGCTGGGGTAAGAGATGCAGGCAAATGCCTTGTTCTAGCAAATAAGGGACCTGATTATTCCGTACTTTTGCAGCTTTTACATCAGCACAAAGTCAGGTAAGGTGCTACTGCTCTGATATGGGAACATTTTATACCCACTTTGTACAAGTCAAAAATTACACACGATGCGAAGCAGGGACAATCAAACCCCATATGCTTGATAAAATAAACAACAAAAAATCTGTTTGGCAGCACAGATTATTTTTTAAGATTTGTCTTGCACAGTGGTCTTGAAATGTTAGGCCTGGTCTACACTTAAGTCCAGTGGTGCCTAAGCATTCTAGATATGTCATTTGAAACCCAGGTGTATCTGTGGCTAGGTCAATGGCAGAGTTCTTCCATTGACTTGGCTACAGCTGCTCAGAGAGGTGGATTACCTGTTAGATGAGTTTCTGTGCTGCACTTCAAAGGCCTTGCTGACACAGGGAAATTGCTGTTATGGAATAGCTACCCAGGTAGACGCTGTATTCTGGAATAAATCACTTTTATTCTGGAATAGTGTGCCCACACATGACAATTGCCCCAGAGTAGCTATTCTAGAATAGCTATGCCGGTCAATTTCCTCTGGGTGGGCAGACACCTAAGGCACAGCTCTAAAGTGGCTTATAACCCCCTTTGTGCCCTCCCAACCCTGGGCACATGGCTTCTCGTGTAATTTTGACAGCCCTGGGGATATGTCTAAGTTATGGCAGCCTCTCTAAGCTGCTCTATGGGTAGCCATGCTGCCTGGAATCTCTGCAGCACATTGTACTGTGGTCTTGTGCTCAGATCAAGGACTTTTAGAGCCCCCTTTTGGGGCTGGGACCCTTTTACCTGGCATAGAGGGGCGAGGATCTCATCCCTGAATTAAGTAATCATTAAAATCCAGTATTGTTGAAAAGGTATGGATACTCTCCTAGATGGCACAGTTACTCATGCATGGTTCACAGAAGGTCTTTTGTGCCCAGTTATTACATCTTGGGGAGAGGTGAGTTGAACAATCTGGTTTAAAAAATCCCTCTAGCCTGATCTCAATTTATATCCCAGGATTTCACCATGTTAGTGGTGTGTCATGGCAGAAGTCGTCATGATTTTTTCATCGTACCCTAATCCCCCCACAACTTTTTCAAATAAACACTAATTCTGCTTGATTAGAAAGTTTCATAGTTACTGCATTGTCTGAAAAAATCTTTCTCTTTAATCCTCAAGGACGTTGAATTGAATTCTTAAATGGTCTAAATTTTCAGAGGTGACTAAAGATTTTTTGGGTGTCTGAGATGCCTTAAAAAGGGTCTGATTTTTCAGAAAGGGTTAAGTAGTCATCGTCTGAAAACCAGAACCTTTCTAAGATGTATTAAGCTAGGCACCCAAAATCACCAGTCACTTAAGAAAATTGTTATTGATTCCCACACTTTCTTGTCAACTGCTGGAAATGGGCCACATCCACCCTAATTGAATTGGCCTCGTTAGCACTGACCCCCACCACTTGGTAAGGCAACTCCCATCTTTTCATGTGCTGTATATTTATACCTGTCTACTTTTTTTTCACTCCATGCATCTGATGAAGTGGGTTATAGCCCATGAAAGCTTATGCCCAAATACATTTGTTCGTCTCTAAGGTGCCACAAGGACTCCTCGTTGTTTTTAAGAAAATTGTGTGTGCATACGCGCACACATTATTCTACCATGTGTTTGGAGGCGTGAGGCAGTGGGGGAGGAGATGCTCCCTGAAAACACTCAACCTTATACGCTGGCAACCCAGGCTCTTATGAAAAGCCCTACAATAACAAACCAACAAGTGTGCACATATCAGGGAGGAAAAATCAGATTTCAAACTTCTAAGGAAAAGTTATAAACAGTGCATAAGAAATAATTTAAAATGTTTATACCTTCATATTTTCTTTAATATGACACCTTAATAAATAGACATTCTTTCTTAAAGCCTTTGGTGGGGTGTACACTGAATGAACAAGGAAGATGAATTTCTAACTGGTACTGCTAGTGTCATATTTAATGGTGTGTGATTGACTTGACCAGACAGCACTGTGTGAATTTTGTCTCTGCACAGTGCAGCGGTGTAGCTGTGTGGGTTGAGAGAGAAAACTGGGATAAGGTAGGGGACTCTGAGGAATCAAGAAATAAACAGGTGCTAAAAGTAGTAAAGGATAATGGAACCAATAATGGTGTGTTTCCAGACACATTATTTACAAGTGGCAGCTTGGAAATGTAGATTTATAAAGAAACTGGGAAGAATATTCTGGGGAAAAGGTCTCAGCTCTTAATTAACTACAGAATTTAAACTGTTTGAACTTGTGAAAAGCAAGGAAATGTCTTAACGAGGCCAAAGGAAGAATTCATTGTCTGTTAATGTAACTGACGTTGCACAGAGTTCAGAAACCTTTCAATACCCTGTTCAGGAAGATGAATTTTAAAAAAACTGTTATTACTACTGGCTTCCTGGGAACAGTTCTTTATGTTTGGATTGACTGGGTCACGGAGGGTGAAGACTTTAATACACATATGGCTAAGGCATTATCTTGATGCAAACTGTAAAGGGACTTGCTTCATGAGAAGATGCTAAACTAATCAAAAATAACAGGCAGGAGAAAAAAATGTTCAAGATAGCTGGATCATTCATTAAATAGGAACATTAGAGCTGAACATTGCATGAAAGTGAGACATCATAACCTAAAATGGGTCACAAGCTCAGAAGAAACTAGGTCCTTGAAAGAAAAAAAAATCTCATCTTGTTTAGAACAGAGCAAAATAATTTGTATCCATGATAATTCAATCATAATCTAATTTGAGAGCACAAATGTACTCTAGCTAGAGGAAAGCTTAGTGAAAGCAAGTCAGCACATACAACTGGGGAAACTTTTGTGAGCCATTGGGGGAGGTGGGAGTCAGTAATGCAGAAAACAGTCCTCTATGCCATTGTAAATATTACGCAAATCAGGGGAGAAACAAGTGACGGAGTTTACAGAAAGTACCCCTGTGGTAGTTTATAGGAAACTGAGAAACAAACTGTCTTGTATTGCAGGGTTAGAATAAGAGCATTGTTTTGGAATTGAAAGGAACAGAATATTAAAATTGAAGTATAATTTAACAGAACGGGTTCTTTTGACTCCATTTTGGATTATGCACCAAAGTTTTTCTGAAAATCTTGTCATATTAAGTGCATCTGCCAGTCCTAGAACTTAATGCTGTTGGTTCTTAATAATAATAATACTCCATACTTTTCAAACAAACAGCCATGGCAGGTAGGTAGGTTTTATCCCCATTGATGGGGAAAATATGGTAGAGAGGTAGCAATTGACCTAATGCCTGGTGGGGAGTCAGTGTAAGATCTAGTGTTAGAGCTCAGGAGTGCCTGTCTTGCAGTCCTGAACCCAGGGTCTTGGGTCTGCCCCTCTGAGGGGAAGGGATGTTGATTCTACTGGAATTTGTGTAGTATTAGTGAACTTAAAAATATACACATAGCCCTGGTCTACACTAGGACTTTAGGTCGAATTTAGCAGCGTTAAATCGATGTAAACCTGCACCCGTCCACACGATGAAGCCCTTTTTTTCGACTTAAAGGGCTCTTAAAATCAATTTCCTTACTCCACCCCTGACAAGTGGATTAGCGCTTAAATCGGCCTTGCTGGGTCAAATTTGGGGTACTGTGGACACAATTCAACGGTATTGGCCTCCGGGAGCTATCCCAGAGTGCTCCATTGTGACCGCTCTGGACAGCACTCTCAACTCAGATGCACTGGCCAGGGAGACAGGAAAAGAACGGCGAACTTCTGAATCTCATTTCCTGTTTGGCCAGCGTGGCAAGCTGCAGGTGACCATGCAGAGCTCATCAGCAGAGGTGACCATGATGGAGTCCCAGAATCGCAAAAGAGCTCCAGCATGGACTGAACGGGAGGTACGGGATCTGATTGCTGTATGGGAAGAGGAATCCGTGCTATCAGAACTCCATTCTAGTTTTCGAAATGCCAAAACCTTTGTCAAAGTCTTCCAGGGCATGAAGGACAGAGGCCATAACAAGGACCTGAAGCAGTGCCACGTGTAACTTAAGGAGCTGAGGCAAGCCTACCAGAAAACCCAGAGAGGCGAACAGCCGCTCCGGGTCAGAGCCTCAAACATGCCCCTTCTATGATGAGCTGCATGCCATTTTAGGGGGTTCAGCCACCACTACCCCAGCCGTGTTGTTTGACTCCTTCAATGGAGATGGAGGCAACATGGAAGCAGGTTTTGGGGACGAAGAAGAAGATGATGATAGCTCACAGCAAGCAAGCGGAGAAACCGGTTTTCCCGACAGCCAGGAACAGTTTCTCACCCTGGACCTGGAGCCAGTACCCCCAGAACCCACCCAAGGCTGCCTCCTGGACCCGGCAGGCGGAGAAGGGACCTCCAGTGAGTGTACCTTTTAAAATACTATACCTGGTTTAAAAGCAAGCATGTGAAAGGATTAATTTGCCCTGGCACTCGCGGGTCTCCTGGATGTACTCCCAAAGCCTTTGCAAAAGGTTTCTGGGGAGGGCAGCCTTATTACGTCCTCCATGGTAGGACACTTTACCACTCCAGGCCAGTAACATGTACTCGGGAATCATTGTACAACAAAGCATTGCAGTGTATGTTTGCTGGCATTCAAACAACATCTGTTCTTTATCTCTCTGTGTTATCCTCAGGAGAGAGAGATATCATTCATGGTCACCTGGTTGAAATAGGGTGCTTTTCTTCAGGGGACACTCAGAGGTGCCCGTTCCTGCTGGGCTGTTTGCCTGTGGCTGAACAGAAATGTTCCCCGCTGTTAGCCACGGGGAGGTTTGAGGGGGTAGCCACGCAGTGGGGGGAGGCAAAATGCGACCTTGTAACGAAAGCACATGTGCTATGTATGTAATGTTAACAGCAAGGTTTATCCTGAAAGAGTGTAGCCACTGTTTTATAAAATGTGTCTTTTTAAATACCGCTGTCCCTTTTTTTTCCTCCACAAGCTGCATGTGTTTCAATGATCACAGGATCTTCTCCTTCCCAGAGGCTAGTGAAGATTAGAAAGAAAAAAAAACGCACTCATGATGAAATGTTCTCTGAGCTCATGCTGTCCTCCCACACTGACAGAGACAGACGAATGCGTGGAGGCAAATAATGTCAGAGTGCAGGAAAGCACAAAATGACCTGGAGGAGAGGTGGCGGGCTGAAGACAGTAGGTGGCGGGCTGAAGAGAGTAGGTGGCGGGCTGAAGACGGGCCGAAGCTCAAATGTGGCGGCAGCGTGATGAGAGGAGGCAGGATTCAATGCTGAGGCTGCTGGAGGATCAAACCAGTATGCTCCAGTGTATGGTTGAGCTGCAGCAAAGGCATCTGGAGCACAGACTGCCACTACAGCCCCTGTGTAACCAACCGCCCTCCTCCCCAAGTTCCATAGCCTCCACACCCAGACGCCCAAGAACACGGTGAGGGGGCCTGTGGCCAACCAGCCACTCCACCACAGAGGATTGCCCAAGCAACAGAAGGCTGGCATTCAATAAATTTTAAAGTTGTAAACTTTTAAAGTGCTGTGTGGCATTTTCCTTCCCTCCTCCACCACCCCTCCTGGGCTACCTTGGTAGTCATCCCCCTGTTTGTGTGATGAATGAATAAAGAATGCATGAATGTGAAGCAACAATGACTTTATTGCCTCTGCAAGCGGTGATTGAAGGGAGGAGGGGCGGGTGGTTAGCTTACAGGGAAGTAGAGTGAACCAAGGGGCGGGGGGTTTCATCAAGGAGAAACAAACAGAACTTTCACACCGTAGCCTGGCCAGTCATGAAACTGGTTTTCAAAGCTTCTCTGATGCGTACCGTGCCCTCCTGTGCTCTTCTAACCGCCCTGGTGTCTGGCTGCGCATAACCAGCAGCCAGGCAATTTGCCTCAACCTCCCACCCCACCATAAACGTCTCCCCCTTACTCTCACAGATATTGTGGAGCTCACAGCAAGCAGTAATAACAGTGGGAATATTGGTTTCGCTGAGGTCTAAGCGAGTCAGTAAACTGCGCCAGCGCACCTTTAAACGTCCAAATGCACATTCTACCACCATTCGGCACTTGCTCAGCCTGTAGTTGAACAGCTCCTGACTACTGTCCAGGCTGCCTGATATGGCTTCATGAGCCATGGCATTAAGGGGTAGGCTGGGTCCCCAAGGATAACTATAGGCATTTCAACATCCCCAACGGTTATTTTCTGGTCTGGGAATAAAGTCCCTTCCTGCAGCTTTTGAAACAGACCAGAGTTCCTGAAGATGCGAGCGTCATGTACCTTTCCCGGCCATCCCACGTTGATGTTGGTGAAACGTCCCTTGTGATCCACCAGAGCTTGCAGCACTATTGAAAAGTACCCCTTGCGGTTTATGTACTTGCCGGCTTGGTGCTCCGGTGCCAAGATAGGGATATGGGTTCTGTCTATGGCCCCACCACAGTTAGGGAATCCCATTGCAGCAAAGCCATCCGCTATGACCTGCATATGTCCCAGGGTCACTACCCTTGATATCAGCAGATCTTTGATTACATGGGCTACTTGCATCACAGCAGCCCCCACAGTAGATTTGCCCACTCCAAATTGATTCCTGACTGACCGGTAGCTATCTGGCGTTGCAAGCATCCACAGGGCTATCGCCACTCGCTTCTCAACTGTGAGGGCTGCTCTCATCTTGGTGTTCATGCACTTCAGGGCAGGGGAAAGCAAGTCACAAAGTTCCATGAAAGTGCCCTTACGCATGCGAAAGTTTTGCAGCCACCGGGAATCATCCCAGACCCGCAACACTATGCGGTCTGACCAGTCTGTGCTTGTTTCCTGAGCCCAGAATCGGCGTTCCACAGCATGAACCTGCCCCATTAGCACCATGATGCATGCATTGGCAGGGCCCATGCTTTGAGAGAAATCTGTGTCCATGTCCTGATCACTCATGTGACCGCGCTGACGTCGCCTCCTGACCCGGTATCGCTCTGCCAGGTTCTGGTGCTGCATATGCTGCTGGATAATGCGTGTGGTGTTTAATGTGCTCCTAATTGACAAAGTGAGCTGAGCGGCCTCCATGCTTGCCTTGGTATGGCGTCCGCACAGAAAAAAGGCGCGGAGCGATTGTCTGCCATTGCTCTGACGCCGGGAGGGGCGACTGACGACATGGCTTACAGGGTTGGCTTACAGGGAATTAAAATCAACAAAGGGGGTGGCTTTACATCAATGAGTATTTCAGGCAGGACTTCACAGAGGGTTCCAATAAGAAATGGTGCACCTAAGTAATTGTTCTTATTGGAACAAGCAGGTTGGTCTGGCCTCTGATTGATACATGGCTAGATTTACCTCGCTGCACCTTCTCTGTGAGCGACTGCAGTGTGACCTAGAGGAATGAGTCCCCTAGACAGGGGTGGGGGAGAAGCAAATGAGTACAAAACAAATCTGGTCTATTTCTTGTTTTGATCCACTCCATCTATCTTTTACATCTTTAGCTGGCAGCAGATGGTGCAGAAGAACTGCAAGCCATCCACACCTCATGGCTGCTCAGCAGAAGATGGTACAGTAGGACTGCTAGCAATCCATATCGCCTGCCTGCTCACCATAAGATGGTTCAATAGGCCTGACTGCAGGACTAAAGAGAATGACCTGGTCAAATCACTCCAAATTTAGTCCCTGCGCCCATGTCTGCCCAGGCACTTCTGATCAACCTCAAAGAGGCGACCAGGAGCACCTCGGACATGACGATGACGGCTACCAGTCGTACTGTACCATCTGCTGCCACAAGGCAATGGGTTGATGCTGCTGTGTAGCAATGCAGTACCGCGTCTGCCAGCACCCAGGAGACATACGGTGACGGTTACCTGAGCGGGCTCCATGCTTGCTGTGGTATGGCGTCTGCACAGGTAACTCAAGAAAAAAGGGCGTGAAACGATTGTTTGCTGCTGCTTTCACGGAGGGAGGGAGGGAACGGGGGCCTGACAATATGTACCCAGAACCACCCACGACAATGTTTTAGCCCCATCAGGCATTGGGATCTCAACCCAGAATTCCATTAATTCCAACCCATCAATTCCATTCCAATGGGCGGCGGAGACTGCGGGAACTGTGGGATAGCTACTCACAGTGCAACACTCCGGAAGTCGACTCTAGCCTCGGTACTGTGGAAGCACTCTGCCGAGTTAATGCACTTAGAGCATTTTCTGTGGGGACACACACACTTGAATATATAAAACCGATTTCTAAAAAACCGACTTCTATAAATTCGACCTTATTCCGTAGTGTAGACATACCCATAAATAGAAATATTTAACAGCATAGGGGAAAAAAAGAAATGGGCTACAGAATTTCTGCTCATTTTCAAACTCTTTCAATGCCATTACTTCTGTGTCAGATTTTAGCAAATTTGAATCATCTCCTACTTTTAATTTTAATGATTACTGCTTTTGGTATTTATATTTTGCAATAATGTGAATAACGTCATGACTTTTTTCAGTCGTCCTCTTCTGCTCTTGCCTTGCCCCACTGAGATCACTGTTAATTAGATATGACATATCTAATAGTATCTTGATCACTGTTAATATTGCTGAATGTGGTGTTTGGGTGAGTCCAAATTGAGAATGTACTGAGAATTTAAATAGTAAGACAGATGGTTCGGGGAGCAGATATTAATGTATTATGAAGCACTGTTGTCTGACTTATTTTTAATAAGTAACTATGTCAATCATAAAAAGACTATCTCTTCCCTTTGTGACAATGGAAGGCTTTCCTATATACCACCTGCCACTGTCAAAATGAAGTTTGTGAAGTCAGCTCATTAGAAAATGGACCTGCATTTTCCTCCTTCAGGTGTTTTAAAAATAAAGAACCACATGGTGTTATATATGGCAGACTTTCAAATAGCTCAAGAATGCGTTTGCCTGTTTCCTTGTGTCACACAGGATGTGGATATACATCACTGCTTAAAGATTGTACCAAATCTTATCACCAATGTGGTGCACAGCTAAAAGTGCAACTTTTTGTGATAGCGCTAGATTGTGAAAGAACTGGCAGAAACTCCCGAAGCACGTTTCAGAAGCCACTGTGGGCTCGGTCTATAGATTGTAGAAACTGGCATAGCTCCATTGGAGTCAATGAAGCTACACCAGTTTCCATCAGCTGAGGATTTTGCTGTGTATCTTCACGTGGTAAATGCAAGTGTTCTGTGAAGCTCTGATGGGTAAGGTTTGTTTATGTTCAGACTATGATGTGTGTTTATATCTCTATTAATCTATAATTCATATAGAGATTATCCTTCATTTGCTTCCTTCTTAGAGTAGATGCAGCTGTGTACTCCGTGTGGGTGGGTGTGTATGTCCTGTATGCTGGAGCCAAAGAACTTTGCCTAGCAGTACCCATAGGAGTGGCGCTCATGCCCTGAGGCCATAGCCCCGTCCCTAGCTGTATGAAAGTGGCGCTGCTCGTATTGTCTCAGTTCCTTCTCACTGCCCTTGGCGAGAGTCAGAGCTCTTTATGGGGTCATCACCTCATACTTTCACTCTATTTTCTGAGAACTTGTATATAGTAGTATTACCATTAGGGTTAGTTTACTGTTGGCAGAGTAGTTAGCTACCATGTGTGATGCCCTCACTATAGTTAAGCATTGTCATGGAGGGGCCATCCCCAAAAGCTACCCACACACAAAGGTGCTCATTGCGTCTGTGCGAAGAACACATGAATGAGAGGTGTGCCATCTACAAATCATTCACAAAGAGGACTCTGGTGCTGGGTGTCTTGAGCAGGCCCTGGGGCCTGCTTCGGCGCTGAGTCCTTCGTCTGATCATCAGTCTCCTTTAGATCTGGAAAATGATGCTGCTCTGTGCTTGGGCTCTGTCATTTCCCCCAAGTGACACTCTCTCCACTGGTGCAATGAGGAGGAGGTCCAATAAAAGGAGTCAGGACTATTCCAGGGCTCAGGGAGATGACTCCTATTCTAGGAGTCATGCTGACTGGCACCATACCCCCTCTGGCACATGGGATAGAGCAAGTCCGATACTCCACCAAGAGCAGCGAGGGCCCATACTGTCAACTCTAGTTCCAGCCGTGGGGCACCTGTTGAATCAGGTACCAATGACATCAGCACCAGTGCTGACCGTCTTTCATACCAACAGCATACTAGGCGTCATCAGACCTGGTTTGCCTCTCAATCCCAGATTCTCTGTTGGTTCTCCAGTGCTATAGCTTCTACTGACTTGTCCTTTGTTGTCATTGGCACCTTCTAGCCATGTCACAGAGCCACTTGGTCCATCAACACCTCAGTTTATGCTGCCTGGGCTGCAGACTGACGTCGAGGCTAGGCCCAGCACCGAAGGACCCCTCAGCATCCTTTGCCACCATCACTATCTTGGTGGCAGATCCATCATCTAGTTCAGTCACAGCCTTGGTGCCAATGCTCTTACCCCATCCCTTTTCAGGAATCCCTCTCCTGAGACACTGCTCCTTGAGCAAGTTCAGTCTTCACTGGCTTTGGGGGCCCGAGAGGTCCCTCCGCAGCACTGGTGGCATGGGTTCTATTTGCAATATTTCCTGGTCCCCAAACCTAAGGGAGGGATGAGACCTACCCTTGGCCTCCATGATTTCAACAAATACATCAGATATGTGAGATTCCATATGGTTACCCTGGCAACTATTCTCCCTACCTTGAATCAAAACAGCTGGTTTGCTGCCCTCGACCTGCAGGATCCTTATTTCTACATAGCAATCCTCCCGAGCCACAGGAGGTTCCTCAGAGTTGTCACGGCTGGCAGGCACTACCAGTACACAGTGCTGCCTTTTGGCCTATCTTCCAGTCCCTGGGTTTTCACTAAGTGTGTGTGTGTCGTAACAATGTATCTCAGAAAGAAGGGAATTCATATCTTCCTGTACCTGAATGACTGGTTACTGAGGGGAAAGCCCAGAGAGAGTGTCCTGTCATGTTCACTTCACACTACTCCTATTCAATTGTCTAAGTCTCATCCTAAGCAACTGCAAGTCAATGCTGGTTCCAGCTCAAAGAATAGTGTTCACTGGAGCCTTGATAGACTCTGAATTTAAGAGCACTTGTACTGACCAAGTGATTCCAGGTGATCTGCCAACTGTGTCTAGAACTGCAGTCTCAACCCTCAACCACAGTCCAAGGTTGCTGGGCCACATGGCTGCACATCCAATATGCCAGGCTGTGGCTGAAGTTGGTCTATCATCTAAATCACTATACCTTGGAAATGTTGATAAGACTTCCCCAACCCTGGGCTCCTTACAGTGATGGACAGTGTGTGCCAAGGCATTCCTTTCATGCAGCCTCCACTGACCTATAGTTGCCAATGACTCCTTCATAGATTGGGGAGCACATCTGGACTAACTGAAAAGTCCAGGTCTGTGGTTTGAATGAGAAGTTTCTCTGCATATTGATGTTCAGGAGCTTTGGGCCACCTACAATGCCTGTCACACCTTTCAGGATCACATCGGGGCTCAGCAGATCTCATACTTGCCAACAATACCACCATGATGTATTATGTGAACAGTAATGGGGGAGCACGCTGTGACATGCTTTGTCAGGAGGCAATCAGGCTGCTTTGTCAGGAGGCAATCAGGCTCCAGCAGTTTTACATCAGGGCAAACGTTACTCCGTGGCTGATCACTTACTTTGGATCCACAAACACCTGGAAGATGACCTCTGCAGGAATTTCTCCCTCAATCATGAGTGGTTTCTGAAGCCCAACATTCTGTGAGCCATCGTTGCAATTTGGGACATCCCAATGATTGAACTGTTTCCCATGAAATAAAACAAGACGTCCCAGCTGTTCTGCTCCCACGGGTGGGGCGGAGGCAGGGGGTTTCAGTCCAGGTTCCTTGGCTGATGTTTTCCACCTTAGCTGGGAATTGGCACTCCTGTATGCCTTTTGTCCAAATTCCGATCATCCTTCAGGTCATTCTAAAGCTGAAACTGGACTGCATCAAGCTCATTATTATTGTCCCAGACACTCTGGAGCAAGGTTGGTTCTCTGACCTCCTCAGATTATTAGATTGGTCTCTCATATCCCTTCCTCTTCATCCTGAACTCCTGACTTCACATCACAATTAGGTTTTGCATCCAACACTCAGTTTTCTGCATCTCACAGTGTGGAGCTGCCATGGTTAGATGAGGTGGAAGAATGATGATCAGTGGTGGTCCAGCAAGTCTTGCTCAATAGTAGGAAGCCCTCCACGAGGCTGGCCTATTTGGCCAAGGGGAAGTGATTCTTGGTATAGTTGTTAGCCCAGGGAGTTCAACTAGCTTGTATCAAGGACATCTTGGAGTACCTGTTACACCATCAGTCTTCTGGTCTTTCACATTTGCAGGGCTGCCACATTGTGCGTACCTTTGCAAATCACTGTGCCATTACACTGCATCCAGATTGGATGCAAATTTCAGGAAGGCCATCCAGCAGTTCTTCTTTAAATAGACTCCGAACCCCATCTGCTGCGAGTACTGCTTGCGAGTCACCCACATGGAATACATGGCTGCATCTTCTCAAAGAAGGGGAAAAAAGGGTTACCTACATGTAACTGTTGTTTGTCGAGAGGTGATGCAGTTGTGTATACCATACCTGCTCTCCATCCCCTGTGCATCAGTCTGTATTTCTGCTGTTTGGTGCAAAGGAACTGAACTGGTCAGGGCAGTGCCACCCTCACACAGCCAGGGAGGGGCTATGGTCACAGGGCTTCAGCATCACTCCTATGGGTACTGCTAGGCAAAGTTCTTCAGCTCGGGTGTATGCGATGTGTACGTTTACCTGAAATACATATCTGCATCACATCTTATAGCGCTTCTTCAGATTGGCAACTTTTTTTTTTCTCATCAGCAGAGGTGGTCAGAAATGGCAAGTATTTTCCGTGAACATTTTTGAAAGAAATGAAACCTTTTCATTCTTTTCATGTTCAGTTTCCAAAGGCTGCAAATGTTTGTTTAAATGTTTTTGCTGAAACAGAAAATATTGAAGAAAATGAATAATTTATATGAAAACATTCACTTTGGGGGGAAAAAAGCTATTTTTCATTTTTTAATAGAAATTTTAAACAAAACATTTGAAGAGGCAGAGGTTGAATCATGATCAGATCCATCCGAGCCTCTTACAGAAGGCTGCTATTTGTGCGTGCCTCCTTAGAAATACTTATGAATTTGCATTAGTGCAAAATATTGAACTCACAGAATATTCCAACCTGCATCATCTATGTGGCCTCAAAGATAAAGCTGGACATTAAGAAGCTGGTTTCAGAGAAGTAGTACCAGTTTTCCCATTGATGAGCCTTCCCTTGTAACTCTTAAGGCATATTTTGACTTCCTGTGTATTTTTTAAAGCATTCTAAATAAAAAGTTCTGCACATTTATCTCTGATGAAAGCCCAATATAAAAGTATATGCAAAGTAGTTATAGCTCCTGACAAGGTGCCAATGTAGCCCTCAGTGCTGTGAAGGTGGACACCACAGATCTCACCCTTACGACATCTTTCTTTTTTTGTCTTTTGTTTAATTTAATCTCTTTATTAATAGTTATAGCAGTTGCATTAAGATGGCTGCATATTTTAATGATCTTTTCCATTTTGTTATTAAAGTGAGAAAGTACTTTTGTGTTTACTTTTCCAGCTGAACACAATAATATAAAACTAAGTGGATTTGAACATTTTGGACTTGAGTGGCAGCCGTGAACGTCCATTCCTGCAGGTCCTGCAAGTGCCTAAGGGCAACAGCAATCTACAGGAGCTGTTCATGTATAATTATTCTCTACCATGTGGCACTATAGAAGTCTTTTTTGCTTGCCTTTTAGTATTAGTCTCCAGCAAACATATAGTCACTGGACCGTTCTGTTGATGCATTGTGCATTTCAGTGAGCTTCTGGAGAGAGAGGGAGAGATCATATTACAAAACTATATTCAACATTTGCTTATGAAGTTAAAAATCTGGAAAAAGGATCCTCCTCTGGGTTATGGTTTTTGATTATGTCTCTCTAATTACACACATCTAGTGAGATTACATCACACATTCCACAGACATGACCAAAATGTATGGCTGAAGATCTAAAAGATAAAAACTATTAATACAAACACTTAATTGCAGAGTAATGTCAGAAACAATTGGTTGAGTCTTTCAGACTGACCACAGTTAGGCCCAAAATAGAGGGGGGAAATGCAAATTTTCCCTTGTGCTGTAAGTGTCCCATTTTACAGATAACTCTATGGGACTTTTGAACTGCTTTCTGTACCCACTGAATTTTCAGATACAGTGGTCCTTCTGTGGGATCATGCTAATAATGGGTGTGGTGATTGGGGGTGAAGGGTTGGGACAGAAATTGCTATGGGATTCAAAGGACTTGGAATCGCTGCAGTTTTCTTTCGTACATTCTGTAAACTCTACAGTCACGAATCTCCAGCTGTTTTGCCACTCGACTCTCAAACTATGGTATAGTATCTTTTGTATTGCTGGGATCGGGAATAAATTGAGGCTTCAGTTGGAAGTTATGCTTTTGGTTTTAGTTCTTGGGGTGACAGGGAAAAGGACAAACAACCTAATGCAGGGCAATCTGTTCAGGTTGTGCAAACAAAACAGTGATGTGTGAGAGAAATTAAAATAATCAAATGCTGAATTTTATTAGTAGGGAGCTGAACATAGTTTTAACCAATTGTTTTCTTTATATTTAATTCTACATGTCATATAAATTAAATTAGACCTATTTTATTAATTCTGATCTCACTTAGAGGCCTAAAGTTAGGTCACTAAATCTATATTTAGATACCTCAGTGAAAATGGCCTGATTTGCGGAGATCTGAGCAATTGGGGGAACAAATGTTAGAAAATGTAAGTCTATAAATATGAGATAAAACAAGAGGGCTTGGTTATTAGAGAATATCAAACAATGAGTTATGTAAAAAGCCAAAACCATTTGGCCCAATTTACTTATGGGGACTCCATTTTGATAAAATAGAAAAATAGGCTGAACCATAATACGATCCAATCAATTCTCAAATGTCACTTCTGAAAACACTGTATTTGAGAGTTAAAAGAAACAAAAAAAACCCAAAGTTTAAATGGGTTCATTTTACACTGCTCCAACGTAAAGCTAGCCAAACCAATGTTAATTAAGTGTTTTAAAAATAAAAACCATAAAAACTTTGAGCCAAGTTCCAACCTGAATTATTTTATGGTAGTTATAAAGTCTGGAAAATATGGGTATGGAATGGAAACGCTAATGCTACCTTAAGTATAATAGCATGGCGGTGCTGCTATAAAACATGATAGAATCTTAAACAATACAGTTTATACAGTAAGTCTGCCAAATCCCATTGACTGCAGGGGGTCTTCCATGTTTGGCTCTCTCTCAATTTCACATTAGACACTTTAAATAGTCTGCATCTCTTTCCAGTTTACAAGTGACTGCTGGGCATCTAGTTTTTCGTAATGTTGACTTTAGCATTCTTCGGCGCTCTTAACATATTCTTGGTTTACAGCCATTTTATGACTTCAGTGAATTGCCACAAATTGGGGAAAATCTCATAAAATGACAAAGAAAAACATTCCCGTCTCACAATATAATCAGAGTCTTGGTATTTTTGCTTTAGTATTGTTTGTTTGTTTTTATTTTCCAAGGTGAGCTTTAAAACTGAACTGGGCTTGCTTCTCAGTTACAGTAAGGGCTCTTTGCACTGTTATTTCTCTTGTAAATATTTCTAATTTTAATTCCTTGTATTTACTTAAAATCTATTTCTTTGTAGTTAAATAATCTTGTTTTATTATTTAATCAAAACGAATCCAGTGTGTCTTTAAACTCAACAGTGTGAGTAACTCCATTTAACATAGAAGACTCTTGTACCTTGACCCCTATGGGGGCCACAGACCTCCAGATAGCTGAACGGTCCAGGAGAGGGCTGGACAGTGTAGAAAACATATATTTGGGGGGCGGGGGGGGACTTGGGACTGGGAGTTTGTTGGGGTCACCCTGCAAGTGGTAACCAAGGCTGGTGGAAGCCAGTGTGGGCTGGCAAGACGTGACCTGCATGCTGTTTGAGGGTCCCAAATTGAGAGTTACAGCAGCAAAGCATTGTGAAGTACTCAAGATTGCAGGGCAGGTGGCGAGACAGCCCTTCGCTGGTCTGGATTGCACCCTGGAATGTCAAGCTGGGGATGTATGGGTGGGCCAAAGATGAGATGAGTGGGATTGCTGTGCACTGAACTATGCTATTTGCTGCTTCCTCTGACCCATAGGGGGCTGTAGGAAGAAGACTTTACATTAGAGCAGCCTCAAAGCTGCTCTAATTTACAACAGAGCCTGGACACATCCCCAAATGGCCCCAAAATATAGGAAGTACAAAGATGGTTGAAAGATGAGTCCCCCACATGCTGGAACAGAGTAATTGAGAATCAGGGAATAATTCAGAATTATTTTAAAATCCAATAATGTGACATATCCTGGTTTTTTGTACACCAGCAGCTAGTTCCTATTACTATATGCATTTCTACATGACGTTATTTCCATGTCCAAGATCATGCCTTGTTCATTGCCTGTTCCTCCTTGTTGCAGTTTAAAACTTTCTGCTTGTTGTATATTGAGGTCTAAAGTTGAGGTTACAGGGACAAACCATCCAGATGAGTCGAAAGAATAGTAAATATGGCAGGCGACCAGCTTGGCTTAACGGTGAAATCCTAGCGGATCTTAAACATAAAAAAGAAGCTCACAAGAAGTGGAAGGTTGGACATATGACCAGGGAAGAGTATAAAAATATTGCTCGGGCGTGTAGGAATGAAATCAGGAGGGCCAAATCGCACCTGGAGCTGCAGCTAGCAAGAGATGTCAAGAGTAACAAGAAGGGTTTCTTCAGGTATGTTGAAAACAAGAAGAAAGCCAAGGAAAGTGTGGGCCCCTTACTGAATGAGGGAGGCAACCTAGTGACAGAGGATGTGGAAAAAGCTAATGTGCTCAATGCTTTTTTTGCCTCTGTCTTCACTAACAAGGTCAGCTCCCAGACTGCTGCGCTGGGCATCACAACATGGGGAGTAGATGGCCAGCCCTCTGTGGAGAAAGAGGTGGTTAGGGACTATTTAGAAAAGCTGGACGTGCACAAATCCATGGGGCCAGAAGAGTTGCATCCGAGAGTGCTAAAGGAATTGGCGGCTGTGATTGCAGAGCCATTGGCCATTATCTTTGAAAACTCGTGGCGAACGGGGGAAGTCCCAGATGACTGGAAAAAGGCTAATGTAGTGCCAATCTTTAAAAAAGGGAAGGAGGAGGACCCTGGGAACTACAGGCCAGTCAGCCTCACCTCAGTCCCCGGAAAAATCATGGAGCAGGTCCTCAAGGAATCAATTCTGAAGCACTTACACGAGAGGAAAGTGATCAGGAACAGTCAGCATGGATTCACCAAGGGAAGGTCATGCCTGACTAATCTAATCGCCTTCTATGATGAGATTACTGGTTCTGTGGATGAAGGGAAAGCAGTGGATGTATTGTTTCTTGACTTTAGCAAAGCTTTTGACACGGTCTCCCACAGTATTCTTGTCAGCAAGTTAAAGAAGTATGGGCTGGATGAATGCACTATAAGGTGGGTAGAAAGGTGGCTAGATTGTCGGGCTCAACGGGTAGTGATCAATGGCTCCATGTCTAGTTGGCGGCCGGTGTCAAGTGGAATGCCCCAGGGGTCGGTCCTGGGCCTGGTTTTGTTCAATATCTTCATAAATGATCTGGAGGATGGTGTGGATTGCACTCTCAGCAAATTTGCGGATGATACTAAACTGGGAGGAGTGGTAGATACGCTGGAGGGCAGGGATAGGATACAGAGGGACCTAGACAAATTGGAGGATTGGGCCAAAAGAAATCTGATGAGGTTCAATAAGGATAAGTGCAGGGTCCTGCACTTAGGACGGAAGAACCCAATGCACAGCTACAGACTAGGGACCGAATGGCTAGGCAGCAGTTCTGTGGAAAAGGACCTAGGGGTGACAGTGGACGAGAAGCTGGATATGAGCCAGCAGTGTGCCCTTGTTGCCAAGAAGGCCAATGGCATTTTGGGATGTATAAGTAGGGGCATAGCGAGCAGATCGAGGGACGTGATCGTTCCCCTCCATTCGACATTGGTGAGGCCTCATCTGGAGTACTGTGTCCAGTTTTGGGCCCCACACTACAAGAAGGATGTGGATAAATTGGAGAGAGTCCAGCGAAGGGCAACAAAAATGATTAGGGGTCTGGAACACATGACTTATGAGGAGAGGCTGAGGGAACTGGGATTGTTTAGTCTGCAGAAGAGAAGAATGAGAGGGGATTTGATAGCTGCTTTCAATTACCTGAGAGGTGGTTCCAGAGAGGATGGTTCTAGACTATTCTCAGTGGTAGAAGAGGACAGGACAAGGAGTAATGGTCTCAAGTTTCAGCGGAGGAGGTTTAGGTTGGATATTAGGAAAAACTTTTTCACTAGGAGGGTGGTGAAACACTGGAATGCATTACCTAGGGAGGTGGTAGAATCTCCTTCCTTAGAAGTTTTTAAGGTCAGGCTTGACAAAGCCCTGGCTGGGATGATTTAATAGGGGATTGGTCCTGCTTTGAGCAGGGGGTTGGACTAGATGACCTCCTGAGGTCCCTTCCAACCCTGATTTTCTATGATTCTATGATTTTTTGATATGCATGCATGGTTTGTACCAGTTTACGGACCAAATCTACATACACAAGTAAGGCTGAAATTCTTATAGCTGAGTAGATGCATGGAGGAGCTAAAAGGATGATTCTCTCTCTTTAGCCACAGAGCTGCCTTATCTGTAGATCTGGCTAGTCCCCTAGGAATGGAGCTGCTGTTCTGCAGTGGGATGGCGGTAGATGTTGAGGGAAATGCTGTGTGGCGGGGATTCCTAATCTGTGCAGGAAGGTGTGGGGCTGGAGAACTTGTTGGTATGTAGAGTCTTCTTTCCACTCTCTCTCACACACAGGGGAAACCAGGAAAGAGTCTGTGGAGACTCCTGGAAGAGGGAAAGCTGCTCTGAGGTCTAGGCAATGGGATTCCCACCCTGCCCATTCATTAGCCCAGCAACCAGTCTAGATTGTTGGGTCAGAAACTGGCTCAGAATTTGGGCCCAAGTTAAGAGAGCTTTTGCAAGTGACAACTATGGCTGAGCATACCTCAGAATCATAGAAGATTAGGGTTGGAGGAGACCTCAGGAGGTCATCTAGTCCAACCCCCTGCTGAAAGCAGGACCGACCCCAACTAAATCATCCCAGCCAGGGCTTTGTCAAGCTGGGCCTTAAAAACCTCTAAGGGTGGAGATTCCACCACCTCCCTAGATAACCCATTCCAGTGCTTCACAACCCTCCTAGTGAAATAGTGTTTCCTAATATCCATCCTAGACCTTCCCCACTGCAACTTGAGACGATTGCTCCTTGTTCTGTCATCTGCCACCACTGAGAACAGCCAAGCTCCATCCTCTTTGGAACCCCCCTTCAGGCAGTTGAAGGCTGCTATCAAATCCCCCCAACCCCACTCTTCTCTTCTGCAGACTAAATAAGACCAGTCCCCTCAGCCTCTCCTCATAAGTCAATAAGCTCCAGCCCCCTAATAATTTTTGTTGCCTTCCACTGGGCTCTCTCCAATATGTCCACATCCCTTCTGTAGTGGGGGGCCCAAAACTGGATGCAGTAATCCAGATGTGGCCTCACCAGTGCCAAATAGAGGGGAATAATAACTTCCCTTGATCTGCTAGCAATGCTCCTACTAATGCAGCCCAATATGCTGTTAGCCATCTTGGCAACTGTTGACTCATATCCAGCTTCTTGTCCACTGTAATGCCCAGGTCCTTTTCTGCAGAACTGCCGCTTAGCCAGTCAGTCCCCAGCCTGTAGCAGTGCATGGGATTCTTCCATCCTAAGTGCAGGACTCTACACTTGTCCTTGTTAATCTTCATCAGATTTCTTTTGGCCCAATCTTCCAATTTGTCTAGGTCATTCTGGACCCTACCCTACCCTGCAGTTTATCTACCTCTCCCCCTAGCTTAGTGTCATTTGTGAACTTGCTGAGGGTGCAATCCATCTCATCATCCAGATCTTTAATGAGGATGTCGAACAAAACCAGCTCCAGGACCAACCCCTGGGGCACTCCGCTTGATACCGGCTGCCAACTAGACATCGCGGCATTGATCACTACCCATTAAGCCTGATGATCTAGCCAGCTTTCTATCCACCTTACAGTCCATTCACCCAGTCCATACTTGCTGGCAAGAATACTGTGGGAGACTGTATCAAAAGCTTTACTAAAGTAAAAGTATATCACATCCACCGCTTTCCCCATATCCACAGAGCCAATTATCTCCTCATAGAAGGCAATCAGGTTGTTCAGACATGACTTGCCCTTGGTAAATCCATGCTGACTGTTCCTAATCATCTTCCTCTCCTCCAAGTGCTTCAGAATGAATTCCTTGAGGACCTGCTCCATGATTTTTCCGGGGACTGAGGTGAGGCTGACTGGTCTGTAGTTCCCCAGATTCTCCTTCTTCCCTTTTTTAAAGATGGGCTCTATATTTGCCTTTTTCAGTGGAAGTCTGAGTTATTTTACCCTCTTAGGTTTGCAAAATTGGGTTAGAAATCTCATTTAGAACAAACTTTCCTTGGGGTATTTCCATAGCTTCTGCTGTTGGTCCTAATCAGAAACTGGAGGTGAAAACATGGACACCAGAAGGCTACTTATGTGGACCTTTCACAACTCTAAATGTTCCTTCTAAGCTTGGTTCTAAAGATGGTGAGGGCTTTATTTGTAGGATGAGGGAGGGAAGACTTCCTTATTTGATCACAAATGGGTTTCCCCCCTTCCTAATGAAAATTTATTTTCACCACATATGAAAGCTGTAAAGAACATCAGGCAAAAAAGCAGACTTCACCTGTTTAAAGTCTGGTGTGAAATTCAACTTGCAGCTCCGTTAGTACATCAATCAGAATTTCACTCTGGGAATTTAGAAATCCATCTCAGCATTCTTGAAAGATTATATATTGTTTTAAATTGCTTAGGAAAAGGAACTGTGCAGTTTTTTTAGTGTCACTTGTAGGGACCTATTATATAATCAACTTCAGTAGAATATATATCATGGATCCACTTATCATGCAAAATAGATTTTAAAAAATTCCTTTTTCTCTCCTCTGTTTTTTGAAGCTTGACACATCTGACTCCCATTTTAGTGTCTTTCAAAGAGGACTTTAATTTTTGTAGAACTTGAGAAAGGTATTTTGGAAGTGTAAAACATTAGGTAATTGACTAAATGAAGGCCTGATTCTGAGTAAATGTACACTGAAGTAAATTCATTGAAATCAGTGCATATACCCTGATATCAGTGCATATACCTAGTGTGAAACCAGAATCAGGCCTAAATTAGGGTAACTTTTTGTATGTTTGTCAGTAAAGGTATTCAGTTGTATAGCCTACTGTACCTATTAGTCAGTGGAGATGGGAACAAATATTTTCATTAGTTGAGAAACTAACTTGACCTCAGTTTTGCAAACACTTTGACACACAACTAAATGTAATGCATGTGAGGTTAATTGAACTACTCACACATGTGAAGTTGTGTGCAAGTTTTTGCAGGATTGGTGCCATAAATTATTAACCAGTGTACTGCTTCATCGAATTATCCAGAACACTTGTAATATTTTTGAGTCTTCAGAAGTTGTCAGCGTAAAAGCAAGGCCATTTTTTTCAGGAATTAGGTATACCATAAAGGTTGGAGGCATATGAGAATATAAATTCAAAACTGTAACAGCATTTATTTAGTTGGAAGACAACAGTAAGTGGAATGTTTTTAGACAAATGCTTGAAGAAAATCTTTTGACCTATAATAAAGACTACAATTCTAATCCAAATTTATGACCCCAGCCTTCAAACACTTTCTCATGTGGTTAATTTTACTTACATGCTTAAAGTTAAGCATATATGTCATTTCAAAATCAAGGCCTTAATTATATTTAAAAATTAGATAAAAGCTTGGGAAGGCTGGATAACTCAGGCATTAGGACCCATTCACATTTAAGGCAAAAATATACCTTTTGTGGGTCCTCAATGCAAATATTAAAATCATTATTGATCTGTCCAAAGTGACTCCAGCCCACAAAGTATAAATTAAAGAACCATCTGGAGTACAAACTTCTATTTCCTCCACACCACACAAACTTAACATAGAGGAACAATGCAGCATGCCCTAAAGGTCAACACATATGCCTATTTTGGACCATGTGAGAAAGTGAGTTTCAGGACCCCTTTTGGGAAATGCTCTCTAAATTGTTCTTTCCCTTTCAGGCCAGGTTGTTGACAGCTTGAGTGCCTTTGCTGATTGTAATTGAGGCAGAATCACATGAGAAGAGAGACATCTCTGTAAGACAGGTCTCAAACCATATAGGACATGGTCACTGCTGCTCGTTGATCAACTGAGAGTCGGCAATATCCCAGCTGGCAGGAGAAGAATGGGGAGGGAGAGCCTGGACAGACTGATCTGAAACTGTCAGTGTTGCAACCTTTCATCCCCCATGACTGCTGGTGTGTGGGACAGGCCCCTCAGCCCCACAAAGAAGCTCCAGGGCTTCCCCTAAAAATCAGATGCAGCTGCCCCCTAATGCCATGCATCCAGTAGGGCCCATAATGAAATCCTCCAAACTGTGACCCTGAGACACAAGTGATGGGAGCGCTCCTCCAGTCACCCTTGATAGCAGTCTCACGAGGCCAACAACTGAATGGGCCATAGAGCTCCAGCTGAGGCCATGACAGAGTGGTGAAGGGAAAATCTGCATTTCCCTGAGCAATAAATACACCTTAAAATGCCACACTGTTTTTAAAGTGTAAGAATAAAAAAGTATCTAACAGTTAAAAAGGCAAGGGCCCAATCCAACAAAAATGAGCTTTGAAGATAAGGACTTTTAGTTCCCTGGCCCTTTGGGACTCCACTGATGGAATGTTAGAAGAACTATTATATGGCTACTCCTGGCCAAATCACTCCACCCAACCCAGTGGGCATATATAGCAGTCATGCTCTTGGTAATGCTTTGTGGGGGGGAGGGAGCAGAGGAAGATGAATGCAGGGGCAGATTCTTCAACAGCTGCCTGAATATCAGTCAGACCAGAGAGAATTGTAAAGGAACCTATAGGTATTGAGCTCTTCCTTGGCTGACAGAGCCATGCTAGAGTTAGGCCAGAGGAAGAAAGCAGCATGTAATTTGAAGATTTGAAAAAAAAAATGAAGACAGGCTAATTAATGTATAAGCAAGCAGTGCAGGTAAGAGGAGGAAAGAGTGATCACACTCTCTAACCTGCTCTCAAGTCTTCAGTGATGAAGGGGGAGAGTTTTAAAATAAGCAACTAGCACCATTTTTTTAGGCAAGGTTATGGGCAAATTATTTCCTAAATTCCTAGTCACATCATGGAATTACTAAACAAATAGGGTGCTATTGGTGTTACATAAATATGATTGTTAGCCCAACACCATGACTGTAGTAACTCCCAGCGCTGGTGTGAGTATATGTAAAATTACAAGGAGACTTGAACTGCTTGGGAACTAGATATCTCATTTGCAGGAGTTCTCCTCCTGCCAGGCATTACCACAAGCCTTTGGTAAAGACAAGATCTGTTTTATTTTCTTTGGGGCACCTGAAGCAGGTCAAATATACCTCGGATGTGGCTGCTCTGGTGCAGTCAGCATTCTTAGCCTTTTTGCAACTTGAGCAGCTTAGATGAAAAGTGGGTATTTTGAACTACATCCAGCCCCAAAGGTTTAAAAGAAGAGAAAGAGATGAACAAAAGAAGACCACATATACCATAAAGAGTGCATGCAAATATTGTCTCTGCATGTACCTGCAGGTAGTCCAGTTGGACCATAAATTTAGTGTGCAACTCAAATTTATTTCCTCTTTCTAAGAGTTCCTGTGATGGAAATATTTTATCCTACTTTTACACTATTATTTGGCTTATAACTTATATTTAATATCTGAGCACTTAAATATAAGTAACAGCCCAGCAACACTTATCACTTTGTTTGCAGCATATGAAAAAGAATCCATATGAACTGTCAATAAACCAGCCTATTTCCTTGCACTCTGTTCCTTACTAGACTCAACCAGCAGATGCAAACACAGTGCAGACAGTTGCAGTAATTATGCAACCCAGCTGATAAAAGCGTCCATTTATATGGTCTATCGTCAGTCCCAATGCAATCACTTTCAGCTGCAAAATTTATCCAGCAGTTGGAAACAAGGAACATTATTAGAATCTATTGACTCTCCTCTCCACTGCTGAGGTAACATTCTTTTTCCCTACAATCATTTCCCCAACAATTTCAACACTATTAAGATATACCCTAGAGTCAATGCAAATGGTCTCCACTAAGCTGAGCTCTGCCTTCTAAAATGTTGTCTAAGAGCACAAATGTAGATTGCAGTTACTTCAGGACTACAGTGTATTTGATTTTTCTGAAACAAGATTTAGGCACTCGGAGCCGATCTGTCTTTAGCTGCGCTCAGTTCAGATGGTGAGGGGAAGGGTCAAAATGTCTCCTTTCCACTCCCCTAGTCCTGAATCAACTGGAGACCAAAACTGTTCCTACCATAATTTAGAGTTATGTTGCCTGTAGCCAGTGGCTGAGAATCTGGTGGAATGCATATCTCTGGTGTGTCCCCTGTGCCCAGGAGGGTAGACACATGGCATAGATGCAGCTACACAAACATTAAAAATCATGATCAATTCATAGCTGTGTCTGCTACAGCGAGGAATTATTTAAAGTGGTACATTGGGGTATAATTAAGAGCAATAGGATTTAAATTTAAAGGGACGATTTATACTGAATATCAGGAAAAGCTTCTTGACAAGGGAAGTGGTGAGACAGTTAAAAGTAGACATGAGAAAATACTAGAAAATGTATTGGAGGCAACAATCCAGCATTGTTAAGAAGATAAATGATATGTCCTAACAAGTCTTTGCCATGTGTAATTTCTGGGATCAGAAAGTAGCTGAACTGTTGTTCAATATAATTTTAGGGATTGGTGTGTGGGTAGCAAAAGAGGCAAATAATATACTATAACTATTCAAAGATTTTGCCTTTGTCAGTTTTAACTCTCAGGCATGTGGTTGCCTTCAAAAATTATGAGTTGGCCTCTTGTGGTCATCAGTTCTTCATTATGCATAAGATAACTTCCTTTACCAATAATATATTCAGGAAACTAAGCAGGAACTGTGATGAAGTGGGAATCATCTGTAATATTTTTTATTCCAATGTGTGCCTTGGTGTCCCTCTGTACTTTCCTAAGTAGTAGGAGACTAAGGGCTACAGTGCTCTTGGGGCAGCCCAGGAGACGAGGAGTGTGTCACCTAGCTGTCTAGGGTAGAATGAATGCATTGCTAAAGAGCTAATTAAAACTGACTCGTGTAAACAGAAGACCCAGAAAGACAATGGGAACCCCAATGTCCAGGACATTTACACCTAGAAACCAACATCCAAGTTAGAGATTTCCCCCACCTCTCATCAGGGATGCAGAGGAGAGTCCCTAGCTCAGAACAAAGGGGGGGGGGGGCAGGTGTCAGGTGATGGAGTTAAGTGCTGGCCTTTGGGGGGAGAGAGGCTCTCACCCTGGACTTACAAAGAGCCAGATCCAGAAAAGGAGTCCATGGCAGGAATGATGGGAATGAACTGTCTTAACCTTTCTTTCTCTATGCTAACCTAAGGACTTCCTGATGTTGTGTTCCACATGACTAATAAACCCTATTCTGTTTTGAAAAGGCTGCAAGGTGTCACAGCAAATGCTGGCTGAGGTGCATTGATCCCTGAAAAGTGTGAAAGTTTCTAACCCGGAGTGTCTCAGCTAGACCTCATGGTCTGAAGCAGGAGTGCTGGAGCTCAGAGGCTCAGTCTTGGAAGTGGTGAGGCTGTGTGGCCTGAAGAAAGAGTGGGAACCCTTGGGGGTCTGCCACACAGAAAGGGCTCATCCACGGGACTGTTTAAAAATTGGCTCATATGACAGATCCTGTAACAGGAACAAATAATAATTGTTAGACTTGGTCAGGTTTTTGAACCCCAAATAGAAATTATTTATTGCTATTTTCTCATTGTCTTTAATTTTACATCAGTCTATGACCAAAAGAAACTGGCAGACTTTACACTTTTAATTTAGATCTTGAAGCTCTGTATTAGGGCCTGATCTAGGCTCTCACTGACTTCAGTGGGCTTTGGATCAGGCTCATAAAGAGGGTACTGAACATTTAAATTCCTTTGGTTGTCTATTTCTCTCCTAAAACAGTTATATGCCTGGTCTCTGTATTCACCCTGGGCAGTGATTTTTAAGGCTTTTTTTCCATTCGGGGCCAATTAGTTTTGGTTGGCAGTTGTCTGATATTTTATAAGAGTTACACCCATGAGGTCAGCTGTTTGCATGGGAGTGGGGGAAGGGAGCAGCATATGTCTTCAAGAAAAGAAAAGCATCTCTTTTGTCTGCTAACGCAAGAGAAATTATGAACGTGACTAGAGATTTTTGTTCATCAGGTATAAAAACATTAACATAAATTCATGGTTGCTTTACATTAAATAACAGATTAAATAATTCAGGATCTAGTAAAGACTTTCCTTTTGTTCCATGTAAATGATATTTAAAAGAGGAGATGTGTCCATCGGCTCAGTTACTGTAGGACAGCCAGGACCCTACACTTCAGTAAATCTTTATTCAAAGCAGTTTTCTGCATCTTTTTCTTGTTTTAACTTAAAATGAACTCGAAAGAAATTCAGAGAAATTAACCTCATAATTTGTAGCAACATGGCCCTCTGTCCAATGAATGATAGTGATAATTTCCACAGATTTGGGCCATTTGACTGTACTCTTACTCTTGTCAGCGACAAAGACAGGGGAATGACTTGTGCTGTGGAAAGCGCTAAGCATATTTAAAATATCTTCACTGAATGTACACTACAGAAAAACACTGTGTAGAGTAACTGCACTGGTGTCAGTTTAGAAATTGAAACCATTAAGGCCATGTCTACACTACCACTTATGTCAGCAAAATTTATGTCGCTCGGGGGTGTGAAAAAAAACACCCCCTATGGGTGACATAAGTTTGGTTGGCATAAGTGATAGTGTGCACATTGCTATGTCGGCAGGAGAGCTTCTCCCACCGACATAGCTACTGCCACTCTTGGAGGTGGTTTTATTATGTTGTTGGGAAAGCTCACTCTTGGCCAACGGGAGAGGGTATGCAAGTGATCTTACAGCAGTGCTGCTGTAAGCTTGCTAGTGTAGACCTGGCCTTTGAAAGATATCCTCCGTCATTTTATTTATAATACTACCTTTACATTCCTGTACATTATTGCATCAAGCTCAGTAGCATTTGTTTAAAACTGACATGTTAATAATAAAAAAAAAGATCATGAATCCCAGATAGCCCTCAATAAATAATAATAAGCTAATGTGTAGATTAGACTTTTAGTCATCAGATGGTTTTTTTTGGACTCGCCTCTACCTCTGCATGTCAGAATGTTGCTTTATCACATAGGCCAGTGTCAGGTGCAAATTGTTACAATAAATATTTTGTATCCACATGTAGGTTAGTTCTACTATGGGTCATAGTGCTGAGAGTTTAGCAATCTAAGTCTTTTTGTGTGTCTTTATCATGTATAAAGAAGGCTTGAAAGAAAAGAAAAGCCTATTTTACCTTTGAAAAATTAAGAATATGAAGTTTGATCTTTCCTGAGCTTGTTGATGACTCTTTGTGGGGAGAGAAGGCAATGATGTCTACAAAAAACTGATAATGTTTAAGCTATGGCTGTGCTCAGACCACAGTTGTAGTATGTCCAATATTGTCTCATTACTTTGTGCCCAACCCATTCTGTATCCACCTGTTGTGTCTTGTCTTATATTTAGATTGTAAGCTCTTTGGGACAGAGTCTGTCTCTTTTGTTTCAATGCCTGTACAGTGCCTGGCACAATATGATAAGCTCTCCTGTCTTAACTGACGAAACAGGGGATGAAACGACATCCATTCTCTGAAATGTTGATTATCCATTGGAGTTGCATAGGCATTAACAAAAAATAATCAGGGTTTGAAACTATTTGAGTACAACTCTCGTCTTGGTTGTTCACTGTTCAGCATCTTGACTTTTGTGATGTCAGAGTTTTAGTAGTTCACCAGTCGTCGTGGAGTATTGCAGAATAGACAAGTCCTGAATTTCTAATGTGTATTAAAAAAAAAAAAAAAGAAAGAAAAGCGAAGCACAACCCTAAGTTTTTCTCCCTTTGCAGGTTACTTTTATTACTTGATGCCATCAGACATAAGTAGTGTACTGTTAAACAGCAGCTTAGAAAATGGAGATCAGATATCTACCAGTGAGGAGCAAGGGGACAAATAAAAGGCAAGAGTATGAAAATTGAGAGTCTGGACAATTTTATGTATAGGCCTTTTGAAATCTTTCTTTGATTCTGTAAACACTAGAGGTATCACGTTTTCAGTATCTATAAATATTTAATTACTATCAAAACATTAATGGTCCATTTCTAGGAAATGCATTAGGCTTCTATCACTGCAAGTTGTAGTGCAGTAAATTTGTCAGAAAAAAACCTGCTGTCTACTTTATTATTTTGAAATATCAAGCTAAGGTTTGTTATAAGTATTTCCTGATGTAGTATGTACATGGTATAAAATGTTTTCTTTTGCTCTTGGGTCTTAAAATTAATGGCTTTGAAGTCGGGGGCATGAATAGACACTGTAGTAATAGCAAAATACAGGGGACCATAGCAAAATCCAGTCACATAATTTAGATTTCAATTCACTGGAGTACGAGGCATTAGTTTGGGATTCCTATGCACATGCGTCAATTGAACTGAGTCCCATCTTTTTCTTTTATTCGAGGCATTTTTCTTTCCTGTGTAAAAGTCATAGTTAAAGCAAAGAGCTACCTTTTTGTTTTCTGCATTTTTTTTTTTACTTTAGACATGCTTTTCACAGTGACTTAAGGGAGTCTAATGAGCAATTAGTGGCTTTAAAACCAGCAAGGTGCCAGGATTGCTCAGTAACCTGAAATTAATTTATTTATAGCAGCTTTCAGTCCTCCATGTTGTCTTTCATTTCAAAGGTGCTATCTATGCCACTGCAGTTTCCCAATCAACAATCGGCCTAGAGTCAGATTTGTAGACCTGTTTCATCATAGTAGAAAGATATGGGCAGTTCACTTTTAATTATGTTGAAAGAGATAATACAATATAGTGTAACTGAGTTACCTTGCCCTCAGAACTCAGACAGTTGACATGCAGCCGAAGTCTTGTGTCTTTAGTTGCAATTTTTATCTTGAAAAATGTGAAGATAGCTTAAATATACATAGTGTCAATCAGCAATTTAAGTACACGAAGAAATTTTAACTTAGAAAAATTCCAGTTTTCTTTAATTAAACTGTTAAGTGTCCTTCATTAGAGAGTCCTTCTGGCTTACAAGGAGTTGAAGAGCTTATCAAGAGAGATGGCTGAGGTATTATCAATTCAGTTATTAAAGAACAGGTTAGATAAGACACAAGTGGCAGTGGTGTAAAGAAGTAGTTCTGCAAATTGCTGGGGGTCAGTGAGTAAACCATGTCATCTCTTTGGTGACTGCTACTTTTGTTCTTATGATTCTTACTGTACTATGCTGAAAGGACAATTCAAAGTAGTAATAGTGCTTTGCTATAAAGCAGAAGCGGGCAAACTACAGCTCCATCCAGCCTTCCAGACATTTTAATCTGACCCTTGAGCTCCCACCAGGAAGTGGAGTCTGGGTCTTGCCCAGCTCTGGCTCTCCAGCTGGACAATGGGGTCAGGGTCTTTCCCCACTCTGCAGGGCTCCCAGAAGCAGCGGCATGTCCCCCCTCCAGCTCCTACACGTAGGAGTAACCAGGGGGCTCTGCATGCTGTCCCCACCCCAAGAGCCACCCCTGCAGCTCCCATTGGCCAGGAACCACAGCCAATGGGAGGTGCAGGGGCGGCGCCTGTGGACAGGGCAGCATGTAGAGCCGCCTGGCTGTGCCTCCATGTAGGAGCCAGAGATGGGACATGCTGGTGTTTCTGGGAGCTGCTTGAGGTAAGCACCACCTGGAGCCTGCCCCCCCCGACCCTCTTCTGTGCTCCACTTTTAGAAATCTTATGTGGTTATTGTTAGTCATATGAATTTTGATTCCTTCATTTATCACTGGCAATGTAGTTAATGCTGTATAATACACAAATAAGGCTGTCCCCACTCTGAGGATATTTCAATTTAATATCTTAATTGGCTGCTGCACAGGTGCAGGGCTTTGCCTGTACAGAGCAGCTTGAAGGATTGTGGCCCAAAAGATAAGTGCATTGAAGACAAGATGTGCTGGGAAATCCAGAGGTGGGGAGGCCACACATATATTAGTTTTTACAAGCTATAAACTCACCTCTTGGGCATTATGGAAAAAGTGCATATTGACTAAAGAGATAGAGGCAATATCTTGGTGAACAGGGATGAAAAGGCAGCATGGAAAAATAGCATTGAGTTAATTGGAAAGCAGGAGGAAGTCGCGCTACAAAATTGCATCAGTACTCTGGATTTGGAAACTCATACTGGAAAAACAATTGAGGGGTGTTGGTGATTCCAGAGTCTCATGCTTTCAATCATTATTTGAGAAGCACCTTGACTTAAAGCCCTCTATCTTACCTGCTAATCATGGCTCTGACTTTGTGGTGCCTCACAACTGCCACTATAATATGGTTACAAACTACACTATTTTGGAGCCTGTTTTATAAGAGGTGAAAAACTGGTTCTTAGCATTTACCCCTTTTGAGGGTGACCTCTGTCTCTGCTATCTAAACAAGTGGCACTCTCACATGATGGTGGAGAGCCAATAAACCAGGTTTCAGTTTTCTGACTACAACCTTTTGCTTGAGCATCACAGGAAACTGGGGGCGGAGGTGGTAGGTTGGTATAATGACAACCCCAAATTTGATATCCTCAGCTCCACATAGGCATTTGTCCTGTATCTAGTGATGAGAAAGGTGGCAGAAATGAGAGACTTGGGACTGCCAAGGACTGGATATTTTTCATAGTCCAGTGAAAGGTGGTTGGGCACCACCTGCTTTTGTTGAATTGCTTGTTGCTTGAACAGAATATGTATGACTGAGAGATACCCTTACTGAATCCCTGCTTCAAGGCAGCATATTGCAAAGGGTGCAAGAATCTCTCCCCTGGTGATGAGTCAAATGCTTTGCTGGATCACTGGTGTCAGGGTGGGCTGAGCATTGCTGGACATGGCAAAGCTGTCCCCCTATCGCAGGTTTTGGGCCATTGCCATATTCATGAGTCCTGCCATTCATTTCCTGACATAAGGAAGGGAGTAAGAAATCTTTTCCTTAGATGGTATCATATTGCAGCAAAGCCAGAAAGGCACTGAAAGCTGTATATCTCTGCCATAGTTCATCTGTTAAAGGCCTGAGGATTTTTTTGGTAAATCCTTTCTAATTTCATCTTCCAGTTTAAATTTTCTGGAATTCAGTGTAGATGCATCAGCTCTAAGGCGGAAATCCATAACAAATGCCAGGTGGTGACAAAGGAATTTAGCTAGGCTACTGGCTAGAGTCTGCTGTCTGTCTTTCCAATGGCTGTACTCTGTCACAAGGGGATCCTAAAGCTTTACTTGCTGAAAGAAATCCTGTAACCAATTGGAAAGCAAGCATCTACCATGGAAGGCCAGCTTGCTAGACCTCATCAGATCGTGAAGAAACTTCAGCCTATTTGCATATTGCTCCTCTGTAGGCTTATTCTAGAAATCCCAGTGATGAATGTGTCAAAACCTACTTTAGTTATCAAAGTAAGTAGGTTATGGAGACCTATGGAATGCCCCATTAAGCATAAACAAATGAGACCTGCTTTCAGTCTTAAATCTCTCAGCAGGTTACTGATAAACCAGGCAATGGTACTGCAGTGTTTTACCTGACTAGAATGAACTCCTATGATGTAGTAGTTGCTCTGAGCTGGAAGCTGCTATTACAAGTTGGGATTCAGAATTCCATTCCTCAATCCTGCACTGTTGGAGTCTTCCCTATGTCAGCCCATGTATTTCCCCAGATTTGACACTGAATGAACATTTAAAAATATTTTGACTGTCACATGCTATTATGGAGGACACACTACTTCCCACTTTTTTGAAAGACTTAGTGAAATTAATTTTTAAATGACTAAAAATCACCATGTTAATGTCCATATTAATTGGCAGCAATTTATAATTAAGTCCACTAAAATTTTGCTCAATGTCATATAAGAGCTCCAATGGTTGGAAGTTAGACAAATTCAGAATGGAAATAAGGTATAAATTTTTTAACAGTGAGGATAATTAACCATTAGAACAATTTACCAAGGGTCGTGGTGGATTCTCCATCACTGACTATTTTTAAATCAAGGGGGGATATTTTTCTAAAAGATCTGCTCTAGGAATTATTTTGGGGATGTTCTGTGGCCTGCGTTGTACAGGAGGTCAGACTAGATGATCACCATGGAACCTTCTGGCCTTGGAATCTATGAATCTATGTAACCCAAACTATAGTGGTTTAACGTCGTCATTTAATTTTGGAATATTTGTGGCAGATTTAAATTTTCCATTTGCTAATCTTGCCCATATAACTTTTTTTAAATAATGCCATGGTCATTTTGTGGAAAAGGAGCTCATGAAGTTTCACTCTTATGAATTGTCACAAGAAGATTTAAGTGAGTCAACCTCTTTCCTATATAACCATTTTCCTATTCCAGTTTGATATCAAAGGAAAAATTACTTTAAATCAGTCTTTGTGCTTGAGCTTGAAACATGACTTATTTGTCATATACAGCCTGTGAAAGTGCTCCAACTAAATGCACTTTTCTACTTCGTGTCTTTTCTAGAGGGCTCAGAAATTTATTTCTAATGTTTCTAACTGCTTTACAAAAATAAAAAAGAATAATGCAATATAGACGATAGGATGGTAGTCATTGTGCTGTAGGGCAATTGATGGGAGATTGGAAGAAATGTATTATTTTGGATTTTCTGATGGCTGCCAGAATTATAGCTGATATAGGGCCTGACCCTCCTCACACTGAAATCAATGGCAGAACTCCCAATATTAAGCCCATAATAATTTGCCAGTCTTTTTGTCTGATCCAAGTGCAATGTGAACTCCTGGGGTCAAATTATACCAGGTAAGTACGGGTTCCCTAAAAGAAGCGGAGAGAGGAGGAAGTGCCTTTCTCTCAGCACATATATGCAGGAGCAGGAGGCAAGCTCAGAGCTGTCAAGTGTCAAACATCTCATGTAACGCGTGTTCCAGCAGCCCACATAAGAAATGGATCGTGTAGGAATGGCCTGCAGTTGCTGTTTCTGGCCATCAGGGGCCACTGTGGAGTCAGCAGACCTGGAAGGATGATGGCCCCTCTGACTCCTGTCTTGCTGTGCCTCCTGCTGGATCCAAACGGGAGGAAGAACAAGTGGTGACAGCAGCAAGCTGAGGTAGTATGGACAGAAGCTGAGGTTGGGGGTCTCTGGGTTCCCCCTTAACAGTCCAGAGCACCTTCCAAATACGCTCCAGCATCTTCCCATCTACCTAGTACCCCAGACATTTTCCATCCCACACCCTCTCAGCTGCAGCTGCCAAGATTTATGCAGTTCTGTGCTCTACCCTTTCCCATGGTGGGTGCAGGGAGTGTTGGCCAGAAGCTGAAATTTATGGCTACACGCAAATTTATTTTCCAAAATGTAAATTAGCTCTTTAAATAAATGGTGGAGGGAGTGGCTCTATATGTGAAAGAAAGCATAGAATCAAATACAGTAAAAATCTTAAAGGAATCAAACTGTACCATAGAATCTCTATGGATAAAAATTCCATGCTTGAATAATAAGAGTATAATCGTGGGAGGAGCCCTACTTCGGGGAAGCTAGCCCATGGCTCTGCCCCTTCCACCTGTGGCCGGAGCTCTGACACTCCCTTCCCTCCCCACATGAGTCCCCCTCCCCCTGACCTGATTGGAGGGGCCCCAGGCTGGCCAGAGACCCCACAGCCACACCTTCCCTCCACAGACACCCAGCCGCCCCGCAAAAATTCCAAAGCTCTTCTCTTTGTCTCTCGTCCGAAAGAAGAACCTGAGCTCTTGCTATGCCCCATGCAGGTTCCGGGGCGGCTGAGGAGCTGATATGTGTTACTCAGCATCCCAGGTTCATCAATAATCTCCCTGGAGTCCAGGGAGATTACTGGTGAATACAGGAAGCTTAATAGCACATACCATCTCCTCAGCTGCCCCGGAACCTGCATGGGCCATAATAAAAAGCAAATTAAACCCGCTGCCCATGAGTATAATAGTAGGAGTATATGACTGACCCACCTGACCAAGATGGTGCTCATGATTGTGAAATGCTCCAGGAGATTAGAGAGGCTATCAGAATAGAAAACTCAGTAATAATGGGGGTTTTCAACTATCTCCATATTAACTGGGTACATGTCACTTCAGGATGGGATGCTGAGATAAAGTTTTAAGACCGCATTAGTGACTGCTTCTTGAAGTCATTAAGAGAAGCAATTCTTGATTTAGTCCAAAATGGAGCACAGGATCTGGTCCAAGAGGTGAATATAGCTGAACTGCTTGGTAATAGCGACTATAATGTAATTAATTTACATTTAATTTATTGGTTCTGTGGATGAAGGGAAAGCAGTGGATGTATAGTTTCTTGACTTTAGCAAAGCTTTTGACACGGTCTCCCACAGTATTCTTGTCAGCAAGTTAAAGAAGTATGGGCTGGATGAATGCACTATAAGGTGGGTAGAAAGGTGGCTAGATTGTCGGGCTCAACAGGTAGTGATCAATGGCTCCATGTCTAGTTGGCGGCCGGTGTCAAATGGAGTGCCCCAGGGGTCGGTCCTGGGCCCGGTTTTGTTCAATATCTTCATAAATGATCTGGAGGATGGTGTGGATTGCACTCTCAGCAAATTTGCGGATGATACTAAACTAGGAGGAGTGGTAGATACGCAGGAGGGCAGGGATAGGATACAGAGGGACCTAGACAAATTGGAGGATTGGGCCAAAAGAAATCTGATGAGGTTCAATAAGGATAAGTGCAGGGTCCTGCACTTAGGACGGAAGAACCCAATGCACAGCTACAGACTAGGGACCGAATGGCTAGGCAGCAGTTCTGCGGAAAAGGACCCAGGGGTGACAGTGGACGAGAAGCTGGATATGAGCCAGCAGTATGCCCTTGTTGCCAAGAAGGCCAATGGCATTTTGGGATGTATAAGTAGGGGCATAGCGAGCAGATCAAGGGACGTGATCGTCCCCCTCTATTCGACATTGGTGAGGCCTCATCTGGAGTACTGTGTCCAGTTTTGGGCCCCACACTACAAGAAAGATGTGGATAAATTGGAGAGAGTCCAGCGAAGGGCAACAAAAATGATTAGGGGTCTGGAACACATGACTTATGAGGAGAGGCTGAGGGAACTGGGATTGTTTAGTCTGCAGAAGAGAAGAATGAGGGGGGATTTGATAGCTGCTTTCAACTACCTGAGAGGTGGTTCCAGAGAGGATGGTTCTAGACTATTCTCAGTGGTAGAAGAGGACAGGACAAGGAGTAATGGTCTCAAGTTGCAGTGGGGGAGGTTTAGGTTGGATATTAGGAAAAACTTTTTCACTAGGAGGGTGGTGAAACACTGGAATGCATTACCTAGGGAGGTGGTAGAATCTCCTTCCTTAGAAGTTTTTAAGGTCAGGCTTGACAAAGCCCTGGCTGGGATTATTTAATAGGGGATTGGTCCTGCTTTGAGCAGAGGGTTGGACTAGATGACCTCTTGAGGTCCCTTCCAACCCTGATATTCTATGATTCTATGATTAATTTAACATTTTTGTGGGCGGGGAAAATACCAAAGAAGCCTACCACAAAAGCATTAGCTTTCAGAAAGGGGAACTATACAAAATGAGAGAGCTGGTTAAATGGAAATTGAAAGGTACAGTCACAAGAGTGAAATGCTTACAAGCTGCATGGAAACTCTTTAAAAACACCATAATAGAAGCTCAAATTAAAAAACACAGAGGACCAAAATAGTGTCACCAAGACCAAACAGAGTAAAGGAGGTGGTTAGAGGCAAAAAGGCATCCTTTAAAAATGGGAAGTCAGATCCTACTGAGGACAATAAAAGGGACATAAACTCTGGCAAGTCAAGTGTAAAAGCAGAATTGGGCAGGCCAAAAAAGAAATCGAAGAGCAACTAGAAAAAGACACAAACTAATAGCAAAAAAAGTAAGTAAATCAGAATCAGTAGGGCCACTGGACAATCAAGGTGCTAAAGGAGCACTCAAGGGAGTAAAGGCTGTTGTGGAGAAGCTAAATGAATTCTTTGAATCCGTGTTCATTGCAGACGATGTGAAAGAGATTCCCGAGTTATTCTTTTTAGGTGACAAATCTAAGGAACTGTCCCAGACCGAGGTGTCACTAGCGGTGGTTTTGGAATACCAGATGGTATTCACCCAAGAGTTCTCAAATATGAAATTGCAGAACTACTAACTGTGGTATGAAAACAGTTGCCTGATATCATGAATGTAATAAATTAGAAAAGATATATGCAGGTTTATTTTACAAGGTATAGAGTTAAGCCATTGTAATTTTGGTTAGGATGTTAAAATAACCTTTTATGTGATCACTGTCTTTTAATTTATTTTACTAGTTTGACTATCTCCCAGTTATTTGGCCAATTGCTCATCCCATTGAAGTCAGTACAAAAATTCACACAGACTTCAGAGGGAGCAGGAGTGGGTCCATTATGAGAAAGCGATGCTTGTTGACATTACTATCTTTGTCATCAAGCTATGAAAGTACAGTCTATATAAAGACTAACAAAACATTTATTAGGGCAGGGGCATGTTGTCATCCACTAACTCCTTTTCTCATAAATGCAAAGATCAGACTTCAAGGATCTTTCAGGCACTTGGTGGGTGTCTTCTGATCAAAGTTTCATGTATCAGCTAAAGGAGTCTCTGACATAGATCAAGTAAACACATCTCTCTCCTAATTTTCATGTGCAAGCAGACTATTTTCATCTACAATGTGTGGAAATTTTCAAACAAGCTTTGTACATCTTGGGTTAGTCCTTTATACCCTCATCTATATATTCTGATTTCTGTAGTCTTGTTCAATACAGGCCTTTATGAGGGGGTACAAAGGGAACTTCCCTTACTGAAGGTGATCTATGGAGCATTATTTGTTTTAATAAACTGTATGTAGTGTATTAAGAATTGAAAATCTCTAACCACACACAATTCATCTGGGTTTGGATTTCATTACAATTTCAAAACTCAGAGAAAGTTAGTCAAAAGGTTCACCAACCTGATTGAATATTTCAAGTGAACCTGGTTTATGCTTTATATCAGCTAAAATTCTAAGCAACTCTTTTAAAATGTGCCTGTTATGACTTATTGGTTTTTTGAGTGTTTGAGAGAAGAGATTCTTTTAGTTATGAAATCCTGACTGTAGAGAGCTCTCCACTTGCTTGTATCGTACATTGGATCCAGACACACATGGAAATCTGAATGCAAATCAGAATTTGAAAAGAAATATGAGGCTTTGATCTTGTGGACCTACTAGGCCCTCTACCTCCTCCAAACACTCTACCTCCTTGAGAAACAGCATGATCTAGTGGCTACAGACAGGAGTGAAATGCCGCTCCATTGAAGTAAATGTCAGACCTCCCATTGACTTTAGTGGAGCCAAGATTTCACCTGTGGGCTCCTTTATTCCCGTCTCTGTCCCTGACCTGCAGTGTGACCTTGGACAAGTCACCTCATTTTTCTCTGCCTCTTCTTCCACACTTTCTCTTTCTTGCATCCAGCTCTTTATCCCTCCAACATGTAGAGTCTTTGTAGTTTTTAAAAAACTTCCTAGAATATATTAAAAACTGTAAAATAAATTGAACGACAAGAAAAACATTAGTTAAGGCGGGGGGTGAGATGAAATCTGAGACCAGGAAATAAGCTGTTACGATACACATTCCTTTCTAAAGATTGTAAAATAAAATCTGAAAGTTTGCATGACAGATTAGTATGAATATATGAATGTGGTTCTTTAAATGATTCTTGGTTGCCTTAAGAAAATAACATAGTGAATGGGGACTGGATGGCTCTTGATTGGTAATTGATACAGAAGGCCGAATTCCTTTTAGGCATTTCATTGGAGTTACACCAGGGATGATTTTGATGCAAAGATTTTTACATCTAGGAAGTAGTATTTCAGGAATGACTGGCAGATTTTAGGATAATTTGACTAATAACCAGAACCAGTGTATAAAGTGTAAGTCTGTTGATGCTGCTATAATTTAGCCTACATCTATCCTCAGTCTCTGAAGCTAGTTTTTACCTCTGTGTAAGAGAATCTCTGAGAGTCCATAGAAACTATGGCACCGCAAAATATGCGGCAACTACAGATGGTAGAAAACTTTTAAATGTAAAATTTTAATGACTTTTTTAATAGAAATTTCAAATTTTGACTGAAATCCCCCTCCCCCCACATTTTTTGGCAAAAAAATCTACTGACATTTTATTTTGTTCTCAGTCATGGTTAGTAGCAACTTTAAACTTCCTATAGAAACATAACCCTTTATAGTAATAGGTCACTAGTTTGAAAGTGATAAGTGGACGTGCTGATTATCTTTTGATCACTTTCTGGTGGCCTAAGACTTAGGTTCTGGTGGGCAGATATTGCCATAACAAAAACCACTGTGGCTGGAACTGATTGGCAAGCCTGCTAATAAGCAGGGAGGACAAGGACTTAAATGGGCTTGTGGAATAAGATACCCCCTTTATCCCCTAGAGGTGGGCCATCTTCTGTGGAAGTTTGCATTGCTTTTAGCTTTGCTGGGTTTGTTGCATGAGGAAAGATAGAAGACTTCCGTTTCCAGGCTGTCGCTGTGACATCTTTCACGAGCACTAAAATTCACGCAATGCCAAACAATTAAAACCAGACTAACACAATTTATGCTGGCATAGTTATGTTTGCACCCATTACGCAAGGGTCAGCAGGGGCCCCTGCATGAGCCCCAAGAAGTGAGATTAAGGAGTGGGTTGGGGTTGTAGTCTTCCCCTCCGCAACACCAGACCAGCTACCTCTCTTCACAGGTCCTCATAGCTACTGAGCAGGCAAACATCAGGAAGAGTGGGGAATTGATATCCTTTCTGTACCCAGTGGGGACCACTTGCTGCTTGGGAAGGACTCTGTCACACCCCCTGCTTCTTCAGATGATGTCACAGAATAGGTGCGGGAGTTAGAACCAAGCCAAGGACCTCACCAGGAGATGACATCAGGGAGTGGGCAGCACAGATGCTGACTACGCTCCGGAGCTGGAGCACCCACAGGAAAAAAATAGTGTGTGCTCTGCACCCACCAGCTGCAGCTGTTTGGTGGTGGCGCCCCCCCATCCGCTGTTTGGTGGCTGGGGGAGGGTGGAGAACAGTGAGTGGGCAGGGCCTCAGGGAGGGGGCGGGTGGTGGTGGGGCCTGGGGTAGGTGGGCCTCAGGGCAAAGTGGGGGATGGCGCACCTCCGGGGGAAAAGAAAAACTCGGGGCCTATGGTGGGCAGGGTTTAGAACTGCTCTCTCTAGAATGGGAGAGCCAGGCTCTACGCTCTAGTATAGAGACAGCCACAGAGGTTGTATTTTCAATAGCTACTTTTATTCTAAACATGGGACTCATCTGTTCCAAGATGATTTAAAATCAAGCTAGTTGTGAATATTCCTTACTTCAAGGGGAAGGAAATTGTTGAGTTAAACAGGCTTTTGTTTAAATCAAACAGCTGACAGACAATAACATTTGGTGTATATGTCTCTTACAGGAATGTTTTTCAAGGGCTCTTTGTTACATTAATTGCTGACGAATCTATTATGTCAAGCTCATTTCCAGATGAGCTTTTCTCAAAAGTACGTTTAGAAAAGTTAGTTCAAAAGACTCTTTGGGAGTATAGATTCCCTAGTTTACAATACAATGCATACTGCTTAGAACGGACACATCTGTGCTCCTTACTTTTGTCCACTCCATCTAATGTCCCAGTTAGGCAGACAGGCATTGAGATAGAATGTGACAGAAATGTATTGAGCTACTAGAGTTTGGAGAGAGTGAGAATAGATTGTAAAAATAAAAGGCTACTTGAAATCTTAGGTAGTAACCTGTTTCTTTATACGATGTCGAACTTTGTATTGTCAAGTCAGATAAGATTTTCTCCTCCCATTTCTTTTGTCATTAAACTAGTTTTGAATCTCCAGGCATCTATTTTTCAAACTGTTTAAAGCTTATTTGGCTATGATTATACAATAGAATCTCAGAGATACGAACACCTTGGAAATGGAGGTGGTTCGTAACTCTGAACAAAAATATTATGGTTGTTCTTTCAAAAGTTTGCAACTGAACATTGACTTAATACAACTTTTTGAAATTTTACTATGAAGAAGAAAAATGCTTCTTTTAATTATCTTCATTTAAATGAAACAAGCACAGAAACGATTTCCTTATCTTGTCAAATCTTTTTTAAACTTTCCCTTTTTTTAGTATTTTACACTTAACACAGTACTGTACTGTGGGTTTTTTGTCTCTGTTGCTGACTGATTGCATTCTTCTGGTTCCAAATGAATGGTGTGTGGCTGACTGGTCAGTTTGTAACTCTGGTGTTCCTAACTCTGAGGTTCTACTGTAGAGTCTACTGTGCTGGTTTTGGTCTTCTGGGAGCTTCCCAGCTATACCTGAATATGTTTAAGATTTCATTATTGCAACATAAATCTCCATTTCTTAACAGAAAGGGTAATACCAGTAAAGCCAGTACAAACTTTCAAACCTGTAGTAATGTTTAAGAAGAACAAAAGTATACACTTTAAACTGTACACTTTTGTGGGCTGAAAGGTAGAGGTAGGTGAGAATTTTTAAAATGGGCTGATTATATGCTTGCATTTTTAAATGAATAAACTTGGGCCATATGAACTGGCATGAATGTTAATGGAAAGCAAATTTCAAAATCCGATTCATGATTACCTACAAGAACTGAATTTGAAATGCAAATTGTCCTATTTGTAAGGGGAAGGCACGTGGAATCGCCAAACGTCAGAAGTTTCTTCACTAGATGATGGGCCCATATCCCAGCTTTGGTACTTGACTCTGATAACTTTTGTCTCATCCTAGTTCTCACTGTGTGTGTCCTGCCCAAAACAAAATCCTATTAGCAGGGTGTAAGAAGGGGCCTCAGAAATGGTTTTCAGACCGTTCATAAGTGAGACAGTGGTGTTCTGGATTCATTTCCCGAAGGAGGTAAATATTGATATTATGGTAGTACAGTATGGTACACAGATGAAGAAGCAAACTGTTTTTGAAACAATACATTATGGAATGAAGCCCAGCACGTTGGAAGGTCCCAAGTGGTTTTGAAAACACACCTTACTTCCTATGCAAACTCACACATTTAGCAGGCTCACAATATGAAGAGTGCTCCTTATTGGAGAAAGTCAGACCCCAGAATTTTCAGCTTAAGTTTTCTGTTCCTGAACACACACCTTTGTCCCAGTTTTCCCCCTTTTATTTTTTAGTATGACATCTTCTTTTTATAATTGCAATAATGGAGTGTTTGTTTTTCTATGGCAGTTAGTCTTCTGTTGACTTTAGTGGGCTTTGGGTTAGTTCCTTGGAGCCGAGTCTGCTTTCATACGGACCATCACCTACTGTGAGGTGACACGTTCTTTTTTTATTTGACTGGTGCATAGATAGTTGCTATATCTTAAATGCAATATGGTTTAAATAAAGGATGAATTTTTTGCATTTACCTGAACCTTCTCCTTTCAGTATGTTAATCACAAGTGAATAGTATATGGAGAGAGATAAACAAGGACAGCGAGGCTCAATGAAATAATGGGGGAAAATTTTTTTAGGAACACGTCTCTTAGACCTGCTTTAAGTGGTGTGTAAACATATCTTTTGTATGTCCAAAATATGTGCATTTGTCCCCACATATTGTACCTCTTAAATATTTTGTTTGGTAGTTGCATTACAGTCAAAGGCAGATGGTAAATCTAAACTGTATTACACTAAAATAATGAAATAAGATTTATGCATAATTTAAAAAGAATCAAACAGCTCCTGGGCATTAGCTTAACTATTGTGGCTTGATAATCTCAAGAATCCCACATTACCGTGCAAGCATCATGGGTAAATCCTCCCTCTTGCTTATCTGTAACCATGTTAGGCCTGCCAAGCATGAGAACCTGTTTGCTACATCTCTGTACTGGGGGGAAGATAGAAGGCTGGGGGATAGCAGTTGTATGAAGCCCAGATATCCCCTTACTGTCACTTACTGTTCTTTCCTTATAGGGGCTCTTTACATTTAGTATGTGGGAATCTTTGGGACAAATAGGTTGTCAGTGGATCAGTGATTATACCAGCTGACTCCATTTTTGAAGGACAGGATGTCATATCTTCCAAGGCTTTATAAACTAGAGTGGGATGATTCCATTTCTTCCCACCCAGCAAAACACTGTGAAATTCACTTACGCACAGTCCAAGATTCAGACCTTTGTAAATAACACTTAATTGCAGCTACCTCTGGAGTGAAGCACAGCAGCTGTTTAAGAACATACATCAATACTACAGCAACCTGGGATATATTGTCTAGTATATATTACAGTGAAAAAGACATTATTCTAGTAAAATTTGAAGGGAATGTTTTTAGGAGGGCAGAATACAATTCCATAAACGTGGAATGTAGTCAGGACACTGGATTTTACACCTCTAGCCTTGTAAAAATCCAGTGGAGTTTTACCGATCACAAGTGGTAAGGGCCTCAATTTTACATCTCTCACACTTTGGAAAGTGGGCCTTGTTCAGTAGTAGCTTCTGACCACAGTGCCTGGAGTCTTTCAAGAGGCTCGTTTATGTTTCATGCTGTTATTGCCCCTGTGGTTTGTATCTGTAATCAGGGGAGATTCTAGAAAAGTTCCTCAGAAGTAGCGGAGTGGGCCAGTTTCATTATTAGAGATATTGAATTGACCGTATCAAATAGGTGGATGCCAGAGGAATAATTAGCATTTTCAAAGATGTGCACTGAAGGATGCAGTGGGGGTCTCTAAGGCTGGCAGCCAAAATAGACTCTGCCATGCAATGGCTGATATGCTGGGCCTTTTATATGGACATTTGAATGCTAATGTTTCTTAAGTAATAAATTCTGTGCTCTTAAAGCCAAGTTTAGACCCTAAATGAGTACAAAAATATGTTAGTGGCCAAAGACACATTAATATGGGCCTGTATTTTGACTGGTGCAGGAGTGGGCACATAACTCTCACACAGTTGCCCTGGAAATTACTCATACCAGAAGCATAAGTAAATCCCATCTGGGAAAGGTGTGTAGGTTCATCAGAAGACATTGAGCTAACAGATCTGGTGCTGGAACATTCCTGAGCCATGGAAGACCAGTAGAGGATGGACACTGGCTTTGGAGATGTAGGGTTCTGGTTGTACTTTGTCTAGTTTTCCCCCTGCATGTATGCATAAGAAGCAGCAGCCTCAGTTTGGCTCAAGATTATTTGGAGGCTTAGTTTGGAGATGTTAGGATACATATTTGGTAGCATTTAGGATGTTTTTTGTAACCACAGACCAGGGATCGGCAATCTTTGGCACAAGGCCCGCCAGGGTAAGCCCCCTGGCGGGCCGAGGCGGTTTGTTTACCTGCAGCAACTGCAGGTTTGGCCGATTGCAGCTCCCACTGGCCGCGGCTGCTCCAGGCCAATGGGGCTGTGGGAAGCAGTGGCCAGCACATCCCTCTGCCCATGCCACTTCCCGCAGCCCCCATTGGCTTGAAGCGGTGAACCATGGCCAGTGGGAGCTGAAATTGGCTGAACCTGCGGACGCGGCAGGTAAACAAACTGGCCCGGCCCACCACGGGGCTGACCCTGGTGGGCCATGTGCCAAAGGTTGCTGATCTCTGCCATAGACAGCTGCAACATATATGTAATCCCTTCTGCAAAGATCTTTGAAGAACCTTTGCAGCTTCACTGAAGTATTTGCAAAAGGATTTTGCAAACCACTTTAAAGATGTTAAAGAAAGATCTGAACACCCACCCAAGTGTATTCCTTTACATTTTAGTGCTTCTGAAGTGTTTTTTATGGCATAATATTTGTACGTAGCATCATTTTGAATTTTCTTGGCCTGTTAGAACCAAGTATATTGGCACATTACAATGTGTAATAAAATGAAATGTTACTGGATATGATACATCAACTCAATAATATGTCACTCCTGTGGTGGGATGGGAGTATGCATCATAATACTTAGCATATTTTGTTTTAGACATGCTTTACAAACATTAATCTTAATTGACAATATATAGTGTTGTAAAAATTTTATTTTTAAAAAACTGTTCTGCTAAGAAAACAGGCAATAATTCAAATCAGAATACTGGCTGCCGCTGAAAAGGGATTGTTTTGTTGGGGGCCACGTAGTAATGGGAAGGATTTAGATAATTAGATGGCCAATTCATTTGTCTCTACTAGCGCTGTCTGCTGGACAGTCTGTATTCAGAAGTGCCCCAATCACCACACCCCTAACCCAAAGCACTATTTAATTTACCATCTGGAAAGCCATTCCTTCTAGAACATATACAGCTAAGAAATGTGTGTGTTTTATTTTTTCTTTCAGACAAGGAGGACTAAATTGTCTGAGGAGACCTGTATTCCAGGCAGAAATGCTCCTAATGCCCCACTCTAGCAAGGTGCTGTGCACCTCCACCTCCTTTGTTCAGTTTGTCAGTGAGTCAGAAGACACTCAAGGCCTGATCCTGTATCACTGTTATCAATGGGTGATCTGATCCTCAGACCTTTACTAGATTAGGCCCTCAATGAGAAGTTGTTTTGAGTCATCCAAAACTGAGTTTGGTATAAAGACTTAATTAAGTAGCCCATGGGTCTGAGCTGTTGGGGCTGCCTTTTAATTTTAGTCTTTTTATTATTATTATCTCCAAGGTCTGTGTGAGCTGTATGATCTGCTGACCAACAAATATTTGAATCTTCATTTAAAGCTACGCCTTATTCCCTTCAAAGTGTATCTATCAATATATATACAGCTTCCATACAGTAGGAGATATATATAACATACACCCACACTCTTCAATAATACCTTTCATCTGAGTATCTCAAAGTAGTTTACATACATTAATGAATTAAGCTTCATGATACCCCTCTGAGGTAGGTAAATATCTCTTTTCCCTTTTGAGAAATTGAAGCACAGATTCACACAGCAAATTAGTAGCAGAGAACCCAGATCCCTGACTCCCCCTCATGGACCTTAACCATTAGAGTCATTCAGTGTTGAAAAGTTTGTGACAAGTTACTGTTTCCTATATACTGTATTATAAATGATATTTCTGTTACAAAATTAGCCAGGGAACCTCAGATGATTTATAGATTTCAGCTCTTAGCCAAGTCTGGGAAACCTTGAGGTTAAAATTTGGGAAGAATAATGAGTGGTTTTATGTAATATGGCTATGGGGAACAATATATAAAGACCGTGAAAGATAATAGAAAATAATTTAAAATGTGGTCAAATTTTACTTAATCAGGAAAAACAAACTCCTTAAAAGATAAACCTCAAAGTATGGTTTCCTCCTTTGGTTTCTTCTTTTCTTCCATTCTGAAATATATTTATACATGACTTATGACCTAAAATGTATATATGCTAAATATGATAGATTTTGCGCCATTGGTGGAATACAGACTGTGGGGCCCATAGTAGGTTAGGTACTTGGGTTAGGTAGTGCAAACCACCCGTAGACCCCACTATCTGGGTGAGGCTTGAAGGTGGATGAGGCATAGCAGGAAGCGGGGAAGCCAGCCAGGGAACTCAGAATATGTACTGATTCAGCATCTCCCCCAGGCAGCTTCTGCTGGCCAGTCTCGTATGATGATGCCCTAACTAGAACTTAGAACTTCTGCATTACATACATACTTGCCTTGGGAATGAATGTCTCCTCAGAGCAGTTGCTCCCATTGGCACAGGAGTGTATACATCCCCTGTATTGCAAGGTTAACTCAAGCTTGATATGTCTGTTTAACAGTGACTCATAATTTTGAGTGGAAACTTTTTAAATTCTTGTTAAGAAAATGTGAATAAATAAATAGCTGTGCATAAGGCTTTGGAGAAGTCAGCATTGACAACAGTTAAGTAATCCACTGAACTAATTGGGTCTTGAGCCCCCAAACCTCATATCTGCAAACTAATGGAACTGTTTTTGAGACAGAAGGTGTCCAGCAATGCTGAACACCACACTACCCCCTCTTTTCTGCTCTTTCCCCACTCCATCCACCCCAATTCCTTCCATACAGGAAGTGATGGGAAATGTGGGTTTGTGACATGGTGACTTAGGTATCCTATCCCTAGGTTGAACATTTGGGGGCTCCATACTGTAACATCTCAAACAGGCAATAGTTTAAAGGAGACTATGTGATGATAAGGGTAGTGAGGTGCATTTAAACATGAGTAACAGCCAATAGCATTCCAGTCAATGTGTGTCAATGGATTAGCAATCCTATTAAGAAGAATAGTGAAATGTGTGGTGTTGATGATCTGATTACCAGTCACCTGTTAACAAGGCTGTAAAATCATACTCTGAAAGAGTTTCTCCATAGTGACCACAATGTGAGATGTGGGCCCTCAGTTACAGTGGATAAAACTCCAGCAGTCCCCTTGCTGGCCCTTACTGTATATTACTCCATTATTTGCTAGCTAATTACTTGGTGGGGTGGGGTGGTACTAGAGAGGGGCTCCCTTTTCCAAAATTCCCACACTATTTTGAAACAGCAGCTATTCTGGGGGATATTTCTGTGAAGAGGGATATTACTTGTCTCAGACGCAGAAAACCGCAGAGATAGAACCAAGGCCATAAGCCCTGTTTTCCCTGTTAGGAGTAGGAAACCAGGCAGAGAGGAGTTAAGTGGATGGGGGATCAGATGCAGCTGTGGCTTGTGTACCTACCAATCTAATCAACCGGCATAAAAGGAGGGAAAGGAAAGGAAAGGAATAGGTAGAGTGGAGGAAAGCGGTGGTTGAAGCTGAAATGAGACTGTGTCCAGATATGGAAGCAGGGCCAATCAGAGGAGGGGCCAGGAGGGCCATTTGGCCTGGGCCTCAAGCTCAAAGGAGGACTCAAATTTAGACACTTGTTAATTTTTTGGCATTTGATAAGTTTCATAACTTGTTTTTATGTGTCTGCCTATCGGACCAAAATGTGACACACACTCTCAGCTTAGAGCTTCAAATTTAAGCAAATAAGAGAAATATTCAAATTGTCTTACTCTTTTTTTTTTTTTTTTGGTGCCTTATTTTGTTTTCACCTGTCATCATTTTAAATTTTTATTACGGCTAAGGGCCTCAAAAGCTGGAAGTGGCCCGGGCCTCTCTGGACGTTTGAGAGGGCCTGTATAGAAGGACTTTTTATTTGGACTTGTTTATATCCTGGAATAGTGGAGAATGTTGGGGGGCAGTGAGGGGTTGTGTTCAGAGAGGAATTGTTCTCCGTGCTGTTGAGGCATATTGTGACTGGCCCCACATTTTGAAACCCATGAGCATTCAGGTCTAGGCACATCACTAGCCATTGCTAACTATGGTCCCAGTCTTGCATTTGGATTCTATGGGACTGCACTGAAATCAGAGGCTCACTGAATGGGTTTAGGGGTCTGCCACTGTATTTTTCAGTGTGGTATTTATGCCTAAATATGCTACAACATGTAACTTTCTACCAGTCATGGAGCTGGGATTGAGGCTAGTTTATGCTGTAGCTGCTTTCAGGAATCTCTGGTAACAGACCTTTTATGTTATAACTCGTAGCTGACGACCCATGCTGTTGCACAGGTGTGGCAGTTGGGCCAAGAAATCCACCATCTGTACAGCCTCCCTCAAACAGCCAATTAAATTGTTGCATTATAAATAACTGTAGACTAAGAGTAGTGATTGACTGGGTTACCTCTGATTATCACAATGGTCTAGGACTCTTGGCATGGCATAGATAGTTGCCTTATTGTAGCTATACACTGCATGGATGTAATTTGTAAAGTCAAAATGGCTGACAACTAAAAACCTGGGTGGTAACAGACCACGCGAATCCCAGTGGTGATTGAACCTGCTGATATTCTAAACAAAAAGAGCTCTCAACAAAGTTTGTAGCGGCTTTTGTCACTTCATATTGACTCAACAGACTGCCTATGTTTTAGAATGACACGCAGAGAGAGAATCCTGGATTCATGTTACAAAATGTTACTATTTCAGATGGAGGAACTACTTGTCTTAAGATAACTAACTTGAACCTCAACCTCTTCCTTTGAACTGAACCTAAGCCTAACCTTTTATTAAGCGATTTGGTTCAAGAGGCCTGCCTCACTGTGCTGTTCCTATATTCGTCCAGTAATCTCCATAGGTTCCCTTCTGTTCCACTGTTATCTCTTGCCCCTACTTTGTTTCATCCTTCCTTCCAGTGTGACCCTGTTCATACAAGCTGTGTAATTTTCCATATGCATATGGTTGTGTCTGCAAATATCATGGGAGTAATAAAGCAGTGGCCCATTATGTTGGGTGTTTGGGAGAAACCTCACTGAAGCTGAGGGGCATAAACAATGCCGTTCATTTAGGATAAATGTAAGAAATAATGGAATCAGATAGCTGAAACAATAGGAGCCATCCAAAACAGGTACGTGGCAAGGCTTGAGTAGAAACTGAACCATGTGTTCCAAAGGGGTTTCCCTGGAGACATGTATAGCAAACACAGGGGCTGAGGCATTGATTGGTTTGAGGGAAGCAACAGAAATGCACAGAAGGAGCAAAGAAAGACACATCCAGAGAAGTAGTGTGACCCTGATTTTAAAAAAAGGCTGAGAGAGAGTTTTTGGGTAAAGTGCTGGCTGAACGAGGCTAGGAACTGTGAGCAAAGAAACTACTTCCTGTTGTTTTGATTCCTCCAGTGTTCAGGGATACTGGATTTTGTACATTCTTTGTAAACAGAATTGCATCAAAGAAATATCTCTATGCTATCATCAATTTCTCCTTCTAATGAAAACAACCCACTAGACCCCGAAAATTGGCTAACCGCTCAGGTCCAGGCCCATTACAGCTCTTCCCTAAGGGTCTTCTCAAAGTGGTATATCACAGCATGACAAGACAGAGAATGCACATATTCTCCAGTGAATAAATTTGTTTTTTCCTTTGTCTCTTTCAGATTCTTGTCTCTTTTTTTTTAACAGCTTGCTCTGTATTTCAATAGTTGCCTTGGAAGCTAATAGTTTACTGAGCTCAGCAATAGTTGTTTTATAATTATAAATCCAAGTAAGTTGTTGGCACATTTATCTTAAAACATATGCACTGATTCCTTGTATGTTGATCTTCCTCCATAGTGGAGCAGTTAAAATCTATGAGTTACATCTCCCAACCTTTAGCAAAATCAAACAAAGCAGTCCAATAGTAAATCTTCAAATAAGAGGGAAAAGTCCTGGGTTCAAGTCCCTGCTCCAGAGTGAGGATGTGCTCTTCGGTCTCCCCCAGTCCAGGTGAGTGCCCCAACCACTGGGTTATTGGATGTAAAGCAGGCAGAAGGGCGCCGCCATCACCTCCATTTTTGTGAATGGTGCTTAAGTCCCCTTGCGAATCTATCCCCAAATGCATTTTTGGCAAATAGTTTATTTGTCCAATTTTTTTTTGCCCAGCTCTACTTGAAAGACTTCTTCTTTTCCGTGTTGCCTACAAAAAACCTGACAATGGCTAGGCTACTGATGTGCTGAGACCACTGTCTGTCATGCTAACCGATATTGTTTCCTTGGATGCCGCCATCTGTCTGTCCATACATCTGTTTCTTTTCTTATACTTTAATTGTCATCTCTTTGGGACAGTAACCATGTCTTCATACTGTGTATGGTGTATAGCACAATGGAGGCCTGGTCCATGATTAAGGCTCTTTGGTGCTACAGGAATACAAATAAATAATAATGGACAGAGTAAAATCTTGATGTGGTCAAAAATAGGTTGTGCGCGCAAATGACAGAGAAATATTCTTTTCCTGAAGGGGAATATGTTCTAATGAAACTGAGTGCTTGATAGATGTATATGCTCCTTCCTGGAAGTTGAATATTGCATGATAAAGGTGTCTGAGCGTAGCCTTTTCTTAGAAAAATTTCTTAAGAGCCCATGCAAAATTTAGTGTATCATGTAGTCATCATGCAAAACAATCATCACCCACCAGATGATTATTTAATCATTGCCAAAAGAAGCTAGCAAAGCCTGGGGACTAGGTTTCTGTGACGTCAAAGGGCCTCTCTGTCTCTCTCATCCCCAACTGTTGCCAACTTTTAGACCAAGGTTCCCAAACTTGTTCCGCCGCTTGTACAGGGAAAGCAGACCAATGGGAGCTGCTGGAAGTGGCGGCCAGTATGTCCCTTGGCCCGTGCCTCTTCCAGCAGCTCCCATTGGCTTGGAGCAGCGAACCGTGGCCACTGGGAGCCGCGATCGGCCGAACCTGTGGACGCGGCAGGTAAACAAACCGGCCCGGCCCGCCAGGGGCTTTCCCTGCACAAGAGGTGGAACAAGTTTAGGAACCACTGTTTTAGACCATTCCCGGTTGTGGCAGGGCTCCCTCACCTTCTTGTCTGTCTTTCCAGTTTCATTAAAAGTTTTGCACAGCTCTATGCTACCTTAAAATCAAGTTGTCATAGGACCCAATCCTTCAATAAGAGCCATGTGGGAATTGGGGCCTTAGTTTTTTATATTTAATGTTCTTGTTTATGTAAAAACAAAAGATTTTTTAAAAAATCCTGTGCTTTATTGCTAGCATTTAAATGTTCCCAGTTAGGCTATGGGTTAAGTTTACACATTTTGTTCTGTTCCTGTTTGGGTGGAGATAGTGGTCAGTCAGTTTACACTGTGACTGTATCTTTGCATTGGAAAAAGAACTTCAATTCTTTTAAAAGGTTGAGATCATAACATTTGCAGATTATTGTAGGATTTGGCAAAACTGCAGTAAAGAGCTGACTCAGTGCAGTTTTATTGCACTCATAATTTTCCTGTTCTCTCTAGTGTTAAGTCTACACTGGGGGTTTGGGGAAAGATGATTCTGCTGGGTGTGTAAATATCATATTGAAACAATTTCCCTCATGTTAATTGTCCCAAAAACAATCTGAGAGCTAGAGCCCCTGACCTTCCTTTGCTATAAGGGAAAGCAGCAGCTTATGTATGTGCAGCTTGAGTAGGGAGAATACTCAAGTAGTGGGTAGCACCTCATTAGGCTGCCAAACTCTTAGCAAATGCTATCACTTGAATTCCTCAAACTGGCTGCACAAAAGTAACACACACTAGCCACAGAGCATACTGACACCATGATAATCAGTGAGGCTCAAACTGTGGACCATTTCGCTCCAGAAGTACATGTCCCTACCTAGTCCCTTAGCGCAGAGAAAATAGGCTGTGTAGCACCAACCACTAGAGGGAGTCATGATCAAACACAGTCAGTCAAGTTCTATTACATACTACCCCATTAGAGAAGTGTGTCTCATGTGTATGAGGTCAGCACAAGTTCAGATCCCATCTAAGGTGACATTTTGTCATGAAACATGCCTACCTACTCTCGCAGGCTGCATCTGTGCAATTCTCATTGTAGGATCATGGCCATCCGCAAGAATTTAACTCTGGACCTTTAGCACTTAAAGCAAAATCCCTTTTTCTTTACCTCTGCTTGGCTCTTATATGCTAGTAGGCAGCAATTCTCTGCAACATGCAGCTGTGTACACTACCTGCATGACTTCCAAGTCCTGTCAGTTCCCCAAGTCCGGGTAGTGGAGTTGCATAGCCCTCGCTGCGTCTAAGCCTTCCATGGCCAGAGAGAAGTAATCACAGTTTACTTCTCTGCGGGGAATAGAAGCACTAGCGTTCCAAAAAGGCAAAGAGAGGGGGAAGCTCTTTAAAGAACTACTTTTCATTTCTTTCACGGCAATGGCAACATTTTTAGAATTTTTTAAAGCTTTTGTGATCCTAGCATTGGCAGCTGAACATCTGAGTCTGCCTATGCTCCTCCTTTAAATGTCTTAGGTCTTGTTCCTTGTCACAAATGACTAGACATATATTCTATTACTGTCATCCAGGCCCTGACTCAGACTATCTTGTTTGTAACTCTGTTAGCTCAACCCTCTGCTTTCTATTACCATACACAGCAAGGGGAGGGCTGGAATCACAACTGCATCTATTACATTGCCCAGATATCTCATTTCCTTTCCAAGTGCCTTTTTGGTTTCATTAGCACTCACTTTCTACTAGGGCTTTCTCCTCTAGTGACTCCAAAGTATAGTTTGCTCATGTTACATTTTAATTTTGCAGTTAACATGTTTGATTGGAAAATGTTCTTGTAACAGTAATAAAAACGTGTAAGATAAAGAGCACTAATGACGGGTAAGCTTATTCCATATTTGGTTAACTGAAGATAAACACATTTATTATCTTGCAATTAGTGCAACTTGTATATTTAAATAGATTCCTAGCAAGTTCATCAAGTTGAGTCAATCTGCTTCCCTTGATATGTTTCAATTTACTCTGCTTTAAATATCTCTTGACAGTGCTTTTCTCCCCCTGCTTTAAACCGTTAGGGGATATGACAGAATAATGCAGAAAAACATATGGGCAGATGTAACTATGCCTCAGTGGGTCGCAACTGAGGATGCCAAATTCAGGATGAACTGCTGAGAAATAGGGCAGATACACCCCAAGACTGGTGACTAATCCCCCATAGGATATACCAAACCAGCAACAAAAGTAAGCTCCTGTTTCACCACACTAGATAACAAGAAAACATAAAGGCAGTTTCCTCAGGCATTCCAGTTTTTATATTCCCACCAAAAACATTGGATTCAGAGATGCATGGTTCTTTACAACCAGTCTCATCAAATAAAAGGTTCTTCTGATCCCAAAAGACGAACCACGCACCCAGGTCAATATATAACTTAGATCTTACTGAAAAATCACACTGATGCCAATCCCTTATCTAAAAGCTAAAGGCTTATTCATAAAAGAGAAAGAAAGGTGAGAGTTAAAATTGGTTAAAGGAATCAATTACATATAGTAATAGCAAAGTTCTTTGTTCAGGCTTGTAGCAGTGATGGAATAAACTGCTGGCTTAAGCCAAGTCTCTGGAGTACATCTATAGCTTGGATGGGTCATTCAGTCATTTGATCAGAGCTTCAGTTCGTAGCAAAGTTCCTCCAGAGGTAAGAAGCAGGATTGAAGACAAAATGGCGGTGTTTCCAAGGCCTTGTATAGCTTTTGCCATATGGAGGGCATCCCATTGTTCTTACTGTGGAAAATTACAGCAACAAGATGGTGTTTGGAGTCACATGGGCAAGTCACAAGTTCATGTCCAATTTCACTCAGTCATTGCAGGAAGCCATTACCTACACTCCAGACAGCATGTTTACAAGACAGTCCACTCAGTATAGATGGGCATCTCCCATGGTCCATTGTCAACCAAGTGTTTTTTGATGAGCCACTTAATTTGAATAGTCCCTCCAAGATGTGCTGGCTAGCTACCTTGTGGGTGGTACCCCAGATGCCAACCTTTGAAATCCAAGTATAGAGCCAGTACTTCAAATACAAAAATGATATATGCATACAGATAGCATAATCATAACCAGCAAATCATAACGTTTTCATAGACACCTTACTTGACAACCCTTTGTACAATATTTGCTGCATATATATAACAGTGGTTGCAACAATGGTCATATTGTAATCAGATAAAGGTCACAGCAGAATTTTCAGATATTGGTACCTAAAAGTGTATCTAAATCTATAATTAAGCATCTTAATATATGACCTGATTTTGAAAGGTGCTGAGTACCTGCAGTTCCAACTGACTCTACGCCTCTGAAAATTAGGCCACTTATTTACCTTAGCAGCCTAACTTCAAACACTGAAGTTGGAAAATCTTTGTCTACATATATTGTATTAGCAGTTTCTTCCTAGAGAAACTGATAAAATTTGATGTGACCTTCTCCATCTCTCTTGGCTTCCCTTTCCCCTCCTACAACTCTGTCTTCCTTGTTCCTGGTTACAGATGCAGAAGTAGGTCATCATGCTCTGCTCTTCTCTCTCCCTTCTACTTGCCCCAGTGACCCCATCCCATCCTACCTCCAGATTTCCCATGAGCCAACTCTCTCCACCTCCATTACTCTTCCCAAACTTTCAATATCATCTGGCTCTTCCCCTCAAACTACAAGCATATTTCAGTCTCTCCCACCTGAAAAAACCCCCACCCTTGCCTCACTTGCCTATCCAACAGCCATATCTCTTCTTCCTGTCATGGCTTAGCTTGTTGAACACCGTTAAAATAATGTTCTGAAGTTGTTTTCCTCCAGTTCCATCCGAGACCCTTTCCAATCCAGCTTCCACTCCTTGGCCTCCATGAAACCACTCTTGCCAGAATCTCTAATGATCTCTTCTTAGCCAAACCTCAGAACCAGTACTCCATCCTCATCCTTCTTGACCTGTTGGTCACCTTTGACACCACTGATCTTTCTCCTCTTTTTGAAAACTTTTCCTCCTATGGCTCCCATGACTCTCATCTCCTGTGTCTCCTTAATCCTCTAATCACTCCTTAGTATGCCTCTCCATCCTTCTTCCAACTTTCTCTGGAGGTTTGTGATGTGACAGGGTAGTCTGCCCTCTGAAGGGCAGTGGCGCCTTGTGGTCAGCCCACCCCATCATGGGGCTTGGCCGTTTAAGGTTTGAAAGAAGTTCTGTGTGTGTGTGTGTGTGTGTGTGTGTGTGTGCGTGTGTGTGCGTGTACACTAGGGGTTATTGATAGGGACAGTGTGGTCCTTGGAATAAGTGGTGCTTGAGGGAAAAGCCTGACCATGTATCTTTAAGAGCCCTGGGCTGGGAGCATTTCAGAGAGGGGAGGGCAAGGCTCCCCTCTCTCCCAGCCAACTGAGCTGAGAGAAGATTAACATAAATGCTGCTCCCTCCCTCATACAGGGCAAACACCACCAGTAAAAGGTTGCCTGTTGGATCCTCCTAGCCTGAGGATTAATTGAGGGCAAAGGGGCCACCTGAGGGAGAAGTGGCTAAGGATTTACAACTGGCGAAATTATAGCCCAGTCCCAGGGAAGACGGCTGGGAGCGCCTGCCATAAAGAGAGACAGAGTGTCTGTTTCATTGATGTATACCCAGCTCCAGGAGGAGGGCTAGGGCTTCTGCCATAAGGATAGATGGGAACTGGTTAACTCATGATCTGGTTTCAAAGAGGAGAACTGAGGGGTGACTAAAGTTCCCGCTAAGCTGCACGGCCGCGCAGGCACGCAGTGGGGAGAAGCATCTCTCCCCCAGCCCCGGTCTGCTGCTGTGAGAGAGGGCTGGGGGGAGTTTTCTCTCCCTGCTGCAGCCCCGGGGCAGCCTGCACCCCAAACCCCTCATTCTCGGCCCCACCCCAGAGCCCACCCACCCAGCCAGAGCCCTCACCCCCTGCTCCCCAACCCTGAGCCCCACCCCCACCACACGTCACTTCCATATTGATGCACATAACAAAATTCATTCCGTACATGGATGTAAAAAACTAGAGGGAACATTGGGGTGACTCCTGTTTTGAGGGAGTCACCTACCTCTCTGCTCCAGACCTGTCTCCTTCTGTCCAAATTGAAATCTTAGCCTGTTTCTCTGATATCTCCTCATGGATGTCTAGCCATCAGCTCAACATAGCTAAACCAGAGCTCATGGTCTCTCTCCCTTCCTTCCCCACTCAGGCCCTCCCTGCTGCCTACTTTCATCAATCACTTCTGATAACGCCATCAGTCTGCCTAAATCTGGTTGTCCTCTTCAAATCTGATTTCTCTCTAGCTCCTCACATGCAGCCTATGTCGTAGAATCATAGAACTGTAGGGCTGGAATGGACCTTGAGAGGTCATCTAGTTGAGCCCCCTGTGCTATGGTGGGACTAATTATACCTAGAACATCCCTGAAAGGTGTTTGTGTTACCTGTTCTTTAAAAATCCAGTGACAGGGATTCCACAGCCTCCCTTGGAAGCCTATTCCAGGACTTAACTATCTTTGTAGTAAGAGATGTTTTCTGATATCTAACCTAAATCTTATTACTATTTGTCCCATCACCAGTGGACATGGAGAACAATTGATCACTATCTTCTTTATAACAGCCATTAACATATTTGAAGGCTGTTATTGGGTCCCCACTCAGTCGTCTTTTCTCCAGAGTAAACATGTCCAGTTTTTTAGCCTTTCCTCAGAGCTCAGGTTTTCTAAACCTTTAATCACTTTTATAGCTCTCCTCAGAAATCTCTCCAATTTGCATACGTCTTTCGTAGAGTGTGGGATCCAGAACTGGACACACTACTCCAGCCGAAGCCTCACCACTGCCAAGTGGGGGGAAATTACCTTCTGTGTCTGACATATGACACTCCTGTTAATACACCACAGAATATCAGCCTAAATCTTGCAGATGTCTAAGTCTTGCAGATCCCTTTTGCATAAGATAAAGCCTTTCCTATCCATCCACACAACTAAAACTCGCATCCAGGCTCTCATAATCTCACATCTCAATTATGACAACATCCTTCTCTCTGGCCTTGACAAATGTCACCTTGCTCCGCTCATATCCATTCCAAATGCTGCTGAAAAGATCATTTTTCCTAGCCTGCTGCTTTGGCCATGTCACCCCACTCTGCTTCCCTTCACTGACTCCCTTTCTGGATCACATTAAACATAAACTACTTGTCTTCACCTTCCCAGCCTATCCTCACCCTATCTATCATCTGTCATACACTACTGAGAGGTTATTTCCAACCTCTGATTGGCCAGTGGTGCCAGCCTCCATCACTCATTTATTACATTTTTGAACAAGCACTTTTGTGGTTTCTCCCATGCTGCACCCCGTGCTTGGGAGGAGCTCCCTGTAAACATCTGCAACGTGATCTCATTATCCTCCTTCAAAACACTCCTTTTTCATGATGTCTACAAAAATCCTGGCAATCGCTAGGCTGCTATTGTGTTAGGACCACTACCTACCATGCTGCTAAATATTGATTCCTTGGATTCCTTTGTCACCGATCTGTTAGGGCTCCCCCTAATGGCAGCTCACCAGGTTGCCACAAGGGGGATCCAGAGCTGAATCCCTGGTGTATTTTAAGTTTCTCTTGGGTCTCAACAGGCTGCAACACTGTTTCCTCCCTTGACTTCCCTGGCACAGTACCTAAAAAGCTAGGTACTGACGGACCTAGGTACTGACCCTCAGTCTGTTGCCCCTTCGTGGAAATGGAGCCCCGCAGCCCAATTGCCTTGGGCCCCTAGAACCAGTGCTGACCCCCAAGATACCTTGGTAGCTTAACACACCCAAAGGTGTGAGCACCCAAAGTGCACCCGAAGTGCACCCAAAGGTGTGAGCCTTCTGGTTTACCCCTTTAAGGGGCCATGCAGTAGGGGTAGCAAATAACACACAGACACTTCACACAGAATTCTAACACAGCATTACTCTTTACTTCATCATTCATCATGAATACACAGATCTGTACAAAACTAATAAACCACTACACACTTCCTTCCCTGTTTCCTCACCACTCCAGAACATTCTTTGGGCTGGGAGTCAGGTTCCTCTGTGAAATGCAGGATCCTGCCCCTTCTGCTGCATGACTCCTCTTCCAAATCATGGAGCCTCCCTAGGTCAGGCTGCGGCTTCTGGCCTGTCCATTTCCTTCCTCTCTCCTGCCCAGAACTTCCTGTATGTTTCTCTGGGACTATTCCCTGACCCCTCCAGCCTTTGTGTTTTCAAAAGATTAGTATTGACACTATGGTGTCTTTGTTCTACATTTTGGGGATTTCCCCACTTTTCATATGCACTCCCTGCAAACCAGCTCGGGCAAACTGGTTTCCCAACCCTCCTTAGTATAACTACAGTACGGTCAAGACACCGTCATTAAGTACTCCCCATTATTCTCCATCTGAGTAAGATGTGACACAGCCTTGCCTGCAAAAGTGAAATCCATGTACACAAAGGGGTATTCATAATACAGCATCTTTGTAGTATTAACCAGAATTCATCGGATACCCCAAAACATCATAATCCTGTCGGTCTGTATCCATTTGTTGTCTTATGTCTAGACTGTAAACTCTTTCAGCCAGGGATTGTCTTTTTGTTCTGTTTGTACCGCACTTAGCACAATGGGGTTTTGGTCGATGACTAGGACTTCTATGTGCTATGGCAATACAAATAATAAAGATAGTGAGAGCTACAGTGCTGGAACCTTAAAATTCCACTTTTCTTACGGGGGATATTTATACCTTTCAGCATGAATCCTAATAAATAATACTGAATTTCTGTTAATACAAAAAAAGGCCAGGCCCTTTTTTCATGTAGCACAGGAAGATTTGATAGCTACAGGCTCATAGGAAGGAGTGGAGTTAAAATGTGTAATTCTCAGTGTTGCTGGAGCGAAGCTCTCTGTCCGGTGGGAGTAGCACGAGCCATAGCTATGCCGTTCACCTATGAATGACCTTTGCTTTTCAAACAAAAAAATTTGGACTGTATCCTGGGAAGTATTTTGCCATTGATGCTATAAAATTAAATGCAATATATTAAAGGTCTATCATCACTTGTAGCTAGGGGTTAGCATGATGATTAACATGGCTGCCGTGGTCCTGGCTGTGCCGTGATTTTGCAATGGGTGTATCACGCAGACTTTACACAAACACCCTCTGTCCATGACTGCACCTGTGCAGTGCTCAGAGATTTTACTAGCACTAACTTGTATGCAGTCATTGGGCCTGATCTTATAAGCTGCAGAGTGTCTCCTGGAAGGTGCTGCATATCATTGCCTCCCACTGAAGGAGCACAGCACCTTGCAGATTTGGGGCCATAGACTTGACTATTGTAAAGGTTTACATTCATATGTGGGGTTTTTTCCCCACTAAGGCCTGGTCTATCCTAGGAATTTATATTGGAATTACTAAGTCTCTCAGGAGTGTGATAAGTCCACACCCCTCAGGGACATAGTTACAATGACCTAACCCCCAGTGCAGACAGTACTAGGTCAACAGAGGAATTCTCCTGTTTACTTAGCTACCACCCCTCGAGGAGGTGGATTACTTACGCCAATGGAGAACCTCTCCCATTGGCGTAGGTGGTGTCTACACTGAAGTGCTTCAGCAGCACATCTGCTCAGCTGTAGCATTTTAAGTGTAGACATACCCTATGCATGTAGTGAGGCCTGCTTCTGTTCCCATTGCCTTTTTTGGCATTGTACCTTTCAACTTCATTAGTGCTTTATTGGAGCCTAAGTAGGCAGGAGGATTCACACTGTTTTCAGTGGACTTCCATTTAGTGCCCCCTCATTCCGAGATCCACAGTGCAGGTGATGAGTTGTATGAGACTCTTTTGCCTTTCATTAGCATGGCTTGTTGGGTGAATAGTGTCGATTGCTATGCAAGAGACCCAAACTGATCACTTGTCCCATTCTTAGTCTGAAAATCTGCTACAGAAGAAGAAAACAACACACACTTCCTGTTTGTGTGAATCATTTCATTATAGAAAAGTCTAGTTTATTGAAATGAATACCTGCTGTAATAAATCCTTTTCAAAGAATGGATTTGCTATGGCTCCTCAGTTCTCTGGTTATATAAATAGGGAAGCCCTTCAAAACACATCCCTGTTAAAAGAATAATCCTGATAATCCGAAGAACTATCTTTGATTAGTCTTGTAAATGAACCCTATCTTGTGATGTGATACACTAATGCTGTAACACAGTAACCTTTTAATAAAATGGCCAGTGTTCTTGATAAGCTAATGGCCCCAAATGGTAATTAATACAGTAAGTCTTTGCATTTAAAATATTTCAGATATTTCCCACCCTACCCCCCATTACCCATTTTTAACAACATAGTTTCAGATATTTTTTTCATGTCTAGTCAATTTTATGGTTGCATTCCATGTTGAGCAAAAACTTCATGTCGTTTGTGATTAATATGAATATCAGTATTTGTGATGGGTTGGACCCCTTGGGATGCCACCTGATGTGCTGAGATACCACTGAGTCTACCTGTTCTGCCAGCATGGGTCCCCTTTAACCTGTCTTGCTGAGCCAGGCTATTAAAGCCTTCTCCAGCACACGCACAGGCAGGGCCACACACAGCTGCAGTTCAGCTCTGGGAAGACACAGCTTAAGGGACTTGGCCCAGCACAGAGGTGTCCACTTCCCTTGGAGTGCAGACCCAAAGATATATTATGAAATCTGCCTCCTCCCTCAATGTGGAGGAAAATATGCACAACTTCTCTTCCCCCTGCCCCTCACCCCAGTTAGAAATGACAGAAACTGGGTTTAATAATAAACAAAACAAATTGTATTGTTTTGTTTATTATTAAACCCACAGCATGGGAGGTAGATGGCCTGCCCTCTGTGGAGAAAGAAGTGGTTAGGGACTATTTAGAAAAGCTGGACGTGCACAAGTCCAGGGGGCTGGATGCGTTGCATCCTAGAGTGCTAAAGGAGTTGGCGGCTGTGATTGCAGAGCCATTGGCCGTTATCTTTGAAAACTCATGGCAATCCGGGGAAGTCCCGGACGACTGGAAAAGGGCTAATGTAGTGCCCATCTTTAAAAAAGGGAAGAAGGAGGATCCTGGGAACTACAGGCCAGTCAGCCTCACCTCAGTCCCTGGAAAAATCATGGAGCAGGTCCTCAAGGAATCAATCCTGAAGCACTTACACGAGAGGAAAGTGATCAGGAACAGTCAGCATGGATTCACCAAGGGAAGGTCATGCCTGACTAATCTAATCACTTTCTATGATGAGATTACTGGTTCTGTGGATGAAGGGAAAGCATCCCTGTTGTTTCTTGACTTTAGCAAAGCTTTTGACACGGTCTCCCACAGTATTCTTGTCAGCAAGTTAAAGAAGTATGGGCTGGATGAATGCACTATAAGGTGGGTAGAAAGTTGGCTAGATTGTCGGGCCCAACGGGTAGTGATCAATGGCTCCATGTCTAGATAGCAGCCAGTATCAAGTGGAGTGCCCCAAGGGTCGGTCCTGGGGCCGGTTTTGTTCAATACCTTCATAAATGATCTGGAGGATGGTGTGGATTGCACTCTCAGCAAATTTGCGGATGATACTAAACCAGGAGGAGTGGTAGATACGGTGGCAAGTAGGGATAGGATACAGAGGGACCTAGACAAATTGGAGGATTGGGCCAAAAGAAATCTGAAGAGGTTCAACAAGGATAAGTGCAGGGTCCTGCACTTAGGACGGAAGAATCCAATGCACTGCTACAGACTAGGGACTGAGCAGCTAGGCAGCAGTTCTGCGGAAAAGGACCTAGGGGTTACAGTAGACGAGAAGCTGGATATGAGCCAGCAGTGTGCCCTTGTTGCCAAGAAGGCCAATGGCATTTTGGGATGTATAAGTAGGGGCATAGCGAGCAGATCGAGGGACGTGATCGTTCCCCTCTATTCGACATTGGTGAGGCCTCATCTGGAGTACTGTGTCCAGTTTTGGGCCCCACACTACAAGAAGGATGTGGAAAAATTGGGGAGAGTCCAGCGAAGGGCAACAAAAATGATTAGGGGTCTGGAACACATGACTTATGAGGAGAGGCTGAGGGAACTGGGATTGTTTAATCTGCAGAAGAGAAGAATGAGGGGGGATTTGATAGCTGCTTTCAACTACCTGAAAGGGGGTTCCAAAGAGGATGGTTCTAGACTATTCTCAGTGGTAGAAGATGACAGGACAAGGAGTAATGGTCTCAAGTTGCAGTGGGGGAGGTTTAGGTTGGATATTAGGAAAAACTTTTTCACTAGGAGGGTGGTGAAACACTGGAATGCGTTACCTAGGGAGGTGGTAGAATCTCCTTCCTTAGAAGTTTTTAAGGTCAGGCTTGACAAAGCCCTGGCTGGGATGATTTAATTGGGGATTGGTCCTGCTTTGAGCAGGGGGTTGGACTAGATGACCTTCAGGGGTCCCTTCCAACCTTGATATTCTATGATTCTATGATTCTATGTATTAACAATAAAAGGCAGATTTTAAATGGTAAAAGGAGGAGCAAATGGAACAACGCAGATTACCTTAGTAAATAAACAAAAGCTGCAGACTGAGCTTAACAGACTAGATGGGTAGGATACAAATTAACAAATTCTCACCCTGAGTGATAAACAGGCTGGCAGATTCTGACAGCACAAGTTGCCTTGGCTTTCCCAGGTTTTCTTACGCATGCTAAAGATCTTAGCTTGGGACCATCACGTCTCACGGTTCAGTCTTTGTTTCTCCGGTGTTTTCAGGTGTGTTGTTGTAGGGATAGTGAGGACCCCTCATGCTGTCATTGTCCTTCTTTTATATCTTCCCCCACACTTGTTGGAAAGCTTTTTTTGCTGTGATCTGGGTTAAACAGTTCCCATTGTATAGATCTATCTATGAGAGGTTTCTATTGCACACAGTTCCTGGGGTAATACTTCCGCTTGTGTGCATTTCTTCAACAAGCCACTAACACTGTTTGCCCTCATCCAGCATAGCACATTTGAAATACAGAGACATGGTCAATATTCCCAGCTTCAGATATAAAAATGATACATGCATACAAATTGGATAAACACATTCAGTAAATTATAACCTTTCCAAGGATACCTTTCATGAGCCATCTTGCATAAAGGACATTTCAGTTATGTCATATCCATAGCATAACCATATTTCCATGAAGACTCTGAGGTGCAGCGTCACAATATTAGTATCTGCTTTGGCTGAGAGATGGCAGAAGGGGGAATTCTTTCTGGATTACTGTGGATTAATAATAAAAACACTTTTGAATTTTTCCTTTCCTTTCCTCAAAGTTATAAATGTTTCCACAGACAATGGTCTGATTGTGCAAAAGAGGCAGCTTCCCAGGTAACTTTAATTTCAAATCCTTCCCTGCATAATTAAAACACAGACTTGAGACCTTTTTCTTCAACACTTCCATTGTCTATTTCTCATTATACTTCTTGATGAGATTTTTAGGCTTCACAGAACGCCGTCTAGGCAGCTAATCCGATGCAGTGCTAAGATCACAGCACTTCTTGTGTAATTCTTATTAGGTTAATCAAGAAACTTACTGAAGCAGGAGGTTTTTTAAGGCCTGCCAAATTTGAAACCATAGATCAAAGTTCATAGCCCTCTAACCCTTTTGCCCTTACTTGCCTCAGCAAAGTTTGCATGAATGGGCCTTATTGTGAATATGGCAGCATCAGAGGGCCTGTAAATTTGTAATTGTTTGGGCTTAGAAGAGGCACTGTAATGTGACAGATGAAATGCATTTCTTCTTCTCTTTCTGAAGTCTAAAGGTTTTCACCTCCATTGCCTATACAAGTGCAGTGGTGATCACAATAGCAGTTAGGTGATCATTGTTCCTGTCAGGCTGAGCCCCAAGGTTTATGACAGAATGTAATTAAATGGCTCAGAAGGCAACATTAGGAAAACAGCCGCGAAGAGCAGGGGAAAGCTTAATTTCCATATGGTCAGCCAAGCAAGAACAACGCCAGCATTGTGCCCTGGAATAGACAGTTTAAGCAGTATTAAAGAGATGTCTATTCTTTACATTGTCTATCAAATGCCATTGCACTTTTTGATTACCCTTCTTCCTGGTCAAACCCTTTCCTTAACCCGAATGTTTTTACATGGCATTAGTTCTTCGCCTTAATAAATATTTTATTATTAATTCCTAATACATAGTAACCCTTATTTTCAATAGTAATGCTGAGGACGGAAATTAGTCAGTTTAATTCACCGAAGTTTGACCCAGAAAAGCTTAGGACATTTTAATGGGTTACCTTCACAACATTCTGATTTACAACTTCCCTTTTTCAGAGCAAATTATGAAGGTAAATGAGGTCAGTGATGTTTGGGTATTTTAGAGGGATTCGGGCGTGGAGGGCAATAATAGCCTTTCTGAAGAAAGAAAAGGAGTACTTGTGGCACCTTAGAGACTAACCAATTTATTTGAGCATGAGCTTTCGTGAGCTACAGCTCACTTCATCAGATGTATACCGTGGAAACTGCAGCAGACTTTATATACACACAGAGATCATGAAACAATACCTCCTCCCACCCCACTGTCCTGCTGGTAATAGCTTATCTAAAGTGATCAACAGGTGGGCCATTTCCAGCACAAATCCAGGTTTTCTCACCCTCCACCCCCCAACACAAATTCACTCTCCTGCTGGTGCTAGCCCATCCAAAGTGACAACTCTTTACATAATCAAGTCGGGCTATTTCCTGCATAGATCCAGGTTTTCTCACATCCCCCCCACCCCCATACACACACAAACTCACTCTCCTGCTGGTAATAGCTCATCTAAACTGACCACTCTCCAAGTTTAAATCCAAGTTAAACCAGAACATCTGAGGGGCGGCGTAGGAAAAAACAAGAGGAAACAGGCTACCTTGCATAATGACTTAGCCACTCCCAGTCTCTTGTAGGTGTTTGTCTCCCAGAGACAAACACCTACAAGATCTCTGTCAAGCTTTCTTACAACTACAATACCCACCTGCAGAAGTAAAGAAACAGATTGATAGAGCCAGAAGAGTTCCCAGAAGTTACCTACTACAGGACAGGCCTAACAAAGAAAATAACAGAACGCCACTAGCGGTCACCTTCAGCCCCCAACTAAAACCCCTCCAACGCATTATTAAGGATCTACAACCTATCCTAAAGGATGACCCAACACTCTCACAAGTCTTGGGAGACAGGCCAGTCCTTGCCTACAGACAGCCCCGCAACCTGAAGCAAATACTCACCAACAACCACATACCACACAACAGAACCACTAACCCAGGAACTTATCCTTGCAACAAAGCCCGTTGCCAATTGTGCCCACATATCTATTCAGGGGACACCATCACAGGGCCTAATAACATCAGCCACACTATCAGAGGCTCGTTCACCTGCACATCCACCAATGTGATATATGCCATCATGTGCCAGCAATGCCCCTCTGCCATGTACATTGGTCAAACTGGACAGTCTCTACGTAAAAGAATAAATGGACACAAATCAGATGTCAAGAATTATAACATTCATAAACCAGTTGGAGAACACTTCAATCTCTCTGGTCACGCAATCACAGACATGAAGGTCGCTATCTTAAAACAAAAAAACTTCAAATCCAGACTCCAGCGAGAAACTGCTGAATTGGAATTCATTTGCAAATTGGATACTATTAATTTAGGCTTAAATAGAGACTGGGAGTGGCTAAGTCATTATGCAAGGTAGCCTGTTTCCTCTTGTTTTTTCCTACCCCCCCCCCCAGATGTTCTGGTTTAACTTGGATTTAAACTTGGAGAGTGGTCAGTTTAGATGAGCTATTACCAGCAGGAGAGTGAGTTTGTGTGTGTATGGGGGTGGGGGGGATGTGAGAAAACCTGGATCTATGCAGGAAATAGCCCGACTTGATTATGTAAAGAGTTGTCACTTTGGATGGGCTAGCACCAGCAGGAGAGTGAATTTGTGTTGGGGGGTGGAGGGTGAGAAAACCTGGATTTGTGCTGGAAATGGCCCACCTGTTGATCACTTTAGATAAGCTATTACCAGCAGGACAGTGGGGTGGGAGGAGGTATTGTTTCATGATCTCTGTGTGTATATAAAGTCTGCTGCAGTTTCCACGGTATACATCTGATGAAGTGAGCTGTAGCTCACGAAAGCTCATGCTCAAATAAATTGGTTAGTCTCTAAGGTGCCACAAGTACCCCTTTTCTTTTTGCGAATACAGACTAACACGGCTGTTACTCTGAAACCTTTCTGAAGAAGGCAATATTATATTCTTATATTCTCTACAGCTCTACTTCCTCATCTGTGTAGGTGAAACTATGCCCTCACTTATTTTTAAAAAATAATTTTCTTTACAAAGATATCCAGGGAAATGTAAACCAACCACTAGGATTCAAATTTGTCACTGTTTCCTCCCCCCCCCCCCCGCCCCTAAAATGCCTGGGCTATTCATGGTTCTCCTCCCTATCCATGCCAACCACATGACACTGGTCCCTTGATTTTTAGGTGTTCATAAAGTCATTACAGTTACTGTACTGATGGAAAATGATGGAATGACCAGTGTCTCAGGACCTGGTACTGCTACCATTGAAGTCAATGGGAGTTTTGCAGCTAGAGGCATGATTCATTGTCTATGGGAGATGAAGGATATCTTGGTCTGCATCCTTGCTTGGACAAAAGGGTGAAGGAAAATCTGTGTTCAGATGCCTGGTGTCTCTGTGAAGCAAAACCAGAGAGAAACAAGAAAATAGAGCAACAGAAGATTTTTTGTGAAGAGTTAAATTGGAAGCAAGACACTTAAAAATAAATTGTAATATTTATTTCCAGAGAGGCTAATTCAGGAAGTCAATGTTGATCTGACATTTCTGGTGATATTTTTATGGTGTTTCCATAACAAAGCATGTGAATATGCTACCAAACCCTACAGGTGAGTTATTAAAATGATATGAGAGATTTTGTTCAGATTAAAATTCTATTAATTAAAGGATGTTGATTTTAAGGAAAGCAAGATGTTCAGTTATAAAGCAAAGTTAATAAAGCAATTTCCGCAGTTGCATTCTTGATCTCTCTGGAGTAAGAAAACTCTTGAAAGTATGGGAGAAAACAAAACATAAAGTTGACTCCTGTTTGTTCACCCTAAGGTGTTCAGTTGAAATGATCCTGTCTGTGCTTAAAATGTATGATATGTAGAGGGAGGGTTTCATTTCGAATAGGAGTACATGCTCTGAAGACTAGGGAACAGGTGGGTCTCAGAGCCTGAGCTCCAGCCCGAGCCACAACAGCTACATGGCTGTTATCAGCACGGTAGTCCAAGCACCACGAGCCCAAGTCTGTTGACTGGGCTCTCAGACTCACAGCTGCTTGGTTGTGTAGATGTACGCTGAGTGTATTAAAGGTCCATAAAGACATGTCCTATGAGGACATTTTAAAAAATGGTTTGTTTATTTTAGAAGTTTTGGGGGGGGGATATCAGTTTTCAATTCCATAAAAGTTTGGTACAAGGAGGAGGGTGAAAAATTGTTCTCGTTAACCTCTAATGATAGGACAAGATGCAATGGGATTAAATTGCAGCAAGGGAGGTTTAGATTGGACATAAGGAAAAACTTCATAACTATAAAGGTAGTGAAGCACTGGAACAAATTGCCTAAAGAACACTGTGCAATCTCCGTCATTGGAGGGTTTTAAGAACAGGTTAGACAAACACCTATCAGGTCTAGTTATTACTTAGTCCTCCTTGAGTGCAGGAGACTGGACTAGATGATCTATTGAGGTCCCTTCCAGTCCTACACTTCTATGATTCTATGTATGATAAATGAAGCATATCTTTTTATTTATGGGGTTGAAAAATTGGAGGAGACAGTTAAATCTTATTGTTAATCAAGCTAATTTAAAAGCTTCAGTCTTCAGTATTCTGGAGCCAACTTGTATTAAGACTTTTTATCCTTTTCTTCTTTATATACACACAATGCCTAGACACTTTTTAAACAAACAAAACATTCTTTCCTTATTCTTTGCCTTATGGTTCCTCCCCAAAAATAAAATAAAGAAAGAATTGTTCTGGGAACATTACTAAATTGCTGTCATTTTCCCAGTTGTAATTCTATTGCTTTTTATTTTGAATATATTTTCTCACTTGCATAGCCAGTTGAGCCAAATGGGATTTACTGATTTACTTCTGGAAAAGTAAATGGCCTAATGTTCTTCTATGGTTATCTTCCCCTTCAGCTTGTGGGATATATGCTTTGCCTTCTGCCTGTTTAGTGCCCTGTAGATAAATGTGTACAGAATTTCTGGAGCTGTCACATTGATGGATGGATGGGACAGTAGAACCTGCTCAGCCAGAGCAAGTGGGAGACTTTCTGATTCATCACTCTTCCTGCTGTCAACTCACTGATCAGGGCTACAAAGCAGGTCCTGACTTGTCTAGGTCACAGAGCCACAAGAAAAGCAATTAGATTTTCAAGGATATACATATTTTAGTCCTAGGATATTTGACATCTTTGCTAATGACAGGTTTCAGAGTAGCAGCCGTGTTAGTCTGTATTTGCAAAAAGAAAAGGAGTACTTGTGGCACCTTAGAGACTAACCGATTTATTTGAGCATAAGCTTTCGTGAGCTACAGCTCACTTCATCGGATGCTCATGAAAGCTTATGCTCAAATAAGTTTGTTCGTCTCTAAGGTGCCACAAGTACTCCTTTTCTTTTTGCGACATCTATGCTGCAATTCTTGTATTCATTACATCAGAATTTTATTGTGTGTTCTTCTAAAGTGGGGGCACTGTGCTTAGCTGAGATTCGACCATATCAGACTGAATTATTTTTGTCGTCATGATCATTTATAGTAGCAAAGAATGAAGGGTAGTGTTTCACAAAAAGGAAATGGGGGAGAATGGTGTTTGCTGACACATGTGCAATAGAGGTGGGAGTATATTTCAGCAAAGTGCTTGAGAAGTACCACCTTCTCTTAGGATATATTCTGGACAGCACTAATTTGCTAATAGCTCTGGCCAACTCTGGATAGTGTCTGTTCCTTTTCTTGATTGATCTAGTGAAGGTACTCCTCTAATTCAGCAAGTCCAGGCTTGTATTTATGGAGTGAAAGGTAATAAGCTAAGTCAGAGTTTTTGTGCTGGCATACTGAGAAAATACATGCCTTAGTCAAATATAATATATGTAACTGTAAATCATTAAAATATACAGCCAACTTATGGCTAGAATTTATGTGCATGAGCACCAGCCAAGCTAGTCTGCACTGACTGGATCTTCATTGTGGAGCTAGCCTGGTCTGTTACTTAGGCATTGCCCCAAATCCCTCTCCCCCCACAGGCACACATACAAAATTCTCACCCAACTTTAATGGCACTTTTCAACCCATGCTACCTGGCCTTTCAGGGGGTGTGGACTGAGCCTGAGTTTTGCTTATCTTGGGCTGGTAACCTACCCACTTAACCTGTGTGCTCACTGCAAAATCACTTGGGTATAGGCAGTCCTCCAATGTTCCCCCTAAAGAAGGACAGACATGTTCTCCCACAGTTCACTGGAAAGAATCATACAGCAGCTCAACTTACTGCAGCAGCAAAGAACCCTGTGATAAACTCCTAGAAGTCCTAATGACACACATGGGTGAGTGCAGCATCAGTGAGGACACTAACTTGGGTATGGCTTTGAAGTGTGGCTGTTTGCACCAGGCCTAGGCTTAACTGCACTGAGGACAATTTGGACCAAGAACTCTACCTTATGTAAAAATATCTTCCCTATCAATATCTTGAACTGTTTCTCAGCCTTCTTATCTCCTGCGCTCTCTTTAGGTCCCATCTCTTCTCTTTGGCCTAGATCTCCCATTTCTGCCTGCCTTGTGTATTCTAATTTCAGTTTCCTTATGATCAATATTCTACCAGACTCATTGTCATTCTGCCCCTAATTCCCCCACTCCTCTCCCACATCTATAGGAGATAGAATAGCAAGGACTTGTTTTAACCTGATTAGTTTCTTGTGTTTACAGACAAGCTAACCTAGCTGCAAGTCTGCTGCATACTCTATGAATAATATTTTATAAAGACTGAATTATATTTAGCATTTCAATGCTATTGGCAGAGAATGTTACAATGGAACATCAGGAAGGTGTATGCAATGAGTATTTCAGAGTAAATGTCCTTGAAGATCACCATATTTATTGGTGCCGAAGTGGAAATAATACTGAACAATTCATAGCCTTTTCTTACCTTGCTACCTTTGTGACATGTTCAGTTCTAACACTGACAAAATTAAGTGGTTCTTGATAGTCAGTACAAGTACAGAAGTGTCAGTCCTCCAACATGTTAACATTTGAATGATCTGTAACTGCATTCTGACATGATGAGCAGGTGAGAGTTCTCTGGCTGCAAAACCCTCTTAAAAATCTATTTGCTACACATTTCTGCTAGATCCAGGAGAACTTGCTCTTATAACTTTACCAGTGGATATGTGTAATGAAGGAAAATCTTTGCTAACTTTCTATACTCATATTTAAATGACCAGTTAGATTTATCAGGTTTATTGTTCAGTGAAATTTTAATAGGTGTGCTGTGTGTGTGTGTGTGTGTGTGTGTGTGTGTGTGTGTGTGAGAGAGAGATAGATAGATAGATAGATAGATAGATAGATAGGATATATGACAACAGCTTTCTAACGCCTTGATCATAGACACATAGATGCTGTGCAGACAGCCTTCCAAATGTCTTGTGAGAGGGATTATGTAAGTAAGATCATGTTAACATTTTGAATGAATTAAGTGCTCCCTCCCATTCTATATTTAATAGCATAGCTTTTGCAATCTTTTTTTTTTTCACAACAAAACAAATCTATGGCTGTATTCATGACTACTAAGCTGCTCACACATGCAGTAACCAAGACCTCTTCTCTGAAAACACAAGCAAGCTACCATTGCCACTTAAGACAAAGGACAACAATCTAACTATAGTAATAGTAGAATCTTTCCCATTCTTTCTCCAATGGAAGATCTTTCCCATTCTTCCTCCAAACCACTCCTAAAGCCTGCTTGTTCTTTCAGGCCTGTATGTGCTAAAACCACATGCAACTCCACTGTCCTCTATTTCTACTGTGCTCAAATACTATACTGTATCTGTTATAGTGTATCTAGGCTGCAAGATTGCTGTGATGTGGACTTTGATGTTTTGAAAAGTGTACAGAAATACAGCATATAACTGCATTGTACAAGATGTTGGGGAGTAAGCAGGACATTTGGGCAGCTGGTTAGGGAAAGTTTGGGGCATATTAGCTGGATGTTTCTGCTAAAATGCTTAACAAAACAGTTAATGATACAATTGAAATTCAGAGATTCATAGATTTAAAATTGCCTAAGTTCCATGTCTCCTAATCATTTTTGAACATGGGGCTCTTAAGTCACTTAGGCTTTGAAAATGTTATCCCTAATCAATTATTGTACTATCAGTTAAACTGTATGAGATTGTCATCTGGAAATCTGTGATGACTTCGGAGGTTCTGTGGAAACTGATAGGATTTCTCGATAACTGTTTTGACACTGTTGCACTTTGATAATGATATTTCTACTTCTGCTGACTTGTGTTGTTATACTTTAAATCAGCCGGGATTGGTACGTAGCACTGGACAGTGCATGATACTCAGATAGTTAGGGTTCAGGAGAAATAAGGCCATTTCTGCACTACCTCTTATGTCTGCAAAGCTTATGTTGCTCAGGAGTGTGAAAAAACGTAAGTGACATAAGTTACACCGGCATAAGTGGTAGTGTGCACAGCGCTATGTTGGCAGGAGAGCTTCTCTCCCCGTCATCACTACTGCCACTCCTTGGGGGTGGTTTAATTATGTCGATGGGAGAGCTCTCTCCTGTCGGCATAGAGTGGCTACACGAGAGACCTTACAGTGGTGCAGCTGCATTGGTACAGCTGTGCTGCTGTATGTTCTCTAGTGTAGACATGGCCTAATTCAGGTGGGTGCCGATCTTCTTAGTGATATAATGATCCTGGACAATTCCCAAAGAAGCACTGGTATTTGTTTTGGGGGAAGTTATTAATCACCTAGTGGCTTCTACGAATAGAAGAAGTGCAGCACCTCTCCTCTTGAACCCACCCACCCCAAACGGGGGAAAGAAGACCAGAGGGGGAATTAAGAGCTGTAGTGAAGGAGGACTGCTGCTTCTTCCCACTATCTTGAGAGTTAATATTGGAGCTAAGCACCTGTACTTCTGAAGACGGATAAACAAGAATGCAGAGAGAGATCTGCTGAGTAATGCTGTTTATTTTGTCTTTGATTTTAAAGATTTTTACTGTAATCCTTAGCTCTTAAATCCAAATCACTTTACAGAGATAACTAAGAGATGACCCGTAAGGTTGGTAAAAATGTACAATTATCTAGTTACAGATACAGAAACTAAAAGTGTGTCTGCACTTGCTCTGGGTGTCTCTAACCTTCTGACTGCCAGAAGCTTGGATTGGGGGAAGGGATGGATCACTTGATAATTGCCCTGTTCTGTTCATTCCCTCTGAAACATTTGGCACTGGCCACTGTCAGAAGACAGGATACTGGACTACATGGACCATTGGTCTGACTTGGTATGGAGGTTCTTATGTTCTTTCTTCCAACTGGGGGTATAATTCCCCGCCCACAGAGACATACCCGCACTAGCTTGGTCTGTGGCGGCATGAGTGATGGGAGGGGCTAGCTGCCCCGAGTGCAATCCCATCTGAGGCCCTAGTGTTAAGCTGAGAGATACACCCCCAGCTCAAAGTGTAGGCTATGGTTATGATCCACTCCAATTTACAGGATGTTTTGATATCAGAGACAAATATCTGGAATTTCTGGCTCCAAGTCCTATGATCAGATTGTTTCCCTTTCAACTGAGTTTTGAGTCTTTGTTTAAATAAGCACAAAAGGATGCATGTACGTGTGTGATCATCTTTTTATATCATGCAGCAAGTTCTGGAGGAACAAATTCTTTAGCAAATATTCAGGTACATTTGAAAGTCAGCACTTCCAATTTTAAACCAATTACACTTGCAAAATGATATTCAGACAGCTGATACTCATTCTCACATGCATTGTACATGTCAAAGCTCCTGGGAGTGTAAGGTGACAATCTGGCTGGCTGGCGCTTTACACCCTCTATTACCAGTCTCTCAAATTGTTATATCATCCGCCTGATAGAGCAGTTGGGAGTTCGTTAATGTTTAAGGATGGATGTGAGGTCCTGAGATGAATGGTTGTGTGTGGATTTTGTAAGAAGTGCCACAGGGGTGCATGGATGTTTGCAAATACATACTCCGACATAATCCCCGTATTGAGGAGTTTTATCATCTAATTTAGATGAATAAAAAATTGAATGAAAGGAAATACAGAAAGTGGAAGCTAGCTGCAGCCAAAGAGTGAAAATAGGCAGATTTGTAACCAGTCATTAATAGACAAACAGAAGAAAAAGGTTTTAAGAGATGATTTAGGAGCTAAGAGTCCAACACATAAGTGTAAGGTATTGAATATTATCTAGAGGTAGGACCATTTTACTGAACCAGGACCCTGGGGCTGTGCAGTTATAAACTTAGGGTATTTGGGACCCGGATCTGAATTTTTCAGCTTTGTTCCAGCTCTGTTTTTATCAGTCCTTGGTAAGACCCCACGGCTACTAGGACGTTGGCATTAAAGATGTTACGCAAATGATTATGATGCAACTCAGTGTACTTTTCAATGTGCCCTGTGTGTCTAGATGACTATTAATGAACTCTCTGCCTGCTCACAAGTCCCTCTCCAAAGCACTGTTATGACCTTCAACAGCAATTAATATCAGCAATATCAGCCACTGCTCTATCACTTTAAATTTTACCTTTTATTTTAAAAACCAGGGAATGAATCCACACTGGGGGCCAGCTGGCAGAGTTACATGTGCTCAATCCTTTCACCTTCAGACCTCAGAATTTAAAGCCAGGCTAAAGTCCCAAGTGACAATGAGTTGGGACCCATCCAAGAACTCATTTGTTCACACCACCAAACCAGCACAAAAATTGGCATAGTATAGTGCATTTGGCAGTCTCTGCTCAAGAGATAGCCAGGACTGTAATAGCAAGGGTACCTCAGGCCAGATACATTGGCAGAACTGTATGTAGTGGAAGTTTGCTCAGCATCTTCCCGTGCTACGCCTGGCTCCCGTCACTGCTCTTACTCTCATATTCATGAAGATTAAATTCATCCACAAAATTTCAAAGCAAAAAGATTTTTAACAGTTGCTTTTGATTTTTGCAATTTAAAAAAAGTGAAAGCGGAAAGCACTGCAAGCCTGAGCAAACTGCTGGTTCCAACAGCTTGTCTTAGGCCCCCATCCTACAATCAGCTCTGTACAGGCTCACTCCAGGAGCGATGCTGAGCCTCATTAAAGTGAAAGAGTCTCAATGCAGGCATGGATGTCTGCGTGCATGGAGCTCATTGGAGGATCTGGGGCCTTTGATTTTAACTTTCACTTCTTATTTAAAAAACTAAATTGATATAATTGTGAATCTTCTGGTTTAGTTACACTAGGGATTCATTTAGCCCAATATAACACTGTTGACATTCAAGTCACTGGTGCGATGTCAGGAATGAATTAGCATCATCAATAGAAAAGGGAAGGTTGGGCAGGGCCATCTTAAAGTCTGCATCGGGCTCCCTACAAATGCTGTCATAAGGATTTCTGTAGCCACCCTGAAAATGAACTCCAAACTTGTTTTAATCTCAACTTCTAATTGGCAGGCCCCTGAGAACTGAACCCACGACCTAACACGCCTATGGAGGCGCTATATAAAAACTTGGTGTAAGTCTTACTCTACACTGTTTGAAACAAGTTGCACATGTAATAGTTGTCGATCTTAAACCTGCAGAGGAGTAACAGATGCGACTCACGGCTAGTGAAACTGGCCCCACATTAAACTGTGTTAAGGAAATAATTTATAAAATGGCTAAGGAAGTTGTCCCTGTGGATGGTGTCTGTTGTAGCTTGCTTTCTGGGAAGGAGGGGAGGAGAGAAACTGGCAGGATATTTTTTTTTCTGGCACTGAGAATCAATTTATCTGCTTAGTGGAGAAAATATTGTGCTTGATCTCTATAGAAGTGGTCTGCACAGATATAAAATATGTTAGAAATGGCGAAACCTACAGCGATTAAGGATGACTGCACTGATTACTGTACCAGCTAGATTCACTTGTTATACTGGATGTTGAGATATCTGCCACACCTAAGGAGGAAAATTAATTCCTAAGACTTTGTACCTTTAATATATTGCAGTGGTTCTCAAACCTTTTTTTTTTTTATGGACCACTTGAAAATTGCTGAGGGTCTCGGTGGACCACTTAATGATCTTTCCAAATGTTGTTTGTACCATTAGCTAGCTATTGTAAAGCACTTTGGATAAAAGCGCTATATAAAAAAAACCTTAATAATAATTGGTTTTTTTGTTCTACAAATAAAAGCACACAACTCATATTTTAATATCAGTAGTCTTACCTTTCTAATGCGACCCATGTGCCCTCTCTCCCCTGCCACAGCAGCCCCCCAGCTGGGGCTGGGAAGGAGGGGGGTCTCTCCCTCTCTTCCCCACTGCAGCAGCCCTTGAGCTGGAGCTGGGAAGGAGGACCGTCTCTCCCTGGCAGCTGCAGCCCCAGCCCTGGAGTTGGGGAAAGTCACCTCTTTCCCTGGCCACTGCAGCCCTGCACGTTCCAAATTCCCCCCCCCCCCCGTCTCTTCTCACCCCACTGCCCCCTCTCAGCTACCCCGTATTCCCCCCAAGGCCATCACCTCAACTTACATGTGCATCTTCTCCAGGGTCCAGGCACCTAATTAGTGGAGCCACACCTGCGTGGCTCCACTAATTAGGTGGGTGGCCCTTCATTCTTTTGTGTGCAGCCGCCCACGCACGCACCTTAGAGGGAACTATCTGCGGACCACCTGAATAGAGCTCGCAGACCACTGGTGGTCCACGAACCACAGTTTGAGAACCTCTGGCGTATTGTAATTTATTTCAGGGGCAAACTCAGCCTTGCAATGTCCAAAATAGATTGCTGGATATTTTCAATGTTTCTTCTGAAACATTTATTATGGTAATTGTTTTGGAATGTATGAATGTGGTTGTAACAACTGTTTTGCTTTATATGTTTTGTTTCCTTTATTATTCATGGCAGTATTTTAAAAACTGCTTTGTATGTTTCACTATTTCAGGATAAATATTAGTAACACATCCCATATCATTCTTCGTAATAGAACGGTATTCAGTATCCAGATAAAGTGACTGGAGAACCAGGGCGGGAATATGAATCATGAGCAAGATAAGATAAGATCTGAAAATCTGCTTTTTCCCCCCAGTACTGTGTATATAAAAACTACATTCCAGTGCTTTCTTGGCATGGAAAGAGACCTATCATGGCACCTTGATCTCTCAATAATGAGGTATCCCCTATCATACTCTAGAGACAGATAACGTGTGATCCACTTTCAAAGTGTTTACTCTTGAAAAAACTGGCTTGATCCAAATGTGTTAATCGAGGAAGTCTGTCTGCACTAATTTGAAGAGGATTTTAATGTCAGAGGAATTGGTCTTTATTGTACTTGGGACTTCTTATTGTAGTAGCTTGTTTCAGAGAAATTAGGACATTTTAACCATAATTACTTCATAATTACTTAGCTCTAAAATTGATATCTAGCAATGACCACCGTGTACTGGGGCTCACGTGCTATAGCTCATTTGGTTCTTCCTCAACTGTTGCAAATCCTTGTGTACCATTTGATCTCATCTATCTGTGTATTTCCATGGACGCTGTCATAACATATGACCATAAGTATGCCTGTATTAATTGCATATTTTGACCAGTGTTCACAATGTGTTGTACCCATCCTGGGGGCTTCCTTTTGGAATAGGGCGTGTGGATTCTCTGGTAAATCCCAGGAAAACCACACACCAGGACCTGGACCCTGATACAAAATGAACTGCTGAGCAGTATGGTAATGGATGTATTCTGGAACAGCAGGGCTTCTCTTCTACTTATAGAAACTCAGACATAAACTCACAGAAGGAAGGCAGGTGGGCTAAAAGAACAGTGGGTCACAGAACGATCTCTGCTTTCCCTTTGTTCAGTTCTGTTCCTGTAACCGAAGAGGAAAGCTTGTCTAACTTAGCTGTTATTGTGCAGAGGAGTCATTACATTTCACTCAATTAGTTCATAGCATGCCAGGGGGTCAATTTACAGTGCACTAGCTTGTTCCATGGACCCTGCTACTGCGCACTAAAAGTTCCATAGTGCACTTTGATCTACAGAACCACATCCAAGTGCACTATGGAACTTCTAGTGCGCAGTAGCAGGGTCCACATGGCCATTTACTGAGTAGAAGACTAGTGTGCTCTCGATTCACACCCTAGCTTGCTGTGCACTAAGTCTGTGTGAACAAGTCCTAAGATTAGGGGAGACTACCTATGCGCAGGGCTGGCTCTACAGTTTTTGCCGCCCCAAGCAGTGAAAAAAACTGCCGCCGTGGACAGCAAAAGGGAGAAGCTGCCGCTGATTTGCCGCAGAACAGATAGGGTGCCACCAAATTGCCACCACGGCCGGCGGGACAGAGGCGCTCCCGCCGAATTGCCACTGCCACCCCTTTCTTACTGCCGCCCCAAGCACCTGCTTGGAACGATGGTGCCTGGAGCCGGCCCTGACTATGCGTGTAGGCTCTCTGTCATTTTAAAGTTCTTTTTCTCTAGTGTTTTATTCAGCTGCCAAATAAAAATACTTTGTTTTAAGAATGCTGTTGGTCAAGACTTCCAGACCCCAAAAATTTATGTCAAATGCCACTTGTGTCTGCGGAGAGAAGATCAGAAATACTCACTAACATGGTGCTCAGCCTGCATTCCTGATCCAACTTGCCCACCAGGCTTCAAATCCTAGATGTTTTCTTAACTGGTTGTCTGTAAATGAGAACAAGCTGTGTAATGCATCTGGTCCCATGGTTGCATCCTGACTTTCTCACCAGTTGAGCTTCATGAATTCCCAGTTGAGAAGTTTCTAAAGAAAATGAGTTTAATTTTTAGCAGTTATTCTTTGCTCGTGCTACTGTAGCGTAGTCTAGATATTGCTGATAGCTTTTCAAATAGCGTTCTGAAGGTTAGAAGTGGAACTGCTTGTTTCAGTCTCACTATGAGCTACTTGCTGGGAGTTCCCAGTTATCAGAAAAACTCAAATTAAAATGAAAGTGGTTTGTCTGACAACTCTCCTTGAATGATCCAGGATGGATATAAATACAATGTACATTTCTGTGACTGAGGAAAAGCCTACCTGAAATCAGCTTTTGCTAGGTGGACCAGTTTTTCAACTATCATAACTTTACCACATCTGTTTGACATAGTAACAACAAAAACGCAGTACTTAAGGCAATGTGCAACCTTAAAAGAAAAAACATATGGTAGTGCAATTCCAGTGACCATGGTGTGGGACTCAGGAAAACAAAACCTGATGGAAAAAGAAAGTAAAACATCCCTTAATTCAATGCTGAGAGACATGTACATGGTCACAGATAAGGAATGGATTTATTTATGATTTTGTAAAGCCTCCTGTTCATAACATGTTTCTTTGGAATTCTGCGCCAAAAAAAAATTTCTGCGCACAATATTTTAAAATTCTGCATCTTTTATTTGTCAATAAATAAATGTGGAGGCTCCAGCATGGCATTGGGGAGCACAGGCCACTGGCTGCATGGAGGTGGGAGCTCACTCTGCAGCCCCCTCCCCCCAGACATGGACTCAGTGATGAGGCTGCATCTGACCCTGACACAGCACAAGGGCCAGGTCTGCCCCAGAAACACCCTGGGGCCCTGCCCCTCAGCGCCAGGTGCACCAAGATAGTGAGCAAGAGGGACAGAATCTCGCATGCACACCCTGCCCTGGCCTCCAATCCAGATAGTGGCAGGCAAGCTCCAGCCTGGCAGGATCCAAGTGTGGAGGGGCTTATTGTGGGGGGGATCCAGATGTGGGGTGAGAGGGTTCTGCATGGGGCAATCTGGGTGTAGGCAGCTCAGGGGTGTGTCTGTGTGTGTGTGGATTCTGGATGCACTGAGGCTTATTGGGGGGGGGGGTTCTGGGTGCAGAAGGATCTGGATGCACAGGGTCTTGGGGGTAGGGTTGCCAACCCTCCAGGATTGGCCTAGAGTCTCCAAGAATTAAAGATTAATCTTTAATTAAAGATTGTCATGTGATGCAATCTCCAGGAATACATACAACCAAAACTGGCAACCCGACTGGGGTGGGGGGGAGGATCTGGATGCACAGGGGCTCGTTGTGTGTGGGGGTTCCAAGTGTGTGTGTTTGGTGGGGGGGAGAAATGGGACACTGCAGAGGGGATCTGGGTGCGGGTGGATGGGCCCCGGCAGGGAGGATCTGGGTGTGGAAGGAGGGCTCAATGCGGGGTCCGGGTGTAGCTGATTGGTGCTCAGTGGGGTGGAAGTCCAGGTGCAGATGGGTGGGGCTCATCATTGTGAGGGTTCAAGTGTAGGGGGCTCAGTGGAGGGTAGTCTGAGTGCAGGCATGGGGGTATTGGGCCTCGGTAGGAGGGTCTGGGTGTGGAAGGGGTTTCAGACACGGGATGAGGCTTGGCAGGGTGGGGATTTGAGTGTGGGACATTTGGTGCAGGGAGGGGGAGTTTCTGGGTGCAGGGGGTGAGGCTCAGCAGGGAAATCTGGGTAATGGGGGGTCCAGATGCAGGGGGGTTGGGTGGCTGGGGAGCAGCTTTCCACACAGTGACCCCTCCCTCTGTGGCCGAGGAAGCCAGGTGAGGGGTTCGCAGCCAGGGGAAGTTTCTGGGGGTGGGTCTGATCTGGCCCTGGCCACTCCTTGCAGGGGAAGACAGTCTGTTCCTCCACAGCTCAGATGGGGCTAGCAGCTGAGCCTGGAGCAGGGTAGGAGCCACTGTCCGCCCTAACTCAGCATGGGGTTTCAGCCCCTGGGTGATTTACCTCTCTGCCAGTTGCTCTGGGCACCCGACACAACACACTGACGCTTCTGGGGAGGGGCCCGTGACTGCTCGTGCGGCTTCCCTTTGCTTCCCTGTCAGAAGTCATTTTTCTGTAGGGCAGCAAATAAATCTGCAGAGGATGTGAATTCTGCATGCACGCAGTGGTGCAGAATTCCCCCAGGAATAACACTGCATTGCACATCATTGTCTGTAGTCTCCTTTGACCTGTATGCCGACGACACATACCCCAGTGCCCTAATACCTTATCTGGTTTTAATGCAGTGGCATATATCACGTGTACTGATGAAGTAGGAGCACTGATTCCAGTATCATATTTCATATTTGTCAGGCAAAAGCAAAACCAATGAACACACTTGTTGCTGTAATTGTATGTGTTTCACCAGAGCTTTAGGGCTGCGAGAAGATGATAGGAAGGGCTCTGTGAAGTTAGTTAGAAATAGAGATGGGCCTGAATCAAAGTCTAGGTATGAGCCCCCTCAGAATTTGTGGTGCTATAATCTGGATCTGAATTTGGCATCTCTAGATAGATTTCCTCTTGTTAAAGATGTTCTGATTTCCCTTTAATGGGGCAACAGGCCTGGGTTAAATAATCCAACATTAGGCTCAGAAAGAGAATGTGTGTGGACTGGGAAGGTCATGCCCTGAAAAATAAGACTGCATCCTCTGTTGATTGGAACAAAGGGATAAGAAGCAACTATCCTGGTGGGTTCTGTGTAAGACCTTGGCTAAGTGACGTGACCTTGGACCTGAATCAACAGAGCTGCAAAATTAGGGAAAGGAGGACTGGGTGTTGCAATCTGGTTTGAGCTTTGCTAGGTTCAGTTACAAAAATATTGTCAAAGATGTGAATGGTCCTTTTAAAAAACAAAGCTTGAATCCTTGCTACAAAAAAGGCATTCATTGTCCTTAAGTATCTAGGAAGGGCAGTAGAAGGAGGACTGTCATAACCACATCAAGATTATTCCTTTAAGCTCTTGATTTCATCTTTTGTCTTTAAACTTTTTTAACAACAACGAAAAAATCCACTTGACAGGAAACTCACAAGATGGCTTATTTGAAAGACACAGGCAGTCAAATTGCAAATTTTTGATTTTAATTAATATGACCACAAAAATCTTTTGTAAAGACACACACACACACACACACACAAAACATAGTGATGTGACTGTGTGTGGCTGTTAATGATCTAAGTGAGCAGAAAAGTCAACAGGATGTGCCTCATTTCCCCTTGATAAGCTTTGCTGTACAGAATCCTGGAATTTGCCTTCAGGTGAAATGCCAGTGATTGTGCTTTCTCTTGGGAGAGCCACTTCTAATTAAACAGCATGCAGTTGAAAAATCTTTATTCTGCCTTGAGAAACATATGAATATCAATTTTCTGTCCTGTAATAATGCTTGGATACTGTCTGGTACGTGTTACCTGTATGTACAGTATTTGCTGCAAGTTAGTGTTATATAGATAACAGAAAATCCTAGCATCTGCCAAAATCAACGGATCAGGGTTACAGTAGATGATGATACTCACTAGTTAACTTTTTTGTTGCTTTACTTTCAATCTAGATAAGGCAGAAATAATGCAGGCCTGTTATTTAAATAGGATCTGCCTAACCTGAAAATCTACACAAACAATACACCTTTCTGGGTGATGGTAGCACCTTAACTCACTTAAATGACCAAATTTAGCATAAGCAGATGAAACTCCCATTCAGTGAAATGAGTTGCATCTCCTTAACCATTACTGAATTTAGTATGTTGTCCCATGGTATTTAAGAGATTAAAGCTGTTCACTGATATAAGAACCTGGGAGAAATCTATGTATTGTTCAGTTCATAGGCAAATAGAATTGAGGCTAGAGAGAGGCTCAAGGTGGAAAATTTGGACCTGGATTAAGGAATGTTCAGATATGGGTTTTGATTCAGTTCACTAGAAAGAGAGAAGCCATTGTGAGAATCAAATACACTGCTTGGTTTGAATTTTCTGTATCCCACAAGACTTGATGGTGTTCAAATCAGAGTTTGATTAGAGCTCATCAGTTGTCATGGCTTGTACACACAGGTTGGAAACCTGCCAGATATGTGCTTAGATACTGTTCATTCTGTGGCAAGCATGATCCGCTCAGAGCCTGCATCCCAGAGTAAGCCCATGAGATATTGTATGATGATGAATATCATCATCAGACTGCCTGCCTTCCTTTTCAACAACGTTGTCAGCAGTGGACAATGTTTACTGAATTTATGTTGAAGTTAAATTTAATGATTCGTCCAATACCTCTTGCCCTGCCTTCAGTGGGGAAGTGATTCATTATACTAAACTGAAAAATGCATGAATCTAAACTACATTGCCCTACGTTAAACTCACCCATTTTGCTTTTCAAAAGCTTGTGTGGATCTTTTCTTGTGGTTGTGATCTTTGTGGACTCTCATTCCTTCAAGTTTTACTTTGAGCATCAGATTCAAACAAATTCCAACATCCAAAATGGAAAGCTGGTCAGACCTGCCAAATTTCACCTGGCTTTGTTCAAAATCATAACATTTTACATGATTTGATGCAAAATTATAAACTGCCTCAGGCTTATTCAGGTTGGCCACCAATTGCAATGCCACAATTGTGTGTGAAACAGCGACAAATTCATCACCAGAGATGAATTTGGCCTATTTTGGCCTAAACAGGAGGGATTTTTAGGCACTTAATAGGGAACATATTTTGTTTACAAATTGTTGGACATGATTTACTGTGCAGAACAGCAATGCGATTATAATATTGGAGAGAGATTTTTTTGAAAGCACCTGGTGCTGTGGGTGCACAGATTGAGATGCCTGAAAGGAGCCTGATTTCAGAAAATATTGAGCATTCATCTTCTGTAAATCGAGCTCCTTTTGAGTTTGGCAAGGCACCCAAAAGTACTTGTCATGTTTGAAGGTACTGGCCATTGCATATAACATATATGTTCAATTACATAGAACATATTCAATTAAAATATGAATATGCTGAGGCATTTTTTCTTGTAATTATTCGCCAAGTAAATTATGATCTTGGTTGTAAAATCTTAACGAGTTTTCCTTGTAATCGCATTTGAAGAGACATGCTGGGTGAAGGCATGTTTTCTCGGTCTGTATTTAGTAATTAGGTAATGGTCACAAGAGAGTACATAAAATTGCAGGTCTTAATGTTTACATGTAAATTAGGTCAACTCTCTGCCAGCTTGCAGTCTTCCAGATGTTGCATATCATTTTAATTGTATTTTATTAAACTCTCCAGATTGTTTTGTTAGGCTGGCACTAGTCGGACATGATGTAAAAGAGTAATAGCTGCAGTATCCCATCGCAATGTAACTGGTTTCTGTGCATTTAAAATAACCCCAGAAAGTAAGTTTCACTTACAGACAATGTGGAGCAAAATATTAACTTGGAGAACATGTTCCTTTTGGCTTTGGTGGAAGGATATATGCCATGTGACTGGGTGTGTGGTGTTTTGTTTCTTTTTTAATTTTTACTGAAGAATAAAAGGCCACTTGGAGTAATATTCGCTAATGTGATCTTAGAGTTGTTAGACTTAGCAAATATTCTGTTTGAAAAAAAGCTCTTTTCATGCTTCATCATAGTTCTTTATTAAGTCTGAGTTTAAGAAACAGTAAGAACTTACCCAGGAATAAAACAAGCACATATACAGGGAAGACATTAGTGATATGATTCAGGTATCTATAATTTAAACATCAGGTAACAGTAAAAAAGCAGGGTTTCAAAGTAGGGTGGTTGTTTTTTCCTAGCATTTGTATTTTTAAACACACTTGAACACAGAAAACACAACTCTTTCCATACCAATTTTGCCTCTTCTATTTAGTAAACATTTATTCCACTCACTACCTGAGCACACATTTCATATATACTGTGGTATCAACAGGTTTCAGAGTAACAGCCATGTTAGTCTGTATTTGCAAAAAGAAAAGGAGTACTTGTGGCACCTTAGAGACTAACCAATTTATCTGAGCATAAGCTTTCGTGAGCTACAGCTCTCTTCATCGGATGCATACTGTGGAAAATACAGAAGATGTTTGTTTTTATACACACAAATCATGAAAAAATGGGTGTTTATCACTACAAAAGGTTTTCTCTCCCCCCACCCCACTCTCCTGCTGGTAATAGCTTATCTAAAGTGATCTCTCTCCTTACAATGTGTATGATAATCAAGGCGGGCCAAATGGGTGTATAGCACAATTGGGTGTATAGCACAATTTGTTTAGGTGGTACAGAAATCTAAAAATCTGAAATGTTTGTTTAGACAATATCTCTAATTTTAAAATTGTCTTCACTGCTATGAATTAAATTGTTTTTCTAGCAAACTAAGAGGTAAATCTTGGCACCATACTAAACCACAACACTTAATGTAATTAAACTCAGTGGATTAGCAAAATGGTGTAGTTAGCCCAGCATAAATATGTCATTTGGTCTATGCTGTGCAAAGGAGTATAGCATAAAGAACCCCTCTCTCCTCCCCCGAGCAAAACAGCAACAAAAAGAGAGAGTGTCTCAGAAGTACATTTTGGATAGTTTGAACAAAAATTGCTGATTGATAACAGAGGAAATTTAATATTCCCAGCTTTTGGCTCACTATCTTTGTAGTAAAGCCAAGCTCTTAGAAATAGTTAATTATAGGTTCAATAAAAATATTTAGATGACAGCTGTAAGCATTCATCATTTCTATGCATAATATATTACAGAATTCTTTTGTTGTTTCAGTATGTATAAAGGAAAAAGTTAAGATGAACAAGTAAGAACAGATCTGAAATCTTTTAAAGTTTCTGTCAGCAAAAGCTCTTGAAATACAGGACACTTTTTTTTTCTTTTAAATTTAACTATGAAATGTGAATTAGGGCTTCACTGCACCTCAGTCAGCATTCATTTCTACAAAGCGGAACTAACTGCGTGGGTCGGGGGGAAGGAATCATCTGAGGTATGATTAGGAGGTAGAAAACGTATCTTCCTTGCTTTAGTTAGCAACCAAATCTGGCTGTTGATTAAGTTTTTAAATATTTTTGAACTACACTGCAGTATAATTGACAGTGTTTTATCAGAAAAATCTAGATTTTTATTTAATCACAAAAAGGTATTTCATTGATTAGAATTCAGACACTAAAATGAACGTCATTCCCTGTGTGACTGACTATTCCAGATATTTAAGCCTGCAACAAATCACTATCCTGTTGTCTGTGAGCAGCACGTTGCAAAATTGCTTTTGAATCTGCTCGCCACAATTAACTAAATATTCTCAGTATCCTGTAGGTGCTTTGCTAACCTTAGAATCAGAATTCATCTTTACAGCTTCTCAGGTAGCTTCTCAGTTGCTACATGTTATTGCTTGCTGAGATACTGATGTGTCTGGCTTCAGACGGAAACAGCTGGCGAGGATTACCTTCCTTCAGGCTGTCATGTAGGCTTTTACAACTGATTTCTGGCAGAGTGAGGGACTGTGTTACTCTGTGCAGCCAGGGAAGATGCTGACATGGCTAATTCCCTTCCTTTTGTGGCTTTGCTCGCTCAGTGCCAAATGGCTGGAGTTGTAAAGAGCTGCACTGTGTGCAGAGGAAATTATTCCATTCAAGCCTATGGGTGCTGGCGATTTTAAAGTGGTTTTCTAGGGACAGTAGATACTTATTGAGCAGTGGTGGAAGGCAGATTCTATATTGGGAGTATAATTTAACATATTTATTTTCATAAGGTGCATTAACAGATGTGCGTTTGAGAAAACAGGCAAGAAAAATCTTGCCCCCAGCTATCCAAAATGACCCATTTCTTGACAATGTTTTTGCTTTTCCTTATTCAAGAATTTTTCACTCACGTGTTTGCAGTCCAGGCCTGTTACTCTCCACCAAAAATATTGTTTTGGCAGCGCTCTTGCTCTATGTACTTTGTCAGCAATATAATAATGAAGTACTGCAAACAGTTGCAAAGAGGTTAAAGTGTGTGATTGGGCCATCTACATATGTTGAAGAATGAAAAAAATATGGGCTACCAATTGGGGAATTTTAGGGAATTTCCCTTGAGAATATTGATATGTTTCCAGTCTACCTCTACGCATCAGGTATGTACATGAGATTGTGTACCTAGGGAATTTCTGTATTTGAGTGCTCAACTGGCAACGTTTATCATCTCAGTCCATACGAGTCAGTCATTTTGTTCCTAATCTTCATGTAGGATATAATTTTGCAGCATTTGCCCTAAAGATGTGTTTAAAGTAGATCTGGAGAAAAGGGGTTTTAAAAAATTGAATATTTGTTTGAATTTTCAAACTCTGTTCCTTTGTTCCTGTTCCCACTCCTTTTGGAGTTTATTTTCCATGAATATTTTAGCGAAAGAATATATTGATAGGAATGTTCACAGAAACGGCAAGTTTAAAATACACACTGGAGAATATTCATTGAAAGTGAATTTCAGATGTGTAATGGTGAGTATACATAGTGGAAAACTAAAGTTATGCTCATCCATGCATGGACCAGAAACGCACCATGTGACGTATGAGTCCAATCAGAGCAGCTCAGTTTTGAATATTGAATACTTGCAGTGAACTATCTGCAAAGATGCAGATCAAGGCTTATTTGCGGAATGGTTCAGCAACTAATTTTGAGTACTACATTTTGAGAACCAATCCAACCTCTTAGCAAATTCTCTAAACAGAGAGAGGAAAACTCATCACATTTTCGCTTCACCCTAGAAATATGTGTAACTTTTGTTTAGCTTTCCAATAGGCATAGAAGCTCTGCACTTGCAGATAACAGGAGAGGTCTACGTGAGGCTAGTTACTGGAAATGGTTACAAACACTTGTGAACAGATGCCTCAAAATTCATGGGCATATTTTGTATGGTGAGGTGGAAGGAATCTTGTATGGAATTTTATATGATGAAGTGGAAGTTGGGAACTGTCACGAACTGCTGTATGTAGTCTTGAACCAACAACCTGGACTCAAACACACAGCTCCAACTTTGGGGACATTCTGATCTTATCTGGTAAAAGGACAGGCAAAAGCCCCAGATCTCATTGCGTTCAGAACAAAGTATATAACTCCGTCCAATTTACCGTAGGGCAAGGAATATATTTCCTGGAAAACTACTTGCATTTCTCCTGTTGAGTCATATCTGCTAAAAGGAAGGCTCTGGCCTGCTGTTCCCTTATGTTTTGGACTAAGCTGTCCCAGAATTCCCTGTTTTGGAAAACTGAACTGGTGACACATAAACCCACTCTTCTCTTCTCCCCCGCTCCAGTCCATGATTGCTGCAGTCCTGACTCACTTAGGATTAGAGCTGGTCATGAATTTTTCAATGAAACGTTTTTTGTTGGGAAAGTCTGAGTCCAGTTTTAACTAAACTTTCCTCATGTCCAGGATTTGGGAGGTGGGGGTTGAGAGAGAGAGAGAGAGATCTGCCCTGAGGGTTAAGGCATTCACTTGGGGTATGGAAGACTTGGTTTCAAGTCTCTGCTCTAAATCAGAACAGGCAACATGGAACTGAGGTGCCTACAGAGTCCAGTAAGCAAAAAGAGTGGGGAATTCTATGTTTCTGTATACTGATTGCCATTTGCCTGCTAGGCTCATTCTTTATCCAATACTTGGATGTGCTTGTTTGGCTCAGAGTTAAAAGTAAGCGTTAAAATTAAATAATATGAAAACACCCCAAAAGCACACACGGCCACGTTAGTAGTAAATTTAAAGTGCACCCAGTGTGAGAGCCAGGGAGCTGCTGGAATGAAAGGTAGTGTTCAAAACAGGAGCCTAGCTTCATGATCTCATCCTAAACATAACTTTGGGTTTTGTGTGTGTGTGATTCAAGCCTGGGGCTGGCTGGATGACATGCGTCACTGAGGGGAGACTGAGGAAGGGAGGGTGGGGGGAAGGAACATGCACTGAACATCAAACCACTGAAAAAATCCCTTTGATCTGGAGGGGTGGGGAAAGAGCACTTCTCATGAGAGTGCAAGGTGGGGAGAACAACTGCTAAATCTTATAATCCCAAATAACCAACTCTTTCAAATGTAGTGGTTTTGGTTACCTAGGAACATACATTTTCCAAGTGTTGTGCAAATATAAATTATTTTTACTATTGACTTACCACACTTTGTTTTATAAGCCTCCAAAGGAGCACTTGTCAGTCGTATTTCTCCTCTCCACTTTCATTAGCTACCTTAAGTGTGATGAATTTGGAGAACTTAAAAATAAAAAAAAATAAAAACTCAGTTACACAACCAAGCTGGGTTATTAAGGTGAATTTTCACTGCCCTACATAATTCCCTCATTAAAAGATACAGCCCACCCTCTGCCAAAGCATTTGGAGTAATTTCAACACATTTTTCAGAAAACCTCCATTTCTTTTATGCTTTTAGATCCTTTGCAACAATAGATTGTGTCACCCGACCCATATCCTGTATCATGGCCTAGTAGTTGGTGTGACAGACCAACATAATACGAGGGAACATGCCACCATGTGGTATGTTGCAGAGGAAATGGGGGGAAACTTACTGTTCACTGTCAAAGTAATTTTGGGTTCCTTCCTGAAACCTATACTTATTGATATACAGGCACTACATGAACTTTGCACTTTTTAAAGGGTAAAAAGTGTTACAGTGGAACAACATTTATTCTAGTTAAAAGACTCTTTTTAAAAATACAAATGGTTAAATTAGGTAGAGAGAAAAATGGTAAAAGGAAGAGGATAGGAGTTGACTGTGAAAGAGAGGTCTGGTGTGAGTAGCAATAGTACAATGTTTGTTTTTTGCTACCAGTTTCCTAAATTCCTTAAAGCCCCAAATGTGCTACCGTAACTTGGATGCATGCTTGCTTCACTCACTACTGTTTGTTTGGCAGTACCAATCTCTCTTACTTTCTAGATTAGTAAGAATGTATTCAAAACACTAAGAAAAAAATCAATAATGACCCTCTGGATTAGACTTTGCTGTTATTATTTTTCTAATTTGCTTAGAAAATATTTTCAATTACTTAAATGTCTATTAAGATCTTACAGTGCTTTCAACAGAGGGCATACGAACATTCTCGCTCCTCTTCCTATTCCCTTCTTCACACTGTATGAATGCTGTGGAGTAAGAGAAGACTGCATATCAAAGTTGTGAAAGAGACTGAGCCTCTTTTGGCTCTGTGCAAAATTTTATCTTGTGGCATTCGATCACAACATAGTGCATCTTGTTGTCATTAAGCTACAGTTTTTGGTTCAATGGTCCTATCTAAATATGCTTCTCTCTCCCTAGAAAATTAACTGGGTTGGGCCCAGATGGGGATAGGTATTCATTTAAATAGCTCCAGACTATAATGTATATTGTATCCTCTCTGGAAGATTTGGCTTAGATCCTGAGAAATGTACAGTTTTCCCATTTGGAGAGAGGTATAGAATTTGGCTACAGGGACTGTTAAAAATGAAAAGCAAACCAAACATTATTTATAACTAAAGATAATTATTTTTTGTAACTGTAGCCGCAGAGCATATGAAGGTAGCCTCCCTAAGTCTTGATCACAGGTATCTGCCAGCTCTTGCCCTCGCTCAGTCAATGACTTCTAGTGTGCTGAGCCAGCTTGTTTGGATTTCACCTATTGCTTTATTCTGACATATCATTTTATTTCTTCATCATGTTCCGTTCCTTTGGAGCTGCTGTAATTCTGCACATCCTGCTACTAAGGGATGCACGAGACTGCTGCTCTGTGCCTCAAGAGACTGAGAGCATTCCTGGTGCAATATGCACACCTTCTGCTAGTCTCAGAAGAGAGCTGCAGCTAGCCTTGAACCTGGACCATTCCTATGCCAGCATGCAAAACTACTGCTCTGAGTGACTTGTGGTGGCAATTTCCTCCTTGTTAGCCCCTTTGCACCAGTGACTTTTGTGGGTATCATGCCAAGATGCCCTGTCTCCCAACAACCAAGAATTAGCTCATGCATTTGTCTGGCTCTTTCCACCCGATTGTGAATTGTTCTTTGGGTGTCAAGTGTGAAGACTTCAAATGGAACCATTTTGGGTTCCTCTAGTGCGTATCCACAACCACCATAAATGCATACTTGGTGTGATGAGGACATAAGATTGTAAGAGGAAATGCTGACTGATTAAAGACATCATTTCTGTTTATAACTACTACGTTTTATATTACAGGATTTTTTTTGTTTAAAACAAAACAAAACAAGCCCTTATTACAAAAGCAGCTATCACTGAGAAGAATTAGGGCTATTTCAAGAGTATTGTTGCAGTGCTTCTTGCAAGAGGGTGACTTAGGGAGGGGTTTGGGAGCATACAGTGGCTAGACAGGCCATTAAATTGGTACTAAACACTTTTCCATATGAAGGAAGTCCCCTTCTGCCAAAATCCAGGAGCAGGGAGATCAATTTCCATGCAAATGTGGCTAGGATGGTGCTAGATAAACTTTGAAAAATTGAAAGGTCACTGGGGTCAGGGTGCAGGCTTCAGAACTCGTCTGGCTCGCTTCCTTGTAGACTCATGGAGAGTTGGCACGCTGAAGCTGCATGACGTCCTGCATAAACATTCAATCCTACTGACCATTTTTTTCCATAGCACTAACTCACTTAACAGAAAAATATATAAAATGGACCAAAGCTGTTCTATATCACTTTTCCTCATACAGAGCTGCAAAAGGATTCCTGTATTGTATTTTTTTTAAAAAGGGGGAAGAGGGTGATGGCTGATTGCCAAAGTACTTGCATAGACTCTCATTTCAGTTTACTTCCTAAAATAGTGTTGAACACAAGTAGGGATACCTCTGAGTCTTTGATAAAGCACAATACACTGCCATTTATTTTCACCTCAGTGATCTCATGGGAAAGATAAATGAGGTGAATCCCCCAAATCTGGGAGATGGAAAGAAATGTTAAGGGATTGATCTAAAACCCCAAATCAAAGAATTATTAAAGGGCTGGCTAAGCCTCCAAAGCAAAGAAAGTCTGAATAAAATAGGACTGTCAAGATGGAGATAAGTGTAGAACCTCTGTAACGCTTTGGCCCAGTTTGGGGGAGAGCACATAGCCACTTTTCCACACTCCATGACTCCCTTCTCGGTGTCACTGGTCCAGTTCAGGCTCCAGAAAAACTTAGAGCAATCTCAGGACTGCTTTAAACTGGCACATGGCTGCAAAAGCCCCCCTGGATATATTCTGTCTGTTGGGGATTGCTGGAGCACAACAGCATTCCAGCCATGCCCCCTACCTTATTGGCTGGGAATGGAGGGGGAGGGTATAAGGGTGGCTACATCTTCTCCAAACCACCCTGGGATTCCCCTGTGGTGGCAGAAGTCCCAGCTGGCTGGATGCTTTAGTTGGGGATTGGTCCTGCTTTGAGCAGGGGTTGGACTAGATGACCTCCTGAGGTCCCTTCCAACCCTGATATTCTGTGATTCTATGATTCTATGCTGTAGCTCTCTGCTTGCTGAAGTAAATAGGGACCAAATTCTATATGCTGTTGTAAGTCTCCTCACCTCCATTTCCAATACGTAAGGTGTTGTATTTAGGATTGGGTTTTATTTTTATTTTTTTGGTCTTCTTTAGTACAGACCCTAAACTAAGGAGCTGAGCTAATCATGTTCATGTTTTGTGGGTGGAGTGTGAGTCTAAGTTTCTGCATGGAGATCAGTACAAGCTTAGGCTCCAAACTTGCATTGGGATCTGCCAGTACAGAGCCCTCTGCTCAGGCAGATCACCATTGATTTCATTGCGGGGTGGGGGAGTTGCCTTAGTCAATAGTATTGCGATATCAGGGCTTTAATCTAAAAGAGAATTTGGAGCCATACACACTGTGACACTGCACCCTATATTCTTCATAGTGACATTATATGATATGATTATGGCATAATTATGATACATTTTGTACAAGTTGGGTCACGTAAGGTGTCATTAGAAAAGTTATGATTTGCTGAATATGATTATCCTATCTGTATGCATTTATCATTTTTGTATCTAAAGTTATAAATATTGACTATACACCTGTATTTCAAGTGTAGTTACACCTGGGTAACACCCACTAGGCAAAATGCTTCCAGTCTGAGTAGCTGGTTGTGAAGGGCATATTCAAGGTAACGGGCCATTAGGAAGAACAATAGGCCTTAGAAGAAGTTTATCCCACACTGGGTGAGCCTTCCTGAGAACACTCCAGACAGCCTGTAAGTTATGGCTGCTATGACTTGGCAAGAGCATGTGACCAGGCCACATGACTCTGGACTCCGTCTTGGGACTCTTGTATTTTTCCACACATTGGTCTGGGAACCAAGTTTGTAAACAAAGGTTTCCCTCCATTTGAGGAAGCTATATAAGGCAGGGAGTAACATCATTGGTTGTTCTTCACTCCCCACACAAGAGGACTCCTGAAAACAGCCGAGGGATTAAGGAATAAAGACGGAACTGGGGGAAGTGCTGGACCCAGGTTAAAGGGATTTCTAGTCTGTGTATGAAAAACCTGGGGATTCCAAGCTGCAAAGCAAGTGCAGCTCGTACCTTGAGAATCTGCCAGCCTGTCTGTATCATCAGCCAAAGTGAGAATTTGCTAATTCATATCCTATCTTTCTAGTATCTTAGGCTTAATTTGTGTTTTTGTTTATTTACTAGGTAATCTGCTTTGATCTGTTTGCTATCACTTATCACTTAAAATTGATCTTTTGTAGTTAAAAAACTTATTTTATGTTTTAATCTAAACCAGTAAATTTGGAGTGAAGAGCTTTGGAATCTTAGCTCACCGGGCTGTTGCATTTCCTCTCCACATTGAGGGAGGGAGCGAACTCTATGAGCTTACGCTGTACATTTCCCTGTGCAGCTCAAGGTGGTATAATTTTGGGTTTATACTCCAGTGGGGAGGGGGACGGGGAGTGAGTGCCTGGGGAGCTAGTGGTTATCTTGGCTGGAGCCACTCTATGGTTGGCTCATGCAGTGGCTGGTCAGAGAGCCTGCATGTAACTGTAGCTAGGTGTGTCTGTACTTATGTGAATGCCAGTGGAAGTATAGGACCGGAAGCGGGTCTGCAGCTTGTTGCAGAAGCACAGTGTGAGAGGGAGCCCAGGCTGGTGAGTCAGAGGGCTCAGCAGTACCCCAGTTCCAGGTGGCACCCCAAGGGGAACCTGTCACACACGCGGTCAATGGAGCAGCACCGGAGTCCTCAATGTTGTAAAAGGCCTTGATGACACTTCGGGAGCTGCCATTCTGTTGTTTAAACATGAATTCTACAGTTATTTCAGGTTTCAGAGTAACAGCCGTGTTAGTCTGTATTCGCAAAAAGAAAAGGAGGACTTGTGGCACCTTAGAAACTAGCCAATTTATTTGAGCATAAGCTTTCGTGAGCTACAGCTCACTTCAGCTTATGCTCAAATAAATTTGGTTAGTCTCTAAGGTGCCACAAGTCCTCCTTTTCTTTTTACAGTTATTTCGGAAATTCTTTAAACTGTTTTATCATCAACACAACGGACCATTGGGGTGCATCATGGCTCCTGCAGAACCATTTGTCGTTTGTGTCCAGTCCTAGTTTAGCTGGGGACTTTTAGACCTTGTCTGCACTATGAAACAGCACCTCAGAATTTTGTGCAGCACACTGGGGCTGAATTCTGTGGCAATTCTGCAGCAGGGTGAAAGGCCAAGAAACTTATTAACAAACAGAGGACCTCTGGATTTTAAAATAACCACAAGAAACCAGGATCTCCATTTTAAATCTAATTTAAATGACTGTCCTGGCAGTATGGTGTCTTCTAACATCTTGCTGGGACATTGGTTCTTCAATGAATTAAAAGGAAGTGATTGATTCAGTAGGCAACTAACATCAGTTCCTGCATCACCTGACTTTCTCTAGAGATACCCCATCTGAGTACAATGAAGTACTACTTTGCTTGTGAGATCTGACTAGATCACAGCTCAAGGTGGTATGGTTATAGACCAGATATTAAGAATAGAAGAGAGACTATAACAACACAAAATAACCAATGAATGTGGCTTTGGAGGGGATCAGAGAGAGCAAAGAGGAATGACTGCAAGACCTGACAAAGGCAACCAGAAAAGATTTAGTACTTTATATGGGAAATATGAAAATAACCTGGGGAGAGACGAGAACCACAGCACAGCAAAGAAATATGGATAGCAGAGTTCAATGAAGAGGAGCTGAGACTGCAGAAGCTAGCAAAATGCTCAAAAATGGCCAAGAGCAATAGTCCATTCTTAATTTTATCCAGTTAGAGGGAGGTGATGAATCAACTCAGTTCCAGTTTTATTTATTTAAAGAGTGAGATGACTTTCCTGCTGTTCTTACTGAAGATTGGATCCAGGATAACAGCCAGAGTAGGAAGAAAGATATGCATGGGCATTTTGGAGAGAATCTCAAAGGAGGAAGAAGAGGTTTACCATTTGATTCTGAGTGAGAACAGATTGGGTATTTAGGGAGAAGAGCCAACACAGAGAGAGGAGAGGGGATCCATGTCTTATGGCAGTTCTGAGAGGGGAGGGGACGAGCAGAATTAATACAAGATTATAGTCCTTTTCCATTACAGCATAGAGAGAACTTATTTCCATGTTCTCATGTGAGCTAAAACCTATGTTTGTTTACTATGGATTGTAGGTATAGAAAAATCCCATAATGGAATCCAGACCACTCCATCAGGTTGCCAAAAGGTCAATTGTCCAATGAGTTACAAATGTTAATTTCTTACATATTGGATAGTACATCTATGGTTAGAAGTAATTCGGTACTCTGAGGTCCCCAGTTCTGTTTATCTGATTTAGCTCAGGGAGTTGTTTAAGGTGAACAAGTGAACTCCAGGCAACAGCACTGACAGTAGTGCTGGTTGGAGACTGAAATTCCGTTTTGCAACATCTTTCAAGGTTTCAAAATTTGTTTTCAGTCTGATGCGGAATGAAAAATAACCCTTTTGAAAGTTTTTGCTAAATGGACTTTCATTGAAACATCTATTTTTTGGAGTAAAAGTCTCTTTCTCTCTCAAATTGACCAAATAGTCCACCTGGGACCTCAGCGACATTTTTGACCAAAAAATTCCTGAAGTTAATGTCTCCATGAAACTTTTCAGCTTCACTTTCCATTGAAAATGTTCAGACCAGGTCTAATTGACAGCCAAGTCCACTCAAAAGGTGAAATATTAAATAGTATGTAGTACACAAGCCGAATGCAAGGGATCATGTCTTGTTCTAATGGCTGGCCCCAGTGAGACGAAGAACCTGCTACTTAAAGCTAATAGTGTTACTTCTTTAGCTGAAGCAAGATGTGCCTGTGGCTTGAATTCAAGGTCCTGGGTTTGACCCATATAAGTGCAGGTTAGGTTTGTTACAAATATATGCTGCATTAGTATTAATGGCATCTCAGGGTGATGCTCCCCATGTTAAACGCAGTATTTAATAATGCAGCACTAAGTTTTATTTTTCATTCACTATGTCTGCGAACATCCCCCCTTGGCTGTGTAAATGCACAATGTCTAGAACCTATGCCCATATAAAACGAACTGTGGATCTTTTACTGTCCAGAATGAGATGGGCTGAAACAGACTCTGAATCCAGCCAGCCTCCAATTTCTGTAAAGTTTGGAATCAGAGTAAACCTTGTGGATCAGGGCAAATTGTTGCTCAAGCATGTCTTATTCTACCTACCTTATATAAAATATCCATTGTCCACAAATTATTTAATATTTATACATATTCTAGTTTTATAATTTTCTCAGTTCCCCCCCCCCTCCTTGCTGGCAAGTCTGTTTTTGAAGTGGAGAGAGTTTTTCTTGGTTATTTAATGGTTCTGAATTTATTATTAATTATTTTAACTTCCGAAATTAATTACTTCACACTGAGTAAACAATCTTAACAATGGAATTGCTGATATTCTTCCCTAAGTATGTGTCCCTATTTTATAGTTAATTGAATTGCTTTCTAATCCTTTCAAAGGTATCCTTTAAAAATAGTATTGTTGTATAATAATTAACATTTGTTTATAAATGAAAGTAAACAGACTGCTGCGCTGGGCATCGCAAAATGGGGAAGAGATGGCCAGCCCTCTGTGGAGATAGAGGTGGTTAGGGACTATTTAGAAAAGCTGGACGTGCACAAGTCCATGGGGCCGGACGAGTTGCATCCGAGAGTGCTGAAGGAATTAGCGGCTGTGATTGCAGAGCCATTGGCCATTATCTTTGAAAACTCGTGGCGAACGGGGGAAGTCCCGGATGACTGGAAAAAGGCTAATGTAGTGCCAATCTTTAAAAAAGGGAAGAAGGAGGATCCTGGGAACTACAGGCCAGTCAGCCTCACCTCAGTCCCTGGAAAAATCATGGAGCAGGTCCTCAAAGAATCAATCCTGAAGCACTTGCATGAGAGGAAAGTGATCAGGAACAGCCAGCATGGATTCACCAAGGGAAGGTCATGCCTGACTAATCTAATCGCCTTTTATGATGAGATTACTGGTTCTGTGGATGAAGGGAAAGCAGTGGATGTATTGTTTCTTGACTTTAGCAAAGCTTTTGACACGGTCTCCCACAGTATTCTTGTCAGCAAGTTAAAGAAGTATGGGCTGGATGAATGCACTATAAGGTGGGTAGAAAGCTGGCTAGATTGTCGGGCTCAACGGGTAGTGATCAATGGCTCCATGTCTAGCTGGCAGCCAGTATCAAGTGGAGTGCCCCAAGGGTCGGTCCTGGGGCCGGTTTTGTTCAATACCTTCATAAATGATCTGGAGGATGGTGTGGATTGCACTCTCAGCAAATTTGCGGATGATACTAAACTGGGAGGAGTGGTAGATACGCTGGAGGGGAGGGATAGGATACAGAAGGACCTAGACAAATTGGAGGATTGGGCCAAAAGAAATCTGATGAGGTTCAATAAGGATAAGTGCAGGGTCCTGCACTTAGGACGGAAGAACCCAATGCACAGCTACAGACTAGGGACCGAATGGCTAGGCAGCAGTTCTGCGGAAAAGGACCTAGGGGTGACAGTGGACGAGAAGCTGGATATGAGTCAGCAGTGTGCCCTTGTTGCCAAGAAGGCCAATGGCATTTTGGGATGTATAAGTAGGGGCATAGCCAGCAGATCGAGGGACGTGATCGTTCCCCTCTATTCGACATTGGTGAGGCCTCATCTGGAGTACTGTGTCCAGTTTTGGGCCCCACACTTCAAGAAGGATGTGGATAAATTGGAGAGAGTCCAGCGAAGGGCAACAAAAATGATTAGGGGTCTGGAACACATGAGTTATGAGGAGAGGCTGAGGGAGCTGGGATTGTTTAGCCTGCAGAAGAGAAGAATGAGGGGGGATTTGATAGCTGCTTTCAACTACCTGAAAGGGGGTTCCAAAGAGGATGGTTCTAGACTATTCTCAGTGGTAGAAGATGACAGGACAAGGAGTAATGGTCTCAAGTTGCAGTGGGGGAGGTTTAGGTTGGATATTAGGAATAACTTCTTCACTAGGAGGGTGGTGAAACACTGGAATGCGTTACCTAGGGAAGTGGTAGAATCTCCTTCCTTAGAGGTTTTTAAGGCCAGGCTTGACAAAGCCCTGGCTGGGATGATTTAACTGGGAATTGGTCCTCCTTCGAGCAGGGGGTTGGACTAGATGACCTTCTGAGGTCCCTTCCAACCCTGATATTCTATGATTCTAAAGCCAAATCTGCTGTACGGTTCTTACAAAACACTGGTTTGTGTGAAATCTAACAGTTTATTTTCTGGATTTCAATCTAAAACTTCTCTGAAATATTATTCTGCAGTAATTTGGGAACCAGCTATAACAGAGAAGCTACAGCCTGCAGAGATGCTGAACCAGATTTAAGTACTATGTGCTTGCATTCTCATTCCCAGCCTCTGCTTCATTAATATATTAATCTCTGGAAAATGCTTGAAAATACCCTAAAGTAGCAGCCTCTTCTTTGTTTATGTTTAAAAGCTTTTCATCCATTCTCATTAATACTGTAATGGAGAAGATGTACCGTTCAGTAAATGAATTGAACAGAGGCTTCTGCAAACCAGGAGCAGATTGCAGTTTTGCCATTTCTGTCTCCTTTGTTTTGTTTTTGCTTATAAGGGATTTAAATTCCAGATCCTGGGAATAAAGTTTTATAAAGTGAATATTTCAGAAGTACTCATAAACCCCCAAATCACTTCGATGGAACTCATGACTGTTAGTCCTTTTGCAAGAACATTCATGAGTGATATTTATAATTCCAAGACTGTTCATAGAAAGCAAAAGTCTTGTGAGGTCTTGAGTGAATATTTATTAGCCTGAAGATTTATTCTGGGAAGTGTTCACGTTGTCTTCTTGGAAACTCTAATTTTCCTTTTTCATAAAAGTTTCATTCATCCATCCAGGGAGCACAGACAATACCAGGTGACTTACAATTGTACATTGCACAAATAGTTGACATAATTCAAGCAAATAGAAAGCAAACAGGCAATAGGATGAAATATGTTTGAATAAAGCATTTTGCAAACAATTCTGAATAATACATGCATTGTAAAAATTAGTCTGTGGATAACTTAGGAACAGAAAGAAGAGCTGCATTTATCAAATAAGTTATTGCTATAGTTTGTCCTGCTTCAGAACCAGTCCTGTAAAAAAGTATACTATATAAAAAACATTAGACCATATGACCTTCCAAACTAAGCTGTGAAGAAGAGATCATGTTGCAGTAGAAGGTTATATGATTTTTCTTCTGTTTTGAACATTGGTTTAATCATTGGCTAGTGACCTGAGTCATTTAACCTTAGTTTCCCTATATTTGAAAATAATACTTATCTAGTAGGGAGGTTGTGAGGATAAATTCATGTTTTGAAAGAATTTACAGGGGAAAAACCCTATACGTGGGCTAAGTAGAAATAGAAAAGAAACCAGGGCTTTAAAATGCAAAGAAAAGAGACAATGGGAAATGAGGGGTCAGAAAAAAAATCATAAGAAGAAAATGAATGAAGGGATTAGGAGAACATGGTACTTCTTCAGACTGAGGCTCCTAATATGCATTTAATTAAGACTGAATAAAATAGGATTTAAATGTATGTAAGCTAAGCCGAGTAGAACCTCACTACTTTGCATTTCAATAATTAAAAAAATGAGGCTTCTCCCTGCTTCCCAGGAATAACTGAATGACAGACGCTGTAGTGAGATCTCCGATTATTAAGGCTCCATTTCTGTTGCAAAATATACAACAATGTGGTTACAAGTATATGATTTACAGTATTATAAATAATGAAGACTGAGCTACCATTATTAAAACACAAAAAGTACATTTTATAATGCGTTCTCTTCACATTCTTGCTCTTCACTTAGGAGCTGAACCAGGTCCCATGGAAGTCAATGGACTCTAATGGGAATTGATCAGGTCCATTTTTTGCTAATTTGCAAAATTCACAATTTAAATTGGTGTCTGTCATTAAAAAAACAAAAGTCTAAGCATGTCTGACTTCATAAGCTAACTAAAGTGGATGGAAATACTTTGGAATGTATGTTTATTCTTTTTGGGTAGGTACTAGGCAGCCATGCTGGGTAATTATTCATCAGAACAGGGCCCTGTCATAGAAATTCTTGCACGAGGTCAGTTCTATCATTGTTGTGGTTCACTTTGCATATGAAACTGCTCAGAGAATTCATAAGTTGCTATGACCTGAGGTATTAATGATAGGCTGTTTTGGATTACTTTTCCCTGGGTGACATTTTTCCAGGGTGAATCTCAATTTTTGATCTCTATAGGTCTTTTTGGATGATTTTTTTTGTCCTTGCTGGTGTGTACGATGTATCCCAACGTCATAATATATGGTGATTTAATGTATTGTTTACCCCTTCTATATACCACTATATCTGATACTTCAATAACATTTGTTTACTACAGTCCTTCAGTCACTTTTTAATCCATTTGTTCATGCCTTTATCTAAAATATTCTCAATTGTTTCTTGGAGGGAGATTTTTAGAGATTCCAGCAAATGTATTATTAAAACCTAGATATACCTATTGTGGCTACTCCATTCGTTAATGCTGTAATTGGATCAAAGGGATATGAATGACACAACTTCTCTTTATAAACCCATGATATATATTGAACAAGTATTTCACTATATTTCTTTTCTCTTGATGTCAGTGTCGTCATTTTACCAGCTTGAGCACGGTTTTCAAAAACAGTTTGGAACATTGTCCATACTGGTGGCCAATTTTTGTTGAAAACTGGTTTAGAGGGTCAGCCTGGGCTGTGTTTTGCAACTGTACGTAGACACAGGGTTGTCTTTCTACAGTGAAACAGTCATAGTGGGCAACCAAAGGTCAGCCAAAATGGGGAGATGGATAAAAGAAATCATGTGCCAGTCATGAAAAAAGTGTCAGGGTGAAGCAAGGGAATTTATTTAATTAAACAAGAAGTTCCCTGTATGTGATAAATACAGCATGGCTATGTCTGGCTACTAATCCAGTTCACCGTGACTCCTAAATACACTGAGACTACATATCCTGCAGTAATACCCTGTGCACATTTGAATCAAGCCTCTTGATGAGCACATCCTCTTCAGGATGTATTGGTTCATATCTAATCATTGGTGAGAAATTCCAGTATTAAGAAAATTTAACATTGATTCCTCACAGGGGCATGCATCTTTCTTTACTTGCACGTTCACTGTTTCTATATTTCCTTCATAGATTTATGTGCTTCCCTTTGACTTCAGACGTCTTGCTTGCACACACATTGAATTTAATAACTACAGAGATGATGCTTAAGGCTTTTGATTGAGAAACAGCCTATTTCTGCATATGCATATCAAAACTAAGTAAATGGGACACTTTGTCTCAAATCAGGATGTCCCAGTTTGTATCAACCCCAATTCTCTGGCTATGTGTTCAGGAAAAGGTGTCTATCCATATATATATGAAATCCTAGAATACAAATCATTTTACCCAAAATCTGTCATCTGCCAGGTGATTACACTCTTTTTTTGTCCTCAGCAGACCCATGCATCGCTCTGGGCAGATTGTGGCCTATACATATTTGTTCATCTCCTATAGTATTTTTTCACATTTATTTAATCAAACAAATACTTATCTGCAGTTTTCATTCCAGAGCTTAAAAGGCTATAGCAAGCTAGAGGAGCTGGCATTTGCTTTGTGATTCCAATTAAACTGAAATTAGCATGAACTTATGCTCCGTGGCTGATGTTTAATGTATGTGAAATGGAATGGTATTTTGATAAACTGACTCCGAAGATTGTTATGACATTCGTTGTCTGCATCTTGCAATGTGATTAAACTACTGTAACGCTGCATGATTAACAGTTTGTTCTATCTTTTACTGTACCTTTCTAGCACTCTTGAACTGTCCTAGTCAGATTACATTTTAAAGAGAAACCTGTATTTAAAAAAAACCAACACAAAACAAACAAACAAAAACAAACCTGAGATGTACAGTCCAACATAGTTTAGCCAGTGGTAGCAAAGTAACAGGAGTGATTGACATTGTCACACTGCATATTGGTAAATTATCTTTTTTTTTATTTTAATTAATGTTGCACTTTTATTTAAACAAGGGAGCTACTCGATATAGATGGGAACCAAACCCTAGACCTGAGTCCTGCCCTCAAATTTTGGAACAGTCTGGATTCCATTTCAAATGTTGACTGTATTTCTCTAGTCTGCCAAAAACAAAGCAAGCCCAATACAACAACAAATCACAAACAGGACCTGGACAACCCCAGATGTGGATTAGATTAATCTCTAAATCCTACATGCAGAACAAGGCTACCATGTATTCCTGAGTATTGATCTTTTAATTCTTTGCCACTAATTCCAGCAGGTTCTAAACACACAAACTTGCAAAGAAAGTTGTCTTGCTTTCCTGTAATGCAGAGCTGATCACTGTAATGTAGAACTAGTCAGAAAGTTTTTGACAAAATATTTTGTGCCAGAAAATGCTGATTCACTTAAACCGAAACTTTTTGCAGTTCAGGGTCTGTTTTTTCAACAAATTATTCAACTAAAAATTGGAAAAAAAAGTTTCATATTTTCAGATTTCCACCTCAAAACAACTTTTTGTTCAAATATCTAAGCTAATTATATTTTATTTAAAAAAATTGTCAAAATCAAAACAAAAGGCTTCAAACAAAAGTTTCCATTGACTCAAGCAATTTTTTTCAGATTTTTGGTTCTCAGAAATTTTTAAGATTTTTGGCTTTTTGCCCTGATTTGGGATGGGAAAATATTTCAAAATCTCAAATTTCTATGGGATGGGAAAACCGTGGTCTGTCCAGATCTGCTATAATGATCTTTAAATGTGATCATAGCACCATATCTGAGGCAACATGAAGTTAATTTTTAACTCCATAACATGTAATTAGCGAAATGGTGGTTTTGCCTTTGTTTTCATATTTTCAGTTTATCAGGAAAAAATAATCAAGTGGGCCCTTTCATGTCCTGTGGGCTTTGTTTCCATTGGGGTTTCAGCCTCCAGTGTAGCTACACCCATGCAAACCGCTACTGTCGACACAGTTTATGCTAATACAGAACATTTCATATCAGTGCCATTTACACTGTTTTCAAACCCAGCAGATGTCCCACAACTTTCAAGCACTGCTGCTGTTTTTGGATGCCTTCATTTTGAGATTCAAAACTCTAGTAAACTGCACTGATACAAATAATTTCTGTGCTAGGGGCTCGCACTGATTCAGCTACGACAGTGAATTAAATCCTTGTGTCAATATGGCTTTGAACCAAAATTTTCAGAAGTGGCTACTGATTTTGGGTGCTCAACTCAAGATACATGGAACCTGTTTTTTCTGAGGTCCTGAATGCCCAGAACTTCACTTGAGGGTCGAAGGAGCTGTGGGTGCTCAGCACCTCTGAAGTGAGCTGTAGCTCACGAAAGCTCATGCTCAACTAAATTGGTTAGTCTCTAAGGTGCCACAAGTCCTCCTTTTCTTTTTGCGAATACAGGCTGACACGGCTGCTACTCTGAAAAAAATATCAGGACTGTGTATCTCAAGTTGAACACCTTCATAATTAAGGTATCCAAAAATCAGTGGTAATCTTTGAACATTTGATTCTTAAGTGAGTTAATTTGGCACTGAACTCAAGGAGGCAGTGTCATCTGTTGATAACAGCATGGGCCCAGCAATTCTGAGATTTATTCCCAGTCCTGTCACTGATTAACCGTGTAATATGAGGCAAATCAATTCCACTTTGACCTAGTTCCCAATTTGTGAAATAGGGGTAGTGCTTGCCTGCCCCAGAAAGGGGTGGAAAGGTTTGAGGTTTTTTGCCTGCTTTGAGATCCTCTGTTAAAAGGTGTTGTATACATTGAATATAACTCCTTGCTCTGATCAATACCAGGAAATATCCACTTGTTACTGCTCAAGTTAAGACACATTTGAATATTTTATACAGTGTGAAAGTGTCTCTCTCTCTCTCCTTCTCAAAATAAGAAACCACAGATACTGATAAGAAATCTTTTATGTATCCGTGCTTTGTAGCCCGGGAAACTAATGTTCAGAAGACTGGTGTGAATGTATTAATGCAAAAATTAGAATAAATTGTTTTAATCTTAGGTAATGCAGAAAATGAAGGGAGGTTCAGCCAAGACTGACAAAGTAATTTCTCCTATTGTACCCAATTTTTTTTCTTTTCTACCACAAGGTTTCTTCTGACAGACTTTTCATAGCTTATCACAGATAATTTAACTTACATCTTGAACGTTTCTTTAAAACTCCTAATGCCTGACAGAAGCTTGTCTGTAGTTAAGGTCTTTTACAGACTTAGTTTCAAACTGTAATTAAAGTTTGGTGCTAGTTCACCAGCTCAGTAATCAGGACTTCTGTTTTGTCTTCTCTCTTTTTTTATTTCCAGGAATGATCTGGAAATAAATTACTTTGCATTGTAGACAAATTCATGGGTAAATGAAAGTGTCAGGTTCCCTGCCACCAGTTTTCAAATGCCTTGTAATTAAAAAAGCAGAAGTGCTTGTAATGTCAATGATTAAACAGAGATTGGTGGACATGTCAGCATTAGAAGTACAGTCTGTGCATGCAAGCAGTGCAAGGAAACAGAATTTAATTCCATAACATCAGAATTCTTGATCCAAAATAATTTGATTTTTAATTTCAACTCCTGTTGATGTTTTTCTTGGTTCTGCTTAAAAAAAGGTGTGTGGGGGGGGGGGGGGAGGGGAGGGTACTATGAAAATGTTTATCACATTTTATTGCCATATAGCCCTAAAATGGGATCACTTATTTTATTCCTGCTTCAATTGAGATGTGTGATATAGCAAATATCAAAGGCTGTTCCTCCATATTCTAAAAGGATGCCTGGACGGCTGCTGTTAAGCTTATTATAGTACGCAAATGACTGCATCTTTACTCCTGGTGCAGCTAGTCTGGTTTTAAGAAAAGGAGGACTTGGGGCACCTTAGAGACTAACAAATTTATTTGAGCATAAGCTTTCGTGAGCTACAGCTCACTTCATCGGATGCATTCAGTGGAAAATACAGTGGGGAGATTTATATACACAGAGAACATGAAACAATGGGTGTTACCATACACACTGTAACAACAGTGATCAGGTAAGGTGAGCTATTACCAGCAGGAGAGCGGGGTGGGGGGGGGGGGGGGAGGGCGGGGCGGAAACTTTTTGTAGTGATAATCAAGGTGGGACATTTCCTTGTCTGGTTTTGTTGTTTTTGACTTTGCAGAATTTCTTTCTCTTTATGAAATATCCTGCTTCATACAAGCTGGAAACTCACTGCAGTCATGGAGTTTTCTCTCCCTTGATGTTGCTACTGTGGATAAGTCTTTTCCTAAATGCGGTACACGTTGTGAAGATGTACTCCATCTTTTGCTGTGCTAAGCACAATCAGAGTATCCCTAAGTGCTAAACATGTTGCCTGACTGAAAGGTGAGCTATTAAATCTAATCTCTGTTTATTGGAAACGAGGGAGTTTGGGGACCTTAAAAAAGCCTCTGGCTCTTTTCCAGGCGATTAAATCCATATTGTTAAATTCTAGATGCCAAATTAATCTTTGGTAAAACTAAATACTCACCACAGGGAACCAGAGTTTCATAAAATTCAAATCCTATATGGTACTCTTCAATCTGCAACAAGGAAAAGGTAAGCACTCTTCATTAGTGATGAGCAAAATCTCCGGAGTGTCTGTTCAGAAGCTTATCTATAGTTATCTAGTATGGTATGTAAGCTAAAATCTTGCCAGATCAGGCTGTCACCAGGTATTAGCTGGTTTAATCTGGGTTAGAATTACTGTACCAGTATTATTACTATTTATTATGAGGTGCCTAAAGACCAACCAAGAATGGGGCCCCACTGTGGTAGGCGCCGTACAGAAAGCAGGCATTCCTTGCTCTGAAGAGCTTTCTAGTTAAATAGACAAGACACCCACAGGGTGGGAGAGAGGGGTACAACACACAAGCAGTGTGAACAATTCTTTTCTTTTGCGGTGGGAGGAAGCTGGGTTTAGTTAGGAGAGGATAATCTAAATGGAAAGAAAAGTGGGGTTGAATGGAAAGAGGGGGAGAGGACAGGGCAAGGGAGAAGAGAAGTGGGACAGGTGTGGAGTGGAGTAGAGGCTGTGAAGAAGAGGGTTGGACTTTCAAACAGCCAATCAGCACAGAGCAGAGAAAGTCCAGCCAAAACAGTAGAAAGTTGTCAATGTCCAAGGGTACCTGCTTGGGCTACTTCCAGCCACTCCTCTCTGGCTGATTCCTGTCTGCAGTTTTTCCCAAGACTACATGTCGCAGGGAGGGAGGCACTTGAGTCCTAGTGCCCCTTGGGGAATGGGCAGAGGTGGTTCTTCCCTACACAGTCCTGGGTACTGATGATGGTGATGGTCCCAGCTAGGCCTTCTTTTATTCCCTCCCCGCACAGTGTAGCAGTCCCTAATTTGGCAGCTCCTACTACTCTCTGGTCTTCTGCTTCCTGCACTGTATTATTGGAGAAAAGTATGCTACATCTTCCTCGATCTCACAGGTATTTTCTAAAACCTATCCTCTCTCCTGCAGCTAGCCCAAACAGGCATAATATGAATGATGTGCGGCATTACTGCTCCTGACCTGAATATCTGATATCTTGACTATTTCCCACGTTTGTGTGGGTTGTGTCTATTCTGCAGTTTGCAGTGTACAGACTTTGCCTGGCGTGGGGCCCAGGACAAGGTAAGGAAGCCTAGGCGTTTAGCAACTAGAACTGACTGAGGGATGTAAATACATTTTTAAAAAATTATGAAAAATCTCAAATCAAAATTTGAAATTTTTGAAAAACTTTGACCACTCTATGAATTGGCCAAAAACCAGTAAATGTTGTCATAAAAAATGACTGAAAAAATGTTAGTTGAAAAATGTTGACCAGCTCTATCAGTAGCTGGTGGGACAACTGTCTTTTGAAAATCCCAGTGGATGAGTGCTCAGTTGCAGTCAGGGCACCCAGACAGGTCCAAATTTTCAGAATTCTTGCACTGTCCACCCTGAGCTTTGAAACTTCCCCCAAATTCCAGAGTATCCATAACTTGAGCATCCAAAATTAACCTCCTTTGAAAACTCCCCTGCACATGCTCTTTAAGAACTGCTTACTTAAGAATATAAGATCAGCCATACTGGGTCAACCAATGGTCCAACTAGCCCAGTATCCTGGTCTAACAACAGTGGCCAGTGCCAGGTGTTTCAGAGGAAATGAACAGAACAGATAATCATCAAATGATCCATCCTGTCACCCATTCCCACTTTCTGGCAAACAGAGGCTAGGGACACTTCAGAGCATGGTTTTGCATCCCTGCCCATCCTGGCTAATAGGTCCATCAGTGGCTATCTTCCATGAACGTATCTAGTTCTTTTTTGAACCCTGTTATAGTCTTGAACTTTACCACATCCTCTGGCAAAGTGTTCCACAGGTTGACTGTGTGTTGTATGAAGAAATACTTCCTTTTGTTTGTTTTAAACCTGCTGCCTATTAATTTCATTTTGTGAGCCCTTGCTCTTGTATTATGAGATGGACTAAATAACACTTCCTTATTTATTTTCTCCACACCAGTCATGATTTTATAGACCTCTATCAGATCCCCTTTAGTCATCTCTTTTCCAAGCTGAAATGTCCCAGTTTTATTAATCTCGCCTCATATGGAACCTTTTCCATAGCCCTAATAATTTTTGTTGCCCTTTTCTGTACCATTTCCATTCCAATATATCTTTTTTTTTTAGATGGGGTGATCAGATCTGCACGCAGAATTCAAGATGTGGATGTACCATGGATTTATATAGAGGCAATATGATATTTTCTGTCTTATCTATCACTTTCCTAGTGACTCCCAACGTTCTGTTAGCTTTTTTGACTGCCACTGTACATTGAGTGGATGTTTTCAGAGAACTATCCACAGTGACTCCAAGATCTCTTTCTTGAGTGGTAACAGCTAATTTGGATCCCATCATTTTATACGTATAGTTGGAATTATGTTTTCCAATGTACATTACTTTGCATTTATCAACATTGCAATTTCATCTGCCATTTTGATGCCCAACACCCAGTTTTGTGAAATCCCTTTGTAACTCTTCACAGTCTGCTTTGGACTTAACTATCTTAAGTAGTTTTGTATCATCTGCAAATTTTGCCACCTCACTGTTGACCCCTTTTTCCAGATCATTTATGAATATGTTGGACGTACTGGTCCCAATACAGACCCGTGGGGGACAACACTAGTTACCTCTCCCACTCCAGAAAACTGACCATTTATTCCTCCCCTTTGTTTCCTATCTCTTAACCGGTTACTGATCCATGAAAGGATCTTCCCTTCTTATCCCATGACAGCTTATTTTGCTTAAGAGCCTTTGGTGAGGGACCTTGTCAAAGGCTTTCTGAAAATCTAAGTACACTGTATCCACTGGATCACCCTTGTCCATATGCTTGTTGACCCCCTCAAAGAATTCTAGTAGATTGGTGAGGCATGATTTTCCTTTACAAAAATCATGTTGACTCTTCCCCAATAAATCATGTTCATCTAGGTGTCTGATAATTCTCTTCTTTATTATAGTTTCAACCCATTTGCCTGGTACTGAAGTTAGACTTACTGGCCTGTAATTGATGGGATCACCTCTGGAGCCTTTTTTAGTAATCTTGAGGATGTTTCACCTCTGTAGAAAATATTTCCTTATTTTTACTCCACAATTACAAGTCCTGGAACTTGTCATTGGTTCAGATCATTTTCTTTGTTTCCAGAAGTTTTGAATTAACACCTGGGAGATGACTAAACTTCTTTTCCACGTGCAGTAAAACTCCTCTTTCCACAAGAGTTAATATTCTTTGCCCTTTCATTATTATTGTTACCCTTGCTGCATCTTTTCTCCTCTGTGTAACTGGGTGTATTAGTCTGAAGTTGACCTATGATGATAAATCCCTTGGAGAGTAATAAAGTATTATTGCCTCATTTGTGTTGTGTGTCCATAAGTTGAAGCACTTCCAACATTCTAGTTGCAGTTCTTGATGGCAACCAGACTGTTTTATGAAGCTCCGTACCATACTCTGCCTGTTTAGTATACTTTCTCTCTCCATAGTCCAGATTCTCTCATCAAATGAGGGCAGAGCGAAAAACTGACTTTAAACCAGTTTTATGCTCCTTCAAACCCAGGGCCAGTCCAGTCTGCAGTATAAGATAGAGAAGCCTAAAAGTTGCTCCAGCATATGTCTGGCTACTTGGGTTGCTTCCAGCACCTGGGGATCAGCTGGGGACTGGAGTGCCCTGCCACACCTCTCTTCACCCAGTCATGTTCCCTGTGCCAGTAGCCAGGTGGAGGCTCTAATGTAGGAGCTCTAATGCAGCCACATGCCACTCTGACTCCCCCGCACATGGGGAATTCTCAGAACAGCAAAGCTGATTTTGAGATCGCTTTGCTCTACTGGAGCAGTGCAAAGAAGATGCATCACACAAGTGAGTTGGGCCCATTACGTTTTACAAAAACTGTTTACACCCATGTCTGTTCAAATGCATGAATCTATCTTCCAGTCTTAACCCGCCAGGTACATTTGAAATTGATCCTTTTTTTCTCCACATAATATGCTGTTCCACCCAGTTTAGCACCCTCTACAAACTTGCATACCAGTGTTTAATGATGAAGTGAGCTGTAACTCACAAAAGCTTATGCTCAAATAAATTGGTTAGTCTCTAAGGTGCCACAAGTCCTCCTTTTCTTTTTGTGAATACAGAAAACACTCTGAAACCAGTGTTTAACGATGTACACGCTGAAGAGTAGCAGTGTTTATTCAGTATCCTAACTTAGCTAGGCAGGTCACAGAAACATAACATAGATATGTCCCTGCCTTGAAGAGCTTCTAATCTAATTGTGACATGATGTACGGGTAGGTAGAGGAGAGGCAGCGCTGTCTAATAGATAGGGCACTGGATTGAGATTTTGGTGACCTGACTTCTGTTCCTAGCTCTGCCACTGACCTGTTGTGTGCCCTTGGGTATGTCACTTTTCTTCTTTGTGTCTGTTTTGAATGTCTGGTCTATTTAGCGGTTTGGGGCAGGGCCTTACTATGTATTTGTAAGAACAGAATGGGTATGTCTACACAGCAAAGAAGAGCCTGTAGCTGATCCACGCCAGCTGACTGAGGCTCGTGGGGCTCTGGTTGTGGGACTGTTTCATTGCTCTGTAGACTTCCGGGCTCAGGCTGGAGCAGAGCTCTGGGACCCTCCCACTCCACCTGGAAGTCTACACAGCAATGAAACCACACCGCAGCCTGAGCTGGCTGGCATGGGCCAGCTGTGGGTTTTTATTTACTGTGTAGACATACCCAATAATTCCTTCAATCTCAGTTGACACCCATAGGCACTACTGTTATATAAATAATGGGCAGCAGCAAGCAATGAGAGGGAAAAGCTGGAAGGGAGGACACAGGTTACAATAATAAGGTAATGTAGTTACTCAGCTTTATGTGCCTTCTTGATGTTTTAGCAATATATGTATGGTATTTTATACCACACATCTATTAAATGTACACACACGTTTTAACTATCTATGTGTACATTTTTCTCTCAAGTTTTAACCCACAAATCTTAGTCAAACTGATTCATCTCCATGCCATCTGCCACCCTAAACCTCTCTTCTGCTAAACACCTCCCTGCCCAGACCAATTACTCTTCCTTCAACAAGCAAGCTCACCCATGTCATTCCTGACCCCAGAAACACTCTCAGGGTTGCCTGCTACTCCAATAGCCACATGTCCAGTCTTTCTCTTCCTGGTTCTGGCTCTGCCCCTGGAGAGGCGAACTCTTTCTCCATGTGATATCTAGGGAGTTGGGGGTGGGGGAGGTCTGCAGCCTGGTGCCCTCAGTAGCTTTCCTGCTGGTGTCTTAAGTGTGGGGGGAAGCCTGTATACTGGCTTTATCCCCCAAAAGGGGGACTCTTGCTCTGTGTGGTGTCCGTTGTGGTGCTTGTAGGATGGCATGAAGCCTGGTGTCCTGAAGATTCTCCTCTCACTGATGTATTCTTATGTTTCATTTTTCTCCCTACTTGCAAACTGCTTTCTGTCTTCCAGCTTGACCATTAGCCATTCAAGGATGGCATCTTCCATGTCTTCCTAGCATTCTGAACTGTATTAATCTCTTTACAGTAATGTTTCAAATGCCGTTTTGTAATCCAAGAAGATTATGTTCTCACTGCTTTACTCATGCCTCTTCTGAGTTATCTCGTTAAAAATTCCATCACATTTGTGGGAAGATTTTTTTTCTTAAACAGCTTGAAGCTAATTTTATCAGCTCATATTTCTCCAGATGGTTTGTGAGCTCATCCCTTATTAATATGTCTATGACCTTGCCTATCACCAAGGTCAGATTTACTAGTCTGCAATTTCCTAGATTCTTTTTCTCAGTAATTAGAGCTATGTTTGCTTCCCTCCTCCTTGGTACCTCTTTCCTGTCCACAATACCGTTAAGAACCATTGTTGTTCTACCTGTAATTCATTCTACTCTGTGTTTTAGGAATCTAGATTGAAATAATTTCATCTCTTTAGCTTGGTTTGTCTGATTCTTAATTCACACATTCTCTCTGGTATATCTGCTGTTGCCCTTAGCTTTTCACTCCTCTTCCCCTCAATCTTGTAGTCATACTATCTTGTGCAATGATCCTTTAGGACCACACCGTTTAAGCAGGCTCAAGATGGATCAGTACTTTAAATGAGAGATTCCCAAAGCACATCTTGCTGCTGTGGTAAGCAATGCTGGTGGTTCACTAAGTGATACTCTCCTCCCTGAATTAGTATTGAATTTGTGCCCTGGCAAGGTGCTAAGAGGCAGCATTTCAGATTATGGTTTCCACAATGTATAGTTTAAGATCCTTTTCATGAGAGATGGGGTGTTAACCTAGGGTCCTGGTTAAATTCCAACTCAGGTAAATTAAGATCTTCCTACTTAAATTCTCCTTGGATTTTTCTGTTGGACACAGTATTCTTCTCTTTGTCCTAAACTTGTATAGTGCTTTTGTACATTGAAAAACTGCTTCCCCATTCTGCCCTATTTCATCAGAAGCTTAGAAGTAAAGGTAGAGGGTGAACCCCTGCACAGAGGGGTGAAGATTTTGTATTTTTCATTGAGACTTGACTTATGTAGGAAGGGGAGGAGAGTTTTGGTTTAGCCAGAAGCTAAACTAGTCATTCACAGAGTTGATCACCCTCTATCTTTAAGTTATCTCTGTCCTTTTCAATCCAGGCATGGAGAAGCTGAGACCTGCATACTTCACTATAGGTCTGACCTTCCTTAGGCCCAGATCCAAACAGCGTTGCAAATACTGGCTTTACTTCTCCAGCCCCAATCAAACAACTTTGGAAGGTGATTCCTTTCTGGTCAGGATGCCACACCTCTCTTTAGTAAAGCATCAGTTGTTATTACACGAGAGCTTGAGCACAGTCCCATTTCACTTTCCTCCCTTTTGGAGGATCTATCTCTGTTTTCAGATTCAGTAAGTTATCCTTCCTTGTTACGATTGGGACAAATAATTCATTTATCTTGTCTGGAATGTCTCTCTGTTCTGTCAGTAGCCTACCTGTGCTTTCTCTTACTGCCTCAACTGACCCTTTATTCCTTAACTGCTGAAAAACTGAGTGTCATTCCTGTGGCATGGCAGCCTTCTCTGTTTCACTCTCTGCCTCTCCTTATTTACCATTCTTCCTGTCTCAAGTTAATTCTATAAACTGCACTGTCCCCTTTATATCACATTTGTCTTCTACCTCATACTTATGCCTTATTCCTTTTCCAATTACCCCTCTTCCTCTTCCTGCTGTATTTATAGATGGATGGCACATATAACCTTAGGCCATTCAGCCACTGCTTCTCTTCTCTTGCCCACAAACTTGAAAAATGTACTTTGCTGAAATGCATTGGGATAGCTCTTTCCGTGCACTTCAGGGCAAATTAGAGACACAGATCCCATTACCATTAATGAGGGGCACATCTAATGTGCCATGCAACCCATTGAACATTTATCCCATTTTGTTCCTCATTTTAGGTCACAAATTATCCCTGCTTATATTATGTCCCCTGTTGTATCAGAGCCGTTCCACTTTTATTGCTCTTAGCAAATCCTCTGTGTTGCAGGCAACCCAAATAAAAGCTTAGCTGTATTCCCTTTAAAGTCCATGGCAAAGCTTACATAGACGTCGATGGGAGCTGGATCGCACCACAAAGTTTCCTCTTTTTAGCCTGCATCTTCCCCACCTTTTTAGGGGGGAAATGCATCTGAGCATTGCAGATGTTACATGGGTGGGGTGAGGTTCTGGTGGTTTTGCAGGTTTTTGGAGCACTGTTAGGGCAGTTGTCACATTGTATTACCAGCTCTCATTTCCAAATACTGCACTTCCAGTGGGTCAAAAGTTTAACCCCCTCCCCACCAAATCCCCACTAGTAAGATATAACAATGCTGCTGATTGCCTTCTCGCTGCCACAGTTCTGCAGCTTAACACATGGTGTCACAATACAGTGGGAGCAAAAGTCATCCATAAATCTTCAGGAATAGATACACTGAAAGGGTCTGAGCCAGCAAAAAGTTACCACTTCACAAGGCAGAAGCTAGTTGCATGGTCATAACTCTTTGCGGGATTGGACCCACTCTTTGCACTCCCATAGTACTTTTCAGCTTCAGAATGCCTTTCCAAACACTGACCCTTATAATACTCCAGCTTCTAAATGTCTCTAACATCCCAGCCACAGAATGTGTTTATCCACTTCTCTGGGGTTTACCTTGGTTGCAGCTTTGAGACTCTTGAATGGCTTCCTACTTCTGTAGATATTTCACAGCTATCTCTGCCCATGAGTAAAAAGCAGCAAAACAAAAACAAACAAAGGAAACCACCACCAACAGCAACATTTAAAAAACATGAAACATCCTCCCCTATGTTTTCAAACATACTTTATATGTAGCAAAAAAGAAAATTGAGTAAATGCGATTATTCTTTTTAAAAACCACAAGGGCCAAATTCTACTCAGTTGCAGTGGTGTAAATCCAGAGTAAGTCCACTGATTTCAGTGATGTGACTCCAAATTTACACCAGTGTAAGTGGAAAGAGAATTTGGCCCAAGATTTTAAACTTGACAGTGTATCTTGGCCTATGGAGGAGGTGTTCTGCAGTATCTCTGACTCTTACTTAAAAATTTCTAATGTGAGATAGTTCTGTTATATTACATACCACACTTGCTTCAGTAAAATAACAGTCAAGCCACACTTACTTTGAGGTGGCATCTGGTAGCTGAATTTGGTGCGGGGGGTGGGGAGGGACAACTGGATGGGCTTATTCCTCATTTTCGCACCTGTCCTCCTTCAAGTATATGTCCCCATGCTGCAGCGAGCGATGTAACCCTGGAAATGAGAGGACATAATTTCCCTGCAGTTTTTTGTTTCTGTTGCCAATGGCTGTGCCTCTCCCTCATCCTCTTCTGTGTTCCTTCTCTCCACTGAGTCCTCCTTTCCCCTCCTCCAAATCCATTGCCTGTCCTTACGTTCTGGTTTGCCAAGTGGCAGAGCCACAGTGGACAATTTTTGTGTCTCAGCCAGTATGGGAACAGGCATGGAGATTTATTTTGGGCCTAGCTCAGTTCCTGGCAGGAACATAGGGAAAAGAGGACACAAGGAAAAAAAAAATAGGTGTGTGACTAGATATAGCTCAGACCCACTAATGGGTGTAGGATGGGGGAATATAGTAGCAAGAAGGGTTAGGGATACAGTAGTGGGGGAAGTGTGCTGAGTTGGCCCTGCATGCACCAACCTGGAAAGTGCACATGTAGCTGCTTGAGCCCTACAGCTCGTAATATGCATGCAGAACAGGCAGCTGGCTATGGAAGGGTCAAAGAAACAGCCCAGAGATGGTGAGGTAGGTGAGTTGCACCACCTCTATCAAACGCATCAGAGTTTGTGGTGTCCTGCATAACATTGGATGCGGGACAGAGATGGATGGCCTCCAGTATCTCTTCCAGCTCCTCCTTTAACTGTGGCTTGGGGCAGAGAATAAGGAAATGATGTTGTCACCGAACACCAGATTGAAAATTTTTTCTACGATAGTGCTGCCAGCTTCTTGTATCATTTAAATGACCATGAGATGGAAGAAGTATGGGACCATTCCCATGTATGCTTGATTTCCATGGCTTATGGCCTGCCTTAACTGTTGTCGATTACTGTCCTCTTCCCAGCACTGGCTTAGAAGGCATTCACTGTTCTGCTGGGGATACTGTCAGCTCCTGGCCCTCTGAATACTGAGTATGTAAAACAATTGACTTTCTTTTTTTACTTTTTCTTTTTTAGAGGGTTTTTGTATTGATTTTTCAATAAGATTACAGGTGTTACTCTTAAGAGCAAGAGAGAAATAAAACAGTTCAGTAATAACTGTGATGGAGGGGGGAAGAGAAGGCTAGTTTAGCAGAAGAAAAATATCCCTGTGTTTCAACAACAACCTTTCTTCAAGTCTATTCATCCAGTCCCTTTCTCTGAACAATTTCACCTCTTGATCATGGGACCACATCTCCCCTGGCCCACCAATGACTCTTCACAAATACTGTGCAGCCCCGACATCGTAGTTTGTGGTAGTCAATTTATTTTCTCTTTTTCATTTCCTCCAGTGGAATCTGGGGTTGGAAAATGAGTCTACACAACTCACCATATTTGGAAGTAGTTGACATCCTTCAGTCACCAAAAATGAACCCTCAATAGCATTCATTCTTTCTCTGAAACTGTTGTTGAATCACAGTGGTCATCTTCATCACACCTGCCTCTCAAAAATTAAATTACTATGCCACTGACCATTCTTCATAGCATCCTATCAAGATACTTGATTTCGGTTAAATTACTAATTACCGTACATGCCATATTAAATATTTAGACATTTGAGAAACTGTGACCTTCAAATCCTATCTAATTCTTTTACTAGTGTTTCACTCTTAAATACTCTGTTTCAAGTTGTCTTCATCCTTGGTTGTTTTTGCAAATATCTTTTGATGTGGGTTGAGATTACTAATCCAACCTGACTCTGAAATGCAGAAAAATGTGTCCTCTTAAAGCAACTGGTTGGATAATGTGAGGAGTCTGAAAATGTTGATACAATAATGGTTATGTGTTAAACTGCTTCTGTCTGTTATTGGAATGCATGCTGCTTAGGGACCCATAATCCCGGGAATATTTCACACGACTTGTTTCTTCGGCTGATGCTGTTTATTGTGTTACGCCCTGCTCAGAAATTTTATTGTGAGCATTATTGGCTTGATTGACTTTAATGGCTCTTTCTGTCATATCAGTGGTTGCTTGGGAGGATTTGCTGTATTATGTGCATGCTACTGTGTGTGCAAACTACTTCTCATGTTCAACAGCTAGTGTTTAAACCTCAGTACTGTAGCCTCTTTAATTTACATTTTTAAAAGTAAATAAACTTACTCAAAGGCACAATGGACTAATATATATTAAAATTTTACACACAGAGAATATGTTAAAAGAACTGGAGTTGCAAAGTCTAGCATTCAAAAGTTAGGAAATGCCAGAATTAAGGATGGCTATGAAACTTTAATTTGCTCCCCTGGTACGTTGTGATATCGTCTTTAATTATATGATCACATGCTATTTTATAGGGTATGCTTGCCTTATTCAGTGCACAGCATGGATGGAGTCTGTGGCCAGGATGGTAAAAGAGGATGTATAATATCAAGAAATAATTAAAGAATCATTACTGTGACCACTACTCACGACTGTGTTCTCTGTACAGAGGTAGAGGCCTCCTCTCTAAGACCCCAATTCTGCAAAGTCCCACTTTGACGTTTGTAAAGTGTAAGCATCTGTATAGATTTTTGCAGGATCAGGGTGTAATTGTGCATAACTCCCAAGTGTATCAAAAAGCAAGTCCCTTCCACTTTTGTAGATGACCCAGAGAGAGTATGATTAGTCTAAATCTAATGCTACAATTTTCTCAGCATAGTGTGAACTTCCCTCATTCTTTGATAGTGAACAAAGTTGTCTTCACACTTGATAGATTTAATAAAAAAAGTCTTAAGTAGCACTGTGTTCTTCACACAAAATGTTATTTCTAGAAGTTGCTGAAGGCTGAGGTTGTACAATAATACAACTGTGCTACAAGATAAGTAATTAAGAAAGTGGAAAAAAAATAGACTAATGTGCTGTCACCAAAATGATCACACTCATAATTATGGGGTATGAATTTACATCCAATTTAGTCTGAAATTAACAGTGAAAAGTTGTAGGTATTTAATCTGCAGCTGGTATCAAGAAAATCTGTGATTTATTGCTTGCTGACATAATGCATTTCCATCTATGTTTTTCTACTTTAGTTTGGTAAGTGTTTGAGTGACTTGAGTGCTTGCAGAAACTAGAAGGTACTGTACTCTGCAGCATAGTGAAGAATTATGAAAAGAAATTTAAAAGAATTTTACATGGGTGTCATGGGTTCCCCTCACCTCCGGGTGCCACCTGGAACTGAGGTACAGCTAAGTGCTTTGTCTCACCAATCTGGGTTCCCTCTTGCACTGTCACTCTCACCAACATCCACAGGCAGGGACCACACCCAGCTGTGTTCATGAATGCTGTGGGCAGCCACTCATGAACTTACAATAGAGACGCTAAAGCCAAAATACTCCCATCCCCAGCCTATGACCCCAGGGCTGTACTATCCTGCCCTAGTCAGAACCCGACCAGTATGAATTTATTACCTGGTCTGCTACTTCTACAAAGGAAAGTGGATGTGCACTGACTCTTGTTCATGAGCTGAGATTTATCCCCTCTGTACTTCAAACAACACGCTGTGTTTTGGGTAAAATATAAAATCAATTAACTACAGAAAGATAGCTTTTAAGTGATTATAAGTGATAGCAAACAGATCAAAGTAGATTACCATAAGAAATAAAACAAAACCACAATCTAAGCCTAATGTACTAGTCAGTATTTGAATCAAGCAGTGTCTCACCCAGTTAGATAATACAAGTTTAGGCTTCCTTCTTCCCTGCCTGGGGCCAGCACTGCCCCCCTCCGCCCCCCCAGTTCAGTCTTTTTGCTCTGGTACCTTCAGGTGTGTTGTTGTAGGGAGGGAGGTTCAGTCATGATGTCATTTCTCCCTGTTATATGTTCTTCAAACTTGCTGGAAAGCTCTTTTGCTGTGACCTGGGTCAAACAGTTCCCATTGTGTAGTGCTATCTCTGAGAGGTTTTATTGTACACAGTTCCTGGGGTAATCCTTGTGCTTGTGTGCATTTCCTCAATAAGCCATTAACATTGTTTGGCCTTTTTATTTTTGTACCTGAAAGGCTGTTTGTGGGTGTTCTCAACCTCATAACATGTTTCCATAGCACATAGCCAAATTCATAATTTCACATACAATGATAGCCCATAAAATCCAATGAGATATTAATGTCTAGCAGATCAAGACTTTTAGAACAGCTTACAAGGCATACTTTGTACAAAACATATCCTAATTATATAACTGGTGGTGAATATGGGGGTACCAGGGTGTTACAATGGGCTACTCCACAATTTTTGATTGTGTAAAATACCAAATGGGATAGCTTAGAGGTTTAAGCAACATTTTAATTTCCTAGAGCTCTTTCTTTGAGCTACAGGTTCAAATTCTGGCTAGCTCAGTCCTTCCTTCTAAAATAGAAAGTAGCTCTCTGCATTTACTGTTTGTGGGCCTTTCAGATGAGACTGTGTAAGCTGAGGTCCTATCTCCTCTACCTGAACATTAAAGAGCCCAGAGAACAGTTCTGTAGCCAATAGGTATAGGTATTTGCTAGGTAAGGCATGGGTATAAGTTAGGTCAGTAATGCAATGAGCCTAGAAGCCTCAGGCCTGTAGGACAATGGCTAAGCAAAACAAGGCATAAAGCCCAAAAGGCCTTAGCATAAGCAGCTAGCCAGGAGTAACCCTAAATCATAAGATATCACAAGATAGAATATTGTAATAACTAAACTGCTGATTGGTAGCCACAAGATGCTAGTTTATACCAGCTTGGGATATTTTAAGTTAGGAACATCAGCAGATGTGTGACCACAAGAGTGCCATGGTAATTAACTGCTGTATATGCTAATAAGCTTGAGTTAAAAGATCTAATAACGTTTGGTAGAAGGGCATCCCAACAATAGTGGTGTGTAAAGAAGAGAGGCTTAAACCATTACTGAATATACACTAGACATAGTGGCATTAGTATAACACTTTGTAAAAGTTGTATCCTGACCTTGGGAGCTGTAACTCTTAGGAGATACCACAATGACCATTGGTGACAGTGAAGAGAGAGATGTCTAACACTTCAGGTTGTTCTGCAGGGGATGGTATGGGTATATAGATGCTCATTCTGTATTATCTTTATCTACCTTTGCTGGGTTGGAGTGTTTGTAACTTTGCTAACTATGTTATAAAACTATTACTATATCTGTGTTACTAATACTAAGGTTTTTAATATGTGTTGCAGCTATGCACATTGGGGTTCCCAGCTGTAATTCTAATAATACTGGAGAAAAATTTTTGAAACCTCAGTGTTAATGGGAAATTCTTAAGTAATCTGTATAAATCATACACAATCAGTAGATCAAGCAACAGTTTGTAAGGGTAGAGCTTTGCCCTATTCTCATTGACCACAATTTCCCTTTCCTCCGTCCACTGTGTAGAGTGCTGTGCATGGCATGGCTGCTGTGCTGGTTTAGGTGGATGTTCTAGCTTGAGAATAGCTTTGAGATCTTCTGGGATAAATGGGCCTCTTCATTCTAGTGCCAGCTAATTCAGAAGGAAATTTCTGCCCCACCCCTGTTACCACTGAGCTGAACTCCTTTGTCTCAATGACCAAGTTTCCTTCAGTAACTGAGAAGGAAAACTCAGCCATAGCAATACTTTTTCCATCTAGTCAGCAAACCATTTGCTTCTGAACTCTTTCTGGAATTAAAGTTAAGACCATCCTTAATTTCTATACGTGAGACTCGGAAGAAATCCTTTAAGGAAACAGACACTTACTTGAGTGTTTCAGACATTTATTTAACTGTAGGAATAAAAGTTCCTTAGTTAAGCTTTTTAAGAATTCACCTATTAAATTTCTCTTGAGGTTTAACAAAAATGCCAACATAAAGTTTTCCCCCTTTTCATTTGTTTCTTATAGAAGTAACAGAAGATAACATATATCCTATGGAAGGGCCTAAGGTACTATGGGATGAGTGTAGTGTAAGAATATAGAGGTAGTGAGTCTCATTAGTCACATTTCAGACCTCTGAAAGAAAGGGTGACACAGATTAAAATCCTACCCAGTTAGAGGCCTCCTCACTCCCTGCTATATAACATTATAATTATACTGTAGAAGTAATTCTAGGATAATGTACTTTATCATCAAACAATATGATTAGTCATAAATTACGGTACACAGGATTTGCCAAAATATGCCAAATTGGTTATTACTACTCAAAACATAATGTAAAAAGTGAAAAATGGGGAGAATTTTGTTTTGAATTTTGTTTCTCTTTTGAGATTTTCTTTCTTTTGTGAGTGTCCCCAACAAAAGAGAATAAGGAAGATACAAAGGGGGATTGCTCTGTCTTGTTTCATCATTGGAGCAATGATATTTACTATAGGCAAAATCTGAAGTTATATAGCACTTAATATGTCTGTAGCCAAGTACTTAGTATTGTCCCTATTTCAAAGATTAGGCAATTGAGGCTCGGAAAGCTTGTGTCCTTCCTGGGTGGCATTAGGGTATTCTTGCATAGACTTTGGCATTGGTGCCATGAGATGTGAGGTTTAATGCTGACACTGGAAGTGAAGTGCCATGCGATTTTGGATGTATCACTTCACCTCACTGAGTCTGTTTCCCACCTGTAAAATGGGTCTCGTAATGACTTTCCAAAACTTACTAATGATTCAGATCTGAAAAGTACAGGGGTCACACTTATGCATTCTTCAGTTTTGCCAGAGTCAACTTTCTCACTTTACTTAGTGTATAGAATACTATAAATGTTAAGCTAATGTTGTTTGGTTATCCTAAGTAACTGAGTTTTTTAAGCATAACCACTATACAATTCATACCAGTCAATGGCAGAGGAGGGGGAAAACTCTGTCTTCCTAGTTCCTAGCCTCTTGCTTAATTCTCTAGAGTATGTCTTTTAGATATCATCATGAATCCTTTCACAGTGTGACTTTTTGAACAAAAATGAATCTTGAAATGTTCATGCATGCAAATTTTCCCACAGAAGTGTATGTTTCCTTTTTATTTATAGGCCTCCTTTTGAATAATTTTCAGCCTCTATCCCATCTCAAAATGTCATGAAAACTGAAAGTTTAGGATTGCTAAATCAAATCAAATTGGTTAAAAAAAAGAATTAAAAAATAAAACACACAACTTCTAGTATTTTATATCACACCACCTTTTGCCCAGTTCTAGCAAAATCTTGTTGAAATATCATCAGACTCTTGGGTAATTTTAGTAAGAGAAGAATTAATTCATTAATGACTTGTTTGTGAAGGCTTTCACAGTGTACGCAATTGAATGATACAGGGCCCAAACCTACACACGCTGCTCAATGTAGTACTATTGTGACTGAAATCAGCACAAATGTTTGCACAATTGAGCTCTTTATTTTGTACAATTTATAGTTCTGCTTGGCCCAGTTCATTATAGTTTGTTTCCCTTACCAAACTAATATTGTAAATTCACTGTAAATGAATTGTAATATTCACTGCAATATTCACTGTAAATGAAACTGTAATGTCAGGGTCTAAGATTTTTACTCTCCCCTTCTCCTAATTTTACTGGTTTTCAAAGCCAAGCATTCCATAAATTAGTTATAGTAAGAGGGATTATTGTGGAATGTGATATAATTGGCAACTTCTCGCTGATGTAGGAGATTCATGTGAACCCTATAGTAATAGTTTCTTATAATTGGAAACACATGTGTTTTCTGGTGTCTAGATTTGGGAACTTTCCCAGGAAGGACTTCCAGGTTTTTATCTAAGTGTAAAAGACTATATGACTACCTATAAAAGCTGTAGACATGGGAAATAAGTAAAATGTTGCTGGCAAACATAACCGTTTTGTAAGTTTAACTTTTTGAATTATAGTATACCCTTTAAATATCTGAGAAATAATTAGACCAATTTTAATTTGGTGGTTTGTCTGGCTGATATTTTACCAATTTCATTTCAAGCCTGCGTTTTAAGCATTGTTTGTCTTTACCTTCTCCAGGGTTGCTCCTTAACCTGAAAATAATTTAATATAGTTATGGGCAGAGAGTTCCAGATTAAGCCTGTATGTCTAACATCTTTAGCTATTTAATGTGCCTAATTTAATTACAGTAACGTCTTATTGTTTAACTAAAAACACAAAAACAGAGTTATGCACTAATACATTTATTAAACAGAATTCTGTGAAATCTGGCTTGGGATCAGAAGTTACATGGCAGAACTATCTTTTCCATCCATGGCCAGTAGTCTGATTTCTGGAAGGATCTCAGAAAGGAAATATGGCTGGAAGTTGTATAGCCTATCAAAACATGCTGTGATCTGAGATTGTCCTGATCTCACAGTTTGCCATCGAGCATGCTTCTCATATTAAAATATCTCTGGAGAAGGAAAGCACAGTTGGCTATCCCAGCATGAGTGCTTTGCAAATATTGTTCTGGAACTCGCTCAGCCTATGACTCACAATGAATATTTTCAGCTCTGGCTCTCACTATACAATAGGAAACAAAAAAGAAATTTAGTTATTTGCTAGAGCCTAACAGAATATGACTTAATCATAAGACTTCAGACAGTGAGTGTAGAAGAGCTACATTAAAGGTTGTCAGAAATCTTCTGAATTCAGATCTCCTGTACCATACGGTCTTTTTTTTCATCATACCTGTTATGATAGCAAAAAATGACATATATTATCTGGCTTCTGCAGCCAAGTATATGGTTCAAAGTATTTTAGCAGAATGCCTTATAAAATCTGCTTGCCTGCCTGCCTCAATCATTTTCTTAACTAATTAGGAAAGTCTGCCAAGCCTTGTTGGGCTAAGGTACTCATTGTTCTCAAGCAAATGTTTCTATATTACACCAAGTTAGGAAGTGTCTGTATTTTAAGTGACTACATGCCAAGATTCCAATGCAGTCAGACCTGCTTAGTTTATCTGGGTGTCCAAAGGATCAAGGAGATAACGAACTTAAAAGTATTATTCTCCAGCAAATGAGAACCTGCAGCTCCTGTTTACTCTTAAAGAGAATAGTATTCTGATACTTCTCCAGTTCAATTTCCAAACCAGAACAAGAAGAGCTGTAATGGTATAGGAAATAAGTATTTCTCACAATATTTCTGGTTATGATGGTTCCTTGATTCTGTCTCTCTGAAACTGACAAAACTCCCTTGTCTCAGTCATGCAAGTTCTGTCAAATTTTATCTAGGTTTTTATACCATATTCATCACCATGCTATCTGAGCATTTAAAGAGAGGCCACCTGAAAACAAAGTCACTGGAAAGCTTTCAAGAAAGCTTGTTTTAGCAACAGTTCTAGTCTACTTTTGCAAACTGAAGACGTTTGGAAGATTTGGGATGATTATCTGGATCCTTCTCCAAACCAAAGCACAGTGCCTACTTCTGCAAACTACTCTTCCCTACTCATAAATAGTTCTAACATTCTCTGTAATGCTGTTAACGTTGATTTAATACATGTGATAGGAAGTATGTTCCGTGGCAGTATGTGTTGCACACCTGAACTGTGATTCTGAAACATTGGTGCTGCATTGATTTATTCCTGACGGTAGATTGCAGTCTGGTCATTCAATTTGTAACTAATGTAAGATGTGCCTATCAACTCTCTCTCTCTCCTTCTTACCTGTATGTTGTATTTCTTTTCCCTACCCTTCATCGGTCTTTGGTCTCAATCCACAAATTGTTCCATATGGGCAGATCACTGAGTCTGTGCAGAGCCTTGAATTGGGGTCCGTGGGCACCCATGGGTACAGGGATCTGTCAAAGTAGGAGAGCAGGCAGGATCAAAATCTTTGTCAAGAGCTGTCTTTGGAAAGTGAGTAGCACATCCTTGGGTATTAACAAATATAAATAAGTACAATCTTTTTTTGTTTTGTTCCCCAAGTAGCATGAACTGCACAGGACTCGTTTAGCAGGGATAATTTCAGTGATTTACTCATGACGTTAAGGCTAGATTCTGCTTCACAGAAATGTGTTTATTTCAAAATGCCTGACCAAGTTTTGTTTTATACAGAAAATTAGAATTAATTAACCAAAATCACAGCAGAACTTGAAACGTTTTATTGCTAGATCAGTTTCAAACACCCATCTGTGCTATGTAAGAGAATGTGCCTAAATATAAAGGTATTTGTCTACTTGAATATTCGGCTGCAGAAGAGGAACGGGACAGATGACAGGTATATTTGAGTAGCTGTTTGCATGTATGTGTGATTCTCTTTGAAAATACCCCACTTGTGGTAAATACCAGCTCAGTGCTTGTATTTTTCGTCACCAATTGCTTGCTGCCTTGGTTTACACATATTGGTTTAATCACAAGCACGCTCTGCATTATGCAGTGTGGCTTTTTTTCATGAACTTTACATCTTGGCTAAATTATTTGTGAGGATGAGATGTAGTGTATCCTAAAAAAATGCTAGGAGCCAACTTATTTTGGGGGGTGGGTGCTTTGATGAATAATCTCTATAAGAACATGTCACTTGAGGACTCTTCAGGAATTACAGCTTGGGCAGAACATCTGGTTAGTGGGTTTTGCTGAACGAAGCACGTTATACCACCACTCCGAAGACTGGCTGGGCTCCTTATTCATTAGGGGTTACCATTCCAGATGATGCCATTGATCTGTAAAGAGCAATGTTAGTTTGGGTCATAACTATTAAAGTGATGGCATCTCTACCTGTGTTCTACTGTGTCACTTCAAATAAGATGATGCATGTAAGCTGGACTTATGGGTCTAGTTTGAAATGTCTGGGGATTGGTGGGAAGGGATGTTCAGTGAAAGGTCTTCAAGCTCTCTGTTGGTGGAACAGAGCCTGAGTTTTGTTGCACTTCATGGGAGAGAGTAAAGGTCATCTGTTTGGTCAGTGCCTGAGGGGTTGAAGGGTAGAGGATTTTTATTGGCGGTAAGTTTACCGCCAGTTTGTGGGCTGAAGAGTATTTTGGTTAACATTGGTTAAATAACATACTCTTTGTTTTTTTTTAGTAATTACACATGAGACCAGAGTAGATGGTGATAAAGATGCATTTCAGAAATTGATTAATAACTCATATTAAAGTGAGTTACATATATAAAGTATATTAAAATATTTGGAAACAGCACCCAACTTTCCCTTTTTATTCAACCAGTGGTTGTATAGCATAAATTCAGAGAGAGAAGGAAAGAAATTGGCTGCAAATGTAACCCACACGCTTTCTGGCTGCGGCGTTCTGTCCCATCTAGTGGCCACGAGAGGGAGAAAGAAATGAGTCTGCTCTACAGCCATAGCTAACAGCCATATGGCTTTTAGCTCATGCAGTAGAGGCTTGTGCATTTAGCTCCAGAGGTCCTGGTTTAATCCTGCCCACTGATGACCGGGGTCTGTTGGTGTTACACAAAGACTGCTGGTCAGGGTTGGAGGTAGTTGTGTAAGAGAGATTCCAACACAAAAGGGTGATCTCGTGTAGACAATGCAGGTGGATGATTTCAGTCTTTCAAAAGTGCAACAAGAGGTCTATAAACTGTGAGTCAACATGTCACTGGTGTTCATCAAAGCAAAATATACAGTCAGCAACCACAGAGCTAGGAAAGAATTAAGAAAATCAAATTCTATTTCTGTTTGAGATCTCCCTGTTTTGTCGTGCCTATTTTACACCAAGGAATGACTTCTATACCCCTTCCCCTCTCTCTTTTTCTTCTTTTCTGCTAGATAGTTGTAACCACAGAGCAATGGGACACCTCCTTTCATTGATCTGTCTTGCAGGAAATTAGTTCATTGTCCAGCTTCATAAGCTATAAAGAAATAGCTGGTTCCCTTTCCTAGGATAGAAATATGGTTGCTTCCCTCTCTCTTTGCAGCAGGCTTGTATTCTAACAGAAGGGCCAGACCCCCAGCTTTGGCCAAGGAGTGCACATCAGAACATGATGGGGGGAGGAGAAGCAGCCAGCCATCTTTGCACCCCCCAATGTCTTCCGTCCTCTGGTGTAGGTTAGAGAAACTTGAGAGCTGTTCCATATTTGTGTAGGCTGCCAGCATCCCCAAAGGCCGGTAAGGTAACTGGTGATCACTAGAGCACAAGGAAACACCATCCATATCCTTATGCCAGCCATGGCCCACAGCGAAGGTGGCATAGGAGCTGTTACGTTTATCTCTGTGCCACCAAAAGACCAACCTACGCTGGCATGATCCTCCCAGGGACAGCTATGCTGGCTTTAAAGCACTTTGCGCATCAGAGCAGCAGAATTCCAGTCAAGCATCTGGGACTAGACCACATTGGTACTTTGATTCATGCTTGAAGTGCAATTTTTGTATCTTCAACTTATTTTTTGAGTTGTATAATTAATATGGTGACCGGCTATATTACAGCAGTCTCAGTACTTTGTTTATAATATGTAATTTCTTGTTACTTAAATAGTCTATCAAAAATCTGCCCCAGTTATAGATTAAATATTACAATAAGCACCATATACTTACCAATATGCACATTAAATGTTCTAGAATGGATTCTGCTCTGTTACATTGGTGTAGATATGCAATAACTCCACTGAAGCCAATGGATGCCAGACTTTGGTCCCTGTATCTACACTAACCCCTTTCCCTTTTTATGGAAATTATCATAAATGACTCAATTCTTCTCTCTGTGGCTAGAAATTAAATTTTATTGATGATCGGTGTGAGAATAATAGATCCAGCTGCATATTTTCCTTCTATGTTTGTTAGCCTTTCTACTTTTCAGTATCTTGGGTTTTACGGGCAACAGCAATGTAAACACACTCTCATCTCTTTAAATGAAAAGACATAAATTCAGTCCAAGAATCCTTCCTATTTTGTTGTATCCATTCACACAAGTTTTTGCAATGCCAATCCAGTGGGAGTTACACGTGTAATACTCTAATGTATCTACATGAGCTTTGCAGCAATTCACAGCATTTTAACCGAGCAAATATTGTGATATAAAACCAGATGCTTTTTTTTTTTTTTTTTTATGATTCATTATGACAATTGTGTCTACTTCTCTGTAGATAATTTTTTATTTTACTATGTGGATTTCTTTCGGAAGTCTCTGCAAAATTATTTCCTGCTGCATTTTTCACATTGGGGTCCAAAATGTGTACAGTTTAAAATGATTTGGAAAAGGTTTCCCATTTGATATTCATGCTTCAAATGCATTTCATTAACCCAAGCATTTCACAGTTGTTGGGTTGTTTTTGCTATATGCTCCTATTACTAGCATAAAGCCATATTTCATTTATTTATAAAATCACTCAATAAGGTTAATCATGTATTCTAACCTGAGTTGTATGTCCTTGTGAACAAACACGATGAAGTGTGCTTAATCAAAAGCCCTGATCCAAGTGTTGCCCTCAGTTACACCAGTGCAGCCCCGTTCAGGGGTGCTGGAACAATTTGTATACTGGTGATGCTGAGACCCATTGAACCAAACTGTAAACGCTGTATATGATGGAAACCGCTTCAAGCTGGGGGTGTGTGTGTGTGTGTTTGGGGGGGAGGATAGCACCCCAGCATCCCTACTTCCAGCACCTGTTGTCCCACTGAAATCAGGTCAGAATGGTTCCTACTGAGGCAGTTAGATGTCAGCTGTTGAAGGCAAGAAATGCATCTTATTCTGTTTAGCAAAAGGCCATGTAAGTGTGGGGAGCAACATACATTGATTTCTTTGCTAAAGTTATGTAGGAAACTGCACAGAAATGATTCCATAGGCAGACACTTCCGCAGTTGATGCTTTGATTTTAATTGTAACTTAGCCCTGTGTGAGTGTCATTGCTGTTGCTGCAAAGTAAAGTTTCTCCTAAATGATGTAGATTTACTCATGGGCAGTGCTTAAAATAGTGTTGCAGAGAAAGAAGCTGGTGCATTGCCCTTGAAGAAGGGGGGAAACTTAACTCCAATATGTACCTGGCAAAAGACTGGATTAGTTGACCTGTTTTTTTTTTTCTATAATAGCTATCCCATTGCTAATACTATCTTGGTGGGCAAGAGTAGCTGAAACTTCTTAAAAGTGGAGGGACCACTGGTGCTCGAACTGTGACCACACCTGTCCTCGTGCCGCCCCTTCCCCCTGAGGCCCCGTCCCCCTTTGCCCTTCTCCCCCCACCCTTATAGTCTGTAGAAAGTGGGAGGGCCATGGCCCCCTGTCACCCTCTGTTGCGTCGCTCCTGTTGGAGGATATATTTCTAGAATGTAAACTCCAGACATTTATTGTAGCTCTGTTGAGTGAGGAGCAGCCAAGAAGTTCTCCGAGAGCAGAGAAAATCTGGAGCTAGCTGCCAAGCTGAGCAGACCTTAGAGATGTTCCTCTGTAAAGCCAGAAGCCTGTCTTGTCCCCAAAAACTCAATTCACAACAAAAGCCCCTTAAGAATTTGAGTAGACCTCATAACTGTCTTTGTGCATATATTGTATCTGAATCTCAGGAGAGTGTAAGTGAATTTTGTAGCATATTTAGCTATGAACAATAACTGCTATTGTAATGCTGACAAACCCCGGTCATGGATGGATGGGATCGAATCTGGGACCTGTGAAACTTAGCGTATGAGCCTCTAATGCATGAGCTAAAAGCGAAGGCTGTAGTAGACTCATCACTCTCTAGCTGGGCAAGGTGCCACGAGAGGGGAATAGAGCTCCGCACTAAGCAGGCACGGGTTGCACTCGGAGTTCGCTGCACGTTTTAATCTCTAAAGATTCTTCAGAGGTGGACATTTTGGGACAGATTTTCAAATATCTGTAGACAGCTAAAGCTGCTTCTTTAGGCATGGTGAATCTATTGGCAGAGGGCTGTCCCCCAGGGTCTCACCTGTTCTTCACTGGCCAACTGTTTGTTTTTCAGCCTATCAGTAAATTCTGTATACTTGCATGAAGTAGCTTCCACAAGAGGAAGGAGCATAGTATACGTAGGCTAGCAATAAACTTGCCCTTTGGAGACCATGAATGTGAGATTTGAGTTTTTAGGTACATGAGTGCACATAATACTAATCTAAATCACACTCCTAGTGAAGAAAAAATTGAGCAGTTTCATGCTTTTGGAGAGGGAGTCCAGCACTTTGCAAGCAGTAGAGAAAATACTTTTTTCTGTTCTCTAATCTATCAGAGCGAGCAGTCACTATTAGACTTGGCAGACAGCACGCAACCTGAAGAGTTGTGAAATTTATACTTCTGCATCATGTGTCACTACATTATGTAATCCAGTAGGGCATAAATATGAAAAATCATTGTTTTGTTAAAATCATTTTTTGGTGATTTTGCTATTTCATGATGCAGTGAGCCACAAACGTATGCTGTGCATTTTAAGACAAAGCTTTTGTCACTAAAGTATAATGTTGAAATTAAATATACTACTTTGTTGATCCATGTGCTCTCCAAGCTATTTCAGCAAAAGTCCACTGTTTCCATTTAGTAGTTTTATGAAGCCCCCGTCCCCAAATTTCCGACCTTATTCAGCTTAATGCACAGGCTTCACTTTAAAAATGGATTTGATTGCCGTATATAGTTGAGTATGTTCTTTTGACAGTATAGACTTAACTTTCAAATGTTGACACTACATTAGACAGCTACTATTCTGCATTTGAACACCCAGACCCCAACTTTGGTGCCTAAAATGGATGTTTGGTTACTGATAGAAATTCCCAAACATGGAACTGGCAGTTAAATCTGAAAGTTGGTTGTGTGCATGAACATGTATGTGAGAGAGACTTTTACAGGAAGAGGTGTCATTTCTTCTGTTGGACCGTTTGTTATTTTCTCCTTTTATATGGGGCTACATATTTCGAAATTCATTTTTGATTAATCATGATCTATTTGAAAAAAATGTACAGCAGTCCTTTTTGGATTCAGTGTCATCAAGAACTTCAATGTTAATTTGTGCATGTGGGTACTGTTTATGGCAAAATTAGGTTAGCTTTATCAGTATTGTATGTGTTACAGTTATGGAATACCCAACTAAATCTGATCTGCTAAACTTCTAGCCGACAGTCATTTTTTCAAAATCATATATGTTTTTCTGGATTTTATGTACTTAAGAACTAGTTTGTGCTTCTGCCATTAACCTAACTAGTAGGGATGCTTCTTGCAAGCACTTCTTAGGGCAGTTTCTTCCACATGCATTAGTTCTTATAATACTTACTGCTAATTACGGTGCAATTAAAGCATATTACACATACACATTTAGTCTGTCATTTAACTTCAGATTAACAGATTTTCATACGTATGAAGTAGAAATAATGCTCCAAGGATATGCAAAATAATCTTCTTTAAAACTTCAATTATTTCTAAAAAGGGGAAAACTTCTTATAAACTTTTTAATGTAAATTTGAAGTGAATTTAAATGCAAAATCTGTGACTTTTAAATAATGTGATAGCACACAAGATGAGCCAAGCAAAGTCTCTTCAGGGGCAGCTACTTAGCTAATGTCAACTGGCGTCGTTCCACTGAAATCTGTGGAGCTGTGCTGATTTACAATACCTGAAGATGTGACCCTCCATTCTTAACTTTCCTCTCTGCTTGTCTGTTTGACAGTTTGAGGGTTCTGTATGCTTGTGAGTGTTTCCTGCCTTTTGTTGCTGTGTGTGATGCCCCATTTGAAACATAGCATTGTTAAAGCAAATAGGTGCAGTGATAAAATACTAGCTAAATCATAAGTTTCTTAACTACATTGAATTCGTGCTGAAATGATCTCAAAATCAATAACTGGCAGAGGGAAAGCAAAGCTACTAAATAAAGCAGGCGTTCTTGTTTCATAGACAGAATTCCTTACTCAGCACTGCAGTTGCAAAAAGCATCTGGATTGAAAGGCTATGGTTTGAGAATATCTGGCGCTCTTGTTAAATATTCGTATACTCCTGAGATGCTCAGTTGGACGCTACCGTCTGATGTAAAACTGCTTGACGCATGAAGTAAATAAGACTTATGTAGGCATAATTAACTATACTAGGCTACACTTTGGTAATCATAGGCTCAGATATGGGGATGCATCTTCACTTGTTGAAATTACATCTCTTAATCCAGCACTTGATGCGTCATTCAGCTATGGACTGATTTAAAACTAAAACTTGAATTAAAAGTGATGCCAGTAGTGTAAATTGTTACACCCCAGGAACCCTAGTCAGTTAAAAATTTAAATCTCTAGGTTTGGGGGGTGGGAGGTGGAGGGAACCCAGGGTCTTAATCCATGTGACTCAGACAAACTTGCAATCCCAGTCACCACAGGTAAATTAGGGGAAACATTGATTTAGAAAACATGTGCTGTGCTCCACTGTAGAAATCTGGATTTCATACGCAATTTTTTTAGCACACTTAAGTTGAGGCTGACTAGTGCCAACTAGAAGATTTAATAAAGAGTTTAACTTTATGCAGCTCAAGCCAGCTCTGCAAACACATGCTTTCCTGCTGAGATCAGAATGAAAATCAAGTTCAGTATGCAAGAGCCAGACTGTACAAGCAAGCTTGTCTACATGGATCTCTCAACTGACTTCACTTATTATTGTGATGGGCAGAGTTCCATGACTATAATCACTGCAGCGAGTGTTCACCCAGTGCTCTGTTCCAAACCCCATCATACTTGTTACAATGTCAATTATTTTAACATACCTCTTCATCTGCAAGCTGGCCTGTTCAGTAAATTGCCACATTTACCTTCCAAATTATAAACTTCCTGCATACAATAAAATGATCAACACATCTTGCATGTGATTTTATATTTCTTACTTGGGATTTAGCCACAATCAGCCCTAAAACATCCTCTTAATAAAAAGAGTGCAAATTAATAGATTATGTAAGAGTCCTGTATTATTCATCAATTCCCTTTCAGGATGCTTTCTAAAATCTATATTTGGATAGTTTGGGCTAATACAGAATGAGTTGAATATGATGAGGGAGTTGGAAATATGCTTCTCTATTTTGAGCCAAGAGTCTTTCTAACTTTTTTATCTAGTGCTGTATGTTGATGAGAGAGGACTGAGTAATGGTAGAACAATACATCCTCCTGCAGCATATTGAAGCCAACTAAATCCTTTGTTCCTGGCCCAGCAGGGACTGGGAGCCCCGTGAAGACAGTTTGCTGGCCTCCTGGAGGGGAGGGTGTGCATCCTGTGGGTCTGGGTGGTTCCAAAGCTGCAATGACATGATCCTGAGGGAGCCATATACACATCTGTTTAGCCAGAGGAGCTGTGTGAAGTCCATAAAAGATGAGGAGCCTCCCATAACCATGGCCATACAGCAGCCACTTGCTAAACTCAAGGAAATCTTCTTCCATTCCCAAATAAATATGACAAGGAAAAAGAGTTCCTGTTTCTGAAGAGGCACATGGAGTTAAAAAGTATCCAGTTTGGAGCACTTGATCAAGAAGGTGTTGGGGCAGAAGGATGTCTATTCCCAAGGTGTTAGTGTACAGGGAACAGGGGAAGCCTGGCGATAGCAAGTAATGGCAGGAACAGGGGATCTCGGGCTACAGATATTCTGCAGGAGGAGGGAGAGAGAGGAAAAGAGGTTAAAAGAAAAGGGACCATCACTGACCATACAATATGAGAGGATGCATACACAACGTAATATTTTGGATAACTCTACCAAGTCTGATAGAGCTTTTTAGGTTGGAATAAAAGGGGTTATGATTCTGGAGGGTTTTTTCTCTTTTTTCATCTTTACTCATTAAGATGAATTATTAAACAATTCAGAAAGGGGCAGACCATGCCTGCTTATCAATAGGCCTGAAGGTAACAGATCCAGGGCAGTCCCACTGCACATTGTGAAGGCTGAGTACCAGGAACCTACATGGGAATTCCCTTAGTGAACTCATTTGCAGAGTTACTGCAATAGAAGAATGAGAGTGGGCTGTCAATTTGTGGGCAAATCATTTAGTACTCTCCTATAGAAGAGGATTGTACCTCATCTGAGAGCTACTTCGGCCTCCAGGCTGTAGCAGTCTTTGTAGGAGAGCTCAGCTTCTTTTTCATGGCTGTGGAATATGATCTGTCTCCCAACTCCTGCAGATTTCCTCTGTCTGTGTTACTCAGATTTGGAAAAGGGACTAGGATTTGGCCACAAAAGAGGATTCTGATATATCTTTCCAAGATGTCATAACATTTTACTGGAAAACTGTTATGAAAATGCCTACCCGTTTCTTTTAATCGCTCTCTCTCCAGGTGAAAAAGTTGGCTTTACAGTTTCCTGTAAGAAGGTCCAGAAGGTTGACTGTAAAATCTCAGACTTGTGAACCACATTTTGAGTTCTGTGATAAAGCGATAACTTCATATTCAGCAGTATACTTTTACTGTACTTTATATAAGCCCTTGTATGTTTGATTCTTTAGTTGTTAGTCTGTTCACCATGCGCACAAATGCAGAATTCGTCTGGCATTGGCCCTCTTTTCCGGTCATCTTTGCTATTCTAAAATAAATACAGAGAGGATAGTGGTGTGCTTAGCAAACCAAGTACACTGTTGAAAGTGATGAATAATGCATCCTCTTTAATATTTGATGATGCACAATTACTAATACGATATACTTTTGGTCTGTCCAACCTCTTAGATATAAAACCTTTCCATTTTCCAGCAGTGTTATGTAATTGACATGGTCTCAGTCTTGTCACATCCGTGCTAAAAGCTCCACTTTGGAATATTGGAAGTTCATGCAAGAATATCACTGGGCTGTATAAATAAGTCTTGGCTGAAAATGTTAATACCCTGAACAATTCCCTTGTGAAAGGAGAGGAGGCACTGAGGCTAAATGATGCGAACACTCCCAAATGAAATGTCCCAAAGAGAATTCTCTGGTATACAGTAGGAACTCAGTAGACTAGATTATATTCTAATCCAGTTTTTACACCATGTCCATCACATGGTATCTAAGATCCAAGAAATCAGGGTGGAAACGCTTACACATAGACATTGCAAAACACTCTGATATTTAAGCAAAACATTTTTATGGAAGGCCTGATCTCTTGGGGTTTTGATAAAAGAATACAGAGCCCTTCACTTATACATCACTTGTATGAATCTGGCCCTCATTTGATAGAAGCAAATAGCGTTAATGGCAAGCAGTTTTTTGGTCACCTATATGACTTGAATTAGCTATTTGGATTAAATTCTAGCGGACTCTGTTATATGGATATTGATCTCAAAGACCCAAACTGTTAAAGGTGTTTGTAAACTTTCTCACTGTCCAAAATCAAACAGTGATAAACAGATTTGGGGTTATTTTTAAACAGAGCCCTTGGTTTTCCTCAGTTGCTTGGCAAACACCCAAAAGCATTCATTCAATTAAAAGTTTATTGATTAAACACAAGAAAGAACAAGAAATCAAAACAGGCATTTATATTGAAAGTTGGTTGAGTGATTATGCAAAACAAACTTAGGCTTTAAATGCTTTGACTTTCTCCTTTTGGAGGCAAAATACCAGAGTGTCTTATCTTCAGAACAAGCTTTCTTTGATGAAAAGGAAAGAGCTCATTTTACTCTATCCTAATGCATAGGGGGCATTTACTTATCCTGTAAACAGACAGACAAGGTGGAGGAGAGACAGGGTAGAAAAGATGGGTGAAATATGGCTTTTATTGATGTTTTTGGAACCCCGGACTGCTGGTTAGTTATGAGTGAATGCTTTGGCTGCCAAGTTAACCAGGACACCTGCTGCTTGGACCCTCGTTTACAATCTGGTCAGGGAGGTCATCTAACTGGATCTAGTCTTTTTCGACAAGGCAGGGTTGGGTGAATACAGCATAGTTCAGTGCAAGATTTGATAAAAAGCCAAGAGGATATGAGAGAGGCTAGGAGGAAAGGAAGGGAGGCAGAAAATAACACAACTGCCAATTAGATATTTCCACTGATGGGCCGAGAGTAGGCTGTCATGATAACGTGATGACTTTCAGCACTCACAGGTGAAAACAAATTTCCTTGAACAAGAAGGTGGTCAGCTGGCCTTCCTCTTAGGAAGAAATGAGTCAAGAGATGAGTTGCAGTGCTGGCATTTCGGGAGAGGAGCAGGTATTCAAAGTGGGATGGGAGATGAGAGAGAGAGAGAGCTGAGATCTGAACTTCACTTTTGTTTTTTTAAAAAGTCTCTTTAAGGAACCCAAAAAGGGAAAAACCAGGCATCATAGTTCATCTCCCTAATTGTTTTGTCCACCAGTTAGACCAAAATTGGTGTGATGGATATTAGGACTATCAACTTCTGGTTCCACATTTTTTTGTTTTTAACCAAGCATAATTTGAACCATTTTTTGGATTCTATCAACATGGCCTTTTTTGTTTAAACTAATCCAGCTTTTTTGTCTGGTTCTTTTGTACTTGTTGCAACATTCAGTGTTGTAAATAACATGAGCTATTTTTCATGGTTATTGTAACATCCTATGAACTTGTACAGACCTTTTACATTTAGGGTGCACTTTGTAGGCCCAATAATCACAACCACCCCGTTCACATCACTAGAACTATTATTTGCAGTTACAACAGGGGGGCAGAGGATTGAATGAGCTCTGGTAGAGCCCACTCTTCACCCTTCAGGGAAGTCCCTTCTCATCTGGACTGAGTCACCATTGGAATGTTTGCACTGCTGTTGCCTGTTCTGAGGATAACCAGAGGAATTCAGTCTCCAGGACTGTCAAGTTGGCACATTTCTAGTACTTAATTTATGTTCGCAAGAAACAATAATTGAGAACAAAACTGATTACATCCATTTGGGGAAGGGATGTGGGAAAACATTAAACTATGTTTAAACATGTCTAAATTTAGTTCGAGCTTCTGAGGGGCAAGGGTAGGAACTCACAACCTCGTACCACAGCTTCCTGGTTTTTTCTGGCTATCCTTTTTCTGAATGAAGTTTCAGGATGGATGTGACCAAATGCACCCCTGTATTCACACCATACACGCTATTGTAATAACTTTTGTACAAACTATGCCTTGTGAGGTATCATTTGAAAATTAATAACTCACTGGTCAATAATATGATGGTGAAATATATATAGCAACATTGTAAGTAAAGTTATAAACATAAGCTGAAATTAGGGCTGAAATATGTTTCCCAGACAAGTCGGGGTAAACCAGTTTCTCAAAGACAAAGGACAGGCTGATGCATTTAGCCAGGTGTCATCAAAGTTGATGGGCCATCACCTATCAAGTGACCATTCGTTGGCAAGGAAGGGGGGCAGGAACAAACAGATTTTAGCTAACAGCATGCAACCTCTTTCATCATGAGACTCCTTGGCTCCATCCTCACAGTGGGAATGAACTTTATCTTGGGGTAACCCTTAAGAAAATGCATTTCAAAAGGGGAATTAGATATAAAGTGAGGGGCAAAAGCACCCCAAGGTGTATCTCTATCTCTCTCACACCCACCTAAGACAACAAAAGAAAGCAGCCATTAGATTTTGGGAGAGATCCTGACTTGAAATTTGGTCAGCCCTGTTGTTGGGAGCCTGTTGTAAGGTTTTTATCTTGAAGCAAATCCACTTTAAGTTTGAGCACTAGAAAGCATTGTATCTTTATTCCTTCTGTAACCATTTCTGACTTTAATGCATTGTACTTGCTTGTCCTCACTTAAAATCTATCTCTTTGTAGTTAAATAAACTTGTTTTATTCTTTAATACAGTGTTGTGGTTAAACTGGGCTGTGTGGTAACTCAATTTAAAGTAGAATACTGGTGTCTATTGTTCCCTTATAGGGGCCATGGACCTAAAATATCTGAACTGTCCAGGAGAGGGCTGGAAAGTGCAGAACACATGTTTGGGGGGAAAATTCGGGACTGGGAGTGTATTGGGGTTACCCTGAAAGTGGTAACCCAGGCTGGGGAAAACCAGAACATGACTGGAATGTGCTGGCAGGCTATGGCTAAAGACAAACACTTAGGGTTTGACCTGCATGCCCAGGTTGGGAGCTACAGCAGCAAAGCATTGTGATGCACCCCAGGTTACAGGACAAGGGTGACACAGCCCCTCATTGGTCTGGATTGCACCCCGGAATGTCATAGTGGATATTAAGTGCCTTTGAGCAAATCAAGCGAAACACATGGCAACGACAAGAAAACCTGCCAAACAGCCAAGTAACAGATGGACGATAGTTCTAGAGTGGATGTGAAAAAATTGGAAGATGCACCCTCGTTACAATGTTGAAAGAGTAAAAAATCTTATGTTTTTCTAAATAATGGAGGTGGCGTTTGTTTAGTGGTGCACTGACAAAAGGTGATCATGATGATGAGCATGATAGTGCAGCTTAAGTTTCCATGCAAATTTCTAAATCTTTAACTAGGTTTTGCTCATGCACAGAAATAGAGATGATCAGAGTAACCTCAAAGGCTTTAGAGTAGCAGCCGTGTTAGTCCATATTAGCTAAAAGAACAGGAGGACTTGTCATCTTAGAGACTAACAAATTTATTTGAGCATAAGCTTTTGTGAGCTACAGCTCACTGCATCAGATGCATGCAGTGGAAAATACAGTGGGGAGATTTTATATACACAGAGAACATGAAACAATGGGTGTTACCATACACACTGTAATGAGAGTGATCAGGTAAGGTGAGCTATTACCATCAGGAGAGAAAAAAAACCTTTTGTAGTGATAATCAAGGTGGGCCATTTCCAGCAGTTGACAAGAACGAGTGAGGAACAGTAGGAGGGGAAGAATAAACATGGGGAAATAGTTTTACTTTGTGTAATGACACATTCACTCCCAGTCTTTATTCAAGTACTCCTTTTCTTTTTGTGGATACAGACTAACATCGCTGCTACTCTGAAACCTAAACCATTGTGTAGTTAGTGTTAAACTGTTCTCATGTTTCATCCCACTGGTGTGTGAAGTAGACTCTGCTTGTATATCCCTTACCCAGTCTCACAGGAGTGTTCTGACTGAAATTCGTTTAATGCTTGAAAAGAGCTTTGAGATCCTCTGATGAAAAGTGTCATGGTACTTATTACTTTTGGGAATTGAGCCACACTACAGCGGGTTACCAGGTATTGGCTGCATATTCAAGAAAGCCATCGAGTGGTGACTGGCCAAATATTAAAGCAGATTTAAGCAGTTAACAGCATTTCTAATCCTGTAGTTCTTCCCTCTAGATGTACATTTCCTGCATATTACACAGCTGAGACTCAAACTAGGATCCATTTTGAGTTGCGCTAAGCCAGTTTGGGTCAGCTTGGAATCATGCTTTGCACCAGAATATACAATCACAATAACTCCATAGACTTTTGAGAAACTTTTTCCAATACAGCTGTGTTTTCTTCTATCTTCTAACTAGAGATGGGCCACACAACAAAATTTTGGTCTGCAGCTAAACTTCCTGAACATTTGTGGGTGTTATGATCTGGGGCTTCGGTTTAGGCCCATCTCTATGTAGTAGGTTTTAACAAACATGCTATCTCGGGGTGGCCAACCTGTGGCTCCAGAGCCACCTGCAGCTCTTCAGAAGTTAATATGCGGCTCCTTGCATAGGCACCAACTCCAGGGCTGGAGCTACAGGTGGTAACTTTCCAATGTGCTGGGGGGTGCTCGCTCTTCAACCCCTGGTTCTGCCACAGGCCCTACCCCCACTCCCCCTCCTTCCCCCCCTTTCCTGAGCCTGCTGTGCCCTTGCTCCTCCCCCTCTCCCCAACCCCAAAGGCCATGAAACAGCTGATTGGGAGGTGCAGGGATGGAGGGAGAGGCTCTGATCAGTGGGGCTTCCGGTGGGTGGGAGGCGCTGGGAGCAGGATGCGGCAGCTGATGGGGGGCTGCTGACGTATTACTGTGGCTCTTTGGCAATGTACATTGGTAAATTCTGCCTCCTTCTCAGGCTCAGGTTGGCCACCCCTGTGCTATCTTGTTATCCACAGCAAATGTGAAATAACCCAGCGTGAAGGTAGACCCTTCCCAGGTCATTTTAGGAGTTACAGCTCTTGAGAACCTTCTGAAAATTCCTGTTAGCAAATCCCTCAATTTGAGAAACAAAGAAATGAGGGACTGCTGGTCTCCCTGCCCAGTAAATCTGAATTTCATTGGTTTTCCAGATTTAAGTCAGAGCCTTACAGAACATTAGTTTGTGGTTTAGTTCCCTTTGTTTGGTTTATTTTGGTTTACAGTCAGTATTTTTTTTAAAAAAAGAAAGCATTAACCAGACCCAATTGGTATGCACATATTTGTGTGTGTGAGAGTGTTTTGAGGTTTTTGTGTTTTACTGTGACAATTTGAAGCATGAGATTAGTTGGCAATGGGTGTTCTGCTAACATATAAACAGCTGCATTAAAATAACATTAGGAGACTTTTGACAAAGCAAGAAAAGGAATATGATTCAAATGCAAGAGTTGCAAAACACACCAAAAAGAAAGCAGAATTTCTGACGCTGGTGGCTACAATGTGTTTTTTCCCCTTAGGTCAAACTCTATCACTACAAGGAAGTAGTTACAGTGGAGGAAAGTTCTTGGTACTTATTTGCTAATTTTCACACACACAATTCTTGCAGCCTTGTGGAGTGGCTGGAGAAGCTTCATAGTTGAGGCTGAAACTAGTTTTTCATTATAAAGCCAATTTGTAATCTCCCCTGCTGGTAGCTTTTTCCCAAACGAAAAAAATCTCCCTGAAATTTTACTGGTAGTTCTTATCTAGTGCTGAGTTTATATGAATTTGACCAAACTTCCCAGAACCAGATTTTGTTATACTGTTTTCAGCATTAGCTGTAGTTAGTTTAAAAACACTTTCATGGCTCCTCTTTGTATCTCTAAGCCCTGGTCTACACTAGGACTTTAGGTCGAATTTAGCAGCGTTAAATCGATGTAAACCTGCACCCGTCCACACAATGAAGCCCTTTATTTCGACTTAAAGGGCTCTTAAAATCGATTTCCTTACTCCACCCCTGACAAGTGGATTAGCGGTTAAATCGACGTTGCTGGCTCGAATTTGGGGTAGTGTGGACACAATTCGATGGTATTGGCCTCCGGGAGCTATCCCAGAGTGCTCCATTATGACCACTCTGGACAGCACTCTCAACTCAGATGCACTGGCCAGGGAGACAGGAAAAGAACCGCGAACTTTTGAATCTCATTTCCTGTTTGGCCAGCGTGGAAAGCTGCAGGTGACCATGCAGAGCTCATCAGCACAGGTGACCATGATGGAGTCCCAGAATCGCAAAAGAGCTCCAGCATGGACCGAACGGGAGGTACGGGATCTGATCGCTGTTTGGGGAGAGGAATCCGTGCTATCAGAACTCCGTTCCAGTTTTCGAAATGCCAAAACCTTTGTCAAAATCTCCCAGGGCATGAAGGACAGAGGCCATAACAGGGACCCGAAGCAGTGCCGCATGAAACTGAAGGAGCTGAGGCAAGCCTACCAGAAAACCAGAGAGGCGAACAGCCGCTCTGGGTCAGAGCCCCAAACATGCCGCTTCTATGATGAGCTGCATGCCATTTTAGGGGGTTCAGCCACCACTACCCCAGCCGTGTTGTTTGACTCCTTCAATGGAGATGGAGGCAATACGGAAGCAGGTTTTGGGGACGAAGAAGATGATGAGGAGGAGGAGGTTGTAGATAGCTCACAGCAAGCAAGCGGAGAAACTGGTTTTCCCGACAGCCAGGAACTGTTTCTCACCCTAGACCTGGAGCCAGTACCCCCCGAACCCACCCAAGGCTGCCTCCTGGACCCAGCAGGCGGAGAAGGGACCTCTGGTGAGTGTACCTTTTAAGATACTATATATGGTTTAAAAGCAAGCATGTGAAAGGATTACTTTGCCCTGGCATTTGCGGTTCTCCTAGATGTAGTCCCAAAGCCTTTGCAAAAGGTTTCTGGGGAGGGCAGCCTTATTGCGTCCTTCATGGTAGGACACTTTACCACTCCAGGCCAGTAACACGTACTCGGGAATCATTGTAGAACAAAGCATTGCAGTGTATGTTTGCTGGCATTCAAACAACATCCGTTCTTTATCTCTCTGTGTTATCCTCAGGAGAGTGAGATATAATTCATGGTCACCTGGTTGAAATAGAGTGCTTTTCTTCAGGGGACACTCAGAGGAGCCCATTCCTGCTGGGCTGTTTGCCTGTGGCTAAACAGAAATGTTCCCCGCTGTTAGCCACAGGGAGGGGGGAAGGTTGAGGGGGTAGTCACGCGGTGGGAGGAGGCAAAATGCGACCTTGTAACGAAAGCACATGTGCTATGTATGTAATGTTAACAGCAAGGTTTACCCTGAAAGAGTGTAGCCACTGTTTTATAAAATGTGTCTTTTTAAATACCGCTGTCCCTTTTTTTTTCTCTACCAGCTGCATGTGTTTCAATGATCACAGGATCTTCTCCTTCCCAGAGGCTAGTGAAGCTTAGAAAGAAAAAAAAACGCACTCGCGATGAAATGTTCTCCGAGCTCATGCTGTCCTCCCACACTGACAGAGCACAGACGAATGCGTGGAGGCAAATAATGTCAGAGTGCAGGAAAGCACAAAGTGACCGGGAGGAGAGGTGGCGGGCTGAAGAGAGTAAGTGGCGGGCTGAAGAGAGTAAGTGGCGGGCTGAAGACAGGGCTGAAGCTCAAATGTGGCGGCAGCGTGATGAGAGGAGGCAGGATTCAATGCTGAGGCTGCTGCAGGACCAAACCAGTATGCTCCAGTGTATGGTTGAGCTGCAGCAAAGGCAGCTGAAGCACAGACTGCCATTGCAGCCCCTCTGTAACCAACCGCCCTCCTCCCCAAGTTCCATAGCCTCCACACCCAGACGCCCAAGAACGCGGTGGGGGGGCCTCCGGCCAACCAGCCACTCCACCACAGAGGATTGCCCCAAAAAAAGAAGGCTGTCATTCAATAAATTTTAAAGTTGTAAACTTTTAAAGTGCTGTGCTTAAAGTGCTGTGTGGCATTTTCCTTCCCTCCTCCACCACCCCTCCTAGGCTACCTTGGTAGTCATCCCCCTATTTGTGTGATGAATGAATAAAGAATGCATGAATGTGAAGCAACAATGACTTTATTGCCTCTGCAAGCGGTGATTGAAGGGAGGAGGGGTGGGTGGTTAGCTTACAGGGAAGTAGAGTGAACCAAGGGGCGGGGGGTTTCATCAAGGAGAAACAAACAGAACTTTCACACCGTAGCCTGGCCAGTCATGAAACTGGTTTTCAAAGCTTCTCTGATGCGTACCGCGCCCTCCTGTGCTCTTCTAACCGCCCTGGTGTCTGGCTGAGCGTAACCAGCAGCCAGGCGATTTGCCTCAACCTCCCACCCCGCCATAAACGTCTCCCCCTTACTCTCACAGATATTGTGGAGCACACAGCAAGCAGTAATAACAGTGGGAATATTGGTTTCGCTGAGGTCTAAGCGAGTCAGTAAACTGCGCCAGCGCGCCTTTAAACGTCCAAATGCACATTCTACCACCATTCTGCACTTGCTCAGCCTGTAGTTGAACAGCTCCTGACTACTGTCCAGGCTGCCTGTGTACGGCTTCATGAGCCATGGCATTAAGGGGTAGGCTGGGTCCCCAAGGATACATATAGGCATTTCAACATCCCCAACAGTTATTTTCTGGTCTGGGAATAAAGTCCCTTCCTGCTTTTGAAACAGACCAGCTTTTGAAACAGAGCAGAGTTCCTGAAGATGCGAGCATCATGCACCTTTCCCGGCCATCCCACGTTGATGTTGGTGAAACGTCCCTTGTGATCCACCAGAGCTTGCAGCACTATCGAAAAGTACCCCTTGCGGTTTATGTACTCGGCAGCTTGGTGCTCCGGTGCCAAGATAGGGATATGGGTTCCGTCTATAGCCCCACCAAAACACAGTTAGGGAATCCCATTGCAGCAAAGCCATCCACTATGACCTGCACATTTCCCAGGGTCACTACCCTTGATATCAGCAGATCTTTGATTGCGTGGGCTACTTGCATCACAGCAGCCCCCACAGTAGATTTGCCCACTCCAAATTGATTCCCAACTGACCGGTAGCTGTCTGGCGTTGCAAGCTTCCACAGGGCTATCGCCACTCGCTTCTCAACTGTGAGGGCTGCTCTCATCTTGGTATTCATGCGCCTCAGGGCAGGGGAAAGCAAGTCACAAAGTTCCATGAAAGTGCCCTTACGCATGCGAAAGTTTCGCAGCCACTGGGAATCATCCCAGACCTGCAACACTATGCGTTCCCACCAGTCTGTGCTTGTTTCCCGAGCTCAGAATCGGCGTTCCACAGCATGAACCTGCCCCATTAGCACCATGATGCATGCATTGGCAGGGCCCATGCTTTCAGAGAAATCTGTGTCCATGTCCTGATCACTCACATGACCGCGCTGACGTCGCCTCCTCGCCCGGTATCGCTTTGCCAGGTTCTGGTGCTGCATATACTGCTGGATAATGCGTGTGGTGTTTAATGTGCTCCTAATTGCCAAAGTGAGCTGAGCGGCCTCCATGCTTGCCTTGGTATGGCGTCCGCACAGATAAAAGGCGCGGAACGATTGTCTGCCGTTGCTCTGACGGAGGGAGGGGCGACTGACGACACGGCTTACAGGGTTGGCTTCAGGGAGCTAAAATCAACAAAGGGGGTGTCTTTACATCAAGGAGTATTTCAGGCAGGACTTCACGGAGGGTTCCAATAAGAAATGGTGCACCTAAGTTATCGTTCTTATTGGAACAAGGAGGTTAGCCTGGCCTCTGATTGATACATGGCTAGATTTACCTCGCTGCACCTTCTCTGTGAGTGACTGCAGTGTGACCTAGAGGAATGAGTCCCCTAGACAGGGGAGGAGGCAAATGAGTACAAAACAAATCTGGTCTATTTCTTGTTTTGACCCACTCCATCTATCTTTTATATCTTTGGCTGGCAGCAGACGGTGCAGAAGGACTGCATGCCATCCACATCTCATGGCTGCTCGGCAGAAGATGGTACAGTACGACTGCTAGCCATCCTCATCTCTTGCCTGCCTGGCAGAAGATGGTACAGTACAACTGCTAGCAGTCCGTATCGCCTGCCCGCTCACCATAAGACGGTTCATAGGACTGACTGCAGGACTAAAGAGAATGACCTGGTCAAGTCACTCCAAATTTAGTCCCTGCGCCCATGTCTGCCCAGGCGCTCCCAGCCGACGTGGCCAGGAGCACCTCGGACACGACGAGGACGACTACCAGTCGTATTGCACCATCTGCTGCCAGAAGGCAATGGGTTGCTGCTACTGTGCAGCAAAGCCGTACCGTGTCTGCCAGCACCCAGGAGACATAGGGTGACGGTTACCTGAGCGGGCTCCATGCTTGCCGTGGTATGGCGTCTGCACAGGTAACTCAGGAAAAAAGGCGCGAAATGATTGTCTGCCCTTGCTTTCACGGAGGGAGGGAGGGAGGGAACGGGGGCCTGACGATATGTACCCAGAACCACCCGCGACAATGTTTTAGCCCCATCAGAATGCTCCATTGTGACTGCTCTGGACAGCACTCTCAGATGCCCGATTGTTTGCCGTTGCTCTGAGGCTGGGAGGGGCGACTGAGGACACGGCTTACAGGGTTGGCTTCAGGGAGCTAAAATCAACAAAGGGGGTGTCTTTACATCAAGGAGTATTTCAGGCAGGACTTCACGGAGGGTTCCAATAAGAAATGGTGCACCTAAGTTATCGTTCTTATTGGAACAAGAAGGTTAGCCTGGCCTCTGATTGATACATGGCTAGATTTACCTCGCTGCACCCTCTCTGTGAGTGACTGCAGTGTGACCTAGAAGAATGAGTCCCCTAGACAGGGGATGGGGGGAAGCAAATGAGTACAAAACAAATCTGGTCTATTTCTTGTTTTGATCCACTCCATCTATCTTTTACATCTTTGGCTGGCAGCAGACGGTGCAGAAGGACTGCATGCCATCCACATCTCATGGCTGCTCGGCAGAAGATGGTACAGTACGACTGCTAGCAGTCCGTATCGCCTGCCCGCTCACCATAAGACGGTTCAATAGGACTGAGTGCAGGACTAAAGAGAATGACCTGGTCAAGTCACTCCAAATTTAGTCCCTGCGCCCATGTCTGCCCAGGCGCTCCCAGCCGACGTGGCCAGGAGCACCTCGGACATGACGATGACAGCTACCAGTTGTACTGTACCGTCTGCTGCCACAAGGCAAGGGGTTGCTGCTACTGTGTAGCAATGCCGTACCGCATCTGCCAGCACCCAGGAGACATAGGGTGACGGTTACCTGAGCGGGCTCCATGCTTGCCGTGGTATGGCGTCTGCACAGGTAACTCAGGAAAAAAGGCGTGAAACGATTGTCTGCCCTTGCTTTCACGGAGGGAGGGAGGGAACAGGGGCCTGACGATATGTACCCAGAACCACCCGCGACAATGTTTTAGCCCCATCAGGCATTGGGATCTCAACCCAGAATTCCAATGGGCAGCGGAGACTGTGGGAACTGTGGGATAGCTACCCACAGTGCAACGCTCCGGAAGTCGACTCTAGCCTCGGTACTGTGGAAGCGCTCCGCCGAGTTAATGCACTTAATGCACTTAGAGCATTTTCTGTGGGGACACACACACTCGAATATATAAAACCAATTTCTAAAAAAATGACTTCTATAAATTCGACCTTATTCCGTAGTGTAGACATACCCTAAAATGGCTTGGCCTCGAAACACTAAGTGTATTTTGCATAGCTGTCTTCACCGAGGGAGAAGTGCCTTGTAGTGTTTGGGGGAGGGATAAAATGGTATATAAAAAGTGTTTTAACTGTATAAAGAGTAGATTTTACAGTAGAAATATTTATAAACTATAAACTGAACTACTTCTAACTTCAGCTGGTAGGATGAGCCACGTGCTGGAAAGGGGAGGAGATAAGAGGACAGGGAGAAATGTGATGGAGCAGGTGAGTCTAGGAATGGGCACGTGGGTTGGGTATGGAGAAGAAAACATGAACTGGGGGATTTATGGATCTGTGTTTTCTGTTGTTTGCAGATCTCTCCCTCATTCTGAGGCATGTGGCGGGATTTGTGACAGTGGTGGAGCACTGATGGAGGGTTTACAAAGGTTGTTGGCGGTCCCAGGAGCATAGGGAAGGGGAGCATGTGAAGGCAAGGGAGAGAAGGCATGGAAGAAATATATAGCATGAGTAAAAGGGCTACATCCTTTCTACATGTGGAATGAATTCAGACTGTGAAGTAAAGCTCTGCAGTGCAGTCTGGAGAAAACCTTGCTCTTACAATTCACATTTCTTATTGAATGATATTCTTATTTCATTTACAATATTGATTAATCACATGCAACAAAAACCTGTCAGACTAAGTCCACTGATACAGTTACACTTTTTTCTACAGTCTGTCTCTTATTTGGAACCCTCCTACCAGCTATACACATGTTGAGACTTCTCCATACAAATCATCTTTCTCTTTTCCACTCCAGCTACATTAATGTTACTAGGCCTATCAACCTATGTTGATTACATCCAATTATCTATAATGCTTATTGTTAGCATTAATGTATATCACAGGGCTTTAGTCTGTAAAATCATTACACAATATGCAACTCCTATTACTAAATAAGAAATGAAATATAATTTACAAATGCTACTACTCCGTTGGAATTATGAGTCATATCATTTAAAATAAATTTTTAAAAATCCTTTTTGTCCTCTCATATCCCATCACTTTAACTTCTCTGCAGTAGCAATATTTGTAGGCCCCTGCTGCAGTACTGCTGTAAGATCCAGGACTAAGTGGTAAACACGATGGGTCAACTCTACATCTTCTGTTAAGGGTTTTCACTAAGAATGTTTCCATACAGATGTGTCAGTTACTAACATGGCAAGAAATGTTTGTTTAGCATTCGGGATGCAGTCTGACCTTTACCAGGGGGTAAGGGATGGTATTTCCCTTGAAGATTTTTTTCTCTGGGATTTCCTGCTCTTACATACCGAGTGTTTAGAATGCCCCACTAATGTAAAAATAAATTAGACCAGTCAGTACCTTTCATGGTCTATATTATTACTGGCAGCCCTTGTGAATCATTTGGGAGAATTGTTCAGCCAGACCTGCAGTTATACAGGTAAATCCTCCAAAGCCTACGGCATGTCTAAGTTTAATAGGTTTTGTTTTTTCCTGACAAGCACTTTAGATATCAGTGAGTTCACATGCTTTTCAAAATGGGGCTGTCACCACCTCCTTCTGTCTTCTCTTACCCAATGGCTTTTTCTCTTTAACCTCTTTCCTCTGAAAGGAAGTGATGTGAAATGATGATGCTAAAGGGTACATTGATGCTGATATCTCTGCCATAAGTCTCTGTCCTTATCCTTTAGAAGGAATTGCCAGTGACTTCTAGGGATTCAATAAAAAAAAGTGACTAAGTGGATTACTACATTGAACCTTGATTGTGGTTGGGCTTTTCACCAAATTCTATTTCCTGACTGTTTCTATGCTGTTTCTTACATTCTGATTGATGAAGAAAGGGGGCTTGGTGAAGGGCCCTCTCAGGCAGATGTGTTTTGTAGGATCTGGCCCTCATGGGAGAAATTATCTTTTCTTCAGCACTCTCTTGAGGTGAATAATTCTAAAAGAATCTCACCTGAATATTAGTTAATATACACACTCAACTTTTTCAGCATAAAAAAATCTGGCAGGCTTCCAACTCAAAACAAACTGCTTTCTTGTAGTATTTTCACTGGGCATGGAGGAAAACCCTGCAGCAGCTTTTCAGTCAGGCAGCACTACAAATACCAGTCCTATAGACTGGTTTTATTTAACATCTTAATTAGTAATCTAGAAGAAAAATAAACAGCACAGTAATGGAATTTCACAAAATACATTAAACTGGGAGGCGTAGCAAATACCTATTTGGACAGGATCGAATACAAAGGATCAAGAGAGACTTTAGAACAAGTTTTAATGCATATGGCAAATGGGATTCAACAAGCTATAGTGCTAATGGAATACTATAAATAAGTTATTAGAAGAAAAGTGGTAACAGATGTCAAATAACACATTCATTTATTTCTGTATGGCCAGCTATAGAGACGGATGACCTATGAAAGAGACACCTAAAGAGTGTTGCTAGAGAAGTGTAGGGTTAAGGTGGGAATGGGAAAATGGTTTCTGGCCAGAGGAGGATACTTTTGGAGGTGCAGGAAAACACCAGATTTTGCCACATATCAAATTAATTTTCCTTTTTGTGGCTAAATATATGTCAAATTATTTGAATTCCTATTCAGTGCAAATTATCGTGTGTCTATCTAGACATAGAATCATAGAATATCAGGGTTGGAAGGGACCTCAGGAGGTCATCTAGTCCAACCCCCTGCTCAAAGCAGGACCAATCCCCAACTAAATCATCCCAGCCAGGGCTTTGTCAAGCCTGACCTTAAAAACTTCAAAGGAAGGTGTCAAGGTTTCTCCCCCACTCTGAACTCTAGGGTACAGATGTGGGGACCTGCATGAAAAACCTCCTAAGCTTATCTTTACCAGCTTAGGTCAAAACTTCCCCAAGGTACAAAATATTCCACCCTTTGTCCTTGGATTGGCTGCTACCACCACCAAACAAATACTGGTTACTGGGGAAGAGCTGTTTGGAAACGTCTTTCCCCCCAAAATACTTCCCAAATCCTTGCACCCCACTTCCTGGACAAGGTTTGGTAAAAAGCCTCACCAATTTGCCTAGGTGACTACAGACCCAGACCCTTGGATCTTAAGAACAATGAACAATCCTCCCAACACTTGCATCCCCCCTTTTCTGGGAAATGTTGGATAAAAAGCCTCACCAATTTGCATAGGTGACTACAGACCCAAACCCTTGGATCTGAGAACAATGAAAAAGCATTCAGTTTTCTTACAAGAAGACTTTTAATAGAAATAGAAGTAAATAGAAATAAAGAAATCACCTCTGTAAAATCAGGATGGTAGATACCTTACAGGGTAATTAGATTCAAAACATAGAGAACCCCTCTAGGTAAAACCTTAAGTTACAAAAAAGATACACAGACAGAAATAGTTATTCTATTCAGCACAATTCTTTTCTCAGCCATTTAAAGAAATCATAATCTAACACATACCTAGCTAGATTACTTACTAAAAGTTCTAAGACTCCATTCCTGGTCTATCCCCGGCAAAGACAGCATATAGACAGACAGAGACCCTTTGTTTCTCTCCCTCCTCCCAGCTTTTCAAAGTATCTTGTCTCCTCATTGGTCATTTTGGTCAGGTGCCAGTGAGGTTACCTTTAGCTTCTTAACCCTTTACAGATGAGAGGAGTTTTCCCCTGGCCAGGAGGGATTTCAAAGGGGTTTACCCTTCCCTTTATATTTATGACAGAAGGAGATTCCACCACCTCCCTAGGTAACGCATTCCAGTGTTTCACCACGCTCCTATTGAAAAAGTTTTTCCTAATATCCAACCTAAACCTCCCCCACTGCAACTTGAGACAATTACTCCTCATTCTGTCATCTGCTACCACTGAGAACAGTTTAGATCCATCCTCTTTGGAACCCCCTTTCAGGTAGTTGAAAGCAGCCCCTACTAATACATCCCAAAATGCCATTGGCCTTCTTGGCAACAACGGCACACTGTTGACTCATATCCAGCTTCTTGTGCACTGTAACCCAAAGGTCCTTTTCTGCAGAATTGCTGCCTATCCATTCGGTCCCTAGTCTGTAGCGGTGCATGGGATTCTTCCATCCTAAGTACAGGACTCTGCACTTGTCCTTGTTGAACCTCATCAGATTTCTTTTGGCCCAATCCTCTGATTTTTCTAGGTCCCTCTGTATCCTATCCCTCCCCTCCAGTGTATCTACCTCTCCTTCCAGTTTAGTGTCATCCGCAAACTTGCTGAGGGTGCAATCCACACCATCCTCCAGATCATTAATGAAGATATTGAACAAAACCGGCCCGAGGGCACTCCACTTGATACTGGTTGCCAACTAGACATGGAGCCATTGATCACTACCCATTGAGCCTGCTTTCTATCCACCTTATAGTCCATTTATCCAGCCCATACTTCTTTAACTTGCTGGCAAGAATACTGTGGGAGATCATGTCAAAAGCTTTGCTAAAGTCAAGGAACAACACGTCCATTGCTTTCCCCTCATCCACAGAGCCAGTTATCTCATCACAGAAGGCAATTAGATTAGTCAGGCATGACTTGCCCTTGGTGAATCCATGCTGACTGTTCCTGATCACTTTCCTCTCCTCTAAGTGCTTCAGAAGTGATTCCTTGAGGACCTGCTCCATGATTTTTCCAGGGACTGAGGTGAGGCTGACTGGCCTGTAGTTCCCAGGATCCTCCTCCTTCCCTTTTTTAAAGATGGGCACTACATTAGCCTTTTTCCAGTCGTCTGGGACTTCCCCCGATCGCCATGAGTTTTCAAAGATAATGGTCAATGGCTCTGCAATCACATCCACCAACTCCTTTAGCACTCTCGGATGCAGCGCATCCGGCCCCATGGACTTGTGCACGTCCAGCTTTTCTAAATAATCCCAAACCACTTCTTTCTCCACAGAGGGCTGGTCACCTCCTCCCCATGCTGTGCTGCCCAGTGCAGTAGTCTGGGAGCTGACCTTGTTCGTGAAGACAGAGGCAAAAAAAGCACTGAGTACATTAGTTTTTTCCACGTCCTCTGTCACTAGGTTGCCTCCCTCATTCAGTAAGAGGCCCACGCTTTCCGTGACTTTCTTCTTGTTGCTAACATACCTGAAGAAACCCTTCTTGCTACTCTTAACATCTCTTGCTAGCTGCACCTCCAGGTGTGATTTGGCCTTCCTGATTTCACTCCTGCATGCCCGAGCAATATTTTTATACTCTTCCCTGGTATTTGTCCAGTCTTCCACTTCTTGTAAGCTTCTTTTTTGTGTTTAAGATCAGCAAGGATTTCACTGTTAAGCCAAGCTGGTCGCCTGCCATATTTACTATTCTTTCTACACATCGGGATGGTTTGTCCCTGTAACCTCAATAAGGATTCTTTAAAATACAGCCAGCTCTCCTGACTCCTTTCCCCTCACGTTATTCTCCATGGGGATCCTGGCCATCAGTTCCCTGAGGTTGTCAAAGTCTGTTTTTCTGAAGTCCAGGGTCTGTATTCTGCTGCTCTCCTTTCTTCCCTGTGTCAGGATCCAGAACTCGACCATCTCATGGACACTGCCTCCCAGGTTCCCATCCACTTTTGCTTCCCCTACTAATTCTTCACGGTTTGTGAGCAGCAGGTCAAGAAGAGCTCTGCTCCTACTTGCAGCAGGAAATTGTCCCCTACACTTTCCAAAAACTTCCTGGATTGTCTGTGCACCGCTGTATTGCTCTCCCAGCAAATATCAGGGTGATTGAAGTCTCACATGAGAACCAGGGCCTGCGATCTAGTAACTTCCGTTAGTTGCCGGAAGAAAGCCTCGTCCACCTCATCCCCCTGGTCCGGTGGTCTATAGTAGACTCCTATCACGGCATCACCTTTGTTGCTCACACTTCTAAACTTAGCCCAGAGACTCTCAGGTTTTTCTGCAGTTTCATACCGGAGCTCTGAGCAGTCATACTGCTCTCTTACATACAATGCAACTCCCCCTCCTTTTCTGCCCTGCCTGTCCTTCCTGAACAGTTTATATCCATCCATGACAGTACTCCAGTTATGTGAGTTATCCCACCAAGTCTCTGTTATTCCAATCACATCATAATTCCTTGACTGTGCCAGGACTTCCAGTTCTCCTTGCTTGTTTCCCAAGCTTCTTGAATTTGTATATAGGCACTTGAGATAACTCGCTGATCGTCCCGGTTTCTCAGTATGAGGCAGGAGCCCGCCCCTCTCGTGCTCTCCTGCTCGTGCTTCTTCCCGGTATCCCACATCCCCACTTACATCACCATTGACTTTGTAGTGTTTTACAAAGGCGGGTAATATCACCCCAGTTTTGAAGATGGGGAAATTGAAGCACAGAAAGATTAAGTGACTTCCCAATGTTTTAAAAAAAAGGGCAAGCCATTGATAGATCTGGGAGCATGCTGCCTTTATTACAGAGGTGAAAATACATACAAAAATAAGAATGGTGTGCTATTCTTGATCTCCTACAATATTGCAATGGTTAAATATTATTCTCCCAGTGGAGCAACTTCAAGGACTGTAGCAAAAAAAAGTTTGTTTCAAATAACTGTTTTGCCAAAGTCCGCCAACTAACAGCAGCAAACAACCCTTACTCTGTTTCCAGTCTGATAACAAGTCTCACCAGTTGGCAGTTTGTTGTCTTTCCTGCTGTCTAGCCTGACTGAAAGAGCACTTGATTATTTAGAAGGCAGTAACAGGCATAAGCATGTAGCAGCTGCTGCTGCTTCCACTTTCTTTTCAACAGAAAAATAGAAAAGCAGCTGGAAAAGGAGTGGTGGGGATTCCCTTCTCTCCATACTCTGTGTCCTTCAAATTTCTAATGGGCTTGTTTAAATGGCGGAGAATCAATGCATTTGCCACTTGTCCAGGGCAGCGTTCATCCTAAAATCGACAAAGAAAGAGAGAGAGAAATTCTCCCTTCCTGGTCATTCTCTTTTCCCCCCTGGTGGCCTTCAGCTATAGGTATTAATAATAATAGTTGTTGTTATTCATTTTCTTGTGAGGTCCAAGAGGAGGTAGGGAGTGAGGGAGAGGAACCGACAAGACAGGTGCCAAACCTAAATAATCTAATTTGTGTAACTTTGTATTATGTCCAGTGAAGGCAAGGGAAGTTGAGGGAACTCAGTATCTCACAGAAACAGGCCTTTATGAAGCTTTTTAGGCAGGGAGTTTATCATCTTGTATTTGTTTATAAAGTCCCGCATACACGTATGGAATTGTGGAATAACCCATCATTAAAAAACAGATTGGATCATCTGGTTCGGTGCAAATGAGTGCTGATGAAGTACCAAGAGTCTGCCCATTTCTAAAACCAAACTCAAAATATCTGTGAAATGAGGATAATATTTAGATTTGGCATGAAAACTGTGAAGTCTTTGGGGCAGGAATTGTCTTATTTGTTAGTTGTCCATGCAGCTTCTAGCACAGTGCGGGTCCTGATCCTTGACTGGAGTTCCTTGGTGGGGGCTTGACTCACAGAAGTAGTGTGAAGTTGACTCAATGATAAAGGGCTATGGAAGTGTTAAGAGGTGTTATGAGATGCTGCTGCTATGCTCTTAGAGAAAGAGAAATGCCAAAATATTCCATGTGGAATTTCCAGGAATCAGAAAGCACCAAAAATCTCGAGGACGCTTCCTTTCTTGAAATTATTCTCCAAACTATGCAGATTCATTAGTTTTCAGAAAAGCTTTAAGGAAATATCAACTATAGCCTGATTCTCAACTGGTGTAAATCAGCATGGCTTCATTTACTTCAGGTGGGCTAGGCCTATTTACATCAGCTGAGGATCTGACTCCATAATTTTTGTGTTTGTCTGACTCTTAACCAAACTATTCACAACTCTCCTTTCACAATTATCAGGTTCCTTTTCCAGTTTGTTAGCTGATATGACAGGCAATGACTTCAGTGAATGATCTAGCCTTTGCTTCTCTGCTCTCTTTATAATATATTCTTGAAATCCAAAATCAAAAGTTTTTTAATGATGTTTTTTAGCATCTCTGTAGTTTTTGTGCAAAAATCCCTTCTCTCCAGCATAATACGGACTTTAGCTGGGCAATCCATTTTAGCAATGGTTTAAATCAAAGGTACATTCTTGTTTAACTTGCTCCTACAGAATCCATTTTAGCTCTTGTACTGCTGGTTCTCAGTGTGAAAGAATCTATTAGACTGTCCATTTCTTGGAGAGCTTTAAATGTTGTTTTTAGATTTATACCAGCAGTATTTTACCAATAAGCCCCTTCATCTTCACCACTAGAATGATTTTCAATGGACATCCAGTGAGGTTTCATAGTAAGCAGTTTCCTTTAGCTTTTTTCTCCCTAGGGAAGAGTGTATTGAACGGCTGGAAGTGTCGGTAACTGCATTAGCTGAAACCATTTTAGTTGCTGCAGCCCTAGGCATATATTGCCCTTACTCATTTTCCTCTTCCTCGCTGCTTCTCCAAAAGTCAGGGAGCCAGAGCAACTTCCTGTAACCAAGTAGGTCATAAAACAGATTATGGACCAATAATCTGCTAGTGTAAATGGGCACATTTCCATAGATGTCAGTGGGGTTTCACCATTTAAAGCAGCAGAAAATTTGGTGCCATATATGTACAATAAACAGAACTGAAAGAGAACAGTGAAGCCAAGAAACGGAAGGGAAACATGAGGGTCTAAGGGCATTTGTGGCATCCTACATTGTTTTAGCATAACTGCACTGAAGTTGAAAAGAACAAGAAGCAGGGCCCTGGCTAGATGCAGACATGGGTAATGCGTGGTCCCATAAGCATCTCAACTCCAGAAGCTCCTCAATTAATCAATATTTAACTAATAAAGACCAGGATGAGACCAAATGTGTGTGGGGGGAGGAATTATTCCACATCAACCTACTGAGGATTTCTTATCTTCCACTGAAGTATCTGATATTGACCACTGTCAGAGACAGGTTACTGAGTTAGATGCATCTTGGGTCTAACCCAGGATGGCCATGCAAATTGCCATGTGCTGGACAAAGCTGTCACTCCTGATGATAATATTAAGGAATTTGCTAATATGTTTGCCTGGAAATGTGAAGAACCAGTCTTTCTCCAGGAAATGGACAAATTTGATGGTAACTTGTCACTAATTACTTGTTACTGTTTAGTTTAGTTCATTTTTTGTTAATATAGATGTGTGCAGTGTCTAAAAACATATTAATCAGTTGGTGAGAGACATTTTGCAACAGAATACCAATTTTGTCAATTAGTTGAAGCATAAGAAATGACTAGTTAGGGAGAATCCATACCCTTTTGTTTTGGTGTGTTTTTCAGGTTGTGTGAGGATTTAAATTCAGAGCAGTGGATGCCCAACTCACCATGTTACTCAAAAGGTATCACAGGTTATTCCTTGAGGTACGCTTGCTGCTTCTATTCCTACCCAGCCCCTACTATCTTGAAAAAAAGAAAATCAAGCTTTTAAATATTTGAATTATATCAAACATGATGGGATACTTGGTTGGTAGAGTGATGTAGACTTAAAACTCCTGCTGGCCTTGAACATAAGATACTTTAATACTGAGACCAATGTACCTAACAGATGTGCAGACATTTCTAATCCTTTTATAGGTTCTATCTCCTGCATACCAGCATGGATCATCATCTCAGTAAAGTTAGTTATTTAATGCCAGGGATAATGGGTTATCAGTCTGCAGAGTTACTTTCATAACTGGTGATTTTACTGTTTCTTGGGAATAAAGGAACAAAAAGTGGTATAGTCTGGTATTCTCTGCCTTATTTTTCATAGCATCCAAAAATGTGAGGTCATGCAATTCCCATGGTGACTATTTTATTAAAGAGAGTAGTGCAAAGTTTTCCCAAAAATATTGTAGCCATATTCCTCTTTTCATACTGTGGTGAAATGTGCCTTGCTCATTCTGTGGACAATCCCTAAGAAAACAGAACTCTTCTGTATTCTATGGACAATCCCTAAGAAAACAGAACTCTTCTGTATGAGAATGCTTAGAAGTGGAGCACTATCCTTCAGTATATTCTCTGTGACTTGAAGGACGAGTTTGGAATGGAAAGTATCGATTCATTTCCCTCTTATCTTCACATTTGTAATCTTCATTTATTCTGGGGGACGGGGGTTCCCTTCGATTTGACACAAATTTTGTTGTTCATTCCACTGGGCAGTGAAATGATAAGCAGGAGATTATATGACTCACAGATACACCCTGACACAATTTCTCCCCAGCTTCTTCCTTGCTTCTGAGGAATAATAATTCCCCTACCCCTCCCATCTGCTGTGGGGAGGGAGTATTACTCTTATGCGCCAGGACCCAATGGCTGCGTAACTCACTTAGGAGATATGAGGGGGCGGGGGCAGGATTCTTACTCCCTCATAGTGGTGCATTGGCCAAATATCAGTCTAAATCAAAGCTGCTTCTTAGTTATTCCTGTATGTAGTGTATTCAGGTGCAGTTTCTATATAGCAGTATGAAAATTAGTTTCTCTTAAGTTAATAAAAAGTAAATCCTTAGCTAGACACGAATATAAAATAATGTTCCTTTGGTGTCCTAGCTCAGGGCAAATCCTTCCATCCTTATCCACATTGAGTGATACCCTACCCCATGAGTAGCTTGGAATCATTGGAACGAACTGGGAGTAAAGTATGCTACACAACAGGAGAAAAGGCAGCAGAATCTGACCCTGTATTTGTAAAATGCAAGTCATTTTAGAACAGGGGTTCTCAAACTAGGGGTTGTGATCCCTCAGGGGGTCGTAAGGATATTAGGTAGGGGGGTTGCGAGCTGTCAGCTTCCGCCTCCAAACTCCACTTTGCCTCCAGCATTTATAATAGTGTTAAATGTAAAAAAGTGTTTTTCATTTATAAGAGGGGTTGCACTCAGAGGCTTGCTGTGTGAAAGGGGTCACCAGGACAAATGTTTGAGAACCACTGTTTTAGAAGAAAAGGAAACCTGTATAGTGCTACTTGCATACTTATTTCAATGAATAAATGGTTGTTTAAAATAAATATATCAGTTTCAGCATACTCTAGCCCATGAAATAAACAGGACAGAAGTTTTAAAGGTTCAAAAAATTGTGTTTCTAACAGGTAAAGAATTTAAGTTGCCATTCATTGTTTATGAATACCAAACCTATTTTAATATAATTTCTGCAAACAGCATTGTGTGGATTTTTGTGTCCCCTGGGCTATCTTCCCTCATTAACTTATGTCCTAAAATTCATTCATCTCTGTATGGCAAGCTGTCAAATGGTTATGTAAACTCCAGTAGGTAGAACAAGTCTTTTAGTTTCAGAGGAACAGCCGTGTTAGTCTGTATTCGCAAAAAGAAAAGGAGTACTTGTGGCACTTTAGAGACTAACCAATTTATTTGAGCATGAGCTTTCGTGAGCTACAGCTCACTTCATCAGATGTTTACCGTGGAAACTGCAGCAGACTTTATATACACACAGAGAATATGAAACAATACCTCCTCCCACCCCACTGTCCTGCTGGTAATAGCTTATCTAAAGTGATCAACAGGTGGGCCATTTCCAGCACAAATCCAGGTTTTCTCACCCTCCACCCCCCCACACAAATTCACTCTCCTGCTGGTGCTAGCCCATCCAAAGTGACAACTCTTTACATAATCAAGTCGGGCTATTTCCTGCATAGATCAAGGTTTTCTCACATCCCCCCCACCCCCATACACACACAAACTCACTCTCCTGCTGGTAATAGCTCATCTAAACTGACCACTCTTCAGGTTTAAATCCAAGTTAAACCAGAACATCTGGGGGGGGGGGGGTAGGAAAAAACAAGAGGAAACAGGCTACCTTGCATAATGACTTAGCCACTCCCAGTCTCTATTTAAGCCTAAATTAATAGTATCCAATTTGCAAATGAATTCCAATTCAGCAGTTTCTCGCTGGAGTCTGGATTTGAAGTTTTTTTGTTTTAAGATAGCGACCTTCATGTCTGTGATTGCGTGACCAGAGAGATTGAAGTGTTCTCCGACTGGTTTATGAATGTTATAATTCTTGACATCTGATTTGTGTCCATTTATTCTTTTACGTAGAGACTGTCCAGTTTGACCAATGTACATGGCAGAGGGGCATTGCTGGCACATGATGGCATATATCACATTGGTGGATGTGCAGGTGAACGAGCCTCTGATAGTGTGGCTGATGTTATTAGGCCCTGTGATGGTGTCCCCTGAATAGATATGTGGGCACAATTGGCAACGGGCTTTGTTGCAAGGATAAGTTCCTGGGTTAGTGGTTCTGTTGTGTGGTATGTGGTTGTTGGTGAGTATTTGCTTCAGGTTGCGGGGCTGTCTGTAGGCAAGGACTGGCCTGTCTCCCAAGACTTGTGAGAGTGTTGGGTCATCCTTTAGGATAGGTTGTAGATCCTTAATAATGCGTTGGAGGGGTTTTAGTTGGGGGCTGAAGGTGACCGCTAGTGGCGTTCTGTTATTTTCTTTGTTAGGCCTGTCCTGTAGTAGGTAACTTCTGGGAACTCTTCTGGCTCTATCAATCTGTTTCTTTACTTCTGCAGGTGGGTATTGTAGTTGTAAGAAAGCTTGACAGAGATCTTGTAGGTGTTTGTCTCTGTCTGAGGGGTTGGAGCAAATGCGGTTGTATCGCAGAGCTTGGCTGTAGACGATGGATCGTGTGGTGTGGTCAGGGTGAAAGCTGGAGGCATGCAGGTAGGAATAGCGGTCAGTAGGTTTCCGGTATAGGGTGGTGTTTATGTGGCCATTGTTAATTAGCACTGTAGTGTCCAGGAAGTGGATCTCTTGTGTGGACTGGACCAGGCTGAGGTTGGTGGTGGGATGGAAATTGTTGAAATCATGGTGGAATTCCTCAAGGGCTTCTTTTCCATGGGTCCAGATGATGAAGATGTCATCAATATAGCGCAAGTAGAGTAGGGGCTTTAGGGGACGAGAGCTGAGGAAGCGTTGTTCTAAATCAGCCATAAAAATGTTGGCATACTGTGGGGCCATGCGGGTACCCATAGCAGTGCCGCTGATCTGAAGGTATACATTGTCCCCAAATGTGAAATAGTTATGGGTAAGGACAAAGTCACAAAGTTCAGCCACCAGGTTAGCCGTGACATTATCGGGGATAGTGTTCTTGACGGCTTGTAGTCCATCTTTGTGTGGAATGTTGGTGTAGAGGGCTTCTACATCCATAGTAGCCAGGATGGTGTTATCAGGAAGATCACCGATGGATTGAAGTTTCCTCAGGAAGTCAGTGGTGTCTCGAAGGTAGCTGGGAGTGCTGATAGCGTAGGGCCTGAGGAGGGAGTCTACATAGCCAGACAATCCTGCTGTCAGGGTGCCAATGCCTGAGATGATGGGGCGCCCAGGATTTCCAGGTTTATGGATCTTGGGTAGTAGATAGAATATCCCAGGTCGGGGTTCCAGGGGTGTGTCTGTGCGGATTTGATCTTGTGCTTTTTCAGGAAGTTTCTTGAGCAAATGCTGTAGTTGCTTTTGATAACTCTCAGTGGGATCATAGGGTAATGGCTTGTAGAAACTCGTGTTGGAGAGTTGGAGAGTCTTTTAGTGGCACTCATGACTCTGCAGATAGGCTCTCACCTTGCTTATCGGCAACCTGAGGCAAGCTAAAAGGCCACACATTTGCCGCAGCAAAAATGAAGACTCAAAATTGCTTTTCCACAGCAGACTTAAGTAGAGATAGACCAGGGTGCTGCAGGATTAAGTTCTGCTGCTTCCATGCATACTTCTGGATAATGTATTTGGGGAATATCAGATCTGTAATAACCTGGAGACATTAAGAAGGATTTATGCACGTTCAGGCATGCATACAGAATTCATACTAATACCTTTATGTGCACACTCATAGAATGGTAACAGGTTGCAAGTTATTAGTGGAATAAATGAAACTGGTGCTTCTACCATGTGTTGTCAGCTTCTCTATAATTTAAAGCTAGAACATTAATGTACAAAACTGGTTGGTAATTACAATAAACATTGATAAAATGCTTGTATTCTCCAGCACGCACATAATCTTTCTTTAAAAAAAAAAGAATTTGTCTGTTTGGAATCTTTCATCATGTCAAATGATGATTTAAAGTTCACATTTCATGGCGAAATGGTTTCTAAATGGAGATTCGATCTAGACTGCCAAAGTTGGCAAGAGACAGACTATTGTAAGCGGAGATTCAGTGGAAGGATTGAATCCATTTCAGTGTTGCTGTTGCTTATTGCTGAATTCCTGATACATTATTAGACAGTTTTACAGATGTTTCATTACTTCAGGCTTAAAAGAAAACTAGGGTTATCAAGCGATTAAAAAAATTAATCTCAATTAATTGTGCGATTATTTGCGCTGTTAAACAATAATAGAATACCACTTTAAATATTTTTGGATGTTTTCTACATTTTCAAATATATTGATTTAAATTATAACACAGAATAAAGAGTATACAGTGCTCACTTTATATTTTTATTACAAATATTTGCACTGTAGAAAAACAAAAGAAATCGTATTTTTCATTTCACCTAATACAAGTACTGTAGTGCAATTTTTTTATCATGAAAGTTGAACTTACAAATGTAGAATTATGTACAAAAAAACCTCTGCATTCAAAAATAAAACAATGTAAAACTTTAGAGCCTACAAGTGCAATCAGTCCTACTTCTTGTTCAGCCAATCGCTCAGACCAACAAGTTTGTTTACATTTGCAGAAGATAATGCTGCCCACTTCTGGTTTACAATGTCACCTGAAAGTGAGAACAGGCGTTTCATTGGCACTGTTGTAGCCGGCGTCGCAAGATATTTACATGCCAGGTGCGCTAAAGATTCATGTCCCTTCATGCTGCAACCACCATTCCAAAGGACAAGCGTCCGTGCTGATGAGGGGTTTGCTCAATAACTATCCAAAGCAGTGCAAATTGACATGTGTTCATTTTCATCGTCTGAGTCAGATCCCACCAGCAGAAGGTTGATTTTCTTTTTTAGTGGTTTGGATTATGTAGTTTCCACATCAGAGTGTTGCTCTTTTAAGATTTCTGAAAGCATGCTCCACACCTCATTCCTCTCAGATTTTGGATGGCACTTCAGACTCTTAAATCTTGGGTTGAGTGCTGTAGCTATCTTTAGAAATTTCACATTGATATCATCTTTGCATTCTGTCAAATTTGCAATGAAAGTGTTCTTAAAGTGAACAACATGTGCTGGGTCATCATCTGAGACTGCTGTAACAGGAAATATATGGCAGAATGCGGGTAAAACAGAGCAGGACACAATTTTCCTCCAAGGAGTTCAGTCACAAATTTAATTAATGCATTATTTTTTTAATGGCAGGTTTCAAAGTAGCAGCCTTGTTAGTCTGTATTCGCAAAAAGAAAAGGAGTACTTGTGGCACCTTAGGGACTAACAAATATATGTGAGCATAAGCTGTAGCTCACGAAAGCTTATGCTCAAATAAATTGGTTAGTCTCTAAGGTGCCACCAGTACTCCTTTTATTTTTTTAATGAGCATCTTCAGCATGGAAGCATGTCCTCTGGAATGATGGCCAAAGCATGAAGAGGCAAATGAATCTTTAGCGCATCTGGTGCATAAATATCTTGTGACGTCAGCTACAGCAGTGCCATGCAAACTCCTGTTCTCACTTTCAGGTGACATTGTAATTAAGAAGTGGACAGCATTATCTCCTGTAAATGTAAACAAACTTGTTTCTCTTAGCGATTGGCTGAACAAGAAATAGGACTGAGTGGGTTTTAGGCTCTAAAGTCTTACATTACTTTGTTTTTGAGTGCAGTGATGTAACAAAAAAAAACCCTACATTTGTAAATTGCACTTTCACGATAAAGAGATTGCACTACTGTACTTGTATGAGGTGAATTGAAAAATACTATTTCTTTTATCATTTTTACAGTGCAAATATTTGTAATCAAAAATAATATAAAGTGAGCACTGTACACTTTGTATTCTGTGTTGTAATTGAAATAGATATATTTGAAAATGTAGAAAAACATCGAAAATATTTAATAAATTTTGATTGGTATTCTCTTGTTTAACAGTGTGATTAATTATGATTTATTTTTTAATTGCGATTAATTTTTTTGAGTTAATGTCATGAGTTAATTGCGATTAATCGATAGCCTTAACAAAAACCCTTTTCCTTCCAACTCAATATTGGGTAGAGGAAGTTGAAAGTAGTAATCTGTTTTTTCTGCGTAAATGTTTCTGTATTTTAAAATCTATCTTTCAAAACCATGATCATTTATCTCCATGATGTGATGGAGAAGTTTCAAGACAGGTAACATTCAGCATGTCAGAAGGGCCATATGCAACAATTCTTCTCAAGGATATACGATGATCTTTTGAATGTCCTTTCTTTTCATGATATCACAATTATAGATCATTATATGCTTACAGTTGTGAGTTATCAAGTAGTCAAACTTTTCATCCTTTCCACTGTAATCACTGGAGAACGTAGATCTCTGCCATCTTATTTCCCATAGTACTGATGGGCTGATCAGTGAAGTCTTTTTACTTAAAAGACCTAATATAGTCCAGAACACACCTGTTTAAAAATGCTCCATAATACACTGAAAGTCTATTTTGGTGTTACTGTCATGCAGGTAATCTCCTACAGCTTTTACAAACTTCTTTCTATGTTTCATAAATGCTGGCTGGTAATGAGACTGTTACTCCAGACCCGTTGAACTTACTCTGAAGGTTGAACAGGCCCCAAAGTATAATTCCCAATCATTCAAGGGTTTCTTTGTCAGTTTTGTTACTAATAGCCCAGCAACTCTGTGACCATGAGTCTGATTATCAGGAATGGCTAAAACTTTAATTCCCTTATATTAATCTTTTTGATGTATGACATGAGCAACACTGGCAAATACTGCCAGTAGCTGTCAGATTATATATGCACTATGAATGTAGTCAGTTTAAGTGTAGGACTGCATCTTTCTGAAGATCTTAGCATCATGTATTCCAATTCAATTTATTTTTATATCTCATTTTTCACACACAGTTTCTGAAATGCTCAACAGCGAGAGATAGAATAATGAGATGATGCTTTACAGAATTGTGGAAAGTGACTTGCATACAGATAGCAAGGCAGAATGAGAAAGGCAGAGATGGACTTGAGCAAAATAAGACAGAACTGTAACTTAAAAGCAGCAGTAACACAAGTAAGCATTCTTGCAAACTATTTACATAATTATGCAAGAAAGAGAAGAGAAAATGTGAGAATGGTATATTGGTTTATTATCAGTCATGGGCTAAATCAAAGAATATTATTAAAGGTGGGCTTCAGAGAGAGAGGTTGAGTAAGTAGCTTGAAGGAATGGGGAAATAAAAGAAGGTACAAAAGGGGATGGGAGCGGGTAAAGGGAATTTCAGTAGCCAACTTGGAAACAGATAGAAGCATGAATAAGAATTTCTGTAATGTTCTGGAGAGAGTGGTAAGCCAACTTTCAGACAAGGGAGGGGAAAGGGAAATACAGGGTTAAAGGTGTCTTAGGCTTCTGGTATCTGGAGGTGTAAAATTGAGGTCTTAATTGAGGAGAGTGACAACAGAATTGAAGAGTTGGGGCAGAGAACTTTTCACCCAGAAAAAAACAAAAAACCTTCAGTCTTTGAACCAGTCTGTAGTAAAACCAATATTCTGTACCCAGGTGCCAACAGAGTAAAGACAGTGAAATATACAGGGAATCGAGAGATAAGATAGTGAGTCAGAGAACTGCAAAGCTGTATGTTAACTGCATAAAAGTAACAAGCAAGGTTGCAACCACAGTAATAGTGAGAAGATGTCCTAGAGGAAGAAGATAGATGGAGAAGAAAATAAAGCCAAATAAAGTCAAGGGCACAGAGTCTTAAGCTGTGGGGAGCAGAGAAGATATAAAGCCTGAAAGGTATGAAAAAGGCTTTAGCTGGGAGAGGAGATCACCAAAGAAGCTGTCTCCGTGCGTGCAGTGTTCAAGAAGGACAGAATAAATAATCAAAATTGTCATACAGCTAAAATAGCCGAAGAGAGAATGATCCAAGACCAGTGTAAAAAAGCAGGTCCTTGATCACCTGAAGGAGAGCAGAAATGTGAAAGAGTCAAAAGCTCATGTGAGAGCAGTCAGAGAGGCTGAGCTAGGGGAGAGAGTCAGAAAGCTTGAGAGTCCACCTTCCCTAGACCATACCAAGGAATAATCACTGAGAGAGGAGATGGTGAGTAGCAACCAAAGAGGGGTGTTTTCAGGTGGTTGTGATTTTTCTCCTCATCACATGGAGCTGACTAGGGCAGTAATGTAAGAAACAAAGTTAGGGAAGCAGGAAATGACCCATGAGATTGAGGAGGGGAGTTTAATGAGAAGGTCAGACCTGTGGTAGCAGTAAGTGGGGGAAGGAATCAGTTCAAAACGATAGTGACAATTCTTAATACCTTAAGGTGTGAAAATGAAAAAAAAAATCAAACACTGCCCCCCAAAATCCTTAATGTGCTAAATTCATCCCTGCTGTAACTCCATTAATTTCTTTAATGAATGATCCAAGGTCTGTACGTTTTATACTGGTGACGTCGCATCTTATTTGGCCTAAAGCAGGAAAGTAAAATTGTTTCTCTTCTAATGTAGCACAGTTGAATATTTGATGTATCTTCTACTGGAAGATTATATCCTAATGGGTGCAATTGATAAACTAGGAAGTCGTCTTCTCCTTCTAGCCATTAAGATTCATACCGTCTCTCTATCCATGAAGGATAATGATGGTTCCCCTTTCACTTTGTCAGTTGACTCTCAGGTTCTGTCTACACTAGTGTGTATTGTGTGTTTGTTTTTTGGCAGAATTTTGCCACCACTGCTGTCACTAGAACAACTCTGTCGGTGGCAACAATGAACAGTGAGAGCCAAATGGTAGAATAGGCTTCACTGCAAGCATGTCATTTGGACCTGCTTGGATTTTCACAAATTCTTGCAAAAAAATCTTAGTGTCTGGCAGAAAAGAACAATTCACTGTTAAGGTTTTGTGATTTGACACACTTACATTAAAATGCTCTGCCATAGTTTCAGAGTAACTGCACCTGTATTTCCCCCTCTGTGGTCCCACGAGGATACGCACTTAAAGGCTTCCAGCTCCTAGCTGTCACCTGTCCTGGGTGGAGACTCATGTCTTGCTTCCTCTTAACTAGGGTTCTTAAGGCTGCACAGCTCTCTGATCTACACTGTGATAGCCCCAGCAAGCCAGACTGCTGAAGGCTATATCTACATTTACGGTAGTGTGCAGAATATGTACACTGCATGCCCCCCTAGCATGGGTATAAATACCAGTCTAGATGGTGACACATTGCTTAGGTGAGTAGAGTAAAGATATCCCAGAATCTTAGAGTATATACCCTACACAACTCTCTCTCCCGGAGCCTTTCCGTGCTGCAATGAAAGACCCTGGTAGCGGGGTTGCAGCAGGGAAAGGCTCTGGCAGTAGGTGCCATGTGTAACTATGCACTGCACTGTAGATGCAGTCTGTTTTTCACTGTGGGAAGTAGCTCCACATAACCTACACGCCACCCCTGTGTAGATGAGGCGTAAAAGACCGAGCCTGTGCTTTGTTTTCTGTCTCAGGTCTACGACCAGTATAATGCCAGCAGTTAAGTTACCACACAGCTCCTTCTAAGCAAGCACGTTTATTCTTCAGCTAAAAGTACTACAGAGAAACATGTAAAAACAATAAAATAACCTACACATGCTAAAAAGCTCTCCGAAGTTCACCCCCAACTTCCACATACGGGTTTGGTGGGTGTCTGTCCTTCAAACCCCACAACTGGGTTTTTTCTGTGCTTACAAGTTAATATTAGGCTTCAGATCAGGAACCAGAATGAAGGCTCCGAGTCAGTTTAAGCTCAAGCTATTTATCCAAAAGTCCTTTTTTTGTCTGTTGATCTCTGGAAAATGCAGTTTGAATGAGAATATGGTGAGCCTCCTGAGGAGATGGTACCTCTCTGGAGGTGTCATAACCTGAGTGATTTGCCTTAATCATCCCCTACTGTTTTTACTTCCTGGAGGAGTTATGGTAATTATTTATTGTTTAACTTTTTATGAATGACCTTGGCACAAAAAGCCGGAGTGGGCTAGCGAAATTTGCTGACCTAAAGTTGGGAGGCATTGTCAGTACGGAGGAGGATCAGAACATTACACAGGAAAATGCAAGTGACCTTGAAGACAAGAGTGACATAAATGAGATAAAATTCAATAGTGCAAAGTACACTTAGGGTCTAATAATAAGAACTTATGCTACAAACTTAGGGCTCCTCAGTTGGAAGCAACAGAGGAGAAGAGACACCTGGGTATGTGCATCAATCACGAGATAACTTTGAGCTGCCAATGTGATGCAGCTGTGAAAAAGGCAAATGTGATACTAGGCTGTATTAGGCAAGGCATTTCTGGTACAGATAGAGCAGTATTAATGCCATTGTACAAGGCACTGGTCAGACCTCGTTTGCAATACTGTGTACCGTTCTGGTTACCCATGTTCAAAAAAGATGAATTCAAATGGGAACAGGTGCAGAGAAGAGCTACTAGGATGATCAGGGGAATAGAGGGCCTGCCTTATGAGAGGAGACTGGAAGAGCTTTGCTTGTTTAGTCTAGCAAAAGAGAGACTGAGGCAGATATTATTGCTTTCTATAAATTTATTAGGGGAGTAAATACCAGGTAGGACAAAGAGCTATTTAAGCTAAAGGACAATGTTGGCACAAGAACAAATGGATATGAATTGGCCATGAACAAATTCAGACCAGAAATTAGAAGAAGGTTTCTAGCTATCAGAGGGGAGAGGTTCTGGAGCAGCCTCACAATTGGAGCTGTGCGGGCAAACAACTTAATTCATTTTAAGAGACAGCTGGACAAATGTATGAGTGTGGTTGTATAACAGGGATGCTTGTGATGGTGGTGGGCAAGGCTCAACAGCCCTGGTTTATGTCTTATGTTCCTAAAGCTCATGCTTCAGGGTTTCATCCAACCACTGGCAGAGGTCAGGAAGGGACTCTCCCCTCACCATGTATTCTGGGAATGTTTTTTTAATCTCCTTCCACTGAAGCATCAGTGATGGCCATGGAATATTTGGAGGGGTGGGCTGAGGCTGTGAGGTGATATGGACCATTTTCTCTCTTGGGTGCTTGGTTGTCTGGTTCTTGCTCACATGCTCAGGATCTAATTGATCGTCATATGTGGGGTTGGGAAGGAATTTTCCCCCAAGTCATATTGGCAGTGACCTTGGGCTGGGGATTACTTTCCTCTGCAGTGTGTGGGTGTGGAATACTTGCCAGTATTATCTGGGCATATTTCACTAAATCATTTCCTTGTCATTGTCGGGGGCAAGGGCTTTGAGTATTGGTGCACCTTGGTCCTTCATATTCTCTGCCTGTGGCATGTAGTAGTCTAGCCTCTTGTGGGCTGTAATACCATTGATCTAATTTTGGTTGTTGGGTTTAGTGTGCAGGTGCTGGGTGGTGTGGATGCACTGTGGTATCCAGAGGTCAGACTAGATGATCTGGTGGTCCCTTCTGCCCTTAAACTCTGACTCGATAAATCCATCTCAGCTGTGAAGTGCATACAATCCCTGGCTCAGAATGATACATAAACCATTCATATACTTAATACAATATGGTCTCCCAAAGGTACTGCAGAATGTTGTCCTGACACACACTCATTTTTGCTTCCTGCCCCATAATCTTTATTTTCTTTCAGTTAAGCACTTTGATTTGCTCATCAAGTCTCTCCAGGGAGGACATCCTTCAGTATTTCACATAAGCAAGAGATAAGTCTGCCTTTCTTCATTTGGGGCTTTTTGAAGCTGCCCATGGGTATCTGTGAAATCATTCAGCCACTAAGCATCAGTTATACCTCATTGCTGGGCAGTGAGGTGGATTTCACCCAGCAGAGAGGGTCTGGCTAAGGATGTCTTCATAACAACCTTTGCTCAGCCACTCTTCTCTCCTGTATGTATCACATTTATCACACTGCAATGAGAAGTGGCTGTGAAAATTAATAGGTTTTGATATTGGTTCCTCTGACTGGCATGTGCTATACTGGTATAAGCCCAGTTATACTGATAAAACTCCATCTACACTAAAGCTTTTACCAGCATCTTTCTGCCAATGAAAAATCACATCCCTGACTGATATAGCTGTGCCAATAAAACTTTTAAGTGCAGACCAAGCCATAGATGTAAGCATGCATAATATATTTTTAGCCATGACAGCAATTGCTCTTATGGAGAATAATATCAGGAAAATAACTGTGGCTACATATTCAAAGGTGAGGTTGGGTGCCCCCTTTTTTGGGTACCAAACTCAAGACACCTTAAGGGGGCCTGATGTTCAGGGGGGTGGATATTCCACCCTTACTGAAAATTAGGACCTTTAAGAGTGTCCAGTTGGATACCCAAAATTTGAAGCAACCAGAATCATTTGTGTCTTTAATGTATTTTAAGTGTCTTTAATTTGATGCATATTTTATCCTTTCTCAGGAGGAGGGAGGAAGATTCTCTAGTTTTGCTCTTCATTCCCCTCTCATATCTGTTCTGTTTCTCTCAACTGGAAACAGACCCAGCACCACATGACCAGAAAGGTCTCTATGGACTACTACCAAAGCTCTGTAAAATGTAATTTTGGGATCTCTGCACTTGTCCAATCAAATTGTTAGACAAAACAAGACATGCAGGTAATGCACATAAGTTACCCCACTAAGTGACCAACACTCCATTGTCCGCCATGGTTGCATCAGCAGTTTTCATAGACAGTGGTAGTGATTCCATGCAGATGATAGTTTGAGGTGCTTCAGAGATGGTGTGCCAGGAGATTTATTCAGCTGTTGATTTTGGATAAAAAGCAGATGTCAAGTAATGCAATTTCATGTAATCTCTGTTCAAAAGCTATCCAGGAAAGATGCAGCAATTCTCAGTAAGTGCACAAGTAGGAGAGGAAAATCAGTCAAGTTATAATACATGGCTCTCTCAGGCCTGGATGTCTGTGCAAGCAAAGGAAGAATATGGAAATCCCTTTCCAAAAAATGGGTATATGTTGCTTTGTCCTGTTATCTGTTCAGACTTGGGTTTCAAGAGTGCCTTTATGTAGTTCTGGTGAGATGTGTAACATGTTCACCACACATTGCCTTTACTACACATCCTAAAACATGCAGAAGTATTTTGAATACTTACTTTAACGTTGAGAATAAAATTTTACAGTATCTAATTACAGCAAAAGGCATTGTATTCCTAACATGCCTTCATATAAATTAACTAGCTGGAAATCTTTATATGCCACACTTGTATTTTTTTCATGGATGCATCTGAGTTTGATGTAGCACTATAGTATAATTAGGAAGATAACTGGAAATGCTAATATATTACCTAGTCATAAAAAATCAAACTATTAATATTGTTACACTAAAAAACACGACCCTCAACATGTAAGACTCGACATAAATTATTATTGTTTATACAGACCTCCCACCAGTCTGTTAAGTGCAATGTGCCACTCTGCTTATAGTCAAGCTGCTTGAGACAAATTGTTCTTTTATGAACACAACTGTGCTATAATGCAGATTGTGGACATAATGGTGTATAAATAAGCCCTACTTTCTGCTTCTCTTCGTAATGTCATCCACTTTCTGAAAGTAGAGAATACTTTTGAAATGCTAAACCTGTAATTTATCTGTGAATCCTGGATCTTTCCTTTATCCTTTTATCAAATGGCTTTGCCACAGCTACAGAAACAGTGCACCATGATCAGAAAGATTTTATCACCCTAAAACTACACTAAATGTTTGAGCTAAGTTGGACTCTTGCTCTATGGGTAATTAATAAAATATGAACTTAGCACACACGCTAATATTGATTTCCCTGGAAAGGACTCTGTTGCTATTAGATAATGATGGTGCATATGGACAATGGATGACTTAAAAGACCCCTTAGCTCTTTGATCTTCACACTGTACTTTCAATAAGTTCTCCAGATATATCTGTAGGTTCCCTATCTGATCAGTTGTGCTATGTCTGTATTGTGTCTGACTCTCTCCAATTTTGAAAAGTAGGTTGACTTTCTCTTGATGTCTCACTGAGATAATAGAGGTCAACTTGTGTGACTTAGGGGTGAGAGGCTTAGTTCAAAAAAGCAGTGATGTAGCCTCTGATAGTCAAAATCAAAAAGATTCCTTATGTACCTTGAAATAATAAAGTCATGCTTTAATGATCTAAGAAGCACTGCAAATGAGCTCTTCTGAAAAGGGGGTTAGAACGTGCCTTAGCCATTCACCATGGTACAAGAAGTCCTAGCCTTTCTGCACCCTGCTACCACTCGTTCAGAATCCTGTGGAAAAAGAATTCTGTTTCACTGTTAACTTTCCATGAGCATGAGTCATAAGTGGCAGCTAGGGCCATGTAATAAACATTCCCACTGTAAGCAAAAAATCATGTTTGTATGGTTTCTTGGGAATGCAAAATATTTTTGCAGCTTTGCTTCATATTTTGGGCTAGCTTTTGTGAAGAAAATAAAATGCACATTTCCCCAGGTATAAATTGACATTGTACTGCCCAGAATTTGTCTTTCTGCAAAAATGGTGGCCTTTCACGAGTCAAATTCACAACAAGCTGTGGAAATCTGAGTTTTTACATGTGAATAAACATGAATTGACTGGTAATTTCACAGAGGTCAAGTGTCAGCCCAGCCTCTCCATATGAATCACCATCATTTCAAGTGCCAACTTCTTCTCCTTCCCCATTCTTACTAAGTCCTTAATTCTAATGAGTGCTGTCACCAGATCTCCATGCACTGTAACCATCTTCTAGATGATTCCCACCCCCTCCAACACACAAAAGACTTCCTCTAGCTTATGAGGACAGGAAGGCACTACCAGTTCACACTTCCTCACTTGAGGGGGTGGGAAAATCCCTTGTGCCCTAACTGCTGCAATTAACTCAAACCAAAACCAATGTAATTGCTAACAAGTATGTAAAACATTCTTGTATTTTGTGGCGTAAAATGATGTTTATTTCAGACTATCCAAGTAATTTATTCATAGCATTATGCAAAATCAATCCAGCCCACATTAAATGGATTAAAAGCTGGTTAACTGATAAATCCCAAACCGTAAATGGGGAATTGCCATCCAATGGCGGTGGTTCTTGTGGGCTCTTTCAGGGATCTGTCTTGGCCCAGTGCTATTCAGTATCTTTATAAATGATCTGGAAGAAAATATAAAATAATTGTTGGTAAAGTTTGCAACTGACCCAAAAACTGTGGAGTGGTAAGTAATGGAGGGGATCAGGGAAGCTAAATAGACTAATCTAGATCATTTGGTAAAGTGAGCTCATTTGAACAATGTGTTTTTAACACAGCCAAATGCAAGTTCATACATTTAGGAACAAAGAATGTAGGTCACACTTATGAGATGGGGGCTGTATCATGGAAAGCAACAACTCTCTGGAAAGAACTTAAGGGGAGTCATGGTAGGTAACCCACTGAATACGAGTTCCTAGTCTGATGCTGTAGTTGAGGTTCAGCGCAATCCTGGGATATATATGCAGAGCAAATCAAATAGGAGTAAGGAGGCGGTACTTGTGACGCTTCCTGGGGGCACCAAGGGCTGTGACGCCTGGCTACCACTTGCCCTTAATGTGAGGAAACCTTCTCTGTGCCCTGCCAGGGATCAGCTCCCTGACTCCCCTAGCCACAGGCAACACATGCACTGCTCAGTAGACCAACGGAATCTCCTCTCTTTAGGTTCGTGATAAGCACACTCTAACTCCTGAGCCCTCTGAGCATCTCCCTGGAATGTCCAGCAGCTGTTCCACTGGACACTGAGTTTGCACAGTCTCATTGCTTCCAAAGAAGCAGGACACCTCGCCTTATCAGTTACACCTCAGATCACTGCTCTGCTGATCACACAGCACTTAGGTATGGTTATAGTGGTAGCAAGTAGAAGTATTGGAAATACATGATTACATATAAAATAATAATCATAACTCATTCTAGAACCTAGACTTATTTAACTAGATACTTTCATGTTTTATAGAGCAATGCCAGGGCTGGCTGTGACCCTCCGTTCATAAGACAAATGTGCATTTAGCTTACCACCTTGATGAAGGATCCTGGGTGTACCTCTGCTCTTCAAGACATACCCCAACAAAGTATTGTCATTACTCATAAACCAGATCCTCTCATGATGTTTATTTCTTCCTATAAATTTTCTCTCTTGATGATTTCACAATCTCTTGACGAGCATTTGGCTCAGTATGCAAACAGGCATCCATTGTGAGGCATGAAAGGCCCAATACACACATCACCAGACACAGAGAGCTGAGTCTGTTACCTCCTGTCTAAAAGGAACTGTCTGGTTACCATATTACCTCCTGATTCCCTGCCTTAAGAACATAATTTTCAGTGTAGACTCACAACTCCTTAAATATTATGTGTGCATATATGTTGCAGTCATTATGACCAGTGGGCTACTGACTCTCGATAGAGACCTCACATTCCACCCTTCAGTGAATTATTATGCATCTCTCTGACTGAGGGGATCCTTGTCAATGCACTCCTTGTGCCCTCCACCAGTTGGCACTAAGAGGTTCCTGGGTCACAGTATTACCTCTGTATACAGCATTAGTGAAATCATTACTGGAATACTGTGTCCAATTCTCATATCCACACTTCAAAAATGTGCTGACGTATTGGAAAGGGTTCAGAAAAGAGTTACATGAATGATTAGAGATCTGGAAAACCTGCATAATGGTGTGAGACTACAGAAACCAAGTCTATTTAGTTTAACGAAGAGAAAGTAAAGAGGTGTCTTGATCATGGTCTACAAGTACATACACGTAGAACAGATTTCTGACAGTACACTGCACTTTAATCTAGCAGAAAATGAGATCCCATGGTTGGAAGCTGAAGTTAGACACATTCAGACTAGAACAAAGCATGCATTTTTAACAGAGAGGGTAAATTAACCATTGAAACAGCTTATCTGGGGATGTGATGGATTCTCCATCAGTTGAAGTCTTTTGATTTGAAGGGGAAAAAAACTGGGCATCTTTCTAGAAGATGTTATAACTCTTACAGAAGTTATGGGCATGATGCAGAAATTATTGGATGAGGATCTTTGGCCTATGTTCTGGAGGAAGTCAGACTAGCTGATCATCATTGTCCCTTCTAACCTTAAAATCTATGAATTTAGAAATAAACATGTTTAATAAACTTGAAGTGGTCTGGTGATTTTCTGTGTCTGATTTGTGTTTAAGAATGAATATATGTAGAAGAGGCTTTAAAATGCCAAATCAAAATGTTTAAGTGGCCCAAAATTCTGTCATGGCCTTTTTTGAAAAGCTTGGAGCTGAGGCTGAAAAAATCCTAAGTGTTTCCCATCCAGCAATTTATTCTAGTGTAACCAAAATCCCCCCATATTGCTCTTTTAATTTAAAAAAAACAAACCTATCCCCCTGTCTTTCTGGTGCCAGTGTTGACCAATTGTAGTGAGCCTTATCACATACCAAGAAGGGGAAATAGAACCTGGTAATGTTGACGGTGATGCTGGAATGTTTCTGTTTCTTGCAGTGAAGGTTCGGCTTGGGTGCACTGATCCATTGAAATAGAATCTGATAATACACCTATGCCTGATACCGTACAAATAACACCACAGTGTGATTATTTCACTCCTAAATTATGGAACAGTGATGCTGTTTTTTGCAATGTAGCCTCCTTCCTAAAAGACTCATTTCATGGTCTAAATAACTACTCGAACTCATTGCTTCGTGGGATTAAACTGGTTGAGTGAGATGCTGACGACATATTTTATGAAATGCCATTTTGGCGTAATTTAAGAGATTTAAGCATTGGCAGAGTCCATATGTGGTAATTAAGAAGTCTATGTTGTGTAATTTACTGAAATGGTAAAACCATCATGTACATCATCACAAACTAGTGTGTCTGTAACATGGTTACATACTTGAATGTTTTAATCCTAAAACAAATGACCATTGGGAGGGGAGGTTCACCTTCCTCTCCAGCATGTGGGTGCATATCAGTTGCCAGGATTATGTGAGTATATCTCACTTAATCTTTTCCCTACCATTGTAGGGGCCTCAAGCACTGGTGCACATTGGTCCCTCCTATTCTCTTCCTGTGGCACAAAATAGCCTTAGTTTCTGGTGGGTTGTTGTGCTTTCTTTGGTCTAATTTGGTGGTTGGGTTTCGTGTGTGAGTGCTGGGTGATATTAGTGGCCTCTGATATACAGGAGGTCAGACTAGAAAATCCAGTGATCCCTCCTGGCTGGAGACTCTGGCTCTATCTAAAAAGGGTGCTGAAAGTTTTCACGACAGTTTTAAAAGATCACTCTCTCATTTGTTACACATTTATTCCACGAATTAAAAAAATGAGATTGGCTCGGTCTTTTTGAAGGTTTCATCCAAAGTCTCTCTATTCTTTAGCAATAGATTACAATAAACAATGTAGCATATTCTGTTGTCGCAATCATTTCAGGTACCACTGAACTGCAGCCATCCAACTAGATGGACCATAGGTATGACCCACTGTGGCCATTCTTATGTTCATCTCTGGGGTGGAAAGTAGCAACTCTTATTATTCACAGTAATCGCATAAAACCGCTTTGTCTTATGAAGTGAAGAATATTTTATTGTATTGAAACTGTAGAGGGAAATATGACCAACTGTGATTACTCAAAGTAATATTTGACCAGGACACTGAGGTTAGCACCTCTACTCTTGAGGGGGGGGTGGGGTGGGGAAAGTGCTATGAGATCTCTCACTTCAAGTGGCAAAGGACCTTAGTTGTACATCTAATTTCAGACAGCATCTCCAGCAGCAATAGTTCCTTACAATGTGCTCTTGCATTGGTTCAGTACCATCTCAAAGGGAAGAGTGACACCTACTGAATCACCAGTACCACTTCCTGTAGCACCGAGGTTTTCCATAGCACTGTCTCATCCAAATACGTAGTACTGATATATACCAGAACTGCTTCGTGTATGAGATTTGAAGAGATCAAAGTCCTGGGTGTATGGCTGCATGTATTGATGCAAAATAAGCTCAGGTTACCGTACCATGGCACACAGATGTCCATTTAAAGAGGTAGGAATCCTTTATTAGTGTGGGTGTTGGAACTAGTAATTAAAAAATGCTAATTATAATAGACTGCAATAAAAGTAAAATGAATAACTCCCCGTGGAGCAGTAGTGTTATCTGCCCTGAATTTGAACCTTTCGTTCCTATACATGTTCAAATACATTGCTACTAATGGTTTCTTCATAGACATACTAATAATTGATGTAATATTTTACTTCTGTTATCACAAAAATTAGAAATGTCTTTTAAAAAATTAAAGCAATAAAACTTTTCATGCTTCTGGGTAAATACTCTAGTGTATTTCATCAGAGTCTCTCCTGCAAAATATTTAAATATCTGCCCATAAATATGGATGAAATTAAAAAAACCTCAGATACATTTGTCCTATAAACTCTTCTATTCATTCCAGCATGACTAAAAATCAGGTCTTTCTTTATGGATCCTCTTCTGACAACTTTATCTGACATAGTATGAAAAAAACCCTCCAGCCTTTGCCGTGTGCTTGCCCACCCCAAAACCAAAATTGGACCTTTAATTTTGCAATAAAGTTAAATAAATCTCATACCATGAACACACTGGTTGAACCTCCATTAGAACCTCTGAATATATGTTCAAAATATATAGGTTTGATTTTTTCATTGATCACCTGGCTGATACAATGGGTGTATTAACTGCATAGAATTAAACCAAGAATTTTGAGAATACTTGACCCTGTACTGTACGAACAGCACATGGCAAAAGGATTATTGAAATGATGATTACAGTATGAACACACACATTTACTTACTGACTGAAAAATAACTTAGCATATTCTTAGTAGAGAACTACTTAGATTTTTCCGCATCCTGACTAATGACAGAAATGGGGCAGGACTTTGACACAGTCTCCCTGCCTGGCCTAACAACTTGGGCTCTTTCTCTCATGATGGGTAACTCAAAAAATGTAAATAAATTGAGTTAACTCTGCAGTGAAGACATAGAATCATAGAATATCAGGGTTGGAAGGGACCCCAGAAGGTCATCTAGTCCAACCCCCTGCTCGAAGCAGGACCAATTCCCAGTTAAATCATCCCAGCCAGGGCTTTGTCAAGCCTGGCCTTAAAAACCTCTAAGGAAGGAGATTCTACCACCTCCCTAGGTAACGCATTCCAGTGTTTCACCACCCTCTTAGTGAAAAAGTTTTTCCTAATATCCAATCTAAACCTCCCCCACTGCAACTTGAGACCATTACTCCTCATTCTGTCATCTGCTACCATTGAGAACAGTCTAGAGCCATCCTCTTTGGAACCCCCTTTCAGGTAGTTGAAAGCAGCTATCAAATCCCCCCTCATTCTTCTCTTCTGCAGGCTAAACAATCCCAGCTCCCTCAGCCTCTCCTCATAAGTCATGTGTTCTAGACCCCTAATCATTTTTGTTGCCCTTCGCTGGACTCTCTCCAATTTATCCACATCCTTCTTGTAGTGTGGAGCCCAAAACTGGACACAGTACTCCAGATGAGGCCTCACCAATGTCGAATAGAGGGGAACGATCACGTCCCTCGATCTGCTCGCTATGCCCCTACTTATACATCCCAAAATGCCATTGGCCTTCTTGGCAACAAGGGCACACTGCTGACTCATATCCAGCTTCTCGTCCACTGTCACCCCTAGGTCCTTTTCCGCAGAACTGCTGCCTAGCCATTCGGTCCCTAGTCTGTAGCGGTGCATTGGATTCTTCCATCCTAAGTGCAGGACCCTGCACTTATCCTTATTGAACCTCATCAGATTTCTTTTGACCCAATCCTCCAATTTGTCTAGGTCCTTCTGTATCCTATCCCTCCCCTCCAGCGTATCTACCACTCCTCCCAGTTTAGTATCGTCCGCAAATTTGCTGAGAGTGCAATCCACACCATCCTCCAGATCATTTATGAAGATATTGAACAAAACCGGCCCCAGGACCGACCCTTGGGGCACTCCACTTGATACTGGCTGCCATCTAGACATGGAGCCATTGATCACTACCCGTTGAGCCCGACAATCTAGCCAGCTTTCTACCCACCTTATAGTGCATTCATTCAGCCCATACTTCCTTAACTTGCTGTCAAGAATACCGTGGGAGACCGTGTCAAAAGCTTTGCTAAAGTCAAGAAACAATACATCCACTGCTTTCCCTTCATCCACAGAACCAGTAATCTCATCATAGAAGGCGATTAGATTAGTCAGGCATGACCTTCCCTTGGTGAATCCATGCTGGCTGTTCCTGATCACTTTCCTCTCATGCAAGTGCTTCAGGATTGATTCTTTGAGGACCTGCTCCATGATTTTTCCAGGGACTGAGGTGAGGCTGACTGGCCTGTAGTTCCCAGGATCCTCCTCCTTCCCTTTTTTAAAGATGGGCACTACATTAGCCTACATACCCTATAGTTCCTAGTGGTTTTAAAACCAGTGGGCTTTTTTTAATAAATTCCCCAGTGTAGACAAAGCTATTCTCCTGTGCACATTATGGATCAGCAGGACTTTTCTGAACACACACCTCTAGATTTAACACTTAGCCGGAAAGACTTTAATAGAAAATACCACACATGTGGTCCAGGTGAGGTCACTGTCGGAGGCTTGATGTTCGCATTTCCTCTGAAGTTGCATCCGATGAAGTGAGCTGTAGCTCACGAAAGCTTATGTTCAAATAAATTGGTTAGTCTCTAAGGTGCCACTAGTACTGCTTTTCTTTTTGCATTTCTTCTGTCTTTGTTTTACTCTGTGTGCAACATTAGCACTGCAATAACATAGTTTTAGGCAGCTGATAGTTTTAAACACCTTGAGGATACACTAAGGTACTTCACCATTTTTATTTTTGAACTATATCAGAATATGTGTGGGGAGAGAAATGATTATTATTTGCTTGGTCCTTCTTCTTGCTCTCTCTCTCCCCTGGTTCTCCACTCTCTGACCTCTTAGGGACATGTTCTCCCTGTCTTCACACTATACCTGGCAGATTTCAAAGATGCACACTAAGCTCCAGGAGAACCATCTGATTCCAGTGAGGTGGTCACCTTTACACCATCTTTCTGCTTAAAATGCACCAACTCTTGGCTCCCCATTATAGAGATCAAGGCCTCAATTCAACAAGGTGCTTAAGCACATGAATAATCCCATTACTTCAGTGAGACTACTTACATGATTAAAATTAGGCATGTGTTTAGAACCTTTCTGAGTGGAGGCCCAAAAGGAAGCCTCACGAACAATAATTCACAAACAATAATTAGTTAAGAGGCTTGTCTCTAATACTGGCTTCTAGGTGAAATTTGCTGATGACTCTCTTTTTCCAAAAAGGTCCATGTTAGGAGCTGATCCTGGGTGCAAAAGAAAGTTAGCGATCTTGGGTGAGATCGCTCGTGTAATTTTGTCCTTCTTTCACATTGTTTACTCAAGATTTATCTTTTCTGTTTATCATAAATAAATATGCAGGTTGCTAGAAGTGCTTTTATATGTCAGGCTTGTTATTGTATTCAGGAACAAACTGATGCTTTAGTCTATTTCGCAGCAAATTGTCACTGAGTATAGACTGCACAGAGCATTGAGTTTAATGTGTTTTCTTTGTTTCTTTGCAGAAAAATGAAGTGACAGGTGCTTACCCTCATTTTTTCATGCTAGCTTTGCCATGCCATTTTCACCAATAACGAAGGCAGCTGCCAGAGCTCGAGGAAGTCGGGCGAAAAATTCAGCTGGCAGGTAGACCCAGTCACTTTAAGAAACGTAATCTTATGTTAGCAGATGGCAATTAAAAGGCAGAAGAAATAAAATTTTGTCTCCGTTTTCTGCACTGTTACATCAATTAAATCTGCAACTGAAATGCAAGCAGAAAATATAATTTATTTTCATGTGGCTACACAACATGATTGTGTTCAAATCTAATTATTTACTTTGCAAAAACTACAGCAAATTTTAATCGAAGCAAAATAACTAACGATTTCCAAAGAAAGTTTATAACTAGATATTAAATCTGCAGTCTTTAGGCCTTGCATGTCCTAGACCTACCTAATAGCATTGCCTCCTTATTCTTCATTTACTAGAAACCCAAAGTTTAGGTTCAGAAATCAGCTATTTATTTCCAATTTGCAGTAATATCAATTGCAATCCTAGCAGTCTCAGCGATTCTTGGTCTTAGTGGAAAACTACATCAGGTCTCAGGGGGCCCTTCCTGTTAAAAGAAGAGTTCCAGAAACTCCAGGACTGAACCTGTTCGCATCTGTCATAATTTGCTGGCAAGAGCAGTCATAATCTTGCAGGAAAATAACTTTTTGACTCAGACAAGAATTCTGAAAATTTAGTAATTCCTAACATGTATTTGTCTTTATGAACGCAACTAGAGTCATGAAAAACATGTGCAAATCTAGAATCTGCAAATCAGTCGAAGTGTGAAATAACTACATAATTAAAGCTCATTATGGTATTGATGAAACTGAAATGTTGCTGAAGTTATGTCACTCTTTCCATTACAAGCCCTAATTTGTAGGGGTTTATAAATCAGTCATAAAAATTCACACAAGCTCAAAATTTACCATATAAAGCCTGTCTGGAATATTTTTTCTAAAAACCCATTTGGTCATTTTAAATTTGTGCATGTTTAAAGAAAAAAGGGGTATGTGTGGCTTCAGATGCTTATTTTATGTTTCTACACCTGAAACCAGCTTTGGTTTTGGTGCTGAGATCTTATGTCCCTTGCATGTACCTTGTGCAAAGTCTGCCTTAAACCAAATGAAAAATGACAGAGATATTTTTGAGTTCCTCTGGACCAAAGGACCAGTTCCTGCTATAATAAAAGATAACTGAAGTTTTATCTTTTGTTTTGAATGGGATCAGGATTTAGAAATAGTTTTGCAAACAACATTTTGAAAGTAGTTTTTTTTTTAAGCACAATGGATGGGCTGAAATGCAAATGATTGAGTAAACAGATTGTAGTTTAACAATTGATCAGAGGTGTTACAATCTAGTCCATTTGATAAATACCTGTATTAAAATAGATGTATAATACATTGGATGATTGAGTTCACGTGATGAAGAATGTACATCAGTTTTTAACTAAAGATCACATTCAAACCATATTTCCTTCAGTATTGGAATGACTCCAAGTGATTAGAACCTTTGAATCTGGGAAATTCTACTTGGAAATTCAATCATGCCTCACGCTGAATGATACACATTATGTTGAAGAAAACTGAAAGGGACTGCTACAATTAATTACATTTAACAGTTAATAAGGAGAGAACATTGCCCCCTTCTTTTTTGGCGTGAAGTCGATAATATTGGTGTGAACCAACAGCATGATCTCTGGTTGTGAGAGATGGACTGCGACGATGGTCTCTGTTTATGAAAAGTTTCAGAGGAACAGCCGTGTTAGTCTGTATTCGCAAAAAGAAAAGGAGTACTTGTGGCACCTTAGAGACTAACCAATTTATTTGAGCATGAGCTTTCGTGAGCCACAGCTCACTGCTGTGGCTCACGAAAGCTCATGCTCAAATAAATTGGTTAGTCTCTAAGGTGCCACAAGTACTCCTTTTCTGTTTATGAAAAGTTGCATGGAGGACAAGCAGTTGAAGGCATTGAATTTCTTTGGAGACAAGTTACCTCTAGGTCGTAAGCTCTAACATAGGATAGGTTAGTAGTGACTGCAAGCATAGCCATCTTACGGATGTGATGTATGAGAAATGAGTTTGTGATTTGTTTTCAGTTGGTCTCGGTGGATTCTCCATCACTGACCACTTTTTATGTTAGGATTGGCTGTTTCTCTGAAAGATCTGCTCTAGGAATTATTTTGGGGAAGTTCTATGGTCTGTGTTATATAGAAAGTTGGACTAGATGATCACAGTGGTCCCTTCTGGCCTTAGAATCTACTGTTGAGTAGGTGTCATAGTCACAAAATAAACCTGCCATTACAGTTGCCATTAATCAGCACCGTGTTGATGGTCTTAGTCCAGAGGCCAAGCAGGGAGTTGAGACCGAAATACTTCTTAGCCCTTGGCATGTTCCCTTCATGTCAAGGTTAGGGTTCATTAGCAGGGTAGCGTGAGGAAGCATAAAGAGAGGACCTTGGTTTCCAGAGGTATCAACCTTTCCCAATCAGGTTATTTACTAAAATATCTTGGCGACACCTAGAAAATGCTGTGTGATGAAAACTGAACAGGTATGAAGTGTGGCACATCTCTTGTAACTTTTACTATGTTCAAGCTGTGTAAGCAGTTTCAGTGCTCATGTAAGTGAGTGCCTAATGGCACCATCCATTGCTGGGTGTGTTGCAGGAAAGTGTTTGTGAAAGGCATTTAGTTTTTTTCCGTCGTCCTCATAGTCCTGACCTGCAATGCCCTCATTATTCCAGGCTTGGATCTTTCTCCAGCAAAGACTACTATTCTTCCTAAGTCGTGTGGTTCTGGAATAAGGACAGACGTTCACTAGAGTTTTAGGAGTGAGACCACCTAGCTTGTTTCCCTCAGTGACCTAAGACAAGATTGAATCCAGGACTCTAAAGGTGAAAAGGCTTAGGCGTAACCCATCCTCCCCAACTCTTAACTTTTAACTTCCTAGGTTTTGTCATTACCTTAATGAGATTTAGATGCTTTTGTATTTAATACATTACAAATGGAATAAAGGAATAAATGAGCCAAAGAAAATGCAAAAGAAATCTTTCATAGCAGATCTGTTACACTGGGTTGCCCTTGATAATGTTACTATTTTCCCCTTTTTCAACAGCCATTGTAATTTGGCATCTAGAAAGATATTCTTGCACTGCTAAACCCTTCTCTTTCCTTAGAGCCTAAGCATCTCGTCTCTAATTTGCTCAGTCAATGATAGCTCCAGGCTTTAGATCTGGAAGCTATGTGTTTGGCTTTCCCACATGTACAAATATGTAACAATCTACTGACTCATGGGACAACTGGAGCTGTGTTTTAGTTCGTTGCTGTACAAGATGCCAGGGCTTGCTGCCTTTGCACTCAAACCAGTGTCCTCTGGGAGTATGCATCCACTCAGATTCTGAAATGGACAAAATTGTTCAGAGTGGGGTCTTCCAAAAAATTAGTATAGGGTCCCATTCTAAGGATTTCATGCTGAGGAGGGAAGTAGAAGAATGATTAGCTTAGTGCCTTCTTTCACCAAAAAACCAAGGAGGAAGTGAGAATGGGAACCAAGAGATCTGGAAAATATGAAAAGCTAAACAGATGCAGTTAATATTTTAAAGAATATGGCCAAGATTTTCAAAAGTGACTCAGCTTTTGTGTGTTCACACTGAGAATTAAGTGGACCTGATGTTTCAGAAAGTGCTGAGTTCCTGCTCTCTAAAAATCAGGCCTCTTTAAAATGTCTCCTGTAGTTCACCCGAAAGCACTAGTCACTTTTGAAAATCTTGGCATCTTGGTATTTACAAACCGTGGGGACTCTCACTTAGGAACATTGTAAGAAAATCCTTTCTCCACGTGCAGTTTCTGAAAGACAGAAATGTTGGCAACGGTGAAGGAATGTGATTGGTAAATCAATTCAAAGGAGTTAAGGATCCAGATAAAGAGGGGGGCAAGGTGGGAGGTAGAGAGTAGTTGGAATTCAGTTTGACATTTTCTTTTACGACTCTTGCCCTCAGTGAGTTCATGCCGTAATAGTAATTTCTCAGCAGAGTGTCAGGTACATAAAAAAGTGTGATAGCCCTCTCTGCTAACTTGGACTGCCTGCGAGACATTTTTATCATTCGTTCATTATTATTATTTTAACTAACTATGAGCCTGAGCCTGCTCCCATTGAAGTGGAATGGCAAAAATCCCACTGCCTTCAACAATACAAGCTCAGGTCGGATGCTCCCAATTGCTGTTTAAAGAAGGACAAGTGGCTGTCTGTGGCCATATTTATATTGTGGGGGTTGGGATTTAGGCTCTGATTTGTTAATGAAGTGTATGAGAGGGTAAAATAGTAGCTGCTTTTACGCTGAGAAAATGAGTTTGATGTGATTTTGGAGTATTGATATTATTCATTACCAGATGGAGCCACTCCATCAGCATAATAGCTTTTCTTGGACAGTATTCTGATCCAGTGGATAAACTTAAATAATTACTCTACCACCACACTAAAAAAAAAAAACAACCCAACTCATCTAGATTCCTTGATTTCTAATTTGTTCAAGTTGATGGGAAACTGATAGGCTGGAGTTTCAATGCCTCTGACATGCTATCACTCAGCAACATTCAAATGCAGAATATTTTAAAATCAAATCTGCAAGCCTGCACACTACTGTGAAGAAATGTGTCAACAGATGCTGTCAGCTCCTTGCCTCCTGACAGGCTGTGCAGACTTCAGAACATTCTGAGCTGTAGCTTGTCCATCAAATCAGAAAATGTCTTTTGTGGGGCAATTGATTGTTATTTTTTAAAAGGCCAGAACTAGACAGTAATTGTAGCTAATGTTTAAGGTCTGCTGTCAGTGTAGGGTGCAGAGATGAGCAAGTGAAACTTCATGCAGGGAATGAAAGCAGTAGCATTCTTGCAATAGAAGGAAACCCTGTAGACAGTCACACTTTATTAATTTGAATTCAGATAGGGATGAAGTGTCCAGAATGGCTAATTGAAAACTGTTTCTCTTCCCCAGCCCTGGGAACAGAGACAAATGCTTTAGAGAGACAAGGTGGGTGAGGTAATATCTTTTACTGGACCAACTTCTGTTGGTGAGGGAGACAATCTTTTGAGCTTACACTGAGTTCTTCTTCAGATGCTTTGGAGCAGTTGTGCTGTACATCACTGATCTTGTTGGTTCTTCCTGCTCTCATTATAGCATATAATGTTCTAGTTTTTCAAGAGGCACAGCATTGCAATGCCACAGATTCTGTATTATGAAAAAATCCTTTGCTCATGAGGTAACTTTAGTTGCCATTATCTTTGGTTCTCGTGAGCTGGCTTGGCTGGGTAGAGTCAGGTGTTTCTGGTTTGCACTGAAGGGGAAGATAATACATGGAGTCACCGGATTCAATTGGTTTAATATTTTGCATGCCAGTTTAATAGGTTGTTAGGCTGAAATATCTTGTTACAAGATAAAACAGGGTTAAAAGAAATTCTGTCTGTTTGCTCCACAGACTTGTATATGGTATCTCGCACACTTCCATGTGCTTTTCTTATCTGGTGTCTTCATGAGTTCATAAATATTCTTCTGTTGCCAATGGCTTAACAGCTATATGTTTCTCATGTAACACAAACTGAAAGGCTACTTCCTTAAGGCGACACAAAAATGGAGGTAAGAATTCACTATTTTTAAATTATTTCTTGCAAAGCTTAGTCTTGAGTTAAAAGATAAGACGATGAAACTGTATACTTCCAAGAATCCCAATACACGTTTAAAATATGCTTTGATTGCTATCCTTTGTTCATAAGTTAAATCTGATTTTTCTGTATTTCATAATAGCCTATACTTTTGTTTTTCCTGGCACAAAATTCCTTCTGTAATGTCCTTCAGTTAGTGGAAGGCAGAATGCTCTCCCTGAGAGAGATTAATTTGTTTCACTGGAATTTCATACTGTCGGATGACAGTCTTCTCTGGCACACATTAAATTCACCACAGTCAACAGTATACATGAAATCATAATCAAAGACAGATGCCTTTCCCTGTTATAAATAATCATTGCTTCTTGCATATGCCAGGAAAAATCCTTGTTTAGACTGGTCTGTCTTACTTTCTTGGACCTCAGTATTTCCCTTGGCCTTCCCCTTTTTCATCTTTTCTCTGCCTCTAATTCTTTATATTTGCCTAAGGAAATAAAAGGAATGGGAAAAGTATTTTTTGGCACTCTCCATATTCTCACTGGATTACCCTATAGCATGAAATTAAATACACATGACATGTAAGAGGGGAATGGCCTTTTAATTTATAGAAGAAAAACACAGTTCAAAATAAATCTGTGCTTTCCTGTTTGTTCGTGTGTTTGATGGGAGCATGTCACATGCTCCTGCAAAACCAGTGTAAAAGCTTTGTTCAGAGTAGGATTAATTTTTTGGAACCAATGAAATATTTCATATAATATCAAACAGCAAATTATACACTTTTAAATTGGTGGTCAAATTTATTTGAACTCCAACAAAACCAGAATATTACTGTTAAATACAAATATTTTGTTTGCGTCTTGTACAAGCCACAATCCTCCAACTTAAAAATACCTTTCAGATACAAATGAGCTTTGAGGGCATTCAACACCAAGTTGGAAGCACTCATCTTCTTGCTGGACTCGTCCCTAAGTGGTTTGTAAATGAGAACACTGAGTACGGACTAGAACATAAATGGCAGCACCCAGTATAATTAAGGTGTCACGACAGTTTTCATGCTAGTCCCAGATTTCAACTTTCTGTAATTTGGGCCTTTTGAGTTAAAATTAACCAGCTTTATTTTCTGTCTGAAAATAAATTTTATTTTGAAAGTTTGAGCAAAAACAGCCCAGCTATTTTTGAGTATAGGAGCGAGGGTGGAAAGGCGAAACACACCAATGTTGTTTAAAAAGAAAAAAAATAACAACAAACTATTTGACTTCATTATGATCAGCTTGACAACTAAAACAGCAAGACGTTTGGCCTGGAAATAGCCCTCATTGTGAAGTAGTGTCTTTGAGTGATTAGTGAAAATTGGTTTTGATTTGCACTTTGAAAACTGCATGTTGCACATGTGAAATATATTTTGCAGGGTTTTCTGCTAAGGTTGTAAAGTGCACAACTAGGAAAGCTGCACTATGCCTTCCTAGCTCAGTAACAGACTGAAAACGGTACTGTAGGTGTGTATAGTGAGCCAAAGGTTCTTTGGGGCAAAGTTAAGGTTGCACATGCATTTCTTGTCTTTCAAGTGCTTTATCCAGGCAAATTTAATGTTCTCTTAACACAGGGGTTTTGTACAGTATTTTATTCTTGGGGTGAAGCCCATTGCATCACTTAAGTTCTACAGTGGGCTATGGAGGGATTTCTCTGCATCAGCTGTGCACTGTGGAGGGTTTCTCTGTGCCAGCTGGCCAGAGAGTGACAGTGGAAATGGTTAGGGGAAGAATTCCTCATAATCTATTACTATAGCGTGGGCAATAGCACAAAGTAGTTGTGTGGAGTCTGGTCTGCAGTTCTGCCCAGGGCTTTAGATTGGGGGTCCATCCTCATCCCCGTGACCCCACTTACATCTATATAATCTATAAATCTAGATATTTTTTGCTGTGTGTCTGAGCAGGTAATTCTGTGTCACCATTTCACCTCTGCATATTGCATTCTGGGCTTCCCACTCTTCATTCTCCATTCTTTTGGTCAGTCCTTGAAATAAAAATGATTGGTCTTTGGCTGCTACACAACCAACATTAGGAACCCTAATCTTTTTAAACATCTAAACACTATCGCTGACAAGCCCTTATCATGTTCTTTCTAGTTGTGGGATTTTGGGCAATGGCCTGTCATTAAAACATAGGTGGTGTCCCATGGCTTTGCAGGGAGGCTTGTCAAGTATGCCTAGTACGTCAGTTTCACTGTTCATTGATTTCACCACCAAAGACCATGCTGCAGAAATGTCTGCTTGCATGATGCACTGTGCTCTGACACTGGTAGGACTGAGGTTGGTACTGCAGAAGTAATAGGTGTGATCATGCTTATGCCATCCATCCATCAGTGCAGCTTTCTGCTGAGAACAGTAATTTAATAATGGCCAGCAAGATGGGGCAATAGGTTTTTGTTTTTAAATCCTAGCGGGTTAGCTTTTAAAAAATGGTATGGTAAACTCCAGGTTCAGCTGCTAGTCCCCTTCTAAGAGCAATGGCATTCCCACCACACTGCTGCCACACACATATATTAACGGTCAGTGCTATTCATGATAATTTGAGTGCTGACAAGTGCTACTTTTCGGGGGGAATGGTGGAGAGGGTGGTGTATAAAAATAGCCAGCAGGGGCCAGTTACCTAAGTAATTACTGGCACTCTTCTGCTTTTCCCCAGAGGGAAGGAAAGAAAGAAATTGCTAGAGGCAGATGTCCCTTAGGATTCAGAGTTTTCTCTTTTCTCAGGTCTTTCTCCTGTGTAAAGGCACATCAAAATATTATGAGGCAAAGGAGAGCTTGATCAGTTCCACCCTTAAAACATACACTCAAGCTTGTCAACAACTCCTATTCATATTAATGAAACATTTCACTGACTCAAGCTCTTTAGCAGAACCTACTTTGATTTAATATCCAGTTCAAGTGGACAGTTCAGATACCTGATAAACACCCACTCCTGGCATAAAAATGGCTTATCAGAACCCATCTCCTGAGAAACCACTGCAAATAGGTGGGCTGTAACAAAACTGGCTCTCAAGATATCAGTGAGTGGATGTCAGGGCAACATCTGCTTTGCCTATTATAATTTTTCATGGTGCTCTGCTGCTCCGGGAATCACTTAAGGATATAATAATAGAATTCTAGTGAACTAACATCCCCTGTTTCAGATGTCTTGGCAAGATATTTTCTTTCTACTGCAGACTGAAGAATCTGCAGGCATTAAGCTTACCTCTATTTTTCTCGCTATCTAACATACAGATGATTAACTGTGCAGAGCACATATAAGCAGAGTACAAATCACAGTATATGTATGCAGTCAGGCACTATCTTCTACAGCATGTTCAACTTTGACACCATTCTCTGATAATATAAGTCCAGGGACTGTGAGAATGAGGACCAAGCCAAACATGAAATTATTGCTGAAATTCCTGCTGTATCTGGAGTACACTGAAGACTTTTCAAAGGATTTATATTATTAAAGGGCATATATTTCCTGATAGCTGATATTCTATGTTTTGGGTTAAGTCATGGCAGAGGTGTCAGACTGAAAAATTGCCTGATGTATATTTATACCCATTTAATCTTCCATCGGACAAGTGGGCCACATATCATTGATGAAATGAATGTAGTGTGTGACTCGCCAGCTTTGCTTGATGTAGCTTGATCCTATGTGTAGGCTTACAAAACCAATATATGAAATAAGTTATGGAGGAGTTGTCCATGTGGGTTGTTTTGGGTGGGTTTTTTGTTGTGTTTTGTTTTTTTTAGACTGCTGTTTGAATTCTCTAAGTTCTGGTAACAGTGGGAAACTAGAAGGCAAACTGGTGCAGTGACCGTCTGACCATTTGGCCCACCCCTTGAACCAAGCTACTTTTGGGCTAGAAGAACCGCAGACACTTAGGTCTTGTGTGTATGCAAAAGTTGCACCACTTCAACTAAAATCAGGTTTTAAATCTACTTAGTTAAACCAGTGCACCATAGATATACTTAAATCTCTTTACTTTTAGAGTTATATCTTAAATCTGGTTGATCTTGATTTAGTTTAAATCAGTCAATTACCAAATTAAGCTAAATTGATATAAACCAGTTGTACACTGAAGGAAGGTCGACGCACACTTTGAGATTAAATCATCCCTTGGTTTACTGTTATTTTGGTAACAATGACAAAAGCTAAATGAATATAAGCCAGATGTAAACACATGCAAGGGTTTGCTCCGGCTTAGCTTAATTGCTTTTGAAACCTGATTTTAGTTAAAGTTTTGTCTGCAGACAAGGCCTGAACCTCTTACTCCTCCAAGTGATCTATCCCAATCAGGGCCAGTGTAGGGCATGGCACTGCTGCCTGCTCGGTCTGTTCTGTGTATAAATGCAAATCACAGCCTGCAGAGCTGTCAATCCAGGACTGTTCATGAGTGCTCAGTGGTTGTGCATTCATCTTTGTGTAGCTCTACTAAATTTGCCTTCTTTTTGACTGATGCCTTCTAGTCACTTGCAGCTAAACCTCTCTCATTCCTTCTTCCCATCAGCTAATGGAGGATAGCTCTAAATTGCAACCTAAACGAGTATGTGTTTTCCATCTTATTACATATTACATCAGCAAGATGCCCAGCTTAATCTTACTGATAAATGGTGAGGTTGTTTGCGTGAACCCATGTGAAGAAACCCATTCATAGGTTTGTGCACAATAATGTACTATTTAGAATTTCAAAGGCAGTGCTGTCAATTGCAAGCTCACTGTTAAAATAACAATAAATAGAAAAGCCCACCATGTTAGCGCTCTAGAAGAATCTCCAATAACTGTTATAGGCATTAGGTTAAATCACTTACAGGACTGAGCAAGGCCCGCATGGCTTGGTTTCTGGGAGGTACACGTACTGACCCTAGCAAGGTCTGTTTGCAGGCATTAGTACCAGGCCAGGCTCTCCAGGTTCACCGGGAAATCAGCCTTCCAGCACATCTCATTTTACCTAAACCTCTCCTCCTGCTCCTTAACTTTCAAGCTTTGTAGCAGGATTCAGCTCCCTGTTCTGGCTGGATTGCCTTCTCTATGGCTCTCTTTAGGTACTGAGGTGGCCCCTGCTACTTGCTCCATGTCTCAGCAGACTTTTAATGAGGCTTCCAGATAGGCTACTGCAACTGTCTCTTTCAGTCGTTAAGAGTCTTCAAGGAGGTAAGAGTCTAGGATTATTCTCGCTAATATGTGTTAGCAAGGAAACCCTACTTTGCTACCTATCCAATGCAAAGGATGAGATTCTACCTTCCTGTGATTATTGACACCATTTGAGCTTGACTAGTTTTTCACTCCCACTGCCCATTGGGAGCAAATTAAGGTGCTCTTGTCTCCCTGAAAGCCCTTTGTGATGATTGGGTGGTCCTTCCTCCTGGCCCTCCCAAGAGTTGACTGAGCCACCCAGCATCTCCTGAAGAACCCAAGCAGGTGGGTGTCATCTGTTCTTAGCAGGGAGTGGAAACAGGGATCCCAGCCTCCCAAAGATATCTACTGATAAGTGTCAGAGTTTGAGCCTAAAGGTCGGTGGAGTATTTGCCAAGAGAAAGGACTGGTGAGTGCAAGTCAAACAGAATTCACCATTGCATGTCTGAGTGGATCCTCACATTCATTAAAAATCCTGATTCCAGGTTGCTTTAGGTTCTATGTGAATGTTTTTCATCATCACAATATCTTTGTAGGTCAGCCACTACGATGAAAGACTATCATACACTTGAACAGGTCTGAATTTCCATTCAGGAGGGAAGGAATTTGTACACAAAACCCATCCAGCAGCACATCAGTGTGTGTCAAAGGTATGTGAATGGATTCGGGGTGATCAATGACTTGGTGTTGCCTGGAGTTGCTGATTACTCCAGGTCCATTTATAAATCACTGTTTAAACAATAGCCATTTTCAGGAAGGTTTGATCTTAAAACAATTAGGTGGATGTTTCCATAATAATACACTGCCACGGTAGTTTGACACTGCGCTCTTGAGTCACTATAACTGACATTCTGAAAGAAATGAAATGAGTGGTAGAAGAGGATCAGGTTATTCCATTAATTATTTTGTCTCACAGACTAACAGCTAGTCCCTGTTCAGATGGATTCAGACGTTTTATATGAGCCACATGGTTGGTATCTAGGTATTCAGTTACAAGATTCTGAAATAAAGTTAATAACCCCAGGTTTAAAACTCCATTGAGCGTTTGGTTTTACAGCATTCCACTCCCTCTTCCATTGCCCAGCTTCTTCCTTTTGGTTTAGTAGCTGAATAACTTTGGAAGGGGCCCTGTGCTTTTGTAACATAAAAGCGCATGCACACAAAGATGGAGGCAGAATGACTCAACTGCTGGCATTCTTGCTTTTGAGCAATGGCCATCCATCTCTCACAAGTACCTGGCTCACAGCCAGTGGTAATACAGCAGCGTAGGGCTCTGGCTGGCCTGTTAGGGTATGTCTGCACTGCATGCAATTAGACACCCGTGGCTGGCCTGTACCAACTGAGTTGGACTTGGACTAAGGGGCTGATTATGGATGTTCAGGATCGTGCTGCAGCCTGAGCTCTGGGACCCTCCCGTGTCACAGGGTCCTAGAGTCTGGGCTCCATCCCGACCCTGAATGTCTACACCACAATTGAACAACCTCCCCATCCCCATGTGTCTCTGTGCCGCCACTCAGACACCCTCGGTCCCCTCAGTGGTAGCCTTACAAACCCAGTGATAATGAAAAGCTTTCCAATTTTCTTAATTTGAAAACCATTGAAGTCAGTGGGGTTACACGGTTGTGTTTGGGGGCAAAATTGCACCCCCCAGTGTTTTACACGGTTTGTAAAGTAATCAGAAATACAATGTAAAAGAACATCTTAAAAGAATGATCTAAACCGTCATCTTCTAAAACTACTAGGCTTTGTTGCATCTCTTTCATTTTCAGGATTTTTTGTTGTGACATTTCAACTACTGCCTCAAAGTTCTGTTTAACAAAGAGATGCCTTAGCCTATTCCTTTTCAATGAGACAAGAAGGTGAAAGTGAAAATTAACCCCATACAATACTTTTCCATACTTCCCCTAAGAGACCAAATGATAGACTATAACGTTGTGGCAGTGATAGCTGACATATGGACTGGCAGGTGCTGTTGCCTGACATGACTTGACAGCTGGCAGGCTGTTCATGTGAAGAGACCGCTGTCTACCATGCTGACCAGTATTGTCTCATTGTTAGTTGTACTCATCTATCTGTCTGTATCCATCCGTTGTCTCGTCTTATACTTGGTTTTTAAGCAACTTGGGGCAGGGACCATCTTTTTGTTTGTACAGTGCCTAATACAATGGGGTCTGGTCTATGACTAGGGCCTTAGGCTTTATGATGATCATTGATAACCATACTTAGGCCTATAGAAAAGCAGTACGGTTTGACACTGAATCAACCAGAACTTCTCTTATTGAAGAAAGCAAAATGTTGAGCGAGACAACCACCTAAAATCTGACAGTTTTCTAACTGGAGTTGGAAAAATGTCAGTAGTTTGTTTAGGGATCTGTTCCTCCCCTTTTGCAACTACCATTGAATGAGAAGTGTTCTGCTGTTAATACTTTCTGTCTTGCTCTGGCCAGTATTTTCTGTTGGATATTATTTGATGTTAATTTTTTAAGCAAGACTCAAGTTTTCTTCCTATGTTGTGTGCATAGTTGATGGTACCAACACGTTTTTTGTGTGCATAGCCTGGCTTTGTATATGCATGCCAGGATTGTTGGCACTACTCCTGGGAGAATTCTGCACCAAAAACATTCAAAATTCTGCTCACAATATTTTCAGATTCTGCAAAATTCTGCATATTTTATTTGTCAAAATAGTACAATACAGTCACTCCAGTTTCAATTATTTTTGGTCATTTATTTCAAAATACCTGTCAGCAAGTAGGTCTATAACAATACAGACAACAAAAAAGATGCAGAAAATGTTTTTTGACAAATAGATTCCTTACTTGGCATATTAATACAGAACTCTGAGTAATAATTCATTTAAGCTACAATACAGAACCATATTTCTCGCACCTACTAGAAGCAGTTCAAAGGCTGTGGGGAGTCACTTGAAGCTGAGGGAGAGGAAAATAATTGCTGGGAAGGAGCCTGGGTGTGAACTTGGAAGGTTGTTGGGTATGCGTGGGAGAAGTATGGAAGAGGTTTTTTTTGGGAAGCGGGGAGGGACTGTTAGGGAGCTTCCCCCATGCAGACCCTGGCTGACCCCAGCCTCTCCCATTCAGTCAGGCACATGTGTCCCTCCACCCCCCACTCAGACATCCACTTCCCCCATCCCCATGTGGCCCTGCACCCCCTACCCATCCCCATATGTCTCTGTGCCCCCCCTCAGACACCCTCTGTCCCTATGTAGCGCTGCACCCCCTCCCCCATCACTATGTGGCCTTGTACCTCCACTCCCATTCAGCCCCTGCCCTAGTCTGTCCTCCCCAGCACTCTACACTGTCTGTCTCCCCATAGCCCGTGTCTCCTGACCTGACCCAATGCAAAGAAGGCTCTGCAGGCTCTTTCTCTTCCCTAGCTGTCTGGGAGCTGCTGCTGTGTTCTATCACCACAGTGCCCTCTGGTGGGCCTGCAGCAACTTTTCAGCAGAAGCTTTCTTCTGCGAAAAAAATAAAAAAATATGTGAGGCTCATTAATTATGCATGCATGCAGTGGCGCAGAATTCCCCCAAGAGTAGTGGGCATTCAGCTGCTTGAGTTGAGTAACGAAATCGATGTCTGTGCATATACAATGGCTGCATTGCCCTCTTTCTGGATGCAGTTGGTTGCCTGAATAAAGTAGGTGTACAAAATCCAAGGTCAGGGCTGATAACTTGATCTTGAGCATCAAAAATATCATATATTTTTGTATTGTCTTGCAGTAGCATCCAAAGGCCTCAATGAGGCCACTGTTTTACTAGATACTATGGACACATATAGTAAAAAAGACAGCATTTGCCCCAAAGAGCTTGCCATCTATACGTGTGACAGAGACAATAGGTTGAGAAAAACAGACAAGAAGGACAATAACTTAAGTAGAACAAATTTTTGGAAATAACTTTATAAAGGACCTCTCTCTATCCCTTGATCTAGGTTCTTAAACTGCTTCCACCATCACAGTATCTGAGGGCCTCATTAGCTTTTAAACATCAAAATAAACGTAAACTTTCTCTCTTTCTTCCCCCATAGTAGGAGTAAATAGATTCTTTGGATTATTTAGAGAAAGGTTTTGGCTTTTTGTTTTGCTTTAAATTAAGCACATTTTGAGGGAGATATAAATGAAGAAATTAATCTTGCTTTTTAGTTCTGAAAGTGATACGGTCTGGGGTCATTTTTCTCTCTTGTGATATTTAATTCCACAGCCTCCATCCAGCTCCTGAGAAAGTTCTGTCTCATGTGCTCATGGGTCAACAGATTCATTTTTCAATTATTGGTCAGGAGTTTCATTTTTTCCAATGGGATTTAAATGTTGTGGAAAGTCAGAGCCAGGAGGCTTTGAGGCAAAATTTTCAAACGTGTGCAAGGGACCTCTGAGTCCCATTGAAAACTGATAGGACTAGACATCAAAGTCACTTAGACACTATTGAAAAAATTGCCCTTGGTTTTAAAACAATTATGTCTACTATTCTAAAAGCATTATGTACAGACACTATTGTTCTGTAGTAATCGTGCCACCTGCAAACATGTACCTAAAAATATTAAGCTGGAACTATGGGATCCAGAAGTGATACGTAAAATTGGTGCATAAGCAAGACTCACACCTTTGGGTAGAATTGTGATTCAAAAATATATATATTGTAGTATAGCACAAAAGCCGTGGCTGTAAATGTACAATGTGAACTCCTACAATCTTTTAGTACTACAATCTTATTTTTTTAAATGGGACCATAAGGCATGACAGTGTTTTTCCCCCCCCCTACATTCTAGTCTTAATTATTTTCCCCTAAATTTCATCTGCTATTGCTCATTTGTTTGTTTCCCCCTATACGGATGTAAAAGGTGGTGCAGAATGCTGATATGACACAAACTTTAATATCTACCCTTCAGCTGCACTATTGTGAAATCTAGTGGGTGCTGTTTAAGCACATTTTTTACAAGTAGACATTTATTTATGGAAGGAGAAAGTGTTTTTATAAAAATATTACCTAATAGCTGGGGTACTTCAAGTTAATAAATCTGGAGTTACCCCTTCAGAATCAGCAATCGGCTTTTTGGATCCTATTTTAATTCAAGGTTTTCATGAGCAGGTATAAAATGCTGCTGGGTTTGTTGGCCTCTTAGCAGAGGGATTTTTTTTGTATAATAAGCGGGTTGTAATCTCTTCTCATATTCTGATTTTGGTTCTTTTTTTTCTAAATAATAATAGCAAAATAACAACACACTACAAGTTTATAGCACCTCATCAACTTGAGGCCCGATCCAAACCCCTTTGAAATCCGTGGAAAAACTTCATTTTGCTTCAGTGAGCTTTGGATAACACCATTCTTTGGAGCATAAAAAAATGCAGACTTCTTGTGACCTCTCACTACTGCATCCTTAAATCTGGATAAAGAGAAAATTGGTTTATAGATCTTAGCAATGGATCTGTGATTAAAAGAAAACACAACAAAAACCCAAAAGACCCAAAATACTGTACTATAGAGGGCATAGACTGGCGGGATATACAACAGGTAACAGTAAAATGTAAAAAATATGACAAACCAGATCAACTGCTACTAAAGCTACATCTAGACTAGCGATTATACGTATGTCCATGTCCGTGGCTGTGTCATAACCCTCCTGTTGTCCACATCTACACCTCACGAGCATGTGCCTGAAGGTGAGTAGAGGACAAGGAAACTAGCGTGCCTGCGTGGTGTGAATAAGTACCAGTGTGTGGTGTGTCCAGGGATAAGAAGAATGTACTTGGTCTTGCATTTCAATAGTCCTCCACCCTCATTCCCACAGTGTACTGACCCTCTTCTTCCTGAGCCTTACCCAATCTATAAAGGTCTCTGTCCACCTATTTTCATTGGTAGTAGTGTAGAGTTGCCAGGCATTCAGTTTTCAACCTGGTCGAAAAGGGACCCTGGCAGCTCCAGTCAGCACTGCCAACTGGGCTGTTAAAAGCCCGGTCAGTGGGGGAAAGGGGACCTGGGGCTAAGGCAGGCTCCCTACCTGCCCTGGCTCCGCACTGCTCCTGGAAACAGCTACCAGGTCTCTGTAGCCCCTAGGTGCTGGGGTGGCTAGAGAATAGGAGGTTCCGTGCACTGCCCCCCCCCCCAAGTACCGGCTCCATAGCTCCTGTTGGCTGGGAACCATGACCATTGGGAGCTGCGGGGGGCCGTGCCTGTGCTTGCAAAGGTAATGCACGCTGCGCAGAGCCGCCTGACCGCACCTCCACCTAGTGGCTGCAGTGACCTGGCAGCTGCTTCCTCAGAACCGCGGTAAGCACCGCTGGGCCCCCGCACACACACCCCATACCCCAACCCCCTGGCCCAGCCTGGAGTCCCCTCCCACACCCCAAGCCCCTCATCCCCGGCCCCAGCAGGAGCCCTCAGCCCCTCTGCACCCCAACCACCTGGCCCAGCCTGGAGCCCCCTTCTCCACCCAAACCCCCTCATCCCCAGCCCCAGACCAGAGCCCATACCCCCTCACACACCCCAAACCCCTGCCCCAGCCTGATGAAAGTGAGTGAGGGTGGGGAAGAGTGAGCGATGGGGAGCGGGAGATGGAGGGAGCAAGCAGGGGCAGGGCCTCGGAGAAGGGTGGGGCAGGGTGTTCTGTTTTGTATGATTAGAAAGTTGGCAACTCTGCAGTAGTGAGCTATGCTGACCACATCAGAACAGCTTTCTGTTGCACTCTTTTGATCAATACAAACGAACATGGCTCCTGTTCCAAGACCAGTCACCAGGTCCCCCCACCACCTGCAGCTGCTGATCAGTGTGTGGTCAGAGTATTCATAGACTCATAGACTTTAAGGTCAGAAGGGACCATTATGATCATCTAGTCTGACCTGCACAATGCAGGCCTCAGAATCTCACCCACCCACTCCTGTAACAAACCGCTGACCTATGTCTGAACTATTGAAGTCCTCAACTTGTGGTTTAAAGACTTCAAGGTACAGAGAATCCTCCAGCAAGTGACCCATGCCCCACACTGCAGAGAAGGCGAAAAACCCCCAGAGCCTCTGCCAATCTACCCCGGAGGAAAATTCCTTCCCGACCCCAAATATGGCGAACAGCTAAACCCTGAGCATGTGAGCAAGACTCACCAGCCAGACACCCAGGAAAGAATTCTCTGTAGTAACTCAGATCCCACTATCTAGTGTCCCATCGCAGGCCATTGGGCATATATTCTGTCCTTCATGACTTTGCCTGGAACAGCAGGAACATTCACCTGTGCTGAAATGTTTCAGAGAGGCTAGAGTAGCTGTCTTTGACATATCAGAAAGTTCTCCCCATATTCCACTTAGCAACACTGCGTAACCATCTGCCCCATGATCAGGAGCAGAACCACATCATCATCCCATTGCTCCACCCAGTTTGGAGGGGGAAATATGATCAGGAACTGCCATCCGCAGATGTCTGAAGGCGGGAGACAGTACCACCCCCATCCCCCAGATTCCTAGAAGGCCTCCCTGTGATGCAGAGAATCCAAGGATACCACGCCTGAGAGCTAATATTGCATAATAAGAGCAGCAGTGTGGGTGTGGGTATACACATGTACACAGCATTATACCAACGTCCAGCACAACATATGTGGACACTTGGCACAGATATTGGGAACATGCACAAGCATGTACTGGTCCAGCAATATCATCTTCAAATTCTTTTTTGGCCTGCCTAATTATACTTTTACATTTCACTTGCCAAAGTTTATGCTCCTTTCTATTTTCCTCACTAGGATTTGACTTCCAATTTTTAAAGAATGCCTTTTTGCCTCTAACCACTCCTTTTATTCTGCTGTTTAGCCATGTTTTCTGGTCCTCTCACTGTGCTTTTTTTTAATGTGGAATATACATTTAATTTGAGCCTCTATTATGTTCTTTTTTAAAAGTTTCCCTGTGGCTTGTAGGCATTTCACTCTTGTGGCTACCTTTTAATTTCCATTTAAGTAGCTTCTTCATTTTTGTGTAGTTCCCCTTTCTGAAGTTAAATGCTATTGTGGTGGGCTTCTTTGGTATTTTCCCTCCAACAAGAATGTTAAATTTAGTTACATTATAGTCCCTATTACCAAGCGGTTCAGCTATATTCACCTCTTGCACCAGATCCTGTGCTTCACGTAGGACTAAATCACAATTGCCTCTCCTCTGCATGCCAGTGTAGGAACTAAGGATATAATTTATAATATGGTCAAAAATGCATGACAGAATCCAAAATTGATAGGAGGGATCTGAAATTTATTACAAATCAACTGGGTAAATATACTCTAAATGAGAGATTCATGCAAATGTTGTTAATTTTGTAACTATATTCACACCTTTTACAAAGCAAGTATTTATAAAAGAATAAAAACTTCTTTCAGTGTTTGACTGAAATGTTGCATCCTGAATGCTGATTCCATAGCTGCTCTAAAATTCATCTAAATTGACTTTTTCATCAGATTTTCTTCTGCATATAAAAACCGAAGACATTTTATCTTTAATTTGAGACCGTATGGAGAAACTGAACAGCTATAAATAGGAATCCTGGGATGATGATGATACTCGTGACTTAAGGGTCAAAATATCATAGAAACATTCAAATCTTGGCAGTGTAACATCTTGTCGCATTTATAAAGATAGTCCCAAGAAGGGCAACTTGGGGGTGAGGAAGGAGGCCAATGATGAAAGCAAATTCATCCTCTGTCTGGGTCTCCAACTTCAAACAACTCCATGCTTTTATAACCTGTGAAAATTGGGAGTGCTACTTACACACCAACCTTTTCATCTGGCAATGATTATTTTTAATGTACTTTATAGCAATTCTGAGTTTTTATTAAAAAGACAGAAGACAGTCATTTCTAAAGAGGAAATAGCAATAAAACATGTACATCTCCTGTTTTATGGAACGTAAGCCTATTTTACTACCTTGTGTTTTATTTCTTTTTTGTCCCCATTATAATTACTATTAGTAGTAACTGGAGTTTAACCAAAGCTGAACCTTCTTGTAGTTGCAGACAAACAAAAATTTTCAGTCATGTTGTGGAATGGTTTTTCTTAGGCTGGGCAAAATAATATACAGGACCAGCATCAAGACTCTTCACCATAATGAAAAAAGAGCGATCACCTTATTCCACAGGTGTCCGGTCACTATAAATTGACTGCAAAGGTCTCCGTTTCCAGACACTTTTGCCTTTGTGTTTGGTATCATAAGATTATACAGAACAGCTCCTATCACTGCTGTGCTGGTATAAGCTTAGCAAAAGGTTAATGCTGCATTAAGCTTGGTTGAATAAGGCATCCAAGGTTCACAAGGTTCCAGAAGGTCCCCTGTAGACTGCCCCTTTGTTGTAAACTTTATGCATAGCCCTTTGGTTTGTTACAGAGAGGCGAAATATTCATAATAATCCATAATAAACCTTGCCCACACAATGTTACTGGTTGAGCCACTGAAATCGAAATCACGTAGCCATGGGAACTGCTGAGACATCATGAGCTCACTAGGAACAGGGTCCCTTTCCTGATCTTTCTGACTAGATTGATGCTGCACTTGTTCAAGTTAGTGAAAGGAAATGAGAAAATATAATTTCTTGAGTGTGTCTGGAATTCATTGAACAGCAGAATACTGCAGGCAGCATTTGTGTGGTTGGTCTTTTCTTCCAACAGTGTCTGGAGTATGGAGTGATCCTCAGGCTGAGTCACAGGAAAAGAAGGGAGGAGAGGAAAAGTGTTTACAATCAAATATATACAGTATGACTTGTTCAAGTTTCCGGAATCCAAAAATATTTTGTTGATGCTTACATTTTCTTCCCTATTGACTTTCATTACATATTCATGAGGTTCCTGGACCTGACTAATTTGGAGAACGTTTTATTTACATGGAAAATAATAAGTTCTCTCGGCTCAGCTGAAAATACTAGTGCTCACAATTATTCTGCTTCTCCAGAGTTTGGTGCAAAATTATTCTTATAGGGAGAAACCTTCCTTCGTGTCCTTATTTCAGGCAGGACTGTTAAAACAGCTCAGGAGATTAAGCTTTCTATGACTGTGATGCAGTATACAAACTCCACACTGGGCCGGAAAGGGATAATGAGCTGCTATGAGCTCAGTCAGCCCTGCCCTGCTACACCTGCAATAGGTGTCAGGCTTGGAGGGAGGGGTTACAAGGAAAGAGCACAGCTCAGCTGGGGCTGTTTGGAAAGGAAAGCAGATCTCTTGCTGTCACTCCGTGAGATGCTTGGCTGGGGCCAGGAACTGCTTGAGAGACTGCTGCCAGTCAGAGGCTCTCTGAAGGAAGGTAGGTCTGACACTTGACTACCTTTTGATTTGCAACCAGTGACTTGGCTGTGGAGACATGTGGTTAAAGGTGGTGCCCTGCATGAAGGGGGTGACCGCCAATCTCCCCCCACTCCCTTTTGTTTCTTTACACCTGAGCAAAGACTCAGTAGTGGTTTGACCCAAGCCTAAATGTGACCCGGCTCATGTTGGCCTTTACTTCAAAAAAAAAAAAAACTGCATGATGATCACAATCTTGCCAGTTATCAACCTGCTGGAACGGAGCCAAAAGAGGCTCTGCATGGCCCCTGTTTCAGGCTAACTCCTGGGAGCTGGGGAATGCTGGCCAATCATCACCCGTCTCCCCAAGCTAGCCAATAGGTGCCAAAGACTCCCAGTGGGACAAGCTACCTATATCCCTTGGCAAGAGTCTCCCTCCCTTGCTGCTGGGACTGTCACCCTTTCACCACCTGCCCCATCAATTTCCCCCAGCCGCTGATGTGGTGGTGGTGGCGGCAATATGTAATTATCTCAGTAATTGTAGTCACATTATTACTGTTTTTACCTTTTTAGCATGTCATTAAGAAAAACATGAATAAGTACCATAAAAAATCATAGAAGTCTTTAAAATATATGGTCCTTATCATGCAAACACTTGTACACAGGCTTAACTTTAAATATGTGCGGAGTCTAATTGACTTCAATTGCAAGTTTGGGTGATTTTTTTTTTCTGATTGACTTCAGAAAAAGTCAAGCATGTACATTAGTATTTGCTGCATCGGGGCCTCTGGTACTACTTTGCTTTTGTTCCCCCTTTGTACTCTTAAGTCTAGAAAATTAAGTGACCTTTTTTCCCCCCCTACAGATTCAGATAGTTAATAAGATATAAAGGCCCCAGACATCCCAGCCCCCATCCTTGCAAACACAAATGCACATAAGTAACTCTACACATGTGAATGGTCCCACTGGGACAATATTGAAGGAAGTGACTGTGGAATTTGTGTCTGTGTGTGGGTGTCATAAGTTCTTCTGTTTCACCTCTACACTCTGCGATGTAGTTTCCTCTTCAAGTCTCATATTCCCCAGCTATGCTAGTTCTTTCAAGGCTGTAGGTACTAAACCAACAACAGCCTCTAAAGGTTTTAGAAGGGAGATGTATGATCAGCTTCCTTATACTGTTGCAGTATTTATTTGTATCATATAATGGTTTAATAGCAAACTTCCCCATAGTTTGCTTGTTTTTTTAAATAAAGGTTTTGGTTTTTTTCTTTCTCTCTCTTTTGCATTATAGTTTTCCTTAGCCTCTTTGGGATTTCCTTGAGCATTTTTTCTTATATAATATTTAGGGCTGTCAAGCGATTAAAAAAATTTTAATTGTGAGATTAATCGCACTGTTAAACGATAATAGAATACCGTTTATTTAAACATTTTGGATGTTTTCTACATTTTGAAATATATTGATTTCAATTACAACACGGAATACAAAGTGTACAGTTCTCACTTTTTAGTATTATTTTTATTTCAAATATTTGCACTGTAAAAAACAAAAGAAACAGTATTTTTCAATTCACCTCATACAAGTCCCGTAGTGCAATCTCTTTATCATGAAAGTTGAACTTACAAATGTAGAATTATGTAAAAAAATAACTGCATTCAAAAATAAAACAATGGAAAATGTTAGAGTCTACAAGTTCACTCAGTTCTACTTCAGCCAATCGCTCAGACAAAACAAGTTTGGTTACAATTTGCAGGAGATAATGCTGCCCGCTTCTTGTTTACAGTGTCACCTGAAAATGAGAACAGGTGCCTTCGCATGGCACTGTTGTAGCTGGCATCACAAGATATTTACGGGCCAGATACGCTAAAGATTCATATGTCTCTTCATGCTTCAACCACCATTCCAGAGGACATGCTTCCATGCTGATGATGGATTCTGCTTGATAATGATCCAAAGCAATGCGGACTGACGCATGTTCATTTTCATCATCTGAGTCAGATCCCACTGGCAGAAGGTTGATTTCTTTTTTAATGGTTCGGGTTCTGTAGTTTCCGTGTCAGTGTGTTGCTCTTTTAAGACTACTGAAAGCATGCTCGCACCTAATCCCTTTCAGATTTTGAATGACACTTCAGATTCTTAAACCTTGGGTCAAGTGGTGTAGGTATTTTTAGAAATCTCACATTGGTACCTTCTTTGCATTTTGTCAAATCTGCTGTGAAAGTGTTCTTAAAACAAATGTGCTGGGCCATCATCCGAGACTACTATAAAATGAAATATATGGCAGAATGTGGGTAAAACAAAGCGGGGAACATACAGTTCTCCCCCAAGGAGTTCAGTCACAAATTTAATTAATTCATTATTTTTTTAACTAGCATCATCTGCATGGAATCATGTTCTCTGGAATGGTGGCCAAAGCATGAAGGGGCATACGAATGTTTAGCATATCTGGCATGTAAATATCTTGCAATGCCAGCTACAAAAGTGCCATGTGAATGCCTATTCTCTCTTTCTGGTGACATTATAAATAAGAAGCAGGCGGCAGTATCTCCCGTAAACATAAAGAAACTTGTTTGTCTTTGCGATTGGCTGAACAAGAAGTAGGACCGAGTGGACTTGAAGTCCTTAAAGTTTTACATTGTTTCATATCTGAGTGCAGTTATGTAACAAAAAAAATCTACATTTGTAAGTTACACTGTCACGATAAAGAGATTGTACTACAATATTTGTATGAGGTGAATTGAAAACTACTATTTCTTTTATACATTTTTCCAGAGCAATATTTGAAATAAAAATAATATTAAGTGAGCACTGTACACTTTGTATTCTGTGTTGTAATAGAAATCAATATATTTGAAAATGTAGAAAAACATCCAAAAATATTTAATAAATTTCAATTGGTATTCTATTTTTTAACAGTGCAATTAATTTTTTTAATTGTGATTACTTTTTTTAGTTAATCCTGAGTTAACTGTGATTAATCAACAGCCCTCATAATATTTAGTTAAATTTCTAAGATATTTTATTAAATCTATAATTCCATGGTAGCTAACAATAGAATCATAATAAATATTTATAATAGATCCAGAAGAGAAAATATTTTTGGAGGGGGAAAAACAGGATATAGGTATGTAGAAGACTTTGACTCACTCAGTTTATTTTAATATAACATCAATCCAGCAGTACAAGCTAAGATTTTCTATTTCATGTAACCCTTTCATTATTTATTTTAAATAGCTGTGGGACTGTCCTCTCAAATCATGTGCCAAGTGCTCTGCATATCAAGTCATATTTTGCTTTTCATATCCAAACTGTGTAGTGTTTGAATCTTTGTTGTTGTACCTTTCCCTTCTTCAGCACTGATCTAAGTGTTGCATATATATTCATGTTGCATATATATTCATCTGCTGGAGAACATTGTAGTGCATTTCTACTGCCTAAAAACATCTAAGAATAGTAGATTTTTTTTGGAAATGTGTGAAAAAAATTGTCTTATAAAAATTAAATACTTAGATTTTGTCGTACATGTTTTTACAAAGGATATTTGTACAGTTTGAATATATCACTGAAAAAAGAGAAGTGCTTTATTTTAGTGGCATAATTGGGAGTGACACACCCACCTTCAAAAAATATTGCCCACAGCTAAAGTGCATAGAAAACTGCCCTTACATCTTGGATGCCTGTTTCCATTTCCACCCCCTGAAGTCACAAAAATATTAGACACACCTAGTCAGTCTATCAAGCAAGACATAGTCTATTTTGATACTACTGTATTAGCTGATCCCTGTTCATTCAACCCAGAGAAACACTAACACTTTTAGTCTGTTGTGTTTGCACATATTCCTCATTAGGCATTCAAATAAAATCTAAACACATGAAATTTGCATTACTATGAATATATTTTTTTCATGAAACCACCCAGTGATACAGAAAGTAATTGATCCTGAAATTAGATTTCAAATACAACTTATGAAATTAAGTTTCTTGAAAAAAATCTTTAAAATAAATAAATAAATAAAATCCTATCAGTAGGACACCGAAATAACCACACTTAAGTCTGGTCAGCTTAAGAATGCTGCCTCCAGCAACTCTATTATATGCCACATTTCATCTCTTTTGAAATTTACTTCATTTAAATGCTTCATTTCCTAACCACAGATACATTATGTCTAGAATCAATTTTTAATTTAAATACATGCTAATATATTTTCTATATTAAAAGGGTTTCATTTTTTCTTTCCTTTCTTAAAATCAGATTTGTGGCTCTTTTGTAGAAAATGGAGCTAATATAATGGAAGTTTTTCAGTCCCTTTCTGATTCATTATTTAATTAGTCATTTAGGGCCAGATTGCAAACCTCTTACAACCACTAGCATGATGAGTCCCATTAACTTGAGTTACTCTGCTCATGTAATTACCTGCTTACCAACGGGAGTAAGGGGTTCACAATATGGCCCTGATAGGATTATATGGAAATCCACCATGTCTGTTGCTATTTTTTTTTTTAAGGTATGAAACACTTATAAGCAAGAGCACTCTGAATCGTTAGGCATGGAGTTGACATTCTGTATACTTTGCATGCCATGGAAGCTGGCTTCAAATTGACTCTGTATAAAGTAGTGCGGAGAGGAACATAGGGGAGGGCCCCCCTGGATATACTCTTAACTAGAACCAGTGGCTGTAAACAAAAGAAACGAAAACAAACCCCGCACCCAAACATAAGTGATGGGAAGAGGCAGCAGCTACAGAAGAGTTGCACGGCTGCTCCATGGTGTGCTTATGGGTCGGGATAGGATTCTGTTCTTCCAGCTTATTTGCACACACCTACACTTATATGCTGATTTGGTGTACTATTGGTGTATAATAGATTTAAAAATCGGCTTGCAGGATCATTATATAATCACTGTTGACACAATGGGGAAGACCAAGAGGCAAAATATGACCCATTACTGTGAGCTGCCATCAGTTTCTCCAGTATCTTCAGTTCTCCCAGATCCAAATCCACTGGCCTGTGCACATCTTTCACTTGTATATGATATACCAGGCCCACTCTATTTAACACATGCTTTACAGTTTACATTTTGCAACATTTTCCCCCAACAAAAACAGTAACAGACCTATTTTTTGACCAGCTTCCCTACTCTGCATGCTGTAATTTTCTTGAAACATGAAGATAGAGATATTTTCCTAACAACATTTGTCACCATTTCAAAAATCATCCTGGAGAGACAGCAAAGTGGCTTTGTGAGAGAGAGTTTCTGTAGCCCTAGACTGTGGTGTGAGAATAAATTGAACAGCAAGAGTCAGTTAATTTTAAAAAGGACTTATTTAGGCCATACACACTCTTCCTGTATGTCTTCAGTGCTTGAATTCTGGGGCATTCTGTAGAGACCATTTAATAGGAAAAACATCTGACCCAAAGAGCAGATGGTCAAAGCGTGCTTTTAGATGGGGTTATCAGTCACCACCCAGGCGCATACTTGCATCTAAACTTCAAAGCCAGCAGAACTATTTTTTAAAAAGTTTCTGTAAGATACATGGCTCCTGTTCTCCTGCAAAAATCGTGTAGCACATTAATCATTTGCTACAAAAGAGATGGCTTTTGCATCAGTGAATGACATTAAGCATCAAGTAGCATTCTGGAAAGCAACAAGCCTATCTTTCCAAGAAACATCTGCTGCATGAGGAAGGCGTGCAATGAGTAAGTATGGTTATAGTGAAATAACCTTATGGCTCTCGTTTGGTTTTACTTTTCAGTCCCTTTAAGAGTGAGATAATATTCCAAATAACACAGTTTGTACAGTTTTTTGAGCTTCCTTGGATGAAGTACAAAATGTAATCGTAGCAAAAGAAATTTAAGATCCAGCAGGAATATATTATTTCCAAAAAGGATACTTTTTTTGATTAACAAAAGAATAATTTTAGTATACATTGAGTTTAAAAAAAAAATACCAGAACCCAATTTGTGATCAATGTTAATGTAAAATTAACTTTTGCCACTGTATTAATTCCATCCTCCCACTTAGTCTCTGGAGTTGGTTTTGACAGATATGTAGATTTATTTAAATGCTATATCAAGAATCAAGTAATCCTTCTGACATAGCTTTTTAAATTAAAAATGTATATGTCCCTGACCCACAACTGGGTCAGCCAGTGCTCATCAGGTGATGGAGGACACTTTTGCTAGTTTGCTTTGTTCTCTGTGCACCATTTATAGACAAATGACCTGATGCTTCTCCTTCTGGAAGCTAACTGGAAGATTTGCTTTTGACTTCAGTGGGAGCAGAATCCAACTCTGTAAGAGGCCCTTAGTGATATGTATTATTTAAGTTAAATCTCAGACAGCAAAAGGATCTTGCTTTATTCTTACCATCTAACAAAACCCTTAAAACAGGGTTTCTTCCATTAACCAGGGTCATCCAAGTCAGTGTGGTTGCACGTGAGCAACTGAAGGCAGAATTTGGCTCATGCTGCATGAAGAAAAGCAAGCGACAGGTAAAGTAGCATTAACCAGAGCTGTTAGGTTCCAAACAAGGACTGGAAGAGTTGAAATTTCCCCTTTTCCGCCCCACACCTTTTACTATGACATGTGTTTTGGCTCATGTTCTCTTTATCTCTCCAGCTTCCAGGGTTTGCCCATCATCTTCCTTCCTTACCCCAGCTCTCCAAACTGAGACTTCATTGACAGGAGGGGTATGAACGAGGATGGCTGGTGGTAGGGAAGATGAGAGGGTTGGGGAGCTCAGATGAGGGGGTAATGAGTACACATAGGGGTGATTGTCAGGTGGACTGGGGGACAATAAGACATGGGTGCCTGTCTGTCAGCCTCATGTTTTCCCCCTTCTGTGTGTGCAGGATCTGGGGGGTCCAAGGCCCTCTTCCACTCCGCCCTCTCTGTCAGGGTCCCTGCTTCTCTGGAGTGTCTGAGCCCCTCTCCCTGTTCCTCCACGTGAGCCTGGATCTGGGTGAACTGAAGGTAATGCAAATTTAAACATCTGAAATCCAGAAAATAAATAGTGAAGATATACAACACCCCTGTGTCAGGTGGGGGACTGGCCAGAGTGGGGGGGGCTAGTTTGTTGGAGGGGAGGAGTGAGTGGGCCTGGAGCATGGCTGGGGAAACCTGGCTGAAGCAGGGGCAGAAGTCCCAGTTGGGGGTGGGTAGTAGGAGCAAGGGGCCCAGCTCAGCGTGCAGCTTGGGCTACATAAGCAAGGTAGTTTGTGGCCCTCCAGTAAGCTGCTGCTTGTGATATTTATTTGCAGCAGTATAGGACAGGAGACAACAAGGAGCAACTTCTTACATGTTAATAGCTTCCACAGTGCCAACTAGTGGCTTAATGAACTGGAAAGGGGAGGGGAGCTGGAAATGGTGGGGGAGGGGGAACTACATGTTGTGGGGGAGGAGTGGAGAAAGAGAAATACTGCAGTCTTCTCTCACACTTAAGGTTACTGTAACAACCATGTAGTAAAACTGTCAAGATTTTGGGACCTAGGCCATGGATGAGATTTCTCTCACCAGCCCTGTTAGCAACTACATATTGCAAATATTTCAAAGCATGACCATCAACCCCATTGCATTATAACAAAATGTACTGGAATGGGGATGATCACTGAGTACATAGCAACCCTGTGGCCAACTGGAAAGACCACTAGACTAGGACTATTCCTAGCTCTGCCATTGGGCTACTGAGTGACCTTGGACAAGTCACTTCAGAACTCGATGTTCTGAAGGGCACAGGCTTTCACTGGGCAGTCTTAACTCTGTGTTAACAAAGGTTTGTTGCCATTTAATGAGTGAGTGTTAGAGTAAGGATGTCCCTTGTTCAACACCCACCTCCCCAAGCTTTCAGACACTCTGTGTGGGAGGAGTGAGCTAGTGAATCTCCGACATTACTGGCAGAGTTGAGAGGAGGTAGAGGGCAATGTTGTGCTGACTTTGTGTCATCTTTTGAAAAATTCACTGTTTACTTTCTCTTTGTGCATGCTTCCTGCATGCTCCCAAATTTTTGTTGTATTGCCTCTTTATACATCCTACCTTCTTCCATTTGCCCTCTTGGTTTTGTTGCTTTATGATCTTTCCAGTATCTTCCACTTACTCAAAGTATGGATTTGAGTCTATTAACTCCCCTTTGCCTCAGTTTCCCCATCTGTAAAATAGGGTTAATACTTACATGTATCTAGCTGCTCCACAATTGAGAATTAATTAATGTCTGTAAAGTGCTTAGAACACATAAAGTACTAAGATATTATTTTACTTTATTTACTATTGACCCCTAAGGACTTTATTGTAAACACTTCTTTCTATGCCTGTATGATATGTAGTATTCAGAGATCCTCTCTGTCTTGAAGTCTGTGGAGTTTGAATGGATCTGAATGTCAAAAGAACAAAAAACTAACTTGGCATATATCAATATGGATAAAGAGCACCTGAAGAAATGGCATGTGTCTGTCTTTCACTTATAAAAATCAGAAGTAAAAGAACAACAGCCACTTCAGTTCATAAGGTGACAATTTAAAATATTTTTCATGTTATTCCAAGATTCTTCTCTCACAGGATCTGGAAAAATGTGCTCATATTCTGATTGCAACCAGGCAACTTGATAGGTTGGTACTATATAGAATATACACAATTGTGTTTTATTATAACTAGTACAAGTAAATGGAAAAGAACCAAAACATGGGACAACATCCAAATACATTTCACAACTTTGTTACTAAATCTAAAGGTATCATTTTCTTTCATAAATAAACACTGCAACAAATTCATCTGGAAAATTTGTTCTAATTAATATATATAAATGACTGTAATCTCATTTACTTTTATCTTTTTTTAGCAACTTTTAACACCATAATTTTGGTGTCATACTTCTAACAAGGGATTTAATTTCTCATTTTAAGTAACTTCCAAATTAGTACAACTCTGTGTATCTAAGGATACATCTGCACAGGGAAAAAATGGCAGAAAGTCTCAGAGTCAGGGTCTGCAGAGTTAAAAATAGCAGTGTAAATATTAGTACTAAGGGTGGAGTCCAGTTTCTGAGACCCTCCTTCTCCATCCTGAGGCTAAATGTCTATACTGCTATTTTTAGCCCTGCAGTGTGAGTCCCGCGAGCCAAAGCCAGTGGAACCAACTCTGAGACGTGCTGCCACCAGTCATCTTTTGCTGTGTAGGCATACCCTAAACATGTATCGCGCACTCTGCAGAGGAAAAATGTGCAAAGGATATAAAAATTCTTGTACATATATGTGCAAATCAGCTGTGTGTGCAAATTCACCTAATTACTGATTTGTGTGCAATTGTTACCCAATTTTTGCACATCATGATAATTTCATATACAAATTTGAATGCATATGGCTACCCAACTTCAAAAAAAAAAATCTCTCCCATTGCCTTCCCTAGTCTAAAATAAATAACTAAATTTCCAATTTTTTTCAAAAGGGGAGGATAAATGTGTAAGATATTGTAATCAATGTGGGTAACTTAGTAGACATTTAAGATACAGGTTTCAGAGTAACAGCCGTGTTAGTCTGTATTCGCAAAAAGAAAAGGAGTACTTGTGGCACCTTAGAGACTAACCAATTTATTTGAGCATAAGCTTTCGTGAGCTACAGCTCACGTCATCAGATGCATACCGATGCATGCTTATTCTCAAATAAATTGGTTAGTCTCTAAGGTGCCACAAGTACTCCTTTTCTATTTAAGATACAATGACTTTACAAACCCATTTTTTCTGCTGCTTTATAAAAACCCTAGCATTTACTTGGGCATTGCACATATACATACAGAGCACCTCCTTAAAGAAACTTGCACATGTTACCATGGGCATTACAAGTCTTGGAAAAAAAAAATCTTATGGCAGTAAAACTGCTGCTATTTTTCCATATATTTAAGGGCCAGCTGCTATACTTCTCCACTTGTGCTTTCATTGAAATTAACATGGGCTTTTATGAGACAAAACCACAGATAAAGGATTCTGTTTTGCAGTTTGTCCCTTTTCTTGCTACTGCTGGGGGAGAGAGAAAACGCAATGCAATGGTGGCTTCTAAAATATAATTAAATTAGGAAATGAATTACAGGGTGTTCACTGTGTTGTTGTTGGGTTTTGCTCTGCTTTTTTGTTTCTTGGGGTAAAAAATAATGCTTCCTCAGTCTGAAGTTGATTCCCATACTTCTGCATTTGCTTAAATTCAGTACATTTCTGACATTATTGGCCGTATGAAATAACTAGCCAAGTAGTGGAGTACTGTTGGTTGATTATACAGTGGTGTTTTGTGTTGTCCAGTAAAACCTATTCCTTACTTTATCTGAATGACTTACTCTGTTCTTGGAAAAAAATTAAAAATAGCATGTTACAAAAAGTCAGGTATTGTGATAACCTTTAAAGCCCCAATCCTGCAAACATTGAGGTACATAATTATGCATGTGAGTAGTCCTGTGGAACTCTGAATGTGGGAAAGTTACACACATACATGTAAGTGTTTTTTGAGCAAATCATAAGTGGCCTTTCCCTCCTAGCCCCAACAAATACATAGATAAATAAACAAAAAGAGAGCATGCTGAAAGCTTTTATACACAAACATCAAATGGACGTTTTTTTGGTCAAAGGAATCCCAAATAAGGATTTAATCTAGATTGAACTAAGCAACTGTTTCAGATTTTTGATGTAACTAGTGATTATTGAAAATGTTTTGAATTTTGCATGTTAGTGTGTTCTTAAGTATTGGTAAATATTTTATGCAATTGATAAAATAATTTTTCTCAAACAGTAGAGTGGACTACAGAATACTCATGACTTCTTGGACACCATCAACTGAAGGTACTCATTGATTTTGTTTTCATATTTACTGTATTGCTCTGTGGATCTTTCCTTGAGATAAGTGTAATTGAATCTTCTACTTTACTTTAGACTCATCTCCGTTTTACATTATTTGAGTCAAATTCTTCATTTGATCTTCTAGCAATGAGAAAATTAACCAATTCACCTCATTATGAGGTCTCAGCAGCACCTACCTTCTATATAAATTGTTGACAGATGGGTTCCAGTTGTGGTCACCCGTGCAACCGGGGTTAACTAAGTGACAGATACGTGGATTCATTTTGAATTTTTTAATCATAGCTTAACACTTGTCAGCTTCAAAATATACACTGTTGGGAAATTAGTGTCCTATAAAGTACTATAGCAGTTGTAAGTCTGCAAAGAAAACAGATTGTCTAATTTTTCCATAGGTAGTGTTAACTGTCTGGACAGCTGAGAGTCAAGCCATCAGGACACGCTGCTTTGTTTGATTGGTCTCAGTCTTGATTTGGCACATGAAAGGAAATGTGAGGAAGTTTCAAGCACAGATCATTCTGCAAGTCCAAAGATTAGGGTGAGGTCAAGTTCACTTGCATTTTCACAGTGTCTCATTACAAGCATAAAACAAAGTAGCATGTAAGCAACATGAGGTTTATTATAGCAATGATTTAACTTTCAGGAGGTTCACATTGCTGGAACATTCTAATTTTCTGTTTATTAGCATCAAAGAAACCTACACTAGTAAAGAAATAGGGAAAAATTATAATTTTTGTATGTTTGCAATGTGATTTTCCCCCTCTAAGTCTGAGATGCAACTTATGCATACTTTACCAGTATTGTATGTGACTGCAAAATAGGCTTAACATTTAGTAAGGTGTATGTAATTTATTCATGTTACATTAATTCAGGCCATAACATTACTGTAAATAACCTCCTCTTGTAGTATCTTCTAAGCCTAAGATACCAAGGCTATTGCAGGAGTCTGTGTGATAGGGAATGTTGAATTTTCAGTGGTGTCCACTGTAGTTATGAAACTTGGTGGGGCCAGTGTGCAATGCTTATGAGCCTTTTCTTTTTTGCTTTGCTTTGGGCTCAGGATTCATATGAAGCAGAAAGTCAAAGGGCAAGTGTGGGGGTGCAAGTAAGGTAAGGGCTTAGGCATAGTCCCCAAACTGAGCTCAGTGAATCTGAAGCCCCAGTGGGTATGTCTACGCTCCAATTAAAAACCCACAGCTGGCCCGAGCCAGCTGACTCAGGCTTGTGGGGCTCAGGCTAAGGGGCTGATTAAGTGTAATGTAGTTGTTCGGGCTTGGGCTGCAGCCCAAGCCCTGCGACCCTCCCCTCCCCCCCCCCCCCCTTGCAGCGTCCTAGAACCTGGGCTGAAGCCTGAGCCTAAATGTCTACACTGCAATTAAACAGCCCCTTAGTCCAAGTCAGCTGGCATGGTCCAGCTGTGGGTGTCTAATTGCAGTGTAGACATACCCATAGACACCTATTCCCTTATTCTGAAGGGTGCATAGGAAAAAGGATGTGGTAAGTAAATGTGTGGGAGATGTGGTCTTATGTGCAACCCTCGGTACTCCAAGTAGATGGATACACTGTCCTCTTTGGCCTTAAGAGCTGTAAATAGGCAGGAGTAATTATGTGGGTACACAATAGCCTGTTTATCTGTATGGAACTGAGTTTCCCCTAAGGTCTCTGTCACTATTTATCTTGTACTTCAAGGCTTTGATCCAGTGCCAACAGAAGCCAATGGGAGCCTTGCCAATGACATGGATAGACATATGCATGACATCCCATACCTGTACTCTGCAGTACCAAGTCCCAGGTATCACATGATTTCCTCCTGAAGCCATACATCGGGCCAAGGTTGACTTTAAACTCAATCCAGGCTCACCCAAAGGTTCACAAACCTCAGCAAACCTGTTGGTTAGGGATGAGCCGTTACTTAACAGCCAATAACCCTCCTCCCCACTCTCTGCACTGTGGAAAAATTCAGATTCTAGTGTGAGAGCCAGAGCCTCACTTGTTGTAAACTGCCTTACTGCCATTGAATTCTTGGCCTGAGTTTTGCATTAACCGTGTTTTAAAAAAATGTGTTGACATTTAAAATGTATGCACTGGCGTTCAGCAACACTCTATGAATACCTGTTTTTCCTAAGGGTGGGTTGCTGGTTAATTGAGCTCATCGTTAAGCCTCTCTTTAAAATTAGGTAGGCTAATTTAACCACAGGCCTATGTGTAAACATGGTTCTATTTTTTTCCCAGTACAATATTATGAATGAGGAATATATCTGCGTGTTTGTGTATAATAAAACAATGTTCCTTTTTCTTATCTAAAAACACATCACAGATAAGTTGCTCAATTACAAATGGCTGGATTTTTGCAAAAATAGAAATGCAGAACACATGTGGCCAGTCCCCTGCCCTATGTTACACCTATGCAACCCCGCTGAGGACAATGGATTGACTGTTTGAACTCTTCGCTTACAAATGTGCATGTGAATAATTACCATGACCATGCATGCAATTATAGGAAATGTCATGCAAATACAGCTAACTGATAAAGATGCACGTACACTTATTGCAGTTGTGTACGTAACTGCAGTACAAATGATGAGGATGCAAAATTTTACAAATCTTAGCCTATATTGTTTAGTAGTGATGTATAGCCAAGAAAAACATTTTAAGTTTCCTCAGCCATTTTAACCATGGCCAACTTTTTATTTACTATTCCCTGAGACTGTGGACTATAAGTAATGCAATTAGACTGGAAGAAACATCATTTTTTGAGGCCTTGGAACATCATGATTCTAATGCTGGAAGTTTCCCTAAGGTTGTACATTTCTGACTGTTGCCTGAAATTAACATGATGTCAAGCCTGAGATTTGTGAAATGGAATAATAGTTGGCCCTTTATCATTGAGGCACTGATCATAAATGCCTCTGAAAATTTAAGAATATACTTTTGGACTATCCTAATAGCTACCCTTCAAATTAATCCACCGCTCTAGTCACAAAAATAGAATTCAACATGTTACGTGTAAAACCGTAATAATGGGCATCTTTCTAAATTCTCTTTGGATCTCAGCACACAGCAGGCAGTTCTGATGATGAAAATGCAATGCTCAAAGTGAAATCAAAGTGTAGCAAATATTATGTTGTGGTGAAATATGGAAACATTAAAGACCAGAACATTGATCTCCTGTTAATAAGCATCTGCTCTTATTTTTATTTTAGTAAATTGTTTTCTTCCTGATTTTTTTTACATAAACGTTCAGAAGGGAATGTTTAAAAAACAGAAGGGCCCAACCATGTGAGATACCGATCACCCTTTCCAACTGCGGTGGGAGTTGAGCACCTCAAGGGACTAAACCTGAAGTGCGAATCTCTCATATGGTTTTGGAGGATGATTTTATGGGGAGAAATGTAGGGGAACATAGCTCTTTCACTTAATAGCAACAGCTTTTCTATCTATTCATTCTTCTAGAATGGTACTGATCTATGAAAGCAATAGATTATAGTAGGTATTCTGTGCTTTTCTTTTTTATGTTGCTCTTCTCATATTAGTCGTGGCTCCATACTTGACTTTATGTCCACACAAAGCTGGCCTCTCTACCTACTTTATCTGGGCTGTCTACCCTCTATATGCAGTCTACACTGAACAAGGCAATTAGAATGGGATAAGATCAGTGAGGTTGGGATACTACACCAGTCTCCTTCCTGGTGGTATATACAATACATGAAAACATCAGATATCTAATTTAAACTTAGATCTGCAAAATGACACATGCTGTGTAAACCAACTTCCCCAGAAAATAGGGTGATCCCCTATAATGTATGTTAGTTTTCTACAGTGGCTCAACTTGAAATTATTCTCCATTGTTGGTTTCTAGTCAATTTGTATGTTCTCCTTCCTTTCCATTTCACTCAGAGTACTGAATATTTTCACAATCTGTGCCTCCCAAATTTCAACTTTGCTTCCTTATGCCATTGCTGTTAGAACGTTGGTGCAAAAAATGTATTTTTAAGGAGAGGCAATTTTCCTCTTCATGACAGTGTCTAATCTTTCAAAGGCTCTCCATCAAAGCTTTATTCATGTCTTCAACTTAGCTTTGTGTTTTGGAATAACAGATCAGTCGGACTACACTCTAATTTTTTTTTCCATTTGCTGCAGTTGTTTCTTACTCCACATTTGCATTAAACATGATTTTGATCTTTGCTGTCTATCTTCTTGAAGCTTTACTGAGACATTCCTGACTCTTACCTATGTGAACTGCTTGACCACCAAGTTTTCTTGTTAAACGCTTTTTATTTCAAAGATGGTAAATAATGCAGCTTAGCTACTGTTATTATACATAAATGTAAATAGTTAGAACCTAATTCATTTCTCAGTTACACCTGTATAAAATCTGGAATAACTCCAATTGTACTCCAAAGTTACACCAGTGTAACTGAACAGAATTTCAGCTTTTTAGAAGACAACATCAGGCTATTATCCATTTGTGTATCTCCACTACTAGTTCTCAGTTATAATACAGTCAAAGCTGTTTTATCCAGCATGTTGGGGGAATTTGGGGTGCTGGTAAGTGAAAAATGCTGGTTAATTAAGAGGAAGGGAGTTTGGGTTCAGGAGAGGATGCAGGGCTGGGGCATGAGAAGGGGTGTGGGGCGCGGGCTCTGGGAGGGAGCTTGGGTGTGGGAGGGGGCTCAGGGCAGGGGGTTGGGATTCTGGGGTGCCGGATCCGGGAGGCGCTCACCTCAGTTGGGGGATCCCCACAAGCAGCAACCTGTCCCGGCTGCTCCTAGGCGGAGGCGCGGCAGGTGGCTCTGCGCGCTGCCCCCGCCCCGAGCGCTAGTGCCACAGCTCCCATTGGCAGGGAACTGCAGCCAATGGGAGCTGCAGGGGCGGCGCCCTGTGGGTGGAGGCAGTGCTCGGGGCAGGGCGGGGGCAGCGCACAGAGCCGTCTGCCGCGCCTCCGCCTAGGAACAGCCAGGACAGGTCACTGCTTGTGGAGAGCCACCCAAGGTGAGCACACACCCCCCCGGATCCAGCACCCTGAGTCTCCTCCTGTGCCCCAACCCCTTGCCCCAAGCCTGCTCCTGCACCCAAACTCCCTCCCTCTCAGTTAACCAGCATTTTTCACTTACCAGCACCCCCAATTCTCCCAACATGCTGGATTAAACAGCTTTTGCTGTAGAATTGGAAAATGTACAGAGAAGGGCAACAAAAATGATTAGGGGTATGGAACAGCTTCCATATGAGGAGAGATTAAAAAGACTGAGAGAGTTCAGCTTGGAGAAGAGACAACTAATGGGCGATATGATAGACATCTATAACGTCATGAATGTTGTGGAGAAAGTGAATAAAGAAGTGTTATTTACTCCTTCCTAAAACACAAGAAGCACAGGTCATGCAATGGAATTAATGGGCAGTAGGTTTAAAACAAACATAAGAGAATATTTCTTCACACAGTGAACAGTCAACCTGTGGAACTCATTGCCAGTGGATGTTGTGAAGGCCAAAAGGATAACTGGGTTCAAAAAAGAATTTAGATAAGTTCATGGAGGATATTGGAGTATAAGTTCAATAGCTATTGGCCATGATGGTCTGGAATTCAACCCCATGCTCTGGGTGTCCCTAATCCTCTGATTGCCAGAAGCTGGGACTGGATGGTGTGGAATGGATCACTCAATTAAATTGCCCTGTTCTGTTCATTCCTTCTGGTACTGGTCTCTGTAGGAAGAGAGGATACTAGGCTAGATGGACCATTGGTCTTGTCCATCCTGGCCATTTTTATGTATATCTCTATGACTTCTACAGATGAGTCTTTTAAAGGAGGTCATGGATGTCCCACTTGGCCTAGGGAATGTACATGATACTGGACCATTGGTTTGGTCCAGTATAGCTGTTCTTATGTTCAACATTTAAAATTTAAAGAATGATAGATGTTACTTAAAATTCTTTCCCATTTTAATGCTATTTAAATAATTTTTCTCAGATGGCTTGCAGGTATTTTGCTCAAGGCATAAGCCAAAACTATATTTTCTGTAGCGTACAGAAATATATACATTAGTTAAGATCAAGGGCACTGACTTTCTAATTTCCCCAGGGGTCTCGACCCCTGCTCTGCCCCAACCCCGCCCTCACTCCACCCCTTCCCCCAAAGCTCCACCCCCACTTTGCCTCTTCGCACCCCCATTCTGCCCCCTCCCGCACCTCTTCCTACCTTGTTCCACTCCCTCCCTCAAGTATGTCCCACCCTCGCTCCTCCTCTTCCTTCCCCTGCCCCCTCCCAGGGCCTCCTGCCCACCACTGAGCACCCAGAGAGTCGGTGCCTATGATTAAGATGCACTTTATCTTAAACTGTGAGACCTATTAAATATACATGTTGAAAACTCATATTCAGAATCTTTATTACCAGCTACATCAGCTAAACTCCTGTAGTTTGTGGATAGATTTAATATACAAACAGATTCTTGAGCCATTTTTAGTGTACAGAGCTAAGCAAATGATAACTTTTGCAATTGAGAGAAATATTAAGAGAATCTTCCTTAACAACAGCATCAACCTTTACATTTCACTAGGTCTGACTCTCATTTATTGACATTATTTAGAGAGCTCTGCAGGGATACAAATTTATATCCCCCGATTCGGATATCCACGGATATAAATCGGTATCTGCGGAACCGCAGAGCTCTCCCGGGAACCGCAGCGGTGAAAGGAACAGAACATGGGGCCGCCGCTCCCAGGAGCCAGCCCCCCGCCCGAGCCCTGTCCTCTGGTGCGGCTGTACAGACCCCAGACAGGAGATGCAGACAGCTGCGTGAAAGGGATGGGGGTGGGGCTGGGGGCAGTACAGCTGCACGGGAGGAGCTGCCAGTGCGGGGCGCTGGCTCCTGGGAGCAGTGCCCCACGTTCTCCTCCTTTCACCGCTGTGGTTCCCGGGAGAGCCCTGCGGTTCCACAGATACTGATTTATATCCATGGATATAAATTTTTCTCCGTGCAGGGCTCTGATTATATATCTGTTTTAGCGTAGAGTATAATTAATGTTGTGCTGTGGAGTAGTGGTTTAGCTATGTAAGATATGTGAACTCCATACTGTGAAGTATTTTGTGTATTCCCTCTGGCTTTACAAATGTAGTTTCCCAGAATTGTAGCTGCTATTTCTGTTTTAAACTCCATTATTTAAAGGTTTATATTTCTGATTGCATTTAGGTGAGCCCATGAGGGTTGCCTCACCTTTGGTTCCTCCTAGGGCTCTAGTCCATATAAAATAATTTACAAGGGCACTTTGCTGTGGATGAAGACTAGTTAGGCTGAAATGTGGGATTTTAGGAGGTGTGTTTATTTGCCATTGCTACTGGATCATAGGAATGGAACCAACAGCGTGAGTGGAAAGGAAGTATAGTTTGAATGCATGGACCTGCACTTCTGATCTAATCCTAGTGTTGGTAGCTGATAGATTTTTCTATAGTAGCGTTGGACAGGGAAGTCTTGTATAGGGCAAAATGTGGGATTGTGTTTCAGTGCCATATTCTCTGAATTTAAAGGAATCTAAATAGGGGTGTGCCACCTTATACGGGTCCCTCGGCGTGAGAGTTAGGCCATCTTAGACTGCTTTACATTCAGATTAAACATCCACTTACTGTGGTTACTTTTGCCAACGTGAGAAAGTGCTTTGTGGAGCTCACAAAAGCTTGTCCCTTCCACCACCAGAAACTGGTGCAGTAAAAGATATTACATCACCTACCTTGTCTGTCTCCTACCCTGGAACCAACAACAGTACAAACCATCCACTTACTGACACATAGTTAACCCTATTTATCCATCACTTCTGAGTTTGGTTTGGATTGTTCTTTTAACACATGGCAGCCAAAGCAAGTGAGCAGGCCTCATTAATAAACATATATAAAAGTTATATTGTGTATCAAAAAACTGTACCAGATCTGAGAACTGTTTTTAATGCATTCTTTTCTTCATAACTACTGGGAGTATTAAAACAGCATACTTGGAGTTGCAGGAGTTACACTATTAAGTGACAGAGTAGCAGCCGTGTTAGTCTGTATCCGCAAAAAGAAAAGGAGTATTTGTGTCACCTTAGAGACTAACAAATTTATTTGAGCATCAGCTTTTGTGAGCTACAGCTCACTTCATCGGATTCATTCAGTGGAAAATACAGTGGGGAGATTTATGCTCAAATAAATTTGTTAGTCTCTAAAGTACCACAAGTACTCCTTTTCTTTTTACTATTAGGTGAGTTTCACTGCATCTCTCGAGCTCTCTGCCTGAGTGTCTCAAGCCCTCTGGTCATCTCTTGACCCTTCTGACTGCATTTTTAAGCTCAATGGACTGTGCATCTCAGTCTCTCCGCTAATACCCATTATTCGGGTGTCATCCCTCACCCCCTCTGGCACAATGACACTCAGAACTAGCCTAACAGCCAAATGATGAGCAAGTAGTTGCACATAATGGGCAGGACTGAGGGAGAAATCTGGGGGTGGAGGGAAGGGGGTGTTGGATAGTAGTTCTAAGGCAACAGTGTAAATGTCTAGCCAGACAGTCCAGAACCACTTCGTTACATTACTCTGCTTCATACCCTGCATGTCAGGTTAGAACTGTGTCAGGGATGGGTCCTGAAAACTTAAGAAGGAGATCAGGTATCTCTTATGATAGAAGAACACATCAGAGTGTCCTGCCCCACTAGGCTCCAGTCCTGGCAGCTAAGTTCTAACACTTTATATCCATGTATAAGTGAAATAATGGAGAATATCTCTAACATTTTTGCTGCTTTTTTTTACTTTGGCTTTAATTATTTTGAATATACTAAATATTCTAGTGCCCTCTCTGATCTTAAAACAGGTACCATCTCTCAGCCTGCCTGTCGCTTCAGCCCAAACTCTACATACTCTGATAGCAGATTATTTGAAGCTATGCAAAACCATTTGAGGACAGAGGCCTTTTTCTTCTAATCAGCATTAAAGCTTTAAAGTCTTCAGCACCTGCTCTGATCAGAAAACAGTATCTTATATGGAAAAACGGTCTCTTTTTTTGTTTAGAAAACCCCAGCTTTTCCTCCACTGCTGGAACTGAGAGTCTGATCCAATGGGAAAGACTCTCACTGACTTCAAGAGCAGGCGTGCTGGAACAGTTTTTATAGTTGGGGTGCTGAGAGCCATTGAACCAAACTGTAAACCCTGGATATAATGGAAATCACTTCAAGCCTGGGGGTTCAGCAGCACCCCCCGCACCCTTAGTTCCAGCACCGATGTTCAAGAGGCTTTGGATGAACATTTAAGTTAGCATGTTCTTTGGCCAACAGAATTTAGACAGCTTACATTGAAGCAGAGAGAATTCTGTAAGATGCTGCCTGGTCTTAAGAGCTATAAGGTCTAGATATATCAGTTAAAAATGAACTGTTGAGAAAAAGCTACCGACGGGACATATTGAGTATTAAATTATGTTTATATAAGGCCTTTCATTTGAGAGGATCTCAAATCACCTCAAAAATTTAGTAAATCAAATTTAATTTGTGCATGTTTACAGATACACAGATATCTACAGTGGGTAGGTGTGTAATACATCCTGGATGTGTTTATTACATGCAGAGAAAGAGCTGCAGAGAATGTGGATAAGTTCACTCATTTAAATGCTGCCCCCTCTGGGATGGAAAGCAACTGCTGTTAAACAACACGTACCAGAGCTACACAACAGTTTAAGGCATTGTTGAAGACTTCTGTATCTAGTCTGAACTAAAAGGAAGCTGTTCATAAGCAGAAATATACTTCCCTTTTTAAAAATGTACAGTACTTAGGTTTTCGAAAGTCATCTGAAATAAAAGTAGTATAGTTTAATTAATAAAAATGATTGTATTAATAAAATCTTGCACATCTTTGACCTTGTCTATTGATGTAGCCCAAAGCATCTAGAATGATCCTTATTTTTATCATGTTTAATGCACAACAAAAATGGGGATAAAAGTTTTCACTCCGGTACTAACTTTTCTGGTAACTGGCCCAGATTAGTGCCTGCTTAATAGAGTCTTCACGCTTATGTTTTAAACATTGAATACTGTATATCCTGCAGACCAAGAGATGTGCAACTACAAAGAAACATTCTATACTGACAAAAGTATTTGTTGTTAATTTTAGATGCATCTCTGCAGTGATGGGATTATCAACACACTAACAAAGGCTATTTATAGTAATTTTGAGGCCCACTCTCTTTTCCAGCTCTCTAGCGCCATCTTGAGTTTGTTCTATTTAACAGAATATTCCAGTAGCAAATTTTCACTAGTTGCAGCATAACGCGTACACAAGCAATGGAAAGATAGTCCTTTCTTGCTGGCAAGCTGAGGAGAAACACAATTACTTAGCCTAATCAAGACTACACAAACTGCAAAGAACTTTAGAAGGTGTTGATTGGGCAACAGGATGTTAGATTAAATATGTTGTAGGCCAGTACAGTGTAGTGCGTGTGAGCAACTTGAACTCCTGGCACACAATAATGAGTTCTAAATAAAATGTAACAATCGGTAACTCTGGACTGATCAGTGAAAACATCTGCTACATTGGCAGTGATGGTCCCAAAAGCAAACAAGATTTTAGGATACATGAAAAAAGGCTAATACGTTGAAAATACCATAATTCCATTATACAAATAAATTGATGCCATGTGATTGCATAAATGTCCTTTATGGAGCTTTTACCCCTTCCTCTGAAGCAACTGGTACTAACCACTGTTGGAGAAAAAAGTAGATCATTGGACTGATCAGGCATTGCAGTTCCTATGCTCCTAACTATTTATTAAATAAAATCCATGCATTTCAAAGACATTTGTGGAATAGGACTATGGAAAGTATGGTGCCTGATGTATTACAACCATGCATTCAGTATTTAAGCTGAAGCTTATATGAGTAGTTTTAAAACATCCTCCTTCTCCCCCAAATTTTCCATATTTCTGTTTATAGATTTTTTAGCTTAGAATTGTTCTCTCTTCCTTGTCTTTTCCATTGTCTTATTTCATACTCGCTTACAGAAATGTTCAGTCATTATTCACTGCTCAATAGATTTTGTAAGTAATCAGTTCCCTGGGCAGCAGTAATATGATTATAAGGCCATCATTACCACTAAAATAATCAATGGTATCTTCCCCTATCCTTCACTGCCGGAGATATACTACAAAGATCTTACTGAGTTCTGTGCCTCTAATAAAAATTCTCAATCTGAAACACACTTGATATTACGGGAATCTCCACTAAAGAAGCAAAGTACAATATGGAATGCATGCTTATGCTATCTTCCCGTATTTGTGTGTAAAATAATGGCAACTTCTCGTGCTTCTCTTTCCCCTCCCCACCCCCACCTACAGGCTAACTCTTTTAGGCTCCATTTACACTCTCTGCACATAGCAGTAATTCACCACCAGCACAGATCCACCAGAGAGCTAGATGACACAGTAGTGGACACATCTGGTCCAGATTCTTTGCCTTGCTTTGTCTTTTTTGTGCTTCTCTGGTGGCAAAAAGAGGATGGAATGGGACTGCTGCTTCCCTTCCCACAACAAGAATACCTCCCTGATGTGGAGGAATCCACAGGGCTTGATGTAGAGCCACTGTGCTCAGTTCCTACACCCCCTGTCTTCCCTGCCTCTCCCCCCGTGCAGGGGATGTGTTGGAATGAGTCTGGTGTGGGTGCTCTGGCATACAGACACCACCCTATGTTGAGGGCAGCGCAACTGCACTGCATCAGCCTTCAAAGGCATTGTACCTCAGGCAGGAACATTACCTCCCAGAACTACCAGCGCAAAGGAAGAATGTACCTACTACACTTAATGGTGCACATGCGTGCAGCGTGTGCTCCCATCCATGGCTGACCAACTAGCTCCCTCCCCACATCTTTTGGAGTGGTTTGTGGCACTAGCCCTGTGCTGTAAAGGCTCATCTCGGGGCTAATGTTGTCTCCCCCACCTCTGCACATCCCCAGAGGGGCTGATCACTTTCTAGCCTGAGATGAGCTTCTCCAAACGAAGATGTTAATTTTATAATACACTGGAGTCTGTTAGCTCATCTGACTGTTGGTGAGAAATGATCTAGCCATAGAAATGCACTGGAGGTGCCCATTAAATCCGCTTTCAGAATTGGTGGAGGTGACCCTTTCAAAGGACGTTCTCAGAAGTGGTCATCTCTGGAAGGTGGTCTATCGGGGTTTGAGATCACAGCACTGCCTTTCATATGTAATTCCAGACAGTGTCACATCTGGGGGCAGGGGAATTCTTTTGGAAATGCCATGGTGCTGCTCCCTCCCCCACCCCCCAATTTGCAATAGTAACCTTTCCACATACATACCAATCTCTGAGCATAACACAGTTTGTCGGACAAGTTTATTTAATCTCATCCTCTGTTCGTGGTGCCAATTTGTGTGCCTGGAGCAATGGGTTTTTGCTTCGTTCCAAAAAAATGTTGAGCGATTTTAAAGATTACTTTGGTATTACAGTTGGGGCCAGTTTGTTTTTACATGGTTTACATTCCCCAATAACTATTAGCAGACATTCATATGGATACTATAAATCCTTTCCAGCTAGTGTGTAGGTTGCTTGTTATTGCAAACGTATGTGTATCAAAGAACCATTGCACTATTTAAACTGTACAGTGTAGAGAGGATGGAACAGGCAAATACTATCCAAATCTAGCTGAGCAAATAAGGGGGTGAAGACAGCCAAACAGGCATCATTGTATTGTCTGGGACAACCTAGAAAGATGGAGCAAAAGGAGAGACACACTTTCTGTGCACCATTTCCTGGCCATTTTCCAGTGGCAGTTAATGTTAACTGTGTCATTGCCAGCAAGTGGGCAGGGCAAAGGTGAGGCAACAGTTAATAGAAGTCAAACTGCGAGAGTTAGAGATGTATGAGGAGTAGTGTGAAGGGGCTGTTCTGGCTCGAAGGTACAAGGAGATCTGCAGGATTTCCCTGGAATTTCAGGACATTGTATGGTTGGAAAATCCACAACCCCCATCTCTTCTGTAGGCCTGCAAACTTGTTTCTTTTTGAAGGGATGATGACTCTGTGTAGTTCACCACATCAAGTTTACCAAATCACTTTCCGCTCTCATTTTTTTTTTCCTATGTGAGGGATCATGGAATCATAAAATATAGGGTGGTGAGGGACCTCGAGAGGTCATCTAGTCCACCCCCTGCATTGAGGCAGGACAAAGTAAACCTGCTCCATACCTGATGGGAGTTTCTCGAACCTGTTCTTAAAAACCTCCAGATGTGGAAATACTCCAGCTGAGGTCTCGCCAATGCCAAGTAGAATGGACCAATTACCTGGTACTTCCTGTGTCTTACATATGATACTTCTGGTTAACCTGCCTCAGAATGATATTTGGCTTTTTTGCAACTGCATCATACTGTTGGCTCATATTCAATTTGTAATCCACTCAGACCCTCAGATCCTTTAGCTCATAGAAATTAGGAATGAGGAAAGACCCATTACATGTTTTAGGCCACTCCTTGCCAATTCAGGATTATTCCCTAAAGTATATTCCCTAGGCCAAGTGGGACATCCACTACTGTCTTTAAAAGACCCATCTTTAGAATTCATATAGATGTACATAAGAACGGCCATACTGGGTCAGACCAATGGTCCATCTAGCACAGTATCCTGACTTCTGACAGCGACCAGTGCCAGATGCGTCAGAGGGAATGAACAGAACAGGGAAATTATCAAGTGATCCACCCCTGGTCGTCCACTCCCAGCTTCTGGAAGTTAGAGGTTTAGGACACCCAGAGCATAGGGTTGTGTCACGGACCATCTTGGTTAATAGCCATTGGTGTACCTGTCCTCCATGAACTTATCTAATTCTTTTTTGAACCGTTATTCTTTTGGCCTTCTCAAAATCCTGTGGCATGAGTTACACAGGTTGAGTGCATGGTGTGAAGTAGGGGCTATTTACCTCTCTCCATTCTGAAAACTGATCCTTTATTTCTACCTTTTGTTTCCTGTCCTTTAATCAGCTAACTGATCCTTCCCTCTTAACCCATGACTGCTTATTTTGCTTAAGAGCCTTTGATGAAGAACTATGTCAAAGACTTTCTGAAAGTCCAAGTACACTGTATCCTCTGGATCACCCTTGTCCATGTGTTTGTTGACCCCCTCAAAGAATTCTAATAAATTGATGAGGCATGATTTCCCTTTACAAAAGCTGTGTTGACTCTTCCCCCAACAAATCGTGTTCATCTATGTGTCCAATAATTCTATTCTTTACTATAATTTCAACCAATTTGCCTGGTACTGAAGTTAGGCTTACTGGTCTATGATTGCCAGGATCTCCTCTAGAGCCTTTTTTAAACATTGGCATCACATTAGCTATCCTCCAGTCATCTGGTACAGAAGCTGATTTGAATGACAGGTTATATACCACAATTAGTAGTGCTGCAATTTCATATTTAAGTGCCTTCACAACTCTTGGGTGAATGTCATCTGGTCCTCATGATTTATTACTGTTTAATTTATCAATTTGTTCCAAAACCTCTTCTATTGACACCTGAATAGGGGACAGGGCCTTAGATTTGTCACCTAAAAAGAATGGCTCAAGTGTGGGAATCACATCCCCTGCCTTGCAAAGAACTCATTTAGCTTCTCTGCAATGGCCTTGTCCTCCTTGAGTGCTCCCTTTTGCATCTCGATCGTCCAGTGGCCCTACTGATTTTTTTGGCAGGCTTGTTTCTTCTGATGTACTTAATTGCTGTTAGGTTTTGTGTCTTTTGCTTTTCAAATTCTTTTTTGGCCTACCTAATTGTACTTTTACATTTCACTTGCCAGAGTTTATGCTCCTTTCTATTTTCCTCACTAGGATTTGACTTCCACTTGTTAAAGAATGCCTTTTTGCCTGTTGTTTAGCCATGTTTTCTGGTCCTCTAACTGTGCTTTTTTTAATTTGGAGTATACGTTTAATTTGAGCCTCTATTATGTTCTTTTTCAAAAGTTTCCCTGCGGCTTGTAGGCATTTCACTTTTGTGGCTACCTTTTAATTTCCATTTAAATAGCTTCTTCATTTTTGTGTAGTTCCCCTTTCTGAAGTTAAATGCTATTGTGGTGGGCTTCTCTGGTATTTTCCCTCCAACAAGAATGTTAAATTTAGTTACATTGTAGTCCCTATTACCAAGCGGTTCAGCTATATTCACCTCTTGCACCAGATCCTGTGCTTCACTTAGGACTAAATCAAGAATTGCCTCTCCTCTTGTGAATTCCAGGACTAGCCACCCCAAGAAGCAGTCATTAATGGTGTCTAGAAACTTTATCTCTGCATCCCATCCTGAGGTGACATGTACCCAGTCAATATGGGAATAGTTGAAATCCCCCATTTTTATTGAGTTTTCTATTTGTTATAGCCCCTCTAATCTCCCAGAGCATTTCACCATCATGATCACCATCTTAGTTAGTCAGGTGGCTAGCATAGGTGCTAGAGCTAGGAGTGCAGGGGTGCTGCAGCACCTCCTGACTTGAAGTGGTTTCCATCATATCCAGGGGTTACAGTTTGGTTCAATGGCTCTCAGCACCTCCACTATAAAAAGTGTTCCAGCACCCCTTGTGATTGGTAGTATATTCCTCTGCAGTGGTTCTCAAACTTTTGTACTGGTGACCCCTTTCACACAGCAAGCCTCTGAGTGTGACACCCCCCCCCCTTATAAATGAAAAACACTTTTTTACATTTAACACCATTATAAATGCTAGAGGCGAAGGGGAGTTTGGCGGCTGACAGCTCACGACCCCCCCACACACCCTGAGGGGTCACGACCCGCAGTTTGAGACCCCTTGTCCTACTGTTATACTCTTATTATACAAGCATGGAAAAAATGTGGTATAAATTTATTTTTTGACATGGCCATAGCCCAATTTTAATGGTCTCTCGCAATCAATTTTAAAAACTTGCTCCTAGTGTAAGACCTTGTTAACCAAGTTTTATCCAAAGCTAATTTTTACAGCCCTATCATACTACCCAGAGAATAGGAATTTACAGTGGAAACATTGACCACCCCTGTATTGATGTGAATGGCATTATTATAATTTAATTACTCTTCCGTTTCTTTCTGCCACAAGGTGTGAAATGTTAGGTATATACCTTATGAGATCACAAGCAATCATACCACAGTACTGTTTCAATCGGTGGTAAATGAAATCATTCACTATCCAATTACATTCCAAAAGCGTTTGCTTTAACAGGCTGACTACTTTGCTAATTTATCAGCTAATCACTACAAACGCATTTGGCCTCAGTTCAGAGACTGTTGGGTCCTGAGCCTCATGCTGGGGCTAATAGTACTGAAAAACCTGACATAATTCTGCGTAATGAAATTAGTGCAATCCTGACCCATGCAGCTGGGGACAAGTTGGAACAAATGTTTGTTTGTCCAAGGTCATGTGTGTCTCCCTGCACACGTACACACAAGAAAAGTTCAATATTCTAATTAATATTTCATAGTATCCTTGCCTAATAATTGTAAATAAAAACACAGGACAGGATGGAAAAGTCAATTTTCATACAAACAGAACAGTCTCGCAAAATTTTACTTGTGCACTGATTCAGAGGGAGGGTGGTTGTATTTTTGATTGGGTGAGTAAAGCATATTTTCATTGTGATGAATGCAGGCTAGTAGGCATTGTGCTTGGACTGGTATATTTTCCACAGATTGAAGAATGGCTTTATACTAAGGCACTGAGCTGCGATTTAAGAAATCTAAGCTCAGTTCCTGGCTGTGGCACATATCTTCTCTGGGATCTTCGGCAAATCACTTCCGTTTCCCACCTGTGAACTGGAGATAGATAAAGGATGAGAAAAGCAGAATGCCTGTCTCGCCTATTTAAATTATAAGCTCTTCAGGGCAGGGAGTTTTTTTTTACTAGGTATTTGTTCAGTGCCTAATGCACTGGGGCCTTTGTCTCATTTGGGGCCACTGGTTGCTACTGCAATATAAATAATTAATAACATTGCAAGGCTACAAGAGTGCTATTAACTGAATTAATAAGGATAGCCATTGTAACCTTGTTTGATACAGCCCTAGTTATGGGGTACATTTTCAAGGTAGGGCTATAGCAAGTGTTTTATCTGGGAACATGATATGGTCAATATGAAAGCTGGTGTTTAATTTTGGGCTACCCACCAGTCTGCATTCTTTCTGGGGGAACAACAGTGCAAAGCCGTATATTTAGAGTTTGACAACTAGAGAAGAGATGCGCACGAAAAGGAAAGCATGCTTTGGTAGACCTCCTCCTCCTCCAACAATTAAGCCACTAAATGAAACAACTCAAGTGATAACATTAGGAATAACAGATCGTTAAAAAGGGAAGTGACAGGAGGAGATGTAGCAAACCTGCAGCATGGTGCTTGAGCAGAGAGCCAAAGGAATAGTCTTTTAGCCTTTGGTGGGGAAAACACAGCCTACTCTTCAACAGATGTAGCATATTAATCCTTCTGACCAGTGTGAGTTCTCTCTCTCTTCTGTCCCAGGTTGCTGAATCTACCAGTGGTTTAAGAGCTGACCACATTTCTTTTGGGCTATTGAATTGTTTAAAAGATTTTCAGGTTCCAAATATTCCTTAGATCTCTGGAAGAAGATGAGATGATCGATCAGGAGACTGTGGTCAGCACGAAGATGTGAGTGAATAGACAAGTGCCATGGTAGCAATAGAAAGAGGTAAGCAGATCTAGCTTCTCTGGAAGGTTCCCATTGACTTCAATGGGCATTGGATGTGGCCCCAAGAAGAAGGGAAAGCACGCTGACCTATTTTCTCTCAATGCAGTAGCTATTAAAGGTCCTCTAATGTTTGTTTCTTTTCACTGGGCAGTATAAAAGATTGTCAAATTACAAATATTTCTTTTAACAAAAAATGCCTGGCAGCTGTTCTACAGATGTTATGAAAACCAAAGAAATGACCTAGCAGAAATGTATTGATATCATTCTCCATTAATCGAATCTTGCAAGCTACTAATATGATTATTGTTTTGGTAGCATATTCCCTGAAACAGTCACAAATGGGTACACAATAAGATTACAAATGTACATAGCACAATACTGATAATGCCATCAAGCCTGCTGAGCCACTTAGAAATCTTATTTTGTTTTTCTACACCATTTAAAACCAGGTAATAACTCAGATGATGAAAAACTAGAGTGGCATAGGGAAATTTCTCTGTTACCACATGGGCCATTTTCTATTCTCCTGTAAGGTAACTTTTATTCTTAAAGAGGATCCATTTACCTGTCCGGTGTACATTGTATAGGCCTCCATCTTTTCACAATTATTATTTACAGTAGTCCCTGCTGAGTGTTCTCTAAACCTTTGGGGTGCATTTGAGAAAACCTGGTCCCTGACCCTGGAAGCTCACACTCTAAGGAATTCATAAGATAAGTCACTGAGCTTTATTTCTTTGTACCAATTTATTCGATGACACCATATTGTATTAATTAATGTGATTATTAGAGCTGGTTGGAACATTTTCAAGGAATCGTTTTTCATCAGAAAATGCGGGGCGGGGGGTTCAGAATGGAAATGTTCTACAGGAATGTGCAAATTTTGAGAAAAATGTCAACAAAGTGTTGAAATCATTTCAACTTTCTGAATTTGTTTTGATAATGTTATGTTTTGTTTTTATAAGGTAACCATTCCATTTTTACCTTATTGTTTTGTTTCATTTTGGCATTTATATTACAATATTTATTTTAACATCATATTATATTATGTTAAATATTGTTATAATGTTTAGACATTAAAATTAAACATTTTTATCTCATTGTAATGAAATATTTTGAAATAATTGAAATACAATGTTTCAATATTTCCGAATTCAAAATTTTCAGAATTTTCATTCCATGATAAAATTACAGATTTTGAAATGTTGGCATTTCTTAAAGGGTGGAAATTATTTTCTCTCCAATTCTAGTAATTTTTCTTCCCACTGTCTATCTTTTCAAGTTATCATACAAAAAATTATATTGTTGTTTTTAAGAATGGAATTTAATACTATACTGCTGCCTTCTGTACTATGTTTGTTTAAACAAAATATAGAGAGAAGATTGAATCATAAGATTCAGGTCCAGATTTGTAGCTTTCCAAAGTTTGGGAGTGTTCAGATTGAGATTTAAGGTTTTTAGACCCTTCTGTAAAATATAGGAGGGAATTGCTAGTAACTTTTTTGGATGTAGGGTTAAATAATTCTTATTGCAAAACCAGGATATTTTCGAAAAAAGGACTTCATCACAGCTGACAGCAAGCATTTTTTTCTTCCCCAACAGCTAATACCTACCCATTCAGATAAACAGAACTAACGAGACTATTTTCAGTAATGTCAATGACATTAAACAATGTATACATATTTGTTGCCAAGAAAAAAAATAAGGAAATAATTAGCATTAATTGCTTAAGCAATATGATTCTTTATGGCAGCTACAATATTTAGGAAATTATATATAGACTAAACAAAGTTTTTATAAATCTCTGGGACACCAGAGGAAAAATGATCTCATAAAATTTCATTGGAATTCCTTTTAGCTAAGATCAAATATAAGTATTAGTCCAATATGACTCCTATTGGGAGCACCACATCTTGCCCTTGCAAGAAGACGTACTTGGTGTTCTTAGCTCTTTTTTCCATCTGTCAGTAAAAGCTGACTGACAGACAGCAAGCATTGTGTCTCTCTTTCCTACCCTTTATTCAGGAGGATAGAGGTAGAGGTGGGAGGGATGATTTGGAGAAGGAATAAATGAGAAGAATGTAGAAATTTGGCAGTAGAAGAAATTAATATTCATAGTAAATAGTTGAATTATGTAATGGAGACACAAGAATAATGCATCTACATCTTATAAATTACTAAAGAAAATAAATCTATCCCATATTGATAAATTGCAGTATCCTAAAGTGAACCCAGTCACCTGAATGTTCTGATAGCCAAGCAGCCGTTGGCCCCTTCTGCATTATCTCACATAGGTTTGCAGTCACAGTTTTCTAATTAGACATCTGAACTCTAAATAAGCCTACATAACCTTCCTTGTTCTAAGGGGCCATCTGCACCATGGACCCAGAAATCAGTGGGATTTAAACATTTGCTTAAATGCTTAACTGAATCAGGACCTATAAAACCACTATGCTGGGGAACCAAATTGCAATTCATGTTTATATCAGAACTCAGTCTTGTGTTATGGATAGTCTCCTCCCTCCCATCCTATTTTAATTTTGACCCATTACTATAGTTTTGATGTGACCAAAGCTGCAGCAGTTTTGGGGATGTGATGAGGTCCCCTGTATACAATGTGATAGAAACGTGGTTTAATTATTTTGGGGGACAGCTATGTTTGTAACAGTGGGCCCAGGGGGTTGAACCTACATGGTCTTGTCAGGCAGACTGCACAGTGCCATCATTCTAATATCTGGTACCATAAAATCTTCCTGTTTTCAGTGATGTTCACAGCCCACTTCCAAATGTGTGAAATTGTTGTAATAAAATGCAAACACGTGGAAAACATTTGAGGAGAATGAGGGTTAGATGTTTCTCTGATCAGTAGATTCATTGACAATCTTGGTTGTCTTTCATTAGCACAATTATGTATGTCAGGGAAGACAATATATCTTCTATAGAAAGGAGAGAAAAGGATGTTGCCAAAAGAACCTCCTCATACTGTCTGGTATTTATGGAAGTCTGCCAGAAAATAGCTTCTAATCCACATTCTGTAACTATATATGCGCCTAAATTCTTGAGAAGATAATCAGATGTCCCACTATGCCTGGGATAGTCTAAGAGATTGCTGACCTTATCACTTTTTTTCAGTAGGGGAGTGGGAGTGGGTGGTGGGAAAATGAGGGCTCCTGCTGACTTCTCCTACAATATAAAAGCTCTGCTTTTAATGGAAAGTTGCCAGAAAACAGCTCATTCTGTGTAGCCCAAGTTCCTTAAAAGAAGAGCTGAAAATACCAGATGCTCCAATTTGTCTTGGATTTTCTCATAGCTGCTAACATTGGTGTTCTGCTTGGTGGAGGTTTAATCAAATAAGGGCTGGACTGTGCCTTCCGAAATCCACATGCAGATACCATCCCCCCTCAGCCCTGATCAAAATGAATAGGCCAGCAGGCAGCGCTCTCTGCACTAGATTCCACAGAAAGCCATGCCAGGGAAGAGCTGGGTGCGGTGTCACGGAATGCAGCACAAACATGGTCCCAGCACATCCCTTCTCACTCCTGACACACCCGCTATTCTGAGAGTTTGGGAGAGGGAAGCAGGCAGCCAGTGCAGGGTAGAGCTGACTAGAAAAAGGAATCTGTTTCCATGAAAAATGTGTGGTTGACAAATGTCATCCTGAACCAGGATGAAATGTTCCAATGTGAAATATTTCGCAGAGAGGGTTTTAAAGAAAAATTCTATTCTGGAAGAACTAAAATGCAATTTTTCAGCTTCTCGGCTGCCCACCGGGACAGCTGCTGTCATTTAGGAAAAGGGTAAGAGCCTGGCTGCCAGAGAGGCAGAGAGCCTGGACGCTCAGCTTCCCCTGCAGCTCTGGGAGCTAGAGAACCCAGGTGCTTGGCCTCCCTTCCCCGCTCTGGGGCTGGAAAGGCAGAGAGCCCGAGCACTCAGCCTTCAAACCCCTCCACAAAAGATTTTTTCAGTGTTACTGGCAGAAAGTTAAATTGATGAGCCTCCCTGGGGGCAGCCAGTGAGCCGTTATTTTTATTTTACCCAACAGAAAATCACAATTTTTTTGAAAAACTGAAATTTTCTTAATACAGGGGCTCGGCTCTGGAATACTTGCGCCAGATGACACAGACGACTCAAGAATTGCACCATCAGGTAAAACAGACTCCTGTGAGGATTGGCTGGAATCAACACTAGATACTGCAATGACATTTAAAATATACCTGTCCTTGGCATCAGTTGCTTGCTCACATAAAAAGAAAGTCTTAAGCACCTAATCTGTCCTTGATAGCGGATTTGAGTCTGGAAAAGTGCTGGTAGACCGTTGTTGAGCTGTACCAAAGACATCAACATTCTTTAGGTTACTTTCAAGGTATACCTTCTGTATTTTTTGATCTAATATTATGCTGTGTCTTGTTTTTAAAAAATGCTTCCTGCAGGCAGAGTGATTAAAATGGTGTTCCTGTTGAGCTAGGGATTTCACAAACTAGTTTTGGACAATCTGCTGTTTTTTAGCAGTACTTTCTTCAAATTTTGAAAGCTAGTCAACCATAAAAGTGTATAGAAATTTTAAGATGTTGATAATAATTATTTATTCATTATTTGTATTACAGTAGTGCCCAGCCAACATTAGTGGCCTTTTGTGCCGTTTGTGCAAACACACATGCCCTGATCCAAAACCCATTGAAATAAATGGAAGAATTTCCATTGATTTCAAATAGCTTTGGATCAACCCATAGTAAAGAGACAATCTCTAACCCGTATAATGTACAGTCTGATTAGACAAGAGAGGTACATTTTTGCAAATATCTATATATGATGTAATAACATATTACTTCTGTATTTTTCTAAATTTGATATAATGAAATATGTCATCAAATGGTGCCTGTATCAGTTATCTTCACCATCACTTTGATACACACATACATTGTTTATGAATTTATAAAATAAATAACTATCAATAGGATTTATATGTTCTCAGTAAATTCTGTAATAATAATTTAACACATAAAAGCGTTCTTCCCACATTGAAAGTGGTACATTGACTTTAATCAGTCTCCACAACATAAAAAGGTTCCAATTTTAAGTGTGTTTTTATTGTGGACAATGTTTGTTGCTTATTTCTTGACATGTAGTAAAATATATTTCTCTTCCCAATAGACCTTCTAACGTTCCCAGTGGCTAAAGCAGGACAGGTCCTACCCATCAGGGAGCTGGTACTGGCTGCTGCCCCAGGGGAGTGGGAGATCCGGGTTGCAGCAGTGAGTTGTAGAGCAAGCCTGCCTTGCACTCATCCTGCAGTGGCAGCTCCTGTCCTATGAGGCTGGCTAAGGTCTACTCCAATGTTCTGAGCTCTTGCTGCTGGGCACAGGGATGGGAGGGGGGATGATTAGGAGGAGTCCAAAATGAAATGAAATTTTAAATTGAAACTAAGTGAATTTTGTTTTCAAATCAACAAATTTATTTAATTTCAGAATGCAAATAAAAAACAATGTGTTTATATTCTCCCAATTGGAAAATTGAAAAATGTCATCAGCATAGATATTTTCTCATGGAAGTGGAAATTTTCAAGTTCAATTTACCTTTTTTGACATGAAAATTTAGAATTTTTCAATCTAAACCAGCTGTATCCCTCACATGTTAATCACAGCACTGTTGTACAGCCACCCACGTGCCTGGGAACTGGATTTGGCTTACACTGAATGTTCTGCAGCTGTCTATTTTTGCACGACTAATACAGATTGATATAATTTACACACTTTTAGAAATTCCACTGCAGAATTTGCTGCAATGTCCCTAATGGGTGACAATGAAGCAGGTGGGGGCAAGTGAATTTCAGTGAATTCATATCTGAGCATGTCTTTAAAAGACCAATGAGACATGCCTACATTCAGATTCTCATAATAGCTTCAGAGATGGTTTCAAAATCAGATCTTTTTAATGTACTTACACAGTTCAAGGCAATGTTGCCAACTCTCACAGTTTTTACACAAGTGATGTGATTTGGGCTGGGGCTGGGGCTGGAGCCAGTCTTATGATGGGAGAGAAGTTTCGGCCCTCTAGCACATGTGAGCCCTCTGATTGGCTGTCTGATCCAATTCCCATCTCCTGGAAGAGCTTTCTTCTCCCCACAGCCCCGGTAGCATCTAATATTTTGATTTTACAATGTCTTTGGTTGTAATCGTATAGTCTCTGCAGCCACCTAGTGGACAGTCCAGACATATTCACTGAGGATCGTACAAGGGAGAAGGAGTGGGGACCTTTCTTTCTGTAATAAGCTTGACACACAGTGACAGAAATATTGGCAGAACCAAACCAAAACACCTAACTTTATTTCCTTGCCACAGTCACCTGACTTTGATCAGGATCACAAAGGTGAATACCCTTGTCAGATGGGTCAGTATTTACTGACTGTTGTAACTACTGTTACCATAAACTTCTAATACCAATTTCTTCCATAGCAGCACATTGACTCTTGAAACTCAGTCATTACTCTTGAGCTAAATCTTTGACAGGCCTTGTAAAGCTTATCTATTTCTTTTAAATTGATCCAAACTAACCTGAGTTATAAATTTTCATCTCCTTCCCTTTCTCTGACACATTCTTTCTTTCTTCCTTCCTTCCTTCCTTCCTTCCTTCCAGTTCAGTCAGTTTGCTTTGATTCATATATCCGACCTTCTCTTTCTTCTAACTGCTGCTCCCCATCCCAACCTCCAGCAAACCATGCTCATAATTTCTCTCCTAACCCTCTGTTACAGGATAGGTTTAAGATAAGGCCTGGGTCCAACTTATCCCTTCTCCAAGTGCTGCCTTACAAAAACAGGCATTCTGGAATTTGTAGTCCCCCAGAGGATCATACAACTACAGCCTACAAAAAAGTCTGCAGGGAAAAGGGACCAGCCTGTAAAATAGCTGCTTGTTGCTAAGTGTAGGTAAAGGCCCAGAGACACCTGAAGGGAAAGAGCTCTGGCTGTTTTGTCTATCCTAAAAAGGAGCCAGGGAGCTGGGCTGTGACCAGAAGTTGAGAGAGGGCTGGGGAGAAAACATAGAATGATCGCAAGTGGGGCACTCTAGTAAGTGGTCCTGGGAAGCAGAGAAGCAGGGCAGCATGGAGAATGAGTGTTGACAGCTGCCCAAGTGTAGTGGGTGGGACATTCTGTACCTCAGGGGAGCGCCCTGTAACCCCCATATTCCTCATTTATACATGACTGTGATCTTATATATAAAGCATGCCATGTGAGGTATCAGGGGAAAGGTTATGATCTGCTGAAAGTCATTTCTCTATCCATATATGTCTATCATTAATGCATATGAAGTTATGAGAATTATGTTGTATGGTGGTCACTAAAACATGCTGTAAATTGGGGAATCAGCCAGATATTAGCTCCCCAGAGGCAACAGCAAGGAAAATAGCCAACACCCAGGCGGGGTGTTAAACAACCTATCAACAACCATTGTCCAGCAAGGGAGCTGCAATTCAATGACTCACCTGCATGAGGCCACACCAGAGGAATTGCTTAGCCTTGCCTGGAGACTCAGCAATGCACCCAGAAATTTGTATTTGTATGAAGAAATTTAGGATGGAAGAATCCCATGCATTGCTACAGACTAGGGACTGAGCAGCTAGGCAGCAGTTCTGCAGAAAAGGACCTAGGGGTTACAGTGGACGAAAAGCTGGATATGAGCCAGCAGTGTGCCCTTGTTGCCAAGAAGACTAGCATCATTTTGGGCTGTATAAGTAGGAGCATTGCCAGCAGATTGAAGGACGTGATCATTCCCCTCTATTCGGAATTGGTGAGGCCTCATCTGGAGTACTGTGTCCAGTTTTGGGCCCCACACTACAAGAAGGATGTGGAAAAATTGGAAAGAGTCCAGCGGAGGGCAACAAAAATGATTAGGGGGCTGGAGCACACGATTTATGAGGAGAAGCTGAGGGAGCTGGGATTATTTAGTCTGCAGAAGAGAAGAGTGAGGAGGGATTTGATAGCTGCTTTCAACTACCTGAAAGGGGGTTCCAAAGTGGATGGATCTAGACTGTTCTCAGTTGTACCAGATGACAGAATTAGGAGTAATGGTCTCAAATTGCAGTGGGGGAGGTTTAGGTTGGATATTAGGAAAAACTTTTTCACTAGGAGGGTGGTGAAGCACTGGAATGGGTTACTTAGGGAGGTGGTGGAATCTCCTTCCTTAGAGGTTTTTAAGGTCAGGCTTGACAAAGCCCTGGCTGGGATGATTTAGTTGGGGATTGGTCCTGCTCTGAGCAGGTAGTTGGACTAGATGACCTCCTGAGGTCCCTTCCAACCCTGATATTCTATGATTCTATGAAGTGTGTGGCAAATCTGCTCAGGTTTTGCAAAGGCTGGTGTGTGTCCATTTTCCACTGTTGAAGTGGTAAACCAATTAATAAATATGCTCTGCTCATCTTGAGCAGTGCAAGACAGTATATTGCTGAGGTACAAGGCTGGGAGCAGGGGGGATTTGGCTCTGTTGCCTTTCTCTGTGTGATTTATGAGTGGCTCTGGAAGCATTCATGCAATCTAGCTGGGTGTGAGGTTTCCACATGCTGCTGTGCTGAGTGATAACACCTGGAGGGATTTCATAGAATCATAGAATATCAAGGTTGGAAGGGACCTCAGGAGGTCATCTACTCCAACCCCCTGCTCAAAGCAGGACCAATCCCCAATTAAATCATCCCAGCCAGGGCTTTGTCAAGCCTGACCTTAAAAACTTCTAAGGAAGGAGATTCTACCACCTCCCTAGGTAACGCATTCCAGTGTTTCACCACCCTCCTAGTGAAAAAGTTTTTCCTAATATCCAACCTAAACCTCCCCCACTGCAACTTGAGACCATTACTCCTTGTCCTGTCCTCTTCTACCACTGAGAATAGTCTAGAACCATCCTCTTTGGAACCACCTCTCAGGTAGTTGAAAGCAGCTATCAAATCCCCCCTCATTCTTCTCCTCTGTAGACTAAACAATCCCAGTTCCCTCAGCCTCTCCTCATAAGTCATGTGTTCCAGACCCCTAATCATTTTTGTTGCCCTTCGCTGGATTCTCTCCAATTTTTCCACATCCTTCTTGTAGTGTGGGGCCCAAAACTGGACACAGTACTCCAGATGAGGCCTCACCAATGTCGAATAGAGGGGGACAATCACGTCCCTCGATCTGCTGGCTATGCCCCTACTTATACATCCCAAAATGCCATTGGCCTTCTTGGCAACAAGGGCACACTGCTGACTCATATCCAGCTTCTCGTCCACTCTCACCCCCAGGTCCTTTTCTGCAGAACTGCTGCCTAGCCACTCGGTCCCTAGTCTGTAACGGTGCATTGGATTCTTCCGTCCTAAGTGCAGGACCCTGCACTTGTCCTTGTTGAACCTCATCAGATTTCTTTTGGCCCAATCCTCCAATTTGTCTAGGTCCCTCTGTATCCTATCCCTACCTGCCACCGTATCTACCGCTCCTCCTAGTTTAGTATCATACACAAATTTGCTGAGAGTGCAATCCACACCATCCTCCAGATCATTTATGAAGATATTGAACAAAACCGGCCCCAGGACCGACCCTTGGGGCACTCCACTTGATACCGGCTGCCATCTAGACATGGAGCCATTGATCACTACCCATTGAGCCTGACAATCTAGCCAACTTTCTACCCACCTTATAGTGCATTCATTCAGCCCATACTTCTTTAACTTGCTGACAAGAATACTGTGGGAGACCGTGTCAAAAGCTTTGCTAAAGTCAAGAAACAATACATCCACTGCTTTCCCTTCATCCACAGAACCAGTAATCTCATCATAGAAGGCGATTAGATTAGTCAGGCATGACCTTCCCTTGGTGAATCCATGCTGACTGTTCCTGATCACTTTCCTCTCGTGTAAGTGCTTCAGGATTGATTCCTTGAGGACCTGCTCCATGATTTTTCCAGGGACTGAGGTGAGGCTGACTGGCCTGTAGTTCCCAGGATCCTCCTTCTTCCCTTTTTTAAAGATGGGCACTACATTAGCTTTTTTCCAGTCGTCCGGGACTTCCCCCGATCGCCATGAGTTTTCAAAGATAATGGCCAATGGCTCTGCAATCACAGCCGCCAACTCCTTTAGCACTCTCGGATGCAACGCATCCGGCCCCATGGACTTGTGCACGTCCAGCTTTTCTAAATAGTCCCTAACCACTTCTTTCTCCACAGAGGGCTGGCCACCTACTCCCCATGCTGTGTTGCGCAGCAGTCTGAGAGCTGATCTTGTTCATGAAGACAGAGGCAAAAAAAGCATTGAGTACATTAGCTTTTTCCATATCCTCTGTCACTAGGTTGCCTCCCTCATTCAGTAAGGGGCCCACACTTTCCTTGGGTTTCTTCTTGTTGCCAACATACCTGAAGAAACCCTTCTTGTTACTCTTAACATCTCTTGCTAGCTGCAGCTCCAGGTGCGATTTGGCCCTCCTGATTTCATTCCTACATGCCCGAGCAGCATTTTTATACTCTTCCCTGGTCATTTGTCCAATCTTCCACTTCTTGTAAGCTTCTTTTTTATGTTTAAGATCTGCAAGGATTTCACTGTTAAGCCAAGCTGGTCACCTGCCATATTTACTATTCTTTCAACATATCGGGATGGTTTGTCCCTGTAACCTCAATGGGGATTCTTTGAAATACAGCCAGCTCTCCTGGACTCCTTTCCCCCTCATGTTATTCCCCCAGGGGATCCTACCCATCAGTTCCCTGAGGGAGTCGAAGTCTGCTTTCCTGAAGTCCAGGGTCTGTATTCTGCTGCTTACCTTTCTTCCCTGTGTCACGATCCTGAACTCGACCAACTCATGGTCACTGCCTCCCAGATTCCCATCCACTTTTGCTTCCCCTACTAATTCTTCGTGGTTTGTGAGCAGCAGGTCAAGAAAATCTCTCCCCCAGTTGGCTCCTCCAGCATTTGCACCAGGAAATTGTCCCCTACATTTTCCAAAAACTTCCTGGATTGTCTGTGTGCCGCTGTAGTGCTCTCCCAGCAGATATCAGGATGATTAAAGTCGCCCATGAGAACCAGGGCGTGCGATCTAGTAGCTTCTGTGAGTTGCCGGAAGAAAGCCTCATCCACCTCATCCCCCTGGTCCGGTGGTCTATAGCAGACTCCCACCACTACATCACTCTTGTTGCTCACACTTCTAAACTTAATCCAGAGACACTCAGGTTTTTCTGCAGTTTCATACCGGAGCTCTGAGCAGTCATACTGTTCCCTTACATACCGTGCTACTCCCCCACCTTTTCTGCCCAGCCTGTCCTTCCTGAACAGTTTATAACCATCCATGACAGTACTCCAGTCATGTGAGTTATCCCACCAAGTCTCTGTTATTCCAATCACGTCATAATTCCTTGCCTTCACCAAGACCTCCAGTTCTCCCTGCTTGTTTCCAAGGCTTTGTGCATTTGTATATAGGCACTTGAGATAAGCTGCTGATCGCCCCTCATTCTCAGTATGAGGTAGGAGCCCTCCCCTCACAGACGTTCCTGCCTGTGCTTCCTCCCGGTATCCTGCTTGCCCACTTACCTCAGGTCTTTGGTCGCCTTCCCCCGATGAACCTAGTTTAAAGCCCTCCTCACTAGGTTAGCCAGCCTGCTCGCAAAGATGCTCTTCCCTCTCTTCGTTAGGTGGAGCCCGTCTCTGCTCAGCACTTCTCCTTCATGGAACACCATCCCATGGTCAAAGAATCCAAAGCCTTCTCTCCGACACCACCTGCGTAGCCATTCGTTGACTTCCACGATTCGACGGTCCCTACCCCGGCCTTTTCCTTCCACGGGGAGGGTGGACGAGAACACCACTTGTGCCTCAAACTCCTTTATCCTTCTTCCCAGAGCCACGTAGTCCACAGTGATCCGCTCAAGGTCATTCTTGGCAGTATCATTGGTGCCCATGTGGAGAAGCAGGAAGGGATAGATCTGATGGCTTGATGAGTCTCTTTGTTTGCTCGTCACTAGCAAGGTATTGTTAGAGACATCCCAGGCTGGAGAGAGTTCAGGGGGCACAGCGGTTCCACAGTCCCAGACTGCACGCCGGGGATCCCGTGACTCTGGGTTTCCAGACTGGACCATGGTAGGAGAAAAACGCTTATTGGCTAACCCAGTGGTGCATAATCTAGGTATGCAAGGAATGCATTGCGTGCCCTACATGGCTGTACATTGTCCAGCTGGAAAGTTCTGTCCGGCCCCCATGGAGAATGCCATCCTCTGCACAGCATGAGCTCACGTGCACTCTACTTGTCTGCATTTTGCAAAAATGTGACCCATTACCAAGACCAGATGACTCCTTTCAGTGTATCTTCAGTTTTTCACTCCCAGTACAAGTCTGCAAGGCACTCAAATTACCACTATTTAGATAGATAGTTTTTATTCATCTTATAGCCCAGTCATACTAGATAGGATCTGTAAAACACTGATGGGGCATCTAAAATGCAAGCCCCACTGCTTTTTCAGCCATTTTCAAAGAAGTTCTCTATTTCCCTCTGAGGAACTGGCTCCCCTACAAGCATTGTGTTGGACACCTTGTTAGGATATAGATATTCAGGCCTGTCTGTAAAGGCCTATACTCTAAGAATTTAGGTGTATTCTTATCACTTGGCTAGTGATAGAGGTATAAAAGAAAGAAATCACTGTCTGCCGGTGTAAGGGCCTTCTCTTACTGTGACAGTTTGTGGCCCTGTGCTTAGGCTCAGGCCTTTGGCTAAGCAGCAGAGGCAGCCATAAGCTGGGAAGCGAACGGTCACATCCTCACATTCCAAACTAGTCACATTGAAATAAGGTGCTATTGGGCTGTTAGGCACTATCAGGACAGGATTGTATTCCTATCACCTCCAGAGAAAGGGAAGTGCCTAGAAAATGTAAAAGGAAACTTAGTTTGATAGCATCCTGTCTGGCAAGAACTCACTTATCAATAGCTGGGATGTGAAATCCTCACTTCTGTATTGTTTTGTCATTATAGTTCCCACTTTGCTGTTGTTTGTCTGTATAATCTCTGTCTGGTTCTGTGATTGTTCCTGTCTGCTGTATAATTAATTTTGCTGGGTGTAAACTAATTAAGGTGGTGGGATATAATTGGTTACATAATCATGTTACAATATGTTAGGATTGGTTAGTTAAATTTCAGGAAAATGATTGGTTAAGGTATAGCTAAGCAGAACTCAAGTTTTACTATATAATCTGTAGTCAATGAGGAAGTGACTGGGTGTGGGTGGGGGTGGGCATGTGGGTGTGTGAGATGGGAACAGGGAATGGGGGTAAGAAAATTGGAATCATGTTTTGCTAAAGGGGGAAATGGGAACAGGGAATGGGAGTAAGGAAGTTGGAATCATGTTTGGCTAAGGGCAGGAATGGGAACAGGGACACAGGTGTAAGGCTTTGAGGTGTCAGAGCTGGGAAGGAGGATACTAAGGAACGAAACTGGAATCATGCTTGCTGGAAGTTCACCCCAATAAACATCAAATTGTTTGCACCTTTGGACTTCGGGTATTGTTGCTCTCTGTTCATGCGAGAAGGACCAGGGAAGTAAGTGGGTGAAGGAATAAGCCCCCTAACACACCTCTGGAAATAATTTAGTTGCTCAAGAAAAGATTTCACAAATCTTGCTCATTAGGGAACTCTTCAGGTGTCTCCTCCCTGTAGGCCACTGGTCAGATGGTGACCTCTGTGGAAACTGTTCCATGATGATGTAGGGCCCCCGCACTCTATACACTTTTTTGGTTTATCAAAGGAATGTTCTGAATCAAGAAACAGATTATAGTCTGCACCATCCAGGGAGCTCAAGGCAAATAGCTGTCTCAAGAATCTCATCACAACAACTTCCTGTAGTGGCAAGCAGTTAAACAAAGGATTTTTCTCTCTCCTCCTAAGATTCCCTTTGGCTCTGGTCACCATTGAAAGTGACAACAGAACTTCTATGGCATAGTGGTAATGCCAGCGATGAACAAAAAAGCGCCCCAAAAATCCTAATTGAAGCCAGGATCTCCTGGATCAAGAAACTGTGTTACTTCCTTCCTTTATTTATTGTGTGTCACTTTCTAAACACTCAACAAGTATGATCCCTGTTAAAAGCATCTCACAACAAAAAGAATCTAATGACCAAACCAATTACATTTAGGCAAAAGAGCAAGACTGGTTGACTGACTAAGCAGCTGATGGTTGGATACAGGAGAATGAGATCTAAATTAGTGAGTTATTGAGTAGTTATCAGAAATGTAAAGACCCTGTCACTCATGGTTTTCCAGATTCCTACAGATGTCAGTTCAACTCTTTCCAGTGGGAGCTTCTACGCCAGGGCCCTCTCAAGCACTCACGCGTTGAGCACCTGAAGCTCTCGGCATGGAACCTGAGGGGTGTACCCTCCTTAAGTGTGGTTACTACAGAGAGCTTGTCAAGGTTCCTTCCCCACTCTGAACTCTAGGGTACAGATGTGAGGACCTGCATGAAAGACCCCCCAAGCTTATTCTTACCAGCTTAGGTTAAAAACTTCCTCAAGGTACAATTTTGCCTTGTCCTTGAATCCTATGCTGCCACCACCAAGCGTATTAAACAAAGAACAGGGAAAGAGCCCACTTGGAGATGTCTTCTTCCCCCCGCCCCCCAAATATCCCCCCAAGCCCTACACCCCCTTTCCTGGGGAAGGTTTGATAAAAATCCTCACCAGTTTGCATAGGTGAACACAGACCCAAACCCTTGGATCTTAAGAACAATGAAAAAGCAATCAGGTTCTTAAAAGAAGAATTTTAATGAAAGAAAAAGTAAAAGAATCACCTCTGTAAAATGAGGATGGTAAATACCTTACAGGGTAATCAGATTCAAAACATAGAGAATCCCTCTAGGCAAAACCTTAAGTTACAAAAAGACACAAAAAACAAGAATATACATTCCATTCAGCACAGCTATTTTACCAGCCACTAAACAAAAGAAAATCTAATGCATCATTATGCATCTAATGCTACATCCTTCATCTCTTTCCATCACCACCACCTTTTCTTTGGCTAATCAAGGTAAAATAGAATGCCTGGAGATTTGTAAAATATTAACCATGACTATTTATCAGAATATATAGTTTTGTCTTCTGGGCCATGGTCATTGACTGAGAGCTGGAGATGTAATCAGTATTCTGAACAGCATCCTTGCTGGCATTTCACTGAGAAGCTGGAAAAAGAGAACCTAGTTAAAATGGACCAGAAAGCACCAGAAAGCACCCGCTTCAGAGCATTATGGGTAGGAAAGGAAACTTTACCTTTCAAAGTCATTTGATTCATAACTGATCTGTAATTAATCATGTTCATTTTAAATACTTTAGAAAAATATTGCAATTATGGGATGCCATCCCAAATAAGAGAGGCTAAATGCCTTCCAGATTCCAACTGCTTTCTCACTGTGTATGTCTGGATTAAGCTAATGTGTTTCCTTCTGTGGGAAATGGATGTTGCTAATCTCACTGATATAGTTGCTTCATATTAGATCATGTTACAGATTCTAAATCAGATTACGCCAGAAAATCAGATTAGTTTCTGGTTTTTAAACAAAGGAGCTGAATGTGTGTATTTCTGAATTTGTTGTGTTACAGCTCTTGTCTGCTTTCTCTACCCAAGAGAAAACAGGCATTCAACATTGCATGTATCCCTGTACAAAATTTTAGTAGAGTAGATTTTCTGTATCAAATGGATAGTGGATTAAAGTCACAGTCTGGGAGAGAGGGGTTCAAAATGCTCTGCCACTATAACAACATCTAAAGAAGCTAAAAGTTTCATTCACCTTCTGAGCACACTGCCATAAATATTTTGTATAATGTACAGTTTGCACTCCAGCCCTGCTTTATACTCCTCGTCATCACTCACGACAATCTGCCATCATAGGCAAAACTTCATTATGCCCTTCACCACTCTCACTCACCCCTAGAACAGAGGTTTTCAACCAAGAAGAAATGTTCCCCCAGAAAATCTGCGGGGGGTGGTACAACAAGCCTGCTGACGGTTCAGTGGTTATGACAGAAATGGGGGAGGAAGCAGGTACCAGGTTGTAGCCTGGTTTGGCCCTGCCACCTCTACATCACACACCTTTTCTACACTGAGTATATATTATTATAATTTATATATTTTATAGATCTGTACTCCAAAGAGCTTACCAATGTCCTCCATCAAAAGAGAGGGAAGTCAGGATCTGATATTCTTAATATTTCACTAAGAAAAACTTTTTGAAGAGAAAATGAGGCGCCTGTATACCTCATAAAATAACAGAAAAGGCCAATAAAATGATATGGGGTGTGTGTTTGCTTTTGTTTTGTTTGTTCGCTTCATATTGAACATAAGCTCTAGTTCTGGTAGTTTTCCTTTGAACTAACTGCCCATTCTCTTTAGATGGCAAGTTTTAAATGCTTGTCTGACATTTAAAAGTTACTGGACGGTCACATGAATTTTTTTGTACAGTTAATATTTTTATCCTCTTGTCAGCCTAGCAGTGCATTTTGTACTGTAGAATTATATTGGATCTGTAAAATCATAGTTGGAGTCAGGCTGCTTGCTGCCAGTAACTTACAGAAAATGAGTAACGAGGGGAAATAGCTATATTTTAAAAAACTAAACTCAGGTTTATTGGTGTTTGAATTAATCATACATCATAGCAGGTATTTTATGTACAAAGAAATAATTTTACCACATGGTGGAGCTTTCTGCTTACTCTACAGGATCAGAGACTGTCAGATAGCAAAACAAGTTGCAGAGCAGCAGCCGTGTTAGTCTGTATTCGCAAAAAGAAAAGGAGGACTTGTGGCACCTTAGAGACTAACCAACTTATTTGAGCATAAGCTTTCGTGAGCTACAGCTCACTTCATCGGCTGCAAGTTGATTATTTCTCAGAATTGTTTATGTAGCTGACAGATTTGTACTCTAAGGACCTTCCCCAAATCCTCCAGTAAAAAGAGAAAAGTCAGGACCTGATAAAAATGTAGAATTGACTATGGAGACATATGCATCTGTGCCTTAATGAGAAGTCTTGGTGGCTTTTACACCAGCAAATATTTACATGGATAAAATGTTCTTTAGAAAATCTATCTGTGTATTTATTTATGAATTACAGCTGCCCATCACAGTAATATCTAAGTGCCAATCCTTCACAATCAATGGAGTAGAAGCATAGCCAGAGCTGTTTCTCATTGTGAAATGACTAATCAGCCCACACTTGGCTGGGGCAACATTTTTAGCCAACCCTTTTTTTATTGCAAAAAATTCAAAGTCACTAAACCGTTTAATTGTAAACAAAAAAGTCACAAAGAATTCTGAAAATATCTTAACTGTTTGTTTTGAATATTTGAGTCAAAATGACTTTTCATTTTGAAATGTCCTTGAAAAATTAAAAAAAAAACATTAAATTTAAAAGGTCAAAACATAATGAAATATTTTGTGAACTGATTTTTTTAAAATTTAAGTTTAAAAATTTAACTTTTTTTAAAATTTCAATGTTTTCTTTTGAGTCAAGCCAAAACGATTTTTTGAGTTTTCAGAACTGCAGTATTCACACTGTTCTACCTCCTGTACATAGCCCTGACATCAGACCCAAGCACTGACAGCTATGTAGAAAAATTAATAAAAATCTAAAAAACCAAAAACCATGCCCCAAGCAGAGGTGGTTGATTTCTACTACTGCAGATCATTGATGTCTTTACTATGGTAGATTTAACAGAAGATTCTGCAAAAAAAAGATTGCTTTTTTAAAAAAATGTGACCCAATTGTGGCATGTACCATGTCTTAAATAACTAGCTCACTTTCTCTGAGTAGGGTGTCTTAACTCTGATCAGGAGAGACCACCTCCAATAATTCCTTAGCTTTTCTGTTGATACTGATAACCAGGCCACATTTATGCTATGGACATTTGCATCCTGTGACAAAGAATCTGACTGCCAATTATTTCATATAAATTAGCGTATTCCAATGCAGTTGGATCTTTCAAGCAGTTGGATCAAATCTGATACTCTGGCATAGAGAGGGAAGGCTCTATAAAATATTACCTGTTCTCTCAGCCATCCAACCCATTCATACATATACATTAATTTTTAAAAATAAAAGTTACATATATCTTTCACCGCGGTAGCTCCTTGAAATATAGCACACAAAATCACACCTTAAGAACAGCCTCCTCTTCTTCCCGACTCAATTTGCACAGCACCTGACTCATATCACATTGCGGGGAAAGGCTAAGGTCACTGCCACAGATGCAGATACATTGAAAAATAAATTGCTAATTCATCTTCATTAACAAAGAAGTCCTTCCAAAGTGGATGCAGAGGCAAACAGAGTATGTGGCATTTGCACAGATTTAGGAAATATCTGTGTTTGTAATGACAGAAGATTCATTGCATGATCATGGAGCTAAGGAAAATCGTTTAACTGGCAAAAATAAGACCAGAGGGCCAACTTTCACTATTTTTTTTTTTGGTAGATTTGCTCATTGACATAATCTCATCACTTTAGTGCAGGGGTTCTCAAACTGAGGGTCATGACCACTTAGGGGGTTGTGAGGTTATTACATGGGGGTCACAAGTGTCAGCTTCCATCCCTAAACCCCACTTCTCCTCCAGCATTTATAATAGGGTTAAAAGTATAAAAAATGTATTTTTAATTTATATGGGGGGGTCACACTCAGAGGCTTGCTGTGTGAAAGGGGTCACCAATACAAAGGTTTGAGAACTACTGCCTTAGTGCTATGGGTGGCATTCCTGCTGGGCAATGAGTGCTAGTCACAAGGGAACTAATTACACACACAACATTGCACGTGTTACAGTTGTAGTCCATCTTTTAGCTTCTTTGTTTAAGGGAACAATGTATTCTAGTTTAGAATGCAAATTTCAGGGCTTGTCCACACACACAAATTGCACTGATTGAATTAAATCAGTTTCTAAACTGATTCACAGTTAAATTATGTGGGCACCTTAAACTGCTTACCAAATTAACCTACATCAATATTAGCTACTCTTAAATCAATTGAAGGGTATCAACACAAGAGCGTTGCACCGATTTAACTAAATGAAGTTAGAATTTGATTTAATTAAATCAGTACAGTTTGTGTGTAGATTAGATCTAGGTTTTATTTAAAAAGTAGGCTCCAGAGGGGGAGATGTCTTCTAAATCTTAACAAGAATAGTGAAGCTGTTTTAAACAATGTATATGGAAGTTACCATGATGTTGGAAGCCAAGAACAACAGAATTGCATGAGGGTAGCAGAAGCAGGAAATGATAACCATAAACAAAAAATGAAACTGACCAGTCTAGTTTTATAACTCAGTATTAGAGCTGGTCAGAGAAACTTTGAAGGAGTCATATTGCATAAGAATATACAGTTCTGTCCAAATCAAAAAGCTTCAGAAAATCAGGTCAATTTTGCTGGAATTTTGGTTTAATATTTTTTAATGTTCTGACAACATCCACATGTTCAGTTTCAATATTTTGGGAATGAAATATTTTGATTTCTTGTTTTGAATTTTTATTTTGCATTATGCCATAATACAACATAAAATAAAGTCTAAATCAATTTAATCAAAGTAAAACATTTTGAATAACCCAAAATTATTATTATTTTAAATTTTCCTTTGTGGAGAATTTTAAAGTTTTGAGGGTTTTTTCTTTTTTCTTTTTTCTTTTTTTTAGTTTTTGCTCTGATTTGGAATGAAGCCAGATTTCGACATTTCAAAATCCTTTGCGAAATAGAACTTTTGTCCTCTGCACAGCTCATCTCAACATACGTGAAGAGCAAAATGGTAACTAAAGCACCTAGATCGAGGACCATTACAGATGTTTCACTTACTGATATATCATTCTAAAATAGGGAAATATCACAAATACAGTAAACATAATAAACAGTAAAAGAGAAGTTAGTAAGTGTGCCCATTGTACTTTAGGAGGCTTTTACTGATGAAAGACATTCTGAGGTTAAAATAACAGAGATGCACAAGATTTAATTTATGAGACTCGCATTGATTTTAATACACTGCTTTGAAAATTTATACCTGACATAAGAAGACAATAGTCCATGCAAAATTACATGTTTATTTTCTCCTGCCCAAATCTGACCTGCACTCTCATTTATCCTATTGCAGGGTTTTGTAGCAAATGGAATTCATCCCCATTTCAGCCATCTTGGCTTTCTGGCTAAGATCATGTATATTATCAGTTTATTATCTGCTGTATCCTTCATTGGGAGACTTTTGCAAGGGGAATGGGGAGAACTTAGTGAGCTCTTAAATACCTGGAAACCAGGAAAAGAAAGCACCTATCTTTAACACAAGACTAGAAAAAACATTTGCATTACATATGTATCCCTTTTAAAATGTGTCCTCTTCATTTTAAAGGTCTTGCTTAATGAATTCCATGGTTATTTAATCATAAATGCAGACTCTTATATTGAAGTTATATCACCGCAAATTTTCACCATGCAAAATCTATTTTGGAGATATGAAATTTATTGCTAACCCTTGTTAATGCTGTTGTTTGTAGCACAGATCTCCCCTAATAACTTCTTTTAAATAAATACTATGTTAAGATAGGGTTAAATATTTTGCTGTACCTTGAAAGGTAAAATGGGAATGAATTAATTTGGAGCTCTTCCAAGGACAAAAATGTTGTTATACATCACTGTAATGTGCCTTCTGTTCAGATCAATCAAATCACATCCATTTGGACTACTCCAAAGTGAGATATAATTGTGTCTTTTCCTTTTGAGAATTATAAAAAAAAATTATGAGAAAATTTGTTATGCTGAAAAGTTAAAGGTGTGCTAATGGATTATCAAATGCCTCATTCAACCTTAGTGGAAATGTTTTCATTGGGATAACTCAATTTAATGCAGCATAATATTATTTGATGAAACATTTTGAAGTCCATATAATGAGGTTTAAAAGCAAAGAATGAAAGTCCCTTTGGAGCAGTCTGCTAACAGTGATCGTTGGAAATAGCCATAACCTTATAACTTTTTGGCTGTATGATGCGATAATAATATAATTCTGGAGCTGGGTGGTATAGTGATATATGCTTCATTTATACCCATTCTACCAAGTGACATTTATTGAAAACTGACTGTTGGACTGCTTTCCATGTCGGTTGCTATCCATCTGCCTTGGTGCTGCTGGAGATTGTAATTACATTTTGCTTCATTTCCTGTATAATTTATGTGAAAAATCCTTCAATGGCAGGGAAGTACAAAGCCCAGACATTGAGAACATGACACTGTGTAAGATTTAAGGTGGTTGTTTGGAACCGAAGATAGAAGTTGGCCATGACTCAAGCAATTTCAAGGTCATCCGGCATAGACAGAGCTCAAGCAATGCAGCAGTGTTGTGACTGTGAAAGCTAAAAATGTTTTGCTACTTCTATAAACATTGATCTTCTGTCATTCTTCTCAGAAATGAAGGTGTGTCTTATGGGGAGAGTAATTAGAGATTATTAATTTTGTTATGTCTAGTTACCAGGACATTTAGAGATTAGGATACTCAACGTGTAGAGTGATTAAAATGTTTTTCGTTCCAGAGTTTAACATTTTGTTACATTGTTTTATTAACCTCTCATAATTGTTTTTGGCTGTTTCTTGATAGGGCTAGCTATTTTTAAGAAATTAACAAGTATTTTTGTACCAAATGATTATCGGCTGGGTTTCTTTTTAGGAATTTTTTCTTCCTAAATCTTCATCCTTCAAGCTTCTCTCAGCACCACTCAGGTATAAGCTGTTACAGTCTCGAGATAATAAGCTGGGTTCATTTCTCCAGGAAAAAAACAAACCTCTCTTCAGCGGGTGCTTTAAAAATTGTTCAGTGTTTTTTGTCAGAAAATATAAGTTCTGTCTACTAATGACATTGCTGTTGATTTCCATAATGGCGTATGAATAGTAAAGGAAGGCAATCTGCAATATGTATTCATGATGTGTGTTTGGAGAGCATCTAGCCCTGATCCACAACTGGACTCCTAGGCTTTACCCACAATGTACATAATGAATAATAATAATAGCACTGTATACGATAAATAATGCTGGGCTAGATTTCCCTTTCTGAATTGCTAGGGCTGGATAACACCTCATTTGTAGAGAAATCATTTAATCACTAAATCACTTAATTCATTGTTGAAGGCCTTTTTAAATTGTGGTGCACTTTGCATATACTGAATTTTAATGCTGTGAAAATGAACTGACTTGCTGCTAAAATCAAGGACCACTGGCTGTGCGTATTGCGTAATGTCCCTTCTGCGTATCTGCTCAAGCCCATGGCTCCTGACCTGAAAGACGCTTCCTTAGCATGTCCAGATCTAAATTTCTCAGTCAAGCCAAAATGTTGTATGAGTTTGACGCAATTCCTTGTTAAGACGTTGTGCTACATCAGGTGTGAATAATTTCCAACACGATATGATAGAATACTGCCCATCATGTTAGAAATTAGAGACATGATTGAATCAACCCTCCTCCCCCAGGTCTGAATACCCCCAGATTTGTAGTGTTTGAAATCTGGAACTAGAATTTGAAAAAGCCCACTATGTTTATAGTAATTTCATCCAAAGGCATAGGTCTGAACACCTCAGAACTTTGAGATGAATGAAGCTTGAATCTAAATGTTGTGGGTTGGGCCCATCTCTATTTAAAATGTTACTAAAGGAGAAAGCTGGTAAAATCTGCAAGAATTATTTTATTAGTTTTTTCAGTGCATCTATTTTTCTTAGTTTCCTTTTTAAGACACCCAATGTCTCCTTCAGTAATACTTACCAAGGAAACAGGTTTTCACTTGATTAGCCAGGCATATGGAATGTTCTTCTCAAAAACCTTTTCCCAAAATATTCACTACAGACCCTTTAAAATTAAGCTTTTGTGCTTCATATTTAATGTTTCTTATCGATATTCCAGGACACTAGGATTCTAACAAGTCATTTTGCAATTGAAATAATTGGAATGCAAATTATATCATTTCATTTCGGAGCTGAAGTTGATTCTGCACATGTTATTTTTGAACCGTATAAAGACACACTCCCCCAACACAGTATTTCAGATTTATTGCAGAGCAGAGAGCATCCTCTATTGAATTAACCTAGATGATCATCATCATTTATGGGCCTGCCAGACTTTCTGTTGCGATTTACCACTTTCATTTTGTTGCATTTGATTGTGCTGTCATTATGTCATTTATTACATTGCAGCCGAGGCAGCTGACTGTACTTGCTCTCAGTATTGGATGATTTCCATCATCCCCATTATGCACGTGGTGGCTTAGGGCTTCACAAAAATATAATATTGGAAAACATTTTGAAATCCAAAGCACTGCAGAGTAAAAGGGGGATAGCTCTGACTCCGATAAACTGAATTTCTCTATGGGGCCTCTCAGACAAGGATCTCAAAGTGGCTTACAAATATTCAATGAATTAAACCCTAAATCTCATAACAGCCCTGTGTGGGATAAAGTATTATGCCCATTTTACCGATGAAGTGAAATGATTTGCCCATAGTTCAACAATAAAGCGGTGGTACAACATGGGTTAGAAACCAAGCCCCTAATCTAGCATGATGTACCATATGAATAAACCCCCTAAGTCTGTGCAGAGGCCAATTGAAGTTAATGGGGCTTCACACCGTGCAGGGGTCCACCCCACTGTATTTTTGAGGAAGCAGATAGTCAGCCAATGTTTATATTATTAGCAGTATAGTAGCACAGCTATGACTGTAGATGCATCTAACACCAACAGAAGGGGTTTTTTTCAACCCTGTAGGTAACCTACCTCCCTGAGCTGCAGTGGCCAGGTCGACGGAAACGTTCTTCCGCTGAGCTAGTCATGTCTACATCCGAGGTTAGGTTGGTACAACTACAGCACAGATAGGATAAAAACTGAACCTTGAACTGAACCACAACCAAACTTTCTGATGCTCAAACAGGTCTGGGTTAACTTCACCCCCCTCCCACGTTATCCTTTTCATTTCTGCAGGTCTCTACACTTCCTGGAGCTGGCCAGAAATGGGAAAAGACAACATTGCTAATTTCACGAGAGTCTGTTCTCACAAGCTTTCTAGGGAAAGTCTGCAAGTCAAGATATTCAAAGGGTAAGAAAACATCTAAATGTTTGGCTGTTTTTCCCAACCGCTGAATTTCTTAAGGTTTTTCCCCTCACGAATACGCTAATTATTTTTTTTTTCACTGCATCCTATGTCTGCCTTGTAATTGATTCATGTTAGCTAGGAAATAATTTAGTTAACATGCTTTCAATGAAGTCCCTGGTGAAATTAATATGTTTGTAATATACTTAACACATTGATGTGCTCTGAAGGACAGTCAGACTGGAATCAGGCAGAGTGGAATCTTATACTAAGTACCGCTTCTCTAATGGCAACAGTAGACTGCTTCTGGCAATAATGAATCAAGCTTTCTTATAGGTCATAGTTGCTCCTCTTCCCACCATAGCAGATGGTGCTGTAAGTCACAGAGCCCAGATTCTAACCCGTGGGGCCAAAACTAGGGCATATTCAGAGAAAGGTACTCACTTCCACTGAAACCCAGGCCACGTCAAAGTCTCTTCATTTTTAGCACAAGATGCAAGACTCCACTCTTTCTGCATGCCTTCTCCTCACAGCTACATTGTGGAATGGGCACAGTTGCATGCCCCAGAGAAATAAATCACCTGCATTACTTCTTTTTAAGTAAGTGGCTTTGTGATTGAGAGGGAGTGCTTGAAAACTGCAACCTTCTTAAATGAGGGACTTGATGTATTTATGGCATAAATTCATATAGGGCTAGACCCTGGCCTAACATCAAAGCCTGGCTCCAGTAGTCAGGCAGGCTGTGCCCTCATGACAGATCAGCAGTACACCCGCATGTATGAGGAGTGGGTGGGGCACCCCTACTTCAGCAGAAGTAGTAACCTCACCGCACTGGTTATTTATGGTGCATAGCTGTGCTGATTGCAAAGGGCCGTCTGTGGTCAGCCAACACACCTCACTCGAGGCCCTGCGTTACATCCGGGTAATTTGGTACAGCTGTCCCAGTCAGCACAGTTTGTTAGGGATGGCGGCACTGGCTACTGCTTGCTGGTGTCACACAATCGATAGAGAGGGAGTATTTGCAGTAGCAGTCCCGTTTGGTGCAGGCCTGTATCTCCGTTTGCAGTTCTGTCTGAGTGACAGTGCATGCCATCAGCAGGGCTAGATGTACTGCTGCCCAGTTTCTCCGGCGTGAGGCACATGTGCATTGGCTCCCTTCCTACTTGTGTACACAGAGCTTTGCCTTTGATAATAGGCTCAAAAATGCTCACATAAGTGGGGTCATGACTTAGCTTGTGGTGTTTTTCTAAATCTGATACACTTCTAAATTCTCGTTATGGCGTGTGACACCACAGAATTATGTACAATGACAGTCATGCAATTTATAAAAATAATCCCCTTCTGATTATGTGTTGGTGATCTTGGAAATTCATTTAACTAACCAGGAGCCTTTTAAACTGAAGTTCAGATTTTATGCATGATCTGAATGCAATATGGTAAATTGATGGGATTATTTCCCCGTGATCCAAGCCCATATCTCTCATTAATATCAGCAGGAAGTATGCGCATATGGCAATGGGAAAATGAAACCATTATTATTAAAGCTCTATTCAGATAATTTGTATGAGGATAATTCAGTCAGATTTTGGTCCAAAAGCTCAGTTTACCATCTCAGTGCAAAGTTAGTAGATTTAGAAACCTCATTGCTGTTCTCATTTCCATCCATGAAACTCTACTGACTTTTTTGGGGTTGCCCAGGTGTAAATGAGAAAAGAATTTGTCCCACTGAGCTTATTGAATATAGGATGCTGCAATATTCATTTTTCTTAAGAATCAGAGCGTCCGAATATTCCTAGGTTAATTCGTTCCAGAACTAATTTGATTAAATACATCAAAAACAACGGAAAGAATGAAAAGACATTCCTCTAAAAGTTGTCATATTGTCAGTTCAAAAGGTTAATTTTATTTCTATAAATCCTGTAACATATTTTGCGGTCTTCCTTGGAGAAATTAACCTTGCCTAAAATAAGAAAACATTGGCCTACTAAAGTTGATGGATACTGACTAGAGCAATCAAAAACTAGCAGGTAAAATTCGTAAGAATTTTTTCAAAACCATTTTCTCATCTTTTTGTTGAATTTAAAAATTTCAATACAAAATTTCGTTGACATTTCCCATTCTTCGAAATTTCTACCAGCTGCAAACTGGCCCCATCATATCAACCCAGACCCATCTCAGATAAGTGGACCAAGATATAAAGAAGATGAACCAATGACAATTTACACCTGCTGAGAATCTGCTCCCAATTTCATACCAGAATTCCTGTGTCATATTTATAACACATAAGATCACCCTATAATGTTTGTACCTAAGAGCAAACTTTCTTTCTTTCTTTCTTTCTTTCTTTCACAATCAACTGTATTGTCTTCTAATCTTAGCCTCAACCTGCCGTGAAAGTGAAGGGCCCCCAAACTGTGTCTCTGAGTTTTTCAGTGAGTTTGGATATTGGCCACAGTAAATAAATAAAATTTGCTTTGAGCGTAACCTGGGTTCTGCAGAGCATAAAGTGCTTAGCATGTCTCAGAATGCTGTTCAATAAAAATGCACAAGGTGCTCATTTTCCAAGTTTTTGAAATATATAGAAAAGTGTGGAGATACCACAGGGACAGAGCCATATAAGAACTTAGAAGGCTAGATGGATGCAAATCCTGATTTTATGGTGCTCTTAGAGGACATCTGTAACCTTTGTAAAATTTCAGGTTCTCCTAAGCAAAGAAACTTCACAGGGAGTTAAGGGCTTAATTTCAGTTCCATGGATCTCCCTAACACTGAAGCTCCACAGGAATATGCAAACTCAAGGAACATAATCTTTTGTTAACCTGGAATTTCAGCTAATCAGAGTTCAGAAAATCAAGGTTGTGCTGTATGTATTTTTAAGTATATGCAAGTTGCTGCATGACAAATAAATCTCCCTGTCATGCACAGATAGCAGCAATTATGTGCATATGTTAAAGGTTTAAAGTTCTCTTTGAACCCTGAGGATTATAAAATATGAAAACACCAATTAGAATGAAGTATATAATCACTGTAATAATCACAAGAAAGAGAATGAGTCAAAATGCATTTTTGGCTGAAATACAGTTTGTGGGAATCGGCAGTTGGATTTTCTGGCTGTTAACCTGCTGGGTAAAAAAGTTAGCAAAGGATTCTGTACCGAGCTCTCAATTAATAGTTCTGTTCTTAAAAATAGAATCACAAGAATGACAGGAATGACGGATAATGGTAGAGTGCCACCAATTTGTCCAGTGAGTGCTCTGCACCTGCTTTCCAGTCTCTCAGAGAGCGCACTTTGCATCCCAGGGTATAAGACAATTCCACAATTCATGACTCTTATTGTTCATTTTTGTTTGTGCTTTTAGCATTGAGTAGTAACTTCAAATGAATGTCAGTAATCTAACTCCAGCACTGGCAGCATTAGAGCTATGCTATGCTAAATTGTCTCCTTGTTTTAAGATTAGACTTCAAGGATTTTTTTTTTTTTATTTTTTTTTAATGAAAGGGAAACTAATATCCTCCCTTTTGACAAGTTAGGAAACATTAGCCAATTAAATCTATTTATAAAACTCCCCTGCATCATTAGTGCTAGCATTCTCTCAAGCTCTGTTTTTCATTAGCTCAGAAGCATACTGTTGCTGGCATATAAAAGGACACAGTTTTATTCATGGAATGAAAAAACCCTAATGAACTAATATTAAACCTTAATCTTTCTTGTGTAATTCCCTAAAGTATAATCTTGGGCTTCTGGGAGCCCAGTTTAAGGTGAACGTTGGAAGTCTTGCCAGGAACAGCAGCACAGAATGAGGGTTCGGGCCGTTTCTCTGCTACCTGTTAGTCATCACTTGTCTGGACTAGAAGGTTGTGAGGCAGCTAGGTACTATGAATAAAACAGCAGCCCTTTCAATCAAACTTCTCCAGTGACATCTGAAGGTGTGGAGATATAAAAGGCACCAGGTCTTCAACTAAAACTGCGGTAAATTAAGTGGGATAGCAGAATCCTTTTGTGGAGAAGGGTAGCTTCTGGACAGAGGAGAGATCCAGCAAAATTTCACCTCTATTGACTGAACATGCCCTGGTGGGAGTGTTAATGTTTTATCTTAGCCTTAAGTTTGCAGCCATTGGGCTTGCTTTTCAGCTGCTAGTATGGTCATGGCATGTAGCTTCCTGAGATTGCTCAAAACTACATCACTCAGCATCACTGCTCTATGTCTACTACTGAGAAACAAAGTCGATGTATCATGGTAATCCGCATCTTTCCTTCCCTGTCCCCTCCCTACTCTCTGTCAGCCTGATTTATTGTGTCACTTGGACTAGTTAGACTAATAGCTCATTGAGGCAGAGAACATGTCCTTCTCTGAGGTGCCTATGTTAGGTTCTATTGTGGTATCTTACCAATGAGCAGATTGGTTTCAAGTTATAAACTCTTTCTTGAGAATGAAGGTTACATTCAGCAATAAGGTCACAAAACTTTCTACTACCCTCTGGCTGTAGCCTGCAACTTCTCTGTCCAGGGTTCTTTGCGTTGGCTCCCCAGCAGCAAGTGTGTCTCAGGAAACTCAAAGACCACATGACGTTGTACAAGAAGTGTGGCACCTGCTACTCTATAGCACACTTTCCTCTTTTAGATCCCTTTCTAAATGTCCTGCTTTCTCAGCACATTTTAGTTTAATGGTTGGGTTTATTGCAGTTCATGCATATTAGCCCCCGTGCTGGGCATTTCCTGTCCTCATGCAAGTTGCCACATCACTGGCATTGTTTCCTGCTTTCCATGTTTCTGTCCTTGTCCATTTTAATTTCTGTGAACTTGTCCCTGGCTGCTTTAACTGTTGTACAAAAAGTCTCATGCTCTGTGCCTTTCTCTAGGCTTTCTGTTTGTTCACTGCTTAGCATACACATATTGACCTTTCTAAAGTCTGATTCATCTCCCTTAGTCGTTCATGGACATTCTTATTGTTACACCCCAGATCAGTCTGGTCTTTAACAAGTGAGTCTGATTTAATATTCTATATTCACAGGATCGATATTTTACTTATAACCCTGTGACAAACACCTCTACAGAGGACACAATGATCCGCAAACCTTTTCATTGTTTTTGCAAAGCTTTCCCTTCTTTCCTCACCACTGCCTTTATGGGATGCATTGCATACACCTCGCACTTTTGTCCTTGCCACTAGCAGCAGAGCAATATTTTGCTCATCCTCCTGTTTGCACCCGTGGCTTTCATAAACCGCTCAAATTGCTGTTTGAAGCATTTCCAGACACATTCCACATTTCCGTTGATTCTGAGGCCTGGTCGGGGAGTTACTTGCAGTTGCACGGGCTCTGTAGGAGCCACTTCAATATTGCCCCTCCCACTGGGGCTTCTAGTATTCTGGTGTAACTCCTGCCTGCTTGATGTGGTGCTCTGTCCCCCTCTAGTGGCACCTAGCCCAGCTAGAGATTGACGAGTCTGCTACAGGCTTAGCTAAGGCCATGTGGCTTTTAGTTCATGCAGTAGCGACTCAGACACTAGGCTTCAGAGGTCCCACTTTCGATCCCGCCTACCGGGGTCTGTCAGCATTATACTGTGCCTTCCACCACTGGTGCCATGTAGTATCTTACTGAGGAGCAAGCCAATTTCAAGATAAATCCTTTATTGGGAACAGAAACTAAGTACAGCAATACGGTAACAAAACTTCCTTCTGTTCTCTGGCTGTAGCCTGTGACTGCCCTGTCCTGGGCACCTTTGTTTTTGCTCCCCAGCAGGAAGTGTAGGAGGGATAGCTCAGTGGTTTGAGCATTAGCCTGCTTAAACCCAGGGTTGTGAGTTCAATCCTTGAGGGGGCCATTTAGGGATCTGGGGCAAAAATTGGGGATTGGTCCTGCTTTGAGCAGGGGATTGGACTAGATGACCTCCTGAGGTCCCTTCCAACCCTGAGATTCTATGATCTCTGTTTCTTGGAAGATTTACCCTACAGCACGCTGTTAACCAACAGTTCTCTGCCAGATGCTGTTTGCTGCAATGGGCTAATGGGCTGAGCACAGGGATATGAATAGAGAGCTTGGCATCTATTCACCATTACTCTGCCACTAGCTTCTTTGCTCCATCCTACCAGTGTCAATATTTGAGAGATGCTTTAAAAGTAGAAAGAAAAGGAGTACTTGTGGCACCTTAGCGTCTAGAGCTGGAGCTCACGAAAGCTCATGCTCAAATAAATGGGTTAGTCTCTAAGGTGCCACAAGTCCTCCTTTTCTTTTTGCGAATACAGACTAACACGGCTGCTACTCTGAAACCTTTAAAAGTAGAGTTAGCTTTATGAGTCTGAGCCACACCCAGGGCCAGTTTTAGGAGCGGTTGAGCACGGTGGTTATCCTGGGCACCAGCTTCCATTGGGCGCTGCCATATTGCTGTGCTGCTGAGCTTTCCCACCCCCCACCTTCCCCACCCCTTTGCTCCACTGATTCACTGGCTGTTTTGTTTTTTGCTGAGCCACTCGGGGGACTGTCACTTTCTGCACTGACTGGGAAAACAACTAGGGCAGCTCCAGGCTATACCACACTCCTGCTGAAGTAAACTCCTCAGCTGTACTAAACTCCCAGACTTGAGTTAGCGCCTCAAAGCTAGAGCAAGACCCTGGCTATTCTGAGCTTCCAAACAGTCTTGACACTCTCAGGGTGAGAGCAGGTTCCTGGTTAAACCAATGTTGCCAACTCTCACAATTTTTCACAAGTGATGAGATTTCAAACTGGGCTGGCACCTGTCTCATGAAGATGTGAGAATCACCAGCCCTATTGTGAAGTTCAGCCCTGCCAGAAGCCAACAGAATATCTCTTCACCACTTGCCATTCTCACGAGTGGGGGCTGGCTGTCTTAGGGAAGTTCCTCTCCTCCTGTGAGCAATGGTGATGGGATAGCACCTCTGCTCCTCCCTCTTGCAGCACCCGGTCTGGGAAGGCACGGGGTGGGAGGGCAGTTGAAGAGCCCCGGAGCTGTCCCCCCATTCTGGGAAGGAGGAGAGGGGAGTGTGCTGCAGTCCCCCGGGTCTGGGAAGTGGGGGGAGGAGTTGAAGAATCCCAGAAGGACCAGAAGTGAAGCTGGGACAGGCGCTGTGTGGGGACAAAACTGATGGGAGGACTGGGGACCTGATTAATTGTTGGGCAGGGGACAAGCAGATGTGGGGGTAAGAGTTCCTGCAGCAAGAGCCAAAATCACCTTTACCCAGTAGATGTTAGAGAGCGGGTTACACTAATTTTCTCACACACACACACACATACACGAAGTTCAAAAATCAAAAGACAGATTGAAAACACAATACAATTTTAAAATATATATATATATATATATATATATATAGTGATTTTAGGGGGGCCAATCACATGATTTGGTGAGGGGACTCATGTCTTTTTGATGTCTTGAGGTTGGCAATACCGGTAAACCATTGTTCCAAACTGCCGGGAGTTTCTCTAGGCTAAAACAAGCTTTTCTAATCTTAATCCTACCCATTAATGGGTTTTGGCCAATCAGCTCCTTCCACCTAACCCAAAAAGGAGTCTCCCAAGCAGCTAGCAGCAAAAATCAGTGTTACCCAACTCCAGGAAAATGCCACTGGCACACTACTCCACTGTAAAGGTGTCTAAAAGGCTATTATTTCTGAATAAGGGGAATCAGAAAGAGGAAAGGAGATACCCACCCTGTAGCACAAATCCTGCAGTTGGTTTCTATTTTCCTATTCCTGTTTGGGCCGCACTGAAGATTTAAATTGTAAAAAACACCCATTTACCTTTACACAAACCAGCAGTCTGGGCCTCCACTCGCCTTGTGAGGCCTGTTCTATCACACTGACTGTCAAAGTTAAGAACCCATCTTAGCTATATAAATCAGTAAAATCATCTGAGGATATGTTCTTCTGTGGGCTCTGGATCAAGTGCCAAGTAAATGGAAGGACTCCCATTAAGTGGATGGCCTTTAGATTGTGCCTGAAAGGAGCTTACTGGCTAAAGCAGTGTACAAATGGCAACATATGTAAATACAAAATAAACCTAATGTCAGTATTTCTTGATAGTTTTATGCAGTAAAGTTCCCACAAATGTTTAACAGAGTTTGTTTGTTTGAAATCTTTGCTTATGTGGTTTGAAGTTAAACCTGATTGGCGTTTTTGGACATTTTAATCATTAATGTGACTATATGTGGACACACATTTGAAATTTCTCTCATTTCAGAAGGTAGGTTTTATTGTGTTGTTCAAATTGTGCTCTGTCTTTTGCATACCTTTTTGAAAGCACCTTTACTTTAAGTTAATGTGAAACAAACAAAACAATTAGGTCATGAATTTCAAAATCCTATTCATCAGAGGTCGTGTGACAGCAGTTGGCTATACCAGCATACTTCGCAGAGAACTGAATCACATGTGACATGAAATCAAGCATATTAATTTCTTTTTCATGTAGTTATCTAAGGTGAACAGCTTGAAATCTATAATATGCGGCATGGAGTTTTGTGGAGGCTTAATTGAATTATGTTGGTAATGTGCTTTCAGAGACATATATGTGCAAATATTTTAATTTTCAAAATGAGAGCAACAGATAAATATCAGAATATAGCTGGAATAAATAATACTAATGGTTTTCAAAGGCTCAGCTTGTGGAGGAAGGGGGGCTATTCAGCATGAATGAAAATGGCAGAATCTGGCTCCTAATAACTAGTCACTGACCAAGATGGGCAGGCAAATGACTAAATATAACATAGGAAATATACTTGAACTGACTTCTTATTGCCCTTAAATCATAAAATTACAGGTTTATCGAGCAGCACTACAAACAAGTTGTGGCTCGGGCTCATTTACAATAATGTTTATGAGCATAAAGGATTTCATGGGCTTTTCTGGCATTCAAAACAGTCCTCTTGTTGTTCATTCCAGCTGGAAGGAGGTGATAATCCTTCTAATGGCAGAAAAAGGAAGTGTGTGTTTCTGTCCTGATATACCTGTGACTCTTGGCTGCTTGCTTTAACCTGATTTATGTTCTGATACATAGCTATGTAGTCAGGAGATTTTGGTGTGTCGTGAATTAGTAGCCAAACAAGCAAGCTGTCCCCAGGCTGGTGGATTTACATGAAGTACACATGGCTTGATGTGTCAGAGTTCTAGCAGTCTCTGTTTTATAGATTTCATTATTGAGAATATTAAAGTGTAACATAAAGAAAGTCAATATAGACCTCTTGTTGGGGGTGCAGTGGTAGAGGAGATTATGGGAAACTAGCAAGCAAAATCCTAGTCCTCCAGAGGGCTTAGAGGAGGTGTGTATCAAAGACGCTCAGGGCAGTACTGGCCCCAATAAATTCACCTTATGCAAAAGTAGAAAACAGCTACTTTCCTTTATAGCTTACTCAAAGTGGTTTCTGCACTACTGGTTTTTACTGCACATTGGTGCACTCAGGTGTTGTGGACACCTAACATGCATCATAAAAGGAGGATTAAAGGGGATAGAGTGGCATGTAATGGAGTGATTTTACAAGACTGGATCCTGAATGTGGACATTTATTTACCCCATGGTGGGGATCCAGTTTGTGTGTGTGTATGTGTGTGTCGCTGATTTTCATGGGAGCTCCACACAAGAAGCAACTGTGGAATTGGGCCTCGTTGTGGAAGTTTTTAGAGCACAGGCAATTCTTTATCAAACCTGGTCCTTCCCTCTCTGGTAAAGAGTGTACAGTGAATTAAACCAAATTCATTTAAATTAAACCATAAAACCTGCTGAGTAACCCAGTTACAGACAATAAATTATGAAGCCTGTGACAACTTAGCATTTGGCTTACTTAGCTGTGTGCTGTGTTATGTTTGTAACAATGACCATCAAAAAGTTACATTTCTCTGCAAGCCTCAACACTGTAGATTAGTCGAGGGTATGAATGAAAGCAGGCTCCATGCTGTACTCTGCAGCAAATCTAGTGGAGAGAACTTAATGTTCTGTCTTGTCAGAGGATGCAAATAAAACGTAAGCACCATGGAACATTGATTTATGCAACTTGAAGCCTTACACCCCATCTCGTACAGAGCTTTTATGGAGAGAAAATACCGAGTTATGAACCAGCAGTAGCTTTTCCTGCTGGGTTTTGTTTTTTTTTTTTAAGTGGAAGGGCCAAATTGTGTCAGTAAAATCTATTGATTTCAGGGCCTGTGGGTTGTAGTTTTGTTCTCTTTTTATAATTTGATCCAGATCCTCCGCCAAGCCTCATCTGAGTGCAATTCAAGGCAAAGACTATCAAGGAGCTATTCACAGCTCTCGGATCCTGTGACTAGTTTTTTCCTCAGCCTTAGTCCCAGCAGAGTTTGGCCTGAGGCCTGTTCTACATTCCACCACTGGTAGAAATTCCTAAGATGCTAAAGGAGAGGCGACAAAGGCATCAGCTATGAAAGTTCTGCTCAAGCTGGTGGCTCTTCTGTGTCAGAGGAGTTCCCATCAGGGGAAATGCAACTAACTCCTGCTCCTATTGCACTGCTGGACCAGCACAACGGGATTGGCACAAAGTGCCAGCATTTGGTCCCTACTTCCCCCAATATAAGGCTAAATTGTATCCGGGTATAAATAATAGGCCCCCACCTGTTCGTGTTAAAGTCACTTTAAAATCATTTTAAATAATTTTGTAAAAGTTGTAAATCTATCAGTATAATGAATATCACTCCTCTTCCAAGTGCATGACTGTCTGTGACAATAAATGAACTGATCATCACTGTTATGAAAACTATGCCAACACAAAAAAAAATGTAAATCGGGTAAAGCACAATGTATTTGTACATGAAAAGTGCACTATAAGAGCTGAGTGCCATATATAGATGAACTGCTTTTTAAATAAAATGTAAAATGGATAAAGGCTGTGGCTATGGATGTTTGGTTTTGATATCTGCCTTTCCTAAAGCCTGGGGTTTATAAGGTCTTGAAGTTCTTAAAGCAACAGCAACATCCCCATCTACCCCCCACCCCCCGCAATTATTTATGCTCTGGGAATATGACTTAAAACATGATGGTTCATTCAGTTGAATGGGTGGGTTTTCAGAGGCCATTTTAGATTCAGTTTATCATACAGGAATATATTACATAAAACATTGTAGCACATAGGGAAGTCCAAAACAAAATCATACATGTGAACGGCCCTGAACGCTGGGGAAAGTGTGGCCCCAGAGTTAAGCTTTGTGCCTCAGGCCTATCTGTGGTAGCCTGCCACCCTTGGAAGAAACATTTAACATTCCACCCTTGGAAAAACATGACACCATGGGGAGAAGGGGAAATCATTTATTTCTTGAAAAAATTATACTGATTTCTGCCTAAATGTAAATTCCATGTGGTTCTTATATAGCCCCCATTATGGTAGTATTTAAGCACTTCGCACTCTTTTTAATGGATTTATCCTCGCAACACCCTTGTGGGGCCGGGCAGTACTGTTTCCCCCATTTTACAGATGGGGAACCAAAGCACAGAGACTTGCAAAGTCATACATGAAGTCTGTGGAGGATCAGGGACTTGAACCCAGGTTTCACAAGTCCTAGGCTAGTGCCTGTACCATAGGATCATTTCTTTTAAAGCAGACATACATTGTCTACATATCATATAGACAAAATCAGTATCATGCCGATTAAATGTATTTAAAAACTGGCTCACTGATAGATCTCAACAAGTAATTGTGAATGGAGAATCTTCATCAAATGGCAGTTTTTTCTGTTGTGGGACCTTCTCAGCCCTGTGATAATCAATATCTTTAGTAATGATTTGGAAGATGTTGCTTGTAAAGTCTGAAGATGACACAAAGATTGATATATCTTGACTTTAGTACAACTTTTGATACTGTCTCGCATGACCTTCCCATAAACAAACTAGGGAAATGCAACCTCGATAGAGCTACTATAAGGTGGGTGCAAAACTGGTTGGAAAATCGTTCCCAGAGAGTAGTTATCAGTGGTTCACAGTCATGCTGGAAGGGCATAACAAGTGGGGTCCCACAGGGATCAGTTCTGGATCTGGTTCTATTCAATATCTTCATCAATGATTTAGATAATGCATAGAGAGTGCACTTATAAAGTTTGCGGATGATACCAAGCTGCGAGGGGTGGCAAGTGCTTTGGAGGATAGTATTAAATTTCAAAAAGATCTGGACAAACTGGAGAAACGGTCTGAAGTAAATAGGATGAAATTCAATAAGGACAAATGCAAAGTACTCCGTTTAGGAAGGAACAATCAGTTGCACACATAGAAAATGGGAAATGACTGCCTAGGAAAGAATATTGAGGAAAGGGATCTGGGGGTCATAGTGGACCACAAGCTAAATATGGGTCAACAGTGTGACACTTTTGCAAAAAAATGAACATAATTCTGGGCTGCATTGCAGGAGTGTTGTAAGTAAGACACAAGAAGAAATTCTTCCTCTCTACTCTGTGCTGAGTAGGCCTCAATTGGAGTATTGTGTCCAGTTCTGGGTGCCACATTTCAGGAAAGATGTGGACAAATTGGGGAAAGTCCAAAGAAGAGCAACAAAAATAATTAAAGGTCTAGAAAACATGACCTATGAGGAAAGATTGAAAAAACTGGGTTTATTTAGTCTGGAAAAGAGAAGGCTGACAGGGGACATAACAGTTTTCAAGTACATAAAAGGTAGTTACAAGGAGGAGGGAGAAAAAAATGTTGTTAACCTGTGAGATAGGACAAGAAGCAGTGGGCTTAAATTGCAGCAAGGGAGGTTTAGGTTGGACATTAGGAAAAACTTCCTGTCTGTCAGGGTGGTTAAGAACTGGAATGAATTGCCTAGGGAAATTGTGGAATCTCCATCATTGGAGATTTTTAAGAGCAGGTTAGACAAACACCTGTCAAGGATGGTCTAGATAATACTTAGTCCTGCCACAAGTGCAGGGGACTGGACTCGATGACCTCTCGAGATAACTTCCAGTCCTGTGATTCTATGATGAGATTGGTGAAGCTGTAAATGACGACAGCTCAGTTACACAGAACAAACTGAATTACTTGGTAAACTGTGCTCATTCAAATAACATGTGCTTTAATACATCCAGCTGCAAAGTCATACATCTAGGAACAAAGAATGTAGGTCACCTTTACAGGATGGGGAGCTGTATCCTGTTCAACAGTTACTCTGAAAAAGACTTAGAGGTCATAGAGATGTCTAGGTCAGCTGAAGTTCTGGAACAGTGCTACGCTGTGGCACTGCAAAGCAGCTGGATCAGAGGCTGAAAATCTAGCCCCATATTTTCAGTTTATCACAGTTATAAGAAATCAGTTTGACTGTGCTACATTTGTTGCAATGCATCACTTGCGATGCCTTCCATCTCTTTAAGTGCTCCTCTTCACACTCTTGATTTGTGCTGAGAGAAAAATGATTTCTAAGTTGGCAAAGCAAAGACACTGTAGACAGCCCCTCTATATTTACGTTCTTCATGGTGCCTTGACCCAAAGGAATTAAGGTAAAGAGGAGCTGAGATTTATCTTCAGTACAATCTTCAAGCACTGAATTCTCTCCAGATACGTGTAGATGGCTTTCACGGATGGTACTGGAGGACTATACCCCTGTAAACTCAGGCACTTTTCTAGAGAATTGTGTCCTGTGGCTGTTAATGCTGTAACCCAGGGATCTCTTGGTGCCACATGGTAAAGGGCACCAGAGTGCATCAGGGATTCTCCTGGGTCTGGTATCCACAGAGAAGTTCACCAAAGAGTATCATGAAAGGTGTCTAATGAAAGCCTGAGTCACACTGGTCTTCATACTCAGGGTAAAATATATGTAGGAATAAGTTATGTGTGTGTACTGAAAATTATGTTCTTAAGGTCTGTGACCAAAAGGTGAGAAACGGGTTTCTTTCAGACAAGAGATGTTTATGTATCTGTCAACATATAAATTGAGTATTGTATGGTTCACAATGGGTACCCATTTACAGTCTGAGCAAAATGCTAACAAGTAATTGCACAGTCTCCAGGGTTGATTCTTGACAGAAAAACACAAATGAGGATGGAGATCCTGGTTGCAAATGCAGACAATGGATTTTTGGACTATAACAGGAGGGACAGAGCAGAACTGAGGAGGCAAGAGGGCAGCGTGCTTGTTTCATGAACAGAAGACCACAGCCAAACCTGGTTGTAATACACTGGCAGAATTTAGGGTGAGCTTTTGCTCCCTGTGACATGACAATGTCTTATTAGTTAAGTTTAGAGTCTAGAATGCATCCTATGATTTTGTTTTATTTGTCACCCTTTTTTGCCAGTATTTCTGCTTACTACCATTTGAATTTCTATTTTTTGTTAAATAAATTTATACTTGCTTCCTCTACAAACAAATCTAAATGCTGTGTGTTAAGCAGAGCTGTGTTTTGTGGTGTGCTGGTCCTTTTTGGAAACAGGGGATCTAGGAAGTCCGTGTGTGTCCAGTGGATTGGGGCTGGGCACTATAGAGGGATGGTTGGAGGACTTGGGGTTGATGTGTTCCTATCATTAACTTGTAAAGCAAAAGCGAGACCTGGGAGGCAGGGCTTGATGTTGCCACAGCCTGATGGTGTTGGAGGACTGACATGCAGCACGCACAGACAGGGCTTTCACATGGTAAGGTCAGATAGTAGCGAGGTGCCTCATAACTGTGGCTACCCCTAGGAAGCATCACAAATGCCATGTCATGTTTGTATGATATATTTACATATATGTTTTGCACAAGGTGCTTATATTAATGTATGTATTTTGTTAGGCTTGCTACTGTATCCCAGGTCTGCGCTGATATGGAATTGAATCCATGGGGTCCATGATTGATGTGATTCCGGATGATAAATATCAGAGTTTACTTTTTAACAAATAGGCTAAATAAAAGGTGTGATCCTAGATTTTTGAGTAAAGCCCTAGTCATGATTCCGTAAGGGTAGGGTGGGACAGAATCCTCCCTCCTTCCCTAGTTGGGAACTTCAGGGCATTCTTCTGCAGCCACTGCTACAGCACACAGCCTGCTGTAACAGCCACGCCCAATGCACATCCCAGGTGCAGGGATTTTGGCCAATGGAGCCACATAACTGTCTAGGTCCATCCCACAACCACTGCTACTGTGATGACATTAGCCCTGGGCCATGTTTGGTAGTTTTCTCCCAAACCTTTTCTGAAATCGTAAGGGGGCAGGAAGAGTGCCTGCTGTTTATAGGTGCCTTGATCTGCTGGAATTACCTGCTTTAGGAGTCAGTTTAGTCATTACCTAAGGCTTGTCAGGCTGGTGAACTAGGTACTCCTCTCTCAGCTGTTTCTATCAAATGCCCTACCGACTTTCGTGCTTTGGCAGTTCTAACTCCTACACCCAATGGCTGTGTGAACATGATAGGTTTTTGCAGCCTGAAGTCCAGAAGAGAGGGAGGATTCTTCAGTAAATCAGAGTCTATTTCCATTTTGCCTGAGTCTTCCCCAATGGGGAAAGTTCAAGATCCATAAGTTATGTGGGAAAAGGAGATCATATTTTCAGCTGTTAGTAAAGACAAAGAAAAAATGTTGACAGCTCTACTTTGCCCGAGGCCCTCTTGCAAGGTGGTGAGGCAGAGACTCTGGCAGCCTGGCCAGTGCATTTGATTGTCTTACTCAGATGTTAATATGAACTTGTGCTTTCACCTCAGTGCAGTGGTGTGGGTTCTGGCCCTTTAAGGGTATGTCTGCACTGCAATGTAAGCCCAGGGTTAGTAGAAGCCATTTGGTTAATGAAAACCAGGGCTCCAGGTGAGGTTTGAAGTCACAACTTCAGCATGTCTCTACTCAGCACTGCTCTATAAGTACTAGGGGGTAGCCAATTGAGCCACTGGAGCACCCTCACCCTTAGCAGACCCTGGATTTGTTAACCTTGGACTTGTGAGTCTACACTCAGTTGTAACCCCAGGTTAGGAATTGTTGAACCCTGGGTCCCAACCTGAGGGTTCAGCATCTTCACTGCATTATGCAGGCCTGCATCCAACTACCCGTATGCCAGACTTCCTTGCACCTTCCCAAAAGGAGCCCTTTGTTCATGATCCAGAGTGGAAAAACTTGACTGTCCACCAAACTGGACTGTCCAGAGGACATAGAAAGTCGGCCTGTGGGATTGTAGAATACTTTTAGTGGACCCCCAGAGCATGAATCCAGTGGGGCTGCATCTACACTGCAAAGCAACAGGGCTTGAACACTGGGTCCCAGCTTGACTCAAGCTCGGACCCTCTACCACTGGGGGCTCCTGGAACCCTGGGGTCTGAGCCTAGGGTTACCACAATTTGTGTGTAAACAAATGGGGTGGAAGTGGTTAGACTTCAACCTGAGTTTGAACCCTGGGCTTACACTGCAGTGCAGACATATCCTAGAGATTAGTCACTATCATACGTGTCAATGGCATCTGTGCTCTGGATTTTGGACTGCAGGATGCCCAGACACACTCTGGGAAACTAGGCAGAATGCCTCAAGGATACCAGACTGAGCATCTTGTGTACTGCCACTTTAAGACTATCTATGCGTTGCCAGGTTTCAGGTCTTTCCCACTCTTAGGAGCACCAGATGCAGGCGAGTAGCGTTCTGCTTCTGCAGAGCTCGGGAGTCATTTTTTGCTCTCTAGTTCCAGATAATAAGGTTTGCTGTTTAAGGTACTCACCTGTGAGCCTAAGTCTTCCTTCTAGCCTTCCAGAATTCCATCTGCTGCAACTGGGGCTAACATAGCTTCAGGTATTGCCAGAATGACAACAGTACGTGGGTCTGCTACAGTGAAAACTACAAAGTCCTGCAAAAGGCAAAAAAGTGTGAGGCAGCATGCCAGCATGTACGCATACAAGGAGCCACCCCACAGGTGAGAGATTTTCTTCTGTTCCACTTGTAATGCAAATTGGATAAAATTATTATTGATCTGAGTGAAAAGAGGCATCACCCCTCTAATGTTTTTTTCTGCTATAATCTATCCAAATGATGAGTAAGAACATGAAGAGAGAGAGGAAACCTTTCATTATATTTTTCCTTAAATCCTTTTTTTTTTTTTTTTAAATCGTGTTCCTTATAGGACCAAAATCATCTCCAGTGAGATGATTTCCAGTGAGGATTTATTTGAGTGATTCCAAAGGTATCATATTTTTCAGCAAAGCTGCAGGGAAGTTTTAGTGGGTGTCATTCCCAACAAATGTAGGAAGCTGATACGAAATTTTTGGTTTTGTTTCATGTAGCATTGCAATTTTGTTTATATAAAGGAAAATCTTAATTGCCGGAGCTCCCCTGTAAGCATGAACATTGTTTGTTCTTCACTTACAGTACACAGTATGCGTTACAGACAGGGACTGAGAGCCTTAGCTCCACTGTTTAATTTGTAATGAAAGAGGTGTCAGGGTTCAAGTAATTTTTTTTTAACATTCATAACAGATGCAGCAAGCCCAGAGGTGCCAGGGCTACGAACAGCCAAGCCTAGAGGTGCCGGGGCTCAGTCTTGGCAAGCCCTAGAACAAATTAAGCACTGTTTAGCTCAACATATACACTAACAACATCAGAAAAAGATAATTATCTGCAGAAGCCAGTGTATGGGTACATGTTTCATTTTCAGGGATGTGCTACTCTTACAGTACCCCTGTAACAGGGGGTCCCACAGTTAATCCCCAGTACTCGCAGTGTGGAGGATTGAAGAGCTAAAGCACTCTAGGCATTTGTTGTCCCCATTTTAACAAAGAGACACTGTATCCTAATCACAATCAAAGTAGAAGGTAGTGCTGCTTCTGGCAAATACATTTGTATTAAGTGCATTTGCTGGAAATGTTTACATAGCACTTAGTTCCTGAAAAATATACTGAGGACAGGACAGCATGGTGTTTCAGCTGTATGGTTTGAAATGTGGGGAGCTAGAAGGTTTGAATTCCTGTTGAGGGATACAGGGGTACCCCAAAATGCTTGATACTGAGTGCAAGCTGGTGCATTCCAAAGGCAAAAAAATTGCTCTTCAGAAGTATTTTTCTGAGCTACAGGGATAAATGTCATCTCTGGCGTTGATAGTCTAAGAGTAGCCAAGGAAAGCGGTGACTCCATCTACAGCAGAGAAGTCAGCCCAATCCTCCCTCCAGTCTGGTGGGCTCCTGTTGTTATGCTGTTGTTATAGACTGGATTGTATATGTGTCTATTCTTTGCAATAGTTCTGAATGGCAATAACTTGTTTTGTGTTTGTCTCCCATGGGTCTGGGTCTCTTCAGTAACTCAGCTGATGATAATGGTGATTTAAATACTGACAGCAATGACCCGGAGCAGATCTTCCAGAATATACAATTTCAAAAAGAGATCATGGCAAACATCCGTTGCAGACCATGGCCTATGAGACACAAGCTGAGGGCACTCAGGTAATGGAGTTTTCATGGACACTTTCAATCCCACCATTTATTGCTGCTTTTCTAGTTCTCACAAATTTGTTAACCTAAATTAGGTGTGAGCATGGGAATGGTTTAGAATTGCCAGAAAATCATGCAGCAGCTATCTTTCTACTACTCCATCATAGAGTATCATCATCATCCCAAGGTTGGGAATCATAGGATTTTGAAAATTAAAAAGCTTCTAAAAGTTGATTACAGCTCATTTTTGTATGTGTTCATTGAACTTTGGATCAGGCCAGAAGAGCTTTGTCTTTATCTTTGCCCAGCATCTACAGGGTGCCGTAGGTATCACACAGCTCTTCATTCTTTACCATTTCAGCCTTGTTTCTGGCTCCAAATTCATAATCTTTGTATTGCTGGTTAGTGGTGATGAGAGATTTTCCTGAGCCATTTGGAATATTAAAACTGTTCAATGATTCTGCATTAGAATGCTCAGGAAGGATCACTGAGATGTCACCATATGTATTGTACATTCTGTCAAAGATACTCAGCAATATGTTATCAGCCAAATTTTGTCCTCGTGCTCTGTGAAACACTGTCAAAAACAGCACAACTTCCCACTATTCAGGAAGGCTGTGTTTGAAAGTAATGAGGCGTTGGTGGATGAGGGGACAGAATTTGGCACTTCCGATTTTAAATTATGTTTCAAATACCAGAGACTAGTACCCATGTTTGCAAATTAATGAGGTACATGTAGACTGTTGACAGCATGCAATGTAGTATCATCATGACAACAGAGTTTAAAGCCATAAGTGTTAATGGTTCCAAATTTGAAACACAGTATAAAAGTTCATAACTTTCTCCAATATCTTATCTAAACTGCATCAGTTCTTTCACTGTGCATTCCATTTGACTTTTGTTTCCCCTTCTATGAAATCTCTCCCTTGTCTCCTCACTGTGTGCTGGAATGGCACTTTACTAACAAGGTAGGTTCATTTTTCTGCCCACCTTTGCCTTGTCTTAGGAAGCAAAGGGAGAATTTTCTCATATCCCTGGAGTGAGAGTCCGTAATTTGCAGCTAAACCCGAGCTGCCTTCATGGATGAGCAAATGCTCTGTTCCTGTCCTGTCTGATTATCTATGGTCCCTATTCAGCTCCCACAAAAGTAAAAAATTCCCATTAACTTCAGTGGAAGTAGGATTAGGCCTGTATGCATATCTTGTCCAATACCTCTGATTAAAATGTAACCAGTAGTTTAATATTAATCAATTGCTATATTGATAAACCCCAGGCTTTAGACTATACTTTCAGAAGAAGTGTTGGTATCCACATAAACTGAACTGAATGAGGTATTATAATGCTTTTACTTTGAGATGATTTTGGTTACATTATTACAGAAAAATTCTAGAAACCAGGGAGCAGGGCACAGGAAAAAATTTTACTGAAGCTCTCCCTAAAGTGAAAATCTTACATTTGTTTTGCAAACTATTGGGATCTGATCCTGTGGTTCTTTCTCAGACAAAATTCCCATTGATTTTAAATGGCTAGCAATACTCTTATTTTAAGGAAATGAAGTTTTGCCTGAGTAAGGACTTCAGGATTGGGCAGGTAGTCTGTTGTGACAATATTTCCCATTACTTGGCAACTTTCATTTATGTGTGGTATGGCCCATGTTCAAAGTGTAATAAGATTTTTGGTTACATGAAATGAAGATTCTGTCTTCCTCTGCAGACAAGCTAAGGAGATTGTGTTGAAATATGAAGGCAGGCTCACTAGAACAAGAGGTTACCAGGCAGCTGGTGCAGAGGTATGTCTGCTTTTCATTAAAACTACAGCTCTTTCCTATAACAATTATCTGGAATTCTCATTTACAGAAGTACCTATTTTCTGTGAAACACTGCTCCCCAGTTCAAGAATTGTGTGGAAGAAAAATCCAGTTATACGCTTCTTTTTTCTATTAAGAATTTAGTAATTACATTTTTGCAAATTAATTTAATGTATGAGGGATGGGCCTCGTTCCAGTAACATGAGTATTTTTTCTTTTCAAATACTCCAGCAAATAATGAGGGTCTGCCAGAAGGTTGGTGATGGGAACAGGAGCCAAACAATTTGTATTCTATAAAGAGTTGTTGTGCTGAAGTAGGAGACTGAGTACAGTCGTTTAGTATGAAGAGTGTTTCTGCCTTTTTGTTTTCAAGGTAATGTTATGAACGCTTATGGTAGAGATCCTGTGGAAAGATAGGTTTCAGAGGAACAGCCGTGTTAGTCTGTATTCGCAAAAAGAAAAGGAGTACTTGTGGCACCTTAGAGACTAACGAATTTATTTGAGCATGAGCTTTCGTGAGCTACAGCTCACTTCATCAGATGTTTACCGTGGAAACTGCAGCAGACTTTATTGGAAAGATAGTATGCGATCTAGGGTTGCCACCTTTCTAACGACTGGTAACCCAACCCTCGAGGCCCAGCCTTTGCCCTGTCTCTTCCCCCAGGCCCCACCCCTGCTCCGCCTCTTCCCCCGAGGTCCTGCACCTGTCACTCACAGGGTCTTCACCAACACGGCCGAGGCTGCTTTGTCTGCCACCTATGGGCTGCACAGGGCCACGCACCACCACCAGCTGCATGAGCAACTGATGCTGCATTGCCTCCTTCCTTCCACTTAGGATTGCCGCCTTTTCCACAGATCAAAAAAAAAACAGACATCAGGCCTTGTCAAATGGCATCCAGGGACACAAGCAGAAACCTGGACTGTCCGGGTGAAAACCAGACAGGTGGCAGGCAACCCTAATGTGATTGTGTAATTAAAGACTGTATCATAATGCATACGCACAAGGAGACTGATTAAGCAACCTCTGTTCTGGTACTTCCTAACTTCTGAGGGCTTGCATTTACAAAGTTAATAATGTGCTTGTACTTTGGGGCGGAGTGTGCGTGAAATAGAATATAAAATGCAGTGCAGCCAACTAAAATTTCTAAAGCTAAATATTTATCTTTTTTTCTATCGACACAACAGTACTTTAGCTTTGCTCTTATGTCATCAGAAACAGTTGATAAAAAATACAACCTTCCTGGATAGTGGAGATTGTGTTCTATTTATCTGTCTGTGGGGTCGGGCACATGTGTGCACGCACACACACATTAGGCATTATGAGTGAAGTTTTGCCATTGACTTCACTGGGGCCAAAATTTCATTCGGTTTGAAAGATTTGAGTGCCTAAGGACTCTGAGCATGCAGACAACTGCTAAAATGCACAGGTTGGACTCATCATTAGTTAATACTTGCTATATTGTAACAAATTTTTGGCTTTCACTTTATACTTCACAATGCCCTCAAAGTCTGTGGGTATCTCATCTAATTATCCATGTTGTGTGTTTTTACTTGTTTCTGTTCTGAATACATCTATATATTTCAGAAGTTAGTTACCAGTAATTATTGTGTTTGGCTTTGCCGGCTATGAATTAGGGAAACTAGAAAGACTTTTTTTTTAAAAAAGGGTTAAATTCAACAGCAGAAGCAAGAGAGCTGAATTGTTCCTTAAACTAGGGAGACAGGTTTAGACAGTTTTTTTTTCCAGAAGAATATTGACCGATGGCCCATTTGGCAAACCATGAAATACACAATAGGAGCGTTACACCACCAAACTAAGCATTCACTGGTTGAATATCCTGAGAGAAGGATACTTAATTAGCAACTTGTAAGAGTTTACCAACCCTTCCATAGGTTTTGCACCCATCACTGTAGCCGTATTTTTTAAAAAAGAGCTGGCAAATGTATGTAGTAGTATTTTCTAGCAATTAGATAAAATCACTTCTAAAGTATTGTTCCTTATGATTAAAACTAATAGATCAATGTTTGTTCATCTAAAAATTATACAGAAACATGACTATGAAGGTGAAAATTATTATTTTTTTATTCAGGTGATCAGTATGCAGGACTAGAAGTCATTTTTTTTAATCACTGCTGCTTGAGGTTTTTTCACATTGACATCCAGATATATATAATTTAAATTATATTTAAACCTGTACAAGTTGCTTGATCCCTTTCTCAGCCTTATGAACACTGCCTTCCAATTAAAGTAGCAACTTTGGTGCAGTTCATAGCATCTATTAATTCTTGCAATAACACCTTAATAGCATCATAAAAATTAATTAACTTTGACCATGTGATGCATTTGTTAATTAAAAGTTTGCTTCTGCTTTGGCTTTAGCAGATTAGACTATTTGTAATATGTTGACATTGCCATTTGCTTATATATATATATATATATATATATTCATTCAAAATAACAAGATCTACTGTAAATTTGTGGTTAAAAATGACTAATGTACATAAATGTTGTTGCCATCCTGAAATTCAGTAATGAACAGAATATACAATATTTCTCTACTTTTGACTAAACAGAAGCAGATAGCATAAGAAAATGTCTATGAAATTATCTTGAATTACCTGATAAAATACTGCACTTGCATATAGTCAATTTACAATAGATAGTAAAGTTATCATTCATTTCTGAATTAAATAAGAAAAGTTATTATAATGTTTTGTGAGTAGAGGTTACTGGCATGAAATAATCTGAGTGCATATTTAAGGTTATATTTTTATTTCAAGGACTTTCAAAATTTGTCCTCAGTTGCTCACACAGTGACTTGTGCAGTCTCATTTGCACATGCAAATGCCAGTGTGTGTGAGAAATCTACCTATTGTCTATGAAAATAATTAGCCACACACAAATTAGAGGCTGAATTGAGATCCCTTTGAAAATGTGTCCAATGGGTTCAAAGTAAATCCTCATACATAGAGTTGAGACCGTGTGATTATGCCGCAGTTCAATATTAATGATCGCTGTCTCTAAGAAGAATTAGGACTTAGCTCAGAGTTACTTGCTCTTATACATTTAAAATTAGGTGTTGTATTCATTCATCCAATAAGAAATCTGGTTTCTTATTCAGTAGGATTCCTTAATAGATTACATAAACACTGTGATGCTGCCTTAGTCTGGTGGTAATTTCTGAATCTGTTTAAAATTCTTTGTGCTCATAAATTAATCTATTCTTGCATTCTCTTTCTGATGCATATTTTACTTCACTTAAATGTTCATTTTCCTTGTCACAGGTTTAGTTTATTCTTATCTTTCTTATTTCTTGTCTAAGGGCCACAGGGTGCCCTCAGTCACTTTTGTGCAACTCTCCTTGAGTTTATCCCTGATGATGTTCTGTAGATGGAATTTGAGCTTGAGAAAGAGCAATGTTTGCATCTCTCCAGAAGAAGAGTCTCTACAGAGTAGGCAGAGGGGGCAAATAAGGCATGATCCCCTACATCAAAGCAAAATAAATCTTCTTGTTCTGTTGACCTACATGTTCCACAGCAAAGCGCTTACCATGTAGGATATGTAAGTGTAACAATTCTCACCCGCAGTGAACTTGGAATCTTGAGCACTGAAGCCCAGGCCTCTACCATTTGAGTTAAAGGAGTAACTGCATTAGCTGAAAGCAGAGGTAGGGTGTTATCCTCAGTGTGGACATAGACTTTAGAGGTATGTTACTTGAGGAATTCCTTTCAACTTAGAATGTAACTCTTATGCAAAGCATTGAAGGTTCCTTTGCCGCTGTTAATATATACCGCTTCAGACAAATAATGTGCTGATATATGAAAATATATCTCAGGTATATTTCAAATGGGTCTAAATTTAAAATATATTGTATTTTTGTGTGGGTACCCTTATTGGTGGTTCCAGATATAACAAGAGTGGAGGAAAATACTCTTTGTATGTATTCTCTTAAGATCTTTAAAACGTCTCTCTTATATATGCATGTGTGGTTTAGTGGTTAGAGCATGCACTTGGAAGTTGAACTCCTGGGTTCTGTACCTGGCTCTCTGACTTCTGGAAAGTTTCTGAACTGTCCGTCCCCCCACCATGACTCAGTTTATGCATCTTACGTACCTCACAGGAGAGCTGTGAAACTTTTTAGTTGGTTTTTATAACATGCTTTCTGATGCTAGATGAAAGATGCTACAACTGGACAAAATACTCTGACACCTTTTTGACAATTATTGCTTTATGTGCAAAAGTTACAAATCTCTTCTTTCTGTGCCCTTTTCTTAGCTCTGGAAGAAGTTTGTTCGGCTTGCATATAACTTTGTGGTAATCTTCATTCCTTGGGAAATGAGAATAAAGAAAATAGAAAGTAAGTATGGAGATTTAGTGGGATTGTGCAATGCAAACCAAGCTGAAATACTAGGCTTAAGGGTTATGTTTGAACTCACTGAATTAGTGAAAAATACAACCATATTATAAACACATTCAAAGTTTCATCAAAGTCATGTGGTTGTCATTAAAAGTCAACACAATTATTACTCTTGGTGTGTTAGATACCACATTCGTTTGTCAGTCATAGTCTTTAGCAATACTAGTATGATGTTACTACAGTGTGGCGACTACAGTTTAAAAGGCCCTGTAGTGCTATAAACTGCTGAAGTATTTTTGCAATACAGACATAGGGCCAGATGTCTGTACTGGGTCTGGCCCAAGATGTGCTCAGCACAGGACATGGAGTGGAAAAACTGGATCAAAGCCATCTATCCAGCCATTTGGCCTCTGGTATAATTTAGACAGTGGCAGTTCAGGCCACATTTGCTTCTGACTCTTGTCCATCCCTGACCTGCCTCTTACATCAGCAAGCTGGGAGCAGATGTCACAGAGCCAGCTTTGTAAGGGAAATTCCCTAAATCAGAGAATCTCCACTTGCCCTGTCAGAAGCAAAGGGAATGGAGCTGGGAGTCAAGACCTCACATATAGTCTATATTTAAAAATTAAACTTTCCCTGCAGTGTAAAGTGCTTTGAGATCTATGGATGAAAAGCATCATATAAGAGCTAAGTATTGTGATTGACCACCTGTAATAACTATATTAAAGGTGGTAAAAAATGGAAAATGTATTTTCCTGACAATGTTCACATCTAGCTCTAATCTTGTTCTAAGTGGAAGGGATTTTTCTGTATTGCAGATATTTTCACGTGGATAAAAACTGCTCCACAATTATGACAATTTATTGGCAACTACTGTATTTATTTAGTTGTAAAATGAATGTTCAGATCAGACCATTCAGACTCTTTACACTGCTCCCTGTTTGTAGCAACTAAGGGAGCCAGCAGTGTACGTACCAGTGGGCTCTTCCTGCTCCTTCCAGGTGACAGGCAAACATTCTCCCTGTCTACATGGTGGAGTATTCCCTCCCAAAATGCAGTGAGGGCCTAATACAATCTGCCCCCACCCCACACACCTCGTTGTTAAAACCCTTCTGACCTTCTTGAAATTACAAGCACCCGGACTGCCCATTTATCCGCTTCTGCATCACCTTAATAACCAACATTGTTGACCCAACCAGTCGTGTGCTGGGGTCCCTACTCCCACCTATATAATGGAGATTGTGGATGTCAGTCTGAGGCCCCATGTGACTTGCTTTGCACAAAGCGTGCAATACTTAGGACCAATTGTGATCATGTGGACAGTGGTGGAAATCAGAATTTTTGTGTAATAAAATTGTAAACAAAGAGGGCCTGATTCTCTACTCCTTAATGGTGTTATGACTTATGAATAGTTCTGCTGTAGCCAGTGAAGATGCACTGTGAAAATCAGAATTGGAACCACTATTTTCAGTCCAGACAAAATCAGGAGATACTGGAAATATCACATTTTAAAAAAAGACTGATCTTATTAAATTTCCAGCCTGGTTTACAGACCAAAATGGTTTGCATAAACTTAAGATGAGAATTCTCAGATGCTGAACTAAACAGGTGAGATTAACTACTACTAATAGCTACACATGCATTTTGACACAAGTTTCTGTATAAACAGCAAATAAGAAGATATGTATAGCCTGAACCAAGAAGATTCCTGTGATCATAACTACTTCACTGTAAATATTTGTTGTGATTTTTAAACCTATGAATAGCAGTTTATATTACAGTGCTGTATATTGATGTTATAGCATTTTCTCCGTCTTGATCTGTGCATTGCAGAGAAGGAAAAGTTTTTTTTAATGATCAACTAATACTTCATTAATAAGTGATACAGCTTCTGACAGACTTCCCAGCTGATATAAGTGTTTCCTGTGGTTTCAGGTCATTTTGGATCCGGAGTTGCCTCTTATTTCATCTTTTTGAGATGGCTATTTGGAATCAATATTGTGCTTACCATAATGACAGGAGCATTTGTGGTCTTACCAGAGGTTAGGACATAACTCCAATATCTACAGGAAAAACACTGAGTGTAGCATTTCCCTTCCTAAATTAAATAAATGTTCTGCTCAAAGGCATAAATGATTTTTTTTGAGTGTACAATTTAAATTATTTAAAATACCTTCCTCTGTTGAGCGTTATTTCTGCCGGAGGAGAAGAGAAACTTGCCATTAATGTCTCAGATGACATGACATTATACCAACTGAGCAATGTAATGTAGATGTTTCTGATTGCTGATATAAAGGACCCAATCCTGCAAGGTGCAGAGCATGTGTTAAACACCCAAAGCTTCTCTTCACTTCATCTGGACAAATCGGAGCTCAGCATCTCTCCGTTTTTGGCCCTTAGAGCCTGATTTTCAGATGTTCTGAGCATCCACAACTCTGACACTTCAGCTGGAGCTCTGTGTGATTGTCTGTGATTGTCTCTGTGTGATTGTCTGTGCAAACCAGGCCTTTAGAGTCTATATTTTCTTATTTATAAAGAGAAAAAGTCTAGCACACCAATCTAATATAATAGGAACCAGGTGTTAATGTACATCAGTATAAATTATTTAAAAATTGATCTTCCCCATACATTGAGACTGTGCTTTAATAGCTCTTAATGTCTATACAGTAATAACTTACCTAAAAATTAGACTTCAGGGGCTAAATTCTGCCATCGGATATACATGGCCAACACCCATTGACCTCAGCAGGAGTTGAATGCAGAATTTGTCACTATGCTTCTAGTTTAGGAGAGTGAATGACAGTAATAGTATTTCTGATACTTCCCCTCAGGTAGGCAGTTTGTTGCAGCTTGTTTCAGGCTGTGCTTGACAGACCATGTGATAGAACTGTCTGCTTTACACAGTTTTTAAGACCTTTCCTCTCTTATCAGCTCCTGGCAGGAGCGCCATTTGGAAGCACTATCAGCAAGACCATCCCAAAGGAGCAGTTTGCATCAGCACAGGACCTGGACACCATCTGGTCACTGGGGGCAAGGCTTAAAAGCACACTTCATTGCTTTGTTGCATGAATTCTTCATGTGTTAATTTAGTCAGGTGTGGGTGCTGATGTAGACTGTATGTTGTCTTTACAGGGTTATCTCCAGTACTCTGTTTTATTTTACGGCTACTATGGCCGAGATCGGAAGATTGGGAAAGCTGGGTATCGGCTGCCCCTGGCTTACTTCCTTGTTGGAATGGCAGTGTTTGCTTATAGCTTCATCATCCTCTTAAAAAAGTAATGTTTCCCTTTTATTGATGTTTGCCCAGAGATATATATTCAGGCTGTATGAATGATATATTCTTTCCCCTTCCCTCAAAGAGTTCCTCCTGTATTTAATTCTGTAATTCCTGTATCGTATTCAAGCCTGCTAATATCAGAGAGGCATCTTTACTGGTAGATTAAGGACAGGACCGGGATCCAGGAACTCCTGAGCTCTAACTGTAGCATGTTCTTTTGCTGTCACTTACCCTCTCTCCTTCAGCTTCCCTGTCTACAAAATGAGGGCAATGTTTAGCAGACGCTCAGGGTGTTGTGGGCGTTATGTAGTTAATGTCTGTACAGTGCACTGAAGATGTGGGGCCTGATTTTCACTGAGGGCTTTATGTGGCAAGTATTATGACAAGAAACTTAAACTGCTACCTGTACATTTTCTGTACTATGATTCCCATCCAGTTAAATACAAATATAAGAATGCTGTCATAAAACTCTTGGTATTGCTTGCACTGGGAACACTGCACAGTACTCAAATGTGGGCCTATTTATTTCCTTTGTTATTTAGGTAGAAGGACTGGAAATAACACAGGCAAGAGAGCCTGCCAGTGCTGACCATAAATCTAGAAATGTGCAGTACTTAGTGGGGCAAGGTCACTTTATCCTCTCTCCATTCACTTTCCCTTCCTCTCAGGGTAACTAATTGTCTGATAAGTTGCAGCCCAGGAGGATTTTTAATATGAGCTGTAATAGCTGTGTCAGACACAAAAATTATCACTCTTTTTTTCATTAGATGTGTTATTTTAGGTCAGGATGGTCAGTGTTTTGGACACTGGTTCACACAGTGATTACACATTCAGGTTCTGGATGAAGTTTGCTTTTCTCTACCTGCAAAGGGTGCTGCCTTAGGTCATTGACTCTTTGTTTGCCCATCTGTTGTGACCCTTCTACCATTTCCTATCTGAGGTGAAACAGTTCTTATTAGCCTCTGGTAAGCCACACCAGATGCACATTGTATTCTGTTATGTGAAACATCTGCGGAATAATACATAGTCATATGGCAATGGCATACGCTGGTAGGCCCATATGGCTATTATGTACCCAGATGGGCCAAATGTCCAGAGAAAAGGAGGAGGTGACTGAATTTCTGACTGCTATGCTGATCCAATGAAGACAGTTGAACCAACTATTTGCTGTACAGTAAAATTCTACCTATTTAATTATTTTCTATGATACTTAGAGAGAAACATGGTCTCATTTAATGTATTCTACAGCACAAACTCATATTTAATATTCTGAAGAAAACAGAGCACAAATATCTTTGATTAAAACAATATAATTTATTTTCATATTGTTGGGGTAGTTTTTTTGTAATGATCACCTAACTTCTTTAAAGACCTTAAATTGATTTATTACATCCTTAAGAAGGTCTACTCAAGAAGGGTGGGCTATTTTTTAAAACAATAGCTGAGTAAAGTATCACTAGTTTTTTCATCTATCTGTTGTCTTTTTACTGTGCCATCACTATTGTTATCTGCATTCATAATACAGGATAACCATCGATCCTGTGTAAGATTATCACATTTTTGCCAGGCTATCTCTTGATCATAGTGATAATGCTCTGACATTGCTATGACATCTTTCCTCCAGTCAGATCCTACACAGGGGTTTTAAAAGTGAATTTAGTCTGGTGAAAGGTGTAAGATGGACAGCCCTTGAGACTGAAGTCTTCTGTCAGACACAGGCAGCAGTGCACATTTTCCCATACAATCCAACCAATGTGCTTCAACTCTGAATTGAAGTATGCATTCTTGGGGACAAGGAATAGTTCAGTCTCTGTATCTTTCTCTGTTCTTAGGTTCTCTATTGAGATTGCCAACAAAGATACCAGTTAATTCCAATTTTGGTCATTTTTGTGGTATAGACACCTGTGAACCAATTCACATCACATAAACTGTCACACATTTACAACAATTAACATTTATTATTATTATTATTATTTTCCAGAATGGCAAAGAACTCAAGAATGAGTCTAGCAAGTGCCTCTGATGAAAATTATACTTTCTGCTGGAGAGTGTTCTGTGCTTGGGACTATTTAATAGGAAATCCAGAGGCTGCAGAAAGCAAAGCTGCTGCAATAGTTAATAGTATCAGGGTAAGCAATTAGACTCTGAACAAAAGCATAGTTTAGGTCTATTGCTTTGTAAATAGCAGAGTGGTTTTTCATCCGTTCCATTCCATACTATTTCTTTCCTGTTGTGCATTGTTTATTTCTGACTCTGATTACCTAGCAGAGGGCTAGTATCAAATATCTTATTGCTGCTTCATGCACTTGATCTGTGCGCCCAACTTTCACTGATGACATGAGTTATGGTCAACAGGCATGATATGTAAATTAGAGCTTCCGGTCACTTTGTCATGTGACATTTTTGTCAACAGTGTCATTCAGTTTCATTTATTGTGTGATGTTCCGACAGCAACATCTTAATCCCCATTATTACATGTGTTCTTTAGAATTAAAACCTTGAGACAAATTCTTCCTTGCTACAACTCTCATGAATCTTTGAATCAGGATCCTTTTAATATCCTGATAATATGCATTTATATTGTACTTTCGCCAAAACAGTTCAGGGGCATTTTATAACTAGATCAACATTAAAAGCTGCATTAAACATGAACCTTTTCCATTTAGATTTTTAAAAACAGACACAGCTTTCCTAATATCCAGAAGTAATTGATTCCATAACCTTGGCACATCATCACTAAAAGCCCTTTGTCCAAATGACTCCAAATTGTCTAGGACAAACCAATAAACACTTTGATTTGTATCTCAAACACTGGGATGATTTATGCTGATATTATTTTGTAACATCTACATGTGGGTGTAACGTGCCTCATGGGAAACATGCAAGTGATGTATGCAGTGTTGTTGTAGCTGTGTTGGTCCCGGGATATTAGAGAGACCAGGGTGGGTAAGGTAATATCTTTTAATGGGCCAATTTCTGTTGCTGTGAGAGACAGGCTTTTGAACTACACCGAGCTGTTCTGAAATGCAAGCTCAAAAGTTTGTCACTCTCACCAACAGAAGTTGGTCCAATAAAAGATATTACCTCAGCCACCTTGTCTCACACGGGTGATGTGTCCTTTCTCTGAACAACTCATAATCTAAGGGTCCCATCCTACATTAATAACTGCTAGTGGGGACCTCAGGTGCAGTCCTATTGAAGCAAATGAGACAACACAACCCACAGATCCACATTAGTGAATCCTAGAACAGGACTGGGATCTAAACAGTGAACATATTAGAAAGGAGTGAATATAGCATACACCAGGAAAGAGAGGGTGATAAAGTTCTTAATGTCTTTGTTCCCCCAAAATCTCCTTTACTGCTTAAACCCACAGCATGCAGTACTCTTATTAAGTAAAGAAGCACAGAGCCGTATGTCAGCTGTTCCCTAATGCAGTGCAGGATCTGGCCATTTTAACTTCTGTGGTTTGTAATGGGTAGAGGAAATGTTTATTGATTTTACTGAATGCTGCTAAAATGGTAATTCTGTGTTTCTTTCAAGGAAGCTATATTGGAAGAGCAGGAAAAGAAGAAAAGCAAAAACCTGTATGTATACATGGCTGAGGCTATTTTCAAAACCACTGTTTAAATGCAGATATAACATAATGTTGACCTATTTGTTTTATGACCTAAAAAAAAAATGCAGGAAACACCTACTTGTGCAAGGTGGCCTATCTGTAGCATTTGTTGTGTGACTCTTTTCCAGGGCTGTGACAATATGCTTAAGGATTATTGCAAACATCCTTGTGCTTCTCTCGCTTGCTGGAAGTATTTACATCATTTACTTTGTTGTGGATCGATCCCAAAAATTAGAGCGCACCAAAAAGGAACTGACGCTTTGGGAGAAAAATGAGGTACAGTATGTCAGAGGTATTTGATCTCTTTGTTAGTCTGTAACTGTGCATTCTGGTTAGAGTGCTGTGTTCTGCAAAGTCTTCACAAGCCTCTTGGCTGGTTACAAATTACTGTTGATTTTGCTGATATCTGTCCATAGTATGGGGAAAAACTCTGCCCAGCAGCCCCTCAATGGGTATAGATGAGCCATGGGATTACTCCAGGTAGTAAAGTTAAACACATGCGTAATTGTTTTCAGAGTCAGGGCCTTAAACCTATGAAGGAAGTGTACACTTCCTATGCATCATGGAGCACAATTCTCCAAGGGTCGATTGCACTGGCGTTTTAGGGCTGCGAGAATAGGTCAGGGGAGACATGGAGGTGGAGCTTCTGCTATATGGATCCCCTGCACAATTACCACCTCCACTGCACAGCGAGGGGTTCTTAGTGGCCACAGTGGGAATGGGGATGCAGCAGTTCCTCAGGACACAGGGCCTGCAATTCTACTTGGCCCTTACATGGGCCGCAGAAGGAGGAAGCTCTCTGTGCATCCACGTTAAGAGCCAAGCAGATGCTGGTCCATGGGCAATAACAACTATTTCAAACATATTAGCTTGAGGATAGCAACTGATGAGTCAGATCAGAGAAGAACACTCTTCAGATTTCTTATTGTTAATATAAAGGTAATACTTCTATAATAACATAAACTATAATAACATAAACTATAATTAATTACTAAGGTGAGAGGCTTCTTAGCAATATTCCAGATCAAAAATTCTGGGTCACAAATGTCCTTACTCTTGTCAATGACACATTTAAAAGTAGAATTTGCTGAGTTATCGCAATCACCACTAAGTATTTCTACTGCATCGTCAAGATTTCAATCAGCAAGCAAAGAATTCTTAACGTACCAAAGAAGGCTATGAAAAAGCATCATAAAGACTGTCTTTCTATTCTGTAGGTGAGTGTTGTTGTTTCACTAATTACTATGATTGCACCCTCTGCATTTGAACTTGTAGCAGCGCTAGAGATGTACCACCCTAGAACCACTCTTCGCTTTCAGCTTGCCAGGTAATAGGCATATTCAGTATCAAAGCAATTTTTGGTTTGTTTGGTGGGAGGGAAGAAATGTACTGATGACACATTTTACTTCAGCCAGCGTAGAACATGAATAGAAGTCTTCAGAATAACCCTGCTGGATGACTCTCCCCCATATACTATGCTTGTTGTTTTCAGGGTTCTCGTTTTATATCTGGGAAACCTCTACAGTTTAATTATTGCTCTGTTGGATAAAGTGGACAGCATGAGTATCGCTGTAAGTATAGCTGCTATTATTGTAAGTCTTAAAACTAGCTAACTTTACACATAGAACTATTATTGTAGCATATTTAAAGTCCAAAATAAATTTGTTTGAAACCCAAATATATCTATTGAAATATAGTGGAACTCTGATTAGAAGATCAGTTGTGGTATTCATTTATAAATCTTTTCAGTCATCTAGAAATTCAGATCCATAGGGATGCTGATAAATAACACAGATAGCCATTCTGTGCATCGTTTAACTACTTTGGTAAACTAGGTCACCATTTTAGACCAAATATTTCAACCTGGTCTAAAATCAACTTCCTGTTTTGTGCCTACAAAACTAGTAGATCATTTGCACATACAAATCAGGAAATTAGGTGCCTAGCCACCTAACTAGTCCATGATATTACATGGCTGAGCACATAAATGGGTGCCTTTGCAATTTTGGACACATGGACATCTGCACAGTTTTTCAGACAAATGGAGACCACAGCTGAAAATGTAGCACTTAGACACTTAGATTAAACTTCTGTTCCATTCTTTCAGGAAGCTGAAGCTAACAGCAGTGTAAGTAACTGGATAGATTCTACCACCTTCTTAGCAACCAGAACCCTTCCCGAAGAAGACAACTTATCTACAACTATCCCTGATATAAGAATTAGGAGAAACAGTACATTGACTCTGGAAAAGAGTCATACTCAGAACTACACAATACCTCTCGTGCTGGTTAACCAGACAACTTCCCATCCCTACAACATGCAAAGTCAGAAGGATCAGTGCTGGGAAACATACGTTGGTCAGGTAAGTCCCTTTTTTCCCTATTAAGAAAAATAGACTAAATACATTGCTTTGCTTTACTAACAAATTAAAAAATCACATGGAGGTGTTATATTTCTTTCCAGAGACCTTATCAAGGCCAGACCTAAGAATATACAGAGTGACATGGATCTAAAATAAGTAGTACCTGTTGTCTCTCTCTGACCAACCCTCCCATTCAATTCACCTGGTAGAACTTCTGCCCTTATACAATGACAACCCACCTGATTTACTATTTATATGCCAGATTCAAAGACAGAAAATCCAGCTGTTGAATCAGACTTGATTTAGCCAGCAATTGTGGGGGCACAGAATGGGGGATCTCTCATCCAAGCAGGGCATCTCTAAGAACGCAGAGGAGCATGAATCCCCCTGCACTCAGAGTCATCACCACAGCAGTCCCAGGGTGGCTGGGTGGAGTCCCTGCAGGGAATTCCCCTCTGGTATTTGCAGTCCTGCTGGGTGCCTGACAGAGATACATAAGTGGGAGCTGGAATGAATAAGGAAATCTCATAGAAAACCCCAGGTAACTATTGCCACTTACTTTCAAGATTTTAAATTTAAAAAGTAAGATGAGTGCCAGACCCCACCAGTCCTTGTTCAGGCCTCGTATCCCTACCCTACTCGGGCAACTGGCATTTCCCTGGGGGTAAAAGGAATTCCTGGGTGGCATAGAGGGCACTTTTGGACAGTCCAGGACTGGAAAGAGGCAGAGCACAGCACAGCACACTGATCTGGTGATGGCCAGCCGGAAGAACAGTCCCTAGGGAACCTCTGTAGATGATGTAACTTAGATATTTGTTTCAGACATTAGGAGATTCTACATTTGACAGGGGGTGGCCTCTAGTCAGACTGAGGGTCAAATCAGTGGAAAGATGGCTTGGAGTCCTTCTTCCTGCTCCAGTTATAGATCCTGCATTGAACATAGCTCAGCTAGACCTGGTGCATCAAGCCCATAGGGGTGTACTACTGTTCATATCTTGTCTCTTAGGGCTTGTCTACACTTACCAAGGGATCGACGATCAATGCATCGGCGGTCAATTTGGCGGGTCTAGTGAAGTCCAACCCGCTAAATCGACCGCAGATTGCTCTCCCATCGACTCCTGTACTCCACTGAATCGAGAAGAGTAGGGGGAGTCGACGGGAGAGCATCTGCCATCGACATTGTGTAGTGTGGACCCCGCGGTAAGTAGATCTAAGCTACATCAATTTGAGTTATGCTATTAACATAACTCAAATTGCATAGCTTGGATCGAATTTCCCCTGTAGTGTAGACAAGGCCTTAGACTGAGCAACCAACCAGCACATACTCAGGATACTGAGAGCACATTGCAACTAGAACTGTGTGAAAATTTTGCAATGAATTGCCCAATGGGCAAAAGTTGCATATTTTCACATTTGGAAGGGTGTGGCGGGGGGGAGTTCCACATATCAGTGGCAGTGCTGTGAAAGTCTGTCCCGGGGCCCAGGTTGGTTAGGGGATGGACCAAGGGGAGGATCTGAGCTCTCCATCACTTTCTCTGTCCACTTTGCAGGGATGGATGTGGACGTTATTATTCATTATGCTTTGACAGTGTTTCTGTGTTGTGAAATGTCCTTTTCTTTCAGAGCTTATACTCTAAAGCCCTGATCTTGCATTCACATCTGCACTGGAAGACCTCTGCAACTGTGCACAGACTCAGAGATCCACCCGGACAGATCTGAATGCAGGATTGAAACCTAAACCAATCAGGTGATTGTGCACATGCACATTGTCCCATGTCTCTGCATGATCTATTCATTCTGTTCTTTAAGCCAGAAGGGAATTAGATGTTCTCCCAGTACTTTACACAATAGGAAACTTGTTTTCAAAACCCTGCCAGTTCATCAGTATGGATGCATGTGGGGGAGAAAGAGATGTACAGTGTGCAGATGTGCTTGTTATTGCAGAAAACTATCTGTCCTGGGATAATGGTTGTTGGTAGATTGCCCCTATGAGAGGTTGGGATTTGTTTGTAGCCCTTATTTTGGATTGCTGATGATAGAACAAAAATACTACGGGGACATTTGAACTAACTCTACTCCACCCACCCCCCAAAAGGTAATTTAACTCCATTATATCTCAATGTGTTTTGGTCTCAAAGGGCTTCATTTATCAGTGCCACACTTCCAGTCTGGTGGCCTGAACCTCATTGGATTAATGGGCCTCTGCATTGTTTAGTCCCTTGTTCAAAAACAACATAAGAATGGCCATACTGGGTCAGAGCAATGGTCCATGTAGCCCAGTATTCTGTCTTCCGACAGAGGCTGGTGCCAGATGCTCCAAAGGGAATGAACGGAACAGGGCAATTATCAAGTGATCCATGCCCTGTCATCCAGTCCCAACTTCTGGCAGTTAGAGGCTTAGGGACACCCAGAGCACCAGGTTGCATCCCTGAACATCTTAGCTAATAATTTATCCTCCATTAATTTATAGAATTATTTTTTGAACCCAGTTACAGTTTTGTCCTTCACAACAACCCCTGGCAACGAGTTCCATGGGTTGACTGTGCGTTGTGTGAAGAAGTATTTCCTTATGTTTGTTTTAAACCTGCTGCTATTAATTTCATTGGGTGACACCTGGTTCTTGTGTTATCTGAGGGGGTAAATAACATTTCCCTATTCACTTTCTCCACACCAGTCATGATTTTATAGACCTCTATCATTTCCCTCTTTGTCTTCTTTTTTCTAAGCTGAACAGGCCAGGTCTTTTAAATTTCTCCTCAGATGAACGCTGTTCCATACCCTAATCATTTTTGTTGCCCTTCTCTGTACTTTTTCCTATTCTATTATATCTTTTTTTGAGATGGGGACCAGAACTGCATACAGTATTCCAAGTGCGGGCATACCATGGATTTATATAGCAACATTATGATATTTTCTGTCTCCTTATCTCTTGCTTTCCTAATGGTTCCTAACATTCTGTTCGTTTCTTTGACTGCTGCTGCACATTGAGCAGACGTTTTCAGAGAATTATCCACAATGATTCCAAGATATCTTTTTTGAGTGGTAACAGCTAATTAGACCCCATCATTTTGTATGTATAGTTGGGATTATGTTTTCCAATGTGCATTACTTTTCATTTAACAACATTGAATTTCATCTGCCATTTTCTTGTCCAGACACCCAGTTTTGTGAGGTCCCTTTGTAACTCTTCACTCTTTACTTTGGACTTAAATATCTTGAGTAAATTTGCAATCTTTGCCACCTCACTGTTCAACCCTTTCTCCAGATCATTTATGAATATGTTGAATAGCAGTAGTCCCAGTACAATTTCCCTGGGGGATGCAGCTATTTACCTCTCTCCATTCTGAAAACTGACCATTTATTCCTCCCTTTTGTTTCCTAGCCTTTAACCAGTTACTGATCCATGAGAGGACCTTCCCTCTTATCCCATGACTGCTTTGTTTGCATAAGGGCCTTTGGTGAGGGACCTTGTCAAAAGCTTTCTGAAAGTCCAAGTACACTATATCCACTGGATCACTCTTGTCCATATGCTTGTTGACCCCCTCAAAGGATTCTAATATATCGGTGAGGCATGATTTCCCTTTACAAAAGCCATGTTGACTTTTCCCCAACAAATCATGTTCATCAAGCAAGAACTCTTTATTTAAAAAATAACAAAAATATTGGGTTCTTTAGTCTGGTTTGATCATCTGGGGCAAAATTCTCCTTCCGGATTTGTCTCGCAGATCTCTATTCTGATATTCTCCTTGCCCTATATGTATGCAGCTCCCAGTGAAATCATTAGGAACTGCACACTTGTAGGGTGAAGAGAATATTGATATCATAGTGGTCACTCAGCTAGTTTAGTGTAACTACATCCTGTAGGTTCTATTTATTGTCTTGTGTTTGGGGCAGTTGAAAGATTTGGATGATTGGAGTTCTTAGAGGAATGAGGTAGTTATTTATAATTGGTTGACTTTTTAAAAAAAGTATGGGCCAAAATTGTTTGGGGCTGGAGTTTTCTTGTTTAATTATGTGTTTGAATTGTGTATTTTTTAACCTTGGATAGCCACGCACAGATACAAGTTGTAATAATAAACAGATCCAGTGTGTCTCTTTCAGAGCACTGTGATCTCATCTTTAACTGGTTATGCTCTTGGTGTTAAGAGGCAGTACTTCTTAGCACTAATCAAAAATGCGTTTAAAACAACCATGTACAATAAATCCAGAAGCATGACTGCTATAGCAGAAGTGAAAAACTTTGTTAGTTAACAAAGATAACTTTTCAAAACAGACAGATTGAGTCATTAAAAAGAACATTCTAATCCACTATAACCAGTACTTTATCTGATGCAAGCAATAAACAGCATGATGAACGCTGGCACCAGATGTTTGCCCTTCCTGGAACAGAAACATGTAAAGAAACATTAAAGCAGGAAAAACTAATTGAAGGGTACATTATAGATTCAGGGTATGTTACATCAGGATTGTAAGCATGAGTCAAGTGCAAATATGTCTAGAGCTTTATGCAAATCCTTTGCTTTGAACATGACTCAGTAGCTTGGTACAAACTGTGTTTCAGGAAATGCTGAAGCTGTCAATTATTGACATGATTTTCACAGTGGCAAGCATCCTGCTAATAGACTTTTTCCGTGGACTATTTGTCCGATACTTAAGTGATTGCTGGTGCTGGGATCTGGAAAGCAAGTTTGTAAGTACAGACTTTTATTTTAGTAAAATCATTCTGTAATATGATGAAAATTGGACAGGCTAGGTCTGTCCCTTAAGGCCCTGGAGTTCATCAGTAGTTTCTCTGGCAACAATTAGGTTATCCATATGGGCACAGCAAGCCTAAGGATATATGTACACTTCAAGCTGGGGGTGTGATACTTGCACTAGTCACTGCTCAAGCTAGTGCACTAAAAATAGAACAAGCAGCGGCAGGGGCTAGCCACTCCGAGCGTGTGCCTGTCAGAGCATGCTAGGTTAGGTACTCAGGGGGGCTAGCCACTCACACTGTCATGGCTACACCCTGAGCTAGCTCGAGCATGTCTTCTTGAGCTAGGAATCACACCCTGAGCTCGAAGTGTAGACTTGTCCTAAGGGCATAGGTAGGCTGAATTTAAACTGGAGGGCACAGAGCAAACAGTGAGATTACTTCAAGCTCGCTGCCAGCTGTGGCCAACGCACTGACTCCCACATCATTCTCATAATGAGATCATGGATCAGTCCCACAGTCAAAGATGACTAATAGATGGACCTTTTGAAAATGGAGAGAGTGGGTGGCTTCTAACTTCCTCTCCAGCTATGACAATGCCCCATGAGATATCAAGTGATGCAAGACACAATAATTATAAGCACACAGTCCTGAAAAATAAAGATCACAGGAAGTAATGCTTGGCTAGGGAGCAGCTGTTGCCATGAAATCCTGATATACAGTCTTGTCTTTAGTAGCTAATTTAAAAAGTGGAGTGGAGTGCAATTAGCTTGAGTGTCCCAACCCCCCAAGTGCAGGTTTGACTACATGCCTGCTGCATGTCGAAGAAGCGATACTTACACTGGAGATTTCAGACTGCAATCTATTCCATGAATTTATATAGGCTCATATTTTAGATAGTAGATATTAAAAATATTGAAACAAGTTATTCACCATTCATTGTATTTCTTGTAGCCGGAATATGGAGAATTCAAAATTGCAGAGAATGTGCTACATTTGGTCTACAACCAAGGAATGATTTGGTATGTAATATATATAAGCATTTTTCCTGTCCTTGATTGGTTACCAAGATAATTTATTACCTAAACCTCAAACTCACGATATATCCAAATAGGAGTTTAGTAAGGGAGCATTGCATGATTATTAACATTTTCACACTGATACAACATGAGAGGTTATTTAGAACTACTCATATACCTTACTGTAACATAACTAAAATTGACTGGAGGCATGTTGATTACTTTGAAATTATATATTTCTTTCTAGGATGGGAGCCTTCTTTTCACCCTGCCTCCCAGCATTCAATGTTCTGAAGTTGATTGGGCTTATGTACCTGAGGAGCTGGGCTGTGTTAACATGTAACGTACCACATCAGCAGGTTTTCAGAGCTTCAAGGTTAGTTAAAATAAAGACAATATTCAATGTAAGGAGAAGAAATGTATTATCTGACTAAATGAAATGAGTAGTCTTGAATGCTGGAAATAAAAAGTAAAATTAGATTTAATATATTAACTTTGAGGCCTTCAGCAAAAATCTGTAAAGGAAAATATAGTAAGTGAAGAGAGGGAGGTAGAAAGCAGCATTGTATTGGAGAGAATTATCAAATGAAAGTGCATCACAAGGGCATAAAGGGACCTGTGTAGCTTGGGATTTGTGATTATACACAGAACCTTTCACATCTACGTCACAGGGTCAAAGTCAGTAGTGACTGTAAGTTATTACTGGATGCCTGTTGGGGTTTGAATCTGGCCCTTTAAGAGTAAATCATATGGAGTATCCAATTTATAGAGTACAGTAGATGCAGCTTATACTATCAAAAAAATGTTTTTGCTGTATAGCTTATACTGGTTTCCACAGTAAAATAAGCTACACAAGCAAAAGCATTTTTTACATCAATATAACTGTATCTACAACTAGAGCTTTTGTGGGCATAGAAACATTGCAAAAAGAAATCATACTCCAAACTGTCATTGAATTCAACCATTTAAGTAAGTGTTTGCAAGATCGGTGCCTAGTGTTTCTTTATGTATAGGGCCCTACCAAATTCACGGTCCATTTTGATCAATTTCATGGTTATAGGATTTTAAAAAATCGTAAATTTCATGATTTCAGCCATTTAAATCTGAAATGTCACCGGGTTGTAATTGTAGGGACCTGATCCAAAAAGGAGTTGTGGGGTGGGGGGCCACGGCGTTATTGTAGGGGGTGTTGTGGTACTGCTACCCTTACTTCTGTGTTGCTGCTGGCAGCGGTGTTGCCTTCAGAGTTGGGCAGCTGCAGAGCAGCGGCGGCTGCTGGCCGGGAGCCCAGCTCTGAAGGCAGAGCTGCCACCAGCAGCAGCACAGAAGTAAGGATGGCCTGGTCTGGTACTGCCACCCTTCCTTCTGCGCTGCGGCTGACAGGGCTCTGCCCTTAGAGCTGGGCGTCCGGCCAACAGCCACCACTCTCCAGTCACCCAGCTCTGAAGGCAGTGCAGAAGTAAGGGTGGCAATCCTGTGACACCCCTAAAATGACTTTGCGACCCCCACTCCAATTGCCTTTTGGGTCAGGACCCACCATTTGAGAAATGCTGGTTTCCCCTGTGAAATCTGTATCGTATAGGGTAAAAGCGCACAAAAGGCCAGATTTCACAGTACATTTTTCATGGCCATGAATTTGTTAGGGCCCTATATATGTACTATGAAGTATCAACTACTGTACCTTACGTTACACAACAGTGTTACCTTTGTTACATTTTTTTCCTCAATACCTCAATTTCTTGCCAAAAGGTAAATAATTAAGGACTTTTTTTCAAGACTTTAAAACATATCAAAAATAACATGTTCTTAAGATCTAAAAATAAATGAATACCCAAACCTTCATAAATATTTTTTAAACAGAACTTTGAAGCAACCTGAGTTTTTGCAGTGTGGATACTATAAATAGTTATCTGGATGTATAAGTGATATCTAGAGAACACAGCAAATAGAATTTTGATCATTAAGAATCTGCGCAAGGCCAGTGTGTACGGACTGCCCAGATTTATTTCCTGACCACAACGGAAAACAATATTGAAGTTTCAGAAGTGCAGCTCTTGCACTTGTCAGGTTGATGTAGATTTGTATCCTGCACATTGGCTCTGGTTGTCTGTATCGTTAATACAACATGAAAAATGTTATGTTTTCTTGCAGATCTAATAACTTCTACTTGGCTATGTTGCTCTTTATGTTATTCTTGTGCATGTTACCAACTATTTTTGCTATTGCCCGATATAAACCATCTTTAAGCTGCGGTCCATTTAGGTAAGTTGTACTGAAATAATAACTGTAGTGAGTTGTTAGTTCCCTTATCTCAATAAATTAAACAGTTTTCAATGGAAATATTGCTGGATTACTGATAAATAAAAGTTAATTTGATGTCCTACTTATAATTAATATATGGTGTCCTACTTATGCCAAAAATGTCTAGTTCAGACATAAAATGGTGTTAAACTACCTGAATATATACAATGGTATCTGACCCAAGTCTTTTAATCTATTTTATCAGCTGCAGACATTTTGCCATTATCTGCATAGTTCAGTTGTAATATGTTTGCATGATGTAATGGAATTTACTACAAGTCATATCATCTCTGAACATCAAGAACAAAAACAACGAGCACCTTAGGGGCACCTTAGAGACTAACAAATTTATTTGGGCATAAGCTTTCGTGGGCTAGAACAAAGTATCTCATGTCAGACACCCTCAAACTGAGGCACCCAAAATTGGTGAACACATGGAAATTCTGGCCATATTTTAAAAATAGATTGATTCCATTCAATTTTTCCATTGATTTCAATGGGAGCTGGATTAGTCATAATGGTCTTGCATAAAAATATGTTTTATTCAATGCAATATTACTTTCAAATGATAAATGCTGACAATTTTCTTAGAGTTCAATTCAACTTTTTCCCCCTTAGTGGACAAGAGAAAATATATGATATTGTGTCTGAAACAATTAAAGCAGATTTTCCTGTATGGTTCAACACAGTGATTAATTATATCAGCAGCCCTGTAGTTGTCCTCCCTGCATTATTACTTCTATTGTAAGTATTTTACATTTCATAGTGATATTACTCTGTATCAGTACTGTATCTATCTGTAAATAGTTAAATCTTAATAGTTGGGGGAAAATATTGCGTGACAGTAATTTTATAAAACCAATTGGAAAAGTCTTGTTGAATTTATGGATTAGGGATCAGTCGGGAGTGGGAACATGCTTAAAGCATAACATCAAATGTTTAAGATAAACACTTCCTCCTTCAATTAGTTTCACTGGAGTGAGTGCTCTTAAATATTTGATGGCATGATATGGCCATTTGATTTTCAGATTCATATGAGCCAATCTATGTTAGTCTTTAATTTAAACAACAAAACCTAGCACAACAGCCCTTTATGGGTCCAGCAAAGGCCAGTAGTGGTAAAGTGTTGAGACACAGTTAACAACCATTGCCAACGACGTGGAATACTGGGTTTGCTCTCCCAGTGTTCAGTAAGGTTACTTGCTGTCAAGGCTTGGCCTAATAGTAGTTCTATGAGCTTTCCAGACCTCTGTTTCTCTTTCAGGAGTGTCTCAGAAACCAATCTTCTGTTTATTATTGGTCAGTAGTTCAGTATATGACTGCACACAGGGCTTAATCTGTCATCTATAGAAGCTACTCAGTCATCCTGATTACTGACAGGATAAATTAATTATCAAGGCCTGCTCTCAAATGTTAATTTAATATAGCTTTCTGCAGTCTCTCCAGTCCTTTCCACCCCACTCCTTAAATAATCACATCTGGGAGTTGATATTTATTTTGAGCTGTTTGAAAGATACATCACTTTCACAAAATATCATTCAGCCCATATTTTCTCCTTCATATTCATTGGATATGTTAATTTCCTATGATCAGGCCTGGAAAAAATTAACCTGGTCACTTCATTTGAGCCAGGCAGATGGGCATTTCCTAATTAATAACTCCTCCACTGTTCCCTTAAAGATCTTTTGTACCTTATCTCTGTTATTGTTTTGTTTCCTATTAGTTTCCACCTAACATCCTCGTTTGATTTAACTCTATGCAGTCAGGCAGGATAACAACAAGCAGGTAAACCGAGGTGTATATGATATTCATAAAAAAAAACCTCATGCACACATTCTCCACAGAGGATGAGAAAGATGTTAAGAGAAATAGCCATTGCATAGCAAACACTTCACAATGTGCAGAAGCATTATATTATACTAAGTTGCATTGTGTATTGAATATGCAAACCTACTATATTTTGTATGGTGTCCTCAAAGCTGCTCCTATATTCTGCCCATCTCCACAAAAAGAACTTAGTTTTGAAAGCTAAAAGAGCAGGGGGAGGGAGTGAATGCCACAATATGTATTATTTTGTTTCTGTGTGCAGTACTCAGAATGAAGGTCTAGATTCTCAGCTAGTGTGAATCAGAGCAGATCCATCTGGTCCTAAATATGTTAAACAAGAAGGTGGGATTTTTGCACGTGAAAATAATGCATGCACAATTGGGAATGTCTGTTGAAAATTTAGTTTTTAATGTCACCTATCTGTTAAGCTGTGAAACTCCAAAGAGTTAACTGCCAGACCTTCAAAAAGCTTGTTTGTCTTTTGCATCCCTGTCCCAATGCAACGGACAAAGCTGGAGAGGAACAGAAATCATATTCCATTTCTGTGCCATGTGAGCCTTTCTGAAAGAACATTGCTAGGAATGTTTCAGATGTGATTCACAGATAGCCCTGTGTTCCTCTCTTCTAGCATGCTAATTTATTACCTGCAGAGTATTGCAAGGTCATTAAAATTCACCAACAGGCAACTGAGGATGCAGATCCAAAGTGTAAGTACTGATTGAAAACATTTATTACACGCTTCTTGGTGGCTTTTCACAAAGCACTAATCTTAACTAAAATTCTAAAGTTGATTTAAGTGTTTTGTATCATAAAACTAATCCTGTATTCATACCTCTTATTTGCTAACTTGTTTGCCTTCTAACATCCAAACTATTAATTAATCATCCATATATTTATATTTTTTTAGGAAAGAACCGAAGACAAGAAAAAGGTGGTTCACATAGCAGTAGGTAAGTTGGGAGCTTTTATAAATACATCTGTAAATAAAGCATTTGGCCATTTTTATCTCTTGTATGCACAGTAAGTACAAATAAAAAATATATTGGGTGCAGTATAAACCTGATACTTCTAGTGTCAGTTTTAGCATAAGCCTAGCATTCACTGTAATTGTTTTTATCCTATGAGGTGATTATGCGATGAGGAAATTATTATACATTTTACAACTGATAATAAGTGAAATGTGGATCTCTCTAAAGACCTTCTAAAGGCTTTAGGTTGCCTAATCAAATTAAAAGCATGGGGCCAGATTCTGCTCTCATTCATACTAGTGTCAAGCTGTAGTAACTCATTGGCTTAAACGGAATTTCTGTGGATTGACATTGATGTAATGAGAGCAGAATCTGGCCTATATAGTGTAAACTAGTTTGAATTATTAGCAATAGACTAGCAAAAGAATTTAAATCTAGATGGAATGTTCAGTTTCACCTTTATCTACTAATTACTGTGTAACAATGCTGGTAGCGTTCAAACTTATACATTCATGAAACCCCTCATTCAAAAATAAACGTTTCTTACTGGGCCAAATCCAACAGACACATTAAATGGTGGTATATGTTATTTGTTGGGTCAAGAAGTAGGAATGTAGTATGCAGCAATAGTATACTATTTGTAATAGAGAATATAGTATACAGTAATATTTTACAATTGGTAGTATACAGTAAATTAGACCAGTATGGTTTGGGGGGGCTCAAATTCAGCTCTTGGCATTGGTGGGTGCAAATGCCACTGAAGTCGATGGAAGCTTCGCCCACTTACATTAGAGTTTAATTTGGCCCAGCTGCTGTTAGTAATGGTGGAACATAAGCTCAACTGATGCTCTTGGGAAGAGAAGGCCTTATCTTTATATCCTCCAGTTGGTTTCTTTTCCTATAATCCTCATTTCATGGATTTGGTGTGTAAATTACACTAATTTTGCATACGTACTAAATGCCAAATCAGTGCAATTTACAATACTTTTGCCACTTGCAACAATTTTCTGATCAACAAGCACCTGACATGCATTGGGCATCATCTATCCAGCTGGGTTCTTATACTGACTCCGATCACCACACCATCTCGGTGCTCAGTGCTTGTCTCCACTGAATTTGCCCAGAGGATTCTATGGGAACGCCATCCATTTACTGCAGGCTGAAGTTGAACCAATTTGTTTTCCTTCTTAAAGGTCTGACAGCTCAAGTTACAATCACTCTTTGCTTTTTCTAGCCAGAATCCAGAATTTAGAGGGAAATGACAAAAGACCAGAGCAGGAGAATGACCTCACCAGTCAGGAGTCCTCAGCTCGGTCATCAACACCCCGAAAGAATGGCAGCGTCTTGAATTTTGAATCTCCAATGACCAAAGGCAACAGAATACAAACAATCTCACAATCTATACCGCAAGCTGATATTTCTAGGCCAGTGAATATAACTCCAACCCCCTTAATACCAACTCCCACTGTTCCTAGCATACAGAGGCGTAGAATTGAGCAGGTTGCAAACAGGTGAGGCTGTCTCCTAGTTCTGAAATGAAATGTATTTCAATATGTCCATGAAATACTTGTTTTTATTTACAAAATCTGTGTAACCAAATTAACTCTGTCACGAACAAAACATTGGCAGAATAGTTTTTAAAAACAGCTTTGCTCACAGGCACTTGGCTACTATGGAATGGGAGCAATCACCTTTGATTGTTAGAGTGGATTATAGTACTTTTGTGCGGATATAGTTTATAAAGTTCCTAAACTTGTTTAAAGTAAAGATAAAACCCTCCAAATTACACTACATTAAAAAGCAATTCAAATAGCATATTCTTTTCATGAAATTGACAAATATAGTAAAGGTAAAGCAATATGTCAGAGGATTCTCTAAGCCTTAATGAAAATTAATTGTTACATATTTTGGATGGCTTTGTGATTAAGGCATTTGCTTGTTGCTTAGGATGTCTGAGCTGGATTTCTTGCTCTGCCACAATTTTCTTCTGTGACCTTGGGCAAGTCACTTAAGGCCAGATTATGAATGAAACTCACAGTGTAGATCACTTGCTCACATGAGTAGCCTATTTGACTCCAGTAGGACTTGTGTAAGTAAGGGATTCACAATCTGTCCCCAAACCTCTGTGCCTTAGTTTCCGCAGCTATTTAAAAAATTGATTATTTACCTTCACTGCAAGACTATTTTGGGGATAAATATGTTACTTCCTTTTTTTAAAGGTACTCAAGTGTTGTACATGGAAGTGCAAGTGAGCTCTGTAAAACAAAGCCCTACACTCCTGTGACTTTCAAAAAGCGTGTTGAAGATGTTCATTCTGAGCCTCTTTTTAGGAAAGGTATCCAACAAGTAAATCCAGACACTCTTGGGGCAGAAGCTCCAGCTTTTGAGGGACGCAAAGTGCCCACCACACGGTATTTTATTGTTAATGAACATGAATCCCGCAAAAAGCTTCTCCGTTCCACTTCCCGGCTCCCAAGGCATTTCAGAATGGAGGAGTCAGGAGACATAGTTGAATTATATCCAAGGAACGTCAGAAGATATGTGGTTCGAACACCACACAGGACATACTTCCCTCACTTCAGTGAAGAGGAAGAGGAGGAGGAGGAGGAATTAAGGAGAGACTTGATAAGCAGATCCTACCGTCCACGCTCACTCTCAGATCTTCGCCCAGCTCCCCGATTTTACATTGGTGAACGTGTGGACAGTCAAATCCTTACTGGCAAGAATCTAGCTAAACTGCACTACAAATCCTGGGACGATGGCTTTGAGCTAGAACGAGAGAGGCACCCACATTCCCACAAAAAGTCACACATGAAACATGTGGATGTCGATCAGCACTATCCAGAGCATCAAGTGAAACCTAAATCCAAGCATAAACTTGAACAATCTCTAACAGAGTCGGATTCCATTTCCATTGGATCCAGCAGTGATCAGCAAACCAGCAGCAACGACCAATACATCCAAGTCATTCATAATAAGGAGAAATACCTGAAATCTGGGGCAAAGCTTACCAGAAAGAAATCAAAGACCAGCATTGACCTAAACATGTCTGAATCTAATGAACTGATATGTTCAAATGTCTAGGAAAATGCTCCCTTTGTTTTGTGTTATGAACATATGTATTTGTGGAGACCTTTTGGCTGCCATTTGAACCACAGAGAACCGTTGAAATATAGTCTTCTGAACAACAGTATATGCAACTGCTTGATGTGGAGAAAGCAGTATTTAGCGTTCTGTTTAATTTTAATTGTACCCAAGTACAGTACGCATCACAGATGCATTACAAAAATCTGGAGAGAGAAGTATTTCTGCATTATTGCTCATTACTATACAGTAAAAATAAAATATGTACATGGGGCTCCAGGAATAATTAAACCCATGCAAAAGTATGTCAGGGAGGTTTATTTTACCTTCTTCAAGCTCTCAAATATGTGCATAATTTTCCCAGTCCCAACTGAAAATGCCATAGTTTGAAGAGGTCTGTGTTATCCTAGGAAAAGGATATCCAGTCCATCTCTCTGAAAATAAAGGCTTCTTGCTTACAGTACATTTTATAGTTGTGTGTCAGTCTAGTAGAAAGCTATGTTGTAGCTGGAACAGAAGGTATGGGCTTGATTCAGAGGTTACTGGGTGAGGTTCCATCGCTTGCTTTATGCGCGCGCGCTCTCACACACACACACACACACACACCCATCCATCCCTCTCACACACCCTCTCTTCCTCTCTCTCTGTCACACACACAACCTCTCTCCCTCTCTCTCACACCCCTCCATTCCTCACTCTTCTCTCCCTCTTCCACACACTCCTCTCTCCCTCTTCCACACACACACACCCCTCCATTCCTCTCACACCTTCCCTCCTTCCCCCCCACATACACACCCTCTTTTCCTCTCCCTCCCTCTCTCTCCCTCACACACACACACACACACTCTCACACCCCCTCTCTTCCCTCCCTCCCTTCCTCACACACACCCCTCTCTCTCACACCCCCTCTCTCCCCTCCCTCCCTCCCTCCCTCACACACACCCCTCTCTCTCACACCCCCTCTCCCCCCTCCCTCCCTCCCTCACACACCCCCCCCCCTTTCTCACACACCCCCTCTCTTCCTCTCCCTCCCTCACACCCACCCTCTTTTCCTCTCTCTCCCTCCCTCCCACACCCCGCCCCTTCCTCTCACATGCGCCCGCCCCTCCCTCTCAGCCCCGGCCAGCTCGGGAAGAGGGGGTAGGGCGCGCTGCTGGGGGCGGGCCGAGCGGGTGGAGCAGCCCCCAGGGACCGAGCCGCGTCGCGCCCGCCACGCTGGGGCGCTGCTAACCCCCCGCCGCCGGGAGCAGAGGCTGGCGCTGGCGGCCTGGGGAGGCCCGCCCAGGAGCCCCGGCGCCCCTCCCACAAAGGCACGGGCAGCGCCATCAGGTGAGTGGGAGGCGCTGGGCTCGGCCCAGGCTGGCAGCGCCTATCGGCGAGAGCCCGGCCCCCTGTGGGCAGGGGCTCCTCCGGCCGGCCCGGCGCATCGCCGCACCCGGGCCCGGCGCTCGCCATGGCTTACCAGGAGCGGGTCCGCTCGCTGGCGGACACCGTGCAGCTCTACCGGAAGGACCCGAGTGGCTGGCAGAGCTGTAAGCGCACGGTGAGCAGGCAGGGCCCGGGCTCCGGAGCGAGTCCACTGGGGACATGGCAGCTCTGCCGCCCCGCTTCCATTTCTGCCTCCGGTTCCCGTTCCTCCCTCGGGGCAGGGCAAAACCGGTCACTGGTTCATCTGGGCGCTGCCGCAGGAGGGTGTTGGATCCCCTGGGGGAGCATTCAAACCGTGGCCGCCCCTGCGGGGTTCTGGGTCCCGCTGCTGCTCTCTCTCTGGTCTTCCTGGATGCCCATCACCCTCGTGTCTGGGCGCCAATGACAAACAAGGGTCGGTGGCCGGGGGACTTAGTAGGAGGCGCTCAGCCCCCTGCAGACTAAGGCCGGAAGTTATTTCCCAGATTTGTGACTCTCCTGGCAAAGTATTGGCAGCTAACAATGATCAGGACTTTGTTGTGACAGTTCAGACCTTTATACAATTCTGCTAACGGTTAGCTCTGAGGTAGGATTTGTAATTAAAATCCTAGGAAGTTATTTTATTTGCCAGCCCTTTAGATGGGTCAGTAATCACTGACAAAGAAAACTAGCTAGCACAGTTGCCAACTTTCACGCGATAAATAAGCACCCCGACTTTCACAATATGCCAAAAATCAAGCTAATCCCATTTCAAAACAAGCAAATCCCTAAGAACCCCAACACTCTATGTGACTAGATTCCCCCCAGCATGCAGTCTGGGAGTGTGGTGGGCGCGCTGTGCACCCCTGCTTCCCCACCCCCTCACCCTGCCCCTGCTGCCAGGAGCCAATCAAAAAAAAAAAAAGGAACAAGTTGCAACAAGCTACAAGCAAAACAATCTATAAGCCAAAAACTAGCCAACAAACAACTCACAAGACAATTAAACCAAAAATAAGCCCAATTTCTGTTTTTTTTTCCATGGGTTTGGCATGTCGACTAGCTAGCTGTGGCAAAGAGATTAGCCTGTTAATTGCTACATGAAGTCTGAAGGCTGTCTTCACTTATTTCACTTTTGATAGAATGAAGTTTCAATTTATTGGAGACCATCAACTGAGTTTTCTGGCAACATGTAAGTAAGGTATTCAAAAATTACAGGGGTGAGGGCGGTGTCTGTCTGTGTGTGAGTGAATAACTCTTACCTGTTGGGGTAAAGGAGCAGGAGAAAAATGCAAAGTTAATTTTAGTTTCATGTTTGTTTTCTTACAGATACAAAGGAGATGGAATAGTCTCTGCAAGTCCTGAGGCTGTCTGGGAGTGCTTAAAACCAGAAGCTGGTGGACTTAGAACAAAATGGGACCAAAATGTGAAGGACTTTGAGCTGATTGAAACTATTAGTGATGTAAGTTCCATGAAAATGTTACGGAGCATTGTGGTTAAATTCCCATCACATCACATAACTCCAGAGTTATATTGTTTTATCATGCTTACTCTCATAAGTGTTCATTCATAATATTTTAAACAATAGTTATTGGTAAAATAAGGTAAACTTAAAAAAATAAAATATACACATCTGTGTTTAACTAATGAAGAGGTTTCTCACCACCCAACAAATGCAAAGTCATTTATATATTTAACTCTGAGCTTGGAGTTTAAGGCATTTTGCCACCACAACACATACTGCATTGAACTCATCCTGCCTTTCTTCAGTACCTAAGCACACCAACATGAGTGCAGGGAACATTCAATTGAATTTCAGAGCCTTTCATTTTTATCAGCTTGTGAGAATCTTCACGTTACTTAGAATTAAATACAAAAAGATACATTTGTAAACTACTTATGAGAGAGTCTTCCATTCTGTATGTACAGACTTGTCCAGCTTATATAACATTCACCATTATGGTGGACCAGATGTTTAGATACAAGGGAACTGTGTTAAATTTCCTGTGGGATAATAGGGCTATACACCAAGTTTGATGCAACAAAGTTATTATCTCCCTGAAATTGGAGTTTGTAAATTACTACATCTATGAGTATATCTGTGGGTGACTCTCTGCTTAAAGAGCATTGTGTTGCTTGTTCTTATGGCATTGGATCCACCTCGCATCACTGCATTGTCCCATAAAAATGCCCTTGAGTCAAGACTTAGTGGATACATTTATTCACGCTGAATAGTAAGTTATTCTACAAATTTGTGTAATTGAAATAAATGGCACTGCTTGTCAAGTAAGCATGATAACAGATATCACAATCTCTCACTTATTATGTTAGAAGCACATCACTGCATTTATATGTACATATACAGTGTGATTTAATGCTGTTTGTATTTTGTAGACTATCTCTATATGCAGAACTATTACCCCATCAGCCTTCATGAAGATTATTTCTCCAAGAGATTTTGTAGATGTGGTGCTAATTAAGCAGTATGAAGACGGGACTATAGCATCTGCTGGTAAAATAGTTAAATTTCCAATCCATTTATATTATATTGTATTGTATTATATTTTATATTAACAGTAAGTTAGTGAATATAACTGAAAATCTTCCAGGATATATTCTTTTTGTTTTTCAAAATATATATGTTTGTTAGATATACAATAAAAATCTTGGTCAGAAGATGCTTAGTCAATAGTTATTAGCTTATATTAGTGCTTAATTACATCATTATCGCCATATAGAATATCAGCAATATTTACACTCTTCAGTCAGTGATTATACCGTTTGCTTATTGTTCTTTTTCATAGCGTTCTTCTGGGAAGGAACAGATATTTCAGTTAGTATTCAGCTGTGTACATTTTTTTAGAGCTTGTAGAAGTGCCTAAGAAAGTTCCTTTGGAGGCATTGCCTCTGATCACTTCATAAGATGTACTGAAAGCTGTTAAATTTTGCTTAACTAAAGCCAGTGAAGAGATGTGCCCATAGAGTACCCCACTAGTGATTAGTTTTCCTGCAGAGAGCAACTATTTCAAGCTGCTGGTACTATGTGCATATATTCCTCTTTCTTTCCTCACATTCATTTACATCTTTTATTAAGTCGTAAGTCAAGAGTCTCAGTGCCCCACAGTGCCTCTTTGGATCACCAGGCAGGACTCTCTCGCGCACGCGCTCTCTATAGATAGATAGGGCAGTGAGCCTAGGCCTTCTCAAAAGACCAAGAGAGGATCATCTTTGTGAAATGCGTTTATCTTTACTTTTAGATTAGAGTGCAAGCAACTCAAGTTACTATTAAAACACTGTGGTGCCATAATACTGTACAAGCCCAGTAAATGTCTTGAAGTGCCTTGATGTACAGTCCATACCAGCAGAAATCATTCCTATAATGCATGCAGTACTTTGATTTATAGATTTGATGACCAGAAAGGAATATTATGATCACCATGCATAACACAGGCCAAAGAACCTCAACCTCAAGAATCTTTGATTAGCTTTCATCGTAAATGCTTGTCAGCTGGCGGTGTTTACTGTGGTAGAAAACTTTTACTGTTAGTGATTTTTTTTCTTATAGCAACCAATGTGGAACATCCACTCAGTCCTCCCCAACCCACATACGTTAGAGGGTTTAATTATCCCTGTGGCTGTTTCTGTATACCTGTTCCAGGGTAAGAAGTCTATTTGAATATTACATATGCTGTACTTGAAAGTCCTATCCATAGCTATCGTGTGTGTGTTAATGTGCACCATTCAACAGAGAACCCTCTGCCAGTTACTGGTTTATATCTGGTTGTGGCTGGGTAGACATTGTCATTTAAACTTAGTGATGTTCAGTGCCCTACATGAAATGAGTTAGTCTCTTTTTTCCATTTCCTAGCGGACATCTGTTAACATTACAGAAACTATCATCACAGTGGGTATCCTCATTGGCATTCTCAGCTGAGAAGCCAAGGATTAAGAATCTGACCCAGTAGAGCAAATAAACATGTGCTTAACTTTAGGTATATGGGTAGTCCCACTGACTTCAATGAGGCAATTTCACTGACTTAAAGTTCAGCACATACTTAAGTGCTCTGCTGAATCAGCCTAAATTAACTGGGAAATTTACTATCCTTTCCTTGTAGGGGTAGGTAAAGGCAAATTGATGGGAGAGTAATTGGGACGTTTGCTTTGTGCCCATTCTATGGAACAGGCATAGAAATATTTGTCCACAGATAACACGTAACTGAAATATAAGAAATCTTATAAAGTTTTACACTTCTGTTTGTAAGATGAGTTGCACTGATGTGTTGTTTTTCCAGGGTACCAGACAAGACCCAAGTCCTCACTTTCTTTCAGACTGATCTTGGTGGCTATCTTCCCCAGACTGTAGTGGACTCATTCTTTCCGAGCAGCATGGCTGGATTTTACAGCAATCTGTCCAAAGCGGTAAAGACAGTGAAAACTCGACCGGCATTTTCTCAAAGGAAATACGAGTCTCGTTGCTGAAACTTAGAAGGGAGGGTTCGAAAAGCTATGATTGGTGGCATTACAGATTAGATTAAGATAAAAATGGAAGAAACGATGGGATCAGAAACCGACCTACAATGCCTTTCTAACAATAGAGATAGGTAGGAAAGTTGAAGTGGGAACAGTTCCTTGTCTCAAAGTCCATTTTTAATATAGGATTTATAATTTTTGTACCTGCTTTTCTGTTTAAAAATGCACTACCTTGTGATACTGTATTTTTGTAACTATTAAAATAAGTGACATTATTCCAGCAGTATTCCAGAGGAAATTCTGCTGCCCCCTCCTGGAGGAGAAGCCACACTTCAGGCCTGTTTATGATCATACTTCATCTGTGTAAACCAGGTTACTCCTGAGGGAATTCTGCCCCAAAAATTTAAAATTCTGCGCTAAAAAATTTCTGCACACAATATTTTAAAATTCTGCAAGTTTTATTTGTCAGACAAATGTGGAGGCTCCAGCATGGCAGTGGGGAGCACAGGTCACTTGCTGTCCAGCCTCCCTCCCCACTCCCAGGACACTGACTCGTGGTGAGGTTGCACCCAATCCTGACACAGCACCAGGGCAGGGCCGGCCTCAGAAACACCCCAGGGCCCTGATCCTCCATGCCAGATGTACCAGGTGTGGGGCAAGCAGGCTCAACCAGGCAGGATCCAAGTGTGGAGGGGCTCGGTGTGGGGTGAGAGGGTTCTGTATTGAACAATCTGGATGCACAGAGGCTCTTTGGAGGGGCGGTTCCAGGTGCAGGTGGTTGGGGCTCAGCAGCGGGTCTGGGTGTGGGGGACTCAGTGGGGGGGGGAGTCTGGGTGCTGGAGGAGTGGGGCTTGGGGATCCAGGTACAGCTAGCTGGGGTTCAGTGGGGTGGAGGTCTGTGGGGGGGCTCGTCAGGGGATGCAGTTGCAGGGGGTGGTCTGGGTGCAGAGGTGGGGGTCTGGGTGCAGGGGTTTAGATTCAGCGGGGTGAGGTTCAGGTATGGAGGGCTCTGGGGCATCTGGGTGTACGGGGTGAGGCTTGGGGGGGTCTGAGTATGGGGGGTTCAATACAGGGGGTTGGGCGGACAGGGGAGCAGCTCCCCGTACAGCGACCCCTCCCCTGTGGCTGAGGAGCGATGCTGGCAGGAAGCAGGAGAGGATGCTGAGCTTCCTACAGCCAGGGAAGGTTTCTGGGGGTGGGTCTAGCAGCTGATCCCAGGTCAGGGTAAGAGCCACTATAGTGATTTACCTCTCCATGAACTGCTCCAGGTGCCTGAAATGATGTGCCTGCACTGCTAGGGAAGGGTGCGTGACCACTCTTGCAGCTTCCCTTTGCTTCCCTGTCAGAAAATCATTTTTCTGCGGGGAAGCAAAGAAATCTGCGGGGGACATGAATTGTGCGCAGTGGTGCAGAATTCTCCCAGGAGTGAAACCAGGAGCAGCTCTGCTGAAGTCAATATAGTTCCATCAGTATAAGTGAGATCCGAGGGAGCCCTGTTATATCTCAGATTCTACCTAATGACCCATATGAAACAATGTTCCTTTCTGAAGGGGGAAGCTAGCTCCTTTGCTGCTGACATCAATATAGTTTGAGATATTAGATTGGGACCAACCCCAAAAATGGGATAGACCACAATGAATTGGGTAGGTGAGAACCTATGGACCCACTCATTCTAGACTATAAGGGCCTGATTCAGCATGCACTGAAGTTCGACTGAGTTCAGTGCTAATGTTAAGCATATACTTAAGTGTTTTGCTGAATCAGGGCCTAATATCCTCAACCAATTCACAGATCCCTGGGCCTTGTCCTCTCCCATCATCCCCTTTCTACCAAAAAATTCTGATTTACAAAATGTCATAAATCAAACTGCACTGACATGATGGCAATAAATAAAGAGATGTATTAAAGTACTTTACTTGTCATTTTTCTAACTGCATTAGAAATGATCATGCATTTGAACAATTTTCCAATATGTTGTTGACAGTGTTGTGAACTTGTGAATCGTCCTTTCTGTAAAGTATTGTGGACTAATCTTGACTGACTTGTTCATAAAAGTAAGACATTCTTGTTTCCGTCTCCAAGACGGACACACCTCAGGGTATATCTTAGGAAATCAGCTATTTATGTAAAATACAGTGATGTGTGCAGTCTTCAAAGGTATTTATATATCTGGTTACTTAGGTAATGTCAGAAGTTATTATAAACAGCATACTATTCATTTATCCTTTTACAAAAGAAAAAATGATCATTTGTGATTGAGTTGGAAACATGTTAATCAGGTTGCAATTGTAGTGCTTTTACTTTATTATGTATTTAATTATGTTAATACATTTAAATTTCTGTTCATGTGTTGTGGTTTGTGGGACATTTATGTACAAATATTTCCACTGTAGTTTTTAATGTATGTAATAGAATTTTAGGGAAGGGGGGTTAAATTTAGTTTCTTTTGTGACTGAGGCTTTTAAAACTTGCCAGTGGGAGTAGCAAATTAAATAAACTATTTTCTGTTTCACATTTTTGTTCTTCTGAATTATCCTTTAACTCTGTCATAGTGTCCCCTCAACTCCCATTGCCAATGAGACTTAAAGGAGCTCTGCACCTTTCAAGATCGCTCTGTGCTATCTTGGGGCTTTAGGCCAATCCTGTGAGGTTGGAAATGCCCTTAGCTGCTCAGACACTCTGGAGATGGCTGCAGGATGAGGTAGATATTTTAGTGATGGGGGTGGGTACTCAGCATCTTGCAGGATTGAGCCCTTCAGCTGTTGTCTAGTCCTGGTTTTTTTTTTGTTTTTAACTTAGACTGCTGCATAGTGCAACTATGAAGAATGACAAGTGCTTCTGTGAGGGAGAGGTTTGGGCCCCTGTCCTGCAAAGGCTTATGTTCATGCTTAACACACCGTGAGTTGTCCTACTGACCACTCACTGTGCATGAAGTTAAGCATGTGTGTAGTCTTTGCAGGATGAGGGCCTTGTGTTTTTTAAGTACCCAAAAGATCAAGGGTTTATCTAAACCTTAGGCCTGATCCAACCACCTTCACTCATGCCTGTAGTCCTTTTGAGGTCAATGGCATTACCCATGAGTAAATATTACTCAGAAGGGCAGAACCAGAATCTGAATAATTTAAAGGATCGGTTCTGTGAGGTGCTGAGCACACTTGGTTCAATAGAATCTGAGGGTGTTCAGCCCATCACAGGACTGCTCTGTGAGCCCTCTACTCTGCCAAAGTAGGCTGGAAATTTGTAAGTACTGGCTGTCTTGTAAGATTGCTGGGACTTCCTGCTTTTGGGGGAAACTGGAATATTGGGAGACACTTCTGTTTTACATGGGACATTGGCATTCCTGCTTTTGGTCTCTGCCAGAACCGGGAAATGCAGAGGTTCAGAAACCTAAAAGACTGGTAGCCAGGAGAGGGAGGAGCACACGGGTGATCTGAAATTATTACAACCTTTGTAAAGCTTGGTTCAAGTTTTGGATGATTTTTTTGTTAATGACTAAAGCTGATGCCAGCGCAGGCCGCCCTATACAAGGGCTATTATCTAATACAATCTTTCTTTCTGCCCTGTACAAGGTCTGTTATCTAATACAATCTCTCAGGCTTTCTGAGCAAGGCTGTGAAAACCCACAAAAAGAGTTTGACCTGGCTTTTGCAGACTTGAGCCAGAACAGAACTGAAGAGCTCAGGGCCTGCTTCGCTGTACAGCCGCTAAAGTGACCACTGATTCAGATTTTTCATGTTACCTGTGTCAGTGGCTCTCAACCTTTCCAGACTCCTGTACAGGAGTCTGATTTGTCTTACGTACCCCTGAGTTTTACCTCACTTAAAAACTACTTGTTTACAAAACGAACATAAAAATACAAAAGTGTCACAGCTCACGATTACTGAAAAACGGCTTTTTCATTTTTACCATATAATTGTAAAATAAATCAATTGGAATATAAATATTGTACTTACATTTCAGTGTATAGTATCTAGAGCAGTATAAACAAGTCATTGTATGAAATTTTAGTTTGTACTGACTTTGCTAGTGCTTTTTATGTAGCCTGTTGTAAAATTAGGCAAATATCTAGATAAGTTGATGTAGCCCCTAGAACAGAGGTGGGCAAACTACAGCCCACAGGCCACATCCGGCCCGCGGGACTGTCCTACCCGGCCCCTGAGCTCCTGGCCGGGGAGGTCCTTCCCCTGCTGTCCCCCCTCCCCCGCAGCTACACAGCCACACAGGCAGTGCGGCTTGCGCCCACCCACCTCCCAGTCTTTCTAAGAAGCCTGTCCTGCTGCTCTGAGCGGCATGGTAAGGGCGGGGGGGTTGGAAAGGGGCGGGAGGTCCTGGGGGGCAGTCAGGGGACAGAGGGCGGTTGGATGGGGTGGAGGTTGCGGGGGTCAGGAGACAGGGAGCAGGGGGTGTGTGGTTGGGGCGGGGTCCCGGGGGAGTGGTCAGGGGACAAGGAGCAGGGGGCGTTGGATGGGTCAGGGGTTCTGAGGGGAGCAGTCAGGGGGCGGGGGCCAGTCTGTTTGGGAAGGCACAGACTTCCCTTCCCAGCCATCCATACTGTTTTGCAACCCCGATGTGGCCATTAGGCCAAAAAGTTTGCCCACCCCTGCCCTAGAAGACCTCTGCATTCCCCTAGGAATACGCATATTCCTGGTTGAGAACCACTGATCTGTATAGACAGCTGCTTTAAAAATGTTGATCCTCCTGTATACACACTGCGGAAATGATATTTACTTAGAAGTGGCTAACCAGATGAGATTTCACATGTGGGGAGAGAAAGAGAGGGAGCTAAACAGGAAATTGTAAAATTATGTACTGTGCAAAAAAAGGAAATCATGGCTTGACTAGACTCTTGTATTGCTTATCTTCGCATGGCCTATTACTACAATATTTTTTTTGGCTGTTGATTAAAGAATAACAATTGCTTTTGCCCTTTAGGATTAACACTGTGGTATGTAATAATCAGCGATCTTAATGTTATGTCCCTATATTAACAAGGCAGGTCTGAGGAGACCAAAAGGACCACAGGGCAAAGAGGCACTGTCTTGACCAAACTAAGTAGCAACTTTAATCTCTCATAAGACAACTCTTTGGAGCAAGGACTGGCCTTTTGTTCTGTTTATACAGCATCTTTCCGATAAGCCCCTGGTCTATGACTGGGGCTCCTGGGTGCTCTAATACAAATCCTAGTGATAATGCAGTGTTAGGTGCATGTACACAAGAGACTTATTTTGAAAACTTGGGGCCAATAAAAATATGTAAAAACTTGTCTCCGTGTTTAAGTCCACTGCATATTTTGAAAATAACAAAACCTCTTAAAATTCTACTAGCAGTGGTAACAGTGGAACAATCCGTGGTTGGTGCTGCTTTCAGCAACATCTCTTTAAACAAACGGGGGGAAATAATTGGACTGTTGAACCATAGATTCTGATGCTCTTAGGGCTTTTTTTTTTTTTTTGTCATTCGTATTGGTCATACATTCATTTACTGTATATGAACTAGCATGAATCACAAAATTTGTTCCCCTCTTGTCTTTTAGTTTTAGCACAATAATAAATTAAGTAAATAAGTTACGGTTGCATTAACTTTTTGTTACTTTAAATTCTATTGTAAGTGCTAGAAATATATAGAGGAGGTCAAGGAGGTAATATCTTCCAGGGCACTGTACTAGTAGGTATTGAAGACTGGTCAATTCTTGGGTGTACCCTGACAAAGATGCTGTAGTACGCTATCAATGTTTACACAGCACTCTCCCTTTGAAGCAATGGCATGCCTTGTGTAACCATCAATGCCAGATCTGTCCCCAAGGTATTTAGTATTTCCAGTCACCAACTGGCTCAACGAGCCTTAAATCCCATAAGCAATCATTGGTATTTTCGTTTTAAATACTAATGCAGTGATGTTAAAAATTACACAAACTATATAACCAGGTTCAGTTCTAAATGTCCTTGTTACTCTGGCCCAGATTTTTAAAAGCATTTAGGTATTGCTTTGCTCAGTGTTGCAAGGCCTAAGTGACTTAGGAGCCCAAGTCTCATTTTCAGAGGTGACTTCGACACTTAGGGACCCATTGACTTGTAATGAAATGTAGGCTGCTAAGTGACTTTTGATGACTTAGGCCCCTGCATCATTTAGGCATTGCAGCGCTGAGCAGAGAAATCCCTGAATGCCTTTCAAAATTCTCAACCCTGTACTTAAGATATTTTTAATTCACAACGCAACGCCTGGGCATTGTGAGGGCTTTTCAGATTCTTGTTTCACAGTAAATACTGTGCTGCGGTACAATGTTCTTCAGATGCATGTGCTTAATTTCCCACTCAGACAAATGAGATTTGCATCTATATTAGCTTGATTCTCTACTCTGTCCGATTTAGGGGTGGGAGCGCTGCAGGAAACCAGTCACAACTCCTGGATTCAGAGCTGCTTGGCCACTGAGCAAATGATTGCTGTTCAGTGCAACTCTAACTTACGTGTCAGGGCTGTTATGCCAGTGGAGGATAAACTGGAGCTCTACTATGTCCTGTCCCGTCCTCTCTTCTCCCTCTTCTGACCCCAGAATATCCCCAAACAGCCTCTTTTTCCCCCCTTACAATGGGGGTGTGGGGCAACTGGCGTAGGAGGCAGCAGAGCCAGCTTTATGCTAGCAAAGAATTCCTCTTTATAAGAGATATTCTGTACTGGGCGGCCCTGGCTCCTTTGTGCTGGATAGAGCCCATCCTTCTTTGGCTGCTTTCCCTGCCTTCCTCCCTTCCCCATGTGCTGGAAGCTGTGGGGAGGGAGATTTAGGAGCCAACCATTTCTATTCTGCACCCACTGTTACGCAGTCCCCAGCTAGGGTTTGTGGTTAGTCTCTGGAGCAGGACTGAGAATCTGCCCTACGGTTTTGGCCTGTTTCTAATTTTCCTTAAATTTGGTGGTTAAATTAACTTTGCACACTAGTCTGTGACACCATCAAATGGATTTATATAAGATAGAGAGTACTGCAATTTTCACACATTTTATTACACTCATCATATTAAGACCTTTTTTTAGCATTCTAGAATTTGCAACAGCTGCTTATGAATATTGTAAAAGAAATTGTATAACCTTCTCTTATTCTGGACAACTTGCTTTGAGGTTGCAAAGAGACCTGTAAAACTTGCTATATGATCATCTGCACTTTCACAATATTGGTGCTGTGTTGGTAAATGGCTTTAAGTAATGAAATGTTATGGGTGTGTTTGTTTTAATCCTGGCAGCAGTTTCATACTTCTCCTTGCAAAGTTTCAGATGATGTGGTGGTAACAGAACTTGGATTTTTCCTCTTGATGGTAGCAGTTATGGGCCCATCAGGTAATGCCTTGATGATATTCCAAGCTTCAAAACGGGTGAGTCCTTGCATAACAGTTGTGTGCACTTGCAGTAGCTCATCACCAGGCTGAACAGTATTGCTCTGTTCTGATGCAATTCCTGTGAGGAGACAATGAATTTACTTAAGTTTTTCTGTGTGGGGAAATCTTTGTTGTTGTAATTATGGATAGCTGTACTAGGATGTTACATGGAAGATGTGCACATCTGATGCACAAATGGGAGAATCAAGTATTTGCCACAGTGCAAATGCAGAGACCTCCAAACCACTGAACACATTGTGGACAAGTGCCCCCTCTTTTCATTTCCAGGAGCTATCGCAAAAGCACACTCTGCATCTTTGGAAGGCCTCAAATGGATTTCAAACCTTTCTGCTAACTTGTAAATGTTGCCATTTCCATGCAAAAGAAGAAGTGTGTTTCTGTATAAATGGTATAAAATGCGTCTGGTCTAATTCCAGAGCAAGGAGTTCATCCCGCACAACAAAATGTCATGCTGCAGTTTCAATAAAAATTATCATGGGCCGGATCCTCATCTGGTAGAGATCAGTCAATGGAACTACTCCAGTTTACCGCAGCTGAGGATCTGACCGTGGGTGTGTGTGTGTGTATAATATACATATAAAAGAGAGAGAGAGTGTTTAAACACCTCTACCTTTAAAAATCCTGTTGATGATGATGGGTTTATCTCCATGGATGGAGCCTTTCCCTCCTTCCAGACTGAATCCTAAGCCAGCAGGTGTCTTTTCCAGAGTTACAGTGCAGATTGTCTCTTCGGTTGCTGGAAAGAAATAGAATGGTATCAGGAGGGGTACAAAATATTCTGAAAAGTGAGAACATCTGAACAAAGAATGAGTTTTTGTTTGTTCAATTTTGTGTAGGCATGTAAATGATAGAGCAAAACAAGGCAGAAAATGACCATTTGCTTCATCTTTTTGGTCACCGTAAAGTTAATTGCTCCTACAGAAGGTTATGGCAGGGGAGGGGGATGTATTTTTTATGTGTTGAAATCTGAGCCAAATGAAAAGGTTGGATTTAATATAAACGGCATTTGCTTGAATTACATAAACATGCTAGGGCCACATTAACATTTCGATATACTGTATATATTCCAAAATTAAGTGTTCAGTACAAGTGACCTGATGGTGATATTAAAACAAATATTACCTAAACAGCCAGTAATGTTTATTTGGGGTATGTAAATAGGATTACAAAACTCTGACTTCTGAAAAAGAAATCCTAAGAACAAAGATCATTCTACAAAACTGTATGTCCTCCATATGTTTTGAATATAGCCAGCTGGTGTGTTAGAGGCCAGAGTATGATTTAGGTAATCTGGAGAAAGTATCCTTTCAAATAAAATATTTTTCAAAACACAGGAACTTTTAGGGGCTTGAAATGAAAGTTCATTACTGCTCACATGAGTAGCCATTATACATACAGTTAGTCCTGTTCACTTGCTTGACATTATCTGAATTTTTTCAGAACTCCATTTTGAGGAATCTTGCTTTTTGGTGCAGTTTAGTGAATTATGTAAGGTGTATATATAACTTCTTAGTAAAACTAACAGATTTATAATATCTTTATTTATTGCATTTTTCCAGCATACCTTTCCCCCACCAATATTAATTGATTTTTTGTTCGTACACAGCTGAGCCCCAAATCAGCACCTACCACATAATTATACAGAATAAAATAGCATATGTTGTTTTGCATGAAATTGTCAATATTTTATGTTACAAAATTGCAACTCTGATTTATATTGAAGACTGCATAGATTTCAATCTGTAATTTCATAATGATTATTTATATATACACCTAGAATCCTGATCCGGCTGATAGATTTTGCAGGACTGGGACTTAGGACAGCAGAGAGCAGTATCAATTGAGTAACAGGTTGTTTAAAGCCGACTTCCTGGATTTTTAAACAGTTGTACAACTTTTAATCACAACTCCAATATTTGTCTAGCTAAATCCCATGCAACCCTTTGTAAAGGGCAAGGATTCTGTAGTGGTGAGAACAGGGAGGTATATAAATATCTAGATAGGTAGCGGATGTGATTTAATGCAGGAGTAAAGTACTCACTAGCTTCTGTTGTGGTTTCACTTTCTGTAGAATACGTAGTAGAGTCAACGGAAACATTAAGACTTTTTTCTTCCTCTTTAGCTCTTTTAGTCACTACGACAGCTTGCCTTGGCAGTCGAGCCTGGCGCATGATCGCCAAGGCATCGTTGTGAGTGGCACCTTTAAGAGACTTTCCATTAATGGATAAGACTTCATCTCCTTTCTGGATAGTTCCTTCCTGAGATGCTAGTCCATTAGGAAATACTCTGTGAACCTATTAGAGACCCCAACCACCATAAAAAAAAGAGAAGATGTGACTAAATCTCACAGTTAGTAAAGTTTAAATGTGACACATTTTCATTTCTTAGCAAGAAAGAAAGCTGATTTTTAAGGATCATGTATTGTAATTGTTGTGGTAGAAGCCTATTAAGATGCAGGAGATACTGGATGGCTTGTAGCTGGTACCAGCTTATGCTATCAACCATCAGATTTCACAGAGTCTAACCAGGTCAGTCATCTTGTCCTGAACCTGCACCATTGACTTAAAGAGAGAGAGAGAGAGAGAAAGAGTCAGGAATCTGAAAAGAGGGACTGGTTATTTAGTAGGTGACCATCTTCCTCTGAGTCCATGCTGAATCTATGCTGCAGTAGGTATTGTGCTCCTGAAGGCCTTGATCACTACTGATGATTAAATATCCCATTGCACTTAAAATAGGCATGTTAATCCCAGTTTTCTGGCAACATTCCATTCCAATTTGCTAATTATCTTCTGCAACCATAAATTCCCATTTAGATATTCATATTCTTTTCCATTTCCTGTCCTATGCTGCTTATGTAGGGTTGCTGGGTACTGTTAAGGAGCTACATTTTTTTAAAAAGAAGTTCTGAAAAATTGGAGTGGCAAAATTAATTCCATTTTTCTTTTTGTCACTGTAACTTTTTCAAAGTTCAAAAAGTTCCAGAAAGTAAAACATGAGGGGAAACTTAGATATTGTTTATTTGTTTGTTTGCATAAGGTGACAAAAAGGGGACAACCCAAAACTCTGAAAAAAAAAATTTGAAAACCAAAATGAAATGACATAACCCCAATTCAAAATTCAAATTTTGTTTCAAAATTTTCCATTTGAAATATTTTTCTGCAGAAAGTGTTCATTTTTGATTAAACCCCCCCCCCTTTTTTTTTTTTTTTTTTGAGAGAGAGAGAGAGAGAGAAGATTTTGCAGTTGAAACTACATTGGCTGGCTCTAATTTTCTAATGTTTCCTTGTGTATAGACTGTTACCATTCCCACCATATTCTTATTTTCTCTAGCCTTGAACTTGCCTAGTTTCTTTAATCTGTCCTCATAGGTCTTAGCTTCCAAACCTTTTCCATTTTTGACGTTCTCTTTTCAACCCATTCCATTTTTTCTGCCACCTTTTTTTGGACTGAATGCTTATTGTGGGAGTATTTTATGAGAGTGATGCTACTTACAGTAACAACTTTGTTTTCTAGATCGATTCCTCCTGCCAGGCTGAATCCAAGACCAGCATCTTCTTCTTTATGCAAAATTGTAACCTGAATATCATCAAATTGCTAAACACAGAAAAATAAAATAATTTCAGATACATCCTACTATAATTCAAGATTACTAGAAAAACTGTATATTTTCTCCTGTATCCACTGTGTATTCTGCAAACTCTGTCTTTGTTTTTATTTAATGGGCTAACTTCACCTTGCTATCATAACTTATGAATGAGTTTGTGTCTAAAAGTTTTGCTGCTTCAGTGAATGTGCTGTAAATTACAATATATTAAAGATCACTGATCACTACTGAAATAGAAATAGAAAATATTATTGGCTCAGTGGTGAGAACTGAGTACATGGTCTTCTAACTCTGAGAGGAAAAACTTTTGTTATCTACAACTCGTCCTACTCAATGAATAATGGTCTGTGGCTCAAAAAATTACTTCTAAGCCTGGTTGCTATTTTTAATGTACATTTGCTAACGTTTTAATTGTAACAGTAGCCTGAAATGAGCTGTTTCAGTCTGTTACCCTTTTAGATTACAGTTAATATGAGGGAAAATATCTCTTTTTAGTAGCATATACTACAGTGTTCTTAAGGATTCAAGTATAACACTTTTTCTTAAGAGAAACTGATTCACTGATCTTTTCTTGTCTCATAACAATGTGCTTTTCAGTAGCTGGATGCATAGTTTGGTTGACAGGCCACTGAACTAAGAGTGAGAATGCCTGGATTTTATTCGCCACTCTTCCTCTGTTTATGATGATCTTGACCAAGCCATTTAGACCAAAGTCTTCAAAAATGTCCACTGCTATTGATTGCCCAAACTGGAGACAATTAAGGCCTGATTTTCTGCTCTTCTGAGCTCCCACAACTCCTTTTGAGTCAAATGGGTGTTCGCTGCCTCTGAAAATCAGGCCTCTTTAAGGTATCTCTAATTGGGTACCTAAAATTGGTGCACACTTTTGAAAATGTTGGCTTTGCCCTCTCTGTACCTCAGTTATCCCATCTGTAAAATCGGGCTGATAATTCTAAGCCATCTTTGTAAAGTGCTTTGAGATTTATGGCTGAAAGAACTGAGCATTACTATTACATATTGATACTGGTGTGTTTGTAAAAATTTCACATAGCAAAGATTAAACAGTAGCATCCGCTCCTCAGTTAGGCTGTCTTTGAGCATAGTGTGTACAGAAAAGTGGACTTACCTTTAAGGTAGCCTCATCTAGTGATTTTACTTCTTCTATAAGCTTCTTTAATTCTTCAGGGGAAAGCAGAGAGATGACTGATTGCCCGGACACACCAGATGCTTGAGATGAACAGTGTTCCTGTTTCTCTTCCTCTTTCCCACTGTCTGTTAAACTCACAGTATAGTCTCTCAGTTCAGAAAGGCTTTCCCATTTTGAAAAGGGAAAAAAGAAATATTAATTTGTGATAGCGGCTTCCACACCATGGCACAGAACAGGCAATTCTGGAATCTTCATCTTTTGATCATACTAGAGTTTACCTGGTAATTGGCCAAGTGGTTCAGATCTCTATTTATTTGTTCCCAGTAATACCTACTGTAACATACCAAGAGGTGGCAGGGCTGTCTCAGTAGGGTGACCAGATGTCCTGATTTTATAGGAACAGTCCCGATATTTGGGGCTTTGTCTTATATAGGCACCTATTATCCCCCACTCCCTGTCCCGATTTTTCACACTTGCTGTCTGGTCACCCCATGCCTCAGTGATGACACGCCTGTGTGAGCATTCTCGTGAAGGAATAAGAACCCTCTTGAATCTTTGCCCCCAACCAAATTGAACCTTCCCTGAGCATTGGAAAAAAGTTCAGATAACTTTTTTTTTCTTTTTTAACGTGACTCTGAACTTCCCAGTTATACCTGGGATTGGAAACGGGTATCAAAAGTACCACACTCTTGTGAGAGAGGTTGTTTTCACTGTGTTTCAAATTTGAACTAGGAAATACCCTTTCCACTTTTGCAGTTACAAAAGGTTCAGATAAGTACCTGAGAGTGCAAATGCTTATCCAAACCATAACCCCAAGGCCCATGACATTAATTCATCACAAACTATAATCTTTGCAAAAGCCGTTAAGCACATAGCCTCCCACTCTTTATTTAATGACACTGTCATATCAAACTAGCAGCACAGAAGGCATGTCTGCAAAACAGAGACTAGACTAAAAAATTTTCTGTACAATATATTTTGAATTACATACTGGATCACCCTTGGAGAACATGAGGCAAAGTTTGGGAGGTTCATGTCCTGCTTTTAAAATAACTTCCCCAACTTTTTAATTCTAGTTTATTTAGCTAGTCTTTTCTAGATTCCTCACCTGGTTAGATATTTATAAAATATTATGAAAAAACAGTTATTAAAAAAATCTAATGTTGATAACCTGAGCAGGGCAAATCCTTATAAGAGGCAATACATCTCTGGTGCAATGCATTGTTTTGGGGGAACGCATGGAACCCATGCTGGCTACTTCATCTGGTGTAGCAGCAGTCAGACCTTCTCCTTTACTGATCCAAAAAGACCATCAATGCACCAATGCGCTAATATAATAGCAGAACTTGGCCTGAAATGTTGGCAAATTGGTAGCATTGAAATAAAGGGGCAGGAGCAGCTGTATGGACTTATTCTTGAAACTGCCTCAATGTTGGGATTAGCAGTATTGGGTCCATTCTTCTGGCTCCAAACCATGGAGAACCTAGGGATATTGTTCTGTGGCTCAAAGAAGCTGGCAGCATAAAAGCTTAAAAATCTGTTTTTATTAACGGCAGCATGCATTCGACTGATCCTTTACATTCCTCTGAGGAGTTGTTAACTCTGTCTACACTCTAAGCAACCTATATTCCTATCTAAATTGCCTGAGGTACAGACAAATTGTTTTCTGCAGTGTGTGGTGAGGGGAAGGAGCTAGTCTATTTACCAGCACTGCTTTGCAAAAATTAACTTTAATATGGTATCTTACTTAAGGGAAAATCCAGTGTCTGAATGATGACTCTCGCTTGTAGATGAGGGAGGGGTCCCATTCTCTTCCATGGAGGGCTGAGATGATGCTTCCAATGTGCTCCATGGATTGTTCCCAGAAAAGAGCGGCGACTGAGGAAGGCAAAGCAAAGATTTCATTAAAGCAGATGACACTTGATTGCTGATGGAATAGATTTTGCTGTATTTTTCATCATTTGTCTTCATCATCTCACAAGACTGGTTAGCAGTAAGGGGGAAGCTTCGTGTTCTTTGGCTCTGTGCTTTTGCTACTGGACAGTGAAGTTCAGTGGCTTGTGAAGTTAGTAAATCCAAGGAAATTTCAGTACTTGTGCTGTTGCTTCTCTTTGGACTAGGAGCGAGTGCCTCTTTGGGAGAGCAGGACCTATGTATGCTCAGAGTCTCGACTGTAACCACAGATGGAGTTGATTGTAGTTGGCTGTTATCAGAACCTTCATTATAAGTGGCTTGGTTTAAATGAACTGCAGGTGATTCTGGCTCTTTTGGACTGGGAGAGTTTTCTCTCCAGACTGATGGCTTTGGGCTGGGAGAATTTTCTCTCCAGACTGATGGCTTTGAGCTGGGAGAATTTTCTCTCCAGACTGATGGCTTTGGGCTAGGAGAATTTTCTTTCCAGACTGATGGCTTTGGGCCGGGTTTTCTGTTTCCTTTTTCAGGTGACTGAGGAGCACTGAAAGTTTCAAAGGAGTTTATTCTCTGTTTTATTGATGATCCTCTGGGTGAGGCCCGGGACATATTGGAGCCCCGTTCTTTGCCAGAAACACTCTGGAGGTCAATGGAACTTTGATCTGCCTGTGTGTTGACATCTGAATTTCCTTTCTTCAGACCTTTTAGACTTTGACGAAACCAGGCTGGTTTAGGTGCTACTGGAGGGCCCCTTTTCCCAGTGTCACTTTCATCTGAATTGTGTGCTTTTGAACCATCTGCTTCTGCTTCTGATTTCTGCAGCACTATGTCTGGACAGCTCGGACTTTGATTTTCTTCATTTGTGTTGTTCTTGGGATTTAAGTCTAAGTGACTGCTTTCTTCACTCATAGTAGGATTAAACAAGCTTTTGATGCAATCAGAAATTCTAACCCAAGGGTCTTCTGCTGTAGTATCAAGACTGTAATCTACCCGTGGTTGTCTTCTAAGTACAGGCCTTTGTATTGATGAGATAGGATTTCCTGTGTTGTAGAAACAATTATTATACATAAGCTTTCTTTTCATTCCCTCCATATATCCCTTTCCATGCATCGCTGATGCTTCACTGCCTGTGGGCTTCTCTACACTCAAGCCTCCAACAGGTTATTTAAGGTTACAACTCTTAATCTAAAGTTCTGCTTCATTGTGGCAAAAGCCATCTTGTGCTGATACTGGATTTAGCTGCAAACCCAGGCTCTTTGGGGCTGGCCACTTCCCTAAAGGGACATGCTCTCTCCTGACATAATGGGACACTGAAATCGTTTTGCATGCTCAGCACTGTCATGTTAAAATATAAGACTAAATTTATGTCATCCCAATTACAGCAGATTGCACTAGCTGGTATCGCAGCAGATAAAAAAAAGTTATTCTTCTCTTCCTGCATTTTAAAGCATGGTCTTTAAATATTATCTCTCAGAGACCTCTCTTTGATTGATTGTCTGCATGTCTCTCCAAATGGTTCTTTGCACTTTTCTAGTGTATACCATTTTCTCTTTGATGTAGGATGTTTTATATATCACAGGCTTATTAAACCTCTTACTGACTATTGGTGCAGAGAGGACAGTGGTGAAGGTTTGGGGGTTTTTTATGATGATTTATTTCAGTACAATGAAAAGAATAAATGTTCAGGAACGGTTGCCATTTTAAATACTACTAGCTACCTTTTCACTAACAGAATCAACAGTGCATCTACTTCACATCAATTATCTATATTACATGCTGTTCAGTTTTGAAACAAAAAATCAAAAATGTCCTGTGGTCCATGCTAAAAATAAAATTCAGTAACACTCAGTTTTTAATATAAACAAATAAACAAAGTATCATCTGAAAACAACTAGTGATTCTTGTACGCCTATTACCATTTATTCTCTTTAATAAGAGACAATCCATTCATCTTCTTTTGGTGTCATTCACACTTCGAGTCAGAGGTAGTTAATACACAATTGTGTAGAAATTTGTCTGTTCACCCAGTAATTTACCGTTTTGCTGCAGTCTGTTTTTTAAAAATTGAATTAAAATGAATGCAAAACTCATTAACCCTGCTAAATATTTTATGCACTCATAGAGGTTGCTTTTGAAGCAAATGGAATGAAACACCTACCTGGGTTTGCTTTCCTCTCTTGGTCTCTGTCTGCTGACACTGCAGCTGAGTGTTCAGTACCTCTTGGTGTTATAGAAGTTGCAGAGAGACTGTGGGTTATAACTGTTTTATTTCCCTGTAGCAGCAGGTCTCCTGCTTCCTGTGGAATAAACAGGAAATAGAACCATGTCAAAACGTAATTGCACAAACCACATTATAGATGAGCATGTAGAAAAATGCTCTTCATTTTCTTGTTTTTAATCTGAGAATAAATATTAAACTGCAGAAAGACTGATTTGTTCTGTGCTCCAGGAAAGGGAGCAAAATATTTTATGTATGCCTGTAAACACACTGGAAAATTTTTTTGTTAACATCTCAAATTTTGATCAATTGTGTGTGTGTGTTGTGTACCACAACAAAGCAAGATATTGGCTGCTACAATTTTAGACTTCTAAAACCAGCCACACAGTAATCTCTTGCAAATCAGTTAAGCAAAGACAGAAAATGAACTGTCTAGCTTCTGTCTTTATTTTACACAGTGCTTTTCTTTGTGGGTCCTTTACAATTTTGTGTTTGGGGGTAATGAGCCCAATTCGTGGCTGGAACTTCAAGACCTTTTCCCCTTTTGTTCTTGGTTGGAAATGCAGAATGAGAGGTTCTGTTCGAGGTCACAGTACATGCTACTCGAGGCAGCCATTAGCAGATGCTCTAGAATTACCAGATTACTATGTAACGCATTAGACTGACCCCCACTTGGTAAGGCAACTCCCATCTTTTCATGCACTATGTATAAATGTACCTGCTTCTGTATTTTCCACTCCATGCATCTGATGAAGTGGGTTCTAGCACACAAAAGCTTATGTCCAAATAAATTTGTTCATCTCTAAGGTGACACAAGGACTCCTCGTTGTTTATGTAACTAATGTCACAAAGTTACCATCTGCCAGAGCTACAGGGTTACTCACAGGAATCGTAAACAAGCAAGAGAGAGAAATTCTGAAACAAAAGTGAGATTATCCTGTAAACATCCAACTACCTGGCAACTCTTGAGCATTCTGACAGTGATATGGTTTGCACTTACCCCTCACTATTCCAGTAAAGAGTTTACCTCTGTCAAGTCCCTGATCATTGCTGGTCTTGGTAGTCTCAATCTGGGCTCACTTTCTAATCACCTTCTGAATGGCAGCACCTTGTGTTCAGTCACCAAGAATGACTTCTATCTTTTTAATATGGCGTTACCTAAACTCGCATCTCAGTGTGAGCTTATCCCTCACTTGAGACCACATCATAATAGTGCAAATGGTTAGAGTAATAATGAATGATTTTCATAGGGACAGAAAGTAAATTATCCTGATTCAAATTCATTTTAAGCATTCCAATGCAACTAGCTTTGAATTTTAGTAGCTTTGCATCTTTCTTCCAGTTAGGAGCCTGATCTTGTGTAACACTGCACACCCAGATCTTCAGTTGAAATGAAGTGGGAATTCTGAAACACACGATTGGCTCCAAGTGACTGTGTGCTCCTGGCTGGTAGGGACTGTATCTACTTGCGTATTGACACAGTGCTAAGTACACTGCCAGGGCTTTACAAATAATTGTTGTGATCTGTAAAATATCACAGTTTAAAGTCAACATTTTAAATCAAATAATTTTGGCTTGAAAAAAGTAAGCTCACAATCTGCAGACACCACACACACAGCTGTGACCAGTACTTCTCAAATTGAGTAATATGACATGTTTGAGGAATAAAGGAAAATAGAGAAGGGCACTAATAAATCTTTCACTTAATTATCTGAAATACATTCTGAAAAGTAGTAACCTTGTTTTCCATGCAGCCACCTGCCTAAGAGACATCAAAAGTCTTTCCAAGGAATCCTTCTTTGAGTGCATTAAATTTTGCTTAGTGCATATTGATCTCAGGATTTCTTTTGTTCCCCTTAGCACTGCAGAATCACACTTGCAGCTTAATAACCAAGAATTGCATTGTTTCTCGGCTCAAATAATTACTTGCTTTAAATGGGACCTCAGAGAAACTGTTTTTCCTTGTCTTAGCTGTGTTCTCCAACAAAGCTGATTTTATAGTAGCTGTGGATGTGCATGCATGTATTTCTACTGCACTCCATCTTAGATGATAGGAAAGAAGTCTTATTTTAGATGCTAAGCAGAAATGTCCTATTAGTTAGCTTTATGCTATACTTTAACCAAGGCCTTTACTGTTGTGTAGGTTTATTTTAATTGATAAGCCTTGAGCTAATTGTTGCTCAGTTTTGCTTGTTTCACCTGGCACTAAATTCTGTTAATTTCTACTAGCCTATTACTAAACCCTGGGTAAATGGGTTCCTTTTTTAAACAAACCACAACTCAGTTTCCACACACACATCACAGAACTGTTCACACTTATGCAAATTTGCTTCTCTGTTTCTGTTAATTCTTTTGGGGGTAGGAGGGATGTATATCTGATTGTGTAGAGTAATTCACTTCATTTTAAAAGACTTCAAAAGAGCTAAATTAATCAACAAATAGGAGAGTTCATGGTTAGTTTAACCTTATATCTAAAGCATTTAGGCTTTGTCTACATTAGGAATTTTGGGCAAACTCTTCCCAGTGTTACTAATACCAGTGCATTTCCTCCAGTGAGCATGCTAGTGCGGTGACTGTTTCATATTATTGTTCTTGTAGTTTACTGATCTCACTATTTATGGAATGGCTTGGCTCTGAATTTGGTGTTAGGGAGTAACTATAGCGACTTGACAGTAGAAGTAGTGCAAGCTTTCCCAGTCCTGGCTTGCAGTCCACTGCTGTTCCCGTCCCGTTTGACCAAAGACTGCCAAATGCTCTAAATTGTTTTGTACTGATGCGGCACGTTCACTAGGGGACTCCAGTGAGAACTTCACATTCATTCTCATTCCTATCTGCATTTGGATTTGAACACAGTTTTCCAGACCTGAAGGACAAATGCATTACAGCACTCCTCTGCCTAACACCCCTCATTTTGGGGGGTCCTATTTAGAACTGAGGTTCAAACCTCACTAAACAGATAACATATCACTTTACCTTCCAAATATAAGAAAATTCTAAAAGAAAAATACCCCCGCTGTTTTTCCTAAAAACCCTGAGAACTATGCAGGATTTGCCTCACCTGAACATTGGCAGAAGATGGGCTTCCATCGTCTTGTAGCATAGGCTTCTCTTTCATGTCTGTGTTACACTCGTCAGTGTCTGTACAGTCTTGTTTAAAATACTTTCTTGGTGGAGGTTTGGGCTTTGACGATTTAGGTTTTCTAACAAGAATCTCCATCGATTTTTTTATGTTCTGAGAGGGATGGCCTGCTTCGTTGCCAGTGGGAGGGGAATGGTTCTCCAAACTGGTTCTGGACAATGAATCCAGCAAGCCAGGCGGTCTGGTAATTGGTACATCAATGCTGTGTACTTTTGCCTTCATGTCAGCAAGCTGGTATGGGGTGCCATTACTGCAAGATGACCTGGGGTTGTAACTACTGTCACTGCTGGAACGGGTCATTAGCTTCTGAGATCTGCGGTTGCAATAAGCAGTGTTCTTCTCAATATGTTTTTCATGCTGGTATCTGCCATGCCAGCTAGTTTCCAGTCTTTTAACACCTGTATCAGCAACATGATTAAAATATATAAAATGCAGCATATAGCCTGATGAAAACACTCAGATACATTCAAAGCATTTACTTCTAGGGTTGTAAATCAAATCCACGGTAAAACTAAACCAGTTGAGTATAGCTATCTGATCAGTGTACCATAGCGAAAAGGGGGGAAAGCATTTGTGGAGGCATTTTAGATCAAGGAATCATTTAATTGTTGAACACAAACAGTACTACCCCCTCAGATATACTGTTCTCCCGTATAGTTTGCTGTTGGTTCAAAGAAAGAAAGAAAGAAAACGAAGGCAAAACGTATCTCATATTATAAAGCATTGTGATAATAGTACTCCACGTTGGAATGTGGCAAGTAGCCCTAAGGGGAACCTAGTGTTCCTTTGCCAACAAGGGAAATGGGATGCTCGTCCCATCCATAGATAGGCTGCATGTTATATGAACACCACATTATTTATCTGCTGACATTGGGTCAGATAGCTTCAGCCAGTGACAGGGAGTTAGAAAGTCTGAACAAGCCCCAGAGGAAGTAAGCACAAGAAAATGTAATGGTTAAGAAAAGTGTGAAATGAACATCATCTAGTCTGTTTCTGACAGGAAGTAAGTCAGAAACAGAAAGTGAAATCACAGTGAAAAATTTTCAGTAGTGCAATCCCACTAAAGTTTGCAACCATGCCACCTTTTTGAAACTTTTACCCCTTGTCACCTATGCCATACCTTGGGCCCAGCATCTGAGTCTATCCCTTTAAGTCAAGGATGCAGCTCTTCCAGGAGCCCCTCAGTGTTGCTCCATCAATTGAACAGAGAGTGTTACTCAGCCATGAGGTTGATAGGGCTGGACACTGTTCACCCCCAGAGCCAAAGCTGTTGCCTCTGCAGTAGTCCCAGTGTGGGGATCAAACCCAAATTCAGTCCTCCCAAATGGCAGAGTATTGCTCTGGCTGTTCTTATCAGATAAACAGAAAATTCTTGTGAAGCACGTTAAAGGCTGTTTTCAGTCGTGAGAGAACAAAGGGCAGGGTGTGAACTACTGAGGGAAGAAGAGGGCAAGAAGAGGGAGGGAATCCGAGGGGTGCCACAAAGCATCAGCTTCCCTGGGGTTGAGTCTCAGAATGTTTGGAGTATGTCTACACTACAGCTGGGAACAAGCCTCCCACTCTTAGCCCGGCTCAAGCTAGCATGCTAAAAATAGCAGTGCGGACATTGTGTCTCAGACAGAGACTCCGACTAACAACCCGTGCTCAACACTACCACACTGAGCCCAGTCTCTGCTCAAGCTGCACCATCCACAGTGCTGGTTTTAGTGTGCTAGCTTCAAGCCCCCATAAAGCAAGCCTGTCTACATGCGCTGCAGTGTAGACATACCGTCGGAGGTCAACCAGGTGTCTTGAGCTTTTTACACCAGTCTCTGGCCGTATGTCTCAGGATGGACTTCAGTAGTACAGCTCTATGATCTTTCCTCCTTCTTTTCCTTAAGCTCCAGGTTACTTAACTAGTCTGGTATCTCTCTCCAGGCTAAGTCATAATGTCTCAGCCAGCTGAATGGATTCCCTTACCTTCCGTACTCCATCGTGGCCTCTCCCTTCCGAATCTGTCGTTTTCCACAGCTTGTGAAACAGCTTCCTTCAGCTGCTGTTCAGATACCTATAAAACGCCGTGTCATTCTGGGTCTTGCCAAGCTCACCAAAAGATTGGCTCGCCGCACAACGCTCCATTCCTGCAAACCCTTTCTCACAAAAAGAGCCCTTACTCAGGCAAGTGGTCTCAATGAATTTAATAGGCCTAAGCATGTGAGCCAGGATTACGTGCATGAGGAAGGGCTTGCAGGCCTTTAATTAGTAATATATATTCAGTACAGTTGAAACCTCTGTGTTGACACGCTAGATAAACGGGACATTTTTCAAGAATAAAGGGTAGCTTATCCATTGTACAAGATGCACAATTCCGGGCTTGCCATTATAAGGTATCTGGATGGTGTATTTTTTTGGTGCACAAATTAACCCAGTAAATAGGTCTAACAGACTATTAGAAAACATTTCTGAAAAGACATTCCCATAAGAACAAAACATTTCTTTCATATCACTCAATATAATAGCAAGAATTGGCTGAGTAAAATTCAATCAAACCAAAACGCTGACTTTTAATTACCTTCTGGGAGAGTGGCTTAAAATCAATAATATTGAGTTTCACATTCAATTCTTGGTCTCTATTTCATCTTTCCCGGTTCTTACTCCTCAGTGAGAAGTTTCATTTGAATGAGTTTCAGAAACTCTTGTTTTCTCAGAAGCACATGTTGTATAGCATTGTTCCTGAAAACTTGTTTCTTTACCTTGTTTATTCAAAGCACATGAACTTTCATGTAAGACACCCTCTCCACTGATCCTTGCACCTCATATATCTCTATACATAAGACAACACACTATTTTGAATTTAAATATCTTGGGTTTGCACCTTATCCTGTATCTTAGGTAAAACCAGAGGTACTGCATGGACATCGGCACATTATTTGCCAAACTGATTTATACCAATTCTGCTTCCAGTATTAGTGTTAGTTTGTCAATATTTGCTTTATTCAAAATCAGAAAAATGTGGAATGCTACCTGTGGATCAGGGTGTCTGCTAATAATAATCTGCACAGCACCAGGACTGCAGTGGCTTAAAACAGCATAAACTTCATTAAGTGTCATATTTTGGACTGGTGCTTCATTAATTTCTATGATTTCATCTCCACACCTACAAAGGGATAAAAAAAAAAATCCAGCAAGAGGAGCAGACTTTACATTGTTATTTCTAGCGTATTGTTCCCTCATGACCGTGACTGTGCAAGAAACATACATTCATGTGGTTGAGCTTTGTTATGGTCCCAGATTAAATTAGTGTGTTTCATTGGGTTCCTTCCCTGAAAATGGAAAGGGAATCAGCACTGAGACATGACGTTTCCTCATTTGTGCATTCTCCACGAATCTGAATTCTCTGCATTTTCCACTGTGCACGTTTTGTATTATAATGGCAGGACAGACAGAAAATGACACAGAAGGCTAGCCTGTTGTGTACTGTCTGCACCCACAACTTCCTTCCCACCTATAATGTAGCATTTCACTTCTTGTTTGTGACAAGTCTACAACTTCTACTGAAAGGGCAGAAAGGACAGTAACAGTGCTTGAGACAAGCTGGGTGAAGTAATATCTTTTATTGGACCTACTTCCAATGAACAATACGACCTCACCCACTTTGTCTCTCTAATATCCTAGGACCGACAACACTGCCACGTAATACAGTGTCTGTCCTTTATGTTAAATGCAGAAGAGTAATTTATTAATAATCAGCTTTTAGATATTAATTATTGGAAGCTCTGTCCACTGTTGAACTCTGTCTTTCCTAATGAAATTCCAGCATGGCACAGCTGGGTACTATCATGCCCTCTCTCCCCTCTTTCCCAAACACGCACATGGGTGCTGAGGGTTTCAAAGTTTCAATCCAAATGTTGCAGAACTTGCCGCATTTTCAGCTGAGTTTCCAGGTACATTCAGGGTGCAGAACAGGTGCAGAACTCAAAGGATTTTTGTTTTAACACAACTCTAAAAACACACAGTGTACCAGGTCCTCCTAACATTATCCTCTGGCGACGAAGCTCTTAAATCTGATGGGATAAATTTCTGTTGGTGTGGAAGGTCCCAGACGCAATAAAGCTGTATTTCTATCATACAGTCGGGGATAGAATTTGGGGAACGTGTGCAAGACCTCTGCAATGCCATCTGCACCCGGGAACACTCTGGGTGCACACAAGTATTGGGAAGGAAGGGGCAAGGCCAGTGGCTCAGTGACTATACAGATCCTCTAGTCATTTCTCCTGGAGCCAGAGGTGAAAGTAAGCTGGTACACCCTGGTACAGCGTACCGGCAAGAGCTTCCCCAGGCGGCAATTTAAAGGGCCCAGGGCTCCCAGAAGCGGCTGGAGCCCCGGACCCTTTAAAGTGCCACCAGAGCCCCACTTCCGGAGTCCCGGGGTAGTGGCGGCGGCCGGGACCCCCAGGACTCCAGCGGCGATTTAAAGGGCCTGGGGCTCCACTGAGGTAGCGGTGGCTGGGAGCCCCTGGCCCTTTAAATCCCCACCAGAGCCCCGCCACTGCTACCCCAGGGCTTCGGCAGCAGGGCTCAGGCGGCGATTTAAAGGGCCTGGGGTTCCAGCTGCCGCTACCGCCCTGGGCCCTTTAAATCTCCGCCAGCTCTGGCAGCGGGGTTCTGGCAGCAGTTTAAAGGGCCTGGGGCGGTAGCAGCGGCCGGAGCCCTGGGCCCTTTAAATCACCGCCCAAGCCCCGCTGCTGGAGCCCTGGGGTAGTGGCAGCAGCCGGGACCCCCGAGACTCCATCGGCAATTTAAAGGGCCCAGGGCTCCACTGTGGTAGCAGCGGCTGGGAGGCCCTGGCCCTTTAAATCACCGCCGGAGCCCCCGGCCACCACTGCTACCATTACCACAGCCAGAGCCCGGGGCCCTTTAAATCTCGATTTACAGGGCCCGGGGCTCCAAAGGCCCCGCCTCTTCCGGTTGAGGCCACTCGCTTTCTGGTTGAGGCCACGCCCCCCCTGCTGAGGACTCCGGCGTACCGGTAAGTCCTTTAAGTTATTTTCACCCCTGCCTGGAGCAGGGGAATAAACTGGTCCCAGAAATGATTCCTTCCATGCATCCCATCTAAAGGCCCATGTACTGCAAAGCCCATTTACTTGAACTTTGTGTGGGAGAAAGGGCAGCATTTGGCCCCATGACAGACACTGTCAATATTTAAGTCAGTCTGAGTTTGATCCTCAGTTTTCTCATGTATCTCTTTTCATTCTCAGTTCCTGTTTTCCTGGATTATAATCCCATTTCTTGCCAGCTCATCCCCATTCCTGTATATTGCAATACTTAGACTCCTGCTTGGAGAGATGAGAGCTCCATCTGAGATGACAGAGCTTATCTGGCAGGGGAATGTGAAACTTTCATTCTGAAAGGTTCTTTGATAAAAAAAACATTCAACATACCTGAGCCTCCCATCCATATGAGCCACGGAGCCTGGTGAGAGGGTATGGATAAATATCCCGGAAATGCACTGGGTGTAAGGGACACTGCACAAGCCAATTCCTAGGCCAACGCCAGCTTCTGAAAGGGTTCATCAAAAAGATGCATAAGAAATGTGAACACCAAAATAATTGGGGAGTACTGTTTCTAAACGGTGGCCGCAAAACATGCTTGTTGAAAACAGAGCCATATCCTTGCAGTTATGCATTCTCCACAGGCAAATGCAGGTTTTTTTGTATGTGTAAGGAGGATGCACACAAATGTTTCTAGCCACATTTGAAAATTTAATTCACACATTCATTGTTAGCATCTTACAGATACAGTGCAATGCAGCTTTACTTTGCAAAGGCTCTGTCATGCAAACTGGATCCCAGATCATTTTACAATGAGAAATAATAACAGAGAGAGGGAGAAAAAATAAGAAGGAAATGTGGTTGTGTGTAGCCTGAAATTGTACTCTTTTTTGTTTTCTGTGCAAAACACCTTTAGATTTGTAAGAGCTCTTCCTCTTTACAGAGACAGCAGCCATTGAGTTGATACAGAGTTGATGCAACCTATGCAAGAGACGAGTCACACTTATTTACTTAAAAAGAAAAGGAGTACTTGTGGCACCTTAGAGACTAACCAATTTATTTGAGCATGAGCTTTCGTGAGCTACAGCTCACTTCATCAGATGTTTACCGTGGAAACTGCAGCAGACTTTATATACACACAGAGAATATGAAACAATACCTCCTCCCACCCCACTGTCCTGCTGGTAATAGCTTATCTAAAGTGATCAACAGGTGGGCCATTTCCAGCACAAATCCAGGTTTTCTCACCCTCCACCCCCCACACAAATTCACTCTCCTGCTGGTGCTAGCCCATCCAAAGTGACAACTCTTTGCATAATCAAGTCGGGCTATTTCCTGCATAGATCAAGGTTTTCTCACATCCCCCCCACCCCCATACACACACAAACTCACTCTCCTGCTGGTAATAGCTCATCTAAACTGACCACTCTCCAAGTTTAAATCCAAGTTAAACCAGAACATCTGGGGGGAGGGGGGGGGGTAGGAAAAAACAAGAAGAAACAGGCTACCTTGCATAATGACTTAGCCACTCCCAGTCTCTATTTAAGCCTAAATTAATAGTATCCAATTTGCAAATGAATTCCAATTCAGCAGTTTCTCGCTGGAGTCTGGATTTGAAGTTTTTTTGTTTTAAGATAGCGACCTTCATGTCTGTGATTGCGTGACCAGAGAGATTGAAGTGTTCTCCGACTGGTTTATGAATGTTATAATTCTTGACATCTGATTTGTGTCCATTTATTCTTTTACGTAGAGACTGTCCAGTTTGACCAATGTACATGGCAGAGGGGCATTGCTGGCACATGATTGCATATATCACATTGGTGGATGTGCAGGTGAACGAGCCTCTGATAGTGTGGCTGATGTTATTAGGCCCTGTGATGGTGTCCCCTGAATAGATATGTGGGCACAATTGGCAACGGGCTTTGTTGCAAGGATAAGTTCCTGGGTTAGTGGTTCTGTTGTGTGGTATGTGGTTGTTGGTGAGTATTTGCTTCAGGTTGCGGGGCTGTCTGTAGGCAAGGACTGGCCTGTCTCCCAAGACTTGTGAGAGTGTTGGGTCATCCTTTAGGATAGGTTGTAGATCCTTAATAATGCGTTGGAGGGGTTTTAGTTGGGGGCTGAAGGTGACCGCTAGTGGCGTTCTGTTATTTTCTTTGTTAGGCCTGTCCTGTAGTAGGTAACTTCTGGGAACTCTTCTGGCTCTATCAATCTGTTTCTTTACTTCTGCAGGTGGGTATTGTAGTTGTAAGAAAGCTTGACAGAGATCTTGTAGGTGTTTGTCTCTGTCTGATCAGCGGCACTGCTATGGGTACCCGCATGGCCCCACAGTATGCCAACATTTTTATGGCTGATTTAGAACAACGCTTCCTCAGCTCTCGTCCCCTAAAGCCCCTACTCTACTTGCGCTATATTGATGACATCTTCATCATCTGGACCCATGGAAAAGAAGCCCTTGAGGAATTCCACCACGACTTCAACAATTTCCATCCCACCACCAACCTCAGCCTGGTCCAGTCCACACAAGAGATCCACTTCCTGGACACTACAGTGCTAATAAACAATGGCCACATAAACACCACCCTATACCGGAAACCTACTGACCGCTATTCCTACCTGCATGCCTCCAGCTTTCACCCTGACCACACCACACGATCCATCGTCTACAGCCAAGCTCTGCGATACAACCGCATTTGCTCCAACCCCTCAGACAGAGACAAACACCTACAAGATCTCTGTCAAGCTTTCTTACAACTACAATACCCACCTGCAGAAGTAAAGAAACAGATTGATAGAGCCAGAAGAGTTCCCAGAAGTTACCTACTACAGGACAGGCCTAACAAAGAAAATAACAGAACGCCACTAGCGGTCACCTTCAGCCCCCAACTAAAACCCCTCCAACGCATTATTAAGGATCTACAACCTATCCTAAAGGATGACCCAACACTCTCACAAGTCTTGGGAGACAGGCCAGTCCTTGCCTACAGACAGCCCCGCAACCTGAAGCAAATACTCACCAACAACCACATACCACACAACAGAACCACTAACCCAGGAACTTATCCTTGCAACAAAGCCCGTTGCCAATTGTGCCCACATATCTATTCAGGGGACACCATCACAGGGCCTAATAACATCAGCCACACTATCAGAGGCTCGTTCACCTGCACATCCACCAATGTGATATATGCAATCATGTGCCAGCAATGCCCCTCTGCCATGTACATTGGTCAAACTGGACAGTCTCTACGTAAAAGAATAAATGGACACAAATCAGATGTCAAGAATTATAACATTCATAAACCAGTCGGAGAACACTTCAATCTCTCTGGTCACGCAATCACAGACATGAAGGTCGCTATCTTAAAACAAAAAAACTTCAAATCCAGACTCCAGCGAGAAACTGCTGAATTGGAATTCATTTGCAAATTGGATACTATTAATTTAGGCTTAAATAGAGACTGGGAGTGGCTAAGTCATTATGCAAGGTAGCCTGTTTCTTCTTGTTTTTTCCTACCCCCCCCCCCTCCCCCCAGATGTTCTGGTTTAACTTGGATTTAAACTTGGAGAGTGGTCAGTTTAGATGAGCTATTACCAGCAGGAGAGTGAGTTTGTGTGTGTATGGGGGTGGGGGGGATGTGAGAAAACCTTGATCTATGCAGGAAATAGCCCGACTTGATTATGCAAAGAGTTGTCACTTTGGATGGGCTAGCACCAGCAGGAGAGTGAATTTGTGTGGGGGGTGGAGGGTGAGAAAACCTGGATTTGTGCTGGAAATGGCCCACCTGTTGATCACTTTAGATAAGCTATTACCAGCAGGACAGTGGGGTGGGAGGAGGTATTGTTTCATATTCTCTGTGTGTATATAAAGTCTGCTGCAGTTTCCACGGTAAACATCTGATGAAGTGAGCTGTAGCTCACGAAAGCTCATGCTCAAATAAATTGGTTAGTCTCTAAGGTGCCACAAGTACTCCTTTTCTTTTTGCGAATACAGACTAACACGGCTGTTCCTCTGAAACCTGTCACTTATTTACTTTTGTTCTTTGTTTTGGTGCATCCTGTCTTCTAAACTAAGTCATTCTTTCAATGTCTGTGCTTTCTTTTTGTGTATGGAAAAACACAGCAGTTGGGGGGAAGAGACAAAAGAAATGGCTGTTTTACAAAGCCATGAATTTTCACACTGAAATAGAGAGTTTGTATAATTAAGAATTAGAGTTGTGTAATGTACTTAATTAACTGAGTTTGAACACTCAGTGAGTGGTGTCTCAGAGGGATTTTGCCTTGTAAGGGGGGTGAGGAGAACTGAAAGTGTCAATCTAGTGCCTGAGTGGAACAGTGGGTGGAAATATGGTAGGCGAAAGACACAATTGATAGATAGCTTGGCAGGATATCATGGTAGGCACTGAGTCTGTATTAGGTGAGTTGAAAAAAATAATCTGTGCAAGCAGGGGAGGAATTAGGATAGAGTGAGGACAAACATGCAGAAAGTAAATGAGCCATCAGTTTGTGAATCAATGTCTTGTTCCATATATTCCTTGTTCAGTTTATTTTAGCACTTACCTTTGTTTAAGGAAACTTCCATTATGACCCTGTCATTGGGCTTTGTGGTGCTTAATGAGACGGCAGCACCATCTGAACTGAAAGAGCTGTTTTCCTTGGTTATCCGAGTGCTGGAGCTCAGAGACCGACATAAGTGTGGCGATAGGTAGCTAGAGGCAGAATACGGGGTGCTAAGGCTTGTCCTGACTGTAAGGGTGAGGAGACCCTTTTTGGCCTGCTAGAAAATAAAAACAATGAGTGGGCTGAGCTCACGTGCACCTTTTGGGTAAAGATAGAAATTGTGCTGTGAGGAGAGTGTGTAACCTTGAATTTTTGTAAAGCATCATAATGTGTTAATCCGTACATTGATTCTCCATTCAGTTCCAGAATTTCATCACCTGTTTTAAAAAGGAATAATTAAACTGTGTTACTAATTGCTATTCCCGAATTGTGTGAGAGACAAATAGCCAAGAATGATCATGCAGTAATGCATGGAGACGAAAATATACCACTTATAGCACTGATTTCAGTGGGACCAGATAGAGCCCTTCGGTGAGATTAAAATGCTGCTATAAATATTTTGTGCTCTAAATCAAATGTGTGAAAATTAAGTTAATGTTAGACTCCTCCCCGATACAGGAAATGATTGGATTTTTACATTTTCAGTATTGCCAACTCTCGCAATTTTATCCTGACTAGACATTTTGGATTGGGACTTTTTTCCCTGATTCATGAAAAGATACAGTTGCCAACTGTCTAATCACACAAATCCAAACACCTTTGTCCCTGCCCCTTCCCAGAGGCATCGCTCCTACTCCAACCCTTCTCTGAGGCCCTGCCCTGCTCACTTTATTCCCCACCCTCGCTCATTTTCACTGGGCTCAGGCAGGGGGTTGGGGTGCAGGAGGAGGTGCAGGCTCTGGGCTGGGGCCAAGGGATTCGGAGTGTGGGAGGGGGCTCTGGCCTGAGCCTGGGGCAGGGAATTGGGATGCAGGAGAGGATGCAGGGTGCAAGCTCTGGGAGGGAGTTTGAGTGCTGGAGGGGGCTCAAGGCTAGGGCAGGGGATTGGGGTGTGGGAGGGGATGAGGGGTGCAGGCTCTTGGAGGGAGTTTGGGTGCAGGAGGGGGCTCCGGGCTGGGGCAGGGGATTGGGGTGTGGGAGAGAGTGAGGGGTGCAGGCTCTGGCTGGGTGGCACTTACCTTGGGCAGCTCCCAGTCGGTGGTGCAGCAGGGCTAAGGCAGGCTCCCTGCCTGCCCTGGCCCCATGCCACTCCTGGAAGCAGCCAGCACATCCCTGCAGCCCCTGAGGCAGGGGGCAGAGGTCTCCACATGCTCCCTGAGTGCCGACTCTGCAGCTCCCATTGGCTGGGAAATGCGGCCAATGGGCCCTGTGGGAGCAGAGCCTACCTTAATCCCGCTGCACTGCTGACCGGGACAGGAGCTGCCCGAGATAAGTGGGGCCAGGGGGCTCCATGCACTGGCCACTCCAGGAAGTGGTAAGCATGTCCCTGCAGCCCCTGGAGGGGAAGAGAGGAGGCTCTGCAAGCTGCCCCGCCTGCAGGCACCACCCCTGCAGCTCCAAGTGGCCGGGAACTGCGGCCAATGGGAGCTGTGGAGTCGGTGCTCGGGGCATGGGCAGTGTGCAGAGACCCCTGCCCCCCTCCCCAGGGGCCGCAGGAATGTGCCGGCCACTTCAGGGAGCAGTGCGGAGCCAGGGCAGGTAGGGGCCCTGCCTTAGCCCCGCTGCGCCACTGGACTGCCCACTCGCAATTTTTCCCTTTGTCAAAATGGCCACCATCTCCTTGTGCCACTCATAGGCCTGAAGCCAGCAAAATAGATAGAGTCTATCAGCTTGTGGCAATCAGGCTGCCATTTATAAAGTTGGCTGCCACCTCCTGTTTTGAATGAGACTAAGGCCATTCCTACAGGCAAAATGGCTACCACTTTATGGCTCAGGGTACTAGTCAGGACATATGGATTGCAAGGGGCAGCAAAGACTCTGTAAAAAGTGGATGGGGGAGGGGAAGCAGGGCATTGGTGACAGCAGGCAGCAGATTTAGGTGTTCGGGGGGATGTGGGGGTGCAAAGGACAGTAACGGGGTGGGAGATGGAGAGATGGAATAGCAGCTTCCCTAGCTTGGGGTAATGATGGTTAAGGGGAGTCCTCTCCAAGCAGCCAGGGGAAGGCAGTGTCACAGTGTTGCCAACTCTCATGAACTGATCATGAGTCGCAGGATTTTGGCGCCTGTAGGAAGAGCTGTTGCGATGATGCCAGGAGCTCCTCCAATCCCATAATTTTCAGAGAGGGCACGTGGGTAGAGTTCTATGCAAGAGCCTTGGAGCTGAGGACACAGACCTGCCCTGTCACTGAGCCCTGCCTTCATGTATAGCCCTAGAGCAGAGAGAGTGTCCTAGGGGAGGGGGAGTTGGGGAAGTGGTGCTGCTGGGTCCCAGGCACAGATGTGTTGCTCTGGGGTCAGGGCACTAAGAGGAAATGGATGGCAGTTCCCCTATCTTTGGGGTGAGGCTTGGGTAAGTGGTGTCTCCATCTGAGCAGCTTGGGAGAGGCATGCATTTCTGTGGTCATTAAAGCTTGCCTTTTTCAGCTTGAAATGATCACATATCCACACTGGAAGAGGAGTAGAGGGAAGTCAAAAGACACGCTAAACAACATGATCAGATTTTTTTTAAAAAACCCACCCTCCTGATTTTGTGGGGTCTGGCTGATGATTTTTGATCTCTTGAGGTTGGCAATACTGCAGCTGAATGGCTAAAAACTTTGAAATTTCATTGAAAATGAAAATATTTGATTTCCCCACTCCAGTTTTCTGCTTAGTTCTATTACAGTGGCCAAAAAGGTAACTGAGTCACTAGCCTCTCTTCTGAGATTGTAAATAGAGGAGCCATGCCAATTAGAATGTGGATATTTGCCATGCAAGCAATGAAATTAAACTACCACCTCATTTCACAGCAGTCACCAAACAATCTTCAGGGGAAAACAACTTTCATTCACAATCAACCTGAGCTGGCTTTGACCCTTATGTCACCAATCCCACAAGCAATCCGATCCTCTTTTGTCCTACATTTTAAATGTCCTACCTTCTTGTAACCTTCCATCATCAGCAGCAGCTCCACTTGGAAAGATGGTCTTTACATAGATACCAATGGGCCCATAAATGCTGTCCTTCCCTCCAACAATACTGAAGCCCAACCCCTAAATTATGAAAGAGAGAGAGAGAGAGATCATGTTTATTTCTCATAATGGTTACATTATTTTCCCTTCTGTACTAAGATGCTACATGGGCAATAACAATTAGCAAAATTGTATGATGGACATTAATATGTTCATTACAAGATTTAAAACAAAGGTGGATATAGTGATCCCCAACTTAAAATTTCAGTTAAATATCTTCTAAGTTCTTCTTTATAAAAGTCACAAACCATTAATTTGATACTATATATGCACTGCAATAGTAACTTCTGATGATTAGAGCATAGGTTTAAGTTCCATACTCCTGACTCTGCCACTAACATAATGTGTGGCCTTAGGTGAGTCACTTAACCTCTTTTGCCTCAATTTCCCGACCCATAAAATGGAACTAATATTCACCTCAGAGGGATATTCTGAGACTTACTTCTGGGGGAATTCTGCAACGCTGCTCACACGCAGAATTCATGTCCCCCACAGGTTTTTTTTCTCCACAGAAAATACATTCTGCCAGGGGTTGCCGTGGCACCAGAACAGAGGGAAGCCAGTTCACCAGCCACAGGGAGGCTGCCAATAGGGAGGACAAGAAGCTGCCTTTCTCACAGTGCTCTGCCTGTGGGACCAGGTGAGGAGGCGCAGGATATGGTGGGAACAGACAGAACAGGGCAGATGGGGCTGCTGGGGTTCTGGTATTCTGAAGGGCTAGCTGTGGGGGGACATACTGGGGCAGGGGCTGAATGTGAATAGGAGTGCAGGGCCATGAGCGCATGGGGGTGGCTGAGTGTGGGTGCAGGGACAATGGAGGCGGTAGGTGGTTGAGTGGTGGTGTAGGGACACATAAAGATGGGGGAGGGAAGCATGGGGATCGGGGAGTGGGGGGCAGGGGTTGTGTGGGGGCAGAGCGTGGCTAAGTGGGGGTGGAGGGACACATGGTGACAGGGGGAGGAGGATGCAGGGCCACATGGAGATGTGGAGAAGGGGTGGTTGAGTGGGGGGTGCAGGGACACAAGGTGATGGGGGAAGATGTGCTTGACTGAATGGGAGAGGCTAGGGGTCAGACAGGATCTGCATGGGGGAAGCGCCCCAACTCCCTAACAATCTCCTCCCTCCCCAAAAAAACCCTGTTCCATACTTCTCCCACTCACATCCAACAACCCTTCAGGTTCACTCCAGGCTCCTTCCCAGCAATTACTTCCCTCTCCCTCAGCTCCTCCATTACCCCTGAGTTTCCCAAACCCTTTGTACTGCTTCTGAGGAGGGAGGGAAATATGTTTCCTTATTGTAGTTTAAACGAATTATTACTCAAAGTTTTATATTAATATGCCTAGTAAGAAAACTATTTGTCAAAAAAATTGAATTTCTGAATCTTTTTTGTTATCTTTGTTGTTATAGACATACTTGACAGGCATTTTGAAATAAATTGAAATTGGTGTATAATATTGTGTTATTTTGACCAAAACAATAAGCAGAATTTTAAAATGTTGTGCCAGGAATTTTTAATTTTTTGGCACAGAATTCCCCCAGGAGTAGAGATTGTACTTAATTACTATTTGTAAACCAACTGGAAATCCATGGATGAAAAGTGCTATAGAAGTGCAAAGTATTACACACAATGAGGCCCTGATACATGACTAGGGCCCCTAGGTGCTACCGTACACAATACAGATGATGATCATAATAATTTATTTTATTGAATTCCACAGAAGGACTTTCTGATAGTAGTCACTACATCTGTAATGGACATTGTTATTTAGAAAGAGATCTTAATTAGAGAATTTACAGGCCTAAAAGGCCTCTGTTTAAGTTCTAGCTTCCATATTTTATGCATCCCAGTTACAAATGAAAGTCAGTCAAAAAATAATCACAAATAATGCAAATGTGTGGCAGACAGAGAGCAAGAACACCCCTTTGGCATTTTTATTTGTAAGAGTGATAGCAATTGCCTCTCTCTGTCTTGCTAGATATGGTCTGTGTAAATCTAAGTTTTGTTTTTGTGCATGTGTACATGATTTTACTGAGGGTCTTGCTTATGTAACTATGCTTTATCACCGACTGCATCTTGTGGAGTTTCCTGGCTTAACAAATCAGGATGATGCAAGCTGCAAAGCACTAGATGATATAAACAAAGCTGGTAATACGTTGCCATGGAGAACATGCTCTAGCTACTGTGCACACATGTGATTCCCATTAGCCTCAATGGCAGATATGCACGTGCATGGAGAGTGAGCCCTCACGTAGATTACAGTAGATGTGCTATGAAATACTGCAAAATCCGAATCGAGCTGAAGACAAATTGCACTAAAGAGCCAATCCTGCAAGGTGCTGAATTCCCTCAATTCCTGTTAAGTCAGCACCTAACAGGATAGAGTTCAGCTGTAATCTTGCTGTGTGAATGTTTGGTGTTTGTGAAAGGTGACAAATCAAAAGCTTCTGGAGGCTGCAGTCCTTTATTTACCTGGAGGTCAGATATGGAACAAGCAGTGCATTCTTCCCCACACTGCCAGTCCACCACTGTCTGTCAGCTCTGACTTGGAGGGAGCATCTCGAGAAGGGAGAGGCTAATTCAGTCTCCAGACCCCATTCAGTCAGTGCCCCGGCTGTTAAGAAGGATGCCAGTGAATGTCAGCTGTTGGTGGTGATTGTGTCCATTAGGAACTGGCCTGTGACCACCAACACACGGCACAGACCACCAAACAGTCAGCAGAGGATGGTGATTTTTAGTCACTGGCTGCCCAGGCCCAGATTGGAACTGGCAACCCAGAGGCGAAAGGCTCCCTGTCCCGTTACCAGCCTCCCTGCACCATTCGCTCCCAATTTGATATGTACCTTTATACCGGGGAAGGTGACTAGCATTCTGTTTATGGTAATATACACAAGCATCTCACCTTCCCTTGGCCTTTCATCAAAACAATGTTTGATATTACGGAAGCCTGTGAGCCACAAGACGTATGCGTTAACTGAGCAGTGCTCAGTGATCTAGAGGGTCTTGAAACAGCCTGCAAAGAGAAAAATAGTTTTAATGCAGTGCCAGGCATTTACATACCAGATGAATGTGTGCAATTGCTCTGTGAGAGTACAGTCTTCATGGAACAACAAAGATTCCACAGGCAGAACATGCTGGGTTTTAAAATGTTTGTTTGCATGATTCAGACAGCTCGTTTCTCCAGGACCCAATGGGCTACAGAATTATCTGGAACATGTCCTGGTACTTTAGTCTTTTTTCAGATGCATAGGATATTCAGCTAAAACCCTGAGCTCCTTATAGACTATGGGCTTCATTTTGAAATTGCTTAAATCATTTCTATGCTTGTCTAGCTACTGTGATCCAACCAGATTTAGAATCTAGACCCTAGAAGTACTCTCTCATACTTGAGTCATATTATTTGTGTTGGCATTTGATATGCCCATGCCAAAATTATGTGGTTGCACATTTGGGTCACAACAAGCACTGTTATGTAAGGGCCTGAGTACAGCACTGTGAATCCAGATCATCTCCAGATTTCTATTCTTATTATTTACAGCTATTACTCAAAGCTCTAGTCTAGTCAAAGCTGTGCAATCCTGACTTTGCCATTGACTAGCTCTGTATCCTTGTCACCATTTTTCTGCCCATTTCCTTTGCCATCGAAGGGTGAAAATAATATAAACTTTTACCCATAGCATCTTGTTGTTGTACACTATTAATTAATGCCTTTATAAGTGCTTCAAAGATGTAAACAGCCACATCCTGAGATTAAGTACCAGTACAGAATTCTTCCAGTGAAAGAAGTAGTTCCGTTTTGCTTGGATCTATTCAGTGAGAAGCTGATAACCAATCTGCAAGTAGTCTGCTTCCCTCAGTTTAATAGATGGTGGATTTCTTAATTTGTTTCCAGCCCATCAGGCATGACCAGTTTTAATATGAGTCTGTATCTGTAGTGATATACATGTAAGCAGGGTCTGAATGAGCTCTACCCTGACACCCAGCGATGAACTGGGGAGCAAGACGTCAGGGGCAGACCATACTTGCCCTAGACAGAGCTGCTTTGCCAAAGTGATCAATTTTGGCAGGTTTGGGGTTACAACCCACTCTGAATGCAGGGGTATCCTTATTGCATGAGTAAAGGGCAGCAGAACTTAGTACTGTATGCCTTGACTGAACCTCCCTTGCTAAGCAGGGAGTAGGGATGCCAAATCCCAGTAACGATGAGAGCGGATGGGGACTGGTGTTCCTACCCGGCGGTGTGCGCTCTGCCTAAAGAGTCCTAGGCTCCATTTGACCCTCCCCTCTCCAGTGTTTAAAGACAGAGCAGATTGGACTTGACTGAGAGGCCTTGTTTCTGTTCAGTGATTACTAGAGCTGAAACTACTGATGAGCAGGTCTAGGAGCTAAGCTTTGGACGTGGGGTGGGGACAGTGCTGCAGTGAAAGACAATGAAGAGGGAGCAGCACCGAGGTTCCCAGGTACCCAGTGAAATCACTGAGCGCAGGACTACGTTGGGGGACCCCAGACCACGGCAAGCCGCAGTGGCAGTGATAACAGTGGCAGAGATGAGGGTGGTAGAGGTGGCAGCAAGCGGCCAGCGATGGCAGAGATAACAGCGGCGGCAAGCTGTGGCAGAGATAGCAGCGGTAGTGAGCCAGCTGGAGAGGCAGCAGCAGCAGCTAGGGCATGGCTTGATGCCCTGCCCCCCCCATTCCCACCATGGGTGGTGGATAGACCCATGTGAACGCACCTCTGAACTCCGGGTCTTTGCTGACTAAGGTCAACCAACTGTGAGTGGGGAGCAGTGGAGGGAGAGGGGAAGGGCGTGTTGAAGGGACGATCATTCGTTGGGAGTTTCACACCACGTGATGGGAAACTGAGGCAAAGGACACCGCCCAAAGTACTGGGGGTGGGTGTTTGTTTATGGCTACATGCTTTTGAGCGGTGGTTGTGGTGTTTTCTCATATGAATGCTTGGTTCCCTTTCCTTTTTAATACAAGTTTTTCTTTTGTTATACACAGACTCAGTGCTTGCAACTGGGGAGGTATTGCCTCTTAGCGGTGCCCAGGGATGGTGTTTAGTTTTCTCTGGTTACTGAGTGCGGACTTAAGCCACTTCTGTTTTGTATTGTTCAGAGGAACCCCTAGATATTGAACCTTGTTGCTGCCAACTCCAGCTGGCAGAAAGGTTACATACATAATGAAGACGTCCTATATGAACATTAACACGAAGCTTATTTAAGCACTGAATCAAGTTATTATCTAATGCTAAGTATGCATGAAGTTCAGCCGGGCCAGAAGCATGTGCAGAGAAGCTGTGAGAGTTCTGATTTTCTACAAATTTGTTTATGCAGCGATGTGAAACTAACAGCTGCATGAGGATCTAATGTATGGAACACCCATCAAGCATTCAGCTTCTGCATATGTCAGGAAATGAGGCTTGACGAGTACATGAGAAGAAGCTTATTCGTACAGTACCATAGAGAGAGTTATGAATGTGAATATCTGGGAGATGGCTGTGTAATGCCAAAAATATACTCAGTGAAAGCTACATCTCCGTCAAAACCCTGGGCGGTAGCCCATCTTCCACTAGGGACCTGAGATATGTGCAAGTTTATACACAGTTTGTTGAAATTCATGCCCCTGAGGAAGGGCCTGTGTAAAGCTCTTCAAGGTGCAGAAGCATTGCAATTTCTATATGTGGCCAGCAGGGTGGATCAGCCATTCAGGGGGCCTCTTCTGCTGTCACGGTGGCAGTGCTCTCTCCTAGCTCCAAATAGGTGAGAGGGCTATGGGGGTGACCAAGGGAAGGGACAACAGCATCTACTCTCCTGTGGATCCATTGTAGCTGGAAAACATGCATAGGGGATGATCAGGAGCAGCAGCTGCTGGAGAAAGGACAACGGAGGGGCTGTGCTGTCATAGAGCCTTTCCTCCATCTCTGGACCTGCACCTCACACAGTCAATTCAGTGTGTGGGGGGGGGGAGGGGGGAGTAGGCAGAAATTTCACCATGGGGAGGGCATCCCTTTCACTTGGGATGGCCCGCTGGCAGGGAGCATGGCTGGAGCGACTGAGGGATGCACTGATTCACTGTATCCCTAGTGCAGTCCCCAATGGCAGGGCCCCTAAGGCGGGAAAGTTTTGGCAAGGAAACTAAGTGCAACTTAGCTGGAGTGTTCTTGTTGAGCCTGATGAATGTAACTTTCTAGTGGTGTGTGATTTCCTGTTGCACTTACCGGACCTCTTCCTACCAAACAGTCTAGCTGCTGAGAGAGTGACTTCCGGTTACTGTAAAGAGAATGGGGCTGTCTGTCTCTATATGCTGTTGATTTCTTTGTCACTGGATAGTCAATTTCCCCCATCCAGTAAGGATTTACACCTACAGGAGACAGAAGGCATGACACCGTATTTTTCATGAGCATTAGCTTCAAACACTTCTGCATCAAACACTTGACTCAATAAATTCCGTTTAGAAAGATTTTTCAAGTTGTAAATATAACTGTACCAGGCAGTGATGGGATTCCCTGAGCCACCATTAAGAACCAAACCTCACAAGCTTCAGTTGCACCCAGTGACTTCACACGATCAACTGCTGGGCACACTCAGCTAATAGAGAGAGTTCTGCATGGCAGACACACAGGGCCTTGTTCAAAGACTGCCTGCTGCACATACATTCCATTCACTTTTATGCACAAGCTTCTGCATCCATAACCCTCTCTCTCCATATCAGGGGCTCGTTACAAGGGAGCATCTTAATTGCATCACATGATGCACTGAGAGCAAAATCACATTACCCCGAAGTAAAGAAGACAGATACAGTTATCACAGAATCAAAGATGATACAGATGAAAAGACCTGTTAGCTGAGCCAATTCCTCCTTCTGCCAATGCAGGGTGAGACTATTATATGCATTTCCCCACTTTCCTTGAAAGACTATTCCACAACCTAACAGACTTCACTGTTCGGCAGACTTTTTTTAGTAGATACAGGTTTTCAAAAGACAGTAGGCTGGATGTGTATTTTTTTCCACAGCAAAACCCTGGGCGCAAGATTGTGGAAAATCTGCCCACTGGTGCACTGTGTCTACACGGCTCTGCTCCACAGAGGGACTTGCACCCAGCCTGTGCTACCACAGTGGTGCTGGCCAAGTTGTGGGGGGAGGGAGAGAAAGGAGGGGATGTGCTGACTCCGCATCTCCCCAGGGCAGCCTCTGCCAGTGTGGGATCCTATGAAGCCCTGACTGCAAATTCAAGCTCCATCCTTGGGAGAAGCAGCTGAGAAGGACAGCGGTGCAGACACTACCTACACTTCCCCAGGGGTGAGACCCTCTAGGACACAGCAACCCCAGCTGTCTTAGAAGGGGGTAATCAGGCCCAACCACCTAATGCTAGACTATGTGTCCACAAAGGGGTTCTGCTGGCATAAGCCATGAGGAGGAGATCAGGCAGCTTGTACCTGGATAACGGTGGCATTTCTATCTGTTACAGGCTTTCACAGTTTGAATCACTGGAGTGTGCTTCTGTTCATGTCACCTATGCCAAACAATCATAGGAGGCCAGAACCTGATCCAGCCTTTCTGGCTATAATAAACTGCTGCATCAATGACCACCCTCTGGCCTATGCCATGTCTAGTAGAAGGAATATGCAGTGCAGGGGGACTGGGCAGGTAATTCACCTGTTTAAAATTTTAACATGCTGACATACAGAGTATAGGATTGGGTTTTCTGGCTGTGCCCTGTTTCACTACTGCTACCCTTGCTGTATTGTTTCTATGCTTTCACCTATGCTGTGTACAGGCACATCTGGATTTTATTTTATTACAAGCTATTTCAGCTACTGCACATCCCCATAAAGTTTCTTTTCTGTCTGTTTATATCTATCTTTGCATTTCCAGTGTGCTCATTGCCATGGTATCTGGGCAAAAGTGAAACGTCTCCTAGAGACTCAGCTAAGTTGTTAGTTTTAACTATTTCACTCGAAAGGCCATGTTGATTACATTCAATGGAAAACAGACAATAGCATTGTGAATAATCATCTCCATCTGACAAATATTTTACCAACAAAGCACAAAGTAAACTGAAAGGGTTCATTATTTGGGGAACATGTATCACTAGTCTGTACATTTGATTAGAGAATAGATACTGTCCTCAGCCCATCTGAGTATCCCGGAACACTATTACTTTTGTTTCCAGGAATTACAACCAGAAAGGGAGAGAACATCATAATGTAGTTCATAAACTTTATGTCCAGATGTCTCATTTAATGCAAACATTTAACACAGCCTAACACTAAAACTACAGCACAGAAGTTAACACTGAGTTAAAGTGACATTTCCAACATAAAACTGATACATTTTAAAATGTCACTGCCCCTATTACTAACAACACTCGAGAGTATGGAAATATAAATAATTTTAAAGATCTAATATATTTCTCAGCATTTATGCTGCTTGTTTCCTTTTTGCATTTTCACTCATTCTCTCAAAGGGACCTTCAAAATTGAACCTACAAATCAAGCTCATGTACATCTTTGCACACAAACACAGTGGGTGAAATCCCAGTCCTACAGAAGTTAATGGGAGTTTTGGCATTATCTTCAGTGGAGCCAGGATTTCACTTGTGTACCAGCATACATCAAAACGTCAGATACACTGTGCGTATGTGTGTGTGCAAATAGCTACACAATGAAATAGGTGTGCCCATATTTGTGACTACAAATCCGGGAGGCACACTTGTAAATGTTACCCGTATTAAAAACTTGTTTATAGTCAATTGCAATACCTGCTTCTCAAGTATTGGTATATGTTGCCTTTGGGAATGATAACACTTAAGAGGAATGTTTAAATTAAAAATGTTTTTTTAAAATTACAGAAGTGTTTTTGTTAATGTTAATTTTAGTAAAAATCAACCAAAGCTTTCCCCCACAAAAAAATAGTCTGAACCAGTTCAGGGTACCTTTAAAATATGCAAAATGGTGTGCATATGTAAGTTGATACATAATTTTTATGTACAGGGATCATGACTGATAAGTATGCATGGATATCTGAATCCATTCTTTAATACTAGCTTGTCATGCAGCATGAGTCTTACAGAAGAAACTAGCTAAAACCCTCCAGAGTAAAGCTTGGCAAAAAAAAGCTGTTTCTTTCAACATCATGATATCGTAACCTGAGAAAGTTTCATGCATTTAAATTTCCCAAGAGAATATATTTCCTCTTAGAAACTTACTGGTTGAATTACTGCGAGTCCTTTGGCAGCTGGCTTTAGAGTGCAGAAAACAATTAGTTTGTATTTCCATTTTAACAGGCCTTTCATTACAGACACCTGTTGAGGATTCCTGAAAAGAGACCCAGAATATTTTAAATACAAATCTGACCTGCTATGTTTTTACTGAGAGTGCTAATCACTTCACCAAGTGCAACAACAAAAACATGGAAGTTAATCTCAATTTTTAAAAAAAATTCTCACAATTCAGTTTGCACAGACTTCAGCCTGGATTTTAACTTATACCCCAGAACTTGGGCAGGAAAGCAGTTTATCTGACATAAATGGAATGATAAGGGATGGTGATTCTAAATTATTTGTTTGATCGTATTTCTTTCAAAATATCAGAAGTAACTGTAACTTACCTGAGGACTAGTATGGAAATACATGCAGTTTAGAAGTTACATTCAGGATGCTAGGTAAAAATGAGTCTATCTCCCTCTTCTTCCCCCACCCGCAACAAACCTACAAGAATATTTTCATTTCTTGGTAACTCCAGATATGCTGCTCTAAATATCAGATGTGACTAGTGGTTTGATTTTAAAGGGGCCTGATTTTTGGAGGGTAGATGATTAGCACTTTCTGAGAATCGGTCCCTTTCAAGGAGTTCCAAGATAGGCACCCAAGATTACTTTGAAAACAGTGGCCACTGTGTTCAGCATTTATAAGCTTTCAATTAAACAAATTTGTCCAAAATAGCTTGGGAGTTCAATGGGAAAAGTAAATGATTACACCCAACTAGGAACCTCGACTCTAAGCATACTTTAAAAATAAGAAGTTTCGTCCATCTATGGATCTAGGGAATGCAATTTATTGCAATTAATAGGATTATTGAGCCTTATCAGTTCTAAAAGAATGATAAAAGGGCACTAAAATTGCATGGAAAAACCTCTCTCAGTTAAATCATTGGGGAAATAGCTATGACAAAATCCCATGTATGTGACAAACTATCACTTTGCATAAAAAGCCAAGCCAGTTTTACTCAAGGGAATCTTGCAGGGGCTGAGGAGGCCACAAAATGGTATAGGAGCAGGGTCTATATGTCATAAGATGTTGAGGGCCAACAACAAGATGTAACTTACTTCTTGAAGTCTAGTTTTAGTAGAGCTGTTTGGAAGTATCCTGTCACAGTGAGCCACTGAATGGTAACGCTCCTCTTCAGCAGCAAGTGGCACCATTGCCAAATCATAAAAAAATACATCCTCTTTCCGGCCTGCTTCCCCTAGTGAATTCTTTAGAATAAGAAGCACAAAGAAGAGTCTGAAGGGTGCGTTGTGAAACTGATTTTTATAGGTTTTGGCTAAGCAGCCGGTTCCAGAATCTCATTTCCAAAATGTTTTCTGTTCACTTTTAGTTTTATTTTTCAGCCAACATAATGTATGTTTTAAAGTGCACAGTGGGACCTAACCAGGCTGAAGCTGTTGGCTGCTACCACAGTATAAATGTTAAATATAGCCTGCCTTATAAAACATAAGTCCTCTTTGATTTTGAAAGGAAAAAGAAATAAACCCCTGGTTAGAGTCTAACAGACCTCACGGTGATAGACAATGTACAGTATGAAGATGCTAAAAAGAGGCACACTCTAGGCAGGACTGCAGACTTCAGTTCTCATTTCTCTAACTAAGCCTGTACTAGCTACATGAGTTTCCTGGGCTCTAGATAACTGAATGTTTTTTTCGTTAACGTTTAGGTCCCAATCCTGCAATGAACACCTGCACAAACACCATTGACGTCAAAGGGGCTCCATGCAGATGTAAGGCAGGGAAGCACCCCCCTGGAACTCACTGCAGGAGTGGTGCCTTAGGGCTTGTCTACACAGTGCTTCAGTCTGTACTAGCGTGGTATAATGCCTTTTTTAATGCCTTTACTATATGACAGATTATTGGGAGAGCAGCAATAACTAAATTAGGGAAATACAACCAGCACCACTCAGATGTGTGCTTGAGGGTAGGTGTAAACTGTGAGATCTGCATCCAAATGGTCTACCCACAAAAGATCAAAGGGCTTCCACTGGAAAAGGGCTTGTTTGTAATACTCCTGCCTCACTGTCCTGTTAATGCTACCTCGTGCTCTCTGATCCCGATGGCAAACCCTAGCACTCTGTAGCAGTGGGTCCCACAGCTATAGAGCCTTGGATCCAAACTTGGTGGGTCCTTGGCCCTTTCCCAGCCCAGGTCCTGGATTCATGGATCTTCCATTCATCCACCCCAGCTTTGGTCAGTCTGTACATAGAAAACACACAGTGGTGGGGTATGTGCTTATGAAAGGAGTGACTGTATAATCCCAGCTAGAATTTCTAAGGGCTGATGGCTCCCCATAGTCTCTGTTTGTCCTGGAAGAGCTACACTGAAGGTTAGCAGACTTAGACCACGTGAGGTTTGGGGGAGAAAAAACAAATGTTCCAGATATTCAGTGCACTGATTCCTCTTGCCTTTCAGGTAAACACTTTTGAAATGCCAAGGAGATGTGGAGTGGACCACAGCCCTCCTACTTACCTTGTTAGCAATCACCAAATTCACCAGTCCTGTTGCTGATTGAATGAGAGATTCAGCCTCTTTGTTGGTGAGCTCATTAAGTGATTGTCCATTTAGTGTTAACAGTTCATCCCCTGGGCTTAGACGACCATCCCTTTAAAACACACACACACAGTATTACAGATCCAAGAACAATACAGCATAATTGAGATTGTTCTTGGTGTCTCGCCCACAAAGGCACATGAAATCTCTCCTTTCCCCTGCCGACTTGAACACTCTCATGCAGGGGCTGGCTACAATCACAGATGGCTCCCTGCAAGCACTCCTTAGTGCACAAAACATCCCAAAGAGCTCCCTCTTCCCCCACCATTCTAAGCTGTGGAGAGGACTGTATACTGTGCTCTCTAAAGAGAACCCAGGGCCATAATGCCTTCCAGTACATCTGGTAGCATGGTGGCCTTTACCAAGGGCTATTAAAGAGGGGACACCATAAATCTTTTACAATGCACAAGTTAGCCTCTTTCTAATCAATGATTAGATAATGCATAGAGAGTACACTTATAAAGTTTGTGGACGATACCAAGCTGGGAGGGATTGCAAGGGCTTTGGAGGGTAGGATTAAAATTCAAAATGATCTGGACAAACTGGAGAAATGGTCTGAAGTAAATAAGATGAAATTCAATAAGGACAAATGCAAAGTACTCCATTTAGGAAGGAATAATCAATTGCATACATACAAAATGGAAAATGACTGCCTAGCAAGGAGTACTGCAGAAAGGGATCTGGGGGTCATAGTGGATTGCAAGCTAAATATGAGTGAAGAGTGTAACGCTGTTACAAAACAAGTGAATACTATGCTGTAATGTTTTAAGCAAGATACAAGAAGTAATTTCTCCACTCTACTCAGCACTGATAAGGCCTCAGCTGGAGTACTGTGTCCGGTTTCTAGGTGCCACATTTCAGGAAAAATGTGGCAAACTGGAAAAAATCCAAAGGATAGTAACAAGGATGATTAAAGGTATAGAAAACATGACCTACAAGGAAAGATTGAAAAAATTGGGTTTGTTTAGTCTGGAGAAGAGGAGGTGGGGGTTGGGCGGACGAGAACAGTTTTTAAGGACATAAAAGGTTGTTACTAGGAGACATTGTTCTTGTTAACCTCTGAGGATAGGACAAGAAGCAATGGATTTAAATTGCAGAAAGGTCAGTTTAGGTTGGACATTAGGAAAAACTTTCTAACAGTCAGGGTGGTTAAGCACTGGAACAAATTACCTAGGGAGGTTGTGGAATCTCTGTCATCAGAAATTTTAAGAAATGGTAGACAAACACCTGTCAGGGATGGTCGAGCTATTATGTAGTCCTGCCTTGAGTGCAGGGTATTGGACTAGATGATCTCTCGAGGTCCTGCACCTCTATGATTCTATAATCCTTATTTGCAATTAACATTGAGAAGAGTTAGAGCTGAGCATGGCTGCATGTTTTATTTCTAATATGTTTATCCATTTCTTCAGCTCAGTGCAATGTAAGATGTTTCCTGTGCATCACTGCGTTCCTTTGGATTTAAGATCTTAAAGTGCAGCTGGTGTCAGACGATGGGTCCTTCAAAAACCATCAAGTTAGTCCATAATAAAAATTATAAATGAAGTACCTGTGGGCAGCGCCCCCATTGATCACTTGGCTGACTGTGAACCCTTTCCCAAGAGAAGTGCAGTTGGGGGTTCTCGAGACTTGGATCCCCAGGCCATCATTTCCCGTGGCTATACAAAGCCTCCAGATGCAGCCATCCTGGTTCAGGAAGATGAAGACAAAAACTCTTTATTGCATCAAAGTAAATATGCAGAGAATATTTAAGTTATTTACAGTTTGATTTTTTAAAGCATCAATTTTCTTGTTCCTAGATCCAGATTATTTCTAAACACAAGAAAAGTAGAAGCTGAATGCAGCTCACTTCTGGGTAGATGCTGTTGTGTAAGACAAACATCTCAAACAATTCTTCTCCATGGGACTGCAATGACTTCTGATTACCATAGGAAAAGATTATAGTATGATGTGTTTTGCCATGAAGAGGCAAGAGAGCAGCTGACAGATTTTGACAATAGGGATGTGTGAGATTTTTTGACCATGCCAACTGGAAGGAAAGGGAGAGACAAAAATACTAAGTTAAGTATGCTGGGACACATTTATACTTGAAGTCCATGGAGTATTTTTCCCTCTGTTTTATTGATACAGTTAAGTGTTTTCTCCTTACTACACTACAAGTGATTAATGGTCCTGAAAGAAGTATCAGCCCACCCCAGGGGAACAAAAAGAGAAAGAGTGAGAGACTGAATTCCAGTAATACGTTAAGAATAATCAGCCCCTAGTGGCATTAAACTGCCATTTTTATTTTGTTAATTTGGCTTTATGCACTGCTGAGAAACTCATGTGAATACAAGGGCAAATTTTGCTTATAGAAGCATACATGAAATTCACTAGGAGTCACTCATGCTTCCAAAAACTAATGTGGGATCATAGGGTCTGGTGAGATTCTTGCACTAGGTTCATGGCCAAATACCTACAACCTGGTAAAGCCTGTGCAGTTGGCAGTGCCATGGGCTGGGACAGCTAAGGATAAAAGCAGTAGTGGCCGTATGGTCCGAGGAGGTGCCCGAACAATGTGTGTTTCATTTTATATTCCGAATTCAGGCTTGGATCTTGCAAACCTTTTATCACAAAAATACTTAGTCCCATGACTAGCCCCTTTGAAATGAATGGAAGTGCTCACATGAGCAGTGAGTGATTCTTCATACGTGTCAGGGCTTGCAGCACTGAGCGCTTACATTTGGAGGATTTTATTTTTTGACTCCTCAGGGCAAATTTTCAGCCAGTCTCAAGCTCCACTCTATTCAGAGACACCGCCCCCCATTGAAACCCACATGCGGTCATGCTCCGTTCCCCAGCTTGTGTACAGGACTTAGATTCCCATCCTGCAAAGAGAACTACTTGATTTCGAGTTGAGTTAGTGGAGCTCCATGCAGGTGGCCGCATGGTTTTCTTTGCAAGATCAGAGGCTTAGATTGTAAATTCTTTGGGGGCAGGGACTATCTCAATATATGTTGTCCATATACGCAATGGGGACACTATCCTGACTTGGATTTCGAGGCAGGTGCTACGGTTATTTAAATGTCAAATAATAATAATAATAAGAGGTGATTTGGATATTTTCCTGGGCCCAATCATTTGTATGCATTAAATTAGTGAGAATGCAAAACTGGAAGCAAGTTCTGTTGTGTGTCTCACAAAAACTAGAGAACAGCTATAATTTTTGTTTTAAATCCCTTTTTTACCATCAGGTTTGGTTAATTTTCAGTTTAGCTCTATCTGTCAAATACATTAGAAATTAATTTTTGTTGGAGGGAGGTGTAGCAATTCGTATGTGTTGTCCGCATTTGCAGTTTGGAGTCCCGGATATAGATCATTATATTAAAATCCAAGTTCTAGCAACATGACATAAAAGCTTTAAAAAATAAATATTAGACTGGCCAATGTTACAGCAGCCAATTTGTTTGGGCTTTGCTCTTTAATGTCTTTTATTTCCTGTCTCATTTATTATTTTATATGTAAAAATGCTCTGCTGGTACTTCCAGGAGCAGAGCAGATATTAGTTTTGCCCCTTTTTTTAATGTGTCCTGTTGGTTTTGTCCGGTGACTCATAGCTCCAGGCCTTGCAAACGTAGAGAACATGTTAAAATAAAGTTGGCAGGTTTGGTGGGTGGGCAGGTGGGTTCCTCCTAGGGCACCAGACCTAGTCATTACTGGAATGTATGTTTAATGCATGTCGGTTGCCAATGAATAAAAAAATCTTTCACTTATAGGCAGCTTTGCCATACAGAGCTTAATGAAGCTGGTGAAACATGTATTTCACATCTGTTCAAATTTTATTGACCCCAAGCATGCAAATAAAATGAAGGCCTTTCAATAGTGCACTGTTAGTAAGATTACATTTAAGCAAAAAATCTCAGGCTGAAAGAAAAATCTAAATCAAAGGAATATCGCAGGATTTTTTTGGAAACTTTTGTGTATAGATTCAGCTGATCTTTCATGCTTTTCATTTTGCAACCAATTTTCTTCATTCTTATCATACCAAAGGCCAAATCTCAGGATATTTTTATCTCTGCCATTTCAGAGATTTCCTTTTCCATCACTTTCTCATTAGACGTTTCTAGCTGAGAGTCCTGTCTTGAAACATCTCCTTCCAGATGCTGTTTTGAAATAAGCGTAACCAGGCCTTCGCTGGAAAACTGAAACACTTTCGTGCACTCTGAATGTAACTCACAATAGTTAGATTGTCTGAAATGAAATACATGGCTGCACATGGGTGGTTCAAGGAAGATCTGGTAATCACTTAACCAGGCATATGATGATAACCTGATTGACTCTGTTTAAAAAACAGTAATAACAATATAGCAGTGAGTGCTTAAGCTTCTATAGCCCGCTGAATACTAAAGAGCTGTGATTTCTGAGTCAATGACCGATTAAGAGAATAGAGCCTTTTTGAATTTTCTTCCAGAGAAATTGTATTATGTCAGTTTTGAAAAATAGGGCCAGAGGCCTCACTGGTGTAAATCAGCAGAGCTCCATTGATTTTGATATGTTCAGCTGAGGAACTGGTCCTTTAAAAACTTTTAGACAAAATTCCATTTATTTTCCTAGCATCTGTCTGGGAATTCCCTTTGAAATTAATAAAGGTACCAGCTGGTACCTGTGAAAAATCCATGGGATAGTGGAACTGTGCCATTGGAGGTAGCCACCCCCTCCTGCCCTCTCTGTTTTACCTTCTTTTCACCAGTTGCCCTCCTTCTCAGTAGTGAGATTATGAGATCAGTGGTACATGAATTAATCGGCTGATGCAACAGGTGGGGCTTGGGATTCAGGTTCCCACAAAACCCTGGCTATGGCTAGTTGATGGATAGAGAGATGGGTAAACAGATCACGCAGTATAAATAGATCTGTCTATTCATCAGCTATCCTTAGCCATGTTTTTTCTGGGAACCTGCCCTACCTGTTGCGTCACCCACTTACTACATGTCACCTCACTCAACAAGTTTAAGAGATAACCTGTGTCTGATCTCACAGTCCCATTTCTGGGAAGGGCAGAAGGGAGAGGACGGAAAGAGAGAGAGAGCACAAATGAAGAAAGTGAAGGAACAAATACAGCCTCCCTCCCAACCAAGCTTGTCCAGCTGTCATGCCATAACCCTGTTTCTGAGACATCACAGTCTTCTGCCATGGAAATCATCCCATCACAAAGAATGGGTCAAATCATCCTCTCCTGGAAAGTGGGAAATTAACAAAAAATATGCCTGGATGATGATGCAAAAATAGTGAGTTGTTTTTTTCTCTCAGGCATGAGAGATTGAGGGCCACATGGAAAAGGCCGGGGTCTGGTTCTGGAACCACACAGAGCCCTACGATCCACTGAAATCCTGACTCCAGTCTTTTGGCTGTTGGGCATTCACGCAGAAAACCTTCCCCTCAACATTGCCCGCTGTCCTGGATACCCCCTCTCCCTCAGTAGCCCTATTGCCATGGCTACTATTACAGTGATTGGGTGTTACATGCCACTGCCCAACATGGGTGATGGTGGCATGTGCAGAAGAAGCCACATATCATAATGTAGTGCTGCCAGAAGCAGTAATAAACTAGAAAGAGATTACTGCTTGAAATTGCTTGGGTGCTCAAAGGACCATTCCAGCTCGGGTGAATGTCCCTCGTCCCACCCATTCCTCACCATGACTGACTTTGTCTCTGATTTCTCAGTAGCCCTATCAGATATACCCTCCTTCCACAGCTTTTGCCTGAGTGTCAGGGCACCAAGTGTCATCAAGAGCAGAGAGGCTGTAAAGCAGATCTTCGTATTTACACACCAGTATCCTTACCATTTGGTGCACACACGGAAAGCCAGGAAGTTACTTTGAGCAGCACACGACAGGCGAACACATTCAGAAAGGAGCATTCTTTCCCAGTGACCATCCCACTCAGCGATGTTATAGACTACCAGCCTTTGGCTTGCCATTCCATTTTCTTTGTTGCTTTTTTAGCCAAGGTCATAGTAGTTTGAGTTGTCTGCACTTTTAAGTACTGGATGTGTTGAAAGATCACAGCACACCCAGTAGAACTTACTTAACAAAATCCTTAACATTTGTAACACATAGAAAGAGAATTCCAATGAGTGAGAGAGGTCAAAATAGCCCATATCACTAGCCTCCCAAAGCTGCATTTTCAGACAGCTACCGACCAGCACAATATTTAATGATCTTAGGATTCCCTTGTCTGACATCAGAGATTCACCAATGCTAGACTTTAAGGCCAGAAGGGCCCCTTGCGATTGTCTAGTCTGACTTCCTGCATAACACAGGCCATAGGATTTCTCATAGGACCCATCCGGATGAAGATCGAGGTGCCTTCCTCGCTTGGTGAATACTATTAAGAAAACTCTGAATACTATTCTTGCCATGAGAGTTGATCAAAAATAAAAAGATTATGTAGGCATCTAGAAGATTTGGAAAACATTTTCATTCCATGGCATTTCCAAATGGACCAATTTTCAGTTTCCAGACAACCTTTTGTATGGATGTATATTTTTATAGAGATATAGGGAAGTTTGTCTCAGACAATATCAAACTCACTTAGAACATAGCTTCATGCCAACTACAGAGTAATCAATGAGGGACCTTTGTTTCACCCCAGGCCCATCTACCCATTGGGAACATAGAATTGCATACACCCCAGTTTAATCGCTGAGTATACATTCTGAAATTATTAACGCTTTAGTTGCTGGGTTAAAATAATCCCCAAAATGCATACTGGGGACTAACCGTGCTTTGAATATTCCTCCTTGAAAGCAAAGGCAAATGGTTTAGAACCATAATGTAATCAGAACGTCAGAAGAACCTTTCCATGATGTTTTCCATTTGAATTTACATCAAAGTGTTTGTTTATTTTCATAAGCGGAATAAGTGCCCCATAGTGAGACCGTTACACAAATTACAGTTCCCGGGATTCATTTGAAACTCAGCCACCCGGTATCAGTTATCAGAATTGGCACAGTAGACTGAAAATGTTGTGACTTTGCCTAGAAATCAGTTATGAAGCAAACCTAATACACAACACTGTCTGCTACTTTATAATAATACACATATCAGCGTGGTGAAAACTGTATGTAACCACACACCTAAATGCTGTGTTTTCTGCACTATTGTTGCTTTAATGGTACAAATCACTAAGATGGAGCTGGGATAATCTGCAATGGCACAAGTCACTTGTTACACTAGCGCCTGCTGTCTGCACCAGAAGGTCCTGATTTGCATTGTGCTCAATTTCTGTTTGTTAAGTAAGATTCTCAAATGAAAACCATTTTAGAAGAGCAAAGTAGTAGTAGTATTCTCTGTAAGCTCTGAGGATAGGACAAGACGCAATGGGCTTAAATCGCAATAAGTGCACTTTAGGTTGGACATTAGGCAAAACTTCCTAACTGTCTGGGTGGTTAAGCACTGGAATAAATTGCCTAGGGAGGTTGTAGAATCTCCATCACTAGAGATTTTTAAGACCAAGTTAGACAAACACCTGTAAGGATGGTTTAGATAATACTTAGGACTGGTCTTCACTACAGAGAGATGGGTGCTGCTGCAATCGATACAGCAGGGATTGATTGGGTCAAGTGAACACCCTCTAAATCGACTGCAGACCACTCTCCGGTCAACCCTGATACTCCAGCTCTTCGAGAAGACTAAGGGAAGTTGACCGGAGAGCGTCTCCCGTCGATGCAGTGCAGTGAAGACACCGGGGTAAGTTGACCTAAGCTACGTCGACTCCAGTTACTTTATTCATGCAGCTGGAGTAGTGTAACTTAGATCAACTTACCCCAGTCATGAAGACAAGCCCTTAGTCCTGCCATGAGCACAGGGGACTGGACTAGATAACCTCTCAAGGTCCCTTTCAGTCCTATGATTCTATGATTATGATGCAAGTTACATACAATTGTCAGGGTCTTAGTAAGCTGTCAGTGTGGCCCTCGAGACCACAATAAACAAAATAAAACATGTCTTCCAGGGATAACAAGTGTTGCCTTAGTTTCCACACTTCCGCCTACTCACAACTGCTCTGTTTTGACAAATGACAAAGACCCTTGTAGTACTTTTATTATTCTTGTTATGGTCACTGGTTATCAAAATTATTTTTATGTAATATAAATGATAGCTGTAATCAGATCATGGCACTTCCTATTATACTTACTGTACTGTGTCGATACATAGAACTTGCCAAGTATTTGCGACAAGAGTATGTACCTGAAACTGGTTGCCTGAAATAAAGTGATGCTGGAAACACTGTGTAATTTAATCAAAGTGAGAACACTAGTGAATCATACACGAACAACAGTGTAAGGCTCAGACAGGAACATAAATTCTTCCACTGCGGGGCCTGGAAGGAACTGCTGTTTGAGAGTTCAGTGCTCTGGATTTTTGTGGAGGGTGTTCACACCTTCAGGGTCATGGGCACCAGGCACACGGCTGCAGGTAGTGTAAGGCAGAAAACTGATGGACTAACACAATAGTCTGGCACAGCTGTGTGCCCCAGTAATGTAACAGAAAAATGGATTCTGATTCCTTGAAATGAGAATGGGCCATGCATTGACCAGTGAATTTCTGCAGCTGATTATAGAGAGCAACAGAGAGCCTGACGCCTTGGGACCTGAAGAAAATCACTGACTCTCTTCTTCTGGATATTTGAGGATAGGGGTTTTAAGAGAGGGCCAAGTGCTCTCTAATGCATACTGCACTAAGGAGCAGGTTATGACAGACCAGTGCAACATAGAGGGGATGTATCAATCACCTCACTGCATATTGCAGAGCCTCAGCAAGATGACACAGACGGGAGAACAAGGTAGATGATGCCAGCATCTCTGCTCCCGTAGGAGGAAAAATGAAGACTTGATGGCATCACCATGAGTCCACACAGTATACAGAAGGTTAACAAGTGCCACCAGGGAACACTTACATTGCTAAAGATGAATTAATGTATAACTGTTCTCCAGCGGCAGCAGCTAACTTGACTACCATAAATTCAAGGCACCTGGATTCTCTGACTTGACTATCTTTGGTAAAATGGTGAGAAGTCAGATGCTGGGAAACCTGGTGGCAGTTATTGGAACTCAGGGTGCTTTGGGTTTGTGGATGGACAAGGTGCAACAGCTGACAAGCACATGAGAATGCACTGTGCAAGGAAGGTAGAGTGGAATCCTTTGGCTGGCAGAGGCCAGCAGCCTCCTTTCATTTGCAGAGTGAGCTCACCAGCCAAAATGTGGAATGTTTCCATGCTGGAGGAAGGGTGTGGTTTTGCAGAGCTCCATTGTGATTGGGCGTCTTTTGGGGCTGGCTCAATTTAAGTCATTTTTTTCTTTCCATTGGAATGCAGTAGAATATTCCCCGGGGGGGAATGGGGGGGCAGGGGGGCTCTGTTTTGAGACTGAAATGTGCACTATATTCTCCTGATTCCCTTTTTGTCAAGTTTGGGCTATGTGCTGTGATCATTAGAGAGAAGCTCAAGTGGCACAATGGAGATTTGGATTCAGAGTTTGAACACCATAAGCATTACTTGGTGTTTGGATATGAAGTTCTGATTTGAGCCCATTGCTAAAGAAGATATGCAAAAATGAATGGAAGGAATATTTAATACAAAGGAATCAGTTCCCTCATACAGGTCAATATTTGTATCGCTAAAATGCATATGATGTAATAGGCATTAGGATACCATGGAGGTGACCAGCTATAAACTACCTAGGTATATAATGTATATTTAGTTCCTGTCACCAAGAAGGTTCTCAAAGTGCTTTAGTCTTTACTAGCTGAGTGGACAGACTATGTACTGTGTATTAGCAGACACTTCACTTATGCCTGTAATGCAGCCACCTCTGGGATGAAACAATGTAGCTGCTTAACAGCACACAGCAACAATATACAACACCTTAGGACAGAAAGTGACAAAATATGCAGCATCCAACTGAAATTGTAGGGGGAATTTATTATAGGTATCCAGAATGTAATCAGTCAATTTGAAAAATGGCCAGAATGGTGGGATTACTACATTTCCTCTTGATAAAAGCAATGTCAGTTTTTTAACAACCAGAGGCACTTAGGGTCTCACTTTTATATCTGTTAAGAAGGTGACATCTCTAGCAACATAGAGTCTACATCCTTCAAATTCAGACAGATCATTTGCCTACTGGATCACCTGAGTTTCCCCTAGTACTAACCCAGCTGCACCTCACTTAGCTTATAAGCTCTGACAAGAGCACTGTTTAAAAAGGGTCTGTGCTGTAATGACCCCGCTTTCTATTATGGCCGCTGGTCTGCTGCATTCCAGTTAGAGTGCAGCTCCTGAATGCACTGAGCATGGCTTAACATTCCACTGACTTCAATGGCATGTCAGTCAGCAGAGTGCAGTGGAGAGACCCTGCAGCCCAAGATGGAGTGTAATACACTTTCTGTGCTATTTATGCCGAGTTGGACCGCTGCTGGCTCATGATCTCTGAGAATCATGGGGTGTCTTCTGTGCCCTGAGATTCATGAAACCATTGAAACATGAAATAAACAATAGTCAGTGAATTGCCTACCTGGATGAAGAACTTCCTTCTCATATTCTTGCAGCTTTCACTTCCATCATCTTTGGACTGGATCACGCTGGTGATCACAAGAGGATAAGGAGTGCTGTCATCCGGTTCTGAAGTGCATAGCACTTGTAGTCTAGGGCAACTGTCAATTTTCTCTTGATCCCAACTGGTAGAAATCTCAATGGGATCAGGGCATTTCTCATCTGGACTCGACCCATCATCAGTATCCTTGGTATTACAGAGTATAAGTGATCTTGAAATGGAGCGAAACTTTTTTGATTTCCTGCTCCCAACTCTGCTCTGTCGATCCACCTTCAGTGAGCTGGTGATGCTGCCCTTTTTCCTCTCATGTTCCCATTTGTGTGGCATGACAGTGCCAAAAACTTTCTCTAGTCCTCAGCAGCTAAATATCCTCCCAGAAGAGAAATATAAAAAGTGAGTTATAATTGGCCTCGTCCTATTTCCCCTCCCAGTAACCTACACTACTGAAAAGTTGTGATGAACAAATTGAGTCAACAGAGCCTTTCAGTCCACTAACAACCATGTGATGTCTTATGACTTGCAACATTTATTTCTGTGCAGTGCTGTATTAAATTCTCCTTCACCATTTCATTCTCTTCCTATGCTCTCCAAGCACAGAGGAGTGCTTTAAACAAATGTTTTTGAGGCTTCTGTTGTGTTGCTTCTTCCTGGTTTCTGCTGAATTTGCAGGATGAAATCCCAAATTGAAAAGAAGATACACAAAAGCACTATTCTATCCTTCAAACTCACATAGAAGGAGAGGCTCTGCTTGGAGCCTGATTTATGACAGCGTTGTAATTCAAATAGGATTAATCAAATTGTTGAGGTTAAATTCTCTGCCTGGCACATCTGATTTGTAAGTGGTTTAGCTAAAGTAGATCTTGGCCATGAATAAGGAAGGAATGCCAGGCTGGAGTGAAACACGTACCTTTGGACAGCTAAGCCCACTTAAAAGAATCTGTGTGTAATTGCAAAAAAGAGATCCATTGAAGCCATTTAGATGTGAATACCTGATTAAGGATTGAACCTCAGAAAAGAATACAACTCCAGCATATTAATGCAAAAATAACCCATTAAAGGAATTATTTTTCCACTGTATGTTTCTGCATACCAAATCAAAATAAAATAGAGCAGAAATGCCACGGAGTAGCAATGTGACATAAAAATTGGTACTTTATAAAATGAATATTAAGTAAAGGAATAAGCATATTAGAAAAATTAAGAAAAACTGGTCAATAAATTTTCAGCATAACCTTTTTCCATCATAAAATGCAAGTTAGTTGAAATTATTATGGTTTTCAGGAGCATATTGATTTTTGATGGGTGAAAGTTTAAATGAATCATTCTGACTTTCTCATTTCATTTTGATAATATTGAAACATTTTGTTTTAACTTTATCATCTCAAGTAATTTCATTTATACTTTTATAGTATATCAAAGTATTAATTTGAATCGTATATTTAAAATTATATGTTTATTGTTATATATCATTATGTTTGACGTTATCTAAATGAAATGTTTTGACCTTACTGAAACTAAATGATTTTACATTAGTGAAATAAAATGTTGCTGATCGTTAATCTTTTGGAATTTCCCATTTCACAGAAAATTTTGACTTTTCATTCCAATTCTGAATGTAAACAAATTTTGAAATGTTGGAATTTCCTACAGAACAGAAATTCTGTTTTCTGGCCAGCTCTAGTAATAAACTTACGCAATTATACAGGGTTGATTTCTCCTGTTTTTATCTTCCTTTTGATCTGTTTATTAAAATGCACAGGTCCAGGAAGGTTATGGAATGTAGTTTACATTAAATTGAAAAGCATATTTAAAATAAATCTTTTAAAGTCTGTAGCTTTGATCCATGGAATTTGCACAATATGTTTTAGACTGGGATTTATTTCTTTCTCTCTCTTTTAGTGACTCTAGTGCTGGTTAAAGTTGTAAAACTGGCTGGAACATCTATTTGGCTCCGAACAGGTCCACCCTGGCCAGGAAGGAAAGCTCTGAGAGGGTGGTTCAATCTCCATGTTCCATTCAGTCCTTAGTATCTCTGCGAGTGCTAGCAAAGGTGCCAGGTAATGCTAATTACGATGTAATGAGTTGAGGATTTTGTTGGACATTTTTAAAAATAATGAAATGTTCTTATTATGAATGTTTAATAGCACAAAGATCACGGACAGTGCAATAAAGCACAGAAAATGTATGCACAGGGAGATGATACTGTAGGAATGCTTCTCAGTGGGCTCAGCTTCACTGTTTACAAGCACAAATTGCACTTGAAAAAAGGTGCAAAATTTGCACCTATGTTTTTTGTGTCAGCAAATGAATTATGGGTGTAAGTCATAAGTTGCATGTTACAACTGAGATTTCTACCCACGGCTCTGCTGGTGATGCAAAAATGTGGGTGCAAATTTTGCACAGGCAAATTGCAGCTGCAAAAGGGAGACCAGCCACCTGAAAATGTAGGCTTGTAGATTTTACACCAAGCCAGCTCCACTGTATAATAGAACCCTACAAGACAGCCTCAGATCACATTCCTCTCCTCTACCCCTCAGACAAATACCCATAGAAACCAAACCAAACACTGAGGAAAAGAAGGAAAAATGAATAATGTGTAATAGAGAACCTGAGCAAAAGAGCTATATGCTGGGAAATATGTAGCTTCTAGAGGAGTACAAGATCCAGTCTGCATCAAAGTTTGTTTAATTTTGTAAAAGAAAAACAAACACTGCACATAGCCTTTTCATGAGAAGCAAAGAGGTTCCTTTATCCATCATTGAGAAGTATGCTAATACATATGGTGCCTTGAAGAGATTCAGGCATTTTGATAGGTGATACTCTTTTATAAGAGTTTAGGATAATTTATTTTCTATCATAGTAATAATAATATCCTTCTGCTTCACAGTGTCTTTCATCCAACAGGATCCCAGAATACTTCACAAATTACATACTAGCACTATGTGAGATTTTCCAAAGGAAGGTTCTTCCGTCAGAAAATGCCGATTCATTGAAATCAAAATGTTGTGTTGGAACGTGTCAATTTCAATGAAAATTTTTATGGAAATCTGCCAACTCTTCTGCCCACCTCCCAGCTCTTTGGCAGCTCTCCTGGTGTGCTGGCACAGAGACTGGGCTCCCTGGGCTTCCAAACTCTCCGGTTTCAGTTTTGAAGGAATCTTTCAACATCTAATCCTAATGTAGAGCTGTACCTCCCAGCTCTGTAATCATGCAATGCTTTACCTCCCCTAGTTTCCATTTATTGTTGAATGGAATCCTTCTCTATGAATAATCCAAGTACCTGTCTCCTCTTATTGCTCATAGTTTTGTCCAAAAGGATCAGCTGAGTGAAGTTAATAAGGGTCTGGTCAGTTTCAGGGCTGCTATTCTGAGGTGGACACTAATGAAACTGGCAAGAATCATGATCATTTCAGTTAGCAGCTTCTTGGGAAAACTAGAAGCCAGGCAGAGGGAGGTACTGGGGTTATTCATAGAGAAGGCTTCCCCAAGCTCTGAGATACCAAGGAGCATGGGGAGCTGGGCCTGGAAATCTTTGAAAAAAATCCATTTCTGTTCTTCCAATATGGATTTTTTTGCTGTGAAAAAATTCATAGATCTGGTTGTTGTTTTTTTAAAGCAAAAAAGCCCCAGGACAAGCTCTGACTCTTATAACACATGACAAAGGAAAAAAGGCCTTGATTTAGGAAAGCATGTAAGCATGTACACAAGTCCCAAACACATGCTTAAAGTTAAGTACATATGTAATTGTTTTGTTTTGTTTTTTAACGGGATGCTTTCCTGCCTAAAAATCCGGACAAACAGTAAAACGTGGAACTCAGTTAATCCACCTACGTCAGAATAAAAGAGGGTATTTAGGCATAGCTAGATAGACATGGGGAGGCATGATGGTTGAATGGATCAGTAACCTGTGTTCTGTTCTCAGCTCTGATGCTGACTTGCTGGATGACATTGGGCAAGTCACTTCACCTCTCTGTGCCTCTGTTTCCCAATCAGTAAAATGAGGCCAATGATACTCACCAGAATCCTCTATTTGTAAAGCACTTTGAGATACACGGATTTAAAGTGCAATGTACTATTGTTAGTCATAACTTTAACAGCCTAATCATATCCAAATAACAAGAAAATATGCACATTGATCTAATTAAGTATCACATCTGCAGTTTGTATTACACTTTTTACATGGAATAATTTGCATTAGTTAACGGTAAATGACACCCACCCATATTATTGTGTAACGTCTTTTGGGGGTTGTTTTAGTTTTGTTGGTTTTTGGTTAAATAAGACTCTTTCATTGCTGCCCCGGTGTAGAAATCAGTCCAGTTGCTACTTTTTGACATAACAAATCCCCATTAGGACCTCAGTATGTTAAGAAATTAATCTTGAAAAGCTCATGATAGAGGTTACATTTCCTGTATGCTTGAGGGTGTTTAGATGGAAGGAGGGACAGACCTTTTATAACAGATGAAAGACAGAAAGTGGGCTTGGATGAACAGTATGATTGATAGGGCTACAGGTATCTCAAATACTGCTCAAGTAAAGATGCAGTTAGTCCAAGTGCATCCCCATAACATCGGCATAGGAAGCAGTGTGTCTAACCTGCTCAGGAGTGCAAGTAAGATGGTACGCTCTAGTACGCAGTACCGGCATGAGATTTTTAGTGGGTACGGGGTACCGGAAAGAATTGGGGAGGATAGAACCCCACTCTGGAGGGGGGGTGGAATTGCACTCTGCTCATTAAAGGAGCAGAACACAGCTAGGAAAGGCATTTATTCTTTACTTGGATCTAACAGCACAATACATATGCCAACTAACTTAAACAAAGGCTTTGTTTAAGTTTGTTAGCATATATACTGTGCTGTTAAGTTGGTCAGGAGTCCTCAAGAGGGGAGGGGAGGGGAGGACAGAAGGTGTTCAAACAGTGTTTTTGATTCCTGATCCAGCCTCTGGATTATGAACATATACTGATAGGAGCATTCTAACCAAGGGATTGAGGACTTTAAAATAATCTGGAGCCTTCATATTTCCTTGATCCTTTGCAGATGGACTTATGAGTTGGATATGGTACAAAGACTGTTCTAGCCTCATTGATTGCTGATTTCTTCCTTGCAATGGACAAAGTTCAGATGTCTGCTGGCTTTCTCACATGAGTCAGCAGCCTTTGATACCTGTGGTATAAGCAACATAGCCCTTGCTTGATTGGTTTTGTTCTTTCCTCTCCAAATGTCAAAGCCTGTTCCCATTGAACTCAAAAGAAAAACTTCTTTTGATTTCAATGGGATCAGGATTTGGCCCCAAGAGATCAGAGAATGTGATTTTGATCAATTGCTTATCTGTCCAGAGACAGTTCTCATGCATGTTCTGCCAGGCTGGTTTTGATTGCCCTTCCTGTAGGTCATGCTGAGGAAAATAATCAAACAATTTGGGCTGCAGTTCTATGAAGATGCACATGGCACACACACCGTTCTATTCCTCTTTTCCATCAAACCCAGATGGCGCAGCATCTTTGTTTTCCTAGTGTCTGGTGGAGAGCAATACTTAGGCCTTGTCTACACTGCCAATTTAGAGCGCTGAAACTTTCTCGCTGAGGGGTGTGAACCCCCCCCCACCCCGAGTGACAGTGTGGACGCACTACAGCGCTTTCCATACTGGCCTTTCCGAGGGCTGGTTTAACTCAGAGCGCTCTACGGGCATGGCTACACTTGTAGATGTAGGGCACTTTGAGTTAAACCCACCTTTGTAGAGTGCAGTACGGAAAGCACTGCAATCTGTGCACACTGACAGCTACAAGCGTACTGGCGTGGCCTCATTAGTAACTCTTGCAATGGCCACAGAGAGCTGGGCATTGTGGTAGCTATCCCAGCATTCAAGTGGCTGCAATATGCTTTTCAAATGGGGGGTGGGGGGGTGGGCAGAGTGTGACAGGGAGTGTGTTGTGTATATGTGGGGGGAGAAAGAGTGGGTTTTTGGGAGCCTGAGAGCATATCAGCATGCTGTCTTGTAAGTTCAGACAGCAGCAGATCCCCTTTCCCCGCCTCTCAAGCAACATTCCACAGTAATGGTTGCTTTGTCCCAGAGCAGATAAGCAGCCAGCTGTCAGAAATGGAGCTTTGAAACGGCATCTCCGCATTCCTACAGCCAATTCCAAGCAATGACAAGAGTGGCCACTTGACTTAAGGGGATAATGGGACGTTTCTGGAGGCCAATCAGAGCGCAGTAATGCAACACCTTGTTCACACTGACGCTGGGGAGTTTCAGCCGAGACGGACCAAGCGTTATGCTTCTGGTGGAGATGGATTACCAGGAGTGCTCCAGCTGCAGAGTCCAGGGGCTCTAAGTGTCTTGCCAGTGTGGATGGGTCTGGAGTTAGGGCACCCAGGGCTGCTTTAATGTGCTCTAACTTGCAAGTGTAGCCAAGCCCTACATCTGCAAGTGTAGCCATGCCCTTAGTTTGGACATAAAGGAGGCACTGATAGTGTGTTAAGGGAAAGTGGGGTGATGGTCCTTCCTATCCTTCTTCTATTTAAGAAGTTTTCAATTTGAGGGTGCTGCTGGATCCTCAATGACACCTGAGAGTACAGGTGGCACCAGGGGTCCAAAGCATCATTTTACAACTGCATCTGTTTAACAGATGCAGTTGTAAAATTTTAGACAAGTAAGGGGAGTGTCAGAGGGGACGGGGAGTGCGTGGGTGTCCTGGGCTGGGGGCAGGGCAGAGAGGAGTCACATGGAGGGTCATGGAGGGAGGTCACGTGACCCCCCCTTGTGTCCCTCCCATGAGTGCAGTACCACCAAAAAATTATTTCTACTTGCACCACTGAACCTGCTGCATTTTTAGAATGAGACCACGGAATATGCATCACAACTTACCTCCAGATGTTCAAGGCCTTTCAGATGAGATTGGTTGCCCTTATAATGTGGAATCAGTGCTTCCAGGAACTCCTACGGTATATCAACAATAATAACATTAGGGATAGGTCTGAACTAAAAACTGAGATCTGAACAGCTCTGCACTAGGGGACAGTTCAGAGGCAGACAACACCTCTTGTTACAGGGTTTCAGTGTTTTACAAGTATTTACTAAACTTCCCCTCCCCCCAGGAAGTAGTTAATTAAACCGAGCCTTTCTACAACTGCGTAAACTGAGCAAGATTAATGGCCAAACTGTGGTGCACCAGAGTAGGGTCCACCATGAGTGAAGATGGAGTGGACAGCAGGAGCCCCTTCTCTGCTCCAGCACACCCATACAGCAAGCAGCCATGCCCCTGAGCACATGCCATACTAAATGCCCTGAAAGGGGCCTCTCTCTACGAAGCTGAAACTGGGGAGAAGTGTATAGTACACCTACTGAAAGGGGCAGGACATGTTGCATAAGCCCCACTCCCCCATCACTTCTTAAGGAGTTATGCCTTATGCAGAGATAACATTTCCCTTCTTCACTGCACGGACAGTACAACTGCAAGCCCCTCCATCCCCAGTGCTCCTTTGCGTCTCGAGACCAAATTGAACCCTACAAGACTTACCCAATATCACACAGCAAGTTAGCGGCTGAGCTGAGGATAAAACCCTGGAGTCCTGATGACTTCCAGTCCCTTGCTCTAAGCACTAGATCATGCCCCTACTCCCAGCTTTTACCAATGCAATGTTCTCTGTAGAGCTGCTGCATAAGTAATACAACAACGGTAGGAAGCACCAAAACACACACTCTATAAGCTCTCTAATACAAATGTCCAGAAAGCAGCAATGCAAGTGCCAGAAGATCCTTATGAATCATCGCCATCTTCCACCAAATTTAATTCAGTTTTTTGTGGGAAAGGCCAATTATTTCAAAGCCAGCTCCCAAAACCATTTATCTTTCCCCTGGTGCGCTTGCTGCTTGTCATATTCTCTGGCCATTCCGGTACCTCCAGCCCTCCTGATGGAAGCTGTCTGTGGTTTGTAACTCAAACCAAATGTTACTTCTTTTTTCAAGGGTTCCCCCCACACCCCTCAGCTTTGTGTTAAAAAGCTCTCTGTTTGTCTTCTGTAAACAATATGCATAATTTTTGAGTAGCATCCATTTGGTTCACATTTTTGGTTGGATATTAAACCAAGCATTTACAAACATAAATAATTTGGAGTCGTTCCCGGACTGAATGGGAATCCTCTGCTGTTAATGAAACAGTGGAAAAGTTAGATCTATTCTTTATTAGCAAGAACACGAAGGCTTTACGTTACTTAGTACTAACAGCATAAACTCTTGCATCACATTTTAAATCTCGATCCTGTGAGCTTTATCAGTCTTGTTACTCAGCTTTACCATAAACATTGAATAAGCACAGAAGTCTAGGGCTTCCAGCCAAGAAGGAGAGCTACCTTTTTGTTTTGGTAAAGAGCAAAGGCATTTTGGAGTACTGGATTTACTGTGCAAAGCCTGTAGTAATTATAAAATAAAAAAATAATAAAGAGAACTTACAACAGAGAGGCAGAAAAACCTGACTCCTGCAGAAGGCTGTTTTTCTTCATAGGCCTGGCAAAAAAACAGAGTGAATAATTGAAAACACACCCTCACTGTCACATGACTTAGTTTTAGTAATTTGGGTCAGTATATTGGAATGAGACTATTGTTTCCGAATTGACCAAAATGTCAGCAGAGATAGAAAAACAAAACCAATGAGATACACATCCAGGAAGACTGTTCCTGACTCTCTTGCAGCTGTTCAATGAAGACAGGCTTTCCAGGATTTTGTCATTCCCTCTACCCTTTATTTTGAATAGTCCCTGGATATATTGGGGCTTTGAGCATGTTACACCTCTTGAGGAGGAGTGGAACCAAGCTAATTGAATGCAGGATTTCCTGTTGCTGGCCAGCTCAGCCAACACACTTCTCGTAATTTTCAACAGTTATGTTACATGTTAAGTCAATAGGAATTTTATAGGCCACTTCCTTTCCAGAAGCAAAAATAACATGGGACCCTCCAAATATTGATTAACAGAAGCCACGGTGAGTCTAAGTCCCAATTCCCTCTCTTACTCCAAAGGGGATGTAAACTGAATGGTCCATATGACTAGTATGTTCCTTTTGCCTTCATGCTGGCTCAGATGCATTGGCCAGCGCTGGGGGAGAAGCCAAGTCCTTGCCCACCTAAGCCAGCTTTCCCTGTACATGCTGTCCCAATAAAAATACCCAATGGTTGCGAGAACTGATTTTTAAACAGTTATTGTTTATTTGATACAGATTTTAAATAGAAAAGCTTATTTAGAGGCCTCATTTTTCTTCTTGACCCTATAGAATGTACATAATATCAGATCCAGAAAAACTTAACCAGAAGCCTGAATTACCCTCTCACCCTTCAGTGTGGTCCCTCAAGCTCACACTGTCACTGCCCATGACTTATTCTGTGGATACCTACTGGAGAGGACTCCACTTAAGCTTAACACTTAAATGCCTTCACCAAAGAGAGGTGTGATTTGCGTTTAAAAAGTTACTGTGAAATGGAATCATGTTTATTGTCTGTCAATGACTTCTAGATCAAAGCTGCTCCATGTAGGTAGGAAAAAGGGTTTCTTTAACTTCCACCCTTGCTGGGTTCACACGGTGGAACATGAAAGTCAAGCTGAGTTCTTTCCTGTCTGTGCAACAGCCCCAGTAACCCTGGCCCAACTTTATAGGTGGTGCTAATTCATTGTTGAGGTGTTCATCATGAGAAGAAAAGCACCCAGCTTTGCTTTCATGTACCAGAGTAAGTTGGCAGGGCACCAATTAGCTAAAACATCTATTCACTTGTAAACAGAGCAAATATGATCTAGAGTCACTGAAGGTCAGCAAATATGGAATGCCACAATGCTGCTTTAAAGTCTCATTTTGGAGAAGACCCATGTTTTAAACTGTCTAGTGGACACCGGATATCAAATTTCTCTCCTGTAAAAAAGTAGAATTAGGGAACTTATCTTTCCTATTATTTAACTAAAAAAACATGATGCCCTATAATACCTAAATCCTTGCTGCGGCATGGGCAAAGTGTGTTTGAATAGAGGGATAGCAGCAGCAGTATTATAGATGTGAAAAATCAGTGAAGAAACTAACAAGTTACACACAGTTTCTCATGCATTTTTACAGTGGCGCACATGTGCTATTGGTAAGGGATGCAGAACTCATTCGTACAAAATCTGAACAGTCTCAAAGTTTTTCTCCAAACACAGACCAAACTGGAATCTTTTCTTCTCCAAAACATTAGCAATCGTTTTTTCCTTCCCTTTTCATTTTCACACACCAGTGCGCTTCCTGACCATAGGCCAAATTCTGAGGTCCCTAAGTCAATCGGAATTTTGCTTAGTTAAGAATGGCAGAATCTGGCCTACGGCCAGGCAGCAGAAACATAAATATCTTGAGCGAGGCTGCTGATCATGCTACTTCTTTCCATCCCTTTTTAATATCACGTTTGTTCAGTGCACAGTGGTGATCGGAAAAGTGAGCTGTTAGAAGGTACAAGGATAGAAAATAATGCCAGAGTTATAATGCCATTGTATATCTTCACGGTATTCCCTGATATTGAATCCTGTGCGTGGGTCTCGTTACACTATCTTTAAAAAGATTATAGTGGGAGAACGGCCCTGAAAATGATCAGAGACATGAATTCTGTCGGATGGGAAATCGTTCAGTATGGAGAAGGTATGAATAAGAAGTGACATGATAAGTAGTATAAAAATAATTAAGTGTATAAAAAGGCTGCTCATTAGATCCTATTTACCCTTTCCTGAAATACAAGAGAAATGGAATGAAAAGGCGACAAATTTAAAACCAATAAAAGGAAACAGATTTTTTTTATACAAAGCATAATTAATATGTGGAACTCATTGCTACAAGATGACGTCAATGCCAAGGGTGAAATTTTAGCCGCTTTGAAGTCAGTGGGGAGTTTGCCACTGATTTCAATGGGGCCAGGATAACACCCTATGAGTGTAGTGGACTTTTTTAATTAGCTGTTCATATGATCAGAACTAGCCAGTTACACTGATATAGAATATATAAGGTATAACAACCCCCTTGCCTTGGAACAAAAGCAAGCCTTGTCTGCTGGGATGGGAAGACATTCCCCCCTGGGCATGTTATTTCATATTTGTCTCATTATGGAGATTAGCCACCTTTCTGTGAAGAATCTGGCATGTGTTTCTTTCTCCCAAACAACTTTTAAATGACAAAGAGCAATTTCCTCTTCATTGCTATTGCTACAGGCCTGAATTAGTCACTTCTGCCTTGATTATTGCAGTCTTTTCTGCACTAGCTTCCCCATATCCCACTGCTGCCCCCTCGGTCCATCTAAAACGTAGCGATATAAAAATTGCCAGCCTGAATCAGACCAGTTCAATAGCCTGTTGCTGACCGTCACTAGCATCAGAACACGTAAGCTGCACTAAGCAATTCTGGGATCACATGCCTCCAAGAAGTTTCCTAGTCCCCCCTTAGTTAGGGGCTGGCTGAAATATGAGGGCATATATCCCTTCCAAAGCGCTTCTTTGTTGTTAACATTTATTATTGTGACGGGATACTCTTTTTATCAGAGGAAAGTGCAAAATCCCCATGGGTGAACAATTATTGTTTAGCCTGCCCATCAGGCAAATTCCTTCCTAATACCTGTCACTTGGTGGTTTGATTATGCAGTGAAGGATGAGGAGAGCTATCTCTTCCAAACACACAATGAATCCTGTGTACTGGAACTATAATTTGCCCTTTTTTTGAATCCTGCTAAGGTCTTGACGTCAATGAGATCCAGTGGCAATGAGTTCTACAAGGTAATAATGCATTGGGTAGAAATGTATTTCCCTGTAATAGTTTTAAAATCTCTGCCTTTCCAGCTCGTTCAGTTCTTGTATTGTCAAAAGTATTGTCCTCACCTCCAAGTCTTTGTGGAATTTTGCTTCCACTTATCTTTGTAATCACTTCACCATGTATCCCCACTTGCTCCTTTAACTTTCTCCTTTTGCCTCCTTCTCTTACTCTGAGCTTCACCCTTCAGATCATCTTGTATGGTTGGAGCACCCTCCTTCTTCCTCAGATCCTTAAAACCACCTCTTTTGTGAAACCTTACTACCTTTAGCCTTACCAATTGCATCCAGGCCCTCTTGTTATTGAACTGTTGCTCGGTGTTGACCACGTGTTGTCTTTGCCTGAGTTAGGTTGTAAGATCCTTAGAGTATGGATCTTGTCTTTCTGTGTGTTTGTGCAATGCACCATGTATACTTACGGTGCTGTATCTGATTGTTAGGTCTTTCGCTGGTGGCCAATGTCGCTTGTGTTTTAGATATGCTATCTACAATGCTGTTTTTATGGAGCATAACATTGTCACTGGAGAAGACAGTTGCTACCAAAAGAGCTCATCCCACACAGCTCATCCCTGCTGCCTCACCTCCAGGCCTGATTATGCAGCCCTGGGCGAATGGGTAAATCATTGTGTAGGCAAAATGCGCTGGTTTAAAAAAAATACCACACATTTGATGCACATGAACTACATGAATGATGCACTGGCTGTGCATGTGACTGAGAAATACTGCAGTGAGTGTTTGGAGAACACTGACTGTGTGGGATGTTGAGAACCATGGCATGTGGGGTATGGCAGGAATGTTATCCTTTTAACACAGTGACGGGTGTTTTTTAAAGGAATATTTGTATTTATTTATAGATCATGTGTAAGAGCGTGGAGGTGGAGTAAAGAATGCTTGCATGTAAGTATGGCTTAATGCTTGAAATCACGCAAAGTCATTCGTTTCATTTCGATTAATTGATTCCAAGTCCAGAAGGGACCATTGTGATCATCTGGTCTGGCCTCCTATATGACACAGTTCTAGTCACTAGTAAATAGTTGGTGCTGAATGTAGCGTCCAACTATTTTGCAAGTAATTGGCTAGTGTCATAGAGTATATATATTACTGCAACTCCAGAACAGTAATAATTTATGTGAGTTCTCCTGTTCGGGGATTTTTTGATTTTTTTTTTATGACTTTGCCTCTTTATTCCACATTTCCAGTCATATAATGTTGCTTTTTCATCTGACGTTGCTTTCCTTTTGATTTATGCACTCCTGAACGGCATACCAAAATAAAGGGCCCTTGAGGTGGAATGAAAGGGGGATTATCAATTGCCAACAAATGTGATTTATCAGGAAAAATTATAGTGTGAAAGAAAAATGAACTTTCTCTATCTGCAAAATCATATGAAAATGGTCTCAGTATTTTTTAAGGCTTCAGTATAAAAGTTGCATTTAGGACCAGCTATTATTACATTTTATTGTAGGTTCTGAGCTGGCTTCTGGCACCTTTACTGATATGGAGTTAGTCCCTACTCCTCAAGCAACCCCACTGGAATGTCTGGGAGTACTCAAGAACTGAAGAACTATTCCACATGAGTGAAGGTTCTGGAATCTGTCCTGCGCCAGAGCGCACTGATATCAATGGAAAGATTTCCATTGGCTTCAATGGGCTTGGATCAGACCCAAACACAAGTAGTACGTACTACTGTATTTTGACTGGAGGATTTTTTTAAAAAAAAATTAGCATTATCAATTATTTCCACCCTTTGGTGAAGAATTATGTAATCCCCTGCCCCTTAAGTGTCCGTGGCTAGGTAAGATGAATTTACTGTATCTGTGGGAGCAGTTGTTATTTCAGCTGCAAGGGCTTAGCAGCAGCCACCTTTTGAGTCTCTGTCATCCTGTGTGCTTGGCAAAGGTAAAGCTATTTAATTCAGCTTCTTCTTCTCTGCATTAAATGAGTTTTGAAACCCCTTCATGTTTACATTGCTTTCCTTTCTCTCCGACACCATGATAGCCATAAAGAGACTCAACTTGTACGATTTTTATTTATGGTGTCAAAGATTTCAGAGGCGGCTTTTCTTACCAGCTAACTTATTCAGTCCAGAGGCTCTAACGCCAACTGGTATCAGAATACATAACACATACATAACACACTTACATTATAGTTAACAATATTGGCTATCAGATAAACAACTGCATAATAAGGTGCAGAATATTGTGACACGGTTGCTTAGTGGTAGTACTGGCTACAGGGACTGGATTACAACAGCGCTCCTGAGATTCCATTGGCTTCTGATCTGCTCCTGGGTGCAATTGACTATGCTGATCTTTAAAGCCCTGCATACTTTGTCCTAGCCTTTGAGTGATTGGCTCTCTCCCATGTGCCACCATGACATTTGAGATCAGCTGATGCATTCGTGCTAGCAGTACTGAGATTTAAATATATCAAAGCTATTGGCAAGGAGTTCTGAGTTGGGGGTTCTTGACTTTGGGAATTGTTTTCCCCCTTGGTCCAACAGATCCTGAGCATAAATTTTGGGGCACAGTAGAAAGCCCATCATCAGCTTACACAGACTTGGAGAGTGGGAAGTGATATCATTATACTTCCTTTACTGCATGAGCCTACATGGTAAATATTTTACTAATTGTGTGTTGCTATGATGACAGCAGTTTAAACATTGAAAACTAAACAATAATGCTGTGTACTTCTACATCATCTTTCATCTGAGGATCAAAAACAAAGTAGGTGTGATAAATCCCTTTTAACAGAGAAGGCATAGAGAATTTAAGGCCACACTTTACTAAAGTGTCCTCTAATTTTGCATACCTAATTTTTGGATATCCACTTTGAGACACCTATGGTCTGAGTTAGGGAGCACCCATAAGTTCAGGGGAAGTCAAATGGAGCTATAGATGCTTGACATCTCTGAAAAATCAGGAGTTAGTAATGTTATCTTAAGCTGGACAGTCAAAACAGAGGCCAATTTTGACAAATTGGTACTAAGTGACAGCCCAAGATTACCAACCGTATTCTAAAAATATCTTCTTGTAAGGTGTAAATGGACATATAGTATCACTCCAAAAAGTAGAAAGCATATATACTGTAATATATGCGTGGGAAATGCAGCAGGAGGAAAAACATTGGTTCAGATCCTTTGCTAGAGGTGAGGGGGAAGGGAGAAACTGGTGTAAAGAGACCATGGTGTGCAGTGACAGTGCCCCAGTGTAAATAGAGCAGCTGCTCAAAGCTGTGTGGAGTGCTAACAGCCCCACAAGGCCAAAGCAGCAGCCAGGGATTGGTACAGCATAAGGGCATTCTGCCCCCCAGCTGTCTTTTCCAACAGTCATAACCTCTTCACTGGCAGCCAGGAGAGATACCAGAGGATCCTCTACATTGACTTTGTACCACCAGAGGGTTTCTTTTACACTGGGGTGATCCTCCTAGCACTGGCTATCCCAGCTCTGCAACCAGACTCCACTGGCAGTTCCACCAGGATATAGTTAATATACTATCCCGTACGCTTTTTCTCATAGTGTATGAAGCACTTACTAATAAGACTCATAATAAAAGGAACTATCAAGTGAACATTGTATTAATAACATTGGCAAGATTCCAAGTCTAGGGATTTTATTTATAGCATATGGCTAAACAAATATGTCTCTGATTTGAGGCTGAGATTCTGGACCAATTTACCGATTTCCTGCATCAGATAACATTGCACTCTGATTCAAGTAAATCGTACATTTGGACTTCTTGCTTGGAAGTATTCTCTGAGAATGTGATGGATAAGCACATTAAAGTTTAATTTTAAAAGGGGTTGCAAATATGTGGCTGTTTTAGACAGGATCAGATACTAGCTTTGTCCGGTTCTCACTGAGGCTAAAATATGCTTGTATTCTTCAGCAGTTTCTTTAAAGGAAAATAAAAATCTTTAAAAATGTAGACTAGACATAGTTGAAATGAAATAAGATTCAGAAATGATTCAGAAAAAGGCACTGGGTCTTAACAGAAGCTTAACAGAAAACCCCCTAACCTTTCCTCTAAATCCTGCTCACTAGGGTTAAGTACCAGTGAGAAAGATGATTTATAGATTTACAAACCCATTTACATAGTGGATGATATATTTTTTTGTTTTGTTTCTATTCTATTTCTCATAGTATTATAAGCTTGAAGAGGACTTGACAGCTAAGGAAAGCTTCCGTTGCGGGAAAGTCCCTACTTTTAAATACGCTTACCTGGGAAAATATTGTCCAGCAAGGTAAGAATATCCTATTTTGCAGTTACTGACTGGCTAAATACACATGTTCCTTTTTTATCATGAGACTACTAATCAAACAACAAGCAAAGATGAGAAGCTATATCACTCCAAATTCCCCCTATCGCTTTAAAATAAGATATTCATTACAGTGAACAGAAAAGCAAAAGCACAAAACTCATACAGGAAGAATTGCCCCTGGCTTTATGTTTTATCTATTTATTCTTCTCATTTAAATTGTCAAAGAAAAACACATTGAAAATGAAACATATTTGCATCTTCAAACAGCAGAATAAACACTACTGAGACCCAAACAGTTTGGGATAAATATATCACTTACCATTGTCAAATATCAAAAATATCTTCTTATTTAGGATCATTATTGTAACACCTTGGATATAAAATATGCAGCTGAGTCACTTCACAGTATGTTAAATACTTTAAAAAATAAAAAATACACTGTAAGTCCAGGGTGTTTGGATATTTGTAAGTCCTAAGCATGCAAAATGACTACTCAATATAACAATTTTTCCTCGGCAGAAAATGCCTTTGCTATTTGCCAGCAAATCTTTAATGCTTTAGACTGGGTATTTCCAACTACCGCCCTACTTGCTAGGCAGATGTGTATAAAGGAGATGTTATTTCACTGAATCAACCACTGAGATCGTAACCCTTTTCCTGTACCACAAACAGAAATGTAAAACCTCAATCTTTCCTTTGGACTTTAACTGACTTGTCTCTGTTGTAAGAAAGCAAATGCAACTATTCCAAGGTCTCCTATATGGAAAATGTGTTAACATGTTTTAGATCATCTTAGAGCTTCAGCTACTCACTCCAGCCACTCATTAGTTAACTGACCCTTGCTGTGTTTATGTAAGTGCAGGGTACAAATACAACACCTAGACTCATTGCCCAAAGTTGAAATGATTAATTTATTACTCTTTTTACAAAACACACATATAGAGAAAGAGAGACAGAGAGAGAACACATAGTTCTCTTTTACCCTGAGTGAAAACTCCTTTCATAAGGTCTGAAAGGGCTTCAGGAGGCTGTTCTTTGGGAAATAAAGTCTGTATAGTGGATAGCAGAGTTTGGCTCAAGGGGAAGCCGACATCAGCCTAAAGCAAACAAAGGGAGCTGAGACTTCCCTTTGTGTGAGAAGAGAGAAAAACTGATCATGATAAAAGAGGTGCAAATGTCATTTTTATCATGTCCCTACTGAGGGGGTTGTTTGTTTGTTTGAGACAATTGCAAATTCTCCTGTCATTTTAATGGTTACACAGTTGGTCAATTTTTATTCAGATGCGCTTTTGTGTGAAAAAAATAATTATTCCCCCCCAGATAGATAATACTTCCGGCTTTTCATCTTCAGAGCATTTCACAGTTATTAACTAATCAATCCCCATCATAACTCCCAAGGGAAAAGCAAGACAAAAAAACAAAGGGCCTTTATGCTCAGCCCTGAGTAAGGAGTGGTATATAGGACTGAGTCACAATTCCTGCCCTGCTCTCTTCTGGCTCTGGGGAGATGGGCCAGCAAGATATTTCACCCTCCTTGAGGGTGCAGCTTACTACCCTCTTTTGCCAGCTATGGCTCCACCCACAACATGCCCTCTTCCCACCCACTTGCTTGGAGGAGAATCAGGCATTGAGCCCTCCTTTCCTCCCCGTGTCCCAGACTCAATCCAGTTAATTCTAAAACAGCTGCACGGAGAGGGCCTTTTCTCTACCCTACTCCCCTATGTAGTCACGTTAAACAAGTCAAAATCTAGCCTTAAATGACTTAAGGCCACAGACAAATTCAGTGTGTCTGGACTAGAATTAAGTCATTCCTGGCTCTCAGTCCTATGCTCAAACCACTATTCCATATGCTTCTCTAGAGAAGGGAAATAATGCCATTTCACTGCATAACTTTAATTTTTCTTTTCCATTTTATTGGGTTTAGGATGTGTTAGTTCTGTGTCAAGGACACAGCCTGTCCGTGATCTGAAACAAGCCTGGAATACAGTAAACCTCCAGATCAACAAAATAAAGTTCACAAAAGAAACAGTTAAACATTCTGACTGGCTTCCCTCTGTCACAGAAAATGCTAAACACATATGTAAGTTATATAAAACTACGTTGATTCATATTTTCCCCTCACAGTTTCATAGCCTGGGGTGGCGAAAGGACCTTGTGACATCCTCCGGGCACTCCAGGGCTTGGTAATAAAAATAAAAATCCTTGGCAGAAAACAATGCTGTCTCAAACTACACCCACCCCAGTGCCGGACAGATGGATTTCCCAGTTTCCTCACTTATGCTCAGTCTAAACAACGTTAAATTTACAAATCTGACAGCTATTTATAGCAAACATATCTACTGCAGCAACCAAGGAGGTGGGTGGATATCGCTGGCTATAAGCCAAAGGACAATTTTTCAACCAGGCATGTGTGGTCATTGGCCTAGAAGCTGACTACGTGAATTAACACCTAATATTAACATAAGGCCCTGTACATAGACACAAACTGAAGCCCCAAGCTTTTCATTTTCCCCCAGGTAAAATGGTCTTTTCTTTCAGTTTTTCTAACTTACCATTAATAATATTTATTAATAATAATGACAATACGCTTCACTTTTCATCCATAGATCTCTAAGTGCCTCACACAGGTGAGTAAATACCATTATTCCTGTTTAAAAAATTGGTAACTAGAGGTATAAAGAGATTACAAGCCATATTTACAAAAGTACCTTAATGTTGAGTGCCTCAGATTTTGGCATCCTTTTAAAACCTGGCCCTTTATAGAAGTTTGTCCATGCCTTTAATAATTTTCATTGCCCTCTTCCAGGCCATTCCTATTTCTTTTCATAGATAATGTGACCAGAATTGAACTCATTTTTTTTTAAAAAAAGAACGAACTATTGATTTACTTTATGGTGTTCTACTATTTTCAGTATTCTTCTCTATCCAGTTTTTAAAACAGCCTAACATCTGATTTGCTTTTTTTGACCACTGCTGTGCACTGAGCAGAAGTTTCCATTAAACTGTCCACAGTAACGCCTAAGTCTTTTTCTTGAGTGGTTAATTTAGAAACCATCAGTGTACATAAGTAGTTCAAATCATTCATCTCAATATGCATTACCTCATGCTTACCTACACTGAATTTCAACTGCCATCTTGTTGCCCAGTCGTCCCTTTAAAACTTTTCTAGGTTTGCCTTTCCAAAACAATTTTCGATCATCTACAAATGTTGCTGTCTGACAGCTTCCCCTTCACTACCCACCCTCCCCCACCCCCCACACTTACAGGCGCACATTCCAGATAACTGGTGAACACATTAAATAACCCCAATCGTAGTACAGATCTTTGGGGCATCCCCTTATTAATACACTTCCATTTTTTAAATGACTGTATAGCCATACTCATTGTTTTCTAATTCTTAACCATTTTCTAATCTATAGTAGTAAGTTATCTCACCCTATGGTAACTTCATTTCCTAAACTGCCTCTTGTGAAGGACTTTATCAAAGGCTTTTAGAAAGTACAGATCAAAGAACCAGTAGGGAGAATTATTTTGCCACTAATCTGTTGACTCATTCAAGGAACTCCAGTAAACTGGAGAGGCACAACTTTCCTTTACACGTATAAGTAGAGGGATAGGTGTTTATTATAAGCAGGAGAATATTGCGTAGAAATAGGGAAGTGTCATTATCACTCTACAAGGCATTAGTTAGACCATACTGTATCCATTTCTGACGTTCACCCTTCAAAAAAGTTAAGAAATTGGAAAGGGTTCAGAAAAGAGCTATCAAAATTATCTGAGGTCTGGAAAACATGGCTTGCCATAAAGGATTAAAGAAACTCAGTCTATTTAGTTTATACAAGAGCTGGTTAAGAGGTAACTTGATCCCAGTCTGTAAGTACCTATATGGGGAGAAGATTTCTGATTGTAAAGGTCGCTTTAATTAGCAGAAAAATATAAAAGTTTCAATGGCTGGAGGCTGAATCGTGACAAATTCAGATTAGAAATATGGTCCAAATTTGTAACAATTAGGGTAATTAACCATTGGAACAACTTACCTAAGGATGTGGTGGATTCTCCATCGCTTGAACTCATGAAATCAAGACAAAATGACTTTAGAAAAAATATGCTTGAGCCTGAACAGGGCTTGTTGCAGGAATTCCTGCGTGAAATTCTATGGCCTATGTTATGCAAGAAGTCAGACTAGATGATCATAAATGGTCCATTTAGACCATAAAGTGCTATGAGCTGTGCTGGTTTCTCCCTATCGTATTGTATTCATGTAGGCATTTTATACCTACATCTTGAATTCCTGTTTCAACTCATTTGCTTCGTACTGAGGTGAGGTTCACTGATCTGTAATTCCCAGGTTCGCTTCTAGCACCTCTTTTAACGATAGGTGCCAGTGTTTCTCAGTGCCTCTGATGCAGCAGCTGATTTTAATGCTCAGGTTATGACAGTTTCAGTTTCCTCCCTGGCAGAGTGACTCCTGTCGTCCCCAAGAAACCACTCTATTCTACAGGGTTAAAACTCCTCAGATTTGGTAACAGCCTTTGGGTCAAACTATGACAAAATTGCCTCCTGAGCAGCCCTGCTCATACCTCTTTTAAAACTGACCCTGGGCCCCAAGCAGTACAAGAGATTCTCTGGCCCAGCTGTACAATAGTTATCTCAGGCTGATACTACTACGATTATTAGTTATTTAACATTTCTGCTGAGGTAGCGCTGAAAGGCCGCAACTAGACTGAACCCCGGTCACTTTACAAACATATTATAAATTATGATCTCAGCCCTAAAGAGCTTGTCTGGACATTTATTGCCTGGACTCTGTGCAATTTGCCACAGTACCTGTATGCGTGTGGTTTTATGGCAGATGATTCCACTGTATTGTTAAATGGTTAAAGCTCTTACAGCCATTTGAGTTGGAACATATTTCAGTTTGATTCTCTACTAAGAGGATTCACTTCCTTCAAAACCCGGCAGCTTTGGGATTGGAAGTGTGGGGGGAGATGCTGTTTTCCGTTGATACTCTGAGTTATTCGGACAATGGAACTGAGAAGCTGGTCAAATTGGGCAACGCTCTTAATCTTTTGCGGGGAACATAGAATCATAGAATCATAGAATATCAGGGTTGGAAGGGACCCCAGAAGGTCATCTAGTCCAACCCCCTGCTCAAAGCAGGACCAATTCCCAGTTAAATCATCCCAGCCAGGGCTTTGTCAAGCCTGACCTTAAAAACCTCTAAGGAAGGAGATTCTACCACCTCCCTAGGTAACGCATTCCAGGGTTTCACCACCCTCTTAGTGAAAAAGTTTTTCCTAATATCCAATCTAAACCTCCCCCTCTGCAACTTGAGACCATTACTCCTCGTTCTGTCATCCGCTACCATTGAGAACAGTCTAGAGCCATCCTCTTTGGAACCCCCTTTCAGGTAGTTGAAAGCAGCTATTAAATCCCCCCTCATTCTTCTCTTCTGCAGGCTAAACAATCCCAGCTCCCTCAGCCTCTCCTCATAACTCATGTGTTCCAGACCCCTAATCATTTTTGTTGCCCTTCGCTGGACTCTCTCCAATTTATCCACATCCTTCTTGAAGTGTGGGGCCCAAAACTGGACACAGTACTCCAGATGAGGCCTCACCAATGTCGAATAGAGGGGAACGATCACGTCCCTCGATCTGCTCGCTATGCCCCTACTTATACATCCCAAAATGCCATTGGCCTTCTTGGCAACAAGGGCACACTGCTGACTCATATCCAGCTTCTCGTCCACTGTCACCCCTAGGTCCTTTTCCGCAGAACTGCTGCCTAGCCATTCGGTCCCTAGTCTGTAGCTGTGCATTGGGTTCTTCCATCCTAAGTGCAGGACCCTGCACTTATCCTTATTGAACCTCATCAGATTTCTTTTGGCCCAATCCTCCAATTTGTCTAGGTCCTTCTGTATCCTATCCGTCCCCTCCAGCGTATCTACCACTCCTCCCAGTTTAGTATCATCCGCAAATTTGCTGAGAGTGCAATCCACACCATCCTCCAGATCATTTATGAAGATATTGAACAAAACCTGCCCCAGGACCGACCCTTGGGGCACTCCACTTGATACCGGCTGCCAACTAGACATGGAGCCATTGATCACTACCCGTTGAGCCCGACAATCTAGCCAGCTTTCTACCCACCTTATAGTGCATTCATCCAGCCCATACTTCCTTAACTTGCTGACAAGAATACTGTGGGAGACCGTGTCAAAAGCTTTGCTAAAGTCAAGAAACAATACATCCACTGCTTTCCCTTCATCCACAGAACCAGTAATCTCATCATAAAAGTCGATTAGATTAGTCAGGCATGACCTTCCCTTGGTGAATCCATGCTGGCTGTTCCTGATCACTTTCCTCTCATGCAAGTGCTTCAGGATTGATTCTTTGAGGACCTGCTCCATGATTTTTCCAGGGACTGAGGTGAGGCTGACTGGCCTGTAGTTCCCAGGATCCTCCTTCTTCCTTTTTTAAAGATTGGCACTACATTAGCCTTTTTCCAGTCATCCGGGACTTCCCCCGTTCGCCACGAGTTTTCAAAGATAATGGCCAATGGCTCTGCAATCACAGCCGCCAATTCCTTCAGCACTCTCGGATGAAACTCGTCCGGCCCCATGGACTTGTGCACGTCCAGCTTTTCTAAATAGTCCCGAACCACCTCTATCTCCACAGAGGGCTGGCCATCTCTTCCCCATTTTGCGATGCCCAGCGCAGCAGTCTGGGAGCTGACCTTGTTAGTGAAAACAGAGGCAAAAAAAGCATTGAGTATATTAGCTTTTTCCACATCCTCTGTCACTAGGTTGCCTCCCTCATTCAGTAAGGGGCCCACACTTTCCTTGGCTTTCTTCTTGTTGCCAACATACCTGAAGAAACCCTTCTTGTTACTCTTGACATCTCTGGTTAGCTGCAGCTCCAGGTGCGATTTGGCCCTCCTGATATCATTCCTACATGCCCGAGCAATATTTACCTGGCTGATTTACCTGGCTAAGGACTTGTTTTCTCTGCCCAGCTGAAGCCATTGATTGTCCTTTGTTAGGTGTGGGTCTGATTATCCTTTAGTTTGCAGGCATTACATAGTGTTGGGCATTAAATATGGAGGTAAACAAGATTTAATTTTTATTCAGTTACCTATGGTTTATCATACTGGGATTCTTTGGGATGGTAGGAGCTAGATGACTTCAGGCTATTATTAACTGTCTTGCTGCTCCCTTTTTATGCCTGAAACACAATTATTAAGGTGAACATTTTTATTTTGTTCAAGGAGATAAAGGAATTAAAACAAGAAGGCATCCTGGTCTGGTTTTGAAGGAGAATGGATTTGTATCTCATACATTGGTGAAATGATCATCATTCATTCCCACAGGGAAAGTTACCTTACCTTCATTAAGCTCTGATCATCAGTGTCATCTTTATGTCCATGTAGCTGATGGGACTGCAAGTTTAAGTTTTCTGAGCAGGTTTAATTTGTGCACCTACGTTCAAACATTTTGTGTTCACTCCTCCTTCAGAATGGCTCCTCCCCGCTTTTCATGACTCTGTCAAGTTTTGGACTCCTTCATCTCACCCAGCCAAACATCCTCTTGAATGTCAGGCAAAATAACCCCGGCTGATGAATACTCACTTAATGGAAGTGACACAGGAGTGTCACCATTAGTGAGTTACTCAGTTAATTTTTAAAAATTGCTCTCACCCAGCATGTAAGCGTGCTCTGTGTTTCATACAGCAGCTTTAAAAAATGTCTCTAGTCTCCTATGGTTGCAGATAACTTGTTATTGTTCATTATACCAATTCTGAATTAACATCTTTATTTACAGTATGAGCCTTGTGTTATTGCAGAAAATCCAAGTGTCATTGCAGGTTACATGGACTGAACAAAAAAAACCCTTCACTGCTAGTTGGCCTTATATAATGCTTAACTTCTGAAGCTAAACAGCTTACAGTAGTGTTGTGTAAGGGACCTAATGTTCAATATAAATCAACTTTTCCTGAATTCTTTTTGTGATGAATGAATGCTCTGTTCTGAAAAAATAATTGCCTACAGGGAAAGGTTCCATACATACCCTCTGCAGTGCAAACAGCTGGTCCCCAAATCCTTGTAAGCTAATTTCATAGAGAGCAGGAATTTGTGTTGGTGTTTCAGTATGTTATGTAAAGTCCAGTCCTCTGTAGAAGCCATTCACTAGTTCCAAAGCGTCTCACTGTTTAAAATCAGTAGCACTTCAGGACAAATTCCATAGCTGCCTAATCTGGTACCATCTGTTCACTTAGCACAGGGAAGAGGAAAATGCTTAACTGCAAACACTTTCAGAATGCTGCACAAGTTTCCCTGTAGCAGTGAGAACAAAAAACCATGTTCTGACAAAGGTCTAATTTATAATAGTTATTCAGCTGACAGCATGGAGCCCATTTAAAGATGTTAGCATGGATCTGAAAAAGGAGGAACACACGGACAAAAATAGAAAAGATCCAGAGAAGGGTGACATTTTTGTCACTATAAAAAATCAGCCTAAATCATCAAGGTTTACCTGATTTCAGGTCAAAACCACTTAACTGGCCACAAATTGGCCAGAAATTTGGCAGCCTTGGCCCACATTTCAGGTTTGATACACACCAGTGTGTCATTAGGAAGGTTTTGAACAGCTCTGTCTCATTGGCAGAAGAGTCTCATGAGCAACACAAATCTTTAGGGAGGGAAAGCAGGAATGCTATCCCAGCAGTAGCCCACCTAAACGCAAATGCCATTTAACAGTCACTTCTCTCTTAGGTGTGGATTATTAACAATAGTGATGCCCCCCTCCTAAGCATGTCCTGAGGAGACTTATCATACTGAATAGTTTAGAAGGAAAAAAAGAAGGCAATTCATATGCTGGTCCCAGTTCTGGGCTACTCCTCAGCTCCTTCATGATGCTCTGTTGAGCAGCTGGATCTCTCTCCACTGGCGAATACATCTGACATAAGGAGGATTCCCTCAATAGTGTAGGACTGACAGAACGACCCTATGCTCCCCGCTTGCAGACCATGGAGCAGGAGCGTGCTAGGGGAAGAAGCAGACCCTGGAGCATATCGGTACTGGGGAAGGAGAGGCTGAAGCTAGAGTGCCCTGTGCTTGGACTATTCTTCACTGCCATATATTCCTTTGGGGACAGTTACAGCCTGGGCATAAATTAGAGTAGCCCCAGGGCTGCTCAAGCTGACATTGGGAGCCTAAATTAGCCCATGGCAGTGTCAAATCTAGAAAGTGTAATGATGGCCTAAAGCCACATTTCTGCACCCCCCCCCACCCCCCACCCCCGGCCATCCTCCTACAGGCACACCAGACTTAAGCACAGTCTAGAATCAGGATCTCTCTCTCTCTCTCTCTGACACACTGACTCCTAAGGTTTCCAAAAGGAGATTTATTAGTGTTTTCAAACGAGAGAAGGGTATTACACTCAAGGGAGGGAGAGAGAGTCTTGCACACATGCACCCACACACATGTCTAAAGCCCAGGTTTTTGTTGTGTCAGTGTTAAAGTACCTACTCTCCCAAACTATCCACAAGTCCCAAAATATGCTTGCTTTCTTGTGGTCAATTTCACTCACTACTTGCAAGGCTACAGTACATCTTGGGTGTTCTGGCCAAGGCTGACACTGCCAAAATTGTCAGCAAAAAGACAGGAAGAGACAGAAAAACTTGAACTGGAATACAAGAGTTTTTAATCTTTCACCCACTACTGAAAGCTGTGGCTGCAAGACGAGGAAGACCTAGACAACCCAACCAGGAGAGGTAGCAAGAAACCAGGAAGAAAGGATAGAGAATGCTGTCTGCTGTGGATTTCACGAATTGTCATGTTTAAGTCTTTTAGAGATCCTATAATAATAACTTACATGCTGAATATTGTTCTAAAAGTTTAAAGGCTTGGCAACTGTTGCCAAGAAAACAAAAGCCACTGAAGTCTTGATGCACCTCATTTCTTAGCTACTTTGATGTTGCCTCTATTGTGTTGGAGGGCTCTATAAGAACTATGGGTGAAATTTTCAAAAACACTGAAGTGTCATTTTCAAAAGCACTCAGGAGCCTAACCTTCATTGAAAGTCAGGCTTTGTCTACACTGGCAACTGAACGACAAAACTTTTGTCTTTCAGAGGTGTTAAAAAAACAACACCCCCCCCCCAAAAAAAAAACCCCAACGTTTTGCCAACGACAAACGCCAATTCGAACAGTGCTTTGTCGGCAGGAGCGCTCTCCTGTTGACAAAGCAAATGCTTCTTGTTGGGGATGGAAGTGTGGGCTCTCACCTGCCGACAAACAGTGGCTACACCATGTGCGTTTTAGCGGCACGGCTGTAGCGACACAGCTGTGTCACTAAAAGCTGCATAGTGTAGACATACCTCACACGCTTAGGTTCCTAAGACATTTTGAAAATGGGACTTATGTTCCTAAGTTTCTTAGAAATTTCTGAAAATTGTACCTATGACTATACACATATATAACCATATGTGACTCTTATTCCCTTTGGTGGCATTGTCACACCCACAGGGACACCCATGGGGTTTTTAGCCTAGCAATTCCCATTAATGTCAGTGGAACCTGTGTAGCCAAATCTCAGTACATCACACTGAGAATTTACCAGCTGGTAGGGCTTTATGTCAGGCTTTGTCTACACTGGAACAGCAAGGCACCGGGGTTGGACGGCATTCATCCTGAGATGCTTAAAAATGGAGGCGAAGAATCAGCCATCTGTTCACTGTGCAACAAAATATAGACAGAGGAGAAAGTGCCGGAAGAATGGACCTTCGGTATCAATCAAGTTACCAAAGAAAGGGGATCTAAACAATTGTTCAAATTGGAGGGGAGCAACACTTCTATCTGTCAGAGGAAAAGTATTAGCAGCAGTCCTCCTGAACAGAATGAAAGGAAAGATGGATACCAACCTATGTGAACAACAATCTGGATTTAGTGATATATATGGCCTAAAATGGAACAATTCAAGGCTATTTGACTAGACATTGCTGACAACATCGCTCTTATCAGTGAAGGTGCCAACGGACTATAAAAATGCACAAACCAAGTAAAAGAAGTAATGGAGAAGATAGATTTGAGATACAAAGCTAAGAAATGTAAAGTCATGTTAATGGGGACTACAGGGACAGAAATCAAAACTGAAGAAGAGAAACTGTAGAAGGTGGACACTCTTACATATCTTGGAAGTACCATCAGCCAAGATGGTACTAATTCTGAGGAAAGAAGAAGAATCGGGAAGGCAAACGCTGCATTTGTAAGATTCATAAACATCTGACAACTCAAAAACATCTCCCTCAAGACAAAACTGAACGTGTAGAAAGCAATTGTTATCACCATCACAACATATAGCAGTGAGACATGGCAACTTACCAAGAAAGATACGCAAAAGCTGGATGCATTTCATCACATATGTCTGAGAAGAATATTGGGAATAACATGTAGAGATAGGAAGACGAATGAAGAAGTCAGAAAAATGACTGGACACGGCACCCTCTCTCAAATAATGTACAAAAGAAGACCTATCAATCATAGAACATCAGGGTTGGAAGGGATCTCAAGAGGTCATCTAGTCCAACCCCCTGCTCAAAGCAGGACCAATCCCCAACTAAATCATCCCAGCCAGGGCTTTGTCAAGCCTGACCGTAAAAACTTGTAAGGAAGGAGATTCCACCACCTCCCTAGGTAACCCATTCCAGTGCTTCACCACCCTTCTAGTGAAAAAGTTTTTCCTAATATCCAACCTAAACCTCCCCCGCTGCAACTTGAGACCATTACCATTACAACTTGAGACCATTACCATTACCATTCTGTCATCTGGTACCACTGAGAACAGTCTAGAGCCATCCTCTTTGGAATCATCTTTCAGGTAGTTGAAAGCAGCTATCAAATCCCTCCTTACTCTTCTCTTCTGCAGACTAAATAATCCCAGTTCCCTCAGCCTCTCCTCGTAAATCATGTGTTCCAGCCCCCTAATCATTTTTGTTGCCCTCCACTGGACTCTTTCCAATTTTTCCACATCCTTCTTGTAGTGTGGGGCCCAAAACTGGACACAGTACTCCAGATGAGGCCTCACCAATGCCGAATAGAGGGGAATGATCATGTCCCTCGATCTGCTGGAAATGCTCCTACTTATACAGCCCAAAATGCCGTTAGCCTTCTTGGCAACAAGGGCACGCTGTTGATTCATATCCAGCTTCTCGTCACCTGTAACCCCTAAGTCCTTTTCTGCAGAACTGCTGCCTAGCCATTCGGTCCCTAGTCTGTAGCAGTGCATGGGATTCTTCAGTCCTAAGTTTGTTGAACCTCATCAGATTTCTTTTGGCCCAATCCTCTAATTTGTTTATGTCCCTCTGTATCCTATCCCTACCCTCCAGCGAATCTACCTCTCCTCCCAGTTTAGTGTCATCTGCAAACTTGCTGAGGGTGCAATCCACACCATCCTCCAGATCATTAATGAAGATATTGAACAAAACCGGCCCCAGGACCGACCCCTGGGGCACTCCACTTGATACCGGCTGCCAACCAGACATGGAGCCATTGATCACTACCCGTTGAGCCCGACAATCTAGCCAGCTTTCTATCCATCTTATAGTCCATTCATCCAGCCCATACTACTTTAACTTGCTGGCAAGAATACTGTTGGAGACCATTTCAAAAGCTTTGCTAAAGTCAAGGAACAACACGTCCACTGCTTTCCCTTCATCCACAGAGCCAGTTATCTCATCATAGAAGGCAATTAGATTAGTCAGGCATGACTTGCCCTTTGTGAATCCATGCTGACTGTTCCTGATCACTTTCCTCTCCTCTAAGTGCTTCAGAATTGATTCCTTGAGGACCTGCTCCATGATTTTTCCAGGGACTGAGGTGAGGCTGACTGGCCTGTAGTTCCCCGCCATCAGTTTTGAAAGATAATGGCCAATGGCTCTGCAATCACATCCGCCAACTCATTTAGCACCCTCGGATGCAGGGCATCCAGCCCCATGGACTTGTGCTCCTCCAGCTTTTCTAAATAGTCCTGAACCACTTCTTTCTCCACAGAGGGCTGGTCATCTCCTCCCCTTACTGTGCTATCTGACCTCAGTGGCTGGGACATGTGCTGAGAATGGAAAAAGAACGCTTACCAAATACCGCCCTTGAATGGAAGCCAGAAAACGCAAGAAAAAAGAAAGGAAGACTGCGACTAACATGGAAATGAACAGTTCTGAACAACATCAAGCACCTCAAAATGAAATGGGAAGATATAGAGAGAAGGGCAGTTGACAGGCAAGGATGGCAAATGTGGGTAGCCCAATGTGCAGCAAAGCATGGGATGGACTAAGGTAAGTGTTTTATGTGTAGCTTTATTTATTTATTTATATGTGATCACTTATAATAATTAATATTTATTATAAATTTCTGTATCTAACAACTGTGATTGTCTCTCGCCTGACATGTCCTATTACCAGTTTTGCCAACTTTCTACTCGCACAAAACTGAACACCCTTGCCCTGTCCCTTCTCTGAGGCCCCGCCCCCACTCACCTAATTCTCCCCCTCCCTCTGTCGCTTGCTCTCCCCACTCTCACTCACTCGCTCATTTTCACCGGGCTGGCTCAGGGGGTTGGGGTGTGGGAGGGGGTGAGAGCTCCAGCTGGGGGTGTGAGCTCTGGGGTGGGGCTGGGGATGAGGGGTTGGGGTGTAGGAGGGTGCTCTGGGCTGGGACTGAGAGGGTCTGAGGGTAGGAGGGAGATTAGGGCAAGAGCAGGGGTGTGGGAGGGGGTCAGGGGTGCAAGCTCCGGGTGGCGCTTACCTCAAGCAGTTCCCGGAAGCAGCGGCATGTACCCCCACCAGCTCCTATGTGGAGGTGTGCAGGTGGCTCTGCATGCTGCCCTGTCCACAGGCATTGTCCCCGCAGCTCCCATTGGCCGTGGTTCCTGGCCAATGGGAGCTGCAGAGCTGACGCTTGGGATGGGGGCAGCATGCAGAGCCTTCTGGCTGCTCCTATGCATAGGAGGAGAGTGGGGATATGCTGCTGCTTTAGGGAGCCGCATGGAGCCACAGCAGGCAAGGAACCTGCCTTAGACCTGCTATGCCGCCGACCGGACTTTTAATGGCTGGTCAGCAGAGTCCCTTTTTGACTGCGTGTTCCAGTCAAAAACCAGACACCTGGCAACCCTAGCCTTTAAGCTATTGTTTACTGAGCACTGTGGGTGTATTTGTTCAAACTCAGAGGAAAATATGGTCTCAAAGCTGAATCCAAGCCAGCATGGGGCAATGAAGAGGAGGATGTAGATGGCTGCTGTAAGCTGCTCCCAGACCTTACAGCTGAAACTGGACAATACCACTGAGAACCATATACCCTACATGACCTATAACTGGATGGTCTGCTGAGCTTTGCTTTGATATACCCTATGCAGCAGTGCTTAATAGATGTCAGAGACCAGGGATTCTGAGATGCATATGTAAACAAATAGCAGAAATGCCCGTGCATAAATTATCCTTCAACAGAAAATCCCAGTGATGGTTGCATCAGACTCTTTTCATGTTCATGCCTATAACCTAGTACTTACTTTTATGAGCCCTCTGTTGGCAACAAAATTTAGAAACTTAGAGAGAAGAGTTGTGAATTGTTGACAGATGTTTTCTAATACTGAGAACTCTGTTCTTGTGCACAGAAGAAGGAGGCGGTCTTGTGTGCTACCATAAGGTAAAAAAGCACAAGTAACTCAAATGCACTATTGACATGTGCATTTCCTAGTTGCAGTAGAACCTCAGAGTGACGAACATCAGAGACATGAACCAACCAGTCAACCACACACCTCATTTGGAACAGGAAGTACGCAATCAGGCAGCAGAGACCAAAAAAAGAAGAAAAACAAAAAAGCAAATACTGTACAGTACGGTGTTATGTAAACTACTAAAAAAATAAAGGGAAAGTTTTAACAAAAGACTTGACAAGGTCAGGAAACTGTTTCTGTGCTTGTTTCATTTAAATTAAGTTGATTAAAAACATCATTTTTCTTCTGCAGAGCTTTATTAAGTCAATGTTCAGTTGTAAACTTTTGAACGAATGTCCATAATGCTTTGTTCAGAGTTACGAACATTTCAGCGTTACGAACAACCTCCATTCCCGAGGTGTTCATAACTCTGAGGCTCTACTGTAAATAATGTTCAGGTGTCAAGTATCTTGGATATCATGTATTTAGCATTCCTACTATGGCTCCTCACAGCCATGCTGGATATTACACTTCCAACAGGGCAGCAGGTATTCCAGTTTCTCCTCCTTGCTGCTAGGAGATGTGGTGGCAGAAGCAAGCTTCTGCTCTTTACTCTCAAAGCTGGATCCAAGCCAGCATGGCACAATGAAGAGGAGGAGGTAGATGGCTGCTGCAAGCTGCTCCCAGTGCTCTGCTGGTAAGGCAGGTAAGGGGACAGAAGGTGGACCCTACCAAATTTTCCAGTATAGTGCTTGGATATTTTCCACCACTATTGTGTGGAAGATTCATAGGGTGACACTATTTTAAAATTCCTTACACCAGTTACTGATCCTTCTGTTAGTCTCCTCCTCTGAGCCACTAGCTTGGCCAGAACCACTACATCATGTCCATCACTCTAAGGAAAGGTAGCCTCTAGAGAGCCTGGTGGGATTGAGTTAGGGACCCAGAGACTAGCAGTAAATGCACTAAGAACACTTTATAATCATTGAAAACGTATAAAGTTTGGACCAGGAGGCCAGGTGGAGGAGACATGATGTGAAGGGAGATGTGGGTTAGGAAGGCAAAGGGAGAGAATAGAAAGACAAAAAGTGAAAAGACAGATGGAAATAGAAAAAGCCTTGTTTGGATTTCCAGCTTGCTGTGGTAGCTTGTACCTCTGCAGTTAGCTAGGAGGATAAGGCCTTTCTCTGCTGCTGCAGAGCTTGAAATCTTTCATAACAACAATAATATCTAGCCCTCCTACAGTGCTTTTCATCAGTAGCTCTCAAACCACTTTACAAAGGAAGTAAGCATCACTGTCTCCATTTTACGGGTGGGGAAGCTGAGGCATATAGGTGAAGTGACTTGTCCTAGGTTACCTAGCAGGTCAGTGGTCAAGTCTGGAACAGAACCAAGATTTCAAGCCCCATTCCAGTGCTTTACCCACTAGACTATGGTGATCCGCTGGTTTAGTGACTCGTATCACTCCTCGGCCCTGAACTGCATTGGCCTCACATCTACATCAAGTTTCAGAGTAACAGCCGTGTTAGTCTGTATTCGCAAAAAGAAAAGGAGTACTTGTAGCACCTTAGAGACTAACCAATTTATTTGAGCATGAGCTTTCGTGAGCTACAGCTCACTTCATCAGATGTATACCGTGGAAACTGCAGCAGACTTTATATACACACAGAGATCATGAAACAATACCTCCTCCCACCCCACTGTCCTGCTGGTAATAGCTTATCTAAAGTGATCATCAGGTGGGCCATTTCCAGCACAAATCCAGGTTTTCTCACCCTCCACCCCCACACACAAATTCACTCTCCTGCTGGTGCTAGCCCATCCAAAGTGACAACTCTTTACATAATCAAGTTGGGCTATTTCCTGCATAAATCCAGGTTTTCTCACATCCCCCCCACCCCCATACACACACAAACTCACTCTCCTGCTGGTAATAGCTCATCTAAACTGACCACTCTCCAAGTTTAAATCCAAGTTAAACCAGAACATCTGGGGGGGGGGAGGGTAGGAAAAAACAAGAGGAAACAGGCTACCTTGCATAATGACTTAGCCACTCCCAGTCTCTATTTAAGCCTAAATTAATAGTATCCAATTTGCAAATGAATTCCAATTCAGCAGTTTCTCGCTGGAGTCTGGATTTGAAGTTTTTTTGTTTTAAGATAGCGACCTTCATGTCTGTGATTGCGTGACCAGAGAGATTGAAGTGTTCTCCGACTGGTTTATGAATGTTATAATTCTTGACATCTGATTTGTGTCCATTTATTCTTTTACGTAGAGACTGTCCAGTTTGACCAATGTACATGGCAGAGGGGCATTGCTGGCACATGATGGCATATATCACATTGGTGGATGTGCAGGTGAACGAGCCTCTGATAGTGTGGCTGATGTTATTAGGCCCTGTGATGGTGTCCCCTGAATAGATATGTGGGCACAATTGGCAACGGGCTTTGTTGCAAGGATAAGTTCCTGGGTTAGTGGTTCTGTTGTGTGGTATGTGGTTGTTGGTGAGTATTTGCTTCAGGTTGCGGGGCTGTCTGTAGGCAAGGACTGGCCTGTCTCCCAAGACTTGTGAGAGTGTTGGGTCATCCTTTAGGATAGGTTGTAGATCCTTAATAATGCGTTGGAGGGGTTTTAGTTGGGGGCTGAAGGTGACCGCTAGTGGCGTTCTGTTATTTTCTTTGTTAGGCCTGTCCTGTAGTAGGTAACTTCTGGGAACTCTAAAACCCCTCCAACGCATTATTAAGGATCTACAACCTATCCTAAAGGATGACCCAACACTCTCACAAGTCTTGGGAGACTTAGATGAGCTATTACCAGCAGGAGAGTGAGTTTGTGTGTGTATGGGGGTGGGGGGGATGTGAGAAAACCTGGATCTATGCAGGAAATAGCCCGACTTGATTATGTAAAGAGTTGTCACTTTGGATGGGCTAGCACCAGCAGGAGAGTGAATTTGTGTGGGGGGGTGGAGGGTGAGAAAACCTGGATTTGTGCTGGAAATGGCCCACCTGATGATCACTTTAGATAAGCTATTACCAGCAGGACAGTGGGGTGGGAGGAGGTATTGTTTCATGATCTCTGTGTGTATATAAAGTCTGCTGCAGTTTCCACGGTATACATCTGATGAAGTGAGCTGTAGCTCACGAAAGCTCATGCTCAAATAAATTGGTTAGTCTCTAAGGTGCTACAAGTACTCCTTTTCTATCTACATCAAGGTTATGGTTGAAAACTATTCATAGCAAATGACTTATTTGATGAATTTGACCTTTATTTCCATTTGTGAATTATCTGCAGACAGATTCATTTTTATTGATGAGTTTGTCATTCAAAAACCTTATGCCAATATACTTGTGAGTTGCTCAGGAACTGTTTGCTTCATTGCCTTTGGCTATTCACTATTCGTGGTGTGTGATTGGCTACGCAAGTCACATGGTGATGATTCCCCGCAATGACTGGATGACTGAAACTTGGGAAAGGTTCAGAGAGATTTCAAGATGGTGGCATGAACATTTTCAGCATGTTTATATTTGTGCCAGACTTCTCCAGAGATAAAAATCATGCATTATGAATGTTCACGGAAAAGAAATCTGAAAGGCATTTTCGGTGGAGGAGCTTTAGTTGTGGAAACTCACGGTCTTTGGCAGTCTGCCAGAGCCTATGTTTTCTTGTGGTAAAAGGGATGTCTTTTTGGTCAAGCATTTATTTGGTTATGGATAGTGACTGAGGAGGTGGGGGTTTCTTATGATGGATTGGACGGATAAAAAGAGGGAGCTGCTTGTTCTAATATGGACAATCCCATTCAATGGCCGGACAGTTCAAATCAATGTTCTGCTTGTTTTTAATGTAAGTGGTGTACCCAGTCAAGCCAGCCCATAGGCATTCTGCTGCTACAGATGACCTGGAATATCTGTGCCCTACTCTGCTCCATCTTCATTATCCAATCAGTTGGTGAATAAATATGTTGCCAAATATTGGATGGGTTGTTGGACATAAAACTAAAGGTTGCATGTCTCAACCAGTTCAAAAGGGCTGCTATCCAAGCTTCATGGACTGTCCTGTCCTGCTGTGATTATAAAATGGCACAGAGGAAAAAATAATTAAACACAATAATTATTTCTGATTTAAAAATAGTGTATTTCTACCTAAGTTAAAATTGTTCTATATCAAAAGATTAAAAAATTTAAAACATGAAAAATGAAGTTTTATCTGTTGAAAATATACAACAGATATAGCGTGTTGCTTATCCTCCCCCTCCAGTCCCAATGTAAGAGTACTGTCCAGTAAGAAAGTGACATTCTCCCTTCCTCCGGTGCATTAAGGCCACTCTTGCATCTTTTGCTTAAGCCCTAATCAATCATCTCTCTTTCCCATCTCCAGTTATAGGATTCAATTCCTTAATATAGTGCAGAAAAATTTAATCGGAATGATTTTGTTCCCCAGTCTCTATTATTCAGCTCTGCTACTGCTGGAACCATGAGGTACCAATACTGTTGGACCCCATAACTGGTCTAAGCCACCCAGAGACCCTATCAGCCATGGCTCATGCATCCAGAAGTACCCCACCTTAATCTGAGAGTGGGAGGCAAAAACCTCCTGAATCATTTTGCTACAATTATAAAGGAAGTTACCCCCTGATGTGAGAGGAAAGGGATGGAGATGGTAACAGGGCTGCCTATAATGGGGAGAAAAGACTTGGTGGATTACATTTTTGCCATCCTAGCCAGAGGCCTGCTCTGTCTGTTTGGTGTGGCTGGCTCTGTGTCAAGATTCTAAAGCAATGGGTGCAGTCGCGCCCTCTCAGAAGTCCAGAGAGGCCCGCGCCACTTCCAGCTTTTGAGGCCCCTAGCCATAATAAAAATAAAAAATGATGACACATGAAAACAAAATAAGGCACCAAAAAAAGAGTGAGTTATAATTTGAATATTTTTTTATTTAACAAATGCTTTTCTAACCTTTTTCTGTGCAAATGCACTAATTATTGAGGAAAAATCTAGCTTTCGTGCAATGTCACAGTTGATATTAAGCATGGCAAGCCCATTCAAACACTCTTGTCCCATAGTTGAATGGTGATAGTTCTTTACCTGCTTCAACGCATTGAAGGTGCATTCACCTGAAGCCACTGATGCAGGCAAACTGACAAAAATACACAATGCAATTTTGATATGAGGAAACATACCATGGAGTCCAAGTTTGAGTATTTCTTGAATTCCTTTGGCTTGCAATCCAATTTAAAGTTCGTGGAATATATTCATTTGAGGAAGATGACCTTGTCACTGAGATCTTTTGAGATTTCTTTGTTGTACTGCTGCTGAAATTGTTCAGCTGCAGAAAGTAGATCTTCATTCCTCAATCTGTTGAATTGCCAAAGAAACCCAAAAAGGATACAAATTAGTTGCAGTGACTCAAATCAATGTGTAAGACCTAACTGAATAGAGTCAATGATGACAAGGAAGACACTGTACCCTAAAATGCTGCTCGCATCAGATTCAGTAGATGAAATGCCAATATTCTGTGCTAATTTGGACTCAGTCAGGATCGCATCCCATTGTTCATGAATCTGTTGAATGTCATTGATAAGACTTTCCGTGTTATCGCTCTCAACATCAAGTATAGCATTGCATGCTTCAATTACCAGATTAGTTTGGTGGATCATTGAAAGTAACTTCATCCACAAAGATGACATCAGAATGCATTCAAATTTGGACATGTGCTTCTGAATAGACTGAAGTTCAGTTTGAGCCTGTGCAGTGAGATTGAGAGATTCAAGCTCGTTTAAAGCCTTTCTCACTGAATTCAGATGCTGCGCAACTGGTTGAACACCATCAATCCATGCAGACCATCTAGTTTTGGACATCTCATGCAGGGAAACAGGAAGATATTGCTTCAGAATTTCCCACCTTTGTGAACTGCAACTGAAGAGATTGTACATTTGCTGAACAGTTCCAAAGTAAGTAATTGCCTCCTTGCATGATTCAGCACAGTCAACACCTACAAGGTTTAGTGTGTGATTTCCAAATCTGGAAAAAATACAGTTTGAATTATGCTCAAGCAGAACTGCTTGTACACCTTTGTATTTCCCAGCCATATTAGATCCACTGTCATAGGCTTGACCAATCGAGACTTGAAAATCTAACTTAAAACCTAGAATTGCTAGTACTCAAGCAGCAATTTCTTTCCCAGTTTTTCTCATGAAATTATCGAACAAAATAAAACTTTCTTCAATTGAAAATTTTGAGCTGTCTACAATCTTAACATATCGAATAACTATAGCAGTCTGTTCCTTGTGAGAACAATCTGGACTGGCATCAACAATGACTGAAAAATAATTGGCATTTTGAATCTCATCAAAAATTGTTGTTTGTATGAATGACCCACATAGCTCAAAAAACTCATTTTGTATGCATGTGGAGAGATAATGGACTTGCATGCACTTTTGACTCTCTTGCGATTCTCAAACACGTTAAACTTCTCAAACACGATTCTCAAACTTGCTCTGATAAAAGTGGGTCATATTTGCTGAGGAGCTCTACTATGCCTAGAAACTTTTCATTTGCACGATCATCAATACGTTGACTGGAACCAAAGAAAGCCAATCCCCGCTCAGAAAGAAAAAGAATGACATTCAGGATGCGCTCAAGAAGTTTTTTCCAGTTATTAGTTTCTGTAGAGAGTTCAGTCGAGAGTAAATTCTCAACTGAACTTTCAGTTGATGCTGTCCTACTGGCTGATGCATGCATGAAACCATGCAACACGGTTTTCTCTGTGTGATGTTGAACTCTCATGTGCTTCTGAGTCTTTCAATTTCCTCCAACCTCTGTTGATGCTCAGTTGATGCTGATTGATCAGAGAGAACTGATGCATTTGCAGCACTTTTGATCAAAATGAAGCATGGTGCACAGTACGAAGATTGTTTCTCTGTACTCCAGCATAACCAGTCTCTTGTACAGGTCTCACCATTTGGAAGAGTTTTTGTCAGCAGATGAGTAGGGAAAGCATGATTATCAGCATCTCATGGAATGTTACTTGGAATCTCAAAACAACTAATTTGAAGAAAAGATTGCATTTAGGCAGAATTGCTCTTGTCAATGATTCCAATGTCAATTGTAGTCAAACCTGTAGTACTCATGAATTGCTCTTGCTGTGTAAGATCTACATCTTCCTGTTGCTGTTGAGTTTCTTGATCGCACACAGGATCTTCTGCTGCATCTGTTCTGTTGGCAGATTTCCTTCTTGACTACTGTCCTCATGTTCCGGTATTGGCATTGAAATACCACCATTTGCAGTTGCAGAGTTTTCATTATCTGTAGCATTGTTTTGTTGGGTAAGGTGTGTTTAAGAAATGAAGTTATTCATTTTGAGCTCTTAGCTGCTGCTTCGCTAACTTATTTTTGCTGTCTCTTGCTTACACCACTTTCAAATCTCCTCTTCATAGTGATCATCTGATCTATTTACACCTGAAATGTTCTAACGTAAATATGTAGCCTATCCACACTTGAAATATTCTACTTTAAACATGTACACAAATGCTGAATGGTACAGAAATGCTGAAAAGACTTAAAACGAAGGAACACTAATTAAGGGACACAAAATGAAACAGTCAGACAGGTTATTATCCTTACCATTGAATCAAAACTCAAGCACTCAAGGTATAATATAACAGACTGAGCTGAAGACAAAGGGATGACATATATATTGTAAACACAGACATGGATACAGACAGAGGGATAATGTCCAAACGTTTCAAATGTGTGTCCTCACAAAACTCACTGTACAAGATTGTCCTCACAAATTTTCACCTTGAATCTGGGCCTATAGACTATGAAAGCTGATGATGATGGCCAAGCTACCAAGCTAGGGCTCAACCAACCAACCAGTCACCTTTTTTAGCTACCATATGAAGATAATAATGAGGAATTCACATACATAAATAATTCCTTAGTCAACTAGATATAAAACTATAAAGACACTAAAATGTAATTATTCCCAATCTTTCAACACGCACTTGATCCAGCACCAGCCACTAGTGGTGGTTTGTTTATATAATCAGTTGATCTGAGAGGACACGTTCATCATGGTCTAAACTTGTACCATCAGAACTGATATATTTTTATTAATATTTATGAACATTTTAACTCTTTAATATGACAAAATCTTTATCAGTCAACAAAAAAGTTATGTCTTTTACCAAATCATATCTCTTATTTGCTTAAATTTGCAGCTCTAAGCTGAGAGAGTGTGTCACATTTTGGTCTGATAGGGATGCGCATAAAAACAAGTTGTGAAACTTATCAAATGCCAACAAGTGTCTAAATTTGAGGCTCCCTTTGAGCTTGAGGCCCAGGCCAAATGGCCCTCCTGCCCCCCCCCTTCTGATTGGCCCTGGGTGCAGTTAAAAGACCCAATCCTCTGAAGTAAATAAATAACCTTCTCCTTGGAAAAAAGAATCTAAGCAGGGGGCTTTCTGCAGCATAGGGCCAGCAGGTAACTCTCCTTCCCTCCCTCTGCACAAAAAGAAGCCAGAATGTTAGGTATATATGCCAAGTGTGCACGAAGAAACAAGCCACCATCATGCAAAGAAGTCTAAATCAAGCTTGTTCAGATTTTGAGTCGATATTGAGCCATATAACATTTTATATTAAAGCCCTATATATTCACCACCACAGTGGTCAAAATACAAGTGTGCATGTTATTGAACGCTGAGTTTTCCCAGTGTATCAGATACAAAAATACCTATTCTAAGTAGGATTATAGAGTTTTATTGCAAAAATCTGCAGATTTTTAATAATCCCCAAATATCTCTCTAGAACTAAGATTGCTGTATACAGAGTAGGTAGGTACAGTGGCACTAAAACAGTTTATGCTGTCTATCACATATTGCACCTAGGAGTACTTGCTTCTATGTTTAGAAAATAAAGGAAACAGGTTCTAAAGATACTCTTTCCTATAAACTTGTCTTAGTTCTTGTTTTCCATTCCTGTTAGCTGTCTTTCAGAAACTGACTTCATGTGTCCTTATGCCTAGTTTTGCTTCCGAAAAATTAAATTTCATCTTCTAAAAACAGGAAACACCTAATGGCCTTAATTCAAACCTGTTGTAACTTGATTAAGTTTTGTTGAGATATATATCAGGGATGATTTGGATTAAAATGTTTAAAGCAGTTCAGATGGACTGGTTTTTTTAAAAAGGTTGCCATCGTGTGGCCAGTGTTGAGAACTGTATGATTATACTAAAATCTTAGAAATACAGACTAACACAGCTGCTACTCTGAAACCTAAAATCTTAGAGAAACTCAATTTTAAAAAGAAATTCAGATTTTAAAAAAGAGATTAATTTTGTATACTATAACATATCATGATGCTATTACATTATAAAAATACGGAGTTAGATTGTAGTGGAGTCATCTGTTAGAGAAATAGCCAAGGTAAAAAATGTATGCGACTAGTTTATATCTTGTGAAATTCAAATTCTTCCCTGTTATAAAGCACTTGTTTTTCTTTGTCTAACAATATACTATGTTAAAATAGGTTACGGTTTTGGATTATAACTGCAAACAGTAAGATACTTTTATTTTTAGCATTTGTAAGCACTGCAAGCAACAACTGTAGATTGATTAAGGAGGCAGGAAAATTTAGAGGACCATTAACCAGGCACATTGTTACCACTAAACCATCACAGTAGCCAGATCTGTTTGTTTATCATCTGCCATTTGGCATGATCATGGGAAAAGGGAAAAGGACAATTCTATGAACAATATATTTGGCTTATTGTGGCAGCAAGAGACCATCCAAAAAAGTTACACAGAGGACAACCCATTCAGTCAGTTGCAAACCAAGTGCTTATTTTTGTTTACTTTCTTTTTAAAGTTATCACTGCACCTACAAGGACTGAAATTAACTAATGTATATGACAGAAAAACTCACTGGGTACTGTAGACCAATATGAAATGTATAGATTTGTACACAAACATCAGTAGCTTTTCAGCTTACAGCACGCAAATGGATGATCAGTTTTTCTTAGTTTCATAATATTTTGTCTTTATTTCTTGTTCTCCAGGAAGAAGAATTTGATAATTTATATTGGATGCAGGCAGTGGTTCAAAAGTCCTAGGCACTGGGTTTGAATCAGACAGACTCTAGAAATAGAGCTCGGAACCATGACAGGGTCAAATCAGCCCTTGCAGAGTTACTTGAAACTTATTTTGGTAAAACTTTAAAAACCAAGGTCTTGTCTGAATTGCACGGACATTAAAGATTCCTCGCCATTTTTATAAGAATAGAGGTTTTTCTTAGTACCTTTGGCCAAAAATTCCCTTTCCTCCCCTTGTTGTGCACCAATAGCTTTTCTGAGTGTTGCTGCTCTTCCATCCCAGAGACAGCTGCACGATTCCTGTAGGCCTTGCAGTTGTGGAGAAAAGCTTGAATACGTGATTCCTAAAGGCTCGAAATCCAAAAGGCAAATGTAAAGAATTTTACTATTACTAGTAAACATTACTATTTTTTTTAAAAGTCATGATTTGTAAGCCAATTTTTTGAGGCCTGATTTATGATTTTTGAACACTTGGCAATGCTGTGCTAACCACAGAAAAGAATGAGTTCAATTGACTTAAGGTTCCTCTGAGTTGGTCTTTAAGAGCCGAAGATTCCAATGATAAGCTGGCATGCCGTTGGCTTTTAATGTTTTGGGAACTACCACATATCCATTATCCTTAAAAAGAAGACAGTGGGTTATTTTGAAAGAAATTGTTAAATAAGTTCTTAGGACTGTTAAGTTAAGGAAATTCCATTAGTGTTACTAATTTCTGACACATCTGTTACCATCAGTGAATGTCAAAATGGCAAAATCAAGCCTTGCTTGTATATGGATCACCAATTTTATTGACCAAATTCTGTCCTCAGTTACATTTAAGCGAAATCCCACTGACTTCAGTGAGGTTTCCCAGTGTAATTAATGGCAGATTTTCATAACTACTTATAAAATAAATGAATCTAGGGTTAAAAATGGAATGTGAATAGAGAAAGTGTTAAGTGCACTCAAAGCTCTAATTATCGTCATCAAAATTAAAATTTTCACTTTGTGAAAGCATAAATAAAATGAAACTCTTTGACCTTGGACTATTACATTCTATGTTCCTGCATAAAGTTCATTCTTCTCTCTCTCTCTGGTCTCCTCTGAGGGAGGTTTAGGTCTGTCAAACATAGTAATTCCATCATCACTGGGATTCGCAGTTACTATTAACCAGTAATTCTTATCTTCTTCAGCTTTATGGGAATCCAGATAGGTGTGACAGATGACTTCATATTCCTTTCCAAAGTATGACCTGTCAAGAGAAAATAGTAGCACAGCTAGATATAATGATTATACACTCCATTCTCTCTGTCTCCAAAGTTAATGGTGAGTCACTATAAACTGTAAATTACTCCTCTAACCAATTTGCAAATACCTTTTCTCATATCGTTTTTGGTTTATTAAGCCATATTATTCATGCATTTTAAAAAACTTTATTTGTCAACTATAATTTTAGAAATCAAAAGCCAAGAGGAAAAGGTAGCACTGGTCCAGATTCATCCAGCTAAATCCCAAAGCTCTCCAGGGAGTATTCATTCATCCTGAGGAAGAGCAGGTGTTGCTGCTGCCTGCCTTCCTTAAGAATTTCCACTGGTGAATGGCAGCTCTTTTTAGTTGGGGTGCTACAGGTGCCTGATTGATATAGGCTTGCACTGAAAACACCCAGTTCCCCAGCCAACTCTACCGATTTTGGGGGCTGTACTACAGGCTCCCTGGCTATCACCATTTCAACCTCACCCCAGCAAACTTTCTGCCTCAAAGGCCTCCATGAGGGTCTGATATAGATTCTGAGCTGAATTTTGTTTGGAATTAAATGAGAAAGAATTGTTACACTCATGAACAATGTAGAGTCAAAATACTAATTCAATGCAGAAGTTACACTCACACCAATATATTTACTTGTTTTTTGTGAGAGTTCTATGTATCCTACATGCAATTTCCTGCATTGTTTTAAAATATATTTTTCCTCATACCCAACTTTCTCTCCAAATAAAGGACTACAATTGGTCAGCATATCCAAAGGAGGACCTGAACCATCTAAGAAAGAGAGAAGTCTGGAAATCTGAGGGGAAAATGTGAAAAAGGTTGAGCTGATTGATTGCAGACCCAGGGTAGAATTACAGCCTGACAAGAAATTGAGAGTGAGTGAGAGTGTTCTGCACTCTTTTTGTTTTCTCACTAAATGTGTGACTTGTCTCATTGCTTATATTCTTGCTATACTGAACTTGTACATCATTATATCATGATTAATGAAAAACATCCCTGATATTTTTATTGTCATAAATTACACTTACCTTAGACAATAGTTCCTAGGAACTGCTAAACCCCGATTTGTATGACAATGAGTGATAAGGACTTTAGTGTTTGCCTAGAGAAAGAATAAACAAAAGAATCTTTTTCACAGACATTTTAAAGACTGCTGTTAAATAGTCTTTTTGCTGTGCAAGTGAAATGTTTTGAGTTAGTGAATATAACATGTTAAAAACACAAGCTCTGATTCTGGGCCGCTTTGTACCTCATTGATACTGGACTGTCTGGGCTGGTCCAGCCCCCAGTGTAAATAAACTGTTTTTACAACTTAACTGCAACGATCCCCAAGGGACCATCCAGCAGCCCACAGTAGCTGAATGTATAGCATTCTGGCTATTCCCACTCATAGAATCATAGAAGATTAGGGATGGAAGACACTTCAGGAGGTCACCTAGTCCAACCCCCCTGCTCAAAGCTCTCTCCTCCACTACACTTCTTCCCTTCGTGGGCATGCTCCAGTGCTGTGTAAAGCCACGGAATGGTCCTATGCCACCAGAGGAATCCCAGTTTCACTGGGTGTTTCCTGGTGGAGAGATCCTTCTGGTTTCCACAATAAAATGTGCTGGAGCACAGTCTAGAATTGGGGCCTCTGCATTTTTAAAAATAGATTTTTACTGCATTGTTACATTTTTGCAAAGAGCGCTTTTAATTTATTTTTAAAGTGCAACAGGATTGATCTTAAATTAACCTGTTTAAAAATATTTTTAAAACTGCCATGAAAAGAGAATATAATCTTAAATCAATTACATAATTTTAACCAGGTTTTGAGAGTCAGAAACTTAATAGAAATATATTACAACAGAAGTAGTGGCTGGCAGTGGAGGAACAGTTATATTTATAATATAATATCATTACTTCACATTTCCCTTGAACTATAAAGGTCTTACCTGAGGGATCTCTAAGCATTTTAGAAGCATTAATTAAGCTTCCAGCACCTCTGTGAGGTAGGTATTACATCCAAGTTACAGATACATACTGAGGTTAGCAGCCACATTTTCAAAAGTGGCCACTGATTTTGGGTACCTCCATTTTTGGGAGCTTTGTGGGCCTCATTTTCAGAAGTACATAGCAGTCACAGCTCCTACTGTTAGAAGTGGAATTGCAGATACTCGGTGCTTCTGAAATTCAGAAGGGGGGGAGGGGGTTACAAATTCAGCTCCAGATTCTGAGGCACCCAAAATCAATGGCCACTTTTTAAAATTTTGGCCAAAATATTTATCTTAATTGCACAGCAAGTCAATCCCAAAGTTAGCATTGGAACCCAAGAGTGCTGAATGCTAGCCTCCTGCTCTAACAATTAGCTATCATTGTCAGGCTGTTTCCCCTCGTAATAACAGTTAACATTTTATATATGGAAAAATTTGCTTTTCACCATGACTTTCAGAATACTGCAGACAATAAAATGGGTGCAACTTTCTTTTAAATGGTTTATCGATAGCATTAATTAAATACTCTTAATATTTACTATTGTTTTACTTTCTATATAATTGCTTACAGGAACTGGAAATCCTTCATATTCAAGACGCAGCTGTGGATCCAAAAAGGTAGCTTGCCAGCAAGTCAGATAGGAGAGCTCATCTGTCAAAAACACTTGCTGAAGGTATGATTTTTTAGCAAATCTCACAAATGATTTATGGTCACTTGCAAGATATAACTGTAAATGGAAACATACATGAATGGCAATATAAGTTTAAATGATTAAACTATTAAGTTACTACAGAAAAAAGAACAATTGTTTGCATTTAGCAATGTCACAAATTTATATAAAATAATTTTAAAACACTCAACTAGTTTTTAACAATTGTTTACAAAAATGATTCTTTTTGAGCACAGAGTCTGTTTTATTCCAGAATCAAAAAAAAAAAAAAAATTGGTGAAGAAGAGTTGTATATCTGTGCAAGCAAAGAAGTGTAAGACCAACATGAAAGAGTATACAAAAAATACCTGTAAAAACATGGGGTTACCTTTTTACTTGAGAAGTAGTATTGTATTTCTGATGTTGAAATATGTACTTCTACTGTTAGGGCTGATCCAATGCTCACTGATTTAAATGAGCATTGGATTGGACCCCAAACATATAGCAGTTATAAAAAACAACTGTTTTTTCAACACTAGGAGCAGATTCTTTGTGAAAAGTCAGTCAGTCAATTCTCCTGAATTCAAAACTCTTAACTATAACAGACACTACATGACTGATGAGCTTATGAATAGTGTGCCGCATTCAAATTGAACAAGTGACTTCAAAAAGAGTGAGATTATAGAAGTTAAGCACTGATATATAAATGAGATCTGCATTCCAAAAGGTCACTGTGATTACAAAGATACAGGCAAGGTTGCTCGGCCAAAAAAAATTTATAAGTGGTACTTATAGTGGCTTTGTACATTGTCCTCTGATTCTGCATTCTTCCTGTCTTCTGAACAGACACAATATTAACATTTACTAGAATCCTGCTGCCTGACTCAGACTGAGACACTAACATTTTACTTACTTTAAAAAATACAGACTTTCATTCACAGGTTCCAGATTTGCCAAGTCTCTTCCATTTGCAGGAGAGAGTCTCTTGTTCTCAATTCATTTAAAGGCAGAGTTTAAAACATCAGCCTTCCTGCATTTTGTGGTGTGTTTCATGAGATATTTAAAATGTCCCTCACTCAAATCACCTGAGTTTCATAGTCCTGGACTGCATTCCTGATCCCTAGAAATTTGGTACAGCTCTCTGAATAGGTGTTGCATTTGAGACAAGCCATGATAAGGAAATGCAAGTAAATATTTGTTTTTAGGGGGATTTTTTTCTGAAAGCCTCAAATAGTTTATTCATACAGGATGGTGATTTGGCTATAGGGTACCTTCTATGCAAATGTTAACTGTAGATTTTAATATATTGATAGCTAAACATATATGCTAGGAATATGACCAAATGACAGTCACACTATTACTGGCCAGGAGACAGGGGACCAGAGTCTTATCTCAATTACACTGGTGTAAGTGCAGATTAACTCAATTGACAGTCAGTGCAGTTGCTCCCACTGGCCGCGGTTCTTCGCTCCAGGCCAATGGAGGCCGTGGGAAGTGACGCGGGCTGAGGGATGTGCTAGCCGCCCTTCCTGGAGCCCCCATTGGCCTAGAGAGGCGAACCGTGGCCAGTGGGAGCAGCGATCGGCCGAACCTTCGGACACGGCAGGTAAACAAACCGGCCCAGACCGCCAGGGGCTTTCCCTGAACAAGCGGCGCCCATAGTTTGAGAACCACTGCTCTACAGTATATAGCTAATCCCCTCTCCTCACATGAAGTGCTCCAGATTCATTCTTTGCTTAGTAATAACTATTGCATATTTTATTGCACAAAAATAGCATGCAAAATATGTACAGTAACCTAATTTATAGTATCAATATGTACTACAATTTCAGTTTACACCTGTGTTGACTTACCATTTGATCGGTAAAACCGCCTGTTGCCCCAAGACCAAAATTCTGCCCAAATCTAATGGGTTCACCCATAGAATTTCCTTCAACACTGTTAACATAGGAAAAGAACCATATAAATTGAAATATGCCATATGCATTGATGTGTGTGTGTGTGTGTGTGTGTGTGTATATATATTTATGTGTGTGTGTGTTCAGAATTATTTATTATAGAAGAGGCTGGTGTCACTGCTTATTATTAAGGTTGCTATTAGAAAATACATTATAGAAAAAGTTGGAATTTAAATAATTTACTACATAAATATGTAATCCTCAGAGTGGAAAATTAGGCTCTCAATGCTATTTTTCAGCTGCATACATTAAACACATAGGCTGGGATTTTCAAAGGAGATTGGTGCATAAATATTGTTGAAATTCAGAGGGAGTTCAGCACTTAATTCCCTTAGACTCCATTGAAAATCCCAATCTATATGTTTAATTCATGTATCTGAAAAAGCCCTGCCAAAAAGCAAAAGGAGTGTTTCCCTGTAATTTATCATGTTGTTTAGTTTTCATATCGATTTATCATCCATTTCAATGCAAAAAATTAAAATAAACTCTGCTAATGAAATGTCAAAGTTGAGAATTTATATTCACAAGTCAAGTTGCCACAGTAACGTTAACTCATTTCCTTTGATCATAAGTATTATTCCATAACACTGATATATTTTGTTAAAGGGGCACTGCTAGGCAGTGGAACAACCTCATAAAAAGATAGGAAACTGAAAATGCTTTAGTCCTGTAGTTACATTTATCAGGGCAACAACATGTCCCCCTCATCCACTTCAGTGGTTATAACTAGGCCATCAGATTAAAATTACATCATCTTTTCCCTTATCTATATTACCAATTCTGAAATAATTTTAAAAATAAACTTAACTTTACAAAATTTATGCCGTTTATTTACTTTTTTAGATTTTGGTGAGTTTACAGATCCAGGTTTTTTGTTTCCAGTCAATGTCAGCATCTAGTTCCCTTCCATTAGCACAATGATACAACATTTGGCTTTTAAACCCACAGCAGAGAATGTTTAAATAAATAAAAAATTATTTTTGGAATTTCTTTTTAGTTCATGAAAACATTCCTATCTACATAGAAGTGGTAGGCTCTATGTACACATATAATAGAAAGACAGCCTCTACCCCAAACAGTTTACAATTTAAGTATGGCATCTTTTCTAACATTCTGAAGAACTATCCAGAGATACTGCTCAACTTTTAGCATGTCAGGGCAGAGAGCCACTCTTTGCTCTTTTATGTTCTTGCACAGAAGAAGGAAGTATGTAAGATTTAACTAATTCTCATAACATCCATGCAAGGTAACTAGTTATGTTTGTAAATGCTTTGTTAACTAAAAATATTGCTCTATGTCAAAAATAAGCTGTAGAATTTATTCAACTTTAAAATATTTGTTAGTTTATGAAAAATAAATACAGTGAGACTGATTCTGCTTTTGCACCAGATTTATATTGATGTAATTTCTTTGATTTCATTGGAATTACTGGATGCACACTGGCATGAGAACAGAATCGGGCCTAATGTGTAATAAAAATTAAGCCATTAGTCTGAAATCAATAAAATGTTCCGCGACACATTGATTTTCATTTTTAAGGAAGTTCATTGTCTATTTCACAAAATAAGATCAAACCTTAAAACAAGGGTTTAACTACTACTGAATCTACTGAATGCAAGACTCCACACCTTAGGATATGAAATGCATTTCGACCAACAGGGTTCACACTTTTCACTGCACTCACTCCACAGGGGACTTGCAATGACTCAGACGTATGTACTGTTATATCATCTGGATTAACAGCCAAAGTTAGATTGCCACACGCTGCAGAGTAATTCTCCGTAGGTGATTTCTTGTTTTCAGGGCTCAAAAGCATCACAGTGTCTCCAAAGTGAATAAATCCATCTTTCGAAACTGATAGTTGCATCTAAGTTAAAATATACATAGATTTGTATAGAGTGTTTCAATTTGTTTTAAAATTATTTAAATTATTGTACTGTATCATACAGAATGCTAAAACATCGTATTCTCACTACACAGATGCTAACGATTCACTGCAACAACATTTTATAAGCGGTGAAGCGGAATGGATGAAAGGCTAAGAACTCATTACCTGCTTTAAAAGATTATTTTTAAGTCTCCTTGATTTCTGTATTAGAAGTTCACCTTTTTCTCTTTTATACAAAAAATCTTTCAAGAGGTCCTGTTCAAAAACAAAAGTGAGAAATTAAACATAGTATCCAGCCTTTTTAAAATCATCTCGGCTTTAAATGCAATTTAAATATTTTTTTAAAAGGGCCCCATTTAGGTGGAAATCAACGTATAGGTGCCTCTGTGGCAGGTGGCTCACAAATATTCCAGGAACCTGAGTCTGATCTCACACTAGTTTTACACTGAGGGTAAACCCATTAACTTCAATGGAGTTACTTCCCATTTACACCAAGGCCTGGTCTACTCTACAGTGTAAGGTGGACTTAAGGCAGCTTACGTCAACCTATCTATGGGCTTGACTCCACTTACCGGGGTATCGACGTGCGGTGATCGATCCACTGGGGGTGAATTTAGCGGGTCTAGTGAAGACCCACTAAATCAACCACCAATCGTTCTCCTGTCAACTCCGGTATTTCACCGGAAGAAGAAGCATAAGGTAAGTTGACACCTCTATAAGTCGACCTAAGGTACATTCATGTAGCTGGAGTTGCATAACTTAGGTCGACTTAACCCCGTAGTATAGACCTGCCCTGTGTAAGTGTCTTCACAAAAATTTCGTTCACACTGCCATAACTGCCCAGCTACGCAGACTTAATAACTCCACCTCCATGAGAAGGATAGAGTCAATGTCGATGTAGTTAGGTCAACATGGTGTTAGTGTAGACCAGTGGTTCTCAACCTGCAGCCCGCTTGCAGACCAAATAGCACACAACTGTGGCCCATATGACATCCATCGGGCCATTACAGGTAGTATATATATATTGTGTTGATGTGGCCCATATAACACATAGAGAGGTGCACCAGCCCATAATGGTAAATAGGTTGAAAACCACTGGTGTAGATACTGCATTGCTTACATAAGACAGTTACCTTTTCCGTAACTGGTGTTCTTCAAGATGTGTTGCTCATGTCCATTCCATATTAGGTGTGTGTGCTCGCCACATGCACCGGTGCCAGAAGTTTTTCCCTCAGCAGTATCCGTAAGGGACTGGCTCTGATACCCCTTGGAGTGGCACTCGCATGGCGCGGTATAAGGGGCGCTGCCGGCTCCCCCCACCTTCAGTTCCTTCTTGCCAGAAACTCCGACAGTGGGGAAGGAGGTGGGTCATGGAATGGACATGAGCAACACATCTCGAAGAACACCAGTTACGAAACAGGTAACTGTCTTTCCTTCTTCAAGTGCTTGCTCATGTCCATTCCATATTAGGTGACTCCAAAGCAGTAGCCCTGGAGGTGGTAGGAGTTCACTGATGTGTAGATTGCAACACAGCTCTGCTGAACCCAGCGTAGTCCCTGGCCCGCTGAGTGATGGCATAATGAGTAGTAAATATGTGGGCAGAGGATCATGCTGAAGCTCTACAGATGTCCTGGATAGGGATGTGCGCCAGGAAGGTCGCCGAAGACGCCTGAGCTCTCGTCAAGTGGGCTCTGACAATCGGCGGTGGCAGAACCCCCGCCAGGTCATAACAGGGTGATCAAATTGGAAATCCTCTGCCAGGACACTGGATGACCCTTCATCCTATCCTCTGTAGCGATGAAGAGTTGAGTCAATTTACGGAAAGGCTTGGAACTTTATAAATAAAAACCAAGGCCCTCCAGATGTTCAGTACATGAAGACGCCTCTCTTCACTGGTCTTGTGCGGTTTGGGAAAGAACACCGGGAGGAAGATGTCCTGGTTCATATGGAGGGTGGAGACCACCTTTGGCAGGAAAACCGGGTGGGGCCACAACCAAACCTTATCTTTGTAGAAGACCATGTACAGCAGTTCTGAGGTCAAGGCTTTAATTTCCGAGACCTGTCTTGCCGATACCACCGCCACCAGGAACGTGACCTTCCATGACAGATGGGAAAGGGAGCAGGAACCCAGAGGTTCAAAGGGCGGGACAGTCAGCCTAGAGAAGACCAAGTTAAGATCCCACTGTGGGACAGAAGCCCATACCTGCGGGAAGAGTCGCTCCAGCCCTCTCAAGAATCTGACTGTCATGTCAAGGGAGAACACCATCTGTTCTTGGATTGGTGGATGAAAAGCAGAGATGACTGCAAGATGCACTCTAATGGAAGTGTGTGCTAGGCCCTGGTTCCTCAAACGGAGCAGGTAGTCCAGGACAGCCTATATGGAGGAATGCAAGGGAGAGATGAACCGTTCAGATGCCCAGAGGGAAAACCTCCTCTACTTGGCCAGGTAAATCAGTCTAGTTGAGGGCTTCCTACTTTCCAGGAGGACCTGTTGGACTCCTTCCAAATAGGTCCATTTCTCCAGGTGCAGCCACACAGCATCCATGCAAAGAGGAGGAGGGACCCAAGGTTGGGGTGTAAGAGGTGACCATGGTCCTGCGATAACAGATCTGGTCGGTTGGGCAGGGGCCAGGGAAGGGCTGCTGAAAGGATCATGAGCGTGCTGAACCAATGCTGGTGAGGCCATGCCAGGGCGATCATGATAATCTGCGCCTGGTCTCTCTTGATCTTTGCCAGGGCCCTGCTGATGAGTGGAATCAGAGGGAACGTGTACATCAGGATCCCTGACCACATCAGGAGGAAGGCATTGGAGAGGGAATCCTTGCTCAGACCCTCTCGAGAACAAAATTGGTGGCATTTCCTGTTCTGTCTGGTAGTGAACAGGTCCACCTGGGGAGTTCCCCACCTTTCGAAGATCATGCAGGCTACCTCTGGATGGAGTGACCACTTGTGGTGCAAGGAGAAGTCCCTTCGGACTTGAGACCTGGAGCTGCTCTTGACAAGCCAGTCATCGAGGTACAGGTAGATTTGGATACCCCGGCGCCTGAGGTAAGCCGCTACTACCAACATGCATTTTGGTAAACACCTTCAGTGCTGTCACCAGGCCAAATGGGAGGACTATAAACTGGTAATGGTGGGGCTCCACCGCAAACTGGAGGAAGTGTCTGTGTCCTTGAAAGATCGCTATGTGGAAGTATGCGTCCTTCAAGTCGAGGGCCGCATACCAGTCTCCCAGATCTGCCCCCATCTTCTAAAATAGAAGCCAGAGAGACCATGAGGAACTTTAGCTTCTGTGGGTACTTGTTGAGGTCTCACAGGTCCGGAATGGGCCATAGACCGCCCTTGGCCTTTGGGATTAAAAAGTACCGGGAATAGAACCCCTTGTTCCTGTACTTCAGAGGAACTTCTTCCACTGCATCCAGCTGTAGTAACCTCTTTACCTTCTGTGCAAGGAGACTCTCATGAGAGGGCTCCCTGAAGAGGGACGGGGAAGGCGGGTGAGAAGGGAGGGTAGAAAGGAACTGGAGGGTATAACCCCATTCCACTGTGTTGAGGACCCAGTGGTCCGAAGTTATAGCGGTTCACACCGGGAGGAAAGTGGAAAGGCGGTCGGACAACACTGGGAAAGATGGATCCGGGGAATAGGCTGGTAGGTCGCCCTTGGGCGCATCATCAAAACGACCATTTGGACCCCTGCTTATTGTAGGGTTGAGCCTGACGAGTGGAGGCGAGTGGCTCAGGCGGCACTTGTAACCTTTGGCTCATTTATGGGGCTGGTCCTGCTGAGGCTGGCTCCCCTGGCCCTGAGGCTGGTGCTGTTTGAAGCGCTTATGCGCCGGGGCTGAGACGTAGAGACCCAGGGTTTTCAGGGTGGTGCGGGAGTACTTCAGGCCACGCAACTTGTGTCTGTTTGCTCTGCAAATAGGGCCCCGCCATTGAAGGGCAGGTCCTGACTGCTGGGCCTTGGTGGACAACCCAGAGAGGAGCAGCCAAGAGACCTGCCGCATGGAGATAGCGGAAGCAATAGTGTGGGCAGCAGCATCAGCAGCATCGGATGCCACTTGGAGGGCCACCCTGGCCGCAGTCGTGCCTCCATTGAGGATTGCTCGGAACTCCTTCTTGGAAGCCTCGGGGAGTAACCCTTCGACTTGGTCATGGCTTGCCACATATTAAATTCATATTGGCCAAGGAGGGCTTGGTGGTTGGCCACTCTCAGCTGAAGGCTGGAAGATGAATAAACCTTACGTCCAAAGAGATCCAGCCTCCTCAAGTCTTTATTTTTGGGGGTGGCCCCGGGTTGTCCTTGCCTCTCCTTGTTGTTAACCTCCTCAACCACAAGGGAATTAGGGGCTGGGTGGGAGTATAAGTACTCATGCCCTTTGGTTGGCATAAAGTACTTGTGTTCAGCCCTTTTAGAGATGGGGGCAGAGAAGAGGGGTCTGCCACAGGGCATTTTGGATTTTGGAAACCCCTTCATGAAGGGGTAGAGCCACCCACTCCGAGGGCTCTTCCAATTCCTCTGCCTGAAACCCCGGGTTAGAAGTGACCCTCTTCAAAAATTCCTGGTGCGCTTTGGCATCATCCTGAGGAACTGGGTGAGGAGACCCTCTGATAGCTTCGTCCGGTGAGAACGAGGACGATGCCAGTGCAGCGGGAACCTCCACGTCCATTGGTGGTCCAGCAGCTTGCTCCCCTGGGTCCTCCTGGACCTGCGGGGTCTTACCTCCTGAAGCCTCGTGCACCAGAGGGGGATGGGATACCGAGGCTGCTGGCCTCTCCGAGGCTCCCAACGCTGATTGGGCAGCCTGGGAAAACCCCCAAGGGTTCCACGAATACCATGGCGCTGGCCACTGCGCTTGGGGCCATGGGACAGGTTTCTGTGCTAATAATGTAGTCAGAACTGCCAGTACCAGGGCTTGTCCCACAGTCAAGGAACCTTGTTCCAAGCCGGAGCTACCAGCAGAGTGGTCACTACTGGGCGACCAGGATTGGGCTGAGCTGTGGCTCTTGTCCAACCGGTGCTGGTTGCTGCGTCCCAAAGCTGACCTGCCCAAGTGAGACTGTCTTGATCGGGCTCTTGGGGACCTACAGCGTTCGGTGGATCTGCATCAGATACCTGGTGAGCATGCCTCACGCTACTCGACCGGTACCAGGACGTTGAACGGGACTGAGAGCTACTATGGGCCAGTTGCTGGGAGGATCATTCTGAGTAGGGTAACCTCCATCTTGGAGACAGGTGATGACGGCCCGGTGATCGGCGGTCTCTTGTGTCCGATCAGTCCCGGGATCAGTCCCTGGCCCTTGGAGACGGTTGGGGCCGGTCCCAGAGTTCTTGCTGGGTGGTGCATGCCTCAGAGGGTCTGCACCAATCTACCAGCGAGGTATGCCTCAAGTCCCTCGATCAATGCCCCTGGTGTGGGGACCGAAGAGGGCTCCGCTGAGCCTGCCTCTCCAGTCCTGAAGCGTGACAGCTTTGGGTGGACAAATGCTGGCGGGACATCCTTCTCGATGGGGATCGGTACCGCTAAGGTAAAGAGTCACACATAGGTCCCAACGTGGGTTTTCCCCGAGACCGGGTAACATGGGAGCTGGTGTGGGTAGCACTGGGAGCATCTGGATCTCTTGAGCTGCTCGAAGAGCTTTGAGCATTGACGGCACCTGAAGCTGCCTAGGGCCTGCACCGTTACCTGGGGTTGCAGGCAAAGCATGGGATGGGCTGCACCGCTCAACTTCAACTGGGGCCCGCCTTCCCAAAGGGGGTGTTGAGCTGCCCAGCACAGGTCATGGCTCACCCTCAGCTCTCTCCTTTCCCTTACAGGAGGTAGGAGATCTTCCCCTCCCAGTCTTTTTCGTCTTCTTCCCCAGAGCCATGGAAGGGGACCAGTGCTAGCTTACGGACGGCGCTGGTGGAGCACTATGCACGGAGGCCGCAGTACTTGGTGTGGAATCGGATCGCTGCTCCTGTGCCGGAGTGAGTGCCTACTCCATTAGGAGTGCTTTCAGCACTCTTCGTCTTAGGTTTAAAGAACTTGCAGATACAGCACTTGTCACTTATGTGCCCTTCGCCTAAGCACCTTAGGCAGCTGGTATGTGGATCGCTGACAGGCATAGGCCTTTTGCAGCTATCGCAGGGCTTAAAGCCTGGGGACCAGGGCATGCCCGGTCCCCTGGCTCAGTCCCGTTTGGGACTAACGAAAAGTTGAGAACTACTACTAAAGGTAACTAAGAAACTACTAACTACATACAACTCTACTACAGGTTTTCAAAGTTCACAAGAACAGAAAACGAAACAATGCCAGCCGAAGCAGCAGATGTTCTAGCACCGTCACTGGCGGCAAGAACGAACTGAGGGTGGAGGGAGCTGGTGGTGCCCCTTATACCACACCATGAGGGCGCCACTCCAGGGGGCGCCAGAGCCGGCGCCCTACGGATACTGCTGAGGGAAAAACTTCCAGCGCGGAACAACTGGCTTTCAAAAGCCGTCCCACAGTGCCCCACACGGAGTACGGGCGGTACAAGCTCCTGGTGAGCACGTGCACCGCCGACCCAAGGAGCCAAGAGTCGACGTGCCCAAGCGATGTAATCACTGGCTGTATGCGGAGGTAAATGAGGTCGATTTAATATTGTAGTGTGTGTAGTCAGGCCCCAAGCCACAATGAGATGGGAGTGAGTCTCCGGGGTTCACGGGAGAAGGTTCCCCCCTGAACTGGCAGCAGCGCCTGCATGGGACCCGCTGGCCCCTTCCCAGAGCCGGAGTCACAGACCGGGCTGAACCCGCTAGTCCCAGCCGCCATGGGCACCCAGCGCCCTGCCGCTCTAGGGATTAAGGAGCTGGGCACCTGCTACCCGGTCTCCTTCCCACCCCCCACCCCGGATTAACAACCGGGATGCCCCCTCCGCGCAGGACGCCACCCGGCTTTAGGGTTGCTGCTGCCTAACCCAAGGGGCTGGGGGGGGGGAGGGCGGTAGAGGGTGCTGGTCAAAATGCGGCGGGGCGGGGGATGGGGACGGAAGAAAGGCGGGACCGCCCCTAGCCCGCCGGAGGTGGGGGGGGGGGAGCATCCTAGGGACTGGCAGCGGCTCCGGTACCTCCTCTAAGTACGTGTCCTCGTTCCAGTTGGCGATGCGCACCCCCGCGCTGTAGGGCTTGCCGCTCAAGCTAGCCCGGCCGTTCATGTTGGGGGGGCTCCGTTTGGGGGGGTCAATAGTGGAGTCGGCTCCAGGCAGGCTTCTCCCGGCACGCGAGCCCGCTAGGCCGCGGAGAGTTTACTGGTTGCCAAGGGAACGGTCTTAGCTGGGGATTGGATGTTCTCGAGGGACGAGTCCGCCAATGAGGGGTGAGGGGCGGGGGTTTCCTCTGTTTTCCCAGCGCTCCAACAGCTTCCCAGTGCCGCTGGAGAGAAAGTGGGCTGGTGCTGGGGTGGAGCCTCCCTGCCCTCCCTCCCTGAGGCCGGGAAAGGGGTGTCCGGCCCCCCACTGCAGCCCTCATCTCAGACCAGGGGCGGTGGGGGCTCACTGCAGCGCTATCACGCCTGCTCCCCATGGATCTGGCTGGAGGCATATCCCAGGCAGGCTTGTTTAGCTGGTGTGGCCAAAAGAAAATGAGTTGTCGCCAAAAGTGCCCAGGCACAGAACTCTGGTGAGCTGCCCCTGGCCTGTACCTGCCCCCCAGCGTCTGCAAAACACCCCCACGCTGCAGCGTGAGCTGCCCCCTGCACTGCTCCAAGACACTGGCCTGCAAAACACCCCCACGCTGCAGCCGGAGCAGCCCCTTCTCTGCACCAAGGTACTGTTGAGCTGCGTTGGTCACCCTGTATTTTCACTCATTTCTGAGGGCTGTTACTGAAGTTGCTTGGAGCATTTTTTCTTGCAAAATATTGTTCCCCCCCCCCCCCCCCCAGTGGTAAAGACAGGTTCAGAGAGATTTTAATGAAAGTGTTGGCTTTTCAATCAGCTACAGGTATTATGGTATTATGCCATTGACTTGTGGCAATCAAGTTCTCCTTACTACTGAAAAGACTATAGATGCTCGTGATGAGCTCGTTGGATATGCTTTAGCTAGATTCCTCTATCCTTTCTTCCACTGATCACATTGTCTTTCCATCTCTATCCTCAGTGTTCTTTAAAGTTTTTCTTCTTCATCTGTCTATGTTTATATTAAGTTAGGGAAAATGTTCATGTAACTTTCAGAATCCCTTATAAACCCAGATAAATGTGAACGTTCAGAATTAGGACTGCGTCTTCCTCTTTTACTCAAGTGTGCCAAAGAATTGCTGCACATATAGAGAGCATGGATTGATTTGTGGGGGACTTTGTGTCAAATTTTGTTGATGGATTTCACAGCTTTATATCTGACATTTTTCTGTACTATTCTCAGTTGATACTCCCATTATAATGACCCTTAGTAAAATAGTTTTAAAGTAAAGCTTTAAGGTAAATTCTGTATGATGTAATCTGTTTATTAATTAAGGGGAAATGTTAATATGTAAAACAATTATAGAACACTAATACTATATAAGGAGATCTAAGAGTTCAGAAGTTTTAGGTGACTGGCTTTCTTTTAAAAAATGTTTAGGTTTGTGATGACCTGAGATTTGAAACAAAATGAAACAGAGGAAAGAATAGGAAAAGTGATATAAATCTGGGTATTTGTAGTCTAAACTATTACCAGACAGCTGTGAAATTGATTTTATAGTGAAAGAATATAAACAGATTTTAAGCTGGACAAAGGTTAAAGAAAAGAATATTTCTCTTCATATGGACCGCTGGCCTTCATGTTAATGTCAGCTATAGGATTGATAATAGTTTTATAGGAAAAGTGGATCTCTTTTTTAATTTTTTTATTTATTTTGCTGCCTCTAAGCCAAAACTAACTTCCTTCCTTATTGCTTGCTTTCTTATTTAGCATAAACCAAGGCCTAACAAGACAAAGTAAAACCCATTTTTGTAGAAATAGCTCCCCTCTGTGGCCATTTCTGATCAATGAAATTTTCATACGTAACTGCTGTGTTGTAATGACCCTGAAGTTAGAACACTGTCCTTTTTTCTATTGTTTAGTTTAAATAGGCAGGAAAATGTCATTCATTTTGGCTCAGGACCAATGACCAACATGGATTTTAGAAGCATCACATGTGGTGTGCTGCCTAAAGTATTTGGATTCATACAGCTTTGATTAAACTCCTGCTTCACTAATAATTTGTTGTAAGCACTTAATGCAACATGTATTTTGCTGAGCTGTTTTCACAGAACCAAAGGTTTAATTAGGTTTGTTTATCATAGTTTTACTTACATGCTTATGTAGGTATATAGAGCGTTTTAGTTATAAGCATGTAACATAGTAGCATTTAGACTTAATTTTTCTCATCTCTTTAATGTGCAGTGCTATGAAATTTGAAATCTTTTGTTTTGTCTTTTTTTCTTCTCAGAATTAACTCTGTATTTAATTATATGCATTATTGACTATTATAAAACCATACAATGTTTTTGCGAGACATGGAAGAATATATTGGGAATTCAGCAAGCTGTCATAGTTTTAATACGTGTCAGTTTTGGAATGTTATGTGGTTTCTCATGGATTATGTTTCTCTTATACAAATGTTGTAATTTGCATACATATATGTATGGGTAAATTACACACAAAAAACAGAGTAAATGTATTGCTGTACAGAGCAAAATTACTCTCTAACCAGTATGAGTCTTGTCACTTGGAAATTTTTCACTTCTAATTTCATAATATCTTCTGAAAATAAATAAAAAGAGCTTATTGAAAATTAAGTTCATAAAATGAATCTTTCTTAAAAGCATGGCTAAGGGCATGTAATGCAAATTACTTTGATTTTCTTGTTATATGTTAAACAAAATGCATCTAATGAAAAATAGTTTATGAATTATTAAATACTTTTTGTGAAATCTTGCCCCCTCCTGTTGAAGTCAGTGGCAGAACTCCCATTGACTTTTATAGAGCCAGGGTTCCACCCTATATTTGCAGAAGGATTTGCCAGATTGATTAATTTATCAACATAATCAATCAGACTTGGGGAGGTGTGTTGATTTAGGGGAGCATGACTGTTTCTCATTCTTAGTTTTACAGGTAATAATCTTTCTTTAGTAAAAAGTACTCACTATTTAAAATGTGCTAGAGAAGAAAGAGCAAACTGTATTATCATAAGAGGGATGCCACTCCAGCTTTCCCCTGCTGTCACAAAGTCAATCCTTTTCCTCATCCTTATCTTTTTGTTAGTGAAGAAAAAACTTAAAGGAGAGCTAGATGGTTATGGGGTTTTGGTATGACCTATAGAGCTTTCTATCGTATCTGTAGGCCGTTAGTACAACTACAGCCCAGCTTCAATAGGCATGAAGAAGGCCCACATTTAAAGCTATTTAGGCATTGCTACAGTCAGCACTGCAACAGCTAACTAATTTAGGACCCCAAATCTTATTTTCAACAGGGGTTTAGACACTTAGGAGTCTAAACTCCATCAAGAGTTGGACTAGCCCACCTGCATAATTACCCAGGATTCCAGCGGGACTTGTAGGGCCCATGCTGAGACCCTGCTGCCACAGCATCATTGCTGTGGTACTTGAACTAACTAGATTAAAGGTTTCAGAGGAACAGCCGTGTTAGTCTGTATTCGCAAAAAGAAAAGGAGTACTTGTGGCACCTTAGAGACTAACCAATTTATTTGAGCATGAGCTTTCGTGAGCTACAGTGAGCTGTAGCTCACGAAAGCTCATGCTCAAATAAATTGGTTAGTCTCTAAGGTGCCACAAGTACTCCTTTTCTTCTTCTAACTAGATTAAAGCTACCTCAGATATTTCTAGCTGCTTTGTGATTGCATTGTTGACACACTTCAAGTCTGGTGAGCATCTCTGTGTTAGGACAGGTTTCAGAGTAGCAGCCGTGTTAGTCTGTATTTACATCAGTAGATTTACAGCAATGCAAACTCCTAACACAGAAAAAGAAAAGGAGTACTTGTGGCACCTTAGAGACTAACAAATTTATTTGAGCATAAGCCGATGAAGTGAGCTATAGCTCACGAAAGCTTATGCTCAAATAAATTTGTTAGTCTCTAAGGTGCCACAAGTACTCCTTTTCTTTTTCTGTGTTAGGAGTTTGCAGTGCTATAAGTCTACTGATCTAAATATAAGCGTGGGAATTTCCTTAGTGTAGATCTGGACTAAAACATGCATTGCTGCGCTGGTTACCCAGCTGGTGTTTTTAAGTCTTTCTTTGGAATTGAAAGAACCTACTTAGAGAAAAAGAGGGCAATTTGAACATTCTAGTGGTATGCTCTACTGCCACCTATGCTCCAATCCTAGAGCTCCAGGTGGGTCAGGTTACCCAGTCCTCATTTATATTTTCATTCTAGCTAATCTCTCATTTAAACCTCCTCAGAACATGTCTATCTGAGACAGTGGGTGTGACGTTGCACTCCATAATATTTTATGGAAATATGCTTATAAGTGTAAAAATATGATGTAACTGGGATATGCTTTATGCAAAAGGTCTCTTGTAAGGTATCATTACAAAGCTTATAATCTACCGAGTGTGTTCATCATATTTGTATGTATGTATCATTCTTGGATCTAAAACTGAAAATATGAAGTATAACTCTGAGGTCCTACTGTAATTATGCAAAGTGTGGGCCATTAATGGTGGTTTAGAATCTTGATGGTTCCCATTGACTAGGACAATTGGTTGTAAATGGTTCTGTTTACTTGTAAGCCTTCCTGTATAGGTGTGTGCCAGCCAGTGGGTAATGAAGTCTTACAGTGACATGTGATCATGTCACCTGAACTGGAATCCATCTTAAACCTGGTGCTTTTCCATTTAGAAGGAGGGGTGGGAACCCAGAGAGACAAAAGATTCCTGCCTTGTGCCAAAGATATAAAAGGGGGTGGAACAGGAAAAAGGGGGGGTCCCAGTCATGAGAAAACCCCTAGTTTCCACGTAAGATGTCTGCTGGAACTAACAAGAATTGTACCAGGGGAAAGGATTGGGCCTAGACTAGGAAGGAGTCAAGTCTGTGAAAGAAGCGTATTGGAACATCTCTGAGGGTGAGATTTGTCTGTAATCAGTTTCTTAATGTATTAGGCTTAGACTTGCGTGTTTTGTTTTATTTTGCTTGGTGACTTACTTTGTTCTGTCTGTTATTACTTGGAACCACTTAAATCCTACTTTTTATACTTAATAAAAATCACTTATGTTTATTGATAAACTCAGAGTAAGTGATTAATACCTGGGGAGCAAACAGCTGTGCATATCTCTATCAGTGTTATAGAGGGCAGACAATTTATAAGTTTACTTTGTATAAGCTTTATACAGAGTAAAATGGATTTATTTGGGGTTACTTATTGGGAATTGGATGTCTGGGTGCTGGAGATAGGTGACCTACTGAGCAGTTTTTGGTTAATGTCTGCAGCTTTGGGGGCATAGACCAGTCCTTGAGTCTGGGTTGCAGCAGGCTAGCGTGTCTGGCTCAACAAGGAAGGGTTCTGGAGTCCCAAGCTGGCAGGGAAAATGGGCTCAGAGGTCATCTTAGCATATCAGGGGCAGTCCCAAGGGGGTCTCTGTGACTGAACCCGTCACAGTGGGTATATCCACGCTGCAGTCAAGTAAGTGGTTATAGCTCGGGTAAGCATACCTGCACACTAGCTTCAATTGAGCTATCATGGCTAAAACTAACAGCATGGGTTTAAGTGCAGGCTGTACAAGCCTTCCCAGAATCCTGGGAATGTATTAATGTTATTAGCCCATGCTGAGGATGCATGCTGTCATGTCTTCAGTGCTACATTTAGCTGAGCTTGCTAAATTAAAGATAGTGCAGGTGTGCCTAGCCAAACTGCAATCACACCTTCTATGCAGTGTAGACATACTCAGTGTTTAAAATGGGAATACTTGCTATTCAGTATTTGAAATTCAAGTTGTGTTGCTTAGTTGTGATGGGTCAATTTCTGCTACTTGACTGGATGAACATAACTCAGGAGAACTTAAAGAAGAGCCCATGGTGTTAAATCTCTCAGGGAAAGTTGGTAGATTAGGAGGGGGTAGCATATAAACAAGATTAGGGCATTTTAGACAATTGAAAACCTTTTTATTTCTGGGCCCTACCGGGCTTGTCCAAGGCATCCTTCCTAAAAATACTAAGCTGGCCATTTTACTAGTTAAGTGGGGAGTTTACATTTAATTTTCATTTGTAATTGCAAAGGGTGTGATTAGAAATGTCTTATTGAAATGACTCTTTGCCAGATCTCTATCAAAGGATTTTTTTAGGTAGTGTTCCACCCCATTTAAAATTTACCAAGTGTGTTGCATTTGATGAACTATACATTTCTGTCATAGTGCACAATCTGACACAACATAACCATGTGTGAGTATGGGTGTGGCCCTATTTATGAAGGGTGGAAGTCAGGTCATTGTCTGTATTGTTTACTGATATGTTTAACCTTTGATTTCCATAAATTCTCATGCTCGGGAGTTAGACATTCACTTTGGTTACCATAAACACTTGTGCATGAGAGTTTGAAATATGCTTTTCGCTAGCAGTTGTGCAAGTAAAAAGCAATCATTTGAATGTTTGCAGAAAGCAAGCACTAAACTATAATTTCAACTATTCTTGCTTTAACTTTTTGGGTTTGTTCAAAAGTGAAATTCTCGGAATCTGAACTGCATCTCTTGAAACCGAAGAATGATATTTTTGCATGGCCCCGTATGAACCAAAACTACTGAGTTTCTTCCCATTTCAGTGCTTAACAACAGAAGCACTTAGGGTTACCTTTGCTTGTCCTTTTCAGAATCACATCTTTACTTGCTATTGTAAATTGGCTCTGAGCCTGAGTCTCAGCATGGCAATGATGCCTGCCCATTTTCAGCTATCATGTGCCTCCAATGACAGGGCTTATAAACTTCACTCCAAAGACAAAATTCATTTGTTCCCTTCGGGGAATATACACCTGACTGTTTTGAAGCAGAGTAATGGTGGTTTTAAATAACAGTAGAGGTGCATGTTAGTGCATCCTCAAATCTTTACAAAGTTCACTCATGTAGAATCTATGTATTGAAGAGGGCCTGTATCAGAGGTTTACTTGTGGTGATCCTGCTTTCGGGCTAAGGAAATGTTCTGAAACCAAATACTTTAACTACTTTACCTATTCTACATAAATGGAACAATTTAAAAACTATTATAAAGGAACAGAAACCAAGCTGTGTATTTATGCTATAGAACATGAATCAGTTACATCTTTTTAGTATAAGAAAAAGGAATAGCATCAGACTCTTTGTCCTAAGGGGAAAAGAGCATGTGTACTTGTCAAGGTTCCTCCCCCACTCTGAACTCTAGGGTACAGATGTGGGGACCTGCATGAAAACCTCCTAAGCTTACTTTCAGCAGCTTAGGTTAAAACTTCCCCAAGGTACAAATTAATTTTATCCTTTGTCCCTGGATCTCCACTGCCACCACCATACTCTAACTGGGTTTACTGGGAAACTTAGTTTGGACACGTCTTTCCCCCCCAAATCCTCCCAACCCTTGCACCCCACTTCCTGGGAAAGGTTTGGTAAAAATCCTCACCAATTTGCATAGGTGACCACAGACCCAACCCTTGGATCTGAGAACAATGAAAAAGCATTCAGTTTTCTTACAAGAAGACTTTTAATAGAAGTAAAGAAATCCCCTCTGTAAAATCAGGATGGTAGATACCTTACAGGGTAATTAGATTCAAAACATAGAGAATCCCTCTAGGCAAAACCTTAAGTTACAAAAAAGACACACAGACAAGAATAGTCATTCTATTCAGCACAGTTCTTTTCTCAGCCATTTAAAGAAATCATAATCTAACACATACCTAGCTAGATTACTTACTAAAGTTCTAAGACTCCATTCCTGGTCTATCCCCAGCAAAAGCAGCATACAGACAGACACAGACGCTTTGTTTCTCTCCCTCCTCCCAGCTTTTGAAAGTATCTTGTCTCCTCATTGGTCATTTTGGTCAGGTGCCAGCGAGGTTACCTTTAGCTTCTTAACCCTTTACAGGTGAGAGGATTTTTCCTCTGGCCAGGAGGGATTTTAAAGGGGTTTACCCTTCCCTTTATATTTATGACAGTACTGTAATTGTTTTTCACATCTTCTGTCACCATTGTACTATTGATGATTTAGATTTGGATGACCTTTCTCTGGCAGTCTATCTATATCAGACATAACAGGCTACAGAAAGTATTTTATATGTCTGAAAATTCTGGCAACAGTTCTAACTTGAGACTCTGAACATTTCAATATTTCCCTGTCCCTATTGATTAGTAAACAAACTCTTCTCAGTTGATAGTTTCTGTTTGACTTGTGAGAGGAAGATGGTATTTCAGTATAATGTAGGGAATCCAGGAACAGTCTGGAGATAAATATAGCGATAAATGATCTCTATACAAAAGCCCCAAATGGTCATAGTACAGTATACTTGGAAAGAAGAAACCAGAGATCTCCATGCAGTGTGAATACAAAGTGTTGTGCAGAAGCAGTGCTCTTCTGTAGAACACTATCAGTTTTTACAGAATCTTAGCTTTAATTAAAGAAAAATTCTTTACCCTTAGGCTTATGAAGAAAGCCATTAGAATGTTAAACCACTGCAGTGTTATCAGAGAGAAGACCTGAAAGAACAACTCTAGCTGGTGTGACTTGCCCCAGTTCATCTCATTTGGACAATAACTCTGAAACCTAATGATGACAATTTAAAGATTAACATTTTTAGCTCATTGCTTTTCATTTTAGCAAAACATCTAGTTATTCTAGGATTGTGAAAATTGGTAGAGTATTCTGACTGTTGGGGGAAAAAAATCCAGGCCTTAATTAATTAATTATTTTTTTAAATAAGTTTCTCTAGAGAAGAAAGAGGATCAGCATGGGGGAAGGTGATTGAGGTTGTACAGTGTTATTGCTCTTCAGTGCTCATTGAAAGCATGTGTAAGCAGGGTCTGAAAGAACTCTCCCCTGACAGCTAGTTGGGGAGCGGGAGAGACTTCAGGAGCAAACTGTATTTACATGCACACAACTACTCTGCATAGGTATCTAGCAGGCAGGAGCTGTGTAGTAGCTCCAAGTGATCAGCTTTGGTTGGTGTTGGGTTACAATCACTTTAGTAGGTTTCAGAGTAACAGCCGTGTTAGTCTGTATTCGCAAAAAGAAAAGGAGTACTTGTGGCACCTTAGAGACTAACCAATTTATTACTTGTGGCACCTTAGAGACTAACCAATTTATTAATCACTTTAGTACTGAACACAGGAGTAATGAAATGTTATCTTCATTGTTTGACTAAAGGGGAGCAGAACTGTGCTGAGCTTGTCCTGATTGAAGGGGTCACCCTCAGCTGAAAGGAACTCGCTAAGTCTGGGGCTCGAATGCCAGACCCCTGCGAAAGTAGGAGGGGTGGGGAGTTGGGGACAGTTGTCCCAGCCAAGAGGTCCCCAGTCTGGTTTAATCTGTCCCACCTCACTGTTCAAAGATAGAGCTAAATAGACTTCATTGGGAGCCTTTTGTTATTTTAAGTACTCAATAAGAACTGAAATCAGTTGTGGTGGGGCAGTGTTTCTGCCCAGCCTGCTGAGAGCTAAAAGACTGACCTCCAGAAGTCGCAGGAGAGAGGTAGGTGGCAGCAGACTGTAAGTGATGGGCGGCCGGCAGGAGTGGCTGGCAAAAGTAGCAAAGCGGCGGCTGGCGGGGTGGCCAGGCCAAACAAGTGCTCAGATGGCAGAACAAGCAAAGTGCCTTCTTCCCTGGGTTGGAAATGAACTTCCACAGATGCACCTCTGAACCCTGTTCCTCGCTGACCAAGGATAACCACTGTGAGTGGGGTATGGTGAGGAATCAGAGGGGGACACTGATACCAGTCAGCTCTGTGTTTTTGGGGAACCAGGACGCAGTATCTAGCCTGTCCGACTCATGAAAGACACCCCGCACCACCACCAGTCTCTCCTTGAACCAAAACCGATCAGAGAAAAGGCTTGCAGAGAGCAGTGAAGGGCATTGGGAAACACACCTACCCCCCCCCCCCCCGACAAGGGTAACAAGATTAAGACCTCTCCATTAGCTTACAAAATGAAGAACAGAGACAACTCCCCTAGCCTCATCTGCATGAAAGATGGGACAGGGAGACATCTCTATTTGCATACAGAATGGAGAACAGAGAACCGCACTGAACTCTGGGACCAGAAAAGCAGGGAAGCACTGCATCATGGGGGATCTCTGCTCCAGATATTAATGAACCTATGCCTGCACACATCCAGCTCAGCAGTTATCAGACCAATTCTAGTAATGAATCCTTGGCTGATATCCAAAATACTGAAGCAGCCTAGTTGCATTGTGAGCTCCCTGGAGGAAAACACCACCCAGAGCCAAGAGTGATCAGCTCCTATTGTCTTGCCTAAAGAAAACCCTTGAGTCATCAGTTTACCCATAAACAAATCTAGTGTTCTCCCTTGAACCATTGTTGTTTCTCTACAAAAACCCCTACCTATGTTCAAGTAAGTGTTCTGATGCACTGAATCAGTTCTATTGGAACTCCATCTCCTCACTGATCGTGCTGGGGGCTCTGCCTGTCCCTAGCACTCAGGACCCTGAGCTGCCACCATCACTTGGGAACCCTGACCAGTTCAAGCTCCATAGAGTGGGTGAGATCTCTGTCTCTCTCTCTGTGTGTTTTTTACCTCAGGTATTAATCTTTAATAAAGTATCTTGTATGTTTGTTTAGCCCTCTTGGTGTAGTTATAACTTTTATGGTTAAGCTGGTTGTCTCTCTCTCTGAACTTTACTCTTTTGTGTTTTTAGCTTCCCCCATTTACTCTGCAGCAATGCTTCTTTCACTTAAGCTAAAGATCCCTGTAGTGCCCAAAAATACTGTGGGGTTTGCTCATCAAGTGGGTTACTACCAGTACAATTGTGACGTGAAAGTGGGGATAGAGACGTGTTAAACCTGTAGCACATAAGGGTGGCAGCTGAAAGTGCTGCTTGGCCCAGCCTATTGAGACCAGGGGCATATAAGGGGGTCAGCTTGAGAGTGCTGTTTGACCCAGCCCATTGAGTACAGGGACATATAAGGGGGTCAGCTTGAGAGTGCTGATTGACACGGTCCGCTCAGACTTGCTTTGTTAGAGTGTGTGTGTGTGTGTTCATCTGGTTCTAGGGCTGGAGGAACCCAATCCTGGGGAACCTAGGTCCTGCAATATAGCTCTATTGGGAGGGGACTTGCAGAAGGAAGGAGTAGAGCTCCATATGAACACACAAGTGACATAAGCAGTACATTAATAGAATTACAGAACACCCCCCCAGAAGAGTAACCCTAATAAATGAGCATACCCCAAAGTAATGGGCACATCTGGTAACAGCACAGTAAAAGAACTTTCGGTTGTAGAACTCCCGAACATGAGGCAGAAGACTCTGCCCCATGCACTCTGGGGTGGGTGTCTGGCTCACAGTTTTATGTTTATGAATCCTGCTTCTGGCCTTTCCCCTAATTAATGGCGGGTGACTTCCCTCCTTTCATTAAAAATTTCTTCTACATTCAGACTCTGCTGCAAGTGGGGAAGTATTGCCTGGCAAAGGTGCCAAGGGGTGGTGTGTAATTTTCCCAGGTTACTGGGTGGGGTCTTGACCTGGTTCTGTATTGTATCGTTGAAAACAAACCCCTAGATGTTGGACCTGGCCCTGGTTGCAGCCAGCCCCCCCGGCAGAAGAGTTACACATGTATAAGTTGGAGATCTTATTTTCTTAGCTATGAATTATGGCTGACACAAAGAGTGTATTAAGAAAGATATTTAAATTACCTGTCCGTAATAAAAAGAATAAAAGCCTTATAACAGCCCACTGGAACCAGCTAAACTCCTGCAGTTACTGCACTGAGGAAGGGAAAAATAATCTCTTTGGACTAGGGATGAGAAAATCCACTTTCTGGCATTTATTCCTTTGAATGTCTGTTTTTGGGAAAAATATCATTCTTGATAAAATAGCCTTTAAAATATATTGGTCACATGTCCTCTGATTTGCTCTTTCCAGTGGAAGTCTGAAACTGTTTTCTCTCTGCCCCATAACTGGAGGACGGATTCTAACTGTAGAATGGCTGAGTTATGGGGTTTGGTTTGTTAGATGTCAGGATACCATTCTGCAGGATGAGCATTTCATAGTCCTAAAACAAACAAGTGCTGGTATGTGGGTTTGTGTGCATACTGTTCTCATGTAAAATGGGCAGCTTCCACAAGAGGGTGTCTATACACCCTTGTGAACAGGAACAAACACTGAAAGTCTGAAAGGAGCAACATAGGGTATTTGATTTCTGTTGCATAACTGCACAGCGAACTTTGGACTTATAAGTTTCATTTAGGAATAAAGTGCATGAAAACAAAATAAAAACGATTGGTGTTGCTTAAGTGTAACAGAATACAGCTTCTCCTCCACCACCACCAATGACTCTGACAGTAGTAAGTGTTGTCAATAAAGTAGACAGATTTGACTTAGAAGACGCTGATACAAGTATAGTCTCGCGCTGTGCTGTGTCCACTGTCATTGTTTAGGAGAAAGCAGATGAACAAGAGGTGAAATTCAGTGCAGGACCTATGCTTGGACACAGTCCATAAGAAAGTGTATCTGATATTGGTTGAATTAGGAGATTTACTAAAAAATATGGTAATTTCAAGACTGTGACTGAATATGAGTCGCTTTCTAGCTAATACTTTATCCAAGGATAGTGAAAGCCTAATTACTATTCAAAAGAACCTTAAACAAAGGAAGGCCTAGGTGGTAAGAAATACCAACACCTCTTGTGTTCTTCAAGTGCCAAGGAAAAAATCCAAAATGATTGCAACACAGCATGTGTGTGATCCTAAATACACAGAGAGAAATAAAAAATGCAAAATCGAGACCCCTGAAAATATATGTTACGAGTACTTCTAGATGTAATAAAACTTTTCATGCAAGCTAATTGGTGTGATTAGGAACCTCATTCTGTAAAATCATGAGGTAGAATAGGATGATTCTGCAATCAGCAAGATGAAAATAGCCAGGAAGGATGGCCCCATTTGAGATCTCAGAAACTTTTGCAAAAATGTTGCATTTCATGCTTATAAAATGCCTGTAGGATGCCATTTTAAATCAAAATGCCAATGGACATCTGTACTGTTTTCATAACTTCTGCTACTACTGTACATTATGCCAGTCTAGCATGGTTTATTCACTACCAAGAGTCCATGTTGTCATTATTACACACATCTTGTAGCCTACACAGTATAAAGACAAAGGCAACAAGGGTTGGGGAGTAGAAAGTGATGGTGTACAGAACCTGGAAGGTGAAGACAGGGAGTTTTTACATGCTGCCAGAGACAAGGGGAAACCAGTGGATGGGCTTAAAGAGGGAGTGACATGTATTAAGTGTCATGCAAGGAAGCTGATATTCACAGCAGCATTTTGCATGCACTGAAGAAGAGGATGAGAGGCAGGGACACCAGGAAGAAAGAGGAGGAGGGGAGAGAGGAGAGAATAAATGCTCATTGTGGTGCGAGGGAGAAGCCATTGTGAAAGCTTATCCTTCAGGTGATCTTTATAAAATTAAATTTGCCAAAATATTCTTTAGCTTGGGAATCAATTTATATAGCTGGTCACACTAATTATTCCTAGAGATTTGTTGAGGTATGAGTGGAAAATATTTACTCGTGATGGCCGGTACTGCAAACTAGTGTTTTAGTACTGAAGTGTAATTCATGCCAAATGTGTCATCATGCTTTAGTCATTGGAAGGAATTTATAACGGATGTCTACAGACCATTCTCAGTGAGCAAAATAACACATCACCCTAGTTAGACACATTTTAACTGAGCACTGTGGTTAAACTATATCAATAATACTTCCATCCTCAATAATGTGACAAAAAGAATAGAACAGTTGTGTAAAAGTTCTACGCAAAAGAGGAAGCTATCTCCAGTGGTTTGCATTTTTTGTTGGGTAATATCCAAGGAAAAAACAAGTTGACTCCGCTAGCAAGCAACAAAGATATTCAACACATTGTTGTCTTCAATGGAGCTGTGTTAGTTTGCTTGGTGGTGATTGTTGTTTGCAAAAATTGCCCACCATTGTTAACATTAATGTAGCTCCACCAGTGGTAGTAAACAGTGAGAGCTCTAGCGTAGACAAAGCTCCTGTGGCTGCCAGTATTTTTAGCACTGTCATTTAGACCTGCACTGAGCTGGGAAAGAATCTGCAACTGTGCAATCCCGCATCTGTCCAAACTGCTCTGATGGAGGTTGACGTAGCAAGGAATGCCACTGTGGCTGGCATGTTCCTGAGAAGCTTTGAAAAGCTGTTTATGAAATAGACCTAATATGTGCTGTTTTTTCTATTTAACATCTCTAATCAAAGCTATTATGTGGCAGACACTGCATATAGTGTAAATAAAGTGGGACCAGAATAATTTATTAATCCAGTGTGTCTCTATTTCTCTCCCAAACAGGAAATAGCGATTTCCTCGAGTCCAAAGTTTCCTGACTGCTTGGAAGTTCTGACAGTATGTAAGTCTGTATGTTCCTGAATAGGTGTATTGCTTGAAAAAATATTTATTTATTTATTTATATTACAATAGCACCTAGACACCTCAATTTGGGATTAGAGCTCTGTTGTGGAATAGATAGTGTAGACACACAAAACAAAAAGACAATCCATATCATCAAAGAATTTACTTGTTTATAGAGAACATGCTGATTTTCATCATAAAACAACAGGACAGAGCTAATTTGTGAACTTTTGATATATATGTATATCTCTCTTTATTTGTTCTATTTAGCTATTTATTTATTGACATTACACTTGTGCCGATCACTATAGTAATGACAAGTCTTGAGTCTTTTCATATTTTGATCGTTTGCTGTATCAACAAAGGATTTTGTGAGAAAGTATCAGGGCTGTGAGTTCAGGAAATTGAAAAACAGAGTCTGTCAATTGTATTAAACCCTTCTTTTAACCTTCACTTGAAACATGAAAACCACATATTCCCAATACTGAGGAAAAATTGTAAAAGTCTCTAATCCATCCCATCAGTTTTTCTACGGTTAAAATTTATCAGCTGCTGGTTTCGGTGATTACTCCTTTAAGAGTCCTGGGCGGGGAATTAATTACTGGTTTTGAGAATTAATTAACTAGTGGTTTTTTTTTACAAGTCTATCATAAATTGCCTAGTTTGCCCTGGAGTTATTTACAGGTAACAGGTCCTTCGGTGGTGCAATGCACGTCACTGAAAGACTGGTTGGCATCTTATAAACTGTGGTTAATTATAGTAGACTGTGTTTAGTGCCAGTAATTTTTGTGAAACGTTTCTGGAATACTGCTTATTGCTTTTTTCCTTATTGTCTGGCTATTTAGATACAGTTCACCCACTAGCTGTATGATATGTTTCTACCACTTGCAGCCCCACTTATCCCCCCTATGTTTTTTTTTTATCCTGCTTTATTATGGAATAAAAACCCCTCAGGTGACTGACTGATTTATGGGATTGACAATGGGGCCATTATCTATTGGTCCCCTGTATTTTCAATTCTAGTCTGTCAGGCCAGAGCAGATCTAAGGGCGATGAATGGGAAGGCAAGTTGCACTAGTCAGCCATATCATCTGATAGTGCTGAAAACTGCCTGATTTATGGGATTGACAACGGACTACATGCTCCAAATATCAATCCCATGTGTCGTTCAGTCCCCTGTGATATTTTTTACAGAGTTTTCACATCTTGGTCACTGGTTCAGATTTGGGCCAAGTCCAATGACAAAAGACATGAATATCTGATGTTGTTCTTTGGCCCTTTGTAAAATGGGCACTGTCCAGCTCCCATAGGACAGATTTTCTCCATCGCAACAAACATCATCAAAATTAGCACTCTTACTAGCAGTCTCAGTAGAGAGGCGAGCATTAACTAAGACGCAAAGGTGCTGGTGTGGGAGAAGTGTACACGACCACTGCCTTGCTACATATGTTAAAGGAGAACTTGGGCCCTAATGCTATATTGCCAACATCTTTCATCAGCACTTAATTCACGCAGAAACATTAAACTCCAGACACTGAGCAGCCCAATTTAAAGAAACCTCTGTTTACCCTCCATCTCTGATCACATCATGAATCTGCAGGTTTGTTTACCTCAAGCTGCACAGCAAGTCAGGTTTTTTATTTTTTTTTTAATTATTATTTTGGGCTATAGCTTAGACTGAGAAAATCCAAACACCCAATTTACTGTGTGATCCAATGTAAACAAACCCAGGGTACACACATGTTATGAAAGCAGATGATGCGCATCCACTGATTTATTTATACTGGATCGGGCAGTAATATGAGTGTCCTTTCTGAAGCACTATTTTTAGCTACTGAAAAGATTATTTTTTTAAATAATTGTAGTTGTAAAATGAACACCTTCTTGGTAGATCTGTTTTTTATATTTTTAATTTTGACATTGTCTCTTTATGTTATAGATGGACCTTTGCACAGTTTAACTAGGGAACAAGGTACCGTCATGTGGCTTTTGTGCTTGAAGAAAGCAAAATAGGAATTCTATGATCCATGTTTTTGTATTCATTGTAGTGCCACATTAAGGTGCATTAGTGAGATAAGCACTCAAAGTGGTGGAGAGTAGGAAAGAAAAGACAGGAGTTAATTCAGGGAGCACAGCTATTCTCCTTCTAATACAAAGTAAAATCATGATAGTGTGGGCAGTTTGGATTTAAACATTGACCTTGAACCTCTTCTTTATGATTTTTCCTTTATGGGCAAGCAGCAAGCCCACAATTTTCAAGATTAGGGGAGAAACTTCTGGCCCCCATTGAAGTCAATCAGAGTTTTGCCATTGACAAAATATTACAGGGGACTGTCAGTGGGACCAGGATTTTACCCTGCGTGCATAATGTTGGGTAGATAAATAACTGGTATGATTTTTCAAACGTGCTGAGCACCCACAGCTATATCTGTCTAGTGTGTATGTAGTATTTGAACAGATGGACATTTGAAAACTGTCATGTTCACAAACAGGCAATTAGTCGATTCTGTTTTTGAATCCTTCTTCAAATAATTACTAAAAGTCAGTTTTGTTGTCTCCTGATAGAAGAGCAACAGCTACATCTGTCTTTGCAAACCCATTTTGGCTATGAATTTCCTCTTTAGCAGGAAGTCCCCTGTAAGGGGAGTCTCCCACCCAGTCATAAAGTCGGGAAGGGACACACCCGACCTATCCAAAACCCCTGGACTCAAGTATGTTGAAAGTTCACAATTTGGAAAGATAAACATCACAAAGACACAATGGAACTGTCTCATCCTCCAAAATTCCCATATTCATCACTCATTGCCATTCTCATCATTCCGCCTCTCCTCCCTGTTTTATGGTGCAAAGGTTATTCTTTTAAATAGGAAGAAGAGAGCAAAATTTCACTAATGCAGGAATCAATCAATCTGTGCAGAAGCTATTTTTAAAACTGTGTTTAGAATAGCCCACACTTTTTTCCTGAAACTTGTTCAAGATCATCATTCCCATGGCACAACATTGTGTTTGTGCATGTGTAACTCCTTTAGTGTGCTTTAGAGTTCAGAGGGAATATTAGTTCCATATGATCTACCAGTTGCTAAAATGATCATAGTGTTGTCATTCTAAATCATAAAATGAAACATCACAAATTAGTGCTTACAAATTAACACCAAAGGCACAAACTTATAACTGGAAATGATGTGCAAAGCTGGAGAAAAGCAATTTTCAGATAAAGTTTCTGAATGTGGGGGAAGGAAGTTAATATTTATAGGAGCCCATATGTATGACATAAATAATATTGAAAATATCTGGGGGCATCTCCTCACTTGGTGTAAATCATCAGAGCTCCACTGAAGTCAGTGCAACTGTGACGATTGGCACTGACTGAGAATCTGTCCACTAATGTTGAAAAAAAGCATAGACTTTATTTTTATAATGTAATGTAAATATAATGTAAAAACTATTATAAGGATTCATTTGTATGCCATTTGCATTTACCTGATCATTAAGGCAATCTTCATTTTATGTCCAAATGATCAATACACGCAGAGTACAAACACAGGACTTCCCAAATCAGATGTATGTATTGCAGCAAAATCTCTGTTTTACGAGACTGAATGGATTATACTAAGGTAGGTCAGCTAGGTTACAATTGGCTCCTTACCTGTATGTACTGGCAGTAAGCAAGGGATGTCATTCTTTCTGGCTTCTAAGAACTGAAAAGAAATTAAATAAATGACTTGTAATCTGGTCTTTGCACCCCAGAAAACCCAGTGATCAGTGTAAATGAGGGCAAACACATTGGAATGAAAAGGAACTCTTACTGGAAAATAATTTTTGATCGATAGTCCCAAATTATCCCTACAAGTGGAGATCAATAACACTGAACTTCTCTACTCTGTTAATTAAAAATGTCTAAAATGTGCCATGTCTTTTCATATAAAATCTCTATCTGACCTCTCATTACAATTCTCTCCCAATTTGCCCTCAAATCTGCAGATCACAAGCCCGCTTTAGAGCCTCTACATGATTTTTCATTTACACCTCCTCTCGTCTACCATTGCAAAAGTTATTAACTGACTGAACCCTTTTTGCTGGTAGCATGCTGAGGAAGTGGCATCCTGATAGTAGAAGACAACACAGAAAAGAGGAGATGTCTAAATGCTAGCACCTTAGTGGGGATGTTCCTGCACAAAATGACACTTAGGTATGCATGAAACAACCATTTGTGTACTTATCTGCTGATCCAGATGCAGGACAGAGTCCTACTTAGATGCCCTGTTTGAAAACTGGGTTCTTGCAGACATTTTTGTAAAAAGGCTTATGATAGTGCGCATTACTATTAACAACCAAAAATCTCCATGACTAGCTAAGCTTTTTCTGCGTTTGTCATCTTCACATTTTTGTAATGTTTCATATTTGTAAAAAAAAAATTCATATTTATAACAGGAAAACTCCACTTTAACTTGGACCTTTGGATCTTTTATGTTTTGTTACACCGTGGCATGGTGTGGTGTTCATTTATATTTTCAGCATTTGCTTTTTGGTTTGAAGACTGTTCCATAATGGCACCGTGCTTAGTGCTTGAACAGATATATAACTTGTATTTTCCTTTATGTTGGCCAGGTCTGCGCCCTGTTCCACCCCAACAGTATAATTTCTGAGAAATTACCCTAGCAGCAAATACTTGACATGAATTAGTAATCCATTTTTCAAGCTAGTATTGAGTTTTGTGCAGGGACACCTGTTGGAGCCTGGTATTGTGTATACATGGCTAAAAAAACTGACTGTTGCCCTCTAGTGGTTGATATAAGGTTCAATGATGAAACAGTTCAACAAGACAGACCTCCATGTTAGTGAGTCATATTGGGCATACGGTCACTAGGGACATGGCATTAGATAGAAATTCAACAACCATCTTTTAATCCTGTCATTATTAGGTGGACTTGCAGCCTTGAGGGAAGGGGTATAGACAGGAAGGTAGAGAACAAGTGACGAGAACGAGGCAACTTCAAGCACGGGGGTGGGGGGCACATGCTTCTCTTTTAAAATATTACCAAGGAAAGAATAAGTATGGAGTCATATATTTCTAAAAATAGATGTCAGCCTGGTCTCTGTTGCTTTTTTCCCTTCTTCTTTCTGAGCTTTAAAAGACCCTTGGCTGTATTTTGTTGCACAACCAACTAAGCGAACATGAAAGTTACCAAACAGTCCCTCCCCCACCTCCCAGGTATGTTTACACATGCAGGAAAAAATCACCTGGTAAAATTTATACCATAGCATTACAATTTATTTATACTCTCAAGGCAGGGTGTAATTCAGCAGGGCTGTAGACTGTTTTCAAAAGGCCTATACAGGCTGAGTAAAGGCTGCTTGCCTGAGGAAGAGGGGCAGGTCAGACCCAGGCTTTGCATTGTTTAATTAAAGCATCAGTATTTAAAAAGAAAATAATTGTTTGCAAGATTTTTTATCTTTTATTTCGTTATCCTCCCACACCCAGCATTCACCAGATTGGGCCATTTATATTGGTCTTGTGCTGATCTGTTCTGGCTTCTGACTGTCTTGTCAATGGATTTGGCTTCTTTCTCTATTATTCTACATCATGCTTCTCTAGTTGCCCTCTTTTTCTGTTTCCAGGTGCTGTCCATATTATCACTTGTAATGGAAGTCATATTGGAGGCGTCTTTAAAGCATATCCTAAGTATGTCCATAATCGTCATCCTACCATATTTGATGCTTTAGATTGGTTTGTTCTACTTAGAATTTCTGATGTTGCAAGAAATTTTTCCAATGGACTCTGAAGATCTCTGACAGGCATTTACTTTGAAATGAGTTGATCTTCGTATCAATTTCTATTGAAGATTTCCATGATTCGACCCTGCGTTGCATAAGAGAAACTGAAGATTTCCTGGACGGATGTCAGGATAGGCTTCTACGGGCACAAGGTTCTGAAGATTCAGAGCAGGCTGCACATTGGGGACAGAAGGATGGTGAAGAAATTTGGCATCATGTGACCTCCAGAAGAAAAATGGGGAACATCCATGTACCAGCAGCACAGATACAGGTAAGTAACCATTTTCATGTTCTCTCCACAGGTACTAATGCGGAGAGTGGACCAGATGATACGTCTGAGGGAAGGGAACAGAAGGAGACTCCGCTGATTGGAAGGTATGAGATGTACTGTTCTAGGGATGGGGGTTCCACGACCACCACTCCCAAGAGAAGGAGGCGGGTGGTGGTGGTTGGGGACTCTCTCCTCAGGGGGACTGAGTCATCTATCTGCCGCCCCGACTGGGAAAACCGAGAAGTCTGCTGCTTGCCAGGAGCTAAGATTCGCGATGTGATGGAGAGACTGCCGAGACTCATCAAGTCCTCAGATCGCTACCCCTTCCTGCTTCTCCACGTGAGCACCAATGATACTGCCAAGAATGACCTTGGGCGGATCACTGCGGACTGCGTGGCTCTGGGAAGAAGGATAAAGGAATTTGAGGTGCAAGTGGTGTTCTCGTCCATCCTCCCCGTGGAAGGAAAAGGCCTGGGTAGAGACCGTCGAATCGTGGAAGTCAACGAATGGCTACGCAGGTGTGTCGGAGAGAAGGCTTTGGATTCTTTGACCATGGGATGGTGTTCCAAGAAGGAGTGCTAGGCAGAGACAGGCTCCACCTAATGAAGAGAGGGAAGAGCATCTTCGCAAGCAGGCTGGCTAACCTAGTGAGGAGGGCTTTAAACTAGGTTCACCGGGGGAAGGAGACCAAAGCCCTGAGGTAAGTGGGGAAGTGGGATACCGGGAGGAGGCACGAGCAGGAGCGCGTGAGAGGGGAGGGCTCCTGCCTCATACTGAGAAAGATGGGCGATCAGCAGGTTACCTTAAGTGCCTATATACAAATGCACGAAGCCTGGGAAACAAGCAGGGAGAACTGGAAGTCCTGGCACAGTCAAGGAATTATGATGTGATTGGAATAACAGAGACTTGGTGGGATAACTCACATGACTGGAGTACTGTCATGGATGGATATAAGCTGTTCAGGAAGGGCAGAAAAGGTGGGGGAGTTGCACTGTATGTAAGGGAGCAGTATGACTGCTCAGAGTTCAAAAAAGTATGAAACTGCAGAAAAACCTGAGAGTCTCTGGATTAAGTTTAGAAGTGTGAGCAACAAGGGTGATGTCGTGGTGGGAGTCTGCTATAGACCACCAGACCAGGAGGATGAGGTGGACGAGGCTTTCTTCTGGCAACTCGCAGAAGTTACTAGATCGCAGGCCCTGGTTCTCATGGGAGACTTCAATCACCCTGATATCTGCTGGGAGAGCAATACAGCGATGCACAGGCAATCCAGGAAGTTTTTGGAAAATGTAGGGGACAATTTCCTGGTGCAAGTGCTGGAGGAACCAACTAGGGGCAGAGCTCTTCTTGACCTACTGCTCACAAACCAGGAAGAATTAGTAGGGGAAGCAAAAGTGGATGGGAACCTGGGAGGCAGTGACCATGAAATGGTCGAGTTCAGGATCCTAACACAAGGAAGAAAGGAGAGCAGCAGAATACAGACCCTGGACTTCAGAAAAGCAGACTTTGATTCCCTCAGGGAACTGATGGGCAAGGTCCCCTGGGAGAATCACATGAGGGGGAAAGGCGTCCAGGAGAGCTGGCTGTATTTTAAAGAATCCTTATTGAGGTTACAGGGACAAACCATCCCGATGTGTAGAAAGAATAGTAAATATGGCAGGCGACCAGCTTGGCTTAACAGTGAAATCCTTGCTGCTCTTAAATATAAAAAAGAAGCTTACAAGAAGTGGAAGATTGGACAAATACCAGGGAAGAGTATAAAAATATTGCTCGGGCTTGCAGGAATGAAACCAGGAAGGCCAAATCACACCTGGAGTTGCAGCTAGCAAGAGATGTTAAGAGTAACAAGAAGGGTTTCTTCAGGTATGTTAGCAACAAGAAGAAAATCAAGGAAAGTGTGGGCCCCTTACTGCATGAGGGAGGAAACCTCGTGACAGAGGATGTGGAAAAAGCTAATGTACTCAATGTTTTTTTTTGCCTCTGTCTTCACGAACAAGGTCAGCTCCCAGACTACTGCACTGGGCAGCACAGCATGGGGAGGAGGTGACCAGCCCTCTGTGGAGAAAGAAGTGGTTCGGGACTATTTAGAAAAGCTGGACGAGCACAAGTCCATGGGGCCGGATGCGTTGCATCCGAGAGTGCTGAAGGAGTTGGCGGATGTGATTGCAGAGCCATTGGCCATTATCTTTCAAAACTCATAACGATCGGGGGAGGTCCCAGATAACTGGAAAAAGGCTAATGTAGTGCCCATCATTAAAAAAGGGAAGAAGGAGGATCCTGGGAATTACAGGCCAGTCAGCCTCACCTCAGTCCCTGGAAAAATCATGGAGCAGGTCCTCAAGGAATCAATTCTGAAGCACTTAGAGGAGAGGAAAGTGATCAGGAACAGTCAGCATGGATTCACCAAGGGCAAGTCATGCCTGACTAATCTAATTGCCTTCTATGACGAGATATATGGCTCTGTGGATGAAAGGAAAGCAGTGGATATGTTGTTCCTTGACTTTAGCAAAGCTTTTGACACGATCTCCCACAGTATTCTTGCCAGCAAGTTAAAGAAGTATAGGCTGGATGAATGGACTATAAGGTGGATAGAAAGCTGGCTAGATTGTCGGGCTCAACGGGTAGTGATCAATGGCTCCATGTCTAGTTGGCAGCCGATATCAAGTGGAGTGCCCCAGGGGTCGGTCCTGGGGCTGGTTTTGTTCAATATCTTCATTAATGATCTGGAGGATGGTGTGGATTGCACCCTCAGCAAGTTTGCAGATGACACTAAACTGGGAGGAGTGGTTGATACGCTGGAGGGTAGGGATAGGATACAGAGGGACCTAGACAAATTGGAGGATTGGGCCAAAAGAAATCTGATGAGGTTCAACAAGGACAAGTTTAGAGTCCTGCACTTAGGACGGAAGAATCCAATGCACCGCTACAGACTAGGGACCAAATGGCTCGGCAGCAGTTCTGCAGAAAAGGACCTAGGGGTTACAGTGGACGAGAAGTTGGATATGCCGTTGTTGCCAAGAAGGTCAATGGCATTTTGGGCTGTATAAGTAGGGGCATTGCCAGCAGATCGAGGGACGTGATCGTTCCCCTCTATTCGACATTGGTGAGGCCTCATCTGGAGTACTGTGTCCAGTTTTGGGCCCCACACTACAAGAAGGATGTGGAAAAATTGGAAAGAGTCCAGCGGAGGGCAACATAAATGATTAGGAGACTGGAACACATGACTTATGAGGAGAGACTGAGGGAACTGGGGATGTTTAGTCTTCAGAAGAGAAGAATGAGGGGGGATTTGATAGCTGCTTTCAACTACCTGAAAGGGGGTTCCAAAGAGGATGGCTCTAGACTGTTCTCAGTGGTACCAGATGACAGAATAAGGAGTAATGGTCTCAAGTTGCAGTGGGGGAGATTTAGGTTGCATATTAGGAAAAACTTTTTCACTAGGAGGGTGGTGAAACACTGGAATGCGTTACCTAGGGAGGTGGTGGAATCTTCTTCCCTAGAAGTTTTTAAGGTCAGGCTTGACAAAGCCCTGCTTGGGATGATTTAGTTGGGGATCGGTCCTGCTTTGAGCAGGGGGTTGGACTGGATGACCTCCTAAGGTCCCTTCCAACCCTGATATTCTATGATTCGGTTCCACAAAGGACAGACGTGATGCCAGTGTTAAAAATTCATATTTTTGTCCGTGCCAATCATGCTACTTTGCCAAATCTTTTCAAGTTTATGTAAGTTGTTTGCTGCTTTTGATGATCATTTTTTGACATCTGTCATGGTGTCACCATCATTGCACATCTCACTCCCTAGGTCGGTAAAATGACTTATTTCTTCTAGTGTTTCTTCATCCATTCTAATGGTTCCTTTAGGGACAGTGATAGTGATATATTTTCTCTTCCCCTTGTTGATGAACGAATCAATTTGTTTTGCTGTATCTGCCAAAAGCTGTGTCTTTTCTTCCATTAAGCAATGTGTTGAACTAAATTGGACAATGTCATCAGCAAAAACAAGGTAATCCAATTGTGCTTTATCATTTGTCCGTAAAATTCCTTGGTTGCTTCTGCAGTTACTTTCTTCATGACATAGTCAGTAATGAATGCAAACAATAGTGGGGACAGAACACGCTCTTGCCTTACTCCAGTTGTCACTGCAAACAATTGGCTGATGTTGTCACAATCTTTGACTGAACATTCAGCATTATCCTATAGATTAATGTTTCCCAAACTTACAACAGTTGTGTACCCCTTTTGAGACATTTGTCTTACCGGCGTACCCCTTCTCCAGTGAAGATAATTCGGGGGTGGGGGTGGTAGCCACATTTTTATAACACACTCCTAATTCATTTCATTCTGGATTAAACGTTTATTAGAAATAAATACAAAATTATATTACATACAGTTGAAACAAAAATTTTAATAGGAATAAGTTTTTATGTATAGAAATAGTACAAGAAATAATTAAAATAATAGAAGCGAATCAACAGTCTGGCAGAACAGCGTGTGTGTGTGTGGTGTGTGTGTGTGTATGTGTATATATATATATATATGGTGAATTCGTATCATTCTGAAATTTAAAATACGCTGGTTTGGTTAGGTTAGTGAAGAAAGCACTAGTTTTATACTTACTATTTCGGTATTGAAAAATTTTCAGTACAAACCAAACTATTCAGTGTGAGGGATGGAACTGCTTTTGACCAGACACTATCATAGGGACATCTGGCTCGATGTTTGTGATCTTAAGACGAAGATGGGGCTCCACATCAATAAGACTATTTGGTTATTTTGTTTTGATGCCAAGCAGTGCAGAGAATCCAATCTTGCACAAATACGAGGTGGGAAAAGGCAGAAGATACTTGACAGCTTTGTCCGATAGAGCTGGATATTCGGAGCTAACCCCCAACCAAAATGACGTCAGTGTATTTTGCTCAAATTTTGTTTTCAGAAAGCTATCTGAAGCCAGCTCCAAGAGCTGTTCTTCTTCTGAAGCAGAGAGGTTATTTGGCAATGTTTGAACATTGATGATAAAAGGGTTCCTTATCCATTCAAAGGTGCCGTCCGGTTCAGAGAAATACTTACCAAGATCTTTCTGCAAGCTTTCCAAATGCCGCTTCATGGTTTGCAACACATCACTATCAAGTTCGTTAGTCAAGTTTATTACTAAGTCATGAAGAGACGGAAAGGAATCCAGTTCACGACGACTAAGACGTTTATGCCACAGTTTCAATTTTGCCACCATGGCGCTCACTCTGTCTTGAACATGGAATATGGATATGAGTTTCCCTTGCAAGGATAGATTGAGGTTGTTTAAATGTGCAAAGATATATACAATATATGCTAGTTTGCATAGCCATTTCCGGTTGTCTATACGGTCTCGCAGGTTAAAGGTTTCATCTAAAAAAACTTTCAGTTCTTCTCGCAGCTCAAACAGGCGATTCAGAACTTTTCCACGTGAAAGCCAATGCACTTCAGTGAGAAATAGGAGTTGTATGTAATCGCTGCCCATCTAATCACAGAGCTGAGAAAACAGCCAGGCATTCAGAGGGCGGCCTTTCACAAAATTGATTATTTTCACAGCTTCATGTAGTACTTGCTGTAGATCTGCCTGCATGTTCTGGGTGGCGAGTGCTTCCCTGTGAATGCAACAATAAGTCAATTTTGCTTCTGGCGCAACAGCTTGAATACGTGCAACAACTCCTTTCTTCGAACCAATCATTGCTCTGGTGCCATCTGTGCTTATTCCAACACAATGACTTCAATCCAAGTCACTGTTTTTGATAAAGTCATCAATAACTTTAAAAATAGCACAATCTATAGCTTTGCTAGCCTTGTCTCCAATCATCACTTGCACCATTACTTTGGCTGCAGGTTTTACTAATGTGTCACCAATCACTTCAGCAGCTCCAGACTGTGCAATTAAGTACACCACACTATATGAAGCTTCCAAAGCTTTCATATTTTCACCTCCCATCACATTACAAATTGTTTTCTGGGACTTTTGGAGATCTTTGACCTATTTTTGAAGAAGTCTACAGGTTTTCCCTCATATTCTTTGTTTGCTATTGAGATGGCGTTTTAGGCTGGATGGTTTCATACTTTCATTTGTGAGAGTCTTGTAACAAATCACACATAGTGGAACAGGCTCCACCTCATCGCCAGTCCACGAAAATCCAGGTTTAAGATATTCTTCAACATAGTTGCAGGCTTTTTTCTTTTTCTTTGCAGCTGATACGTTCAATAAAGTTACAGATGGTTCACACGGTTCACTAATTTTATTGTCACAATTGTCTGATGTAGCCATATCACTGCATTTTTTGGCATAATTATCACTAACATTCGTATTTCCTTCATAATTTTCTTTTGTACGTTTCAAACTTCCCGTTTTTAGCCAGCGATCCATTGTAAATGGGTTTAACAAAGAGAAATTTTGTATAAATTTTGTATGTACTTGCTATGATCTTTAGATTACTACAAGTAGTTTATTCACTTTTATTTGTCAGTATGACTTCTGCGCATGCCACAAAGGCAAGTGTATTGCCCGAGTGGTGGTAACACGCACATGTGGTTTGCATCAGCTCTGCTGTGCTATTAGATGTTACTGAACACGTCATCATATTAGTTTACAATGTAAACCTGTGTGTATTTCTACTGTACAAGTGCACACTATTCTTATATATTAAATTTTAGTGAATTATTTTCTGCTGCTAAAAAAAAAAAACTATGATAAAGTAAAATAAAAAATTCTGCCGCGTACCCTTTGAAACCCTTTCACGTACCACCAGGGGTACGCATACCACACTTTGGGTCATACTGCTATAAATCCTTGATTATTCTATTATTTTTGCTGGCATTCTGTAGTATGCCATAATTTTCCAAACACTCTCTATGTATGCTGTCAAAGGCCTTCTGGAAATCTATAGAATTTATTGCAAGAGGTGTTTTCCACTCCACACTTTGTTCTAATATGTCTGAGAGCATTATGGTCTGGACATGGTCTCGGTTGTCTGAACCCTGCTTGTTTCTGTCTAACCTGAATGTCTACCTAGCTTAAAAAACAAACAAAAGACATGGGGAACATATGTTGTGTGTATATATAGAGAAGAAGAAATGAACAACTTAATCAAGGCAGGAAAATATTTTTAATATTTTAAATTAGACTATGAAAGTAGAAACAATTTATTTTAAAAACTGCTGTTTCAGTTCTCGGCATTCTTAGGTCATTCAGTATTCTTGTGACAGACATTTTAACCCAATCACTGACAGTGACTCACATTTGTTTTGTACTTGTGTGGACAAAGGCTCAAAACGTTTGGGGGTATGGAAGGAATGATTCTTGCTGCATTGCTGTAGTCTGCTTCTAATATTAGAACAGAGTGAGCAGTTCACTTCCTGGAGACATCAACTAGCTTTGTGTTCTCCAGCGTTTTTCATTGGTATCAGACATGTGGAATAAATTATTATAAGTTGCTTGTTAATGTTGAGTACCACCAGGATTTGTAATACTTAATCCTTTTATTCCAGTGGTCTGTGAAGTCTGAATAAAGCAAAATACTGTTACATCACTGGTTTTCATTAAAATTAATACTCATGTGAAAGTATTATTTAGTAAAAAGAAAAGGAGTACTTGTGGCACCTTAGACTAACAAATTTATTTGAGCATAAGCTTTCATGAGCTACAGCTGAAGTGCTGTAGCTCACGAAAGCTTATGCTCAAATAAATTTGTTAGTCTCTAAGGTGCCACAAGTACTCCTTTTCTTTTTGCGAATACAGACTAACACGGCTGCTACTCTGAAACCTATTATTTAGTGTAATTATGGAATGTAACTTTATATGTTATAAGCTTTAGGAACATGGCAGTTATTCTTGTGTACTAGGATAGTGCACTGTGTAATTCTGTATAATTCATGGGCACCAAAAGTGATATTAGAAAAGTTTAAGGTTATAACAAAGGTTTCATTGTATAGTAAAGCTCTTTTAGTAACTCTGTTGACTTATTCTGTATTTTCATGGTGTGATGGGGTGTACCTGGACTTTGCTGCTCCCTGCAGGAGGCCCTACAGTCTTACTACACCCTGCCCCAGAAAAGGAGCAGCAAAGGTGGGTCCTCCAGGCCTGCCTGGAGAGGGCTCCCAGGGCCCAGGTAAAAGGAACTGCAGGGCTTTAGCAGGTCAGTTCCTGGCTGGGACCATGGGATGGGGTAGGGTGCGGTGTGGTGCAATGCTACTCTTTGGCCAGAGAAGCTTGAGTTCGGTTCTGCTGCATCTGCGTAAGCTGGGACAGACCGGACCTGAGAGCTTTAACCCTGAGGTAAGGGGTGAAGATAAAGGGGCCAAGTGAGAAAAGGCCCAGGTACGAAGCAGCAACAAATTGAAGTGAGCACTATGTGGCTTCTGTTTATAGGATCCCTGGTTTGGAACCCAGAGGAGTGGGTGGGCGGGCTGACTTTACCCGCTAGCCACTGGTGAAGTGATGTAAACCCTGAAAAGGGGACCAGACTCACTTGAATGCCTGAGCAAAAGGCTGAATTTAAAGGGCCCAAAGCTGGGGCTGAAGACCCTGGTGAGGGCAGATAGTTTTGTTGGGCTTATATTATCCCAGAAGGGGTTCATTTGGACTTTGTGACCTGGGCTGAGGGTTAAATCATTGAAGACCCCACCAAGATTAGCTGAGAACCGCAGGGGGCGCCAGGAGCAGGAAAAGGACTGCAGTACTGCACTCAGCTGCAAAGAGGTGCTCAAAAGGTGAATTTGCTCCCTCAGTTCTCTGTTTTATGGGTAATTTTATTTCTATTTCCATATTTATGCTCCTTGTTTACATAGTTTAAGGTACATTTACAAACATTATTTTTTGGATAGTTGGCCAAGCTACCAAAGGCCTTACTTGATGACGTTTCTATTTATCTGTATGCAACATGATGGCTTTTGAATGCTGCATCTGATCAATTCAAAAATGTTAGGGATTTCATCTAAAAAAAAAAAAAAAGAATTGGAAAAAGTACAGAGAAAGGCAACAAAAATGATTAGGGCTATGGAACAGCTTCCATATGAGGAGAGATTAAAAAGACTGGGCCTGTCCACCTTAGAAAAGAGAGGACTAGGAGGGGATATGATCGAGGTCTATATAATCATGGAGAAAGTGAATAGGGAGATGTTATTTACCCCTTCATGTAACACAAGAACCAGGGGTCACCTGTTAAAATTAACAGGCAGCAGGTTTAAAACAAACAATAGGAAGTATTTCTTTACACAACACACAGTCAACTGTGGAACTTTTTTTCCGTGGGATGTTGTGAAGGCCAAAAGTATAAGTGGGTTCAAAAAAGAATTAGATGAATTCATGGAGAAGAGGTCCATCTATGGCTATTAGCCAAGATGGTCAGGGATGCAACCACATGCTCTGGGTATCCCTAAGCCTCCAACTGCCAGAAACATCTGTGTCTGACAGTGGCCAGTCCCATAAGACTATATGGACCATTGGTCTGTCCAGTGCAGCCATTCTTATGGAATGTTTTGGGCATCAGGTTCCTGGCATGTGGCAGGAGAGAATGAGGTTGTGGGGGACACAGAACCCCTGGCATCAGGGAGAAGGTGGAGTGGTGTGTAGGGACTCTCTGAAATAGAGAGAACTGGGAGGTGGCACACCAGGAGATTGTAGGGGAAATGGCAGGAGGCCTTCGTGTGTGCAATGAGTTTGGTCTATAGTAGCAACTAAGAGTATGTCTGCATTGCAGCTGGGAGCATCCTTCATAGCCCAAGTAGATGCGGATGTTGCAGCATGCATGGCTGCTTGGGCTAGCTGCTCATGTCTTATCCCCTGGGTGTGAGCTCAGGGTGGCTAGCCCAAATCACTGCCCATGCCACAATGTCCACATTGCTATTTTTAGCATGCTAATTCAAGTAGAACTAGCATGAGTCTCTCTTCCTGGGCTGGAGGCGACGCTTCCAGCTGCAATGTAGACACACCCAACATATGCAACCCTCTAATAAAGTAAAGATCCCTAGCCATGGGTGTGTTGAAGACAGTGAACATCAACAAAGGAATCTTCTAAAATCAGCAAAACTCATTTTTCCAGAAGTCTTTTCTTTCTCGCTTCATTTAAATTTAACACAGCTGGCATGTTCCATTTATCTCAACATTATCCGCTCCCCGGCACGGGAGAACTGATGCAGATTGTAGTGCCTGTAAACCCAGGGAAATATAATGCTGCTTTAAGCAGCATTAACTTTTGCACTACAGCTCCCTTTCCTGTCCAACCACAGCCTCATTGTTGGACGTAACCACAGCAGGAATCTTAAAGCAGATGGGTGGAATAAGGGGGCCCAGGACAACGTGCAGAGGGATAGGTATGCAGAGTCCTTCACAGATCTTGGGGTTCTGAACTGTTACAAGGCCATGACTCCTTCCCTTCCTTGCCACCTTTAATCCTCCTTCCTGAGTGAGAAAATGTGTCATACTTGCTGCTGCATTGAACATGCTGATATTTTGTTGAAACTTTTTCCTTTTGGAGCATTTTTCTGTAGAAGGGAATGATGTGACTTGTGTGCTCAGCATACAGTATAAAGAATCACTTAGTGTAAAGAGCCATTGGCATCTCAAGCACCGTGTCATGTTAGAAAGTGGGAAATTGATTCCTTTAATGCTTAATTTTTGAAAAGTGCGGGAGGTTTAGATCGTACTCCCATTAAGTCCCTGGAGATCAAATGCAAATGTGACCAAAAGCCATTGCCACATTTTAGATCAGTGGTCCCCAAACTTTTCCTCTCACCCCCCACCCCTTCCAGTAATATAATGGGTCCACACTCCACCCCTTCCCCAAGCTGGGAGTGGAGCCAGGACCAGGAGCAGAGCTGCAGCTGGGAGTGTGGGCCGGGAGCCGAGAGTGGTGGCTGGCAGCTGAGCCATGGCTGGGAGCAGGGACGCAGCTAGGCCTGGGGGCTAAGCTGGGGACGCAGCCAGGGGCTGGGCTGGAGTGGAGCTGGGGGGCCGAGCGGGGCTGGGTGGTGTTATCTTCCCACCCTTTCAGGAGGGCTGACCCGGCCCCCCTGGACCACCTGGGTGTTCCTTTGCACCCCCATTAGGGAAGCGTGCCCCACAGTTTGGGGACCACTGTTTTCGATCTACATTGGCAAAGGCAAAAACATTCAGAGTTAGAGCTGCCACTACAGCCTTAACGCATTCCACTGTTGTTAGGTATGAGAGCACATGTGACACATAGAATCATACAGTGATCTCCAACTTCTGCAATTCCTGCAGCCATAATGGGGTGCAATGGTAGCCCTAGTTCGGAGTGCCCTTGTTGAATGTGGGGTTATAAGAATATTTCACATCAGGGAAAGAATTACTGCGCTAATATGATGTGACCCTCAGCTCTTATTCGTGTAGATGGTGCAGCTCACGGACCATCCTTACAAATATTTCCGGCACAAGATTTAACATCGCCTGGTCTATTCTTGCTGTTGGTCCAAGGATTGAACCTTTCTGTGATGATCTTCAGAGTCCACGTTTGAGGAACTTAAGGTACTGAATAAAACTTTGGGTTAATTTTAATAAGGGAAGAGGGAAGGCTTATTAACAAGCCAGTACATGCTTTTATGTTCTGCTCCTTTTCAGCTGATTGGACAGACCACCAAGGGACCTAGATAAGGGGCACCGTTATACATATCTAAATAAGAAGAGTGATTTTTTTATCAGTTATTTTATTTTACGCTATTACATTGAATTGTGATTTTGCCTGAAATAATGTTTTGTTATTCATCTGACTGTAGTCAGGACTGCGTTTTGCTAACATTAATGTACCTCATACATTATTTAGCTGTTAATTGCGAACAGGAATTATCAAACAAAGGCTGAGACAATTTACTCAATTGCTGTCTGTGCTCACCCACATTAATGATCAAAATACAATACACAGAATGCTGCATATATAAATAAGTACAACAGGAAGGATTAACTGTATAATTAATTAACTATGGTGAATTATCCTTGACCAAGAATGTTACTAAAACGTACGTGTAAGAGCAGGTAAACACTGAAGATGAACAGCATCCTGATTCTTTAATCTACGCCTGCTATGCAACAGAGAAGCAGGGGGTTTACTTTTACTTTTTTTGAATGCCTCAAGATCTGAGCATGCTCTGTTGGAGCAGGATACAGAGCAGACTGCAGCTCTGTTCTGTGTCTGTTAAGGAAGTGAGCCCCACCTCAGCTAAAATGGGCAAAACATCCTTGGTAAACAGACCATTGGGCAGAGCTTTTCACAATTAGCAATTACTCCATAAACCCGAACTGGCCACTGCCCAACTTGAACTGAATCTTTATCCTCCCACACCATTTTGTTTAGAAACTATTTTTATTTTTAAACAATAATACTCAGTAGCAACACCCATCCTGAAGGACATGGCCTGTTCTTACAGTAATCCCAACTTTTGCATAAATTAGCAATTACCATGCCATCCCTTCTAACTGAAGTGAAACAGGCCTGTAAATGATGAAAGTCAGAGACTAATATGTAATAGCCCGTACATTTTAATTAATGAAAGGGGAACAAATTGCTCTACAATGCTGTATTGTTAAGGTCTACCCCACGCAAAGCGTTCCTTCCAGTTGTTGTGACAATACATTCTTCATGATGCTGTTCTGGAAAGTGAATGAGTTGGAAATTCATCAATCAGGGGACAGGCTGAAACCTCCAGAAATCATTTCCATTCCCACACTGGACTCAAACTGAGTCCCAGAGACAAAAGGCAAGTGTTTTAGTGTGTTCAGTTTCTGAGAGCGGGATTGTGCCGTAATTTAGTTCTAGCAGCTGAACTCTTTTGTCTTCTGACTTCAAACTAAGCCTTGAATCCTGCTTCAATAAATGCTTAGAGCAGGTGACAAGGGTGGGGTGTGGGAGATTTGCTAAAAGCTCTTTTCAGCATTATGAGCCTGGGTTTACTTCCACACTGGCTCAGGCCCTGGTATAATTTAGAACTTGAGCGGGGCTAATCTAAACTCTACCAGTTGCCTTTGGCCCCCAGGGGCCAGTATGTTAACTGCCACATGACCTACACCGGGGAGAGTATAGCCAGTTCCATACCACTCAGGAACTCCTCCTCACTAGGACACTCATTAACTGCCTGTTTACACCATGTTTCTAGTCTCTTTGTGTTGCGGTAGTGGGGCCAAGGATCTGAGATATGTCCTATTAAAATGGAAAGCAGAATACGTATCAATAACACAAAACATTCTGAGCGATATCAAACAAATTTAAGGGTAAGGCTGTGTGAGTCAAGACTATGTGCATGAGGAAGACTGCTCACATAGGATTGAGCCCTAGCAAGGAACAAGGCTTTAAGAAGCAGACAGCAATACGAAACTATAAAAAGTATAAGTCAAATTTTTTCTGTAAGTGTTTGATAGTTATGTCTTTCGCACTCATTTTGGTTTTGTCATCAGATTGTTAAATCACATCTTGGAGTTTATCTGACACCAAAGGAACTAGTAGCAGAGCTTTGTGAGTGTGTGTGTGTGTGTGTGTGTGTAAAGCACGTGATCCCTACAAAGTTTTCTAAAAGTTTGCCCTTTCAAGATGAAAATGATCAGTCTTTCATTCAGAGCAGTTGAATGTGCAAATAGATTTAAATAGTATCAAATTTTTCCTCGGGGAGAGAATAACAAGACAATTATAAAAAGAATATTTCACAAGACAGACTAGATCCAAAACTCACAGCAAAGTGCTGGAGGAAATAGTGTGGGGAGCCATCTTTAGTTCTTGTGTAAATGTCCCAAAATGAAAAACTTCTGGTCTGATGTTAGAAAAATAATCCAAGAGTTATTTTAGGAATATAGCCTCCAAATTCCTACTTTTAAGGTGTAAATCAAGCAACTGTCTGAATTTACTGAAATAAAACAATACCAGTAGATAACTGTTCAGAATTATTGTGACTGTGGCCAACAAATGTATTTCATCACTATGGTTGCAAAAACAAACACCAACCAAAGAACTGTAGTTGACGAGAATAAAATAATTAAGGGAAATGGAACAATTTTACTGCCTGGGTTAGATTAACAACTGAATTATCTGAGGAAAGATGAACAAAGTGGGGTGAACTGGATACAAATACATCATTTGATCCCTAACCTCTCCAATTACACTATCATGTAGTTTAAGGATTTAGTTAAAAACTCGGACCTCACTTGGATCCTCCAGTCTGAAACCACCTCAGCCCCATATATGAGTGGTGGATGGGAGAGAGTCGGCTCCAAATCTCTGGCTCTGAGCTCAGCTCTACAGTTTGGGGTATAAATTAGATCCAAAATTGGAAGGGACTTATTTTCTGTGTCTGGTTCGGACGCAGCCCAAGATGACAAAAATTCTTGAGAACACCTGAGCGCCTGAACCTTCTGCCATTCAAGTTTAATTACACCCCTAATTAACAAGTACTAAAATACTGTACTGTTAAGAAAAAGTGTAATTTTTCTATAAAACATAAATAAAAAGAAAAGGAGTACTTGTGGCACCTTAGAGACTAACCAATTTATTTGAGCATGAGCTTTCGTGAGCTACAGCTCACTTCATCGGATGCATATGCATCCGATGAAGTGAGCTGTAGCTCACGAAAGCTCATGCTCAAATAAATTGGTTAGTCTCTAAGGTGCCACAAGTACTCCTTTTCTTTTTGCGAATACAGACTAACACGGCTGTTACTCTGAAACCTGTCATAAATAAGAGATTTCTTTTAATTATTGCAAACAGGGCTTTTAAAGAAAATAGATAAAGATTAGAAATGGAAAAAAAAATGGGAATAAAGAAAAGGGCTAAGAACAAGGAAAAAGAGAAGAAGTCAGATGAGGATGAGAAAACAAAAACCCCCCATAAATACCAATCTCAGTCCCCTGTCTTCTCTATTTGTATTTGTCTGTTTGGGGCCCAACTCAGCAAACCTTTGCTTGTGCAAGCTCTTGCTAACATGAGTAATTCCACTGAGGCAAAATCTCTACATGTCTATTCCAATCTCCTTCTCTTCAACCTTGACTGTGCAAAATGCTTCTGGTAAGATCATCTTCCTGGTTCATCACTCTGACTGCTTCAACAACTCTCTTTCCATTACTTCACCAGCTACCCACTCTCCACTGTATCAAATACAACCTTCCCTCCTTCTACCTTTCTGGCCGTTCATGACTTAGGGCCATTAGGGTGGATGGGACTATTAATCTGTCCTGAAGTAGACTGCCACCTTTGCTCCATCAACCTTCCCAAGTTTTACCACCCACCAATCAGTTTCTCCTTTCATTGCCTTCTCCCAGGTCATACCTGTATGCATAAAGGAATTCCCACCCGCTCCAAATATCCATAAAGTCACTACCTTATCCTCACTCCTAACCCTCTTTAAACGTTGCTTCTGCCACTATGCCTAGGAAACTTGACATCTGATCATAAATGCACTGTGACTACCGCTTTGCTGTGCAGTAAGCATTTTGCTGACACCTTGTCCTCCTGTCTCCACCCCATTTGTCCACCTGTTCCGTTTTGTTGTAAACCAAAATTTTAAGCTCCTTAGGGCAGCGACTGTCTTTGTGCTTCATGGCTGTATGGTGCCTAGCACAAGGGTGGGGGGGGTCTCCTTCCTTATTAGAGCCTCAAGGCACTACTACTGCTGTAATACAAATAAATTATACTGGTACACTCATATTTGCATAGGTACTGAAATATGAGGGTGATAGGTGCAGTATAAAACCTAAGCAAACAGAATAGGATAAGGACCAGTTGTGTGAGTAATCATTTTCAGGATTGCCTCCTGAGACTGTAAGATCTTTGTGGCAGGGATCTGTCTTCTCACATGTTTGAAAACTCCATGCACGTGTATGGAACTATATAAATTACAAATGCTAGTTATTGTTAATATCATGATACCCTCTTTGACTCTTATGCTTGGCAGAAATAATCAAATAGAAGCACTTCACATTTTCAAAGCAGGGTACAAACAATTATTCCTTTGGCAGGTAAATAAGTATCTGCATCCCCGTGGTACAGTCCGGGAAACTGAGACAGGCAGGTTAAATGATTTGCATAAAAGTAGCAGAGGAGGAAATAGAACTGAGAAGTTCCTGGCTTCCACTACCATGCTTATTGTTCTAGACTGCGCTCCTGCTAAAGAAAAACATGATCTTTACTCTCTAGACTTACACTGAAACTAAGTAATATAGCCGTATTTTAAAAGAGACTGTGGATTTAAGTAATACATTGATGCACTTCCAAATATTTTTGGCACCACTGTATTTAAAAGTAAAAGATAAAGTTCCATATTTATATTACAGTTTATGGATAGCCATAAACTTTACTGCAAATGTTTCCTCACTGAAAAAGAACTTAAGTTTTAATCAGAGTTGCATAAAATCTAACCCACCTCATCCAAATTATTTTGTACGTGAATGGTGCTGAAATATACCGAAACTAACAACTTTCAAATAGTTTCTCTAGTTTGACTATATATTTTATACGTTTTTAGAAAAGTAAATCATATAAAAGTATTTTCCCCCTAGTCAGCAATAAGAATGACATCATAGAGAGAGAATGTACACAGTGCAGAAAGTGTCCTGCTGGTTTGTATTAGCTTCCCTGGTCAGACACATCCTATGTAGCACTGGGTAAGATTTACCAGTTTGAAAATAGACAGGCAGAGAGTTCATTGTGGCAAGAAATTTCTTTGCAGCAATCTTAGGAACATCCTTGGAAGATGACTACGTGGTCATTCTTAGTCAGACTAGAACTGTGGTCAAATCTGTCTAACTATGATATACCCCATTAAAAGAAAACATGGTAGCTGATAATGCCAGGCACTATTATGAATGGTCTTTTACAACACAGACAGAAAGGTGAGAGCCTTCCTAAGACAGATGGGGAAATTCACCTAGTTGTGGTGGAAAAGACAGGCCCTTTGACAACAGGGGGAAAATATTTTATTGTATACCGGGAACCAGCCTACAAATGATATGCCATTTTCAGTCCTCTGTCACTGGAATGCTCTTCACAAGGTTTATTTCTATGGGACTCTGTTGTTCATTCTCTGGGACTACTGTTTCTTGTGTTAGTGATATAACATATCACACTAGAAGGTAAATCACACATTTCTTTCCTTTGCTGAAACAGAAATGGATTATTCATAAGGGTGAACTGAAAATCTCTGCATAGAGAAGGGTCTGCACATATATGCACATAATTTCCAATAGTGTCAATAAGCTGTGTATGGGAATATTGAGTGTCTGTAGGGAGTATGAAAGGCAACTTCAGTATTCCTTCCCCCCTTGCTCTCCCTTCCTGAATACAGTACCTGTGCAATCCCTTCTGAAATATATGCAGAGTATTGTAGGGTGTTAAATAGGTTTTATTTTCATTTTGTGGACGGCCTAAAGCTGTTGGTTGAGTGACTGGACACAGCCAAAAGAGGTCTCTGTTGGTATCCCTGTTGCTAAGATCTCTGTCCTTAAGCCCTACATTTCCTGCATAAATGATTGCGGCAAAGAGTCCTGTGGCACCTTATAGAATAACAGACGTATTGGAGCATAAGCTTTCGTGGGTGAATACCCACTTCTTCAGATGCATGTAGTGGAAATTTCCAGAGGCAGGTATAAATATGCAAGAAAAAATCAGGCTCAGGATAACGAGGTTAGTTCAGTCAGGGAGGATGAGGCCCCCTTCTAGCAGTTGAGGTGTGAACACCAAAGGAGGAGAAACTGCTTTTGTAGTTGGCGAGCCATTAACAGGCTTTGTTTGTTTAATCCTGAGCTGATGGTGTCAAATTTGCAAATGAACTGAAGCTCAGCAGTTTCTCTTTGAAGTCTGGTCCTGAAGTTTTTTTTGCTGCAGGATGGCGACCTTTAAATCTGCTGTTGTGTGTCCAGGGAGGTTGAAGTGTTCTCCTACCGATTTTTGTATACTGCCATTCCTAATATCTGATATGTGTCCATTTATCCTTTTATGTAGGGACTGTCTAGTTTGGCCGATGTACATAGCAGAGAGGCATTGCTGGCACATGATGGCATATGTTACATTGGTGGACGTGCAGGTGAATGAACCAGTGATGGTGTGGCTGATCTGGTTAGGTCCTGTGATGGTGTCGCTGGTGTAGATATGTGGGCAGAGTTGGCATCAAGGTTTGTTGCATGGATTGGTTCCTGAGTTAGAGTTACTATGGTGCAGTGTTCAGAGGAACAGTGTTGTTGCTGGTGAGAATATGCATAAATGATTGTAGCCCTGGAAGGATAATCTTGTCCTGCATTTCTAACTACATTAGTAAAAGTTTGAACAACAGAGCATTTGTATGCTGGTGGGTGGTAGACAAAGCCTGCTCATACGCGTACATTGTTCAGACTTTTTAGAGCTCTATGACAACGTCTAGCCAATGACAACTGTGCAGATGTCTAAATAATGATGGCAGTAAGGTCCCACTAGTACTGATATAATTAAGGAGATGGGTTGAAAAGAGACGGAGGAGATAAAGGAGAGCAATGAGTAGAAAAAGCTTCTTATGACTGAACTGTGAATTTTCTAAAAGATCCCAACTCACTAGCATGAGGCATGCTGTGCTGATGGACTGGCAGTGATACACATACAACTGTTTTTGTCTGGCATACAGGTGTTTAACTTGGCATCTGCTAGCTAATCATCAAGCAGCCAAACATTTGGAGGGGCTCAACATGTTTAACAGAAAGTGGTCCTTGTCCTTCTCCATAACAAGCTCGGTACATGTGCTGGAGCTACTGTTTCACTTCCTCCCTACTCACCTCCTTGACTTCGACTCACTGTCCAAAAACCCGACCCTACTTGGTAACTAAGCAGCAGACTGTTAGTGAAGGATTTAGATAGAGAAGGAGTTTATAATCGCTTGAGATCTTTATTTTTGGGTCTGGCCTTTTACCAGTTCATTCAGTAGAAGTGGAGAGGGAGCAATGATAAGCTCTTGATGGTACCCAATATTCTGATTGTTCGTTGTTTTTTTCAGGAGCCGGTATTAGTATTTTGTTGTTCTTCAGAAAGTTCCTTTTGTTTTGAATACTCTGCCTGATTGGTAGAATGATGAGCAACAACTGAGGGAGTGTGTGTGTATGCCCCTTTGATTTGTTTGAGAAATCCAAAGAACAACCAGAACCTGTAAGATCGGGATAAAAGGTAGCCACTTATTTCCGTAGAAAGTGTTCATCTGTATGGTGTTAAAACTTTCACCAGAAGCTTGTAAGAGTGTTTTCCTGAGTATACGATTAATCAGTGACAACTTATTTTGATGATCCTATACATGTAACTTGTATCCTATGGAGGTGCTTGGAGTTTGTGGAAACAAAAGGAACTAATATTCATCCCTCCTTGCTTGCTCATGCAGTTTAAACCATGAGCCAGAAGTACATTTCTTAATAAAACTCCATCCTGTTTCTAATTCTCCCCTGGAGTTTTAAATATTACTACTGTGAATGTAGCAGCCCATTTCCTCTTCAGTGATTTTCTTATGTAGTCTGCACGCTCTTTGGGGGAGACAATTTGCCTTGTCTATGGGTCTGATCTTGCATTCTCTGAGCATCCCAAACTCCCATTGATTTGGAAAGGACACGATGGGTCTGATTCTTGGCTGAGTTAGATCTGCTTGTGCTCCAGAGATACAAAACAGCCTGAGAGCTAGCACAGCCAGCCTCTGGAAGACCCCTCAGCATAGAGGAGATGGAAGGTGAGACTTCCCCAACAGGTAGACTATATAAGAAAAAATGTGTGTTGCTAGTTTGATGCTGAGATGTAGCTTGATCGTATGTGTGTTGTGATGCAGTAAAGTGAAATCTTTATGCTTTTTGTCCGGGCACTAGACTGTGGAAATGTCAATACTTAGACAAGAACAAAGAACAGTTCTTGATTGTGTTTTAGGATGTGTACTGACCTTGTGGAGTAGAGGCACTCTCATTCTAAGGAGATGGGTGTCGTATTCCAACCTAGATCACTAATGTCGGGTATCAATAATGAGTGAAATGCAAAATCGCTGTCTACCCAGAACAGAAGGTTGAACTGAGACCTGGTGTAAAAAGATGCAACTCCAGTAACTATTTATACCAGGCCTGAATCCAGCCTGGAGTGATTAGACAGTAGTTTACAATTCCCTTTTGCTTTATCTGAGTTTACAAATGCCAAAGAAGCTCATCCAGACCATAATTTTGTCATTAACAGACTTCTTCCTGTGCCAATTTTGGCGGATAATCCAAACGTTCTGACTTGACCCATCAAAGGCAATTGAATATTGCAAAAGAAATCAAATACCTTCCATGTATTGAGACAGATGAGTACGAGACATCCAAAACTTTTTCACTTAAATTCAGCTCATCTATCAGTAGCACAAATAATTTTAGATGTAAAATTGTGGATGCATCTTTGGCATGTAGCAGTATGAATTGCCATTGCAATAGGATGAAGGCTATTTTTAAAATAGTTTTAGATGAGTACCCAAAATGTGTTTATATAATTGCTTTTACTTAACAACATGCTTTATTCATTTTTTTTTGGTCTTGTTATTATAGATTTTTTTTCCACTGCCTTCTAGTACAGAAAACACAGTGCTGTCGAGTACAGTCTGATAAGGCAATAGGCATAGCTTATATGATCAGATTTCTAAGGAGTGCTCCAAGAAATGCTATTATCATCAATGTTCTCTCAATACACTTCTAGGTAAACTAAATATTCGCGCACACAATCACAGAATAACTATTTTTAAACAAAGCTGTCTAGCAACTCAAATATTACAGTGATAGGGGACTAATAAGTGCTTAGTTGTCCTACAGTATTATCTATTTATTTAAATTTTATGTGCTCTTTTTCCTTACATAATAAGAAACTGTAATAGTAAAACTTTTCTGTGTGCTTAATCCACAGGAGTGGTTTGGAAAGTATCTTGGGTCTATACAGTTCAGAAGAGCCATTACCCATAATGAAGTGCTGGTTGCAGGCACCCGTGTTCTGTAATAATCCCTCAACCAACAATAGGGGTTTAATCCTAAGCAATCAGTGTGGAGACTCTGAGTTTACCAACTTCTGCTTTATTCAGGCTTTTCATCAGCATGGGGTTTATATCAGCAAGTGTCCAACCTCTATTTAGCCCCTTATTTTAAAAACAATTCTACAGAATTGTACAATAAAGGTGCCAAACTCTACAATTTACAGTAATGTTACTGGACTGTTGTAAACGTTACTCTGGGATAGGGTAGTTTTGTGTGTATTGTTGTTTCTTTTAAATGGTATCTTCAGAAGGGAAGAGTGGCAGATAACAGCAGGGAATTGAATGTGTTTACATTTAGGATGGGCAAATTCATTTTGCCATTGCTTGAACATTGTGGCTTTGCATTCTCCTTAGGAGAGACTGTGAAAGTGGGCAGTAGGGAGAAAAGAGGAAAAAATCAATGAAAAAGGGTGGAAAATGGAGCCAAGAAAGTGCAGAGTGGAAAACAAATCCAGTGAGGTCTGTATAAAGGAGAAAAGAGGGAGAATGAAAAACTTTAATGCAAAAAAATACATGCGCCAGCCTAGATTTTAGGGGGTGGCTTGTGCCCTTAATTGACATCACAGTTAATAGAAAAAATGTATTTCTAAAAAAAATCTAATCACTTTTTAAAAGAAATATAGATTTAAATTACGGAATAACCAGATTCTGAAGCTTCACTATTTCTATGAACTCAGAATGTAGTTCGAGACATTTGCAAAACTTTGACGTATAATTTTAACAGTTTTGTATATCTTTGTTTCTATTGCAGTTATACCAACAGCTCCTGAAACACCTCGAAATCCCATAACCCTCAACCAAAGAATGTGCAATTTAATGGATAAAGCCATCTGCTTTAAGGTTAGAATGCTGGTAGGTTTGTGTTTTTATTCCAATGTCTCTGCATACCTGGTTTTTTCCATGTGATTTGGATGGCTACATTTTTACCATTTAATCTGTCAAGAAATATGATGACCTCTTTTGACCTATTAAGTAAACAGAACTGTAGCTTTAGCCTACTCAAATATGATGCATCTGACTAAAGCATTTCAACATCTTCATTTCCAATGTTGTGCTTTTAAAAAAGGAAGCATGTTCTTTTATGACATTTTGGACACAAACAGGGGCTTGCATGAGTAAGTAAATGTGTTTTGTTTGATCTCTGTAGCTGTTACGTGACACATTTAATTAGAGCAACACTGTGACTGGCAGATGTGATGCTGCTATGTAATAATCTAAGAATACTGCTATAATAATTATATTAATACTGCATGTGACTTGGTCAGTGAGATTGTTACTGTTTAACTATATGGGTTTATTAGACATTCTTATATGAACATATTGATTTAGTGTAACAGTGGACCATTGGAAAAACAAATAGGAAAGCAACACAGTGGATCTAAATAAGTAACCTCGGAACAAACACTTGGAAGCAATTACAAGACAATGGCCCATAAACTCCAGCCTGAAGTTGCACAGCTGTTTTGTGAGCTAACAGAGCACCGAACAATCAGCAGTCAAAAAGTGACAGTTTCTGGGAAAAGGGATGTGACGAAAAAGACATAGTGGCCTATTTCGGAGTATGCAGACACTCTTGCCGTTTTTAAAGGAGACTTTCCCTGAAGCAGAGAGAGAACTGGTTTGTGAAACCAACAGGGTTAACTAGAAATTGAATAGGATTCTATAGAAATTACCTTATATTACATTGCAAAGGTTTTTAGAGTACCCTTTCTGTAGTCTCTTCTAACCCTTTATATAGAAAGGGTATAATTTTCATTGTTTTTTTAGTTCTTCAGGGTGGTTCAAAAAAGCAAGAGAATATAATCTCCTAATAAATTCTCTCAGACTTTTCCATAGGAGTTCAATGTCACTTCTGGGCCATTATTAACAAAGCACTTGCTTCCATTACCACTACCCATAACTCTCTCTGTTCTTTGTTCCTATCCACACTCTCCATGTATATCATGTTTTTGCCCAAATTAGTGCATACATGGGTACATTTTCTGTAGCTCTTTCAAAGTTTGGCCCCTGGTTGTGCAATATTCATATTTCTCCAATTGTCAAAACAGAGGAACATGATAAAATATTTACTTTACTCCGACACTTGCCAAAAATGCCAAGCTTTAATAATTTTTGTTTTGTTATGATACATTCCATCAGAGGACCTTAACAGGCTTTACAAACACTAATGCATTACTAATCATAATGCACCTGTGAGCTGGTTAAGTATTATTATCCCCACTTTACAGATGAAAAATGGAGGTACCAAGAGATTAAAACCCACATCTTCAAAAATGAACATTAATTAACAAAGTTAGAGGCCACTTTTTTAAAGTTTGGGTGCAACTGACTTTGCCATTGTCACGCAGGAAGTCCAGTAAAGTTGGCAACTCAAGATAGTGATGTTATTTACAGAAAGCTCCTTCGTGTGATGTTGTTGCCAGTACATAGATGTCACTCGAATACACTGTATTATAAATCGGAGTGAAAGACTAAGAAAAATATAGAAAGTACCCACCTTTAAAATTTCAACAATAACAAGCTGGGTGTGGCCACTCTAAAACTAACAGATGCTTAGGAGAAGGGAAGGGTGGGAAGGCTTTCTGCTTACCAGTTCCACAGTCTAGTTAGTAAAAAAAACATCTGACACCAGTGCGGCCTGAAAGACCCTGAGACTGGGTGGGGCTACAGCGATTACAATGAATAAAATGAATAAACTGTGTTGATAGGGTTTGGAATATAGTTCTTGAACCAAACTTTTTTTTTATTCGTATAATTAACTTAATGTTTGAGTAATTGTGAATGAAAACTTAAGAATTGTTGCCTGCATTTTAAAAAAGTTTACGATCTTTAAACTTTTTTTTTTCCCCTCCCCCAAGGAGCCTGTGAGGCTGTTCCCTTAAAGCTGATCCTGAAAGCTGCTGCTTCATGCTTAATTTGCTGCGCTTCAATTGGACATTGTGACAGTTTTGGTGTTTATGAACAAGACTGCTATTTACAGAAAATACTGCCTCCCATTTGACAGCAGTTAGATACTGAGAGAAACTCACTGGAAAGTGGGTAGGTCAGAGATGGAAAAAGCAGATTTTGCACATGAAAAACTCCCTGGAAAAGAGTTTACAAAATGGTAATGACCTGAAATTTCTTTGAAGAGGGATTTTAAGGATCTAAACCATATGGCTTGACCTGAAATCAACTTTGTGGAAGTGAGAGACATGCTAATTCTGGAAAAATATAAAAAAAATCTCACATATAGATCCACCCACTCTTCCAGTAACCCACAAACCCTGAACTGTCTCTCCAACATATGAGGTCACCTGGAACAGGCACTTAGTTTGTTGAATTCTCCTTTTATTTGGGTTTGTTCATTTAGTTCTGATTCAAGATGAATTAGAGCATAAGGAAAAATTTTAGAACTACATAAAATTATGGCCAATGTTCTTTACTGTTCTAGAAGGTTCTGTTTAAAAGACTTCTTCTTCAATCTTATCTAGATTAGGAATTTGATTCTGAGAAAAGGGAGTATTTTCTGTGTGGAGTGTTTGTAGACTCACCGTTTAAAATATACATTGCTTTACATCAACTTTGAAGCTAGGAATTTATTTTAGTTAGCCTGCCGTGGAACAGAACAGCCACTTTTCAAAAACCCTACAAGCTGGTTGCAGCAAGCCCAATACCTAAGTGGGTTTTGTCTGAGGATGTTCAGCACATCCCATTTATTCAAAAGCTAAACGTATTGTTTCATTTTATTTTTCCTAACACGTTGTGTGGGGCTGGAGGGGTGTGATATCCTACCTCAGTGTAATCTCAAATCTTCATCCTATTGCAAGTTGAGCATTTAGGGGGTCTGATCCAAAGCCCATTGAAGCCTATTGAAAAATTCCCATTGGCTTCACTGGGCTTTGGAACAGTTTTGAACAATGCTCAGCTGGTGCTTCAGATATAAGGAAAAGATAAGGTTATAAAAGAGGAAGTTAATAACCACAGAAGTGACTATGATTCTCACTTTGCAACAGTAAGTACATCTGGAATAGAAAGCATTGTTAATACAAGGCTGCTACTGCTGTTGTAACTTGTGTATCTGAATTGGTACTACCAAGTAAATACCCTCCTACAAATAATATAGTCAGTGCTAGTTGTCAGCCTGGGAAAATTAGGGATATTGCTGAACGGTACAAGTAGGTCCACTCCCCCATCTGTCTTCTCCGTTAATCAAACCAGGAAGAGATCACGCCCTTTTGCAGAGAGAGCTAGAACTAACCACTTACAGAGAAATTAAACCTTGCAACCCTTTGTTCCTGTAGCTCCTGATCGAGAGAAAAAATATCCTCAGCCTGCTGTGGAGAAATGTAGCAAGTCTGACTGTTGGTAGGAGACTGAGAGAGTTGATCATATCTGACTGATTTCTACATTAGGATGCAGGGGTGAAAGTAACTTAAAGGATTTACCAGTATGCTGGAGTCCTGAGCAGGGGGGTAGGGCCTCGACCAGAAGGGGCGGGGCCTCAATCAGAAGAGGTGGGGCCTTCAGAGCCCCGGGCCCTTTAAGTCTAAATTTTAAGGGCCTGGGGCTTCGGCTGCGGTGGTGGCAGCTGGGAGCACTAGACCCTTTAAATCACCAATGGAGCTACCAGCTGCGATGGCGGCTGGGAACTCAGGGTCTCAGGGGCCATTCAGAGGGCCTGGGGCTCCGGCCTCCGCTACTGCAGTGGAGCCCCAGGCCCTTTAAATCACCCACGGAGCTCTGGAGGCTCCTAGCTGCTGCCACTACCTCGGGGCTCGGATGCTGATTTAAAGGGCCCAGGCTCTGCTGCGGTAGTGGCGGCCGGGAGCCCCAGGCCCTTTTAGATCACTGCCAGAGCCCCGCTGCTGCTACCCCAGGGCTCCGGCAGTGTGGCTCGGGTGGCGATTTTTAAAGGGCCCAGGTCTCCAGCTGCTGCTGGGAGCCCCAGACCCTTTAAATTGCCGCCTGGGGAAGCCGGTCCGGTCTGGCGTACCGGCTCTTGCCGATACGCTGGACTGGCCTGGCTTACTTTCACCTCTGATGGTTTGCATCCAAGTAATGGAAAAGCACTTTTGGGGGGAGGAGGGGACAAAATGTAACAAAGACCCCGGGAGGCAAGGAGAAGAAACAGGCACAAGAAGAGGCAATGCCAATCAACTGAACTTTGTCCACACTTGCCCCCTTGCTTGGTTACACTTTTGAAAGTGAGGAAAAAGTTATCCGGGCAGTTGAACAAATAAGTTGCAACTAATAATTTACTAGACAAAGTTAGCTTCTTATTCTTTCCTGGAATAACTGAAAGATCACAATTCCCTGAATTTATTAACTAACCAATACATACCTTTTCCAATTTGACTCTTTGGAATTTGAGCTGTGATTGGTCAGATGAGTCGCATAGAATTATATGTTATTTTATTAGACAAGTGAAGAAGGTTTCTGTAAATGTTTATGTATATGGAGTACTGTGTCCAATTTTGGGCCCCACGCTACAAGAAGGATGTGGAAAAATTGGAAAGAGTCCAGCAGAGGGCAACAAAAATTATTAGGGGGCTGGAGCACATTACTTATGAGGAGAGGCTGAGGGAACTGGGATTGTTTAGTCTGCAGAAGAGAAGAATGAGGAGGGATTTGATAGCTGCTTTCAACTACCTGAAGAGGGGTTCCAAAGAGGATGGATCTAGACTGTTTTCAGTGGTACCAGATGACAGAACAAAGAGTGGTCTCAAGTTGCAGTGTGGGAGGTTTAGGTTGGATGTTAGGAAAAACTTTTTCACTAGGAAGGTGTTGAAGCACTGGACTGGGTTACCTAGGGAGATGGTGGAATCTCCTTCCTTAGAGGTTTTCAAGGTCAGGCTTGACAAAGCCCTGGCTGGGATGATTTAGTTGGGGATTGGTCCTGCTTTGAGCAGGGGGTTGGACTAGATGACCTCCTGAGGTCCCTTCCAACCCTGATATTCTATGATTCTATTATATGACTTTGAAATTAATTTGCCCCAGATGTTTGTGCCAGTAAAATTTGATCACTTGAATGCTCTCAGAAAAATAATACAAATGGAGCAAGAGAATGGGTGAAATACATTAATTAAAATTCAAACTTATTAGTGGACAAGGAGTTGTAGCTGATTCAGAGAATCGTTGTTAAGGCACTGAACTGGGACTTGGGAAATTTGGCCTTAATTCTCTGTTCTGCCACAGACTTTCTGTGTGACCTTAGACAAGTCACCTAGCCTCTCTGTGCCTCAATTTCTTACCTCTAAAATAGCAATAATAATTTCTTTCTCTAGCGCTTTGTCTTGTTTGTTTAGAGCTTAAGCTCTAAAGAGTGACTTCTCTTATTATATGTTTATACAGTGCCTAGAACAATGTGACCCAACCTCTGATGGGGCCTCTCAGTGCTATCATAATGTAAATACCATAATATAGATTATAAATAATGATTGTCCAGTCCTACTTTCCTTTGGTTTCCAGGCAAAGTACATAATATGTGTGTTTCAGGAAAACCCAATGCTTTTTGGCCCATTCTCCCACCCCCAGTAATATAAAAATGCAGATCATATAATGCCCATTTGGAGTCAGATGAGTTTGCAAAATACCCTTTCACTGTCTTGCTGGAATTTTAAACACCAGTTTAGGCCTACTTGAGATAGAAAAAGAACTTCCCAAAGTGAGTTTCCTCAAACAACTGGGATTTGGAAGTAATTTCTCAAAATAATTCTAGGTCTAAGGGGAAAAAAACTATCAAAGATGTAGAAAATGCTGTTCTAGGCTCCGTTTGGGTGTTTAGCTGCACCTTTTTTTTTAGCTTGTGCCTTTCTAGGATTGAATTTGCATTTGAAAAAAGAGAAAGAGGGGAGAAAAAACTACTTTGCTATTACAAGAATATTAGTGCTGTGTGATTTTGTGCACATGCAAGTCAAAGTGAAAGCATTAGATGCTCCTAAATGTCTAAGCATGGGGGGCAGTTCCTGTCAAATTCTTACAGTATGACTGGATATATGATTAAACTAAGACCTTTGTTTAGTAAATATTAAATATTCCCTGGTCCTTTATATCCTGTCATCATTTCCTCTGCACAGCTTACAGCTGTAGCTTCAAGCTAACGTGCAGAAGTCCTCTATTAAGCATGGTTTCATAATGAGTATATTTAACCATTTTAGCAAAGATCTTTTCTGAGGGTATTTTTCTCTGCAAAGTTCTTGGCTTTCTGTAGACATCCTGAGTGTATAAAATGTGCTTGTATTAATTTCTTAGCCTTGAGTAAAAGGTATAATTAATCATTTCATTCATTATACATCGAAGAAGCCTGTATGTATTTTAGTGTAGAAAAAAAAAATGTAGCCAAAGAACCTGGCTGATGTCTAGTCATATTTTGTGGTTTTGAAAAACCACAAGACTCTAGGGTGGGGATATTCATTGTATTAAATTAACTATTTTCTCACATTTTAAGAGGCAGCAGCTTGAAACGCTGTGATCCAGAAAATTATTTACACAACTACAAAGCAGTTACTCCATTTGTTTCACCGGGGCTTTGCCAAGGATATTATCCAACGTACAAGGGGTAGTATTTGAATATGTGCTGGAGGGAGCTTGGTAGAAAGAAGTGCACTGATTGTATTGCGTTTCATTCTTGTAATTTTTGAATAGGGGCAGGGCGTGTGGGTGGCTGCTTTGTATTTATGCTTTCATTCATTGAAAATGAAATAACTTTGTGTGTTGTTTCACACTCTGTAGAAAATGTACAGATGAATAATACTGACCTAGTATAAATCACAGGTGTTTGTTGAAGTGAACAGTAAACAACGCTCTGTGTGAGAGAGGAGTTCAGTTGCCCCATCCATTCAGTTCTCCTCAGCGAGTATCAGTTGGGAAAGAGAGCTTTGTGAGGCTGATGCCTATCGACATTGAAAACACCAAACCCATTCACATAAGCCACCGAACGGTTCTCAAACAGTCCCAACTTTTAGTCACGCACAGACCAGTGACCTAAAGCTGAAAGAATTCACGCTATTTTTGTTGACTTGGCCTGCTTTCCATAGTGTGTATCATAAGTGTATTCCCCAATCTGAGATGCAAACAGCCCCAAATTAAGAGAATATTCAAAATCCAAACCCACCTCAAGGCTTCTCTGTAACTTGTGCCAGCTGCCAAAGGTTCCAAAATGTCATTACAGCAGCCAGGGACCACTGGGGTTCAGTCGAGTCCCCCTTCTTTTCAGCCACACTCCTTAAAACAAGCATAAGCATTACAAAGGCTCTGTGCTGCCTGAGGCTCTCCCTACCTTGGCTGATCCTCCTGGGATTGGTTACACTGGTTTTAGGACTGCTGAGTGCTGCTGCATCCTAGCCATAGAAAATCAGGGCATCAGGCTGTAAAATGCTAAAATTGTTCTTTTACTAGTGTGGTAAGGGAAGGATGTTAAGAAAAACTAACACTAAGAGAGAAGTGATGTGCTGTGGCAGGGTATCAAACCAATGATTATCTGAGTCCGTTTCCTATTAACCTTATAAGTGTAAAACCTCTTTTGAAAAATTACTTTAAACCTGAGATTAACTCCTGGGAGAAGGTTGGAATTTGACCCCTTTTAATAACTTTGATTTTTTTTTTCTTCTCTACTTCAGTGAACAACGATGTTGCCAATAAATACAATAATCTGCGTTTTCTGCCAAAATACTCCATCAAGTGTTATCCATCTTCAGTTCTCTATTTAAAAGTGAAGTGAACTGAAATTAAGATGGTCTAGGACATTTATTTCATAGATAGGCTATCTCTGAGGATACATTTGGAATTAAAAACTTCTTCATTGTTGCTTTTTTTATTTTTCCCTGTGAAAAATTGTTCTCATTGATTCATTTATACAGCTAATTATTCCAAAAAAAAAAAAAAGAAAGAAAAGAAAGAAAACTTCTAAAGGTAATGGCCCAGATCCTGGACAACAGAATGTAGTCCAAGAACTTTACTACTCTAGGGAGTTGTAGTACAAAATTCCCAGCAGGGCTACCACTGGTTCAGCTGCACGAATAGGCAGGCAATACCTAGAGCAGGTAGGATGGCAGCAGTGTTAGCACTGTGTCAATAAATCCTTTGCAAAGAAGGCAGTGTGCTGGGGTTCCATCCAGGAAGGGGGAGCCCAAGCCATGGAGCTGCCTGGAGATCCATTCCAATACTTTGGGGCTGCAGTAGTTCCTGGTGCTCTGCTAGAGGCAATGATCGGAGAATACAGCATTCCTGTTTCCATTCCTTCCCCCGGTCTGCCAGTACCCCAGACGCTTCCTGTATGAGAGTGCACAGGAAGTCCTTTGGAATTGGACAACATGGCATGCAGCGATGTATAACCCCAGCATGGACTCCATAAATTCTTCCTGCCTGCGGCAGAATTGCACTGGTCTCACTACATTTGAGCCACTGAACAGAGGGGAGGGGGATTTGTCCCAAAATTAATGAAGGTCATATTGTAATGTAAAGGCTTAAAAAATGTCTGGGCATGCTGTGTTTAAGATAGTAAAAATGTTGCACTTAGTGTTAGGATTTGAAAATCAACGTTAATACAGATTTATCATTGGGTTTGAGTCACTGCTGCCACTGTCATTAAGTGTAATTACCTACGTAATAAGAAGAAGACCACTGCTTATGGGCATTCCCTTCCATTAATTGCCTAGACTCTTTCAGCTGGACTACTAGCCCAAAGCAGGCTTAGCCTTACAAAAGAACAGCAAAACCTTGTGCAAAGTAGTGTAACTCCACCATTAAATTCCATTAACTGTTGTGACCTGTTGAGCGTATTTCTTGGAGAAAAGTAATTATGTCGTGTGCTAAACAAATATTCCTGTTTGTAAGGAGAATGATAGAACTAGAGTTGGGCCAAAATCTGAATCTGAGTTGGGATCTGGATTTTGAACTTCTCCCAAATTTGGGCATGTTTGGTATGAAGAGTTGGGAGGTTTCAGATCCTTCTACAGAAAGGAGTTTGAGCTGAAAGTTCAAGTCTGGGCTCAGATACGGAGTTTAAATAACTCCCCAAAGTTTGGGGCGGAGTTCAGACTCAGGATTCCAAAGCCCACTTGACTGAGCCAGTCACATTCCCCCAGATTTATAAATGTCATTTGGGTCTGTCCACATTAAGGGCCAACTCCTGTGGTTCTTACTCAGGGGGAAATCCCACCTCACCATTGCCATATCAGGCCTGAACAGCAGTCAGAGTCTGCTCTGTTCTCATCTTCACATTGCTCCTCAAAGCGAAGTTGGATAGTGGGACTCTGCAGTCCCTATTCCTCTCAGCAACTCTCTCTGTAGCTGCAAGGAGGGGAAATTTATGGTGGAACAAGGTCTTGACTAGAGGGTCTGTGACTCCATTATTGGAGGAGTGCTTTGTGGCCAGCAATGGGAGAAAGAAGGCAGCTTTCCACAGCTCAAAGCCTATTTATTCAGGCTTTCCCCAAGAGACTAGGATTTGGCCCCAGTTCTTGGAGGATGATGGAGGGGGCAACGGGAGGGGAAGGGATAAGTGTCTTAACCCTGGTTTTATAAACTTGTAAGATTTATTTTTGACTTTATGTACCAGGAATAAGTGTTGGGAGGAGCTTGGGGGCTGGGTTAGGTTTGGTGTATTTACATGCTAGCTAGCATCTTGTCTCTAACCTTTTATGATTCATCTTGGTTGTTTATGTGAGATACAAACATTCAGACCAGAAAATTAGACTGCAAGTAAAATGGCCCTTCTTACAAACACCTCTATACAGTGTCCACTCAGTGCTCACCCAAATGACATAGCCTGGAGCTGTCTGGGGCACTCAAGGTTGAAAGCCCATGGTTCAACTTCCTGGTTTGCCTTAGAATGAGACAATGGTTTTGATACATGCTGAAAACATTTGCAGCTCTTTCTGGCTCGTTTTGACACCATGCCTTCACACCATCTTTCCTTCACACCTCCACTTTGCTGCTGAGGGGATTATAGGGGCTCTAGTCCATTTGCTTCATGCCCTATGCACTATTTTGTACATCTCAGCCAGTCTTACTGTGACCACCACCCCGTTCTCCTCTTCTTGAGATCAAGCAGATTGAGGGGAGCCCATTCAAACCCTGTGGACTCTGCAGCAACGGGTATATGGCATTCCAAGGAGCCACAGGATGTTTCACTAGTTGATGAGTGGTGTAGGCTTGTACCATTTTTTTTTTTAAGCATTTGGACAATAGGATTGTGTATGGTTTTTGCATTCAGCCTTTGAAATGCATGATAACTTTATGCTGAAGATACTGCACTGGAGCCTTTCCAAAGCCTCCAGAATCATAATGAGGTGCTGTTGTGAGGGCAGGACATGCAGATTAATAGAACAGACTTTTTTTCTTTATTTAAGACCATTTATATTTCGCTCTCTCTGTGTTATGTGGTCTACCCACCTGTTCCAGCTGTACCAGCACTATTTCTTTTAGCCTGCAAGGCTCAAGGTCATCCTGAGGTTGAGCTCGGATCATGGTCAAGAAATGTAAACGTGGATAAGTCATGTGATATTTCCTCCCCTCCTCCCCCATCACTGTCCATTGATTTTTTTCAATGACTCCTCTGTGATAACAGAGCTAAGCACAGCATGTGTATAAAACTGTAGCTCACAGCCTCCACCGTGACTTCTATTCTCGGTGCCAGCCTTGGAGCACTCAGCACAGCTGGGCCAGGTTGTTCTAACTTGTGTGGACTACCGTTGGTCTCTAGAGCCCAGACTGGGGTTTGTTGGGACTCAGGGACACCCCAGCCCCATCCTATACCACTCAAGGACCCTACTATATGGGGATCCTCCTGTAGCATTAGGATAGCTTTCCACTTGCAGAGGTAGCATAAAGTTGTCCTAACACAGATGAGAATCTAGCCCCAAATCTGCAATCCCTATTGAAGCAAAACGTGTATGAAAGTTGTTTTTATAATAGTAGTGCCTACAAAGAGCTAACTGCTGCCTGAAGAGAAGTGTATGCATAAGTAAGTCAGTACATAAGTATAAATGCAGAAATGAAATTGATTCAATTCTGGGATTTTTCTTGTCTAGACAGTACTCCAGTTCCTTAAGATCTTGCTGCAGTTAATTTCTGTTAGCACATTCCAAGCTGACCAAAACTCATTGGTTCTTTTCTGTTTCCTGGAAAATGTGACGGTCCATGCTGGCCAACCTGCCAGTCACCTCCTCAGTCTGTTGCCAACCCTAGTATTTTGTAGCTGGGCTTCATATCTGTTTGGACATCTTGTAGCTTCTGTCCCAATAAAGTTTTTATTTCCAGCCGAATTGATTTTGTCAGTTTTCAAGTCATCTGTCTTTTCTGAGAAGCTTCCAGACCCTCTTATGGCCCCCTTCTAGTTGCTCTGGGTGTTCTTCACCACGTTTAGTGCCTCCTGGGCAACTTTGATTTCTGCACACACCTCAGCTGTTTGTTTCACCAGGAATACCAGCTCACAATTCCTCTCCCTGGAAACTCAAGCCCACTTTTAACACAAGTAGTGCCCCTCAACTGTACAGTGTTAGATTTGGGGGGCCTTGCAGCAAGTCAGTTTCTGCTGAGAGAAACTACGTCACAGAGCCATGTATTATGTACTTTTTTTGCACTGTGTACATGTTTTTAGCCATATTATGTAAACAAGCCCTGTTGTTCTTAAACCAGGATAGAACCGATCACACCCAAGCAGCTCTGGATGTCTGAGCTGACACTCTGAGCAGTCACCAGGAGCAGGTGCCTCCACTGCTGTGCCCCCAGGGCTCCAACTAGGCTGCTAACTGCCATTGGACCTTCCCTCCCTGGCTTACTTATCCCCCAGTCAGGAGCCAGAGAGTAGCAGCAGATTCACCCCATCGCTGCTACTACCTATTACTGCTCAGCAGATTCATTACATAATGTATAAGAAAGTCAGGACAAACATATAAATGAGTCCAGCCTTAGCTTACTTATATTTACTTCAGTGCTGTCAGTCAACTGAGACGGTATACATAGTATGTTGTTAAGCAAATATGTCAGAGATAAATACATGCGATACAGCTCACTATATACACATGGGACCTAATTTTCAGAGGTGTTGGGCACTAGCAGCTCCCAATGACCTCCACGGGAGTTGCGTGTGCTCAATACTTCTGAAAATCAGGCCCCGGGGTCCAATTTCCAAGCCAGTTCCATATTAAAGCCCTTAAGTCAGCACAGGTGAGTTTTCAAATGCAGGACGGGGCATCCTAACTTAAATCCCCAAATTTGAACATTGGCCGCTGTGATACCCAAGGGCTGAGTTTGGAAGTGGGTGTCAATTCCATTACTTGGCTCCGTGTGTGCGACAGTCAACCGTGGATTGTCTGCAGTGTTGTTGCAGTTGTGTTGGTTCCGGGATGGGAGAGACAAGGTGGCTGAGCTAATATCTTTTATTGGACCAACTTGTGTTGGTGCAAGAGACAAGCTTTCAAACTCCACAGAGCTCTTCTTCAGGTCTGTCAGAAATGGTATTTGTGTCGGCAATGGGGTTGTTTTCATTTACAATAAACTGCTCTCACCTTCTTTTCTTAGCTGTCCTACCCCTTGCATTTTTTTACCTCCTCCCCCCCTCTCAATTTTATCATAACCCCTTGTCATCATTCTGGATTACTCTGTATTGGGGGTTTTGTAACTGATGGCCTCTCCTGCCCTGTTTTCTCTTAGGGCCTGTCTACACAAGGAAGTTAATTAAAGATTAAAGTAGGATATGAATTCAAAGAGGAATTTTAATCCACTTCCAAAGTGGATTAAACTAATTCAGAATAAAGCACTCTTATTCTGGAATAAGAGCACCCAGACAGAGAGTTAATCAGAAATAGCCCTTACAAACATATACCACAGAGAGAGAGAAGTGGGAAGAAACAGTCTTCAATTTTATTTCAAGTGCCATAGAGCCATTTCCTATAGTACAGAGGGAATGAGAGCTTACTACAGTAGCACACAGGACATAGATATAAAACATGCAGTGTATCAGTTTCGCCAATTACACTTCCAGATAACATGTTAATGAGACTTTTCTCATGAGTTAGTTGACATTTTACAGATCAGGGGAATGTTGGGTGATATGATGATGGAATTTTCACATGACCCAAAGTTTCATTGCATCATATAGTTAGTATATAAGCTTTCACTGAGGACTTTGTTTAACATATTAATCATGAACAGCTGGTTGCATTGCAGCCCTCTGTGTCAGAATGGATGTAGTCAAAATATGATGTTAGTCTAGTCTAAAACATCATTACATTTTTTGTAGATTGGCCAACATATATTGAAAGAATGAGCAAAACAAGGAGATGACATTGCAATAGTGGAAATAAAATGTCAAACATAATGAGAGTCTGAACAACATGTAGAAGAAATATTGGCATGAAAGGTGTTAGAAGGATTTCTCTTCGTTAAGGAATATAGGTTATAAACACATCCAGTTTCCAAAACTGTGTTGCAACCTAAGAGTTATATATGCAATATTGTTCACATCATTGCTCTGATCATTCTGGTTTGACTTGCCTGAAAAGACCATCGTTAAAAAGTGCCAGGTATTAGCTACTTCCTATCTCTGTGAATTTAGTGGGGATACTCAGCCATTCTTTGCTCCCAGCATCCCACAGTGTATTTGGATTTTCACCCTGACCACACCACACGATCCATCGTCTACAGCCAAGCTCTGCGATACAACCGCATTTGCTCCAACCCCTCAGACAGAGACAAACACCTACAAGATCTCTGTCAAGCTTTCTTACAACTACAATACCCACCTGCGGAAGTGAAGAAACAGATTGATAGAGCCAGAAGAGTTCCCAGAAGTCACCTACTACAGGACAGGCCTAACAAAGAAAATAACAGAACGCCACTAGCCGTCACCTTCAGCCCCCAACTAAAACCCCTCCAACGCATTATTAAGGATCTACAACCTATCCTGAAGGATGACCCAACACTCTCACAAATCTTGGGAGACAGGCCAGTCCTTGCCTACAGACAGCCCCGCAACCTGAAGCAAATACTCACCAACAACCACATACCACACAACAGAACCACTAACCCAGGAACCTATCCTTGCAACAAAGCCCGTTGCCAACTGTGCCCACATATCTATTCAGGGGACACCATCACAGGGCCTAATAACATCAGCCACACTATCAGAGGCTCGTTCACCTGCACATCCACCAATGTGATATATGCCATCATGTGCCAGCAATGCCCCTCTGCCGTTTACATTGGTCAAACTGGACAGTCTCTACGTAAAAGAATAAATGGACACAAATCAGATGTCAAGAATTATAACATTCATAAACCAGTCGGAGAACACTTCAATCTCTCTGGTCATGCAATTACAGACATGAAGGTCGCTATCTTACAACAAAAAAACTTCAAATCCAGACTCCAGCGAGAAACTGCTGAATTGGAATTCATTTGCAAATTGGATACTATTAATTTAGGCTTAAATAGAGACTGGGAGTGGCTAAGTCATTATGCAAGGTAGCCTATTTCCCCCTGTTTTTTCCTACTCCCTCCCCCCCAGACGTTCTGGTTAAACTTGGATTTAAACTTAGAGAGTGGTCAGTTTGGATGAGCTATTGCCAGCAGGAGAGTGTGTTTGTTTGTGTGTGTGTGTTTCCGGGGGTGGGGTGGGGTGAGAGAGCCTGGATTTGTGCTGGAAATGGCCCACCTTGATTATCATGCACATTGTGGGGAGAGTGGTCACTTTGGATAAGCTATTACCAGCAGGAGAGTGAGTTTGTGTGTGTGGTTTTTGGAGGGGGGTGAGGGGGTGAGAGAACCTGGATTTGTGCTGGAAATGGCCCACCTTGATTATCATGCACATTGTGGGGAGAGTGGTCACTTTGGATAAGCTATTACCAGCAGGAGAGTGAGTTTGTGTGTGTGGTTTTTGGAGGGGGGTGAGGGGGTGAGAGAACCTGGATTTGTGCAGGAAATGGCCCACCTTGATTATCATACACATTGTGAAGAGAGTGGTCACTTTGGATGGGCTATTACCAGCAGGAGAGTGATTTTGTGTGGGGGAGGGGGCGGAGGGTGAGAAAACCTGGATTTGTGCTGGAAATGGCCCAACTTGATGATCACTTTAGATAAGCTATTACCAGCAGGAGAGTGAGTTTGTGTGTGTATGGGGGTGGGGGGGTGAGAAAACCTGGATTTGTGCTGGAAATGGCCCACCTTGATTATCATGCACATTGTAGGGAGAGTGGTCACTTTGGATAAGCTATTACCAGCAGGAGAGTGAGTTTATGTGTGTGGTTTTTGGAGGGGGGTGAGGGAGTGAGAAAACCTGGATTTGTGCAGGAAATGGCCCACCTTGATTATCACACACATTGTGAAGAGAGTGGTCACTTTGGATGGGCTATTACCAGCAGGAGAGTGAGTTTGTGTGGGGGAGGGGGCGGAGGGTGAGAAAACCTGGATTTGTGCTGGAAATGGCCCAACTTGATGATCACTTTAGATAAGCTATTACCAGCAGGACAGTGGGGTGGGAGGAGGTATTGTTTCATGGTCTCTGTGTGTATATAATGTCTTCTGCAGTTTCCACGGTATGCATCCGATGAAGTGAGCTGTAGCTCACGAAAGCTCATGCTCAAATAAATTGGTTAGTCTCTAAGGTGCCACAAGTACTCCTTTTCTTTTTACTACATGTGGACTCGTTACACAAGCTCCACCCTCCCCCCAAACACATCTATGAAAATATCTTGCTACCTTAGTGAGATCTCTGGTCCTCCGTCACCAGTTTTGACTTGTATAACAATGGTGAGTCTAGAATCACTTGCCATCTGACATTATTCAATGTATACAAGAAGAAGCTTCATTTTAGAATGTGTGGTTGTAAGTGGTTAGCGTAAAGGATCCATCAGTCCTGTCATTGTCATTGATTTGTTGTGTCTCTTGAGTAAGCATCTTAGGGTACATTTACACTGCAATCAGGATGTGTGTGGGATGTTACACCCCCATATTCTTCATAGAAATAATATGATATGAATATAACATAACTAGGTTGTATTTAATGCAATATGGGTCTTGTGAGATATCATTGGAAAGGTTATGATTTACTGAATGTAATTATCCTATTTGTATGCATGTATCATTTCTGTATCTGAAGTTAGGAATATTGACTATGTAACAAGTACAACTGGGTGTGTATCTCGGGGAACGCTCACCAGACAATCAGCCTGAATGGGCCATTTAAGAAGGACAATAGAATTTTGACGATACTAATCTCCCACTTCCCTGGGATGTTGCTTTGACAGGACAGGGTCAAGTGATGATGTCACCTGGTACAGAATACCACCTTGGACACTGCTGGTATTTTTCCACTGGAAACAAAGGATTCCTGCCTTATGTAAATTCTATTTAAGGCTGGGATGTAAGTCAGTCAGGGCTCTTCTCCATTGCCTCCCCACCCAAGAAGGAAGACTGCTAAAAACACCTGAAGAAACAAAGGAACTAAACAGGAGAAAGGCAAGGGCTGAGTGCAGGCTGAGACAAGGGTCTAGCCTGTAAAGAGACGTAACTGGAACTCTGAGCTGCAAAAACTCTGCAACCTGCCTAAAACAACATTAAGGCTTTGTCTACACCACACAGCTTTTAGCGACATGGCTGAGTCACCACAACCGTGCTGCTAAAAGTTGTGCAGTGTCAGCTCTCCTGCTGACAAAAAACGTCCACCCCCAAAGACAGCTTTGTCGACAACGCACTGTTCTCACTGGCACTTGTCATGGCAAAACTTTTGTTTTCCGGAGGGAGGGGGGATGTGAACACCTCTGAAAGACAAATGTTTTGTTGTTCAATTGCCAGTGTAGACATAGCCTTAGGGTGAGAAATTAAACTCAAGAAACAGATTACAAATAGTATTAAGCTTAGTTTCTGTGGTTTATTTGCTCAGTAATCAGCTTTGTTCTATTAGCTATCCCTTATAATCACTTAAGTTTAACTACAAAAAGGTAAGTTTTATTTCTTGTTTATTCCAAAACCCAGTTTGTGCAATTCATATCTGGGGGGGCAAAAAGCTGTGCATATCTCCCTCCACACTGAGGGAGAGGGTGATTTTCAGGAGCTTACGCTATATGGATTTCTATACAGCGTAAGACCTTATAATTTTGGGTTTACACTCCAGAGGGGGTGTGCCTAGGAGTGCTGGCCTATTCCCCTAGCTGAGTCCTCCCACAGAGAGCTGATCACAGACTGTGTGTGAGTCTACACTTGGGTACGTCCCTAGTTGTGTGTGTGTGCTGGAAAGGGGCTTGAGAGCCAGTCACAGCAACACAGAAGGAGGGAAACCCAGGCTGGTGAGATGGGCAGGCTCAGTGGGACCCCAGCACATCAGGTGGCGCCCCAGAAGGGGGGGATCCAGCCCATCACAGTGATTGCAGCATGCGTAGACATACCTGAGCTAGCTTAAGTGCCAATAGTAATGAAGCCGCAGCAACATGGGCTTCAGCGCAGGCTGTACGACGCCACCCAGGACACATACCCAAGCCGCTGGTTTGCTCTGAAGTCCATGCTGCTGAGGCTTCATTGTACTTGTACTCGCTAGATTAAATCTAGTGTAGGTGTGTCTACCCATGATTGCAGTACAGATATATCCTTAACCTTTCTAACCTCTGATTATCAAGTAATAAGATGAATTTAAGCACTATTTACCTATGAATTTTATAGGAGGGATATAATTCTCTAATACATTCTATCGGATGATTTACAAATTCTCTTCAAAAGTTCTCATTCTCTGTTCAGTTCTGCAGGAATATATAATATTACACAAATTAGAGATGGGGGAGGGAACTTTAAGGTCATCCCCTGCCAATTCAGGTTATTCCGTAGTGCTTAATCTGTGTATGTTTAAAGGTCCTAATTGATCTGGGCTTTTCCTACTTCCCATAGAAGACTATCCTCTGAACTAATAGAGAACATTAGCAGGAAACTTTTCTTGATGGTCAGCCTAAATTTTCCCTTAATTTCATCCTGTTGCACTTATGCCCTTGTAAGCACCCTAAATAATATTTTTTTTTCTTGTGATGGTAACTGTCTACATACAAGTATTGGAAAGACGTACTCTTCCTCCTTGTCATTCAGCTTAACAATATTCAGCTCTTCTAACCTTAATAAAACATTGTCAGATAATCTGATGAAAGGTGCTCTATAAGCCCCAATGGTGAAAGACAAATAACAAGTTGCCATGCACTGTCAGTTTCAGAAGAAAAAGTACTGAAATTAAAAAATCCACAATGTTCAGTTGTATGTTAGAATTAGAAATAGCAGTGAATAGTGTTTTCTGGGAATTTCCCCCCGTGACTCTTTTGCTGCATGATGATAGTTTGGGATAAATGCTGCCTTCGCTCCACTGAAAAAACTGGCTGTCTTCAGAGATTGACAATGTATCTATTATCTACTGTATTTGACCTAGAGACTGGGCACTGAGTGCTGTTAAGATTGTAGTTTTATTAGGCAAAATTTCCTGAAAATAGCACTAACTCCACACGGCATTGTACCACTAACTGGCAAGTGTTGGCTTAGAAGCAGACTGTGAAATGTAAAGCATTAAAGTCCCGTCTGCTTTCACCTGGAAAACCACATTCACCCCTTTCAGGCAAGAGCTAATTGAAACACAAAGCTATGCTTAAGCCCCATTTTGCCAAGAGGTGCTAAAACGGTTTCTTTAGCTACTGTAGACATGACCAGAGTCTGTGCTGAGGAACATGTGGTGGTATATTTGGTGTGTGCTTTCCAGCTGATGGAAGAGACAGAGAGAGAACCACAGATGGAGACTGTAAAAGAGAAAGGAAAAGGAAACAAAACATAAAATATAGGATTAAGTGTGCTGGGCATCTTGATTGGAATGAGTGACTTCAAACAACAGCAGTGTGGTGTTTTTATGTTGGCTCAGATAACATAAAAGGGAGAGACTGAGGACACAAGTATAATAAAAGGTTTTCTGCCTTCAAAAGAATTGACGGCTATTTATTATAGCTTTTTCTTAGTAAGGAATGCTGCAGTTCGTAACAGAGAAACAATTGTGATAAAGACCATTTTCAAATCCTCAAACTTTCTGACAAATTCTCCTTTTGAGATGCCTGGTCTCCATCCAAAGAGTGGTGGAGTTTTATTTATTTTTTTTTTTTAGGGAAAGTTTGGGCAAAATAGCTGAAGCTGATTGTGAATTGGGAAGAGACTTTTTCTTCCTTTAGTGAAGATAGCCACCCACTCTTCTACACAGATAACTAAAAGCAGCAGAAGTTTGGAACTTGGTATGGATGTGGTCACTAGGGATTAAGTTTTGATTAAAAATTGGTTAGAAGTTATAAATCCTTGAAATACATAAGGATTTGTATGTAATACAACTCTGTTCTGAGTTTGGATATGTATTTTGTGCATACATCTTCCTCAAAGTGTACACTTATTACTGTAGGTCTCTAAGCACCAGTCAGCCTTCCGGACTTGAACCAGCTTAAAAGCTTATACAGATTTCACTGTTTTTTTCCCCACTATGAAGTGGCTTTGGCATGTTTTGCCTATATGGGATAAACAAAAATCCCACTCACGAGCCTTTTGGTTCTTTAAAGAAATCTCTAGCAAATAAGGTGGGTAAGAATGTGTTAATTCAATGTTGCAGTTGCTTAATAAGAATAAAAAGGCCAAGAAATGCAAAATTAGGTTTAATCAAAATGACATAGCCCCATTGAACATATGTATTTTCTATCCCTACTTTGCTTGTTAAAGGAATAGCTTAATACATTGCTGTCTAAAAACATGCATCATAAAACACGTCTACTGCCACTGGAACCTTAACTTTTGTAGTTCCTGATAGTTTGATTTTTTTTTTAACTGTGCCACCTTAACATTGTATTAAATCCCAATTCAGGAAAACACTTAAGCAAACACTCACTTAAACGCTTTGCTAAGTACGGAGGGACTTAAGCATGTGCAAAAGTGACTTGTTGAGTCAAGTAAGACAGTATTTTCTCTCTCTCTGATGTATTTGAGTAACATACCTAATCAGTACAGTACTTATCACTCCAATCCTTAGTGTTCTGGCATTTAGCAAGTGTTCTGATAACTAGCTGAGCCCTCACATCTACTGGAAAGATGTTCAGAAGTTACAGCTGTAATGCTAACATTCCACTTTACAAGCAAAACATTTCATAAAACAGAACATGTGTGAATCGTAAGCCTTCTACTTCCATCGTAGCTTTTCTCCCCAGACTCCAGAACCTTAACTTATTTTGAAAAGGGGATGCCACATGAATAAACTGTGGCAGATCTCTTAATTATTTGTAAACATTACACATTTCATCACTGAAAGAGCTGTACCAAATCTTTATACAGGATATTGAACTTAGTACTGCTAAGGGAAAATGATCCATCTTCCCTATACAGAAGGCATTACATCACAGAAGGGATGGAAACAGAGAGCTCTGAGGGACTGGGATAGGCAAACTTTCCTCCTTTTACAGGAAATGGGTGAAGCCTTGCTTGAAATTATTACTCAGACGTTTTGTGCTGTGAAGGAAATGTCTCCTGATAGCACAAGCTATTGGTTTCCTGTTGTGAACTAACAGTTTTTGGCATAACCAGGAATGGACAGGAAGGGCAGATGATGGGGGGTCACTTGGAGATCCTTGTTTTAATGACAAGTAAGTTGGAAGAAATTTGGGCAGCAGAGACACTAAAATGAAAAGAGGAGGATCAATTGCTGATTAGTAGGACGTTGCTGTGGAAACAGACAATACATCAAGTGCTACCAGGCTTGTCAGAGAAGCAGGTGTGACACTATTGTTTAAAAGGAAGTATACTGTGGGAGAAATCCCTTTGTATGCTCCATAATTAAGAGCCTGATTCAACAAAATATACATCTGGTTTCCACACAGAGGCAATTTTTGGAAGTTTCCACAGATGCTGGATTTTTTTCTTCTTTCAGTGGGACCCTACAACTGAGGCACTTGCAAATGCAATTTTCCAATTGTAATATAACTAGCACTGCTAATTGCTCCCTCGTCACTTGATCACCTTACTTATTGTCTTCCGAGGCTGGAGAAAGCGGTTGTGCATGGCCTTTCTTTTGCCTAGGATCAGCTAGTTCTGGATGGCTACTTGGGAGCTCATCACAGGGACAGAAGGGAGGAGCTGATACTGGGGATACTGTGGACTAGTTCAGCCTCCAGTGCTTGTTTAAGGCATCTCTGAAGGCTGTCCTAACTTTTACCTAAGGTACCCTAGCCCCATGGGCAATGCAGCAGCCTCCTGAACTGAACTAAGGGTCCTGTGTGAAGGGAGGAATGCACAGCTGGCTATGAACCTGCCAGAGAGGCGCCCTCTGTCAGGGGTATACTCCAGAGCCTTATTAACCCTGTTGCAGCAAAATAGCTAGTACAAAATAGCCTCAGTATAGGGGCCATTTCTCCCTTTCGGGACTAGTCTTGTAAGGTGCTAAGCACCCTCTGGAGCCATTGGAATCCTGCTTATCGGAATGAGAGCTGAGGCCTCTCAAAGGACTGCACTTTAATTAAACTATGAGTAAGGGACATAAAATCAGGAAAAATTGTCTCAAAGTACATCTTTAAACAAAACTTTTTTTTTTAAATAAGTGAGCAGATTCTCTGACATAAAATAATTGGTGGTCATATTTGGTGGTCACAAATTTCATCCTTGTGAAAGCATTATTTTGATTGTGTGGAAATTCAGTTATAGAAAACTGCCTCTTTCACAGAACTAAAATGAATTATAAAAGCGAATCCATGTTTGCTGACACTGAAACAAACTTTCCAGAAGTATTGTTTGTTTTTATGGTGCCAAACGCGCAACAGTTTGTAAAAATGTGCCTTCGCTTTCCTTTTGGATTTACTAAAGACAGATCTACAAAATCCATGTACAACAACATTTCTGCTTTCTGCTCTAAAAAAAACACAAACTTCAGTCATCTTTGAATCATGCTCTTTTTTTAAAAACATCTCCTTTTAAATATTTTTGTTTCCATTTCAGACTGCCAGCATTTCCATGGAAACCCCCAAAAATAAAGACTTTCCCAGCCTTGTGAGAACACACCTGCAAGAACCAGAACCACATTTAGCCTTTGGCCTGTCAAAAGTGACTCTCCTTCATTTTGGTGTCACCTAAGGACATTTATTTGTACACTATGTATGGAAATGTTCTCTCAAAATTTGCGGGAGTATATATTAATTTAAAATTGCTATCATTTGAACTCTTGCCATTGAATAGTAACAAATGTGTTTTGCTATCCAACAACTCTCTCTTTAAAATGTTACTTCATTCTCTTTTTAAGGGAAAATAAACAAACAAAAGGAACTGCTCTAAAGACCATAGAGCTGAGGTTTGCAGTCCTGAGACAACAGAACTTAGAATCTTTAGAAATAAGAATTGTGTTTAGATCTTTTTAAATTGCTAATCTTGTACAGATAAGTTTTTAGATAACAAGCCAAATTTTCAGCATCCCAGTTTCAAATTTTTCATGCCCAACCAGTTGTACCAGGTAACTGCCCCATACTTAAAGAAAACATGAATTGGCATGTGCAAAATGACTGCACACCATTCCCCCGCGCCGCCCCCCCCCCCCGCGCCACATGTCTACATTTTTCCAAACACAGTCAGTTGCAGATGCAAAGCTGGATTCACAAAATTGGAAACTGGCTAAAACAATTGCCCCTTGGTGGTTTTGTCTGCTATGTATCAAAGCTGTTGATTTTCACATATTTCTAAAGGTACTCTGTCAGTACTACAGCACTAAGGAGCAACCTTACATCAACCAAACTTGCAAATGAACACTAAAGGAAAGTGGGGAGATTTTTTGCTAAGGAAATCTCCAAGGATCCCTTACACAGTGAGTGAAAAAAGGAACGTTTTAGATAAGACAATCTCCAGGTGTATTTCTTAAATTAATTCAATAGTGGCAAAGTAAATACTTTCAGAATCATTTCCATGAATATTTGGTCAAATAAAACAGTTGAACTGAACTCAGCCTTGTCCACACCCCAATTTGTTTGCTTTTCACAAATATTCTAACAAGTGAGTTCAGTGGCAAGATTATCTGAGGTTACCTTTACTCACATTGAATAGTGAATCCATGAATAATCGTACTGAAGGTAATTGGCTGTTTTGTGAAGTAAGGCACTACTCAACATAAGTAAGGATATCAACAGCTGCCTCTACATTAATATTAAAGAATATTCACGGAAACCAAATTTTGATCTCAAACACTTCCAAACTGTATCAATGCAACTACATAGAATTAAAGAGTACAACTGAAATTTTGAACAGCAGATGTAGCGAATGGCTGACAAGCAATCTGCAGACTCAGAATTATTTGCACAAATTATATGGTGAATAATTTCAAATAATGAATAGACTAGAGAAAATCTTACGGTGCTTGTGGGACAATCCACAAGCAGAAAAAGATGCTCAATTCAAATGTTATTTATGCACTCAGCTATACTTTGATAACCAAGAGTTACTCTCTGATAACAACTCGCTTCATCGGATGCATCCGATCAAGTGAGCTGTAGCTCACGAAAGCTTATGCTCAAATAAATGTTAGTCTCTAAGGTGCCACAAGTACTCCTTTTCTTTCTCTGATAATGTTTGATCTGGTTGAGTGTATTTTGAACATAAATTTATATATAGACTGAGCCCTAATTGTGATACATCTATATATAGCTTACTGTTATGCATAAGAGAGACAAGGTGGGTGAGGTAGTATCTTTTAGTGGACCAATTTCTGTTGGTGGAAGGGACAAGCTTTGGAGCATGGAACAAGAATGTTCAAGTTAAATACAAGGTGGGACAGACTGTTTAAGAATAGGGGGTTCATACACATTGTCGGAGATCACTTAAAACGAAGTGGGCAATTAACATCTTTGCAGTCATAGGACAATGAAGGTTTTAAATAACAGGGTGTGTTGCAAATTGTTGTAATGGGACATAAAACCGGCGTCTCTGTTAAGTCCATTGTTTTTACTTCCAGCAGAGTTATGAATTGAAATTCCCAGGCTTGTCTCTTGAAGATGTTGTGCAGGTTTCCTATGAAGATGAGGACTGAGAGATTAGATATGAAGTTAATGGTTTGTAAGAAGTGTTTGCTCCTGGGTGATATGGTGTTTTTGTCATTTATAACTTTTTACAACACACCTTTCAAGATCCATAAGTCCTACACATGCCTATCACAATAAGTGGTGTATCTCACCCAATGCATCAAATGCCCCAACAACAACTATATGGGTGAAACCAATCACTATGCTCTCAAATGAACTCTCAGAAAAAAATGAAAAACGCCATGTTTTGTCTATCATCCATGCGAGAACACTTTTCACAAAGCGATCACTCCCTATCTGACCTCTCAGTCTTCATCCTCACAGGAAGCCTGTGCAACACCTTCAAGAGATGAGCATGGGAACTTAGGCCTGATCTACACTAGATAATTAAGTTAGCTTAACTACATCGCCCAGGGGTGTGAAAAAAATCTACACCCCTGAACAGACCAGTTAAACTGACCTAACTCCCAGGTGTAGACAGCACTGGCTCTACAGAAGAATTCTCCTAGCTACTGCCTCTCTGGCAGGTGGATTACCTATACTGATGGGAGAATCCCTCCTGTCAGCATTGGTAGTGTCTATATTGAAGTGCTAGAGCAGTGTAGCTATGCCACTATAGCAGGGGTTCTCAAAATGGGGGTCTGGACCCCTCAGGGGGTCGTGAGGTTATTACATGGGGGGTCACGAGCTGTCTGCCTCCACCCCAAACCCTGCTTTGCCTCCAGCATCTAAAATGGTGTTAAGTATATACAACAGTGTTTTTAATTTATTGGGGGGGGGGGGTCACACTCAGAGGCTTGCTATGTGAAAGGGGTCACCAGTACGAAACTGCACTATAGCATTTCAAATGTAGACAAGCCCTTAAATTCATAATTGCTGGACACTAAAAACCATGGACTTGAGACACTGATTTTATGGCCCATTTCAACAATCTGTAACATACCCTGCTACCTCCACTGTCTAACCCTCCCACTACTACCTTTCCATTTTCCTATGAGTGCAGGGTGTTACTTGCCCACTTCATTTAAAGTGGTCTCCTACAACTGTGAACCTGTTATGTTTAACAATCTGTCCCCTCCTTGTATTTCGCTTGGCCACCTCCAGTACCTTCTCCAGACCTGAGGAAGAGTTCTGTGAAGCCTGAAAGCTTGTCCCTTCTACCAACAGAAGCTGGTCCAATAAAAGATATTACCTCACCTGCCTTGTCTCTCTTATATCTGTCAATATAGCTACAACGCTACCACAAACAACCAGTCACTCTCAAGTGTGCTGTACCATCTCAGACTGATTGCATCAGGGCTGGACTTGTCTGATACTCATATAAGAGATCTTCATGAAAAATACAGGTGGATGCACAAAATGGTGTTGACAATTTTGGATAAGACAAATCTCAAGGTCCTGAATACTTGCAGTCCTTAAAGTTCCTAAGTCATTTTCTGCAATAACAGGAATGTAATCCAACATTCTGGCCAAACTCCAGATCATGCTATTATACATTCTATTTGCTGAAAGTCCCCATACGGTTTCAGTATGCTTCACTTCCTGTCCTAAGTAGCTACTTATTTAGTGTTGCTACATGGTGTTTAATTTCTGTTGCTCACCGTCGAGGTTGGTTGCATTTCAGTGGTAGGTCAAGTAATTCCTGTATATGTATTCGTACATAAAATGACAATTTCAAAGTTGTTCTGATGTATGTTTATTGCAGTACTCCTAAAGATTGATTAGTAAATATGGTAAAACTTGATCATCAATGTAGATGACAGGTGTGGTTTTACAACAAAAGTATAAGAATAAACCATACAGTGTTTGAGTATGGTTTTTAGTTATTCAGTTGGAGCAGATGAAGTAAAATCCACATGCAGAAAATAAATTCACATGGGCTAAATTTTTTTTTGGGGGGGGGGCAGGAAATAAGTTTTATAAAAATGTTGTAAAGTTAGTGTTGATTTAAACTCCATTATAGTAAAATTGCAATAGGCTACATTAGCTGTATAGTCTTTCTTCGAATGTATTAAAATCAGTCCTTTTCATTTGTGCGTGCTCGTTGTAGCTGAGGAGATTAAACAGCAGCACAATACAGCTCCAGCTCAATAGTGAGAGACTTCAGCTGAAAAGCATTCATTTATATGTTGTGATTCACTCTGTTTTCAGTGTCACGTCACTTGGATTTTGAATAGGAGATTTGTGTTCCTTTTAACAGTTTACTTAAACAGGAGGAACAGCAAGAACTGTATCTGGCCACCTTTATGTTAATAATATAACCGGCATATGCTACGTTTTCGGTTCTGAGGTATTGTACAAGGATATGTGAGAGGTTCGATTGCTACAATGGGTGCCATTAAAAAGAAACCCTAGCTTTTGCCATCAGTCACCACAAGAGTGGTATCTGAGAACAGATAATAATAATAGAATAGAGTGGTAACATAGAACAGGAAATAAGCATACAGAAAAACTCTGGTGTCTGTGGGTAAATGTTAATGTTTTAATAGCCACCGTTCAAAACAAATCAAAGTCACTTTGGTGACTTTCAGTACAATAACCTCAAAGTTAAAATTGTTATAAAAGTGAAAGAAAGCCAACAAAATTTTTCTAGCCATTCATGTACTGCTCTGCCTTTTAAGCTCAAACTGGGTTTGGTTTTGTATAACTCTACATTTCTTTGGCTGGTTTGTATCCCAGTGTGAACTAGAATGACGAACTGCAGCCTAAAACAAAAGGCCTCTTCTACTGACCTTTACATTAGGCCTTGAATGGCATTTATAACTAGTTTAGCTTTCAGTCCTATTTGAGCTGTACCTGGAAAGGCGGCTGTTCCTGTGTGAGCCTGGACAGTCTCATCTCACAAGAGGACTTCAAAGCCAAAACTTCAGGCACTTTGCCTTCCATTTCTAATGCTGTCTTGAGGGAGAGAATTTTTGATAGAAAGCTGCAGATCCTAGAGCTTGATGTATGAGAACAGCTCAGTGCTCCATCTACTCCCATTTCCTGTCTCTGATATTGACCAATGCCACATGCTGTAAAGGAGACGTACCTTGCCAACCCCTCCAAGCCTTACAGCATGTGAAATATTGTATCCTTAGGGATGGGCCATTTCTTCTTGACCCCAGCTGGTCAGTAGTTTATGCCCTGATGCACAGGGAGCAACAGCCCTTTATTTTATTATTGCTAGTGATAATGTTCAGATGCCTCTAGTCTTATTCACATAAAGGTCAAATCCTTTGAATATTACTACAACTATTCATTGCAATAATATTCTGCAGCACGTTATGGTGCAAGGAAAGCTACGTGAGCCAGTAATAAGTTTTCAGAGGGGCTTCCTGAGGAGAGAGTCCCTGACTTCCGATTCCCTCCTCACATTTGGCCAGAGGAGGGAATCCTCTGCATGTGCAGCATACCACAGGGATGGCGTTCATGGCCTTTGCTATTTAAATGGCACCATGCAACAGCTGCACATAGGGCTCAGTTGTGCCTGATGGACACAATAAAGGGGTGTGCAGAGCTGCCTATCATCCTCTGAGAAGGACTATCCTAGGGAGGCTCAATACTCAGAATGACTATGAAAATGGACTATATCCACCCGGGAGACCTGGATCCTCTGGGACAGCTAGTGCCTTCAGGGGCACTATTAGCTAGACAACTGTATGGATTACCTCTAGGTGTTGCCATTTGGCTCCTCTGCGTGTACTGTTGCTGTCACCCTTATTTTTCATCTAGATGGCATAATTATTGTGGCAATGACTCTGGCAGCTCCTGTTTGCTCTTCTAACAATTTCCATTCTCCTAGTCCATTACTAGCTCTTACTGTCAGAGACTTTTTTTGCGTCATGATGTCAAGTATTGATTTATAAAACTATAACCCCCTTCCTTCTTCGTGGCTGTTTCTCATCTGCTTTTAGTAGTTTTAAATATAACAATTATACCTTTTGATCATACTTTTGACAAAGTCACTCACCCAATTCCTCTTTAAGTAACCCTCCTTCCCCCCCCAGCCAACAAACGAAAGGAAACAAGTGTTCATGGTCCATTTGCTGGACGGTACATGCAAACTAAGCATAGGTGCGCGCACACACAGTCACCTAGGGAAGGCAAAGTATTTGTTAGGAGAGTTATGTGTAAAACACTACCCATCTCTTCCCCAGGAGACGGTGTGCACTGGGACAGTTTCCATTCTATCTTATTGTTATGGCTGTAACTCTGATATTTTGTCAGGCATCTACAACTGGGGACAGCCTTCTTCTTGTATATTTTATATTAAAAGAAGAATCCATAAGCAAGCGCTGCTAGATTCTATATAACTATCCAGAAAAGGCTGGTACCATGGAATAAGTAAGCACTTTTGAGGCTTTGTTAGTCTTGTTCTCTCAAATCTTCCCATGTCTACTTCTGATCCCAGCCCTCTTGGAAGTGGGAGGAGGGAAGGAGGAGTTCCCCAATGTGCCTGAAATATTGAACTACTCCCAAGGGACAAAACCTAAACAAACAGTATCCTGCTGCTGGTCACACCCAATCCTTCCCTAACCTAAAGAGCCACTGACCCGCTTATCGCTCTCAGTCAACAACTTTGTGAAGGTTTTATTGTGAGAGGGGAAAGCCTTTTACTGCTTTCACTGGTTTTATTGCTATCTCTGTACATTGCATGCCTTAAACAGCCAGCTGTGTGTGCTTGCCATTTAGAAAGCTAGGCATGCACAGAAACGGATGCCAAATTAGTCAGTTACTGCAATAGTCTTAGGACATCCTGTGCTGAAGTGGGGGGGGGGGGAGGGGGAGAGAAATCATGACAGAGAGCAACCTTTGATTGACATACTTCCCCTTCTTGGGACATCCTGTCCGTTCAAATATTAGAGTCAGGATTAAACCCCTCCTCTATTTTGAACTGATCCGTTGAGCTTTTCATAGGCAACCAATCACTAATGCGTCCTTTGGCTCCTGCAAGGTATCCACATCACAATGAAAACAAACCATGCACCTCTAATTCCAACTGCTAACTCACCACAAAAGTAAACAGGGATTGGCAGCCTTGATATGAGATGCCACAAGAATTCAGGACTAGCTGAAAAAAGATTATGATCACTTAACACAAAACATAAAGCTCTTGAGATCAGATGTCAAATCCTTGAATGCCATCTCCAACAGTCCCATGTCAGTCTTTCAAGAAGTGCACCAGCCCCTTCCCCATCACACAGCTATATTGAACCTATGGCATTTAACTTCAGTTCAGAGCTATTTCCAAGGTGACAAGAACTTTTTCTACCCTACCGTCAAGCAGACGTTCTTAGCATTGTATAAAGCCCTTTTCACCGACGGCTCTTAAAGCACTTCATAAAAGATGGATTAGTGTCAGCAAGTCTCTGGCTGAGCCAGTCTCAAGACTCCAAGTCCTATGCCCAATCCACTAAACCATGCATTGCAGACACAGCAAAATATGCATCAGGCGTGAACAGTTTAATAGTAAATGCAAATACATATTTTAAATTTCGTATCAATCCAATGGAACAAAAGTGGAAAGTACTGCCATACTAGATAATTAGCAGTTACTTTTTAAAATGTGTGTATAATATATAATGTCCAACTACCTTTGTAAAGTGCTTTGAGATCTGTGGACAAAAAGCACTATTTAGTATACATGTGCAAGAATAAGAACATCAGGAGAGAAGAGGGAAAGCAATTCACCCAATACAGATGGAGTGCACAAGGCCCTAAATCCACATAGCTCCCACTTAAACCCTTAATGAAGAGTTTACATGGGGTGCGGTCCCTCTACGCTGATGTAAATTTCATCCTTACATTATTTTTATGGTCTAGACTGAAGTGTGAATAAAGTAGTAATATAACAAAAGTTTACTGTTCCTTCGGCATAAGGAACTGAACTTGGAACAAACTCGGTTAAACGCATGTAACTGTAAAAGGGCTGCTTGCCAATTCTTGGAGAGGAAAGATTTTTAAAAGGCCACTGCACTACAGCTCTGGCCTACAGAGCAAATAGGGTAGGCTGAATTTACTATGATTTTCAGGTCTGAGTGCACAGTAAATGGAATTCATGCGCCTTTCCAAGTCACCTCCTGTGCCCTGAACAGACAGCCCCGAAGTGATGTGATGTATAGAACAACTTCCCGCGCAACCCCTTAAAGTAGTGCAAACCCATGCTCTTAGCAGTAGCTAATGGAGAAAAACACCTACCTCCACTTCACTGCAATTGAGGAAAGAATGGAAATGAGAAACTGGTAAGTTGCTGAGCTAATTTTGCATACAAAGCAACTTCCAACTCTCTTCACTGATGATTTTTAAGAGCAAAATTTTTTACTTGTCTTCCATTAAAAAAACTTGGCCCACAACTACTCACTATATACACGGATGAAAGCAGCAAAATGCCTTAAATGACTTCAGCAGGAAACTACTGGGAAGTGGAGTGGTGTGTTGTCTGACAGACCCATTGCACGTTTCTAGGAAAAACTTTTCAAGCTCTGTGTCCTGAAATGAAACAGAATTTTACAGGACTGTCTCACTACAGAGGTTTTTCTACAACACTCCTTCCCTGGATCCCAGGCTATACTGCCCTAGATGAACTCCTTTAAAACACACCCCAGCATCAGTGGCTCTGAAAAAAGAGATAGGAAGAAAGCTATAAAGACAGCAAGTTTAAAATCTGCACCAACAGGACCAAAACCTGTCTCTGATAAAATGCATATTTTGTTCTGCTCACATTCATAAACTCTTCTCTCACCTGCCATACACACGCATACCCTCATATAAAGTGCTCAGTGCTCAGAATCTATCCACATAGTAGTGATGACAAAGCATGAGACGACTGCGGTCTTCATGATGGAGAAGCTGAGTAATAACTGACTCCAGCCAACTAGATCACTGGAGTGTAAGGTCATCCTCGAACTCTATTTCCATGATTTCTTCTGGGTAAATTGCTCCGGGAACAATCCTCTTTTCTAGCATAACGTAATCAAGAACTAGAAAGTCACTGCCACTTACCACAGGGTTGCAATTCCTGGCCTGACGGGCCGTGCTGGGAATTTAAATGATGTCTCCACCCTAGCAGCATGTGGAACCAATGTAATGGCTAACACAAATCAGACTTAAAATGGAGTGATGCTGCAGTTCCTGCTGTTTTTGTAAGCCAGCAAGAATGATTTTTGGACAAAACGGTAAGCATTAAAAAGAACCAAAAAAAAAAAAAAATCAGCAGAAGTGAGGAATGGCTTCTAATCTAACAACACACACCAACGAACATCCTAGTGACCAAAAACAAGACACAATGCAACCCACCGTCATTGGGATGTATTACATACTACCATGCTCAGGAGCAAGTCAATGAAAAGAATGCAGTTTTTTCACCTAGCCTCGATTATTTTGTAGGAGAGAGATGTACATTTCTTTACCTGAATTTTAAACAATGCTCAGAACCCTTTACCTCTGAAAAGGATAAGACATGTGGCCTAAGGGTGAACAGAATCTACATGATAGTCTTGTACTCATTGAGGTCAATGCAAAACTTTCATTTGTTTTCAGTGAGACTGGATCTAGCCCAGATGTCCCCAAACTGTGCCCCACAGTTTGGGGACATCTGGGCTAGATCCAGTCTCACTGAAAACAAATGAAAGTTTTGCATTGACCTCAATGAGTACAAGACTATCATGTGGCTCACCAGTGAAACTTTCACTCCAGTAAGTGAGGTAGTTTCTTGACTCTAAGCTAGGTTTGGCTAAAAGTGTTGTTAACCAACATTAACAGAGCTCTACAGTACAGTTCCCTTGCTCAGCTGTGGGCCACATTTCCCTGTTCAACATATGCCAGATCCCAGCATTTAGCGTAACAGCTTGATCCAAGCTAACACTGGAAGAGCACTGAGTCTCCAATTTACATCTCTAGATCACACAATGAGTCACAAGAGTTAACACACAAATTAATTCTGCCCATGAAGAAATTAGCATAGATGTTGCCTTTCTCCTAACAGCCAGAGACCGTCTTTCTTTGTTACGGTTGAAGTCTCTGGCAGGACATGTTGAGAAAGACCATACATTTTATTACTAGAGTTGCCTCTTCAAAACTCTCTGCCTATGCACAGAAGTGCTCAGTCTACTGCTAATGTAAAGCCATACTTTTAGCATGTCATAGTTTCCCCATTGTCTCCCTTCTTCCTGGGCGTCCTTTAGCACAGTTCTCCCACTCATGGGTAACTGAGTAGACTGCCACAAGGGCTGCCTGCCTGATACAGAACCCTGCCTTGCAGTTGTTGGATCTTTTGGATCTCATGGAGGAGACGTGATTTCTGGGCTTTGGAATGAGTGACAGTTCTCTCCAAGTATGTTGAATGAAAGGAAAGGCTATCACAAAACACGTTAGATTAAGTACTGCTGAAGGGGTTAAACTCCCTTTGACAAATAGATCTCCAGGTCTACATTAATCCATCTTAAAATTACATGTTTCTCACACGTTCCAGGAGCAATTTTCAAGGGTCTATTTAATTGTATAATGGGGGATTATGAAAAGTCCTACCAATTTTACCTGGCTCTCTCTACTCTGTCTTTTTAAGAAACATTTTCAATGGACAACTTGACCAATCCCAGGCTTCCTGCCCAGCCAAGGTCCCTATCCCTCCTGCCTAGGATCTGCTATTCCCCAGGGAGAAGGTACCCTTTTGGGGTCACAAAGGTGTGGGGAGTGAAGCTTTAATCACACGCCACAGGAAGGACCACAACACCCCAGCAGCCCAAAATGTTCCTGACTAGATTCCTCCATGTCCCTTCTGCAGGAATATCTTCAGACCATGTCCCATGCCAGTTAAGTGGAACCCCTGCCTATACTCTGCTTGCTGGGATCGTAGGCAAAGCCAATCATTTTCAAAGCTCATCCTCCATCTCAACATCACCAGTAAGGACTGAAGGTCAGTGGTGAAAACTATGGGCGAGATCACTGGTCCTCAAACTTTTCAGGGTTGCGCCCCCCTCATCCTGTCCGCACGGAGCCATGGCTTGGAAGTGAGGATGCAGACAAGGGTAAAGAGGCCTAGGATGGGGCTGCAACTGGTGGTGGGGCTGGTGCTGGGAGTAGGAATGGAGCTGCAGACAGGGGCTGAGGCTGGGGGCAGAGCGGGGCTGGGTGGCACTCCCTCCCTGTCCCCCATGGGGGCTGGCCCAGGCCCAGCCATGCCTCCCTCGAACAGTCCTCTGTGCCCCTCAAGGGGGGGGGGGGCACACCCCACAGTTTGGGGACATCTGGGCTAGATCCAGTCTCACTGAAAACAAATGAAAGTTTTGCACTGACTTCAATGGGTACAAGACTATCATGTAGGCACAAGGGAGTTAATTTTTGTTTAGGTAATGCCAAGGGTTAACAAGGGGAAGTGACTGGCCTTGACAATATACACCCCCACTCAAAAAGCTCCCAGGAGCATTTTATAATTCCACAAACAGATGGGGAAGGGTAAGGAGGTTGAGAGAACTCTTACAAGCATAGGAGTCTGGAATTCTTTGGGACACATGGAATTTTTCAATCAATCAATCTCAATAAGATGCAGAATGCCTTATCCAACATTAAACACAAACACTACACACACTAAATCTGTCCAAAACAGAATAACTCTAGGTAGAAACCACTGCAAACTAGATCAGAATGACTTGTTTGTTTTTTACTGAATATACTCCACTAAACATTAATTCCTAAATAGCTGGAGAGTGGGGGATGAGACAGTGATGCACTCTCAGGAGGTTGTGGCAAAAGGAAATAGTTTAAAAATAATTTGCTTCAGGCTTGAAAAAATCCTAAAACAAGCTTCTACAAATGCAACTACCATTACAATTATTAAGCTGAACCTTTCATCTTCTGACCTGGGCAATTTTCCCCTCCAGAATTAATCTTAATAAAAATGATTAGGTAGGGTGTTATTTTGTTGTGAGTAAAGAGGATTCAGATAGGATGTGACTGAAGTATTTAAACTAGGTAAGACTTTTTAGAAAATGAAGCCAGGTGATCTATTTGATGTCAGCAGACAGACTGGAACTAGGGGACAGATATAAGTGAAGGGGGAATGTATGGAAAATGACTTTAAGGAAGTATTATCTTACTGAGTGCAACAAGTAAGTGGAGTTAAGCTGTAAGTATATGGCCTCTAGTATGTGAAAGGGGTATTAATTACATTTGAACCCTTTGCTCTTTCTGAGGGATCAGGAGGGAGTGTCTCACTGATCATACTTCCCCACTACAACTGGCAATGGGTTTTCTTCCAACTTCTGGCACCAAAAAAATAAATAAAGAGAAAACATGAAAATTTTTATTTAAAAATATGTCTGGACTAGAGATGGTAATGAAACAGCCCTTCAGCTCATTTCTTGCTTCTGATCCTACATAATCACACTATATGGAAAAAGCTGCATTTATTTTTTAAAAAGATTGGATGAATCCAGGTCTTACCGTATTTTAAACTTAATTATTCTGTAGGAGTAAAAAGGTATTCTATATAAATAAAATAAACATCTGAACTGGGGCATCTGAAAGAGTCTCTTTTAGACTTGTCCTAAAATATTTTTGATGTTTTATTCCCTGTCTATATTTGTTTGTACCGTGGTACCATGAATTATTAGATTCAAAAACAGTGCAAACAACCAGAACGCCAAAGGCTCCCATGAGAGCAGAGGATATTCAGCACCTTGCAGGGTAGGGCCCTGAGTGAGTTATTTAAAAGGGATATAATGTGAGCCAATGATTACAATGGATAAATCTTCCTTAAGTAAAACAAACTCTTACTATAACAGTCTCTCGGGGAGGGAAATATCAAACATAGTTTAAGTTAAATGAGCACAACAAAGAAGCGATCGCTAAAATAATATTCCTGGAGAGGCTTTGAAAAATCCACTACTGGCAACTCATATTTTTATTAGATGGGTATATTGGTTTAAAAAAAAACTACTTCTACTCAGCAAACCACTCAGCCCCATGTTGTGCTACACTGCAAAGCATATTTATCCCCCAAAGAGCCATTCACAGACTGCATTGTCATTTTCCAAATAAAAGGAAAAGACAAAGGATTTCAGAGATATTTGAGTGGGTTATTTCATTCCATCACTACAGAGCAAGTGTAGCACGTGCTCTCTGTTTTAGAATAGAATAGCACAGAATACAAGATGTAATTAAAACATTTCCTTTATCAAATGAGCGAGATCTTATCAAACAATTAGCAGATAATTCAGGCTTGAGCCTTCTTGTCTTATTCAAGGAAAACTTTCAACTAAAGTCAATGAAGAATTTTGTCTGTGTAAAGCATGCAGGATCAGATCCGTGGATGGAAGTTCTCAGTATTACAAGTACATACAATTGCATCTGCACAGGAAGACCCATTGTGTCCACACAGAAAACCCTCTGAAGTCACAACACACTTTTGCAGATTATAATACTAGCCTCACATAAATCAATCCAAGCAGCCCATCTGATTTTTAGTTGTGTCATGCAAATAAACTAAATCCTGTATAGTAAATAACATGCACTTTTCCCCTTCATATCCAAACAATAGATATGTTAAACAAACAAACACCCTACACAACCTTCACGCAGGGCTTTTGAAAATTAAAATGAAAAGGAAGTGTTTTGGGGCTATTTATGATGATAGTGTCCTTTAAAGACTGGTAGGGAAATGGATAATTACACAAAGCACTTTTTTCCTAATTAGAAAAAAATGAAGACAATCTTGAAAAACTACTCTAGAAATCCCATGAGATGACGACAAAGGCAGGAGCTAAGAATTTTTGCTCCTGTAAGATTTAAAACAAAACCAAACTCAAAGCAAGCAGATTTCGAGCCCAACATAGAGATCTATTAGGAGATGCAGCAATAAACAGAAACTGTTGTTCAGACTTTACAAGGTGGTGTGGATCCAGGCACTGGTTCTCTATTACTAAATCCAAAGTTCAGGATCAAGCCAAGACAAAAAGCTTTTCGGGATACCCAGCCACTTAAAATTGTGTGTGTACAGTTATAGTTAAACAGACAAAACAAAAAAACTAAATGCTACACAGTTTGAACATTTGCACTTGAAGCTTCAACATCAACAACCTTAATTTAGTCACTAACACCTATTTTCTCTCCACCTGCAGGCTAGAGAGCCAATCCCAAACTACCTCCTCTGCAAAACAGATGAGCCAACACCAAAAAAGTTGCCACATAAAAGAAATGTAAGTCTGCTTTGTGTATTGGAATTGCATTGTTATTGGCTGTTGACATACTACGGAAAGCACACATCTAGGGTATACTGACTACAAGGAGAATTTCTATCCTGCATTGTAGAAGGATGCATGAGGTGGAATCTGGAACCAGTACATATGGAGCAGAGGTATATTTCCAGCCTGATCTAGATGGTGTAGTGTCAGACCATAATTTGCAGGGGAAATGAAGTACCCTGGAGCATACAATATAGGGAGAGTGCATGGAGTACAGTGTTCCACATCAGGGTGTTGTACTGGGCATGAAAGATGGAGGAGGTAAAGCCTCCGGCTCATAAATGAATGTAATATGCAAGGTGCTGGCATGTGAACCATGAGAAGCAAGTTAGGTGGAACAGTCAGCCAGAAACACAGCACAGGCAGGGGCAGTGCCACTGACCCATATTGGAAAGCCAGGATAGGGAGCAGGAATTCAAGGGTAGTTTACAATGGAACCTTAATTGCACTTGCAACACAACCTTGTAGTGTTTTATTTTTACCACAACAGTCTGTTAGCTTTCGTTTTTAAAACCCACATACCGTCAAACTTACCACAGAATTCAGAGTTTTTCTTCCTTAATAGTCACATCACATTCCCATGCCCACCGATCTCAAACAACTTCATCTTAATCTTGCTTGTTAAGATTTTTTCAGACCTGTCTTTCATTACGAGAGCGGACGAATGTTACAGACTCCAGTGACACAGCCAACAGAACTTAAATTGGTGTCATTTCAAATGCGATTCTCGTGATTTCACAAAACCTCACGGGCCAATCCTCTGGAGCTTGTACCACTCTTCAGGCCTCTCTGAGTGTGTCTACACGGCAGCTGAGAGTGAGCCTCCCAACCTGGCTAGACAGACTCCTGCTAGCAGGGCTTGAGCTAGTGCACAAAACCCAACAGTGTGGATGCTGTCGCACCAATGGAGGCTCAGTCTAGCCACCCAAGCTCGGCCCCACTGGGTCAGAGCTCGGGTGGCTAGACTGAGACTCTAGCAGCGCAGCAGTGTCCACACTGCTGTTCTGAGTGTACTAGCTCAAGCCACGCTGGTGAAAGTCTTTCTGACCAGGCTGGGACGCTAACTCCCAGCTGCAGTGTAGACATAGCCCACGAAGTCACAAGCTCCACAGGCAGAGACTGTTGGGAGAAGCTCCTCTAACACGGCGTTCACAGGATTTATTTACCAGGTTTCTGATAGAAGTTACAATACATCCCTGTATAAGTGCCTGACAGAATCCCCAACATTAAAGGACTCTGAACATGTGTACCTTTAGTATACTGGTCCAGTGCACAAGTTTTCTTTAAGGACTTATGCGTAAGGCCAATTTCAATTTTACAAAGTAACCAATTTTTTAAAAACTACAAGAAACAATAGTTCACTTTCCCATCAAAAACACACCCCTATTTTTCTGTGTCCCATAATTCAGAAGTGATTGGTCCAATTAACTTCCAACTTAAAAATAAAAAAGGGCTCACACTTTTTTTTTTTTTGGCCAGGCACATAGCAAGAGAAGTTTCATTCTTACAGGTGTCTCAAGACAGCAAAAAGGAGTCAAAAGTATGGCCTAAAATTAAAACTTTCAGTTTTAATTATGGAGTTGCTACTGTGACTAATATTGTAAAGTCATATTTATTCTGTGGTAAATTTTTTAATGAGATCAATTTTAACATCAAGGTTACAGATTCAAGAACACAACAGGCAGTATATGCAAAAGTTAAGCTTCCCATAGTAATCTTAACTTCCCACCCTGCACATGCAGCTCTGTGCAACTCTTCTAAAAGGCAATCCGGTAGTGCATGTTCAGAGTGCAAAACTGAGCCCCAGACACATTAAGGTTACATTGGCTAGTACAGTGGTTCTCAGACTTCTGTACTGGTGACCCCTTTCACACAGGAAGCCTCTGATGGCGACCCCCCCTTATGCATTAAAAACACTTTTTTATATATTTAACACCATTATAAATGCTGGAGGTAAAGCGGGATTTGGGGTGGAGGCTGACAGTTCACGACCCCCTGAGGGGTCCCAACCCCCAGTTTGAGAACCACTGGGCTAGTAATTCAAGAGAGAGTCCATGTGTAATGTGGACAAATTAAAATCCTAGCATACTGAGAAAAGTCTTTATGGGAAATGGCAGGTTTTTACTTGATGCATCTGCAGCTGCTCTACAAACATGATCCCAGGGACCCACGTACCTGCTGCAACACCTATGAGATGATTCATGGCCAATGGATCGACATCATAATGGATCCAGTGGTCATCCTCTTATAACTTTCCCTAGCACCTTCTAAACAACTTTCAGGGATGGTCTTGGTATACATGGTCCTGGCTCAGCGTGGGAGGATGGACTAGATGGCCTCTCGAGGTCCCTTCCAGCCCTACGTTTCTATGTGGGGATCCTAGTTCCAGTGTTTGGGGGCAGGGAGTCCCACAGTACATCCACTCCACAGCCATCTAACTCCCTTCAACAGACCCACTCAGGTCTTGCTGCTTTAGGAACCATCAGCACCCCTTCACTAATGAATGAATATTAACCAAACAGAAACCAAGCTAACAATGCCCATATAAAGAAAAAGGTACCGTCCACTAAAAGCTAAACAAAGGCAAATTAACACTGGTCTGACATTATTGCTGCTGATCCACTGCACTAGTGTACCCTGTGGTCCTGAATGACTGATCATTGCAAAAAATAAGCATTTGAAAGTGTAGGAGGTAAAGGTGGTTTCCATTCCCTTGATTTTAGGGCTGTCTAGACACTGGTCTGTTCTCTAGTGTAAATTACACTCACTACAAATGGCCTCCAGGGGCGATTCTGGTACCTGGGAATCTTGGGGAATGGGGGTGCCAAGGCTATGCCTTCTTTATAATGGCCATAACCCAAACCTTCAGCCAGGAAGGTGGAAGACACAGGACCTGCCATGGAGGTTCTAAATCATCCAATATGGCTAATTAAGCTAATTCAGGACTATTCTGTGATGCTGGAGCTGCACATGCAGCTTAACATACCAATGTATCAGGCCCTATGAATTATTTAGAGCGATACCAGCAGCCACTATAGTCCAGACTGTACTGGAGTTTCCATTTTAAGCCCTGATCCTGCAACAGGATCTGCGCTGGGAAATCTCTGAGCCTGTGCAGAGTCCCATTGACTTCAGTGGAACTCTGTATGGGCACAGGGGTCCAGTCATGTGGATCTTGTTGCAGGACTGTCCCTGATCTGTGCTTTTTAGGATTCTGTATATTTATTGACTAGACCAGTGTTAGGAAGTGCCGTTTCCCTGCCTTCCAAACAAACATACCTGAAAGACAACTATCAAATATTTGAGCATAAACAAAAACCCAGGAAAAAAACAACTACTTTGAGACATCCTTGGTTTCAATCACTTCACCTCAAACTAATTCAATTTTAAAATAAAACTAAGCAAGTTGTTAGTAATAATCACTTTTGATAGTCTGGAAAAAAAAACCTTCAAAATATTTAGCTTTCAAAAGCATTTAACAACACAAACCAAAAGAGCCGCATCTGGCAACCAGCAGGATTTCAAAATATATTAAATGGTATTTACATAAAAGTGAGGCTTTCGATACAGTACGACAATCACAACTTTTACAGCCAGGAGAAACCTTTAACATAAAAGAGAAATGATAAAAATTAAATTAGAACAGTATCAAGGGGCTGGCAAACCACCAAAAAGCCAGGAAATTCTGAGTTAATGCTGACACTCCTTTCTTGACTGTGCCTAAATATAGTACCATGTAGTGTATTGTATGGTAAAAATTATTTACTGCTCAGAGAACTTTGCAATTGTGTGATAGACTACAGCATGTTGTTAATGTGAGTCTGAATCTGTGTCCATACATTTCCGAGTTGGCAATATAAGTCAGAATCTTGATGTTATTTTAACATAGTTTGTGAAAACAACATTATTTTATTAAGAATATCAATGGACATTGACTTCAATGGGCTACGGATCAGGCCCTTAATACCCATAGGAAGCCTTTCAAAAGCATTTATAATTATGCTGATTATTAGGCCAATTTATACAAATTCAAAAAGGTCTTATAGAATAACTCTTTACACAATCTATTTAGAGTCAACAACTTCCTACAAATAAATCATAGAAATTTTGGGGGGGGGGGGGTGTCCTGATTTCTTAAGGGATCTATAACGGAAGAAAAAGCCGTTCACTTAGTAGTTGGCCAGTTTGATTTTTGTCCAAGAGTGGGAGTTACCCAAAAATATAGATGTTTGGTGGCCTACATAAAATGAATGGATGGTCTCAGTCCAGTTTCCAATAGACAGCTGTCCATGTCACCACTGAGAGTCTTTGCTGGCTTCTCAGCAGTGAGCCAAAGGATTTAACTGAATGGACCGGAGACCAATCTAGGAGGTCTATGGTTTGGTATCACTGTTCTGTGGAAGGGGACTTTTGGCTTCCTAGCCGTAAATCTGGCATTTTTCACAGGCATGAAGATAACATAAAATTTTAAAGAAATCTACGACACAGGCCCTTCTCATACCCTTCCACTTCTAAAGCACTGAGAGCCAAAGGTAGGCTAGCAAAGACTACAATTTCTAACAAATCGTCCTGTCAAGGTAACAGTGTTTGCCACCCTCACAAACTTGTGGATATCCTGAGATCCTGAGGCAAATTCCACAAATGCCTCATGGCTACTCTACAGGCCCCTTGTTCCCTATGGCAGCACAGATTCCAACAGCAGCCAGGATGTACCTAATCCAATCCTTCCATACAGAGAGCAATCTGATAGCTTGGAAAGGGCATCCGTATCATTTACTGGATCAGTCCCAGCATTAGCTAGCATAGTGAAATTCCTGGTGGTTTACAAGAGATATTACCCTGGAGCATTTCCTCTTTCTTGGCTCCACCCCCTCTCTAATCAGGCATACCCCCTAACACTACAGAGCTCCAGACACCATGACGGCTCAACCCCTTCTTCTCCATCTGACAGAAGTCTGGATAAGAGCAGGTTTTCTGCCACTTTGATCATTTCCTGTAGCAAAATGTGAAGGGGATGGTAAGACCCATTCCTCCCCCCCAGTTTTGCAAATAGCAAGGATAGCCTTAAATAGTCAACCTTACTTACTTTTCATTTATACTTTTGTGACTAGTTTACAGGTTCTCCTGCAATTTTTACATTTGTTGAAAACAACAAGCGAATTGCTCTTAACTTCTAAGCCCTTTCAGTTACTTATTTAGTCAAACTGCATTATAATGGCGAAACAAACAAGGTAATTGTCAACCTACAGACAATACGAAAGCACTTTTTCCCCCGTTAAAAAACCCTCTATTTTTTAAAATAAATTGAATCTTCATCTGGTGGCGATAGCGTTCTTTTTGGCTGACATGATATTCCTTGCACAGTGAGCTTCAAAAAAATGGGTTAACCCTTTTACTCAACGTACTAGTAGAATAGATCTGCTATAAATGGGACACAAACTGCCTGAAAAATTAAGTTTGCTGCTGTCAAATAACATTAAGGCCCTGATCCAGCAAACACTCTCACACACCTGACTTGACGATGAAATCAACAGCACTACTTGTTTGCATAGAGCTAAGTACACGAGTAAGTATTTGGACGACTGGGGCCTAAAGTATGAAATACAAAAGCAGGAGATAATCAAAGACCCTCTATAATGGCTCTCTACCTACAAAGGTGAAAGGAAAAAAACCCAAACTAAATCACCCTCACCACACAGACACACACACACCCATATAGAAATACTTCCTTCTATGACTCATTTTCTCTGACTTGGAAAATCCAAAGGGTATCAACAACATAAATACATTGCTGGAATACTTCCTCCTATACCACACTTGACTATTCCATGATAATTATCACAATATATGTTAATTTTTTTTATAAACATGAGACTAAATCTTTTTTTTTTTTTTGCTTTGTAATTAAATCATGCTTTTTCCAGCTGAAAGCTGCTATTTTTTTGGTTCCTCATTAACTCCATACACAAAAATATCTGTTTGTATCAGTTCAAATCAAAAGTCTTCCCCCCCCCCCCCAAATTTTTTTACATTCTAAGTCTGTGAATCCATTTTCAGGGATATACTCTGAACTCAATCCATAGGCATGCAGTTCCCTTTGCCATCTGGGGACGTTCTGCTATGGAACGAAATTAGTACATGGCCTATCCTGAGTATTTTGAGAGGTGTTTAAATAATTAGTTTTTAAATTTATGGTAAATTATTTTTGCCAAGTTACTGATTACATTTTTTTTAAATCTCCACTAATGAAAATCATGACCCTGACAACTGTATTTCTCAGATTTTATTCCCAGGTTTCATTTAACAGTGAAACATAATTCACGCCTCACAAGAAAAAGTAATCTAGAGCAGCACATTTTACTACAGAACGTCTAGAAAAACTAAATTCTGAAGTAAGTTACATCAGTACATCACAGAGAGTGGAGAATACTCTGCGGCATTACTGTTAAAACTAAAGTAATATACTAAACCACTAAAAAAAAAAATCTTACCACAACAAAATCGACACTATTGTGATTAATAATAAATATATTGCCTTTCATATTCAGAGGTAATAAGAAGGCTTTACTGTGTTTCATATAACCTCACTAACAACATATAAATGCATCAAAATGAGTCTAATTATACAGCAATGCCAATAATTATTAAGTTCACACATCAAAAGATGCTTTAGGACATTACTTTTCTGTCAGTTACACTACAGAGCTGCCCTTCAGAATCCTTGGCTTTTATATCATGAAGCAGGCCTGGGAAATTTAGGTCATAGCAAATTAAAATAAATTAGAGCTAGATGATACCACCTAGACACATGCACAGAGGGGACCCTCTGAAAGATGTCTCGTGGGAGGGAGAAGCAGGTTGAGTCGGTTGCTGCCTTCCCAGCACCATTCCTACAGATCCTACAGTCACCTCTCACTTGGTCAAGGGTCTGTGCTAAAGAAAAGGGTGGCGCCCACTTCTCATCCCCTATCCGTCCTCAGGGAAGTTAGTCAAAAAAGATAATAGCTGCTGAGACTTCTCTTTTCCTCTGAACCATCTCTCCTTCTGCCCTAAGGGTGGCTGTAATCGGGGGAGGCCCTAGTAGCTTAGTTTTAATGGAGGCAGGCTACTATGAAGACAAGGAAGGAAGGGCCATATAAATCACTGACAGTGCAGTGGCATAGCACACCATATAGATGCCCCTGGCCTGCTGTGGGTTCCCCAGGGCCTCCAAAACCATTCCTGAGAAAGACAAACCCTGCCATCCTAATGGGAATGTGCATGTGCATCCTAATTTCAGGATCCACTGAATTTCACTCAGGAGAAAACTATAGCAAGCATCCTTCCAAACCCAATGAAATGCTGTACAAACAGATACATATAATCTCATCTAAAAAAAAGCTCAAACTGTTAGGGCCTAGTGAATCAATTGATCTTTTTCTTATGTTTGAAGCTAGGAAAATAAAAGCATCATATCTGCCACCAGCCTTTAAACAGTGATGTAATAGGAAGACACTTCAGTAGTGTAGGATGGTTTATATTCTAATGCAGACACCAGCTTTACTTCTTATTAAACAAATACAATAGTCTATGGCAGTGGTCCAAAACATGGTAGTCATATTTTTAAGGTCCAGTTTTAGACAATTACTGTAAAATTCTACAGTACTGTTTATAGGCCAAGTCTAACTTCCATTGCTGGACCAGACCTAGCGTAGGTCTCTGAGTCAGCAAACCTTTAATTGTACATGCATTATCAAACTTGTTATACATGACCTATGTCAAAGAATTACAAATGCAAGTCTTTGTGGGATCATAGGGCCCGATCTTGCAAACCTTTATGCACAAAGCAGGCCCAATTAAATCAATGGGACTTCATGTGCAGGTAAAAGTTTGCAGGAATATGTGTTCCTACCAAAACTTACAGGTTTAACACATTAGAATCCATAATACCAACAAAAGCTAAAATACACAGTAAAACTTCTCAAAGACTACATGAAATTTACTTAACTTGACAATATAGATTTGCAAACCCTCCCTGTGCCACCCAGAACCAACAACCACTTCTTTACAAGTGTGTGATCTCTACACATAGTAGAGACCAGCTTTTAAAAAAAACAGACTAATTCAATGGATTATCTTTTGAGGGGAGGAACAGGAGTGGGGAAAACAGAGGAAGAAAAGTATTTGTTAGAATAAAATAATTGAATTCAAGTCTGCATGCTGCTCTGTCTAAATTACAGTTGCATTTGTACCAGGCATTCCCTGGGGAAAGTGACATACAATGCAAACAGGCCTAGCTGTTCAATTATTCAGGTTTTAAGAGATTCACAGAAAGACATCTGAGAAACATAATATTTTAATAAATGAAATAAATACTCCAGTACATGCAAGATAAAAACTGACATTGGAAAAAATTAAAAATCATTTTAGTTATAGTGTAATTTTTTGTTTGTTTAAACACTCACAGTAGCTTTTCCCCCAGTTTGGAAATCAACACAAGGAAAACATAATCACAATCTCCACTCCTGCACACCAAATGCACTTCTCTAACCTAACACTTGATTCAAAAGAAATTAGATCCCCCATTCTCCCCACTCCCACCCCAAAAGTAGCTACATCCATCATCTAGGTGGTATTGGTTTGTTTTTGTTTTTAATACATGAAAACTGAGGTAACTTCTTTTTCCTGCACAACTGAACAGTGGAATTTAGAAGGGAAATTTTGGAAGACAAGACAAGACAAACTTTAAAAATCGCATCCAGCGCGATTAAAGCTTTTTAGATTCCCCCACCTCCTCAGGTATAAAACTTCTTTGATTACCTTTTGTTTGTATATAGACCTTATTGATTGATGGAAATATATTTGTGAATAATTACTCAATTACAAAAATCCCTAAACTGGCCACTAATTATTTTGACCACATCTTCTTGTGTATATATAAAGTATGTTGCCGCTGTGTTCCCTCACCACATAAAATCAAAGGATTGGGCTCATCTAAGCAAATTCTTTGGTATACAAAAACTAGGGCTTGGGGAGGTGGGATATTATTTTCCTTTAGCAATGACTGAGATCTAAACCGGGGTGGAGGTTAATTCACAGAATTGGAGTTCACTGGCGGTAAAGTCCTGGGTGAAGATCGTTCTCTTAGTGCCTGAGATAGCAGGTTGCAACCTTCTGAGACGGCGCAAGCCGAGTTCCTCAACCTTTCCCTGTAATCTGTCATTTTGGTGCTACTTTCTGGGTGTTGGGCTATATCCCTGAGGCATTGGGTCAGGAGCACGCAAGCAGATACCACGCTCATGGCCCCTCCTAGAATGGCAGTTTGCACAGCTTTGCCCTCTGGATTAATGGTGGCAGCTTTACCCAAAAACTGGGGCTCAGTGGCAAAGCCCACCAGAGCATAGACAGATTGCACCAAGGGTCCACTGAACAAGACGCACCGGTTCCTGGTCAGCTCACTGGGTGAAGTCTTGACCTCCTTGACACATGCCAGGAGGGCAGAGGCGCTGGTGCTCATGCACTTGACGCTGAGTTTGAACTGCTCCTTGGCAAACCTATCCTTGGATTTCTCACTGGCCAAGACACAGGCGTCTGTCAGGAATTTCAAGTTCTTGGACATGTTCTGGGAAACCTCCAGCAGGAGCTGAGGGCTCATGTCTGCCAAAGGGGTGTTTTTTAAGATCCCACAGCCATGCTCCACCTCATGCCTGCATCTGGTCACCTTGTAGCGATCCACCAAGCCGGGCAGGGCAGGCTGAGCCCCTGGGGTCTCCACAGCAGCCAGGTAGGCAGCATGGGCAGAGCACTCAGTGAGGGAGACCACCAGGTCCCCCATCTCCACCAGGCTGTCCCCCACTTCCCCGAAGCGCCCCATGTTGAGCTGGCTCTGGACATCGTGGGTCAGGATGGAGAGCCCCTTGGTCCTGGCAATGATCGTGTCCCTGCACTTCTCGAAGGACTCCCCGAAGACCGAGAGGCTCTCGGTGTTCACCGGCCTGGTCTCGCTGGACAGCAGGAGCAGATCCGCCACCAGTTGCATCTTGATCTTGCAGTGGTCGCAGATTGAGACGAGTTTCTTCCTCTGCAGCGAGCTGCTGCTGGGGACGGCGCTGCTGGACACCTCGCTAATGGACTTGCCAGAGCCACCGCTAGCCATCGCGCCGGGGGGGCACTCGCATGCCGCTTGCGACCCCACTGCCACCGCCTCTCCCGCCGCCCGAGCAGTCCCGACTGAGCCCGGCAGGATCGCTCTGCCTTTTCCGCACCATCATTCCATTAATCTCCGCGAGTAAAAAAAAACCCTCTGGGCGCCGGGGCTGGGGCTGCTGGGAGTGGGTGGGTGGAAAACAAAATCCTCCCCACTTGATCAAGCCCCGGCCTCTCCCCTTTGCAATGCACTGGCTAGACCTCCGGGCCAGCGGCGGGCTGCTGCTCTGGGGGAGCCACCGGGTCCCTTCCCGGCATGATCTATTTTTTTAAAAAAAATTAATTTTATTTTGCACGCTGATCTGTGCTGTGGGGGTTGGTTTGCTTCCCGGCAGCGGGATTTTGCAAAGTTCCCTCTTCCAGGTGAATAAATTACAGATGCAAACCAGTTTACATGAATTAGACAAGAAACATCCAACTTACTACCGCTTAACTCCTTCAAAACAAAAACCCCACTGGTCCGAAAGGAGGTGACTGCGGACCATGTGCTCCTCCTTTACATGCCCCCGAGAAGTCAGTCGCAGGCGGCTGCAGACCCGCATCTCCTGCTATCAGGAAGCGCAGCCGCGGGTGTGGCCCGGTCGCTCTGCACGAGCCCAGGAGGAGCCGGGCACAGACTTAGTGTTTGCGCCGCTGGGATCTCGAACCGTTCGCAGTGCACACACCCAAGCTCGGTGCAACGGGGGAGGGGAGCCAAAGAGCCACCGGATCCGGCTGCGGGCGGGGAAGAGAGGGATCCTCTCCCCTTCCCTCTGTGGCTTGCCTCACGCCTTCCTCCCTTGCTCATGCATCCAGCCGCCCCGAGCTCGCTCCCTGCCGCCTGGCTCCATCCCCTCCTCTCCGCGGGCCCTCCGGACGTGGGCGCATCCGATCCGACTCCCCGGTGGCCTCTGGCTGCCGCGGCACGAACTTAGACTCTCCCCGCAAACAAGGGTGGTGGCTCCGGGCTGCAGCAGCGGCAGATGCTGCGACCCGCTCGGCCTCGCTCTCCTCCTGCCATTTTTCTGGCGGAATCACCAACTTCCAGGGAGGAGGCGGGGGGAACAACCCTTCGGCCGCCTTCTCTCCGCCGATTCCTCTGCCCGGGCCCTAAAACAAACTACCGGGAAGAGGCGGCTGCTGCTGATCTGCCAGCCAGACGCTGCATGGCTCTAAGGGAGGCTGCTTGCTGCGCCCACTCCTCCCCCTCTGCCTCCCTCCCCGTTGCCTTTGCTGTAACCTCACTTCAGCCTATAGAAATCTTTTGTGCGGTGTCACCGCCCTTCGTTCAAATCCTGCCCTCCCCCCTCCGCGCTCTCCCCGCCCGCTGCTTGACGCTCCTCCCAGGGAAAGGGGGCAGCAGCGCCTTGCTGTGGCCGGCCCCATCCCATTCATCCGCCCGGCTGCTGCCCCGGCGGCGCGCTCTGCACAGCAATGGCTCCAGACGCTGCTGTTTTTAGCATCCCCCCCGCCCGGGTCTTGTCGCTGGTGCATCAGGAGCTTTCCTGGCTAGAAGCAGGTTCACGTGATCCCTAGGGAAGGTGATTAAAAAGGAGGTGGTCGTTCTTAATTTATTAATCAAGCTTACATAAACACAAGAGGGAGGAGATTAAAGGGACTGCAGAACAGCAGGGAAATGAAATACACAAGGAAAGGGGGCTTGCCTCATGAGATCAGCCTGTATGGATTGGCTTATGGTTCCTCCCTGACCTCTTAGGTGAAAGCACATAACATGCAAGACAGTCATATCAGTTGGAGATGGAAAAGACACTATGGTGAAAAAAGACAATTGATAGAAAAAAACATTCCCACACCCACACGCAAATTGACCAGTTCACAAAGAGGACTGTGTCAGATGAATATAGCAAAGGCTCTGCCACAGGTACATGTACAGTTCCCTTGCTGCAGATTTCCATGGCGGAGTGATTCATTCTATCTGCAACTACAGTACTGCTACTCTGAGTAGGAAGTTTTTAGTGGGAGTTTGATATGCCCATTAAATTCCCAGCATTATCACAATGTGTTCTGCATTATACAGTGAAATAAAATACTTTGCGCAAGCATGGTCTAAAGCTTAATAGTATATCAGGTTTGCAATATGGAATGCAATTTGTGAATTAGTAAATTGTAGTAGAAGAATCTGGTTCATAGTTCAGTTAATATTGTAATAATTTATTGAAAACTTTTCATTGGGTTATTTTGTTGTAATGGGTTGGACCCTGTCAAGTCAGTTTAGGATCCAAACGTAGTTTTTATAAAAGGTAGGTGTTGTAAAACCAAATATAAAAAGAAAAAATAGACTGTATTTATAATGCCAATTATTACCTTTTTCTGTTTATATCTAAACTTCCCCTGCACTGTTTGCAGTGGCCTTGTGCATTGGCTGAGGCAGGGACAAGTTTGAATCCTATTTTGGTTTGGTGTGAAAATTAATTTTGCTGTTCTCCTTACATATTTGCACATCACATTTTAAAGATCTGTTGATATTTGTCAGAACTTTTTCATTGGGGAAGGCAGGATCCTGCCTCTGATGACTTTAAGGGTTTTTGGAAGGGCTGTGAGAAAAAAAACCTCTTTTCTCTGGCTGATTTCCCTTCCAGAACTTATCAAGGGCAGTATAAGAAGATTCTTGGCATAACATCTCATCCAATACAAGAAAGTTTTGGAGGCAATAGAATTGTCTTAAATAAGAATGAAATGAGAATTACTTATTTTAAAGATACAACTGTCATATTTAATGGGACATTTCCATAGAAAATTTACGTTTTAATGAAGTGGTGATGAATGATGCAAAATATTTGAAGTCCATAGGTCTGATTCTTAGCTATTACACCATTTTTATGCTAGTGTAATTCTGTTGAAGTGACTGGATTTCCGGCATAAAACTGGTGTAATGCAATGGAGACTCAGGCCCAAAGTGTGATCACAGCTTATGTTTTTATATATTTTGCTGCTGCTGTTAACTCAGCAAAGCAAGGGTTAACTGATAATATTAATCTTTTGACTTCTTTCATATCACTTTGACTTTCCTATAAGTCAAACTCCTTGTTATATATGTGTATAATTTATTTCGCAATGTAACAAAGGCTACCAGATACATAAGTCTAACTCAATACATAGGGCTTGATTGTCATTTAGACTGAAGTCCTTTACATTTATACTGCCAGAGTGGTGTATCCTTGGTTTAGAGGCAAATCAGACCCATGCTGTAACCTCTGCATTCTCGACCCAGCAGTTTTTACCAACTGCCAGTTACTGCTTTTTGAAAAGCTCTATAACGGGTGGCCAAACTTACTGACCTGTCAAGCCACATACAACAATCTTGAGAAGTTTGAGAGCCAGGGCACATCTGCCAGGAGTCGAGGCTTCAGGACCTCAGGAGGCGCTTGCCGGGGCTCGGGGTTTCAGCCCTGTGGGGCTGAAGCCCTGAGACCTCCCCTCCACGCTGAGCAGCCCCTATCTCACCATGCTGCTGCAAGACAGAGGTTCTTAGTGCCCTCCCCCGCCCCAGTCTAGTAGGTGGAGAATGGGGGTTGGGGGGGGGCATGCGGGACTACAAGATTCACACTTTAAAAGAGCTGCATGTGGCTTGGGAGCCACAGTTTGGCCACCCCTGCTCTATAAAATTGATTTCAAAATAGTCTGAAGAATAAGAATCAATGGCCAGATTCTGAATTAGTTTATATTTTCAAATATTTCCAGCCATACTCTTAAAGGAAAACCATATATTTTATGTACCAAGATGGGCACCTATTATTTAAATATGAACTTAGTTAATTGTTGAGGATGGCCAAGTTTGAAGAAGGCTTTGAAAGGTCATCTTGGAAGCTGTTTAGTCTCTGCACTGGCAGAAAGAACTAGTAGATGACCTATTAGGTCTTCTCCATTATATTAAGTCTGCTTTGTGCCATTCCTCCTGGGCCAAAGCAGACAGATCCTTGGGTTGGGTAGAATCTCTGTACCATCTCCTATATCACCTTTCCTCCCAGATGCCAGCACTAGGGACATGGCTGATCTTTATAATCCTGATGATTCCTAACTGCTGGAATGTCCCATGGGGCCATTAGAAACCCACACAATTTAAAGCAGACAACCTTTAGGCTTCTCTAAGTTGCCCCAGAAGACTGGACCACTGTTCACTAGCCTCAGGATTGGTGATAAGCAAAAATAGCAAATGTTGCCCTTCAATGTGTTGTTGATACTGTCTCCAAATTACCATCTGTCCTTTACAGTGTATTTTTCCTCCCCAGTGACAGTTGATGTTCTGCTCCTCTGCAATTGAAATGTATGACCATGACCTAATGATCGTGGATGACCATGATCTGATTTGATCTATTGCTAATCATAGAGCTGGGAGTATTTGTTTAGTGTCTCCTCTAATTTCTATACTAGGACATGCATAAATCTCTTGAGGCATCTGCTACTGAGTTCTTCCCATTGATGTGCTGCATCAGTGCCTCTGTAAGCACCATACATTCTGCACCACAAGCCAGATAGAGCACAAGCATTTGTAGACAGAGATTTCGATTGATCTTGCAACAGATTTGTTTGCTCAGATTTTCAGCAGTTGACTGAAAATGCCCTATTGGCCTTTTTGACTCACCTGATCATTTTTATCTGAGAGTGATGTTAGCAGGATGCACAACCATTCTGAAAGCAATTATGTTAGCAGGATGCACACCGTTCTGAACAAAGAAAGTGTTGCCTCAGAGCTGGTGGGGGAATGTGGACACTGTGTTTTGGGTGGGTCCAGAATATGGCAGTTCTTCACCCCTCTATGCACCCTCTCTTCATAGTGACAATGCGGGTTATTATAGCAGTTTTGGGGGACGTCATAATTTGAGTTTAAACAATGTCTTATTTTAAGACAGATTCTCAGTAGGTATTAATAGGATTAGCTCCAGTGACTTAAGTGGGGCTACACCAATTTACACTAGCTAAAGATCTGCTCCTTACATTTTTAGGATCCAGTAGATGTATCTACCTTGTTTAAGATTAAACTTTTAAATGACTCAATAGTGTCTGTGTGGGCTCTTTAGAAAGATCTCTGCACCTCTCTTCCAAAGAGAGCCTCTGCAGATCTGCTGGGCTCCACAGCTGCAGCGTTCAAAGAGTAACTCTAGGACATTTTTTAATAGTCCGTCTGACAAACTGGTCAACAAAGATGTCATACCTCCTATTTTGTGCTTCCTAGCTTGATTATCAGACATGGAAGTCAGGTGGCAGCGCTTGAGAGATTCCACTGAGCGCGTACAAGGCTCAAACGACTCTCAAGGCTAATAATTGCTTGCATAGCTACACTGGAAGGGATTAAAAATGCTTTTGAATATGGATTAGCAGTGTGTGGGAGGCTGACTCACTTGTGTGAGCTCTTCTCTTTGGCCACTTTCATGCTTCCCTTTCCTTGTGCTTAATACAACAACAAAAATGAAAAGCTTTAACTAGCTGGGTGGAGTTTTGTTTCCTGAATCTTTCGATCATGTTATAAAGTTAATTTCTCTAGATCACCTTGGGCTTCCGTATTCATAGATTCATAGATTCATAGATATTTAGGCCAGAAGGGACCATTATGATCATCTAGTCTGACCTCCTGCACAATGCAGGCCACAGAATTTCACCCACCACTCCTAAAAAAGACCTCACACCTATATCTGTGCTATTGAAGTCCTCAAATTGTAGTTTGAAGACCTCAAGGAGCAGAGAATCCTCCAGCAAGTGACCCGTGCCCCATGCTACAGAGGAAGGCGAAAAACCTCCAGGGCCTTCCAATCTGTCCTGGAGGAAAATTCCTTCCCGACCCCAAATATGGCGATCAGCTAAACCCTGAGCATATGGGCAAGATTCATCAGCCAGATACTACAGAAAATTCTTTCCCGGGTAACTTGGATCTTACCCCATCTAAAAACCCATCACAGGCCATTGGGCCTATTTACCATGAACATTTAATTACCAAAACCATGTTATCCCATCATACCATCTCCTCCATAAACTTATCGAGTTTAATCTTAAAGCAAGATAGATCTTTTGCCCCCACTACTTCCCTCGGAAGGCTATTCCAAAACTTCACTCCTCTGATGGTTAGAAACCTTCGCCCAATTTCAAGTCTAAACTTCCCGATGGCCAGTTTATATCCATTTGTTCTTGTGTCCACATTGGTACTGAGTTTAAATAATTCCTCTCCCTCTCTGGTATTTATCCCTCTGATATATTTATAGAGAGCAATCATATCTCCCCTCAACCTTCTTTTAGTTAGGCTAAATAAGCCAAGCTCCCTGAGTCTCCTTTCATAAGACAAGTTTTCCATTCCTCGGATCATCCCAGTAGCCCTTCTCTGTACCTGTTCCAGTTTGAATTCATCCTTCTTAAACATGGGAGACCAGAACTGCACACAGTATTCCAGGTGTGGTCTCACCAGTGCCTTATATAACGGTACTAAAACCTCCTTATCCCTACTGGAAATACCTCTCCTGATGCATCCCAAGATGACATTAGCTTTTTTCACAGCCATATCACATTGGCAGCTCATAGTCATCCTATGATCAACCAATACTCCAAGGTCCTTTTCCTCCTCCGTTACTTCTAGTTGATGTGTCCCTAGCTTATAACTAAAATTCTTGTTATTAATCCCTAAATGCATGACCTTACACTTCTCACTATTAAATTTCATCCTATTCCTATTACTCCAGTTTACAAGGTCATCCAGATCCTCCTGTAGGGTATCCCTGTCCTTCTCTAAATTAACAATACCTCCCAGCTTTGTATCATCTGCAAACTTTATTAGCACACTCCCACTTTTTGTGCCCAGGTCAGTAATAAAAAGATTAAATAAGATTGGTCCCAAAACTGATCCTTGAGGAACTCCACTGGTAACCTCCCTCCAACTTGACAGTTCACCTTTCAGTAGGACCCGTTGTAGTCTCCCCTTTAACCAATTCCCTATCCACCTTTCAATTTTCCTATTGATGCCCATCTTATCCAATTTAACTAATAATTCCCCATGTGGCACAGTATCAAACGCCTTACTAAAATCTAAGTAAATTAGATCCACTGCGTTTCCTTTATCTAAAAAATCTGTTACTCTCTCAAAGAAGGAGATCAGGTTGGTTTGGCACGATCTACCTTTTGTAAAACCATGTTGTATTTTGTCCCATTTACCATTGACTTCAATGTCCTTAACTACCTTCTCCTTCAAAATTTTTTCCAAGACCTTGCATACTACAGATGTCAAACTAACAGGCCTATAATTACTTGGATCACTTTTTTTCCCTTTCTTAAAAATAGGAACTATGTTAGCAATTCTCCAATCATACGGTACAACCCCTGAGTTTACAGATTCATTAAAAATTCTTGCTAATGGGCTTGCAATTTCTTGTGCCAATTCTTTTAATATTCTTGGATGAAGATTATCTGGGCCCCCCGATTTAGTCCCATTAAGCTGTTTGAGTTTCGCTTCTACCTCAGATATGGTGATGTCTACCTCCATATCCTCATTCCCATTTATCATGCTACCATTATCCCTATTGCAGAAACTTGAACTTTTTTATTGCTTTATAGAAATGTGAAAGAAAGATTGATTTTCCAATGTGACAGATATGGAGATGCTATTTAATAATCTAAGAATATTGAGATATAACAATTTGATAAATTGTTCCCTGGTCAGTGAGGGGAGGGTATTATAAATTGGGTATAGATTATAAAATTTTCCTGAATGAAGGCACTCAGATAGTTTAATAGGGGCCTGTGGGAAGAAGAAATAGGAAGGCAACACAATGGCTCCCCAGATAAGTAACCTCTGACAAAACACTTGAGGTGGCAATTACAAGACAATGGCACTGGGATCCAGATTGAAATTATACAGCTGTTTTGCCAGGCTGGGAAGTAGAGATTAAAATGACATTAAACAGTTAAAAAGCCCTTTTCAGAAGAAGACAGGAGCATGTGTGTGTGTGCGTGAGAGAGAGAGAATTCTCAGAAGGACAGGCTAACTGACACAGAGAGAGGGTCTGCAGAGCAGTCTGAAAGAAATTGGATCTTCCTAGATCCAGGAAATGGTAAGCCTTAGGGAAACACAGGCAAGTGTGTAGACTACTTTCTTGTTTTTAAGATCTGTTTTCTTTTACATACTTTGATTCTAAATAAATAATACTTTAAGAAAGCTGTCTGGTCACTGGTTACAACTGTCATTGCTCCCTGAGCCTGAGGGAACACAATGGCAGGGTCAAAGCCCAAGTCAGATCTGCTGAAGTAATCATGGTTGATACACCAGGGATTGCAACCCAAAGCCTGGTTTGAGAGCAGGAGAATCCCATGATTTCATCCCATGAGACATGATGGCCCAAGTCCTGAGACCTGGATTGGGGGTGCACTCAGAGACACCAGGAGTCAGGGACCCAGTTAAACTGGTAACTGTGACAGTCAGCAAAATACAAATAACATAAATGTTATATCTTTGCACAAGTTTGATTTTTCATATTCTAAAATAATTGTATGTCTTTAGTTTTTGGCATAGTAGCAGTGTTCTTTAAAAAAAAAAGACCTGATTTTTCACATTTTGAGCAACTTTAGTTTCACGCTGTATAATCAAAAGTTCTATTTGTGACATGAGAAAAATACAATTAAAGAAAAATACCAGCACCTTAAACATCAGTTATGTTTGAAATATGTTTAGCTCCTGTTGCTGCACATGACATCTAAGATTACTTTAAACTGAAAGAGATCGGAAGAAAAAAAAACTTTTTCATTTTGTGCTCTTTATGTGACACAACTTTGTGGAAAGTTGTTTTCACTGTTTCCCATATATAATCAGTTTCCCCCTACTCTTAGTGTGGGTCTTTCACACAGCAACAGAGAAAAGAAAAACATTTAATTAAAAAGAAAATGTAGCTCTAAAACTGCTCTGCCACTCTTTGGAAGGCTGCAGCATACATTTTCTATGCTGGCCCAATCTGAGAGCTCTAATGACCTCCACCTCATGTTTCCATCTTCCCTCCCTATAAGCCATTTCATGAGGCTAGCACCTAGGGGTAGGCAGAGGGCAAAGTGGTTCCTTGTGGCCTCTCTCTTCTCTTTGCACACCCAAACAGAGCCAGACACAATCTAGCATGCTTGTAGACACAGACTGGTTTGAAATTCCAAAGCACTTTATACAGTTGTGAATACCAGATTGCTAAGAATGGTCCAGCATAAATAGGAATCCCAGACCTTCCCTTAAAACCCTTAGGTCTGTTTTTGTTAAGATCAAAGTGTTTGCTACAAAATGTGCAGAGGCCCACCCTTCCTGGATTGCTCTTTTGGTAAATGGGTTGTGTCCTGCAGCTGTACAGCTCTGAAAGGTTTTTGGTTTTTTTTAATATATACCATCAGCCTGCTTTAATAGATGTTTTTCATGTTATCATTGCAGAAATTCCCCAATCCTACAATCTCCCCACTTTGTGTGTGTTCTGTAAGGAGAGCTGCTAATAATTAGAGGTACCTCATTCTGGCACCTTAACTCCCATTTAGTAGTAATTTACTCTGCAAGTAGTCCTACTAAAAATCAATGGGACTCCTTGCAAAGTAAGGTACTACTTACTCTGAGTAAGGGTGCCAAAACTGGGCTGTAAATAACCTAAAACCAAACTGAGACTCTAAAATTAATTTAACTTGGAATGGGAAATTAGACTACAACTGGAGTCCCTAGGGGAGATGCATGAGCCTCATCCAACATTCATTTCCCCTAATTCTTTCCTAACATGATAATCAGAATCTACATGATCAATATGTAGGTATAATCCGTGAAAATTTGCAGTTGAAATAAAAGCAAATTTTACAATGAGACTAACATTAACATGGATATTCTACAGCATTGCAGAGATTAAAGGTAACAATGTCTAGCCCTACTGGAGCTGATTGAATAATGCAGCACTTGGACAGAATTTATATCTATGGAATTTGTGCCAACTGGTGAAATCAATGGATTCCAGCAACAAAGCTGGCACAGCACTTCCCCCAAAAGCTTGGCTTAGTCAGTCAGGATGCAGTTAATTCATAGTGTCATTATATACATAAAATACATTACTGTGTATGTATGTGTATGGTTAATTGTAAAGATATGGCCAAGTCTAAACTCCAGATCAGTATAGCCCTGAATTTTGGAGAAATCAGTGGCTGAATCAGAGCTTCATGGCTGGCTCAGACTATGAGCTAGATCCCAACCAACCCTAACTTTGAAAAAGTTTGGATTCAGTCCTGAATTTTGCAGCTTGAGCCTATATCTGGGCTCTGGCTAGCTGTGGCAAACAACATATCTGTTCTCTAAACTTAACCAATCTACTTAGTGTATATTCTCACTTCATGAGTGAAATGGATTCAAGGCTCCTGAAGTGATACTGAGGTCATGGCTAGACTACAAACTTTTGCTGCTGCAAGTTATATGGGCATAAAGCAACCACAGTTAGTTTACTGCTTGTGTGCATGTATACTTGGCTCCCCGTGTTGATGGTGTGCATACTCACCAGGAGCACTTTTGTTGATGCACCATGGGTAGGTATCCCAGTGTGCAACTCGTCTATGTTCAACACATTGTCTTTTAGGATGTTTTGGCAATGCATGGTGGGGCAGAAACGTGCAGGGGGGACTGGGAGCTAGAGGTTAACTTCCCAGCAAGCATCTTTCTCCATCCCATAATATCATCCATATCCAATCATTTAAAAAAAAAATCTCACACATCCATGTAACCCTGCTTGTTGTCCACCATCTCTGACAGAAGCTCATGAGCATTGCAAACACAGGACGCATGATCCTCCAGCATTGTTATGGAACATAGTGAAAACCAATTCAAGGTTGTTGGTAGCATTCACAGAGCAGCTGCAGATGTTGGCGTGCCGCTTCTGTCCCTCAGAAACAAGCACTGACTGATGGGGTTGCATTGTAATGCAGGTTTTGGCTGACAAGCAGTGGCTGCAAAACTTTCAGATGCACAACTTACAAGGCCAAGATTCCTGGATCTCACCCCAGCCCTCCAGTTCAGGGACACCAGAATGAGAGCTGCATTGACAATAGAGAATTGAGTGGTGACTGCACTGTGGAAACTTGTAACTTTGCATTGATTCTGGTCAGTGGGAAAACATTCTGGAAGTGGAAAATCCATTGTGGGGGCCATCAAAAGTCTCCTGTTATGCAGCAGTGTGACTCTTGGCAATGCAGGACATAGTGAATGGAGTTGCAGTAACGTGTTTTCTGAACTGCAGTGGAGCAACAGGCAGCACGTGTATTCCTATTTTGGCACTGGACCAACTTGCCTCAGAGTATGTCAACAAAAAGTGCTACTTTTCTATGATTATGCAAGCATTGGTGTATCACCGGCGATGCTTCAGTGACATCAGTAATGGCTGGTCAGGGAAGGTGCATGATACTTGCATCTTTAAGAACACAGAACTGTTCAGAAAGCTGCAAGCCAGGACTTCCTTTTCCAACCGGTGTATTACCATTGGCAATGTTGAAATAATGGTGATCCTGGTGAACTCAGTCTACCCTTGCTTCCCTGGCTCATAAAGCCATATACTTGCCACGACAGCACCAAAGAAAGATTCAATGACCAGCTCAGCAGGCGCAGAATGACAGTTGAATGTACTTTTGGTAGAATGAAAGGATACTGGCACTGTTTACTCCTAAGACTGGATATCAGTGAAAAAAAAAATCCCAATGGTTATAGCTACCAGTTGTGTCCTGCACAGTATCTTGTGAAGCAAAGGGGAGAAGGGCGCAGGTGAAGCAGCTATATGCTGAGTTCAAACAGCCTGACACAAGGGCATTAGAAAAGCTCAATGCAAAGCTATAGGGCTCAGGGAGGCTTTGAAGAAGCACTTTAAGAGCCAGTCACAGTAATGTGTTATGGTGGGCTGTGATCTACCTGGCCCTGCAGTTTTGAGGGCTATTAGCAATTGTGTGGTGCTTGGTGTGCATCTATGAATATAACACGGTCAATGCACCTATTCATTTTGTGGTGCTCACTGTACATTTATGATTATTACACTGTCACTGATCCTATGAGTTGTCATACTGTACAATAACCCGTAAATGGTTGCTTTCAGTACCACCAGGCATTCTGCAGCACATGGAACAGAACTTAACAAGGGGAAACATCCATTTTGGGGACACCCCTATAGCAACCATGGCTCTCACCGGTCAACGTGTGTGAAGCTGTGGTTGTCCTAACTGTCTCCCAGTATGGAGTGAGAGGGATGCAACCCCTGATGCCACATGGAATACTGAGGGGGATGTAGGGAGGTGCTAAAATTGAGTTATCCAGGGATTGCAAAGGGGGGGCGAGCCCATGATTGTTGAACTTGTAGGTCCACAAGAGTCTGCAGCATCTGTGTTTGCTGCTGGAAAAACCCCATTATGTCCTGGCGAATCTCCCTCTCCTTTTCCTGTTGGAACTTCTGGGCCTTTCTCATGTCCACTCTTTCCTTCTCCATATAGTCTGCAATATTCATCCTCCAGGCCCTCTGCTCGTGATCTGATGAAGCACCAGCTTGTAGGATCTTGCTCAACGTGTCATCTCAAGACCTCTTCTTTCTCCTCCTTATCTGGCTCAGGCATTCCAGGAGGTGTGGAGGGGGAACCCCTCAAGGCCACTACAGCAGCAGCTACAGATAAAACACAGAGAGGTATCATTGTCAGTATAGTCACAATGCAAAGTGAAAGTTAAGATTCAGAACTCCCTTCCCTTGGTCCCCTAAAGTTTTAACCATACATGCCTATGGACACTTTGCATGACACCACTCACAACACCAGCGACGGTAAGTATGGCCCGCCAGGGATAAGGGAAATGAGGAAGGAATTGTTCAGCTGCATAATACTATGAGTATAGGGCAATGGCATTGAATACTGGCAGCATTTTCCACCAGCAGTGGTGATTTTAGCTGATATCTCACTTCTGAGGGTAACAAAGGCATGGAGAGCACAGCTGCTGCTGGCATCCCGAAGCCACCCAGACTCATATTCTGCTAGCCTGTTTATTGCAATGGTGCCTTCCGAAGTTATCACTGACTGGCGTGGGAGAGCATCCTACCACGGAGGAAAAAATAAGGCTGCCATCCCTAGGAACCTTTGTGAAAGGATTGCAGAGAACATGAAAGTTTCATCAAGCTCTCTCAGGATTCAAGGGGCATCCTTGTGAACATAAACAAACTGCTCCACATCTCTCCCCACTCGCCTAAATCTACAGGGAAATAGAAGAAGATAACAACTCTACCTCTCTCTGTTGTACTGCTATCTTTTCTAGTACAAATTAATCAAATGTCGATAGTTGCGTCCTATTAAGTTGGGGACACCATCATTGTAATGGGAACTACTCGTATACACTTAGCTCGAGCTTCCTTCCCCTGCATCAAACTCACCTGTGCTCGACTGCCAGGACTGACTGGACTGTGGTGGAGTCTCAAACAGGTCCTGGCTTGCAGCATAGCTGGACCTCCAGTTGCATGTCCTCCAGCTGCCGCCTCTTCCTCCTTCTAATATTTAGGAAACAGAAAAACAGAGAGTCTTTCTTCAGCCAAAAACCAGGTTCTTTAATCTTCGAGTTCCAAAGGAACACGGTATACGCAACACATTTTGCACATGGGAAATAATTTGAGAGTTAAAAATATAGATACCAATTTAAATCAAGTAAAAAGAAAAACCCAATTTGGGATTCTTAAGGGATAAATTTAAGAACATCCTGACTTCTCTCAAAGGTCCACTTCCTGACCAGCCCACAGTAGATAATTTTGTTTTACATTAACAAGAGGGCGTATATTTACAGTCCTAGTAACTTTCTACCATAGCTTTACACTAACTGTAAAGATAACCTGTTGCACACGTTGTCTGGTACGACTGCATCTGAACAGCTCTCTAAGCCATTGGATAGACCACTGAATCTTCAGTTGGGGAGATGGAATGCCTTACTTTTTGCTGTGATCTGCAGAGAAAATGCATAGGCAACTTGACTGTAAGTGAAAGTTTTTAAAAAGCCTTTTCAAGTAATGTGAATGTTTTTAGATTTTAAAGTGTGCCTAATTTTTAAAGGTGCTCTTTGTAAATCCATGTGATTTGCTGAACATAACCAATTCACTAAATAAAAAAACTTATCCCTGAGTAAAAATAAATGAAGTTAGAAGTTAATCAATTATTTACATGCACATCAATCTTCTATGGTATATATTTAGGATTGCATTATTCTTGTTTTCCATGAGTATCACTGGGGTAGGAAGAACCATAAAGCTCAGAAACATTCCCTTGCTAAGGCCCTGATCCTGCAAATGGCTCCATGCAAGCCATGATTGATTTGAGTGGGGTTCTGCCCACACGGAGCCAGTTGTAAGATCTCAGCCTTGTATAAGAAACATTCCTTTCCCTGAAATGTAGAATACAACATACAAAAGCTTCAGTACATTTAGAAGGAATGCATAATATTGTGCACTATAGGATATTCAGAAGTACCTACTCACCTGACTCATACAAGTAGTTATATTTAGGTAAAGTGAGAGTAAGGCAAGCAGAATGTGGAATAGGAGCAACAGAAGACAAAGTAAAGAGGGTTTTTTTGGTTTTAAGAGAAAGAATGTGTTAGTAGAGACAATATTTCAAATTAGAAACTTAGTGGACTGTATTTTTTATTTACATACACCAAAATCAGAGACAGAGATCCAGCTTTCTAAACTTTGAATATTTAGTCTGTAAATGTGAATGTTTTCAGTAAATGTAAACATCTTCCAGCAATAAGAATGTTACCAGAATCATCTTTAATAAAAGCAACATTAACTATGGCAACCTGATATACCAGACCAGATATTAGATACAGTGCCAAATCCTTGAACAAATATGTAAATTAATAATTTGTGGAACAGCTTTGTGAAATGGCAGCTAATTAAAACACTGCTTTGGTTACTGTTCATTTAACAAACTACAGGAATAGGCTTATGGTTTAACAGCTTCCTGTTTCTTCCGCACATTTGTAGTAAAAACGTAAGAAAATGATCACATATTATATGGTTTTTACAGCCCTAGCTGAGCACACCTTGGCAGACCAAGGCAGCTGTACCAGACCCAAGCCTTGGATCCCATGGGTTCTTAGATTTGCTGGCTCTGGAATAGAGGCCAGTCACTTCCTTAAACTCTGGACTTCTGGGCATACACTCAGACACATCCTCTATCCAGCTGCCCTTCCTGTCATATGGACTCCAGTCCACCTGCCAAGGTCCTGAAAGCAGTGCTGGCCCTCTCCAAGCTGCCTTAGAAGCTATGGCCCCTCCATCGATTACTGTTTCACCGTGCAGAGACTACATGTCAGTTAAAGCAAGTCTTCTGCTACAAATGCATGAGATCTCTGGGACGAGTTCCAGAAGCTCTCCAACACTGGGAGCCAATCCTTACAGCACAGACTAAACACATCTGCAGTATTGCCAACTCTCATGCTTTTGTCCTGAGTCTCATGATAATTATTGTTTTCTTTAAAGCTCCAGCTCCTGGAGTCAAGTGGATATGTGATGATGTCAGCCTTGGCTCTTAAGGAAACAGTACATTTCTCGCCCTTGTGGCTGTGGAGAAAGCTTTCAAATGTGACACCACCCCCCCCCCCCCGTGCGTCTAAAAGGCTCAAAAAGCAGATAGCAAATAAAAACACTACAGCTATTATTTTTACATAGTCTCATGATTTTAAAGCCAATCTCAAGCTTGACTCATGATTTTTGAACATTTGGGGCAGCCGTTCACGCTACTGAAGGGAAGGAGAGCGGTGAGCAACCTCTCAAAGACGTTAAACGTTTACATCACTTTTTGAACGGTCTTTTCAAACCTTGGGTGTCTTTTCATTACAGCGACCAGGCCAAATTCCGCCCTGGGTTACGCCCAGGCAGTCCCTCGGCCTCCAGGAGGGCTTGAGCTGGGCCTACGCGTGCAGAGGCTGGCCCCCAGTGTCACGCCCGGCTGGGAATGGAGGCGTGACCCCTTCCTGATAAGGGCGGGCGGGCGGCCCTCCCGCCTCGGGGTTCCCATCCCTGACCGCTATTCGGCCAGCCGCTGCTCCAGCTCCCTCGGGCTTCCACGCAGGCCGGGGGCAGCTGCTGCCCTACCGCCATCTCCCGCCGCCCGGCCGCCGCCTCCCGCTCCAGGATCTCAGGCCGGGCCCCCGGGCAGAGGCCGAGCCGCTGTTGCCCCCGCCCCCGGAGGCGGGACGCGGAGGAGGCACCTCCTCCGCGCGGAGAAGATGGCGGCGGCCGCGAGCTGGGCCCGCCTGGGCCTGGTGGTGCTGTTGTTGGTCGCGGCCGCCGGGGCCGGCGAGCCGGAGGGGAAGCGGCGGGCCCAGCCCGCCAAGAAGAAGAAGGACATTCGGGATTATAACGATGCGGACATGGCGCGGCTGCTGGAGCAGTGGGAGGTACGGGCTGGGCCGGGGACCCGCGGCGCCCCGCTCAGGCCACATGGTGGCCCCGTCACTGAGCTCCCCTCAGTCCCTCACCGCTCCCCCTGTGTCCACGTCCCCGCTCAGCTTCCCCGCCCCCCACCGCTTAGCACCAACTGACGTGTGCTCCCCGCTGGCCCCTCGCCCGCCTCCGGTCTCTCGGATCCTCCCCCCGCCATCGCTGTTCGCTGCCCGCCCGCGCCCCGGGGCGCCGCGCAGCTCGGCCGCGACCGATGGGAGGGCGCTCTCCTGCCCCAACGGGCGGCGGCGCCCTTCCCGCAAAGCCGCTGTTGGAGCCGGTGTCCGCCTGGGCGGGGAGCGCGATGGCCAGTTCCCGCCGCTGGGCGGGGGAGAACGGGCCGCGGTTCCCCTGGCAAGGGGGGGGGGGGCGAACTGTGCTAGTGGCGTCGGGGTTCCCCTGCCGATCAAGGGGTTCGGCCCCGCTGTGACATGTTCCACCTCCATCAGGTAGTTGCGTTAAAAGGTTGGAGGGGGGGTATTGATGGAATAGGTAGGACCCTAGTCACCCTTGACCCCCCTTCCCTCATCTTCCTGAAACCCCCAGTTACAGTTTGGGCTGAGTACAAGTAACCCTGGGAGTGAGCAGTTTGAGCCCTGTCCACTTCACTATGGCCGGTACTTGATTCCCTCCCTGCTTGATAGCTCTGCTGTGGTCAACGCTAGTGAGCAAGTAGGTTGTTATTTTGTGAGATTGAATGAACAGATAAATGACTTCTACTAGGTAGTTGTGGTTAAGAGCACAAATTAAGGTACCACATATCACTCAGTTCAACTAATTGTTGCCCACTTTGTTCTCCACTGTCTCTTCCCAACTAGACTGACTTTCAAACTGGTTCCTATTTGAGGCCCCAATCTTGCAGACATGTACAACTCATACATGTTAATAACTTTATTTATTAAACAGTAATAAGTCACCGGGACCAGAAGATATTCACTCAAGAGTTCTGAAGGAACTCAAATATGAAATTGCAGAACTACTAAGTGTGGTATGTAACCTATTGCTTAAATTAGCCTGTTACATTAGCTATCCATCAGTCAGCTGGTAAAAGCCAGTTTTTTTAAAAAAGGCTTCTGAGGTGTTCCTGGCAATTACAGGCTGGTAAGCCTAACTTCAGTACCAGGCAAATTGATTGAAATTAAACTAAAGGATAGAATTATCAGACACACAGATGAACACAGTTAGTTGGGGAAGAGTCACTCTGAGAGGATCCAGTGGATATAGTGTACTTGGACTTTCAGAAAGTCTTTGACAAGGTCCCTCACCAAGGGCTCTTAAGCAAACTAAGCCGTTATGGGCTAAGAAGGATGGATCAGTAACTGGCTAAAAGGAAACAATGGGAAGGAGTAAATGGTGATTTTTCACAATGGAGAGAGGTGAATAGCAGTGTCTTCCAAGGATCTGTTCTGGGGCTATTGCTGTTCAAACATATTCATACGAGATCTGGAAAATGGGGTAAACAGTGAGGTGGCAAAGTTTGGGGATGGAACAAAATTACTCAAGACAGATTACTTAGGGTTAGGGTTAAGACCAAAGCTGACTGCAGCGAGTTACAAAGCTGACTGCAGCTCTTACAAAACTTGGTATTTTGGGCAACAAAATGGTAGATGAAATTCAATGCTGTTAAATGCAAAGTAATGCACGCTAGAAAACATAATCCCAGCTATACATACAAAATGATGACTGCCAGATAATGGGATGGATCACTTAGTAATTGCCGGTTCTGTTCATTCCCTCTGAAGAATCTGACATCGGCCACTATAGGAAGAAAGGATACTGGGCTAGATGGATCATTGGCCATACTAGGTCAGATGGTTCTTATGTTCTGTTAACTTTCCTTTATTGCCTGTTCCCTGTCTCTCCATGGACCCTTCTGTTGCTACACACTCTTCTATTTCTTTCCTCCCCATCTGCTGTCTTTTCTATTTGCCTCTCCCAAATGCCACAGAGCCTTCGGATTCCATTCCTTCCCCTATGGTTCTTATCCAGAATGTTTTGTTCAGTTTTTGAAAACAGCAGAGGTGAAAATATATCACTTTTGTCTGTACCCAGTTACACAGGGTTCCAAGTCAAAGTGTGGGAACTGGTTTTTGCATGTGCCTTTCACGCAGGAGATTTTTACAGAGAAGAGAAAAGCCACCTGATTCTGCTGAATTGAGTATTTTTGTTGAACAGCTTCTGGACTTCTCGTTCTATGAACTGGCACTAAGGCCTTGTCTACAGGAAAAAAGCGTTGCATTAGAAATTATGTAACCTAATATGTTTTAACTAAAATGATGTTAAAACATGATTTAACCCTTGGTTTAAAATGATGGTAATCATGACTAGCTAATATATTTCCTTGTGAACAGCCTTATTTTTTTAGTGTTTCCTATCTCTATGGTAACCAACAGCAAGGATTGGAAAGTGGGAGTCACACCCTGCCTTCCCAGGGGGCTGCCAAAAGAGCACACAGGCCTTGCGAGGCTGAAGAGTTTGTAAGAGGGCTATATGTGCACTCTCCTCCTCCTCTTCATGTCCCCCTGCCTTTGTCACCCTCTCCCCCAACCTTCTGGGTGTCGGAAGGGAAATTTGAAGTAGTTGTAAATGTGTGGGATGAGGAAACTGGAAGTGGCAGATAAAGGGCAGGGAAGAAAAGGAGCGTTATAACACAGAATGGAATACTTGTGGCACCTTAGAGACTAACCAATTTATTTGAGCATGAGCTTTCGTGAGCTACAGCTTACTTCATCAGATGTATACCTCTGAAACCTGTCATAACAGAGAATGTGATTGATAAAAATGAGACCATATGGAAGAATGGTTGTGGTGTTAGCTGAGCCAGGATTTGAATTTTAATACTTCCTGACTCCTCCTAACTTACTGGGTGGCTTTGGACAAGTTATTTTACGGCCCTCCCACCCCCAGCTTTCCCACTTGTATAATGAGAATATTTGCCGGTCTCACCGGGATGTTGAGGATTAATTCCTGATTATTAAATAAAGTTTGCATTCATCCTAAAATAATCTACCATATATCTTTTTATATACACAGGGCATAATCTTCAACTGTTCTGAACTCATTCTTGACACAGATGAGGAAGGCAAAGTTACCACTAAGCCCCCTTATGCCTGTCTCAAACCTGCGAGCACATGGGACTGAACCAGACATGTAACAGTTAAAAGAGTTTAAGGGTTTTTAATTTATGCTTTTAATGGCTCAGGGGGAGTTAAAGAGGGCAGTGATTGGCCAGCACGCATTGTGCTCAGGCCTTTCCCATTATACTAGGGGGGGCAAGTAGCATAGAGCACACTACATCTTCTTTATGCCACCCAAGGGTTCCAAAATGTCAGGGTAATCTCTAACAGCCCCTCCACGGTTGCTTTCCTTCTACTTTGTATAGCCTGAAGAGCATAAGAGAGCTAGAAGTGGAGCCAAAATCTGCGCCAGAATTCTTTCCATGGCTAAAACCTGTATTCTTTAAAACCATTTATTCTTGCACTAATTTTAAACTTCGGCATTCCCCAGACTTGGCTCAGAGCTAAATTCATAAATCATCGTAGTTTCTTTGGCTAATTCTGTAATAGAAATATATACAATACAGTATGTGGAAATCAATAATAGAGAGAGTTCATTTTAGGAAGGGGTATGTGAGGAGAAAACAGATAAAGAAGAAATGTATGTGTATCATTTAATCCATTTAGTACTTTCTTTGTGAAACTTCATGTTCATACTTGCCTGGCAGACGTACATATTCATTTTAAACTTGAAAATCACTTATTTGTCTTGCTTTCAGTTAGTAGTTTTGGACTTCACAATATGTATCTCTTATAAAGCTTTCTGAGAGGTCTTCAAGTGCTGAAGTGCCATGTGGAGAAGCTGTCAATCACTCCTTTTGATGGAAGGTTACACTTACTCAAACCAAAGCAATACTACTTTGAGAAAATGAATAAATGTTCACAGCCATTCAGCTAATGGATATTAACAGGCATGTGTTAGCCAGCTTGTGTAATGTATAAGGGTTAGCTGAAACTTTGTATTCCTAGCTCCCCTTTTCACAAGTACAAAATAAGCTACATTTGTGGGGCTTAAGCTAATTTTAAAATTGTACTGAGAATTGCTTTTCTGTTTCCTAAAAATTATTTCTCAATAATATGCTTTATGCTTTCACAATACTTTACAAACATGGCTTTTCTCAACATCCCCAAAAAGTGCTATTCCCAATTTGCAGGAATGGGGACTAAGACAGAGAGAATAAAGATGGGATTTTCTGAAGTGTGGTTTTTTGTTTTTTCCCATGGGGTTTGTGGTATTAAATCACTTAGTTGCTTGTGAAAAATCCACCATAAATGATTTACTCAAGGCTACACAATAAATCAGTAGCAGAGCTGGGAACACAGTTAGAATTTCTGAGCTCAATCCATTAGGCAACTGTTCTCTCCTCCCTCCCGCCATGCTTTGTATACACCACTCACAAAAGTTCAATCAAAACTAGTTTGCAAGCACTGAAGAAGGAAAAGCTTAAATACCTATTTAAGAAGTGACACTCTAATTCCCCAAAGTAAAAGACTGGAGAACAACATTGTGATAGAGATTCAATTTAAAAACTTAGGTCAATCAGTATAAAAGCAAACTCCACTTGTTCCAGACAGGAAGACAGCTGCACTCATTCATCCGAACCAGCCCCTTTAAAGGGGAAGATACATTGCATTGTCTTTTCCTGTCTCCATCTTGTGGTCAGAGGATAATACCTGATACATAAGATGGTATAGGGCATGGTGTAGAAATGAAGGTAAATGTACAGGAGACCTAAATTTAAAAAAAAAAAAAAAAGCTACTAACGCTTAAGAGGGTGGGGGTGTGTGTGTGTGTACATGTACATTGCAACACTGCCTTTGTTTGTTCCACAAAGTATACAAGATGCATTGAAGTGTTTATTGCTTCTTTGTGTCTTGCATAAATGAGTATATAGAGCATGTGGATGACGTAACTGTCTTGGTGCCAATTAAATTACATTTCTTATGTAGTATGCAATGAATGGGTCAAATTTTGTTTGTAGTTTTTTACCCTTGTATCCCTATTGAAGTCAGTGGGACTTCAGGGGTGTGAATAAGGGCAGAATTCTTCCCTAAGCATGTGGCATATATAAGGTGATGGGGGAGGGAAGGGAAGGATTCACAGAAGGTCAGTAAATACAACTTAAGAGTTGGAGCAGTCTCCCAGTAAAGAGCTCAGGAGATGCAATTTGCTATATTTGTCTTTATTTTGGAATCCTCATCATTAAATCAAACCCAACGTTCTCTTTATCACAAGCAGCGTCTAATAATTCTCTAAGCTAAACAGTGACAAATATCAAAAGAATAGTTTTGCAATAGGTTGGAGTTTATATCGAGGTGGCATCTTAAGTTTAATGTGTAATTAAAATCTGTTTGTTTCAAAACAGAAAGATGATGACATAGAAGAGGGAGATCTTCCTGAACACAAAAGGCCATCAGCACCAATAGACTTCTCCGAAATTGATCCAAGCAAGCCTGAAAGTATCCTGAAAATGACCAAAAAAGGGAAGACTCTTATGATGTTTGTCACAGTGTCAGGAAATCCCACTGAAAAGGAGACTGAGGAAATTACCAGCCTGTGGCAGGGCAGTCTCTTCAATGCAAACTATGATGTACAAAGGTAAACAATTGTCTTCAAAGTTCTGTATTGCTTTGACAGGACCCTGATGTTTCTTTCTCAGAGTGTTCTTCAAAGCTGTTCTGTTTCTCTCAGTACCTTTGCTCTCCTAAATCACTGTTTATACCTTTTTAACCTTCCTTCAAGCCTCCTTGGTAGTAATGTGGTCAGTTATACAAAGCTTTTTAAGACTTAGGGTATGTGTAGACCAGGGATCGGCAACGTTTGTCCTGCGTTACCCTGGCGGGCCGGGCTGGTTTGTTTACCTGCCGCATCTGCAGGTTTGGCCAATCACAGCTCCCACTGGCTGCGGTTCGCCGCTGCAGGCCAGTGGAAGCTGCGGGAAGTCACGGCCAGCACATCCCTCAGCCTGCGCCGCTTCCCACAGCCCCCATTGGTCTGACACGGTGAACCGCGACCAATGGGAGCTGCGATCAGCTGAACCTACGGACACAGCAGGAAAACCAACCCGGCCTGCCGGGGGGCTTACCCTGCCGGGCCGCAGGCCAAACGTTGCCGATCCCTGCTCTAGACTATAAACATGAGTCAACCTTTGTGAGGTCGACTTACAGCCACCGAAGTAATCTCTGTGGTGGTGCATGTCCACACTACCCTCTTTGGGTCAGTGGTGTGCATCCTCACCAGCAGCGCTTCCACCAACCTAAGAGGGGCAGTGTGGGGACCTGAGAATCCAGTCTCTCAGCTCCGCTGGTAGCTTCCTGCCAGTAGTGCCAGGAGCAGGCAGGGAGCCACCTGGGCTTCTTGCCCTGGCTCTCAGCCGGGGGCAGGGTCCAGCCGCCCAGCTCTGCAGGGAGCAGGGGGTTTCTTTTGCCTGCTGTGAAATTGACAAGACAGCCAGTGTAAGGGACACAGCGTTTACACAGACACTGTGTTGCCCTAACTATACCAACTAACCCTTACACCTCTCATGGAGGTAGAGTTATTATATTGGCGTGGTAGGGCACTTTCATCAGTGGGAGGAAGGCTGTAATGTAGACGTTGACATAATTAGGTTGACATAAGCTGCCATATGTCGACCTAACTGTATAGTGTAGACCAGCCCTTAGTCATAGTGTCTGTATGGCCTAGCCTTTTTCTAACTCAATCCAGCCATATGTCTTTTTAATTGTAATTGTTTATGTGCTTGATGGGAAAGCATTGCACCTGGAAGTCTGTGTCACCACTAAGTTTTTAATTCCTTTTACTAAAAATAAACGTGCAGAGATCTTTTTGAAATAGAAGGATGATAGATTGTCTGTGCTGATGAGGAGGCAGACAAAGTTCTGTTGTTATATTGATCTTACAACCAGTAATGGAATACTGTTTATTTCTTTTTATGTGAAAGAATTTAATGCATGTTGGCAGTTTATTTATGAGCTACTTAATGGAATTTTATAATATTTTTCATATATTCTTAAGTATTCATCAACCACATTTTTGAAACATAGGCAAATGTGTCTTTCTGTGGTTTCCTTGAAGGCACCAAGTCTCAATACAGCCACAAACATTAGATAATTTAATGTCCTGGTTCTTACTTAGTTTTTGAGCTTATATTCTTCACTTTCCTCTTTGCTTTGTTTTATACATATTAATGAGTATTTATTATAAGTAAGGCTATGTTTTAGTCACAGATATTTTTAGTAAAAGTCACGGGCAGTAAACAAAAATTCATGGCCCGTGACCAGTCTCTGACTTTTACTAAAAATACCCATGACTAAAACTTGCGGGGGTGCGTTTGCCTACCTGCCTCCACGCCTCTCCCCACCTCCCTCCCAGCATCTCCTCCTCTCCCCCCCCCCCCCCCCCCCCCGCTCAGCCCTGTCTTAAGCAGGGGGTCCAGGAAGCTCTGTCTGCTGCCTCAGCCTGCAGGCACTGGCCTCGAAGATCCCATTGGCCGTGGTTCCCTGCTAATGACAGCTGCAAAGCCAGCGCTCTGAGCAGAGGCAGCCCGCAAAGCTGCCTGGCCATGCCTCCACCTAGCAGCTGAGCGAAGGGGATGTCACCACTTCTGGGGAGCCCCCAGGTAAGCGCTGCCCAGAATCTGCCTCACCCCATCCCATGCCCCAACCTCCTGCCCCATCCCACACCCAAACTCTGCTGCTGGGCACATGGTGGCCAGACTGCACCAGCAGCGGTTGATGCGACTGGCACAGGAGCTTCCTGAGCCAGGCACACTGGCCGCTGCAGAAGTCATGGAGGTCATGGAAAGTCACAGAATCCGTGACCTCTGTGACAAACTCGCAGGCTTAATTATAAGATATCAACACTTTTATGTGTAGCTAATAGCCGTAGCTGTATAACAGCAAATTTCTTGGAGAGACTAATAAGAAATTGTACTTGCTGCCATGGTGTGTATTTAAGTTGAGCACTATCTGCTTTTTTTTTAAAAAAGCAGATGTACCACTTAATGCTACTAAGTGCACCCTACTCTCGGAATTGCTCTAAATGAAACATCATGTTTTTAGCACTTCAAAGACCTAATGCTAATTGACAGTATTTTTTCATCTAGGTTTATTGTTGGCTCAAATCGTGCCATCTATATGCTACGTGATGGGAGCTATGCGTGGGAGATCAAAGACTTTCTGGTAAATCAGGAGAGGTGTGCAGATGTAACTCTAGAAGGTCAAGTGTATCCTGGGAAAGGAGCAGAAGAAAGTGAAAAAGTAAAAAATAAAACCAAACCAGAGAAAACTAACAAGAAAAAAAATGCAGACAAGAAATCAAAACCCCTCAAAGAAGACAACCGAGCTACCAAACAGAGAGAAGATCTATGACAAATAAATTAAGCATACTGAATATAGTAAATAGAAAATCAACACTTTTATGCTGTTCACAGAGGAAACTAACTGTCTCTAAGTTTTGCAGCCTTACCTGTACAATTTCTGGCTCTTTAGGGGGGCAGGGGTGGGAATAAGAAGAGGAAGGATTACTGGGTTTAAGAGACTATGTATAAATGCACCAATTTACTTATTAATGTTGGGCATTTACTTAGTAACAGCAAAGTTAACGTTTACTGTCTTGGGATTGCCTACTTTAGATTGCAACATTTTTATGTTTTACTCAGTTGGTTTAAGGTTAAAATAGGTACCAATGCATCCAATTTTATGGACTTTGCTCATATAATGAGAAAGGAAAAAGACTTGCGATCCTTACAGTGCACCAAAGTTCATATTTAGTAGTAGTTGGCCATTGTGGCTAGGTAAGTCGGTTATGTCAATGATTCACTGCTAGGTAGTAGACTGAACTAGCACACTATGTTCCTGGCAACCATTATACAGACTCTGCTCAGTGAGTAATATTTGCTATGATTTTAATGAATTGTACTCTGATTTCAGGCAGAGTATACCCTCAAAGTACCCCAGCTGGCATTGAAACAGGTGCCTGGATGCATAATATATAATTGTTTTGTTTGTACTCTGAATCGGCAAAAGCAAGGAGATTCTCAGGACCCGATTCTCTGGTCATCTGGATCTGCGTAAATGAGGCGTAACCCTATGGACATCAATGGAGTTACAATGCCAGTCTGAAAATGGTCTAAGTGAAAGAAGAATCAGGCCTTTGGCCAATCCCCAAACATATTTAGGTGCCTAACTGCCATTGAATTCAGTGGGAGCTAGATGCCTAAATACGTTTGGGGATCTGGGCCTTGGTGTATAAACTGCCAGTTTTTGTTTCAGCAAGCAGAGTTCTTGCAGAGTGAAAGACAAGTAAGTTAAAAGAGAAAGCAGCCTTAACTCTGAATTTGTTTTTTATTGGTTTGAGAGCTTTTATAACTCTCTCTATAAGTATTAATTGCAGTGCTGAGGAAAATTGATGTACTACTAGCCATCTAGCCCTGACCATTCTGTCAGTTACATGCTAACAGCTCCCATTAAAATGAGTTAGGGGGAGCATTTGTTGGTTTTTAATACTTAGCCCAGTCTACTTGAATACTTCCTCATTAAAATAATTAAATCAGTCTCCCTTTGCAATAACCATAAATACTGGGAAAGTTGATTGTGGGTGGGGGTGGGGGATTTAAATCCTCTTCAAAAGACACTTGTTTAAATAAAAGTTGTTTGTTCTAACTGTATCCGCATATATGTATGACTTTGAAGTTTTTCCTCAAATATGTTGAGGAATACATGCATAATGACCCAGAGCACACATTGATTTCAGGATAAGAGGCACAATATTAGATGTTTGATATTACTGAAATAAAGTTACTTTGATTTTTAAGGTGCCAAAATTCATGTGTTTTGAAGAATTAAAAGGTCCTAACTTGAACCATAATGGTTAATCTTTTTACATTGAAGTATTTTGTAAGTGGTTGACTTAGTGAGTGTTTGTTTCAGAATAAGAATATAACTAAATTTGTACACAAATAGAACCTGGTTTAATTTGTTTCAAAATTCACCTTTTATAATTGTGGGCATGATATGTTAATTTCAGTAAACTTATCTTTGGGCCACAGGCTAATCCCTCTCTGGTTTCCGTAATTACTCACAAATAAAGATTACATTATGTTGATGAAACATGCAGGTATTAATATGCATATCTTCACTCTTCCCCTTGCAGGTCTTTGTGTGAATTAAAGATTAGATTGTTGTGAATTGCAGTAGAAAAGATTGTTAGTATCCTAACTAGTATCTCTAAAACAAAAGTATAGGGTCGGAAAGGAAGAAGAGAGAGCGGAGTACTTTTAGTTTGAATGCTGTCCTGCCAGACTGTGAGAGTCCTGCGTGTGTTCTGGACATCCATTTTCTTTAATTCCATTTTAAGTTCTTGCACACAGTTCATGTGTATGTTTTCTTTCGATGACACTTTTGCATCAGATGTGATCTTGGAACAATGAGCAGAATATGTGTAATGAAGGGACAACTTACAACAGTGGCTGAATATCCTCAGTGAAGATGCTGTGGAGCAGTGAACTAAGCAGGAATCCAAGCCAACTGGTGGATCCCAACATGCAATTCTGCATTTGATATGCTGCTTTTAAGCTTAAATGGATGTCTGAGACAAGGTTGGCAGGTTTTGGCTACCGGCATAGCTTGTCTGGAAATATTCCCTGTACAGCCAAATGGATGATGTAATATGTATGTCAGTGAGCCACTTTAGAGAGAACTCTGTATCCTGATTTCCCCACCCCCTTATTGTTTACACAGTTGCATAAAACCAAATCTGTGCTTTTCATCAAAGCTAAATTGGTGCCTGTCTGCCTTTGTAGCAGACATGCTGTAGCAGTAATACTGCAAAAAGTTTTCCTGGAAGATATAACATGCGAGTATAAATTATTTCTGTGAATTGCAAGTTTTACAAAAGCTAAATGTCGTGCCTAAGTTAGCCAACTTTGAGGTTATACTACATAAAGATTCGTTACAGAACCTTTACAGGCAAGCTATATTGATAGTTCTAATTGTATAGTCAGCACTTGCATCTCTGATAAATATAGGAATAAATTTTTACAGTACTTTCTAGAAACACAATGATGAACTGTTTTATGTGTTTCAGTGAGCATCATCATTGTACTGGACTTCTAACCAGGAAGTTTCAGTATAATGATGCAACTTCCATTGACAGAGGACTTGATCTTGTTTCCATTGGTTTCAATGGAAGCTTTGTCATGGACTTCAATTGGAGCAGGATTGGGGCCCTTCGCCTTACACAAAAGAAATGCTGAATACAGGAGTTGAATTGAATGCCAGAGGCTGAACTTTTAGAGAAAGACTTCAGCATAATGCTGAAACACCATTGCCTATGGAGAAGTAGGTGGTGGTAGTTTACACAAATAATATTTCCAGGACAGCATTTGTGTATAATAATTTTTCAACAATGTAATGAATCATTTAAATAAAACTTACTGTAAAACTACTGTTAATTACTAGCCTTCTCTCCTTAGCTGTTGCACAGTACTCTACTATTACAAACCACTTGCAGACAAGGAAGGTGACTTCCCATTTCTTCAGTAAGTTCTATTTAGCTTGTTTATGCGTTTCCTTACACTTCCATCTAGTGGTGTAAATAAAAACATTTTAAAAACTCGACTTAACTCCATTATGGGACATCTACAATTATACAGCCAATAATATTTTGTATTTTAACAGATGAATCTTATATCTCTTCTACAAAGAGTAAGATTGGTGTCTGCCCCCAAAAAAGACTTTATCAGTGGCAGATGCAAAAGATATTTTCTAAACGTTACCTTCCATTTTTAAACTTTCAAAATTAAACTCTTAAAAGCTCAAATGTTTCACAAAGATTTGGAGGAGCCTAATGACATCAGGCTTTGGATGGTGCCCTATGATGATGGTCTGTGAACTTAAAGTGGCTATAGTGGGTTAAAGCAGTGGTTCGTCTAGCTCAGTATCCTAATGTCTAGGGAGGGCCAGTGCCAGATGCCACAGAAGGAATTAACAGAACAGGGTAATTTATTGAGTGACCCATCGTGTCATCCAGTCCTAGCTCTTAGGGACAGCCAGAGCATGGGGTTGTGTCCTTGACCATCTTGGCTGACAGCTATTGGTGGACCTATGTTCCATGAATTTATCTAATTCTTTTTTAAAATCCAGTTATAGTTTGACCTTCACAATATCCCCTGAGAATGAGTTCCACAGGTTGACTGTGTTGTATGAAAAAGTATTTTTGTTTGTTTTAAACCTGCTGCCTATTAATTTCATTGGGTGACCCCTGGTTCTGTGAAGGGGGAAATAACACTTCTTTACTCACTTTCTCCACACCATTCATGATTTTATAGACCTCTAACGTATCCTCTCTTAAGAGTCTCTTCTAAACTGAGCAGTAAGAGATTCCTTAATCTTTCCCCAAATGGAAGTTGTTCCATCTCCCTAATAATTTTTGTTGCCCTTCTCTGTACTTTTCCCAATTTTAATGCATCTTTTTTGAGATGGGGCAACCAGAACTGCATGCATTATTTGAGGTTTGGGAACACTGTAGACTTACATAGTGACATATTATTTTCTGTTTTATTATCTATCCGTTTCCTAATGGTTCCTAACATTGTTACTTTTTGACGGCTGCTGCACATTGAGCCGATGTTTTCAGAGAGCTATCTACAATGACTCCAAGAGCTCTTTCATGAATGGTAACATCTAATTTAGACTCCATCATCTTGTGTGTATAGTTGGGCTTATGTTTTCCAGTGTGCATTACTTTGTATTTATCACCATTGAATTTCATCTACCAGATATTGTATCTAACTCTGCCTTAACATGGGCATAAATTGGGAGTAACTCCATTTTAGTCAATGGAGTCACATCAATGTAAAATCAGAAGTGGGCCCAGTAGCAATCTGAATTCCATAAAAGGCTTTCTGAACAAATTTACTTAGTAATACGTGATGAATTCAGGCTATATTGGACATTTCTGGCTCTTTTGCTTCAAATAGGTTGTGGTGTGCTTCTAACGATTGATGCTTAGCAAATATTTTATGCAGTATGCATTTGGGAACATAAGCAGCTGCTTCATATAGACATATCAGTGGGTGCTGAAGTACACTATGACACTTAAATTTTACAACCACTAGTGATGCTAAATTGTCTGAGTCCACCATTTAGAATTTTAGCTTAAACTAAATATAGCATGGGTGTCATGCTCTAGTATAGAGCGGAATGTAGTTACTGCCAACTGCATATATATATAATGTAGTGGGATTCATGCTGTTCAGCCTGATGTATTTTTAAACACCATTTGCCGATAGTTAACCCTGAAAGAGGATTGCTTGCATTATAAAAATAAAGGCCCCCAAATTTTCACACCCACTTGTCTACAGTGAGGTGCCTGAATCCACCTCTCAGCACCTACATACAAATAATCTGTTTTTCAAAGCTATGGTACATGTAAATATTTCCTGCTTACAAATTCTATGCAGTTCTCATCTATTTCAATAGACTTTCTCCATGCTCAGCTTACCTGAAAAAATTGGAGGTCCTTATATTTAGATGGCTAAATATGGTTTTAGAAACATAAATGTATGCACGCAGTATAGACCATTTTGGCACCTCTTTATAGATGGGTGGCATTTCACTTTTGAAGTTGCGCTCTGTGTTGCTCGACAGCTTGTACCTTACACCACCAGAAGATAGTCCAATAAACAATACTAGCAGACCCACATTGTCTCTCACGGCCTTCCCCAGGGGAGCAGCAGGGCCTGGGACAAATCAGCCTGTATGGGCACCCCTCCCCGCCCCCCCGCTTAACTTTTTTTATACTGGAGAAATCTGGTGTGGGGAGGGGATACCAGTGATGGCTCTGGTAGGTACCCAAATCCCCACCCCAAGTTGGCCTGAGCAGCACCTCCCCTGCCTCCGTGCAGAGCCCTCCCGAGTCCCTCTTCCCCACCCTCCAGGCTTCCCTCCCCTGAGCCTAGATACCTTTCCCTCCACCCCAGGCTCATCCCATTATCCTCTTGGGACGCTGGGCTCAGATTCCCTCCCCAAGGTCCCAAACTTGCTACCTTGGGTTTGCTGGAAACTGTGAGCGCCATGAGCAGCCACAGGCTGCCGCTTTGTGGTGGTGCTCAGCCATGGCCTGGTACTGGCACCTCATCTGGGCACCAGCTGCTCGTGCAGAGGCTGAGAACAAGCAGCACTGGGGTCAGGCGGAACCTTTGCAAGGGCTTTCCTTCCCTGCTCAGTATTCTCTATTGGGGCCTGAAGCGCCCTCCTTGTGCCCCAGCTGAGCAGGACCTTGTGGCCGCCCCATGAAATGGTGACTCACAGCGCAGCTTTGCTCTAGTGTGTGACTGTCAAACTCACCTCGCGGGGCCCTGCACTCATCATCTCAGTGACATAAATGCCTCAAATGCCCCAGGAGCTAAGGTCTTCCTAGCCTGGTAGCATCACCAGAAGGAATGCTTCAGCAGGCCACATCCTGAGCTCTGTGCAGTGCCCCACCCCAACTGTCCTGTCACCTTCAGGTCACACCCTCAGGTGATCCATGTGCAGCCACCACCCCCCCATCACCTTTGGGTCCTGCCCTGAGGTGAGCCCCACATAGCCCTAACTCCATTGCCTTCATTAGCTTGCTCATGACTAAGAGCACTTGTCTCAGCTAACCATCCTGCTGGGGATGTGTGAGCCAGATTAGCTTCTGGTTCCCTCTCCCATCACTGGGCTGAGTCTATACGGCTAACAGGAGGGTTTGTTTCCCTGAGTGGTCACTAGTCCCGCCAAGGGGCAGTCTGTGCAGCATAAAGGGGCTGTTATGCTAGATGTATTTCTTGCTGCTAACTGCAACTGGTAACAGAGCTGACCTCTAGCCCCGCCCCGCCTTTCTGTGATGCCAGGTTTTTTGGGGCCCTGGTAGCCTCATATCCTCTCTCAGCAGCTCTACATGGAGGTTCCTGTTAGTGTGAGCCCCCCCCCCGCCCCGGCTTAGGTTTCAGCATGGCCAGACTCTGAGTGCCTTTGTAGGATTGGGAGATTGACGCCTGGGTTGGGGAGCTGTCTAGCTTGCTACCACAGGGTTTTGTCCTGCTGTCCATCACCATAGTAGCTGATAAGGAAGTCCCTAGTGACAGGCTCCTAAGTAGGGAGTTAGGTACCAGGCTGGCTCCCATTAGCACCCTCACAAGTGGGGACATCAAGGCAGGCATTCCATAACTGATCAGTGGATGCTCTATACTTCATGAACCCATCCTGCCCCCCCGTGTAGCAGCAAAGAGATGGGGAGTACACACCCCAAATGCCTGGCCCACGGTTGGGGGGTAGGGGGGGAGGGGAGGGCTGAAGAAATGGTAATTAATGACATTGGTTAAAGGACCCTATTGAGGAGAATCTGTACAGAATGGGAAAATAAATGCTCTAAAAATAATAGGCAGCAAGCCCAGGGGCACTTGTTCTTCGGGTGTGGCCTTGCGGGAGTCTAGGGGATTGGGTTTTATAGCAAACACTAACAACGTGATTTTTTTTTTAAACTACCTGATTTGGCTTGGTAAGTGCAAGGGTTCCACATCACTAGCCTCCTGGTATCAATCACATTCACTTTTAAGAATGATTGGAGCTCGTTGGAGAGGGCGCCATCCTTTATTCTGCTATCTGTGTATTCTTATGAGATGGAGCCCTGATCCTGCTTTAAGCAAGGGAACCACTAAGTTAACCCCTGCCTCCAGAGCCAGAGAAGGGGACATGCTGAGATTGTGGCCCACTTAAGAGCCTGGGCCAGTGTGGGGAGCCCTGGACCCTTCACCTGCCCTGAGTGAGGGGCTGGGGAGCCTGAGAGCAGCCCCCAGCCTGTGTCTCTGCCACCCAGGGCAGGTGGAGGGTTGAGGGCTCCCCACAGCGGCCCCAGGCTCCCTGGGCAGCTCTTACAATGGCCCAGCTCCAACTTCTGGCCAGGCCAGGGGCCGGGGCCTTGTGGGGGATGGAGCAGGGGGCAGAGAGAGAGAGAGAGAAAGTGTGCCTCTCTCTCTCTCTCTCTCTTACTCTCTCCCAGGTCCCAATGAATCTTACGCCGACTCTGTGTCTAGCTTCTGTGAAAAATTCTGGTGGGGAGAGACCGTGGGGAAAAGCTTCACCAGCTCCCAGCTGCTGGAGCCTTTCACTGTAGCAAGGCTCTGCCAGGGCCGGAGGCAGCAGAGAAAGGATGGCGGAGCCTTTCCCCACTGTCCTTCTGCGGCTGCAGCTTTGCCCTGTGGCTGGGACGGGCTCCAGCAGTGGGGCGCTGGTGCAGCCTTTCCCTGCAAAGTGAGTCTTTTCCTACGGAGGGGAGCATAGCAGGATAGCTGGGGAGGCATACTTGGGTGAGCAGAGAGCTGTGTAGGGTATATACTCACATACATCCCGTCACGCATCTTTCTTATTTATACCTGGGCTGGGTGGGGAGGGGAGTTATGCGGGTATGTATGCCGCACGCTGCTGAAAGAAGTATGCAGGGTAGGCATACCTGCGAGGAACGAAAGGGCTGTAAAACTTGCCTAACCAGCCTTCTCAGGATTTCCCCGGGGTCAGGGGGAACCTTTTTGTGGCATACGGCTGCTGCAGCAGCTCAATGGCCTTGTCCTCCACCACTAGGGGGCATGGCTGAGGAAACCAGCATGTGAAGCACTGCTAAACTCCAACAAATCCCCAAAGGGCCCTGGGCAGCTGAATACAACTTAGAGCAGCCAAGTGTAAAGTCACTTTTGTGGCTTTCCTGCCAACTTCACCCTAGGCCTATGTCACGTGCACCTTGGGTGCACCAAACAATCCAGGCCTAACTAATCAAGTGCCTAAAGGGCACAGAAGTATATGGCACACCGGTCCTGTAACTCTTACTATAGCCAGCTAACAGTTGTATTTTAAATACATTCTAGAAAATGGTGTTGCCAAAGTGTAACACACAATGTTTTTCGCCTGTGTTGGCAGGGTCAAATGCCATGCCCTCCAGTCATGTTGGCTGAGCTTGCAAGGCTTTCCACTCAACTCGCCAGCATGCCTCGGCCTGCATGTGTCAGTAATGTACTGGTCAACTTTTGACTGGCCACATCTCATCAAGTCCAAAATTTCAGAGGATATGCTCGTCATCAGTGGCCAGAACCCTAGTGATTGGGGGGTGGGGGGCGGGGGGGGAGGGAGGGAAGGGCACATGGGGGGGGGGAAGGGGGAGGCGCTTTCAAGCCCCTGCCTTCTGATTAGCACAGACCAGGTGAAGCACCTCTGCAACTCTCTAGAGAGCAAATTAAATAATAAACTGATTGACGTCTCCCATTAATGGCTTCAAACATACCACCACCAGCACCCTGAAGAGAGCTAAATGCATGCCCTGCTCGCAGCAACCAAACAGCTCAGCCATTAGGAACAGTCCTTCTGTCCTGCCTCCCTCCTCGCAACCTGCCTCCTCACATCTGTTCGGTGGTTGGGGAAGAGACAGAGGGCATCAGCCTGAGCCCACCCTTTCCAAACCAGAGGGAAGAAAGATACTTGACAGGTACACAGATCTCCTGATAAGGTGGGGAGGAGGATTTGGTGGAGAACAGAGCCCCTGCTGCTGGGAAAGGACCAGAGTCCCTGGCATAGTGAGGAGAGTGGGAGACCTGGCTGTGCCTGGGGGAGGGGGGACACATGATATGGGAGAATGGGGGCTTACAGCACCCCTGGTGGGTCAGGGGGGTTGGGGGACTCTGCTATGGACAAGTGACACACAACCCCCGCCAAGCGGGCATGGGGGCATTTCAGTGAGACCATGAAACAGAGAGGGATGGGATGGGGGGGCACACAAAGAGCTTGTGGAGGAGAAATGAAGGATTGCCAAGAGTCCCATGTCCATAAAATGAGCTTGGCTACAAAGTGTGTTTGATTCTGAATACAACTTACCACTGAAAAGGTAGACATTCCCCTATTCCACTTGCAAATGTATAGCACCTTCTTACGTAGTAAGGGGTGTTTTTTCTCCCTTTTTGGGTAAAATATTACACGAACTCGTCAGAGCAGTAGGAAAATGTTTAACTAGGACCGGGACTGTAGCCAGATCATTAGACCTGGAATGAAAGGCCTTTAAGCATTTTACAGTTACAGGTAGTGTAGCAGGGGACAGATTATGATGCTGCACTGTAAATAGAAGAAGTGGTTTCCCTCTGTACATTGTCTATTCCTAGGTTCGGCATCCGTCAGGAAATGGGCTGATGCAGGTAAAACTATTTGTTTGTATAATGTGACTGTGTCACAGAAGGGCACTTACTGCCGCCAGTAAGTCCAAAGTCATAAAAACTACAGAAATATGTCTCTCTCCCTGTTGACCAGCCCTCAGATAACCCCACGTAATCCTTTGCCTTAACTGCATCTAGGTCTGTAGGAGTAGATGTCAATGTGAAAGGTGCTATAATATGGCAGTAGTGATAAACTCAGCCTATTTCATGCAATGAGATGAGGAAGTCAACCTGGGGTTCTAACATGGAAGAGTGTTCAGGACAGGTCTGATTCTGACCTTAGCTGTACATTGAAATGCTGGAGAGGTACCTCACTGAGATTAAAAGGGGAGAATTGAAATGTTTACCAACAAAAGGCTGGAGCAATGATAAGTCTCCTTTCTATGAAGTACCATCATTTTCAGTTTAAAATGGACTCTCTTTATTTCTTGAGTGAGAATAATTCCCCACCCTGTTGTATTCCATTGCACAGCAGCAACAAAGAATAAATGAGTCGGGGGGGGGGGGGGGGAGGAGGAAGAGTGTGTTTGTTAAATGAGTCTGTTCTACAGCCTTAGTTAAGAGCCAGTTGGCTTTTAGCTCATGTGATAGAGGCTCATGCACTAAGCTCCAGAGGTCCCACATTCAATCCCACCCGCCGACGTCCGGGGTCTGTCAGTGTTATATTTGCACATCTTGGTAAAGCAGCAAAGCTATTGATTTATGTTTTAAAATGACCTTCTGCAGGATTATGTGGAATCCCTGTCATTGGCGGGGTTTTTTAAAGAACAGGCTAAACAAACACCAGTCAAGGATGGTCTAGGTCAGTGGTGGGCAACCTGCGGGCCACGTGCAGCCCGCGGGCTGCAGGCTGCCCACCACTGGTCTAGGTTCTAGGGTGCTGGACTAGGTGAGGTCTCGATTTTCCTTCCAGTGCTACGTTTCTATGATTCTGTAATTTCCTTCTGAATCAGGGAATTACATCTGGAACCAATTGCAGCTGCTTGCACATCTTCCCCCTTGCCTGGTGATTTACACCAGCTGATAATCTGGCCCCATATTGTCTAAAACTCATCATCAGCGATCCCTCCAAGTCAAAGATGATTGGCTTTTATGGTTTGTCCATTTCAAGTTAACTGTGGGTCCACTGATGGCTGCTACCACATTGCAGGCATGTTTTTCCGAGCAGGATGGGTGAACCTGCAATATTAGTTCGAGCCATGGTGTGCTCTTTCTGTTGCTCCTGTTTCACCCTTACATGTAGTCGTATCCGGTTCTCAGAGTGCTGAAATCCCTGCCTCAAGCAATTCCTCCAGGGTTGTTGGTTCTGGGATATACATTCCCATGAATTAATGTGGGTGATAAATGAGGTAGGGGGGCAATAGTTCCCGTTTATGGACACCCAGCTAGCCAGGTAGCTATCAAGTCCCTCTTGGTGGCCGTTCTCTGCTTGCTTTACCTGTAAAGGAGGGATCAGCAACCTTTGGCCCGTGGCCTGCCAGGGAAAGCCACTGGTGGGCCGGGATGGTTTGTTTACCTACAGCATCTGTAGGTTCGGGGGATCGCAGCTCCCACTGGCCGGGGTTCACTGTGCCAGGCCAATGGGGGCTAAGGGAAGGGCGACCAGCACATCCCTTGGCCCGCGTCACTTCCCACAGCCCACATTGGCCTGGCACGGTGAACCATGACCAGTGGGAGCTGCGATCGGCCGAACCCGCAGACGCTGCAGGTAAACAAACCGTCCCAGCCCGCCAGCGGATTTCCCTGGTGGGCTGCATGCCAATGGTTGCTGATCCCTGCTGTAAAGGGTTAACAAAGTCCCCCAGGTAAAGGAAAGGGAGTGGGCACCTATCCAAAGGAGCCAATGGGAAGGCTAGAACTTTTTTAAATGGGGGAGTTTTGGTGTCCTAAGAGGTTTGTGCATGTTGTTTAATTAGCTGGGGGCAACAGCTAATTTCCTTCGTGTTATTTCTCAGCTCTTCCCCAGAGGGGTCTGTGAAAGGGCTTGAGGATACCCCACAGAAAAGAATTCCAAAGTGCGCCTTCCTGGGTTCCAAGGGGTTTGCATTTGGGTGGTGGCAGCATCTACCCATCCAAGCTCAGAAAGAACCTTGGGAGTTTAATACAAGCCTGTAGTGGCCAGTATTAATTTTTTGAATCCTTGCAGGCCCCCACCTTCTGCACTCGAAGTGCCAGAGTGGGGAATCAGCCTTGACAATGTCAATATTACATTACCTCTCTGTAGTGCTTTTCATGCCCTCCTCTAGTACATTTGCCTTGGCTGAATTGAGAATTGAGATCGTGTTTTGGCAGTCTGAAATCAGGCATCCGGACAACATGACCTGTCCAGGGAATTTGATGACAGCTAATCATCATCACAATGCTCATGATATCGGCTTGCAAGAGGACACTGAGGTTAATGCATTTATCAGCCCATTTAATTCAAAGCATCTATGCACACAGCATTTATGATACTTCTCCAATGCCTTAAGATGTCTCCTCTCTATTGTCCACGTTTCAGTCCCATACACTAGGGCTTTGTAAGCCATAAGTTTGGTTTTAATTCTGATGTCGCAATCGTCAAACACCCTCCTTCTCAAATGACCAGAAGCTCAGCTAGCACATTTGAACTGGTACTGGATTTCTTCATCAATATCAATTGTTTGTGACAGGTGGCCTTCAAAATATGGGAAATGCACAAGGGTCTCTAAAAGGTTATCATGGAGCTGCATTGCTGGTGTTGGAAGTTGTGTACCAGGAGCTTGCTGACGGAGCTTTGCTGTAGGTAAACAAACCATCCTGGCCCACCAGTGGCTTTCCCTGGCAGGCCACGGGCCAAAGGTTGCCGATCCCTCCTTTACAGGTAAAGCAAGCAGAGAACGGCCACCAAGAGGGACTTGATAGCTAACTGGCTAGCTGGGTGTCCATAAACGGGAACTATTGCCCCCGCACCTCATTTATCACCCACATTAATTCATGGGAATGTATATCCCAGAACCAACAACCCTGGAGGAAGTGCTTGAGGCAGGGATCTCAGCACTCTGAGAACCGGATACGACTTCATGTAAGGGTGAAACAGGAGCAACAGAAAGAGCACACCATGGCTTGAACTAATATTGCATCCTGCTCGGAAAAACATGCCTGCAATGTGGTAGCAGCCATCAGTGGACCCACAGTTAACTTGAAATGGACAAACCATGAAAGCCAATCATCTTTGACTTGGAGGGATCGCTGATGATGAGTTTTAGACAATATGGGGCCAGATCATCAGCTGGTGTAAATCACCAGGCAAGGGGGAAGCAGTGCAAGCAGCTGCAATTGGTTCCAGATGTAATTCCCTGATTCAGAAGGAAATTACAGAATCATAGAAACGTAGCACTGGAAGGAAAATCGAGACCTCACCTAGTCAGCAAGCTCCTGGTACACAAGCTCCTGGTACACAACTTTGTCTTCTGAATCATGAGTGTCAGTCCCATTTTCTGGTGTGCTTCCACAAAGACATTGATCATCACCTGAAGCTCTGTTTCCGAGTGAGCACATACTCCAGCATTGTCAGCATACTGAAGCTCGACGACTTGGATCAGCAGTGTTTTGGTTCTGGATTGGATGTGGCCCTGGTTGAACAGCTTACCATCCATTCGATGGGGTAGCTACAACTACATGTGTTCTATATACACAGGTGATGGAATAAAACCAATTTCAGTCTCATTAGCATATGTACAGCTCTAGGCTGTACACTCTGAGTTAGATCCAGAGCTGCACTGGGACACAAAGCTGTCCCGAAGCCAGCTTACCTGGCTCCTGGAAGATCCCCGTGTAGAGAGGAGCTCGTGGGGTGAGGTGGCGGGGGCATAGTCATTGTAGTCACTTCTACACTACTGCTCCTGCCAGCCCTTCAGCCAACACAGGGGCGTTAACGGAAGGGGGCACAGCAGAGCTTCCTCTGTTTCGGCGATCCACAGCTGCTGGACTGGTGCCTTGGGGCTGTAAGCAGCCAGTACAAATTCCACTGGCATATCAGTCTTGTTAAACATGACACACACGGTAGGCAGTACAAAGTGCAGCATGGGCAATACACTTTGCCCAAGGAACTCTGGGCAGGAGGGAGTAGCAAAATAACCAGGTCGTACTGAAGAGAAACCAGTGGGTTATGACCTTTTGTTGGCTTGTGTTACAAGGAAGGAAAAATACCTTTACTGTATTTGCTAGTGAAGTTACTTCCGAATGAGCAGTAACTGAAAGTGACGCTTCATAGAGGATGCTGGATTGTGAGCAGTTTTAAACCCATTATTGTCATAGGGGGTTAAAAGAGGCCTTGCTATAAGGGCATAGTTCTTTGCCTTTCTGTCAAGGATCAGTTAGTCAGTCTCTTGTCTTCCTTCATTTCAAGTTGCCAACAATCCCTTTGTTTTCCCATTTCATAAGAAAAACCTCAAAGAACAACAAATACCCTAGAAAGTGGGATTTTTTTAAAAAAGGCAGATGCTGCCAGTAAACAAAAACAGTGCAACATGTGAGACTAGGAACATTCAACAAATATGTGTGAAGTGAAGTGTTACAAAGTGCTCATTTCCCCAAAACTGGATTAAGTCAGGCTACAGTTTGCTGCAGAACTTTTCACAATGGCTGTCCCACATCCACGTCCCCTTCACTTTCATAACGCGTTGCAGGCATCAGTCTCTCAATCCAAATCAATGAATGAAATCCCAAAGATGCTTCAGGTTCCACTGAGTGTTTTCTTCCTTTGGAAGTTAAAGGCTAACGCCAGTGCAGATGAAGAATGTTCTTCAAGACTGATGCATGACTGCATCCCTTCTGAAGGAAAATAATAGGTGGATGTGACCATACTAAAATGACTCCAATGTCAGCGACTTTAAACCCACCCCACTCACTCATCTTTACAGATGGAGTAATAAATACATAATGATATCCCAAGCTTAGGGAACACTTGAGAACATAATAAATAACAAAACTATACTCACCACTACTTCCAGTTTCTTTTAAAGACATCAGTGTAGCACTTTCTCTTGCTACAGAAGGGATTTCAAAATAGGTAATAGTTATTCATTTCTCTTTCTTCCTGTAATCTATTAAAGGAATCAAATATTTACACCTGATAGAAAGAAAAGGAGTACTTGTGGCACCTTAGAGACTAACAAATTTATTTGAGCATAAGCTGATGAAGTGAGCTGTAGCTCACGAAAGCTTATGCTCAAATAAATTTGTTAGTCTCTAAGGTGCCACAAGTACTCCTTTTCTTTTTGCGGATACAGACTAACATGGCTGCTTCTCTGATACCTGATAGAGTAACCCTGCAAACCCTTGGAAAATAATGTTTGGAACTGCCTAAACGAAACATTAAATAGCCACTAGAAGGCAGTCAAGTATAAGGGAAAAACTTCAAAAGCAGATTACTGTACCAGATATCTCTGAACTCATTATGCGTGGCTCTCAGACATCTAATTCTACAGTCATGAGTTGTGAGGACCCTACCTTGTTTACTGTACTTTTAAAGAATTGCTTTATGTGAACCATTAGCTTTCATAGCCAGTCAGAAGGGAAAAAAACCTGCATCTCTGTCTTGTATTAATGCTTTGCAGAAATACTGGTAACTTTTCAAAGATTGTCAGCCTTTTAGCTGGGTACCTGTGCAGTATCTGATTTCAGGCAGAATCTCTGAGGTGCAATTGCTAAATCAGCGGACTAAGTGTGAACATCTGTTACCAGGTCTAACACGCTTATAGACATGAAAGCATGTCTATAATTCCAAGGGAAAGCCCAAGGCGAAGAATGCTGTCTCGGGATAATAGTCTCCTGTTGATCAGCATCGCTGAGGCATTTATGGAAAGTAAATGTGTTGCAGGCAAAAACCAAGTGGTGTATTTCTGAATCAAGAGCTATTAGCCCTGTGACAATCTTTTATCACATCGACTCTATTTCTGTTCCATTGTATGAATGGCCCAAATGGTCACAAGGGCACTTGCCAAACATGAGCACTGCGATGGTCAGTTTGTACATACAGCTTAGGGATGTGCACATGCACTTTGAGGTGTGGGGATTTGTGCTTGTGGGTAGGTGAGCATGATGCTTCAACAGTAAAGCAGTTTCACTGAGAGTCTTTAGTGCAGCCCTGTTAAATGCTGGGCTGCCTGAGGCCTGCGCTACACGACAAAGTTATGGCAACCTAACTTTACATGCTCCAACTTCCTTTTGCATGCGCCCACACCTAAATGTGTCTCCTGTCAACGTAGCAACCCTCTTACGCAACACAAGAACACCACCTCTCCGAAGGACACAGAACCACAGTCAACCTGCTTCCATCGAAATAGGGCCAGTGTAGACACTGCATTACCTGTATCAACCCTAACAGTCCTCCAGCAACTGTCCCACAATGCCCTGGTCCTGCAACAGGGGCCACTCCAGTCACACTTTGAACTCCACTGCCCAGAGATCACAGTCAACAGAACCCTCCCATGCTTTAAAATCCCCACATGGTTTGGAAATGCCTTTTTCTGGGTGCCCACCTTGGTGAGCATCCAGCCATGCTGGCTGCATGCATACAGTGAGCTACACCTAGACGTGTTCCTGCCTGAAACAGGACAGAAGTCCTGCATCCCCTCAGCCTGTGGGGAGACAAGGCTGTACGAGCCCAGCTGCAGAGCAACCAAAGGACTACAGATAACTGTGCAACTTGCACAGGGGATGCTACACCTGGGGCACAACAGAGATGAGACTCAGTGCTGGATGAAAGCCAGGGAATGTTGGGAGGCATAGCAGAAGACAAGGAAGGGCAATGACAAATCTGGGGCCACCCTGATTACCTGCCGCTTCACAATGAACTGCATGCCATACGTGGTGGGGACCCCCACCAACACCCTGGATGCAGGGATGCTGAGAGCCATTGAATCAAACTGTAAACCCTGTATATAACGGAAACCACTTCAAGCCAGGGGAGTGTGGCAGCACCCTCCGTTCCAGCTCCTATGCCTGAATGTGACCACGGACCCTCGGTGAGAGCTGGGCGAGAAAACCCCTCCAGTGCACAGCGAGGAGGAGGAGGAGGGGATATAGTGGGGAACACAAACAATGCGGCGACCCTGCAGCGCTTCAAAATTCTGCCAGAATTGAGCCAGTCCTATCAGGTGAGTACAGGAGAGTACAGGTTATTAATCCTGTATAGGGATTAATAACAAGAATTTTAGTTATAAGCTGGGGACACATCAATTAGAAGTAACGGAGGAGGAGAAGGACCTTGGAGTATTGGTTGACCACAAGATGACTATGAGTCGCCAATGTGATATGGCCGTGAAAAAAGCTAATGCGGTCTTGGGATGCATCAGGAGAGGTATTTCCAGTAGAGATAAGGAGGTTTTAGTACCATTATACAAGGCACTGGTGAGCCCTCCCCTGGAACACTGTGTGCAATTCTGGTCTCTCATGTTTAAGAAGGATGAATTCAAACTTGAACTGGTACAGAGAAGGGCTACTAGGATGATCTGAAGAATGGAAAACTTGTCTTATGAAAGGAGACTCAAGGAGCTTGGCTTGTTTAGCCTAACCAAAAGAAGGTTGAGGGGACATATGATTGTTCTTGAGAAATATATCAGAGGGATAAATACCGGAGAGGGAGAAGAATTATTTAAGATCAGTACCAATGTGGACACAAGAACAAATGGATATAAACTGGCCATCGGGAAGTTTAGACTTGAAATTGGGCGAAGGTTTCTAACCATCAGAGGAGTGAAGTTCTGGAATAGCCTTCCAAGGGAAGCAGTGGGAGCAAAAGATCTATCTGGCTTCAAGATTAAACTCGATAAGTTTATGGAGGAGATGGTATGATGGGATTACATGATTTTGGCAATTAATTGATCTTTAACTATTCATAGTAAATAGGCCCAACGGCCTGTGATGGGATGTTAGATGGGGTGGGATCTGAGTTACTACAGAGAATTCTTTCCTGGGTGTCTGACTGGTGAATCTTGCCCACATGCTCAGGGTTCAGCTGATCACCATATTTGGGGTTGGGAAGGAATTTTCCTCCAGGGCAGATTGGCAGAGGCCCTGGGGGTTTTTTGCCTTCCTCTGTAGCATGGGTCACTTGCTCGAGGATTCTCTGCTCCTTGAAGTCTTTAAACAATGATCTGAGGACTTCAATAGCTCAGACATAGGTGAGAGGTTTATCGCAGGAGTGGGTGGGTGAGATTCCGTGGTCTGCGTTGTGCAGGAGGTCAGACTAGACGATCATAATGGTCCCTTCTGACCTTAATATCTATGAGCCTATAGTCTATGAGCCTGGGGATGAAGAGGTAGGGAGCTCAGAGGTAGGTGTATTGAGGCACTAGTTCTTATCAGCATGTTTGTTTCCCTTTTCAGTGTCTTCTCCTTCTGCTGCCTGCACGCTTGTTTAAAAATGGTGCCCATCTGCTCTCCAGAGAACAAAGGTACGGACCTTTCATTGGTCACTTTGAAAACAGCAGGGGAAAGACAATTAAAATGAATACATTGGCAGGCATGTGTAGCTGCCCCTGCAATGACTTATACATGTTAGGAAATGCATTAAAAAAGCTTAGGGTAGATTAGTCTGAATTACACAGTTCAATAGAGATCATTGTCTGATGCTCAGCATGAGCTAGAGGCGGTGGTCACTTTGCGTGTGTTGTTCTAGGTGGGGCGGGGGGAGTCTCCCCAGGAGGAGTGCTTTATTTATATGAACAGGGATGTCCCTTTTAGCCCCTTGAACAATCATGATGAAACTTTCATGGAGCTACTCTACAACCCTTTCCCAAATGTTCGTAGGAATGGTGGCCTGGTTTCTGCCCCCACAGTAGGAGACATTCCCATGCCATTCTCCAATGAGGGCCACTGGCACCATTACAGTAAACAGAACAAGAGCATACAGGCCCTGGTGGCATTGGCACATTGGTAGCAGCTGCTTTCTCTGGGCCTTTATCACCCTCTGGAGTGAGATAACAGCCAAAATCACGGCTGCCTGTGAAAATATTGGCAATATTCAGTGCACGTTCCGTATATGCATACACTGGGCAATCCAGCATCTAAACCTCCCTTGCAACAAGTCCCCACCCTTGCTACACCATACTCACCATGCCGTAAGCTGTAGAGCGGTGCTGTAACGAGCTGCCCCAAAGCTAATCTGGCACTTTGCTTTTTATTTTTTTACTGAAAATCTTTATGGGAAAAATGTCAGGAAATGTTGAGACATTTTTCTGTTATACCTGTAAATCTAAAGCAGTATCTGTCTCTTTTTTATCAGCATCCTCCACCGAGGCACCCTGGAGAGGTGGCCCTTCCATGCCTGCTGAAGGCCGGAGCCAGATCAGGCCAAAAAAGAAGCGGACCAGGGAGGAAATGTTCTATGAGCTCATCCAGTCCTCTGCAGTAACTGACCGTGACCACAGGGGCTGAATGACCCAGAGCAGGAACAGAGGGAGCAGATGCTGGACGAGGGCAAAGCTACCAAGAGGTGGCATCCGGGAGGGCACCAGCATGTTATGGGTGTGCTCAGGCAAGAAACACAGCTATTGCAAAACGGAGGTAAGAATAGGTTGGACAAACATCTGTGGTTTACTTGGTCCTGCCTCAGTGCAGGGGGCTGGATTTGATGACCGCTCAATGACATTTTCAGCCCTACATTTCTATTATTCTATTTTTCTAAATACCCAAATGACTCCTAACCCAGCAGCCTCTGTATTCCATGGAAAACTCCATGGTCACTGATCCCCATACCCCCCTGCACAGCAGGGGGGAACAAGGAGAACCAGGATTACATCTACACTGACCTGTGATACCCACAGGATCAGCCAGCAAGCACCGTGCACGATTTGTTTTCACCATGAATGAAGCTCTTTAGTATGGTCCCTGATGTTTTCTTATGTACTTTTTACTTGTTTTTGTTACAAATATGGATTTTCAACTTGTTTATTTGCCCTTCAGGTTTGTTGCTTGTTCATTTGCACGCAATAAAGTTTTAGTTTTTGAAAGCCAAAGTACATTTATTTATTAGTTTGTAAAGCACCCTCGCCCCCTCATACACACGATTTATAACAGCCATCAGCCCCCCCCCCCATATTTAATGTCTCTATACACGGAATCAGCAAGTGCTCAAAAGCATCACACGACACTACCGTGGCCAACTGCTAAAACGATCTCTTGAGACCTCTGTCAGCCAGATAGCTTCACAGTTGGCTTTTCTACTTGCCCTTGTGTCTGGCTGTTCAAAAGCAGCAGGCAGCCAGTCCATCTCACCCTTCCCCTTTGCTTCACAAATATTAAATAAAACACAACACGCTGCAGTAATGCTAGGAATGTTTGTCTCACTGAGATCCAAGCTAGTCATGAGACATTGCCAGTGAGTTCTAAGTCTACCAAGTGCACATTCAACTGTCATCCTGCATCTGCTCAGCCGGTAATTGAATCGTTCCTTGGTTCTGTTGAAGTGGCACTCTCATTCCAGCATACAGGTTCAGGGAGCACGGGGCATTTCAGCATCACCAGCGGTAATATGCTAGTCAGAGAAGACAGGCCCTACTTGCAACTTTGGGAAAAGTCCTGTGTGTTAAAGATGCGAGAATCATGCACTTTCCCTGACCAGTCCACATTAACAGCAGTGAAGCATCCATGATGATCCACTAGCACTTGCATAACCATGGGACCCCTTTTGGTTTACATGCTCTCTAGCAAGGTCTGGTGCTGCCAGAATAAGGCTATGACCCACCATAGTGCAGGACCCCCCATGGCTTCAGACCCATCTCCTGTTTCCTGCACATTGCCGAGAGTCAAGGTCCTGTGCCACAGGAGACACTTGATGGCCTTGCACACTTGGATGACAACAGCCCCCCACTGTGGATTTTCCAACTCCAAACTTGCCACTGACCGATGGCAATCCTGCGTTGCAAGCTTCCATAGCATAAGTGCCGTTTGCTTTTCCAGTGTTCAGCCATTCCTCCTCCTTGGGTAGCTCATCTTTGTCACCGCACCACCCAGTTGTGGTGGTAGCTGGTGACATTCCACTAACACAGGAGAAGCCTGCATCCTGTATAAGCAACGGACGTGAGCATGGCCCTGTGCAGGGCGCAGGTTCCTGTTGGAGAGATTGCAGAGACCTAAAAGCGGTGCATAGAACGGTGGGAATTTTAAAAGAGGCCTGAAAATGATGGGCTGGAATAAACATTATAGGATGAGAAAGTGAAATTGTGGGCACTTGACCCCTAGTTCCCAGAAAGCCCTGGGCGAATTGCTGATAGCCTACAAAGCACTTCAAAAATGTCCCAGAAGGTTTTGCCTTGGAAGCAGCCCAGGGCACACTGGGCTATGTAGCCTTTGTACACCACATCTCCTGTCAACACAACCGCTTGTGCTGAGGACAGTACTGACACAGCAGCCAAGCCTGCGTGCACTCCAGCGACATACAAACATCAGCGGCTGTAAGCGGACATAACTTCAGGCAGCCAAACTTTGGCATGTAGACACAGCCGGAGAGTCTGGCGGTGAGCAGGAGCACAGCAGTGACAACCCTGTGAGCACACAAAGGAGCACCACAGAATCCAAAGCCAGGGCTCAGAGAAACTCCATGCTGGGGATTATGCAGAATCAAGCCTCGCATGATCTTGCTGGGGAACTATCATGCTAAAGGTTTTGGGGTGCTACCTGTCCCACCTGAGCTACAGTGCCACTGGCTTTAGAAGCAGGGGTGTTCCCCATCCCTTAGCTTTACCACATGCCTTGCCTGGCGGCTCCTCATAGGGAGCAGCAGCTAACTAACGCCTTGAAGATACAGGGCTTTGCAGCAGAATCCACCTGGTAGAGGCGTAGACTGTTCACACCTTCCAAAGATCCCTAGCATGGGCATGTCTCCGTTGTCTACGTAACAAAAAATGAAGAGTAAGAATTATCCTGCAGCACTCAGCAGTCCCAACTATTCTGCCAGGCACAGGGCAGACAAAAGACAGTCCCTGCCTGAACAGCGTACAGTCAGAGTGTAAGCCAAATTGTGACATCAACCAAGAGGAGAGGTCTGGAGGATGGGGCAATGGTGATACAAAACACAGTCACTAGCTTTGTTCACAGTTTGAAGGATTAAGGTAGGTGGCTTGCTTGGATCACCAGCCGTAGTCCTGGCTCAGAATTACACTCTCATAAAATCTCCATTTTTCCTTGGGTGAGTGTAGGCTTCTTAAGTGTAGCACTTATCTCTCCTCCATCCCACCCTCGAAGAATGGAGACTCATCTACTTTCAGTTCAAAAGTTCAGCTATGTCCACACTCCCCAGAGTGCCTCGCGTTTCTCCTCTGGTGCGTTAGTTGTCTGTGGTTTCTCTCTACTCAGACTTATATAGGCCGTTTTTTTTTTTTCCAGGCTTCAGTTTGTCCTTTTTTCTCCTTTCTCTGGATTCCAATTATGCTCAGGGCCTGGCTCCTCTTTCCAGCTCTGCTTCAGATTTGGCACCCTGCCGTTCTCCATTGTATCCGGGGTTTATTTTCTTTCTTTGTCTACTTCTCTCCCAGCAGAGGCTTCAATTTTTCACTGTCATGCGCCTAGTAGCTGACTTATTTCTGGTCTCTTTGCTTTAGAGCTGCTGACAGGATCTTGTACTGCCTTTTGCTTTCATCAAACGCTTTCAAGTTTTTCCCTGTACATTTCCAACTAGTCTTTCTGGCTCTGGTTTTGTTTCGGCACTCGTTCCTTCTTTCTCCACTTGCCTTCGGCGGCTTTGTTTTCATCCCAGCTGCCTGTTATTAGAAGCCAATGTCCTTTCATGCTCCAGAGGTCCCTGCCCTTTTTATGCTTCAACTTTTTAAAAAGGCTCTTTCCAGGCTCTCAAATGCCAGGACAGGCACCAGGAGCTAGGGGCGTTGGAAGTCCTCCGCTTTACACTGCAAGGTGAGGTTGGTATTAGCAGGCAAGTAGTTCAGCTGAGTCTGAACTGGAACAGCTTTGCTTAAAAGTGAAAAACCTATTTATATGCGCCCAAAAAGACTTTTTATTAAAAATCAAGGCCCCAGTTCTCTCAGCCAGCCAAGGTGGGCTTGGCACTCCTGCAGGCAGAGGGCAAACATGGCCTAAAGACAATGGCACCGGCCCCTCAATGGCCATGCCCCTCACTTTTTAACATGGGTGTAGTTTGGGGGGGGGGGGGAAGGGGGGCATTGCCCCTCCCAAACTGCAAGCCTTGGGCAGGCGCGGAGCATTGCTGGCAGGGGCCGTGCTGCATGGTGGAGGGGCTGATCACCGAGAAGCACAGCCCCTGCTGGCACTGCTCCGTGCCTACCCAAGGCTGCAGTTTGGGGGAGCAATGCTGGCCCCTGCCCCCCCAAACCACACCCATGTTAAAAACTGTGGGGCATGGCATCCTGGCCCCCTCCAGTTCTGGTGCCCCCCCATCCACCCTGGTTCTACAAAGGTTCCGGTGCCCTTGCCTTAAGCCCTCTTTGCATCTCCTCCTGAGGCTATGATTCGGGGACAGGCACAGTGATCCTGGACAGGGATTCCCCAGCCACACCTCTTTTGGCCTGACTTTGCCCCTGCACCGCGGGTGAGAGCGGGATTGCCTATGTGTTGATATGGCAACGCTACCGCACCCGAGGACCCGCCTGCACTGGGGGAATTCTCCAATGGTTGGTTAACTTGGAGTTAGTGCTGCACGGTGACCCAGCTGGCTTCATCTGTGACCTTAAGTGATGGGCAGCTGCAGATATACCCCCAAAGCTGCTGCCAGAGGTAAGGCTTTCCATAGCCGTTTCAAAACTAGGCCTAATGGCCCCGAGTCAGCAAAGCACATGCTTAATTTTAGCAGCACTGTGCACGGACTTAAAATAAATCACTTACCCAACTGTTAGGTAGTACTGGGGCCACTGAGCCGGCACCGGTGCGCCTGACCCAGGCTAGTCACCCATTGATTTCAGGGAGTAGATGCCAGAGTGCAGGACTGGGCCCAGTGTTTAGGCTGGACTGATGCATAAAGGTTAGCAAATTACTGAGGGTCCTACAAACCCAGCTGAGGAAGGGGCCGCATTGCCCCAGGGGCGGGGGCACAAGCATGTGAATGCTTCTTCCTTGCACCAGGGTGAAGTACCAGCTCTTTCCCCAGTGCAGCGTACGCCCAGGCACGGAAGACTGCTGTCGGTCGCAGGGAAGAGGGGGTGACCCCGGGGTGCGGGGGCAGTGGCAGAAGGGCACAATAGGCCCTGAGACCTGTGGCAGAGCAGCAGCTCTAGCCAGAAAGCGGGACAGGGGCCCAGCGAGCCCCTGCTGCCTGCCAGGCACTTACCCTGACCCCACCCTCTCTGCAGGGAGCGTAGAGCGGCCAGCCCAGAATGCTCCTACCCATTACACAGGGATCCAGACACCTCCAGGTCCATGAGCCCACCGCCCTGCTGAGCCGCTGCTGCCTCCAGCCACCACCGACTGGGACAGGTGCTGCCCCCCGCTGCAGCCTCCTCCATTCCCCTGCACCGCAGAAGGTGAGGCCTGCTGGCTGGGCTCAGTCACCCGGAAAATGACCCCTGCCACTGCCTCCCCCTCCCCAGCCTCCCTTGGCTATCCTAGTGCTGTCCTCTGCCCCTTGCTCGCTCCCCGGCTCTCCCTCTGGGTGCTAGCAGAGCTTAGCGTTCACCCTGCTCGTCCTCAGCCAGGCTTTGCAATCCAAAGGGCGAGAGAGATCTTGCCTCATTGGGGTTGGCTGTTGACTTTGGAAAGACGTTTGTGTCAGTTCCCACCCCCCTTTTGCCCTGGTTAAACCCTGTTGCAACCATTTGAGTTTTTCCTTTCCAAGCCCGAGGAGGAAAATCGCTCACTGTGCCTGCCCTGTTTGGTGTGTGCCATGCAAGTCACTGAATGTGAAAGGGAAAGCAAAGGCACTGCCACTCCAGCCCTCCTCCAGTTCTGATATTTGGTTCTCCCCGATCACTTGCTGCCAAGCCCGAGGGAATGTATTCTCCTCCCTCTCATTCGCCAGGGTATGCGTATGTACTTTGTAGCATCACATGATGAACATACCGTTTGCTATGTAGGCTTGGCAGAATTAATTTTCTTAAATATAATTTTGTCAGATAATGTCTGTGTGTTGGCAACACACCATACCATGCCACTCTCACTTTTGCACTGCTGCTGGGAGCAACGCTGCCTTCAGAGCTGCTGGCCCGGCTAGCAGCTGCCCCTCTCCAGCTGCCCCGCCTGTGCTTCATTTGTGCCACGGCTTGCCGGAGCTGAGCCACAGCCCCTCTTTCATTACTAATTAATCACAGCCCCCACTTCCCCTCTCTCTGAAATGGGCTTTTTTTGAAAGGCAGTGCTGGGTTTTTTTCCCCGCATGAGATGCAGGATGATGGTGGCACATGCTCGGGGGGGGAGGGAGGATATGAGGGCAGGGACAGGAGCAGAGGGGCAGAAGACAGGGAGGGAGGGGACAGGAGCTGCAGAAGGGGGAAGATAGGAGCAGGATTTGGGGCATGAGCAGAAGCTGGGGACAGTGGTACAAGCAGCGAGAGGGGGATGGGGAAAGAAGGGTGTGTAGCCTACCAGACAAGAGACTCTCCCCCACCTGCCACACCTGGAATGGAACCCATTCTTCCAAAGTCTCAATGTTCCTTTGTTGTCCAGAAAATAGCTTTGAAACCCACTGGCAAGTTGCGTGGCTCCGTCTCTCTCTATGTGACAGGTCCACATAGAAGAGAACAGTCCTCTACTGCTACTCATTGTTCAGTTAGCTCACGTGGCAGAGGATAGTGCTGTAGCTTTAAAAAAGCCCATACCTGCTGGTGGCACATGTGGCAGTCAGTATCGTTCTCCATGATGATTTTAAGTTTTTAAAAAAACATAGGGGATTACAATAGTCACCATCAAGTTTATCTTAACATGTTGCATTTTTTTCCTCAGCAGAAGTCTTATGGCTTCAGTGTTGCCTTTGATCTCATCTTCAATTTGTTGCATGTAACCGATTTGGAGATTTCACACAGATCATTGATGTCAACCAGGAGTGAGTTTGTAGCTGCCTTGCCTGAATCGCTTACGAGGATGATACCATGTCCTTTAAAATGCTAATTACTATCATGAGACTTGGATGTGTGCTTGGATGTTGGAAATACTGATTTCCTGCCACCAAAATCTCATTTTAGGAATGCTGCCTTTTAGAGAGACAGTTTGTTTGGCTCAACCCCACAATGGAAAATGTAACAAGCGAATATAATGATTGCCCTGATTATCAGAACCTCATAGGGATACATGGCTACTTATGAAAAAAATAAAACCAGGACTTTTTTTCTGCTGTATACTCACACACATTTCATGAATGTAAAAAATAATTGTCACCTAAAGTACCCTAGGTGCAGGTTAACAGCTCTTCTAGAACAAGCAAACAGCATGGTGTGAACAAACAGGCACACAGTCAAAAAGATATGTAAACAAATACCAGTTCACTGCCATAAAGTTATAATGAAGAGTACAAGAGACAGTAACAATTTGGCATTGAATATTTATTCTGATAAACCTTTTTGTATTCCAAACTACTACATATTAATTCTGTTGTAAGCAAAAACTTTTGGAATGAATCTTCCAAAAGCTTCTGTCAGCATAAACTAGACAGTCAATGCATTGCCACATTCTGTGGACATAACTTTCAAGTGCAAAGCAGATTATCTGAAAAGACATATTTCCAACCTCCTTAACAGCTTGGACAATGCTAAAATCCAGTAACAGGTCTTCAAATCTCTGCAAATTTAGTTCTCATAGTGCCTTTGTAATAAATAAATAGAAAATATATCTTTTTCATTTTGAAGTCTATAGGAAAATGTACAAAACACTATACATCTAATTCCGAAAAAGGACCAGCTATTTCGGCAACAGGTAAAACAAGCATTTGAACTGATGCACCCCCACCCCAAAATTGCTCTAATGACGACAACTGTATATGTAGGCTAATGTAAAAATATTTGCAGCAATTAAACCTTATAGACAGGATATTTGCAGTTTGTGAATGGACAGTTTAAAGAATGTACAAGCTACAAGGAGTCAGTCAACTCACTACTTGCAGAGGAACACATGTACAACTTCTAGAATCCACAAATATTTAAAAAATGATATATCAGAACTATTGGTTGGTGATATTAGGCCAAATTCTACCATCAGTTCCATGCACTTAACTCCCATTGAGTCAATGGGAGCTGCTTGCATTTCAGGAGAGAATCTGGCCTATTACGCCATGCCATGTTCTCTGTCTAGGCTTAACAAGTTGCAGTGATCCTATCCTAAGTATTTACAGAGTAAGATCCATCCCCTTCCCCCAGAATAGGCTCATGTGACTAATCCTTGCATGACAGAACAAAATGGACTTTTTTTTTCCTGGATAAGATGTGATTTAAAAAACAAGCATATTTCCTAGAGCCAAGTCTTATGATTTCACCCTGAGAATTCCAAAAATTTTGAAAATTAGAAGCTACACTTCAGTACAAATGCAACTTGCCTTTTTGTATTAGTTAAACAAAGTACTCAACTCCTGCTCCATTGGGTTTGATTGTACTGAGTCTACAGGTGCTTAGCTCCTCCAATATAAAGACCTAGTCGGCTAGAATAGCAAAGGGCAAAAACAGGATGTTTTTGAAAAACCAAATCCAAACCCAGAGGTGTTTTGATCCTGGTTCCTCTCCTAAAACCTTCAGATTTTTTTTTCTGGTCTTGGCCCATTTCTAGTATTTTTCATTCATTGTATCGTACGTATGATCTGCTAATACAGAGCAATAGATGCAGTTGTACCTACAGGACAGCCTCGATTATGGGAATGTTGTGGAGGACACTGAATCCATTCAGATAGCCAGGGTTCTGACTAATCAAGGATTTTTAAATGTAATTACTAGACCTAAGGGATAGGATCCTGTTTTGGCTAACAGGGAGTTTCAGATAAATGAGATTTGTATAATCGAGGTTGAACTGTAAGTGAGACTAATCTTTTTTAAGGAATAGTTGTGATCTGGGGGGTGGAAAGGACCCAAATCATCATAAGACATTGGCAGAGAAATGTATATTGCTTGAGAGCTATGCCCTTTCACATTGCATCCAGTGGAATTGGCCCAAATGGCACGAATGGTTTAGAGAGGACATTCCTTTGCTTGAATGAGAAATCCTTCATTAATAGACTGTAAAGAAGCCAGGGAAAAGGAAAGTAACCCTGGATCCTTTTAAAAAAGGCAACACTTGAAATTCCGCTAATGGAAAACAGTATATAAAAACAGTATAGAAAAAAGCAATTCCAGTTTTAAAACCCAGGAAGGGCTGGAGAGGCACATACCTACAGCAGAGCCTGAACATCACTCATAACTGACTCACACAGCAACCTGGTCTGAAAACAGTGCCAGAAAGGTCTTGTGGAATTCAACAGCTGCACAGTGACAGCATGAGCAATGACACACAGATTCATGGCTGCTTCATTCCAATCCAGAGCTGACACTTTAGATACAGTGAAAAAAAGAGACACTCGGAAAAAAAGACGACGACCGATTTAAAAAGAAACCAACAATGGTTTTCCGGGGGGTAGTGGAGGGGAGGGAAACATAGCTGCTCTGGCATAGGGACAATTTGCCTATTTCAAGAAGCCACTTTTTTTTCGGAAAGTTACCCGAATAACAGAAGCCACTTGAGACACCTGCATGACATCTTTGGGAAACACACAGCAGTTCATCATGTGCATTTCTGAACAATATACAGTGTTTTTATAAGGTTAAGATAAATTTCCCAGCTTAATGAAGTGTGCTGGCAAGCAGCTCTGGTGTATGCTCAGCTTAGCTCATCATCCATTTTTTAAAACTTAGAATGTTATGTTTTGAAGGAAAGGGGGCAGAAAATGTGCAAGATTACATTATCTGGGGAGGAGGGGTGTCTTCTGGGAAGCACAATTGAATCCTCACCCTTGATTAGGGATGGAGTAAGATGACTCCCCAGCATTCCCTGCCTAGGAGCGAGAGACCCAAGTGTGGATCCTCTCGGTAGCGTGTCATGTAGGCACAACCAGTCCATTGGGCTGGCCCTGAAGATTTATATTTGAAGGAATGTGTGGGAAAGTCTGAGTAAGTGTGTAGTCCTTGGCTGTCAGGTCTTTTCCACCAGTCTGTGGCTGCTTGCCTGGGAAAAAACACAGAATCATGACAACAGCTATTTAAAAGCATAACCATGGGAATGCCAGTTGTTGGTTATGGGATTGATCAGAAATAGTAGGTTTCATTATGACCATATTTGGTTTGCACATGTGACCTTAAGAGCACCCCAATGCCAGAAGACAAGGGGTGCCCTGGTTTCTAGTTGTGAGCCTCCACTGGCCTAACCAGTTCAGTGTACCCCAATTTACTGTATCTACAAGGTGCCATGTAAGATGATATGGGCAAACTGGTAACAAGTTGGCCATTAATATTATTGCTGGTGCATGGATGCACGATGTATGAAAACGTATAAATGTGTGCTGGAAATATGTTCTTAAAACATGCTTGGCAGGTAGGGCATAAGTCACCCCACCTTTGACAAAGGAACATAGTCCCAGCCTGCACAAATGTGTCTCCAATGTCAATTGAGCCAAGAGAGACAATGGAAGTACATTTACAAAAAAGGTAAACAAAGCCATCAAACTAGTGAGTTGAGGAAATAGCCACTTAACTATCATGACGGGAGGAGGAGACTGCAAAAATGAACATGGTCTCAGCTCCTGAACATGGACACAGCAAGCTGAGCCCTCAAGCGGGCTTCCTGACTTTGAAAACAAAGATAAAACTTTGAGGAGATAAGCAGAGAGAAAAAGTCTTTTTGGCATCCTTCATCTGAAGAGATGAAGAAATGAAGTGCTTTGAGCTCTGTGTTGGTTCGGGGCTAAGAACTGGGCAGCCATGCTGGAAGAACAACCATGGTGAGAAAACTACTTTGAACAAGAGACTCTAGTTTAAGCTAGGTTTTAGTCTTAGAAGGGTATTTTTCCTTTTGTTTGTAGCCATTTCGGTCCCAGTTCTGTCTACTTGGTATCACTTCAATATCACTTCCTTGTTAATAAACTTAATCTTGTTTTAGTACACCACCATCTCAGTGCAGCGTTTCAAACTGACGAGTAAAATCCTCCACCACACTAACAGGCTGGTGCTGCATACGGTTTTGCCAAAGGAGTAACAAACTTGATAAGGTTTGGTGAATGCTACAGAGAGAGGGGCTGAGCACTGCAGGGGAGACTGTTTTGAGTAGGCTCAGGACAGAAGAGGCTCTTGGTGTCCCTCTGCAAGGAGTAATCAAGCAGGTGGAAGCCAGGGTGAGATCACTGAGCTCTGTGCAGGCTGCTGGTGTCAGAGTTCTGAGCCACAGCTGCATAGCACAGAAGCACCCAGGGTTACAGGGCAGGTGGTGACAACCCCTTCTTGGTCTGAGTGAACCCCAAAGCATTACAATGTGTTAAATCACTCCTATGCCATTTCTTTCCCCACTATGTACCATCAGCTGAAATGTGATAACTCCCCTGTGGTTCAGCATGTACAATTTAGTCTCAGGATTCTGCAGCAGTTTGACAGAATAGTGCAGAAGGTTTCAAATAAATTCTCATTGTTTGACCATGTTTTGCAGCTTTTAGATACTGACTATAATTTATGATTTCTGATCCAAATTTTCAGCCAGTCTCTGAATTTGCATTCCTGGTTTTGTGCGAGCAGCTGATTGCACTCTCAAAAACAGCAGAGTGTGGATGCAATCAGTCCCATGGGAAAATTCCGAGCCTTGTATGGCAATTAGATTTAACATTCATACTCGAGAGGCTCACAAGAGATGTAGAGGCAGAACATGACCAGGCCATGTAAAAGGCACTGACACCCTTCCACCCACTATTTGAAAACAGTTTTGCCCCAGATATTAGCTTAGAAAATAAAGGTAAATCTGGTATCAGCAAGCAGATCAATAGGGCAGGATCAAACAAGATGTGCAGCACAAGGAATGCTGTTTGTCACATGTGGCCATCTACCCACTTGCAATAAAGCTTTCTTCATGTACAGCAACAAAGAAATGCTACATCTCTGGAGAGCTGTGGCATGGTGCCTATTGTGAGCAGTCAGTAGTCCTTTTCTATTGGGGCAGTGCTAACAGCAGGAAGGCAAAGCATGGTGTCCTCATAATTTCATTTTCTTCACCACAGGGATTGGCACAACTTGATAGATTTTAGCTGCATCCTCCTCGGTGATCAGTTTCACCCAAACTGGTCGAAAGCTGCCTTTGAATCCGACAAAAGCCATTTTATCTGAAAACCAACAGCAATAAATTGTAGTGCAGCTAACTGCAAACAAGTGGAAGTACTTTAGATTCCAAGGTCAGAGGAAACAATTGAGATCATTTAGTCTGGCCTCCTCTATAACACAGGCCATAGAACACCACCAGAATAATTCCTACAGCAGATCTTGTAGAAAAACATCCAACCTTGATTTTAAAAATGTCAGTGATGGAGAATCCACCATGACCTTTAGTAAATTGTTCCAATGGTTAATTACTCTCATTAAATGTATGCCTTATTTCCAATTTGCATTTGTCTAGTTTCAACTTCCAGCCATTGGATAGTGTTATACCTTTCTCTGCTAGACTGAGGAGCTCATTGTTAAATATTTGTTCCCCATGTAGATACTTCTAGCCTGTAACCAAGTCACCCCTTAAACTTCTCTTTGTTTTCATGCCACTCACACACATGCAAACTTCATGGAGCTAACCACTATGCACTCTACCTGTGTTAAAGAGGGTGCTCTGGCTCTAAAATTTTCTGTTGTACTTGTTGGATGTTTGTAAGGTCATACTCTGCTGTGTGTCATGTGAGCTATTATCAGTTAATTAATTAATGCAGAGAAGAACACCACAGTGTTGAAAGGTCCTGTTTTTGACATTTTCCAAATAAAATGGTTCAACATTTAGCTTTGAAACAATCCTTTGTTTCACATTTTGTATGAAATTATGTGTTATAATCTAATACACATTTTGAAAGTCAGAATCAAAATGAATGGCTCAAAATATCACTTTTCAGAATTGTCCTTTGCAGAGAATTTTGAAATTTTTAGTTTTCATTCCTATCTTAAACAAAGGCAAATTTGAAAATCTTGAAATTCTTTGCAAAACAAAACTTCTGTCCTCCACACAGCTCTGCTCACAATGACTTGTTTTAGCCAAAACAACATGGTAAATTTGGTTCTTGATAAACTGGAACCTCACAATTAGGTCGAAACCAATTGGACTCTTCCTCGGTCTGCAGATGCACTCTGATCTTTTTGAACCATCTTGTATGTAATGGTTCTGGCTGGAGACTCCACTTTCAGCTCTTACTGGTTCCTTTATCTCAAAGAAAATACTTGCTAAAGTTACAGTAGCTTCCAATGGTAAACTCTCTGGGGTTGGTGCGCACCTTGATGCAATGTAAATACGTGCAATTCCAGAGCAGATATCGATCAACAGTTTTTCAATGACAATATTATATAGTCACTTACAGACACATTGGATGCTGGGGCTAGGTGTGGTAGTTTGAATATGATTTCTCTCTGAACCAATGGTCCTCTTAAAGGAAATCATTAGTGGAATCAGAGGACTAGAGAAGTTAGAGATGGCTCTGGCACCTCTTTTCCATCTCCCATGAAGTAAGTTCTCTACTTTCTCTAAAACTATGTCATTACTTTTGGGAACAGCCTTTAGCAATGGTCATTGCTGTGACAGTGTGCAGAGACGTATTGCCTTAGAAAGGATGTACTTTCAGGAGGGAACTCAAAGCAATTCTGTGTTAATCGTAGCACTGTACGCACAGAATATTGTTAGGTAGATAGGGAAGGAGTAGGCACGCGCAAGCAAAGCAGGGGAAAGTTTGGAGGATTAAATAAGCCTTTGTTTAAAATAGTTGTTTAGTATTGCTGATACTTGGCACTCTGGTTTAACAGTTTGGATGTTTAGGAGACCCCTGGACACACTCAGATGGTCTTTAATTTGGTGTTTTCACTCCCCACCGCTTGGAAGAGTGCTATCTGGGCACTTTTTCCAAGAAGGGAACCAAAATGCACTGCCTTCTCTATAGCTGCTGTGGATGCCATCTTAGCATCCATGCAGCACCAGGATATTGTAAGAGTGTGGCTTCTCCTTATGCCATATCCCCCAATGATAGATATCACAGTGAGCCTGGGTGACAGGAATCCTGAGGTCTTTCCCAAACTGTCCTCAAGGAGGGAGGTCTGCATCTCTCTCACCAACACGAGTCCAGTTGAGAAGCACAGTGCCCACTCATTTGTGCAAGGTCAGTTTACTAGCAGGAGTTGATATATTAAAGGTTTTTAACTTGTCAGGTAAACAAATCAAAAGTTTGTATTTACGTTTTTAAAATTCCTTACCTTTTAACTTAAAACCCTTCTCAACTCCAAGTTTTTCCAGTACTTTAGTCCAAGGTCCTTTTGAAATGAATCTGCCTTTGGATGCCATCACCACTATAGAACTAAAGAAAACAAAGCCATTTATAAACAAATGAATAGTTAAACCTTTATCACTTGTCTGATTTAAACATTGGTGTCTGCCATCAGTGTGACACCAATGCGAACCAGGTCATCGATGTTCTCCAATGACTTAGCCACATATTCACTTTTCCATATATGCAAAATCAATTAGGAAGCATATTTAATTTGCTCATTTTACACTGAGTTTCTAGAGCGGTTTATATTTTCAAAATCAGCATTTCTATCACATGCCACTCAGTGAGTGGAATGTACTTCATCTGGGATGCACTAAGCAATTCTCAATTAACTCTTTGTTTTCATATCAGCAACAGACTAAATCTCAAATAAATTCACCTCTCTGGAATCTGTGCAGAGGGTCTGACAATTTTCCTTCTCTTTGACTGCACGTTTGATGCAAAGTGCATTATTAGTGTCCTTATAAATAGTATGTGTCTTCCAAAAGTCCTGGGGTGCTTTATAAACTCAGACTGAAGTACAAATGATGTATGGCTCAGGGATCAGATCATTTTACCTATCACAAATCTGCAGCGATCTCTGGGGCAAAATTCAGCAACTGTCTAAGCAACACTATAAAATAGGTTAGGGCAGAAGGTGAAGAAAAATCCCCTATCACATTGAACCTGGAAGGGGCATTCTGTAGACAGAACCATCCAAGCTGAAGTATAGGCAGGTTAATGAGATTAGCACCCCTATTCTTCTGCAAGGTGCCCAGACCTCTCCAGTGATTGCACCAAGAAATCCTGACCCGATTGAAGAAAATGGGAGTGACTTCAATGAGGCACAGATGCAGCCCCATTGTGTTACAGTAGTACAAACTGTCACTATAATTAGCCACCCAAGAATTCCTTGTTTTCCAGATATTACTACATAGAATGCAACTGCTGTGCCGCTGAATGGACTAGCTACATCTTAACATAACAATTCCATTAAAATCCATTGTAATGGGATAATGGCAATATAGCAATTCCAAGGAAAAACCAGGAACAAAAGGGTTAATAGTCACTAAGGCCTGATCTCCACCTAAAACTTGAAAAATTCACACTATTGAGAGATGTAGTTAAGCCAACCTAAGCCCTGGTGTAGACACTGCTGGAAGAATTCTTCCATCAACCTAGCTACCATCTCTCAAGTGGGTGGATTAATTACAGCAATGTAAAAACCTCTTCCATCACTGTAGAAAGTGTCTACACTACAGTGCATCATACCTGTGCCATTGTAGTATAGACAAACCTTTAGTCTGTTTTTAGCTTAAACCTCAGATGTTACGTTTAATACTTGCACTGTTAGAAAACTAATTGGGTTTACAGCATGTATTTAGTTACATTCTTGATCGGATATTAGATTTTTTTTCTTTCACTTTACTAAAAAATCATTTATTTCAGCTAAGCCTTTCCTGTCTTGGAGCTTTCAAAAAATAGCTTCGACTTGTTCCATCTATTTGCTTTGGGAAACTCATCACAAAAGTATGAACATACACAAAATATGACACTTGACCTGCAGTAAATTCCTAGAGTGAACTAATAGGCTCTGTCATTCCAGGAAAAAAAAACTATTAAAAATGTATAATTCAAACAGACTCATCACAGCAGACCCCATTTTTCTTTCCTGGATAAATGGTATGTTTAACAGCTATAGCTGAAATGTCTGGCCATTTCCAGAAAGCAGGTAGGAGAATGGAGTAAAGGGCTAAGAGAACATTTCAGAAGAGCAGGAGAATAATCCAAGGTTACTACCCTATGCAAAATTAGGATCTGTGAGGTGCTAGTTGCTCTTCACTCCTATTGACTTCCATGGAAATTGAGGGCTCAGCAGGTCCAAAGATCATGTTCATAGACCTTGCCCCCCGCCCACAGTTGTACTGCTTTAATTTAATCCTGGGGGAATTCTGCACCACTGCACATGCACAGAATTCATGTCCCCTGCAGATTTCTTTGCTTCCCCGCAGAAAAATGACTTTCTGACAGAGAAGCAAAGGGAAGCTACAAAAACAGTCACACACAACTCCCTAGCAACCCAGGTACAACATTTCAGGCACGCAGAGCAGCTGGCGGAGAGGTAAATCACTGTGGGGCTGGGGATACTCCAGCCAGTGGCTCCTACCCTGAGCCAGAATTAGCTGCTAGTCCTGGCTGGGCTGAAGGCAGGAGAGGATGGGACTTCCTCTTCCCCTGCAAGGAGTGGCTTGGGCTGTGTCAGACCCACCCCCAGAAACCTCCCCCCAGCTGCAGGAAGCTCAGCATCCTCCCCTGCTTCCTCCCCACATCACTCCTCAGCTGTGGGGGGAGGGGAGCTGCTCCCCCATCCACCCAACCTCCCATACTGAGAGACCCCTGCCAAGCCTCACCCGGTACATCTACAACCCCCCTAGCCCTCCATACCCGAACCCCACGCCACTGAACCTCAACCCCTGCATCTGGAGCCCCCCTGAACCCAGACCCCTGCCCCCACACCCAGACCACCCCCACTGAGTTCCCTGTACTCAAACCCCAACACTGATACCCCACCCCCTGCATTACCCTGAGCCCCCACATCCAGACTCCCACCCCACTGACAGCCAACTAGCTGCACCCAGACCCCCATCCCACCAAGCCCCACTCCCCCAGAAGTCAGAAACTCCTGTTGAGACCCCCACACCCAGACCCCTCTGCTGAACCCCAACTACCTTCACCTGGAAGCCTCTGAAGAGTCCCATTGCCCCTGCACCCGGAACCCCACAAACGAGCCTCTGTGGGGAAAACACCACAGTGGCCCAAAACAGTAGCCTTTAATTTCAGATACTACACAAAAACGAGGAGGTTAGTTAAACAGAAATTAAAAGGTAGAGCACCAAAAGTAAAATCCCTGCAAGCTGCATAGAAACTTTTTAAAGACACCATAATAGAGGCTCAACTTAAATGTATACCCCAAATTAAAAAAAACAAAGCAAGAGAACCAAAAAAGAGCCACAGTCGCTAAACAAAGTAAGAGAAGCAGTGAGAGGCAAAAAGGCATCCTTTAAAAAGTGTAAGTTAAATCTTAGTGAGGAAAATAGAAAGGAGCATAAACTCTGGCAAATTAAGTATAAAAATATAATTAGGAAGGCCAAAAGAATTTGAAGAACAGCTATCTAAGGACTCAAAAAGTAATAGCAAAAAATTTTTAAGTACATCAGAAGCAGGAAGCCTGCTAAACAACCAGTGGGGCCACTGGATAATCAAGATGCTAAAAGAGCACTCAAGGACAATAAGGTCATTGTGGAGAAACTAAATGAATTCTTTGCATTGGTCTTCATGGTTGAGGATGTGAGGGAAATTCCCAAACCTGAGTCACTCTTTTTAGGTGACAGATCTGAGGAACTGTCCCAGATTGTTCCAAAACCTCCTCTAAGGACACCTCAGATTCATAAACTAAACAGTAGTGAGTCACCAGGACTAGATGGTATTCATCCAAGAGTTCTGATGGCACTCAAATGTGAAACTGCAGAATTACTAACTGTAGTCTGTAACCTATCATTTAAATCAGCTTCTGTACCAAATGATTGGAGGATAGCTAATGTGACACCAATTTTTAAAAAGGGCTCCAGAGGTGATCCTGGCAATTACAGGCCAATAAGCTTGACTTCAGTACTGGCAAACTGGTTGAAACTATAGTAAAGAACAAAATTGTCAGACACATAGATGAACATAACTTGTTGGGGAAGAGACAACATGGTTTTTGTAAAGGGAAATCATGCCTCACCAATCTACTAGAATTCTTTGAGGGGGTCAAAAAGTATGTAAACAAGGGGGATCCAGTGGATACAGTGTACTTAGATTTTCAGACCTACTTTGACAAGATCCCTCACCAATGGCTCTTAAGCAAAGTAAGGTGTCATGGGATAAGAGGGAAGGTTCTCTCATGGATCAGTAACTTGATAAAAGGTAAGAATAAATGCCTCTGACAACAATTACATGTATTAATACTCTACAAACCAATATGAGCAGAGAAGACAATCCTTAATTTAAGAAGCATTGATATGGTTTCTATTAGTATTTCAGGCTGGCTAGACTACTGTGCTCCAGGATACAGCTGCTCAGAACATGTGTTTGGTACTCAGTCTAGTTTCATTGCTCTGGATCTCTGGCTAGCATGCTTACAGAAATCAAAACACACTGCACGTGTGTTTAGGGATGGAACACATGCACATAGCATGCATATAGTTCTCATCAGATGCCACTGATAAAATAACAGATTACTCCGGCAATATGAAAACAGATTAGGAGCACTGTGGTGTAGGAACTGATCATGAATATTTTTTTCACAGGTTTACCGTGCATGCCTTAGAGCTACTTTGAAACTCAGCATTTGGATTCTGATGAGGTTGATACTGAACCATGTCATGGAACAGGACAATTAAGATTTTGTAACTCTAAGCCATATCACGTGACCTGGGCTAAGAAAAGGGCTCAGTGTTTCAGCAACACTCCTGTGTGCTAAAGTTTTATTACACACTGGATTACTCACTCACTTGTTTTTGATGTTGGTGACATAATTGTCTATCTGCGTTGGGATTCCCTGTAGAATAGGGTTTTTGAAACTTATTTGGTCAACAATTTTTCCATGCTTCCCATCAATCACAACTACTTGGATACCATCATCAGTGAGGAAAAACTTCTTACTATCAACCTGCAGAAAAGAAAAAACTCTTGATGTGCCAAAGAAATCCAAGTTCATAACAGTTAACTGTACAAAGCTTCATGATCGTGGCATGGCAGCATTGAACTGCCCTTTGCTTCAAGGAATAGGATTCCCTATCTCCTACCTTGGATCAACTTGAATCTTTGCCTATTATGTTGTAGTACTACTCATTTCCATAAGAGACATAGCCTGAATGAACCTAATTCCTAATAACCATCAGTGGTAGTTTTCTCAGTAAATTCTGGGTGAAACCCCAGAATCTTAACCTATGTATTTTTAAAAGTCCAACAAATGTGGTTGAGAAGGAACCGCTTACCTCAATGTATGCAAAGTCATCCCTGAGGTGGAAGTATCTGGTCTTGAAGGTTTCTACTTTCAGCTCTAGGAAATGGTCCTTATTCTTCTGCTCAAAAATAGAAAACTGTGTTTACCACTTTTGTACGTTCCCCAAATGCTATTTATTTTAAACCAAGAGCTTCCTAGCAGTTTAATCAACAATAAAAAAGTACCTAATATGTTGACACTTGCCAAATTACATTGTTTAAGAAAGCTGGGAAAAATCTTAACCTCTGAGCTGATCCTGTCAACATTTAAATGTTGCTAGTTTCACAACAAGGACATTTTTGTTTTGTGCAGTGATCTGTAGTTCATTGAGGCTTTGATCCTACATGCCTGATCCAAGTGAGAAAGGTCAAAAAGGGCTGGGTTGGGTGCAGAACATGAATCTGTCTTTCAGCACAATCCTTGATGTGCAAATGTCCACGTCGCTATTTTCATCCCCGCAGCCTGAGCTCTGTGAGCCTGAGTCAATTGACCTGGGCTCTGAGACTTAGTGCCATGGGTTTTCCTTTGCAGAATAGGCATACCCTTAGCTATGCATTCCCCCCTCTGGCATGGCTTCTGCTATTAGGCAGGCATGGCTGGCAGCCATGCAGCAGAACTCTCATCAGAGCAGGATCAAGTTCTCCTGAGCAACCTGTTGCCCTGCTCATCGCTTTGTGTGTTATGTTTCTGTGCACAGCACTCCATGCTTGACCATTAGGAGATCAAATTCTTACTGTGAAATGCAGTCTTCAGTACCCCAGAGCTATCCCCATTGCCCCATGAGTATCCAGCACCTATCCCTAGGAGGAAGGCATATCGTATCGAAAAGTAACGGTTAGGGAACACCTGCTGCAGCTTTATGTTTCTCTTCCTTTTATGAATCTCGGTTTTCTGTACTAGCTGGTGGCTGGTTTAGGTTGCTTTACACTTCTGGACCATTCAGGAAGTTATGCCCAGGGTAGAGTAGTTCTTATAGAGAGGGTCTCCACAGCTACGTGGAAGGATGCATGATAAAGCTTGTAAATTTACAAGCAAACAGAACAGCGGTAACGGAAATGTAGTAGCAACCAAGGTACTTTACCAGTAGTGAGTTAGAGAGCTTCTTAGGCATTGGCACATCTACCACTGGAGTTTCTGTGTATTTTGGATAGGCCACGGCTTCACAGTCACTGATTCCGGCCTTCTTTGGGATCACAGCTTTGATCCTTATTCTCTCGCAGCCTTGGACTGAGCAGAAGGCAAATTTCTCCTTCTCATTCTGGGCTTTGAGTTTCAGAAACAGCAGCCTGCAGACCGGGGGTGACAATGCACCAGTCATGGGGTGTTACACACCAAAACAAATAGGTCCAGGTTATAATAGAGTACATCTCGGTGCTTCGTGATAACAAATATGTAAGACAGCCATCCTAGACTGATGCTAATAGAATATTTATACCACATCACACCTTGTGTACTTATATAGCTCTAGAGGTCCGTAATTTTTACATAAATCAGTGTGTGAATATATATTTTTATTCAGAGGGGGGAGGATATTCCCTGTGAATCAGGGGTGGAGGGATAGGAGGGGAGAGCAAAAGGGAGTTACTGTAATGAGAATGGAAGTAGGGGGGCAGGGGAAGGTGGGCAGCCCATCCAGGCTGGGAAGGGCCTTCGCGGTAGCTCTGACGGCCATTCCTACAGCAGTTCCTCCATGTCTGGTGCCCTGCACTCCCCCACCAGGTGCTTGGTGCCATCTGCGCTGTTGCCCCCTGTGCCATCCTCCACCCCACCTTGGCAATTAGTGCATGTTCTCCTGCCCCTCCATCAGGCCAGGTGTCTCCACTGGGACTCATGGTGACTGGAAGGTGGCACCAGACTGGGCCAAGGAGTTCTTCCTGCTCCCCAGTGGTCAGTCCAATCTCATGCCCCACAGCCACTCCAGTCCCTCCTCCATGAGATATTGTGGGGATGGAAACGTAGATCCACATAGATATCCCGAACATATCCATTGAGGGAGCGCTAGCCTCCCTGTATTTATTATAAATATACATAACTTTCTCTCTCTATATATATAAAAAGCAGCCTCAATTTCCTATAAGAAAGAGTCCTATCTCCCAAGGGGTAAATTCGCCCTGTTCAAATCCATTAGGCAGCTATGCATCAAATATTTTTGATGCTCATAAATGATTGTGGTTTAAGATTCCTAGATCAAATTTTTGAAGTGAGAAGGGTTTTATGCTTTTTGTTTAGTGTAACTTCAGTGCTATGAACTGGGTCCTCTTTCTGCTTCTCCTTTTACCCTGCTGTGCATTCATTTGGCACTGGGAGCCATCGGAGGCAAGTGGCTGTGGCTGGGAGCACACGAATGAGTGGCAGCCACCATGAGTCAGAAGGAAACGAAAAGTTGATCAGGTCTCAAGGAATCTGTTTGTTGGTCTGGGCCAAACCACTTTCTGGTTCATATGGCTCTCTCATATCTGTCTAGTTGACCAAGAGCTATTTCCTTACCCAGTGTCCTCATCCCAGTAATAGTATCCCTTGTTAGGATATCGGTACTCCAATTTGTCCATCTGCAAGGTCCTATAGAAGGTCCCAGTTTTGTATGTTTTCTTCAAGAGACGATTGTGGATGTCTGAGAGAATGGAAAATGTTGTCCCTTTAGGATAACACAACCCTAGCTGGATCCAGTCATTCCTAAAATAGCAAAGAGCCACATTATAACAAATAATAGACACATGACTATGACTTTCCTGGGCACGTCATCAGCCAAGTTAAATAGTTCACTCTGAAATGTAACAATTTTTTCCTGGCTGGTCAACATAATTTAGCCTTTAAGAGAACATCTATGTGCTACTTAAGCAATATGGGCTACACTCATCCCTGATCTAACACCATTGGCATCTATTCACCAGGGATTAATTTGATCCTAGGCATCTAAAAAAAAAAATGTATCCGGGGGGACATAAGTAATCATGACAAATTAAAAGATGGGGCAGTTCAGAGTGGTCCTCATGGAATAATGATGTCAACCCGGAAAGAATGCCTCATGATTATTTCAGGAACATCACTCTTTAACCATTTACAGCTAACTTACTGGGTTGGGACGCTACTTTCATGGGGTAGGGTTTGGAGGGATCACTCACTTGTTGAAGTTAATGAGCCATATAGCCAGTTCCTCAGGTGCGGTCTTGTCCCAATGGATGGTATAACCTTTCTGCAGCGTTATAACTGGTTGATACTGCTGGTAAGGAGAACTTTTGCTTAAAGCCCCCTCCAAGTAGAGTGGATGACTGTGGTAGTCATTTTTGATTATTTTCATTCTCAGGGTGGCTGACTTGTAGGCCTGGATGTATATCTAGATTAGGGAAACAGTCACAGTCGGTTTAATAAGATAGATGGCTACAAATTGGCTTTAAGTATGTTACTCTGAGAACAGTTGCAGTACTTAAAACAAAGCTAAAAAAAGTCACCGCACATAGAGAGTGAAGGACTGGTTCTAGGCAGTGGTACCAGGTGCTTTTGTGGGAGAAAGAATAGTTTTGTGGTTAAGTCACAGGAATGGAAGTTAGGAGATCCAGATTCTATCTGGCCTCTACAAGAGACTTCCTATGAGACTGTGGGTAAGTCACCTAACTCAGCTGTGACACAATTTCCTCCATAAAAATGGGGAAAATAACACTTCCCTACCTTAGAGTCAGTCTGTGAAACTTAATTTATGAATGCTTCTGACATGCTTGGAGATCTTTGGATGGAAGTTGCTACAGAAGTGCAGTGTTCTTTTCATTGTTTCATATTCATGGCCTAAATTTTTTAAGTGCCTCTGAAAATGTGCCATAATATTGACAGGCAAACTCATCTCTGCGTGTAAAACCATTCAGGCAGATGCACTGCCAAATGCTATGACACCCTGAGTGTCCTATAAAAGTGCATATTTCCGAGTTCAAGATGACGTTAAGCCCTACCTTACTGGGAAATTTAAAATAGCTATAAACCGATCACCTTCTATTCCTGTACTCCCAATGCAATGCCAGTGAAGTAATGTAAATTCTTTGTACCTGTGCATAGTGCCCACTGCAGATGGCACCTCTCCAGTCTGGCACATCAATACAGTCTGGGTGTTTGATCAACCAGTTATCTTCCTTTATAAGGTATGAGCCGGGATATTCTGACACAGAGCCATCTACATCATGAAAAACTGATGTTTTATCACCATCCATATTCAGGTCATTGAACCAGGGTCCAGGTTCACCAAAGAACACTCTTGAGGTAATCTAAACAGAACAGTGACATATATTTACATACCAGAGGAGCAATTCACTGCTTAGCATTTTAAGTGAAGGACAATTCTGTGGTTGTTGGAATGACTTGAATTGTTTGATTTTAACAAGCACTGTAAAATAGTTTGGACAAGAAGCTGCATTTGGATTTGCTAGTCACTGTAGGGATGGGGAAACTTAATTGTACATTAGGGCCAATGTTTTTAAAAAATGGCCATTGATTTTGGGTGCCTCAGTTTTTGTGTCCTCAACTTGAGACATCTTAGATCTGGTTTTCAGAAGCTCTGAGCACCCACAACTCCAGCCAAAGTCAATGGAGCTTCTAGGTGCTCAGCACCTGTGGAAGGAAATCAGGCTCCGAATAAGTCAGGCTGGGTGCCCCCCAAAAAGGAGCACCCAAAATCCGTGGCCACTTTTGGCAGTGTTGGTCTTGTCAGCTAGCAGGAATGTCAGTGACATTTGCTAGAATATTTGAGTTGCCCCTTCCTTGTCTACATACTGCATGCATGGTCAGTGCTTGAGGCTAAAGCAGAGCTAAATCATGCACAGCAAAACTCTGCTTCGTCATAAGTCCTTTCCTGTTGACCATGAACGGAAAAGGTAGAGGACAAAACCACCAGCATGCTACTCCTGGCCTCCATCCTGGGGTGTGGGGTTCACATTTTGGAGGGAGGTTCAGGGAAGTTTTTATTTTATCTGACCCAGTTCATGTGTTCCTACTACTTCTTCATTTTTTTTAAATTTGTATGTTACATAAAGTTGCACTTACACTGGGAACAATCAGCGGACTCCCAGGGGACGTGGCTGCTTAAGTGACTTCTGACCAGTGGTTCTTATCCAAGTTAAATAAATTGAATGTCAAAAACCAGCCTGATGCAATGTGGCTGAGGCTGGGTTGGACACTTAGGGGGATTTTTTTTCTCCCTACCAGACAGTTGGCCAAGGATTTTTAATCAACTTCTCTCATGAAATTTTAGCATATCTGGTATTTAGTAAACATGAGGCAATCAAAATCATTCGTTCAATACACAGATGTCGGTAAATAGAGTTGCAAGGCTTGTTAAGTGGATTACACAGCTGCTAGGTACATTTCATCAGAAAGAGGGACGCTCTCAGGAGCAGCAGGCATATATTTGTAAAAGCAGATGCAAAAATACCTGTCACTCTCTCTCTCACCAGGGTTAGTTCTAACTAATTACTTGGTTAGGTTCAAACAAGCACTCAAAAGTTCACATGCTTATTCAAAGCAGATCGGAAGCTTTTTAGCTCAATTCTGCTCTGATTTACATTTGGGGAACTGATGTCAATGGAATTACCAGATGTAAATAAGAACAGAATTCAACCTTGATTCTGCTCACAGGCATGTTTCTTGGTATTTCTTCCTTCTGATTGGGCTGGAACTTTTATAAGAACAGCCTTTCTATTCACACAGGGCTGGCACTTCAACATCTTACCCCAGCTGGAACCAAAGGAGCCTTACTTTCTTTTCACCTATACTGGTTTTATTCTATTAATTTCAGTAGGATTACTCCTTGTACATGGGAATGGAATCAGGCCTATGGTAGTGCAGAGGCTCACAGAAATAGAAATGCTATTTATTTATATGTGAAACAAACTTTTGGGGAAATAGGTCTGGTTCTGGTTTGCTCTGAGTTTGTGAGAAAGTTGGGCTTGTTTATTTTTTTTATCCAAACCAGTTTTCTTATCCCTAATTTATACCTAATTTGCTAAAAAGGTGGCAATCACTGGGACTAGGTTGTTAGGTTTCCAATTCTGATGTTGGTTTTTCCCAGTGGCCATTTCCCTGAATCACATTTTTCACCATCACACTCAAGTCCAAAACCAAATGACCAGGAGCCCATTTTAAGGAATAACTCACGGGAACGTCTTCAAATAGAACGTCTGTGACATTGTTATTGGGGCAGCTCTGCCAGGCGTTGTTGAGCCGGAATGCCAGGGCACTTGTGTGGCGACCATCCAGTGCAGCAAACTTGCGAAATGTACAGTTTTGGACATTGACTGGCCCATCATAGAACTGAATCCCTCGAATTGGAAAATTCCTAAAACATAGTTGAAAAATAGAGAGAGAGGGAGATCTGGTCAGATATGCCTACGGTAACTCATCAGTCTGTATCTTCAATAATGGATAGCTACATGATGCTTGCTGTGTAGCGGACATTATTGTGCCCAGCCAGCAGGATAACTCTGAGTTAGTGCTGCTTTTGTTTTAGCCTGTGTAATCCTTCAGTTCTTCGGTCAAGGTCTCTCGTGTCTAAGCGGATCATCTTTATCTGTACTCCTAAAGGCAAGGAACATTGGATAATGCCAAGGCATTGACCTAAAAAGAAAAAATTCATGCTGCAGTCACAAACAAGTTCTGCAGCAGCCATAAAACCTGTAACCGATCAGATCTGGACTCCTCATTCTGAATCACTGCAGGGCTGAAATCCCAAGGCAGCTTTCATAGGAGCATGGAGATAAGCCGTCTGGCATAAATAAAATAAAAACTGGCTTTTAAAGAAGCAAAATACTGTTGCACTGTCTAGGATACAGTTTTAAGGTAGCTGGCACACTCGAGAGCACATTAACCCAGAGATTGTTTAGATACCAGTGGAAAGGTAGAGAAGACACATGCTTTTTCACATTCTGATTTGAGGGACTGTGATGTTTTAACCCTTTAACAGGCTTGGATAAAACATGTCAAAGATTGCTCATAATAAACAAGACCACAATCCCTTACTCACATGAGTGGTCCTTCCTCACACAAGAATTTCCCATTCAAGTGAGTGCTCCTTGCCTTTGGGAGCTCTTACACACGACTTCCACTGAAGACAAAGGACTGTAGAACGGGGTACTAAAAACATCATTTCACTGTTGGTGTAGAGGATAGGCCTACTGTGCCTCCATTGACAAGCAGAATTGGGGAATGCCATGCAGAAAGATATGGCATTCAAGCTCTTTGTGCACTGGAGGCTTCTCTTGGGGTGGTTACGTTTTTAAAAACAACAAGAATTTGCATTTGCAAAACCAACTCAGAGCACTAAGACCACGGACAAAGTCACCCGCAAAATTCACAGGCAGCTTGTAAAACATTTAACAAGGGCACAAAGATCATGCGAACCCAGCAGCAACTCTGCTTGGTCCAAAGCCCGGGCAGGGGTCCTGAAAGATTTCCTTGGTGACTGGCAGCTGATACGGGTGGAGATTGCTGCAATGCCCGATCCTTGCTGACTACATGTACACAGCTGAAAAGCCTGCCAAGTTAGCAAACTCTTCCTCTACTTTAGCCATCCCCCCAGCCCAGTTCACGAAGCGGGTATTGATGCTGTCCTGGCAGCCTGCAAGCACATGCCTGCCAGCAGCAGCTGCACAATGAGGACCTTGGGAACAAGAGACATGAAACAAAATCCTCTGTGTATAATTTCTTCAGTTTAAATTACACCAAATAGTGCTGAAAAAATATGTAAAATGAAACAAACAGAAGGGATGGGAACTGTTCACTTGTGCAGGGCAAAACTTACTGGCCTATGGGGAGAGTCCTTCCACTGTGATCCAGGCCTCCGGGCCCCCAAATGTGGTTGTCCATGGTCTCTGTCCCCACGTTTTTACTCTCACCGACAAACAGGCTGTTCTTTATTTCTTGCTTTGAACCATCGTCATGTGGGAAAGTTCCACCGCTAGGAGAGGCAAGACTGTATGTTAAAGGGGTTGCTTATGGCAAACTCTGTCTTGGAATCATAGGCAAAAGTAGGAGGATGGCAAACTAGGAATGAATAATGCTTACCTTGCCAAGGTCAGGCCAATGCCATTGTCAGCAAACCTGCAATGACAGAAAAGAGTGGGGAGATGCTTCACAAGCAACAATACAGAGCCTTTGCTTTCCCAAAGGTAGGCAATGCCAAACTGAGATATTAAAATCCTTACTGGTTTGGATACGGAAAAGGAGGGCTGGGGTTAATTAACAAAATTAAGCTCCCTTATGTTAAGTGGAGGGTGGGGCTAACTAAAAGCTTTAGCAATTTCGTTCATATTGCAGTTTGCGAAAAAAAGTTTTCTAGCATGGCTCATAAGGTGTATAGCTCAAGTGTAGTGGTAGTTTGATAGATCCTTAACTGGGATTATATCCTGCCATTGTAGGGGGAAGGATTTACTTATTGGATAGTGATCAGTCTTTCCCCCCACCCCCATCTCTGTCTACCATGATCCTTTCAAAGTTATTTAAGGAGGTCCTGTTTGTCTCTCACAAACTATTTTCTGTTATTTAATAATCCTCTGCCTTACACACATTTCCCCCTCATGTAGCTCTGTGTTTATTACTCAAGTCATATAGCCTTTCTATGCAGTAGCTTAAAAAGGGGGTAGAAGGCTCTGACTTCTGTTTCATCAGTGATCAGATCCAGATTAGAAAGAGACCTGAATCAAAACTTTGGATCAAAATGCTACTGAGCTTCGGTGATATTCAAACTCCAAATCTGGACCTGGATCTTAATTTTACAAATGGTTCCTAGTTTTATAACGGGTCAAACCAGAATGCCAGTTCCAAACACTCCCAAACTTTGAGGATGATGGAATCCAGACGCAGAGATTAATGTTATAGTCTGAGCCCGTCTCTACTGTATACTGACACAAACACCACAGTTACAACTTGGTGCTAGGATTTAAACTGTCACGCACAAGACAAAAATCAATGTAAAGCTAGGAACAGAACAAAAGCAATCTCCTTGACTGAGTCAGTAGGTGGTAGTATATTACATGCTATCTACTTTTCATTTATGATTCTTACAGCCCCATGAAACGTGCATTGTAGTTTATGTACTGCATGCCACATTAACGTTTGTTTTGTTAATGTAATGCATAGGTCTTACTGTAGCAACAGAAATGAAAATTAACTCTGTGATTATGGCAATGAAAACAAGTTACAGTTTGAAGATTGCAGCCTCAGATGCACTCAAAAGGACACTGCCAAAACCTGATAAGATGGAGAAATTTGTGCAGTATGTAGAAACTATGGTATCTCAGTAATGAATGCGAATGTCGAAATAACATGCAACTAATCTGAAAAGACAGGAATGTTAAACATTTCTGGCTAACACAGTCCATAAAGACAAATAAGAAGGCTTGATATTATATTTCTGTCCATTCTGACCTACTTTCATTCTTGCGAATCTCACTGAGTCACTAAGGCCAGTTTATAGCCAGTGGTCACTTTAAAAGGCTTGGATTATTCTAAGGTAAGGCAGTTTTTGCAGGCAAATGGATACCACATACGGGCAGACAATTGTACTAGTGTAGTGCACTGTACCCTGTAAACTAGCTTTTTACTTTTTTGCCTTGGTTAATTGAGGTTGCTATCAAGATACTGGATCAGAAGAGTATCCCAAGTTCCCAAGTGCAAAGAGAGAGTCTGTTCTGAGCAGCACAGGAAACTACTTTCAAAGAGAATACAATGTGCATTTTCCCAATTCCTCTCCCTTCCTCCTGTGATGCATAGTTTTGTGTCTGCTTCCTTGGTACTGGCTTATTCAGCACAACACTGAACCACATAAAACTGAACCATGACCTAAGCTTAGCCATGGAGGCTGGTTAAACTTATGGGGTTTTTTGTTTATTTTAAGCTCTTCATTTTTCACATAGAATGGTTTATTTGAGTCCATTTTTGCTGCCGCTTTGAAAATCTGGACAAAGTCACACTCAAAAACAATTCAACAGACTCTTTGCTTTGGACAAAACAGGGTTTGTTTGTGTAAAATAATGCCTGTGTTTTCTTAATGTTTCATTTTTATTTTAATCATGACCATATGCAAGGTGCAAAGCGATATAAATAGTCTAACCACAACTATGCTTGCCATAAACTAGGAGTTGAACTTCTAGGGTTGAAATAAGGCAAAACTCACTGGCAGCCATCCAGCCATACATCTCCACCCCTCAGCCAGGCCCCATGATCCTGGTTCTTGTACGCAATAAAGTGCTCAATTATCGCAGGTTCCCTAGGCTTTAAAGGGTCAGCGTCTTTGTGCGGACTGTATCTGTAAACACAAGAAGAGCAGAAACTTGTCAGTGGAAGGCAGTCTACCCCAGGGAGATTCGACTGCTGTACTGACTTGTTAAACATTTGGTGGGATTATTTCAGCTAAACACAGGAATTGCCAGGCTGGATCAGACCAATGGACCATCCAGTCCTGTAGCCTCTCTCTGACAGTGGCCAGTACCAGCTACCAGGAATGTGCAAGAAATGCTCCAATAGTCAGTCGTGAAATAGCCTTGTCTCAGGAAAAGTTTTCTTCCTTGAGTTAAATGTTCGTTTATGTCCTGAAGCATGACATTGTATCCTTTCTAAAACTCTTGGGGTTATTTAAAATCCTCCCTACTATAACTCTGAATATTCTTATTATCCATACAAATGTCCAATTCTTTTCTTTTAATCTTGCTCAACTCTTGGCCACATGTATATATTGTGGCAGCGAGTTCCGCAGGCTAACTGCACATTGTGTGGAAGCATTTTGAGGAGACCATGATGACATCTTTGCTGCCCCTACCATATGTCACCCAGGCCACTAATAATGAGATTTATTAGCTCACAAGCTCTCACATATGATGAAATGATGGCCTGGTGAGCACGGAGGAAAAAGGCAGAGATAAATGGAAACGGCAGTAAAGCATTTCCACAGTTGCTGTCTGTCAGCCTGCACTTGGGTGACAGCATCTGTGCAAGCCTGGATAGAAAGATGTTAAGTTGGGTGACAAGGTGGGTCAGGTAATATCTTTTACTGTACCAACTTCTGTGTAGCTGGAAAGCTCATCTCTCTCACCAACACAAGTTGGTCCAATAAGAGATATTACCTCCTCCACCTTGTCTTTCTAATATCTTGGGACTGACATGGCAACGACGACACTGCATGTTGGGGTGTCATTTATTCCTGCTCTTCGGGGGCAACTCTCCTTATCATTACTAAGTGTCTTCTGTCAAATACAATGCAGTTCAGAAAAACCTGGCAGATTAGCATCCCCGTCGGTGCCAGCAATGGGCAGCACCGAGATTAAAATTCATGGGTCAGAAATGGGGAGCGAGGCCAGGCTGTCAAATCATTAACAGATATTCAACAGCATTTTGTTTCACTTAATAAGCCATCACATCAACCTAAAATTGAGCATAATGATCATAAGGTTCCAGCAAATGAACATCACTTCGCCAGCTTCATCATTATGAAGTCACTTGGTATTCATGATGAAAGCACAGATCCTGGTGAATTCATGAGACGCTAACAAACATTCACTTTGGGATGGATTCGGTCTCATTTACACCAGTGTATGTCATAAAAACATAAGAACGGCCATACTGGGTCAGACCAAAGGTCCATCCAGCCCCGTATCCTGTCTACCAACAGTGGCCAATGCCAGGTGCCCCAGAGGGAGTGAACCTAACAGGTAATGATCTCTCTCCTGACATCCATCTCCACCCTCTGACAAACAGAGGCTAAGGATACCATTCCTTACCCATCCCAGCTAATAGCCATTAATGGACTTAATCTCCATGAATTTATCCAGTTCTCTTTTAAACCCTGTTATAGTCCTAGCCTTCACAACCTCCTCAGGCAAGCAGTTCCACAGGTTGACTGTGCGCTGAGTGAAGAAGAACTTCTTTTTATTTGTTTTAAACCTGCTGCCCATTAATTTCATTTGGTGGCCCCTAGTTCTTATATTATGGGAACAAGTAAATAACTTTTCCTTATTCACTTTCTCCGCACCACTCATGATTTTATATACCTCTATCATATCCCTCCTTACTCTCCTCTTTTCCAAGCTGAAAAGGCCTAGCCTCTTTAATCTCTCCTCATATCGGACCCATTCCAAACCCCTAATCATTTTAGTTGCCCTTTTCTGAACCTTTTCTAATGCCAGTATATCTTTTTTGAGATGAGGGGACCACATCTGTACGCAGTATTCAAGATGTGGGCGTACCATGGATTTATATAAGGGCAATAAGATATTCTCCATCTTATTCTCTATCCCTTTCTTAATGATTCCTAACATCCCGTTTGCTTTTTTGACTGCTGCTGCTGCACACTGCTTGGACGTCTTCAGAGAACTATCCACGATGACTCCAAGATCTTTCTCCTGATTAGTTGTAGCTAAATTAGCCCCCCATCATATTGTATGTATAGTTGGGGTTATTTTTTCCAAATGTGCATTACTTTACATTTATCCACATTAAATTTCATTTGCCATTTTGCTGCCCAATCACTTAGTTTTGTGAGATCTTTTTGAAACTCTTCACTGTCTGCTTTGGTCTTAACTATCTTGAGCAGTTCAATATCATCTGAAAACTTTGCCACCTCACTGTTTACCCCTTTCTCCAGATCATTTATGAACAAGTTGAATAGGATTGGTCCTAGGACTGACCCCTGGGGAACACCACTAGTTACCCCTCTCCATTCTGAAAATTTACCATTTCTTCCTACCCTTTGGAATAACTTTCTTGGAAGTGGGAGTTAGCATGGATTTATACTTCTGTAACCGAAAGCAGAATATGAAGTTAATGGAGTTATTCTCAATTTACAACAGTTCTACGCAGCACAGAATCTGTCCCAGGACATCTGATGGTCATTCAGCAACACTCTTTAATTGCTCAGCTTTTAGGGCTCATTCCAGCCTCCAAATTGGAAGGCACAAACTTTTTGGAATCAGCTCCTGTGCATATATGCCACAGCCAGTTTTCCAAGGCACATATTCTGGTATATGAAGAGGCAATATCAAACTCTCTGCTGTAGATGCTTACTGCAGCAATGGATGGGGTTCTTCTGTCGTTATAGTAAATCCACCTCTCTGAGAGGCAGTAGTTAGGTCAACCAAGAATTATTCTGTAGACCTAGCACGGTCTACACTGGGGTTTAGGTCAGCTTCTCTCTCTCCCCCCTCCTCAATTTTTTCACATCCCTGAGTGACATAACTCGGGTACCTTAACTTTCTAGTATAGAACAGTTCTCAGTAGAATTCTGAGGTATTGTCAGGGGTTTTAAAACAATCATCCTAATGGGTTGAGCTTACACTCCTCACCAATGGTCTTGTAAAATCAACTACTCTGGTTGTACCTGGCTGTGTGGGAAGTAGGAGGAGTGGTAGATACGGTGGCAGGTAGGGATAGGATACAGAGGGACCTAGACAAATTGGAGGATTGGGCCAAAAGAAATCTGATGAGGTTCAACAAGGATAAGTGCAGGGTCCTGCACTTAGGACGGAAGAATCCAATGCACCGCTACAGACTAAGGACCAAATGGCTAGGCAGCAGTTCTGTGGAAAAGGACCTAGGGGTGACAGTGGACGAGAAGCTGGATATGAGTCAACAGTGTGCCCTTGTTGCCAAGAAGGCCAATGGCATTTTGGGATATATTAGTAGGGGCATAGCCAGCAGATTGAGGGACGTGATCGTTCCCCTCTATTTGACATTGGTGAGGCCTCATCTGGAGTACTGTGTCCAGTTTTGGGCCCCACACTACAAGAAGGATGTGGAAAAATTGGAGAGAGTCCAGCGAAGGGCAACAAAAATGATTAGGGGTCTGGAACACATGAGTTATGAGGAGAGGCTGAGGGAACTGGGATTGTTTAGTCTGCAGAAGAGAAGAATGAGGGGGGATTTGATAGCTGCTTTCAACTACCTGAGAGGTGGTTCCAAAGAGGATGGTTCTAGACTATTCTCAGTGGTAGAAGAGGACAGAACAAGGAGTAATGGTCTCAAGTTGCAGTGGGGGAGATTTAGGTTGGATATTAGGAAAAACTTTTTCACTAGGAGGGTGGCGAAACACTGGAATGTGTTACCTAGGAAGGTGGTAGAATCTCCTTCCTTAGAAGTTTTTAAGGTCAGGCTTGACAAAGCCCTGGCTGGGATGATTTAATTGGGGATTGGTCCTGCTTTGAGCAGGGGATTGGACTAGATGACCTCCTGAGGTCCCTTCCAACCCTGATATTCTATGATTCTAAGTACCAAACCCACCAATGAGATTCATGGAGAGTGTCGGACTGCAACGGTACAGGTAGGCCACACCCTATCAATGGCAAGGAGAAAGTGGAGCCTTTTGCTCATTAAGAACTTTATACAACACCTACTGACAACAATGAAGACATTCCCATTGACTTCAGGGGGAGCAGGATCCAGCCCTCAAACTGCGTTATACACATAACTTTCCAAATAAAACCATGGACAGTGCATTACCTCCCAGAAATCAGTGTCAGGAAAGGTCTTTTGTCCTTAGCAGATGCTGGTGTAGTTTTGACTCCATTATCAATGATCATGCCAGCCTGAGGAGGAAAAGAAACTTTGTGATGTATTTATGCACTTTAAAATTATGACGTAGTTTAAAGTTTCTGAGCCAAATTTTCAGCTGTTGTAAAACACCAGGTTTTTTTTTTTTTGAAGTCAAAGGCATTATCCTGATTTACACCAGCTGAGGATCTAGCCTTCTACATTTAAAACACTACCTAGACCAACACCAGTGAAAGATGGTGCAGCATTTAAAGTACGTGGCAAAGATTTCTGAGATGGATCAGAATTTTTGTTAAACTTGTCCTGATCATTTAAGCAAAACGTCACTCTCTTCAAAGTCACTAGCTGTCTCTGACTTGGGTACCAATCCAGGTGCCTTATGCTTTTGGAGAATCTTTAGCTAACAACATGGCTCTCCAGAAAAATATTTGTATTTCTTTAGAGTTGTTACCACTCCAGTTGAAGATGAATTGAAATACCAGCTCCTTGCTAAGTAAAAATCCATTCCCATTGATACTCAAGAAACCTGGCTGCGAAATCCTGCCCAGAAGTGCTGCTCCTAGAAGACGTGCATCTGAAAATTGTGTCATAGTATCAGCCACTCGTTGTGTCCTATAATGCATCATTTCAGCATGGACCACTTTCAAGGTTACTGGTTCTGCAAGTGGCATGAGAAACAGGAGGACTGTCCACTCTACCACCTTCTGTCTGCAGCCCCTTAAAAAGCCCCTTGTGTTTTCCAGCACCTGTTCAGCTCATCTAACTAGCCAATTACATACATGCTGCAATCTAAAGACATTCAGTAATAGATGAAGGCTCAGGAGCTCAGTGTACAGTTTCCCAGGGTAGTATGTTTGGGCTGAATAAGTAAACAGATTTAGGAAGTGATTAGACTGATCTTATATTATTTTATGTACCAGATGCTATTTGATCAATGGCTAACACAGGCAGCAGTGATCTATAATCAGGCAAGCTGCCAAAAGATGCGGCTAAGGGCACCATTTTAGAAGAGCGAAAACAGACAGATGACCTGGTAGAAAGGAGTGAAAGTAAGATCCTCTTATCTCCCAACGTCCCATGAGAAATTTTAGCTTTTAGCTCAAGAATAGTAAAGTGAATCCAATGTAAACAGAATCTGTAATTCTATTATCCCAGCAAACAAGCCACTTTGTTTGTAGATACAAATGCTGAAAATTAGTTTGCAATTGCTTATAGTGAATCAGAAATCACAGCACTTAATAGCTTGCAGACTCAGAAAGCTGGAGAGATCAAGTGGTGTTTTTAGACAGGAAGATAGTTTTCATTGCGTGCAGACTCACTCGGTAGTTGGAATGTGCCCGATTGTTGTAGAATTTTCCCATTGGAATGTGCTCAGTGTAGCCTGGAGAATACATTCCTTCTGAGGGGCCTGTAGGCACATGGTGAAAAACAAACCAAAACCCTGTTTCCTGCAAAAGGGAATACACAGCGTGAGCCTTCACTTGAACTTTACAGGTCTACATTAGTACGGGGGCTTACCAGGAAATAATGCAAGGTGAAAGCCAGCAGATTTCAGGACACATAACAGTAGCTGGTATTGCCCTGTATCTATATACAAAAGACACCCCCCCTCCCCACACACACACATATATGAAAGCAGTTAGGGCCAGCATTTTCAGGGCACCTCAAGTTAGCCTCCAACATCCATACTGAGGCACCTAAATGTAAACTGGCCTGACTTTCAGATGTGCTGAGCACCCACAAACCCTACTTATATCATTGAGAGCTTCAGGTGCTCAGCACCTTTGAAAAATCAGGCCACTGATTCAGGTGTCCAAAATTGAGATAGATGCCTACATTGAAGCCTGGAGATTTGGAAACTTTGGGCCAAATACTTTAGTTTGTTTATTTTGTAATTGAAAAAAATAAAAGACAATTGAGCTGAGTTAGAATTTCTGTAGATTTGCCATTAGGATGGATTTAAATGTCACAGCCCTACATACCATTCATGTACTGGGCTTAGGACTGTGCCTGTCCCCAATAGGAGCTTTGCCATTGACCTAATGGAATAGGCGGGTTCGGTCTTTAATTTATACTGGCTCTGGTTTGGGAATTTTGTTAAAAGTAATCCAGATCTGCAAGCCTGAACTACAGCAAATGACCAGAAGTGGGGAAGTGAAGGCGAGGGAGATTGCATTTGAAACACTAGCTGCATCAATGGCCTGAGCAGTGGAAACAGCGAGAACCAAAAGTTGCAGGGCTACTACAGTTGCTCTGAATTTTCCCAAAGAAGAAACCTTTATACTCACTTCGGATCCTGCAGCTGCACAGTTTATAAGGTTGTTATGTGGATTGGCCATCCAGAAGGTGGACACAGCACTGCAGATGGGGAACAAAGATGACCATGAAAATGACACCTGAAGCGCACACAAAGGAGTTAGCATTCCAGTGCATACAGTACAGGCAGGTCAGATCACAGAGCAGATAAGCTCCTGCCCTACGGGGTGTAGCAACTGGGGTTTCTTTTTGTCTCATCATATCACAGCTGTTACCATCATCTGCAGATGCAGCAAAATGGTCTTATCTTTAAAGACCTCAGGAATTAAATGAAGAATTTCTACTGAAATCCCAAACCTGGTGTGAAGCTGTTAGCTGTCAATTATATTTCATGATAAGGTGAATGTGTCATAGACAAGAAAAGCCCTACAATGGGGCTCCAGGTTCCCTGGAGACTGGTTTAGCCAGGGATTTGACAAAGTGTTTCTATGGGCTTTTCATAGCAACCCCCTAGCATCTGCTCTTTCCACATGCTACTGTGCTTCACTACCATCCCCCACTGGCTTCTCAATCCATGGCCAGATTCTCATATCCATCCTTAGGCTGAATATTCCCACTGAAATCAATAGGACTATTCACAGAGTAAGGTACAAGGAAACATGGGTAAAAGTGGACAGAATCTGGCCCTATAATTTTATTTTAAAAATCCAGTAAGAAGCTGGAAGGAAAAAAAAAGAAAAAGAAAAAAAAAGAGTTAGCCCTCTGATGTCACAAGGCCTACAACTTGCTGTTAGCTAGTCGTAGTTACCAGAGAAACTCTAGCTCCAGACTGTGTGCATTGATTGTGGGGGGTTCATGTTTCTCCTATACTTCACCTAAGTCTGTCTTTACAGAGTAATGAGATAAACTGCAAAAAGAACTCTTGCTAAATCCTTTTCATTTCAACCACTACCGAGATCCATCCCATAAATCTGCCCCTGTTGAGGTTTTGTGGATCTGAAAAGACATATTAGAGGATTGGATCTTGCAAGATGGGAGATGAGGTTGCTTAGCACCTTCTAATTGGCACTCAGCGGTTTGCCAGGCTGGGCTTAGAGTTTGCCTCAAATAGAAACGGGCTTTAAGAACTTTCATGCACTCACTTATGTACGGATTAGTAGTCGGGACTCTATGCTTAGGCAATCTTTGATATTCCATAGTCATGTTCAAAGGTCTTGCTGAACTACATTGAATTCAACTCTTTGGTTTGAGTTTACTCCCTGTACAGTATATGCCAAGTGGATGCAAAATACAACTGTTGGGACAGATTCTGCCACCCTTCCTCACGTTGAGTAGTACCCTTACTCCACAAGGAATTCTGTTGTAATCAATGGGAGTAGTTGCAGAATAAAGTACAACTCAATATGAATAAAGATGGCAGAGTCTGTCCCATTCTGAATTTAATAGCATTTTATACGCACATATTGGTGGTATAAATGAGATGCAAGGCAATGCAGTGTCAGGGCCATTTGTCTTCATATTGCACTTTGAAAGGGATGCATGCAATAATATCTGTGATAACAAGCACTTTAGTTGACCTTACACTAAAAATACTAAGCAAAATTATACCCTGCATGTGTAAATGTATAAATAGCATGGAAACATCCTGCAGAGACAGCCACCCTATCTTTTTGAGCACATGGCCCATATTCCTGAAAGCAGCGTACTTAACTATATACACCCAATCCTGTGTTTCATGGATAAAAAAAAAAAGTCAAATCCTACAAGGCAAGGGAAAAAAAAAACAAACAAAAAACAAAAAAGATTTCCCACTTACTTGCAATCCTGCCTGGGTTTGGGGATGTACCCTGGGTATGCCCCTTCTGTAATCATCTTGCACATTTTACTGTCTCGGTCAGATGGCAGGAGAGTGCTAGGTTTAACGAGCAGTCCAAGGCAGTGATCAAATGTGTTGCGTTCCTCTGGCCCATCCTCAGTAAAGAAGCAGTGTCCCAGGGTGTTGTAGCCCACAACATCCTTAATCTGCATGTACAAAAATGGAGCTGCATTCAGTTTTAGTTTTCTAGCCACTTAGAGATAATAATAATAATGCTATTAATTATTATTATTTTACTGTGGAGACTCAGTCAGAGGCCCTATTGTATCAGGAGCTGTACAAACACATTCAGCATAAAGACGGTCCTTGCCCCAATGAATTTACATACTAAGTGACAGTGTAAGCTTTTAAGATTTAATTAGAATTTGCCATTTCATATGAAATGCTAATCACACTCTGCTGTAATCTGCATGTTGAGCAAGTGATAATATCATAATAAAAGACAAAAGACGAAGAGACAGGAATGGGGGGGACGGGGACATCAGATGTTTAAGCCACATCTGGGCTTATTCATCTTTGTGCAGTTACACAAACAGCAAAGTTGATGGACTAAAATGTATCCCCTGAAGTGAAAAAAAAATATTTTTCTAGGCTATCAGAGATGCTGCTAGTTGTTTACTGGACAGGCTGGATTGTTTTAAGTCTGACCTGACCCTTTTTCCAACTGATGACAAGAGCTTTACTTGAAATTGAAACAAGCCAGCTGGTGTTAATCAGTGTAGCTCCATTGAAAACCCTGCAGTTCACATGTAGTTCACATTGCAGCCTTATTGTCTCTCACAAAGCTATTCTGATTTACCCCAGTTGAAGATCTGAGGTAAAATTTTCAGAAGCAAGTAAATGACTTAGGAGCCTAAAACCAGGGCAGGGTGGGAAACAACATTTCCGTTTCATGGAAAATGTTGAGGTTTCAGAAATGGTTTTTGTTCTGATGTGGAACAAACTTGAGACCTTTCAAAGTTCTTTGTGAACAGTGCAAGAGAGATGTCTAGAACACTCAACAACCAGGTGATTAGAAAACTCCCGTGGGATGTGGCAGACCCAAGGTCAAATCCCTGCTCTCAATCTCCGGCCCAATGAATACTCATTTGTCTACATAAAGTGGAGCAGCTCAAACAGAAGACACTGAAATGAATTCTGGAGAGTGGAATGGGAGACCCAGGCTCAAGTATCTGTTCTGCCAGATTTAGAGCAGGTATTCGAACATAGTTCTCCCACATGTCAGGTGAGTACCTTAACCCCTGGGCTACTGATTATTCTGGGGTTGCCATCTCTAGCCAGATATTCCACCCTGGATGTGAGAAACCTTCCTGATGAGATTTGTGTGGAAACCAAGACATTTCAACTAAAAAGTTCGGTTTAGACAAAACAGTTTTTCCAGTAGGAAGAAGTTTTGTTAAAAACTTTGCAATCAGCTCTACCTAAGACCCATTTTCAGAACTGATTTAGGCTCTTGGAAGTCCAAGTTCCATTGGCTTGGAATGAGACTTGGGCTCCTAAATACCTATGTCACTTTTGATAATGGATGTAGGCACTTTTGAAGTGTTCTCTGATCTTTATCTCAGAGGTTACAGCCAAGGGGAATCAATTTCCAGGGCTGAACTTGAAATGGTTAAATATATACACTCAGACAGAATACTGCCAGATCTATTTCACACTGCCATCTGCAAACACATGTATTATGTATAGACCATGGTCCAGTGTAAATATTCAAGCCTCTGAACACAAATCATCACAGTAAATTAAACTGTTAAAATGACATGCAGTGCAATACATTCTATTAAATTACTTCTCCAAAATTTGCTGCTAACTCTCTCGATTCAATTAGATAGCCATGCAAGTCTGACACCATCAGTATTTCAGTGTAAAATGAGTGTGCTGCGCTATTTTAATAATCCCATCTTGAAAAGCATGAAATTTGCAAGCCTTGCAATTAGAAACACCTATTGGATACTTGAACATCTCTTGAAGATGGTTCATTTTCCTGAAGAGCATCACCACACCTTTACCTCAGCAAGGCCTTTAGTCACAGGGATGCCAAAACTGCAACTGACCAGCTGTGTAAATCTATTCTTTTCCCTGAGCACACTGGCAGTTCTTTAGAGATACATATATGTTGTTTCTGGACCGGTTAGCTGCTGAAAGCTGACAAGTGACATCTCAGACAATTCCTCAGCTACCTGCTGCACCAATTCATTAGCCAGTGAACTCTGGAACTAGATCTGTATTGGTGTAATACATCAGGACTGAAAAGCGAAAAATTGAGGTATTACTTAGAAAATGGCTAGGGAACAAATCTCTGTATAGATTCAGTACCATTGTAGAAAACATCTGCCAGTAATGTAAGAGGGAAGCCAATATATTGGCACAGGTTGGAATGCTGTACTGTATCATCTCCTTTGGCAGATATCCTAATGTAGGATTGTGGCTCTGGGGCCAGATCCTCAGCTGGTGTAAGTCAGAATAGCTCCACTGAAGTCAAAAAGTAGCTACACTGATTTACACCAGCTGATTTACTTTCCACCCTTTACTTGATTAATTATCTTTCCTATTTCTGGCCCCTGGGATTACTCAGACTGGAAACGGACAAATGTGGAACTGTTTCGTTTTCAGATTCTCATGCACTATCACAGTGCTGAAAAGTTTGGGAACTGCTGGACAGGGTTTATTTGTTAAAAAATGCATTGGGGGAAAAATTAAATTTCACAGAAACATTACAATTAGTCTATACGCTTATTTTAACTGTAATATGTGGCTAGATTTGACAGTGCCCTTTTAAATAAAGCAATTGCCCTGTAGCACAGTTGGATTACTGAGAGCAGATATCACTATAGCAGTTAGAGAACACTGCTGCTTATCCCCAGCAGCACAGCTCTTTCAAGTTCTGGCAGACAGTTTAATCAGCCTTCATTTAATGTCCATCTTTGATAACAACTTCCATTTCAGCCTACACATTATGGGCCAGTTCAGGGGCTCTGACCAGGGTGTAAGTAGCAGCAGAATTTGATCAATGGGGTTGCAGTGGTATAATGGAGAGGGAAAGTTGGCCAGTGTATTGCAGCAATCATGGACATTTTCAATTACATAATTACGGCAACAAGGCCATTTCAAGCAGTTTGGTTTGAGAAGGGCCATCTATGCCCTTAAAGTGAACATATGCTTGTGGACAAGCATAGAACATGTTTGGTTCAAGCCAACCATAGCTATTTATTTATTGTCCAGAGACAGGATTTCAGCATCAGTGTGTAAATGCACAGGACGACAACTCTGCCACCAGGAGCAAACAGTGACATCTGTTTATTTTTTACCTCTAATATTTTATAGCGTTGACATTTCTGAGCCTGCTGCCAAGAGTGCTAAAAGCAAAATAATTTGTGACACTAGTAACCTGAGAGCCCAGTGAGGAGCCTGTATGAGAACCTCTAAGCTGCTTTAACAATTACTTAACTGTTACAAAATACCCAAGTGCCTCCCCCCTCATTCACCAAAGCATTAAGCAAGCCCTTAGCTATAGGCCTGTGAGTTGTCCCATTGAAACCAATGGAAATACTGGAAGTCAGTGGGACCACTCACATACCTAAAGATAAGCATCTGTTCAAGTGCTTTGCTGGTTTGAGGCCTAATATTCCAGCAAATTTTGTGTGTGTGTGTGTGTGTGTGTGTGTGTGTCTCTACTAAGAGGCTAGTTCACTCAAAGATCACCAAGGCAACTGGTCTTCTGGCAGGTTATTCCTTGGATCTATCTGCTCACAGAGGCATTGAATGATATGTGAGGAGAACTTAGCTAACTTAAATAAATGGTGCCCAGATACTACAGTGAAGACCATCTTAGAAGTACATGTAATAACAACAGTACTTTCCTCATTGAAGATTTGGCTTGTTTTTGTGACTTCACGTAGTATCTCATGGGGGAAAGGAAACTAGATTTCATAGCAGAAGAGCGTGCTGCAGGATCAGCTAAGGAGGAATTGCTCGGGGTATACGTCCAATTATAGGTAATAAGATTGAATGCATTTTTAATTGAAATGAACTACATCTGTGTAGTTTATCAAACTTTTAGAAATCCTCTTTTTGATGCAGTGGGCCAAACAGCTAGACTGCACAGCATGGAATTTATTTCACTGGGCATTTCATTTCAACAAAGGGCAACAAACATGCAGCTGAAATCAAATGTGCAAAATCAATTTTTTGGTGGTAATGAGTGTAGATTAGTAAATTATACATTTTTAAAAGTAAAACAATAAACGGATTAAATTATCAATGTAGTTTTTTTTATTATTATTATAGTTGCATTTCTCTTTTAGTGGAGGTTTCTTTTAAATAACTTGCCATGGAACAAATTCCAAGGCCCCTCAAAGAATTGCAGTTGTTGAGTTACACCACCAGAATTAAGCAGTTTTCTTCAATCATATCAGCCTGTCTGCATTTCATCATTGCTGTCTTGGCTGGAAAAGCCTGAGAACAGGGATCCTTACAGTATTTTCTAGTCACAATGACATGGTTTTCATTTGGAAAAGGCACAAGGGACTGAAAATTTCCAAATACCCAGTATAAATCCACCCAGCTGACCCGTGAAATACCACTTTCTGGGTATTTGGTTTGGCAGTAAGAGCGAGCATCAATAAATCAAGACACAGGGTTTAAAATTAGAATCAGAGCTGAGGTTTTAGTCAGCCCTCCGCTAATCAACAGCTGTGCAACCGCCTCATAGCTAGAGGATGTGTTTAGGGTGCCATTATTAGGAACCTTCTCATTACTTGACAAAAAGACTCCTGGCAATTCTCTTCTTCCAGGCTGTTTTTTACTTACATTCTTAGCTACACTGAGCTGCTACATGGATGGCTTTAAATTGGAAAGCAGTCATACATCTCCGGATGCCTAATACAATTTAGATAAGGTAAAGAAGAACAGATTTTTCAGAAACCAAGTTGACAGCAGATTTTAGGATCCCTTTGAATACAAAATAAGGGATGAAAAATGTTGAGCTTGAACACTGCAAGCTCTTACAATGGTTCAATGAAAAGTTAGTGCAGGTGTTTTTAAAATACCAGTGATATACTGGGAGAATTCCTAGTGCTCAATTACCATCATTTGACACAGCCAGTGGCGTGGCATGCTGGTGGTCTCATATTAAAACACTGATCTCTTATGCACAGGGTTGAGATCTTGGCTGGTTAGAGACCTGTTAAAAACACTTTTGTATGTTGGCTCCAATGCTTTTTTTCACATGTGGTGCCAACACAGGAAAAATGTGGGATTTCCGAGGAGCTAACAGGCATGTTGAGGCCACTGTTTTGGATTGATGCTTGGGAAAAGTTGAGAAGTCAGTCCTGATGTTTGTTACATGCTTTTAAAAGCTTTGCTTTCAAAACACATTTCTGAACCTTTTCTGAACGTGGGCCAAGGTTTCTCTTTCTCACATTCACAAAAGGAATGTATATGGTGGTTACTTATATGGTTTCAGTACTAACGTCCAAATTGGATATCTAGGCCCAAGGCCAAAAAGTACACAAGCACTTGGGTGGAGTGGACATGGGGTCCTAGCTCTAATTTCTAACATGCGCGGCTTGCAAAATATTCTTAAAAACAACAGAATGTTAAAGTTGATGAACACACTAAAGGAAAATGTGATCAACAGAACCTGTGTCTATTTGAGAAGGCACTAAGATGACTAACATGACATAGCCATCGGAGCTAGCATAACAATGATACAGAATGTGTGCATTTGCTGATCAAAGCCTTTCTGAATTAAACTCAGCTCCAGTCCACGTACTGTTCATGCCCCCAGGAAAGCAAAACCGAGGGAGTCTTATGAAAATGTGAGAAGTTTTTCATTGTGTTCTTTATTCTGAAGTAGAGTGAGTGCCCAGGGGTGCAGGGAGTTTACTGCTGTCACTATGTGCTCTCCTGTATTGTAATTTACCTGATAAATAGCTGTTGTACTATAGGAAACCTACAGGATTACCTTAGTGTTCTGACAAACAGTTCAGTTAAATCAGAGGTCTCTGACTGCTTGTGTTGTGAATGGGAATTTCAAACAAAAATTCTTATTAGCAAACTGAAGTAACCTTAGCTCTGGTGATTACCTTCTTTAGCAGTAAACTATTTGTTTATAGATGGATTCAACAACCCATTATAGATGGGATTGTCTGCAGGAATCTCTGAATACAATGGCATTGTGAAAGCCCTGTCAGCTCCGAGTCCCGTATAAAATTTGGCCCCTGGTTTTACATTCTTATGTTGGATTTGTGTTTTAGACACATGTTGAAATATATTCATATTAATATCACTCAATAAATCTGGGGCAAAAGAGAAGAGCATTTGGTCTAACTCTATAATTCTATCAGTAATCAGACTTGTTTCAGGGGCCTCAGAATCATTTTCATGATATTAGGGACAGCAAATGGGCTGGATCAAAAGACATCTTGATCAGGAAGGCAGTCATCAAACCGCTGTTTCTTACCAGCAAGCCATTGGAGCCGTGGACTGTGACACAGCGCGAGAAGGTGTGGTGAATGGAGACGCCCTTCACATAGGATGGAGGGTGGTAGCCTCCCTTCTCATCCACATCCCCAGCCAAGTGGAAGTGAATTGGATAGTGTCCCATTCTCTGCTGGCCCATGTGTTTCAATTCTAAACCTTCAATATGGGCAGCTTTAAAACCAAGACCAATCTGCAGAACAAATAAAACACTAGTCAAGTGGCCATAGGAGCATCTGGTGGCTTGTTTCATATTATTCACTGTGGCATGCAGTGTTGTTGTAGCTGAGTCTGTCCCAGGATACTAGAGAGACAAGGGGGTGGTGGTGAGGTAATATCATTTATTGGACCAACTTCTGTTGGCGAGAGAGACAAGCTTTCGAGCTTACACAGACCTCTTCTTCAAGCACTGTGTAAGCTCGAAAGCTTGCCACTCTCCCCATCGGAAGTTGGTCCAATAAAATATATTACCTCACCCCTCTGGTCTCTCTGTTTTATATTAGTCAGGCAGAGCAAGTCTTAGACTATGATGGTTGACAGAGGGGGTAAACCATTGCACAGCAGATGCTTCCTAGTTTGCAAACTCAGGCAAAGCTGTTTGCATTTAATGCTTTTCATAAAGCAATTGTGCTAGATTTAATCCTGTGGGAAGATGGGCTTGAACTGAAGCCCCAGATCTGAGCACTACCAAACCCTAAGGAAGCTGGATTTTGGATCTAAACTCTGCAGCCTGTGAGTGCTGAGCCCCAGCCAGTCTAGCAAGGTAATGTTTGAAAGGGTGTGGGGGAGCCCTGCGAAGAAAAGAGAAGCAGGAGGTGAATCCATGGTCTACTCTAGGAGGGGCTTGTTTATGTTGCAGGCCTCGACTCACCGGATGTGCCCTGCCATGTCATGGCCCCCTTACTAGGTGAATGTTGTTTGGCTCTGTGTAGAAGGGTATCAGTAAAGGACTTATACAATACCTTGATGTGTCCGCCAAAGGTGTCAAAATCAAAGAAGGTGCATAAACCATTGCTATAGTCATAGCATTGCCTCTCCATCTCTCCCATCACCACTATGTTTTGGCTTAGCAGCCCTACTTCTGCCCTCATGTCCACTCCGTCGATCACTTCTCCTGTGTGAAGGTAGGCTGCTCTCCCTAAGGGAACAAGATACATTTCCATGTTTATTCTGTAAACACCGCATATACCAGCTGACTAACTGCTGGTGGGGGCTGGGGCAGTAACGAACTAAGCACCTGAGTCCACAAAAGCTGTCGGCAGGCACCTCAAGGCTGGGGAAGCCCAGAGCACAAGAGTCACAAAGGCCAATGGAGATATCCTCTACAGAGGATGTAGGGTTTGTGGGGTTTGTTTGGGTCACTTCACTAGGCCTTAAAGTAACAGCTGCTGTTAACTGTGTCCCAATCTCGCCACCTTCAAGAGAGACTCTACAGTAACCTAAAAAGAAAAATTTTTACACTGCCTGGACCACAGCAAGGTTTGTATGTAGCCTGATGCATCAGGAAAAGTTTAGCTGCAAGCGACAAGGTATCAATTGAATGCTGGGAATCCTTCCACTGTATCAGCACAGAATTAGTTTTTCATAGCTGTATCTATAATTATGGGACATGGGAAAGACTCGGGGTGTATGACATGGCTCCTGGGCCACGGCTGGCCAAATTCCACAGAAACCAGTAGGTGCTTTACGCTACCTTCATCAGGAGCAGACTGGGCCACTCTGTGCAGAAATCCTGAATAAACCGCAGCGTGTGAGCATCCCAGCTGCTAATCCAACGGATGGGCTAGAAGAACCCACATGTGGTTTCCAAGCCACTTGACCAATGTAAATGCTGATCTACTGGCCCTTCCCTCAGCCCACACTCAATGCTTCCTTCTGTGCCAGCTTCGTCCGAACTGGTGGGGAGCTCTGCACACAGAAGTGTGGTGGCCCCCCTGCCAGGCCATGCTGCACCTAACTACCTTGAGGGTTCAAAAAATTAAAGAAAGACTTGCGTGGGCTGGCCAGAAGGGGCTGAATTCCAGCCACCATGAACAACAAGAAAGCAAAATAATCTCAGCACTGTAATTTCATTAAAACATATGCATGATGCACTCCTTCTTCCTGGCTCAGCTCGCTTGAAGAAAAAGCGGGAAAGGCTTATTTGACTGACTACATTTCACATTATTCCAGTAAAAATAGGGAATAAACTCGTTCAGTAAACACTGTGCTATAAAGAATGTTACACTGGCATATATTTCATTTCAGCAGAGACCTACACAGCAGTTAGTAGAAACAAAGGGCAGGCTTGATGCTGAGAGATCTCTGAGAGGCACTTTCTGTTTGAGCAGAACCATCATGCAGGAAGAGGAGTTTTAAAAAATATTGACATGGCCTCTTTTTAAATGAAACAGGATGTTCTCACTCAATAGTAAAGATAAATAGACACCAGTTTGATACAGGTTATCCTCCTTTGGCCTTCCAGTGGGAGGTTAACATGGTTTAGGGGATAAGGCACTGTGCTGGGAGCAAGGAGAGTTACATTCTTTTCTGGCTCGGACACTGGCTAAATTACTTGCATTTCTCTCTGCCCCAGTTTCCCCATCTGTAAAGCACCTTGAAGTCCTTGGATGAAAAGTGCTAAGCTATTACACAGAAGCATTAGAATGACAGACACAGGACAGGCTTCCTGATTATCAGAAGAAGGGCATCTTTTACCCACTATGTCTAGTAACTTTATTAATCTTCTAATGAAGAATGGGACCAACTACACACTGTTCAGAGGAAAAAGGAAGTGTAGACGAACACTGAGAGGGACTAATTCTTTGATGGGATGTTAGCCAAGAAAGAAAGGAACCACCTTCACCCTTCAGTTATTACCTCCTTCAAATCTGCATCATAGTGGTAGGCCTACATGTGGAACAGATTAGCCCATTTGTAGTGCTCCTTGAGTCAGCTGGAAGGGTTGCTCAATAATAAACTAAGGTAATTCCTCCACCCTTGTGATGAATGTGCTGCTTCTACAGTGTTCCTAGACTATATAGACCAGGATTAAGGGCCCAAGCTTGGACCCTAGCCTCAGTTCTCTTTTGTTGTCACAAGGCCATGGGCTGAGTGTTTTCTTGCATATGATCAGTCTGGGACCCACTAGCCTCACAAGATCACTCAGCTGGAGCAGGAACACCCTAACTGAAAAGGGGTGTTACTGCCCTTGTTTGTGCACATCAGTCAATGCACAGAACTGTCACTGTCCCCTGCACAAGGAGACTATATGGTGGATGGTTGAGACCCTGCAAATCCATAGATCCCCTTGATTTCTTGAATTCTATTTTCAGTTATCTCCCATAATTGGCCTCTCCCTTACTCACTGAAACAAAGAAGTTCAGATAATCATAAGAACATCTGATTTTGAACAGCAGCTCTTGGATTTGCAGCACTGCAATTAAAACAGACAGTTTTATTATTCTAGAGCTCAACGCTCTCTCAAATAATAAACGGCATGATTGCATGTATTTAATACCAGCACAGACATGCACAAAATTTAAGCACTGACAAGAATGTTAAATATTCACTAACCAGCTTCTAAATAGAACTTTGTTGGGTGTATGCTTTTGCTCACTTGGCTTGATGTGAGATAAGAAAATTTCCTTGAGTCTCTCTTTTTAAAATGTAAGTGTATTTCACATAATAGTTCTAAAATGGTGCCTTTAATGGGCTGTTGAAAAACAACAACAAACCACTTCTTGTAACAGCAGCCAGAACTTCAAACTCCTCTTTAACAATGTAATAGTAGGGCTATACTGCAGGAAAGGTAGGCCTGCTTCATGGAGGAGACTACTGCTCCAAAGTCCTCATGTACTGTAAATTCCATGTGGAAAACAAAGCTAGGCACAGAGTAATTGGGGGGGAGGGATAGCTCAGTGGTTTGAGCATTGGCCTGCTAAACCCAGGGTTGTGAGTTCAATCCTTGAGGGGGCCATATAGGGATCTGGGGCAAAAATTGGAGATTGGTCCTGCTTTAAGCAGGGGCTTGGACTAGATGACCGCCTGAGGTCCCTTCCAACCCTGATATTCTATGATAATGGGGGCTTTACTGCTGGTTCCCATTAAATGCTTGGTATGCAAGCAGCTCATGGGGCACATTCAGAGACAGCTGTGAAAGAAATCTGCTCGAGAGTTCACAAGGAGACAAGAACGTCTCCCTCTATAGCACTGTAAATTGAGTTTGAAATTAAGTTGTTGCTTATAGCCGGCCTGCTGAGAGTTGCTAGCTAGAGGTAGGCAGATGGTGGACAAGTGACATGTGTGACACCTGCCATAGGAAAGCCCAGTGTCAGTGACTTGCAAACCAGTTCCACTGTCGTTTGGTAAGAAGAGAGAGAACTTTGCTGCTTTGAATATTATAGCATAGTCTTTATTGTTTGAACACCAGGGCTGTTTTTGTGATTGTCCAAAAATTAGCAAAGCCAGATGCAAAGCAGTTTACAATCAGTTTTCATGGGCTCCGTATTGCTGGCATCACTTACAGAGGGATGTCAAGTATCAGCTAGATGGCTGTCACCAATAGCACTCAGCAGCTGAGCCGTATTATTTTCATAACCAGAGCGATGTGGTCAGTCACATTGCATCTCTATGTAATAGGCCAGTGTGGCAGAATAAAAAACTCGCTTGATTTATCATGTGCCATCATGCTAGAGAATTAAACTAACAAAATACAAATACACACAGAAATAAATCACTTTAGTCTGTGTGTCTATCTAACTGAGGCCCTCCCCGGTTTGGCAGAGCAGCTGCTTAAGTCCATCCCTACTCAGCAAAGCAATTAATCACAAACTTAAAATTAAATGTGTGCTTAAATTCCATTAAAGGATTTAAGCACATTCTTAAAGGCAAACATGTGCTTTGGTGAACAGGCATGGCTTGCTGCATCAGGGCCAGACAGAAGCCAAAGTAGAACTGCAAATCAGAACCACTCTAAATTCTATGGAGGTTCATATTCAGAGCTTCGTATCAGAACATAACCCTCAAGCTTTGATTCTGGGTTCGAATCAAAACCAGAAGGAACCTGGGGATCAGATTTTTTTAATGTATTTTTAGGCACCTAGTGGGATTTTCAAAAGTACCTTGGCACCTAACTCCCAATGGGATCTTTAGGGGCCTAGATATTATTGACAATCTGGCCCTAAGTCATTTTTGAAAACGGCATTTTTGGCTCCTAAATCACGTAGGTGCTTTTGAAAATTGTACCCCTAATCTGATAGAAACACCACAGCCTCAGACAGACAGTGTCTGATCTGTCTGCCTGTTTTTTCCATTTGGGTCTCTCCATCAACCTCTCTATCGGTAAAATCCATACTTCACTGATGTACATATTGCCATTTTTGGCTATTTAAATTAACCAATATTCAAATTAAATTCATTTTCATAGATTTTGTTTTTTGGGGGGGGGATTAAAGTCTCCCTGGTTTTCAGTTTTTTGGGGAAAACCCCCCACCACTGGCACCATGGAATATTTAAATTCTCCATTTTTCTAGCATTCAAAGCACCTACAACCACAACATTCGCTACAGTCTGTTCTAATGTGGCTGAAAGCCTTTCCCCACTTATCACGTTTTATAATCATCCAGATGTGAAAGGATTGTCATTTCTTTCAGAACAATATTAAAAATCGACTTCCTCTAGATCTGCATTCTACGCCCTCCCAGAGATTTTATTTCTCAAGGCTGCTCCTGGCCGTTTCTTCTCTCAGACGAAATATGTGGTTTTTTTTTAAACGTCTAATCTTGCACATATCCTGGGCCTGATCCAAAGCCAGACTGAAGTCAGCGGAACAGCTCCCATTGATTGCTACGTCATTTAAGCTGTGCCTACACTTGGAGCAAGGGGTGCAGTTCCCAGCTCAAGCAGACATGCGCTCACCCAGCTAGGGTGCTACAAATAGTAACAGAGCTGTGTTAGCACAGGCAGTGGGGAGCAGTAGCACCTGTTAGCCGCCCCATTACGCGCCCAGGGGGTTCAGGCAGACTTGTACTCGGGGCAGCTAGCCTGGGCCGCTGCTTGCCGTGCCGTGGCTACACTACTATTTTTAGTTTGCTGGCTCAGTAGGAGCCAGTGTGAGTATGTCTACTTGAGCTGGGAAATCACACCCCTAGCTCCAAGGGTAGACACAGCCATAAAGCAAATGCTGCCCACCATCTTGCCTATTGGATCCACATTTTCTTTATCTTGCTTATGTTTAATGGCAAACAAACACTCTTTCCTGCTATCCATCTTCCTACAGAATCCTCACTGGTCTGCAATAGATTGATGGGGTTTCCCATTTTTATTTTGGCTGTAGCTGGCCAGCTGAGAATTCACCTGAACCACACACCCAGAATGCAGCCACTTAATTAGTTTTACGAGAGAGCCTGACAAATTTGTGAGTGGGATTGTAGGATGGAATTGCCTGTGCTGGGAAGGGGCAGGGCTCAGTAGCCCTGCGGGTCTCTTATGGTTCATGTCTTATGTTCCTAAAATCTCAGGCTTCTGGGTTTCAGCTGTCCATGTGCATGGGTCAGAAAGGGATCCTCCCCTCCCCACACCCAGTGTATCTGTTTTGTTTTTTAAATCTCCTTCCTCTGAAGCATCCGAGATGGCCACAGCTGGCACTGGGACAGTGCTGCGAGGTCAGTGCTTAATTTGTAATGAGAGAGAGAGAGAGAGAGAGGTGTGCCTGGGCTCAAGCAATTTTTTTTTTTTTTACACTTTCATAACAGACGTGGCAAGCCCAGAGGTGCCGGGGCTATGAACTGTCAAGCCTAGAGACACTGGGGCTCAGCTGTGGCAAGCCCTCGCACCAATTAAGCGCTATGTGAGGTGGTGCAGAGAATTCTCTCTCTCAGGTTCTGGATTGGATGGTTCTTCCTCAACCTGTTCAGGGTCTAATTGATCATCATATTCGGCGTTGGGGAGGAATTTTCCCCCTAGTCAGATTGGCAGTGACCTTGCATTTTTTCCCCCCATCCTCTGCAATGTGGGGCCTGGATCATCTGGGAATCTCTCACTTAATCAATTCCCTGACATTGCAGGGGCCTCTGGCACTGGTGCACCTCAGAGCCTTCTATTCCCTGCCAGTGGCACACAATAATTTAGTCTCCTAAGGGTTGTAGTAAATTGGATTAATTTCCATTGTTGGGTTAAGTGTGCAGGTGCTCATCTCATTGCCTGTAATTGTTCATTAGTACTTTCTGCTCTAGCTAATAAATCTGACAGGGTAGTTCTTCCTATAAATATTAGGTTTTTTCCCCTGCACTTGTCCATGACCCAATATGCCTCCCTCTTGAGGGCAGCCTGCGTTTTTCTAATTCCCCTTGACACTTGCACCTGGCATTGGGAGTGTGCGGTGGAAAAGATAGAGTTTTGATTGAGAAATATTAAAGAATTTCTCCCTCTCCCCCATTTCTAAAAATCAAACCTTTCCCACCCTTTTTGAAATGCTGCGTTAACATTTATTTAGGGTGTTTTCTTTACACATGCTGCCAGACAATGGCCAGGACTAGAGGAAGAAGCATTAAAAGATGGCTGGAAAGGGCCTTTTTTGTGATGTTTCCTGCCTGACCCAAAGCAGACCGTGCCAGAAATCCTACAAGAAACATGGTCTCCTGAGGTTTCTAAGCTAAACGGTGCACATCTGTAGAAGGTATCGAGAGTTTAAAATCAGCACCTAAACTTTTGGGTGCATATAATAAACCTGGACATCAACTCTCCATTGCCCTGCACTTTGTGCAGTCGTTCACAGGGCAAAGCTAGTACTAAGTGCTACCAAAACAAGAAAGGTAGCATTTTACACTCTTTGCCATGGTATAAATATTTGCAGTGGAGAATCCAGCTCAACACCTTTTGAGGAGATGGCTGAATCTGGCATATTTTAGAAGACAAGAGATCAAGAATTTTCCTACTAGCTTAGTGTAGAAGAGATCAATAAGCCAACTCACATGGAGGAGCTGGAATGGAGAAATTGTCCCCACATCTGTTCTTAGCTAAGTTCCTAATTCTAAAGCTTTTCTCACATATTTTAGCATTACCAGGTAGCAAACTCAGTAACACTCCACAATTATTCAGTCTCAGCAGCTGTACCAGTTGGATTCCAGATGTGTGTGTGATGCAGTTGTAATCACAGATTTACTAATGGGTGGGATAATTTGAATTATTAGGCCAACCACAAGTAGGGTATTTTTTTAAAATCATGCTTTATCAAGTACAGTATATGCACAAAAGGTTGTTTCATTATGTATATCCCATCCATGGTTAAACTTATCAGCATTGTTAGTAACTTCATATACAGCCACAAAAAGATACAGATAAGACTGGTTTCCTGGGGAAAACCACAAGAAATACTTGATCTTTCATCCTATCCTACTGTAATAACACAACCCTTCCTTCCTCCTTCTCTCCCTCCTCTGATTTGCACTGTGTTCCCCCAGTTTTGCAGAGTCCAGAGATAAAACATCAAACAGTTTTAATCAATGCCCTCACAGAAAATAATCTAGACATAAAAATGACAAGTGAAGACAGTTAATGGAGGAGGGAGGGGGAAGGAGTTCCATTTCAATAAATGACCATTTTACTGGGACTGGTGACCTCTGAGTTTGAGCCTCATGGAAGTAACAACTTTGAAATCAATACAACTACTCACCTGAGTAAGTAAGGGTTTGCAAGAATGGTTCCTTAGGTGCCTGCTTTAGCTATTTTGGCTGGAATTTTCAAAGGACCATAAGAGTTAGCCAACTCCCATTGGACTTCAATAGGATTTGGGTGCCTACCTAATTCCCTTAGGCTCTTTTAAAAATCTCAGCCTTAGTGCTCTAATATTCATCTTTTTACTGCTACTTAAGCCACTTCTAGTCAGTAAAGCAAGTGTGATTTCTCAGCAGGAAGTGTCAAATAGTCTATGAGTTGGCTAACTAGTTTAAATTATCTGGCAAAATATCCAAAGCTGTATCTGTTAAAACATTAGAACATTGATGATAATTAGACTTTTGCTCTGCCAAATGGATGTTCCACAAAAATCCTTACAGCATGAGGATTTTTTTTTTGCCATATTGTTAAATGGACACTTGAGTAGTTTAGTCCTGTTTAGTTTATGTTTAGTTAAAAAAAGAAGAGAAAAATGAAACAACCCCAACAAACCAAACTGGTTAAAGAGGACAAAACCTATTATCAGTAAAACTATTTTTATAATCGTTTGTTATTTCCAATGGGCAGATTTTTGGAGCTCTCAACTTGATTGTATACAGGACACTCCCTTGACCTACTTGTCTTCTTGTGAGGATGGAGGAGATTTCAATCTTTCACATTATTCCCTTCAACTAGACTGAACTATGTCAGTCATGCAGGATTCTTCCATTTTATTTTTAGTGTGTGGGATTTTGCTACAAGAAAGTTGGATGCAGTTATTATTGGGTCAAATTGTGCCCTGACTTATATAACCAGTGAAATCCCATTGACGTCAATGGAGTTGCAGGGATGTAAGGGGGTGGGGGGGGCGGACTTTGGCCCCAGTGTGTGTCATCTGTGGTAATAAAAAGGGATGTCCAAATTCTCCTAACAACTAATTGGAAACATAGAGCACAAATACTTTAAGTATTTCCACTTAGATCTCTACTTGAAATCACATGGCTTCTTTTTTTCCTGTCTGTTCACTTTCCTAATATTAACTCAATGGAAATTGTTGTAGAAGATGAATCTAAATTATAAAAATTTTAGAGATCCAGGAAGATACAAGGAGAGTCTTAGAAATGTAGTAATCTATGGTCTTCATTTTTATTGACTATTTTCCAAGATTGTTCTCACAATGTACATTTGTACCATTGATGCAGTTTTTCCAATAGCTCAAGTGTTTCACGAGAATAATATTCGGTTGGTAGCTGTGTTCTCTGGGAGAGTGCTTGTCATCTTAAGTCATAAGACTATGATGAATTCAAAGTCACAATAATATTTTTTTTGGCTTAACCAGTATCCCTCTTTTTCCCCGGTTGAACAATGAATGACTAGAGTCCTTCCAAAAAACCAGTGCAGGAGGAAACACTTGTATCCTTCAGAAAGGGCTGCATCAAAGATAATGGTGCATGAAGTAGTTAATGTTGCAGAGCTAAGCAACTGTCTGGTGCACTGATTGTTCTAAGTTGGAATATGTTTTCTCAAAATGAAGTTACATTAAGTGTATGTTAAAAATCTCTCCTCAGATTAATCTGACTCACCATTCTTATCTCTTATTTAAACGCTGGCAGTTCATTGGCAATGTAACATGTCTGAATTACCACCATAAGCAATCAGCTACGGTGCATATTTTATATGAATTTTTGTTGTTGTAAAGGACAGTACTGGAAAGTCCTCCACCTACTGACAGAATGGGTAGCTAATGCACTATTTCTCCATACTGCCCATCAACGTACCGAAACCAAGTTCTGGAAGGAAAAAAGGAGGCCCTCACAGACCCAGGGGAAGATTTAAAAGCCATTTGTGGTTTTGGAAAATCTCTCCCTGACATCTTTGCCTCTCTACTGAAATGGACAATAAAGGGGTTGCTTTGTGGTGGCTGTATTTTTTTAACTGGATTTAGAACAAAGAGCATTGAAGAACAATTAGACAGCAATGATTTTTCACCGCCAGCAGCCTGTTCTAGGTTTGAGCTAGTCCTCCTGAAGAGAGAAAAAACCAACAAAACTTTGTATCTTCCCATTTCCTCTGTCTCAGATCAATTCACTCAGCATTCTACAGCAACTCTGGTTTACTCAAGCATTGTGGTTTGAGAGTCTATGGCTGGTCATGTGACTGTAGGGATCTATAGTTAACACATCTCCACTGTGGCATGTGCTCTATATATAGATACTAAAAACAGATGGTTTTAACAGAGTAGTATTTTATAAATGTGATGCTGTGTTTCTGCCTAAATATATCTGCATGGCATAAATAACCAGCTCTACAATAATACAGAACCCTAAAAATTCTCTCATGACCTGCTCCTCTTCTCCTTTTGATAAGAAAGGACTTCATCCTATGCTTTTCAGAAGGTGATCCTCTTGTAGAGAATGTGCATCCCTCAAATCCTACAAACTCAGGCCTGCCCTGCAAAGTGCTTGGGAGATAAGCTCAAGAGCAGGATGCTAGGGAAGAAAGATGGAAAATCCACAGATAAACCAGAAGGCACTATCATCACTTACAGATGTCAGGTGATTTTCAGATAGCAAAAGGTACAGATTTCACAATAGCATCAACAAACTGAAGGCCAAATTCAGCTCTCATTCACATCTCTGCAACACCTTTGATTTAAATGGAGCTGCTTGGGTATGAAGGAGAGAAGAATGTGCCCATAGTAACATGTGAATGACAAGATAAATCCTCACCTGATACTTTGACCTCATTAGGCCCACAGGCTCTGCATGGCAAGACTTGGAATTCTTCCGCCTGGTACATAGAATAATCCGTACTGGCAACAACAAGTCTATCTCCAGCCTTCCATGATCGTGCATCATCTGCCAGCTTCAAGATTGTGCTGTTCACATTGGTATCAATGGTTACAGTAAGCTTTGGTCTCACTAGGAAGCAAAAAAGGGGATGGCAGAGAATTCAGCTCACTGAACCTTAAATTGTCCGCTAACTTTTCTGGGCATTTTTGTTACCAACAAAATTTAGCAGTTTACTGATCCAACACATATGATACAGCTATCCCAAGTATGGTCTTGGTTGGGTTTGATTCGTGAAATCAAAAACAAACAAAAAAGGCCTATTCATTAGTTATTGGCAAGTGTATTTTCACTAGCCATTTAACTAAATTTAAATGTAGCCCTTAGTGGCTCAAACTTACCACTCACTTAGCTCCAGGAGTTAGTGTTGCTCTGCACTGTTATTTACAGTAGCAATAAACCTCCCAAAAGTGGTCTTTAACATAATGACTGTTTTTCCCCCAACGAAGATAACTGCATTCCATCTTTATCTCCCTACTAAATGATTGTTAAAGAATCACATGTAATGACCAGTATGAGGGCAGGTTGCTAAATGAATAATTGTAAAAGAAAAAATTACTTTGAAAAACACGTTGCTTCCCAACAGCATTAGCAGGAAACAGTCTCCTCGCTTGCTGAAGGAATAATCCTGCCCCATCTTGAAATGCTTTAGAAAGCATGGAGATTGTTACAGGTCTTGCCAAGTATCTGTACAGTATTACTGGGTTTTGGCGACACCATCACATCATTCCACTTAGTGCTCAAGAATCTCTCTTGAGATACTCTACTGAAGACTTGTCTGGGCTCACCCCAATATCCCAGCCAAACCTCAGCTTGAGGAACTACACTGGACCAAATTCAGTTCGACAGTAAGTAGAGGTTACTCCCATTGACATCAGTAGGAGGTGCTCCACCAGGTCTGGTTTGGCCCATCCTGTCTACCTGTGGCTAAGTGCTCAGAGAGGGAAACTCAGGGGACCTGGACATCAGAAGAAAGCAAAGAATGCAACACAGAAATCAAAGGGTTTCCCAAGTGAATTATTGTGTTTGGTAACAGATTTCTGCTTCCTATAAAATAGCCAGCTCAGGAGGAGGAAAATTCAAAATGGGATTTCTGCTCTGAATGACATGGCAGATGGACATGGCAGATGTTAAAAAGTGAGTCACATACCAGGTTTGCCACACAGGAACCGCACTCGGTAATTTTGGCAGCCTTCATCTGTCTGATCCTTACCATGGCACATAAACCTATAATCGTGTCCGCTTTTGTAGAAAACCTCAGTTGTTAAATTGGCTCCAGAAAGTGTAGCTGCCTAGGATGAGAATAGAAATGCACATGGGGTGGGCATTAAAACATGAATGGCGTTCACACCCTCTTACTCTCTCTGTGCATGGAATGAGGGTGATCACTTAGCATTAAGATGATGCACAATGATCATGTAATAAAACAGGATGAATGATCATGGGTAGAATCCATTTATACATTCTAGTTGGTTCATGCACAATAGCTTTTTATATGCAGACCACATGGATTTATCACTAAGTGAATCGTGTCACTCCCACATCTATATTAGGACTCAGAGTTGTTGTTTTTTTGGAAACAGTACTCTGAGCTTTGCTAACCCCGCCTTGTTTCCCTTGATTTTAGATCTCACTAGTTTGAGGTCAGATTCAAACTCTGAATGCAGATGGATGGGCCCAAACAAACTCATGGCTTTCAAGCATCTTAACTTTGCTCATTTCATTACCTGGGGCCTGATTGTGTCTGTTCCTTGCAGGAGAAAGTGGTGGGAGTCTTCTCTCTCTCCCTTGCAAGGGCCCGGGATAGTTGCTATCTCTATACTCAGGGATCATGAGGAATCCACCCCCATTCACTCTGAGGTCACAAATTGCCCCAAGGGGGCAAGAGGAGGTGGGCCTCTACTCTCCCACATGCAAACCAGCCTGTGGAGCTGGCTGGGTATGCTGGAAGGGGATCAAGTTACACCACCCCAAGGGTGGATTCAACATGTCCAGCATGCGTTCCTCCTGGGGCAGTGCAGTCCATCCCATCCCCCTCGCAAGACTGGGATTCAATACCACAGTCTAGACCTCAGGTTTGCAACCCTTCTTGCCACTGCATAAAAATGCTATGCATTGCATAGGACCAGCCAAATAACCTTCATTTTAAAAAGGCACTAGGCTCTTAAAGGAGTCACCATCTAAATTAGGGGTCTGATCCTGCAACTCCTACTCACTCATAGGCACGCTCACTGCAATCAATGGGAAATGTGCCCCGGCTACAAAATTTCTTGTTCTATTTTGATTCTTCTTGTGCTTAGCATCGTTGGGGCAGGGTAGTTTGATTCTTCGATATCCTCAGTTGGCGTGAACTGATGAAGTCAATGGGCTACATGGATTTACATCAGCCAAGGATTTAGAAGCTCATGATTTATAACTTTTCAGTAACAGAAAAATATTGCGTTTCTTGTTTCACTTTTAATACATATGAACATGAACAAAAGCAACTATTAGTTAAATTAGTATCTGGTCTAGTGGCTCTTGTGTTCTGAACTGAAATCCCTCTTCCAACGCATCAACAAAAGCTGAAACGCATGTGGAGTCAGTTTTACCATTGACCTGGCAAGTAATTGTGGAACAGTTTTTCCCCCCCTCATTGTTCACTATGAGATTAAATTGAAGACTCAGTCCTGGAAGCCCTTGTTCATACAGGCAATCCTCATTGCATGAGCAGTTCAATTAAATTTAATGCAACTATTCTTGTGAGCAAGGGCTACCCAGGTGAGTAAGAGTTTGCTGGATCCATTCCTAGATGCCTTAATGCTCAAGTCAACCCTGTAAAAACCCTACAGTACCAATCATTTTATGGTCTTCTGTTAAGCAGCACTTGAGCTGCAGAATTTTATCCACTGGACATTTAAGTATGCAGCAGGAATTTGCCAATAAAAGCAATTTTTCCTTCACACATTAAGTAGCTTTTGCAGTCATAACAAGGTGTATGTTTTCCCCTCAACATGTGCATTCGAGGATTTGATTACATGTTTCACACTGAATGGAATTCAGACTTCTTTCTACAAAAGAAAAAACAATGGACTTGAAAAAAATGACTGCAAGCCCAAAGACATTTTCCCCCATAACCTAATGCAACCTGTGGTTTTAATGTTATGGTCACATTTTGTGCTTAATTTTTCAGACAGCTTCCATTCTAAGGCCCTTTTAGACCCTTAGAAAATTTACATCCCTCTCTTTCCCCCCAACCCCCTCTTAATCTTCCTATAGGAAACTACATATTTTGTGGACAGCATAAATGGCCCAATTCTACAAGCCTTCCTCACACCAGTAGTCCTATTGACTGACCTGGGACTGGTTGTGTGAATAAGGATTGCAAGATCAGACTCAGAATGAGGAATATAGTTTTTCGGTCTTATAAGCTTCCGATTAGTGTTAAACATTTGCCAGCATTGTGGCCAGTCTATATGCAAGAGCATGAAGAGACGTCTAGAAACTAAATGCATTCACAGCTCACAACACTGTCACCAAGAAGGCCTAAGGTCTACTAGAACCTTCTTGACTTTGATGCTGCAGTTGGTTGCTTACTATACTGCTATTGCACATCAGGCAAGCTAATCTATAGGGAAAATGGGGAGTTTGTCCTACCTGGATAGCAAGGGGATGACTACAGATTTTGCCTGGGTTTGCTGCTCTGAGGTCAGAAAGTTTCTCCGTGTCTTTGGATCTTGCCTTTTTGGGCTTCTCAAACCACTCTGTCCATTCTATATCTGGAGACAAACAGGAAAGGCCATTTTATAGAAAGCCATGCTTAATGCAGCAAAAATGCACCTACCAGAATTTAGTCTCAAATACCATTAACAAATTTCTTCAATAACTGCCTAGTTCCTCGTTCTCCTTGCCAGTCTGGCAGCTGCTTTACTGATGCTATGAAGTGTAGCAAGGCAAGGGAGCATGGAGTTATTTAAAAACTACATGGTTTGAGTATGTAGCATGAGCATTTCTAACAGCTATGGAACTTGAATTGTGCCCTTCTCCCTCAAGCCCTTTGTATGTATTCAAGTCAGCTTGCAATCAGCTGCTGTTTGTTACAATGAATGAAACACCATTCTGACAAGCGGTGACCACATAATCAAAAGAAAAGGAGGACGCATGTTGGTTTGATCTTAACACGTGGACGGTCACATTCAATGCAAAAAAGAAAGGATTCAAATTAGAGAGAGTCTTGTAGGGCTTGGAAATAGAGAGGCTGCTTATGTTCTTGTTTGGATTAAAAGGCAACCTTAACAGATATCAGACCGTCTTTTTCTAAACAAAGGAATGGTGATTGGTGTGACAAAAAGGAATATTTCAAAAAGCGATTAGCACGGTTTAAGCTCCGTCACTCTGCTAGCACACAAACAGAGGTCTCACCTTGAACCCACTCACTGGTTGAAGACACATTAAAATGCTCTCCATTCTCAGCCTGGAATAGTTTGAATACTTTGGCCACAGCTGATCCTTTGTGTCCTGTAAAACAATTCATAACAATTTCATGGCTCACAAGTGATAGAAGCTAAGACTTCATAGGCAATGGAGCAAGCCTGTGGTTGTGTCTCTTGGGAGACCAGAGCAGATTCAGTAATTGCCTGCAAAATTTCTAGCAGAATTGTTCTGCCTGCTCTTGGAATGATTTTTCCGACTCTTTCCTTCTGCTCAGACTTTGCCTTTGTCGAGGAGGAATTCTCAAAAAAAAGTGAATTAAGGGAAATCATGGTTTTTGTTTTATTTTGCATTTTTTGTTTGCTAGTTTACATTGTGACAAACCAGGTCATTATCTTTATTTAGACAATATTGTACTATGGTATTCCACAGCAAATAGCCTCAAAAACTAGTATAGGTTGAAAGGTTTTGACTATCATGGTACAATATCATGTCTTAGATTTTCATCTCATGTTAACTGAGATAAATCAGGTTTCAGAGTAGCAGCCGTGTTAGTCTGTATCTGCAAAAAGAACAGGAGGACTTGTGGCACCTTAGAGACTAACCAATTTATTTGAGCATAAGCTTTCGTGAGCTACAGCTCACTTCATCGGATGCATTCAGCGGAATACACAGAGAACATGAAACAATGGGTGTTACCATACACACTGTAAGGAGAGTGATCAGGTAAGGTGAGCTATTACCAGCAGGAGAGCGGGGGCTGGGGGGGGGAACCTTTTGTAGTGATTTAGATGGAGATAAATCAGTGGAACTATGTCAAAAAGGTGGATACATAATTTGGCTTCAATGGAGCTATACTGGTATATACTAGCTGAGAATCTGGTCCTGTATGTCTGTGTACGAGTGGCCTGTGTCAGATCCCATCCAGCTGCATCACAGCATGGGGATAATGTAAGGGGGCAAGACTCCTGTTCACAGCTTCAATGTAGTGTAGTGTCAGACAGTACAAACGTCAAGGAACAAGTTTATCCCTTATGTAATTACACAGACTTCCATGGAATTATACCAGGGAGGAACTTGCCCAGGCAATTCCAAGCAAGTATTTGTTTCATTTAGGGGACTGGACTAGATGACCTCCTGAGGTCTCTTCCAACCCTGATAGTCTAGGATTCTGCATTACCTAGATATTCCATGTGGTCTTCAACAGAAGAGGAAGGGTTTCCTTTTACTGTAATAAAGCTCCAAGGATGCCTGAGAAATCAAAATGAGAAATGATCATATTATTTCATCTGGCACTTGTATGCATCATTTGTTTTCTCCTCCCTGGTGCACCATCTTCAAAACAGACAGATTTATGTGACACTGCAGTTTGTTTTACACTGACAATATCTTAACACTTTCTATTTCTTTGCTAAATATGCAACAAGAGAAATGAGGTTCAAAAGACAAATATCTCATTGAAATAATTAATCATAGCGTTGTATAAATGTCACCAGTGGACTTCACTTTTTATGGACTATCTAAAGAGGCTTTTGTGTGGTAGCAACATGGGACACTGGCAATGTCTCTGGGTGGCTGCAAAGGCTCCCCACCCCCCCCCCCAAAGAACTTTAAAACAGCCAAATTTGGTTAAGCAAATTGAATGTGTGCTGAAATGTTGTAGGTCAGGTTTCAGCCTGTAGTGAGCTGTGGGGATTTATAAAGGACTCTGTTTTATTGATTTTCTGGCAAAAACTGCTATCAAAGGTGCATAGATATGCTACGAGAATATATTTTCTTCACTTCAAACTGATCAGGAATGGGGGTTTATGAGCCACGATCACTGGTTCAGCTCCAGCCCCAGGTCAGCAATAAGTAGAGTTTGTTACTATCTGATGGTCACAGGTGGAATCCGTCCGTATCTACTAGAGAGTTATCAGCAAGGCTAGAAACACTAGCATGTGAACTGAACTGGTCTGGGGAATAGAGAGTAAATTGCCCTCTCACCTTTGGAGATGGACCCTCTAGAGAAGGGCACTAATGGGTCAGAGCAGGGAGTTTTGTCCTACTGCTGCCTGTGATTTAGTGTTATGTGACTAAATAGACATCAGCCATGAATGTTATTAATCACATGCATCACAACAGAACAACAGGGCATTGTGGGACTCTCTCTATAGTTGAGAGGCCCCAACATTTAGCAAATAAAAACCCGGTTAGAGAAATCCTCTGTCTCTTGGCAAAACTTCCACTGATTTCAGTAAAGTCAGGACTTTATGCTAGGAGTCCAAGCCAGTACCTCACACATTGCATTTGATGGTAACTGGAATGTAGGTGTCTTTAAAACCAGCCCTCAGGCTTCTATGGAAAATATATATGGACGCTAAGAGCCAATTATCAAAAACACACTAGGTATTACCAGCCATCTCACCTTTATTAGGGCTCAATCCTGTTCCCATTGAAGTCACTGACTAAATTCCCCTGAACTTCAGCAGGAGCAGACTCTTAGTAGGCATAGTCCCATGGTGAGAATAGGGGTGACATATACACCCCGTTAATCTAAAGAAAATGGCTTCTCACAAATCAAGGCAGCTCCAGCTGCTCATCAGTGGCCTGACCACAGGACAGACCCTGGGGAAGCTGCAAAGCTGCCAGCACAACTGCCTGAGGCATCTGCCAGGGAGCCAGATGCTCCTGCTGGAAACTTTCCTGTACACAGAGTGCCAAAGGCATTGGAGTGCTGTGATCTCCATCCAAAAGAGAAAGAGGGATGGGATGGTGGAAGAAATGACACTTGATCACTCAGCAGGCAGGACGGACTCCCCTCCCCACTTCCTTTTTTTTTTTTTTTTGGTTAAAAATAAAAACAAATGACAAAAATATGATTAAAAAAATAAACAAGGCCAAGAGCATTCAAAAATATATTTCAGAACACTTCAGTTTGTTCTTAAACTAATATTTGCACCCGTTTCATTCTTTCCAGTATTTGGTTCCCCCCGTTCGTTTATGGTTAACAGCATGGTTAAGCCAGTTCATCCTAATGCACGTGGCCACACGTAACATGTCCTCATGGTGTGAAATGTGAGGACTGAATTTCACTCTTTTACACCTGTATGAGCCCAGAGTAGCACCTCCGATGCCAGTGTGAGGTTCTGATCAGAACAACTGTCAGCAGCTAGTGCTGAAAGACTGTCTTGATTGATTGATATTTTGTTTTTTTAAAAAGCTCAGTATTTAAAGGGCACATTCATTTCTCATTGAGACAAGGAAGGGGAAGCTCTTCTATTCATTCTGACTTTTCTGGATTCAGCAAATGGGCAACGGGAACAGACATTGTGAGCCAGATGCTCAGCTGGTGTAAGTCATCATTCCTTTGACTTTAATGGAGCAATGCTGATTTATGGCAGCTCAGGACCTGGTTTAGCGTGACAGAAGTGGGAGACAGATGGTTTCTTGCTATCTATCAATATCCCTGTGTAGCCCGCAGTACAAGAAAATTACCCAGGCAGTGACGGAGTAACCTGACTCATTTGGCACTTTCAAAAATGTGAAACAAATATATCTGACCCAAAAATTACTAGCTGGGGTTGCACCAGTTATTGTCTCAGCAACAGTCGCAAGCTGTCATCAGCAATGGACATGGTGCTGTGCAGATCTGGCACACAGGTGTTTGATTTAGTATTGTCAGCCCGTCATCAAGCCAACAGATGTTTTAGGGTGATCAGGAAGAGAGAGCAAATCAATCCACTGCCCATTGTCTGACTCCTCTTCTGCAGTGTAGTTTAGAGGGTGGATATATAATCTAGCAAATTGCCCAGAGTAATTTTTACAAAGCTACAGTTCTTTATAATGTCCAGAACGAGCAGGGACTTTTTAACCTTTGACAGGCCCTTACTTTAGCAGTACTAAAAATGTGCTTAAGTGTACAGTGCACTGAAAATCACTAACTCTACTACAGAGTAAAAACCCAACACAAGGCAGCGTGGCATTCAGACTTCCTTGATGATTATGTAGCTGTTGATATGCAGTATCCAGGCAGAGGTTCAAAAAGGACAACAAAAACAACATCCAGTCCCTTTCCCTCACTATCGACTGCACTGCAGAGGAGAAAGGGGTCAGATAGGATGATCTTGGTTATTATTGGATTCTGGTACAAATATATATTTGCAGTTGAGTTTCTGCTCAGAGTAGAGATGGGTCCAAGTTGTAGAATTCAGAACCAAATGAGGGTGTTCCAGTTCAGGCTGGTGTAAAGAAAAGAGCCAGTCACACAGATTGGGATCTGGTTCTGAATAAAGCGTCAAGTTAACTCATTCCCTTCCTCCCCCTTTGGCCTCTTTGGCCTGCAAAAAAAAACCTTGCACTCCCCACTCACACCTTTAACCCTTCCCACAATCCACTCCACTACATATACTAACTGCTTACGCAGGTGTTTTCCGGGGGTGGGGGTGGGGTGGGGAGGCCATTATATTGTAACAAAGGCATCCCCAGGCTTCAGGGTGTTTGTGGGTAATTTGTTATTTGTGGACCAAACCTTGCAATCCTTAACTCAGACAAAAAACTCAGAACAGTGGCCTCAGTAAATAATGACTTCAATTGGAATTTTGCCTGAGTAAGGATTTCAGGCTTTGCTAGTTTATAATTTGGAACAGAGAATCTTTGCTAGTTTGTTATCCTGATCTATTTTTAAAATAACATTTTCAAAAAAGTGCCTAAGTTAGGTGTTTAACTCCCATTGAAAAAGTGTGAGGTTTTTAAAGATGTAGACAGGTGCCTAGTGGGTTTTGTCTACCTCTTTAGACACCTAATACTTTTATAAATCTGACCCCAAGTGACACAGGAGACCAAAAAAAGTCATTGGGGACTTCAGAGGTGATGTTTTCAAAAGTGGCGGACGCACCTAAGTAGTACACAGGGATGCGAGTATTTTTACAAACCTGTATGTTACACAGTGGTGGTCACTGTGTAACGTACATAAAAGGGCCAACATTTGCCAAAAATTACTACATCATAATACCCAAGATGTCACCTTAATTTCCGGTCAAGAAGAAGAGGTGCATTCTCCCCACACACTCTCCAGATTTTTGCACTTGCTCAAAATTACATATGTAAATGGAACTGGGGGGGGACTGTGGCCAGACAACTTTTAGTGGTTCTATACTAAATCAGTAAGGCTGCTGCCTGAGTGGTCCGGAGCAGCACTCTGGCTGTGTGGTCACACCACCACTGAAATTTGACCTGGCTGCTCCTCTATACAGACAGAACTGTGGCCAGGCCAAATTTCAGTGAGTGGCATTGCAGGCGGGTGCACAGGGTCACAACGCCACTCAAATTTGGCTTGGCCACCCCCTTATCCCGATGGAAGGGCATCCATGCCAACTGATGTTGCAATGTGGTGCACGGGGAGTCTGTTCCTGTGGGGTGGAGTGCAGGGGAGCCTGCTGAGAACTTGACTCCTGGCAGCACTGACTCATGCAATGTGTGGGTAAGAGGGGGAGACTCCCCAGCCAAGGGAAATCCAGGGTCCCTGTGCGGGGGACAAGTGGGCACTGGAATGAGTTCCAGCCAGTGGGGCGGGGGGCTGGAGTGGGGAAAGGAGAAGGTGCCCTCTTACCCAAGAAATATCTGGGTTGGCACCACTGTTTCCTCTTCTAAAATATAGAAGAATGCTGCAGTAGCTCAAGTAGCAGCATGGCAAGTGTTAACTTTTTGATGGCAACTGCTAGTTCATGGCAGAGCTGAGTCATAACACGATGAATCAGATTCTCTAGGCATTCCCATTGTAAGTCCCTATTGTAAAGGAGCTGGAAACGAACATTAAAATGCCAGTGTTGGATAAAAATACTAGAAGCAGTTTCACAAAAGTATGAAAAAAAAAAATCTTTTCTCCCTGTTGCAAGACTGGAAAAAAGATGTAGGATTTTCAAAGTCTCTTTCTGTGTCTCAAAACTAGAATTACAGAACCAGAAATCTGGCAGACCATTGGGCCATCACGTGGACTCTGGGTGGAAATACGGGGGTTTTTGTTTGTTCAGTTTGTCCTGTTTTTGCCGATGAGGTTATTTCATTCGGAATTCTCAACCCAGAGCATCCAAGTCCCTATAACAGATAAGGGACTCTCACGGCTAAGTTTCCTTATATACCACACTGAACATGTTCTCCATCTGCAGGTTCCTAATTGTCGCACACATGCTCACAACGATTGGCCTTTGGCTCCGTTTTTGAAGGATTTTTAAAAAATGGTCCACATTGACCCTTCCGGACTGGACATAGACCATGACCTATTGGGTAACAACCACTTTTTTAAAAAGTGCCTAAATGCAGAGCAGCATGATAAACTAGGACTCCAACTGGGCAAATACTGATTTCGAGAATATGCACTGTGTGTGCCAACATATACTGTATAGTGGCCAAAGGAGTTTTACAGTCTACAGAGTAAATATAATGCATACTAAATTATGTGCTGCAGAAATCCCAAATATACATTTGCTTAGTTAAAAAAAAATATTTTCCAGAATGTCTACGTATTTAGCCAGGGCTATATGGCTGTTACATATCATTCTCTTGGGTAAACAAACTTCAGGGCTAGTGTATCTACAGTACACTGGATATATTTTATACATACATCTTAAATCCCTAGGGTATGGCATGGAAACAAACAAGAATGGATAACTTATGGGGTTATCATGGAAAAATACGCGCCTTTTAACGTGAATCATGTGTTACTCCTCAATCTCCTAATAAAAATGCCCAATATAGACACTGAATGCATCTTAGGCTATTTAATTAACTGCTAAAAGTTCGCACAGAAAAAAGGAAAACTTTTCACAGCGTGAAAGAACGCTGTGCCTTTGAGGGAGTGGAATTATCTGGGTACATGAAAAGCATAATAAGGGCTCTGTGCTGGCAGAACAGGCACATACCTAAACCCAAGATGGAGGAAATGCTTGCTGCCCAGTTTGGTCATTGCTTTTCTGGCCGAGTCATCCAAGTTTCTAGACCCTTCATCATTCACCGCTACTGACAGGATCATGCCATTGTCAATTGCTCTCAAATACTGGGCAAGACGGGCACTTTCCCCTTTCAGTTTGTAGGTATCGAACCTAAACGGAAAGAAAAGAAGCATTTACACCAGGGAGCAGCACACTATAGGTATTCTATAGAAGATCTACAGGTTTGTATTGCTAAAGATATCATCCCTTGCAAAAGTGCTACTTAATAGTATAGTGAAATGGAATGATGATTATACTGGTTTGGTTTAAAAGAATACATTATGGTTTTCCATAAAACTAATTCAGAGAATTGCTTAAGATCTAGATAATGAAACAGCAAAACTAACAATAATGGTCTCGTTTGAGAAATAGTTGCAGGTGAAAAAAGTAAGAAAATAGGTAAGTATGTAGGAAGAAAGAATAAAGATTTTTTCTTCCTTACGGATATAATTTCTAGGATGGTGTTTTGTTTTTGTTGGGTGCTTTTTGTTTGCTCGATTGTTTTTTATCCTAATTAAACAAAGCGTGCCACTCTGAGTAATACATTATTTATTGTGCAGTCATTTCCTTTTGTGACACTGTATTAGAAATAAGATGCACGCCTGCATTTAAAAAAAACCCTAGCTCTCAGACAAAACCCCCGACAATCAGCAGTTCTTCATAAACATTTTTAAAGCTTCAAGTACTTAAAACTGTTAATTGTCTTAATTTGTGGTAACATTTTCGTAGAGAAGGGACCCAAGTTTGATTGAAGTGAACACAATGAAAAATGCATCACTTATTTTTGGTGTAAGACTACAGTGCTGCTTCAGTTGGAATTCAGCCAACAACTCTGCATCCCCTTTGAAGTCAAAGAGAGGTTTGTCTGAGGCAGTTCTTCAGGACCTGGTTTGGATACTAGTTGGCTTAGATTGTAAACTTGCTAGGTTCCAATCCATCTTTTTGTTCTGTGTTTTACAGCTCTCAGCACAATAGGGTCCTGGTTCACGACTAAGGTTCCTAGGAACTACCACAAAAAGAAATAAACAATGATTTTGTATGTAATAAATCTAGTACTTGCTAATGACCCATGAGAAAGGAAGTTTCTGGGTAAACTGCTGAGGGCTTTGGAGCTGTGCTCTGGCTCCATTCCAGCTCCAGGCAAAAACCTGCAGCTCCACTGTTCCAGAGCTGCTCTGCGCTCTAGCTCCGGGCTCCGCTCCAAAGCCCTGGGTATAACAGTCTTTGAACCACATTAAAGGCCCGATCCTGCAAGGTGCTGAGCACCATCTACTCTTGCTGACTTTGCAGGGAGTTGAAGTCAATCATCATCTTGAAGGATTGGGCCCTACTTTGGTTATGGAGCCTATGGAATTGAGAAGAGCTATAGTGAGGCATACAATGAGACCTACATAAATATGTCACTGGAAATTGCCTTTGCCAGTCTTGGATCTGATGGTGATGCTGCTTTCAAGGTAATGTCAAAAGTTCCCAGATACTGATGGCTCTAAACTGACTCACCGATCTGAATGGATGACTGCCCCTGTCTTTGGGTCAATAACATGGACAATGACACCTCGATGCCCCCAGCTTCTCTCAAAGTAGTAGCCACCTTCTTCCATTCCACCAGGGTGAAGAGTCTTGTTTAAAAAAGTCCAGGACAACTTTTTCTCACCATGGATCTCAAGGGTTCCACCTCGACTGACCCCAATATATTTTTGGCCAAACTCAGCATCTGGCTGGATGTCTTCATCCGCTCTGTAGGGTAAAAAATACACACATATATGAATCAGAATATTTTACCATCAAGCCAACAAGAAGCCTCCCACCAAGTGCTGGTACTGCCCAACAGGAGAGGAAGCAACATGGTTTAGAATGTATTTCTTTCAAGAGATCCTAAGGAATGCAAAATGCTGGGACTCTATAGAAAATAAATTCTTTGTCTGAAATACCACTAACAACAGGGGTCAGAGACAATTTAGGACAGACATGGCAGCTGACTCATCATCACTACTTTGTTGTTCTTTTAGATTACTATCTACATTCCACTACTACATTTGGAGGCTTGTCGACACACAAAAGTTGTACTGGTAGGAAAGCAGTACAACACACCTCTTGTGGATACAGTTATATTGGTATAAATGGGCTTACACAAGGATAGCTTTTCCCATATGGGAAGGGGAATATGCTATGCTGGTATAGCTGCATGCATACTAGAGGTTGTAACTGTATAACTTTTTTTTTTTTTAAAAAAAGCAAACCACATCCCTAGCTGAAGTAGTTACATCAGTACAAAAGTGGTGTATCAACCAGGCTTGAGTGAATAGAAAGTAATATTGACCAACTTGAAACGTTAGAGCACTTTGCACAAAAGTGAAGAGTACTTCTTTGACCGAGTTACCTCTTGTGACACTATGCCCCATATTCTTCATCGAGATATTATATGACATGAATATGGCATAACTAAGATATGTTGTATGCGAGATGGATCATGTGAGGTATCATTGGAAAGGTTATGATGTACTGACTATGATTATCCTATTTGTATGCATGTATCATTTCTGTATCTGAAATTAAGAATATTGCCTATGTAACAACTACAACTGTGTTTACACCTGGGGAACGCCCACCAGACAGTAGGCAATCAGCCTGGATGTGCCATTAGGGAGAACAATAGGACTCTGAAGATCTCCCACCTTCCTGAGAAGCTTCCTGGGATGCTGCTTTGACACTGCAGGGTCATGTGATCATGTCACCTGGTACTGGACCCCATCTTGACCCACTAGTATTTTTCCACTAATAGTGGTGGGGACCTAACGGGGAAAACCAAAGGATTCCCACCATATGTGAGTCCCATTTAAGGTAGGGAAGTGAGTTAATCTAGGTTGGTTCTTCAGTAAACATTTGCCTAAAAGAACTGCTGGAAAACTCCTAAAACTGATCTGGGGAAGAAAGGACTGGACTCAGGTTAGAAGGTGTCGGGCCTGTGAAAGGAATATCTGGAGTTCTAAACTGCAAGCAAGATCAGTCTGTCTGTAAGAAACTCTGCAACCTGCTTAAAACATTTAGGGTGAGAAATTACTACTTGAAGCGAGTTTCTTTAGTGTATTGAGCTTAGTTTGCGTGTTTGCTTTATTTGCTCAGTAATCTGCTTTGATCGGTTTGCTATGCCTTATAATCGCTTAAAATCTATCCTTTGTAGTTAATAAATTTGTTTTTGGTTTCTATAAACCAGTTTGTGCAATTCATAACTGGGGGCAAAAAGCTGTGCAGATCTTCCTCCACACTGAGGGAGGGAGACACTTTCACGAGCTTAAACTGTACAGTTTTCTGTGCAGCACAAGACAATACAAATTTGGGTTTACACTCCAGAGTGGGTGTGCACTTGAGTGCTGGGCAATTCCTGAGCTACATCAGGGTGTCTGTCTGTGTCTCTGCGTCTTTCCCTCCCTTCTCCCCCCGTCCCATTTAGGCATGAACATTTTCAGACCAAGGTAACTGCAAGAAAATAATGGAAATGTGGGGCCTTTTTTCCTGGGACTTTAAAATATTTGAAAGAATGGATAGGCTACAAAAATCTCTTGAGCAAGACAGCTAATGAGATCAATTGATTGTGAAATATGTGGCAGTTTTGTGATGTGTCAAACAGGACTCAAAACCAGGTCCCAAAGTTTCTCTTTTGTTTTGTAAAGTTAATCATCTCAATAGGCCAAGAAGCCTCCCATAAAGCATTGTTTGCATGGGTGATTTATGTTTAATGTCAGTGAAATTTTAATTGCGATTATTATTTTGTATCTCTGCATTGTGAAATGGAACATGTAATATAGAGATCTAGCACTAAATTAGGGGATTCATGTTCTTTAGGTACATACCGCCCGTATAAGATGACCACCACGTTACTTTGGTATGGACATAGCTCACTGCCAATATGTAGTTCTCCTCCATTTTCAATCAATATATGTCGAGTTCGCAAAACTATAGGCTGTGTATTGTCCTTAATTACCAGCTTTCCTAAGGAAAAAATAATGGTATGAAGTTTTAAAACACAGCAAGTCATCAGAGTTAGTGGTGCGACTGTGCAAAAAGCAGGGCCAGCTTTCCCAGTTACATGAGAGAGAAATGCCAAACATATTCCCCAAAACTGCTTTAGGGCCAGATCCTAAAGTGTTTATTTGGCTTTTACTCAGGCAAACTCACTGAAGTCAGTGGAGTTTTGCATGGAGAAGGACTGAATAGGAGACTGCATGAGGATTTATGAGTTAATGCTCAATAAAAGCAGTTAATGCTAGCAGTCATCAGCAACAAAATAGGATACCGTCCTTCCAGACAAAGAGTAAACACATATCTGACTTGTCCTGAGATCCTAAGAATAGTGTTGCTTCATTAGGACATTATCTGTACAGCAAATTACTAGGATAGGGTTTACAAAGGAAACTGCAGGACTAGAACTATTAAGCAAGTTCATGTACTTTTGTCAATTCTCCAGAGAGGACAAACAAGCTACTCTTAGTTGCCCAGAGTGGATATCATCCCTACCACCACCCACCCTGGTATGAAACTGAACTGGCATTATCCAATATTTGCTCTAACTCAGAGCACCCTGCAGGAAGCTGTCCCTGTACCAGTATGTGCTGATCTAAGTAGACCTAATGGAGAGTCCTCATCCCCTGCCTTGGGTCTCAGGCTGACAGAAGGATTTACCTCCATCTGTAATGTGGATAGAGTGGACGGTTGCAGAGGAAGAGAGAAGGAGCTTCCTCCCTTTGCAGATTTCAATGTGTTGATCTTCATCGTGACCAGCATTCCAGGGTTCCAGCTCAGGATCCTGATCAGGACATGCTGAGGCTGCTTCTGCTGATAGAGATGAAGGGAGATAAAATTATCCTGGCTTCACTCAAGAAAGAAAATGCCACATCTATGCCCTTGACACTGTCATGCTCGATAAGTTACATTCGAAGAGGATGCCTCTTCCCTGAAATGCAAAGATGTTCCACCTTGATTGGGCTGTATTTGGGTCATGATAAAGGGAAAATGAACGATATCTTTGGGAACATGCTATGCTGGACTCAAAGCACAAAAAACACCTTACTACCCTGCACAGCAAAACATCACTGGTCCCACCGCATCAAGACAGTGGTAGAGAAAAGGGGAGGATTTTGCCCTTAATGTTACAGCTCTGCCTGTCAATGTCCAGCTATAATGTGGGCAGTCTGTCACGAGCTGCACAAAGGTGTCTGCTCTAGGGAGCAAATGAAAAAGGAGAAAAGACCCAACCTGAACAGTCACCTAAACACAAGCTAATGCCAAAACAGTACCTGTGAGGTCTGGTAAACTTAAAGGGGAAAAAAGCCATACATTTCTACAGTCTTTGCTCTTCAGCTGGGACGGGAAGCATGAGTGGTTTAAATACCATAACAAGATAGTTCTCAGGGAGATTCAAGTCTGGCCAAAGCCAGGAAGAGCTAGAAATCTCATGAGAGAATGGTTGGCTTCATTATATCTTTCAGAAAAAAAGAGAAGGACCCACCCACTCAAGAGTTGCACATCATTGGTCTCCACACACATACCTCTCAACTGTGCTCATGTACCAAATCCAAGGGCATCTCATCTTACAAGATAAAATATTTCTCTGCTTTAATCTTACCCAACACATTAGCCCCACATCTACTCTAGTTCAACAAGAGAGGGGTGTGTGTGAGAATATTTCATGACTGTTACAAACTTCCTAATTAAAGAAGATTGAGGACAACAGGGAGTTTGAACAATGAACCCTTTCCCATCAATGGGAGTTGCAGGTTCTCATCAGCTCTTGGTACTTTGCCCAGTGCGATTCACATGTTGTTCTTTCCCTTTTTTAAAAAAAAAAATGCAACTCTATTGGGGTAATAGGTCAATCTGCAAGACCACAGAATATCTAGGACAATGGGTATGGGGTGAAATCCTAGCCCCACTGAAGTCAATGGCAAATCTCAAGGGGTTCAGGACTTCTTGCAAGGCATCTAGACCAATGAGAAGGTCTTTGTTTTTGTAATGGATACAAATACATTCCAACTGATGGACAAAGCAGACAGTGTGGATCAGTTTTAAGACTCTTTCACTGTCAAGATGTTTTAGTGCTGACATCAAGAAATATTGTCACAATTAGGGAGCTATATATTCTGTATTCTTTTGCCACTAGAAAACCAGAAGGACAATTAGAATTCTGTAACATCCTGAACAAAATCTGTCCATCTGCATTCAGTTTCCTGTTAGATTCCAAATCAACTCCAACTCTTTAAACAATAGAAGTAGATCAGCCATTGGTTTGGTGTCTCTTAAGGACATCCTCTATTGAGATTCCAAAGGGCCAGTTACCCAGGGTAGCAAGTGACATTTCATGTGTGCAACATGTGTCCTGGATCTACAGGAGTTCTTTGACTTGATCACTGCATTTCTATAAAAGAATGCCAATAATTGTTGAGCAGTGATTCAAATACTGAAAAATATCCAGGGCTCAAATCAGATATGTGCACCAGTTTCAAACTGGAGTGATATCAATGGTATTCCTCCTGATTTACACTGGAGAAGAAAAGATCAGAATCAGGCTCCCGATCTCTACTGGCAGACATGTAGAATCAATAAGAGTAGACTGAAAAAGATAAATAATTCAGGTGGTAAATGGAACCTGCATTGTAACCAGATGCCTGAAAACAACACTAATTTGAACAGACAAAAGTCAAAAGAAATGATCAAGGATTCTACGAAGGACAAGAATTGGAAGTGTGCTCACATCAAGATTATAAAAATCAGTCACACACTGACATTTGAGTCAAATTTAAAAGGTATAAACTTCCAAACAGGCTAAGTTGGATGGGTAGAAGTCAGCTCATTATTATTTGTTTATTGTGGGTGTTTTTCCAACATTCAAGAAAAGACGACGCCAGACCTGAGGAATTCATAGTCTAACGACAGGCAGAGAAGTAGACAGAAGTTAGGGGGAGGGGATTTACTCTTATGACTTGGATTTAAATTAGCAAAAGCCAGGATCATTCAGAGTTAAAGGTCCAAGCTCCTTTCTTAACCCATTCATTCCAGGAGCAGTGCAGAAACTCTACAGTCCAATCCTAGTCTGTGTTCTCCAGCAAGACATCCATTGTCAGCCACAGAAGGACTGAAACAGCTAAAGAGTTAACTGGCTCTCTAGTACCCATTTACTGCATCACAGATGAAATTTCAGACTTATCTATCAATCTCCTGGTCTTTTTGCACTCAGATGCCAGCTCCCCTTCAGGGCACTCTGCAGAATTAGCTAAGTTTTCTTTTGTGCCTAAAATTCCCTAAGCACAGCAATGACAGTGTACCTCATGTTGTTGCTTAATGATAGCTTTGGGGGTTAAATTGGGGGGTGGGGAGGACTAAAAAAAAGTCAGAAACAAATCCACCATACATAGAATAGAGAGAAAAGTACAGTGAGGAGAGAAGTAGCTTGGAGAGGCTGAACATAATGCATGAAATGCTTTTGCTTTTACCAGCAAGACCCAGAGAAGGACTGAGGAAGCATCATGGGACAGGATGGCTTTTTCGCTCTCCCCATAATTTCTGGTGTTCTATCTGTGAGGGCAGAGCTAGGACAATGCAATAAAAGGCTCAAAGCACGTCTCAGAACAACAGCTCTTGGGCTATTTTATAAACTTGTCTTATTCAGCTTCTTCACTTCACATAGCATTTTCAACTGCTTAGTAGTTTCCCCCTTTGCCTTTAACGAAGCTGCTCTAAATTAGGGAGGCTGGGGAACTTGGGAAATGGATCCTGTTATGTATTTCCGCACATTGCTCGTGCTATAAGCTCCCTGCAGACACTGGATTAAGGGCTGAAAATACACCTGACCTACAGCTGCACTTTCCCGAGTTACAAATACTGTTATTTATATACTGTCTGTTGGGTGGAAACTTACCTGTGCGTACAAAAGAGATCACAAATAGAAGAGAAAAAAAACTGATGACCAGGTCCATCCTGGGAAGGGAGGCTGCTTTCGATATTCTTAGTTCTGTGGAGACCTGTGACAAAGAACGCCACGGCAGGAATTAGATCGTTGTCAACTCAAGTATATTTTATGCAAAAAGTTACACATGACACAGAGAAAGGGTTACATCCAGTTTTCTGACTAAGCAGGCCTTCATTTGTAACCCTTCCTGACTTGTTAGAGAAGAAAAGAACACACACACCCCCAGCCTCACCCCCACCCACCCAACATATTCCCCTTTGTTAGGTTTAATATTCAGATATTCAAACATGTACACAGAAGGAAATCACAACATGGGACAGGAAACTTCTTAGGAATGCAGTATAAAACACATATGGTATCAGGATAGTGGATGGCTGAATACTCACATGTGCAAAAAACCAAAAAGCCAACCCTCTCCTCCCTCCCAAATAAAAACACTTAGGATCAAATTCAGAGTGGCCTCAACATGAGTACCCTAAACTGTATGCCTGTGTTCTGGGTGTGAACTTTTGGCAGTCATGTTCTGTGCATCCCAAAATTCTGACCTGTGCTCACAGTTGCTGTTTTGAATCTGCACCTTCTGGACTTTTGGGTGCTCAGTCACTCAGCCACTCCAAATTGCAGTTCTGGGAGCAAAGCTAAAGGCTGCTTTTAGAGATTTCCCCCCTGAAGGCCTAGCTTCAGTGTCATGAAATTTAGATTTGGAGTGGGCTGGAGCGCTGTCCTTAAGTAATCCCACTGTGTCTAGGATTACGGTGATTACAGCCCATATGCGAATGGGTCTGATTATGCAACTCTGCTTCATGGTGGTGAGAGTTCAGGGATATGAATATTCCCCTGGAGGTCAAGGGTTATATACTTCTGTGTATACTACTTATGTAAAATGTTCACTCGTATGTATTTGTAAATTTGTTTAAAATTCGTATTATTTATCCAATACAGTATTTGGAGCCGTTACATTTCATTATGCAATTCTGTAGTGATGGACTTTTAAAGAAACTTGTTTTTAATCCATAGGCCATATAATGGTTATAACATAATACGGAGTCAGCATATGATGAGACAGATTGTTATATCCATAGGGTCTTCTACATGTCAACACATTACCAGTTTAGGCTCCTCTTTGTATTTACAGATGTTTGCTTTTAAAGTCACCGATAGCTGTGAGAGCATCTTGAGGGCAGTCTCTTCAAACACAATGTTTGGTTGCAAATAAGACCATTAGGTTCTTTTCCAAATTAAATAAACCTCCCTATGCAGACACAAGGAACCTGTTCATATTGCAAAGTAATGGAGTGTCAAATGTTTGTTTAGAAAAATTGCATTGGTTTGGAGTTAAACAGGTAAAAGCAATAAAAGAAAAAAACTCCGGGGAGCTCCAATTTCTTACTTAAGAAAACTTCAATTATTGTACTTATCCTCTTATAATTAAAAAAACCCAAGATTTAGTCTGGAACAAATTCCACAGCGGAAATAAATACAGGAGGTGTCCGCGCCGTGCATGTAAATGGTACAATTTTAATTACAACTATTTACCCAAAATGTATTGCCATGAAATTTAGGGCATTTTATTAAAAAGTAGCATTACAACCAAATTTGTCAAGAAACATCAACAGAAAATACGTTTGCTTGTACAGTTGTAGGGCACAGTGGCATTAGGATTGCTGGTCACATGGCTCATGCCCACTGCGTGAAAGCAACATTCTATCCATGTGACAATACAGACAGCATGCCACATGATACTCAGTGCTAAAAAGGATATTGCAGGATAGTAGAGAAAAAGCAATATACATAGTAATAGTAAACCTTCCTCCACGCCCCCCCCCAAAAAAAATAAATGCCATTTTCATCAAAATCAAAATGCTTTGAAGAACATGCCAACTTTGACAAAATTTTGTTAAAAAGATTAGAGGAAGCATTTCAATAATGTTGAAACATCCTGTTTAGGTATTTTCAGTATCAAACACACACTTTGATTTCTCATTTCAAAATGACTTTTCCAAACGAAATAGTGTTTTTATATAAAAACAGTTTGAAGAAAGTTAAATAGTCAGAATTAAAGTGCAATGTTTCCGTTTTATCAAAACAATGCCCCAGGTGTCTAAAAAACATGGACATTTTTCAGAATTTCATTTTTCTGGAAATTAAAAAAAATTCACTCTGTTTTGGAACTGGTGAAATTTCAAAATCATGGAATTTGCTGCAAAATGGGAAATCTATTGTCTGCCTAGCTCTACTCAGTAATGGCTTAATCTCTGAATGATGTACATTTTCAGCGAGTAGTAACTGTTCAAGGATTCGCAAAAAGAAAAGGAGTACTTGTGGCACCTTAGAGACTAACCAATTTATTTGAGCATGAGCTTTCGTGAGCTACAGCTCACTTCATCAGATGTTTACCGTGGAAACTGCAGCAGACTTTATATACACACAGAGAATATGAAACAATACCTCCTCCCACCCCACTGTCCTGCTGGTAATAGCTTATCTAAAGTGATCAACAGGTGGGCCATTTCCAGCACAAATCCAGGTTTTCTCACCCTCCACCCCCCACACAAATTCACTCTCCTGCTGGTGCTAGCCCATCCAAAGTGACAACTCTTTGCATAATCAAGTCGGGCTATTTCCTGCATAGATCAAGGTTTTCTCACATCCCCCCCACCCGCATACACACACAAACTCACTCTCCTGCTGGTAATAGCTCATCTAAACTGACCACTCTCCAAGTTTAAATCCAAGTTAAACCAGAACATCTGGGGGGGGGGGGTAGGAAAAAACAAGAGGAAACAGGCTACCTTGCATAATGACTTAGCCACTCCCAGTCTCTATTTAAGCCTAAATTAATAGTATCCAATTTGCAAATGAATTCCAATTCAGCAGTTTCTCGCTGGAGTCTGGATTTGAAGTTTTTTTGTTTTAAGATAGCGACCTTCATGTCTGTGATTGCGTGACCAGAGAGATTGAAGTGTTCTCCGACTGGTTTATGAATGTTATAATTCTTGACATCTGATTTGTGTCCATTTATTCTTTTACGTAGAGACTGTCCAGTTTGACCAATGTACATGGCAGAGGGGCATTGCTGGCACATGATGGCATATATCACATTGGTGGATGTGCAGGTGAACGAGCCTCTGATAGTGTGGCTGATGTTATTAGGCCCTGTGATGGTGTCCCCTGAATAGATATGTGGGCACAATTGGCAACGGGCTTTGTTGCAAGGATAAGTTCCTGGGTTAGTGGTTCTGTTGTGTGGTATGTGGTTGTTGGTGAGTATTTGCTTCAGGTTGCGGGGCTGTCTGTAGGCAAGGACTGGCCTGTCTCCCAAGACTTGTGAGAGTGTTGGGTCATCCTTTAGGATAGGTTGTAGATCCTTAATAATGCGTTGGAGGGGTTTTAGTTGGGGGCTGAAGGTGACCGCTAGTGGCGTTCTGTTATTTTCTTTGTTAGGCCTGTCCTGTAGTAGGTAACTTCTGGGAACTCTTCTGGCTCTATCAATCTGTTTCTTTACTTCTGCAGGTGGGTATTGTAGTTGTAAGAAAGCTTGACAGAGATCTTGTAGGTGTTTGTCTCTGTCTGAGGGGTTGGAGCAAATGCGGTTGTATCGCAGAGCTTGGCTGTAGACGATGGATCGTGTGGTGTGGTCAGGGTGAAAGCTGGAGGCATGCAGGTAGGAATAGCGGTCAGTAGGTTTCCGGTATAGGGTGGTGTTTATGTGGCCATTGTTTATTAGCACTGTAGTGTCCAGGAAGTGGATCTCTTGTGTGGACTGGACCAGGCTGAGGTTGGTGGTGGGATGGAAATTGTTGAAGTCGTGGTGGAATTCCTCAAGGGCTTCTTTTCCATGGGTCCAGATGATGAAGATGTCATCAATATAGCGCAAGTAGAGTAGGGGCTTTAGGGGACGAGAGCTGAGGAAGCGTTGTTCTAAATCAGCCATAAAAATGTTGGCATACTGTGGGGCCATGCGGGTACCCATAGCAGTGCCGCTGATCTGAAGGTATACATTGTCCCCAAATGTGAAATAGTTATGGGTAAGGACAAAGTCACAAAGTTCAGCCACCAGGTTAGCCGTGACATTATCGGGGATAGTGTTCTTGACGGCTTGTAGTCCATCTTTGTGTGGAATGTTGGTGTAGAGGGCTTCTACATCCATAGTAGCCAGGATGGTGTTATCAAGGATTGGGGTCAGGATTCAAGGATTGGGGTCAGAACTAAGCAGCACGTGTCTGACCATTTAACAGTGTCAACATTTTATAAGCCAACAATGTCATAGTAAGTGTTATTGAAGTACAACAGCGACCATTAAAAAGTCAACATTTGCCCACTGTTATGACACAATCGGATTTGAAGTAGGGTAGTTATTCTCTATTTTAAGTAGAGGCACAAACTGTGCTGCTGGGATACCGCGGTAGAGCAGTACATGGGAAAGCTGTTTTGTAATGACGACAGACACAGTTTTGTTTGAAGGCATATACTTTCTAAAACGAATGGTTTGGTCTTTCATTTATAGCACATTGGTTAGGTACAAAAAGGTATGAATTTTGACAGTGATAGGGTGCACTTTCTATCTCATTATTGGGTAGTAAAGAAACTTCTTTGCTAGAATGCAGGGACAGTTGTCACTTCCTGTGGCCATTGCTTCCTTTGGAGACAACAGCTATGGGTTACTGCCAGCCAGTGCCAAATGGCTTTGTCCTCAAGCTTGTGCAACATGGTGTAGACTAAAAAAAAAAAAAAAAAACCCCAACATAGATATTTTTGAAAGGTGCCACTTTTGTATTGGGCCCAAATAATTTCTACAGAATCTAAACTGTGGTGGTTAAAACAAGCTCTTTCCTGTTTTCTGGCTAAATGGAAGAGGGGGGGGGGGGGCTCAGTTCAGGTCCCTGTGTTCACTATCACGGTTAGTATGAAAGGGCATCCTTGTTGGATGTCTCAGAGAGGCCAAGGAGAACGAATTCTGCTCCCACTACGAGGAGTACCTCTGCTGGGCCAGATTTGAATTATACTGACAGAGCCATGTGGGAAAAATACAGTTCCTGTTCTGGGGATACACAGAAGATCTCAGGTTCTGTGGGTGTCAGTTCAACACCCTTCACAAGTGCTAGAGTCAAACAATACAAAAAAAAAATTTAAGAGGAGGAAAAATGACTCTTTTCATGACCTTCCGTGAGGGAGGGTTTCAGAATAGTGCCTGCTACAAAACAGGTTGTTTTGTTAGCTTAGAGTCATGTGGGGATAAAGCAATCAAGCTACATCTTACTTGAACAGATGCCATATTATTAAGTTCAACTATGATGTAATAATTTCTGTCAACAAATGGCCATATATATTGAAATGCTCTGTGTGTAAGGGCTGTGAAAGAATCCTAAATAAATCTTTAATGTTTCTCAAACTCCATCCGCAAATTCTCTGCTGGGTGAGAAAAGCTTTTTTGCTTAGCTGTTAAAAGCCACCTGGCAATTGAGAGTGGGATTCATATCCCTAAGTCTGGCAAGACACACTCTTTGGAAGGCTCCAACAGCCGGGAATCATTTCAAAAAGAGTGAATATTAGCAGACAATGCTAAAAGTAGATACAGGAAGCCATTAGTCAGTCCTTAGACGGCTGCTACTGCAGGTGTCAATGGTCATAATGCACTAGAAAGCATTAAAGGATTCCGTAAAAAGCAGCCCCCTGATCTAGCTAGTTCCTTATAGTTTTATGCTGAAGCAGACAGAGAACAGATGGTGCTGGGGGGAAAATGTAAACATACATTTAAAAGACAGCTTGAGATTTTAAAAATTTCATAATGAAATCATAAGTGTGGGCTCCCTAAAGTTCCTCAGTCAGTGGGGTGGTGGTAGGGGAGGGAAGAATTACTCTTCTCCTCACTGGTACATCTCGTGGTTGTCACGGTAATAGCCCAATCTGACTGATGACTGCAAAGAACATTGCAAGCCATTTCACGTTAGAGGTCTTTAGTGCTATTAAATGGGTAACAATGTAGAGGGACATGCTCAGTTGAAAGAAGCGTGTAATCTCCACAGTGACTGGAAAGTGGAAAATGGGCAGAAATGGCAAGCATTTAAACAGGAGAGCTCCATTTCTTTTCTGTCCTCTCACAGTATAAGGGATAGGACGCTGGACTGGGACTCAGGAGATTGGGGTTAAATTTCTGACTCAGTAACGGATTTCCTACGTGATCCTGGGCAAGTCACTTGGTCTCTCTGTATCTCAGTTCCCCTCTGTAAAATGGGGATAAAGGACAGTTCCCTTCCTCATTGGGGTATTGTGAGGATAGTATTCATTACTGATTATGAGATATTCAGATTATTACTGAAGTGCTGAAGCCATAGAAGTACCAAGACAGGTAGATCGTTATTTAGTAGCCTAGACACCATAGCCAAGATTTTCCAAAGTGACTCATGATTATGGATACCTCAGATTCTGGGAGCCAATACAATACACCTTGAATGGGGCTGACCTTTAGAATGTGAGCCCTCAACACTTTCTGAAAATGAAGCTCCTTTAGGGTGTCTCAAGTTAGGCATCCAAAAATGGCTGGGGACACCTGAAGTCACTAGTAGTCACTGATGGAAATGTTGGCCTATGGGCCAGAGCCTTCTCACACTGAAGTCGAGGAAGAACCTTTATAAACTAGAATGGAAAATGGACATGGGAAAGTAGATAGCTATTCTGAAAACTTGAGCTTTCATTATACTTAGGAAAGATTAGTCTGAGCCCATATTTAGATTTCAGTGCTGTTGGTGACCAGTTCAAAAGTGCATTGGAAGCGTTCTTGTTCCTATGCAAAGCGCTCTGGGCTGATGAGGAAACTGATTTCTGAGGAAGGAATGGGAGGTTTAATTAGTGCCCATGCAGTCCTTTTTTTACTCCCATCACACTTGTGATGAGTTCACATTCCCTATGCTGAGAGAATATTGCTCTGTGCCTGTAACAGGCCATTTCACATCTTAACTCAAGCTGGGAAAACTGACTTGACAAGTACATTTGGCTTTCTTCACCTTGGATGTGTCCACCTTTCTTTACACTGACGTTCCTGAACTAGGGTGAACCATTGCACACCTGGCTGCTAGTACATTTCTGTAGTTATTTAAAAGCCTTGATCCAGCCCTGTCACCATGCAAACAGATATCCAGGGATTTCCAATTCAAATGTTTGCACAACCTTAGCCCCAGTGACATAAATGCATCATTAAATCTTAAATGGTACTGTACGTGCATTTGATGTTGTTTTTGCCATCTGCACATTAGCCAGATTTTTGTGGTGAGGCAAGGGAAAAGGGAACCAAGAAAGATGATGCTCTGGAAGTAGAATAGTTGAAGTAATCATTCTTTACAATGGTTTTAATACTGGAGCCTGAAACAGAACCTGACCGCTCTCTCTGAACCTGGATTCCCTATCAATTTATCTAACATTTTCCTCTACTGGGAAGGGGATTTAGTCAAGTTCCTCTCTATGCAATACTTGCTGCAAATTTTCATTCTTATTCCTCCAGGCAGATCCTAGGGAGGTGCTGAGTGCTTTTATCTCCTACCAATTTCAGTGGAAGTTGAAGGAGCTCAGCACTTTGTAGAATCAGACCTGCAGGCCTCAAAAGTTTTGGGTAGCATTTTTCAAAACACCTAGGTCATTTAGAAGCCTAAGTGATTTAGGCATGAAGGAGGCTACATCTCAAAAAGTCAATGAGACTTTGGTGATTTAAAATTTGTTATCCTTTGCCAGTAAAGGAGAAGGAAAAGCCTTTGTGGATTACTCAGGAAGATGGCCAGTTGTCTCAGACTGGCAACGGGTGGCATCCTGTAACGTGCATATTGGCTGCATTTGGAGGTGGGTGCATTTACCCATTTGCTAAGATGCAGCCTAGCATTTTTTGCAAACACTGCTAAGTGCCCTGGACCAAATGGGGCCAAGATTTGAAGAGCTCTAAGCCAGTGTCTCCATTTGCACCTGCACACTCATCTACGCAGTTTTTAGCGCCTGCGTCACTGACATTCAGAAGCAGCTTTTGAAACATTGGTCTCTAGTATCCTGAGTGTCCAGGTAGAAATACTGTCCTTTGTTGAATGGTCATTGTTTTGGGGGTCTCTTTTACCCTGACTAGAAGGAAAGTGTTTCCAGCAGCCCAATGGGATGGTCACACACCACTACCCAGGGTTCTGCACTGGGACACATTTTTCTTTTGTGGCTTTACTTTACTCTGTGTGTCTGGCTCACCTTAACTTCTCGCCCATTTCTCTTGGACACTTGCCACTTGGCTTAATTTTGGGAGGAAAGGTATTCTTCAGAAGGCTGGGTACACGGCTCTTTTCCCCAGCTTCTCCTTCACCAGTTGTTAGCCTCAGACTGGGTTTAGGACTCAATAAATCATAGAATATCAGGGTTAGAAGGGACCTCAGGAGGTCATCTAATCCAACCCCCTGCTCAAAACAGGACCAATCACCAGTTTTGGCCCCATATCCCTAAATGGCCCCCTCAAGGATTGAACTCACAACCCTGGGTTTAGCAGGCCAAAGCTCAAACCACTGAGCTATCCCTCCCCCCGACTCTGCGTTATACTACTAGGATTCAGGATCTGGACCCGTCTGATATGATCAAATACATCTCCAGGACAATAAAGAGCATGAACCATCAGTGATTTGCTCCAGTGTGGGGGCTCAAACTCATAGCCAATTAGCTCTTGCTCTTATGGCCTCAGAAAACAGAATTATGTTATAACGGGAGGTTCAAAAGGACTTAACAGTGCTGCTTGGAGGGTTCAGTCCCCATCTTATTTCGGTTTTTATAGAACAAGCACCCCGTCATATAGAGCTTGATCCTGCTTCCTTTTTCTCCAGTGGCCCATAAAGTTCATCACTTCACTTTGTACATTATCTTTTGAACCTCACTGAGGTCTTCCTCAGTCTGGCTAATGATCCAGAAAGAAAAAAAAAAAAAAGAAAACCACCAAAACAAAACACGGTTACCTGTTTTGGCAACGAATCCACATTCCACTCCTCTCCTCAGGCAGTTTCTCTCTGATCACCTCAGGTCTCCTACCTCATAGGCTCAAGGGATCAAGTCACTCAGAGTGCTCTGAATCACATCAGCTCTGTAGCACAATGGCTTGGTCCCACGTCAGTGGCATGGTGTTACTGGACAGCAAGCGGGCAAGCCATTCATCAGAGAGCAAGAATCTAGCCAACAAAACACTCACCTCAACATGTAAAAACCTTTTTGGTTGTTTCAGCTGTGAGGTCTTCAAAGCACAGAAGAGATATTAGTAATGCAGCCCTCACCTCCCTGGCCAAAATAACTTGTGCACATGTATCAAAAATTCAAAAAGGAGAAACAAAGCTGTAGTGTAGAATATGGGTCTACCCAGTGAAATAAGGCTTAGCGTTAATATGCAAGACTCCCATTACTTAATATACTGAGGAAAGAAGTGGAGTTAATTCTATAGAAGGACTAGTAAAAACTTAGCCTCATAGAATTTATTTTGGATAAATTGGTATCTATTGACATGGATTTATACACACACTTTATAGACATTACATTCACATAGATGTATAAAATTTTTATACATGTAGTATAAAAACGATGTCAACATCTATGCATTAACATTTCTGATAGGACTGACTCCATGTGAGTCAGAATTTCACTCACCTCCTTCAGTCTCAGTCAAGGGAGATGCCAAAGCAAGACGAAGTCATGATCACCACATAAGGGAAGATTTTGAAGTCCCTTGGTCTGGCCTTTCATTATGAACTATCTTCCCTTCCATTCAGTCTGTTAGACCCCCTCATTGAAGCTGAAATTGTCACACAGCTAGACAGACAATTAACTGTTTCAATGGGGCTGAGAAACATGCTGCATCTTTGCTAAGTCTTTCTATCCAACCTAGGCATCATCTGGGCCAACAGGACAGGAGCTCGTATACCATGGTGATGAAGATAATATAAACAGATAAACAACCTATACTTCAACTGTGTGTCACTAATAAGACAAAAATTACTGTTCATTGACAAACACCTGCTGATACAGCAAGTCCCATTTTCCCCACTGAATTATGGGAAAGCTCTTGCTGCTCTCACTCAATGCACTCATTCTGCTCCACAACAGATCAAGTGCTTCATTCATACCACTGAGCCACATCATATGCGTTTAAAAAACCCCACCCATGCTGAGTGCATCTTCACATCTCTAGAAAACACCTAAATTGTGTCCATCAACTGCAGTGACAGAGCTTCATTTGGAAAAGATCAAATGGGAATGAGAAGCGATTCTGCTGCTTGCACCTAGGATGCATTTAAGTTCTTACTACAGTATTTAGGCCACTGGATGTCAGTTCTCTGATCTGAGCTGAGGATCACAGGATCTTTAATTCACAATAAGGACATATTACTTGAACAGTTTTATCTGTAATTGAAATTTTTCCATATATCTATTTATCTATCTTTCCTGGGAATTTAGTGTTGATTGACAGCTGAGGAGACCAGCACTCTCTATCCATACAGCAAAGATAACAGTATTGCAACCTTCCCCGTCACTGACCTGCCAATGATCTGGAACTAGAAGGATAACCCCCAGGGATGAGAAAATATTCTGGATGATGATACAATCCATTTGTTCTTGGCCTCAGCCAAAACTGCTAACAAAGTTGTTAATTAGTGCTAGTTGTATTGCTGATTGTTCTACGAACAACTGCCTCCTAGAAAACGCACGGAGGAACAAATCATTTTATAAACAAAGAAAAAGAAATCAAATAAAAGTTATTGATTTTTTGGGGTGCAAAGGTAATCAAAAGAGTCCCCTGGCACCTAACTCTCCATGCACTCTGCGGTACGTAGACACAGGAAACACTAACTTCAGTTTAAAATGATAAAAGCCCTTGTCCAGCTTTTGACATCCAGTACAGTGTAAAAATCTCAGATAAGTCCATTCCCTCAACCCCTCAGTAATAACACGAACAAAATCATCATGTCATTTGTTTACACTGCATGTTTACTCTAGTCAGTAGCTGACCCAGGAATCTTTAGGTGAAGTCCTAGGCCCCCTGACGTTAACGGGTGTTTTGCCATTGACTTCAAATGGGAGCAGGATTTTACCTTTTCCCCTTCTCCCAAATAATATCCTTTCCTTGTTGCATCCACACACCTGCTGTTCAAATCAGGCCCATCACCAAGATCAGTGAAGCACCTAGAATGTGTCCTTAATTAGAGGTCTAATACCCTGAAGGATTTTGGAGAACATTTTACAGACAATCCTGTCATTATTAGCAGTCAACCAAATCTAAATATGTTTCACATTTTAGTCCAATGTTTTTTTAAAATTCTCAGCATTTTGGATTGCTGCACCTGTCAAAACCAGATATTTACCTCCATGGTTTCAAAATGACCTCTCCTTTATTGTTATTATCGATAGCATAATGTTAACCAAAATTTCAGTGCAGCCACTACAGGGTAAGTCAATAGCTGGTTGTCAATACCAGTTGTTCCCCACTTTCCAGTCAATGCTATTATGTCTTAATTACTGCAAGAAGCAGCAATTTAAAGAAAAAACACAGAGAAAGAGCTTGTATGTGCCAGCAGTGGCCCAGATACTCTGCCTTACTCAACCAAACTGCTATTGACATCAGCAGGAGAAAAGTCCATGTGAGTATCACCTGAGGAAGTTACCTTACCACACCAGGACAACTTCTCGATTCATATACTTGGGAGTCTTTAATCAAATTTTCTTGCCAGTAGAGTAGACATGATTTTACCAGTCATTAGCTACAGATAGAAACAATTGCACAACAGTTGTATATAATAAGCCTGATGAGAAAGAAGATATTATTAGAAGATTATTGGGAGCTTATCTGTTGATGTGCGTTGATTTTATTAACTTCAGTTCATCCAAGGAGCTGCGGGAGATGTTTTTTCTTGTTTGTTTTGAGTTGTGTTTTTAAAGCAGACCTAGATTTGAATGGAAGTCATTGGATTCTTGAGTACAAATTAAAGGCAGAATGAAGGGTAAGGGTTGCCTACCTCTGATGGGGTTCACTTCCTTCCCTGGATACTGTGAACTTTTCTTTGCCAAATTTCATTCCTGGCTTATATGCTTTTGAGGAGAAAATTTTCCCCTTTGGAATGCACCAGATTGTACCAAATGGCAGGTATGTTCTGGTTTCCTTGGGAAAAAGTAGCCTTTAACCATCTCCCAACCCAGAAAAACTATTCCATCCACACATTGCTTGAAAAAACAAAGCTTTACCCACACTTTGTAAGATCAGAATATATTTATTAGTTGTATTTTTTACAAGTGAAAAACATCAGCCCGATACAAACCCACAAAAACACCACCATCCAAAGTTACACTGAGTTGTAGGATTTTCCTGGCTGATGTTAAGCCAACAACAATGTAGCAAGATTAAATGGTCTGATTTCCCTAGCCTTTCTGGAGTTGTTTTGGAAGTGGTTCAGATACAGAAAGAATCCTAAAACTCTGCAGAGTTAGCTGAACATTTGTATTCTCTCAACATCAAGGGAACATAATGCTGTAGAAAAGCAGCTTTCTGATTAGCAGCTTGGTTAAGGATTTTAATCCAGGAGGGTCTGGCCTGTCCTTTATATCCAAGCATAGCAAAACTCCCTGAAAAGGAGAGACAAAAAGAGTGACCATCTGTATCACTGGGTTAAGGGAATAACCATTGTCATGACACACATTGCACAGATCAAGGAAACATTCTGGCCATTTCTTTGCTTGGATTACAGTAACATAATGTTTTATAAAACATAAGGAAGGATGAAGGAGGGTAACAATGCCTGAGATAAGCCACACTGAAGCAGTATTTTGATTGCACTGTCCTCAGGAATTTCAATTAACTGTGACGGAGGTCCCAGGTTTGAGGTAGTGGGACTATTGTTCTGTTTGTTTTTAAATGCTGTTATTTTTTCATATCTGACTGGATGAAAATGGCTAGGGAATTTTGAATCCTTATTTTATTAGGTTAGATCAGTTTTCTTGGCTATGCCTAAGCTGTTGTTCCCTGTGTTGACTTCCCATAGGACTGTGCTGCACAGTCATATGTGGCTTTTTATTTTAATAATAGATTACATTTGTATGATACCTTCTGTTGTAAATGATCTCAAGGCTATTTGCCAACTCTGGGCTCAATCCTACTCATGCAACAGGACTATTAATGTAAACACTTTTCATGTGAGTAAGAGTTGCAGTTCCAGGCAACAAGGTCCCAATCCGGTTCCTACTAAGGTGAATGGCAGTTTTGACAGTGGCTTCTGTGCCATCAGGATCAAACCACGTACATTTAGAGGAAATGTTTCAACCCTCATTCCCATATAACCACCTCTGGAGTGGATTGTGCACTGTTAAAATAGGGACCAGACAACATCAGAGTTGTGGAGTCAAATTCTGCATACAACTGAAGCATCGGGGGAATTTTAATAGAATTACCCAGATTCAACCTTGTCATGGACATCTGGTCAAACACCCTGGTGCTTCTGAAAAGCCAGTTCTTTGGTTTCTTATTTCATCCAAAAGAGAGCAGCAGCACACTGTCGCCTAGCATCATGCTAAAGTATCAGTTCATTACTGGCTCAAAGAATGCTACCAACCAAACTACCAGCACCTTCTGCTTCCTGCAGCAACATGGATTTTCATTAAGATAGGGGTATTCTGTGTGAGGCATTTCCCACTTCTTTCTACACCAAAGTAGTGATGCCAAGAGCCATGGTGGAGGACAGAATCATGCATGTAAAGTACGCTGAATGCAGCTGATCAGGAAGGGTTTTTAGATCCTAAGAAGACTACAAAAAGTTTTCAACTTTCTTCAAAAATGTCTGTTTTCATCAAAACACTGAAAACATTTGGTTTCTGCCAAAGACTGATTTTTTCAGTGTTTCAATGGCTAAAAAATGAAAATTACTTTCTGCAAAGTCAAAAAAAAACAAACCACCAACGAAAAACAGCACAGCTGCTCAGTAACTAAAATGAGCACAAAGGCAAACCTGCCCTCCTTGATCTGAAGTGTATGCTCTCCACTCATTTTCAGGAGTAATATGAGTGAGCTAACATGGCCATTTAAACCAGGCAGAATAAGTTTAAAATATTTTTTTTCTGGATAAGTTACTTCACTGCTGTAAACAGATGCCAAAAGAAAGAAGCGTGACTGAAAATACAGCCAACTCCACTTCTGACCTCTGCTTAAGAGGTATCAAACTGAATCACAGATGGCTGGCTGATTTTCTTATCAACTAAAGGAATTACTCCACAAAAGTGGTACTTGGCCAACCTTCTATTTTCCAGCAGGATTACTGTATGGAAATATGGCACAGCCAGTACAGTGTGCACATGGCTGCTACATTCACACTAAACCTTTGACAAGAATTTCAGCTAAAAGCAACAAGAGACAGGAAGTTCAAGATTAAGTCTGTTGGTCTGGGGCACTACAGCATAATCAAGTACCTCTGATGTTCTTGGAGCTATGCAGTTCCTCAGCACTCGGTAGTGCTGGTAGGTACTCTGTTTCAAATTCCGTCCTTAGGTGAGTACGTGCAACTCCCTTTGAAGGGAAATTGTATGCACTTGAGGGCAGAATTTGATCTGGAGGACGGAAGTGCAGATGTAAATCTGGATGTCCCTTCATTTGATTGTTCTGCTCCCATGGAAGTCAATGGGAGTTTTATCTGCAGCAGCAGCAGGGTCCGGCATTAGCGCACTTTAAGAAGTTCTGACCTTGCTATGTTTTCTCAGTCTGAAGACAGCGGGTGTTTCGCCTGCCTAAGGACCAATTAATGGTATTAGGATTGTGCCACAGTTTTGTATCACTACATTCCCTCCCTTTCTTGTTTTAAGATCAATAAAGATCTTTGTAAAGGAGCAAAAAGGAAACTGTAGATGGGCCTGATTAAACCACAGATGCCAATGGAAAAAAATCCATTGACTGCAGTGAGCTTTGGATGAGGTCCCATCCCGGGAGGGCAACAAACTCTGGACAACCAACCAAAAGGCACTTCACCTTCCTTGCAGAAGAAGTCAATCCACTGACTGGAAACTGAAGTGGTAATGAGGGTGGAATAGGTACCCCAGCAAAGACAGTGCTAGCAACCACCATTACAGGGAATGATGGACAAACCCCTACTCCAGATTGCAATCTAGTTCAATCAAAATTATCTCAAGTTTTTTGGTCTGGAAATAAGCCTGGAAAAAAAAAACTTCTGAGAGCTGGGTTTCTTCATCTCCCAGTCGGTTTGTGACTACAGTGAGAAAAGCCCTTCTTATGGTATTTTGGAATGTCTGCTTCTAGTCTTGGAAAGTGCAGAGCTGCAAGAACACACTAAAACCAATGATCTCATTTCAGTTTTGAGAAAAAGGTTCAGCTTCTTATTTTTATCTGAACTGAAGGGGCACTTTATTATAGATTAGTTGATCACTGTAAAATTTCTTGCTACTGCAAATGATCTTGCAGGAAAAATCAAGTATAAGTAAGGTCATCCAAAACTGGTGATTCCCCCCCCCCCCCCATCATGATCCACATTTTGGAAAATGTTTGAATTTTAATGTTGGAGTCTATCCTTTTTCCAGTGGAAATGAATCTGTTTCTGAACAAACGGGGCTTCTTTTTGTTTTGTTTTTTGGAGTGAAAAGTGGACAAAATGTGGCTATTTATTGGTGAGATGGGTTCAGTTTTAGATTTGTAACAAGGGTAAAAATTCCTCGAATTTCCGCCTAGCTCTGAGGCTCAAGCTTTTCAACAATTTTCCTGAGATCATATTGGTATCTTTTATAGCACAGTATGTATTTATAAACTCAGAAGGTGGTGCTTGCACATTTTTGCTAGACAAATGCACTTTCAGTTTTAGTCAAAGAAGGCATGGCAGTGTAATTCACATAAATATAGTCACCTTTTTTGTGGAAGACAATAGGCTTTGCAGAACCTAACCTTGTAAAAACAGACATTTCGGAGCTTCCCATCATTTCTGAACCGTCTTTAGAGCACACAAGAACAACTGAGCTGAAAAGAAGGACAATTATTATAGCACAATATTCTTGCTAAGTTTCTGTTGGATCTTTACGCCCCAATTCAGGAAAGCACTTAAGCATATACTTAAGTCCCATTGACTTCAATTTCACATAACAAGGCTTAAAAGTTAAGCATATGCTCCAACGCTTTCCTGAATCAAGGCTTTACCTTGTCAATGTGACCTTCATTTCATTCTGAGCCAAAACAAAGCAAAAATGATTGAAAAAGCATACCCTACATAGGGTGTCGATATTATCCCCAGGAAAAAATTCACTTGAAATAAAATATAGTCCCAAACTCATACACATTCATACCACCTGCATACTGCATCTGATTCTCAGTCAAGCCAGAGGCTGGCTTCTAACCTCACAGATGCAATTCTGAGCCCACAATGAATTGCACCTGCAATGAATTATCGGCACAGTTGGTAGCATTCAAGTGACTAACTGTTTGTGCCTGTGAAATATGAACCCAGACCATGCATGTATCTATGTGGGTATGTGTGCGTAGATTATTTCATATATTCACATATAGATATGATGAGGTATCCACCCCACACAAGCTCTGGAGTGGTTATGGTGGCTACCTGGGCCAATTAACTCCTCAGTTAATTGGAGGAGGAGCCTGGGAGCAAGGATTAATTAGATAGGCTCAGCTTGATGGGAAAAAGAGGGCATTTATAAAGCCTAATAGCTGACAGCAGCAGTCTGCAGTTGCTCCCTGGGAAAAGAGAGATGTGAGGGGCTGGCAAACCCAGAAAAGGAGGGAAAGCCAGAAGAGGCTTAGGGAGAGGCAGTAAGGTCCAGGAGGGACCAGACCCTGGCTGCTGAGTAGAGGGTCCGAGTTGGAACCTACTGTTCTACTCCTGAGGGTGGATCAGGGTTCTCCTACCAGCCACTGGGGAAGTGGCTCAGAGCAGGCAGTGGAGAACAGACTGCCTTGGACAGTTTGCATGGGAAGACTTTGATATCCCAGAAGGGAGGACCATAGTGACCTGGCCAGAGGGCCAAGTCGCAAAGAGGAAGCTGGAGTGAGTGGGGCTGCAGGGTGAGAGAGAATGATGGTACAGAGACCTTTAGAGGAGGGCACAGCACCTGGAAAGAGCTAATCCCCTGAAGGACCAGGAGGTGGCACCCCTAGCAGTGAGTGGCTCCTGTGACAACACGCATGGGATAGCTCAGCAGCGTTTGTATCCATGGTCATGAACTGCTCAGAAATGCCTTGGAGTGAAAGTCTGTTTTCTGGTTATTTGACCTGCCTTTACCAGCAGCCAAGAATTTTTCTATAAATCTCTGCTGTTCCATGTTTATGTGGTGACACAGAAAACCACAAGGAATGTGGAACAGACACAGAGATGGTCCAGCTCCTTGCTGAAGCACATCTAAGGTAACAGAGCCGGCAGGTCAATTAACTGGCTTGCCCAAGAAAAGTCCTGCGGGAGAGTCTGGCACACCTCTGATTCTTCTCCATCAAAAAAAGCAAACAGCCAGCCACCAGCAAGAATAAACAAACTCTCCCCCTTTTCAGCAATGGAAAAAAAAAAATGAGTCATCCCCTGCCAGGAAATTGCTGCCGTTTCAGTTGGACACCAGAGTAAATGAATAAAACTGCAAATGTCATTGCAAAAGGCCTTATGTATCTCAGGGTGGAAAACAAACTGTTAACTTAAATGGAAGTGCCAGTTTTCCAGAAAATGTGTCTCCGTCTGCAGTCTGTGTAACCCTCTAAGAGAGCATAGTGGGTTTTTTTTTTATTTTCTGGAGAAAGTCTGATTTTTGGAAAAGCCTCAATTGGTCAGATTTCACCAGGCACAAGATCAGCTATGAAAAGTAGGTCGTTTTCCTCTTTGTCTATCACCCACATGTTGCTACATGAACTTAAACTTTAACACCCTGCTTACCTCTCTTCTATAGATGTTTGAACATAATCAGTTATTGCACTGGCAGCATCTATAGCACTCACTGTGTCAAAGTGCCGCCTACTCACGACTGCTCCTGAACATGCGTCTAGCACCAAGAAGAATATCCCCTGGCTATTGAACAGGAAAATTTCATCATTTATCTGCAACCAAAATACAGGATAGGATTAGCTGAAACAGTCTGTGGACTAATAGGACCAGAGTTTAAAGCTGCCTATCTCCTGTGTTTTGTAATTCCCTTCTCACAGACAGGCGAGATCAAGCATTTATACTCCATAACACATTTATAATTAATATGTAAGAGGTACCAGCTCCTGAAGAGGTTTTTCATCACTGGAGATAATGAATAATAGTTTAACTTAAGTCTGGTGAGCTGTGTGCTATATGAAAATAGAGGTAGTCAGGGTCTGTGCCTCAAAGAGCCTCGTTTCTAAATTAAAACAGTAGGAGTTGTGAAACACAATCCACTGGTGGTCATGTTTTCAGCCTACTTTTAATCAAGCCTCTGTTCACACAGGTGCATTTAAGGTCAGTTAGATGTCTCAGTACCTGGCTTTAAAAAATGATTCTCTCTCCGGACAAATGCAATTTTTTCAGTGGAAATTTGATTACTAAGAAATTTGTCAAACTGAAGTATTTTGATTGGGAAATGCTGCCGCCAGGCCTCATGGGAGTTGTAGTTCAGGTATCTCATGCTCCCGTTCTCCTCAACGGAAATTCAGAACGAAGACTACTCCATATCATGGCGTGGTATTGAAGCTCATGTAGTTCTCCATCAGGGAGCTGTCTAAACTGTGGGTAAGGCTAAGATTTCGTCATGGGTATTTTTAATAAAAGTCACGGACAGGTCGCAGGCAATAAACAACAATCCATGGAGGCCTGTGACCTGTCTGACTTTCACTAAGACTACTCTGGGGGAATGCTGCCAGGGCTTGCAATTGCTCCAGCCCAACGGGCTGCTCCAGCCCCAGCTGCTGTTCTGGAGGCCCTGGGGCTGGTCGCCAGTCCGCTATTCTGGCGGCTGCTGTTGCAACAGCCTCAGGGCTGACACCTCCCGCAGAAGGTCACAGAATCTGTGACCTCAGTGACAGAATTGTAACCTTAACTATGGGTGACCTTCGGTACTAATACCTTATGGAATTAGATACCTAGGCACACTGATGAAATGGAAGCATTAACTCTAAATTTCTTTGCTCCTTCAATGTTATTCTTAAAGTCAGGTTTAAAAACAATACAGCAAGTGCCTGATAGCTTTTATTAGGATTTCTGCATAAGAGGCATAACATGGCATGAGGTGAATCTAGTGCTCAGATGATTCAAAACCTTCTGGATGCTTATCACCATTATAGGGTTGCCAGTTTTGGTTGGACGTATTCCCGGAGATTTAACAACATGACAATATTTAATTAAAGATTAATTTTTGGTCTGGAGTCTCCAGGAATTAATCCTGCAGGGTTGGCAACCCTAATCACCAATGAGTTCAAATCTCATGCTTCTGATGTGTGCTCTCCAGGGAATACAGGCCCAAGGTGGATGCGCCTGGATATACATTGGCCAAAACCCAGCACAAAGACTGCTAGGGCTGCTTTTCCCTGCAACAGGATATTCAAAGTTAAGAGCACAGAGAGATTTCAGGGGTAGAAGGAGGAGGGAGTTCCAACAGGAAAAAAGAATTGGGAAAGGGCCACTGCAGGGTCACAGAATAAAAGGAAAGGCAAGGATAACACAGGGTCAAGGGTAGGAATTAATTGTGGGTCATGGAATGGTGGAGAGAAGCTGTTTAGGATGCTAATATGAACTGGGACTTTTCTGACACAAATCACAGATGAATGTGTCAGCTTCCTAGACCTGGGAGAGTTCATTTTGCCAAATTTGGAAACTGCAGGTTATAAATTAAGAACCACACTTGAGGGTTGAGTTTTGTTTGGTAAAACAAGAGTTCTGGACTGTTGCATAGCTTGTTCTTTTGGGTGTTTTCCCCCAATTCTCTAGGCCTTTAGAGAAGCAGGGCAAACAGGAATCCGTACTGTTTGCACAGCACTGCTTTCCATATACACGTTTTCACAATTAAATTTCCTTTGAAAAGTAATGGTTTGAATTAAAGCTTTGGAAAACTCTAAAGTTTTACGAAATGCCATTGGCTTCTCCCATCATCTCTAAGTAGGTCTGTGTGGGAACACCTGATACATACATACATGCATTTTACAGTTCAGTACAGCTGGTGATGCAGCCTCAGTTAACTCATCCTTGCTTTTTTGGGGCAGGGGGACAGAGGAACCAATGCAGCGGACAATAAATCCCAGCTACTTTGAATCCATAAGAATGCCACACTGCCTGAGCTGGCATTCATTAGCAGTAACAGCATCTCAAATGCACAGGTACACTCTGACAGTACATACGCAAGCATACTGTCTAATGAGGAAAACTTTACAGCTATGCAGTCATATCTGCACATCTTTCAATCCCCAGAGTACTAAATAGAGCTGGGCATAATAGTTATACAATAATAATTTTGGGTCATAATGGAAAATTAAATTTTGAAAAATTTCTAGTAAAAAGTGAATTCAGTCTGGGTCAATTTTATTTTCATTTTCAATCATTTTAAAATGTTTAAAGATAAATTCAAAGTTAATTTTTAAATTTCAAGCTACATCAAAAGGTTTCAGTTAAGAAATGTCAAAACATTTCCAATTAAACAATTCAGCAAAAACATGATTTTGTTAAGTGAATCTGCATTGAAAAAACAACCACTGAAAATGTGTGAAAATTTGCCCAGCTCTAAATGGTAATCTGCTTTATATCAGCTACAAAAGAGTGACCTGGGTTTTTGTTTTTACTTTCTCAAAAACAGAATGGTGAATTTTAATCCAATAAAAGTCTTCTTTATTAAGGCCCCCAATACTGGTCCTATTACAGTCAAAACTCCCACTGATTTTATTTAGAGCCAAATGCTAGTCCCCATAATTATAAATAAGAGAAACAATGCATATGAATCTTCTAGTCTAGCTTCCCATTTCTATTGCTTTCACGGTCTTAAAGATTTTGCAGTAACTTTTACAGGAAAGGGAGTTTCCCTATTTAAATCACTAATTCAAGTCTGGTAGAAAGCATACCTTAATGAAAGCTGACTTCAAGTGACTCTGTATGTCAGCTCTACTGGGAGACTGGATCTGGATTCTTACATATTTGATTGAGGGTTTACTAGTGATAGCAACCTGTAATTATATGAAGGGAAGAAGCTTGGGGTGGGGGGGAAAAATGGCTCACAAACAATTGTTCATTAACAAAAAAAATTGTATCAACTGCCCATTCCATCCCCCACGCACCCCTGGAATGCCATCCTACAAATACTCCAAAGTGTATATTTTTGCAGGTTATGAACCTTAATCACAAACAATGTAAAGCTCATTAAACATAATGACATAACAATGGCCATACTGGGTCAGACCAAAGGTCCATCCAGCCCAGTATCCTGTCTGCCACAGCGGCCAATGCCAGGTGTCCTAGAGGGAGTGAACCTAACAAGTGATTTCTCTCCTGCCATCCATCTCCACTCTCTGACAAACAGAGGCTAGGGACACCATTCCTTACCCATCCTGGCTAATAGCCATTAATGGACTTAACCTCCATGAATTTATCCATTTAGCTAGATAAGAAGAGATTAGGATAAAAATGATAAGAGTTACTCAAAATCAATCTAAATTGAGAGCAAATACCTCCAAATACAGGATTGTCAGTGCCTAGATACCATGGTTATACTTGCCTATAAACTCCAGTTCTTTCTTACCCTCTCATCCTCCTGTATGGAAACTTGGTGCAGAATAAGAATGCATTTAGAAAACTGATCGTTTGTTGCTGAAGGATATGCAAAGGGGAGTGGACTGATTCAATAATCTAACCCTCCGCTGTTTTATTTGTTTTTCATTCTGATTCATCTCTTATGTCCAGCACCATATATGTCTGACTTTTATTGACAAGAGGCCTGATTCCACCATTCTCATACCTATTAATTAGTGCAATTCTGTAAGCAGCCCCACTGATTTCAATGGCACTCATTGCAGAGTAAGCATAAGAGCACATGCTTAATTTTACTTATGTGAGTAAAAGGTACTAGAACTGAATGGAAAATGGGACAATTTTCAAACATTTTGAATGCCAATTGGGGGGGGGGGCAACTCTGGTAAAAGGAAGGGCAAAAAACAACTCAATCACTATTGTAAAAATGTCATCCTTTGTTAATTTTCAGTGTTGATAATGTCATTGCCTTTGAATTTTGCAAATTCTAGATCCATTTAAAAAGATAAGCACATGCATAGGTGTTTGCAGGGTCATGGTATGAGGAACTACTTAGTGTGAACCTAAAGATGCCACAGAAAGTAGAATTGAGTTACTGTACATTTTTTGGCTACACTATTAAATGTTTAAGTAAGGCATAGCCATCCAGATTGCATCTTATGTTTAGATCACATATTGAGCCTCTGAATGTTTCATTAGAAACAGTCAGTTCTACAGGTACCATTCACGAACAGAAGAGGTTTTTCCAGGAATCAGATCACGTAACAATGATTAGCCAACATGGTGATTAGTGTCCTGGAATTACCACCTTCTGGAAGGGATATTTCCAAAAGATCTGGAAAACCACAATGTCCTCTGATCTGCGTGGAGTGCCCCTGAATTAATTAATTCAGGGAAGTCCTACGGACGGTTATACAGGTGATCAGACTAGATTGTCACAATGGGCCCTTCTGGCTTCATAATCTATGAACTGGTCTGCTTGGCTGATTCTGAAATTAATTGCATTGTATTTTTGAATCAGGATACTTGATTCATGTATACTAGAATCGTATACTTCTCTTGGACAATAGTCATTTTTCAAAGACTTTCGTCACATTAGCTAATAACTGACTACATGACATTGTCTTCATCTTAGTGTTAAGGATGCACATGCCTTGTTTGTGCATTATAGACTAGATTCTGCTCTCAGTTACACTAGTGTGAATCTGGGATGACTTCACAGGATGTACAGTGGTGTAAATCCAAAGTAAGTGAGATCAGAATTTGCATGGCTATTCATTTATTTAAAATACAGATAGACTATGATCATCATGCCTCAGCTTGAAGAGCAGCAAAACTATATTTTGTACATTTAAATTCAAAGCTAAAATACAACTCAACAATCCCAGTGACAACTTGAGTTGCTACAAATATATGCTTCATTTACTTCCAGTTAACGGACCTCAAAGAAGTTGTCTGTCTCTGCAGCATACTATAAAATGCTGCAGAAAACCAGACCCTCATACTATGCTATCCTACCTTCTGGTCATGTTCAGGAGCAGAGGGAATTGCCTAAGGGCCTTCTGCATACCTTGTGTAAATTACCTTCTTATAAAGATGCTGTAATAGTGCAGACTCACCCCTGCGGTGCCTCCTGCTGGTAGTCATTGGGAATTAGCTCCTCCAGCTACCAGAGCATCCTCTGCAGGCCAGTGATGTGCCTTACCGCCGGCCCCCGTGTCCCTTCCAGGGCCCAGTGCCCCTTTCTCTGGGGTGCTGCCTCAGGTTCTGGGTCTCCCCACCCAGGGGAACCCCCACCCTCTAACCCCACCTTGCCTCAGTCTGGGCTACTGCCAGACCCCACTTAGCCCCTTGTATCCAGGGCAGACTGTAGTATATACATCACTCATCGCAGGCAAGGGGGTTTTGGACCTGCTGCCTCTGCCTACCCATGGGCTGCCCCTCTGCAACCCTGCACCTATTCAGCCTGAGGCTTTCCAGGTCGGCGCTCCCAGCTCCTCTGGCCTTTCCCCAGCCCTGCTCTAATCTAGGTGTCCTGCTCAGCACCTTGCAGCCAAGCCCTTCTCCCTCTATTGGCAGAGAGAGACTGAGTGGGCTCCTGGCTCACAGCCTCTTATAGGGGCCAGCTGGGCTGGATTGAGCCACAGCTGCGGCTGCTCCCTTAATCAGCCTGGCTTTTTCCCCACAGCCCTGCCCTCTCCCAGGACTGGCCTCATCCCTGTCAGGGTCAGGGCCAGAGCAGGTAACTACCCTGCTACAGATGCTTACATTCTACAGAGGAAGTTCTGATTAGCATTGCAAAGAAGTAGTCAGTTCTGTACCTGTGGGGCCCCACACTGGCTGCAAGGCACAGTCAGTCGCTGAGACATTGAGTGCTGTGTAGCTGGTCTCCTGTTATTCTCCAAAAAAGGGTTAAGGGCACAACTCCAGGAATCCTTCGAGGACATACGTGTGACGATTTTAATGCGTTCACAGCCTCGCTGAGAGCAATAACTGTGCCCTCTTCGAGCTTCATGAGCTTGGAGGACGACAAATAGGTACCTAACAAAGGAGACCATTACAAAACGAATGAAAGGATCAGAGCTACCCGGGGAGCCATCAGAGGAGTATCTGGCAAGAGACAGGATCTGTACTGCATGAAACTCCCCCTTGTAATGTTTTTCTGAGGAAAGTTACTTCAGCAACACCTTCATCCTCTTTAGTAACCCATAATACAGCACACACTATGGACAAACCAGCAAGTCAGGTTTTGCCTGGTCCCAGGGTGCTGGAACAGTTTGTTTAGTGGGGGCGCCGAGAGCCATTGAACCAAACTGTAAACCCTGCATATAATGGAAACCACTTCAAGCCAGGGGAGTGCAGTAGCACCGTAAGCACTCCTAGTTCCAGCACCTATGCCTGGTTCTGCACGAGGGTGCAAACAGCTCCTCGTCATGGGGACTTGGTGTGGAGGCCTGGAACAACTGCTGTCCTTATACTTGTGTAGAATTTGTACTCCAAGTGCATTACCACTAGACTGCCTAGAGGGAGCCAGCCACCACCCTTCCAAAGGGCTACCGGAGCTGGGCTGCATCTGGCCAGAGAATGGAGTAGCAGCCATGCTCTCGCTATAGTCCTGGAGGTATTGTGCCTGGCAGAGGACTCCAGCAGCTCCCACTGGGGCTCTCTGCCTTTGCATTGCCTCATCCCAGACCGTCCCTTCCAGGCAAAATTCATCTCAAAGTGGGCAGAAACAACACTTGGAGCAGCCACTGTACCAATTCTCTGACCCTTAGGCTCATTTTTCTAGCAGTTCTAAGTATGTTTTCCACTTTGTCTATTTTGTAGTTTAGGCTGGATTAAAATGACAAACAGCTCAGCTACAGTATCAGGAAAATACCTAAGCTTTATTGAAAAGGGTTCATTTTAATACTCCTTCTAGGCAAATGAAAACAAATAAGTACACTTGGTTCATCTCCAGAGATCTAGCACACATGGCTGAAAAGAGAAGGGGGAGCATCCCACAGATTATGAAATAAAAGCTAATAAAGCCTCCAAAAACTCAATGTCTATTTTCAGTCAGTCTAAAAAAAGCAAAGCTTCGCTAAATAAAAAACGAACAGCCCTATAGTTCCAGAACCAAGTCAGGTCAGGGCCCATCAATCTGCGTGTTCAAAGTTGAAAAGAACAGCAGGCAGCTCATGGCTGTCCCCTGCACACCCTCATGAGTAACTATTTTAGCATGCACTTCCCTGGTAAATAAACTGTTTGCATCATTTGGGTAACATGTTGTACAGATTGAAAGGGAGAACAAATGAGCAAATAATTATTTCACAGTTCCTATCATGAGAACACATTTATAGCATTGCTGAGTCCCACATGGCACAATATACACTCCAGGATTTGACTGGTTACATACAGTGTTTGAATGAATGACTATTTTCTGCTTTTATTTTAAAATCTGACATGTCTGACCTGACTTCAGTGTTCGTTGCATTGGTAGGTTAGGCACAATGGGCGATGCGTATGGCACACATTGTACCTTTTTTGCAAATATTTTAGCAGAACACTAAGCTGTGGTTTCTCTATTTTTCTTTAATGGAAGGTATTTGGGTCTTATTAATATTACTACTATTCATTATTTGTATGACAGTAGAACCCACAGGTCTCGAAAATCGCAGCCCCATTGTGCTGGTCGTTATACCTGCACAGTAAGAGAGAGGTCTTGCCCGAAAGAGCTTACGATCTAAATAGACAAGACAAAGGATTATTTTCCCCATTTAATAGAGGGGCAACTGCATCAGAGCATAAATGACTTGTCCAAAGTCACACAGGAAGTCAGTAGCAGAGCTGGGCTTAGAATCTAGATCATCTGAGTCCCCCATCCAGTGTCTTAAGCACAAGACATGTCTATCCCAAGGATATTAGTTTAGCGGCTCGGAAGAGTTTCAGCAAAGTGGAGAAGGGTAAGGGAGGTTATAACATTTGGACTTGTGGAGATCCTGCATTTCCCTGTGATTCTTAATGCTGTTTCTGTTCACTGTTTTGTTTTTAATTCACTTTTTTTTTGTTTTTGTTTCCCACAAGCACTGCTCTGCAAAATTCAATACTGGGGGCCTAATTCTGCTCTCACACATCTGTGAAACCTCTCACATACCTGTGAAACCCCACTGCCAGCCATGGGAGCCACACGGTTATAAACAGATGGGAGGATTTGGGCTCAGGAACACATTTCGACTGCCCCTAGAATTTCTTTTGAAAAAGATACCTGAGGGGCAACTCTGCCTCTTCTTTAAGGCTTGCCTCACACTATCAAAATGTGAGAATTATCCAGGGCTTCCCCTTTTTAACCAGCTCAGGCACACAGACTGTGAAAGGTAGTTCTAAGTCTCTCAGACACACTGCACTGGAATCACCACCCTATGATGGTCACCCACTCCAGATAGTCAGTTTGTTGAGGTGTGATGGCTTTTAATATGTATATCAACACAGTGACCACCACTCTAGTGATGTGGACACCAGTGTGGGGGATGTAGTCCCCAGCACTTTCAAAGAGTCTGAAGCTTAGGGGAGAAAGAAGCAACTTTCTCAATGGGGGGGGGCAGGGAAATCATTGAGCAGTAGAATTTCAGCACAATTTTTGTGTTCATGTTTTCCCTTTAATTTTGCTTTCATGAATGACAGTTCAAGGTCTCCCAGCCTGTCACAAAGATGCTCTTGATAACCCTGCATTTTATATACCTTTAATACAGACAATGGGCCAAACTGTGCTCTCTCTGACACAAGTGTAAATCTGGAACAACTCTTGACTTCCAAGAGCTTATTCCAAATTTACACCAGAGACTTGACCCCCAGTCTTAAATTTTCTTTTGGAAGGAGCACAAAAGGTTTGCAGAGTGAAGATGGAACAGGTATGGTGTCAGGCAGAGATATATACACTACTAGTGTCTGTCATGTATCAGTCTGAGTAACCATTTAAAAATCACAATGATAATATTTATGTTTTGAGATCACTTGACTGTCAATTCCAGCAAAAGGCTAAAATATATTGCTTCTGCAGATAGCACCACAATAAATACAACTTGCAGACCTGGGCATTGGAGGTCAGATAAAATAAGACATCGACACACACCCTGAAACTTTGCCCAAAAGTCTAATCAAGATTAACTAGTTTAGAAGTTTGTAAATGCTTGGTTATCTTCTCTCCTTAATTTATATTTTCTGCACCCAGAATTCCCTTTTCCAACTGGAAGTGGGAGAGCCAAAATAGCACAAGACAGACTGTGCTGGCAGGATATAAGCTCAGAGAATGCAGATAAGCTTGTAAAACTTCTGGCTTGGGATTTGGTTCTTATTGGAATCAATGCCAAATTTTGAGAATCAAACGGCAGTAACTTAGTGCTGCCAAGTTCCACCCAGAAGCTTGAGGAAGTTTTTTTGGAGGGTGATGGATGGCTGACAGGACTGATGCCATTCCCCACCCGCCCCCATTTCAGTTTCCTACTCTTATTAATGATCCAACTTCCCACTTCCTCACCCTAGTGATGCCCAGCTGCTCATCACCAATACATTCTTTACTCTCAGAAACATGATTGAAAGACATTAGAGTGAGGAGCGAAGCACTGAACACAGAGGGAGCAGGCCGCAATGGGAGATAAGGGAAGGCAGATGAGGGAGCAGGGTCCCTAATGTGGGATGCTCTTTCCTTAAGATGGCTGTCCTGGCAAGTCTTGGGGCCTGTGGTTAGGAGTCAGTTATACAGTCCCACTCACCCCAATGCACTGTCAAAGTAGAAGAGCCGCTCGCCCGTCCTGTTGAGCACGCTTGGCCAGGAAGGGGCTGCTAGGTAGTGTTTTACACTGTGCACTCTCCCCGTCTGCCGCTGGTAGACGTCTGCCACAATGGTGAAAACCGCCTCCTTGGGATAACATAATGCAACGTGCAGCCAGTCTCCTCTGTTGGCAAAATGGTATGAGGGAGAGGGGAAAGAAATAAAATATATGCTTGTAAGTGTTCAAGGACTTGAAAAGAAATGAGAAAAGGTCTCCTGCTGCAAGCCCGATATTCAAGGGGTAGAAAGTGTCTTTGTTTTCAACACCCCCTCCCCTTTTGAAAAAGCCCAGCCAAACTAACTTGTGCATTCACTTTGTTTGGAAGCAACTGCTTCTTTTCACTATGGGCCCAAGCCGAAAATCGCTATCTCCACAGGAAAGACTCCCATTGACTTCACTGGGCTTTGAATTGGTCTCCAGAACTGCTTAAAAAAATTTTTTTTTTGCTCTCATCATCCAACATGGCCTGGAGACAGCAATTCTCCAAGGCTTTATTGGAGAACACAATTTCTTTTCATGATGTCCAATTTCATCTCCTGAAGGGCCATTAGGCTTGGTTTTGTTCATCTAGCAGGAGGAGCCGGTTTCAAGCAGACATTTCAACAAGGGCATGGATACAGGAATTATATCGAAATCTCTGAGCTGAACCAGAGCCATACTTTAAAGAGACTTGCTTCTTCCACTTTATAGCAAAGTTTATTATTGTGGTTTCCATTAAAATCCCTCTCTCCAATACTAAACTTATAATAAATAGGGCTGTAGTCAGAGGGTCTTTTAACTCCTGTCTTCCAGAATTTCAGCAATGTGCTGATGACAGCCAATTGAGAAGAATGCAAGTTGACATTACACCCTGGCTCTACCAGGGCTATTTCCACCGCCACTGTTGCCGAGAGGAAAACTGGTTCAAACCTGTAAACCTATGCTACAAGTAGCAGGGCCATGCAAAGTGTTACAGTACAGTTCAGAAACTGACTGGGGAGAATTTTCCAGCAAATCATAACAAAGCTTGGTTTCCAGATGCATTTAGCCTAGAGAATTTTTTGTAGAACAAGAGAAAGAAGCTGAAAGTCACAGAAAGGTTACAGAAGAGGGGTCGGGGGAGACAGAAAAAAAAAGAGTGTAGCTTTCATTGTTTCTGGTTCTCCTATTCAGTGTGCCACAAATAGGCATCTGAACCATTTCTGTGGTTAACTTTACTGATTGCCCCAAAGAGAAGATGGGATTCTGGGATTTCTGTCTGTTGATGTTTTAAATATTTTTAAGAATACTTGGATTCCTGTTTACAAGGTGGGATGTGGTTCAGAGACAGAGAAAACTCTGCATATCCTCCAATGTCTTTTCAAGCACTAAATACAACTTTGGAGTAGAAACAAATTTATTATTCCACTCAGCTGCTCTTTGAGGGCCCTATGGCTTATACAGTGTAGAGTTGCCAGCTAGCCATGCAAATGTAACAGTAAATGGAGGCAAATGGATTTGGGTTGTGGAGTTCTGGGAATCTAAAAGCCAAGACTTTCGCTAAGTGTATCTGCATTAGCTGCACTGAAGGCAAAAGCCAATCCCATTGGCTCTGTTCAAGCTCCTTCTGGTTTTTCCATCTTGCTCTATGGGTTTAAAACGAACACACACCACACATTGCAAGGTGGAATAGAGGGCAAGCTGTTCTAGAATAATAAACCACATTCCTATACACAAGCCCCATCAACCTGAGCCAAATACTGCCCTCTAGATTTTAAGCCACTCCAGCTGTCACAACTCAGCAAAACTGGAGACCAGAGATATTTTCAGACATATTGGCCTCCAACTAGAGGAGCTACACTAAAGCCATGTTCATGGAATATTTTTACGATAGTGTCCCAAGACACATAGCTGTTTCTTAAGGGTGATTCCCCCCCTCACCCCCCGTTGCATTGCTTTGGCACATTGGGTTCCCTGGAGATGCTGCCACAGAAATATCCTGACACCTCCTTGAAAGGCTGGGAACTGACTCTTGTGCAGTGTTACAGTCCCATGGGGAAGAAAAGCACTAAATACAAACAAGAAAGCGAAGGGGGAAGGAAGACACATGAGAGAACAGCTGAGACGGTTGAGTGTCCCCGGGCACATTGGAATATAATTGCTAAAGTCGTTTGCCAACATGACGGGGCTGACTGGATTTTGGGAAGAAATTTATTGAGGGTGAGATATCTTCATGAAAACAAACCTCTCTTTTGGAATGTTCTCACAGGCATACATAAGCCTTAAGGATATTACCACAACAAAGCATTGGAACAGGGAGAGGGAGAGGAAGAAAAGTCTGGAGTCGTCCGTCAAATATAAAAACAAAAACAACTGATTAAATACATTTAAACAGCATGCAATAAAACAGCCTCTTATTTAATCCTAGTTTTGTTTTGTTTTTAATTCTCATGTTAGCTACTTGGGCTATTCTGTAAAGGGGGTGGGGTGGTTGTTTTGTAGGAGTCATTGACAACTATCATCCAGACATTTTGCTTTGCTTGTCTGTGGCACCCAGGACAAGCAAAGCAGTGATAACAAGGGTATCAGAAGAGGATATGTAGGACCCTGCATTGCATTTGGTGAGCAGAAATTTACACTCTGATTTACAAGGTCAGAGCCCCCCTGCAACCATTGCCTGAACTGCAAGGGAAATGCAGCCTCCTGATACAGTGGCTGTAAACAATCAGGCAAGATAGCTTAACGGGTCAGCAGAAGATTTAGGCTGTGATGACTGCACGCAAAAGAAAAGATGGGAGCTATTCCTACTCACTGTGGAGTGTTGAATGTAGGGAACCTTGTGGCTGGAACTTTAGCTGCAGGAAACCTTACTGTCTCCCCCCTCGTTTTTTGAGAGAGAGAGAAAGCAGTTAAATTATGGCTCCTCAGTGTTTCTGAACTTAAACCTCTCAGTTTGGACTCTCGTTTTCAGCTGGAGAAGTAACAGCTAGAACTCACAGATGGATCAAGATAAATTTAGACTGGCATATATCTCTGAGCCAAACGGGCCATGTTCCACCTTTCCTAACATGTAAGCAATATCAGCTGGGATTTTCCAAAGCCACTAAGTGACCACTGAAAGCCAATAGGGCTTGTGTTCCTCCATCACTTTTCTGATCTGCTCTGGTTATCATAAAGGGAAACATTTACAAATATTATCTTTTTATATCTGTAAATGGATGCCACTGATTTTAATTCATCTTTTGGTACTTCACCTGCGAGAATCTGCAGTTTTAGACTCCCTCATGTTGAATGAAAGATCAAAATAAAAGGGGATGGTGATTAACAGACTGTACAAAAGGAAGTAGTGAAACTAACTGTAGATAAAATGCTGTCAAATGTAGAAAGTAAACAGATTTTTTTTTCTTTCAGTTATGGGGATTTACTTGTAACAATGGGTTAACAATTTTCAAGCAGAAAGTCTGATTTTTTTGGAGTTGACCCTTTAAAATGAAATTAAAATCAAATTCATATTTTAGAAGCTTTAATGAAAGAGAAAATAGCTGTGTTTACAACATTTACTAGTGACATTATTCCATTCATTCTCATAGTAGGGGATTTAAAAAAAAAAAAAAAAACTTTTTGGGAGGTCAGTTTCCTCTCTGTTTTTTCCCCAGACTTTTGGCACCTGAAGAAGCAAAGCTAAATAAGAACTGGTACAAAGTCAAGGTTTACTGAGTCCTACCAAATATTTTCAAATATTAAACTGAATATTTAAAATGTCTACTGGCACAGGCATATCTCAACGCTGCAGCTTCTGCTCCTGTGTTACTGTCATTCAACAGTCCACACAGTGTGTTTCATGTTTTTTTTTTTTAAATGAGTTTGCTTAGCACTGTTTATTTTCTCTTGGAAATGGCGGTCTTGTGACCCTTTTTTATTGCAATATTGACATTTGCTGTTCTAACTCCCCAAGTGAAGCAAAAATACCAAAATGTTTAAAAAGTTCTCTTCGCTGTTGCCAGCTGCTGAATTTTTTGATCAAATTTACAGGAAGCAACAAGGGGGAAGTGGAAGAAGGAAAGAGAAGCGATTCAGAGATTTCCTGTTATTGGACACATGATAGATCTATAGTTTACTACTGTTGAGTCCCATAGTAATTCCAGCAAAAGCTGAACCTCCCTCTACAGCTGAGTCCAAAGCACAGCTCCAGAAGACCCAGAGGACTGCCTAAGGCCCCAAATGAAATACACAGAGGAAAAAGTTTGAAATATTCCCTTAGTACACACAAAGTATCTTATATTCACAGTTTCTAGATTTTGCATTTCTGATGCCAGTAGTTTTTAGGAATAAACAAGGAAATACAGTAATGCCTGATTTTTGTGGCATGGTGATAAATCTGCCTCTGAAGTGAGAATGGTATAACTTGGAGTGGTACAGACAAGAGGTTCGGCTAAAGTAAGTTTAACAGGAGCGTACATCTGCTTGCTGCCCTCTCCTACAAAGCTCTTGCACCATATAGGTTTAGGTGGAACATTGCCCTCTAGAGGATGGAATGTCAGATTTGACCAACATGTGTTTGAACATGTCCCTGGGGCTATGTCTACAGTGCTCTTTCATCAGGAAAGCTTTGGTCGCTATGTCTACAGTGCACTTTCATCAGGAAAGCTTTGGTCGCTCAAGGGTGGCGGAAGTGGGGGGAGGGAGGGGAAAAAAAAAACAACCCACACACACGCACACCCCCTTGCCCCGCCTGACCAAAAAAAAAAGTTTTACCCACAAAAAGCACTGGTGTGGACAGTGCTTTGTCTGCGGGATAGCGTCTCCCACAGACAAAGCTACAGCCCCTCGTTAGGAGTGGTTTTATTTTGTCGGCAGGAGGGCTCTGTCCTGCCAACAAAGAGTGGCTACACTGCATATCTTACAGCAGCATGGCATTAGCGGCAGAGCAGTGCCACTATAAGCTGCTCAGTGCAGACATAGCCATAGTTGCTGGCCTAAAGAGAACATAAGGAGCCCTGATACTGTCCTAGCTACTGGAGGTTCTAAAGGTGCAGAGTTCTGCCCCTGAACACAACCATGAAGATTTTGTTGACATGACTTGTTCTATGGCTGATGACTATGAAATCTAGAAATCAAATCCTGATGTCACTGGTTTAAATCTGGAGTAACTCTACACCAGTGCAGAACAGAATGTGGCTAGAGAATTAGGCTATGTCTACACTTTTACTGATAAAAGTACTACTTTTGTCAGTCAGGCCTGTGGAAAAAAAAAACAAAAAACACAAAACACACCCCTGACCGACATAAGTTTCACCGACAAAAGCACCGGTGTTGACAGCACTATGTCGGCAGGAGACGCTCTTCCGCAACATAGCTACCACCACTCGTTGGGGGTGGTTTAATTATGCTGGTGGGAGGGCTCTCTCCTGGCAACATAGAACAGCTACACGGGAGATCTTACAGCGGTGCAGCTGCAGCTATACTGCTGTAGGGTCTGTAGTGTAGACATAGCCTAAATATCAGAGGGAAAAAAATCCAATGGTTAGAGCTGCCTGCAGCACATGCTGGGAATTAATAAAGACTAACTGATTTCCAAAATATGAAAGTTAGGAGAATGGGAGATTTTTGCTCACTAGGTCAGTTTTCCCCAAACTATTGCTACTCTGATTTAAAAATGGCCCTCTAATTCCCCACTCCCCCAAACCTATACAAGCACAATTAAATGTATTTTCAAAGCGTGTGGAAGGGCTTAGCAATTTGATTCCTATTCACATCAATAGGAAAATTTCAAATATAAATCCTCACGCACTCCTGTGAAAGTTAATATCCCAATGGGTAATACCAATCTCACAGAGAGAATTCTGAAGTGAATAAGACGAAAAATGATCATACTCAAAGTTTTCATTCCATTTTAGCAGCAAATCCCAAGAGGTGCTCAGCATCTGCATTTCCCATTGACCTCAGTGAGAAGGCAGTTTGAGTGACCGGTTCATGTCTCCTAGGAGTCTTCAGATACAGTGAACTGTCTGGCTGCAGGCTCGTTATCTGTCCACCAAAAGCTCACATTCAGCCAAGTTAACAACACAGCAGCCATCTCCTGAAGGCTAACTCCACTCCAGTGCTTGACTTGGAAAGGGGAGTGTGATGTATCCCCCACTCTCATGACTGGAAAAAAGGCTGAGAACAAACTGGAGAGTATCTTCACTGCCCCCCCTCCCCCCCTCTCCCAGTTCAAACCCCTTACATTTCAGCAGACTGGCCTTGAGTCCCACTGGCTCACTAGAGCGGTCCATCCCACTCCTCTCAAATTTCTTTTTCAGGCTTTTTCTTCAGTTCCAGTCCATTAAGCACATTCAAGTCAAGTCCTCACAGGGACAAGACAGCTACCAGGCAAACAGCCAGCAATTTTCCTTTTCAAGGCCTTGTTAAGACTAGCCACTTCTGAAAACAACTCACTACAGTTCTAGTGACAAAGGGAGAGCATGTTACGTTACCACAGCGGTGTGAACCAAACTTAAAATGGCCTTTCTGGAGGCTAAGAGAGCCTAAATTTGTGCATTATCTATGCAGAGATCGTTAATATTCACACACACAGTTTCATTTTCACATTTATGCCACTTTAGGCAAAGGGGGTTATATTTGAGGTCCAACAAATTAAAGCTCCAACCCTACTGGTGATAGCTAGTATGCATGGAGGAGGAGTTAGCACAGTATTTGGCTCATAGAACCTTACATTCAGACTAAAAAGAAATCCTGTAATATTAGGAGTTTCACTGACATCATATTTTTTCCTGAACACACTGGCTTTCTTGACAGTAACAATTTTTTTCCCCAATTTTCTCTCCTTAACTGGTTTATCCAGTACTGCATTACTATTTTTTCTGTGAACATGTCACATACACATATGGTGAGAACTAATCTGTGGGCCCTGTGAAATTCACAGTCACAAGACCCGCTGGTTTGGGGGAAGGGGAGAAAAAAAAATGAAGAAAAATCTCAGTTTCCAGTGGGTGAGAAAAGAAAAGTAACATGTCTAGCCCTTTTCCTCCTGGAGACAGCCTTGAAAATGAAACCCAAACTAAATCACTTGCTAGGATAGAAAAGAACAAGCAGCTGGGTTCTGCATCTGCAGTGGAAGGCTGGGGGTGGGGATGGATCTACAGATTGCCTGAGCCACACATTCTTTCCATAGGGTTATTATGTAAAATGGAGTCAGTCAAGAGTCACCTCGCGAACCTTCCCCAATATCTTCAGGCCAGCCCTGAGCATAGAAGTGGACAGGTTCGGGGACAGAGGGTGACAAAAGCTGTTTCACAGCTACTACAGCTTCACAGATGCTACTACAGTCGTATGTAACTACAGCTAAGCAACTCGCATTCCGAAGTTCCAGTAAACATCTCAGCTCCTTTCTTAACAGTAAAACAGCTCACTACAGTGCCAATCTATTTGATTAGCCTAATGGATCAAAGATAAGTCAGAAAAATTATTTTTGAGACACAGGGAGTTTAAATATATTTACTAATGTTTATGTTATTTGGATAATTGAATTTGAGCTGGGATATAATCAGCATATTTAGGGCCAGATTTAGGATACCCTAACTCACATTTAATAGCACATTATTATTTATTATTTGTATCCTGGCTGCACTAGAGGCCCCAACCAGCCATCAGAGACTCATCGTGCTAATTACTGTATATATATATATATATAAAAACAAAAAGATGGTTGCAGCCCTCAGGCTGCCAGTAGCAATTTGATTTGCAGAAAAGTTGTTTTCATCTGCCTGTATATTTATCAGTCCAGGTAATAATGGTAGAAGCAAAGTGTTGCTCATATACTAGTTAATATATAAAAGAATAAAACCACAACTTAAAAAAAGTCTCCATCAGCTTGGATGTTTGCAACAGGCTCATTCTAGCCTGGTCTTATTTTCTTTGTTTTCCTCCAGGTTGCATCACTGGTAAAGAATTTAATTGTACACAAGATAAGTAGCTACAAGCATGAATCATATTAAAAAAAAAAAAAGCCGCTGTAGACAATAATCCCCTCAAAGTTGAAACCAGCTCATACAAAGCCAAATATTATTAGTGCCTTGGATTTTCATTTGGGGAACTGGAGAATATAGATAGTTTGCTTATACAGAAGGGCACATGATGATAATTGAGGTCATTTAGCTCAAAACACTCATCCAGATCTCACTTTGCTAAACATGGAGAAAGTGGTAAAGTGCCACCTTTTCATCTAGAAGTTAGTAATGGGCCCAAATCAGAACCTCAAATTTGGGGCATGGAGAATGGTGGGGGGGGGGGGGGGGGAGGTGTAGAGGAGATTTGAACCTACCTCTGTGGTTTGAGTTCTGGGTCAGATTCAAAATAACTCTTTTCTCCCTGGTTTCTGTTCAGAAGATTTCAACGTTATTGAATATGATCACAAACCCTAGCTCTGGTACAGCCTGGAACCCGACCTTCAGACCCCAGTCTAATACAAATGAGAATCCTAACACGGCAGCCTGTGCCCATTTCTATAGAAATGTAAATATTCAGCCCTTCCCTATGCCAGTGTATGAGTGCAAAGAAAACATGAATACATCCAATTTCATTCACTTCCAATCAGAATAGTACAAAACCAAAGCTCTCCAGTCCTTCCCCACCACTAAAACCTTTGCAGAGGTGCAACGAAGTTCTGAGCACCTCCTGTGAAGTGCTGAGTACATCAGCTTCTATTGATTTCAGTGGGCACTTAGCAGCAGGCCATAAGACAGTACCAGTGAATAAAGCATTATGAAGACTGCCATGCGTGTTTCCACAGTCTGTGGCAGTAAGGCAGATCAGAGCATCTGCAGGGAGGTTTTGTGGGGGATTGTGATGATTTGACTATAAATGACCTCATCAATTTATTATGTCTGTCTTTTATTCAGATACACCCTGGTATTTCTCTCAGTCAGCTGAATCACAGCGGATGGGGGAAAAGTGTTTCTCTCTAAGCGTTAACAGACCAAGTACAGTGGTATTAGCTGGTGCTCATTAGTAATGCTGAACGTATAGCCTAATTGCTCTTGCTTTTCAGGCTATTTCCAGAGTACAATTTACCACATGATGCTTTAGACATTTACTTTGAGGTGATTTGAGCCCTCTTTAGATTTTCCTGATAACACAAATAAACCCTACTGATTTACTGCACTGCACCATGCATTTGATAATCATCTTTGCTTTAGCCTCTTCCAAGATTAGAGATTCTGCACACAGACAAAGGCTAGGTCATTAAATTGAAGGACTTTGACTACTGTATGAAGTGCCAATCTTTGGACCATTTCTCCGGAGTCTGAGAGGAGACACTTACCAAAGACACACAATGTTCCCTATAATCTCCACCTAGCTTTCCAGTTTCTCTCCCCCTCCCTTTCCCTCACCTAACAAGCTTCTCTATGGTTCTTTGTGCTTCACAAATGGATATTCATAATGAGCAGAGCCCTTAACCTAGTTTTTAATTTCCATCCCTCCATGAAGGACAAAAAAACCAAGGGAACATTGAAACAGCCTCGATGAAGAACATCGGCCAACAGTGAGATGAGACACATTGTGGAGGGGTCTTAGGTCTCCGTTCATGAAACTTTCACACACAATTTATGCTTGACAAGAACAGGCTTCAGAATATTTTGATAGGTTCTACAGGACTTTATTCCCTATAATTAAAATTCCAGTTGGTATTCTCTTTCTGTTCGTTGCCAAAATGTTTACAAGTTACCAGGTCCTATGTTAACAGTTTCAAGAGACCTCAATAGCACACCTTCATCTTATCCTTATAATAAAACTCACATCCATCTGACAACCCAATGCACTAGAAAAACAAACAAACAAGTTCCTTTCTGAGCCAACCTGGACATGCGCACCACTAATTTAAAGCTCAGTCTGCAGACCTTAATGACTTGGTTTTCTATATCAAATCAACTGCCATACCCAATAAGTCACATGTACTTCTCACTGGAAAGGAAATCAGTTTTCTTCATGCAAAATGCCCGTACAAGAGTTTCCACAGCAGAGCCATAAATGCAGCAAGTGGTGGTTCAAGAGGTCAAGTTCGTGTTTGATTTCCTTAATCCCATTTTATTTCTTTTAGTGGAAACTGAAGGAATTTTGAGGGTGTGTGGGGGTCACAATTACTGTAATCCTCACGTAACCATTGAAATCAGCACTGAATAGGTACATCCATGATATGCCTTCAGTTAGTCACAGATAAAAGGAAGGGCTCCTCTTAAATGCTTTTGCTCCAAATCGCATCCTAGATACATGCTTATGCAGTGCTGCTAGACACACTGGGTTAGAGTCTCACCTGGAGTAAATTCACATTGACTCCAACTGAGGCATGTCAATTTACCCCTCTGGACCACCTAGTGAATTTCAGTGCTCCAGTCTTTTAAACCAGTGATACTTAGACTGAGGCTCAGGAGCTGCAAGTGGCTCTTTACTGTGTTTCCTGCCACTCACTGTGTGATTTAATTATTAGCCAATTGTAGAATACCTGGTCAGTCATTTTGCTCTGAGTACATTCATTCATTCACACACACAAAATGAAACTATGAATCCACACTACTGTGGCTCTTTTGGGCAGTGTTGATCACTAATTTGGCTCCTGAACCACCGAGGTCTAAGTATCACTGTTTTAAACAGATGTTTGAATTAAATTTAAATTACCGCTGTTGGGATCTAACAGAACTTCTGGTGGCAATACAAGTATTCAGCATCACTATTAATCCAAATCCTGATACACATCCCACTGTCAAATTCTTTATTTCCCCCCTGACCTTCTTTTAGCCAACTCAAAATAGTTATTCCAGAAACACCAGTGCTGCCTAGCTGAAATATCAGTATCCCTGATATAGCTATCCACTGCTCTACCAATGCCAGGTAAAAATAATTTAATGATTTAATAAAGCTGCACTGCAATTATTACTCCCAAGACACTGCTATTAAGCTTATCAATCATTCTTCTTGGTTTTGCTCAATATGCAGTTTGTACATTCTTCACTACATCAAGAGTGTTCATTTTCTGGTTGATTATTCACAGTGCTGTGTGTTTAAAAAACACACACAAACAGGAAGACCTGTTAAGGCAGGTAGAAACTTCCCAAGGGGTCTAACTTGGATTGTCTCTATCTTGGTAATTTGTTGTTTCTTCCATTCCAAAAATAATAAGAATGCTGTGCTGAAGTAACGGTCACTTTGGAAATGCTTAAGAGACAGTATTTTTAATCAAAATTCTCTTTTCCCCTCAGTTACTTTGCCCTTCCATGAGAGCCTCTTTTCTCAGTGCTTCTCCTGTGCAGCCTAAACTCTTCATCATTCCCATTACATCATTTGAGTTCTTGCCCTACTTAGAGAATCTAATCTACTCAGAACAAACAGGGACTTGCTGCACTTGTTTCTTTCTAGACTCTTGCTAGTAAGAAGTTTTATATGAAGCAAAATTGTGGTTTTCTTTCTATGTATTTCTTCAAACCAGACAGCTTTCCCCCATTCAAATGATTTGATTGTGGTTTTCTTGTTGTCTTTTGTGAAACCAACCACACTCTGTAGGGTTTTGATTATGTGATGCATTTATGTCCTGCCAGAATAAAGGCCCAGATCTCTGGCTGGGTTTTGTCAGAGACCCAGGGGCTGCTTATAAATTTGAATCGGTTTTAATACTGTGGGCCAGAGCCTGAGCTGGAGTAAAAACTGGCATGGCTTCCCTAGAGTCAAAAGTTACAACAGCGGAGGATTTAGCTCTATAATTGCAAGGAAAATTACTTTTAAAATAGGAAAATAAATGACAGAACTAGGGCTTGTGTCCGCAGATGACATACTGACTTTTCTTCTCTGTGAAAGTACAAGACCTTGAAAACTCTTAGACATATTAATAGCTCCTCCATGGCAAGAGAGTGTGCAAGGTGTGACATGCATATACCCCCCCACCCCCCCAAGACCTATACCTTCACCTTCTCAGCACAGTCATGGGGGGAGGCTGCTGGGATTACAATGGAGCAGTTCATGCTGGGATACATGATCTCTATGAGCAGCATCTCCATGCTGGAGATTGGGAACGTCCTTCTCTGGCAGCAGCGATGAGCCATTTGGACAAAGCTACCAGCAGGTATTCAAAATGGATGTTGTTTGGGCAAAAGGATAAACACCTCTGCTGTATATGCATTGCCCACCAAAGAAAAAAAAAGAAAATCTCACCCGTACCCAGGAGTTCCAAGGAACCAAAGCAGAGGCATCAAACAGATCTGCTTCAGAATGTCTGTCTGGTGGAATACCCACTGTACAGCGTCATATACATTTCCAGTGCTATCCACTGCATCAGGAATAAAAAAAAGATATAATCCTCCCCCTCGTACAATTCCATGGACATCAGTGGGGTTTCACATGTGTAACGAAGGGCAGAATTTGACCCACAAAATTTTCAGCACAAAAATTAAAGGAAACCAAACACCATTCAAAATGGAGCCAAAAGCGCTACCTTCAGCTAAAACTTTGCAATTTAACTGTCTTGGAAGAGCTGAGTTAGATATTCTCTATGGGCTCGATTTGCATAGGTATTTAGGCACCCCCTAAAGATGCAAAGACTGCTAACCTGCTTATGGACTTTTGAAAATCCCACTACATGCCTACCTACATCTTTGGCACCTAAATACTTTGGGACTCTTGCCCTATGTGATTAGGCAACATGTAATAATGCAAGGGTTTGTTTGCACAACTCTGCTCTTATCATCGTAACAGGACTCAAGAAGTCATGTGTGCTAAAGAACCTGTGTGTCAACTATAGGGTTTTCTATGCTGCTTATCACTATAGTACTTAAATATCTATTTTGACAATGTAAATAATGGGTATGCCTCACATATTGTGAGGCTCTCTCTCCTCTCAGTTACACCAGTGCCAATCAGGTGTAACTGCACTGAAGTGGATGGAAGCATGCCAATGTAAAACCCATATACATGTGATAAGAATCAGTCCCTTTACCCAATAGTCAAAACAAGAAAGATCTATTAAAAAAAAGGAACAACCTGCAGGGGAAAAATAAGTCTAAAGTGCATATGTCCCAGTTTTATATAGAGGAAGTGCAAGAAAAAATGGAAACTGGATCAGAATAGAGTTTTATCACTTTTGAAATATTTCAGCAGACTCCTGGTATTTTTAAACTTGATACAAATAAAGAATGAAATTGCAGTGTTTAGGACAGAGAAAATGCGACTCTCCATTCAAATACATTTCTACACTTTATATTTATGCGAAACAAATTGGGTGTGCAGCAACTAGAGTGAACAAATGAGAGAGCACATGAGGGCTCCTTTGGATCCGATTTCAGGGACAGCAGGCCCGTTGTAAACTGGATTTTATTTCAGAACTTACTGGAAGGAGAAAAGTCTCTGCACATCAGAAAGGCTGCAGTAAAGTGAACACAGAGGCATTTGTTTGTAATTGTGTCCGTCATAAACAACTTACTGGAGCTTTCTCAGAAGTTGCTTATATTGTGCCAAAAGAAAATCAGCAGGACCCTGGAAAAGCATCGTAGTAATACTCATGTTAGAGACAGAACACTCTCAAAAGAAATCTTGGGTGGTACCTGTTGAAGTTGATTGGGTACAGAATGACATCCTCGGGTGCTCTCCCATCCCAATGAATGGTATAGGCCTGCTCCAGCATCACTACAGGTTGGTACTGTTGATATGGTACTCCTTTATTCACTCCCTGCAGCCTCAGGGGATGAGAGTGGTATGTCGCTCTGGCAATTGATAAGGTCAGATTCTCCGGACGTCTGGCCTGAATATAAAGCTGGGGGTGAAAAAAACAAACATTCATTCATTAAGCCATCCGGGTCTCACCTTAACATGTATGTTTGATCATCATTTCCTTTAAATGGCTTTTCTGAACGTTCCATCAGCACTTTCTGCAAGCCACCGAAGCATTTCTGACTCAAATAATGCAGTACATCAAAACCAGATTTTGTAGCTGTCTGCATGTCATTTAATGGTGTACAAAAGGACCAGAGCAGCAATGTTTACAACTCAAACTCTAAGCGAAAAGGGGTGATTCAGAAAATATTACTAGGTGCTTATTTCCTTATAAATGCAAAACAATTACATTTTAAATGAAGGGCCACAGGCCTGATCCAAAGCCCACTGAGGTCTTTGGAAGTCTTTCATTGACTTCCATGAACTTTGGATCAGACCCACAATCTGTTGTGGAATCCACATCTCTATTCCACTCTTTTCACATTTCAAATTGTGTGTTAATCCACAGCACTATTCTTCTGCATTGAGCCTAACAGGTGTGCCCCTCCCTCACAGGGATCAGGATGTGGATTGCCTCAGCACACTCCTAAGAATGATACCTTAGAGACTAACAAATTTATTTGAGCCTAAGCTTTCATGAGCTACAGCTCACTTCATCGGCTCACGAAAGCTTAGGCTCAAATAAATTGGTTAGTTTCTAAGATGCCACAAGTCCTCCTTTTCTTTTTGCAAATACAGACTAACACGGCTGCTACTCTGAAACAACTCCTAAGAATGAATTTTTGCCCTGACACTAGCTTCAAGTGAAGGCCAATTTTTGTTGAAAAGCTATTTTAGCCTTTAGGTGGAACTCCTAATGTACAGCAGCCTTCCCATATCGGGAATACCAAGGCAGTAGCTGGATAGATGTATATTCAGATCTGCTAATGTAATGTTAGCACTTTAAAACATTGTGTAGTGCAGCCACACTCCCTGGAAGATTTAAAATAAATTGGGAGCAGCTTAGGACACATACAATCTTGCTTCACTATCTCATATACCAGTCAAAAGGAAAGTGCACCCATCTTCAGCTGACGAGCACTTTAAAATGTTAAAAAAAAAAAAGCACACATGAATACGCTTCTGTTTCTACAAGAAAATTCATTTAGTACTACCTTTTCTAAAACAAAGATTTCACACTTTTAAGAAGAGCAAAATGGAGGCAGTCTTCTGTCAATAGCTTTTACTATCACTGGGGAGAATGTGAGGGAGCCAACAAAGACTAGTAGACAGAGCACTGGACTGGGAGTCAGAGACCTGGATACTGATCAAAGCTCTGCCATTAACCAACTGTGAGACCCAAGGTTCTTCACCTTTCTGTGCCTCTTTTCCCCTCCCATCTGTTCTCTGCTTTGTCTATTTAGACTGTAAGCTCTTCAAGGAAGGCAGGGACTGTCTCTTACTAGGAATATGTACATCATCAAGCACATCAGGGTCCTTATCTTATCTCTAGGTCCTAACATAATAACAATAATAATACTAATAATAATAATTCTTCAACAGAGAACCTAGTGTATTTAAAAGGAGTTGCTCCATGGACATGACACAGGCTACGTGAAGAACCATAGCCAAGAAACTGGCTGTGGCCTGCACCTCACTTTTCTGTCTGGCATAACATACAGCTCAATATGTTGCAACCAGTTGCTGCTTCCTTCTTGGAATCTAACTTCTTGGTGACAACAAAATTGATTTGACAAGAGACAGTGGTGGGGTGTCCGGCAAAGGGGTTATGTAACCTCTGGTCTGCTTTGTGGCATGATATTTTTGGAAGTGTCTCAGCTTGAGATTTCATGCCTGAGTGTCTATAGATACTCTGAGCTCCACAACAACAACAAAAAAAGTGGCCTGATTTTCACTTGCAGGTCCTCTTGACTTCAATGAAGCTGAGGATACCCAGTGCCCCCGAAAATAAGACCACATTTGGTTAAGTGTATAACTATGGGTTTAGCAGCCTCACTGTAGGCACCTAAGTTTGAAAAAATTGGCCTAAAGTCACAAGAGAGCATTCAAAAAAAATTGATCCATAATTTTTAGACATTTGTCAAATCCTGCTCTCACTTACATTGACTTGGATAGGATTGCTCCAGAGTAATAGTAATTACATCCCTGGTCCTGGCGGTACATGACGTACCACTGGGGGCCGAGCACCTTTTAGGATCAGACCAAATATTAGAATTAACTCGTTCTCCCTCCCCCTCACTGTTGAAACCATAAATCGTATCATTTAGTAAAATAATTTCCCAAGTGAAGCACATTTGCTCACTCCTCAACGGCCCAAGGAAAAATGAATGGTTTTTAAATTCAAATGAAAGACTTCTTTTTAATTTATGAAACCAAAGAAAATCCACTTTCCCTTTACATACAAGCCCCAGATCAGGAGGTCAAAACAGTATTGATCACAGTCACTGCCACCAGATTGAAATTCTGTAGAACCCACACCACAGGAGGTCAGATTAGATTATCATAATGGGCCCTTCTAGCCTTAGAGTCTTTGAATTTGTGTATTATTCTTGAACTGAATGGTGTTTTTCTGAAAAGGAATGTTGGAATCATGTCTGACGCTGCAAAATAATACTAGTCTAGACCTCTTTCTGCATGAAAGTCAGTAGTATTCATCATGTCATTCTAATCTTTATATTCCATGCTCTTTCCCCCTATCAAATACATGTCTCAGGCAATCAGATAATATTTAGGTAGTAGCTGAAGTGCATATATTAGAAAAATCAAAAATTAAGGTAACAAAATAAGCCTTCCAAACAATGAAATACATTCAAGGATAGGCAGAAAATCCTTACATTCCAGGACGGAAAAGAAAAGCATCCTAAATTCTTTAACTGCTGAAAAGAAGTCGTCAAGGGTTGTGAACTAGGCTGTCCACTGCACTTACTGTTAATGGGTTCAAGAAAGGATAGAAGAGTTTATAATATGTTCCAAAATACGTTCTTTATCATCTTGTGTCAGATAAGTTATCTGGCAGTAAAATTTTCTTAAATGTCTTGGGACAAAGTTATAGGCTTAACTAAAAGTATAATAATTACAGTTGCTTTATAAACACTGTATCATTCTCAAATAAAAATGCAAGCCTTGTGGTTAGCTACAAATATTTGTAAACTTACTTCATTTCCCATTCCAGCCAACACATGCAGGATTTCCAGAATTGTAATCAATTAACTTTTTAGCTACACAGGACAGAGTTTATATATGCTGGATACTTTGAAACTTGCCTGTTCATTTTTATTATTTAATTATCAAACGCTGAAAGTCCTCATCCAGCAATGAAATCCATGCAGACCGACCCTGGCACTAATGTGCAGTCCCACTGATGCCAAGGGGGTTCAACACAGGTGTAGGGGACAGCCCATGGGGAGTTTATTGCAGCACGGGAGTTAAAGTCTCAGACTCACAGTCGAGTCCTCTTTTTATCCACAAGACTGAATAAGAAGCCTCAAGGTAAGTATCCCCATGCCACCCTGTCTGTGGACTTCATCCCTGACCTGGAGGGATAGATCACACCTAGGGAAAAGACGGGAGCTAAGGCTATGTCTACACTAGCACTTTTGTTGGTCAAGGGTGTGAACCCCCCCCCCCCCCCGGACTGACATAAGTTTCACCAACAAAAGTGCTGGTGTGGACAGTACTATGTCAGTGGGAGAAGCTCTCCTGCCAACACAGCTACTGCCGCTTGTGGGGGTGGTTTAATGATACCGCTGGGAGAGCTCTCTCCCGTCAGCATAGAGTGGCTAGATGGAAGACCTTACAGCGGTACAGCTGTGCTACTCAAAGGTCTGTAATGTAGACGTAACCCAAGTCTCTGCCTATTCAATCCCTGACTTTGCCGAGTCTGCCATCCAGGATGCTGATGAGCACTAGTTCCAGCAGTGATTTCATGATTTGGAAGCCTGCTCTCTGTGGACTGAACTTAGTCCATTTTATATAGCCCCAAAATAGCCAACAACAACTACTGCTACTTTTGGTTACTACTGAGCTGGCTGAAGTCAAAAGTCTACACAGCAACTAGACAGCCACTGCTGGGCCGTGCCAGCTGACTCACACTGCTGGAGGGGGGCTGTTTCCTTGCTGTGTAGGCTTCTGGGCTCAGGTTGGAGCTCAAGCCCTGGAACCCCGCCGCACCTCAAAAAGTTCTAGAGCCCAGGTTCCAGCTTGAGCCCGGAAGCCTAGACAGCAAGGAAACAGCCCCACAGCCTGAGCTCTGCGAGGCGGAGTCAGCCGACACGGGCCAGCCCTGGGTTCTTCTTTGCCGTGTAGACATATCTGTAGACTGCATATCATTACCCAATGCAGCCAGTCTCCTGAAAACTTGACACAGACACAGATATCTGCCTACTCTTCTTATAGTGTCATGACAGAGTCCCTTTCCTTTTCTTCAGTTCTTTATTCCAGGATATCTTTACTCTCAACTCTTGAAACTGAAAAAAAAAAAATTTCCATACATTTCTGGAGCAAGAACTTTGGTATATGTGAACTAATCATCTCTCTCCAAGGAGGAAGAAGAGACATAGCAAGAGAACTTTGTTCTAGAATAAAAGAAACCCAGCTTCCCTTCGCTCCAGCATATATGTTTACAGCTAACAAAAAAAAAACCAAAAAAAAAACCAAAAAAATCCAACAGCAAGAAGTGAAGTGGGCAAAATATTCTAAAATGTGAGGAGTGATGAGAGCCTGGTCTAGCACAAGGGGAAGAGGCAGCTATTTTGTAAGAAGAATCCTAAAGAGAATCTTATAATGACTCATTTAGCTGTGATTAACAGTCTAATCCAGAAGGATTTAGTCCCATCTCAATATACATTGAGAGATTACTTAGTAGATTGTGAAATTATTGAGAAATTCTCTTTACAACTCACGTTATTTATTATCCATCTGGGTAAAGAGTGTGAAGATAAGCAACATTCAAGGTGTACACACACACACACTAAATTCTTGACTTCTGGACTGAGGCAAGATCGGTTTCCTTTCTAATGATCTAATTCAGCCACTGTTTTTATTCCTGGTATAGTGCTGACTGATGGGTTTGGGCATCAAACCTCAATCCAAAGTTCAAAATTAAGGGCAAAACCTTGGGTCAGATCTAAGGTGCAGTTTTTCTTCAGACCCCATACACACCAGCTTTCCAGGCTCATGCAACTTCCAAATGAAGGGCTATTTCCCTTGACAAGAATTTTAGTCTACGGAGGGAGTTATACAGCTTGCAATGGCCAGTGATACTGAAGACCTCAATATTCCTTTGGAAGATCTCTTTTTAGTTCCATAAAACATGCTGGGACAGATTCTGATACCTATTACACCAGCATGACTCCAGAGGCGCTTTGCTGAAGTCAGCAGAGTTATTCTGCATTTACACTGGTGTGTAACTGAGATCAGAATGGGATCCCTTAATTGAACCTTAAGACACAAACTAGCTTAGAAAGAGCTTGTTGACTTTTCATTCTAAGGACTCAACCGTGGGCGGTTTTAAGCCTCCTCAAATCCCAATGATTCATATTGAGCCTTAATGGATTCTACAGACTTCTCTATCTCCTCAAAAAGCAACCTTTCCTAGCATGGTTTAGAAAAATTCTGAGAGCAGCTACCTGCAATATTTCTTGGCTGCTTTATAGTGTATGCATTCAGGAATGATGATGGAAATATCAAAGTCATAACGGGATAACTAGGTTTTGAATAGGTCAGCAGATGCCAGTGGAAAAATATATATATAACTAATCAGAGGATGCAATAGCAAATATCCACTCTAGAATTGTGTTTGACAAAATAAAAGCATTAAGAGAGATGGAACGACTTCCTGCCTCTATTAGATGAGTACCCCAACAGAATGAAGAAAAATGTACCAAGTGGGGTGAATTTGTTAAAAATAAATAATTGCTCTAAATTTTTATAACAGGACATCTATTTTAGTGTAACCCATAAATTATACTGCCTCAACTCTGCTGCATTCCCCTATCTTTTAGTGCTTACATCAGAAAATAGCTTATTCTGCCAATTAGTAGTTTAAAAAAAAAGTTTCCCAGCTTCTTCTGATTAACTCCTCAGGTGCTGCTTGGAAGGCATGTGAGAAGAGAATAAAAACCTGGATTAAACTGCTCAGCTGAAGTCAGCGTGGCACTGGGCAGGCAGATCGTCTAACAATTTTAAAGCGCCCAAGTCACTCTTGGACCAACAGAATTTGAGTGTGTCCTAGAGACTCTGTAGGAAACTCAGAGTTGCCAACACTCATGATTTTATTGAGAGTCTTGTTAGGTTTGGTAGTTTTCTTAAACCCCTAGCTCATGGAATCATATTATTGGAGAAGCTTAGTTTTCATTAAAAACAGAAAGGAGGTTTCCAGCAGAGTAAAGCATGAAAACATTGACTCCGAAAGGCTCAAAACTTAGAAAGCAAATAAAAGACTCCAGCATTTTTTTTAATCTCATGATTTTTGAGCATGTGAAGTTGGCAATATTGGAAATGAAAGTGCTGGTGCTCCTCAGGGACCCCTGCTGGCAGCCCTCTCTAGGCAGCAATCTGAAACCAGGCCAAGGAAGGGGTTGTGATGCTGGCTGCTTACAGGTGGGAGTAAGGGAATCTAGGAACAAAGACAGCTCTGGAATTCACACAGCGATGCATCAGGTAGGCTAGAGGGGAGAGAATCAGACCAGAGAACTCTCAGGAATGAAAAGCTTCCAGGTTGTCCTCAAAATCGGGTGAGTTAGAAATACTGCAGAAGGAATGGACTTTTCTATAGTATTTCCACTTCGGGTGCTCATCAAAGCCAAGGGGGGAAAAGCCAAACAAAAGCAGTGAACTGAACTATCAAAACTTTCTCAAAAAATATTTGGCTTAAGCTCTGAAGGAAGGGTTTGGTTCATATTTCATATGACCTAGCTTGCCCGTCCCTAAGCTAAATACCTTCATCTCAGTTCAGCTGTGACTGAAATGGCACTTTCACCTGCTTATGCCATGGATGAATAGGATGTCCTGTCTTTGAGAGCTACGTGGGAGGGGAAAGAAAAGCACATTTTGTAATGGCGTTTCTAAGATTAAAGTAAACCAAAGGCCTCCTCATCTTTCTCCATGATTGGGTTCATTCTTTTACTCTTTTGCACTGAAATATATAGTGCCAGATTTAGCACACACAAATCATCAGACCCAGCAACTCTGGTGTTGCAGTAAAGTACTCAAATGACTATTCTGCAAATTAAATCAGTTCCTATTATGTAGAACCAATGATCTTCGCTGCTTTCATTTCAGATTCATATCGATTTCCCCACCTAAGGGCTCATAAAGTGAAGCTTTTAGTATGTACTTTATTCACCCAACTGGATGCTGATTGGGTGAAAGGAGCTGGTAAAGGGACAGATCCCAGGGAAGTAAATGTTTATTCTTGCCTGAACTCAGCCAAGGAAGGTTTCTGTGGTGGAAAAACCACCTCACCCTGTAGAGTGCCATAATGGGAAGAAAAGTTCTCCTTTTCTTTTTGCGAATACAGACTAACACGGCTGCTACTCTGAAACCTGTCATAATGGGAAGAGTATAAATAGAAATAAAAATATAGATTCCAACTTGTTTATCGTTCTTAATTTAACCCTTGAGTTACCAGAGATGGGGATGCCACACACACACACACACACACACACACACACACACACACACAGAGTAAATCTGATTTATGGGGTTAATACATATGAGCCCAATCCTATTTCCACTGCAGTCAGCAACAAAAACTCACTGGACTTCAATGGGGCAAGATCAGGCTTATCCTTTGAAATAGCTCTGCTCTCCACTGACAAAACAAACCTGATTAATCAGTGCTGTATGGGGGCACCTCTAACGTTATACAGTCTTGAATAACTTCGGCAGGATTTTGTTCTGGGCTACACTGTACTTTGGCTGTCATCGTGATGACTAATGAATGCATGAGGAGACGTGCATGTGCAGTATTCTCCATCAGACATACAAGAATCTTCTTAAAGAAACATGTCCCCTCACAGTACATACTGTGGCCTGTAAGACCTTATTCCCAGCTCCCAAATATACTTTCCTGTCTTTTATATCCATCAGTTTATTTTGGGAGAGGGGAACACTAGGGGAGGCAGTCTTGATCACATTATTTGATAATTCAAAATGAAGATATTCTGTCTGAAGAACAGGTCACTTTAATGAATGGCTCAGGCATTTTCAGTATAACTCTTCTTGCGTATGGCATGTCTCTTTTGCCCTGTGCCACTGCAGAAATGAAGTGCCCATCTCCCCATAAGTGCAGAGGAGAATATTACAGCTCCTTTCGAGAGCCACATCTCATCTTACGGGCTCAGATACCAGCTGTATAAACACAACCCACACCATGCCAGGTACATCTGCTGCCTCATGGTTCCGTTTCTCATGTGATTGCAGAGCATCTAATAGTTGCCATGTAAATAATAAATATGACAACATTTGGGGTGACTAATGTGTTTTTAGTCAAAAGGGCCCTAGGAATTCAAGAAACTAGTGATTTCCCCTCATAACCCATACATTTGTATTCACTGAAATGGCAATATAAAGCAAATTGTATTCTCTCATTTTCTCTTTAGGTCAAATATGATTAATACTACTACTTAGCACAAAGACAGGCCTTCTTGTTTTCAGGGCTCTTTACAAATACTAACTAAATGAGCGTTTTAATCTTCCTGTTATAGAAGCAAATAAGTACTACTAAGCCTCCGTTTATAGATAGGGAAATTGAAGTCAAGGGCCTAATTCTGGAGCCCCATTCACAAGGCGCAAGGGCTCCAGGATTGGGCATCATGTGAGACTAAGTGATTAAGTCAAGGCCTCTTAGACAGCTGGCTTCCAGTCCAAACCTGGCTTCCAACCTGGCTTCCAGTCCAAATCTAAACAAGTTTTTTTACATTATTAATGCCATGCTTTCCCTTAGTACCCTAGCTGGGTGTCACAGGACATACCAGGGTGTATATGCTCAGCATGAGGGCCCGGGCAAGATTTTCTACTAACTTTAAAGCAGGTTATATACTTTGCTGTATGGCTGTAAAAATATTCTCTAGAGGCGACAGAGGGGCATGGAGAGGTGGATAGAGAGTCTGCTTTCTTTTTCCCCAGATATTAAACAAAACCCTGGTCTACATTACAGAATTACTACTGTATAACCAACATCACTCAGGGGTGTGAATAATCCACAGCCCTGAGTGACGTACTTATGCCAACCTAAGAGCTGGTGTAGATAGCGGGAGAGCTAATCTCCCACTGACATAGCTACCTCCTCTCGCTACCTAAACCAGATCCACGGTACTAATGCTTGCAGCAAGACTGATCTGAAATATTGCACTGGGGACGGTAAAATGCTTCATTGCCACTAGTGCCCTGATTCAGACCATTAGTAAAAACACCCTCTCCCAACCGCTCCAGATCCATTACAATCTCCCAGTGTTACCTGTGCATATTTCCCACGGCATATCATTCCATTCCACCGTGGGACAGTAAGACATCCTGGATGACGAAGCAGGTAGTTGTCTGCCCTCCCTATGAAGGTGTCTGGATATCCCGTCACTGAACCATCCAGGTCATGGAAAATAGAAACTTTGTCACCATCATTATCATTGTCTCCAAACCACTGGCCTGATCTGCCAAAAAACACCCTGAGTCCTACCTATAAGAGAGAGAGCCAAAAAAGAAGTTACTGGTGTAGCCATAACTGATTATTGGGGATAGATGGGACATACGTTAATATAGCTCAGTCAGGAACACTTTTAAACTAGAAAGTCCTATGGGTTCAAATCACCACACCAAGACTTAAGCTACGGAGGCATCCTGCATTTAGAAACAATTTTGACAGTATAAAGTTTATTTACTGGGATTTTTGTCTTCCCTTGTTTCTTAATGCTGAGGGATGTTTTCATGAAAACAGGATCTTTGGTTCTTAGAAGTTCATCTGCTCCTGCTGCTTACTCCTTGAAGTAATAAACAGAAGAATGTGACTGTAAGGGGATAAAGCGGCACTGGAAGCCTATGAAATGATTAAAGAACAACCATCCTCTACATGGAAATGTCAGGAAAGTACATTTTTAAAATGTTCCCACTTAATCTCATAAAACTGTGTGAAATAGCAGCTCTTTTCAAAATTCCCTTTTGTAGATATTCCAATATATTATTTGGACGCATCTTTTTGGAAAGCAGACAAAACAAAAACAGAAGTTAAAACCTCAATTGCGCTCCCTATGCGTAACCCCAGTTTTTGAAATGGCTAAACATCAAAGCAAGAGCGTAAGGCCGGTTACAAAAATACAACAAAGCAGGGAACCTGCGGACGTTAAGCAAAAAGGCGTTGACTATTTTCGTGTCTGTAGAAAAAGTAAATTAATAGGTCACAAGGCGACAGTGAAGGTAAGTGTTTTAGGTCAGGTATTTTTTGCTGAATCCCTGAGTAATAATGTGCGCTACACAAGACAATAGCGGCTTGATCATGCAGACCCAAGGAAGTAATCTTACTTCCATTAGTCCCATTGACTTTAATGGGACTACTCACATGAGTAAGAAATAATTACTCATTGAGCTAGGGTTTGCAGGTAAGGCAGCAAACCTACTATGGTCTTTGAAAGCTCAATTTTATAATGCCCACTGGATAAGAGCTTGCCAGTATCCTTACTCACATGAGAAGTCCTATTGTTTAAATGGGACTACTCAAAGGGGTAACAACTATTTGTATGAGTAAAGATTGCAGGAATGGGCCCTTAAACTATGTTTTATTTAGTCTAGGTTTTTCCTATTACTTTACAATCAAATCAGATCCTATAACCACTTTTCTTTCCTTCTCCTAGTCTAACTCCTAGCCTCTTACTGAATCAGTCCTTTAAAAAAAACCCACCACCAACCAATCAAAACATACTGAATTTTAATCTCTGTTTTTGAGCAGTTTCAACTTTTTTCTTGTTTCCCCGCTGGAAACCTCTGCCAAAGGAGCTATTTGGCAAAGAAGAAGGATCCCGATGGGTACTTTTTTTGTAATATCTAAAAGAGGCAACATTAGTAAAATGTAAACATTATCCTGCAGTTCAAAGCTCTACTATAAATACCTTGCACCAATGTATTCCTGGGTTTAAATATGGACACTCCAATGGTAAGAGAAAAGAGGCCTCAAAACAAAGTACAGTGTGTACAGCTTCCATTTAATTAGCACACTAAGTTTTTCCAGACACAACACAGAAGGTTTTATTGTTTAAACCCTAATCTTTCTCCTACATTCTCCTGTAAACTTTGAGAATGAGAAATAAAATGGCTATTCTAAAAATTCAAATTAAAGGTTACACTAATGTTGACAAAAGAATCACTGCTAAACTTGTAAACTGGGAAATGGTCAGTATTAATTTATGACCCAACACTGGGAAATACCTTCTTTTGTACTGTAAAAAGATGTAGACACAGAAAGGCATCAGCTTCCAGATATAAAGTTTTGGGAACAGGGATAAAGGGCACAAGACTGATTTATCTCTAGCTGTCATGACTCTTACGGACTTTAGTGGGAACTCTGTCTAAGTGAAGACTATAGAAGTTGGACATCATTTTGAACATCTTCACATACATATTTACTATTTAGAGTGATAAATTATATGGAATACATGGTGGGTGATAGGTGTAAAGAGATCTTTACTCAGGGGTTTGGAATATTAGAATAGCAACTATAGGGAGATGGATTAGTAGGCGGAGGATGCAGTCACAGATATGTGACAAATTTAATCATCAAATGCCTCTCCAATTTATCACATGGATATCACCTCCACATATACAGTATACACACACATGAATGAACGAACATGCACCTACACACCCTTATAGAAAAGCCCTATAGGCTTCAACAGAAAATTGTATCTTTTCTATAGATTTTTGTTAAATTAACCAGTGGAATTGAAAAGGAATTGCATCTTTTCAACAGAATTCTATGGGATGGTGCAAAACACCTAGAAATAATATCCCTGTCTACTACGATCATCATCATCGTTGTCATAATCATTAATATTTTTACAGAAGTGGGTTGCCAGGGTACTAGGGAAATTTGTCAACCAGTGTGGACCTACCCCTGTTTTACAGTCACAACTCCAAACTCTCATTTTGAAGCAGAGATTAAAGGTCCTCATTCTGCAAACTGATCAGTGCAGGCAGACCCTGATACCCATGCAGAGCCCCCTGAATTTACTGTAGCTTTAGAGGGTGGGGGTCCACCTGCATGGAGCAGCTTGCAGGACTGGGACCCAAATCAGGTAAGAAGGAACAATCTCTCTCGTATTACAGAAAAATGTGGCTGACAACATAAGGGATCAGTTTCTATGGGGTCTGATCCAAAGCCCATTGAACTCAGTGGAGTTGAGGGCTCAGTTCTGCTTCCTTTGGAGTCAACATAAAGATCCAACTGAAGTAAAGAGGCAACACATTTATCTTCCTGGTTTTTGTCTGGTTTTTTTGGATCTGGATTTGTCTGCTTGGATCCACCCTATCAGAATTGCAATTTTTAAAGTGCATGAAAACTTCTGTTTTGCCTGGCACTCAGGAAACACCAGGGTAAGATGGAATAGTCTAAATATAAAGGCAACTGCTTATATTACGAAGTGCTCCCCTCTTATCTACATGGCTACATGAATTTTGCCAGCGTAAACTCCCTTTCAGCAATTGTGCGCAATAATGGGGAGTCATTAGGCTGGATCCAGGCCCCTCCTCCAAATATGACTCATCTGTGCACTTCCAGCAATGCAAAGAGACATAAAGCTGCCCTGAACAGGGAGCTGGGGATTCGCCTAGCATGGGCAAATCCATAGATGGTAAAGAGCTGACAGCCTGCTGTAAATGGGCCCAGCTCCATCTCTAAACTCCAGCTATTCCTGGGAGCTGGAAAAACCACCACAGGAGCCATTAACAGTCAAAATTAGAACACCCTCAGGGGACTGAACCAGTCCTGGGCTACCGAACGATCATTTGAGCTCAAATGGTGACATACCACCATCTGTCTCCCCCAGGAGCTGGCACAGCTCAGACAGACCCAAAGTCTGGGGCTGACATTTTTATTATTAATTAAAAAATTTTCCCTCGTTTATGAATAGTCCAATGTAAAGCTTTCCTAGGAAACTATGCACAAACTCTGCATATGACCTAAAGATGATATTTCCTCCTACCGGTCTAGATTCTAGCTATGGGACATGGAGGGTATGTCTACACTGCAGCTGGGAGCAAATGTCCCAGCTGGGGAGTCACTTGCACTAGCAGGACCCAAGCTACTGTGCTAAAGACAGCAGCATGGATGTTCCAACTTGGGCTGGAACTCAGCCTCTCAGGCTTCAGTGTCCAGGTTGAAACATCCACATGGATATTTTTAGTGCACTAGTTCAAGTTCCACTAAAGCAAGTCTGTCTACTTGGGCAGGGAGGCTTGGTCCCAGCTGCAGTACAGATATGTCCACACAAACTAGGATGACCAGACAGCAAGTGTGAAAAATCAGGACACGGGGTGTGGGGTAATAGGAAAAAGACCCTAAAATCGGGACATCTGGTCACCCTAACACAAACCCATGGCACTACATGACCATCTGAATCTTGTGTAGGCAGAGGACCAATGACTGTTTTGAGGACTGCTTATAAAGTGCTATTAAAAGGCTTTGTTATTCATTTTATTATCTGTAAATGCACACATTTTCCTTCCCTCATATGCAAGCTTTGTGTTTGTCAACAGAAATGTAAATAAAATACTTTTGTAGAGTGTAATGTTTAGCTCTTCTGTTCCACTTAACAATTGTTTTTATATTGTAATTAAGCAAGACCTGACTAGTTTTATTATTTAGTCATCTGATCAGTGAGCTGATTAGCTTGAACAGTCAATATGATTATGCACCCAGCATGACTAATAGCTTTAATATCACTATGCAACTTGCATCTTCTGAAGTGACTGTAAAAATAAGCCATCCTTTAGGGAACTTTTCAAAATTAATAAAAAGAAGCCTAAATATGAAAATTAATAAACAGTTTAGGGGCGCTATGTTAATTATATGTTATCCAATAAAGCAATTGGCCACATAGCAATATGCAAGAAGCCCTTACAGTTTTACTTCAGGATCAGATGATCTGGATTCAATCTGGATAAAGCAGAATCGAAGTGAAAGGTGTTTTTATTGTTTACTGCTATGGCAGAGGTGGTTAACTTTTTCAATTTAATTTTATTTTTTTTAAAGCAAAGAGTTGGCAAAATATTAGAATAGTAAAGAGACATTTGTTGGGAATGGATAAACAGGAAGTAATTACTTGGATAATGTAACCAAATGTTTTATAATAAACTTAGCATGTGTTATTTAAGCATGTTTGTCTTTAATTCAGATTGCAGCAGCATTTAATAACTCCTCTGAGAGGTTCTGCCTTGCAGACCTCAGATCTTAAAGGTGTTCCTGTAATAAACTGTCTCCCAGACCTGAAAAGGTGCAGTGACATTAAACAGGCTCAGAGACCTCAAAAGGTGCTACAACTTTACACATCTGCATTTTCAAATTTTTCCACAGGTAATGATTCACTAACGTGCCTGCAAACACATGCATTTGGAGTTAAAAAAAAAAAAAAAAACATCTGACAGCCCTTAGGTTACATTCCCACTCTCCTCAGATCCACTGCAAGATCAGACCTGTGCATTTTAGGTTTCCCTCTAAGCACACTCCTCACTCCATGCTGAATGTTGCATCCTCATTGTGGCTAGTTCTCCAGAGGGATGAAAAGAATGTACAACTAAATTATCTCTTACCCTCGTTCTGGCTTCAGGTGTGACATACATGGGTAAATACAGAGGTCTGATTTATTTAAATGCACAAGGATGAAGTGCACTATATTTTCACAAGAGCAACCACAGGAGTGACTGTGCTAACACAACCTTTACATAAAATATACTCCTGTTGTGTGGATAAGGCGTGATGGAGGAAAGGCAGAAAACCTGCCTGCTAAGCCAAAAAAAATGAGGTCTGTCAATATTAGAGCCGTGGAAACTTCCCTACAAACAAACCCAAACCTTGAGCTAAGGTTATAGAGGTTCATGAATCACACAGAGGGCCCGGGCGTTGTTACGGGCAGGCCTGGACCTTGTTACGATCCCCGGAAGGAAGCCACCTGGAAGTCAGTAATTTTTCCTTCATGGTTTCAGCCCAACCCAGGCAACTTGTAGTGATTTTGTGTGAGAGTTCGGTTCTGAGTTTTACGGGCTCAGATGAACCAAAAACCTCAAAAGCCAAACTCGAAGAGACGTGACTGCCACATGAATCCAAGAGAAAGGCTAGAACAGGTAAACCATTTTACAACTCCTGTCAGCACAAAAATATTGGAACTTATTCATCAGTCCTTTCTCTGGCTCAATCACCATTGTGATCCATAGAACTTTCAGTGAAGACCCCAGGATCAGGCCCAAGGTTCTCTCTATGTATCTAAGAATTGTACCACAACTTTCTGGCACTCGTGCTTGTTGAAGTTTGATTTGTGTGGCTCCCAAACACTGGGCCAGATCCTCAACTAGAGTAAATCAGCATAGCTCCGTTAAGGTGAATAGTGCTATGAATGATTTACGTCAGCTGAGATCTGGGCCTCTATGTTAACGACCAATGTAGATTTTGCATCTCTGGTCACCCAGAAGTAAGATGTCTCTTGAGTAAACCTCTCAGCACTGTTAAACACTTTTGCAAGTCAGACAAGCTCAGCCAAAACCCGCACTCCTATTTTTCTCACTTACGTTTCTCTCCATCTTGATCTGGGACACATTGTTCTGAGGGCTTATCTGCCAGGAATTCTTCATGAAGAAGCCAATGGCGCTTGAGTATCGGTCCGCAGTGGGAGTAAACTTTCTGAAAGTGCATTTCACCAGCCTAACAGGCCCGTCATAAATCTGGAAGCCACGGATAGGGAACGTCCTATGGAAGTTTCAAAACGAACAGAAATCCATTTTAGACATGTGGGCTAGATCAGTGCTTTCCTCCAAAAGCACAGAAAGACACTACATTTGTATCTAGCAGTTACACCCTCTTCATGCTCCCTAAATCAAGATCATGCTGCTCTAGGCCATGAGGTGCTGAACAGCATCATCCCCTTGTAAGAGGCACCCAGCTCTCCCCAGCTAAGGCTCAGAAGAGGAGCAGTGGTTAAGTGAGTGATCACAGAAACAAAATCCCAGTCCAGAGCAGGATCTGGCCTCACCCCACCTTATGGCCCCTTACGGCCAGTCAGCAGGGGCAAAACACCTTCAGCAGCTTCGGTCAGAGAAATCCCAGGGACTGTAGGGTCAGTGTAGTGTCTCCTTTGCTACTTCTCCAGCCCAGCCCAGCCATAGGCATAGCTGGGGGACTGTTATATCAGTCTGATCTCCCACCGCTGTAATGGCCGCCACCAGCTGATTCAACTTAGAACAACTTGGATTTTCCTCTCCCCACAAGCTGCTTCAGGCATCACATGGTCATCCCCAAGAATATGGCCCATAACACTTTATAGTTGTAAGATTACATCTTCAGGGTTGGCCTGTGGAATATGGTCATGTTGCACAGGATGTCAAAAATCTAGAAGATGCCATTGGGGTCTCAAGTAAGTCTTGATCCCCCCTTTTTCCTGTTTACAGTACTGAATTCTGTGTTACCCAGGTGCTGTTTGATTAATGAATGGCCTACAGTACCTTCATAAAAGAGAACGAAGGGGGCCAGTAGATACATGTTTGCAATTAATTTGTTCAGAAACTTAGGTAAAGCTGGATTGCTCAAGCATCAGAAACAGGACGCACAGGTGTACCCTCTTATCGATTATGGACTCCACAGCTGCATGCAGTGTTGTATTATATACAGGGAGATGCAAGAGTGAGATTCTCTCTTTGAATTTGACTGTAAGTGTCTAAAGCACCTACAGCCTGGGATAACCCACTAAATTAAAACATAAAAAAAAATAGCACCCTATCATATAGTGCAATGGGAAATCAGAGGTACATGTGGTGGCCATGTGGGAAACCCTAGTCCTTGATCCAGAGCTTACTGAAACCAATGGGCTTTGGGTCAGGCCTTTACAATGCCAGTGCCTGTGCTGTAGCTATTCAGCAGATGGGACTAAATACGCTTTAGGGTTAGAATTGTATTTTATTTAAAGATGAGACATTGTGTCCGGTAGCAATAGTCCTTCTTTCCAGCTTTGCAGTTCCTACCAGTAAACACAGGTTATTAAAAGGTGAACTCTGAAATGCAATGGAGCATTCCAAAGAGTTGCCTGATAATAATAGCGGCTCTAATTATTCAGGGTGTTCTGCAGAGATTCAATTTCATAACAATAAGAGATTCCTGGCTATACAGGTCTAAGGGCTAATTGCATGCAAGGCATGCTATAACCAACCAGCAAATACTCCATCTATTGTTACTTGTTGCTTTTCTAAAACATTCCTTAATAGAGGTTTGTCATGAATGACAATTGTTTTGGAGTTTCTATTTGCTCAAGGTGTGAGAAATTGTAGAAATATGCGGGGGGGGGGGGTGCACTGACTGTTGAAGGGGGGGGCTGTTTGCCTGTAAAGGGAGCTAACTTACAGTCCCAGAAAGAGAAGTGAGATCCTGAGTGACTTTTCTTTTGCTTTCTTTGTCAAACTGGGTCATATGTTGTTCGGACAGAAAGGAAGTAAACATACACCCACTAGAAAAGGAAAATCAAGGAACTGGACACTATTTTTCTTTTGTTTGGGGACTTCAGTGGGAGCTTTGCCTGTGTCAGGAATGAAGAATCAGGTGCTGACTCAGGAAAGGGTATGTCTATACTGCAATTAAATGCCTGCGTCTGGCCCACGTCAGCTGACTCCGGCTCAAGCTGCAGGGCTATAAAATTGCACTATAGATGGTTGGGCTTGGGCCTCCTCATGAGGTCCCAGAGCCCAAACATCTACACCAGACTTTTAGAGCCCCATAGTCTAAGCCCCATGAACCCAAGTTACCTGACACAGGCCAGCCACGGGTGTTTAATTGCAATGTACACATACCCTAAGGGAGATCAAATATGCGCGCTAAAGTCTCTTTGGAGTTGGATGCGAAGGTGTACAGGCAGCCTTGTCTCCCCACCTCTTCACTTCAAATGGAAATTATCCAGCTTTGCCTCTGATGCCACAGTGGCATGTCTGGGTGCAGAACAATATTTACAATTGAGTTAGTGTCCCACCAAGAGAGCCAATCAGCCCGGACACTGGCTGTGATTGTAGCCCTGAAAAATAGTTCTTGGTTTCTTTCAAACTTTCTAATCCACTCTCCAGTGACTGATAAATTAGGCAGAAAAATTACATCAAAGACATCCAGTTGTTAAAGCTTTCACCGCATTTGTCTGGAGAATGGGTTTTATTTGGATATTCATTGGTTATGGCCTGTGTAATAAATTTAAACATCCATTTACATCACCCTTTAGTAGCCACATTCATTTCAAAGGCTTTTATTCTATCACATTTTTCTTATGCTAATATCAAGGGTAAATGCTAGATGAATAACCTACTTGTTTCTGGGTAGTGTTCTATATTCTCCATTTGCCCCTCTACCCCAGTAGCTGTTTTGTCCTCCCTGGGAGCCAATGTTGTTGCTTTCTCCGACAAAGATGGAATGTGCAACTTCCAGGCTGGAACCCTCATCTGTTGGGAAAGTTCCATCACTAGAATCAGACAAAGAAAAATGGAAGGTAACTATGTGACATAGTTCAAAAGAATAATTAAGGAATAATTTGAAAGAACTTTTTAATTGCACTTCTGAAACAGTCATTTTTAATCTGAAGAGATGCATCTGCAGGAATTAAAAAATAGTCTTTAGAAATCAGCAAGTTAGTATTAATAATAGTAGTAATAATGCTAATTCAGTGGTTCAGGCAACTACAGTTAGGTCTGATTTTTATATAGCCTCCTCCATCCTAACACATTTTACAAATCATGAGCCAAACTCTAGTTCAGAATTAGAAAGTTACAAATTCTTTGACAAAAGAAAAAAAACAAAAAAAACCCCACAGCCAGGGTCTGATCCAAAGCTCACAGAAGTCAATGGAAAGATTCCCATTGTCTGCGACCGGCTTTGGATTAGGCTCTTAAATCACATTTAATCTTGGAGAGGTTTCTGGTTTACAACAGAACAAACCTTTCCATTACCTGAAAGTAGTAGGAATGTGGTCAGAAGAACCACTCTACAACCACACCAAGGGCCTTTTCCTGCTACTTCTGCATGAAAATATACCAAAGGTATGGACATTTTTGGTCTTGCCTTGACTAGAATGAATACAAATCTCCTTAGCATACACCAGAATGTTTAGTCTAAGGGTTTAGAATCTACAGCCCAAAAGGAAATCAGACATTATGACATATTTCCCAGACATGATAAGGCAAAGAAATTGAAATGCCATATTGCCATTTTCATTAATAGCTATTATGGGAGAGACCTGATGTGGTTTGGGAAGGACATGTGAGATTTTCTTGCATCTTAATGTGATCAGCAGGGAAGCTCTCCTCACCTTCCATTCTTTAACATTTTAAATTGTGGAGAACCCTGAAAAACACAGCATATTGAGAGAAATGAAATTACCTAGCTAGAGTGAGTCCAATTCCATTGTCTGAAAACCTAGAAAAGAAGAAACACGAATGTGCAAATTACTAGGAATGTCTGATGTTAATTTGTCCTACAGATCCACTTATTATGTCAGTAATGAGCACAATGATATAACTGTAATTACATTCACCTACCCACAGTTGCGGAAAATAATGTCACCACCTCTGGCCCAGGCCCCATGGTCGTTATTTTTAAAAGCGATGAGGCCATCAATTAAGGCAGGAACTCGTGGTTTTACAGGGTCAGCATCCTGATGTGGGCGGAACCTGAAGCAAGGAATCTAGTTATTATACCAGAGCAATGGGAAATAACCTTAAACACAGGAGGTCCTGTCAGTCACCGCTAATGGTTTCCACATACTGAACTGATGGGTTTAAAAGAAGTCATTTTGTTTCTATTTTCAGCTGAACTTATGTATTCTGGATCACATTCAAAACAATAGCTTCATTTTGGTACTGCATCTTATTGCAAGGCTAACACAGAATAAACATTAAGAGTGAAATTCTGGCCCCAGTGAAGTCAATGGAAAAGCACCCATTGATTTCAATGGAGCCAGGACTTCTCTCTCAAGATGGATTTTCAGAAGGATCTTCTAGACTTAGGAGCACACAGTAACATTTTCAAAAGCACCTGTCACTTAGCTGCTTTTAGAAATCCTACCCACAAGCCCCATTGACTTTCAATGGGACTTATGTTCCTAAATCACTTTGGCACTTTGAAACTCCCACCCTGCAAGAACAAGATGCCAACTGAAGATAATTAAGTGACATACATGAGCTATCATTTCAGTCTTAAAGTGGGACTCCCATGTCTGAAAGCTTCACTAAGCATGAATCTATACGTTTTCCAATCACTTTCAGAATATTTCTTGCCACACTTGCCGATGACTGAACACTGCTGAGTTTGGGAGAAACAAAACAAAGCCCCTTATTCTTCCCCAGTCCATCTTCATATTCGGTTTCATCCTTCTGCAAACTCATGGGGCTGTATTGTCTCTTCTGCTTCCAGAATAAGGGGGCCGAGGGAAGCCACAGAAAGGGGAAATGTCACTTCTCCTGCATTGTGGTCCCTATCCTTCAACTCCATGGGAGACTATCAGTGCTCTGTGTAGCTCACAATGTACGCGTGAGGTGGGACTAGCCAGGACACAGCAGAAGAGAACGGCTGATCTCTGCAGCATTGCTCCGCATAAGCCCACAGGATTCTAGTGGTTAGCCAATGACATTAAGTACTCACTTTCCCTCTCTGTGACATGAATCCCTGGAAGTTTTTTTCCCCTCATAAATGTATAGGCAAAAGGAGACACCCACGTGTGAAGATTATTGCAAATAGATTATGTAACCGATGGCGGAAATAGTGCCTATGATTTTGGGTACAAATTATGTTGTGAAATGGATTTTATCATCTAGATTTCAACTCAGTCATTGAGAAAAATAGTTAATTCCATTCTTTTCACGGACTCCTCTGCCAACATCTCAGAGCTCCAAGTGCATGTTTAGCATTGTTAAGCAATCCTACAAATGATCAGCACACAGTTCTGAAATATTTGCCTCTTTATATCCCAGGTTGTGCGTCTATATTCCTAGGATGTTCCATCCATAACAAGGTCCAGCAACCTGCTGAGTATACTGCAGGGTTCTGAAAACACTTTTATCCATTCAGTATTTACTCACCTGGCATTATCTACAGTAAGATACTCTCGAGGATTTTCAGCACTAGCTTTTGTCGTCTTTACTCCTTTTCCTATAAACAAGCCAGCCTGAAAAATACGTAGGAGTTCAATTATTTGAACAAGGAGACCACACAGCACAAGCTAAAGAAGATCAAAGGGTATTATAAATGGAACACAAACATGGTGGCTGCCCATGCTTAAGGGACTGTAAGCCCTCTGCATGCCCGTGCTTTCCATCCCAAGTATTGGCCTCGGTGACATTTGGATGTTGTCATATTATTACAGTGGCCTTCGTGTAATACGTCAAAGTCAGGGCAGAATGCTACAGTGCTATGCCCTTTACATAGTCATTTAAGTTGGCTTCTGAGCCAGAGCAAAGAATTTAAACTGCCTCATGCCAGGAAATAAAGCATTCCTGCTGGCCCCGGGGAGACAATTTGAAAGAATAATGTTGCAGAGAGGGAACAGTGCTCCTGCTGAGAGGTAAGGCCTTAATTCCTCTTGGACTTGCAATTTCTCTACAATCAAAGCAGAAGGTGATCCAGTGTAGTGAACTTAAAGATTGCAATGCAGTGTTATTGCACAGATGAGCCAGCACATACGTGGATAGAGTAAGTTAAAGTTGTATGAAGTTCTCTTTATCTACTAAAGTATATCCTAATAAAACAAAAACGTCCCCAAGTTGATACAGTAATATTTGCCTCCTCTCCATCTGGAATCCTGAGCAATAATAAAAAAAGGATTCTTATTTGTAGATTCAGTCTTTATGCCTACATTTAGGGAAAATATTTTCATGGAATTACCTTAAAGTGAGATTAAAGTTATCGCAATTATTTTGAAAAAAAAAATGGCAGATCAGGATTTGGCCCTACTCCAGCTATTTTGCAGGGCTCTGGCCACACCCCTCCATACCCACCCACCCACTATTGCAGTAGAGAGTAACACTACATCTACTGCTATGTGCCCTATGTCTATACAACATCTACTGCTGCATGCATTCCTCCATGCTGTGTGGCACAGAGCAGCATACTGCCCACAGTCTCAGTTTGTCCATCTGTACAATAGGAATAATACCACCCATGTACATTGCAGAGATGTTGAGACAACTGTTTAGTCAATGTTAAAACAGCACTATGAAAGTGTTTCTAGCCCATGCAATCTGAGAGCTACCTACAGTAAGTGCTAAATCTTATTACATTTGTGCAAATGTATGAAAATCTTTTACATGCCTTGAAATTAGAATGGACTCTGTTATTGTAAAATATCCCCAAGGGAGTGAACTCCGCCTGTGCCTCTGGGTATTGTCCCTCAGACTGCCCGGTTGGAACCCGGTGGAAGATGTACCATATCCCAACATCCTAAAACACAATAAACAGGTTGAGACTATGGGGCAGTTCAATAAATTCTCAGACTCTATAGTATTTAGCTTTGCCAGTGGCACCAACAAATTTTCAAAGAAACTTCTTACACAGCCTGCAAAATGAGCATGCACCACTTTGTGCATATAAAACCAACACATCTGTCTACACAAGCTTACTCCACTTGCATGCACAAGTGCTCGTCTGGGCACACACCTGTGGATTTTGCATGCACATATATTGGGGGTATGAAGGAGAAGGGTAGATGAAATTTTGGCTTAGGGAACATGCCATTAATCATACACATGATTTGCATGTATAGCTGGGGTTCCAGTTTTATATTAAACATTATTATTATTAAATACAGTGGTCACCACTAAAGAGTCAACATTTGCCAAAGAAAAAAACAACAACACCCCCCCCACACACACACACACTTTTTTCCTGTTTTACATAAGCGGAAACTCTGGTATGACATATCAATTCTGTGCACATGGATGATCTCTGGACACAAACAGAACGTTCCAGTTCACAAGCAGTCTTATTGTACCAGGCCAATAACTACCTAATTGCCTTTGGCCTTATGCAGCAATAGGCACCCAGATTCTATGATACATAAAAACGTGATGCCTTCCACACCAATGGCATCAGTAAGTGGTGCATGCATGTGGATTGAAGGTGATATATGGTCCCTGCTGTTTAATGATATTACCTGAGCACCAGCCGCTGCATTCTCTATCAAATTGTTGTTTGGGTTAGCAATCCAGAATGTGCTGACAGCCCTGAAAATGAAAAATAAAATAAAATTTAAAAAAGAAAATGATCCTAAGGAGTAACAAAACAGGAAGGGCTAAGCTTTTATAGCATTGCATTACATTTTAGCCACCACACTCCCTTTGATTTTAAAACTCCACAGGTACTTTTCATGAAAAATAAAAGCAATGATGTCAGACATGTTCATTTATGGAGCTATATACTGGAAGCTATATGAGACTATTCACAAAAATCTGTGCTCTGTTAAAAGCAAGTTAAGTAAACCTGAGGACATTTTTTCAAGAATTTGCTAGGGACAGAATTAAATAGCTATGGAAAATGTCTAAAAAATGACCTTCTGTTCCTTTATAGAACTTGGAGTGAGGGAGGAAGGTCTAACTCCCTACAGCTTTATGATCAGAAGGATACCAGAATAAGTATCCTGTGCAAGCTGCTAACAGATTATTAATGGGATTAAAGAGTGATACGAATTCCTTTGCTCAGATTAAGGACACTATCAAGCAGGAGGATTTATGGTGGCACAGACAAAAGCTAGTTATATTTATGCAATTATTGTTTAAGAAAATAACTTGCGATGGACAATATATACCACATGTAAGAGTTCTGTTAATTTTTTCCCCTATTTACTCATAGCAGCTAATTTGATAATTTTTAATCAGAAAATACTAACATACATTTATTTCTGAACCATCCTATTACATTTGTCGTGTATTCATGCTCATGGGAACAATCCTAAATCAACATGAATATCCTATTGGATCTGATGGTTTGCAGGAATGGCCCAGATACCTGCAATATAACTGTACTAATCACAAAAGCAGCCTGAGTATACTCACAGGAGTAATCCCAAAGAAGTCAATGGGATTACTTGTGTGAGTAAAAATTAGCAAGATGTGGCCCTTAAATTCTATCCTGGAAAAGTACCGGGTTCCTGGGCTAAACTACACTCTCATGAGCAACCCTAGCTGAGTCAATGGGATCATATTAGTACCCATATTATAATGGACCGTTTCTTCAGTTTGGAAGTGTACTCCAGCCACCAATAATAATGATTTTTTCCCCTCTGAGCAAAGTGCAACTAAACATGGCTAATTATAATTTATGCTAATCTTTACATTTGATCCCCTAATGTACTCATGTGCTAATGGCTAATTTACTCTAGACGCTATGATCCAAAGTCATCCATGAAGTCAAAAAAACTCCCTTTGAAGTAAATGGGATTTATGTCTGCTTATGCCAGGCTGAAGTGAGCCCGATTTATCAGACAGATTTCATGGAGCCTTGATTATCCCAATTAAAAAGGATTCAGAGACGAGCAAGATACTATATTGTGTTTTTCTCTCTCTCACACTAGAAAACTGTGACAGAAATGGAATTCAATAAATATTAATTGACTGAGATTCAGGTCTCTATTAGCAGAGACCTCCATGAGCCTTCACCCTCAACACACTTTACCTAGTAGCCAATATTTATTTAAAAAATAGAAAGTTACAGTAGAAGCTAAAATTTGTCACGATCCCAATAGCAGCATGTGTCAAACTTGGGAAAACAAACCCACTCTTTTGTAAACACCTTAGTTTCACCTCAGTATCATAATTCAGTACTTTCAAGACCAGATGCAAGATGCTATATAAAAGTGAAGACCTATTATACTCATTTAGGGCTTACATGCAGTCGGTGCTTGGTATAGGTACATAATTCCCATAGACATTGCTACGCATTGCGAGGCACATGGCTTCATTGCGGTCTGAAGGCAAGATTGTTCCAGGCTTGGTAAGGAGACCCAAATTGTGGTAAAATGTATTGCGTTGCTCCAGCCCATCTTCAAGGAAAAAACAGTGACCCAAAGTATCATAGCCAATAGTATCTTTCACCTGAATCAATTATACAAAATGTGGGTTACATGTTAACTACGAACAAAGATGTGGTTTTTAATATTGATAAACTTCAAAAACCTTAAGGACCAATTTTGCCACCCTCACTCACACTGAACGGTACTTTCATCTGAGAGTAGTTCTGGAACTAAATCCAGAGTAAGGTATACTCAGTAAGGGTGAGCTAATTTGGCCCTTACTACATTCAGGGCCTGCTCTTCCTCACATTGCAGTCAACAGCAAAACTCCCATTAAACTTTAATTTGAGTAGGATCACATGCATAATTAATAGAAAATAATACAATTTTGATTTGAAACTGTACTGGAGTCTATGTGAGAATATTTGATACAGAATTGTGGTATTTATCAGCATGACTGTGTTATTCATAGATACTCTAGATTTCTTTGAGATACTTCTCAATTTGGAGGGAGGAAAAGAGATTCAGTGTTTTACTGCAGAATAATTTACACTACTAAATTCAATAAGATGTTTCGCCTATATTCTCTGGTTATTAATTCTCCTAATATTTGCAGAAGTTGCAATCCATCTTCTCCACCTTCTTAAGATTAAGTGGACACGTGCACAAAAATATTTCATTAAAACATACTTTGACCGAAGGGACTTAGCATAATAAGCCTGCTTTGATGTACAGCATTAGTGAGGATTTCTAAAATTTGTCTTCATAACTGAAAATACTAAATCAGACCAGTTAAAATACGGAGTCTTTTTTGCCAAATCTTATTTGACAGGTTTCAATAAAACTTAAGCTAACGCTATACTTTAAATGATGTCAGCACATTCGCTTGCTCCTTATACAAGCAAAAATTCCCACTTACATCAATTTGAGTAATGTCCATGTAAAGACTGCAAGACTAAATAATATGAACCTACTTGGTTTCCTTTAGGGACAGAGGGCTAGTTAAACCAGATACAGTATGTGAATCTGGGAAAAAAGGATGATTATCATTGTAAGTATTCAGTATTCATCTACTGTAGACAAGTATACTTACAGTATATGAATCTGGAAAGTAATATGATAATTGTATGTTACACACGTATAACAATCTGTATGGGTATCGTATTGCCAATTCCCACTGGCATTCATTTTCCCCTGATAACTCTCTAAATTGGAATCAGCAGCTTTTGTATCTGTTTCAATGAGATGTCTAGAGAGCACTTAATATACAGGCAAACAAACAACAAAAAACCCCACTCATCTATTGGCTTCCAAAAACTGCAGTCCACTGAAAATATTCCCACTCAGAATTCAGGAACACATGCTCAGACTGAGAGGGTCAGTTGCCACAAGCCTGACCAATCTAGAAGCAGTGGCACTGAGGAGTGTGCTGGTCAGTTCAGCCTTGCTAATAGAGACAGCTAAACCCATTTCTGAGCTAACAGCGTCACATGTCTTTGCCAACCTCCTAAGAATGGTAATGCTCTATCTAAATATGTCCTTTAGTGTGATGGGCAGGAGCAGTGCTGAGGATGCTTTCAATCAGCAGTGGGCTAAGGAATAAACACATAAGACCAAATACTCCTCTTTGGAAGAAAATAATGATCAACACTAAATCTCTCCATGCCAGAAAGACAGAATTTCAGTTACATCCTTGGATTCTCATGGATCTGGCTAAGGGTTGCAAACCTGGATTTTAGAAACATGGTGAATGAGGAGCCAAAAGCTGGCCCTGGGTCTTATTTTATTTTTAATCCAGGTGCTGGCTTTAAAAAAAAAAAAAAAGGAGAGAGAGAGAGAGACACAGGAGCTCCCTAGTAACTTTCATATCTGAAAGGACACTGACCACCCACCTAACTGGGAATAGCACTGTTTAAAGATCATTTATATTTGCACTGAAAAAAAATCAGGGTCAAAAGAAAATAGGCCAAAATTATGATCGCAGGACTGATTACCCTGGTGTAGCCATTAACATATATTACAGAGAGAAGCCAAAGGTTTGGAAAAGAAGTACTACCTATCACACTGTGATATTAGGGGTAGCAGACTGTTGTATGCTTAGGAATGAAACTCTGTCCACTCAGCAGCCTTGTGCTCCAGTAGTGTTTCCAATATCAGATAATTAGGATGCCTCCAAACACTGAATTATATATAGCTCAGCATTACAATATAAGTGACCTTCATGTACTGCAACTTTATACAGTAATGACTACAGGGTTCGGTGGCATGTGTCGTGCATGTCAGTGAAGCAGCAGGCATGTCACAACCTGCTTTTCAGCTGTGATAAGTAACCAAAACTGTGCTGCAAGGCTGCTGACTTGTGACATGGCACAGTCATGGCACACACAAAGGCAGATATCTGAAGTGCCTTTCATCTCATTGACAAGTACACAGTTGTGCCACAAAATGCTGCATCCCACCTCATATTTTGTTAAGTGATCCAGTTTGTTCATTCACAGTAGCATAAAACTGGGGAAAAACCCTGTATCAAAGTTTCTCTGCTCTGAACTCTAAAGCATCACAACATAAGGCCAAATTAACATGCATATTATATAAACATATTACTCAGTTGTTCATACACTGAGATATATGTTCCCTGCTGAAATCTCAGATTGGTCTGAGAGGACTGGCTACAGATTTATTTTTAATTACTGCACTGCAACAAAATGATTTCATTCACAGATTCAGCTAGTACATTTATCTACTCATTGATTTGTGGACTCATTGCCTTTGCAAACCCATATGCTATCCCCTGCAGGACTAGATTTTGCATTTGAGTTTCTAATTTAGTTGACATATGTGGAATCTCATAGTCAGTAGGGAGCTGTCTGACTACACTTTTGACAAGTCTCAAGAGCACAAGTTGTTCCAGTTAGGTCAACATTAATTTATTCTCCGATTGTTCACCTGATTCAAAAGGTCTAATATAAATAAGTGATCATTTTGTGAGGAAGGAAAAGGAAGACACTACTTATTCCATCAACTTTTGGAGGTTCTGCCAACACAAACACTTAAGATATCAGGAAGTGACAATCAGCCCTTTTTGAAGGAGATCTGGACAATGCAAACAGATCCTCAGGCCCACAGAGGGTGCCTTCAGCCCCTTCCACACTTACAAGTACAGTACCAAACGGGCACATACTACAAAAGCAGTATGAATATATACCTGTGTTCTAGCTGGCAGCAGCTTTATGTACAGGGGCAAGAATAACGTTTCATGAAGAGTGCATATGGGTCATGGATAGATCAGGGTGGGGGAGGATTATGACTAAACACAGGTAACATGACCCATAAGTACTTCCCTGCCAGTGGGGCCTCACTTCAGCACACCATACCATTTCATGGGTGGGATACGGAGAACATGGAGATGCAGTGGAGAGGTTTCCTGAACAAATCTTGGCACTTTCTTTGTTGGGCACACATTTTCTGGTGAGCCCCTTTCCACAATGACCTCTGCCAGAGAGTTTGACCCAAAGCCAAAATTACCAAGCTTTGCAGCGGGCATTTGGGCCCTTATTGCTCACATGTCTTTCCCCTTGGCTTTATGAATATCTTTGGATTAGTCTAACATTGTTCCTGGCTTTAACTATAGCTCTTGATTGTATCTCTGTTGCAAATTCCAAGGTTGGTAACTTCACCATGTGTTTGATGAAGACAACAGTTACCTGGTGAAAGTTCCACGCTATCTCATCATGCTTAATTATAAACATAATATACAGAACTTGACATTTCTTTCGACTCGTAGGGCCACTACAATGTCAATTCTAAAATTGAATTATTTCAAGGTATCCACCCAACAGATGCACTAGAAAAAAGAGTCATGCTTCAAAATACTTAATTGTATGGTGTTCAAGCGTCGCAGGACATATTACACATTTTTTAACATTCAGCAAAATAAAGGTAGTAGTTTGTCAGTAAAATGTATCTCTTACCAGAAGGCCATGTGTTCCATGTATGGCAACACACCTAGAGAAACAGTGGTGTATAGCCAGATTATCAAGGTAAGTAGGATATTCATATCCTCCTTTCTCATCTACGTCTCCAGTCAAGTGAAAATGAACAGGATAGCTGCCTAGTATTTGCTGCCCCATGTTTTTTAATTCCACTCCTGCCATGTGAACGGAGGTAAAATTCCTTTGTATCTATTGAGACAAACATAGACCTAAGGAAAAAAAATTTGCAGTACAAGAGTGTGACAGCAAAAAAGAAACAAATTTTCAAACAAGTAACAAAGTGCTTGATCCTGCAAAGTGCTAATCTGCTCCATTGACTTCAGTATAGGATTAGGCCCAAAGGTTGCATCTTTCTACATATGACTCAACTTCCCAAATACCGAATGGGTAGTGGTGTCCAAAAGGAACAGTAATGAACCATTTATCGCATTTATTCCTGGCAATATACACACTTATGTAATAGCTATAGAGAAAAAAAAAATACTACTGCCAGCTAGCAAAAAGTCATATTTAACATCTTTATGGTGCCACCAAAAGTCTATATTTCCTGGTAGCTACATCTCGATCTAGCCCAGTAGCATTTCATTTTCTGCTTAGCCCCATTAATTTCCACCACCTGACCTCACTGAGGCTACTCTGATTTACATCAGCTGGGGGTCCAGCCAGTTATTTTTAGGGGAGGGGGAAGAGAAAAACCTCTCCAAAAACCACAGTGGCCCAGACTGTGAGTGGGACCTGCGTGGCTGCACAGAGGTAAAGCTCTAGCATGATCCTTGTTCCCTTGAACAGCTGCCCAGGGGTCGCTCACAATAGTAGGCCTTGTGTTCTGGGAAACACAGGGAATGCTTGCTCCTGCTATCCTACAGAGATTAGGACACTGAAAATGAAGAGGGATATGAAGGTGGGGTCATGACCCACCTCACCACCACATGGGCCTGTGAAGCAGGGTTGATGCCCTGGGGGAAAGCAGTGAATAAAGCAAACTGTGCCTCTGGAGGGAGTAAAGTCTCCTTTTTGGGTAGTGTAACTTCATAATGACCCCTATGACTTACAAAAAACAAACTAACCCAGGGGAGGATAGAAGTGTATATTCAACCTTTATATTAGAGGTGAGTAAGAGGGTGTAATTTCATTGTGGATCAAGTTTTGCAAATAGCTCAATAACCTCTGTAGTATTTTCTCTCTCATTACACACAAATACATACTTGCTGTACCTGGGGAAAATATGTAACTGTCATTTTACATTACTCATGTATAAAGTTGGATAGTAAATAGATATCTGAAGTTGAGAGAGAGAGAGCGCGCGTGCAAGCCACTTACTTTAATCTGTCCTCCAAATGTGTCATAGGAGAAAAACTGGCATTGATTTTGTCCATAACAAGAGTCCTCCATTTCTCCTTGAATAAGTATATTTCTAGTCAGGAGACCAACTTCTGCCCTCATGTCTATGCCATCTACAACTTCCCCAATATGAAGATAAAGTGGGCTGCCTGTGAAAAAAAAATATTTAAATGTAACTAAGTTTATGACCCTCATTCACCACACAGTTCTAAACACATACACAAGTTTCTAACAAGATTCAGTCAGTCATTTTACTTATAATGAATTTCCTGTGTGTTTCACAACTGTGAAGGGTCTGATTCTGCAAGTGCTGAGCACTTCTGTTGAAATCAATGAGCAACCAGCCAGCAAACACAGTTGAGTAGTCTCATTGCCTTCAATGGGCAACACTCTTTTGTTTAAACTTATATGCCTAAAGTATTTGCAGGACTGGCCCCAATTTTGCAAACTTCAGCTAAAGAGGAGTTAAAAAGTGAAAATAATTTTTGCACAGAAATAGCTTAAGAACATATTTCATACCATCAATCTTCACTTGATTACTTTTACATTCAGGGCAAGGAAGGAGATTAAATTCTTCAGCTTGATGCATGGAATAGTCAGTGCTAGCAATGACTATCCTATCACCAGGTAACCAACTTGTAACCTCATCCACTAAGTTAAGAATTATGCCTTTGGACACTTTCACTCTAAATCCATTATGAGGAATCCCTAGGGAGAAAAGAAAAAAAAACTAAGACAGTCAGTAGTTCTTTATGTTGTGTACCAGTGCATTTTGGATAATTGCAAAGAGTACCTACTCAACCAATTTTAATGAAATAATTCAAGGTCTATATCCTTTTATGGGACATAAAGACTGTCCCCAATTGTTATTTCATGACAATGTTGGTCTATGATCCCCATGCATCTGACCAAGTTCTATAATATTAGTCTAAATTAGTTCAGATTTTCATGGCAAAAGAAAAAAAAAAAGAGTACACTACACCTTTTTCCCATCCACTGAAAGCAGTGACTCTAAAATGGATTCCTTCATAAGTTTGAAAATCTCTTCCTGCTGTTGCTAGCTCAGTTGTTCCATTCCCTGGATACGGTTTTGTATCTTCTGTTGTTGAAAACTGACCACCTCCAAGGATCCCAACCAGAGCCCAGGGCTGCCTGAGTAAGATCAAGAAGCATCTGATCATATTGACAGAAATAGACCCTGTACCCTACAACCTTGAAAGATCCTTTGTATGCAGAGTCCCTGTTACAGAAAGTATTCTTAAAATAAAGCAAGCCTGGATTCTATAATAGTCTCTTATGCTCCCTTAATGATGGTTTAATTTTATACACCAGTGGCTTGAAAAATATGAATGTTTCCTATTTACAGAAGTTTGCTTGCTTTGATCTTATTAGTACACTAAGCACATGGGTATGAGTTTATATATAGTTTGGTGATCATGCCTGTTAAAAGTAATGTTGAATTAGAAAACCCCTTTAGATGATAGGGAGTTACTATTACAATCTGGAGCTGACAGCTGTCAGCTGTTAGGAAAGAGGCCCAGGAGCTGTCCATGGTGGTGCTACAGGTTTCCAACGCCTTCCTGCCACATGTCCAATAATAAAAGCTCAGCCCTGGAACACATACACTCTCCACAAGGACATGAACACGGCGTCTGTCCGGACTGGAAAAGCCTGATCCGGGCACTAGAAAAGTTAGTTCTAGCCCGGTGTCCCCCCTCTCTTTGGCTGTCACACACTAGTGCGGACCGCCCGCAGAATCAGCAAACCTGGGGCTAGTTTGCGCTTAGCTTGTGTTGTGATCCCATGTGGGCACGTGGACTAGGCTACAGCAGATTAAATATTCTTTGCCCAGAGGGCGAGGAGTGAAGGTTTTGGGCTCGTGCAGGATTTCTGCACGGGACTGGAGCAAATCCCCACGCGAATACCCCCCCCCCGTCTCACCTGTACCCCAGATGCAGGATGTGTTTGCTATGAAGAAGCTCCCTGAGGAGGAGTCGGGTCTCCAGAGTCAAACTCTTCGCTGCCGAGTCTCCTACTGCGGCTGCCACCACCTTGCCCGGAGCTTGGGTGGCCAGAAACTCCCGCAGCCGCCTGCTCTCATCGGCCAGCAGGTGCGTGTCAAAGCGACCAGCGGCCACCACCTGGGCGGTGTCCGCATCAATGATCCGGATGTTGAGGCCTCGGCTGCTCCAGCGCTTCTCGGACTGGTAGGATCCATAACGGAGCCCGCCCGCGTACAAGGTTTTGTCCAGCAGCGTCCAGGAGCGAGGTTTTCTGCCGTGTAACTCCAGGGTCCCCCCTCTGTCCACCCCGAGGAATTTCTCTCCGTAGCTCTCCACCTCCGGCCCCTCCTTGGCCTTCCCGTACAGCGAGATGGTGGCCCGGGAGCCGTAGGGGCACTGCTGGGAGCCAATGTGCAACGCCCCGCCATCCTGAATGAGGATGTAGCGGGCCCTTAAGGCGATGGGCTGCTGCCGATCTGCAAACACCAGCACCCCTGAAAGGGAAGTGGGGAGACTCGCACGTAACGCCAGAGACTCGTGCCCCGCCTTCCTGGCCACAGGGCAGCCTGGCTAGTAGGGCGCAAGCCCCCTTTGGCCACCGGCAGGCCCGGCGTGGCACACAGGATCATGGAGGTTGCAAGCGGACAGGACCATTACAGATCTCCCCGACATGCCAGGACATTGCTCTGATCCCCACCCCCCACATACAGACTACGGGAGACCTCGGGTTAGGCTCCGAGCCGGGGGGCGCCCAGGTTTAGCGTCCAGTGACCCACCCCCTTCCTGGAGGGGATCATCCCAGCGGGTCAGGCCCCTGCGATTCCCTGGGGGTGCCTGCTCCCTTCCCAGGCTCTGGCCATGCCCGGCTGCAGCTCTCCCCCCAGACAGGTCTCTGAGCGGCCGGCCAGGCCCGGGGGGAAGGCGGGCGCCCAGCCCCTGGGGCCTCCTTACCTCCGTCCTGAATGCGCAGCGAGTGGAGAGTCGCGGAGCTCTCCAGCCTCAGGGCCGCCCCGCTGCCGATGACCACGGAGCGGCTGCTGTTGTGCCCGGGACGCCAGGGAGCCAGGTGCGGGGCGCGCTCGGGACACCGGCCTGCAACACACAGGCGCACACGCCGGTTCAGTGCGGCCCGCCGCGCTCTGCCCGCAGCCCAGCTCCCAGCCCCGAGGATACGCACCTGTTGCGCTGGAGCTCGCAGGGGGCTCCGGTTCCCGAGGGGGCCGGGCCCAGGCGAGGAGGCGGGCCGGGAGCAGAGCCCTCGGCAGCAGGATGCCGCAGCACTGGCGAGACGCCCCCGGAGGCTCCTTGGTCGCTCTCGGACTCGTGCGCCCCGGGAGAGCAGCGGCTCCATCCGCCACAGCGGCCGGTCCTGGAGCCCTGCCCGGCTCGCGGCGGGGCTTTGCCGGCCCGAGCCCGCAGCAGCAGCAGCAGCTGGAGGCACCTGCTGCCCAGGACCGAGCATCCCCCAGGCGAAGGGGACGCCGGCTGGGATGGCCCCGCACGTGGCGATGGACGCTCCGAGCCCCAGAGAGAGACACACACACACCGAGACACGTCATTCAAAGCCTTTTATTCCCACCGGCCCCCGCTCTCCGGCCCCCCGAGGCGGGGCGCGCGCCTCTGCAGCCACCTGCGGAGTAAAGCGGCGCTGGGTAAACGCTTCCCCGCCCCGCAGGCACGTGGGCTCCGGCGCAGACACAGCGACGTCCCCCGGCAAAACCCGGCGCCGGCCCGGCCGCCGCGGGGCAGAGCCGCCAGAGGAACAACGGGCTCCGAGCCGCTTACCTATCCCCGGCTGCTATAGCCACAGCGGCTAGGCAGGGCTCCCTTCGCCGCTCTAAGGCGCGGGCAGTCCCCCTCGGAGACGCGGGGCTCGGCACCGGACCAGGGAGAGCCCGCGGGCGCTAAGGTGAAAGCTGCTCCTGAGCGCCGCGCTGCTTCTCCACTCCCCAGCCTCCCTATTTATAGCCCATCTCCCGGCCTCCGGCGCTGCCCCCACTGTTTACAGCCGCGGAGCCGCTGGCTCCGCCCACCCCGGTGACGCCGTCTCCTCCTGGACCCGCCGTGCGGCTCCCCAGCTGCTGGCGCCCAGATGCAAGGAGCCGAGCCGAGCTCCCGCCGGCGAGCATCCATCCCCGCCTGGCCCGCCGGGGCCTCGAGGGGGCGCGCGCCGGGCATTCGCCGCGCACGTGGCTGGACCTGTCAGGCGGCTGGAAGGAAATCCCTGAAATCCCGGGGAGTGGGAGAGGGGTGCACAGTCCCTGTTAACATCAGACTGTCCCCTACGGGTTGCAGCTGCAGCCTCTGCTACCTTCTGTGAGGTTCACACAGGTCTGGAGATCAACAGAGGGAACGGGGGACTTGGACTGCCTCTGTCCTTTGCAAAGTACAGTCTTCCCCTTACTGGGGGCATGAGCTATCTGGGGCCCCAGATCCTCGGCAGGGAGCTAAACTTTCTGCAGGGAAATTGGTAGAGGAGGTGAGCAGTAAAGGGAAAGCTGCTGCCAGGCACAAAGGCTGGGAAATCCCAGTGCCCCAGACTACATGCTTAAGGAGTGAGGTGTGTTCCCCTTTCTACCCTAAGCAAAGGTTGTGGGCAAAGTAGCTGGAAATGCCTAGGACCAGATTTGGATGCCTAAGGATAATTTAGAGAGACAAGGTGGTGAGGTTATATCTTTTATTGGACCAATTTCTGTTGGTGAGAGAAAAGTTTTGGAGCTTACAGAAAGCTCTTCATTTGTCAATCTTGCAAAATCAGTCTAATTAAACAGCCTCCCCCTTTTCTCTGGGATGTGTAGCCGGAGGGCAGCTGGGAACAAGTATTTGTTTAAAGAACTCTGATGGGGAGGACTGAGAACAAGAATGCATGAAAATCACAGGAGGTAGGATACCACTGCTCTGAGGCTGAGACACCCATGGAGAGGTCATCTGTCCCACAACAGTCACTGTAATGCTATAAAAGTACCTTCAGGGGGTATTCCAACAAGCCTTGGGCCTGATCCAATGGGCTTTGGATCAGGTCCCTTGCTCTTAAATGGTCTGCTCCAGCTCCCATTGATTGCAGTAGTCTTTAGACTGGAGTAAAAAGTCCATTTCAGATTCCAATTTTTTTCTGAATCAAAGTTATCAGTATTTCTTATGCTGTTAAATGCAGCATGAAAGACCAGAGATTCTGCCAGGTGACGGATAAATATATTAAAGCACAGATTTGTGGCCACTGAGCTGATTCATTCCCTCATCAAATCCCACACTACCCATTTAAAAACTCTCACTCCAGAGGAGAGGGACAGCTGGAAGTGAGGAGGCAAATATACCAGCCACAGATACCACACAGAGCCTAGGCTAAAGGGGAGCCCACTGTGCAAAGCCATAAGTGCTGCTGATCACAAACAGCAAGGGAAGGGAGATACATTCATGTGCCATCATCTGGTCACACTGTTTCAATCTGTTGCCTCAATTTTATTCTGGGGCAAGATTTCTTCTGAGGGAGGGGTCAGGGCCAATTAAATTGTTTGTAGATCTCTGGAGTCTGAGTTCACCTGTTGTAAATGTGCAGAATTTCAGGTATAAGAGAACTAGAACTTATTTTCCATAGGCATTTATCCAAATGTCCGTTGCATCCCCGACTGTCTTATTCACCTTCAACTAAAATGTTCATTCTAGAGGAAAATAAAGGTTAATAGACTGGACAAAAATAAAAATAACAGGTTGAGAAATTATATTCAAGCTGTATGTATTATGCTAATACATCAATACTGGAACTAAATGTATTCAAGGCTTGGGTTATCACTAAATGAGACCCCCCCCCCCCAGCCTGTACTTGCCTTAGGGTCCTATGCAACAGGATTTCAGTGGCACTTTTGCCAGAGGAAGAACTGCAAGCTCAGCCTTTAAATCTTTATCCGTATGCTTGCGGAGATCTCCAGATTCTTATATTATTTAAGTAATTTCCAAAAGCCCTCCCTCTCTCTCTCTCTCTCTGTGGTGTTAGTAGAAGCACAGCTATCGTGATTTGATCCTTTTCCTGAGGAAAAGGTTGCCTTGAGGTGAGCAATTTAGAGGTAATTTTCTCCCAGCATTGAAAAGGTCCTAACTGGCATATGGGCAAAACTGTGGAACAAATTAGACTAGAAACATCTCTATGCTTTTCTAAGAATCCACTTCAGGCATATTTAGGAAAATGAGCTGAGGCCTATTACTATGCGAGAGCTGACACTGAAGAGGTGAAATGGGGCTGATTTCACCCTTGACAAACCTCATTTTCAGGATTATTTTTCTTTTTCAAATAAACTCCAATTAAAGTTTACACAATACTCTTCAACTACTCAAGATGCTTTCTCAACACAAGAACATTTCCAACCATGTGAACATCCTCACATCTGTCTCATCAGCCTTTCCTAGCGAAAGGACCTCATTTTGCTGTTACTGTTACACTTTTTTTTTTTTTTAGGCTAATCAAAAACAAAATGGGTCATGCCACTCTTTCCTAATGGACTCCCTGATATTAGGAAACTTTAATATTTCAAGCCCCAACATGTTGCAATAAATGTAATATTTTGCATGAAAATTTTATTTGGATTGACTGGGATCTAGTGAGGTCTCATTTAAAGGGAATGACAAAAAATAGCTGATTTATGACATAGACAATTTGACTAATAGTTTGTTCCCACAATGACCCTGACTTTCTTCTGGCAGTAGACACAAAATTCACACAGGAATAAAGGGATGGTACTTCCTGTGTAAGTGCTTTCCTCCCTGGTAAACTCCCTCTGTGAATGATATCCTGTTTCCTTAATACTGTGCAGAGGGTGGAAGGAAAAGCAGGGTCAGTTTTCACTAAGTAGTTCCCATGGCATAGTTTGAACAAAAGTACCCTACGTAAAGCAGTCCCTGCTTCTACAACACAATCCAGTCTGTCTACTTCAAATAAAAACTGGATGCTCAGGACTGTTTTCAAATGCATACACTACAGATACATATTAGCATAAATTATGTAAATAGTTTGGGCGATATATGTGTATGTATCTATGCATACACATTACATATATACATAGACACACATACATACAGAGAGAGAGGGAGAGGAGAGAGAGAGAATTAGTGTTTTGATCTCTATGTTGTTTTGAGATTCTTTTTTAATATTTCTTAATTACATAGATATAAAATTAGAAGCTACAGAAAAGCCAATAGACTGGTTTACCAGATAGGGATGGTAATTGAGATTTGTCCACATCTGGTTTTAAATTCTACCAACAGGGGTCACCCTTGCACATGATTAGCATACTCAGGTCCTAATATCTTTCAGATCATCTCTCAAGGGTCCTTTTCATGAACAATACTGAGTAAGTCTTATTCCAGGATTTGTACTGAATTAACTGCTTGCAAGGATCACTTAAACGACTATACTTGCTATGACTGCCGGTTTAGGCTGGAATGGATCAAAGCAGGAATCCGTTTCATATGAATTCATATATAATGTGACACTTTATCCTGAAAATGGATAACATGAGGCTCCAACTTATCGCCACCATTAAAACACAACATATTTTCAATAACTAAATATAAAACTTGCCTCTTCCCAACTGCAAATGCTACTGAGTATTCTGTGTTGATATTTGTTTTCTCAACAAAAGTTATATTACTTGCATCTCTCTGTAGGCAAATACATTCAGTTCAGTCTTGAGAAAATCAGAATACATCAAAGTATTTCAAATTTGTTCTAATGGCTTAAAACCTTTAGTACAACCTCCTCCAGAAATGCTTTGTATAATATACAACAAATTATTGTTAATTATTTGTATTAAAGTAGCACTCTGAGACCCGCAACAGAATTGGGGAGGTATTGTGCTGGACACTGCACAGCCAAAACATTCCCTTTAATGGTTCTTGACTTTCAGAGGTGGTCTTCTAACAGAATGGTACTCAACCTTTCCAGGCAACTGTACCAGTTAACCTGTCAGCCATTGACCTCTACATTCTGCATCCAGAATCTTTCTAGCATCCCTTACTCTGCAGCCAGCAAATTCTCCTTTCTCCTACCTACCTTAATAGGATCTCTTCCTACTAGATTTTGAACACCTTCATCTCCCTCTAAAGTCAATATGGAAATTCAGGTGATCAGCATTTCGCAGGAGATGCTTCGCAATGCACTTTGCAGGTTTGGGCATTTAGTGATGAACACTGGGTCAAGGCTTTGCAGGGCCGCAGTGAGACTCCTATAACCCTCTCCTACTGGATTCTGCATGATCCTGTCTGCTTGTAGCAAACTATCAGCACAGCAGGCCAGATTGCAGGAGGCTGGTTTACAGCAGCCCATGCTCCACTGTGGGTTATAGGTCAGACAAGGGAATGAGAAGCGGGCAGCAGTGCCAGAACAGAGGCAGAACGTCAAGCCTTTCATTGAGGGGCTGATCCTATAATCCCTGCCATTAACCCCACTGAAGCCGGCGAGTAAGCATTGCAGGATCGGGCCTTATGGTGCGGGAGTAAATGGAAAGAGGGGAGGAAGATGGGCAACCAAGTACTAATCAATGGCAAAAGTTGAAAGCACCAGCACTTAGAAGCCACCATTCTAACATGTATCCTTAAGCTCATCGGTGAAACAATTAAACATCATTGGTCACATGAGGCTGGTAAACATAGATGCAAGCAGAAAATGTCAAGAACACAGGAAACGTGCATTCTCCTTATATACCTACCGCTTTGTTTCACTTCCGACTTAAACAACAGTCTCCTTCTTTTAAGCATTTGCTTCTTTAGCAGCGAGAAGGCTTTGGATTGCTGGGCTTCAGCCAGTACTCCCATGTCGCTGAGGAGCTTAAGCACACAGTATAGCAACAGTGGCTTCCGTTTGGATTGCAGCAGCTTGAGAGGGTTGATCTGAATTTTGGGTGGGTTGACTTCCTTATCACAGTTATGAAATCGAAAGATTCTCCAAGCATGTTTACGTCCAAAGGCATCCATAAAAACATATCTGTAAAGCTTAAGGAGCATGTCACAGGATACCTGCTCTTCTTTTGATTTCTGGGTCAGGTTCCGATTTGTTACCAACCTTCTTCTTTCCTCATGACTTACAAGAGCATTACTTCTAAGAAGGCTGGAGAGTTTATATGAACCAGGAGTCCCAGGGAGAATTTTCTTACTGTGAAATAGTCCTTCATAATCCATATCCCATAAAGAACAGTTGGGATTCAGGCTATTTTCTGAAATAATCATAAATACAGTAAAAACCTATTAGGCATAACGAGGGAGGAACATATTTCCTCCTACCAGATTTATAAAAGTATACATTTAAGAATGTTTCACTGTATTACTGAATATATTTTGGTTTACTGCACCATAAATGTATTTTGTTAGGCTTACAGTATGTTTTAATAGCCAAATTAACAGACTTCAATGATGACTCATGTATTTTAGCTATTGGTGCTTTACTCTGGTCAAAGATTGTAATCTAAGAACCCATTTTGGGTATTTTCTGGTCTAAATTAGTATCTTACTTACGAACAAGAACTAGTGACCATGACAATGCATTCCGTTCTGTATAATGTCTGCAAGCAAACACCGTGGTATCTACTACAGACCCACAATTTGACCCACATCCACCACCCCCCGTTCCCTGTCCCCTGACCACCCCGGACCCCTCACCCCTGACTGTCCCCTGCTGCCCCATCCAACCCCCACATGCATTGAGTGGCTTTGTGGTAGACTGGCCCTTTTTTTGACTTGGCTGAGAGGGGGGAAAGGCCCCTTTCACTCCCCCTGCTTAGCCTACTCAGCTCTTGGGCCCAGATCTGGGGCCTGATTCAACTCTCATTCAAGTAAATGGGAATCTTTACACAGACTTGAATGAGAGCTGGATAGGGCCCCTGCTGTAGAGTTCGCCCTTGCACTCTAGAACAGGGGTGGGCAAACTTTTTGGCCTGAGGGCCACATCTGGTTTCCAAAATTGTATGGAGGGCCAGTTAGGGGAGGCTGTGTCTCCCCAAACAGCCAGGCGTGGCCTGGCCCCCACCTCCTATCTGACCCCTCCACTTCTCGCCCCCTGACAGCTCCCCTGGGACTTCTGCCCCATCCAAACCCCCTGTTCTCTGTCCCCTGATGGCTCCCCCCCCCCCCCCGGGACTCCTGCCCCATCCACCACCCTCTGTTCCCTGTCCCCTGACCACCCCTGGACCCCTCACCCCTGATTGTCCCCAGCCGCCCCATCCAACCCCCACTCTCATTCCTGACTGCCCCCCCCCGGACCTCTGCCCCATCCAAGCCCCTTGTTCCCCGCCCTCTGACTGCCCCGACCCCTATCCACACCCCCAAGCTCCCCTGCCCTCTATCCAACCCCCCCTGCCCCCTTACCACGCTGCCTGGAGCACCGGGTCAGAACATGGCTCTGCAACTGCGCTGCCCGGCCCCCCAGAGCCTTGTGCCAGTGGCGTGGCACACTGAGGCTGCGGGGGAGGGAGATTAGTGGGGGAGCGGCTGGGGGCTAGCCTCCCGGGCCAGGAGCTCAGGGGCAGGACAGGAGGGTCCCGCGGGCTGGATGTGGCCCGCGGGCCATAGTTTGCCCAACTCTGCTCCAGAATGTTTTCCCAGTGCGTAAGTGGGCAGCATTCTGGCTCCACCCCACTATCCTCCACTTGCCAGATGCAAGGATCCAGCTTCACCTTTTCAAGAGCTGCAATCACTTAGGTCCAGATCCTCAATGGTATTTAGGTGCCCAATTCCCATTGAAATCTGTGGGAGTTTGGAGCATAAATACCTTTGAGAATCTGTGCACTACTTTCTCCCTGGAGCAATAGAGAGACAGGGGAGGAATCATGACTCCCTGAAACTTTCCAGGTTTGCTCCTGAGGCAGAGCAAGTTACATACCACCCTGTACTCCAGGCTGGGCCTAAAGGCTCAATCTAGCCCCCTAACAATAATAAATACAACAATTAAATGTAATTAAATTCCCTCTGTCTTTACAATAAATAATACATCTTATCAGACTGAAAATCTCAGACACGATCACTGAAATAATTAAAAGGAATAAGAAAACTAAACCAACCAGCTGTGCCACCCCAAAGGCCTTTGAAATAGGATTTTAAATAATATCAAGATATAAACATGGAGCCTTCCTGATCCACAGTTTCCTTTCTGTTATGCTTTTGAAGGAAATGACAAGATTTTAAGGGGTTTTATGTTTACCAAAATGGTTCTGTCCTCTTGCATGTTTTAGAAGCTTCAAATGTGTTTGATTTGAAGATAATGGTTAACAGCTCATTGCTGGATGGATGAGTGGATGGCAACATTAAACTCAGCCAATCATCAGAAGGTTGACTTGCATGTAGTAATCCTATTAGTAAAAATTCTATAAAATTGTTGGGTTTTTTAAACTTCAAAAAAGCATATCCAGGGCCATAATTTCATAGCTGTGCTGAATAACCCTTTACTACACCATAGCTGTGATATGACTGTTTTATTAGGTGGTGATGGGAATGTATAACTATCTCAGAATTATTATGTCATAATAGTAAACAACAATACTTTGCATTTCTATAGAATCTTTCATCTGGAGGATCTCAAAGCACTTAAAAACTTTGTTAAATTAAAGCTCACTACACCCCTGTGACATAGATAACTACTATGCCCATTTTACAGATGGGCAAACTGAAGTACAGGGAGGTTTGCCAAAGATTAGATGATAAAGTCAGTCACAGAGCCAGGAACAAAGAATTCAGCTGGGGCCTAACTATCCTATTAACTGTGTGCATAGCTCCCCCTGAAATCAAATGTCTAGACAGTTAGTCCCTACGAGTCCTGAATCCAGCTTCCTGTTCTAACCAGTATGGCCTTGATCCAAAACTCACAGATGTAAATGGAAAGCCTCCCATTAACTTTAATGGGCTTTGGATCAAAACCTCTGGGACACTATCTAAATAGGTTGCATTCTGCAGCCATGACATCACACTTTGTAAACTTAAAATATTTCTGGTTTGGAGTTTTTTTAATGAAAACCCAAAAAGTGTTGGTAGAAAATGTTAGTCATTTTTCCCCATGGAAAACTCAAAACATTTCCTAACTATATGTACTAATAATAAGCAATATTTTGTTTTAAACAATACATATATCTGCTATCTTTTTCAAATGAACCTTGCACTATGTCATGTGTCTAAGCATCGGAGTTAAAGATAAAGTATTTACAACTGTGACTTTATCTTTATATTATAATTATTACCAGCAATCATCTGAAAGATAAACTAAAGATCCTATTAGGGGCCTGGAAGAAGCACCAACAGGGTTCGCTGTCTCCACTCAACAGAGATCCAGGACTGGAAGTGGAGGGGCAGAGGCGCATCGAGGGGCAGAGCTGTGTAATGGAAACTTGCACATGGCCTGTGTGTACACGCTTGAACCCAGCTAGTGCTCACTTTTGGGCTGGGGAGGGAGAAATGCAACTCAGATTCTGGAGAGAATAAAGGAGATAAATGTAAGTCAATACCAGCAAGAGAAACATCAAATAATAGTATTATATGTATTGGTCCTTCTCCCAGGGGCTACAGTAGTATGTGTTAAGGAGGTGGTATGGAATCAAACCACAACATTCTGATCTAGATGCTGATTTTGGACCCCCGGTGGCCCCGAATTGCAGGGGAAATGTGGATCTGAGGAAGTCCAGAAGAATTTCCAAACAGCAGGAAAGATGGGAGCATGTACTCAACATGCTGGGGCAAAATGGACAGAACTCTGGGTTCTCTTGTTTTAAATGCCCAAGAACTGCTGATTCAGCACTTTTGCAGGCCTCCGCTTGAAAGCCAGATAAAGCAAGCAGCTTTGCTGCTAGCACTGCCCATTGGCAAGCTTCTGCACCGTCCACGGCATTTGTAATTTGAGCTGCAAACTACTGGTCCTCATGTCACTCTAGCCAACCTCACGCGTCAGCTGCACCAAAATGCTACATTAACCAACCCACTGCGGAGCGCTTGCGGGAGCCCCAGACAACGTTTTACTAACTGTTTAAACTTGTCGCTTGAGAACCTGGGCAACGAGACAGGAGCAGCAGCAGGTTGGCAAGTACCAGGGCACGGGGGCTGGGTGCTGAGAGACGCACACCGCTGCTGGCTTTCTTCTTCGGGCGACGCTCAGATGGCCGCAGCCCCTCTGATCTGCTCTCCGGCTGCAGGGGGGCTGACTTTGAAGCCATGGCGGCAGGCGAGCTGGCAGTTCTGCTAATGGGAGGCGCTGCTGCATGAAGGGACGTGGAGGCGGGAGGGGCGCAGAGGCCTGGGATTTTAAACCTGCAACGAAGGGGAGATGGGTCTCCACCCGTTCGCGCTCTCCCCCACACAGCACAGCCGCTGTCTTCCCCTGCAGCCCCGCTCCCCCCCCTGCCGGGACTCGGCGCAGCACAAGCCCGGGCGGTGTTTGCGAGCGAGCACCGAGCGGGGGAACCAGAGAGCTCCGACGACCCCCAACGCACCAGCCCGGCCCACAACCCACCAGCCTCCCGGGACTGCCCGGGGCCTTTGGGTGGCTGAGCCTCGCTCCTCTCCTCCGCCCAGCCAGGCACTCCGCTCTGCACCAAGCCCCCTGGCTCGCGGAGGTGCTCTCCGCAGCGCCGGGCTGGGGCGCGCACGATGGCCCCTGCAGTCCGCTTGGCACCTCCAGGCCACGTCTCAGCCCCAGCTGCGCTTAGCTCCCCTCTCCGTGCAGGAAGCGCCAGGGCCCTCTCCCGGCGGCGCCTAGGGGGACGGGGCTGCAGCCCGGTTCCTTGCCGCCGCGGCCCAGGGTAGGACTGGGAGCGCACGGAGCCGGGGCGAGCTCGGTGCTTGCCGGGTTTCCCCCCGGCCGCTGCTCTGCGCTTCTTACCTGGCAGCCCGGCTCCCGGGGACTCCCTTCCGCCCCCAGCCGCCTTCCCTGCGAACGCGTCCAGAGCGCACGGGGCACAGCAGCCAATGCAAACCACTCACCCCCTGCCGAAAGCCACCCACCCCGCCAGGGACCCTGCTGCGCCCCGAGCCGGCCCTGATGCAGCGGGCCGGCGCAGAGTGGCTGAAGCGAGGCGCAGAGAGGATGCACCACCAGGCACTTCAGGCCGGCCCTGGAGGTCCTATTCCCATCCCCCCCAAAAGTCTTTGGGAACGTGGAGTTGCCAGGCAGCAGCATAGGACCTCCCCCAGCCCCGGGCCTAGGTAGATCAAGAGCAAAGGTGCCTCGAGCTGTTATTTTCTAAGCTACGGCTGTTCAGAAAAGAGGCAGCAAGAAGCAGCGGAAGGAAGATGCTCCTAAAGCTGCCTTCAAGGGAAATCCAAAATGAAGGAGTTAGGTTCTCACTGAGACTGGCCCGTCCCCCACACCACACCTGGCTGGTAGGGAGACACCTCTACCTCCAAAATAAGGAATAGAAAGTGTTGCAGATCCAAAGCACTAATCTGAAAACAGAGTTTGGTGCTTATTTAGGGGGCTAACAAGTCAGTACCCCATGTAAGATTGCCCCGATTTAGGGGAAGGGCCTGGACAAATTCCAGCAGAAAGTAACAATCTCCCTAAGAGCAGAAGGTAAGTAATTAGCCTATATCACAGTAGGTAATTAAGCAGTGGAAGGGGTATAACATAACAGATATACAGGGAAGAGTCTGAAAATTAAGGGATAGGGTACCAACATTAGAACCACCATGACTACATTAGAAATGTAAACAGTGTGTATCAGATTCCCAAATGCTGCCATACCAGCTATAACTGAGAAGTCAAGAAAAAAAAATGCAGATGTACAGTCGTGCTCCATGCCATCTTTCTACCCCCAAAATTTCTACTTCATAAAGCTTTCACAGCTGTCCCAAGTGAAACATAAATGGAAGCAACATACACACCTAAGAAAAAAAAAGTTAGGAAACATTACACCCTAAAAGACCGTCTAAGTACTCCAGCAACACGGTTTACAAAACAGCATATAGACAGCAATTAATTTTCAGAGACATCGTGATAGCTCTAAAACATGCTTACACTATGGTAAGGGCATATCTAAATTTAAGAACAAAATTATATTACAATTTTTTTGTTTTATCAGCTGGAGTTTAGCAAAAGTCCCATTGATTATATTTTTTGCAAACCCAGAGCATTTTAAACAATAGTTCAAAGCCCCTCTCCCATAGTTTCACTCCATTACGCCTCTTGATACAAAAAGGTCCTATGCTAATACTATTCTCTTTCAATATAGAGTGTCCTGGATTTGCGCTTGGTTAAGCTGTTCCATGAGTCAGTCATGGATTTTTAATTAAAATTTAGTTCTGACATCCCATAAATCAATTTTTTAAACAGGTGGGAGATTTTTAAATGTATGAATTAGAAATATTCAAATGCCCAAAGTCAGGGAATGATCATTACAAAATTACTGGAGTGAAGAGAGAGGTCAATATATTTTATATATGCTTTTTCACCGAAGAGTTTGATAGCATCACACAACTCACAGAACTGATTCAAGCATGCTTGGATAGGAACATTGTTGAATGCACTGAAAATTCTTTGAGGGTAAATTTATTGAATTGAAGGGAGAAGGCAACATCATAGAGGGTCATGGCAAGGATCATTATTTAATGTTTTCATTGATGACAGGGAAAGTTTAAAACATGTTAATGAAATTCAGATTATATGGAATTGTAAGGAGTTACTGACATTGACCAGAACAGAGAAATATCAAGGGACCTATACATATTAAAAATTGGCAGAAAGTTTGGGTAAATGGAAAAAATCTGAAGGAAGTGTTAGACAAAGATCTGGAAAACAGTCATGCTGAAAGAAATCTAGTGGTGAGGGTACCCAGGACATGTCTGCAATGCAATAGCAAATATCAGTGAAAAATACTATTGCAAGGTTGGGCTGAATAGGTACACATCATTTCAAGGAGCAGCAAAGAGATAGTAAGTAGTTCCAACCCTATATGGGGCTGATGTGACCACATCTGGAGAACTATATTCAGCTATGGGCACCTCACTACTAGGATACTGACAAATTTGACCAAATTCAATGACTACTGTATCAAGTGATTGAGGAAGCTAGGGTAAGTGATTTATAAAGGAAAGATTAAAAGAGCTAAGTGGAACATGTCTAAGCAATATTTAAAAGTGACTGCATTATGCAGGGGAGGGGAAGAGATAATCTGGCCTAAATTTTCAGAAGTGACAAAGTGGTAAGCATTTCCTGAAAAACCAGGCCTCTAAATTGTCTCAAGTTGGACACTCAGAACTGGAGAAACTGAAAGTCCCTAGTCACTTTTGAATGCATAGGCCTATATCTACAAACAGAGTATGCACAGCAGGGGCCCCACTCTTTCATCACAGGGTCAGAACAACTCCCACAGATGTTAATAATGGGAGCTGCTGTCCTCAGAGATGGAAAGGAATTCTTAGGGGTTGTATAAAAGGGATATGATGAAAAGATGACACGAACACACCTCATTTAGTTACAAAGCTCAGTCATCTGAAACAAAAAGGGTAATTTAAGATGAAAATGAAGCAAAAACTCACTTGACAGCATGTGGAATAGTCACCAAGCGAACTGCTGGAAGCCCCATTGCTTGGGCTATTTAAAATCTGACTGCACAAGGTCGATTGCAAAGAACCAGCCTGGACTGATGAGAGGGACTGGATGATCTAACTGACCTTTTCTAGCTTTAATTTCTAGGATTCAGGGATAAACATGAAAATTTCAATTTTACTTTAATTCCTAGGGCACTACCGCTCTAAATCAATCTCCGAGATAGCATGCACACTTGCTGTGCTCACGTTAGTTAACTGCATCCTTGTCACAAGATCTCGCGATGACCATATTTTCAAACATTGTTCCCAGCCATGATTTTCAATATTTAAACAGTAAGTCAAGAATCCTTACCAAACAACACCAGTTTACATTCCGTTTACATAAAATATTGAGCAGAATGGCAGGTTTGCTCTTTAGGATTATTTTGTGCCTTTTTGTAAATATTTAACATTAAAATGCAAGGTTAGGCCACCAGATTATTTGGTATTTTCTCCTCCTTCCAAAATATAATTTTTCCATACCTCATGTTTGCTGCTTTTGTATGAAAACGACAGTACAAATGAGATTCACGATTCAATATGCTCTAATCCATGCATCCTTTATTCCATTACAACCACTGTGTTGCATTCTAGCAACAGTACACAAACTGCAATCAACCGCAATCAATGTTTACAACAATCTGAGGCTTACAGTACATTTAAGGCCTTTAAATTTGGAAAAAATTAGACCTATGGTAGTAGTGTAACAATTGTAAGTGTCTTGCATTTCTGATGCATATTCTGTGTGATTCCAGTGTCAAAGAATCAAATTACTTCTAAACTAAAAAGATTAGTTCAATGAAAATTTAGTTACATAAATTCATCAAAAACATAAAATGTTAATTTTTTTGTCCTGGAAATCTTATAAAATTTTAATAGCAAAATAATATAGGGATAAAAACATATTTTAACAAAATGTATTCAATCATATACAAACCAGAATTCTGCAGTTTATTGTAATTAGACTTAAATTAAAACTACCAATTAAGAATCTATGCACAATGTAAATTCAAATATGTACAGTACTTTTAAAAAGTCTACAGGAATGCTTTACAGAAGGAAATGTTATGGCTCTTATTCAGACCCTCTGAATATTAAAAGGAGTTTTCTATTAATGAATTTACACATTTATTTTTATTAAACAAAAACAATTCAGTTAATTTTTCCTTAAGAATATTCCAGTTATGTTTATACAGATGGCTGAGAGGTTGTTACAGAATTTAGCCCCATGTAGTAAATTTTTTTTTTCCAGGAAAGAGTAGGACATCTTAAATAAATTTACTTGGGAAGATTAGTAAGTTAAATAAAGATCACTAAGAGGAAAGACCTCGTCACAACAACTTTCCAGTTACATTACCACAGCTAGAAATTTACAAAGAAAGTACTCCCTTAGATTGAACCCATGAATCGATTGTTAAGAACAAGCTGTAGTTCACAACAGTTGTGTTCCAAATACTGAGAACATTGAAAAAAAGTCTCATAGGACAGAATTATAAATGATCAGACGGTAGAGAAAACTGACTTTAGAATATTAATACAGCACTAGATTAAAAGTGTCCCCATATTCAGCTAGTATCCCCTTGTCCTCCAGAGTAATGAAACTAAAAATCATTGGAGTTACAGTAGTTGACCATATTGTGTGCATTAGTAGAATAATTTCCAGATATAAAAGACAAGTTTCATCAGATGTTTGATTAGAACACCCTCAAGACAGGTATTTCTTCATAGTATAAAGCTATTACAGCTATCCAGTTAAAGCATGTGCAAAAAACAGGTAGTTTCTTCCATTCACAGTAACTGAGGTAAAATCAAGTAGGCTTCTTCAGGAGTTGGGGAGTTCATGAGATATGAACTGTTTTAGTCTTTCTAGATATTGTGCATAAAGCTCTATGTCATTATGCCCAGCCCCTTCCACCCAGAGGGGCTCCACTGCTCGTGGACATCGCTCATACATTGCCAGGCCATGGGAGAAATCTATTACCTCGTCTTCAGTACCATGAATTACCAACACAGGAGAGGTTACTTTAGATATCTTGTCAATGCTGGGCGGGGGGATGGAAAAGAAAAAGAAGTTACTCAGGCTTTTAGTTTTTACATTTGTAGTACCAAAGAAAACGAAGTTGAATTAATTACTAAACACATTTAAGGAATATTGTATTTTTTTTAAATGGATGCCCCCCCCCCCTTGATGCCCCACTGACTTATCCACAAAACAGGCAAAGATAACGGTCAGTGCAAGCTCCCCTTTTATTGCCATCATGCTACCAATCTCTTCAATGGCAAGAAGTCTGTCCACTCTCCTGCCTGGTCAAATCTTTGGCTTATTAGTGCCCATCATACCAGCTAGGATGTGGACATCTGTCTACCTCAGAACCAACCTGAGCCCACCAATGCATTCCCACAGAGGATGAAACTTAAGTCACCACGTCTGAATTTGAACTAGTGACCAATGTAGCCTAGAGCCATTCAGTTCCCTAATTCATTATGGCCCTTTGACTGAAAAATCATTTAGAAAGCATTCTTATCTATGTTATTGACCTCAGAGGTTAATACAGATTATTTTAAAGGATTAATTCATTTTAAGATTAATTTTAAAATATAATTTTCTCTATTTAAATTGGCTGTTTTCATTTTGCATTTCTGCTCGCACCATGAAAAAAATAATAGGGTTATGTTACAAATACACTATACTTTTGGTCAGTCATTTTCACTTCCAGGTTCTCATATGCACTTGCACAATATTGCAATGTGAGGATTGAAAACACGAAAGGGACATATTTAACGGCAAATCAACAACAACAACAAAAACATACACAGGATTTGTTTCATGGAAACATTTATGTGCATCTTGGGCTTGGAAAAGGCTTATTTTTCACCACCTAAATTTGGGGAAATTTTGACCTTAAAGTAAACATTCAGCTTAGATGCAAGTTTCCTTTAGCAGTATAGTATTTCTATTGGACTTTTTGTTTTTGGGAGAGTAGGGTGGGAGGAAAGGACAATGATTAAGCTACTACAGTATCTGTAGTTCTCACGACTCTATTTTCTAAGCTCCAATATACCATATTTAGCCAACAGTTTACATATAGAATTATTTGTTGCTTCCCCGTCAAGTACTAGAATGAACTAAACATACTATTCTTTTCATAATAGGTAAATACATCTCAATCTACAAATATTTGATGGGTGTGAACACCAAGGAAAGAAAGGAACTATTTAGGGTGGTACAAGGGGATAGGACTAGAAATAAGGAGATGAAATTAGGAAAAGGCTTGCTTGTTAGCAAGTTTTCTTAACAGTGATATCTATTACACTGTGGAACAGTTCCCCAAGTAGTGAGAACTCCATCGCTTTGGACATCTGAAATAAGACATCAGAAGATCTATTGTAGTGAACAATCTTGAACTGACAGAATAGACTAGACAACTTTTTCCCACCTCTAATTTCTATGATTTGTTAAATAAAGTTGAACAATAATTAAAGGGAGTCAGGATGTTGATACTCTCAGAGGAAGTGAAAGAAGTGAAACATCTAGATGTGAAAGTGACAACACAAAAGTGAAACTATCTATCCAGTCACTCAAAATGAGTAAAAAAACCAAAAAGATAGGCAAGCCAATGTGACAATTTACAAATAAATACAACATTTTGAAAATACTGATAATTCCATTCAAAAATTTAAATGTGAACTGGAACAAAGAATTTCACGCGTGTAAAAGCTCAGCATTTGGTGTACTGTGGAATTCTAGGTAACAGCTATTGCTAAACAAACATTTTGGTCTCTCTACATCCCAGTATCTCTTCAAAACAGACTGTACAAGCTTAAAACAGTAAAAAGTTAAGACTTGATTTTAAAATTAGATTCTGGCAGGAAAACATTAAATATGGACTAGTCAGGTTTAGCTTTTTCCATGTGGAATACAGATAAGGACTTTAAGAGAGACGGTCAGTATAAGATGTACAATTGTAGTTTTTATTTGTATCCCCAGGTGAAGAATACCATAATTAATGGCAATGTGAAATAAGCAAAATATTGACTAATTTAGTTTAAAGTCTTAAAACCCAATGGACTGCCTGCTACTGAGTAAAGATTTCATAATAGGCATGTCAGCTATGTGCAGTTATGTACACAAAAGTCTTTTTATATATCACTCTTATTAGCTAGCTACTGTTTTTAATATATTTTAGAAAATTGGGAAATCCCCATCATTGCAGCATTCAGGTAACTAGCTTAATAGTCTGTGAATACAGATGAAGAATTGTCATTAAAGAAAAAAATATTTGTATTTTGCAAAAAATTGGACAGCATCCCATTGCCAACTCAGCTACTTGTAAAGCAGTATTTAAACTGCACATTAGCCTACTTGGTATTCTCAGCCACACCACTCTGCATCTAGGAAATCTACAGAGACTACATTCTCATGAGGTCCCAACATAAAACACACACAACAGCCATTCTCCAAAAGTGTATATAAACATTGTTTCCTACAGTGAAGGCAGACAGATGTGCTGTACACATTAATGAAAATGCACAAATGTTTATTTCCCTTGTTTTAAGTGAAGTCAGTCAGAGCAATGAACAGATCAGTAGAAGAGTAATAAAAAAATACCGTACAACATCTCTGCTGTCAAGCTTTAAACACCCTTTCCCCCATACACACTTATTTATTTTTTAAACTGTTTGACTTGGCTTGTTCAATCTAATCACTGCTACACAATCCTGTAAATAAAGTAATTAAAAACCTTAGCTTTTTCTCCTCTAGAAGTATTAATTTTAATCATAAATATTAGATATTTAAAAACTCTAATAGAAGAACGATGCACAAGTTTAAGAGCAAGAGCTTTTAAACTACTAAATATACCCTCAGTGAATTCGTATTTTAATTTTCTGAGAAGTGTACTAAGGATGACAACTTCACAAAAAAATTGTAGCACTATAAGCTTGAAGATCATATATTTTAAGAAGCAGCTGTCTCACTAGCTACAGACGGTCTTCCTAAAACTCTCTCTTTAAATGTTAGCTCTTTCAATCAAGTTAAGATAAAACATAATGAATAGAATGAATTCCACTGCTATATCCTAGCTGCAAAAGGTCTGCCTACGTGGTGAACCCTCCTCCCACCATCCCCGCAGCGAGCCCAGGTCAATACTACAGGCCTAAAAACAGTAGCGTAGACATTCTCGTTGAGGCTGGAGCCTGAGCTCTGAGACCCACCCCCTTTGCCAGGTCTCAGAGTCTGAGTGAGAATGTGCGTGTACACGGCCAATTCAGCATCATAGTGGGAGCCCTGCAAGTCCAAGTCACTTGACCTGGCTCTGAGACTCACTGTGCCATTTTTTTTTTTTTTTTTTTTTTTTTTTTTTTTTTGCAGTGTAGATGTACCCAAAGTCTGCAGCAGATCACAGAGCTCAACTCTGCACAAGCCTTTACGGAGCTTGCTCGTCTTCTCCCTTCCCTGGCTGCAGGAAACTACTTGGGGTATTTTTTCCTCTCAGACTTTTGCATGCATCATTGTCAGAAGATCAGTATCACAAGCACTTCATGACAGTCTCAGAAGACAATGCTACTATATATGACTTCTAAGCTCAAATGAGGAACCTTTTTCTGGAGAAAGTTGCACGGAATACTTAATAGCAAACACTCAAGTAACAAGAGAATCAGGGATGGCTTCTGTAGCTGCAAAGTACACTCTGCAGCATAGCGTCATAGTAGTAAAATGTTAAACAATACCGCTTCCACCACATGGCCTTGTACAGCTCAGATTTAGACAAGGATTAGAACTATTTGTACTGGAGAGATGCCTCCCAGAGAAGTCAAACGAGAATCTGGTGCTTATTAGTCAAAGCAAATTTGACTTCTCACTTAACAGTCACTGCAATAAGCAGCAGGGGTTTAAGACAGTAGTTCTCAACCTGGGGTAAGCATACCCCGGGGTACGTACAGGTCTTCCATGGGGTACATCAACGTATCTAGATATTTGCCTAGTTTTTGCAACAGGCTACATAAAAAGCACTAGTGACGTCAGTACAAATGAACATTTCATACAATGACTTGTTTATTCTGCTCTATATACTATACACTGAAATACAAGTAAAATATTTATATTCCAATTCATTTATTTTATAATTATGTGGTAAAAATGAGAAAGCAAGCAATTTTTCAGTAACATGTATTTTTATGTCTGATTTTGTAAGCAAGTAGTTTTTAAGTAAGGTGAAATTTGGGGTACGCAAGATAAATCAGACTCCTAAAGGGATACAGTAGTCTGGAAAGGTTGAGAGCCACTAGTTTAAGATATTTTCTTACACTTACATCTTTAAAAGTGTAGTAAAACTATATCAAAATGTTGTAATATGTACTGGTTTATTAAAGCAATTTTCAGATGCAAATTAGATAAAGTGTGTTCATTAGTATGAAGTTTTAATTATTCAAGCAGTAGGAGTTAAAATACATCTGGCTTCTTTATCACAGTAGCCCCACAAAATTGATTCTTTGAGGTTCCAATGTGTGGAATTTGGGCCTCCACCTTTCTCCCCCACTCAGGAAAAAAAAAAGAATGATTGTGCTCTGGAAGATGCAGTTTCTGCTCTGAACATGGAATCCTTGTGGACATCCCACCTACAAACATTTGTAAGTGTTGCAAAAACAACTGCAACACTGAAGGGTGCTCTCTGGTCACTGATTTTCACTCTTAGAATGTAAATTTCACTTGCTTTTACAACTCAGTGTTTGATACAGTTTAGGATTCCTGGAACAGATGTTAGCATCCAAATGTTTTGGTCTCTCTTTATATCTTCGTACCTCCTAAAACAGAATGTAAAAGCCCAACAATATAGACAAGCGTATTCGTTATCCAGAAACTAATCACGTTAAACTTTCAATGCGGCATTTTAAAGATTTAAGCTCATTTTAAAGACGACAACTGAAGTGTACCACATATCTCATCAATTGATCTTAGGTGCCCCCCATTATGGTGGTATCCGAGCACCTCAATCTTAATGCCTTTATCCTCACAACACCTTTGTGAGACAAGGAAGTATTTTACAGATGGGGACCTGAGGCAGACACACTCACAGGAAGCCTGTGGCAGAGCAGGTCACAGAGTACTAGGCTAGCGCCCTAACCACTGTGCCATCCTTCCTCTCTTCCTTTATGCAGTAGCAGACATTATCCAGCACTTTCAGTCTATTGTTTTTGTACAGCAGTATCAGCAGTTAACAAGAAGCCTAAAATTCTTTCACGTATATTTGTTGATACCACGTACCTTTTAAATCAGAATTGGCTAAACAATGTACACTTCTAAAGGAGTGTTACTTTTTAGCTAAAAGCACTTGACAGCGCAACCGTAGCTAACAGTTACCAGTCTAAATTTAACATACACAGAATCGGTGGACTGTGTACAAGCACTAAAAATTGAAATGATAAATAGCTGTGAAGATTGTAGGGTTTTCTTTATTTGCTTATTTAGCAAACTAGCATCCCAGTTTGAGACTACAAGCTACTCAGTGGCAAATGAATATATTTATTATCTGTTTTGATTTATAAGATATGCCTGTCCAAAGCTCAAGATGCACATCACAATACAAATAAAGAACACACTATAGAAAGGTTTAAGGTGACCATAGAGCAATCCCTCTAGCAATATTTGCACATACCTTGGGAAAGCATCAAAGCAATATGTTTTCCTGGTGTCAGGAAAAGCTACCCGTAATCCAGACATCAAAGGAGAATGAAGGATTACAGCTGCACACTCATACCGAGATGCCAGGTCCACTGTTGGGACAGTTCCAATACTCTGACCATAGAGAATTATGTTCTCGGGACTCACACCATACCTGCAAAGAGAATTAGAAAATATATCGTTTAATTTTTTTTTTTTTTACAACCTAGATCAAATGAAGAACAGCGACAGAAACAAAACACACATTCTACCCACTGCAGTTCTCCAAAATCTACTCCCAGTATATAGGAAAGTATCAAGTCTGTATGTAATAGAGTAAATCATTATCGAAGTATTATGTAGTAATTAGAACACTTTCAGGATTATCGGCATGCTTGTTACTCCCAACCATACTTGTGAATGTTCAGGAATCTAAGTTATCTTCCACAACACAGTGCAGTAAACTGTGTTTGACACTGACAAAAAGCTATCTTAACGCTGACCCTCAGTCTCCTGTTTAAAAAAAAACTTTGTTTTATAAAAAGAGTCAGATTCAACCCAAGAGGAGATATAATCACGATCATACGAACTGGAAATTAAGTACAATTGCCTCATTTACATATTTAGTAAATGTAAGATGGATGGATCTTAATTATTCCCATCCATTCTGTTAGCATCCTAGTTGGTGTGCTGTATAGTTTTCAGATCGTTACTTATAGCTCAAGTTACAGACTGATGTATAGTAATCTGCTGCTACAAAGTATCACTAATATCACAATCTTAGTTAGATACTCAGAAATATCAAAAAGTTAGTTTAAAATATGAAATTACTTTCCAGGGTAATCTAAAGTTTTTAGGATAAACAATATTTGATAACCACAATATTGAAAATACAAATTACAGCTGCAGTTCTGAGAGTCACAGGATATTACCCACAGATCTTCAATGTCACTTTATTACAAGAGGCACAAAGAAATAATTCACTGCAGAGGAATGCACGCTTCTGGTAGGAAATATTTTTAATCGGTTTGTAAGAGTGCATTTTTCCAATGATGATTGGCCCCATTGTCACTAATACAGCAATTGCCATGACACTGGAAGTCAGAACCTACAGCTGGGATTCCACCAGGTGGTATGGGGCAGGTTTTCAGTCCCTTTGGATATGAAATGGATAGCAGCCTGGTGCACACATGACTGGCTGCTTTACCAGAAACCCACCAGCAAGCAATCAGCTGCTCCTATGGCAGCAGCAAAAGGGATAGGGAAGAAAAGTTACTGAGAAGGGGAAACACAGTACTAATCATCCTAGGACACATTACAGTATGATATTTAATTTTATAATGGAGCAAGATTTATTTGGATTGTAGTCTCTTTGAGACAGGGACTGCGCCTTCCCAGATGTTTGTGCAATGCTTAACACAGTGTAACATTACTGAAACATGAGTAAGCAACTATAATAAAAATTTGTCCCTGGAGTGAACTCTATCCTCTTAGTGGTCTGTCACAGCCAGAGTCTGATGTCTTTCAAGATGTAAAGCTCATTTAGGGCAAATTTTCCCTGGCTGGCAGAGAGGGTCCTGGATGCAGTGAAACCCTGTATGGTTGTTGCACAGGAAGAGACTCCGAGGAGTGAAATCCTGGCCCCACCGACTTAAAGGAGGGCAGGATTTCTCTCCAGAAGTCATTTGAAAATAATCTGCACTCACTTCATGGTACAGTATAGCCGAGAGATTTGGGAGCAGTGCACCTAACTATGCTGATCCATCTACCAGCCATTTCACCCTGTTACTCAGAGATAGGTGCAGTAGGAGCAGAGACCACCACAACCTAAAAGTTGTAGCCGCAGTCACTATGTGGTGTGGGTGTGTGAGAGGGTGTGTGTGGAGCATTCCACAGATTATTAATATTACAGTAGGGCCTAGAGGCACGAGTCAGGCATCCACTGTGCTAGACAACGTACAAACACACAGTGAAGAGATGTCCCTCTTCCAAAGAGTTTACAATCTAAGCATATGTGAAGACAACAGCAGGTAGATGAAGGAGAAGCACAATGCAACAGTGATCTGCTCCCTAGAGTGTGAGCTTTGCAACCCTGTCTTTGCCCAGAGACTAGGATTTTCCCCATTCGCTCATTTTCACCACTTTTGGTTTTATTTTGTTTCTGTAAGTGGTTTATGTAATTTGTGTTGTCAGCAAAGCACATAGCTACCACAGTGATAGGCCCTCTAGAAACAAAAAAGTTAAGGTACAATCTGCATTTCGCAGGAAGCAAATCAGTTAAAGTAGGATGCCGTGTGAAGTGCTATAAACATTGGGGATCTCCTACATTGCAATCAGCCCTGTTTCACTGACTAAGTATCAGAGCCATTAAAAGTTTAGTTCTGACTATATCATAGCTGTGAAGTGGCATTTTTGCTATATTTGTCTTTAAAGAATTAAGACTAATATTGTCCTTTAAGGTATACAGTGAAACGTGCTGAAACATGCACTGAGTCAAGTGACAAGGGTGTAACTGGTACCAGAATTAACAGTGACACAAAGCAGGAAGGGCAACTAAAGATTGTTTTAGTTACGTAGTTGTCATTTCTACATCACTTCTAGCTAATCAGCATCAAGCAATGAGATAGTGGAAGTTCCTACAACTAGTTTAAGTTATCTTTCCCTTTGCCCTTGCTCCTTTTGATCAGAAGAGTGCCACATCTCTCAGACAAATTCACCTCCGAACAGCTGAACAAAACACTCGTGCTTATATTTTGCACATTTACTGCGGGGCCAAAGGGCGTTTGATGATTCAAGAGCAAGGTCCAAGGTGAAACAGAATCTAAACACCTGCAGTTTTAAGTTTTGATTTAATAGAATCATAGAATATCAGGGTTGGAAGGGACCTCAGGAGATCATCTAGTCCAACCCCCTGCTCAAAGCAGGACCAATTCCCAATTTTTGCCCCAGATCCCTAAATGGCCCCCTCAAGGATTGAACTCACAACCCTGGGTTTAGCGTGATGTCTCCACTCCTTAAAATATTAAACATTTTATAAGAAGGGAGTAGTCAGGTGGAAAGTGAAACACAGGAGAGGACATGCATGGGTGGAAAGAGAGCAGACGGAGTAGAACCTGGAGTCATGAAGAGAAGAAAGGAAGAGTGTGGAAAACAACCTGGCAAGAAAGAGTGCAGCGGGGGAGGGGAGCTTAAAAAAATCATATTTTGAAAAGACTAATTCTTTTCCTCAGGATTCTGTCACCACTCATTTTCCTTCTTAAAGGAAGAATGTTAGTCCACCACCTAAAGAATGGCTCTTAAAAATATCCTCCATGAAATAAGTGAGCTTTGGTCTCTGTGGAAACAGAAGTCCATGTAACTGAATGGAAGACCCAAGTTAAAATTTGTGGATATGCAACTGTGTTGCTCCTACGGAGGTCATCTTATCTGCCTGTAAGTCTCAAAACCGTTGAGGTGAAGAGTGCGGCACAGGAGAACAGTGCAATTTGGAGAAAGGAGCAAATCTTGAAGCATCTACAAAAGTTACATAGGCACAAGAAAGACTACATGTAGCCTCACATACAAAAAAAGAGACCACATCTTTTACTTTAAAAATGGTTGACAGCTGCAAAACATAGCATCTTTCTGCACGAGAATAACCAAACACTTATTTTTTTTATTGATGCCACTCATAGGTGGAAAGGTTCACAAGTATTTGCAATCACAATACACCCACCAGAGCATGGTTTCTCAACCCATGGGTCGGGACCCAAAATTGAGTCAGAGTTTTTTCAAAGGGTTGCATGGCAGCTCCAGTCCCACGGGGCTGGCTGGGCTTGCCTCCCTGCTCCAGGGACTGAAACCTCTGGGGTTCCAGCGTCACTCAGGTTTGACCCAGCCATCATGAAGCCAGGAGTCCAGGTAGGCCAAATTTGACTGAGTGGCAATGCCACTCTCACAAATTTGGTCCAGTTGGGGGATGGGGCCAAAACTGAGTGGCACTGCAATCCCCTAGGTCACAATGCCCACAGTGGAGGGCCAAGCCGAGCCAGGCCCACAGCACAGGAGCTGCCACTGTGGGGTGAATGCCGTGCAGGATCCAACACCCCCCGGGGGAAGGACCCACCTGAAACCACCCCAGGGTCTCCACCACCAAACTATTTACTGGGTCATGACAGGCCATGAACATTTACAAATGGGTCCTGAGCCCAACAAGGTTGAGAACCACTACTGAGAGGACATAGTTGCTGGCTACAAACAGACTGAACTTGGTGACTACTCTGCTTGTTCCCAGACACATCAATAGGTCAAACTCTGAAACAGAGACTCAGGCCATCTCAACATGTCTATTTTTAGGTGGGGTCAGTCTGTTTGAAAAACCAGTTTTGGTTAGTCCCTCCCCACCGTTCTCATACCCAACATTTAGCTTTCATATTTACTATATCTAGGGATAGTTTGAAATGGAAGTGCCTGAATTGTAAGCAGAGGCTGCCCTGTTTTTTTTCCAGAGCCTCAGAAGTATAGAACAGTAAGTCCCTTTCAAAAGGAACAATTTTGGAATTTGATAGCATTATGTGTCCATCTCTCACAGGGAGCTCCAGTAAACCGTTTTCAAGTAACACTAAATAATTTAGTCTGCAAATATGTAAAATAAATCCAGCACATTTCAACTAAATAGACAAACCGGCCATATTTAGAGATGCTTACAGATTTCTAGAACATTTTTATTACAGCACATCTCCTAACCTATGAAACATCTCATAACCTACTTCCTTTTTTAAAGTCTTTATTGCTCCCCTTTATATAAAAAACAAACCTTTGGCATGGATCCTTTCAAGGCACCTACTTTTCAAGGTAACTGCTATGCCTATTCAAAATCCTTGTGGAATTCTGCGCCACTGCGCATGTGAAGAATTTATGTCCCCTGCATATTTCTTTGCTTCCCCACAGAAAAATAACTTTCTGACAGGGAAGCAAAGGGAAGTCACAAGAGCAGTCATGCAATCCTCTCCAGCAGTATGTTTCGGGTGTCCAGGGCAGCTGGCAGAGAGGTAAATCACTGTGGGAGAGGGGGCAGGACTGGGGAAGACCTGACTGGTGGCTCCTACCCTGTGCTGGGCTCAGCTGCTGGTCTTGGCTGGGCTGGGGAGTGATAGGACTTCCTCTTCCCCTGCACGGCATCTGGGGCTGGGTCAGACCCACCCCTAGATTTCTCCTGCAGCTGCAGGAAGTTCTGCAAACTCCCATCCCCCTGGCATCCTGCATCCATCGTTCCTCAGCTGCAGAGGGAGAGATCCCTGTATAGGGAGCTGCTCCCACATTCGCCCAACCCCCATGCATCCAGACCCCCTCATACCCAAACCCTCCCACCAAGCCCCACCCCCCCGCACTCAGAACCCCCCCGATGAGCCCCACTCCCCCTGCACCTGGACCACCCTGATGAGCCACCCGCACCCTGATCCCCACCCCACCAATCCCCAACCAGCTGCACCTGGATCCCCATCCCACTGAACCCTACTCTCCCAGCATCTGAACACCCCATTAAGCCCCTCACACTCGGGCTCCCTTCTGAGCTCTATCCCACACACACCCAGACCCCCCCACCAGCTGATCCCAAATCAACTTCAGCTGGACTCCCCTGCAGAGTCCCATTACCATTGCACCAAGAACCCCACAAACAGCTCCTGTGCATCCAGATCCCTGAGCCACCTGCACCCAGATTGCTTCTCAACCCACACAAAACCCTCTCAACTCTCACTTGGATCCTGCCGTGCTGAGCCTGCCTGCCCACGCTTGGTGCACCTGGTATGGAGGGGCAGGGCTGGCCCTTGTGCTGTGTCAGGGTGGCTGCAGCCTCACCACTGAGTCTGTGGGGGATGGGGTGAAGGAGGGGGGACTTCACAGTGATCCTCCACTCTGTGCAGCCAGTAGTCTGTGCTCCCCAATGCCATGCTGGAGTTTCCACATTTGACACATACATTTTGCAGAATTTTAAAATATTATGCACAGAATTTTTAAGTTTTTGAAACAGAATGCCCGCAGGAGCATATGTCTCATGTTACAAAGTTAGAACAAAGTTATCCTGCATATTTGTTTTTAAATTTCTGAGTTTTTGTAGAAGCATCTAGGATCTTTAGACAGTACAAACTAGTATAAAGACCTAGGGTCAATAGATAGCATGGAATTCAAAACTCAGATGATTTGGATCAGCTCTAAATTTCAGAATCTGGAAGTACTTAGGTAATGTTTCCATTTCTTATAAAAAAAATTAAATTGGTGGCTAGAGTTATCCTTTATAGAACTGCCTCACCAGTCTATATAGAAATCCAGAGGAAGTCAGTTATTTTTACAATGGGGGAAGAGATAGACCTTTGATTTCTGTTTCAGAATTGGGCTGACTCGTGATTAGTCCCACTGATTTTATTTTATTTTTTAAGTCAGAGAACTTCAATAAGAGGACTCATACCACTAAATAAATACTACGCAAGGCAGTGTGTTTGGGGTTGGGAAGTTTTCCCTGAGGTCAGAGTGGCAGAGGCAGGTGGGGGGGAAGAAGTTTCGCCTTCCTCTGCAGCATGGGGCAAGGATCACTTCCTAGTTTGAACTAGAGAAGATGGTGAATTCTCTGTAACGTGATATCTTCCAAACAAGATCTGAGGACCTCAGTAACACAGCCAGAGGCTATGGGCCTACTACAGGAGTGGGTGGATGAGATTCTGTGGCCTGCAGCATGCAGGAGGTCAGACTAGATGATCACAATGGTCCCTTCTGGCCTTGAAGTCTGTGAGTGTTTGCAGGATTGGACACAAAAAGACTGCATTTCAGGTCATGCCTCAGCAGATCTCTCTCTTGCATTTAGACCAGAATACCACAGGTTTAAGTCCCTCACTAGATGCCAACAGTGACACTGCAAAGAATCTCTGGCTTGGAAGGGGTGGGATGCCACACTATAAAGGTATCAATCTTCAAATGAGAAAATTAAAATATTTTGAGCACTACAGAAAACCTGAAACTGCAGTACATAAGCAATATCCTTTTTGCCAGTCACTGGTGGAAGATTCCTCGACTTCACTTTAAAAAACCTTAACATGCATAGTAAAACATGGAAATTGATTCTCATTATGCTATTCTATTTTTTTTCACTGTAATGGAAAGCGTACGCTACCATAGAACCTAGGGCTGCACTAATTCATCACTTTTACTGTTCCACTGCAGTAAGAGCAAAAAAATGTTTGCACAATAGCCTGGTTTATGAAGTTATATGAAAAATGACCAAACGGTGGTGGTTGGGTTAGGGTTTTTTTTTTGGCATATAGCCTAACATACTGAAACAGAGGCAGACAAAAAGTAGACAACAGTTGAAACAAAATACAAGACGTTGCTATGTGAATGTGTTCACACTTGGAAAAATTCAAACAGAGGCCAGAAATATTTAAATCAAGGGATCTTACACAGTTTGACTTCACTAAGCCTAGATTATTTCTGATGATTTGATAAAATTGCCATTTATCATTAACTTATGGTGCTGGGAAATCCCGATGCTAATTAACATTAACACACACTGTAACTGTAGTATTAGTTAATACATGCTAGCCTTTTACAGACCGTTTCAAAATGCTATTTTGGAAGCTCTCTTATTTCTAAGATTTCTTAGAAGCTTAAAAATTTTTAATTCTCTTCCATTTGAAAAGTTGATCTTTACCCTTGTGTTCCCAATGGAGTAGGAAATAAATGTCGTTCCCTTTATTATGCCCCTGAAAAGAGAATAATTAATTGCTGCTAGCTTGTCTTTATATATTCACTGCCTTCCCTTCATTATATTTAGCTACTTCTATTCTATTCATCAGTAATGCAAGGAACCTATGGGTTTGTATCCTGTAAGACATTAGCTTCACCAAGTTAGCATAAGTTAGCTTCAGCAAGTTAGCAAATAAACTTTGAACAGATAAAACAGCCCAAACCCCAAGTATTGGAGAGCTGACAATAAAGTGTTTAAGGGGAATTTTTGACCACAGGAACAACCAACCACAGTGTCCAAGAGTCCAGCCACAAGAATGTCATGATGTACATAACAGGTACATGAGCTACACCCACAGATACCCAACCACAAGAGGGTCATGGTAATGAATTGACGTATATGATAAGTTGAAACCATTCATGTACTAACCTATAGGAGAAGCACATGCTTCTTAGTAAGTGACATTTACTAACCTTAGTAACATTAGTAAGGTGAGGCTATATAAATAAGGAAAAGGGGAAATACCTCTACTGAGTATGCAAGCGTAGTGGCTTCAGCATATCATATTATAAAAGTTACATCCCAGCCTCGGGTCAGTAGGAGAAGGAGATATAGTCCTCGGGAGGTGCCAGAATGATGGCCACTGGTGAGGAGGGGGAAGGTGATGGTGATGAGGAAGATGACGGCTAACATTTCAGGTTGTTCTACAAGGGATGGTGTGAATATATGGGTGTGCAGATATACATTATGTAGTATCTTTATCTACCTTACTGAGTCGAGGTGTTTGTGATTATGCTAAATGTATTAATAAACTATTTGTAAATACAGAAAAGTTCCTATAGTGTGAGTGTGCAGCTGTGCACATCAGGGTTCCCAACTATATAATAATTTGAATAATACTGGGCCTGATCTCGGGTCAAGACCTTGTCAATCCTCAAAGTGATAACTGGGAATTCTTAAGTAATCGACAATATATGATAGATCTTGCTACATGCTGGAGAAACAGAATAAAATACTGACTGTTTATATCCCAAGGGCTAGTTTTGTCCAATCCTAATGCAGTTAGGCAGCATAGCAGAGAAGGGAGCGAGGCCCCACACCAGATCATATGGTCTTGTTAGGGCTGCCTGGATTATGGCACTAGTCCCCTGTGATACACCCAGTTACTTCCCTCCACAAGGCAATGGACAAGAAGTGGGAGGAGCCATGGCTCTACCAGCCCACTGGGTAGGAAGAAAAGAGCACTCTTTTCAGTATTGCAGCAACTCACTCTTCCTCAGGACAAGAGGAGTCAACTCCTTGTGGTAGTACAGCAACACATCCTCAGATCCTCAGGGCGGAGTTCATCAATCTCATCCCAACTGCGACAATGGATTCTATTTCTTATTTATTTTGTTAAATCAACAATGAAGAACTTCAGGTGATCTATGGAGTGGTGAGTAACTAAGCAGTGGTGAGTAACTAAGCAGTGTAGAGCTTGCCCTACCCAGCCCGGCTAGGTAAGAAAAGGACATTTTACGGCGTTTTTGGTGTAATCTTGCAGTACATTACATTTAAAGTTAGATTTATATCCTATTTATGTAAAAGAGAGTATTATTCTTCCAAAGTTGATGGAACTTTTACTTGTATTTGCAGGTCTTTTAACCACATTCAGAATCCAGTGGATAGTCCACACTAACATAAGAATGTTTAATTTTTGTAAGGCTGGTCAAAATTTGTGACCTAAGAATAATAAAGCTACTTTTAATAACAACATCTGCTTGTTTAGTCTTTGAAGCAGCTATGGCATAGGTACTCAATAGTTTTTATAATTACATAAATATATTTTCAGAGACCATCCCATATTAGTCTAAAATTTAGTTCTAAAAAAGCATGTATGTACCAGTGATTTCCATTAGAAAGTAATATATTTCAAGACTATATTCACTGCTCATCATCTTCCCCTGCAAAAAGATAAAGAGAAAGCATGCACAAGTATCAAATATTTCACTCTAACTGTAGGTAAGATTACACACAGCATTAAGAAAGGTCTTTGTAATGTATGTAAGAATTAGGACTGTCAATTTCTGAAGCCAGTATTTTTGCAAATTTAGAGTCCAATCCTGCAAAAGCATAATACTGGGCATAATGCTAACTACTGTAAATAGGGTTTGGAAACAGCGTGTACATGCCCATATACCATCCTGGAATTTCTCTGAAGCTACTACCTTGCTGTCCGGAATTTGAACTTTCATTTAAAAATCTAAGGCCTGGTCTACACTTAAAATGTAGGTTGACACAGCTATGGTGCTTAGAGATGTGAAAAATCCAAACCCTCTAGTTCCGTAGCTATGCCAACCTGTGTTAGATACACAGCCACGTTTATGAAAGAATGCTTCTGTTGACCTAGCTACTGTCACTCCGGGAAATAGTGTTCCTACAGCAATGGAAAAATCCCTTTTGTCGCTGTAGATTGCATTCACACAAAGGCCACGTCTACACTACCACTTATGTCAGCAAACTTATGCTGCTCAGGGGTGTAAAAAAAACCATCCTGAGTAACAGAAGTTTCGCTGGCATAAGCGCTTGTTTGCACAGCACTATGTCAGCAGGAGAGCTTCTCCCACCGACACAGCTACCGCTGCTCACTAGGTGGTTTTATTATGTTGACGGGAGAGCTCTCTCCCCTCAGCATAGAGTGGCTACATGAACAATCTTATTGCAGGACAGCTGCATCAGTACAGCTGTGCAGCTGTACATTCGCGAGTGTAGACATGGCCTAAGTGATGATGCTATCCTAACTCCAGTGCTGTAGCCATGCTGCTATAATCCCGGTAGCATAGTTGTGATTTAAGAGTCACTCTCTGGCTGTTAATAGTTCTGACGAAAACCTCAGAAATACAAACAAACAGAGCACGACCAATGCAGAAAGGTCTGCAAACAGCCTGGAACAATGGAGGTGTGACTTGCCCATTACCTTACTGCAAAGCAGCTGGAGGCAGAGCAGACATACACAGGCTAGCTTGACTGAACTAACAGGCTAAAAATAACAGTGCAGTAACAGCAGCAAGGACAGTGGCTCAGGCTAGCTGAGTAAAATTCCACCTGACCCCTTGGGTACGTCCTTGGGCAGCTAGCCATGCTGCTGCAGTCACACTGCTGTTTTTAGCCCAGCTGGAAATCACACCTCCCAGCTGCTGTGTAGACAGACAAACCGTCAGGGAGATGTTACCATCACTGGGCAGCAGAGTTAATTTTATTGTTACTTATCTCATCCCTCATTTAAGAGCAGACGGGGAGGATCACAGCGCTATACAACTGACTCTGGGTGAAGTCTAATTTTGGAGTCGCAAAGTGGGTGCTGCTTGGGAGATATGACCATTTTCTCCCCACCTCACTCCCTTCCTGCATACAAGAGAAGCCAACTCAAAAGAGATGAGCAGAACCCATGAGCATATAAAAGCTGCACCAATGGGGAGAGTACCCACGTAGCCCAGCAGAGACAAGCGGCACATATACTATGAATGTTTTCACAATTTACTGTAAGTGGTGTCTTATTTTGGCAAGTCATGTGAGTGAAGCTTGGAATCACCTCCACCAATAGATGACCCATACCTGCTGATGGGGGGGGGGGGCACAATTTAAAGGTTCTGCTGCCCCCAGAACAGCTCAAGTCATCCCCCACCCCCAACAGGCCCCTCCCTTACCCTCAGTCTCTCCTCCCCAAAAGCAGCGGCCCCCTCCCTGCAGCTCCCAGTTGTTGCTCCTGCCTCTCCTCCCGGGGTGTAGCTCGCTGGCTCAGGCAGCTGGCACACAGGGAGGGGGCCCAGCTGCACCATGTGACTGAGTGGGGCACGCAGAGCCTGGCAGAAATCTGGGGGGGCTCATGATCCTGCATGCCCACCCCACATGTTGCCTCTGCCTGTACCCCACCCCCAATTTAACCCAACTGCAAGCAGTGCAGTTGGCTACTCCATTCAAATACCAGGATGATAAATCCCCATACACAACACATTAGGAAGTATTATACTCATTAGTAAACAAACATTTGCAGGATTAGACTCTTAAAGAGAAAAATCCGGCTGTTTTAAGATGAAATTAAGTACCCTGAATTTTGAAATCTGGTGAGGAAATGCCCTCCAGATTCTAATTGTGCATGCACATGATGAAAATAAACCGTCCTTTTAAATATTAATTTTGAAGGACTCACAATGCGGCATCACTGTCCTCCTAGTGGAAATTCCATCTAGGTACCTATATGCTGTCTCACCATCACAGTACCTGAGCATCTGCCATTCCTCTTGGCTCAAGGGTGTTATCAGGGCAAGATGAAACTATGACCTAGATTTCAAGTGTTTCATTTCTGCACTGCAAAGCTGGACTTCGCTAGAGTTTTGAAGTACTCCTAGCCTCAAGAGAGAGGTGATGTTGAGACATGAACAGAAATCTCATTTGTTACACAGCTAGTAGGTGAGAGGTTGCTTCTCTCAGTTGACAGTTTTTGGTTTCTTACATTTTAAGACTGTACTGAAGTATTTTCTTAATTAAGGGTCTCAACCTACAAACACTTACTACTGGGGCAGTGCTCGCACACTTTGGCAAACTATAAAGAACGTGAAGTTATAAATTCTATGCACGTACCCTGAGCTATATATGTAATTCCTAAAAATACCTGGCACAAAATTTCTAGATCCAAGAGCAAAAATTAAATAATTCACTTCTTCTAAAACTTAGAAGGGAACAGAACTAAAACTCTAGCTCGTTCTTCACAAATAATTCATGGCTTATTCTATACTTATCTGCCTTTCAGAATCAGGATCAGGCTACTGCAAAAAACATTTACCACCTCTAAACATAACATCCTTAAACCAGACTGGGAGAAGAATAATCTCCAATTCTTGGTCTCAACAAACAAACAAACCAATCACATACCTGTTTCCCCAGCATCAATGGATACCCTGAGTTATCTTCACATACATGTGGTTCTCTTCCCTCCCCTCCCCCAGCAAACTTCATTACGCTGGGATTCAGATCACATACAGACTGCATGTCTGGCATTCTTGTCTTTCCTGTAGGGATTTTTATGATTTTCCAAATATTTTAAGTAACATTCTATTGCCAGGCTAATAGGCCATCCCAAGCAGCCTTAGGCAGTGTGTTCTGTTCTAAAAACTGTCTTCTATTACTTGTGCTCTAGGTTCTACCCATCCCAGTGTTTTATTCATTTTCAACAAGTTTATAATATATTTATTCTCAAACGAGAGCACACTATGCTTTCTCTCAGACTGCATTTATCTGCACCCATTTTCCCAAGCATTCTGTACAGTACAGGCAGAGAGGGAAGGGTTACAGAACATGAGCACAGAAATACAAAGTAGTGAGTCCAACTCAGTGGAAAAGAGGTCTGAACACTGATTTTCTGGAAGGAGACAACTGAAAACTGGCTTCTGAAGAAAACTGAAGTGCTCCTATGACGGCTCCTCAGAAGCCAACAGAAGTGGAAAGCTGAACTAGCAGTAAATACACACTACTTCTGGAATACTCGTTGCGTTTATGAACCTATAGAGTAAAAAGTCCTTTTGTCGTCTTTTGCAATACAAGCTTGATTAGCATTTGTTTTAGAAGAATATGACACTTTCTGGACTTAATATAGGAAGACTAACAATGAGATAGCCAGATTCCACCTTCTATCTGTTCTGTACTGGTTTGTTTAAAACTACAGCTTTGGAGTTACTTTTTGCATTTAAGTAACTCCAAATTAATTAAGGTGCTCTGTAGTACACAAGCATATATGACAGAAATCTTACGTTTTATTTATCATAGATAGGAAGCCTTTATTGGCAGCTAAAAATTATCTTCACTGACCACAATATTAATAACTCACAAAAACCCAGCCAGCTACATTCCATTAGATATGCTTTATTGTAACCAGTGTACAAAATCTATACAACCCAGTCTCTGGAGTATATTTAAATAATCTGAGACATCAGAGGAGATGATGTTACTTTCACAGGGAACAGAGCCTACAGTGCTTTCTGGAATGAGGAATTCATTACTTCCATTCCCAGTTTAATACTCTTATCCTTACCCTGTTTTATTTCTATTCGAGCTGCACACATTGCACTGAACGTTGTGTAATACAAAACAGTTGAGTAATATTCTGGTACACGCCTCACAAGGTGTCTGATTACAATGCCAGACAATTAGAAATCTGACAATGCTTTTGTTGTTGCAGAAAGCCTTCACTTTAATACTCTGAATCCTAAACTCAGCAGCAGGAACCAAGAGAAAATGAGATGAACTACTGTCTCCAAAAAACTAGCTCTTATAAAAAGTTTGTTAGGCTATTAAGGAAAACAAAGGGAGTTTTATATATTTCAATGATCTTTTAATGCCACGATATAAAATGCTGTATATTATAAAAACAGATTTTAGACAACGTCAAAACAAGTCTATGCATCCCAGAACACTGTTACAAGAAAAGCAAGTGGGCCGTATCCCTCCAACAACATTAGAAGGTAATCGTAACAAACTAAATATAAGGCTTTACATTGCATGTGCAATCCGAGATGTACTCTTTCATAGCCATTTCTAAAATTTCAGTCACTTCAAAGTGGGAGAACCCTACCCTACTTCAAAGGCTGGAAGTCTTTATGCTGAGCCAGGGTATTTACAACATTCTTGCTCAGTTTCTCAAAGTTAGGCTGCCTTGGTCATTCAGGGTATCCCCTTGCATACCACCCTCAGCTCAGTAGTGGGAGATTGAAGGCTCCTAGGCCAGCAGGAATAAAGGTCTCCCCTCTCCCTGAAATCCCGATGCTCCTTTGCACCTTTACAGAGGAGCACTACATTATTCAATAAGTAATCTTATTCCACTCTCATTATCAGGGTATCTGGGTGCTTAGAGAATTAACTGAACAAGGGGATTAACATCTGTCAAGTGGGGTTTCCCTCTTCACTGTTCTGCTAAGGTAAAACAATGCATTTTCCTTCTCAAGAATACAGATACACTACACGTTTTAAGAGAATGCAAAGCAGAAGTGCATTTTGAATTTATATTGGAAGCCTAAAAGCTTGAAAAATAAAGGCCAAGGCTAAGTCTGACAAGACTCAATAGGGAGCCGGCAGAGCACAGCAGTAGTATGCACTCAGCAACCTGTGTTGCTGATGAGGCAAACTGCACCATTCTGTACCACATGTAATTCCCCCCTCTCCCCCCCCACAGCTGATGGTTTCAAAGCAAAGTAAATTGCATTACAATAATCCAATCTGGAGTTGATCTACCCTTGATCATGCATATTTTTGTCTTCACTGCCAAGAATGGGATGCAGTTTCTAGCATTTGGAGGGAGCAAAATGGGTTCCTTGCAGATACTGCTATGTGAGAATCCAGCATCAGCCAGAAGTCTAAAGCAGAGTTTCTCAAACTGGGGTCCCCAGACACTACTCCAGGGGGTCCGTGGGCCCTGCTGATCAACTCCTCCCCCTGTTCCCCAGCGTGCAGGAGGCGTTGGGAGGAAGGAAGAGGGAGGAGTGGGGATGAGGCCCACTCAGGGGAGGGGGCAGAATCATGTCCAGGGCCGCTAGCCCCACTGACCAACTCCTCCCCCTCCTTCCCAGTGCTTCCTGCACACCATGGAACAGCTGTTCCCTGGTGTGCAAGAGGTGCTGGGAGGTAAGGGGAGGCGTGGGGACGGAAAGAGGCAGGGGAAGAGGAAGGGCAAGGGTGGAGCGGGGGCAGGGCCTGGGGCTGAGCGGGTCGATTGGGGGGGTCCGCAAACATTTTTAAAATCAAAATGGGGGTCCTCAGGTTGCTAAAGTTTGAGAGCCGCTGGTCTAAAAAGTGACCCCTAAACTATAGCCTGGCTTACTGTGTGGAGACAGATCCTCTGCTGGTGGAGCCAGCACTGTAGCAACAAATTCTTCCAAGGGTTTCCCCTCTGTGCCAACAACCAACCTTTACCTCCTCATTTGTGGAAAGATCTCAGCCAGGCCCAGACAGGTGGGTGACTCTGCACAGCTCACTATAAGTACAATCACTAGGTGGGGACTGAAGTAGGCCTTGCCCAACATTTCACTATCCTATTGATGTCCCAGCAGTGCACAACTCCAGAAATCCTGATCACTTTTTGTGTCTACATTTCTGCTGCCTGGGGCTACCCTACAGACAGGAAACTATGCCACAGAACACAGAGACCCTCCCAGAGAAAGAAACACCTGGGACAGTCTTGGTCCCACCTAGTCCAGCAGCTGCAGCCCTCTCCCCAGTGAGGAGAGTGGAAACCTGAGGCAAGGTTAAGGCTAGAACATATGGGAGGAGGGGCAAATGACAAGAAAGGATAACATTTTGAAATATTCACATCAAAAGTTATATCCGTTCCAAGTTTCTTTTCTCAGTTCCTCTCCCACTGCCCACCTGCAAGATTGGGTGGAGGAAAGCAGAGCTCCCTATTCCAAGAAATAAAATTAAAGACCTGCAAGATACGTGATGCTGTGAAACGACTAATGAGACAATAATCATGGGCACGAGAGTCATTTCTCTAGGATTTCCAGCTCTAGTCAATTTCTTAAGTGCATTTTTTTTATTTTGTGCTCACAAAAAAAAGATTAACAGCCTTGGAGACTATAATCTTCAGATGTGTCTACAAAACAGGCACTGAACGCTTCACTTACTCAGTGTACCTCAACTCTGATCTAGGCATGAGTTGTAACTCAGTCTCCTTGCTCATTGAATTCTTAATTTCTGTTGAAGGCTTCAGTGAGTGATAATTGTGGAAGTGTTTTTGTACTGTGTACATTGTCCACTGGGATCAGAATGTGATCACCAAACCTATTGCATAGAGAGCAAGAGAATTTTTGGTCAAAGCCATCAGATTAGACCCCTGCTCTTACGTAACACAGTAGGTCATCTTTAATGTCCAGGAAAGATGGACAGGACTTTGAATCTTAAGTTTTCACCTGAAAAAAGTCACCCATTAAACTGCACTGAATGCAGTTTAAATTGCTCAAGAAGAACGTAGGTTTACATAAATCTGTCTAAAAGAAGAGGAGTACTTGTGGCACCTTAGAGACTAACCAATTTATTTGAGCATAAGCTTTCGCGAGCTACAGGTGCCACAAGTCCTCCTTTTCTTTTTGCGAATACAGACTAACACGGCTGTTACTCTGAAACCTGTAAATTTGGCTGCAATTTCAACCTATGGTCCCAGGGTATTTAGACATTTCAAATTGGGTGCTTAAATTAATTATTCACTCTGGCAAGGTGCTGGGCTTTCAGAAGCTTTTATCTAGGCTACTATTAGGCCTGTCTTGGTAGGCCTAAAGATTGTGGGTTTTTCAACTGCATTAGCTCAACCGAGTTAGCTTAGCACAACAGAAAGACCCTGCCAAGGTACAGGTTTAGGCTATGTCTACACCACAGATGTTACAACAGCACAGCTATAGAAAGAGAAGAGGTTTTTCCATTGTTGTAGTTAATCCACCCTTCTGAGAGGTGGTTAGGTCAAGAGAAGGCTTCTAAGCCCTGTTGCAGAGATCACTGGTGCAGGTTGACTTAACTGTTTCTCAGGGTTGTGAATTTTTCAAACCCTTGAGCCACATAACTAGATTGACCCAAGTTTTAGGTGTAGACCAGGCCTAAGGGCTTCTCTTCACTGAAAAGTTAACTCGCGTGTTGACTCTAACTTGACTCCTTGTATCTAACTTGACACACACAAAAAATCTTTAACTAAAGCATTGTTGTGCTTTTTACTCAAATTGGCCAGCCCGAGAGGGAGCACAGGCCAGTGCTCAAGTGAGCACCACTTGTCAGCAGCTAACATGACCACTTTGCAGTGTGGACACAGAGTAATGCCTACTCACAATTCCCCCGCATGTGAGCGGAAAGGACAGACAAGTTCTCCCACAATACAATGCAAAATAATTCAGAGTGCAACTCATCCTACCGCAGCACCAAGAATCCTGGGGTCTGGCCTCTGCCATCTTAGTGCTACACATGAGTGAGGCAGCATCAGTATGGACACAGCAGCTCGAGTGTTATTTCACCGTGTAGCCAAGAAAGGCTAACTCAAGATGTATAATCTGAGTTAGACCTGAGAAAACACATACCCTAACACACAGCTAACAGAACTTCCAACATGTCAGCCTGCATTTTGACAGGGCTTTTCATATGTTATGCTGACTCAACTGGGAAAAAAACCCACAACAACCTTTTTTGCCAGTCAAGGCGGGGCGTAAGTGGCCAAGTCACGAAGTTAGCTAGCCAAAGCACACTAGTCACCTACTCCTTGTGAACTGTAGTGCTAGGCTTTAACGTTAACGTATATGGAGTTAAACAGTGAAATTCAACCGTCACAGTGGACGGAAGTTTCAATTAAACTGTGAAATGTATTTGAAATTTCAAGCCTGTAGGTTTGTACAGCTAGTGTGTGTGTGTTAAATTTCAATGAACTAAAAGCGTATGAGCACTTCATGGAGCAAGGGACAGAAACAAAAATAAACTTAAAATCCTTCCTTGGATGACTGACTATCTCCTGCCCAGTAAAAACTGTAAATGAAGGGTGTGAAATGTTAAAGACTGTCAGAAGCCCAGATCAGCAGCAGAGAGCTGTTCCACCTGCCAGACATAAGAAGTTAAATGGTTTGCCTAACTGAAACTAACCCTTTAGGGGCTGACATTACAAAGTTATTTTTATTTCCCATCTCCACCTATTATAGGACAATTATAAGGCCCACAATCTGGAATGTATCATTCCACAGGACACAGAAGATGTAGACTGAAATCTGTAAAATGAGTGTGTACAACCGGTACGTCATTTCTAGTAATGAATAACCAGTTTTATTTAAATTCTCCAAAAACACTTAACTTGAGACCCATCAAGTTGAGCATATTACTCTTTGATCCTGCACAGATTTATGCATGTGCTAAACTTTATGCAGATAAGCAGTCTCCATTGAACTCAAAAGCAACCACAGTCGTTTGGAACGCTTTCCTTCCTTTCACTCTTCATTTTTCTTTCTACCTGTCTGTTACGTCAGGCCTTTATTTTGGTTATAAAGTCTTAAAGGCAGGGATGTTTCTTCTAAACGTTCTACAAATCACATAATGAACTTTAGGATGCAATGAAAGAAATAGTGATAAATAATGCTAACTGATTATTTTAGCAAGATTTTATCAGTGACATTCGCAGGCTATTGAACTTGAAATATTTAGCACTTATGCAGCACTTTAACTTAAAAGTCCTTTATAAACATTAATAAACTAAGTGAAGTAGGTCTTTATGCACTAATGTAATAATAAATATGCAGCTGGAGAAACTGAATAAGAAGGGTCTATGTCAGAGCCAGAATCAGAAAAAGTTCTACAAGTAGGTGGACAAATAGGCTACACGGCCTCCTTCCATCCAAAAGCATCAATGCAGCTCTGACAGGTTTCAGAGTAACAGCCGTGTTAGTCTGTATTCGCAAAAAGAAAAGGAGTACTTGTGGCACCTTAGAGACTAACACATTTATTTGAGCATAAGCATAAGCATCGGATGCATCCGATGAAGTGAGCTGTAGCTCACGAAAGCTTATGCTCAAATAAATTGGTTAGTCTCTAAAATGCAGCTCTGTCAGCTCATGATTTGTGGCTCACCAACAGTTAAAGACTTTAAAATTAAGGGTACTTAATATACTATAAATCAGTAGGGTCTGAGCTTGTGGATCCTTATGTGACATCGGTGCCTATGTATACAGCATTTAGCCTAACCATTCATCTCTTAATTGTTAAGAGATGCATGCACTTAATATATTAATATATTGGGGATTGATTAATCAGCCGACACTGGTTGTTGAACATGGTGAGCCAACTAGAAGCAAGTTTTTAATTAGGTTTTCACAAGATTATACATACACATGAATACAAGATCAAATAAAGTTACTAAATAAGATTAGATCTCTTTCTAAAAGATACGTTGGAGCTGAAACAAGTTTAGGGGCTTGATGCAGAAGCCACTTGGTGAAATGTTATGACCTGGGTTAGGTCATTCTTGCTAATCATAATAGTGCCTTCTGACCTTAAAATCTATAACCAAGTTATAGAAAAAAATCAAAGGAATGCGCAAGGTATCCCAAGAACTGGAGTGGGAAGGTACTGTCGTCTCGTGATTAAAGTGAGGAACCAAATCTGCCTCAGTGATGATCTGTCATATGAACCATGGGCAACTCACTTAACCTACATCTGCCTCCATTTCCCCACTCGTAAAATAATGTTTCACCACACCCCAGGGTTGAGGCATAATCACTTGCATCTAAAGTGCTTTGGTATCACTAGTTGAAAGGCACTCCACAATCTCCTTATAGTAAATTGGGTTTTTCTATCCAGGTACATTACTACTCACGTGCGGTTTAAAAGTGAAAAAGAACAAACTTTAGTAAGTACTGCAACACAATGAACTTTGTTACAGTGAGGAGCTGTTCACACAAGTGTTTGCTTTGGAAGAGGTGGAAAATATTCGGAGCCTAACAGGGAAACACAGCCACTCTCCTTATGATTCTTTCCTGCCTTTTCTTGGCTATCCTTTCCCAGCTTGTTCCTTTTAGGGCATTGATTAAATTCAAACAGAACATGTAAATGATACTGCCAAAGGAAGAAGATAGCCAGATGAATTCACAACTCTGGGAAAACAAGCTTTCAGAATTGGGGAGAACTAGAAAGGATTTTCCTATACCTTTATGGTAGCAAGGAAGTTTCCTAAGGCTGTGACTTCTTTGTTTCTGTCTCTCTCTTCCCTCCTTCCATTTTTATGTTGACATTTAAGTCCAAGCTATCTCACTTAGGAATCTTTTGTTTCGATGCTAAAATCCTTATATACATAATTTCACCCAGAGTGAGTTTTTATAGCCATGTTATAATAAAAATGAAGCATTAAAATGGAAAGGTGATACAAATAGTGGATTAAAGTGTCTTTACAAACAAATGGACAGATAAGCATTCATCATATTTTGATGCAAAACCTACCACTGATAGATCTTAACCACCCTATACGAGGTCAACTGCAGAAGAGCCCTTCCTTTGTATTAACTGTAGGTGAGGTGCTTATCTACAACTGAAGCACAAAGCAGGTAACAAGCATAGCTTCAGCAAAAATTGGGACATGAAGGCCTTCTGGATCACTTTTATCAATGTAAAATATTATTAAATGTAAAATATTTCATCTTTAAGCATCCCAAAATTCTTAATATTCTCTCTACATACACCTATGGTGGAAGGCAGCAATCAACTAAGTGCCTGCTACACAACAGAAGCAGGAGGGGAAATTTTGGGAAAGGACACCGGGACAAATTCTTGCTCGTATGGAGTGGACAGTCGGATCTTTAATTCTTATGGAAAAGAGAGAGGTCTTTGGTTTTTAAGTTCTCATCTGATAGAATGAAAACTACACAGCACTCAGTTTATCACAGAACTGGAGTCAGGATTCCTGGGTGGTGGTCCCAACTCTGCCACCAGTGCACCATATGATCTTTAGCAAGTCATTTAACGTTTGGGTTATTTCCCCAACTATAAAATGGGGACAATATTTACCTAGCTCACAGGGAAGTTGAAAGGATTAATTCACTAGTATTTGTAAAGAGCTTTAACACTCCTGATAGTAAGCAGCTATAGCATTTTCTATCAAATATGAGCAACACTTCTTTTGAGGTGGGAAATCTACACTTATGTAATAGGTTGTTAGAAAAAGGAGAGTGATATATTGTTCTCCTTATCCACTGAGGACAGGGGGAAAGTATGGGCTTAAATTGCAGCAAGGGAGATTTAGGTTAGACATTAGGAAAATTTTCTAACTGTAAGGGTAGCTAAGCACAGGAACAAGTTACCTAGAGAGGTTGTGGAACTGCCATGATGGGAGGTTTTTAAGAACAGGTTAGACAAACATCTATGAGGGATGGTCTAGATCAGTGATTCTCAAAGCTGGTCAGCTGCTTGTTCAGGGAAAACCCCAGGCGGGCTGAGCCAGTTTGTTTACCTGCCGCATCCGCAGGTTCGGCCGATTGCGGCTCCCACTGGCCACGGTTCGCTGCTCCAGGCCAATGGGGGCTGCGGGAAGTGGCGCGGGCCAAGGAATGTGCTGGCTGCCCTTCCTGCAGCCCCCACTGGCCTGGAGCGGCGAACCACGGCCAGTGGGAGCCATGATCGGCTGAACCTGCGGACGCAGCAGGTAAACAAACCGGCCCGGCCCGCCAGGGGCTTTTTTTGAACCAGCAGCGGACTGGCTTTGAGAACCACTGGTCTAGATAACACTTCATCCTGCCTCAGTGCAGGAGACTGGACTAGATGACCTATTGAGATCCCTTCTGGCCCTACATTTCTGTTATTAAAACTGTCCAAGCCATACTAAATGAAACCCTCACCCGACAGCAACCAGCGGGAAAAAACCCAATTTCTTAGCTTGCTTAGGAAAAGTAGGCAACTGAGAATAGCACTTAGAGACAAGACAGTACGGGGGTTGACAATGTGAAGATCAAGGCACAGGAATGAACAGAAATCTTCCAGGTCTTTCTTCTCAGAGACAGTAGCCAAGCTGTTCTGGGAAACCATTCCTCCACCTCCAGGACCCTCACATTGGTGTCTTTCAAAGCTCAACTCAGGTGAAGGTGGTTGGGACTCAGCAGGGAGGGTCTGGGTGCGGGGGACTTAGTGGGGGATCAAGATGCTGGGGGAATGGGGGCTCAGTGGGATGGGGATCCAGGTGCAGCTGGTTGGGGGTCAGTAGGGTGCAGATCTGGGTGCTCATCAGGGTGCTCCAGGTGTAGGGGGATGGGGCTCATCAGGGGGGTTCTGAGTGCGAGGGAGGGGTGAGGCGAGGCTCGGTGGGAGGATCTGAGTATTAGGGGGTCTGGATGCACGGGGGTTGGGCAGATGGGGGACAGTACCCTGTACAGGGATCCTTCCCCCTGCAGCTGAGGAGCGATAGATGCAGGAAACTGGGGGAAGGGGAGTTTGCAGAGTAGCTGCGGGAGAAATCTGGGGGTGGGTCTGACCCCACACCGGATGCTATGCAGGGGAAAGAGGAAGTCCTGTCCTCCCCAGCCCAGCCGGGACCAGCAGCTGAGCCCAGCACAGGGTAGGAGTCACAAACTGTGTCTTCCCCAGTTCCGCCCTCTGCCCCACAGTGATTTACCTCTGCCAGCTGCCCTGGGCACCCAAAACATATTGCTGGGGACGGTCGCATAACCACTCTTGTGGCTTCCCTTTGCTTCCCAGTCAGAAAGTCACTTTTTTCTGTGGGGAAGCAAAGAAATTTGTGGGGGACATAAACTCTGTGCATGTGCACTGGTGCAGAATTCCCCCATGAGTAATAAAGTCTCCAGGGAATTTAGCTGAGCAGGTGCGATCTGCAGTTTTTCAAAGGCTTATTCTTTGGCTACATATGGCAAAAGGCACACCCTTGACACAAAGGCCCTCTCAACCCTGCAAAATATCAAGGCACTGCTCCAAATCATGGAGGTGCCAGAGCTTCTAAAACAAAAAAATGCCATGGGTATTTAACATAGGCAATATAATATTTTCCCAAGCCTCATTCTCAGAAATGTGGGAATCATTTTGGTTGAAGTTTTCCAAGAAATTCAGCTTCAGGCATACACCGGAATGGAAAATTTCAGCCCAAACAGTTAAGTTTGGACAAGTTATAAGCAACTGAAAACAAGGAATATGAATGGAAAATGTTGGACAACCTTTATTATAGTCCATGCTACCAGCCCCAGCTATAATACAAGACCATACTAACAATCTAAACCTGTTTCTTGCCAGCAGGAAATTAAACATATTTGTTGCTCGAATATACTCATGGGAGATGTTCAACTACTATAGTGATGGGAACCAACATAAAAACCTGCATATATGGAATTGCAAAATATTCTATTCTTACTATCTTGGAAGGATGTTGGGTTATCTTGCCTGTGCCAGAATATGAATCCATGGCCTCAGGGAGCCTAAGCATATGAAGCCAATGCTTTAGACCACTAAGCTAATCCATGCAGCATTCTTTCCTACACTGGTTCTTTTAATGACCTCTTGGCATCTTAAATGTTTAGGCCCCAGTTACACTCACATACAAAAGTGAGACAGATTAAAAATTAGATTAAGAATCAGCAGGATTAGCAGCACCTAGCAGCTAGCAGATGTTCTAGCAACAAACAGCAGGCTTTGGATAACTGGTTCAGAGCTTAAATCAAGTTTTCCAGCCAAAATGTTTTATCTTCACATATCCAGGAACTGATCTGTTTCTTTCAGTTAATATTTGGAATTGTGAATATTAGGAAGTTAACATCAAGTTGCTTGGCTCAAATGAAAGTGTTCCTGAAAACCGCTTTGTGATCTCCAGGCGCATGACAGCTTAACACTGGACAGAACAAATCAGTTACTAAAAGGCCAACGGGATTAGCATTTGCATTTGGTTGCTGGGCAAACAAGTTTTATACCACAAGTTTAATAATATAATTACATTACAATATCAGATACTAAACTAAGAAATATAAGTTTAATTAAGAAAAGAAGTGATCAACAGAGCATTTCTTTTTGGCATGGAGCAGGTTTGGGGGGCGGGGTTTTGGGCGTTTTGCTGGAACATGCTGGTCTATAAATTTAGAAAGCGACTATGTTTCTTGGTAAGAAAATTCAGTCCTAAAACAAAATCCATGCACATTTGTTCTCTGTCCCCAGTTACAGCTCCTTTTCACTGTTTGAGCTATTACTGAGTAAAAGGTATTTTGCCAGTATAACTTAAAAATAAAGGGGTTTAAATGGTCAAGTAGCTATGCTGCCTACCATGTACTCCTCCTGCAGCTACTGTATCTAGGTAACAGGACTGCCCTTAGTTCTGAAAGCAACTGGTGAAAGGTTTCACTGGTCAAATTTCTGATAATAGCATGTCTACTAATTATCATGCAGCTACTCCAGTAGCAACAGCACTGTCTGGCTCTAGCTCAAGGATTATTAATATATTTGCTTAAGTGGTGCACTCCAACAGATACTAGTCAGGAGGGCTGGAGGGCATAACATCAAAGGCTCTCCATTTAAAGATACACTAGCATGGAACAGAAGGAATGGCAGCAGTTTTCTGCAGCTTCAAGTTGTTTGGTGTTCCCTCTAGCCCTATATGTCTGCCCTGTGCGGCCACCGAGGGGAGGATCTCCTCATGGACCCCCTGCTACACAACCCCCAGCTCCATGTGCAGGTGGCGAAGTCCCGCTCCGTGTGACAGAGGCTGGTCCTGGCAGAAGTCACCAGACTCAAAGACCTCCTGGACTACGACCGAGGAGACTGGCTGGATCCCCTGACGCTCGCTTAGCACATGGGGCTCTCTGGCCCTCATACTCCCTGGCGCATACTTCAGGAGGCGAGGGCCGCTTTACTGGCCACTGCTTGGGCCTACCTCAACCGGGTCCTGCAGAGGGCACCCCCCGCCCACCCTACACCCCAGGCCCTCCGGACCTTTTCATTGGGCCCCTGCCCTGGGGACCCACCCAGCCATCCCACCCCTTCACCCTTCCGGACCACGCCAAGGAAACACCTGTACATGCTCATGCTCCACTCCCTTCACATCCTCACCCTCGTAAAGGTGGCGGGACCTCCTACCACTTCTGGAGGGTGAGAACCCCAGTGGGCCAGCCTATATTCCACCCTGGTCCTAAAGCCCACCAAGGATATCAGTTGGTGGCTCCTTCACGGAGCCGTGAGCACAGGCATGTTCTTGGCGCGATTCACCCCCATCCCAGACACCTGCCCCTTCTGAGGCGTGAGGGAGACCCTGGTGCATGTGTATCTGCAGCCCCTATTCTAGCTCCTCCAGAACCTCCTGCTGAGGTTCTGGCTGCACTTCTCCCCACACTTGTTTATATTTGCACGCCCTATTGGTGGCCCCACTAAATCGTGAGACCTCCTCATCAACCTCCTCCTGGTCCTAGCCAAAGTAGCCATCTACAACACCAGAAGGAGGATGTTAGACAAAGGGGTGCTCTGCAACTTTGGGGCCTATTTCCACTCCTCCCTGGTCTCATGCATCTGGGCAGAGTTCCTCTGCGCGGCGTCCGCTGGCTCCCTTGATGCTCGGTGTCCTCGCCAGGTTACTTTCATTTAGCCCTGTCACCTCACTCCTGTCCCTGTAATATCTTTAGTTATCCCCCGTAATTAATTGAGATCTCAGACCTTGTGGATCCTCCCCTTAGGTTGGGGAAGGTCCTTTAGCAGTGGGTGGGCTCCACCCACCCATTTCTAGGATCCCAGCAGGCTGTGATTCTAACAATCTAAACAGGCCTAGTACTTGGGTGGGGCATCTCTGTGCAACAACGGGATGTTACAAGAAGCTAGCATTAGCAGTTCTATTCAAGTACCACTCATTTACACCAGCATGTCACTAAGCAGCCTTGTGCTGTTAGAAGTTACCAACTCTTGAATAAGAACTAAAATTGAAATCTTGATAATTTTTTAAAAGTGAAATATACCATGTCACTTTTTGAAAGAGTATATGCACTAATGTCCACAAAATAGCCACATTCCACCTTGGGGAAATACACTCTGCCTATGCATATTCTCTGTGGTTTCAATTAAATAATGGACTCACTTCTAGAGCCAAGCTGTTGCTGTGCACACATTTAACCCCAGAGGTGGCTGAATTTCAGTGGTGGGTGAAGAACTGTTTCTTTCCTCCCTTAGCACAATGGACGCCTTCAGGGTGAAAGGCACAATGGAAGTGTTGCAACAGCATCTCCTTGTACAGACAACACCATGAGTGGCAGAGATGTATACAGTGTGCCTATGCTTTACCTCAAAACTCAGAAAGAAGAGGGGAGAATAGCTGGTTAATTCCAGTAGGGAAAGGAAAAGAGCTAAATTTAACTTAACAGATTCCTTTCCCTGAATTAGCACTGTTTTCAGAATAAAACCCATTAGTGAGAATTACTGTGACTGTCCCATCAGAGAGACAGAACATCCTGGGTTAAGTCCCTGCAGCTGCTGACCCATGACTGATTTAGAACTGGATCCAGAGGAAAAGCATCCCAGATGCATACCCAAAAGTCCTCTATTCATTGTGAAAGTTGTTAAATTGAAGCATATTTAAGAAGAGTTTTCTGGGAGGAGAGGAAAGATTAAGTGGGACAGTTCCAATCTAGGTCAGTAGTGTGCACTCAGTGGCCTATGTGAAATGGATTTGAGGTCTCAGGTCCGCGCTGGTGGAAAGGAGCCCAATTAAATTTGTATTTGGCACAAGCTGGTGTCCTTGCTGGCATTTTCTGCACAGAAGTAAAGAACCACAGAGACTGAACAACAGTCTCAGCTCCTAAAGGCGGTCTCTCTTTTACCATTTTCAAAAGTGCTCAGTGGTGGCGTAACTCTGAACTCACTGAAGTCAATGGTAAAATGCCCACCCTCTTCAATGGGAGCAGGAGCTCGGCCAATACTGAGTGCTTGTGAAAATGCTACCACTGACCATAAAACTTCAGATAAGTGACATTCGAAAGAAGGCCACATTTTTCTTTTAAGCCACCTCTCATTTGGCTTTCAAGCCAAGAAACAATTCTGAAGGAATTTTATTTAAGAGGAAGCAATTGTATTTGATTCTGTATTCCCTCAAAGTGAGGATCCTCTATATTTGTACTACATTTTAGTAGAGATCTTAAGACGAGGCTGTAGAACTCCTATATTATTGGTTTTGCAGGTCAGGGGCTTTTCAAATGAACATTTTTCAAATAATTGTCCAGAGGGAGCTCAGGGAAGGGGTCAGAGGGTTACCATATTAGAAACTGTAACAAGTGGCTACAGGTTTACTGTAAATGTAAACCTTACAGTATACTGGCCAAATTCCAGACAAGCCACAACTTGCTATTTTAACTACCTTACTGACATCTCAAAGGGTGATTCTAGTGTCAGTAGTTTCCTGCAACGTATGAAGAGTCACAGTGTAATTATTAACCAGTCTGAGGCAAAGGTCATATGCACGTAACTAGTGTACATAAAAATAGCAGAACTGGTGTTGAAACAAAGGGACCTCTCCATGTAACAACTCAGAGAGCTATTCATGAAGTTAAACTTGAAATAGAACATTCATACCTAGATTGCTACAACAGCAGAGTTCTGCTACGAGTTTAGCAACATTAAGGCTCTGACTTCAGTACAAAAAAATAAGTGAGTTTTTACATCACGACAACTAACTTGATGTAAAATAGTTATTCAGACAAGGAACAGATAGATTTTACCATGGTGTAGCTAGTTGAGTTCAACCCAGAATCCCCACCTACCTGGGGTTTACCCCTATTAGTTATACTGAGCTAAAAGCTACCTCTGCCTAGTCTCAAGGATTTTACGTCAAGTTACCTATCTCAATGTAAAGCCACACTTTTGGCAGTGAAGACACAGCCATAGTGAATGAAGAGTATGCCGAAGCAGAATTTTCCAAATAAGCCCTCTGAAGTCACGCTTGAGAAACAAGAGAAAGAATTTAGAAAGCAGCCATTCATCTCAAGCTTTTTTTGCGCTTCATATTACATTATCTGCAATGGATTGCACAATCTAGTACTCCAAGAGAGACATACTCCACTTGAGAGAAAGAAGGTTTTATTTCTTTCTGAAACTTTTGTACCCATTCTTTCTGTAAGTAACTCCTGAGATACTATAAAAAGAAAAGGAGTACTTGTGGCACCTTAGAGACTAACCAATTGGTTATTGGTTAGTCTCTAAGGTGCCACAAGTACTCCTTTTCTTTTTGCGAATACAGACTAACACGGCTGTTACTCTGAAACCTGAGATTACTATAACTCCCTAATTAGTGGATGGGTCATTACACAAAGCAAAACTATTTCCCCATGTTTATTCACCCCCTCCACCCCCACTGTTCCTCAGACGTTCTTGTCAACTGCTAAAAATGGCCCACCTTGATTATCACTACAAAAGGTTTCTCCCGCCCCCGTGCTGGTAATAGCTCACCTTAAGTGATCACTCTCTTGTTACAGTGTGTATGGTAACACCCATTATTTCATGTTCTCTATATACATAAATCTCCCCACTGTATTTTCCACTGAATGCATCCAATGAAGTGAGCTGTAGCTCACGAAAGCTTATGCTCAAATAAATTTGTTAGTCTCTAAGGTGCCACAAGTCCTCCTTTTCTTTTTGAGAATTTTCAAAGTGTCTATTTCCAGGCTGTGCACTGGACAGGATTTTGTACACAGTTTCACTGTTTGTTGCTGGCGGACTCCCTCCCTCCCCCAGGCTCTTCAAGAAGGTGTTTACCACCAATAGCTAAACAGAACCTGATCCAGAAGCAGGCAGTTGTGTGCAGAGAGAAAGGGAAGGTGGAGGAAAGTCTTATGATGTGAGCAAAACCCCTTCAACCAATCCTATTTAAAATTAAAAAGGAATTTTTAAAAAAACCTCAGAGCATGCCATTTAAAGGGTGCTCTGTCAGAAAAAAAAGATTTTGGAAGTTAGTTTCAAAAGATTCAAGTTGAGTGTCCCATTACACAGCAATCCAAATTATTTTTTATTTTGTTGCAAATACAAATAAAATGGATCTACCATGTAACAGTGAATTTGATTTAACAGTCATAACATGTTAATATCTGAAGTAGTTTTCTGTTAAAAAAGTCATCACTGGGGAGTTCCTAGGTGACTATGCATGCCTTGCAAAGGGAAGCTTGCCTGACACAGATGCATGCAGCAAGGGGGTCAAAGTTTCTAATGCAGAATTTCAACAAGTAAAGCTCAAACATTCTGCTGGCCCAAAGTCTTCCTGGAAACAGAAGCCCCCTCACAAATAAACCAAGGTGTCTGAAGAAAATCCAATGGATTTCACAGAGGAAAGTGAAAAACCAAGCTTATAACAAACTGAACAGTAAGATTTCAGAGTAGCAGTCCATATCCGCAAGAAGAAAAGGAGGACTTGTGGCACCTTAGAGACTAACCAATTTATTTGAGCATAAGCTTTCGTGAGCTACAGCTCACTTCATCGGATGCCTGTAGCTCACGAAAGCTTATGCTCAAATAAATTGGTTAGTCTCTAAGGTACCACAAGTCCTCCTTTTCTTTTTGAACAGTAAGAATTTACCAGAGAAAATGCATTGAGATTAAGGATACTCTAAATTCTTCCCTCTGCAGTCTGAGGTATTCTTAATTAATGAACTCATCTGGACTCAAACCCATGTGGACTCAAACCCATGTGGACTCAAACCCATGTGGGAGTTTCCTAATTTGCAAATAATTATTTTGTTGAACTGTTACAAAAACACTTCATGAACTGCAAGGATTCTCCCACATTCAAATGCTCATCTCAGCTAACTGCTACGGTACTGGCAGGAATAAAGTTATTGGGCCAGATTTTGCCATTTTAGTACAACTACTTTCTGCCTTTGCATGATCTGGTCTTAAAGCCCACATATTCAGCCCTAGGAGCCATATTCAGCCCTAGGAGGCTCACTCCAGTGCAAAGGGAAGACCTTCTGGTGCTATAAAGCCAATTTAGAATCTCTTATGCCACTCTTCTCCCACCCCCCGCCCCTTCCCGCCACCATATACTACTGCCTACATAGCTGGGAACAGTGCTTATTTGTGCCAAGGCTTGCCAGGGCTGAGCCCCAGCACTTCTAGACTTGGCAGTTCATAGCCCTGGTACCTCTGGGTTTGCCGCATCAATTATGAAAGGGAAAAATTGCTTGAGCCCCAGCACCTTTCATTACAAATTAAGCATTGGATGTGAAAGAGGGACATCACCAGGACACCACTGCGCTACACAAACTCATCTGTTTGTGTGCACCTTTCTGGGATTGTTTGCGGCCAGCCAAAGCTAGGGCAGCTTAACTTAATGCCCAAGGGACCTGCTTGGCCAACAGCAGCAGTAGGAACAGGGTAATACAAGCTTTACGCTCCTTCCCAGCACCTAAAACTTGCATTGTGTTCCGCTCCTCCCACTGGGCAATTCTATATTGAAAAGCAACTTTCTTGTCCCTCAAATTACATCTGAAAACTGAGCAAACTTGACAGAAATCCTGCATTTCAACTGCTAGCCCTGCAAACAACCTGGAAGCTGAAAATAAAGCTGGGTTCTTTGCATGCAAGAACAACAAAACCCCAGTTTGACTATCAGATGCCAGGTTGAGAGGGACAGACTGGCAGTCAGGGGAAACATTTCTCTTGCTAACTGAACAAATCTGATATGGCTGTAATTGATCCAAGGACATACAGACCCTGCCCCATACCCCTTTTTTACAAGCAATTTTCAGAATAGGCACGTACTTAAGAAAACTGATGCCACATTGTATCACTTACAATTGTTAATTTGCCTCAAAGTCTCTGGTCATTAATCTAAAAAGGAAAGAGCAACAGTTAACACAGAAGATGAAAGAACCACCATCTGCTCCTGAAAATTGCTTATTCACAAACAGTTCCCATTCAGCACAACAATTAATCACAACTGGAATGCTAAACTTGCTACTCTCTCCTCCGCTCTCACATCAAGTTCAAGTTCTCATCCTCACGTCAAGGCCCTGCACTTGTCCACCTGGTCTCCATCTCCATTGATTCCCTCTGCCTGAACTCCTCCCAAATTCTTCTCGTTTCTTTCTACCGCTCCCTTCTATCCCTCCTTTTAATTAATATGTAAATTCCACAATTCTAGCATTGGAGATTTTTCCAGACACTGGACCTGATCATCTTGTGCATCATGTTAGTGTTCTGCAACCTGTGCAAGCTCCATAGGCAAAGGACTGTACACTGACAGCACTCAACTAATGAGCTTTTTACAGCAGTCATTCAATATTTTGCATCATACAGCAGGATGTTGAAGTTGCCATGAGACGGATAGTTGTACTATCTTAAATACAATTCCCCACGTAATGCCTAATGAAGAGCTTTAGCTCAGCTATGTATCAGATATGTATTAGATACCTGTAAGCTACTCCAGGGATTCAGCAGTTTGATTTTAACTGATTGACAAATTTGGGGAAAAAATTTTTCCCATGGAGTAGCAGGATATTTTTCCAAAATGCATAAAACACACATATATACTATAAGTCTAGATCTTCCATCCTTTCTTATTCAGAACATCCTAAAGATAAAATCAGCAGTCAATATTTCAAGAAGTTAATGTAAAGTGGCCACAGATACACACTGTACTCAATTGTGAGAGCTGTACATGCCACACTAAAGAGATTCTGTCAAACATATGGGGCCTAATCTTGCAAATTGATGAGTGCCTTCAACATCTCTGGACTCAATGGCAGTTCAGGATATTCGCAAGAGTTAGGTTTCAGAGTAGCAACCGTGTTAGTCTGTATTTGCAAAAAGAAAAGGAGTACTAGTGGCACCTTAGAGACTAACCAATTTATTTGAGCATAAGCTTTCAGCTGTAGCTCACGAAAGCTTATGCTCAAATAAATTGGTTAGCCTCTAAGGTGCCACTAGTACTCCTTTTCTTTTATCGCAAGAGTTACTCAACATCCAGAAAGAAAAAAAAAGGCAGTTTTTTTTGTGACTCAGAGGCCAAACAATGCTGAGTATAGGCACTGGTATGTTAATTTAAACTGGCACAAGAATCACTTCGTTCATGAGCTCTCTCAACTTCTCCCAAACACTGCCTTGAAACGATTCATCTTTACCTGTGGAGGAAGTGCTGGTTACTCATTAAATGGATCACTGGCTTGAGAAAAACAATGTTCTTTAACCACCCATTTATTAGTGTTTGCACAGTTCTGAGATAGGTACATTCTTTGCTGGGTGTAACTCAAACTTTACAGACTAATTTTCTGCTGATCCTCTTAAAACAAACTTGCAAAAGGGTTTAAGGTGAAAATTACCATAACCACACGTCCCGGCTTTCCTGTGGCAATCTAAAATAGAATTTAAAACAAAAATTAAAGCAAGCTGGACTCCACAAGGCAGGTGCCATCAACATCTCCTTTAAACTACTGTATACTTAAGCAAGGAAGTCATTAAAAGAATCTTAGAATTGAAATGGACTTAGCTAGGGAAAAAAATAAACTTGTTTCCTTTAGTCTACTCAGTCTTTTAAAGTCCATTTACTCAAACAGTGTCAAAGTTTGCCCACAAAGTTTGCTGACAGTTGACCCATATTTCTGTTGTAGTTGTAACATTTTCCCCCATATAATTTATTCATGACATGTATACCCTTGGTTCCCTGAAGTCCCAGATAACATTACTAATTGTGTTTTACTTGAGTGCACAAGTAACGAGCTACTGTAAACTTAGCCTAGCACTTAAAGACACACCATGGTAACTTGGAGTGCTGGGGGGTGCACTTTTATATTTAAAAAAAAACCACCCAATTGTGCCTACTTCACACTGATCTAAATGCTTCCCGTAGTATGCACTCATCAGATCTTGCAAGCCAGCATCTTTAAGGCAGGTAATGGGCAGGTAGAAAAGTATCCAGAGAGATCACATACCTCCGAAAAGAAGAAAGAATGGTTTTAGCCTTTCCCTTTCTCAAATATCTCATGGTACTTAATCTACTACATGGCACTGAAAGCAGAAGAATACCTTGAGTTCCTAAACACGGATGTGGGCACACTTCATGACCACTTAGGGTATGTCTACACTGCACCTGGAAGTGAGCACCCATCCTTAGTAGACAAACACACTTGCTCCGCTCGACCTAGTATGCTAAAAATAGCAGTATGGACATTGTGCCACGAGCAGCAGCACTGGCTAGCCGCTCTAGCATAAACCCATCTGACCACTGGGTTTGTACTTGGGCAGCTAGCTCATGCCATCACCCATGCCACAATAACCACACTGCTATTTTTACCATGCCAACTTGAGAAGAGCATTCGCCCAGCCTCCACTGTAGAGTTCTTTATATCCAGTGCTGTAATTAAGTCAGAACTATACCCCAGAACCTTTTATGATGAGAGGGTAAACAAAAAACTGATATGTCCAAGTTTGGACAACTGAATTTTAAGACTGTTTACACCCAAGACAACTAAAAAACAAAAATCAAATTTTATTTTGTTGTCCATATCACCAAGAGTAGCTAAAAACAAAGCTAATTTAAAACTATTCTTGGCAATGAAATATATGGAAATTTAGCTTCCAAGTCTGCTTTGGTCTTACAGTCCTGACATCAGTGACAATTTTTGCTAAATGTTACAATTTTACTAAAGACAAAAAGCAATCTACATAACATGACACCTAAATCTGATGCACAAAGTTATTAAAAATGTTTACCAGAATACCAGGGGCAGCTATCTATTTGTCTGTGGCATGCTAATCATTTGCATTAACATATGTTCGTTGTGCAGTTAGCTGTATAATACATTCCTGCACAAAGTAACATTACCCTACTTTGCAATCATATTTTTGATCAAATTTGCGTTCCATGTGATTCTAATTGCACTGTTCACCAGGATATATGGGCATACTTTCAAAATTTTAGGGGGAAAAAACCCCCCACCATTTCTCCAAAAATAAAGAGTGTACATTACATAACCGCTTGCAGCCCTCATACCATAATCTCCTTAAAAGGGCCAAAAATAGGAAATACCACCCAGTAAAATCCAAGAGTCACGCTGAGAATGCTTGGGAAAAATTCCAAATCCAAACAAATTTATGAAGACTCCAGTTTATGAAGTCAGATTCCAAGGAAGTGTATGCAGAGCAGGTAGATGCCAAAAGAGCCAGCAAAAAATAGTTTTTGAACTTTTGCAAACCATATTAAGGAATGAAGGAACATCATACTAATATGGAATCTTTTTCTGAGTCTCTCTCTTCCTATGCTATTTTGAAAAACCACAATATCTGCAGCTTAAACGGAACTAGAACTAAAATTGTCTATCAGGTGAAACAGCAAAAATGAGGAAGTACTGTACAGTAAACGCATTCTTTTATTACACTGAATAGATTTACACTGGTAGCGAACAAAATCGGCAATAGCTACTTAACATTATTAACTGGTCCATTTTTCTTACATTATGCACATCTAATTAAGTCTAGGATACAAACAGGTACAATGTGATTTGTAGCGAGTACTAAAACTATTACACAAAAAAATTAATGGAAACATGCTGATAAATTATACCAATTAGTAGGTCACACCTGGATCATACTGTTTGAGCATGTGTGTGTGTATCTGGGGTGGGAGTTTACTCCGGACATAAATTATTCCAAAGAGAGATACATTTGGGAGAAGGTTTGAGGAGTTTCAAGAATCTTAACTCCCTTCACCTCAAATGTACATAATATAAATTGCTCAACTAACTGGTTCCTGAAAAAGATGAAAGTACAAGGCTGATGCTCTTGAAGTCCTTTCTTTTAGAGACTATGCTAATTAAACAAACCTCAAGTCAGTTGTTCAAATATTCAACTCAACTGAATGATTTGATCTGAATGCTTTGGAACAAGATTTTATGCTAGAGGGCTGCGCAAGCAAGATTATGTCAAAGAAAATTAAAGTGGCAGTTTAAATATGTTGATAAAAATAGTAACTACTATTTTCATCTCTGAAAAAATATACTAATTAACGTGGGCTATACCTTTCTACTCAGACAGTCACCACTCTGATTTAGAAAAGTGCTAGGACGTCCTCAGGTAACTAGTTACCCTCCCTGCAAGAATTCAAGCAGTTATGCGCTCTGACTTTAATGAAAACTAGTTGTAATTTTTTTTTTTTTTTTGGACAAGTTTGGCAAAGAAAATTGTACTGGGTGGGAATGGGGTATGGGAAGAAAACACCAACAAAACAGATACCTCTATTCCTTCCCCTCCCCTTAATGTAGCTTGCATAAAGTGACAATTCAGAATAGAAGAGACATCTTTAAAATCCCCATGGTTTGGGGAAAATAGTTCCTGGATTGATTCATCATGAATCCTAAATCAATGGAAAATAATCTCCCACCAGAAACGCTTGGATCCTATTGTGTAATATTGAAGTCTGACTCCTTCAGTGGTGGTGAATCAATGGAGAGAACTAGCAGATCTCTACTGACTATGAAGTATAAATCAAAGTTGAACTGTTCTGATGCTCTGTTATGCGTTGAGAGGTCATACCTAAATAAATTACTCCGTAGATCTTTTGATATTCAAGTCTTTCAAGGATTCAGACATAACCAGCTACAACTTCTTCATCCACTTCACAGCATCCAGATAGCAGACTGGGGAGTTGCACTTTGATACTGTATTTCAGAGTCAAAGAGTTAGTGAAGTGATGCCTTCTTTCATCCATTTAGGATTTTTAAAATCACTTCACAAATCTTTCCTGGAGAGTTTAGGGAATGCATACGTTGATTTTATCACTCCTACATGTCTGAAGCACATCAGCACACCAGTGTAACCTAAAAAATATGAAGGGGGGGGAGGGGCTCTGATTTATCCATCACTCACTCCCATCAACTCCAATCAATAACTGCACACAGCCCAGGAGATCAGTTTACGATTTTATCTAATTTATTTTCTATTGAGTGAAACTGTATGTAGAATTTAACTCAGATTTAACAAAGACATTTAATTAAATATCATGATGACAGTAAGAGAATACTATACCCATTACCAGAGTCTTCCAAGCATTACACAATCTGCAATTGACTCAAGTATAAGGAACATAGAAGTAGGAAAAATATCAAAGAATAATGATGGGAAAAATGTTTGTGGTCATGCTCAAGAGTTTAAACAGAATACGCAAACTGGATGATTGGAAATGTGTATCCTATTCATAAGGCTAACAGAATTCACCTTAATATAGGATTGTTGAAATGTTTTTAATCTTGCACAAGTAGTTCGGGGGGGAGGAGTCGAGCTATAGGAATCCTACAAATCAGCCACTGTCTCAGTCAATCAAATATTAGGATAAAAGTTAATTATATCACCGCAAAGAGCATTGACCCCAATTAGATCTTGACATAAAAGACACAGGGTCTCAAATACTTTCTATTATGCCCAGTTCTATTTGTAGAACAAATTAAAGCAAAATAGACGGACCAAACTGAAACAAAGAATCTAACTCACAGAAAGTCACCTAGACCTATAAATCCAAGAATTATCAACAGAAAATGATTAGGCGCTTGATGGGTGTGTGTTAATTAACTAGAAGCAGATTGATCTCAGCCTCAACTCCTCAGTTTATGAGCACACAGTAATTATAAGGGCTCTAGCAAACAACTGTTTGTTAAAGTGCTGAACTAGCTTTGGACAGAAGTAGTCTTTTCTACAGATGCAGAGAGAATATTTTCTTCATTTCAGCTTATTCAATTAGTTCAGATCAATCACTGGTTTATTCAAAGTTAACAAACGAGTTGGGAGTAGAAAAAGCAGGAAGACTTGTTTTTCTTCTCCAATCTATAAATAAAAACTAGGTGAGAGAGGATGAGATCCATTAGTTCTAATAGGACAACAGAGACCAGAAAACAATCTGTTCAATTCACTTAGTATGGATAATACTTTGTTTAATAAATCAGTTAATTTAAAATGCAAAATATGTTTTCATGTACAGTACTTTTTGATAAACTTTTTTATGTATCAGCACATATGAAGTAGTTTTATTCAATAAACAATCTTAAAATGCCATTTTTGTGCATTATTTGTTGAATTCAAATTTCCAAAACGATCTTGACACAAATCACAAGTAAAAAAAAAATCAGTCATCTAGTAAGAATTGCATCGTTCACCATTTTTTAACATAATAAAAAACGTAAAAATTAAGAATCTATACAAATTTCAGTTAAGCTATATAGTTGATTAAATAAATGTGCATCAAGATAGTGTATCCTTATTAGCAAAAAAGCACCAAGTTTAGTGTAAAGCCTATATTTAGTTGCAAATCAACATGTTTTAATGGTTACCAACCAGGGGAAACAGCCTCTCTTTAGGAAAATACCTAAAAAGTACAAATACAAAACAAGATTAAAACTGATTATTAAAATCAAGGTTTCCTGTCTGCTTATTTAAATCATGATTAAAAATCAGTGATTTAAATTGCTTTCATTTAAACCAGTCCGCCCTGAAGCAAAATAATTGGAAATACTGATCAATTTTTCTCCATTTATAAACTTACAAACAGCAAACCCCATGCTTCAGCCTCTGCAGATGTTTAAAAATAAATTAATCCCTTAAAATGAGTTTGTAATAGAAATCCTTTCAGATCTTTAATTGTAACAATAGTTAGAGGTGCTTAGCCACTGACTTCCAAAAGTTCAGTGCTTTCACTTTCTTTAAAACTTCAGCAAACATGTACAGCTTAATATGATTATTTTAATATAAATTATTTTAATAGATTATAATAAGATTAGGACGAACATAGGTTGTTGTAATTTCTAATTTAATTTTAAATAGGTTTATTTTTTAAAAACCTGTATTTAATTTAAACAAAAAAATCCACTTCCTAATTTTTATCCACCATATTTTGCTTACCTCCAACTCAGAGACAGACCATTTCATATCATAGAATCATAGAATATCAGGGTTGGAAGGGACCTCAGGAGGTCATCTAGTCCAACCCCCTGCTCAAAGCAGGACCAATCCCCAATTAAATCATCCCAGCCAGGGCTTTGTCAAGCCTGACCTTAAAAACTTCTAAGGAAGGAGATTCTACCACCTCCCTAGGTAACGCATTCCAGTGTTTCACCACCCTCCTAGTGAAAAAGTTTTTCCTAATATCCAACCTAAACCTCCCCCACTGCAACTTGAGACCATTACTCTTTGTCCTGTCATCTTCTACCACTGAGAATAGTCTAGAACCATCCTCTCTGGAACCACCTCTCAGGTAGTTGAAAGCAGCTATCAAATCCCCCCTCATTCTTCTCTTCCGCAGACTAAACAATCCCAGTTCCCTCAGCCTCTCCTCATATGTGTTCCAGACCCCTAATAATTTTTGTTGCCCTTTGCTGGACTCTTTCCAATTTTTCCACATCCTTCTTGTAACGTGGGGCCCAAAACTGGACACAGTACTCCAGATGAGGCCTCACCAACGTCGAATAGAGGGGGACGATCACGTCCCTCGATCTGCTCGCTATGCCCCTACTTATACATCCCAAAATGCCATTGGCCTTCTTGGCAACAAGGGCACACTGCTGACTCATATCCAGCTTCTCGTCCACTGTCACCCCTAGGTCCTTTTCCGCAGAACTGCTGCCTAGCCATTCAGTCCCTAGTCTGTAGCTGTGCACTGGGTTCTTCCATCCTAAGTGCAGGACCCTGCACTTATCCTTATTGAACCTCAGATTTCTTTTGGCCCAATTCTCCAATTTGTCTAGGTCCCTCTGTATCCTATCTCTGCCCTCCAGCGTATCTACCACTCCTCCCAGTTTAGTATCATCTGCAAATTTGCTGAGAGTGCAATCCACACCATCCTCCAGATCATTTATGAAGATATTGAACAAAACCGGCCCCAGGACCGACCCCTGGGGCACTCCACTGGACACCGGCTGCCAACTAGACATGGAGCCATTGATCACTACCCGTTGAGCCCGACAATCTAGCCAACTTTCTACCCACGTTATAGTGCATTCATCCAGCCCATACTTCTTTAACTTGATGACAAGAATACTGTGGGAGACCGTGTCAAAAGCTTTGCTAAAGTCAAGAAACAATACATCCACTGCTTTCCCTTCATCCACAGAACCAGTAATCTCATCATAGAAGGCGATTAGATTAGTCAGGCATGACCTTCCCTTGGTGAATCCATGCTGACTGTTCCTGATCACTTTCCTCTCATGTAAGTGCTTCAGGATTGATTCTTTGAGGACCTGCTCCATGATTTTTCCGGGGACTGAGGTGAGGCTGACTGGCCTGTAGTTCCCAGGATCCTCCTCCTTCCCTTTTTTAAAGATTGGCACTACATTAGCCTTTTTCCAGTCATCCGGGACTTCCCCCGTTCGCCACGAGTTTTCAAAGATAATGGCCAATGGCTCTGCAATCACAGCCGCCAATTCCTTTAGCACTCTCGGATGCAACTCGTCCGGCCCCATGGACTTGTGCACGTCCAGCTTTTCTAAATAGTCCCTAACCACCTCTTTCTCCTCAGAGGGCTGGCCAATCTATTCCCCATGTTGTGATGCCCAGCGCAGCAGTCTGGGAGCTGGCCTTGTTCGTGAAGACAGAGGCAAAAAAAGCATTGAGTACATTAGCTTTTTCCACATCCTCAGTCACTAGGTTGCCTCCCTCATTCATTAAGGGGCCCACACTTTCCTTGGCTTTCTTCTTTTAAAAATGACAGATTAATATATTTTCTAGTTCAGCGGTTCTCAAACTTTACCAACCTGAGGCTCTCCCCATTTTTGATTAAAAATGTTGGGGACCCCTGCCCTGCCCCTTCACCAAGGCCCCGCCCCTGCCCTTACCATTCTCCAAGACCCCTCCTCCCACTCACTCCATCCCCCCCTCCCTCTGTTGCTCGCTCTCCCTCACTCACTTTCACTGGGCTGGGGAAGAGGCTTGGGGTGGGGGCTCCGGATGGGGATATGGGCTCTGGGGTGGGGCCAAGGATGAGGGGTTTGGGATATAGGAGGGAGTTCAGGGTGTGCAGGCTCTGGAAGGGAGCTGGGGTGCGGGAGGAGACTCAGGACTGGGGCAGGGGATTAGGGTATGGGGGGGTGAGGGCCCCAGCAGGGGGTGCAGGCTCTGGGCTGGGGATGAGGGGTTTGGGGCACAGAAAGAGGCTCTGGGCTGGGGGTTGGGGCACAGGGGGGCTGAGGGCTCCAGCTGGGGGTATGTTCTCTGGGGTGTGGCTGGGGATGAGGGATTTGGGGTGCAGGAGCGGGCTCAGGGCTGGAGGTTGAGGGGGGTGCAAGCTCCGGGAGAGCATTTGGGTGTGGAAGGGGACTCTGGGCTGGGTCAGGGGATTGGGGTGCAGAATGGGAGGTGCAGAGCCGGCACTTGGGCAGCGCATGGAGGCTCCCTGGCCACCCATGCGCCTAGGAGCTGCAGGACGTGGCAGCCGCTTCCGAGAGCGGTGCGGAACCAGGGCAGGTAGGGAGGCACTGGGAGGGAGGGGGAGGAGTTGATCAGCGGGGCCTGCAGACCCCGAGAAGTCACAGAACCCAGTTTGAGAGACACTGTTCTAGTTCACATATGAAGTAAAGAATTAATAAAAGCTGAGGTGCTTATGTAGCCTGATCTATAGATTAATTATATTGATTACTTAAGAATTCCCAGTTATCACTTTCAGAATTGACAGGTTTGTGTCCCAAGATCAGGCCCAGTATTATTCAAATTATTATATAGTTGGGAACCCCAATGGGCAGAGTTGCAACACTCACTATAGGAACTCCTGTATATTTACAAATAGCAGCTAGTGAACACATATTAAAACTACTTTTTATATGGTTTATTTTCCATCCATTGCCTATTACAGACAAAATATTAAAAAACAATTTGTTAACATAAATTCATTGTATACACGTTCAACAGCTCAATGAACACGGTACAGATACACAGGGGTAAAGAGAACCGTTCCCCCACACTCCAATTAAGAATTAATGCCAGTCTTGCCTGAATACTGATGGTAATATTAAATATATATTGATAAAAATCAGTATTAACTTTACTAAAATTAGTAGTTCTTTACAGGGTAACTGTGCAACTAAGATGGAGTAAAATTCAGAAATGTTCTGAACATTCCCCTCTTGCAGCAAAGCAGGGGCCTGAGTGATTAAGCAAAAATGTTTGGTTTTGTCATCAAAATCATCTTTGGGTTTCATGTCTACCCTTTCAGGCTAATTAGAGACATCCTGAATACTTCTTTCTTGGATGCCACCAACACTGGTAGTCATAGACAACAAATGACTCTTCCAGATCTGTAACATTTCAAGCTGAAGATTCTAAGGGTGTCTTTGGTGAACTCAGAAGAACCTATAGGGACACCTAAATGCTTCCCGGGGCCTCGTTAGCATGAGGCACTTTTCATATATTTCAGGACATGACTTAAGTTAGCATTGCACTTCATTACAATATGTCTAAGTATTGTGAATTTGAGGTGGAAATCACAGACTCCATTGCAGCAGTTTTACTGATACAAAACCAGGTCCAAATGAGCCTTAACTATTACTGTAATGGTATAGTGCACAAGTATAACACATGTATTTTAACATATTACGGGTCAGGCTTGCATTTTTATAATGAAAGCTCTTACAGATAGTGTGTCTCAGTTGTAATGCTGCCTGAAATTCTAAATAGTGGCTGTGAAACTGACCAGAAGCTTGTTAATTTTGATATGCTGCTTAGAAAATATATGAGGAAATGTCTGCAGGCTCAGGAAGACACTTTTGTGCTGGTTCATATTTAAAAGATTTTCTTTACAACTAGGAAGCCAGAGATTTTTTAAAAAGATAAAAGCTTACATTCTGTAGCAACTGATCCCTTAGCTGGCATCAATTCTGTACATACATTTACTACAGAAAACTTCCTCCTCACCAGCAGTGCTCAATGTACACACATGCACACACATTTAAGCACACATATCTCTGTCAGAATCATGTAAATCTCCATGGCCAGAATCAACATGTCAATAAGGCACCAAATTCATTGATTATAATCGTCACGGCTCTCAGAAGTCAAAATAAATGTTATAAAGTCTGAATCTGTTAATGTAATGTTAAGAATTGAAACATACACACACACACAACAAGGAGCGTCCTCCTTCACTCAACAAGTATCACCCTGTCTGCCTTAGGAAATAAAGTAAGAAAGCAGCACTTTTACCTGTGGGTAAAATAAAGCCACAAAACAGGTTTAGATCAGTCTTGTAAAATTCTAGTCACTTGAACCAAATCATTTTTAAGCGGCAAGTAAAATATTTAGTCTTACGATCTAAAAGAATGGACGAAGAGAATGTGTCCCTAGATTGGTAAGTTTTCATGGCAATTTTTCAAGTCTGATTTAGACAATATTAAAGGTGGGGCTAGAGAGGGGAAAACAAACCACAGTCACCTTAACACTTGGCTCTTATATAGCACTTCTCCTCCCTTAGATCTTATCCACCATGTGCCTAAGTATTACAACACATTTGATCCATTCTTTCATTACACTAGGCTACATCACATGCCCTAGTAGTTCTTTACAAATTAACTAACTCAGTTTTTCAAGCAGTTTCAGTATTCTCAAGAGTTGCCCGAGAGAACTCAACTCAGTTAACCCACCAAACAACAGCTACAGTACATACAGCAAAAGAGTATGCTTTCCTACACCTACTTTCCCACCCAACAGCATGCTTAAAACTTGACCAAGACAGGTCACTGGCAGAGGATAGTTTGGACTCTATGCCTATTTAATCCCTGGATGCTCCATTGCAAACAGGGAGATCCAATTAGTAGCAATTCTGGTGATGGTTTGTGAGGTGGACACCTGCACCCAGGGAAATAGGCTGAAACCACCTACTCATTTCACACTGGCCAGGTTGCTCTGGCAGGCTGTAAGACCTCAGGATGCCAGGCAGCGAATTCAGCTACAAGTTGTCCCCTCCTCTTCTCTCCTGCCCTACTGCTAAAGAGGAAGGCCTGTGTTATAGAGTTTGCATGGAACATGGGGCTCCCAACCTCGAATTCCCATCAGATGGTTACTGTTTTTTTGGTCATCACTAACCTGATCTACATTCAAACTTGTTACCCAAACTTTGTCTATATGTGGGATTAGCCCCAATTCAGCCACTGCTGGCCAACAAATGTTGTAAGTGCACCAATGCAAACCCCAATCATAGACAAAGTTGTGATTTGCAGCCACTAAGCTCAACCTGGTGTCAAGGTGAGATAAGCTCAACCAATGCACATAACAGCTTCCTTTATCAATGGACATAGGCAGTGGTGTGGCGACATTGGTTGTTGGCTACTGATGACTGAATCTCACATATAGAGAAGACCCAATAAGCAAAATCTCATTACCAATCCAAGCCATGCAGTTCCTCATGTAACTGTTACTGGTGCCCCTGAAGAGGCCATCAAAAACAACCAGACACCTCTTAGCAGATTAAGAAGTGTATACAGACTTCTTCCTCCCACCCCTTAGCAGGTTAAGTATACAGATGTTGAGTTTAACAGGGTGAGAGCTGTATGCAGAAATACCCATATTCCTTAGCAGGCCAAGAGCCATGCCCTGGTACCTTGTCCCCAACACCAATTTACCTTGTCCTGAGGGCCTGCCAGGCTGCGTCTATGTCTGCATACAGGTTTTTCTCAGAGGGTTTGCCTGAGCTCACCCCGTAGCCAGAGTAGTCGTAGGAGAAGACGTTGCAGTTGATGCGAGAGCCAAGGCCAATGTAGAAGCTGCACATCTGGCCCAGATCCACAGCATTGCCATGCGAGAAGAGCAGCGTATACCGGCTGGCAGGGGCACAGCGCACAAACATGCACCCCAGCCTGTTATCCCGTGATGTGCGAGAAAAGAAAACCTCTACGGCATCCAACTCCCGCTGTGAATACTGCCAGTCCGCCCGCTCACTCAAATGCAGACTACAGCTGCCCATTCCTGTTGGGGTCCCAGACCCTGTTGCAGTCCCAGACCCTGTTGCTGCAGCCCCAGCCTCCTGCTGCTGCTGCTCAGACTGCAGCACGGTATACGTGGGCTCCGGGGGCAAGAAAGCCAACTTGGCAGCAATGCGGCTAGGGCAAGGTGGGCAGCAGAACAGCCAGCACAGCTCGCCCAGAGAGAAACCGTTCATTCTGGGGCCTTGTTCTGGCATCAGTGACGCTGGATAAAAATTTACTCACACTGGGGGAGGGGGGAGATTCAGAGTCCACCCACAGCAACCCACTCTCAGCCTTGTGAGAGCAATACCCCCAAAACACAACTGTCCCCCCAAAACTGTAAGCCACCAAAACCAATCCAGCCCTCCAAATCTAAGAAATCCACCTAGTGTGTGGGGAAAGGAATACAAAATATATCTCAAGTGCAAGAAACTCTCCTTCAAAATCTACTACTAATCCTACAATAAATCCAACCCCATCAAATGGGCTGAAATCACTTAGTCATTTTCACACAGCCCAGGTTACTCTGGAGCACCTAAAAAAAAAAAAATAAAGAAGCAAGCCCCCCAAATCTACATCTGACTCAGTGCCCCAAAACCAAAGATTAAAAACTAATCCCCCTGAAATAAGATCTGTCCCCCCATACAACTCCCCCAGACACCACTAAATGCAAGATCCCCCCCTCGCAAAAACAATAATAATAATAGAGACACCAAACGCAACTCCTCACAATCACCCCAAGCCCAGTGCACCCGCCCAGCTCTGCACCCAGTGCCTGGCCCAATCCTGCAACCCCTCAGTGGAGCCCCACCCCCAAACACCGACCCACTGCAACCGGTCGCCAGACCGGCCCCCCCCCACACACAGCCCCGAGCGGATCCGCCCCCCCGCCCCAGGCAGACCCTCGCTGAAGGGGCCCGCCCCCCCGGCCCGCGCTGGGAGGCGGCGCCCGGCCGTGGAGCGGGCTCAGCCTCGGCTCCCCCCGGGCAGGGCCACGCCGGCTGCGGCGCGGAGACAGTAGCGGGCAGCGGCCATGTCCCGGCTCCCCTCACCGCTTCCGGGTTAGGCAGGGGCCGCCCGGCCCGCCCCGGTACCTGCGGAGCGGCGCACACCAGCGGGGCACGGCGCCCGGCCCCGGCCGCCCACAGGCCCCGCCGCGCGGCTCGCTGCCGCCCCCTAACCTAGCGCGAGGGCACAGACGCGGGGCGGGGGGGGGAGCAGCCGCCGCAGCGCTAGAGAGAACCCGGACCCTCCGCGTGGGGAGCGTCGGACCCGCCTCCTGGCCCTTTAAGAGAACCCCACGAGAGCCTCCGTCACGTGCGAGCCCCCCCCTCCATCTCTCTCTCGCGCGCGCCCCCGGCCCATCCGTTCTGCGCATGCGCGGCAAGGCTGGCGTGTGACCCCCCCGGCTGGAGAAAGGGTGCTTCGGGCAGCAGCTCTGCCCCAGTCCGGGCGGCGGCTCCCCTCCCTCTGCTGGGATTCTTCATGGAGAGGGCTGACTTGCTTCGCCCGGATCCTGCTGCCCCTGCTCAGGGCTCTTGCCTGGTCTCCTGCTTGTAGAGTTTGCCCCATCCCCCTAAATGAAGCTGCGGCCTCTGGACTCTCTCACCAGGGCCCACAAGCCCAGTAATAAATACATGCATAGGTGCTGGAACTGGCTTGAAGTGGTTTCCAGCATACGCACAGTATACAGTTGGGTTCGATAGCTCTCAGCACCCCCACTATAAAAATTGTTCCAGCTTCCCTGCATACGTGCAATTAAGGGTGAGACACTGAAAAGAAAAAGAAAATACTGTAGGTTACAGGCCCTTAAATCATCTCTAAAAGCTCCCCACAAATATTACACACATGCTCAATTTTTAAGTACATGAGTCCTGGCAGAAGTCAATGGCATACACCTCTGAACCCTTCAAGTGGCTAACTGGGCTGCAGACACCTATCTATGGAGAGGTGGATGGGCCAAACCTCTGGGCCACCCTGAATACCTGAAATGTTCTGCTTCAACCTGGATGGGGGTTTGTGGGTCGAAGCAGGACAGTCTTGTGAAAAATGGGACTATTGGGAAGTCTGCAGTGTTGGGGGAAGGGGGGTGTTTTGTTTTATTTCCATTAAGAAATGTAATTAAAACATGTAAACAAAGGTGTCTTGCCTTTAGAATGAAAGAACCACAAACGATAAATACCAAAAAAAGGAGTACTTGTGGCACCTTAGAGACTAACAAATTTATTTGAGCATAAGCTTTATTTGTTAGTCTCTAAGGTGTCACAAGTCCTCCTTTTCTTTTTGCGGATACAGACTAACACAGCTGCTACTCTGAAACTGATAAATACCAAATAATCTTTAGTGTAATCTTGCAGACAATGAGAGATTCAAGCAGCATATGAGTCCAGGCTCCAGACTCAGGACAGCTATTAAATGATAGTATAAAAAGCAACTCCTGCTCTGAAGAATGTATATAGCTGGTACTGTATGGGTTTAGCAAATTCAGAATAACTAAATGCACCTATCCTGTGCAGTTCCTTGAAGTCCATAAGCAGCATCTCATAATACAAAGCCCTATAAAAAAACAATGCAGATATTCTTGTGCAGAGATGGTATGGTGGGCTCATCAGACCCTGATAAGTAACCTGGCTGCTGAGTTCTGAATAAGGTGAAATCTGTCCAGCAATGCCTTTTTGTGTCACATCTAGAGTGACACCGAAACTAGGGTAAAAGTTGGAAGTTTGGATTCCAACTAAGCTGCAGGCATGCTACATGGGATAAGTCAGTGTAAAATTTCTTGGACCACGTCATATCACTAAAACATCTAAAAGGGGTTATGACATGCGAGGAACTAGGCAGCAAAGACTGAGCACTTACATTATAAATAGATTACTACTGCAAACAGAAGAAAATTAAAGAGACAACATTTCCCATATGCAGTGTTGTTGTAGCCATGTTGATTCCAGGAAATTAGAGAGACAAAGTGAGTGAAGTAATGTCTTTTATTGGACCAAATTCTGTTGGTCCGGTAAAAGATATTACCTCACCAACCTTCTCTAACATTTCCCACACTCCACCCTGAGTCCTTCCTTAAGTCATATTTATAAAAGTGAAAGTCAAGTGTCCTCTTCTAAATGGGAAGTGTCATGTAATTTGCTCCTCCACTGAACTTGTCTGTGTACATGGAATTAATTAGTAGTTCTTCATTGTTCTTCTTGTAAATTCTTTACCATTTAGGATAATCCCACTCTATCTCTTGTACAAAAAAAAGTAGTTCCTACACTGTGGGTGTCTCCGAGAGAAAAACAACAATTGCATAGGGCTGGGCGAGTGAAGGAACTAGTAAAAAGGAGCTAAAAAAGGAAATCACCTTGAAAAGGGAAGGGTGGAGAATAAGGAGCAGAAAGCAGTTCTGAAGGCAAACAGTAATACTATACTGCTGATATCACATCAAGCTGTATGCACAGGATAAAGTTAATATAACATTCAATGGAATAAAATGATTGGGACTTAAACTGATCACTCACTTGGCAAATAACCAATATTCCTGAGTTTCTAAAAGAGACTTGTAGCTTCTCTTGCATGCATGTACAATGGTGGTGTGAAGACCAAGGGACACCCTAATCCACACCTTTGTGCACCCGTTCACCTGGCCAAAATGTGGCTATGACCCTAATCTTCCCAGAATAGCAGTCAATGCTGAGAGGGTTGTGCAGCACCCTGCATAATTGAGGCTCACACACATACCCCTACCTAATCCTAGGGCCAACTGCGGCTTGGTTAGGCCTCCAGCACAACTTAGAGCAGTCTCAAAGCTCCTTTAAGTTGTGCCAGGCTGCAACAGGACCCAAAGGACCAGTCTAGCAGTTTGGGATTGCCAGAGTACAATGGTGCTGTGGCCATGCTCCCTCACCCCAAGCTATGCCTATGATACACCCTCTGTTAAGAGCCAACATAAAGAGCTGCACAGAGAAAACCATTTGCAGGCCCAAGAAAAAGTTTTATTGGTCCTACAAAATCCAGAAATGACACTACATATTCATGAGCACCATCTACCGGCACCTTATCCATTAACTATTTCCAGATACACAGATATAGAGCTCTCTTGTAAAAACCCCTAACTGACTCTACTGGGATTCCCCATCTGGGGTTAAAGTTGCTTCATGACACCAGAGCTCAGGCAATGCAAAGGGAGCAGAAACTATCTGCATCTCCCATGCTGGAGACTCCCTCATGCAAGGGAGTCCCCAGAAAGCATACAGCGGGTGGGCTACACCAGTTCCTGCACTTCCACCTTGGTGTCAGGGGCAGAAGGGTGATGGGCAGGGGGTGCCCTGCTAACATGTACAATTCTCAAAAGCTGAAATTGTGATTTGAAGAGCTGCTTTACTGGATCTTTCCTCTGTGTATTCCTCTTAGTACTATTAGCTCAGCAGTTTGCCTCTTGTGCTTTCTCTCTCTTTTTCCCTCAGCATTTCCTTTGCCCTGGTTTGTTTCTTTTCTCTTTCATATTCCACCCAGCAGGCATCTGCATAATTTTTACTTGACCAAATACTGTGGAAAACACTCAAGAAAAACAAATATTTCTGCTTGTTACTGCAGAGCTTGTCTTTATAATGATCTGTAAATAAAGATGTTCCCACTGCTGTGCATTGTAACGAGCACGACACTAAGATTCACTGAACAAAGAGCACAGCTTCGTTGCTGAACTTTAATAATTGACCTGCAGCAGTGATATGTGCTGGGGTTTAATAACTGGGTAGCTGTTTAAATCCCCTAGAGATGGGATGTAGCCCACTGGAAAATGTGTGTCTGGAGAACTTCTGTCAGATTTATTTACTGGTGAAGGTGGCAGTAAAAGGCCACAGGAAGAGTGGAGGTGAGCCCCCGCAAACAGATGTCAACAGGACAGTTACATTACTTCCCTTAGTAACAAATAGAACACATCATTCTTATCTAGATATTTATTATTTCTTTTGTGTTCCTCTGGTCCTGTCCTGCCAGCTACAAAGGCAGAATACCTGCCATTCCCGTTCCTCTTTCTTGTAACATCAGATATAAGAAAGATCGGGCAAAGAAACAGTGAACATGAGGTCAGAGAAGATGCCTGGCAGCAGTAATGTGTAGAATATTTATCGTACACAATAATCACACCTGGTTTGTCCCAGCAAAATAATGTAATTGTTAGAGCTGGGCAAACAGTTCACATCAAACACCCAAAACTGTGTCACATACATAAGAACAGCCAGAGTAGGTCAGACCATGCATGGTCCATCTAAGCCAGCATCCTGTCTTCCGATAGGGGCCAATGCCAGGTGCCCTAAAGGGAATGAACATAACAGGGCAATCATTGAGTGATCCAGCCTCTGTTATCCTCTCCCAGCTTCTGGCTGTCAAAGGCTAAGGATACCCAGAGCATGGGGTTGCATCCCTGATCATCTTAGCTAATACCCATTGATGGAACTATACTTTATCAATTTATCTAACTCTTTTTTGAACCCAGTTATAGTTTTAGCCTTCACAATATCCCCTGGCAGCAAGTTCCACTGATTGACTGTGCATTGTGTGAAGGAGTACTTCCTTTTGTTTGTTTTAAACTTGCTGCCCATTTATTTCATTGTGTGACCCTTGGTTCTTGTGTTATGTGAAGGAATAAATAACACTTCCTCATTCACTTTCTCCATGCCATTCATGACTTTATAGATCTCTATCATATCCCCCTTAGTCATCTCTCTTCCAAGATGAAAAGTCCCAGTCTTGTTAATCTCTCCTCATATGGAAGCTATTCCATAACCCTAATCATTTTTGTTGCCCTTTTCTGTACCTTTTCCAATTCTAATTTCTCTCTTTTGAGATGGGGAAGCCAGAACTGCATGCAGTATTCAAGGTGTGGGTCTACCATGGATTTAACTATTGACATTGTGATACTTATTGTCTTATTTATAGTATCTTAATGGCTCCTAACATTCTGTTAGATTTTTTGACTGCTGCTGCACATTGAGCAGATGTTTTCAGAGAACTATCCACAGTGACTCCAAGATGTCTTTTTTGAGTGGAAACAGCTGATTTCAATTATTACGAACTTGAAAAGCGGATTAGGTGCTTTCTGAAATTTGAGAACCTTATGCGTGAACTTTGGCCAATTTATGGTGAAAAGACTGTAATTGTATTACACAAATGGGAAGCACAAGTATCCAATGAGCTTCATTTTAAGAGTTTGAGGATTCAACTAATCCCCAAAACAAAACTCAGGCTGCATGAACCCATGCAAACTGAAACCAAAGAAAACACTCTTCTAACCTCAAACCTTTAAGTTAAATCAATGTGTATAACACAACTTTAGTTGCTAGATTCCATGGTACTGGACACATTACAAAGACAGAACTAAAATGAGTTAACCATTAAAAGGGTCTGATTTTTCCAGTGTGGGTGCTCAACACTTTCTAATAATCCATTTCCTTTAAAGCGTATCAAATTGGGCACCCAAAATTGAGGCACCTGAAATGTAGTCACTTCTGGAAATGTAGGCCACATAGACTAGATCTGAATGAAATGTAGGAAGTCAATATCTTCCCTGAAGAAGGAAAGTGAAAGACATGAACTGGACAGTTTTAAAAGCTATGCTATAAAATAGAAATGGACACATCCAGAATGCTGGATGCGAACCCCTAAAATCTGTGAAAGGCGCAATCTGGATCAGAACTTTATGGGGCAAAGTTATCTTGAAGGATCTGAGCTATAATCCCAACTCTGGACCTTCATGAACATTTGTGTCCAATTCAGATCTGGACCCAAACTTCATGATTCAAGCCCATCTGATAAAAAGAGGGATGTAAGTTAGACCAGACAGAAATGCACTGCACTGATAGAATCGTGTGAAACCTCGTGGAGGTTTGCCTTGGTGTGTGATTCTCTTGAATCTGCTGATTTCTTATGAGAAAGAAAGAAAGCATTATGAAAGAAAACAAGCATATTAAAATAAACAATAATGACAGACATTAAAAATAGATCCCCTTCTGTACAGCTTCCACTGCCATCCAAGAATGAGTTAAGTAATCTGTTCTCTTTTAAAGTGCTTCCCATCACCATAACATCTGAGCTCCTGGCTCAGGCTTACAAGCAACTCGGTACCACTCCTGAGTCAGTTGCCTAAAAATGCCAGTATTCCCACTGTGTAGTGTTCTGCAAGTTATTTTGCCAGAGCAAAAACCTAAAGCCGGGATGCAGTGAAGTGATAGAAAACACAGGACCAGTACTATATTCATGCACTAAGTCAGTGGGAATAGAATGCAGAGATGCAATTTAAATGTGTCTGGAGAGGCAAGATCACCCTATAATGCAAAAGAAATATTGCTGAGCAACCGCTAGAGAGAGATGCTTAGTTAGTTTGGGGGATGCCACCATTTCTCTGAACCAAATTCACCCATGATGTAATGCTAGATGAGTTTCAATGCAATCACCCTAGGGATGAGTTTGACTTTATGTGGTTTTAAAACATAGCCACTCTTTAGAAATTTTAGTGGTTGTCCTTAGAGTATATACTGTAGGTCAGTGGTTCTCAAACTTTTGTACTGGTGCCCCGACCCCTTTCACATAGCAAGCCTCAGAGTGCGACCCTCCCTTATAAATTAAAAACACTTTTTAATATATTTAACACCATTATAAACAAACAAAGCAGGGTTTGGGATGGAGGCTGACAGCTCACGACCCCCCATGTAATAACCTCGTGACCCCCTGAGGGGTTCCGACTCCCAGTTTGAGAATCCCTGCTATAGGTGGATTGTGGCAGGAGGGGGCATCTGCATCTCCTGCTTCTCCTTCATGGACTCTTAAAAAATCACAGAGATTTATCTTCAGATGCAATGTAAATACATGTAACACTAAGGTCAAGCATCTACTTGGAAAGAAGTGCATAGCACACTTTATCTGAATGAGTTAAATAGGAAAAAATACCAGAAAAACTATTTAGAAAACTTGTATAACTGTTTTCTTTTAAGGGTAGAAGTCCAAGATAAAGTACACTGTTCAGGGTTTAAAAGAGCTTTCTCTGAGGTTTGCAAGAGCTTAATCAAAACCCAGCTATCCTCAAACTTGCTGTGAATACAGTAGGAGAAGAATGTCAACAGGAAAACAAAGATGTGCAAACATTAGAACTTGTAGTGAGAGGTGGGGGCGGGGGGAAAAGACCAGCTGTGTGATATACAATAGGATTTAGATCTTGATTTGCAGTGACTTCATTTCGTGCTTGTCACAGGCAAACTGGCATTTTTAAAGATGGGCTCTTGATTGCTTTTTTCATGTCAATATCTTTTTTCAGGTTATCTGTACTGATGACAGGAATTTCAATTAAAGCAAAATCCTCTCCTTGCTCTACTGAGCTGCACAGGGTGGGGGTAGGAGGAGCAGGACTAGCTCTGTAGAGAGGTCTTCTTAAGGCATCTTGCTGACACAGGACAAGATAGCTTAGGAGGGCCTGGGGCAATGCACTCTGCTTGCAGTATAGCTTATTGCGCCTTTAAAAATGGGCAGCATGCCTTAGTACCTATAGCCTATGGCCACATACTGTAACAGGCAGGGGAGCTAAGAGTTTAATAAGCCCCAGTCTAGCAAAGCAGTTGCTCTCTTGGCTTAGCGCTCAAGAGAACAGCAGTCTGGAGTCATGCCCTGGTTCTACACAACTGTAATTCAGGGGTGGTAAGAGAGGATGGCTGTGCATCCTAGCAACAAAGGACAGACCTAAGAATGTAAGCAATGCTGTTGGAAATGAAACTTAAGGGACTACAAATCTATAAGGCTAGATTGAGAAGAATTGGGATGAAGTGTTTGTGAAAATCTCAAGAACAAGAGAAGTGAGAAATAAATAGATCTGAATGTAGAATGTAGATTCAGGAGAGAGAGAATGCACAGTCTATGTCTTCACTGCATGTTAAGCATGGGCTAAGCAACCACAGGGTACGTCAACCCATGGTAGCCTAACCTGCAATAACACAACCATATTACCGTGCTGTCCTGCCCTGCATCCTCACTGGTGCTGTATCTGGCCGGGACAAGCAGTGCAGCTACCCGGGCACATATCCCAAGATTCATAGCAGCACAACACATTCTTCAATCTCAGGGTGTCGTGAGACAATGTGTCTGCCCACTTGAACGTGTGGCCAGGTGGCTGCATGCTGATACGTGGCTTGTTAGTGGATATTGTTCTGCTGTATCAAACACTGGGGATGTGTGAAGCAAGAAAAACTGCAAGCAGGAAGTGGAGCAGAGAGGAGGGGGGAGCTAAATGGAGGCAGATTGATAGTCCATGTCCAGGGCCCTAACAGAGTCACAGTCCATTTCGGTCAATTTCATGGTCATAGGATTTCAAAAAATGTAAATTTCATTATTTTCACCTATTTAAATCTGAAATTTCATGGGGTTGTAATTTCAGAGGTCCTGACCGAAAAAGGAGTTGTGGGGGGTCGCTGAGTTATTGTGCGGGGGGGTTGCAGTACTGATACCCTTACTTCTATGCTGCTGCTGCTAGTAGCGCAGGGCAGCTGGAAAGAGGCAGCTGCTGGCTGGGATCCCAGCTGGGAGCCACCGCCAGCAGCAGTGCAGAAGTAAAGAGGGCCTGGTATGGTTTTGCCACCCTTACTTCTAGGCTGTTGCCTGCAGAGCTGGGCCCTTAGTCAGCAGCCACCACTTTCCGGCTGCCCTGCTCTGAAGGCAGCAGCGCAGAAGTAAGGATGGCATGGTTCCTACTGCCAGGCTTACTTCTGTGCTGCAGCTGACGGGGCTCTGCCTTCAGAGCTGGGCACCTGGCCAACAGTCGCTGCTCTCCAGCTGCCCAGCTCTGAAAGCAGCTCAGAAGTAAGGGTGGCAATGCCATGACTCCCCTAAAATAATCTGACAACCCCCCTGCAACTCCCTTTTGGGTCAGGACCCCCAGTTTGAGAAACGCTGGTCTCCCCCCGTGAAATAGTAGAGGGTAAAAGCACACAGAAGACCAGATTTCACGAGGAGAGACCAGATTTCACAGTCCGTGATGCATTTTGCTGACCATGAATTTGGTAGGGCCCTATCCAGGTCCAATCAGAAGGCCTAGGGGAAGGAACTGGAGGACCATCATGTCTCAATTGTTGTGAGTGCCTGTGGCTACAAGTCTTTAGTTCAGTTACCATGGGGTTAATAGCATTAATAGCTACCTCTGCTCCTGCTCCACAGCTCAGGAGTGGTGGCAATGAAGCAGTGTGACACTGATAGAGGCGCATGGATGTGTGAACACAGAGCACATTAAGCGGAAACCTGTGGCTATGACTAAGGCCAGGTCTACACTCAGACCTATATCAGTATAACTATGTTGTTTAGGAGAATGAAAAATCCACACCCCTGAGTGATGTAGTTATACCGACCTCACCCCCATATAGACAGCACTATGTCAACAGGAGGGTTTCCTCCCCTTGGCATAGCTACTGCCTCTTGGGGAGATGAATTAACTATGCTGATGGGAGAAGTTAGACTCATAGACTTTAAGGTCAGAAGGGACTATTATGATCGTCTCGTCTGACCTCCTGCACAACGCAGGACACAGAATCTCACCCACCCACTCCTGTAATAAACCCCTAACCCATATCTGAGCTATTGAAGTCCCCAGAATCATGGTTTAAAGACTTCAGGTTCTCCCAATGGCATAACGTCTTCACTAAAGTGTTCCAGTGACATCGCTGTACCCATGCACCTGTGCTGCTGTAGCACTGTACGTGAAGACAAGTCCTGAGTTAAGTCCCTAGAGAATACAAACCCACAGTGAAAACGAAAAGCACTCTTAGATCTAGCTGTCAGCTCGTTATCGGGGATGGCCTGATTTGTCAACAACAGCCAGAATTGTTGTTAGTGTAGCTTGCGCACATAAAAATAGGGAAACCTTTTTCTGTTAGATATATGTGGTGGATCTCAATGACCAGATTCCGATCTCTGTACCTGCATGTAACAGCCAACACCCTACCTGTTGAGAGCACAAAACTAGGAGAATGGGTTGTTTTATTGCTTAGAACTGTGGAAGTCACATTCATATGACACATTGTTTTTATGAGAAAATCGAGACAATTGGCTTACTTTGTTTTTGCACCATTTCATTTCCCCCACTTCTTGGAAAATGCTGAATAACTCTGTTTCATTTCATCATTAAATCAGCTCCAGGAGGTTTTTACGGTCAGTGGAGATGAGTCTCGGGCTTCCATTCATATGTTACAGTCATGTAATTTAAACAGAAGTGTGCATTTAGGCTTACGCAGACTCCCATCTATCAAGATTCAACAAAGCTTTGCTGACTCTTGTGGAAACAGCCACACTGACATTTAGATGCTTAAAAGCAAGGAAAATTAGACTCCACATTTGAACTTTAGGCCAAATTCTGCTAGGTGTAAATCTACTGTCATCAACTCAAGTTTTATTCTAAAAAGTGTGTGCAAAAAAAAAAAAAAGTAGACTTGGGGGTTTTCTAGTCTAAAAAATGTGTATATTTTCTTCCCAAAATAACTGAAAACCTGGTGACTAGAAATTCCTCAAATAAGAAACAGAAAATCACCAACTACTAATAATAAAAAGACAATTGCTTGACTCATTGAAACATAAGTAAATCTGAGATGCAAATTCACCAGATTCACACTAAAGACGTGTGCTGCCAGACAGACTTCCATCACCAACTCTCGTTCTGACCTGTGATAGTCAGTCTCATCAGAACATAAGAACGGCCATACTGGGTCAGACCAAAGGTCCATCTAGCCCAGTCCTGTCTTCTGACAGTGGCCAGTGCCAGGTGCCCCAGAGGGAATGAACAGAACAGGTCATCATCGCCCATTCCCAGCTTCTGTCTCCCCTCCCTTTCCCCCTTCCTCCTCAGCCTTTTCTGTGGCAGGCTACAAGAGGGGCCTCAGTGGGAGTCATGACCTGCTGTCCTTCCTGTTGAGTCTCCATTTTAGTGCTCAAGGGGAGCAGATAAAGGAAGGCCATTAATGCTCTTTTGGGCAAAAAGAGTCTGAAGGGAAGGGACAGACTGCCCAAGAGAGAAAAGTTGCTGCAGGAAATCTCCCCATCCCCAGAGGGAAGACAGGCTTGGGGAGGATTGAGAGACTGGAGAGCTACTCAAGAGCAGCCTGGCCCCAGTGAGAGAAGCAGCTGCTGAGGGGTGGGAGGAGCAGAGAGCTGCTGAACATTTGAACAATTCCCCTCTGGCCCCAGTGACAGAAGTTGTGGCAGCCGTAGGTGAGAGAGAGAGGAAGTTCTGGCAGTAATGGGAATGATTTTGGGTGAGTTCTGAACAACTGAGAGCAGTTTACAGTGGATGCTGAGCTGCACTGTCTCACCATTTGTTTTGCTGTAGAAGTTTGAATTCCCAGCCGCTATCTTTGCAATAGTGCATTCTGTGCAGGGCTAAATCCTGAAGTCCTTACTCAGTCCTGGGAGATTTGCCTGAGTAAGGGCCTCCAGCTATGCTCCCTAATGTCTAGAGGAGCAACTCAATATGGTTTACACATGTAGCACATGCAGAGTTGCAAACAGATACAGCACTGATTGTAGGGGCTTTTATCAGCTCTGTGCTTTTATCAAGCACTTAGTATGCTCATTATTCAACACCCTCCCACACATGCACACACCCACCTCTGTAGACACAACTCACATCACCATGGCTGTCTGCCACGCACTAGGGCTGAACTGTGTTTTCTGAGACCTCCAATAAGGTGTTCCCAGGCAGTCAGCAGGTGTCACTATTGAACAACAAAATGTCAACCCTCCTGAACTCCTCCCCCCAATTTTCAGGAGCTGATTTGATTACAGAAAGAATGGCAGAAGTTGATACTGATGCTCTCCTAAAGGGATAAAAGGTTTCTCTTCTTTCTGACTCATCTCAGCACACACAAAAATAAAATAAAATAAACAAATATTACTTACCATCAGATGGGAAAGTAGTGGGAAAATTACTTTTTTCCCCCCCTCCAGAGCATGCTGTACAACATCTGCTATTGAATGTGCGGTAATTTAGGGGAAATGGGCTTACTTACAAGAATTGGCTTTTGAAGAGCACAAAAATTTCACAGAATTGCCCCAGACCTCAGAAAGCCTTGAGTCCTTCCTAGCATTTTGCATACAATTCGCTAAGTCCTCAGCAGGTCTGCAAACCGTTACAGAATATGGAATTGTTTGACGTGAAGGAACTTGGGAGTTCATCCTACTGTTGTTTGAATGACACAGACAGTTAAAGGGTTTTGCTCAAATGATAGTGCCAGCCTTTTTTTCTCTTTTATATGGGGAAACCACAACTAAACACATGCTAGGGTGAAAGTCTTTGCTCCAATCTGCACTGTGTATCTCTGATGCTGTTCTGCGCTGTATGGGAATATTGAACTAAAGAAGAATCGTTTGCCATCAGCAATTATATGGCTTTTAGCCCATTTGCAGATAAGGCAACGGAGGGTTCTGTGTTTCACAGAAACTTGAGTCACCTGACATTCTATCCTGTAGTGTGTGGTGTTTTGAAAACTGTGTTACAATTGTAGGCTGTCCCTTTAAATTTCAGGGGTTTTCCCCTGACCTTGCTTGCAGGTTAGGATCTGGGCCCAGCAGCAGTCAGTCTGAAGTAAGGTGGGGTGAGTTGTGCCTCTCTTTTAGGGAGTACCCTGCTTTGTCTCTTTTTGGGGGGGGCGGTGTCTTGTGTGTTATTCTTCTGAATTCTAAGAAATAAAGTTGTGTTACGTTGCAACCTTCCAGCAAGAGTATGTTACGTTTTTATCTAACTTCTCTGAGTGTATGTCATGAACATAACATAGAGGACAGTGGTGACAAGTACACACCCGCACTGGCTAGTGCAAGACCACCCAATTTACACTAGGGGCAGACCCACACATAGAACAAGGGAACCTGCATTACAGTTTCTCTGCAGAATCCCTATAAGTCTTGAGCCTGACTAGCTCAATGAGTCTGCCTGAGATGTGGGAGGAGAAAAATGGAAAATGTCTTACACTGTTGTGTAATGCCTCCAGGCTGGTCTGTTTATGCCCCATTTAACATTTCATTGGATGGATGGAATTTGAGACTTGCCCAAGTTTTTGTAGCTGGCTGACCCTAGAAACAGGCCTACAAACAGGATGCTCTATAAGCCCTATTACTTCACTGAACTGGGGATTCTTCTTTAGCTCAAATGGTAGAGACCAGTGTTTCAAGTAGTAACGTCATACATTCTGTTCTGTATTGTGCTATTTAGTTCAGAGATGGAGCTAGACCAAAATCCCTAAATCCAAACATCCTCTGACTCTCATCTTTATATAATAATAGGTCAAACTAAAATCCAGATGTGAAGATCCCTTAATTATGGGGATGTTTGTATCTGGAGACAAACTTTGCAGCTTTTGGTGGCTTTCTAGTTTAATTAACAACTATGAAGTATGTGCAAACATCTCCTGCCTCTCTTTTTCTTCCTCCACCAAATGACCAGCAAAACAGACCGAGGGCAGATCTTCAGTTAGTGTAAATTGTCATAGTTCCATTGGCTTCAGCAGATCCTATAACTTCAGTGGAGCTGTGACAGTTCAAACAGGCTGAGGAGCTGCACCCCAGAGCTGTCATAAAGCACAAGAGCTTACTGTAGGGTTTACATGTGGAGGCAGCCACAGAGTGAGTATTAGACACTTGGTTGCATCTACTCCAGCCACAATATTTGTTATACAGTTACATAACAGAATCTGAGTTGGCTCACACTCAGGGAAGATTGTTTATGTCTTTAAATGCTAGACAACTTCCCAGTGAATGAATGGATTTTTCACCTCCTCCTCCTCATTCTCTACCCGCTCTCTATATTTTTCTCTGGTTAGCATTACCATTTGCTAAATATACCACAACACACTTTTTGCTTTTGACTGCAGTTTTAAGTCCCTAGTGTAGCTTCCTCCATCCTAGGAATTTCACAGATCACTGATGAGTGGGATGAGTGGGTTGAATAACAGCTTCTTTGGCTCAAGCATTGCGGCTGCTATAGCAGAGAATTAGCACTGACGGATGGCATTTTCTCTCTGTGCCACAGCTCAGGAGGATCCTATGAATTCATAGATCCATAGATCTATGAAACATCAAGGGAGTAATAATATTTTACCTTTAAATAGCACCTTTTACCTGAAAGATCTCCAGTGCTTTACAAATTATGTACATCTAGTAACAAGTTTAAAACTGATAAGAAGGAATGCTTTCTATAGGACACAATTAGCCTGTGAAACTCATTTCCACAAAATATCGTTACCCCCTTTTTGACGTGAATGATTAACCAAAATTCAAAGACCTGCAGGTTGTTTCTGTTAGGAGAAATTGATGAGGAGGTCAGGTATTTATTTGATGTAATCCTATTTATGAAGGATGTACGAAGTCCGGTTCCCTTGAATAAAGGAGGAATCAAACAACAGGAGATAGTTTCTTCATTCACTGTTCCAAGCCTCTTTCAGCCAGTACTTAACTCAAAAGCTCTCTCTCTTTTTCAGCATCTTGCTATCAGTGCCTCTGTGACTGTGGCCTGATTCCACAAAGGGATTTAGGTGTTGTGTCAGCATCACAACTCCTAACTTTTAGGTGCCTAGAAAATCACAGGAATAACAATGTGATTCATAAAGCCTGAGTTGGGCTCCTAGGCTTCCTACAGAATAAACTGGGAAAGACAGACACCTTACAATGTTAGCCACAAAAACCAGCACACTAGGTGGAGAGTTTCACCTAAACTAGTCAATCGGAGATAAGGGTGCATAGGGTGTGTCCTCAGCACCTCCTCTCTCTTGGAGATAGTCACCTAAGTATGGGTTGCTGGGAGGTGCCTAGCTCTGCTTGTGCTTCACGGCCAGGAACCCCCCTCCCAGAGCCAGGGGGCTTAGGCTTCTAAGTTGTTTCTTGTGAGAACGAGTTAGTCATCTGCATCACTCTGCACAAGAGGGCCAGAGGAGGAGGTGGGGCTGCTTCTATCATCCTTATAACTTGTAGCCCAATGGTTGGGATGTGGAGACTGAGACTCAATTCCCCCCTCTGCCTGGTGGAGAGAAAGGATTTGAACAGGGGCCTTCCACCACTCAGAAGCATGCGCTAACCATTTAGCTATGGAATATTCTGCTGTGGGGCTCCACCAGTCTCTTCTGTTGAAGATGTTGCACTTTGGCTAACTACTAAGAGTCACTAGGCAAGAGCAAGGATGACTCTGTAGCCTGGTGGCTAGGGCACTCACCTGGAAGGTTGGAGACCCAGGGTCCCATTAGGGTGACCAGGTGTCTGGTTTTTGACTGGAACACCCTGTTGAAAAGAGATCATGGTGGCTCTGGTCAGCTCTGCTGACCGAGCTGTTGACTGTCCAGTTGGTGGCGCTGTGCAGCGGGGCTGGCAGGCTCTCTGCTAGCCTCCGTGCCGCATGGCTCCCAGGAAGCAGCTGGCATGTCCCCTCTCCGGCTCCTGGGCATAGGGGCAGCCAGAGGGCTCTCCATGCTGCCCTTGCACCAAACACCACCCCCGCAGCTCCCATTGGCTGGGAACTGCGGCCAATGGGACCTGCAGGTGTGGTGCCTGCAGACAGGGCAGCGCGCAGAGCAGCCTGGCCACACCTCCGTGTAGGAGCCAGAGCGAGGACATGCCGCTGCTGCCAGGAGCCTCCTGAAGTAAGCGCCTCCAGGAATCTACACCCCTGACCCCCTACCATCCCCCAACCCCTTGCGCCACTTGAGAAATTAGGAGCCTCTTGAATGGTAGGACCCGCTACCATCCCCCCTGCCACCCTTGAAACCCCTCAGTCCCAGACTGGAGCACCCTCCTACCCCAAACCCCTCATCTCCAGCCCCATCCCAGAGCCCGCACCCCCCAGCTGGAGCCCTCACTCCCCGCCACGCCCCAGCCCCCTGCCCCAGCCCTGATCCTCCTCCCGCCCTCCCAACCCCTTGGTCCCAGCTGGGAGCATCCTCATACACTCCAAACCTCTCATCCTCGGCACCACATCAGAGCCCGCACCCCAGCTGGAGCCCTCACCCCCCCATCCCGCACCCAACCCACTGCCTCAGCCTGGAGCCTCCTCCCTCACTCTGAACTCCTCATTTCTGTCATTTCTGTCCCCATTCCAGAGCCCACACCCCCAGCCAGCATCTTTACCCCCTCCTGCACCCCAGCCTCCTGAGCCAGCCCAATGAAAATGAGTAAGTGAGTGAGGGTGAGGAGAGCGAGCGTTCGGGGGGAAGGGGAGAATGGACTGAGCGGGGACAGGGCCTCGGAAGAGGGGCAGGGCATGGGGTGGGGCTCAGGTGTTTGGTTTTGTGCAAGTAGAAAGTTGGTAACCCTAGGTCCCTTCATCCTACTCCAGTGACTCTTTGCTCTAGCCAGATTTTGAATGAGACCTGATCCAGTAGGGGCCGCGGAGCTTGCCTTCCAAATTGGGCCCCATCGGCAAGTTATGTGCTCCTCTATCTTCCCTCTATCAGGTTCCTGGATCGCTCTGGGCCTGAGGGAAGACAGTCACCTGGCTATCTAAAGTGAGGCAGCAGTGTGCATGCCCGGGGCAGAAACTTAGGCCCCTTTAGAACTTTTACAGCACATTTTAGGCACTAAGTGAATTTAGGTGCCTACAGAATTAGACAGCAGCCGAGCAGGAGTTTTATGGTTCTCAGTGGAGCCTAAACGTGGATTTAGGTGCCAAAGTACTGTTATGTATCTGTTGCTTCCGCCTCTGTCTCCATGTGTGATCTTTCTTCTACAGGAACATAAACCTTCACAAACCAATATCTAGAAAAAACCCTCTGCTCCCCTGTGCCTTGCATGTGTTTGGGGTGGAGGCTGCTATTGTTTCAGAGTCCATAAAGAAACTTAACTGTTTCTTAAATTTATCAGTAACAAGGGGCGGTTACACCCACTGTTTTCAGCAAGGTTTAACCCAGCCTATAACAATATAAGTGAGGCCAGGAACTTAGAATGATTTTTTTAAAAAAGTTAGACATTTATAGGGATATTGGAAACTGCCACTATTGAATCAGATAGGATACAAACCCTCTAGAACTTTTAAAGTGTCTGGGTAGAAACTAGTAGAAACTTCCTGTGTGGGTAAACTAGTCAATAAATTGTTCATTACAAGGTTTTTTTGCACCTTCTTCTGAAGCATTTGGTACTGGTCCCTGTCAGAGACAGCACACTGGACAAGGTGGACCACTGGTTTGACTGGGTAGTCCTGTGTCCTTATTTGAAAGGACTTCTAACCTGGTACAACTGTGACTGTTCTGTTGACTTGCTGGAAAAGCTGAACAAATTATCCCAATCTAGTGTAAAGTGGTAGGAGGTGCCAGTAGCTTTTCTATTTTCTGAACCTACTGTCTCTTGAGGGCTGAAAACGACGAAAGACCTTGCTAAAACACATAAGCAAACTGTTTCTCTTGCTTAAGCTTGCAGTAAGACTTGTGTCTCTTACAGAGAGTGAGCCTGATTCTCTTCTGCTATTAAAACAAAGGTATACTAGTGCCATATTTAGGCTGCTATAATCATGGAAGGATAGGGAGTCTGTCATTATTTCTGTTATTACATGAAAATCTTGGGAGGAAAAGTATGTTCACCTAGAAGATGTTAGGGCCAAATTTAACCCTTGTATAACTCTGTTGGATTGTCTTTTGGAGTTTGTGCAGTTGAATGAAGTGTGAAATACAGTGTGGTATTCAGTGTTCTGAGTCACATTATTATCATGTGAGTGGATATGCTAACACAGAGATGTTCACAGTCGTTTGCTGGTGAAGTAACGTTAATGAAATTAAACAACAGCAATGTGGAAGATAACAAACAACCACAAAAATCATCCAAGTTTGGGGTGATAATGGATTAATGTTAAATATATAACCAGACAAGGCAAAATGAGTGAAAGAGGAAATAGAGAAAAATCAGCTTAATAGTTATTCTGCATCTTCATGCCAGAGGGGTGTTATTAAAGGGTTTGCTATTGCTTCTTTGAAATCACTGTTTACTGAAACGCATCAGATAAGGAGTGTGATTATTTTTTCCTCAAGTACTTAGAACCCACAGATTCTGCCAAATGAAACTAATTCTGATAACCTGCCAGCATGCTAAATAAAGGAGTAACAACAAATACAGAAATACAAATAGAAATAACCATCTTCAGTTCAGAGTCTTGAGGTTTTTAAGACTAATGCCAAGTTACCGATAAACTACTCGGTAATTTACTGAGAAGAGATTAGGGATTTGTACAAGTAGATAAAATCCAAAGCATGTATCTGTCTGCTATTGACCTCCACCCATGAATCCAGAGTAATTGCAAGAATTTTGTGAGGATTACACTGTGTTTGAGGGCAATTAACAGATAGATTGCACTGGCACTTAAAGTCACAACCAGTAGGTAACAGGAGACCAGATCCTATAAGCTCCATGGGAGATGAGGTCTCTCAGCATCTTGCAGAACAGACTTTCTGGGATCAATTCTTCTTTTTGGTCAGGTTAACAAGATGAGTTACCTCCTTCTCACAGGTAATCTGACTGATCTGAGTCAAGTTGGGCATTTGGTGTCTGAAGTAATTGGCAAAAATGAATTCTGGTCTAATGGCAATATGTTGCGGTATCATGGGGAGATGTAAGTTTGGCAGCGAAGACACTGCTGGAAAGAGGCTGGAGGATACTAATGGTACTTTCCCCTGAGCACCCTTTGCTTGGTCAATCCAAACAACATTATTAATGTGAGATGAGCGGCAAACAGCAGAGAAGCTAACAGAGGGAGTTTGCCTGGGATCTGTCTGAGAGGAGGTACTCTAAGGACTGCATTAGGGAGGCTGTGTTGGTGAGTATCTGAATGTCTGTTGTGGGGACACTTTGACAGTGTGCTTGATTGGTTGTTTGTTTGAAAAGTGTGAATTGGGAGTGCTTTGTTCCAGGTGAACCTTGAGTGGGCCTGACTGTTATAAAACGCCAGTCAGCTACGAACCAGCTGAGCGGTGAACAGCAGAGAGGCTAACAGAGGGAGTTTGCCTGGGAGTTCATCCAGGGAGAGCCCGCTGAGGCTTACATCTTGTCAGCTTCTCTGAGTAGTTACTACAACTCCTGAAGAAGCTCGTAGAAGGAAGGTAATATGGATGGGGAGTGTTGTGACCTGCACTGGATGTGCCATGTTTGTCTTTCTTCCACAGGACAGAAGCGACTTTGTGTGTACAAAGTGCAAGCTGGTCTCCATATTGGAAGAGAAGGTTCAAGGTCTGGAGAAACAAGTATTGACCCTGCGTTGCATGAGAGAAACTGAAGATTTCCTGGACAGACGTCAGGATATGCTTCTACGGGCACAATGTTCTGAAGATTCAGAGCAGGCTACGCAGCAGGGACAGGAGGACGGTGAAGAAATTTGGCAGCATGTGACCGCCAGAAGAAGAAAGGGGAGTGTCCATGTACCAGCAACGCAGACACAGGTAAGCAACTGTTTTCATCTTCTCTCCACAGGTACTAATGCGGAGAGTGGACTAGATGATACATCTGAGGGAAGGGAACAGAAGGATACTCCGCCGAATGGAAGGCATGAGATGCACTGTCCTAGGGATGGGGGTTCCATGACCACCGCTCCGAAGAGGAGGAGGTGGGTGGTGGTGGTCAAGGACTCTCTCCTCGGGGGGACTGAGTCATCTATCTGCCGCCCCCACCAGGAAAACAGAGAAATCTGCTGCTTGCCAGGAGCTAGGATTCACGTTGTGACAGAGAGACTGCTGAGACTCATCAAGCCCTCGGATCGCTACCCCTTCGTGCTTCTCCATGTAGGCACCAATGACACTGCCAAGAATGACCTTGAGCGGATCACTGCAGACTACGTGGCTCTGGGAAGAAGGATAAGGGAGTTTGAGACGCAAGTGGTTTTCTTGTCCATCCCCCCTGTAAAAGGAAAAGGCCTGGGTGGAGACCGTCGAATTGTGGAAGTCAACGAATGGCTACGGAGGTGGTGTTGGAGAGAAGGCTTTGGATTTTTTGACCATGGGATGGTGTTCCAAGAAGGAGGAGTGCTAGGCAGAGACAGGCTCCATCTAACAAAGAGAGGGAAGAGCATTTTCGCAAGCAGACTGGCTAACCTAGTGAGGAAGGCTTTAAACTAGGTTCACCGGGGGAAGGAGACCAAAGCCCTGAGGTAAGTGGGGACGTGGGATACCAGGAGGAAGCACGAGTAGGAGAATGCAAAAGGGGAGGGCTCCTGCCTCATACTAAGAAAGCAGGACAAACAGCAAGTCATCTCAAGTGCCTATACACAAATGCAAGAAGCCTGGGAAACAAGCAGGGAAAACTGGAAGTCCTGGCACAGTCAAGGCATTATGATGTGATTGGAACAACAGAGACTTGGTGGGTTAACTCACATGACTGGAGTACTTTCATGGATGGATATAAACTGTTCAGGAGGGACAGGCAGGGCAGAAAAGGAGGGGGAGTTGCATTGTATGTAAGAGAGCAATATGACTGCTCAGAGCTCCGACTGCAGAAAAACCTGAGAGTCTCTGGGTTAAGTTTAGAAGTGTGAGCAACAATGGTGATGTCGTGGTGGGAGTCTGCTATAGACCACCGGACCAGGGGGATGAGGTGGACGAGGCTTTCTTCCGGCAACTAACGGAAGTTACTAGATCGCAGGCTCTGGTTCTTATGGGAGACTTCAATCACCCTGATATCTGCTGGGAGAGCAATACAGCAGTGCACAGACAATCCAGGAAGTTTTTGGAAAGTGTAGGGGACAATTTCCTGGTGCAAGTGCTGGAGGAACCAACTAGGGGCAGAGCTCTTCTTGACCTGCTGCTCAAAAACTGGGAAGAATTAGTAGGGGAAGCAAAAGTGGATGGGAACCTGGGAGGCAGTGACCATGAGATGGTTGAGTTCAGGATCCTGACACAAGGAAGAAAGGAGAGCAGCAGACTACGGACCCTGGACTTCAGAAAAGCAGACTTTGACAACCTCAGGGAACTGATGGGCAGGATCTCCTGAGAGAATAACATGAAGGGGAAAGGAGTCCAGGAGAGCTGGCTGTATTTTAAAGAATCCTTATTGAGGTTACAAGAACAAACCATCCCGATGTGTAGAAAGAATAGTAAATATGGCAGGCAACCAACTTGGCTTAACAGTGAAATCTTTGCTGATCTTAAACACAAAAAAGTAGCTTACAAGAAGTGGAAGATTGGACAAATGACCAGGGAAGAGTATAAAAATATTGCTCAGGCATGCAGGAGTGAAATCAGGAAGGCCAAATCACACCTGGAGTTGCAGCTAGCAAGAGATGTTAAGAGTAACAAGAAGGGTTTCTTCAGGTATGTTAGCAACAAGAACAAAGTCAAGGAAAGTGTGGGCCCCTTACTGAATGAGGGAGGCAACCTAGTGACAGAGGATGTGGAAAAAGCTAATGTACTCAATGCTTTTTTTTCCTCTGTCTTCAAGAACAAGGTCAGCTCCCATGAGAGGAGGTGACCAGCCCTCTGTGAAGAAAGAAGTGGTTCGGGACTATTTAGAAAAGCTGGAGGAGCACAAGTCCATGGGGCCGGATGCGCTGCATCCGAGAGTGCTAAAGGAGTTGGTGGATGTGATTGCAGAGCCATTGGCCATTATCTTTGAAAATTCATGGTGATCGGGGGAGGACCTGGATGACTGGAAAAAGGCTAATATAGTGCCCATCTTTAAAAAAGGGAAGAAGGAGAACCCTGGAACTACAGGCCAATCAGTCTCACCTCAGTCCCTGGAAAAATCATGGAGCAGGTCCTCAAGGAATCAATTCTGAAGCACTCAGAGGAGAGAAAAGTGATCAGGAACAGTCAGCATGGATTCACCAAGGGCAAGTCATGCCTGACTAATCTAATTGCCTTCTATGACGAGATACCTGGCTCTGTGGATGAGGGGAAAGCAGTGGACATGTTGTTCCTTGACTTTAGCAAAGCTTTTGACACGTCTCCCACAGTATTCTTGCCAGTAAGTTAAAGAAGTATGGGCTGGATGAATGGACTATAAGGTGGATAGAAAGCTGGCTAGATTGTCAGGGTCAACGGGTAGTGCTCAATGGCTCCATGTCTAGTTGGCAGCTGGTATCAAGTGGAGTACCCTCAGGCCGGTTTTGTTCAATATCTTCATTAATGATCTGGAGGATGGTGTGGATTGCACCCTCAGCAAGTTTGCAGATGACACTAAACCGGGAGGAGAGGTAAATACGTTGGAGGGTAGGGATAGGATACAGAGGACCCTAGACAAATTAGAGGATTGGGCCAAAAGAAATCTGATGAGGTTCAACAAGGACAAGTGCAGAGTCCTGCCTTTAGGATGGAAGAATCCCATGCACTGCTACAGACTAGGGACCGAATGGTAGGCAGCAGTTCTGCAGAAAAGGACCTAAGGGTTACAGTGGACAAGAAGCTGGATATGAGTCAACAGTGTGCTCTTGTTGCTAAAAAGGCTAATGGCATTTTGGGCTTTATAAGTAGGGGCATTGCCAGCAGATCAAGGGACGTGATCGTTCCCCTCTATTTGACATTGGTGAGGTGTCATCTGGAGTACTGTGTCCAGTTTTGGGCCCCAAACTACAAGAAGGATGTGGAAAAACTGGAAAACGTCCAGCGGAGGGCAACAAAAATGATAACACATGACTTATGAGGAGAGGCTGAGGGAACTGGGATTGTTTAGTCTGAGGAAGAGAAGAATGAGGGGGGATTTGATAGCTGCTTTCAACTACCTGAAAGGTGGTTCCAAAGAGGATGGATCTAGACTGTTCTCAGTGGTAGCAGATGACAGAACAAGAACTAATGGTCTCAAGTTGCAGTGGGGGAGGTTTAGATTGGATATTAGGACAAACTTTTTCTCTAGGAGGGTGGTGAAACACTGGAATGTATTACCTAGGGAGGTGGTGGAATCTCCTTCCTTAGAAGTTTTTAAGGTCAGGCTTGACAAAGCCCTAGTGGGATGATTTAGTTGAGGATTGGTCCTGCTTTGAGCAGGACGTTGGACTAGATGACCTTCTGAGGTCCCTTCCAACCCTGATATTCTAGGATTCTATGATTTGGCTGCACTTACTGTACATTCCTCCCTTCCAGCTGGAGGGGAAAGTACCACAAAAGCGGGAAGCAGAGAAAAAGAGGTCAGACAAAATCAGGAGGACACATAAAAGAGGCAGGATTCCACTCATTGAATAGTGAAGACAAATGTAAACATTGTACAGGTCTTGAACTGCACATCATTGGGCCTGTGCACTGAGGCTAAGACTCTGCAAACACTTACATATGCGAGGCCTGATTCTGCTCCAGACATATCAGTGCTTCACTTTACATGTGAGTAGTCCCAATGAACTCTTCTGAGCCCCCAAACTCTTTAAAGCAGGGACTGTATGGCTATATGTCTGAACAGCTAGCACAATGTCACCCTGATTTCTTAAATAAAATAATAAGATCCTTTACAGAATATTGTTTAAGAAGAATTTGTAATCTTCTTTGAATACTATATTATAACTCTGGGGATGGATGGTGAAAACATGTTAATTCCACTAAGATTTCCACTTTCTTTTAGCTCACCAATCTTCTCCCTTGTAGAATCAAAATTCAATATGTTAGAGAGAAAAGATCACTACCCAAAGAATTTCAGTACTACAATTGATTTGCTGCATGCCTCCAAATGCACTTATTGGTTGCACTAAGTGATGATAAAATTAAATCAATCCATGGAACAGATCTTGAAATGTCACCATAGATAATTCTCTTTCCATTATTTTAAAACTGCCTAGTTTCAATATTAATTTACACAATGCTCTGGCCTGTTATCACCTCACTTCTCTCCCCACTCCTCCCCCAAACAATTCAGTACATTAGGATAGTACAAATGCCCAAACAAAATAACTGTGAAATATATCTTGAACACAAATAATTCTAAATTACAAATTATAGTCCTTATCACGCAAATCCATGTTCGTGTTAAAAGGCCTACTGAAATCAAAGTACAGGCCTGCAGGATAAAGCCAAATTTCCTTCCTTGCATTCTAATAATCATTATCTTCCCAATGTGGGAAAAAAACCCTCTACTGCGTTCCCAGCATTTTCAGGACTGCTTCTTCCTGTACAGTTGAACACACCCCTGTGTACCATGTCAACCCACTGTTTTCCTCCCAGTAAACTCTGCTGGACATGGGTTGGTCTTCAAACGGAAATGGAGAAAGCCCACTTGCTTGAGTCATTTACACTGGATTGAACAAAGCACTGGAGAATATACTGTAGAGATTAATCCTGCACTGGAAAGGGAATGGACTAAATATTGTATGTGTTTACTCTGTTCAGTTTCTGTGACTGACCCTCATCATTCAAGTTCAAGTCCCCTGTGTCCCTTCCACAGAAGGATCTTTCTTCACAAATCACTGTTACTTCCCATACTTCAAATGAGGAAATGGCTTACAATTTATACATATGCTTACACACCATTACAATGTTGAAACTGGGGATATTTGGGCATTTTACTTGCAGAAATTGGCCAGATTTTGGCTCTGAGTCAGCAAAGTACTTAAGCATGTGCTTAACTGTAAATATTTAAGTAGTTCCATTGACGTGAAGAGGATTGTTTACAGAGTGAGAGTTGCACAAGCGCTTTACTGGATCAGGACTTTGAGACCTAGTCACATGACAGCGATCACAACTCTGAGCAAAACTTTAGCCATTCTGAAGGGAAAGTGGTTTGAGAATGGAAATGTTTGCAAAGCATGAACTTGGTTATGAGGCACAAGCCAGCAAACAAGCAAGCAAATAGAATTTGGCAGGAAGGCAAATTTTATGGGGTGGGAATTCCATGATTTCACACAGTTCAAATTTCCATCGCTTTGGCATAATCTGCAGCTGTTTTGTTCTTTGTAATTTTCAAGACTATTTTTGCATCTTGGCCACATTGGTGTATCATGAAAGCTTGATGCAGCCAACATGTGACCATCTTTACAGGGCTATGACATGCTGTTTTCATCTACTCCAAAAGCTTTTCAAACAAAAAATCTGAGTTAAAGCAGCATGGGGCAAATTCACAGGGCCTGATCCTATTTCATTTACACTAGGAGTTCGCATGGATGTAACTCCATTGAGCCTTCCTTATCCTTCCAGCAAGTAATTCTCATTTAAGTCAACCATAACCTGGGGTGAAAGATTCAGACCCACTGACCTCAGTGTAAGAAGAACATCAAGCCCATCTGTGACCTAAATGGTGCGTAAATTACACACAGGAGGCCAGAATTTCAACCGGCATTAAAGTCAGTGAAGCTTTGATGATTTATACCTGCTAAGGATCAGGTCAAGAGTGTAAAGAAGGTGGGAAATGGGTGTAAGTGGTAAAGGAATGAAATGTCCACCAATCCGATATGCAGTGGGTGTGCAAAATGGATGTGATTTATATACAAGCAGGAAGGTGTGGTGTATCAGGAAAACAACAGCAGCATGTAAATTAGTGGGATGGGAAGGGTTGTTTCATTGTACATACCCCTATCCCGTCAGGGTTTTTTTCTGCAATACCCACTGAATGCCAGATTGGTAAAAGATTTGCTGCTTTGCTACTCACTAGTTTTCCCTAACCCCTGCATGTGTACCGTACAGCACTAGTTATATCCCCTCTGAATTTTGACCCAAAGACTTTAATGGGAGCTATAGCGGCTTCCACCTAAATGTGTTTGGCCCATTCTGATCTGTCTTTTACCACTAACTTCATTTGAGTGAAGTGGAGATACTTCAGATTTACACTGGTGTAACTGAGGCCAGAATTTGATCCATAGTGTCTGATGGTGGGTATCGCTCAAGAAAGTCTAAAATAAGCCTGACAGCTCAGTTCATGGAGTATGGTAACCTCACAGGGTGTGGCTATTGGTGTGTTACTGAGGCTTCTTCTAGTGGCTGAATGAAACAGAAATGAAGATCAAAATCCATACACACTGTTTTCAAATAGAAACCTCTGATATCACAGTGAATTTACTTGGGCCGTATCATGCTCTTGGTCCATGTGTGCAAGTCACAATGACATCACTGGCAGTGCTGTGTGCCCCCAACCCCTGCCAGTCCCTTATTAACAAGGTCGTGTTGAGATAATGCCATTCTTAGGTCATGAGGGAGGCTATCAGCTTCTCCTGACAGCCTCACAAAATCCTGAGGCATGAGATGATCCTATGCACCTGGCACCGCCTGTCATATTTTACAGCTTAAATATTAAAGGAAACATATTCTTGAAACACAAAGATGATTGAAATGCTAATTGCTTCTAGGAGGATGTCAGCTCAGCATTTGCCTGACCTGGGGTTGGGGGGGACCCAAAGGTAGTTATTCTGGGGAACATTTGGATCCCAGTTACACTGGTGTAAATCCAGTCCACTGACTTCAGAAGAGTTACTTTGGTTTGACTCTGGTGTAAATGAGCCCAGAATCTGTTCCACATTCATTAGTACAGCCTGATGTGAAGAAATCCATGTACCTAGACAAGAAGACAGCCATGAACTATACAAATTAATCTAGGTAGGGAAGTAGCCACAGTCATCAACATTAATGCTGCCATATTTATATTTTGGAGGATGGCAGAATTCCAGCAGATCATTAACAGGAGGCATAATCTCATAATCCCACAGCCAGAATCCTGTGGGCTAAATCTTGCTGTTGCTCCATGTGACTACCTTTTAGGTAACTGGGAATTTATTAGCGAAAAGACTGCAGAACCAGTGCCAAAATTTGATGTCAAGAGACATTCTGAACATCCATCAGGGGCATGCTGTGACCCTAAATATACATTGCTTTGCCAACAGTAATAGAACAATACATCTTTTATCATTTACTTTTCCCTAATTTCACCCTAGTGCTTGTACCCAGTAAATTTACAGATCATGCTAGATTATTGCAGAGATATTTTTCTTTTACACAGAAGTTATCAGAAAGTCTATACTGTATATGAAATCTGTAAATAAACAATGAACTATTATATGTGCAATACTGACAGGAAGGACAGCATATGCTGCGGCTGGAAAACAATATGATTACATGCGTAAACAGAATGCATCCTGCTATTATAAAGAATAAGCTGTTAGTGGAAGAGATTTTCATTACAGTCTCATACAAATCACAACAGATTTTTTTTTTAAAAAAAGGTTAATTTATGAACTTCTGTGCAACAATTGTCAGCACATTTCTTTATGGAAGACACTGATGTCTCCAACTATTACTCAACCACTAGCATTAGAGACATAAAGGGTGCAGGAAACGCAGTAGATCTTTTGCGTAGTTTGGAAGGAGTTGTTTCCCGATTACCTCTGGAAATTGGATTTACTGCTGGGCAAAAAACCACAATTCACAAAGGAAGAGAATAGTTGATACATGAATACCCACCTAAAGGCTACTCATCAAAACAAACAATGTGTAAGAAAAACAGCCACTTGATGTCATAGCTTGAGGAAATTACTCACCAGTGTACTGTATTTTTTTAAAAAGTAACACACAGAACACTAGAACTTTGTTGATAATGGCTTCTTGTATTTTGATGTTAAGTCACTTTACAGTAAGACAGACTGCATTTCAGTATATTATTTGATTTTAACTAGCGTGATGATACTTTGTTTCCAGATGTTACCAGACCTTGCACAAGACTATAGGTCAAAGTATACTTGATTGTTAGCACAGTCAACATCGGATACAAAAGAAAGGAAGGTGATACAGAAAACTGGGGCACGCATACGTCATGCATGGCACAGCACATCATTTAAAAGTCTCCTGGGGCAGTAGCTTCCTTTTGATGTTCATCAGGCCATTTATTAGAACACAGTGAGATCTTCCTTTCTTTTTCCACCCACTGAGTTAATTATCATTATTACTGTGTGGCATGGTTATTTGGGGCCAAATATTGTTGTGAGATAAACCCATATAAATCCAGAGTAACTCCATTCGCTCTATTGGAATTAAGCTAATGTACACTGTTGTACTCAAAAGCCAAATTTGTCACTATACATACACTGTGGGCTACAAGTACCAGACCACACAGCGTACAAACTCCTCCTGAAGATACACTTGTACACTGGAGAACAACGTGTAGAATGATCCAGGATGTGAATTTTTTCCCAACAAACGAGGTCCACTGGGTGAAAAGCTGGCCCCATTGAGGTGAATGGAAGTTTTGCCACTGGAGGAGGAACATATGCAATGATTTTGAATGATTGAATTGGGATTTTCAAAGGTCTTATTTATTTTTCCACTAACGTGGTTGTTTTTTGAATAATTCTAAAAAAGCAGAGCACACTTAACACACCATGTTGCACATTTTTACTGCACTGAACGCCACATTTCTTGGCCCGGTTTCTGACATGGCTCCTTGTTTCTTTTGTTACTTATGATTATACACTAAGGTCTAGTAAATTGGCATCATTGCAGACTTCTAATTTTACCACCAAAGATCATGGTTCAAATGTTTTATTCTCAGCTTTTCATCTGTAGCTCAGAGATAAAGAGCTCCGATCTTCTAGTTACCAGAACCCTTCCCAAGATCAATGACATTCAGGCATTGGGGCAGATAGCCAGTATTGCCCACAGTACACCACACTGTAACTGCATGCAGCTTAGTAAATTAGCAATTGCTGCCAAACAGTTTGTGTGTAAACGAGGCAAAAGGCCAGTGCATTGGCAAGCACACAGGCATGTCTCACTGATACAAGTGACGTCTAGAAGCTGGAAAACATATCAGTCTGCCTGTGTAACTACAGTGAAAATGCAATCAGCATTTAATGCTTTGGCGGGTATTACGACTTTCTCTGCAAGTTTGCATAGGCCACCTAATATGGGCACCTGTTTATATGATCAAAGAGGGAATCCAGAGGAAGCTTGCAGTTTGCAAATCTCTTGATTTTTAATTTTTTTTTTAAATGTGGATATTTCATTATAAAAACACTGGGGGGGGGGAACCCCTATTTTTCTCCCCAATGAAATGACTCAATACAGCAGAAACATATTTGTAAAATAAATAGATGATGTTAATTGTTTGTGAGGAGTAAAATAAAGAAAACACGGTTTTGGATTTACAACTGGTTTGGCTGGATCTCCCAACCCTGGCTCTTCTTTGTCTTATGTTTCTCTTCTCTGAGCCTCATCCTCTCCTCCAGACTTCCTCTTTCTCTCTTACTGCTGCATTTTTTTAAAAGGTTGTTTAATTCAGGAAAACTAATCAATTGGTACAAAAAGTTCTGAAAGGGCCGGGGGGGGGGGGGGGGGCGGGGCTGCCTAGAATTTGATCAGTTTCAAGCCTTCTCAGGATACAAGAAACTCCCATTGAGCTTGCATCCTCTGGAGGGAGAATAGGGCTCCAGGGTTTATATGCCCTGATAAACATGAATAATTGCCATCATCTTCTACTACCCTTGTGAACATTGGCAACTGCATTATAATATCCTTTAGGGAAAAAACCCCTGTAAAAAGTGTATTGATATTAAGTACTGTCCTTTCGTCAGCCAATCTGCAAACTGGTTCCTACACCAACTAAGGGAAAGATTCCACCAACCTCACTGAAGTGAGCAGCGAAATAAATGGGCCATCAGGTTCCTCTATAATTTATACTATACTTGACATCCAGTGTGTGATGACTTTTGTAATGTCTGTTACCAACAATCGCTCACTCATGAGCAAGAAATGGCTTGAGATCCAAAAGGGGCATTCACACTTTTTGGAACTTACCTGCTCTTTGCAAAACTAGACAACTTTAGGGCTACTGCAGTTTAAGATCAGGGCACGGGGCTGTCAGATGGTAATGAGGTCTGAACAAAGTCTGAATGAACAACTTTTCAGGGAATGTATTCAATTTCCTTCCTGGGCCATGCCATTTTATCCTTTTTTTTTTTTTGTGCGCCTTTCTTATGGAGTCACCACCTAGTTTCCTGAGGCTGAGACAGCAGATAGTAATTATTTCAATGAAATAAAACTTCATGTCTGTATTATTTTCTCTTAGGAGTCCCCAGCTCTCCTTCACTGTATCCAGACTTTAGTAAATAATGGGAGATGCTTTACTATACATGTTGCTTATATGCCTACCTGAGTTACAGTTACAGGTTGTAACCAGTAAAATAAACAGACATTACCCACTCTTTACCTTAGAGAGAAAGAAATCAAATCTGCCTTGATTTATGTGAGAGATGGCCCCAAATCAAAATCCCAGGGCAAAATAAGCCTGAACTTTGGGGACATCCAGATCTGAAGCCAAATGTTGCCGCTGTCCCTCACTTCCATAAGGAGCTGAACTGATGGCATGGCTCTGAATATCCTTGGAATTTTGGAGATGTAAAGCCAGACCCAGATCTGGATCAAAATGGTGGCTTAGGACCATTTCTACCTCAGCTGCGTTAATACATTCACATTTCCCAAGGGGAAATCCATTTTCACACAATCCTGAGGTATTTGCTTTGTCACCAACTTTTGTTTTAGTGACACGCGTAATATACATTGGCTGATGCATGTGATTAGCTGATAGATTTCTTCCCCAAATAGTCACTGAACCAACAAGAGGTGATGCCATTTTAGATTTGGTATTAGTTAGTAGTGAGGACCTCACAGAAGAACTGGCTGTAGAGAACAACTTTGATTTGAATGATCATGAGCTAATGGATGGATAAACAAAAATAAGTCTGCAACTAGGGGTCTTGATTTCAAAAGGGCTAATGTTAAAAAAATTAAGGGAATTAGCCCTGGTCTACACTAGGACTTTAGGTCGAATTTAGCAGTGTTAAATCGATGTAAACCTGCACCCGTCCACACGATGAAGCCCTTTATTTCGACTTAAAGGGCTCTTAAAATCGATTTCCTTACTCCACCCCTGACAAGTGGATTAGCGCTTAAATCGGCTTTGCCGGGTCGAATTTGGGGTACTGTGGACACAATTAGACGGTATTGGCCTCCGGGAGCTATCCCAGAGTGCTCCATTGTGACCGCTCTGGACAGCACTCTCAACTCAGATGCATTGGCCAGGTAGACAGGAAAAGAACCGCGAACTTTTTAATCTCATTTCCTGTTTGGCCAGCGTGGCAAGCTGCAGGTGACCATGCAGAGCTCATCAGCAGAGGTGACCATGATGGAGTCCCAGAATCGCAAAAGAGCTCCAGCATGGACTGAACGGGAGGTATGGGATCCGATCGCTGTATGGGGAGAGGAATCCGTGCTATCAGAACTCCGTTCCAGTTTTCGAAATGCCAAAACCTTTGTCAAAATCTCCCAGGGCATGAAGGACAGAGGCCATAACAGGGACCCAAAGCAGTGCCGCGTGAAACTTAAGGAGCTGAGGCAAGCCTACCAGAAAACCAGAGAGGCGAACGGCTGCTCTGGGTCAGAGCCTCAAACATGCCACTTCTATGATGAGCTGCATGCCATTTTAGGGGGTTCAGCCACCACTACCCCAGCCGTGTTGTTTGACTCCTTCAATGGAGATGGAGGCAACATGGAAGCAGGTTTTGGAGATGGAGAAGATGATGATGAGGAGGAGGTTGTAGATAGCTCACAGCAAGCAAGCGGAGAAACCGGTTTTCCCGACAGCCAGGAACTGTTTCTCACCCTGGACCTGGAGCCAGTACCCCCCGAACCCACCCAAGGCTGCTTCCTGGACCCGGCAGGCGGAGAAGGGACCTCCGGTGAGTGTACCTTTTAAAATACTATACATGGTTTAAAAGCAAGCATGGGAAAGGATTACTTTGCCCTGGCATTCGCGGCTCTCCTGGATGTACTCCCAAAGCCTTTGCAAAAGGTTTCTGGGGAGGGCAGCCTTATTGCGTCCTCCATGGTAGGACACTTTACCACTCCAGGCCAGTAACACGTACTCGGGAATCATTGTACAACAAAGCATTGCAGTGTATGTTTGCTGGCATTCAAACAACATCCATTCTTTATCTCTCTGTTTTATCCTCAGGAGAGTGAGATATCATTCATGGTCACCTGGTTGAAATAGAGTGCTTTTCTTCAGGAGCCCGTTCCTGCTGGGCTGCTTACCTGTGGCTGAACAGAAATGTTCCCCGCTGTTAGCCACGAGGAGGGGGGAGGGTTGAGGGGGTAGCCACGCAGTAGGGGGAGGCAAAATGCGACCTTGTAACGAAAGCACATGTGCTATGTATGTAATGTTAACAGCAAGGTTTACCCTGAAAGAGTGTAGCCACTGTTTTATAAAATGTGTCTTTTTAAATACCGCTGTCCCTTTTTTTTTCTCTCCACCAGCTGCATGTGTTTCAATGATCACAGGATCTTCTCCTTCCCAGAGGCTAGTGAAGATTAGAAAGAAAAAAAATGCACTCGTGATGAAATGTTCTCTGAGCTCATGCTGTCCTCCCACACTGACAGAGCACAGACGAATGCGTGGAGGCAAATAATGTCAGAGTACAGGAAAGCACAAAATGACCGGGAGGAGAGGTGGCGGGCTGAAGAGAGTAAGTGGCGGGCTGAAGACAGGGCTGAAGCTCAAATGTGGTGGCAGCGTGATGAGAGGAGGCAGGATTCAATGCTGAGGCTGCTGGAGGACCAAACCAGTATGCTCCAGTGTATGGTTGAGCTGCAGCAAAGGCAGCTGGAGCACAGACTGCCACTACAGCCCCTGTGTAACCAACTGCCCTCCTCCCCAAGTTCCATAGCCTCCACACCCAGACGCCCAAGAATGCGGTGGGGGGGCCACCGGCCAACCAGCCACTCTGCCACAGAGGATTGCCCAAAAAAAAGAAGGCTGGCATTCAATAAATTTTAAAGTTGTAAACTTTTAAAGTGCTGTGTGGCATTTTCCTTCCCTCCTCCACCACCCCTCCTGGGTTACCTTTGTAGTCATCCCCCTATTTGTGTGATGAATGAATAAAGAATGCATGAATGTGAAGCAACAATGACTTTATTGCCTCTGCAAGCAATGATTAAAGGGAGGAGGGGAGGGTGGTTAGCTTGCAGGGAAGTAGAGTGAACCAAGGGGCGGGGGGTTTCATCAAGGAGAAACAAAGAGAACTTTCACACCGTAGCATGGCCAGTCATGAAACTGGTTTTCAAAGCTTCTCTGATGCGTACCACGCCCTCCTGTGCTCTTCTAACCGCCCTGGTGTCTGGCTGCGCATAACCAGCAGCCAGGCAATTTGCCTCAACCTCCCACCCCACCATAAACGTCTCCCCCTTACTCTCACAGATATTGTGGAGCACACAGCAAGCAGTAATAACAGTGGGAATATTGGTTTCCCTGAGGTCTAAGCGAGTCAGTAAACTGCGCCAGCGCACCTTTAAACGTCCAAATGCACATTCTACCACCATTCTGCACTTGCTCAGCCTGTAGTTGAACAGCTCCTGACTACTGTCCAGGCTGCCTGTGTATGGCTTCATGAGCCATGGCATTAAGGGGTAGGCTGGGTCCCCAAGGATACATATAGGCATTTCAACGTCCCCAACAGTTATTTTCTGGTCTGGGAATAAAGTCCCTTCCTGCAGCTTTTGAAACAGACCAGAGTTCCTGAAGATGCGAGCGTCATGTATCTTTCCCGGCCATCCCACGTTGATGTTGGTGAAACGTCTCTTGTGATCCACCAGAGCTTGCAGCACTATTGAAAAGTACCCCTTGCGGTTTATGTACTCGCCGGCTTGGTGCTCCGGTGCCAAGATAGGGATATGGGTTCCGTCTATGGCCCCACCACAGTTAGGGAATCCCATTGCAGCAAAGCCATCCACTAGGACCTGCACATTTCCCAGGGTCACTACCCTTGATATCAGCAGATCTTTGATTGCGTGGGCTACTTGCATCACAGCAGCTCCAACAGTAGATTTGCCCACTCCAAATTGATTCCCAACTGACCGGTAGCTGTCTGGCGTTGCAAGCTTCCACAGGGCTATCGCCACTCGCTTCTCAACTGTGAGGGCTGCTCTCATCTTGGTATTCATGCGCTTCAGGGCAGGGGAAAGCAAGTCACAAAGTTCCATGAAAGTGCCCCTACGCATGCGAAAGTTTCGCAGCCACTGGGAATCATCCCAGACCTGCAACACTATGCGGTCCCACCAGTCTGTGCTTGTTTCCCGAGCCCAGAATCGGCGTTCCACAGCATGAACCTGCCCCATTAGCACCATGATGCATGCACTGGCAGGGCCCATGCTTTCAGAGAAATCTGTGTCCATGTCCTGATCACTCACGTGATCGCACTGACGTCGCCTCCTCGCCCGGTATCGCTTTGCCAGGTTCTGGTGCTGCATATACTGCTGGATAATGCGTGTGGTGTTTAATGTGCTCCTAATTGCCAAAGTGAGCTGAGCGGCCTCCACGCTTGCCTTGGTATGGCGTCCGCACAGAAAAAAGGCGCGGAACGATTGTCTGCCGTTGCTCTGACGGAGGGAGGGGCAACTGAAGACATGACTTACAGGGTTGGCTTCAGGGAGCTAAAATCAACAAAGGGGTGGCTTTACATCAAGGAGTATTTCAGGCAGGACTTCACGGAGGGTTCCAATAAGAAATGGTGCACCTAAGTTATTGTTCTTATTGGAACAATGAGGTTAGTCTTGCCTCTGATTGATACATGGCTAGATTTACCTTGCTGCACCTTCTCTGTGAGTGACTGCAGTGTGACCTAGAGGAATGAGTCCCCTAGACAGGGGAGGGGGGGAAGCAAATGAGTACAAAACAAATCTGGTCTATTTCTTGTTTTGATCCACTCCATCTACCTTTTACTTCTTTGGCTGGCAGCAGACGGTGCAGAAGGACTGCAAGCCATCCCCATCTCTTGCCTGCCCGGCAGAAGATGGTACAGTACGACTGCTAGCAATCCGTATTGCCTGCCTGCTCACCATAAGACGGTTCAATAGGACTGACTGCAGGACTAAAGAGAATGACCTGGTCAAGTCACTCCAAACTTAGTCCCTGCGCCCATGTCTGTCCAGGTGCTCCCGGCCGACGTGGCCAGGAGCACCTCGGACATGACGAGGACGGCTACCAGTCATATTGCACCGTCTGCTGCCAGAAGGCAATGGGTTGCTGCTACTGTGTAGCAATGCAGTACCGTGTCTGCCAGCACCCAGGAGACATAGGGTGACGGTTACCCGAGCAGGCTCCATGCTTGCCGTGGTATGGCGTCTGCACAGGTAACTCAGGAAAAAAGGCGCAAAACGATTGTCTGCCCTTGCTTTCACGGAGGGAGGGAGGGAAAGGGGGCCTGACGATATGTACCCAGAACCACCCGCGACAATGTTTTAGCCCCATCAGGCATTGGGATCTCAACCCAGAATTCCAATGGGCAGCGGAGACTGCGGGAACTGTGGGATAGCCACCCACAGTGCAATGCTCCGGAAGTCGACTCTAGCCTCGGTACTGTGGAAGCACTCTGCCGAGTTAATGCACTTAAGGCACTTAGAGCATTTTCTGTGGGGACACACACACTCAAATATATAAAACTGATTTCTAAAAAAACGACTTCTATAAATTCGACCTGATTTCGTAGTGTAGACATACCCTTAGTTAGGGAAGTGGACTGGACTGAAGAACTCAAGGATCTGAATGTGGGGGAGGCTTGGAATTACTTTAAGTCAAAGTTGCAGAAACTATCTGAAGCCTGCATCCCAAGCAAGGGGGGAAAAAATGTAGGGAAGGGCTGCAGGCCAGATTGAATGAGCAAGCATCTCAAACAGGTGATTAAGAGAAAGCAGAAAGTCTGCAAGGAATGGAAGATGGGAGGGATCAGCAAGGCGAGGTCCCTGTTGGATGTCAGAAAGTGTAAGGATAAAGTGAGAACTGCCAAAAGCAAAGCAGAGTTGGACCTTGCAAAGGGAATTAAAACCAATAGTAAAAGGTTCTACAGCCATATAAATAAAAAGAAAACAAGGAAACAAGTGGCATCGCTAAGCACCGAGGATGGAGTACAGATTAAAGATAATATAGGCAAGGCCCAACACCTAAACAAATACTTTGCCTCAGTTTTTAATAAGGCTAATGAAGAGCTTAGAGGTATTGGCAGGGCGGTTCATGGGAACAAAAATATGGAGGTAGAATTAATGACCACATCTGAGGTGGAAATTAAACTCAAACAGCTTAATGTGACTAAATCGGGGGCCCCAGATAATCTCCAACCAAGAATATTAAAGGAACTGGCACATGAAATTGCAAGCCCAATAGCAAAGATTTTTAAATGAGTGTGTAAACTTGGGAGTCATACCCTATGACTGAAGAATTGCTAATATAGTCCCTATTTTTAAGAAAGGGTGGGGGGGGAAGTTGATCCAAGAAACTACAGGCCTTATAGTTTGACATCAATTGTATGCAAGGACTTGGAAAAAATTTTTGAAAGAGAAAGAAGTTAAGGACATGCAGGTGAATGGTCATTGGGATAACATACAGACAACATGGTTTTACAAAATGTAGATGATGCCAGACCAACCTGATCTCCTCCTTTGAGAAGATACCTGATTTTTTAGACAAAGGAAGTGCAGTAGATCTAATCTACTTGGATTTCAGTAAGGCATTTGATACAGTCTCACATGGGAAATTATTAAATTGGAGAAGATGGGGATTAATATGATAACTGAAAGGCAGATAAGAAACTGGTTAAAGGAGAGACTACAATGAGTCAGATGGAAAGGTGAAATGTCAGGCTGGAGGGAAGTTACTAGTGGAGTTCCTCAGGGATTGGTTTTGGGACCAGTCTTATGTCACATTTTTATTTCTCACCGTGGCACAAAAAGTGGGAGTGTGCAAATCAAATTTGTGGGTGACACAAAGTTGGGAGGTATTTCCAATGAGGAGACCAGAATATCATACAAGATGAGCTGGACGACCTTGTAAACTGGCGTAATAGAAATGGGATGCAATTTAATAGTGCAAAGTCATGCATTTAGAGACTAACAACAAGATTTTTTTGCTATAAGCTGGAGACCTATCAGTTGGAAGTGACTGAGGAGGAGAAAGACCTGCATGTATTGGTTGATCACAGGATGACTATGAGCTGCCAATGTGATATGGTTATGAAAAAGGCGAATGCAGTCCTAGGATGCATCAGGTGAGATATTTCCAATAGAGATAGGGAAGCGTTGTTACCATTATACAAGGCACTGGTGAGACCTCATCTGGAATACTGTATGCAATTCTGGTCTACCATGTTTAAGAAAGATGAATTCAAACTGGAACACATGCAGAGAAGGGCTATTAGGATGATCTCAAGAATGGAAAACCTATTTTATGAGAAGAGACTCAAAGAGATTGGCTTGTTTAGTCTAACCAATAGAAGGCTGAAGAGAGATATGATTACTCTGTATAAACACATCAGAAGGATAAAGGTCAGGTAAGGAGAGGAGTTATTTAAGTTAAGCACCAGTGTGAATCCCAGAACAAATGGATATTACCTGGCCATCAACAAGTTTAGGCTTGAAATTAGATGAACGTTTCTAACCATCAGAGGAGTGAAGTTCTGGAACAGCCTTCTCAGGGGAGCAGTGGGGGCAAAAAAAAAAAAAAAAACAACCCCAACTGGCTTCAAGACTGAGCTTGATAAATGTATGGATGGGATGGTGTGATGAAACTGCCTACAATGGCACGTAACTGATCTTCAACTGCTAGCAGAAAATATCTCCAATGGCTGGTGATGGGACACTAGATGGGGCGGGCTCTGAGTTACTACACAGAATTATCTCTCAGGTGACTGGCTGGTGGCTCTTGCCACATGTTCAGGGTCTATCTGATTGCCATGTTTGGGGTCAGGAAGGAGTTTTCTCCCAAGTCACATTGGCAGAGACCGTGGTGGTTTTTTGCCTTCCTGTGAAGCATGGGGCATGGGTCACTTGCAGATTTAAACTAGAGTAAATGGTGGATTCTCTGTAACTTTAAGTCTTTAAATCATGATTTGAGGACTTAAGTAATGCAGCCAGGGGTTAGAGGTCTATTACTGGAGTGGGTGGGTGAGGTTCTGTGCCCTGTAATGTGCAGGAGGTCAGACTAGATGATTGTGATGGTCATGGTCCCTTCTGACCTTAAAGTCTATGAGTTATTACTAATTATGCTGAGGTCTCCCACCACTTGGCCTGCTAGAGGGGACTTGGCCACTGGCCAGGAAGAAGAATGTGAGCAACACCACTCTTTGAACATCCTCTGATAGGTAAGGCAGTCTTTGGGGGCATCCCCTCTTCACAAAGGACTAATATGGAGTAGATCTAATCTACTTGGGGGACTGTGCAGCTGACACTCTGGGCAGGAGGCATAGTATCTCCGCACTTCTTCGTGTACTCCGGGCCAGAAAAATCTTCATAGGACCCTTGCCAGGGTCTTCTCTACCCCTAAATGCCCGCCAAAAAGATGGCTATGCGCGAGGCTTAATATGGCCTTCTGTGGCGTTTGTGAGGCACTAGGAGCTGCTGTCTGCTACTGGTGCAACCTGGTACAGGAGATCCTTTTTTTATAATGAAGTAGGGGCTGGGTCCCTGGGTTTTTCCTTCCACGGGGACCCCATCTATCTCTGTTACCTCCTTCCTAATGTTGTCGTATCTTGGATCTTCAGCTTGGTCCCGTCCGAAACGTTCCCTCCCGGGGCTGGTCTGCCCGAGTTCTAGGGGATGGGTCTCTGCTTCTGCCGGTTCGGAGGCATTAGGGTTGGGGTCTGGCTCAGGTGCTTCTCCCTCCTGGACGGCCTCCTTTTCAACTGCCCAGGTCTGCCTACCTATGAGAGCGACCCTCTGGCTTTGGGTCAGTATTTGGGTTCCCAAGGCCTTAGCTGCCCTTCTGTCTTTTTTTGGTCTTTCTGCCCCACCTGGAAGTGGAGAAAATGTCTGGGGAAATTTTGGAGAAAATTGGGAGTTGACAGTCTACTGTGGACGCCTCACTAGCTTCAGGGTCCTCCCCTTTCTCCAATCCCCCTACTGGGAGTAAATCAGCAAATCCTGAGAAGTCCCTCCCTATGAGCACTGGGTAAGGGAGTTTCAGCACTACACCTGCTTCTACCTCTGTAGCTTTCCCTTGGATTTCCAATATTTACCGGGATGGTGGGGTAGTAACTAACTGTCCCATGGACGCACGTCACCCCTGTGCGTTTTGCCTGTAGTAACTGACTGCGTTTCACAAGCTTTCCTGAGATGAGCGTGATGGCGCTCCCCGAATCTATCAGTGTTGTGGTCTCTACTCCATTTAACCTCAATGGCCTGGTATATTTGTGTGGGGTTAGTGCAAGCCCCACAATGTGAATTAGGGAGCATGGGTTTTCCTGGTTGCCTAGGTTATGTTGCATAGCCTCCTCAGCATTGGGGCACTGTGCAGCTATGTGTCCCCACTCCCCGCAAGCGTAACATCTACATGGGGCCCTAGGCGTTCCCCGGTCTCTCAGTTTGGTCAGTCTAACATCACTATCCTCTTCGCCCTCAGTGCTTTGACTTTGGTGGCCTCCGGTGGGCCTTCAGTCTCTCTCTTTTTCCACCTGGGCCTTCCTCGGGGCTCAGTTGCCTGACATCTGGGAGGTCGGTGCCACTAGTTTAACCCGGGGCACCTCTTCCTTAACTGTTCGGGTTAGTTCCCTTGTCGTCCTTTGCCTCTCTACCAGTGCAACACCTCGTCATAGGTGGAGGGGTTGTTCTGGCTTACCCAGGTGCGAAGGTCTGGCGGTAGTCCTCGCATGTACTGGTCAATGACCAAAATCTCTAGTATCTCTTCTGGACTCCGAGACCCGGTTCATAACCACTTTCGTGTGAGATGGATGAGGTCATATAATTGGGAACGCAGGGTTCTGTTGTCCTGGTACCTCCACTCATGATACCATTGGGCCCATTACCCCAGATCTGGCCAGGATCTCTGTTTTCAGCTGGGGGTAGTCTGCCACAGCCTCTTCAGACATATCATAATAGGCCTTCTGGGCCTCCCCACACAGGAATGGGGAGAGGATGCCAGACTACTGTTCTCGGGTCCAAGACTCCCATATGGCTGTGCTCTCAAAGGCCAGGAGGTATGCCTCTATGTCATCCTCCCTCATCATTTTCTGCAGCCAATTGCTGGCCCGTATGACCCGCATCCCATCATGGCTGTGGTTTAGCTCTGTAAGAGCTTTCACCTGGTTTACCAGTTCCTGCAACATAGCCCAGTCTTGAGCGGCCTGGTCCATTAACAAGTGATTGGTCTCCTGCTGCAGCCGCACTGCCTCCTGTTGGGCGTCTGCCTGGATACGGGTAGCCTCCTGCTGGGCAGCCGTGGCTTGTATCAGTGCCCGCACTACGTCCTCCATTGTGGTGAAAAAAATAAAATAAGCCCTCTCCCTCTTTTTTTTTTTTAAAAACACCCTCCTTCTTCCGCCACACGGTACACCCAATCCCACTTCTCACACCAGTGTGACAAAGTCCCTCCTCTGCCTTGGTGGGTCCTGAGCTTATTGGAGGATTTGCTCGCCGCAGAGATTCACCGCAGCCCTCAGTTTGGCCACTCTTGCTAGTGGCTCAAACCTGCCGTTCACTCAGCTAACCTCACCACTGGCCAGCATGGGGGGAACGGAGAACAATCTCCGCAGTCTCTGTGTCCCACCTAGTGGGTTGGGGACAAGGCAGATCCCTTTCCAATTTAGACTTTCCCTTCTGGTGTTTCTCACAGACCAGGTTCAACTCCTCCGGTGTCTGATGAGGAGTTGGGGGGGGATGGGGACCCGGACCCACCCTCTACACCAGATTCCAGCCCAGGGCCCTGTGGATAGCAGCTGTCCACAATGTTCCCTGTATCAGCTGCATGACAGCTACAACTCTCTGGGCTACTTCCCCATTGCCTTCCCCCCAGCACCTTCTTTATTCTCACTGCAGGATCTTCCTCCTGAAGCCTGATCACGCTTGAACTCTTCACTCCTCCAGCAGCACACCTTCTCACTTCCTGCTCCTGGTGCGCCCCCTACTAACTGATGGGAGATCGTTTTTAAACCAGGTGTCCTGATTAGCCTGCCTGCCATAATTGAATCTAGAAAGTTCTTAATTGGCTCCAGGTGTCTTGATTAGCTTGCCTGTCTTAATTGGTTCTGGCAAGTTCCTGATTGTTCTGGTCACTCAGGGAACAGAAAATTGTTCATCCAGTGGCCAATATATTTGCCTTCTACCAGACTCCTGTATCCCACTGGTCTGGGTCTGTCACAGTGGATATTTTAGCCTCCTCTAATTAGAACTCAAGTGCTTTTGTACAAATATGTAATAAAGAAAGCTTAAATCTAGTGGCTCCCTAGTGTCTATGCATGTGGTTGTCCCAGCCGTATCACCGATGACAAGGATTGGCTCCACAGCATCTCACAAGGACTCTTTCCAAAGCTGGAGGAAGCTAATGTACGTAGGATCCATTTCAGCTGGAGAAAGCCTCAGCATAGCTGCTACCGGCTTGATTGTGGAGGCTTCTTTTGAAGTCACTTTGAGTGGGTTCTGGCTAGAATCTATGCTGTGGTCCAAGTCCAGCCATAGGACTGGGAATTCCACTAACTGGTTTAATATACTCATAGTAAGTTGCCACTGGTCTACAAAATTAATGAGGGACAGGGATAGAGGATGATTTATAGCCAGTTTCTGTTTTTAATTAAATCAAATGAGCCTTTAACATCACACCAGGGACTTTGTATTTGTTCACTTGTCACTAGAACATGCACAGCCCCCAGGCTGTGACACCACATGAAGGCAACAGATGGTCAAACTCATCCTTCTTGGAACTCCACTAACTTGGCCCACATATTTTCTCAAAAGCTGTAGAAAGACAATATTACCTATTACGGCTGATTATTATTTGTATTACAGAAGTGCCCTGAGGCTCCTCTAACTCGTACATGTTGGGCCAATGGAATGATCTTAAGATTATTGGAACACACACAGCACCCGGAAATCACCTCCTCGCTTCCTGACTCTTTCCACCCTAGAAAGGACCATATGCCTGGGGTCCAGAAGAGGGTGGCCTGGGGCTGTTTGAGGGATACCAAGCTAGCTGTTCAAGCCAGCCTTTCATCCCCTTTCTGCCACTGGATCTGGGCCAAGAATCAAGCCCTCAGTAGCATTTGTTGCTCTACTACAGTAGCCAAGTTTTAGTTTGGGGATTTTTTTTTTAAACGTCATGCTTTGAAAAAAGCACTGTGATTTTTTTAGTTTTCCCATCCCATCTAGTCCTTCAGGAAGTCACATTTTCAAAACAAACACACACTGGAGTCATTGGCCCAAAGCCTCCTCTTCTCAGGCCCAAGTTCAATAAGTCAACTTCAGTGGGACTTTAGCGTTGCTTGCAGTTAAACACACACTAAGTACTTTGTTAAATGGGAGCTTGTCAAGGGGTCCACTCACCTCAGGTGCGCCTCCTTGTGGCCAGGTCTGGAAATTAGATTTTGCCTTAGCTGGCATTACCTTCCATCAGTTGTTGGCACTGTGGTCCCTCTCCCTCTCTCGCTCTGTGACTCAAGGTGCTCCCTCTTTGTGACTCAGCCCTCCAGTCACATCACTATGTTGTCCCCCTAGACAAACTGTCCAAATGCTGCCTCAGACAGTCTTCTGTTCCACATCTCCAGGTCCTATGCAACTTTCCCAGGGGCTAGCAGGAGTACCCAGGCCCTCCCTCTACACTGAGGGACCCAGGGACCTTATAACCAGGAGCTAAGGTCTGCCCAGTCCCACTCATCACTGCTGTTTCCCTGGGCTTCTTCCTAATCTGCCTTCTCAGGCTTTCTCCCCCATAACTTCTCTGAATTGACCATTCTTTCAGGGCTAGGAGCCCAGGGTTTAGTATCCCCCCCCCATACCTTCCTTACCACCATTCTACTCCCAGAGTGTGACTGACAACTCCCTCTCTATAGCTTCTTCCTGGCTCATAATCCTAGCCTAGCTCCTCCCCCCGGTGCGCTTCATCTGCCATTAGATCCTATCAAGCCCTAGTTCCCCTCCAGGTGGCCATCTAAGGTTAACTGGCCCTTTCAGGCCCACATCAACCTGCTCATGGCTTGTGTGGGGTGGACTCCCCATCACAGAGCTTCACAGAGTTACTCGGCTAACGTCAGAGGACCAGCTCCTCAGCCAGCATAAATCAGCATAGCTCCAGCTGAAGATCTGGCCCAATGCACTTCCTCTGGATTTATACCAGAATAACTGAGAGCAGAATATGGTCTCTTATTTCGACTATTCAGATATTATAGCAAATTAAAAATAAAGTCTATACACTATGTGGAGGGCAGTTATATGCATGAGTGTCATTCAACAGCTAAAACCATCAATAAATATCCATTTGTTATGGAGTCATTTTGGGAATCAAACACTTTGCAATTTCCTTAGCCCCCACCTGTGACTTCTGTCTACTTCCCTCTACACTTGTGCAGTATCTATACGCTAGGGATCCTATCCTACTTGCCTGACTCAGCTGAACAACCCTACTGCTATCCACTGGGCTGCTCTGCTGGGTAAGGGGAGCAAAGAGTTTGTCCAGTCTCAGTGGTAATACTGTTTGGCATTATAGTTCCATTTCCCCTTTCAACTCCCTGTAAACAGAGATTATTAGCTCATTAATCCTCACAGCACTCCAGTGGGGTGTATTCTATATCCGTTGCGTTTATAGATTCATAAGGCAAGGGACCATTGTAATAATCTAGGCTGACCTCTTGTGTAACACATACCACAGGACTTCCCGGAATTAACTCCTGTTTGAATTAGAGTTGGGCAATGAGAAATCAGAAAAAGGGGCATGAGGGAGGTAAACCATGAGTAAGTGATGGGATGACCCAAGCAGGCAACCCAGATACAAAGTAATTAGCCACATGATTTCCCTAACTGTGCCTTGCTCTGTGAGAAAACAATCTGCTCTCAGGTCTGGCATTTTTTATTTTTACTTTCACTATATTATACCCCAATGTGTTTCCCTTGAGCATCAGGTTTTGCTGCTTTGTTTACACACCTGCCATTCTGGACACCATTTATTTTATTATGAATCAGCACCGTTCGCACTCTTGTGTTGCTTGGACTTGACTCCTTTTTCACCTGGTTCTTTCTCTCTCTCTGACTGCAGACTGAAAAAAAATCCCTAGTGAGCACTGAGAATCTCATGTTGACAAATACTGATCAGTTGTAATTTTCATGGAGGAAGATTGTTACTTATTTTTACCTTCCAATCAACAGCATAGAAACTGAACACAAATGGAAACCAAGCCACTCATAAGTAGAGGGGGACCTCAACATCATATTTAGGTGAACTATGCTACATTGATAAACAACATAAAAAATAACATGACTGCTAGCAAAATCCAAAAGCTGAAATGTGCGGTGGCAATCTGCTCCTGTGGATAATGTACTTACCTATCTTAGGTGAGCCAGAATACACATAGCACAATCACTGAAACTCAGTTACTTGTTAACTGCATTGATAATATATGCTGAATCCCATACATTTAGTGATTATAAATTCTACTTCGTTGCAAGACAGTAATGCCTACTGGTAGGAGCAAAAGATGGCAACCTTGGTTCTAATTTGCAGTATGGCCGAGGGCAAGCCATTCAAAGATGAACTAAGAACATAAGAATAGCCATATTGGGTCAGACCAATGGTCCATCTAGCCAAGTATCCTGTCTCTGAAGTGGCTAGTGCCAGGTGCTTCAGAAGGAAAGAACAGGGCAATTTTGAGTGATCCATCCCCTATTGCCCAGTCCCAGCTTCTGGCTGTCAGATGTTTATGGACATCCGGAGCATGGGATCGCATTCCTGACTATCTTGGCTAATAGTCATTGACAGACCTATCCTTCATAAACTTAATCTTTTTGGGCCCAGCTATACTTTTGAGCTTCACAACTTCCCCTGGCAATGAGTTCCACAGGATTACTGTGCTTCCTTTTGTTTGTTTAAACCTGCTGCCTGCTTATTTCGTCAGTTGATTCCTAGTTCTAGTGTTCTGTGAAGTCACGTTCTCCACACCAGTCATGGTTTTACACGCTTCAATCACATCCCCCCTTCGTGGTCTCTTTTCTAAGCTGAACAGTCCCTGTCTTTTTCATCTCTCCTCGTATAGAAGCTGTTCCACACTCTTGTCATTTGCACTGCCTTTCCCTGCACCTTTCCCAATTCTAATATACTTTTTTGAGCTCAAGCAATCAGAACTACACGTAGTATTCAAGGTGTGGGCATACCATGAATTTGTATAGGGGCATTATGATAGTTTCTGTTTATTATGTATATCTTTCCTAATGGTTCCTAACATTCTGTTAAGGGTCATGGGTTTTTTTGACTGCTGCTGTATAGTGAACTGTTGTTTTCAGGGAGCTATCCACAGTGATTCTAAGATCTCTTTCTTGAGTGGTAACACTTAGTTTAGATCAGTGGTTCTCAACCTTTGCAGACTACTGTACCCCTTTCAGGAGGCTAATTTGTCATGCATACCCCCAAGTTTCACCTCACTTAAAAACTTCTTGCTTACAAAATCAGACATAAAAATACAAAGGTGTCACAAAAAGAAAAGGAGTACTTGTGGCACCTTAGAGACTAACCAATTTATTTGAGCATGAGCTTTCGTGAGCTACAGCTCACTTCATCGGTTCAAATAAATTGGTTCGTCTCTAAGGTGCCACAAGTACTCCTTTTCTTTTTGCGAATACAGACTAACACGGCTGCTACTCTGAAAGGTGTCACAGCACACTAGTACTGAAAAATTGCTGACTTTCTCATTTTTACCATATAATTATAAAATAAAATCAATTGGATCAAATCAATCAATTCTGTTTCCCAGAAGCTGGGAATGGGCGACGGGATGGATCACTTGATGATGACCTGTTCTGTTCATTCCCTCTGGGGCACCTGGCATTGGTCACTGTCAGAAGATAGGATACTGGGCTAGGTTGCCCTTTGGTTTGATCCAGTATGGCTGTTCTGATGTTCTTAAATATTGTACTTACATTTCAGGGTATAGTATTCAGACCAGTATAAGGAAATCATTGTTTGTATGAAATTTTAGTTTGCACTGACTTCACTAATGCTTTTTATGTAGTCTGTTGTAAAACTAGGCAAATATCTAGATGAGCTGATGTACACCCTGGAAGACCTCTGCACATGTCCCAGGGGTACACGTACCCCTGGTTGAGAACCACTGGTTTAGATCCCTCATTTTGTATATATAGTTGGGATTATTCTTTCCAACATACATTACTTTGCACTTATCAACATTGAATTTTGTCTGCCACTTTGATGCCCAGTCATCCAGTTTTGTGAGAGCCTTTTATAAATCTTTGCAGGTATAGCATTGGGCTTAACTAACTTGAGTAATTTATGTTGTCTGCCAATTTTGCCACCTCACTGTTCACCCCTTTTTGCAGCTCATTTATGAATATATGGCATCAGCCTGAGTCCCTCTTTTTATGTCACTCCAGTGTGAAAACTGACCATTTATTCCTACCCTTGGTTTCCTATCTTTTAACCCGTTATTGAGCATGAGAGGACCTTCCCTCTTATCCCATGACTGCCTACTTTGCTTAAGAAAGCAAAAGCTTTCTGAAAGTCCAAGTATACTGTATTGATTGGGTTACCCTTGTCTGCCTATTTGTTGACTCCCTCAAAGAATTCTCGTAGATTGGCGAAGCACGACTTTCCTTTACAAAAGTCATGTTGACTCTTCTCCAACATATCGTGTTCATCTCCATGTCTGATAATTTTGTTCTTTACTACAGTTTCAACCAATAATTAGTATATAGTTAGTCAATAATTAGTATATAGTTAGTAGTTAGACTTCTAGCATTTGTACATAAGCACTTGTACGTGTTGTCAATCTGCACTTGCTTGCCTTCATGTATTATATTTTAATTTGAATTTAAAGCAAAAATAATGCTGCTCTTTTCTTTGTTGCTTTTAAACCACTTACCATGAAGAACGTGCTTAAATCTCATTGAAAACTTAAGCACATTCTTAAGAGGTATTTTGCTGACTAGGGATGGATTTCAGCATGTGCCGAGGTGCTTTGCTGAATCAAGGTCTGTAACGTGTTGCTAGGGCTCACCATGCCTCTAGCTGAGCCAGCTTTCTGATGCGTTTAAATTCACTGAGTTGGATTATTCACTGGGCCAGAAGAGAGATCATATCCAAAATAAGGAAAGTGGAGCACCCAAAGGACACAGAGGTAAACCCTAAATAGCTGTAAGTTTCTTTTTTATTTCTTATCTAAAAACCAACGCTTTTGGTACTCTTGTAATAGCCACAGCCCACCCCAGAAGTGGCTGCACCTTCCTCGAGGATGAAAGGGTCTCTCCCTATATATGAATAGTTTGAAATTGAGAAATGAGCTTTAATGCTCATAAAAGGCACCAAATAAAACAAGAAAACACCAAATTAAGAATATCAATATCCATTTCTCCCCCATTCAGTTATAATATGTAATGTGTGTACATTATAGCACTGTACTCATGACACTGGCTGTACTTCCTCTTATTATTATTACTACTACTAGAAAACAGCAGCAATTCATTATAAAAACCATGTTGCAATAGTATTAGGGTCTGATTTAAATCAAGAATAGGAATGCAATTCAAAGCTAAAACTCTGGCCTGAGTTTACCTCCCAGTGCTGTGGTGTTACTGTACATATGGCTTGTATTATACATGATTATTGTTGTACATATGGAATGGGTCACCTGGGTGCCACATACAATACATATGGATAAGATGACATGCTGTTTGCAATGCATAGGCAGAACAAGGTGACTTAAGGGTACAGCTACACTGCAAAAACAACCACCCAAGACTTGCGGCAGCAAGTCCCAGAGCCTGGGTCAGCTGACTCAGTCTTGAGCTACAGGACTAAAAATAGCGAAGTAGGACTTCCTATTGGGTTTGAAGCCTGGGCTGTGAGCCCCCCACCCCTTCACTGGGTCTCAGAACAGGACACTTCCCTTGTTTTGGAGGATTTGCCACATGGTGGATGTTCCAGAGTTTTGTATTTCTAGAGTGTAAGCAAAGCACAGAAATATGATATCAGAATGACTCAAATTTGACCACTAAGTTGAAGTTTAAAAAGCTTCCGAAAAGTGTACTGCTTTAATTTTCATGGTGAGCGATTTTAAATGAATGGGATTTCTTTATTTGACCACGCCTGAACCCCTATAAAGAAGTGGAAACAGAGGGCTCTTAGGCACTATAAAATAGAAAGGAAAAAATGGATTAGCCTTGGATTTTTTTTTCCTGAAATGGAACTAATGAGCCCTGATCACCATTGAATGAGTCAGTGAGTACAATTCCGTTGAAGTCAGCTGAGCTGTGTTTTCTCAACACCAACAGTGAATACGTCACGAAGCTTTGAGAAGACGGAGACCGTCTGTTTTTTCAAAGGCACTGCTTTTCTGCCTTCCTAACATCAGTTCATCCATCACTGGAAATAATCCATGAATATAAAGCCAGTCCAGAAAGTTCAGTCTGGTAGGACTGATGTGGATCACTGATGAAGGGAATTTAACTTGGGGAGGTCACTGTTAGCCCTGAATACCAAAGAGGTATTTTTTTGTTTTTCCTTTCTTTACTTCTCTACTCTGTTTTTTAATTTTTGCCTGGGATGTATTTGCAAAATGATCGTGTAAGGGGGAGAAGGGATTTTTGGCTAAAAACAAAATGGGCTGTGACTCATGTGAAGCAACCTTCACAGCTTTAGCAGTTTGGCATTCGAGTTTGACTCTCAACATGTTTACGCAGCTGGTTACCTCCTATGGATCCTGGCCACTATGGATGTAGAAGCCCTCTACACCAACATTCCACACAAAGATGGACTACAAGCCATCAGGAATAGCATCCCCGATACTATCATGGCAAACCTGGTGGCTGAACTTTGTGACTGTCCTCACCCACAACTATTTCAGATTTGGGGACAATTTATACCTTCAAGTCAGTGGGACTGCTATGGGTACCCGCATGGCCCCTCAGTATGCCAACATTTTTATGGCTGACTTAGAACAACGCTTCCTCAGCTCTCGTCCCCTAACGCCCCTACTCTACTTGAACTACATTGATGACATCTTCATCATCTGGACCCATGGGAAGGAGGCCCTTGAGGAATTCCACCATGATTTCAACAATTTCCATCCCACCATCAACCTCAGCCTGGACCAGTCCACACAAGAGGTCCACTTCCTAGACACTACAGTGCTAATAAACGATGGTAACATAAACACCACCCTATACTGGAAACCTACGGACCGCTATATTTACCTACATGCGTCCAGCTTTCATCCAGACCACATCACATCACATGATCCACACAACAAAAACACCAACCCAGGAACCAAACTCTGCTACAAACCCCAGTGCCAACTCAGTCCACATATCTATTCAAGGGACACGATCATAGAACCTAACCACATCAGCCACACCATCAAGGGCTCGTTCACCTGCACATCTACCAATGTGATATATGACATCATGTGCCAGCAATACCCCTCTGCCACGTACATTGGCCAAACTGGACAGTCTCTATGCAAAAGAATAAATGGACACAATCCTGACATCAGGAATCATAACATTCAAAAATCAGTAAAAGAACACTTCAATCTCTCTGGTCACTCAATAACAGACCTAAAAGTGGCAATTCTTCAACAAAAACTTAAAAAAACCAGACTCCAACATGAAGCTGCAGAACTGGAATTAATTTGCAAACTGGACACCATTAGATTAGGCCTGGATAGAGACTGGGAGTGGTTGGATCATTACAAAACCTAAACTTCATTTCCGCAATACGAATTTCTCCCAACTGTTACTCACACCTTCTTGTCAACTGTCTGTAATGGGCCACTCTCTTACCACTTCAAAAGTTATTTTTCCTCCCTTGGTATCCTGCTGTTGATTGATTTATCTCGTTAGACTGACCTCACACTTGGTCAAGCAACCCCCCATCCTTTCATGTATTTGTACCTGCGTGGGCTGTTGTAGCAGGGATAAAGGAGAGACAAAACAGAACTGGGGGGGTGCGGGGGGGGATCAAATCAGTATCTTAGATGTCTGTATACTAATGAAAGAAGTATGGGGAATAAGCAGGAGGAACTCAAAATGCTAGTAAACAAACACATCTATGACATAGTTGGCATCACAAAGACCTGGTGGGATAATACACGACTGGAATATTGGTATGGAAGGGTACAGCTCGCTCAGGAAGGACTGGCAGGGAAAAAAGGGAGGAGGTGTTGCCTTATATATTAAAAATGTACACACTTGGACTGAGATTGAGATGGAAATAAGAGACAGGTCTCTGGGTAAGGATAAAAAGGGTAAAAACAAGAGTGATGTCATGGCAGGGGGTCTACTACAGACCACCTCACCAGGAAGAAGAGGTGGATGAGGCTTTTTTTAAACAGCTAACAAAATCATCCAAAGCCCAGGACTTGGTGGTGATGGGGGACTTCAGCTACTCAGACGTCTGCTGGGAAAATAACACAGCAGGGCACAGATTATCCAACAAGTTCTTGGAATTTTTTATTTCAGAAGGTGGAGACAGCTACCAGGGGAGAGGCTGTTCTAGATTTGAGTTTGACAAATAGGGAGGAACTGGTTGAGAATTTGAAAGTGGAAGGCAGCTTGGGTGAAAGTGATTGTGAAATGACAGAGTTCATGATTCTAAGGAATGGTAGGAGGGAAACCAGCAAAATAAAGACAATGGATTTCAAGAAGGCAGACTTTAGCAAATTCAGGGAGTTGGTAGGTAAGATCCCATGGGAGCAAGTCTAAAGGGAAAAACAGTAGAAGACAGCTGGCAGTTTTTCAAAGAGACATTATTAAAGGCACAAGAGCAAACTATCCCACTGTGTAGGAAAGATAGGAAGTATGGCAAGAGACCACCCTGGCTTAACCAGGAGATCTTCAATGATCTAAAAATAAAAAAAGAGTCCTACAAAAAGTGGAAACTTGGTGAAATTACAAAGGATGAATACAAACAAATAACAAAAGTATGCAGGGACAAAATTAGAAAGGCCAAGGCACAAAACGAGATCAAACGAGCTAGAGACATAAAGGGTGACAAGAAAACATTCTACAAACACATTAGAAGCAAGAGGAAGACCAGGACAGGGTAGGCCCATTGCTCAATGAGGAGGAAAAAATAACAGAAAATGTGGACATGGCAGAAGTGATTAATGAATTCTTTGTTTTGGTTTTCACCAAGAAGGTTGATGGTGACTGGACATCTAACATAGTGAATGCCAGTGAAAATGAGGTAGGATCAGAAGAGGCTAAAATAGGGAAATCTAAAATTACTTGGACAAATTAGATGTCTTCAAATCACGAGGGCCTGATGAAATGCATCCTAGAATACTCAAGGAGCTGACTGAGGAGATATCTGAGCCATTAGCAATTATCTTTGAGAAGTCATGGAAGACGGGAGAGATTCCAGAAGACTAGAAAACAGCAAATATAGTGTCCATCTATAAAAAGGGAAATAAGGACAACCCAGGGAATTACAAACCAGTCATCTTAACTTCTGTTAACTTCTGGAAAGATAATGGAGCAAATAATTAAGCAATTAATTTGCAAACATCAAGAAGATAATAAGGTGATTAGTAAGAGTCAGCATGGATTTGTCAAAAACAAATAGTGTCAAACCAACCTGATACTCTGTCAAAGAAAGCTAACAAGCCTTGTGGATAGTGGGGAAGTGGTAGGCATGGTATATCTTGATTTTAGTAAAGCTTTTGATACTGTCCTGCATTACCTTCTCATAAATAAGCTAGGAAAATGCAACCTAAATGGAGCTACTATAAGGTGGGTGCAAAACTGGTTGGAAAACTGTTCCCAGAGAGGTTTCAGAGTAACAGCCATGTTAGTCTGTATTCGCAAAAAGAAAAGGAGTACTTGTGGCACCTTAGAGACTAACCAATTTATTTGAGCATGAGCTTTCGTGAGCTACAGATCACTTCATCGGATCAGTAGTTCACAGTCATGCTGGAAGGGCATAACGAGTGGGGTCCCACAGGGATCCATTCTGGGTCTGGTTCTGTTCAATATCTTCATCAATGATTTAGATACTGGCTTACAGAGTACATTTATAAAGTTTGCAGACGATACCAAACTGGGAGGGGTTACAAGTGCTTTGGAGGATAGGATTATAATTCAAAATGATCTGGAGAAACTGGAGAAATGGTCTGAAGTAAATAAGATGAAATTCAATAAGGACAAATGCAAAGTACTCCACTTAGGAAGGAACAATCAATCAGTTGCACATATACAAAATGGGAAATGACTGCCTAGGAAGGAGTACTGCAGAAAGGGATCTGGGGGTCATCGTGGACCACAAGCTAAATATGAGTCAACAGCGTAATGCTATTGCAAAAAAAGCAGCTATCATTCTGGGATGCATTAGCAGGAGTGTTGTAAACAAGCCACGAGAAGTAATTCTTCCGCTCTACTCCGCGCTGATTAGGCCTCAACCGGAGTATTGTGGACAGTTCTGGGCACCACATTTCAGGAAGGATGTGGACAAATTGGAGAGAGTCCAGAGAAGAGTGACAAAAATGATTAAAGGTCTGGAAAACATGACCTATGAGGGAAGACTGAAAAAATTGGGTTTGTTTAGTTTGGAAAAGAGAAGACTGAGAGGGGACATGATAACAGTTTTCAAGTATGTAAAAAGTTGCTAGAAGAAGGAGGAAGAAAAATTGTTTTTCTTAACCTCTGAGGATAGGACAAGAAGCAATGGGCTTAAATTGCAGCAAGGGGGTTTGTGGTTGGACATTAGGAAAAATGTTCCTAACTGTCAGGGTGGTTAAGCACTGGGATAAACTGCTTAGGGAGGTTGTGGAATCTCCATCATTGGAGATTTTTAAGAGCAGGTTAGACAAACACCTGTCAGGAATGGTCTAGACAATTAGTCCTGCCATGAATGCAGGGTACTAGACTTGATGACCTCTTAAGGTCCCTTCCAGTTCTATGATTCTCTGAGGCAGTTGGCCTAGTGGAATGAATATACATCTAGGAGTCAGGAATTTCCAAGTTGTAATTCCAGTCAGCTACTGATTTGCTTTGTAGCCTTGGCCCAGTTACTTATCCCGCTGCATGTCAATTTCCCTATCAGTAAAATAGGGTTAATGATACTTACCTACTTAGCTCACAGGGATGTTGTGAAGATTAATGTCTGCAATGTGCTTTGAAGATGCAAAGTGCTGTAGAAATAGGTAACTTTCTGGAGTGGATTTACTTAGTGGGGCCCATGTGTGGTTCAGAGGGTAAGAAATATATCCCTAAATCTGTACAGTGAAGGACAGCTGTGGCTCCATTTAATTCTTTTCCACACCCACCTCTCATAGGCTGGACTCAGCTGAACAGGGACTTTAAAATAATGTATATATGACCAATCACAGCCAACCAACCCAGCCCCAAATTTAAATAATTGATTGGACATTTGCCACACTATGCTTGCATTCCTCTTCACAGCAAAAGAATATAAAAATCACTGCAGTTTTGCAAAGTTCTTGTGAACTGTAAAGCCAGCCCATTTCAGTGACAACGTTTAGCCTAGATATGCACATGATACAAAAAGAAAGCAAAAGGAACAGGGAAAAAAGCGCAAATGCACACTAAGGGGCTAGAAATTTTAATTCTCAAGCTAGTGAACTCTTGTCAGGCAATGGGAGTGCAGAAGCCACAGAGTGACCACAGATGTCTACCCTGGACTGTTCCAATTCCGATTTTTACCAAGTGTGATTCTCTTTATTCATTCCCGAGCTGTGCTCTCTGTAGAATGACTGTCTCTAGTGGGTATGTCAGATGCCCAGTGCATTGCTTACTCAGTGACTCTGAGTTGTGGTTATATTGAGCCCCCATCTCATTTATAAATAATTATGGCTCAGATTCAGAAAAGCATTTAAACAGATGCCTAAATCCTATTGAAGTCGATGGGATCTAAGCTTTCCTGAATTGGGCCTCTATAATGACATTGGCTGAGGTTGTATACTCCCATCCTGACAGTGTTATTCTGAGTCTCGTAACTTTGAATCAGGTGTTCCATTTTGCATAGCACAGCATGGAGATTATTCATTAGGCTTCATTTTTGAGCCAGAAAAACAGTATTATATAATTGTGTGGAAACCAATCCACATAGCTTCTGGGTACAGCTGATCAAACTAATCCAACTGTAGGAGGCATTTGCTGGCAGCTAAATTGTTCTCTAACCCACTAATCACCTTCATTGTTTACTTCTTCTCCCACTCGTTAGGGCTGGTAACTGCTAAACTTGTGTTTTAGTGTGCAGTGAAAATGGTTTTATTTGATGGATTATTGGACAATACCCAGGAAAAATACTTAATTCAAGCTACAGCTGGTTTGTTTCTTCTTCGTAAGCATTCTCTTCTCTGGGAGAGTAATAAAAAAGCAGAGCCACTCAAACAGATTGGGGTGGATCGGCCTTGACTGTTAAATGCAGATCTGGATTAGAAACCCCCCTACAACTCCAGGGGATTTTGTTTGGGGCCATTTTAAGGATTTGGGGCCTGATCGTCTACCCCCGTAAGGTCACTTTGCTTCAGAGGATTGCCCTGCTGTGAGCGAACACTTGGATGGTATAAAGCCAGCATAGCCAGCCTTATGCCACCCATGCCCCAACTTCAGACTACCAGGAGAGTCAGGGACACCTGGGCATGGGAAAGGGACATGACAGTGACTAGAGGGAGCAGAGCTGGAATGTGATGTGCTCAGCTGTTCCCTGCCCATCAGAACAGTCCTTTGGGGTCCACTCCAAACAGTGTATGCTTAAGCAGCCCTGTGGCAGCTCTCACTTGCTCCAGGAGATGGCTTAGCCTCCTCACCTGGCTCAGGATCTGAGAGAGTGTAAAATGGTATGTCTACACTGTATTATAAACCCAGGTCTACGGGACCTAGATTATGTTTCCAAGCCTGAGCTTGAGCATCCACATTGCACTGCTTATAATTGCTGGACCTGGTCTCACAGCCATGCTAACGCATCCATACTGCACTGCGCAGCTCTCCTGACTGAGCTCTGCAGCTTGACCTATGTTCACACTGCAGAAACGACAGGGCTTGGATCCGAGTCACAGCAATACTTTGGCTCTGACCCAGTCTCCTAGCAGGTCCTAGGGCCTAGGTCTTGAGTGCTTGCTCACCCAGATCAGACTGATGTGTGTGTGTGGACAGAAGGGGGGCTTGGGCTCAAACCTGAGACAGATTAGGCTCAGCATGCAGAGTAGGCATACCCAAAGTGGTTTAGTTTTGCCTCCACCACTCTCAGCTGAGCTGATCAACAGCTTGACACACGTGTGAGTTAAGACCACAGGCCAGCTGTGAAATTAATATCTAGCTTCCAAATCCTCACCCCTGCCTCCATTGCCCAAATGATGCGAGTGTTGTGGGGTTTTGGTTCAGCCCCATCTCTAGGTGTCTACAAGAGGAAATAAGCTGTTTTTGTTAGCTATGAACAAAGCTTTTCGGAAACCTCGCAAATGGAGTTTTTGGTTCATGTTTACTTATTTAAAAACAATAAGAAAACTCTAAAAAGCCTTTTACCACATTGTTTCTGGGGACACATTTTCTTCTAGGCTGTGGATCTGAATGGCAAGGAAGTTTTAGCCTGGAGGGAATCTTTAGCCCAGTCTTAGCAATCCAGGAAGACAGGAGTTGTTAATGGATTTGTAGCTAGATGCTTAGCTCTAGCTTCTTGAATGGCTCTGTAACATACAATCTGGGAAGACGGGCAAGTAGAAAAAAAAATTCTACAGCTGGAGAAAGACAAAATAAGAATCTGGTTTCCGTTACTTCCAGCTCTACTAAAAATGAGCTGCCTTATGATGGCTGAGTCTTGGTTTAAACATTTAAATATCTGACATTAAACATTAATGTGGCTCAGCGTAATCTCAGCAATGATGACAACGCAGTAGAAATCAGCAAAATGTATGGCTTTAAAGCAGGCTTGCAAAATCATCGTGACAGTTTACCAGCATAGCCACAAAATCTGCTCAGCTGCTCTTTACCATCACAATGATGAAGAAAAAATGAATGAAATTTTACATGCCCATCAAAAGAAATTCCTTGACTGAGCTTAGTGGCTATGCAGAATGTTGCAAGTCTGCTGTAAAAGTGTCATGCCTATATAGAGAGAGACAAGGTGGGCGAGGTATCTTTTATTAGGCTAACTGGTGAAAGAGACATGTTTTGAACTTACACAGAGCTCTTCTGCACAGCTATGGCACTCTATAACTGATAGTATCTCCTCTACGCTGAATTAAGTTTTCCTTCTAGGTTTATTCCTACAAATTATACTTGCTTCTGTAAATTTACTACTGTATTTCATTAGCCAAAAGATATATCCAGGTCAGATTTGGTAGGTCAGTGCAGAACCCCACTCCCTCAGCAGGATCTGCAAATTTAGGTTAACTAACATAATCTGATGAATATTTAGAACGAAAATAATTTGAAGCAACAATATCCATTAACTCCCAAATTAGGTCACTGACCTCAGATCATGAAGGCCATGAAGAATATGTTAAGAAGCTGAATAAATTTCATCTCAGTACCGCTTTAGTTTAAGCACCTTCATGTAATCAATAGAATCATAATTTAATGGCATTGCACCACTTTGATCTTTCTTTTTAGAGTCTCAGTAAATAAAGAGTTTTGCAGGAATTTCATCGTTTCGAAAGCGCCCTTAGGGCCATTTTTTAGAAGTTGAAAAATGTAATAAACTAAAGTGAAACAAAAAAAATCCTTTTTGAGAAACTTCCTTTGTGGGCCCTTAATCCTCTGGTGTCAGGGCTGTCTGGAATAAACCAGCCCTGTTTCACTTGAACATTTTCTCCTCTTGCTGAAGGCTGTCAGGCCCTAACTTTTTTCTTTTTCAGGCTAGGTGTGAATCTTCAGGGGCTGAGTTTGATGATTAAGTGCTATTTGTTAGAGGAAGCCACCTGGGAAAAGTCCCAGCTGATTGGAAAGGCCAACCATTACAGCACCTGTGCTTGGGCATCAGTGAGAGAGAGAGGGAGGCAGTTAGTAGTTGGGCCTTGTAAGGCAAAAGTCCAAAAACACTTTTTTTTTTTTTTTTTTTTGGTTAAGTAAGGGCTAGGTTGTGTCTTCAAGGCCCTTGCATTGGGGGCAGTGCAGAGCCACACTGTCCCTGGGAGAGTTCAGGGCGGGATTGTGGCTGGCCTGCTCTGTTAGCTGGTGCAGGCGGCCTCTTATTCTAGCCACCCTTTTGCAGCACTGTGTGCTCCACAGCACATATGGAGAGGGTCAGGCCCTTGTGAATCTGTGGAACTCCTTCCCAGAGGATGTTGTGAAAGCCAAGACTATAACAGGGTTCAAAAAAGAACTAGATACATTCATGGAGGATAGGTCCATCAATGGCTATTAGCCAGGATGGGCAGGGATGGTGTCCCTAGCCTCTGTTTGCTAGAAGCTGGTAATGGGTGATAAGACAGATCACTTGGTGATTACCTGTTCTTTTCATTCCCCCTTGGGCACTTGGCATTGGCCATTTGTCGGCAGACAGGATACCGGGCTAGATCGACCTTTGGTCTGACCCAGTAGGGCCATTCTTATGTCCATGAGTGCAGAGGCTGCAATTGTGACTGGCTCTCAAGTCAGGTGTGCAAAAGTGTGGGAAGCTCCTTATTATCCTGCCCTCACACACAAAGGCCAATCACAAAATGGCCCTAAGGATTTCCACATCTTCACTCACTGAATCTCTCTCTATGTAGCTCTGGAGGAAGGCAGGCAGCAGAGGGATAGCGATACTTCTGAAGCATCCCCATTTCAAGGAACATCATTTAATATGGTCCACAAGTTCCACACAAACTTGGTGTCTGCTGGCTTCTATGGTTTGAGAACTGTTTATACCAGAAATAAAGAACCATGACACTAAGGCTACATTTACACTACTAGCCACGGGGGTAATGCCCTAGCTAGTAGTGTAGATATAGCCTGAGATGAGACAGAGTGAGCAACCATTTGACACTAAGGAAGGAATCCCACAACATTTAAGGCCTGTTGCCCTTGTAAATTTTTTGTATCCCTCAGTTTGGGTCTCTGCCACACACTGTCCCACATTTAGGCCTGGGTAAGTTGAAAGGTACGAGAACGGAGAGAGTTTTGAAGGCGGAGAGGAGATCTGACTTTGGCATAAATTCCACTAATTCCTTCTCTAAGTATGGCTCATAATACTTTCAAACAATTTCTGCCCTAAATACATGCTCTGAAGGCAATGTGGCTTGTGAGATTTTCTCCTGTATGTTTATTTTGCAAGCTGGTGGTCTCAGTCATTTGCTTGGCCACACAAACACAGTGGTAGCAGAAATGTTTGTTCCTTAGAGAGAATACATCTCAGTGTCTAGCCAGCAATTCCAGGTTTAAGTGGAAATTACTGTACTATGATTTTATTTTGAAGACCAAAAGCTACCTGTCTGTTAGGCCACACATGGAACTAACTGTTTTGGACCATAAGCAAGGAGAAGAAGCCAGTAGCAAGTAGGCATGGGCAACTCTGATGGGGTTAAAAATGTTGTGAACTGCTCACAAATTTGGGAGGGATGGTCGGGTGCACCAGACTAATTCAACTTCTCCAAACTTTTCTGCTGTTATTTAAATCCATCTGGGTTTCTAAGGGTGTTGCAGTTATTTAAAAGCTACATTCTTAGCTGAAAATGGGAATCTGTGATAAGCGCTAGGATAGAAGTACCTTCTACCCGCAAAAGCTAACTTGGGACAAGGGGGTTTCCCATATGCTGGGACACCGTTCTAAACAGCAGCTTAATTTTTTTATTTGCACATGCAAACTGTGGCTGCATTGTGGGCACAATCAGATACTTAGACCTCTACATTTTGCCACAGCAATAATAGCTATGGCACTCCTGCACTTGTGCATTTTGTGTGTGTGGGCTCTTGGCTGACAATTTAAAAAACTGGCACATTTTGTATATTACCAGTGTTTAGTGTCAGTCCACAATTAGATAGTTAATTTTTCCATAGAGTTAATGAAAGGATGCCCTATCAACCTGTGGGTTTGATAGAAAGTCCATTAATACAGTTCAAATGATTCCATTTTATTTGACACAGGACAGAATCAGAGGCTTGTAGAAAGATGCTGCCACATAATTCCTACCAGGAAGGTGCTCAGACTACTGGAGCATACAGGATGGAGGAATTCACCCTTTATTTGTCCCAGTTACACCCAGTTCGGAGAAGAGAATGAGGAACCCGATGGACTAATATTTCCTGAAACATGACACCAATCTTGATGGAACTGTGAACATCAGGTCACTCGTATCTAGGTGTCTAAATATGAGTCTGGGAGTCAGGTTTGAAAGCTTTGGTAGTATTCTGACCAACTAATCTGACTAAACCAACAAGAACATGGATTATATTACCCCTTCAAACGAATATCATTTAAAACCAAATCAGTGCTACTGCGGTACTATCGGAAAATCGAACCACACCAGAATCCGCTTGCTTACCCATTCATTCCAAGTACTCCATTCATCATGCCTATGCTCGAAAATGATTAACAGTGGAATGTTCAAAAGCACTTAAGGGGCTTTGGGTTCCAACTCCCGTTGGTGCCTAATTCTCTTAGATGCTTTCAAAAATTCCACCCTAAATCCATTACTAACACTTCCTGAGCAAACAGTCCTCACATGCATAAATAAAAGTCCTGACGGAGGGAAGCCAAGAACACAAGCAAAGAACTTCCACTAACAGGAAAATACCTTTTGCAAGTTTCCTTTTCAGGCACTTCTATTTGTTAAGAATTATGTAACCCCATTAAGAAATGACAGTAGGTGATGTAATGCACTGAGCAAACATTTTTTGATGTGTGAATTTCGCACTCATGAGAGGTCCCCTATTGACACTTCTTCCCCAGAACAGCTATAAACCGGCAGTGGCAATGCAAGCTTCCCCTTCTCTATGCTGACTCACCAACATGCCCCAGCCCTCGCATGGGATGACCACCCAAGTGGTGAGAGGGTAATTCAGTCTGTATACACTTCTTGTTTTCTCTGGTGGGCCAAAGGGCCAGGCAATGACAGTTGTGGTTGAGATGTTTGGACACTGGCTCACTGGGTATTGTACTGAGATCACCAAACTCATTTCACAAAGCCCGCTGAACAGCCATTTGATGGTCACGACTTTTGCTCATTATAATGCTGACCTGAACTGCTATAGCACTAGTGACTCAGAGATAGATATAAGTTTCTGTAACCCACGATTACCAATCTCCCGAGCCATCTCATCCTCTTAGACAAAAATGAGCATCAAATGATTTTCGAAAAGTTCATGACTGCATTAACTCACTGCTCAGCTCCCTCATGCCATCAATGCACAAACAAACTCTGAGCCTTGCTTAACCAATCTGTTCATAAAGTGAATAGACAATGGGAGACTGAAGTATGTATACACACAAAGGGCTGGATTAATTTCACACTGGTGCGGGGTCCCTTGCAATAGAAAGTCCTCTATGAAAGTTGCAGCAGCTTAAGGGGAACAAAAATAGAACAGGTTGAAAAATGTAGTTTTTGGCCAAAATTTATGTAAGGAAGACATGCTTAAGTCTTCTTGATCTAGGATTATGAAATGTGTTTCTATACTGAGCATTATAAAACTACGATCTGATTTGTAAGCATGAATATCAAAGCTCCAGATGTAACATAGCCTTCTGTTTGTGCCAGCAGGTATCCCAATTACTTATATAATGACATGAATTAATAACAGCTCATGACAGTTTTATTTTAATGAAATTTAAAAAGGCAGTTATTAGATATACATACACACAACTGATTCGGTAACTGTTAGTCATAAATATAGAACATTCAGAAGTACAAAATACACTTTATCCACAGCACAATTTCACAGCAATATAAACAGTTTAAACAGATAAGTAACCAAGTGCCTAACTTGACAACAGAAGCCATTTTTTTGGCATTTATTATTTTTAAAAAAGAGCACGACTCTAAGCAAACTGGTCCATATCTATGCAGCTGTCAACCCATGAAAATGTGCTCAAAGTTTGGAGCAGGAGGAGAGTGACCCCATAAATGTCATAGACTCATAGACTTTAAATCATGGTACGCCCTCCCTTTTTTATTTTTCCTCCTTTTCCCCATTTTGGAGGACCTTCTCCTCATGCACCTCCCTCTCCACCATTGGCAACAGTGAAAACTGGGGTTACAGCACAATCCCCTATACCCCAATTTGAGCACTGCTATGAAAATGAAAATATCTGACCTAAAAATTAACCCACTGGACACCTTGCAAACCAACCAACCGAAGAGCAACAGCATTATGACACTGATAAGGCATTAATGATTAAGTGGCTGTATTACTCTTGAAAAAGAGTATGCCTATGTATAAAAATATATGTTATAGCAATTGGGTAAATCCAACACTATATAACACTGTGCCAAAAGTAATTAGGAGTTAAAAAAGGCAGTACTGCAAAAAGTATTTACAGTTTCAGACTGGGCTTCAAGAAAAAGAAGGCAACAAAGCTAGTTATGGACACATCTGGTTAAAGTATAATTGTTGGCACTGTCATTAGTGCCTTTAACAAGTTATGCAATACAATCAGTCCTATAAAATACTTAATGTCAGGAAACAGGATTGATTATATGAACAAGTAAATACCTCAGCATATGAAAATGGTCCCAGTCTATAAGCTTACTCATTGAAGTAACTTCCTCAGCTTGTTACATTATCATTTGTAGCTTCTTGCACACTTGGTTTAAAAAGCAGAATGCTTCAGTTATGTATTTCCCACTGTTTTCAGAAACACTGTGTTTGCAATACAGTCTGGTCAGAAAACACAACTCTGCAGGTAGAAAAAAATCTGCATGTAAAATCTGCAAACTCTGGCAGCTGACCTACCACAGGCGTTATGTTAACTGCACAAATAAAAAGAGGACAGTTTTCAAATGCACTTAACAACTTCAGTCATTATACATGTAAGTTGTTTTATTACCATCAAGACACACAACAAAGATTATAGCTCCACTTATGCTAAAACAGTCTTTGCTGCCACAAGAATTAGAATGAGGAAGAGATTTCAAAAGAGTCAGCCAGGGGCATTGAGGCAGCACATACTGGACAGGAGCCCTAGGAGCACTATTCACTTGGTCTCAGGAATAAGGTTGCCAACCATAATGCTCTTTAAGAGCTCCCTTCTTGCTGGCGTGAAACTAACAGCACCCTCAGAAAAGATCACCCACATCTTCCCTTCCAACGCAGGGAAAGCAATGTAAAGATACTGTGCGGGGGATCAGCTGAAGGGGAGCTTAGGGAGAACGGAGAAACAGGGAGAAAGATTGGCTCAGGATATCAGAATATAAACAGGGGCATACTGTGGCCCAAAGTGAAGTGGATGAAAGCCTTGCACTCTTCTAGACTGGCCTTTAACACTACAGTAATTCCCTTTTATGGCCACAAGGATGGGGAGGAAGAAGACAAGAAACAGACCTTGCACTGATGCCTTGGGCACTAGTAATACTGTATTTTAAAAAAATAGACATGCTTGAATATCTTTTAACAAAGAACTTCAAACTGTACTACCAAATACTGACTGATAAGCCTACTTCTACACACCGATAGCATAAAAAGACAGTGATATGTAGAGAAACTTTTCTGGGCTGGAAAAAACAGGTTTTCATAAACACATTATTTTAGACTGAATTCAGGAACAACAAGTAAAGTATACATACACGCAGAGCAACCGGTCAGGTAGACTGCAACATAGGAACACCATTTTCCAATCCATTTTTCACTTCACAGAAATTCTCATTTTTATATTTTAAAAAATCCTGAATGTATCACGTCCAGTGCAGTATATAAAGAGCTATAAATTGCTGGGCCACTCCCTTCTTCCCCCGTTGTTAGACCTGTCACAGAATCAGGATCATCCATCTCTCCTTTTACTATTATTCCCTTTCGCCCAGATGTCTCAACTCACCCACACAGGCATCTTTTAGGGGGGTCAGTGAATTCCACGGACATGCTAACTACAGGGAGCAGAGCTTTTCTAGACTCACTCACTGATCAGTTCTTTGTCCATGCAGTGTGCGCGCAATGGGAGTGAAGGGTAGCAGGGGCAGCTTCAAGAGAATCAATATCCAGGTATTAAAATAAATATAGTTTAAGTGCATGGTTTCCTCAGCTAGCTGAGTATTCTCTTCATCCCCTGGGGCAGGGGAAGAGGTGCCCATTTTTAAATCAGGATGACTCTGCTGAGACAAGTACAGTCCAGAGATCTGAGGCCTCTGCAGTTCTTTATCTAGCTTTGAACTAGATTCAGTTTTCATTAAAAAATACAAGCAAAAGACACATATACACAAACCATCCCTCCAATGGCACGTAGGGCTAGGGACTGGCCCTGGAAAATGAAGCGAAGAGACAAATGGCAGGCGAGACTCTCACTAAACACTGAAGACCACTTACCCCACTCTGTGACCTGCCAGAAAGCAGAGTAGGGTGAGAAAAGCCCCAGTCACACGATTGGGGTTGGGAGCAGTGTGTCTGTGGCCTGCTAGCTTTGGTTTGCCAGCCTGTGGAAGTCTCTCTGGATGAGACCCACATGGTCAGAGCAGGCCATGAGTTAGGGAGATGGCTGCTCTCAATGGAGTCATCCACCCAAGGAACCCCCAGTGATTACCCACATAAGACAATGCTGACACAGTGCATGCCAATAGTCCTCCCTGCTGGAAGACACCTCTGAATTCAGAGGTAGCTTCAAGTAGCCAGGCAATGGCAGCATGTAGGTTGGCAATATCTAGAGACACTGGGTCTCTGGGTGTGTGGCCCTGGCTTCTTGTAGGTGTCCAGAGATTTGCATGGATCCCAGGGCATCCACAGGTTTAGGCAGCTGGACCCTCTTCCCCTTTTTCAAGGGGGCTGAGCTGCAACCTTCACAGGATTTCAAAGAAGCTCAGCAAGTGGGAATTTTGAGTTTCTTGTCCATGGGTGATTTTCCCCCCAAGCAGGGACTATTTGGGCCTAAATCTTCATTTTATATCAGATCTCTGTAACTCAACTAATGTGATAAAAGAAATAAAGGAACAGAAATTCTAGAAGTTTCTGATGGAGAAGCCAGGCAGCAAGACTCCGAGCCATGGAAAAGCATGCACCCTTCTGGACGGCCCGAGTCTCCAAAATGCCCAGTGAACTGAAACCCTTATACAGTGGGTTTAAACAGAAGTAGGTGGATGCTCAGCAATTTAGCATGCAAGCAAAAATTCAAGTTAACTCCACTGTGTTTTTGGCAGACAACGGCTTGACTGGCTGTTTCCTATTACAAATTAGTTTTAACAACATTGTTTGGCACATGAAACAAACTAGCTCACTTCTCTCAGTAAATGAGCCTTGATGATTCTGTTGTAACAGGGCACCTCTTTTAACTGTCAAAATGTAATGTTGCACAAGATATAACAAAGGGGTTCACAGACAGGAAATGCAACTGGTGCTGAAACAGTGTTCTTGATATGTTGTACAGTAATTTTATAAAAGATCTTTTGGGGGATGTAATAATAGACGGCAAAAAATAAAATAAAACCAGGTAGTGAGAAAATTAGAGACATATAGGTCTTACTTAATAAATTCAATGAAAAAAAGAACAACAGCTTGCGTAAGTAAATATATGGCATAAATCAGAATGACCAGAATTAACCAATTAGTGTTATTTCTAAGTAAAGTGATGCATAATCCTGCAATATCTAAGTTCTGCGATACATTGTCACCCCTTTCGGTACACTCTGGAATGGACTCATTTCATATGTTAAAAAAAAAAAAAAACCCTACCAATACAGGAAATCACATCATACAGCACAAGATATACATACAGTACTAAAATGTACACATATTCAAGTTTAACTGGGTTAAGAGAGGGGAAAAAAGGTGCTGAATCTTCTGGTCAGAGAGGACTATATTATGCTGTATAATCTCACATTCAAACTGACCTAAAATTCTCAAGAATCCAAGAAATCAGAATACTGAATCTGTTTTCAGAGAACGAAAGCTTATGCTCAAATAAATGTGTTAGTCTCTAAGGTGCCACAAGTCCTCCTTTTCTTTTTGCGGATACAGACTAACACGGCTGCTACTCTGAAACCTAAGATTAGAGCAAGACATTGAAACTGAACAGTAGACCCTGTAACTGGATGTCACCTTACCTTTTCTCTGTTAGTCTTTGTTACTTCATTATCTATTTTAAATTTACCATTCAAAGGGAGCATTAGGAATTGTTCACATTGAGATATTTAGGACTCAGAGATTTTTCACAATCAAGCAAAAGTTTTTCATCTCTGAGGTAGATGACAAGAAAATACAAAATGGATCTGTCAATGACCACCACCAAGTGGTGTAACTTCTTCTTCAGCACTCACACACCAGAAGGAAGAGAGATCAAACTCCTATTATCACTATCCAAAATATGAGAAACATGATTTCTTGTTAGTAGATTCTACGGTTATGCAATACAGGAAAAGCAGAACCAAAACCACACTGAAATGGTTTTGTTGAACTTCATTTCACTGGGTTTGTTTGCGTTGTAGATTACTCAGAAAATGGTGGAAACATGCCCAGATCGGCAAAATCTTCAATGTTGTAATTGCCAGTGCCCTGTGTTGGATCCCCCGGCATAGGCAGCATGTCCTGTATGAGGAAAATCAAAGTGAAGTGTTACTTTATATGCTATTGAGAGACAAACTTTTTTTTGGTTCATCTTTTTAGCTTAAGACCAGAAAAGGCCAAAGACTGGAAAAATAAAGTGAAATTCACCCCATGCAGATGGCTAGCCTGAGCCCTCTGCACTGTTTAAAGTCTCACATGTCCTCTTTCAAGGACTGAACCTGGACTTAAGCAGTGTGTAGGCTTTGTGCTGGCCTCTGCACAGGTCTGACTGTCCCCCATACTGCACATTCTTCACTGATCTAAACATACACCATTTGTTACAGAGGGTGGTTTGTGATAATATGCTAAGACACAGGATCAGCAACTGCTGAGAGACAATCATAGCACCTACTGCAAGGATGCCGTTGGGAGTAGCAGTTGCTTCCTTGTGGCTGTTGACAGCAAAAAGTTAGACATTTCAAACCAAAACAGAGAGTACACACTAAGGCATGTGCTGCTCTGCCTTTCCTGGTGATGCTTCCTCAGCGTAGGTAGCATACATCCCTTCATGAAACCAAGACATGGCGGGTTTTAAAGTGTTGGTGGGTTCTATCTACATGTCTCAGTTATTCTTCAGTGTGCCATGAAGGAAAATCACTGACGTCAATTGCAGTTGCAGAAGCTCAACACTGCTAAGGAGGTGTTCAGCCCTCCACAGGCTCATCACCCTTCCGCCCTTCGTACAACCTAGGCAGCCAAGGAACTGATGAGCAAGCAGTGGCCATTAAGCATCATGTGATTTGTGTGTCTCTTAATATGACTCAGCCCCCTTTAATTTGGATCATGCCCCTTTTCTGACATGCTATGCTGGGAGCATTGGAGGGAGTCTCGCCATCAGAGTTCTGTTGTTATGTAGCTGGTACCAGCACACATTTGTGGAGGATCCACTTCCTCCTGAACAGCATGCTGTAAGCAGGGGCTACGTTTATTCTGACTGCACCTCTGCTGAAGAATCCTGGAGGTCTTTCCTCCAGGTCAGTGAGCCTCCTTGTATTTCAGAAAAGGCAGTGGAAGTCGATAGCATTTCTCTGGTATAAGAGGAGTTCATGATAACTGCTCCAAAATCTGCTGAGTCACAGGTGGTCCCTGCAGGAGGCATAGGGAGTACTGAACCTCCTTTTCCCAGTCAGGGACAAAGCCTGGGGAAGAGGTATCCCCTGTTGGGAAAATGATCATGCTGTCCTTTCAGCTCTTACAATAACAAGCTCTGGCAGAACTTGATTTTGTAGCAAGAGAGGGACCATAATAATACAAAATCTAAATAGCAAACAAGAAACATGATAACCTATTGGCTCAAAGCATCTGCCCTCAAGAGGGTGAACTACCCTCGTCTAAGAGCAGCATAATGAGGATTTACCCCAGGAGAGGGCAAGCTTTAAATCTAACTGAGGACTTGCGGGATCCATTAGAGTGGAGATAGATGATGGGATGGACTGAAGAAGCACATTTCCCGCCTGCCTTGGCCAGCCCTGTGTTCCTGGTCAATGCTGCACATTTCTAATGCTGCACTTGCCACCCGCGGGGCTCTTTCATCCCCCATTGCCACCCAGAGAAGGAGAAGTTGAAGCTGTCTTGTGCTGCTGAAATCTCCATCCCCTTTGGGGAACTTCTGCTGTTGAGGCCCTGCACCAGAGATTACACTGGTGAAGACCTTGCAATGAATCTGGCCCTTTTCATTTACTTATGTCTTTCCCTTTTCCCTTGCATACAACTATCCACCCTCCTCTTTTGTTGGTTGGGTTCTTGATCTAATTTAAATGATAAACAGATTATAAAGGGCTAAAGGACCATATCAACTTGCTTGCTTGTAAAGTGCCATGCTCATCTACCATGAATAGTTATAACAGTAATTAATACTGCAAAATAACTAACATAACTGAAGATGATTATTTGCCACTCACATGGCTTCTCAATAGTTGGAGTATTTTAAAAAAAATCGTTAGTTAGTATCTTCTCTAAAGAAACAGCCTACTCTCCTCCCTGACTTTTCAAGCGGAATTAGACCGAAGTTTAACTGACTGGATTTATAGATCTGGACCAGGGTATGAGGAGGGACTTCTAGCCAGGACTGTCTACCTACTGATTTCTCCCTAAAATGCATAGCCCTTGTGCTGTGGAAGCAGGAAGGAGAAAACATTTCAAAACACAGAAGTTTTTGTGCTCTGGCAGAAAAAATGCTTTGAGTTCTAGCGAAGACTATCCTAATCCCAGCAAACATCACTATAAACACCAGGGCAGCATATCTCAAACTGAAGGTTGGTGCTTGTCATGCACAGTTTCCACACTGGGCATGATTGGCAAAGGTTGTTGTTTGGGTAAGAAGACTGACTTTCTTGTGACAACTGTAGACACAATGAATCTTTGACTCTACTCACTTGGAAGACTTCAGTCTGACTGGGCTGCTGGTGAGAATGCTGGTCACTGCTTTGCTGATTATGATGCTGGCTTTGCCACTGGGACCAGACCTCCGAAGGTCTCCCTTGGAATTGTCCACTGCTTTGGCCACTCTCAGCTGAAAGATTTAGATTTACACAGACAGTTCCTTTAAAAGGCACAGATATGTTTTTTGAGACTATTTCTAAGAACTTTGATGTTCAGAAGTAAATTTTATAGCACAGATACTCAGCAAGGACCAGTTCCGATGGGAGTGAAGTCAAGGGGAGTTTTGACACTGCTCTCAAGGGAACAAGATAGTGACCAAAGAGAGCAAGGTGAATTACTGTGGCTGCACCAATATGACAGGGACAACACGCTTACTTACAGTAAAGAACAAACTGAAATAATGAAGAGTGTAATGAAACCTAATCTGGCCACGCCAGGGTTTTCTCCAGTCCCGCCTCTCTTTAATAGCGAGAGGAAGTACCAGCCATTTCACTTAAAAACAGAATGACAAGATAGGCATTTTAATGCACTTCCTCTTTAATAAACTCTTGGAGCAAGAGCTGGACCAGAAGGAGCACTGTCATCTGATGGATTATATAATTCAAAGGCAGCATGTCAGCACCCCATTTACAAAATCTGTTGTTTCATGACCTTTTAAATAGTAAGATAAACAGGTGCCAGCCTTGCTGTCTTATTTAAGCGTAAAAGTCATGTGTTTAGAATGCTGGTTGGTGAGCTGCTTTGTCCTCTGTTATTATAGGTATATAACAGCTATTTACTTCATGCGGCTCTAGTCTCAGAACTGCAGAATTGCTCTGTTCACATGGTGCCAACGGTTCCCTAAGAGTGCGGGTCCACTTGGGTTTTGAAGGAATAAAGAGGTTTAATGTTAAGAAGACTAATGTTGTCAGAATGACCATTTCAGGATTATGGATCTCTCTGCTGGTACTTCAATTTATATCACATTCTGCATCTGTTAGCTACTTCACCTTTTACGAGTATGTTCATGGATTATGTTTACCAACTGAAGTCAACTGGATTTCTCTTTGTACTTTGGTAGGCAGAATTTAGCCCTAAATATATAAGATATCACCCAGGAGATTTTCCTTTTGCATTGGAACCAACAAACTGGCTGTTTGTGGAGTCTCTTTCCAAGATTTTCATCTTTCATAATATTTTGGAGAGTTTCTGGCTGGTGCTGCCAAGCCAGGAAATGCAAAATTTATCATTATGCTATGGTGTTTGAACCACTGCTCGCGCTCCCACAGCACAGCACCATTGCTTTCCTTAGGCTGAGATAGGAAAGGGAAAGCGCATCTCCAGTGAATAGCTCCAGTGGATAGCTCATGTCTCAGTGAATAGCCCAATACACATATTTATTTTCAGTAGTGGGTGTTGCATGTCTTGTTCTGTGACTTAAAAATGTTTCTAGCACACCTGAGAACCATTTTTCCCAAAACACTTCCCTTTTATTGCTTCTGTTTTTGCCTTTTTTCCTTCAGACACACAAATCCAAAATTTGGGGGTCACTGGTAGATCAGGTTACTGCAGGTCAGAACCACTGGCCAACTTCCTAGCCATTACTGCAGAAGCACGCGGTTCTGCATGCCACGTTGCGTTAGACTCCTGACAACCACAAACCAAAATTTCCACACAGAAAAATGGAAAGAATGGCAAATGGAAGTAGCCAAAATGCCTGACTCCACAGTTTGTCATTGCTCCATAACGTACAAGATCGCAAACGCCGCCACTTTGACTCCAGTCTCTCTCTACTATCAGCTACAAATAGTAAGCAGTTTCCCAGAAGACTGATGAACTGCAATGGCATGCTTCTGTCACATCTGGGCTGGAGAATTACTACTCCCTTGCTGGCTGTTACAAATAATTCAGCTGACTCAGAAATTCTGCAGTCACACTATTGGTCACAACAAAGTTCATTTAAGTTACCCCTTAAAAGAAAGCTGCACCAGTTTTGCTCAGTACGGTATGCCAAAATTTACTCAGTGAGGCAAATGAGCCTTCTGCTCAGCAAGACAGAGGTTGCCAGCAGAAGGTTCATGCTGCTCCTTTCAGGAATAACTGTATTTATTAATAGAATTCAACCTGATGTAGATCAGGAAATATTTTTCCACCAGATGAACAGTCATTGCCAAGTAGTTTGGGTCTCCAGTGCAGGTCTTATAAACAAACGTACAAAGCCCAGTGGAATAAACTCAACGAGAAGTTAGCCATTTTGGTGTACACATCCCGATGCACTGCTGCTGAGTCCAGGCAAGGCAGCATAATGCTAGTGAATGAGGCCTAAAGACTGAAAAGGGCTTGAAATGAAACTGGTCTAATTTCATTCACAATGTTGAGTGAAAAGCAAAGAGTGAGTAAATTAGCATTAAGGGCAAAAAGAAAAATTAGTGTTTTAACATTCCACCCGTGGTAGTGATGATAACCTAGGTAAGGGGAAGCAGCTATTCCTGCTTCCTGACATATCTGCAAGGGGTGGCCAAAGTTAAGTTCAGTGGAATACAAGCCATTATTTTTATTTTGTTCCTCGAACAGTCAGAACACGGTGCTGAGGAAACCGAGTGGAACTTTCTTTAAACTCACTGCATTAATGGCTTGATCCAAAGCCCACGGAAGTCAGTGGAAAGACCCCTTCACTGACTTCAGTAGGCTTTGGATCAGTTCCTAATGTAAACAAGGTACTGACTATGATCACCATGTGATTTTAAATCTTTTGCTTAGTGTGTATACAAAACTTTATATGACCTTGGCCAAGGATAGCTGAGTGCTCTTTCTTCACCTTTTGTTCCTGGCAGCCTACCTCACACTTCTGCAGCTGATTCACTGACTGTCCTGAACTACCAGCATGTCACGCTGGCTTTAGGAATGTTGCTGTTACATTTGCTGGCTGTAGAATTCCTTAACTCAAGCCTCAGCATCCATCCAAATTTTATATTCTCTCTAATTGCCACAGCTGACTACATACATTCTTATAGGCAGATTACTATTGAGGTCACTGTTTTAGAGGTTTGTGCTGATGTATAGGTCGAAGGGAATAGGGAAGCGGTTGTATTTCATTATTTGTGCTCTCATTTCACTTATTGGATTTTTTTTTCTGTTCAAGCACTCCCTCAGGAACAGCTCATACTAATGGCATAACCTGAAGACACTGTGAACAGCACAATTATCCTGAACCATTCTACTTAACTATCTATGGAGTAATGTAAGCAACTGTGGAGTTTCACACACTCCAAGTATGATCATGATGAGGCTCAAGTCTGAGGGCTTCCAGCCACCAGTAAGTACGTCCGTAAAATTGGGACTGAACCCATGACCCTTGTGAAGGAAATAGCATAAATCAGTGAACAACAACATTGCTGGATAGCTCCCCAAAATATCAAAAAGTTGATTTTGCTGTGCTGTTGAGCAGTTCCAAAACACTCCTAAAGTTTTGCATGCTATAAATGTGTATGGGCACTGGCCCTTTCAAAGACACTGCTAATGCTACTCATGTTCCTGAAGTAGGATGTATAATGTGCACTTGGATTTTTTCAGATTTAATTTTTTACAAAGTATAAAATATATCTGAGGCCTCAGATTATCAGCATGCATGATTACAGGCTGCATTACCTTCTTAAAATTACAGATAGAGAGCCTTCCAGGCATTCCATAACAGGTAGCGTACTGTACAACAATGTAGTGAGTTTTGAGAAAGGATTGACATTAATATCTTTATTCATTCTTTTTTATTTGTTTTTAAATATAAAGACACCAATTCTGCCTTCCATCTGTGTCATGCAACTCCACTCCACTGACTGTATATAACCATAGCTTTGGGAGATGACCAAATGTACAATAAAGTGCTTCTAATTCTCCATTATAATCAAAAAGAATCAAACTGCAACAGGTACAGAGAAGGGTTAGTAAGATGATCAGGGGATTGGAGAGTCATGATAGGAGACTAAAGGAGCTGGGCTTATTTAGCCTAGCAAAACGAAGGCTGAGGGGGGATACAACTGCTCTCTATAAATACATTGGAGTAAGCACCAAGCAGGGACAAGAGCTATCTCAGCTAAACAACAATGTTGGCACAAGAATAAAGAGGTCTACGCTGGCCATAAGTGAATTTCGGTAGAAATTAGAATAAGGTTACTAATCATCAGAGTAGTGAGATTCTGGAACCATCTCCCAACAGGTGAGTGGGGGCAAGAAACCTAACTGGTTTTAAGATGGAGCTAGATCAGTTTATGAATGGGTTATATGATGCCGTTGCCTGTGAGGGTAGGGGGCTAGACTTGATGACCGAGGAGACTGCTTCCAGTTCTACGTTCTTAATTAGTAATTAAAACAACAACAAGAAATTGTTGTTATTGAAATAGAAAAGGCTGGTTTTTTTTGTTTTAATGAATCAACGTCTGTCTCATGATGATATAATCCTGTCCAGGCAGAATTTGAGGTGCCCTTGCTATCCCTGTTCTCTAATACACATTCCAAAGCTATGGTCATAACTTAGCTCCTGAACATATCCCATAGGGCCAAGTCCTAATGTCTCTAACTCAATTCTTACCCATGCCTTACTCGGAGAGGAAAGAAATATACTGATTTAACTTGAAAGCTTGAAATCACTGGAGCATTGCCTGGGTAAATAGAAGTAATGAGTGAAGACATTAGGATTTGACCTTTAATAGATTACTATCTCCTGCGACAATAAAAACAAGAAATGGACTATTGCCATGTTCTGCTTTAGACAGTAGCTGAGAAAATTCACATTAATATTAGTCTTAGTGAATGTAAAGTGTTCTGCTCAGAAACACACTGAAACACCCCCAGCTGTTTAAAAAGCGAATTGTTTAACCTCACAGTAGGAATAGCAAAGGTAATTGTCTGCGTGTGACTGAGAGTGAGGGTGACAGAGGTTATCTGCACAGAATGAGAAATGATTAAGTATCCTGGGAGAGGAGCAGTTGACACGGCAGTGACAGGACACAATTTCTCACATTCAGGTTGGCTTAAAAAAAGTCCCTGTTCTGGATTGTGCCATTTTGGGACTCTTCTGAGTCAGAGTAGAGTGGAGCTGAGCCACTCAAAAGGAAGTTTGGGAGGGATTCTACCTCAGGAAGGGAGTGCAGTGCATCCATCCTTTAGGATGCTGGAGGTGAAGCATAGAGGGAGGGGTCCCTGAACTCATCTCAGTCCATTGCGTCAAGTAGTAAGAAGCTTTGCTTCCTCTCTTTTGCCCTCTCGGCAATCCCTACACACCCACACAAGGGCAGAGACAATCTCAACCTTGGCATACATTCAGAATAGAGGAGCAGGTCCGAAGAATTAAAATACACTTAGCATTTCACTTTCATGTTCACTTGTGAGATACATAATCTGAAACCTACCAAACCCTGCACCTCTGTTTGCTAGGCTAGAGTAGGCATTTCCACTTGGGGAAGAAGTGGCTGGGCTAGAGAGAGGGCTGTACGATGATGGATCAGCTGGATAGGTATGACTGGTTCCAATTCCAAAGGGTGACGATTGAGTCTTGCCAGATTGTGATGGGATTTGCTGAGGTGAGGGGGAGAAAAAGAAGAAGTTATTTTCATTGCTGGCATAACAGCAGAGCAGCATGATAGACCCAAGTTTTAACAGTGTAAAATCAACTGCTAAATAAAAACTGCCAATGAGATTAGGCATATTATCCCTGTCTCAGCCATATTCAATTTCCATCAACATGGATTTATGGCTATTTAAGTTAATGAAAGCAACAGATTATAACTGAAAATATAACAGCTCTCCTGATGATTAATATCCTCCATGCATTCAGAAAGAGAATCACTATTGTTCATTACCTGATGGTTTTCCCCCACCTCTATTAGGGCATAGAAACTAGGAGCAAAGATTAAAAACGTACAAAAATGAATCTTTATTTGCCAGATGCCCTGTTTTTAATACTACCCCAGTTATCTGAATGCCTTGTAGGATATACCTCATACCTTCAGATAATAGGGATTTTCGATAATTGGGAGAGCTGGCACAAGAGGCTTCCAAGTGAATATTCTGGATCTCCGCACAGGTTGGAAAGCCTGCTGGGTTTTCTCGCCTGATTTTAGAGTATGAAAACCAGCTTGCCCAATGGATACGTGAAACACAATGGATATGTTCTATCTTGCCTTAAGCAAGCAGTCAGCAATTGCATGAGAGACTTGGTGGGGATGCCCAGCACTACTACTGCAGGGGAAAAATAACCAAACTTTGCTTAAAGGGGATGGTTCAGCTAAATCAAGAACAATAACACTTTACACTTCTATAATGACTTCAAAGGATCTCAAAGTATGTTACAAATAATTAAATAGTACAACACCCCTGTGAGATAGTTAAAATGAGACAAGAAGTGGGTAAGTGTCTCGCTCAAAGTAACAAAATACACTAGCAGATAGTGCCAGTAATCAAACCCACTTACCAACAATGTAGTCCCTTTTCCCCTATCAACCAGCCCAGCAGCTCTACAGAAGACTGGTATTTAACAAGTTCTGCTGTTTGAAATTAAAAGCAGTAACATCTCTAGATACATTTAATGGTGTGCATCTTATAGGCAATCAATGCACTGAAGTGCAGCTATTCTCTTATGCAAATGAGGGGGGGAAATAGATCCCAACAGGCAAACAACATGATGAAAATACAAGTCTTCAGTTTACTTACTAGCTAAGAAGTAACTTAGCTTTGAAGGTCCCCATTATGACAATGAAAGCAGTCTTCAGTAAGGCTTTATTGATTTTTTTAAGATGGTAAAACACATTCTGAGTTCCCTAAATTTGTACTTTGGTGATGCAGACTTGACCAGGCTGATCGTTTAGGTTAAGGGGAGATGTCACATTTTTGATCAGTAATCATTAATGTCCTTTCTATCCAGCATACAAATGAAAATGTGTCAAAATATTATTTCAAGTTGATTTCTTTAGGATATGGAATAGATATGGCAGAGTAACTGATGCAAACTGAGGACTGGTCAGCCTGTGTGTGAAACTAGGAAACTAATATGGAAATAATTAAGCTGCTGGTAAAATGATTGAGTGCATACCTTAAAGTGCCTTTATAGACTATATAAGAAAATTGAATGCAAACAATTATTATTAAAATAGTATTAATACTAGTCTTATTTAAACAGATTAAAACAAGAGCATTTAATGATTGGGTTGCTACTCAGTACTTAACACACTGGCTTCTGCATCGTACTGTATTCAGATCACTTGTCATTCTCAGTATGTACTACAGGCTGTATATGGCAGAGTTGGGCAAATTGGTATGCCTGTATTTTAACTGGGAGCCTCCCAGCCTGCGTAAACAGACTCATGCTAGCTCCACTTGAGCTAGCATGCTAAAAACGGTGGTGTGGACTGTGGTTTGGGTGGCACGTTGGGCTCTCAAGCCCACCTGGCCCCTAGGTCTGAGTTCAGTGGCTAGCCCGAGTCTTTGTCTGAGTTGCCACATCCACACTACTATTTTTAGTGTGCTAGCTCGAGCAAAGATAGCGTGAGTTTGTCTACTTGGGCTGGGAGGCTTGCTCCCAGCGGTAGTGTAGACATGCCCGTTTAGGCCTCTGTCCAGCAGAAACTTAATGCCCAAGCTTAACTGTGCATAGTCCTGTTGATTTCACTTAAAACACACATCTATACAGGAATGAGGATTAAACTGGGATTTCTGTGGGGGCCATGTATGTATACATAGGGTGACTAGATGTCCCAATTTTATCGGGACAGTCCCGATTTTTGGGGCTTTTTCTCATATAGGCACTTATTACCCCCTACCCCCGTCCTGATTTTTCACCCTTGTTGTCTGTCTGTATATATATATATATATATATATATATATATATATACACAAAAATATTTGCCCAAATAACCCTGTTTTTCCTTCAGAATTATGCAAAGGAGCATCCAACCTTGAGCTTTTCTATTTTGACCAGGTAAATCAGAAACAGAGGAACTGATTTCATTACCATTTTTAAAAAAAAAATAACATAAAAGGTACATTTTACCAAATTTTAATCAAGGAGTTTGATTTGTTCTTTTTGTAAAATCTGCTTAACTAGAATGCCCCTAAAAACCTCTTAATCAAACACACACCTGTCCTGGAAATGGTGGACGACTCCCTGTCCAGGTGACTTGACTCTGATTTAACTGACGAGAGATCTGTGTCAAATTTTGGCCTGTTGAAGAAGAGGACTGGATATCATTCACACCAGGCACATGTACCACAGATGAGCTAAAGGGGAAAGAACAGAAAATGGCTTGTAGGTGATAATACAATATTTATGACGCATAAATTGTATGCCAGATACTGAAATTTTGTTAATGAACCCATTAAGGCAAGTTATTCCAGACTGTCTGCATAAGGACTAAATGAAAATGACATGACTTCAGTATTAAAACTATCAGGTATTTTGAAATTCTAAAATATCAGACTGATTATGCAGACACAGTGCGCCAAATTCTTCTTAGTTAGATCCATGCAATCTCATCCAAAGGGCTTGCATGAGTACAACCAAGGGGAGGATTTTAGAAAGATGTGTAATTAAATTATTTTCCATATTGGTTTGGCCCCCAATTCAGGAAAGTAGCTCTCCTCAGGACCACACTTAAGTATGTACTTAACTTTAAACATGTGCTTAAAGTCAGTGGTACTTAAGCACATGCTTAAATGCTGTCCTGAATCGAGGCTTCTGAAAGGATGCAATTCATAAATATTCTTTAACCTGTTTCTTGTCAGTGTTGCATTCTTTCTGTAAAAAGAAGAAAATATGTGTTATGTAACAAAGATGTATGTTTGATTAGCTGCTTTTAATTCTTGTTTTCTCCCAGTGGTGCTAAAAGATATCACAGTTACAAATCAAACGAACTAGTGTTTTGAGCCCTGGAACAAAAAAGCAGAAAAATACAAATAGGAAAAAATGATTCCTAACAGAATTTATGTAAGTTACAATTTATTGTTTCCCAGATCTTGAAATATTTTAACCTTATAATGAAAATTATACTTTTTTTTGTTCAGTGTTCTTTGTATGGAAATCTTTGGACCTAGTGACTATACTAGCTATAAAACACATATTGATACATAAACTTAAATATACATCCATGAATCCCAATATTTTATCTGAAAGAACATGTTCTGGATCTCATATATGGACTGCACTTCATAAGTGATTTGTTGTTGGGTTTTGCCCAGGGGTGGAAACGGGGAGCCTCTGTAGTAATTTTTTATCTTTGCCTTTACTCTTTCTGTGTTAAATTATTGAATAATTTACAAAAACGAATAGATTGCTGTTATGGATTTATGTATGTCTGTATCAAATTACAACCTCCATTTTGCTTTTGTGAATGTCATTTTGATTATAAAACTGTTTTTTACTCCATCTTGGACTGGGATTCCAAGAAGTGTCTAACAATACAGAGCAATCAAGGGTTGTTTCCCATTCACATGCAAGCACCATAAGACAATGAGTTAGCTGCAGCCAAAGGAATCAGTTCAACTAGATAAGCTGGTAACCACAAAGTCTCTGATAAGGGACTTGAAGTCACTGAGGAAAGTTACCTGACAAACAGGACTGCAGCTATTTTAGATGGGGAAAGGAGGGACAGGGAGCAGACCCAGGACCAGAAGGAGTCAAGGCTGAATAGGATGAAGTGAGGAGGAATTCTGGATTCCCTGAAAAGATACCGACCAAATCGCAAAGGGCTCTTGGAGTGGTAGAGAAATTGAGGTAGGGATTTGTATGCTGGGTTTATTGTTTTTTTGTAGATCTGAATATCTCTTGTGCTACCTCAATGTAACGTGTGTGTGTTTAGAAATTCCTTTGCATAGTCTGTATTACTTGCTTTCGCTCTCATATAGTCCCTGAAGAGGGAAATAGGAAACCGGAGGGTTCACAGCTTCAGTGGATCTATAGACGCATGCAACTATTTGGGAGTCTGGTGCTAGTTTCTGGGCCTAAGCAACTATTCGATGGCGTCCCCACTGCCAAGAGGGGTGTCAGGCATGGGGTCTGCACCTGGAGTATGAGAGTAGAGGCCCAGAGCCATAGAGGCAGTGTGCCACAACTCTGCCCAGTCCCCAAAGGCCAAGAGCACGTGGGATATAAAAAAATAAGAATGGCCATACTGGGTTAGATCAATGGTCCATCTAGTCCAGTATCCTGTCTTCCAACAGTGGCCAATGCCAGGTGCTTCAAAGGAAATGAACAGAAGGCTAGGGGCAACCAGAGATTGTATCCTTGCCCATGTTAGCTAACAGCCATTGATGCACCTATCGTCCATGAAGTTATCTAATTCTTTTTTGAACCCCATTATAGTTTTGACCTTCACAACATCCCCTGGCTATGAGATTCACAGGTTGACTGCGTGTTGTGTGAAAAAGTACTTATTCACTTTCTCCACACCATTCATGATTGTATAGATCTCTATCATATCTCCCCTTACTTATCTCTATTCCATGCTGAAATGTCCCAGTCTTTGAAATCTCTCCTCATATGGAAGCTGTTCCATACCCTTAATCATTTTTGTTGCCTTTCTCTGTACCTTTTCCAATTCGAATATATCTTTTCTGAGATGGGGCAACAGAACTGCACCAGACTGCTATACTGGATCCAAAGTTGGGTGTCCTAGTAGGGGAGCTCATCAAGGCATTTGTCTTTGTGCCACTGGTTAGTGGGGCAGATTACAAGCTACAATGAAGCTACAGTTAAATTTCCAAGAAACCCAACAAAATAAAAACAACAAAACATGCCACACGTCAAGATGGCTACTGACAATTTACATGTTGAAATATCATATAAGATCTAATTAAAGAAAACTTGTGATATCATTGCCAATTACAAGGTTAAGAACACACTGAATTCTATAAAATTATAGCACGTATTAAATTTCTAATTCATAGACCTCATAACCAACAGTTATTGCATTTGAATGGTTGTTCCTTCATTTTCAAAACATTGGCTAGACCAAAGTATTAACCTAACGACAAACTCATTTACAACAGCTACCTGCATGCATAGCTTGGGATTTCATTAAATAGAGTTCATTACAATATAGTTGCTCAAGACAGTTTCTCTTCGGTCACTTTAAGCAACAGGAGAACAAAGAGGAACAGATTAGCCTTCAAGCAGGTAGGCTTCATTAACAGCTAGGCCATTCAGTGAACAGTCATAAATCTTCTTTACTAAAACAGGACTAATACTAAAGTAAATCTAACCACAATGGCTACAGAAATCTCAAGTGTGTGCCAATTCCTAAACTTCAAGTAGTCTGTCAAACCTATAGTATCAGCTAGTAGACTAAAAAATATTTCAGAAGCTACTCACACACCCAACTTATACACGTTTGAAAATGACTTACGATAGGTCTTGCCTACAGTCTGATTCTTCCCGATGAACTTTTGTGTGGGAGCCAAGCTGACACAAAGGAAGAATGATTCACGCTGTACAGGAAATGTGTTAGCGTTACCTGTATTCTGCCTCCACAGAATCAAAATGTCATTCCCTTTCGTGTACGGAAGCTATTGGTGCTGCCCCAGGTACTGTACCTGAAAGCCTTTCCTGAATGCCCTGGCTGGAATGGGCTCCCCTGAGAGTAAAGCTGTTGGTTTCCTGCTGGGGACGCAGAGGCCATCATTTTTTTATCCGCTATAAAAAAAACAAACCATCAAAGAAACTCTTAGGAGAGGACGAAATAAATTAACAATTTGTTCACCAGAAAATAACATGTATACAAACTACATGGTGTGAGTAACATTCTCCTTTTTAATCCCTTATGGGAAGGCCCTATGGAACCCAGTATGGATGAAACCAATAGGGCTGTATGGAAATTAAACCAAGGTCAAAAGGTGCTTTCTATGGAATTTTTAAATCAGTCCATAGGATGTAATAATGAACTCTCTCTCTGCTACAGAATGCAACAGGTTGGCTTAAAAATTCTACAGAAAGGTAACCATTTTCTATTAATTCCATTAACTCTTTTCCAGAAGAGACTGAATTAATGTTAATGGAGGTTACACATTTGCCTTGGGAAGAGACTATATCCTTCTGGATGCAAACAGATATTTCTTTGTCATTCGGGCTTACTCAGTGTGGTCTAAGGTTACATCAGCATTGAAAAATCTGTTCCTGACTTGCAGAACTAACAAATCTGTAGTAACAGTGACTGGAGGTTATTTCTTGTATGGGAGAGCTATTTTTATTATTTATTTTTTAAACAGTCTTCGAAAGAAAAGGCCTCCTCAGTTTTTTATAGCGGGGTGCACAGGTCTTGGATAATCTGCCGGGCGTGAGACAACACTACTATTGTTGTTAATATAGTATTAACTATTTGTATTGCTATAGCAGCTAAGACTAATTTGTGTTCGGCACTGTACAACCAGAACAAAAAGCTGTACCTTCCCCAAAGAGCTTACAATCTACTCCCCTCAGCAGTAGCGGGAATTATAGTCCTGGTTCTTCCAGGCACTGTGGTGGAATTTTGCTCACAAATCAGGATGATCTGTAGCCCCTTAAATACAGATTAATCCCACTTTACTCAGTAGGAATTTTGTCTCTGTGAGGTCTGCAGATCAGATATGTAAGCAGTAATTTAAGGCAAAACTGAGTCTCTCCGGGACACAGTGAAGCTTACTTTCTTTACTCTGACAACAAACTGGCTTGAGCAGGCCATGAACTAGGCTGTGTCCCAATGGAATTAAAGATTAACATAATCATACAAAGGCACTGTAAATGAGACGCATACAGAGATGCCATTGACTTTTATATTCTGTTCTTACACTGTAAATAAACACATTTACTCTTGTGATCAGTCTCTTCATTTGCTAAAACAATGCAGGGCAAACATGGCCATTCACTTTTTTAATAGGAAGTTCTCTTGTGTAATTCTAACAGCTGACACACCAGGGATTGAACCAGGGACCTCCAGAACTAAAGGCATGAGCTGCTAAAGCCTGAGCTAAAAAATATCTCCCCGCCCCAGTGGGGAGATGTAAGAACTCATATCCTCTGCAGATCAGCACAGAGGCAGCCCTCTAACATACACACTCACCAGTAGATTTCTTAATAGTACCATGACTGGGATAAAGCATGAATCAACTTTGAATTTATATTTTGCTAACTATCTCGGCTGGTACTTTGAGAAGGAACAGAAGCTCTCTGCTCTGAGAATCCACTAAGAGATCTGAAAATCTCAGTAAACTATAGAACCTCCCCTCTGCAATGCTTGTTTATACAGCTACAACTGCCAAAGCTACTGGCAACCCTCAATTCCCCTTTAACAACGTAAAGGCCCTGCTCCACCTTTCCTCCTCCACCTCCTATCTTCCCTCATCACCTTTAAGTGCAAAAAACTGCTGATCTTTTCATGACTGTCTGCTGCCACACACCTCCGATAACGCTATAAACCAGGGAGGCCCCTCCTTTTCCTCTGATTTCACTTGATCCTCTCTTGGTGATCATCCTCTCTGTATTTAGAAAGAGTGGGTCAGATGGATCCCAGGATATGCTGCAGCAGCTCTGCAATATGAAGCTGCTCTAGATACTCTAGAACTGGCTGACCTCAGCCAGCTGGAGGATTCCCTCTCTGAAGGGGAATTCCTCAGGTGTCACAGAATTGCACAAGAGAGTGACACAGGGGATGGCCGAGGTATCCCTATGCTCCTGCTATCACCAGCTGCCAAAACAGCTTCTGGGGACCACTGGCAGAAGATGCAGTTAAAAGTAGCTTCCAGGTGCTGAGCTACTGAGGACTGGGAGTGGTTTAAACAGAAACTTTGCTCCCTCCTGAACTCTGCTGAGTACTCTAGTCACACCTCAGAATCCAGCCCTCCGCTTCTTGCCTTTTCCCCCTCTGCCTCTCAGCTCTTCCCTTATAGCATAGCAATAAACACACCCTTGCAGTCCACTGGTATTTTGCCAGGTGCCCTCTAGTCTGTTAGGCTCAAAATCCCCCTACTTTCTATCCCCATACCCTCACTAGTTACTCATTTACTCTTCCCCAACCAGGGCCTACACCCCCCTTTTTGACTCCTGCAATACCCAGACCGCCAGAGGCGCAGCACGCAGCGGCAGGGCACTGCCCCACCAAAGTAGGGAAGCCGACACAGCCTGTTTGTTTAATATATAACGTGAGAGTGAGAGAGAGACTAAATCCAAATCACAAACACAGCAAATCTAGGGCAGCCTGCTGTAGATTTGCTGCGTTCGTAATCTGGATTTAGCAGCAGGGCATTTTTCTCCTCCGCCTCTGTGGCGGACGTGCAGCCTGTGCAGCCAAGGTCTGGCAGGAGGTGAGGCAGCAGCGGTTCCCTGTGGGGTTTGTGGTGCTGGATTTATCACCCAGGCCACAAGGCAACCGTAGAGTGCTCTCAAGTGCTGGGCTCTACCTGCACCATATAGACCATGCTGGTAAACCAGGTACATTTTAGAGCACACCAGCAGGGTTTACATGGGGCAGCTGAGCGCAACACATTAGGGCACTCTACACCTTACACTTCTGGCCAACCACTGGCACAGACTCCAGGGGCACAATGGACGGGAGGGGGCAGGGGGGCGGAGAGAGAGGCAGGCCCTCCTTGGCCACAGTGGGAGCGAAGGGGGAGAGGTCTCACCTAGTCCCAGCCCCTCCAAGGGGCGGAGAGCATGGGGCAGGGAGAGGAAGAGATCCTACCATGAACTCTTATTCCTTCCACTGGAGAGGCCAGGATTGGCTAGGATCTCTCCCTCCCTTCCACTCCCCTCCTAGCAGAAATGGGACCTCTCCCCTTCCCCCCCACTGCTGCTGGGACCGGTGGGGGTGGCTCCGTGGCAGATCAGCACAGAGGGAGCTGGGATGCGGCAACTGGGACCGGGCAGTGGAGATTGGGGCCAAAGCCACTGACAGCCTGAAGTAGAGTAGCCTGGACAGTGGAGCTTCCCACAGGAAGCAGGAGGGAAGCACAGGTAGGGGGAGGTAGGGACGGGATGGGACGTCTTTTCCCTGCTTCTCTCCACTGAGTGGGTAAATTGCCCAACTTGCCCCAAAGCTCAGTAGCGATCAACGGTGGCACCACATTAAACAGTGCTGTATCTCAAAATGGCTACTGCTCAGAAGGCATGGATGGGTAAAGCATGAGGTCTTTTATTTTAATAAAACATGTAGCTGATGTAGTGCAACAGATGCAGGGCACCCAAAAATCCTGTGTTTGTCAGCGCTAAACTATTTTTATAAGCCAAACTGGAGAAAGAAGTCTAGTATCAGTACAAAGCAAGTGTCTGCAAGCAGCATGCAAGTTTGTCAATATTGTTTTTGGACACTTTAGCACACCTCTAACTGAGAGCCCTCCCTTTTTATCATTAAAAGAGTCGCTGATCATGGCTCCCATGAGATACTCACATAGGGAGCACATCCGAAAAAAAGCACAGCTTGTAAATTGATAAAAATGAAAAGTGAAATGGCATTTCCAAGAACACAACTCCTGAGCTCACCTCACAGCTTGCTACACCCTTAACCCTGACCTAGTCACACAAACAGTTCAGAGCTGTTTGAGTATTAGCCAATAAAGCAGCCAGAAAGCAAGATGTTCTCGCTTGGAAAACATTGTTCCAGTGTTTAGGGTTGGAGTCTTGCTACCTTCCAGCAGACCCCCTTTATGGCCCCAGATACTGACTTCACTCTAAGAGTAAACAGACAAGGATGAACAGGAATAGCATAAGTCTCAGCAACAAAGAGACAGAATATCAAGTCTATATTGAAGTTACAGTGACTTCACAGTTTGAAAAGGTCAAGCTGTACATAAGAAACTCATACAGTGAGGTCATCTCCTTATACCCCTGTAGTTAAACACAATGGGTCATTTCCTCCCTCACTCCAAGACACTTGCGCATTGATTTATTTAAAACAAAAATAAAACTTCTTCACTCTGGGGGAAGTGGGGAAGGTTAAGAACAGCGAACACTTAAAAAACAAACAAGGAAAAATATTACACCTAACATTATCCACAAAAATAGATTTTTTTTTTAAATTGTAAGCCAATATTACACAGTCTTCATAGCATTGCTACTCCAATCCGTCTCAATGAGCCACACTGTCATATACTGTCTGAGAAAGACGGTTATTTCCAACTTTAGAAGCTGGAAGATCTATTAAACGTGTTTACATCCTTTTATGAGTTGCATTGAGAAGTGTGCCTTTGAAAAAAGGTTTCAGATTAGCAGCCGTGTTAGTCTGTACTCGCAAAAAGAAAAGGAGGACTTGTGGCACCTTAGAGACTAACACATTTATTTGAGCATAGGCTTTCGTGAGCTACAGCTCACTTCATCGGATGCATAAAGTGGAAAGTACAGTGAGGAGATTTTATATATACACACAGACCATGAAAAAATATACATTGTAAGGAGAGTGATCACTTAAGATGAGCTATTACCAGCAGGAGAGTGGGGTGGGGGGAGAGAAAACCTTCTGATCTCAAAGTGAGTATCCTTCAACAAAAAAACTTCGAAAACAGACTCCAACGAGAGACTGCTGAATTGGAATTAATTTGCAAATTGGATACAATTAACTTAGGCTTGAATAGAGACTGGGAGTGGTTGAGTCATTATACTAAGTGAAACTATTTTCCCTTGTTTATTCCGCCGCCCCCCCCACACCCTCACTGTTCCTCAGACTTTTTTGTTAACTCCTGGAAATGTGCTGGAAATGGCCCACCTTGATTATCACTTCAAAAGGTTTTCTCTCCCCACACCCCACTCTCCTGCTGGTAATAGCTCATCTTAAGTGATCACTCTCCTTACAATGTATATTTTTTCATGGTCTGTGTGTATATATAAAATCTCCTCACTGTACTTTCCACTTTATGCATCTGATGAAGTGAGCTGTAGCTCACGAAAGCTTATGCTCAAATAAATTGCTTAGTCTCAAAGGTGCCACAAGTACTCCTTTTCTTTTTGAAAAAAGGATGGCTACTTCAAAACTGCATGGGAAAGATGTGGCTACTAAGTGAGAATAGAGGGTGGCTTCTAAGTGGAGCTGGACAGTGTATCAGCCTGTCCTCAAACCTTCTGAGTTTCGTTCAGCTTCCTTTTTGGGGGAAATATCTATTTCCAACAAATTCTACGCATCGTTCTTTGAGACTCACCTGCCTCGTGACTTCTCTGCCACAATGCTTTTTTTTGTTCTTTCAAAACAGTTTAATATTATTAGGGCCCTTCATTTTCAGTTTTTATTTTATTTAATTTTCCCTGGGAATTTATCAGTGTTTATTATCACAACAACAAAAACAGGTGAAAATCAGTGCAAAAAACTGTTAATTTTTCTGGGTAAATATCTGGGTTTATTTTTGTGGATGGAAAGACAGGGAATTCTGTTCATCAATGTGGTTTTCTGCAGAACTAAAACAGAACCCAAAACACAATGCCACCTCTGAGTTTAAGAAAACAATACATCTCTAATCCCCAAATGAAACTTTTCATTTGAATAAATAAATAGTTTATTGCTGTAGACTTAGAACTATTCACCTATCATAGAATCATAGACTATCAGGGTTGGAAGGGACCTCAGGAGGTCATCTAGTCCAACCCCCTGCTCAAAGCAGGACCAATCCCCAATTTTTGCCCCAGATCCCTAAATGGCCCCCTCAAGGATTGAACTCACAACCCTGGGTTTAGCAGGCCAATGCTCAAACCACTGAGCTATCCCTCCCCCCTATAAATATATTTACATTTAATATTTGGGCCGCACCGCTTGCAGCGCATACACTCAGCTTTATCCTTTTCTCCTGCTTTTGTCTTCTTAAAACTTTAGAATACTTTGTGTTCTGAAATGTATAGATTTGTGTTTTCTTCCCATTGTAGCGTGTCAAATCTTTAAACCATTACCTGCTAATATCTTGGAATGTGTATGTGGGTGGGCGTGAGATTCATCAGTACGTTCAGATGTGCATGTACTTCAGAACTTGCGTGCATGCCTGTTTGTTTATTGTGTGTATCTTGTAGACTAATACATAGCCTTCCTTTAACAGGCAGCTTTGTATATACACAGAGACTAATGTATTATCATAATACACATATCTCATGCAACGGATTGTATTTTCCTAACCAAACAACGTTTTTTAAAAAATATATTTGAATGACAGAAAAGTAGAAAATCAGAAAAAAATGGAAAACTACTTTTTGTAAAACCCAGGAATTTTTCGGTAAAAACAGGTTTAAACTGAAAATGAAGGGGGGCTTGCATGTTACGTAATCGTACTTAAGGTCATGACTACAGCTTACAAAGACAGTATTAAAAATTAAATACCAGAGGCTCTCACTTACAAGCAGTTATTCCTGCAAACATCTCAGCAAACCTAGGATTCTGCTCCTGGGAGAAGATAGCGTCTGGCTTCTCCACTGGCTTTCCACCCTCATGAACGTTAGCTGGTATATTTGGAACAGGTACCTGTTGTTGACACATGCAAAGAATGTAATTCTCCCATTCCATATTTGACACAATAAGCTCAAGTATAGCCACAGTGTCTTTTTGTTTTGTTTAGATTCTTAATCACTTTGTGTTTCAAAGATCAGAGAAACCAGTAAAAAAACCAAAAACCACCCAGAGATATCACCTGAGATAAGTCATAGGAGGACAACCCATCTCTCTGATGTACTTCAAGCTCGGCTTGCTGTTGCTGAAGCTGTCTGCAAATTCGAGAGGAAATGACAAGAGTTACAAAAAATATAATTAAGAAACCGAGAAGGAGGCTTGGCTCGCTCCTTTAAATTCCCATAGCAAATGTAGCCGCTTTCAGAGTCTTTGTTGACAAGCCATTTCCTGCAAAGCCAAAATATTTTTAAAGATTTCTTACTGAGAAAACCTCAAAACACAGTACTGTTCTTGCTGAGCATAACAGGATCAACAATGCCTTGCACACCAAAACTCCCATTGACTTCCAAGGAGTTCTGGGCTGTATCCTGCATTCCTTACACACCCAACTTCTTCATAAATGTCATTTATTTTTAAAATGCCAATTAGACTTCTTTAATCTGCGAAGAGCAATACGCATGGCCTGTTCCTGGACTTGCTGAAGTCAATATTAAAGTGCCCACTGGCTTGAATGGGAGCAGCATCGGGCCCACAGCAATCAACAGGTGGGAAAATTATTTCCTCGTTTTATAATCTCGTAGATTCCTGTGCAGATTATGGCAATATTATGGCAAAATAATAATAATAAAATACTACTACTACTACTACTTATATAACTCATATAGTTTGAGAACTACTGATGAAAAGCACTATTTCGCCCATAACAAGTATTTGGATTTGGTCTGAGGTGAAGGACCTGAGTAGTCTCAGGGCAGTTCTGTTTTAACCATTCGCCTCTTAAAGACGGGAGAGGAACATTTGTGAATGACACCAAATGTTGCAGGCTGAAAACCGTCCATAAATCAATACTGTTTCTACAGAGTATCAGCATTTATCTGATTTTTTTGGCTTCTGATGGCTTAAGACAATTAGAGGCAAATTTGGCTTGTACTAGTTCTGCTAATGGTTCCTTTCTGTCTCTTGGTCACATCTAGTGATGCTATTTATGGCATGAGGGGCTCAAAGGCAGCTGACCCATCCATTGTGGTCTAACCCTTACTATGACCTATACCCAGCCACCAGGGATATTTTTCACAGGAAGACAGACACCAAGGCTGTGAGATAGAGGTGACAGCAAGACCAGAATTGGATTGATAGGAAAGTAGGCCACCTGTAAATAAGATCCAGTGTTTTGGTGGTAGCATGCCCCTGGCCTCCTCCTGAAGAAGAACGAGGCTTCATAGACAGGAATTGCAAACCACTGGGCCTTTTTCCTCAAGCTGGAAGATATTACAGATGGATGGGGTAGTAGTGGTGGAAAAAAATGGGGTTCAAGATACCAGGGAGATGGACCTCAACTATCTGGATAAATTCTGGGCTATGGCCCAAAAAGTTAGATCCTTATCAAAACCATATTTTAAAGCTGTCCATTACTATCAAGAACTTGAATCAGAGATTCAAATCCCAAACAGCTGGAGACATACACTATATAATAAAGAATCATTTTTGTACCAAGTGGCGCACACAGAAAAGGTATTTCCCAAGTATTCCTTGGACCATGGATTTTCATTAATAGTTTATCAAATAGAAAATGAGTACGTCTAAAAAAATCCACTACTGTATGCAAAGGGATTATTTATTCAGTAAGCAAATATATGCTTTTCCAACAAAACTCCAGGAAGCAATTTAATCACTGAAAATATATGGGGAAATTTTTCCAAACACCATTCTTTGGACGATAAAAACCCATTAAATTGTGTTGTTAACGTGAAAGCTAATTCCATTGTTTCAAATGTTTTATTACTGACTATATGGTGCGTGTGTCAATAAACAGTACTTTAGGTCTCTTCTATTAAGTATAAAGTGTGTTCTCTTGATTCAGCCATAGATACACAAATGAGTCAAACAAAATAGCATACTTAATTAGCTCTGTTTGTTTGCCAGCACTTGTCTAACCTGGAACTCCTCCGCCTGTCTCTATTTGAAGATACTCATCAGTAGCATTTGTTAACCTACACTGCAGAATAAGTACCAGACTAGATCAATATTTGCTTACAAGGCAAACTGTACAAAATCCAACTAACTATAAAGAACAAATATTTAAATGCATCTTCTCTGCATTGCATTGTATTGTACTAAGTTCATTGAACTGTACTACTCAGTTCTAATTTAATTTTAAAAGTGGGTTGGGTTTCTCATTTTTAGCAAGTATTAATAGGAAATGTGGTTTTAGCTCTTTAAGAAAATATGCAATGTTTCAGAGAACAGCCAAACTAGGCACAGTTGAATCTTGTTGTTGGGATTGGTTTAGATACTCTTTCACCTGCTGCCCTTTTGAATGGATGATTATTACATATAGATCCCTTTAGTCATTAGATTTCCAGATCAGATGTGTAACAATGGGACAAGCCAGGATGGTTTTGGAAAAATTCAATCCTCTTGTTTTGGTTTGCAAGTGAAAGCCAAAACTGACCCTGCTTTTGATTTTAGGATCCACGGCTTAGAGGAAGCCATGAAAGATGAATTTTCTGGTTCAAAAGATGATATCCTACATAGCAAGTGGAATATTGTCTGGGTCAACTGAGAATTCCCCAGGTAACTGCTAGAATTCCTGGCTCATGATGGGAGTCTCTGTGAAAACCTCTCACTGTGCTTATCTAAGCAAATACTGGAATAAAAGACTCTATACAAGTTTCCTTTTGAAACTGGAGAATTTTCTAGTTGAATACCGGTGTCTCGCTGCATAAACTCTGGAGTCACCAACTTATTGTCCTGGCTTCAAATTGGTCAAGAAGAATTCAAACTTTAGAGTGGGCAGTTTTCTTGTTGGGGAGAAATGAGTAGATGCAGACTTGAGATATCACCCCTAGTCCATTTTTATTAGTAATAGATGGACATTGTCCCAGTTACTACTTTGAAAATAAGGTTTTGCTATCTTCACTATCATGGGATAGAATCTCACTGAAACAGCTGATTTCACAACTGGTCTACTCTACTGCACCTTAATCAGAGGCAGTAATCAACCAGAGCTGTCCATTGATTCAGCCAGAATTCTGCCTCTGGTAGCAACCTGCACCAGATCCTTCGGAGGACTGCAACTCTACCACTAGAATATTTCAAGACCAACAGAAGTCCTGGATTCATCAATATACACAATAATCCAATCAGGCTCATGAAAAATGAAAACATCAAGATCTCTAAAGGTTAGGAAACAACCCATTTCTTCTCTCTGTGCATACAAAATTAAGAAACTGTTCATCCATCTCAGGGTAGACGGGCTCATTCAAAGGCACCTCAACCTGTGTGTTAAATAAATGTTAGTCAATTTTTTCTGGAACTCGAAGAGGAAGATGATGTGGTGAGGTGACGTGTGGCGGTCTCCTTTTCAGCTGAACACAGTACAAATGCTAAACGTTAAATACTTCATTTCTGCAGGAAGTTTCTTTTGGATGATTATATCCAAAAGAAACCAAGCTAATTTTTTGGCAAGGTACTAAACACAGAAAAGAAGTTGGGAAAGTCAACTGCTTCAAGTTCCAAAACAATATTCTAAAAAACAACCATGACCACCACTGCCCTCTACAGTCCTCTTTGAAAAACAAACTGCATTCACTGGGAAACACAAAATGAAACCTTTCTAATAATAGAGATCACTGGCAGACAAAACAGACTTCTCTCTGAATTCAATTGATAGCTATTTATCAACATATATCTATATATCAAATCAAACGTATTAACATAGCATCAGTCTCAGGTCAGAATGCCTGTAAGATAAATACATGGTTTAAAACTAACACAGCTCAGTAAAATGAATATCAATTTTAAAATGAAAAAAAAAAAAAAAGCCTCACAAGATAAACCCTTCCTCCAAGAGCTTTAAAATTATCACCCTAAAACAAATTCTAAAAATAAAACAACAAGGGTTAGAAATATACTATTTAAGCTAAGTCACACACTTTTTTCTTGTTTCTGTGGCTGAGTAGGCATACAGGGCCACAGCACAGACCATCAAAACATTTTCACTACATAACCAGTATTCTAGTTTTTAAGCTGGTGAGGTAAAAGGCATGTGAGCCAGGAATGGGGCTAATCACTTATTTTTCAGGTGACCACAGAGGTTTTAAGAAAGTAGAGCATGTATAAATCTTCAATCTGGCCAGACCTACATAGACAAAGACAATTATGTCTCACAATACTCGCATACCTCCTTGCCAGGTAAGCCATCTGCATAGTTTGAAAATGCAGAGTTGTAAAGGCCCTTTTAACCTATTATTGTTCAACATTTCCAGATATTCTTTAAATGAGAAAGCCGGGGGGCATATTTGTTGCGTGGACAACTGCCATATCCAGTTGCGTAAAGATACAGACAGACAGACATAGAAAATAGGATTTTAAAAGGGATATTGTCGAAATATAGAATAGAATTAAACATATGTTTACCTGGTCCCTTGTCTCAAACAAATACTTGTGGCCAAATTTTTAAGCAATCTTGAGCCAATATACTATGGTGCTAGATGCATTATAAAATGTATACACAAATCAAAACCTGTTTCTGATTTTGCATACACAGTTGACTGCATCTGTAAAAGAGAATATGCACCCCCTGTGTCTTCAAGTAAATCAGCCTGTTGGGCCCAGTGTCCATTTGCCAATTAACCATCTGTGCATGCAAGAGATGAACCTCCACTGATTCAGTTACAATTAGACATGCAAAAAATGGGCATGCAAATCAGAGGCTAATTCTGAAAAGCTGCCCTTCAGAAGGTGAGCGTCATATACATACACAAATGGCAAGGGAGCAGAAGTCGGTAGAGCTGTGACTATTTACTCAAGCCGAGACTCTTCCCCAAAGTATCCAGAAAATAATATATCCATACACAGGTGAAGCATAGCAATAGCTAGTGAGCCATAACAGTAAGAATTGCACTGTGCATGTGTGTAGGAAGGAGAGAGGAAATGGGAAAAGAAAAAATAAGTCAGTTGAACACAACCTAGATAGATGTTCTGTTCCTTCTAATCTAGTACTTAAATTTACAAGCTTTTTTTTTAAAAAAAAACCCAAACAAACAGACTTTTTTTTATTGTGTCACAGCTCTCCAAAGAAGGAGGGAAGGCAAAACATATTTAGCAATTTCATTTTGTATAAGAAATAACGTGGAAATACCATCTGTCGAACTAACAGCATCCAATCTCCTTATTAGGGAAACATCTCTGGTTTGTTTTTAAAACCAAGTAAGGATAGATATGACAGGATCCAGATACTAGCACAGTTTTATTCATCCCAGTCTGTGCTAGGGAGCCAAGGTATCTTGAAAAGGAAAATATGGCACAATAGTCAACACTACTTAATTTATAGGTCAAAATTTAGATCTCGGGACTCTGGAAATAAAAGCCAATTATTTCAGTTGGCATCCAGTTATCAGCAATTGTCTCTAATTTTGCACGCTTGTTTTTATGTATGCAAATGATTACGTGCAAAAGTATGGGTGTGCATCTTTTCCACCCCCATACATAAATATTTGGGTGTGCAAATGAGGCAGCTGAATAACCAGCTCCCTGATTTCAATAAACAAGATTTATTTACTCCAAATGGGTAGAATGTCCTTTTTTTCAGGCACGGTTGATATGTTACCAATAAGGGTTTTAGTTGGCAACTAAAAAGAGACCTCAGAGCCAATTCTAACCATTTATTTTAAGTAGTGTTAGGTCAGTGCATAGCAGAACAGTGCATACCTCAATCTGTAAAAAAAAAAACCTTTTGCAGCCTGATCACAAACAACTTACACTGTTTGACATCGTTCTGAAGTTAGCTTACAATTTGGTACCTTTATAGGACTTTGTATATTTTCACTGTAACTTATGTCCTCTTTTTTCACAGAGGAATTTATTTTTAAACAACATTATTTTTGCCCATAAATTTCCAGGACATTTGAACATCTGTTTATCTGTCTGGCACATCAGATTTTTGCTGACTTAAGCGAACATTATAGTTGTTTGTTAGGACACTACAAAAACAGTATTCTTTCCTGAACAATTCTTGTAAAGGTTACATCTTTCTGGTAATTCTTAGCAAACTAGATTTTTTCTTCTCAGCATGATTCCCAGGGCACTGTGGGAGTTTAACTCATAACCAAGTTACAAGCCTTATAAACTCTGGTGCATAGGCTAACAGGTAGGATATGCAAAAATAGGCATATTGAGGGTGAGGCTGGGTTTCAAGTGACCCTTAGTGTCCAAGTCTGTGTCATTGTCAAAATGCTCTCCTAAGCAACAAAATAGAATATAGGGTGATAGTTGAAACAGAGGAAGAATACTTACCATTTTTATAAAATGCAAAGCCAGAGGAGAGTTGGTTGTGATAGTGAAATTATCAGGGCCCATCTACATTAATTAAGTGCCTGTTTGAGATCTCCATAACACATTCTAACAGGACTGTAACATAGATCTCAACTTTCCCTTTGAGTTTTAAACTTGTTAAAAAAAACCCACCCAGCTTAGTCCAAAGCACTTTTTAAAATATCAGATTATTATTTTGTTGGGAAAAGATCCATAACAGAAGAAAACATCTCACATTAGCTTCTGCAGCTGCTGGCTCTGATAGTCTGTGTTATGAGGTTATGCGGTGAATTAGGCTGCACTGGATTCTTAGGAGAACTTCTTTGGAAGCAGCTCTACAATACCAGTTTGGGGATTAAACATCTTAAACCTCTCTCATGGGTATAATCACAGCTTGTGCCCAGAATAATTTAGACTCACAGTTATTTGAGCACATGGCTCTAAAGGACCGGGGAGGCATTAAGATGCCAACCTAACATAAGCTGCTGATGTGAGCCTGCCAAAGAAAACAATCAAAGGAGCTGTTCATCTTTGTAACCTTTACCCCCAACACCAAGTAAGTGCCAGTCTTCTCCTACCATGGTCCGTTCAGGAGTTACTCTAGCAAACTGCCACTGGCTGCAAGGTCATAGGGATGAGTCAAGGAGAGGAGGAACAGGTCTAGGACATGTACACAGTTATAGCACACAAGAGGCAGGAAACTTGTTTATGTGAGTTTGCCATTCCTTTAAGCAACTCTGCAGCTTTCCCTTTGGGCTTATGAACTGGGCTAACTTTTCTCCAGTCTCACAACTGAATTGAACTGGATTTGGACTAGATACCAAGAGGTGAAAATCGCCAACCCTTATTATTAATTCTCTAAGCTATCCTGCTCTTGGCAGATATTGTGCTGCTGGAGGCCTTGTCCTAGCCTTCAATGGAGGCTGGATCAAGCCTGTTGGGCTTTTCTGATTTCATGAGTTATAGTTATTTGTTTTAATCTGTGCTGCACCCATATGCTAATGACACATAATATATGGCAATATATGTTAAACAGAAACATTTATTGGTGAGAATTTGTATTGTAGACAACCCGACTATAGTTTGGGGGTACGGATAAATGAATGCAACTGGAAATAAGCCACCACGAGAACCTGACCTTGAGTTTTTACATTGGTTTTAACTGCATGTTTTTAGATTAAATTCTTTAAAAAAAAGCATTTCAAACTCCATGAAAAGCACATACTTAACGTTAGTGTTGGTGCAAATGATGTATTCAATCTCATCAGAATAAGGATTCTGAAAAGTGAAGCTGCTGGTCCTGATTAACATCCACTCCCGGTTTTTGGTACGAAAACGATACATCACTGACAGGACTTGGCCCTTCAGTTTAACAACCTAAAAAAGTTTTTGTAAAGGTTAGAGACAGCTGACTGATACCTGATGTAGAAACAAATAATACACCACCAATAACTAGTAGATTTCATACTGAAACTGTGCAAAGATACAGATGCAATTTGGATGTATTCTTTATATAAACCCAACAACCCAAATCCATTCTGTATTTTCAATTAGCCTCTAAGGACAAAACTGACATGTCCTGGATTACAAAATAATCTCTTCCAATTTACATAGAAAGACCAATGGACTGTGTCTTTATCCCAATGGGAAGGCATTACAACAAGGCTTTAACGTGGAACATATATCAAAATATATTATGAGAGAAAGAAAACCACAGCATCTTTTATCAGATGAATGTTTAGAAATAATCAGAAAACAAACTTTACAAAATGTACAAAACAAATGCCAAGAGAAAACATTAATTTTCATTAGGTTGTCTGACTACTTACAATTCCACTTGGCTGCATGGCTACCTGTTATATTTGCACTGCACCACTCACACTTTAGCATCACAGCTAAGCAAAAACTCTGAGGAAGGGATACTTAGGAAATGTAATTTGCTTTTCTTCAAACATGCTAGAACTCAGACACGCTTCCATTGCAATGTTTAAAATTTTCTGTCAGCCGTGGCATGCCAAAGCATCTGATTCTGAAGCACCTCTGTCTGAATGTGTGTCTATGGCCATTTAAATTCCTGAATGTCCACCTCCCATATCCCCCTGGGTAAAGTCTATCAATATATCCTTAGGCTACATCCTTTCTCCTTGGATGTTTTTAAAAGACAGCACAGTCAAAGCAGCTGGAGCTCATACAACTGTTCATTACAGTCATGTCTTTTGATGTGTGGACAGTCAAGTCATATCTGCCTATCTTCGGGGTTGGAAGATTCTTTGTTCTCATGTTCACGTGTTCGGACACAATCTATCTATAGGCTCCAAACACATTATATAATCCCTCTTGCAATACCTATGAACATCACCACACAAATATAAGGTTCTTCAAAAATCTATTCCCTCTCTCAAGAAGCGCCCATTCTTATCTCAACATGTGAGGAAGTCACATGCGTAAATCCTTGAGCACCGAGAAAGAGCATACCACAGGGACTTATGAACACATAGCCACAGGGCCTCTGGTCACTTTTTAAGCTGGAAAATCAACTGAAGTCAACTGAACTTTAGGGCATTTTTAAGTCTCCTTTGTTCTGCTCATTAGCTGGGGCCGAGGATCTGGCTCTGCTCCTGTATTCCTTGTATAGCCAAATCTTCCGTTGGACTTTCTTTCACTTGTTCTTAGCAGTGATAGTGAATGTTTTTAAATTTTGCCTATTTCTTATTATCTCTTTCCTGCATATAGGTAGGCAAAAAAAATATTAGTTTATTTCAGGTTTTGTCTCCATTGTACCATCATTTTTACAAAGAAAGAAAGAAAAAAAAAGTGGTATAGAACAGCACTGAATTTATCCAGCTTTTTAAACTCCCATATAACATAACAATTCTCCAATAAATGATTAAGAGCTTTGAAGAAATCCCAAGAGGAAGAATTCAAACACTGATCTCATGAATAAGCACTGGCAGGAAAATATTGGCCAGGATAAAGATGATGAAATTCCACAGTCACCCCACTAAACAGGTGAGACTATTTCCAGAGGGCGGAAAAAGAAACAAACGAGATTTGAATGCAGAAATAAAATGTACTCTTTAAACCTGCACAAAGTAATAGAAATAAAGCTGAGATTAGAAATCAGGAAGAACATTACAAAACTTTACCAAGAAAACCCTTGAGTAAGAAATCCAGCACTAAGAACAAAAACTACAGAGAGGAAAACGTTTAACTGAAGATCCAGAAAAAGACAGGAAGGACGTGACGGGGACAAGATAAAATAATCACAGAAAAGTGAAAGACAGAGACAAAAAAACACGAGGAGGTATAGGGTGAGCACACTGCCCCGACTGGTACTGCTGCAGGGAAAAATGTCTGTCTCTGGTGTGCTAGGCATGAACAACTGAGAGGAAAATATGTCTGCAACCGCTCGAAGAAGAAATATAGCTTCTCTGGGTTTTGGTACGACTTGCATCTTATGACGAGACTTGGAAACAAACAAACAGGCAAAACAATAAATCAAGACAAAAGACATCTCTAAGACTGAATAATTGGCATGGTAATGTGCCAACAATTTCACAAGGAGGAGGGGTGGAAGACAGGCTATGCTTATAGTGGAACGACCACCACGAATACGTGCTCTATTATAATACAACTTAAGGCATTTGTGATGAAGACAGAGTAACAAAGTTAATAGTTTGTAGGGCCTACATGCTTATATCTAAACCAGAATTGGGATGTTTGGTAATATAGGACCAAATTCTACCCTTGATTGCACAAGTTCCACTGAAGTCAGTGGTAGTTGTGTGTGTGTGTGTGTGTAATAAAGGAAGAATTTGTCACAAGAGTGGAACTTTGTCCTACAGGGGACACAATGAGGCTTTGATGATGAAACAACAGATGATCCCAGAATGGATCATCAGATCCCAGATCCCAACCCCATGAACTCTCTCGAAAGCTCGGATCTGGATCCAAATTTTTAGCTTGGGCCCATCTCTCAATGTGACATGTACAACTGACTTTTAAACAGAAATAAACTAGACAAATAAGGTCTAAAGCAGTGGTTCTCAACCAGGGGTCCGGGGCCCCCTGGGGGGCTGTGAGCAGGTTTCAGGGGGGCCACCAAGCAGGGCTGGCGTTAGACTCGCTAGGGCCCAGCGCAGAAAGCCAAAGCCCTACCACACAGGACTGCAGCTTGGGGCTCTGAGCCCCACCACGTGGGACTGAAGTCAAAGCCTGGGCAACTTAGCTTTGCGATGCCCCCTGTGGCATGGGGCTCTGGCTTTTATATGCAGAAAAACAGTTGTTGTGGCAAAGCTGGGCTGTGGAATTTTTATAGCATGTTGGAGGCGGTGGGGGGGTGGGGGGGCGCGGGCGGTGGACTCAGAAAGGAAAAGGTTGAGAACCCCTGGTCTAAAGAACCTTTCCTCACATAGCTACACTGTGATCATGTTATGTCTTGTCCATTATCTGATGGTCTGGGTCTAATTCAGAAGAAATGTTATATTTCTTGAGATCTGGCTAAGGCATTCAGCTGAAACTTACCTGGGCCACATGCAATTAGTTTCTGCTGTTTTACAGCAGGCTAGGTCATGTAATGCCTCAGGAAGGAAGGAGAAGATTCTGTGCAAATAAACGCTGCACTCCATAGCGGAATCCTAATCCTCACCCATTCGGATTGGTCTGTTTATTAGTAGTCTGTAGCCTGACTTTGCTAACAGGAGTTATCCTGGAAGAAACCTGGTGTTTACTCCATGTAGCTGCTGACAAGCAGTTGCAGAGGAGAATTGCTCTAATCTGACCTTTTCAAAAAGTTCTATTTTAAATTGATCCACTGGATCCCAGGTTACATAGACAGAACATAAAGAAGAGACACAAACTTCAGTAATGCCCAGAATAATAAAACCAATTCATCCTACTGACTATGCCCAGAACAATAAAACCTATTCATCCTACTGAAAGTTCAGGGTTAATGTTTTACTTAAAATACATCCTTTTGTAGTTTCAATCCAATAAACCATATCCTTTTATCAACAAATGTTCTACCACCACACCCACTGTAAAGAATACAGAACTTGTGTTAGCGTCCATTCTGAACGTTTTCCTAGTGGATATTAGATAGCTGTCCTCTGGAACCTTCTGATACAGAACTCTATTTGTTGTTCTTGGCCTTGAGAACATATCATTCTGGCTTAATTTTCCCACCCTGATGAATGAATTTATCTTCTCAAGGAAGTAAAGGCTCTGAGATGGATTCTGGCAATCAACCAACAACTGCAAATCCCTCTGACTCTGCTATGCACCAACCTGCTTTTGACAGCATCAGCAATTTAAAAATGTCAACTTTACCGAGGATTTTAAACAAAGTTCACTGGAAATAATAGTTACCATTTTAATAAAAAAAATTCTTAAGGCCAAACTACCAATAACAAAACAAACTGTAATGATCTATTGCTCTGCGATCTGAAATAAGCAAATATTAACTTTGTAATAATATATAAAGCATGGAAGTCTTTGGTGGGAAAAACCTGAACTGTCTTAAAACAGTGCACACAAACACGATAACACAAGAAGATTCAAAGCTAATGTTTAACCTCTATCAAAAAACAAAAAGATTCTTCGGAAATGAAAACCATCTGGTGTACAGATAACTTGTTTAATTGTCTTTTAGTCATTGATGGAAATAGCCTGGATTGCATTGCTACTGTACTGAATATTCAAAGAAGGAATTCTCCACCGAAGATAGAGGCAAAATGATTTAGTGGATTGAACCTGGGATGCAAGGCCTATAACTCCACACTTTTAATCTCTGGCTCTTCCAACAGCTTGCTGTGTGAACCCGGAACAAGACACTTAGGCCTTGATCCATCAAAATACTTAAAACTAATGAATAACCATAAGCACATGTTTCAGAGGAACAGCCGTGTTAGTCTGTATTCGCAAAAAGAAAAGGAGTACTGGTGGCACCTTAGAGACTAACCAATTTATTTGAGCATGAGCTTTCGTGAGCTACAGCTCAATGGAGTCAATGACAGAACTCCCACTGACTTCAACAGTGCAGCATAAAGACCCTTTTGGCCTGATCTAACTCCCACTGAAGTCACTGAGTGCCTATTCATTAACTTCCATAGCAGCTGGATTGGGTGTCTCGGGATATGCTTACACTGCAGTCAAGATGTGCGGCTGTTTACAGAATGTGTAGACACGCCCAAGATAGCTTTGATCTAGCTCGTTTGCTAAAAATAGCAGAGAAACTGCAGCAGCACAAGCAGCAGCATGGGCTAGCCATCCAAGTATGTACCCAGGGTCCTGGGCAGGCTTGTACTTGGGAGGCTAGCCCATGATGCTGGAACTTCTCAGCTGTTTTTAGCAAGCTCGCTAGATCAAAGCTAGCCCAGGTATATCTACACATGCTGCAATCACACTCCTGATTGCAGCACAGACATAATCTCTGAGTTGCAGATTTACAGTTTATAAAATGGGAATAATATTGTATGAATTATCTTCCTCATACAGGTTTTATGGGGTTTAATTAGTTTTGTGCCATGCTTTAAATAGATAATCATCTATATAAATCCACGGCTAACCTGAATCCAGACTGAGAACCTATTCCATATGTTGTGTGCCTTTTATTACTTTATTCTGTATTTAATTTCTTTAAATGATTTATACAGGGCCAAATTCATAGCTGGGTAAAACTGGGACTGTTCCACTGAAGTTTATGGAGTGGTGCCAATTTACACCAGTGGAGAATTTAGACCACATGATCTATTACAGATGGGATTTTCAAAAGCACTCAGCGCTGGCCTGTGTGTATTCCCGTAGAAGTCAATGGTAACATTCCCAGTTGGGACCGGAGTTAGGCCAGCCCTGAGTGTATGTGACAATTCCTCTCTCTGGATGTGTGTGCCTGTATCTGTTTCTGATTTGCTGTTTTAATGTTTTCCTCTTAAATATTTGGTTTAAAAAAACAAAACAAAACACCACGGGAATGGAGCCAGTTTCAACTCAAAATACCATATTCTTGCTGAAGACAACCAACCCCTTGTGGTACCCATTGACGTCAGTGGGCTCTAGGCAGGCAAGTCCGGAGCCACACTATGGCTCTAAACATGCCCTGAATATTCATTTATATTTTAGAAATAAGAATGAAAAGAACATGTAAAACAATGCTATTTTTCTGAAAATATAGCACCTTGAAGATGTGTGTATAATCCAGTTTAAACAACTGGATTTACAGACATTAATATTAATAGGAATTACCCCATGAGATTCACCCTCAACTTGTAGATATCAGACCTGACCCCTGGTATTGAGAAATGTTAGGTTCTGCATAGAAACTAGAAAAAAAAAAATGTAGGACAGTACCTGTTGGAAACTCTCTCTCAAATGGCTTTGATCTTCCGGATGGCAGAATTCTAAAATGTCTTTTCCCAGAAGATCCTAGGAAAGCACAATATAAAACTGTAAAAATACAAACCTGTGTGCTGATCCTACAAGGTTTTAGTTTAGAGTGTAATCCTTGCTCACACACATAGTCACATTACCTTCAATTGAACTACTCACCTGAGCGAGGGTTTGCAGGATTGGTGCCCTGCATTGCCTTTAGGCTGTTGCAAAGACATATATCTTTCCTTTAAAAACAGTTTTAAGTGAATTTTTAATGCTTGTTAAAAGGTGCCAGGTTGATAGCCCTGAGGACACTGAAATCCTCTATTAATCCAGCTACATTCACTTTAATATACTGTTTTGTTTGATAAATTTACACTAAAGCTAATTCAAATCAATATGAAAGTAAATTGATCAGATAAGGACAAAATGTCTTGCCTGCGAACAATTGTTTACATATGGAAACTATTTTCTTTGAGATTAAAAGATAACATGCTGTTATCTGTGAGAAAGCCATCACATAGAGATCATTTAGTATCCAATTATATTACCTTAATATTTATTCAAAGGAGCAGACATGAGCCTCAAGGAAAATAAGCTTCATAATGGAGGTCTGCTTGTTGTTCGATAAACTGGTAGAGAAGTTAAAATCGACAACTGTAACAATCTCTCAAAGCAGAATTTATATTGCTTTAAGAGAAATGTCTTAATTTGAAAAATAAAATTTGAAAACTGCCTAGGATTTGAACCAGTTTAGTGCTAAAAACCAATAAATCCAAAAAGGATACAATGAAATCCCCTGTAATTAAGGGGAAAGCTCTTAATGCTAAGGACGTGTGCACAGTATGGCAAAATAAATGACACAACATCAGACTGTGATAAGGTATAGAATACAGACAGCTAGAGATCAGCTGAACTGTTGCATCTTTTGGAAGTTACGTGTTTATTTGCAAACACAGAGAGAGAATTTCCTTAATTAGTTTTCACCAATCTCTCAGTCTTAAAACTAGCAACTGACCTGTGGTTGATAGCCAATCACACTGATACATCTTGGATCAACAAATGTGATTATTCCATCGGAGTTGTGTCTAGACAAGAACTCAGTAGGAACAGACATTCCATTCATGTCCATGCACACAGGTGAGCTAGTTACCTAGGACAAACAATCAGATAAATATTATTCGGAAAAGGAACAGTCACCATAAGTAGAGGTTGCTTTTTCATTTAAAACAACACAATCTGTTTATTGTCAACTATTTAAAGGGTTCATAAAGAAAACAAGGACACAAATAAAATGAAACTGAAATGGCTTCAGTCTAGTCCACAGCACAAAAACATCACTCCATTACATGCACACTGGACTCACTGAACAATACGAAAACAAGCCCATCGAAGATGCCTCACAAAGAAGGTTCTAACAGCTAACTCAAGTAAGTTCCCAAAGAACTGTGACATAGGTCTCTCCCATTGGACTCTTAGGGTATGTCTACACTGCAAGAGGTGTGATTGTAGCACAGGTATTCCTCCCCATGCTACAATCACACCTTCACTTTCAGCACAGACATAACGTTAAGGGCATAATGCTAGCACAGCAGATATCACCGTTGAAAGAAAAACAGAGATTTTCTGTAAATTTTCATCAAGGTTCTTCAGAAAGAATGAAACATTTCCAGGTTCCTACTTGAGATCTATGCAGCCAGCCAAGTTAATCTACTTCTATCCATTTCTACATGGGCTAAGAGTGAGAAAAGTCTTTGCTTTGACTTTCTCTTTCATCCTAAACAACCAGGTCTGTTAAAGAGGCACAAGGCAATCTGTACAAAATCTCTTTTTGCTCTCTGCTCTGTAGCACAATAGCATCAAAACACCAGTTAATAGAGCAGGGAGGTGATTAGCTGTCACTTTATGGCTTACTGTTTGGAGTGCACAGTTCTAAAATTTGTACACCTTGATTTCTTTGTGATTAAACTTGTCCCCTGAGCCACTGCTTGCTTGACCTTGCCTTCACTCACAGAGGGCCTGCTGGCTATTCTCTTATGGAACAGATGTTTTGATGCTCCACAAGTTATTAATGGGATTTCTGGGCAAGAGTCTATTTTGGCAGCTGTAACATCTGCAAACTCCGTAATTTCCTTCTGTCCACCACTTAGGTATTTTATCTTTGAACATAAGTGTGATTAAGTGAAAAATGTCATAGCAATGCCACAAAAATATTGCATCACACAGGAGACACTATTTGCAGAAGCGGTAACGTTTCCAGTATGATGCTCATCTGAACGGATATTGGTTTGGCAGCTACACTCCAATGACACTGTCATTCTGCCATTAAGAGTGAACAATGCCATCCTAACAGATGGGCATGAGTGAAGGCCAACAAGAAACCATGCATTAGGATCAAACGTTTTTACTAATGGCATGATTCCCAGACAGGAACATAAAAATGGCTTCCTTATTATGATTGAAAAGGTTCACCACTGCTACTCCAGCTCCAGATCAAAACTCTGATCCACTAGGACTCCATTAGCAAGGGATGAAGGGAGGAAAAATACAGTACACATAGAATGCCTCAAATTTGGATGTTTTGATCAAATGAGATGTAAAATCTTATTTACACTACTTTCAATGGACTTCTGTGCATGGATCTGCCATATAATATTTCAGCAATATTAAGTGTTTGTGTGTGTAGTTATGCTTTGTAAAGCATTTAAGTACTTAGGCCCTCTTGACTGCATTAATTTTATTGTTTTCATACAAGCCTTTGCAACTACAGGTTTTCCAGCCAGTTAATTAGCCTTTTAAATCAGCAACTGGAGAAAATCTATTCACAACAATTTCCACCCCCTGATGTTTCCCTCGTCAGGTACCCAGGAAACTTCCAGAAATAATCATTTCTGCAGCCCATCCAACTCCACTTGACTGGGCACAGACACCATAGCCTTGTGCTTTTTGTGGCATGGTACAGACCCTAATCTTCTAACCAGACCCTGTCAGAATCTGATATAAAACTGTACTACAACATTGACTAACATTTTCAGCAGCAGTGGATGTAATAAAGGAGCGTCTTTACCTGAAGCCTCCCTATTGCCACAAGGCAATATTTGCTACCTTGACCCACATCTGTATCTTCTTCTGGTATAGTCATTCCTAAAATAAACAACAACACCACCACCATTGTTACTGCTAGGAAAGGTGAAAAAACAGAATCACTTGCCTTTTTTCATAGATGGTTTCAATTTCACAAACAAAACTAGTCACTATCTTCTGGCTTCAGTTAGACAAAGGGAAACATACACAACAGCCGCTAGACTCTGATGCCGGCAATAATATTTTGAGTAATATTTCTTTTCAGGTTATTACTGCAAGATGTAATTTATGCATTTTTCTTTGGTATAGCATACACCAAATATCAGCTTTAAAAGAAAGGTACAATGTGGATTACACACCAACTTCAACATTTAGACTGGTCACTTGCCTTTGAATTAAATGGATTCGTTTCCTTTATTATAAAATATCCAGCATACTTTGTTATGCTAAAAGGAAACAGGAGATTGAAAAACATAGGGATTTCATTAAACTCTATTTGTTTTCAGTTTTTCAATGGGATTAACTATTACAGACGTGAATAAAATCAAAGCATACGGGTAGGCTATTTTCCACTCGTGTTACACAAACAGAAATGCTCTTTACATGAGTGTTGTTTAGATATTATTCGGTTAAGCCTTTAGTAAGTAGATTTCTCAATCTAAGTTTTGAGTTATCCACTTCCTGTGATACATTTTAGAAAAACTCTTCTATTGGTAACATAGTTGATTTATTTTAAACTATTTACAAGCTCTCTTCCCAATGTTTCTTGGCATTAAGACACAACAGAGAATGAATTACTTAAAAAGCAGTTTAATGTGTTAGTGAAGTTAATTGCAAAGTCATCTACCGGTTATGAAGCAACAATCATGTTTAGAGATTATTATCCTCTGACATTTATACTTCCTAATACAAGTCAATCACACTGCAAGGAATCTTGAACTGTTTAGAGGAGAGCCAGATATAGCTTTTTAAACATGATGCACATGGGATAAAAACCCTAAAAACACTGGTAATTTTAGTGACAAGGTTTTCCAGATAAACTGTTCCTACTAATAAGAAGTGTTACTTGATCACACAGTTTTTGAACATTACACAGTATTTTCCACTTTCCCACAGTTATAAGATACAGTAAACTATAAATGAATATGCAAGAAAATAATGAGCATTTTGTGCAATGTACTCAGTCGTCATCTTGTTCATTGCTCATAGCAAAGGTTACATTCCGAGGCCCAAATTCTGACTCTCAGATAATTATAATTAGCTCTGATTTCACCTGTAGATTTCAAAGGAACTTTACAGTAGAGAAAAAGATTTATTGTTCCCCTTCAACAAACGGTGAAAGTGAGGCAAAAGTGATTTGCCCAAAGTTACACAAGTGAAAGAGACAACGTGGGTGAGGTAATAATTTTTATTGGACCAACTTCTGTTGGTGAGAAGGAGAGCGCGACAGAACTGTGTAGCTCGAATGCTTGTCTCTCTCACCAGCAGAAGTTGGTCCAATAAAAGACATGATCTCACCCACCTTGTGTCTCTAATATCCAGGAACTGACACGGCTACAGCACTTCATACAAGAAGTTAAAAGCAGAGCTGGGAATAGAACCCACATCTCCTACCCAATGTGGCGCCCTTCCTCTTCATGCATGCAAAGTTCCTAATTTGGCCCTTAATGAGCTTCTTTACATGTAAAGCTCTTTGATGTCCCTGCATAAAAGCCATACACTTCCTTTGACCCATGCACAGTCCAAGCTCGTATATGAACTTAAGGGTAAATTTTAAAGGACTCACACATTAAATATAGAGTTTTAAAATACATTGAGTTCCATACTATTTTTCAAATAAATTGTTTATTTTGCAGACTTGGAAAAGGTGATCCCTGGATAATTCAGGATTTGAGTCTCACTTTCACTAAGGATCCTTACACAACTCTGGCAAAGTAGAGAACTCTTAACATGAACATAAATTACAGTTACACCTCCTTCAAGGCCCCTTTACACTCTCGGAATTCAAAGGGGTCTTAACGTTAGTAAGAATCAGGCCCATAAAACAGTTAAGTTAAAAAGTAATACCTTTAGTAGAACAAATATGACTACCAACTATAACAAATATAATTACACTCTCTGTTCTATTACAACTACACATCCCATGCTGCCTAAAAAATATTCATCTCTGTACATAAATGAAAGACATTAACACACGAATGCATCAAGGATAAAATAAAGGACCAATACAGAAAGAGCTACGGAGGCATGGTGTAGGGTTTTTGGTTTTGTTTTCACTGCTGTGTTTATGCACAGTGGAAGTCTTTCTCAAGTACTGAATTTAGTCGTCATCTGAAGGCATAAAGCAGCTTAAAAATACACACAGGGACAAAATCTGGCTACCTGTTGTGAAAATGGAGGTAACTGCATCGTGAAAAAGGAGGACCAAGCATATGCACTTAAAGCTTTGTACACTGACAAATAAAATTCTGGAATCAGGCTATTAGTTGAGGCCACGCTCCAAAAACATATAAAAATCCTTTGCATGTGCACACTGTATTTCCTCACAGATGCAAAAAGTAGTCCACCTGTGGATTGTGTGCAATCCGCAGAGATGTTAAGCACAATCCATTATCCTCTCCCCCATAATGCTGTGAACAAAAATCTGAAAATAGAATTGTATACAGGAAAAACAAATGTAAAAGCCATGATGGACAAAGAAAGAAATATAAATAGCAAGAGGAGCTATTGGTCTCAACAATTATTATTAATACAACAATGTCACTTATTTTGAGCTGCATGCCCCCCCCCCCCCCCGCCAATACTTTTAAAAATATAATGAGGCACCTCTGCCTTGAGGTGTTTAGGGGATTAATTTTCAGAGATGCTGAGGACCCGCTTTTCCCCACTGACTTCAATGGGATTTAAGTGCGCTTAGCTCCTCTGACAACTTTTATTTTTGGCCTAAATATGTATTTAAGCTCTTAAATTTAGGCGTCAGGTTGGATAATGTTAGCTGAAGGGTCTCATTTTTATAATGGTGTTTTCAATCTAAAAACAACATTTTTAAGGTATTTTCCTTCAGTTTCACTGAGCTTTCTTACAGTTTCCTTAAAGACACAATATACCACAAAAGAAGGCAAAAGCTAAGCAGCTGGATGGTTTCCATTTCTCATAATCTTTTTGCTGATGTGTTCAATAACACTTTCCCTTTTTGGAACTTGGTTCAGGTCCACAACTGCCCAAATAAACCCAAAGCAACATAAACAATCTCCAGAATTAAACCTAGCAAAGAAATGCCATTCCTCACTGAGCTCAGGGTTGGCCAGGGGAGCTGTTGTTCCAAAATTCACTTTTTTTGTTTTTTGTTTGCGAGGTGGATTACATTAAGTCCATGCAACACAGTGGAAACTTTATTAGCTGGGTTATCCCACAAGACACACCATGCATAAAAATCTCACTGCCTGGAATTAATCAGTACATGACCCAGTGAATTGCTAACCCTTCCCAAAGCTTCTAGAGCAAAAAATATGCCAAAATGATTACCTGCTTGCCTGCTCAAAGTAATTTAGGTGCTATTATTGGAAGGATTCCATGCAGCCTATTTTTGTTCTGAATGGAAATTGTTTTCCATATTCTTTTGCTGATGGTTATAAAGATGCTATTTTACACTGCGGTGAATGTGCGTAGGGGATCTGTACTTCCCCTATAATATATTCCCTATTAAATGTACTTAGATTTCATAAGGACAGGTAAACAAGATCTATGCACTGGTACTATCATTACTTCATCTAACTCTTAACACAATGTGATTTGTTAGAATCTGCAGTTGCCTAAAAATTAGTAATTCCAAAAGCGTTCCAAAAATTTGTACCCAGGAGAAAGGCTATGAAACTGGCCTATTAATAACATCAACAGAATAAAAACACATTATTCACATTCTTGCATGTAGCCAGTAGAAAACTTTATTTCTCAACACCAAAACATACGCTACTACTAATAAACAAATGTAGCACTACGTTTGTCCCGATTAACATCAACAGAGCTAAACATGAAAATGAACCACAAACAGAACACTGTGCAACCAGAGGCCATGTTTAATTTAACAGTATCACTGTGTGCTAACAAGCAGTTTCCCATAAGGTAAAGGCATGTGTTTAAGTGGACATAAGGAAGTGACTTTCTAAACAGTCCCTGATGAATTTCCAACTTGGTCCTAACAACAGAATGCCATTATCTCCTGTCCTTCTGCAACCCCACAATCCTGTACTCCATGTGTATGTATAGGTGCAGAATAATGACTTTGTGGATTTTGTGGTTTCACTATATCAGGGGTTCTCAAACTTCGTTGTACCACGACCCCCTTCTGACAACAAAAATTACTACAGGACCCCAGGATGGGGGACCGAAGCCTGAGCCCGCCCACGCCCTGACACCCCAAAGGTGGGCCAAACCAAAGCCCCACCTCCCCAGGCCAGGGATCTAAAGCCAAAGGGCTTCAGCCTCAGACAGGGGGCCTGTAACCTGAGCCCTGCTGCCCAGGGCTGAAGCCCTCGGGCTTGGGCTTTGACCCTGGGCCTCAGCAAGTCTCAACCGGCCCTAGTGATCCCATTTTACCTGTCCTGACCTACAGTTTGAGAACTGCTGCAACTATATTAAACGGCAAAATAGATATTTTATGATTGTTCATAAAAGTGGAATTAAAACGTACATGATGTACCATTGCATGGCTACACATTATTTTATACCTCCATCAATTATTATTACCTGTACAGTACCATTCATGTGCATGGCACTTTAAAAGATCATAATACCTCTTGAATAGGTGTATGCAGGAATCTAAGTCCTCAAAAAATAAGGACCAAAAAAAATTTCAGTGGGTCTTAAAATGGGGGGGCGGGGGGAAGAAGTACTTGTAAAAAATTCCAAAGAAGAGGGAGTCATTTTTTTAATAAGCATTAACAATTACAGTGCTGTAAAGAGTATTCAAGCAACTATTTTTTGTTTTGTTAAAAGGAACAGTTTTGCACAAACTTTTTGATTCAGGCCAAAATTTTAAAATAACCTAACTACTCTGGCATTTTGTGGCTAAACAGTTACTGTAAGTCTGACTTGGAAGACTAGAAATGAATCAATAATTGCAAGACAAAAAGCTAAAGACAAAACCAAAACAACTCCCCACAAAAAAATCACCCAAAAGAAATACAGAATTCTGTATTATTTGAAACTTTGTTTACTAGGATTTTCAATCTTCAAGTGCCCTAAGGTACCCATCTATTTGACCCTTCTGATGACAATGACTTCCCTGTAGTTTCCCTTTGGAAAAAACATTGGCCTTGGATTTGATTTATTCTTTGCAAAACCAGTAACATGCTGACATACTGTAGTTTCTCTCAACTAAATATTTCCATCCACTGCTATGTGATGAATAAAACTATTACGAAAACATCACGTGGACTGCATAAAACTCATTTCCTTCCAGGAATATGATGCTTTAATTGAAAAAAGGCAAATACTTGTTTTAAATTAAATTTTAAAATAACAGATTGGAAAAAAGTAGAATTGGTATATTTTGTACGTTTGGTTATTAGTTACAACACTTCTCATGCAATCAGAAGCACAGGTTCTTCTAGCCAGTTGGCAGCAGACAAAACAAATGTAGGATCAAAGTCTGGAATGGGCACTCAGCTAGTTTCAAATAGTGAGTCTTTTCCCCATATTGAAAATATTTTAGCACTGTATTTCATTGTTTAATAAAACATCATCACATACAATAAGCAAATAATATAACTCCCTGGAAGAGAGTCTGGATTTTCCAAAACCAACTTTTTCATTTAGTTTTTGACAAATGAATAGTTTTGAGAAATCTACCCCCTGTGCAGACAGTCTGCACAAGGCCAATATTCCACTTGCTCCTAAAAACAGATCCACATTTCCCCTACAGTTACTTACCCAGAAGCAAAGCCTGATGGCCAGGTTATGTACTTTGTGATCCTACCCAGTTTAGGGGTGGTGTGGTGCTGCATTGCCCCATGGGGAGCTCTAGTTAGGACTACCATGTTCCCCCCTACCCCCAGAGAGCACATGGAGTTTGCAAGTTGCTCCACACTTTGAGACTGTACAGCCTGCACCTCCTAATGTGCCTGGCCACCTTTCCAAGAGAGTGTGAAGAGGGTGGATGTAGGGCCATAGCTTTGCCTTCTCCTGGAAGTGCCCACATGCAAGGACTACGGAAGTCCCCAGCTCTTGTGTGGGGTACAGTGGGTACACCTCCTTTTCTCTTCCCACACCCATGTAAGGGCTAGGGACAGTCTGACCCTGAGAGAATATGTAAGTCTAACTGTTCTTTGAAAGTAAAAAAAAGATTTGGGGTCTGACAGAACATATAGGCACAAGAAGAATATAGTTATTTCATGTTGGAAATCAACACTTGAGGGTCAGTCCTGCAGTCCTTATTTAGATAAAACACCCCATTAACTTGAGCGGCGAGCTTTGCTCGAATGAAAACTGAAGAAGCAGGTCTCGTTATCAGAATTTCCTTTATACTTTACATGGTGTCAAGTATCAGGGGTAGCCGTGTTAGTCTGTATCCACAAAAACAACAAGGAGTCTGGTGGCACCTTAAAGACTAACAGATTTATTTGAGCACAAGCTTTCATGGGTAAAAACCCCACTTCTTCAGATGCATGGAGTGAAAATTACAGATGCAGACATAAATATACTGGCACATGAAGAGAAGGGAGTTATCTCACAAGTCTGCTGACAGGGCCAATTCGATCAGGGTGGATACAGTCCACTCCCAATAACAGATGAGGAGGTGTCAATCCCAGGAGAGGCAAAGCTGCTTTTGTAACAAGCTAGCCACTCCCGGTCCCTATTCAAGCCCAAATTAATGGTGTTAAATTTGCAAATGAATTTTAGTTCTTCTGTTTCTCTTTGAAGTCTGTTTTTGAAGTTTTTTTGTTCAAGTATAGCTACTTTCTAATCTGTTATAGAATGTCCAGGAAGACTGAAGTGTTCTCCTACTGGCTTTTGCATGTTACTATTCTTGATGTCTGATTTGTGTCCATTTATTCTTTTACGTAGGGACTGTCCGGTTTGGCCAATGTATATGGCAGAGGGGAATTGCTGGCACATGATGGCATATATAACATTAGTAGATGTGAATGAGCCTCTGATGGTGTGGCTGATGTGGTTGGGTCCTCTGATGGCATCGCTACAGTAGATATGGGGACAGAGTAGGCAACAAGGTTTGCTACAGGGATTGGTTCCTGGTTTAGTGTTTCTGTGGTGTGGTGTATAGTTGCTGGTGAGTATTTGCTTCAGGTTGGGGGGGCTGTCTGTAAGCGAGGACCTGCCTGCCTCCCAAGGTCTGGGAGGGTGAGGGATCGTTTTCCAGGATAGGTTGTAGATTGTTGATAATGTGTTGGAGAGGTTTTAGCTGGGGGCTGTAAGTGATGGCCAGCGGTGTTCTGTTATTTTCCTTGTTGGGCCTGTCCTGTAGTAGGTAATTTCTAGGTACCCGTCTCGCTCTGTCAATGTGTTTCCTCTCTTCCCCAGGTGGGTATTGTAGTTTTAAGAATGCTTGATAAAGATCTTGTAGGTGTTTGTCTCTTCTGAGGGACTGGAGCAAATTCGGTTGTATCTTAGGGCTTGGCTGTAGACAATGGATTGTGTGATGTGTCCTGGATGGAAGCTGGAGGCATGTATAGCGGTCAGCAGGTTTCCGGTATAGGGTGGCCTACTTTTGTCATCTCCAACTTAAGGAATATTTTCAACACACAACTGAACAGTGCACTGAGCCACAGGAACCCTTCTACCAACACTACAAGAAGAAGATTTCTGCGTGGGCTCCTCCTGACGGTCGAAATGACAGGCTGGACTTCTACATAGAGTGCTTCCGCAGGCGTGCACAGGCTGAAATTGTGAACAAACAGCATCACTTGCCCCATAACCTCAGCAGTACAGAACGCATTGTTGTTAGGTTACTTTAAGCCTTGTACTGCATTTGACTGCACTTTGCTCCATTGACTCTGCTTTCATTCCATGTTACCACTGTGGTCCACTTCAATGAGTGTTTTTCACCAGTGTACGGTCTGCAGTGATGGGTGCTAATTAACCATCTTTACCACTCAAAAAGAAAAGGAGTACTTGTGGCACCCAAGTAACCCATTAAGCATGACTAGGTGTACTTCTCTGGGTATCCATTTTGCATATGACCATTTAATTCACTTGCATTTGAAAACTCTAAAAAAGGAGAAAAACTCTAAAAATTGAACTTTGCTTAAAGTAAAAAAGTACATTTTGTTACAGGACTTATAACCTCTGTTTACTCTGTCTGGAGATAAAAATGACTGAAACATTTTGACAGTTACAGTACACTAATTTAAATTGTATGAGCTTTAGCAATCTTATTACCAGCCGTTAGGAATGCAAAGAGGGACTTTTACACTTCTTTGTGGTTCCAAAGTACAGGCAGATGACATGTGGTCTGAATTATGCTTGTCTGAAGGCTGATAAAATTCCAAAAGGATGCATCATTTTAATTTTTGTAGGTATCTCTCTCTCTCTGTGTGAGAGAGTGAGATAATTATATAACCTTTGAAAATATAAATCTGCACAGAATCAATAAGAAATATAAAGCTGCATGTTAAAATCTGCACAAACAAACAATGTACAGATTTAGTGTAATGGGATTTTTGGCACTCCTAATCCCTGGAGTAGCCTGAATAATGTTTGTGGTATACTCAGTCTATAACCACAAAAGGGCAAGACCTCTTGTTCAACAGGAATTGACATACTAAAAAGAATATTAAAATATTCAACTTCTGCAAATGCTAAGGCCAGTCAAACTATCCCTTCATGATGTTGTACTGGTCTCCATTTAGTCTCCCTTTGTGTTCAGACTCTTCCCATCTGTAAATATTCTCATTTGTAATACTGAATTACAGTAGGTGAGTTGTTTTTTCATTGCTGTTCAAAGTAGCATGTAAAGACTTATTTCCCAAAATCCCACATTCAAAACAAAATAACTTAATCAAGATGCAGAGATAGTAATATTGTCCACTCAGTAAATTACTTGTAAGTGAGTATACCGTTACCTAAACTGAAGCCAAAATTTTCAAACATGGGTGTCTAAAAATAGGCACTGGCTTTGGCCAGTTTTTCAGAGGTGCTGAGTACCTGCTGCTTCCACCGCTTCAATGAGAGCTGCAGGTCCTCAAAACCTCTGAAAATCAAGCCATTTTTATTTAGGCACCTAAGTTTGAAAATTGTGGACTACACTTCTGTAGTCATATGGTACCCTCATTCTGAGAGTGCAACTCTTGTAGATGACAGTTGATACTCTGCCAGTGTACATCAATGGCTGTCGTGTGTGGAGAACCAGGGCAGTATATTGAAAGACTGAGGAGAATATGGATGCGCATTAAAAGTGACGCTGACTGACTTTCTGATTTACAGGAAAATGTACATGGACTAACCAGCTGAAATCAGTCAAAGAGTGTGATCAGTTTTTCTGTACCTCTCAGCAATGCTAACTTTAGAATATCATAATACAACCACATGCACTAGAGCATCACCTGCACACCACAGGGAGCAAATTTGGTCAGGTGTTTTATGGGTTCTTTCCACCTTCCTCTGAAACATCGAGTGTAGGAAACAGGGTACTGATGGCCCATTGGCCAGATCTGGTACACCAAACCGAGCAAGTAAATAAATAGTAAATAAAAGTTGCACAGTCGAGTTGAACACAACGAGCTACCTGGCTGAGATTATCAGTTTATCAGACTGAGGCTGGGATTTTCAAAGGAGCCTGGGGGAGATAGGTACATAAATCACACTGCACTTAGGCTCCTAACTCCCTTTGTCTCCTTTGAAAATCCAGCCACAGATGTCTAACTAGCAAGTTGGTCAATAGATTCTAGAGATCAGTTTGGTCTTGTACATAGTACTATCTATATTGCCCTTAATGGAACTTTTACCTGCTGGTGGCCAGGCCTTGATATATCCAGTGCAGTGGACTACTGCATACTGTGCTTCTCCTTCTTTTACTGGGCCTAGGCCATTCCTATATGAGAATAAACAATACTATTAACAAAATGTTTGATAGCCAATAGAATTTTGTACTAGTACCAATTTTTAATACAAATTTACCAATTACACTAGTAATACTTAATACAGCTCTTACATAATGTTCAACAGCTCAAGTGCTGTATAAGCCATATCTAATTATAGGTAAGTATCATTTTACAGATGAGGTACACCCTAAGGAGTCAGTGACAGAGGCAGGATTAGAACTCAGTGATGAGCTCCCAATGCTGTGCTCACTCCACTCTGATGGGATCTCATGCTATTTGTGAAGCGTGAGTCAGATTCTGATATACAAAGACTTGTTCGGGTAAAACTGGGAGATTTAGCGCTAGTGAAATGGACAACTAGAAAAGTTCATTATGATATACTGTAGTGGCAACTGAAACAAACTCACCTGTATCTTTTTCGCATGGTGGTTATTCTGCTCAGAGGTAAATGATCCAAAGGGGCATTTCCACACCTAAAAACAAGCCAGCATTTGAAAGATAATATAAATGCCTGGGGAAAAAAATCCAATTTGAACCCCTTTTAAGGATATATATTCAAGTAATATTGCATTTGTTTTTGATTGCGTGTCTTAGAAAAGTATTTTCTGAGGGCTTGTCTACACTTACTAGGGGATTGACGTGCAGTGATCAATGCATCGGCAGTCGATTTAGCGGGTCTAGTGAAGACACACTAAAATCGACCGCAGATCGCTCTCCGGTCGACTCCAGCACTCCACCTGAATGAAAAGCGCAAGGGGAGTCACTGGGAGAACGATCGGAGGTCGACATTGCATAGTGTGGACCCTGCGGTAAGTAGATCTAAGTACGTTGACTTCAGTTACATTATTCACGTAGCTGAAGTTGTGTAACTTAGATCGATCTCCCCCCCTACTGTAAACAAGGCCTGAGAAGTTGCTATTACTATAACCCCCACATTGGTTTTTGTTTGTTTGTTTTACTTTTTAGTGCCCCAACTATTTTCAAGATGTAAATAATAAAACAAACACTAAGAAAACTACTGACTCACAAAAGAAAATCCTACAGTTAACATGAGGCTAAACAAGAAATACAAGAAGAAAACACAGCCCAAAGCAGAGAATCCCAGGATTGGTTTAAGCAGAAAAGGGCTGCAGCAGATCACAAACACTTTAAAAACAAATACGAAAACTAGACAAACATACGATTTTGGCCCTCAGCTAAACCATCCAAAAATAATTCCAGCTTCCAGAGGATTTATTAGCACAGAGAATTCGCATACTATATACTTGTGTATTCACCAATTATTTATGTATTAGACATTAGTCATTTGTATGTACACCCATATATAACAATGCTGACCCACATTTGGTATAACCCTTTCTATTGGAATATATGATAGATACATCAAATATCTACAAACCCTAAACTACTTATGTACTATCCATGTAATGTCACAGAAATTTGTATAAAGAAAAGGAGGACTTGTGACACCTTAGAGACTAACAAATTTATCTGAGCATTTGTTAGTCTCTAAGGTGCCACAAGTCCTCCTTTTCTTTTTGCAGATACAGACTAACACGGCTGCTACTCTGAAACCAGAAATTTGTACATATATATTGGCCCAATATCTGACTACCTGCTACTTGTGTTCCAAACAGAGCTAAGCAGAAAAAGATTCTCTCATCCCACAAAACTTTTTGAGATTTCAAAGTTTCTCCCTGTTCTGCATTGGGATGAAACTGACTTTTCAAAAATCTCAAAAATCAAAGAGACACCCGCCTCTCTGCCAAGAATAGGCAATAGGCCAGTGGTTAGGTCACTCACTTTAGATGTGGGAGACCCCGGGACTTGAAGCTGGGTTTTAGATGTGAATGTTTTGAACACTGGGTTAGTGTGTCAACCTCTTTCTCTGGCCCAATGAATTATTTCATTACTTATACAGAATGGAACAGTTCCAACATGAAAGACAGGAAGATCCAATTGCCCGTTGGTTAGGGCACTAACCTGGAATATGGGAGAGTCAGGTTCAAGTCCCTGCTCCAAATCAGGCAGAGCAGGGATCGGCAACCTTTGGCATGCGGCCCATTAGGCAAATCTGCTGCTGGGCCGGGACGGTTTGTTTACCTGCAGCGTCCACAGGTTCGGCAGATCGCAGCTTCCACTGGCTGCAGTTCACCGTTCCAGCCCGATGGGGGCTGTGGGAAGCGGCGCAGGCCACGGGATGTGGACGCTGCAGGTAAACAAACCATCTCGGCCTGCTAGCCGATTTCCCTGGCAGGCGGCAAGCCAAAGGTTGCCGATCCCTAGTTTAGAACCTTGGTCTCCCACATCCCAGAGGAGTGTCCTAACTACTGGGATAGTAACTATTCTGGTCTGTGGCTGGCACCCTCTGCCTCTCCCTCTCCCCCTAACATTCCATCCTGGACTTGAGAAACTTGACAGAAGTTTTATCAAAACTAGAACATTCCTACAGAAAGCTTTGGTATTGATGAACTGGAATTTTCCAATAAAAAAACATTTTGTTGGAAAACTCCTGACCATATCTAGTTCCAGCTGACTTGTACTGAAGTCAGCTTTGACTACCTAATACCTGGCTAACAGCTATTAATAATACCAAGTAACTTTCTGTTTACAACTTTGATTTGCATACCAGAGTATATTTATTTGTATTTCCAATTGTGAGTCTAACTGCATTTTAATCGTGCATCCATATGCAATTATCCCTTTGAAGCCAAATAAATGGTTTGAAAAGACAAAACTGAGTTTATTTTCATTAAAGAGGAGGAACTATATGGCAAAGAAAGAAGAAATCATGCAGCAAACATGGCAACCTCAAATAATTCACAATATTTGAGGATGTATTGGGGTTCAGGTACGAAGACTCCTTCCCCACTAAGATTTTTTACTAGTCACTGCCAGGAAGTAGGAAGAGAAAGAAATAGTAAAAAAAAAAGTTTAGAATTAGACACACAATGGGACTACACACGCGTGTAAGGTTACTCACACACATTAGTGTTTGCAGGATCAGGGCCTTATAAGTAACTGTGATTTGGATGGCTGTTTCGAAAAGCTGGGGAACAACTGTAAACTGGATATTAGGTCTGGCTCCTGTCTGGTCAAAGACCTCATCACATGATCGGTAAACATGGGCCAGAAGATAAAGAGGTGCATCCTAAATGACGAACAGCAGACTGAATACTCTTACTGAGTCAATATTTGCCTGAATTAATGAATTTTATGTAGCTACAAATTAATAATAGAAGAAAATATTCTTGGAGTACATGAAAGGATATGGGTAGGATACTGGTTTCATGATTCCAAAGCACAAATGTAATTCCTGTTGCTTAGCCCTATAACCATGGGGCTAAGCTGCAGCTTGGAGCATTGTGGAGCACTGGGAGAAGCTGGTATGACAGTGCCTTAAAGGAAACACGCAGGGGTTTTGCTATACTGAAAGGAATGCTGGAACCTGCTCTTCCTCCTTGCTGAGCAGCCTCCTGTCCTATCACTCTGCTGCCATTTGCCCCTTGTTTAGACAGTGCTACCACCACAGCTAGAGTCTCCCTGTTGTGCTTCTCAATGCGAGTAGCCAAATTAGAGCTGCCGCCTCTGTAGATCAGCAGGGGTGCTAGTGTTTCTTCACCCCTCCGTAGGACCCATGTAAGGCCAGCCATAATATTGCCTAAAGTAAGTAAGCAACTGTTACATTTATACCACCACTACTATGACACTTCCAAAGCACCCTCAGATTGAAGGCTCTCAAGCAGCTTCACACACTTGAATTGATTAGATTTAATAATTATATTGAATTAGGATGTGTGTCACTTTATGTGTTCAAAACATTATGCACATACAAATTAATCAGACAGGCTGGTCTTGGGCTTGATTTGACCTTCAAACCTTTTGGTTTGTTTGTGTTTTTGCATAATTTATTCTCAGCATACAAATTGGAAACAGGAAACAAATGCGACAGTGTGCTTGTCCCCCTCAAAGTCACATTGATGGACCTTTCACCACATTATATCTACTTAATGTTGCTATTACAACTATTCATTTCTCTTACAGGGACACCAAGAGGCCACATTCAGGATCAGGCTCCCTTGTGCAGGTGGCTCCTGTTAATCACTTTCTTGCATGTTATTTGGCAAACAAACATCAGAACAGTCACAGAAACTTACCAGAAGTTTGAAAATTGTGAAATAACTCCCACCTCCTCAGCCCCCCCAGATCTAACGTTTACTCATGTATTTAGAATTAACTAGTTGATCACTGATTAATTCTCACATAGCTGGCTAACTCCATAACTAAATTCCTGCTCGTCTTCAACCTATTTTTAGTATTACTGGTTTGTTGGGGAAAAAAACAAAAAAAAAATGACCCCACAGAGCCAAGTTTCCAGTCTACTTTTGAAGGCTTCTTTCCAGAAGCTTTGATTTAAATAATCAAATTTTAAGAGACAACGGCTTACACTCCAGTGGTTAAGATGGTCTGAGGCTCTCTGGAAAAGCGTACAATACAGCACACTAGTACAGCTATGATTTAATGACTTACTTGTTAATTACAGGCATTGCAGATTGCAAATTGATACTACAAAAGCAAGCACACTGGAAATGTCTAATCAGCATATGACAGTACATCTCAGATTTTTAAACGAGGTGACAAAATGGGCCAAAATCTTGAGGTCTGAGATGGGATAAGAGTATTGAAGGAATAGAGAATTGTGTACCTCATTCTGCAAATGAAGGAACGCCTTGATCCCATGCACATCCTCATTGAGGACTGCTGACCTTCCTTCTTTACTGTTCCGGTCTTCAAGTCCAAAATTCGCCCTAGAAAAACCAAGGAGAGCAATTCATGATCTTGCCTTTTGCCTGCTAAGAACTGACACAAATTAATTTTACATGGGCCCCAAAATGGCCACCCGATAGGTAAAAAATTCTGGAAATTATTAACACAATGTGAAAATGAACCAGCGATCTGGATAAGAAATGCTTCATATAGCATTAAGCAAGACCCTCTTCCCTCTAAGTTTTTTCAATGAGAACAGTAGCTTTCACTAATACAGGCTATATAATTTTAATAGAGAGGCTATTTTTTTAAAATCAACATTTTTTTTGGTATAGTGTAGCAACAAATCTAGTTAGCGTAAAACAAGATGCAGCTCAGTTGGCATTAAAATGAATGGAAAACCTAGAATATAAAAAAGTCTCCCCATAAATACACAATGACTTAGTTTGGAAATAAATTTATTCCCACAAATTAAGCCCTGAAATTACTGTCAGATATTTAGATTCACAGAATAATTTTATTCCCATGGGGAACAGGAATTAATTGAAGACATGCACATCCTTGAATGGGAGTAAAATCTTTACAAAACATTTTAAAATTGAATATTTTAAAAACAGAACTAAGTAGCAAAGAGAATTCCCTTTTGACTATCAAAGGTTTTTTGTGCTGTAGGAATGTTATTCTTACTAACCAAGGGCTGGACTGTGCCTTCACAGCCTTGAGCAAGGGGTGGTACATAAACCACACTAGCCCAGATGTACTCCTGGGAGGCATTGTTATTTGGAGACACCCCTCTAAGGCACAATTCCCTCTCAGTTCCTGCGGTGGTCACAGGGTGCAGGTCTGTGCTACCAGCAAGTTATGACACCATCTCCCCCAGCTCAGCTGTGCTGTCCAATGTGCTAGAGGGACTGGCAAAGGCTCAACCGCTCTCCACAGTCCAGGTAGCTTGCAGAGGGATATAAGTGGGGATAGTCTCTCACTTCTCCATTCTTTCTGCACTGGCCTATTTTCCTAGGGCCCCCCCCAAAATTAATAACTAAAGTTTAGAGGGGAAAAAATCACTATACAAGAGTCAAGTTGATTCACAGATGAAAAAACAATACATGAGAGTGCAGATAATTAATTTTAGATACTGTAGAGAACATGTGAATACGAGAACAATTTCCCACCCATTTCATCAGACAAATCAAGTTAAGCAACTTTAGGATTTTTTTGCCTTCATAGCAAAACACTTCCCTGTACACGAAAAGGAGGAGAAAAGTTGCTTTCAAGGAAAAGAATATTTTTAAACTGAAATAGCCAATATAAATTCCTGCAGTGAAGCTTTTCGTAAAAACCAGGAATAAAAATGTTTTTCAAAAAAGTAATAGAAATATTTCTGCTTTTATCACTAAGCAGCATACCAAAAATATATAAGCACCCTCTACAGTACTAGATAGCTACTAACTTTAAAATTGCCCATATGTGTTCCTTTGGCACTGAACGCTTTGACAAAGCATGCTACCTGAGAGTCACAATTTTAAGAGTAGCGTTTCACTTTGTAATGTCTTAAGAAGATGTGTCAGATAATATTTAATGGGCCATATCGTGCCCTGACTTACATCCCATGTAACCTCAATGACACGCATGGGGAGTGAGTCAGAAAATTATTTTGAGCAATAGATATTATGACACAGCTCTCAAGCAGTTTGTTTCAATTGTCACTCAAATGTTTATTAGCTTTTGCGTAGTTGGAACAATGTTTATTGTTACAGTTTATGAATAAATATATAATATTAAAATAAAGGGAAGGGGGTGTTAATACTAATTAAACAGATAAAAGGCCAAGTTTTCCGCTGCGCTTCAACTAGTTTCCAGCATTGTGCTCATAAATATAGACTCTCTGGGGGCAAGAACTGTCTCCTACAGGACTGGGTCCTCTAGGGACTGCTGTAATACAAATAAAATAATCATCATTATAGCGATGTTAGAGCTGCAGAGTATGCATGACTGTAAACTGGGCAGATGCCTCCCTACCCAGCCTGCACATACCAATGTGTTTGTACACACAAGCAGTGGTGCAGGAACATCTGTGGACACAAGTTTAGAGGCTAGTTTTAAAAACATGAACCATGTAGCATTTGGAGCCCCCTGTGTACTATATATGTTGACAGTACTACACAGACACCATTAGTACAATTATAAGAGGGAGGTCCTGATTTCTAATGGTGCCAATTAAGATACATGCATCTCAGATTGCCACTGATGTAAACCTAAGACTGTAAAAGAGGCTGAAAGATAGAATGATGTGTGTAGCAAAATGTATTTTTCAAGGGCACTAGAGGAAATAAAAACAGGCTTTCAGCCTTTATCTGCACTCCTAATGAGGTCTGGAAAGCCACAAAATGCTGATCTAATGCTGTATCACAATGTCTGTCATGATATTTTATCAGTGTGATGACACAGGACTGCATCAACACAACATCACCAGGTACCAATGCCACATTACAGCCTCATCCCCTTCTCTCTCACCACTCCATTCCTGACTACGTGGATTGCTCCATTCCTAACTTCATTGGGTTAAGAAATGAGGGTCCTGGCATTTTTTACATTGTTGGATCCAGTTGCTCGGCACTCCCCACTTCGTCTGGCACACACTTATCAGGCAGCTTGGATAGATCACCAGTCACTGTTGCTACACCTGGGAGCAAGTACCTATCAGAAGTATGAATCTCTCATAGTCACATGTAGGACTCTGAAGATCTGCTCACGGCTCGAGGATCAGTGACACAGACGGACATCTGCTTTATCATCTCCAGAACTACAGTTTGCTACAGCTGCTCACGTGGTGGACCCTGGAGTATGCCAAATTACAATCAAGCACAGAGCAAATAAATCACAGCTGCATGCCATATGAGCAGCTAAGATCTATATCCTGATGATAATTCTGTCATAAGATCATAAAATATTCATCCCTCTGTGTGCTTCTGCATCTGTTACACTAATACCATTTCACTGGTGATATATGTTCATTTAAAATCTCTCCACAGGAAACACATGTGCAAAACACATTTGATTCTGATGCCAGCAACAATATTCTGATTAATAAGAACATTTTGTGGAATAGTAATACAAATTACTGTAATATAATACTATACACATTATGTGCATCCTCTTTTTTTCTAGTATATTCCATAGACCAGTCTTAAGAGAAAAGGTCCAAAACAGGTAACACATCAACATTACCATCTGAATCACTGATCAGCTTTGGCAGTAAACTGATTATTTTGTGTGTAGTTTATTTTAGTTTTAAACTAAATCCTTCCCCTGCTCCAGATTTAGCAAGCACAGTGCCCACTTCCCAGCCACAACACTGCTCTGAATGACACTTGGGCCTCCTCATCATTCTAGTATCTGCAGAGCTTAAATTATACTGTAGTTTGCTTTGCAGAGGAAGAATGAATGAAAAATTGAGCAGAATACCGAAAGGTGAACCACAATACAATCCAGGCTCCTGATGTCAGCTACTATTGCTGTTAGATGCTGCCAAAGTCAATAAGCATGATGAAGGACAGGGTTCAGAAGATTAATTATCTGTGTAAAATTAGAAAGAGCCATGCAAGGATCTCACCACTAATAAGAATGGCAAGTAACCAATCCAAAACAGTGATGATACAGGCCACAGACGCTCCTATACTGTGACAAATTTTCAATCAGGTTCTAAAAATGTTCCCATAATGATCACAGGTGCATCTGTATACAAGTACAAAAACCTGACCCTTGCATGTGCAAATGGGTATTTGTGTATGTAGCAGCTCATTTTCCATTTTGATACTCCAATCCTTTTTTCACAACAGAATATCTGAGATGGACCTACGCCATAAAGTTCAGACCCAAGTCTGGAGTTTCTCAATGTTCATTGGGTTTCCAAGCTGGGATTTTGGCTCAAGCCTATCTTTATGAAATAGCTGCAGACCTTTCAAAAATTTGGCCCTCTGTGTTTAAAGATTGCATGCAAAATTTTATAAGCAGATAATCAGACACAACCTATGCTTTCTTACTTTTTTCCCATTCTTTCTTTGGTGAATTTGATTCCCCCTAGAGAGAGAGACAAGGTGGTTGAGGTAATATCTTTTATTAGACCAACTTCTGTTTGAGAGACAGATAAGATTCCCACTAGACAGCTAAACCTAATTTCTAATTCCATAGCAAGCTCTTTTCCTCTGTTTGATTCCTCACTCCTACAATGTCTCTTCCTACAGGCAGTAATTTAAGGACAAAAAAGAATGGTATGGCAGGGTAGACAGTTACAGCTTTACTTCTTCAGGAATCCTCCCTACAGAGCGTCCTTCAAGTCCAGTTTCCTTCCAAATGCCCTTCTTCCCAAAGATAAAATTATCACCATCAGACAACATTATTTTCACAATGACCAACTTAGAGACTGTGGTCTGCTGCATGGCAGTGTAATACCCCTCTTGAGAAACAAAAGACCTCCTGTTCTCTAAGCCTGGAGAGATTTCGTTTGTACAATTGGCAAGGTACATTATGGGGCTTTCTACCTAACTCTGAAACATCAGGGATAGGCTGATGCAAGAGGCAGAATCTTGGACTTCATAGAACAATGGTCGGATCTGGTAGTAAATCTTACATTCCCTTGGACATCATCACTAACAGCAAATATCAAGCTTCACATAGTAGGCCACAGAGTCTCATTTTTAAAGGACAAAGTTAGCATTTTTACAATTAATCTCAGGCCCTTTATTTTCTAAATATTCTTTTTTTTCCCCTGTAAAGATAAAATAAATGACAAAATTAAAAGTTTGGTTTGGCCAACATAACAAAAGACGACTTTGTGCTCCTTGAAAATACTCCACATGCTGCTCAGGGAAGACAAATAGAACACAGGAATAGTGCACCAAAGGAATCCTTATGAAAACCCACAACATCTTTATTGTGGTATAATAAAAAGGAGCAAACCAGGATAGGGATGCAGGAAAACAAGAGGAAATGATTAACAATGAAAGCAAACTAATGGTCAAGTGACTGATGCTATCTGATGTGGTTCCAAATATAAGCTGACCGCTGAATTTAAGGGTCACTGGACAAAAGACTATTCTACAATGATGCGAGTCATTAGAATTTTAATACTTTCAAAAGGTAACAGAGCCAATCTTACAGATTATGTGCATGGAGAGTAGTTTCAAATAAAACTTCTAGTTGCAACCCTACCATGCTAAACAGCAATGGTCAGAAATGAATTAATTATTATTATATTTGTATTGCAGTAGCACATTTGGCCCCAATCAAGGAGCAGGGCCTCACTGTGCTAGGCACTGTACAAACGATGCTCCCTGATCCAAAGAGTTTACCATCTAAGTAAATTCTTGGGAGAATTTCAAGAGCACGATACAAAATGAAGAGCACATTACAAAGTTATCTCTATTACGGTAGCTCAATCAAAGAACATGAAAGGTTTGGATGGAGACAACGTGATAGAAGAACTGCTTCTGTTCCACTGAAGTCCATGGGGAGCAGGATCAGACCTGTAACATGACAGTTACTCATTCTTGATTTTGAATAAGTGATCAATTATGTTCCAGAAAGCTGAATTTGGGAGCATTGATGAGCAATCAGAACAGAACATTTTCTTTTAGTTGACTATATGCTAGTATGGAGAAATGTGACAGACATCAGAATTTAGATTTCAGCAATTTTAATTTGACTGTTGGTTACTTAATCCAAACTGTATTGAGGATTTCTGATATACACCAGTTAAGTTTATTTCTTCATTGACGTATTTCATCGCCAGTTTACTTTTCAATTGTCATTCTATCCACACTCACCGACTGGTATTAAATATTAAAGGCCATATCTCAGCTAGTGGAAATTGCGATAACTCCACTGAAATCAACAGAGCTGTGATGATTTACACCAGTGGATCATATGGCCTGAAATGCATAAATACAATGTTTCAAATGGGTAGATCAAATGGTCTAAATCTGATTGATTCAGCTATAGCTGAATCAACCATCGGATATTAAGAAGCTAATTCTGACTCATCATCATCATTTTACTGCATTAATACAAAAATCAAAAGGAAAAAAAATGGGTGTTTACAAGTTACGCTCTTAAAATCATTCGTAAAGACCACCACACAGTTAAGACAGCTCGGCCAGGGCTTTAAGCTATATTAAGTTACTACAACAGGATATATTTACATCTTCCCCATGGATCCTCGGTGTTTCCAAATTGGCTTAAGAGTAATATATTCCTAACCTAAGTGGGAAGAAAAACACGATACTCTGTGACTCTCCTTCCTCCCTGAAACATATACATGGCCATGAGCACATGAAACAGGATGGTCCTTTAGAAAATGTTCACCATGTGCTAGGTACTGTCTGCACACATGCAGGAGGACACAAGCTCTACCCTTGCTTACACTCTAAGGCCCCAATCCTGCAGGTGACAGTGCACAGGCTGACTGCTGCACTCACAAGGAGCTCCAGAGACTGAAACAGGGTTTGCTGTGGATGCAACACAGAGTCTGCATGCTGTCAATTGCAGAATAGGGCCCTAGGAAGACCAACAAGCAAGCAAGTTCTTAAATATCTGAATATGAAAGTTATCAAATATCAGCAGTACACATTAGGTTATATTACAATGTTAAAAATATAATAAACTAATAAAATAAATCCAAGAGAAATGTTCATCTCTGGTCCTCGCTGAGATGAAGAGAGACTTTTAACACTGTACAATTAAGAAGAGCAACAGCATTTTTACTCCAGGCTACGCATTCAAACATTGGGGTGAGTTTTAGACTAGCCCAAGTTTAACATAGCCACACAATTGTCTGTGTTGTACACAAATACCAATGTCATGGCACAGATCCCTCAGGCAGAACCTTGTTAATCTTCTGTTCATTATACCACTACCCCTTTATGCTCCCTCTTGAGCTGGTGTCCCCTTTTCTCTCTTTAATCTGTGACAAAACTACATGAATTATTGATTATGTTTAAAATACATGCTCATCCCAATAAATACAAATGCAAAATGAATCAACTTTCTTCAGATTGTAACAAATCCGTGATCATGAATGACTGCACAGTTGTCAAAGTACTGCAAGCCATGGCAACTCAGAACCACATGGGGGCAGCACAGATAGAGCTCAGATCCTTCTGCTTCAAAATCAGAGGTTCCTACTACATAAGTGAGACACTTCTTCAGCTGTGAGCAGTATAGGGCCTATGACACAGCTTAACGGTTCTAGTTCTGTCCAGCAGACAGCAGTAACAGCACACAGTACATTACAAAATCATAAGTTCTCATTACACAGTGAGTTTCTATGACTGCAGATAATAGTTCCCAATAGCCTAACACATTATGATTTACAAAGAGTCCTGATGAATTATAGCCATCTCTGTACACAAATAGCACAAGTAAGAAATACACATGCTCATTACTTGATACATAAAGAATACAGGCTGTACTGTTGATTTATTTTTCTTCACAACTATAGATATGATATCTTAATGAATGAGTGGAGCAACTATAACCTGTTAGCTCCAAATAAGTGAAAAGAAATCTCACCTTATCAAACATCCACGCTATTAAATATGCTATTTAGAATGAGCATATACTCTATACCAGTGTTTTTCAAACTGTGGGTCGTGACCCAGCACTGGGTCGTGGAATGTAAGGCACTGGGTCACAGCGGCTCTGGTCAGCACCGCCGACCGGGCCGTTAAAAGTCCCATCATTGGTGCTGCCCGGCTAAGGCAGGCTAGTCCCTACCTGTTCCAACACTGCACTATGTCCCAGAAGCCGCCAGCAGCAGGTCTGGCTCCTGGGGGGCCCACGGAAGAGCTGCCTCTGCACCCCAGCTGCGCTACTGATCTGGAGCTGCCGGAGGTAAGCCTGCGCCCCAACCCTCTGCCCCAGCCCCAAGCCCCCCCTCAAACCCAGAGCCCCTTCCTGCACCCCAAACCCCTCATCCCCGGCCCCACCCCAGAGCCCTGACTCCCTCCTGCACCCCAACCCCCTGCCCCAGTCCTGAGCCCCCTCCCACACTCTGAATCCCTCATTCCCGGCCCCACCCCAAGCCCTCACTCCTGCATCCCAACCCTCTGCCCCAGCCCTGAGCCCCTCCCACACCCCAAATCCCTCTGCCTCAGCTCCGTTGGGTCATGGGCATCAACAATTTTCTTTAACTGAGTCACCAGAGAAAAAAGTTTGAAAACCACTGTTCTATACTGCACATTTTTCCTCTGTACTAATTCAAAATTCCTCAACTATCTATCACTACATGATGGACAATGTAAATGCAAGCCAGCAAAAGCTGGTTTTCTTCACTGGCTCAGTCCTCAGTGGAATTATTTTAAGCTCTGTATTGCTGTTAATGTTTACTGCATTTAACTGTGACAGATGTTGTATAAAAATTAATGTCATGCTATGACATTCTTACAACAGAATGAAGTGTGGATTCATATCAACACCAATTAAAATAAAAAAAAAAAAAAAGTAATATGACTGAAATGTAGCGGTTTTTGTAAATTTTTCTTTCTTCTATTGGCAAGAGGAAGAGCTGAGCTGTGGTAAGGGAACTGTAAGGATTTTTTTAAGTGAAGTAAAACAGCCCATATTGCAGATGTTTTCCTCATTTAACTTCTTACAAAGCTCATAAGGCCAAAAGGTCTCCATTATGTCTGCCCTCATATTTGACTAATCAGTCTGCATCACGTAATTCTCCACAGTGTGGGGCAAACGTGCATCATCACAATGAAATTAAAAAGGAAACTATGTGGGCTTTTTGAGTCTTGCAACTGCGTTATTTTTAAAAGGCTAGTTTTACTTATCACACGTGAGCTTTGCTGCAGATAAAGCCTGTCAAAACTGAAAAGGCAACAAGTAAATGATTCAAATCACATGTTTAAAGCTAATTAGGTTACAAAATAACAAAAAGGAGAATAAAGATCTTTTAAGGGCAATTCTGCATTAATGTATACTCAAAACTCCCACTTATGTAATGATCATATCATTTATGTAGGAAGAACAAAAGCTACGCTAAGCAGTATATTGGTGTGACCTTAAATAAGTCATTTAAACTCTCCAAGGCTCAGTCCCCCATTTGTAAAAATGGGATAGTAATCCTTCCTTTTCCTTCTCTTTGTCTGTCGTGGCTATTTAACCTATGAACTCTTTGGGTCATGAACTGTAACTTACTAAAGGCTTGTACAGTGCTTAGCAAAAGATCTCCTGATCTCAGTATATATCTCTAGGTCAGTGGTGGGCAGACTGTGGCCCACCAGGGTAATCTGCTGGCGGGCCGCGAGACAGTTTGTTTACATAGACCGTCTGCAGACATGGCCGCCCGCAGCTCCCAGTGGCCGGGGTTCGCCGTTCTTGGCCAATGGGAGCTGCGGGAAGCAGCATGGGTCGCAGGGACATGCCGGCCGCCGCTGCCCACAGCTCCCATTGGCCGGGAACGGCAAACCGCAGCCACTGGGAGCTGTGGGCGGCCGTGCCAATGTAAACAAACTGCCTTGCGGCCCGCCAGCAGATTACCCTGATGGGCAGCGTGCGGCCCGCAGTTTTCCAACCACTGCTCTAGGTCCTACCACAATACAAATAAATAATAATAGGGGTTAATAATTCCATCTCCCCTATACAAAATGAGGTGGGCAGTTGTACTGTGTGTTCTGTTACAGCTTCCAGATGAATTTCAAGGAAAGTCCAAGTAGGAGAAAATTACAACTGCCCAGCCTGTAGGTGAGCAAGGCATGAATGACTGTAGGTCCACATTAGAGTAGACTTTCCAGAGCTGGAGATGGAACCCAAAACCCAGAGACGGAAACAGCTACTCCAAAATGCTTTCTCAACATGGAATTCCATGCTGGGAGAACACTCCGAAGTAACATTATAAAAATACTGTAACTCACAGATTAAAACCTAAACCAAAGAACAAGATGTGAACCACACTCAGTTTTATGAACTGCATGGGCATTCCTACACCACCAAAATAAAATAAATAATAATAGTTTAATATGAATGCTACCAACCTCCATTAAAATGATCTGCCTGCTTAAAGATCTCTTGAGAAATACTGCTGCTACATGAGCTCCAGTTTCCTGATGCTGCTCTTATTAGGTCGTCAAGATCATGTCACAAGTAATTTCCCTGGCTACAAGATTTTCACAGGTTTTAATTCTATTAAATAAAATAAAGTATAATCTGGTACCAGAATTTATCTGTGGTTTCTCTGTCAACATGAGCCAAGTTTAGATTTAACGACCTCTAATGATTTCCAAACTAATTGCTGGGGAACACCAAGCCACAATGAGGGAATGACCACGCTAGGAGGTTCTACTGTACAGTGGCATTCATTTTCCATCAAAAAAATTCAGAACAAGCTAAGTTTGACAGAGCATGCTGTAGAACAGGATGGTGAGAGGAGAATCTGCCATGAATGCTTACTGTTCTTTTAGCTCTGTCTTTGGCAGCTAAGAAGTAATTAGTAGTAATGGAGAGTTTCCACAATGATATGCTACACCGGCTCCATGCATAGAATTCCCTTTAAAGTGCATGCAAAGCAATTGTAGCACCAGGCGCTGCAGCATCAGACCCATAGAGGATGTTATTTCTGTTGTTTCCATTTAACGAACGTAAACTTCAGTATGCCCTTTCTATTGCAAATCTCTTTTTAAAATGCCTCTGCATTACTGAAGTGTTATTACTCCCACTTTACCTGAAGGTTGATCTTACATGTGGTGAAAGATTGGACAGCTATAGTCAACTTTTCAGATGTGAAGTCTGTGGCAAATTTAATTGGACAGATAAGATAAAATGTTTTGGCCCTGATTCTACTCTCCCTTACACTGTAACTCAACTGATGTCAGTGGAATTACACTGGTGCAAGAGGAGAATCAGGCTCTGTTTTTTGTGTTATTCTTTCCTCATGAAACAGAGTTTTAAAAAAAAGCTTCTAAACTAATCCATAGAAAGTGTAAGGTCACAGTGTCTCCCCCTCAGTCTTACTATCTGCCGTTTGTTGTCATGATGTAATGCTTCTAGCACGTGTTTCATTATTGTGAGAGTAGTCTCACCCTGTGCACTACAAGAGAGCTTAGCGGGTGGAATTTAGAAAGGGACTCCATTTCTTATGCAGCTTCTATTGAGCTTAGTTTGAAACAATCTCCCTTAATTAAAACACTGCTTGTTTTTCTAGTCTGCCTCCAGAGTTTTTATACTTCACATAGCATCATAGAAAGGTGGGGCTGGAAGGGATCTCGAGAGGTCATCTAATCTAGCCCCCTGAGCTGAGGCAGGACCAAGTGCAGCTAAACCATCCCTGGCAGCTGTTTGTCTAACTTGTTCTTAAAAACCCACCAATCACAGGGATTCTACAACCTCCCTTCAAAGCCTATTCCAGAGTTTAAGTACCCTTATAAGTAGAAAGTGTTTCCTAAAATCTAACCTCAGTCTCCCTTGAAGCAGAGTAAGCTGATTACTTCTTATTTTCCATGTCCACTGATGGTAGGACAACGGATAACGTCCTCTTTATAAAAGCCCTTAACATAGTTGAAGACTTATCACATCCCCACTCAGACTTCTTTATTCAAGACTAAACATGCCTAATTCTTTCAACCCTTCCTCCTAGGTCAGGTTTTCTAAACCTTTTATCATTTTTTTTTTGCTCTCCTCTGAATGCTCTCTAATTTGTCCACATATTTCTTAAAGTGTGGCATGCAAAACTGGACACAGTACTCCAGATGAGGCCTCACCAATGCCAAGTAGAGCAGTTATATACGATATGCCTGTTAATACACCCTAAAATGATATTAGCCTTTTTCAAAACTGCATCGCATTATTGGCTCATATTCAATTTGTGATCCACTATAACCCCATTAGATACAACTTCCCAGTTTGACAGCAGATCATTGATAACTACTCTCTGGGTACAGTTTTTCAACCAGTGGTGCACCCACCTTATAGTAATTTCATCTAGACCTCATTTCCCTAGTTTGCCTATGAGGATGCCACATGGAAATGTGTAAAAAGCCATACTTAAATCAAGATATATCATGTCTACAGCTCACTCACCCCCATCCACTAGGCTAGTAACCCTGTTGAAGAAAGAATAAGATTGGTTTTGCATGATTTCTCCTTGATAAATCCATGTTGGCTACTATTTATCATGCTATTATCCAACAGGAACAAAGGAAAATATATAAATCTCAGAAGCCAGACATTGGGCAACACTGACTTGGCTTACCTGCCTGTGAAGGCACATGAGGGTGACTAAGAACTCTCCCCACCATGTGCCCCCGTGCAGGATCCCATGTAGCAGTTAATGGGTGTTATGTGCCTGCTATTTCAAGACCCCAAGCAGGTATTTGTGGGAGTTTAGGGGAAAGGAAGGGAGTGGGTGGAGCCTTGCCTCTGCTATCCCAGCACACCGGCCAGTGGGAAGATAGGTGGTGGCGGGGACCAGCAGCAAATAACTACTCCTCTGGAACAAGAGGAGACTAGGGATGGAAAGGTGCCACACTGAGGCACCATTCCTTCGTGGGGCTGCTCCTGGGTCAGTGCACCAACAAGCCATCCCACACACTGAGCTTGTAGCATAATCAACATTGAGAAGGTACCAAACGGAAGTTAGTTTAAGAGAAAATTCCCCATTCCACAGGAAAGATCTCAAGTTCAACGTTCCACTTTCCCAATATCTGTGGAACACCCCTGGAGAGCAGTGAGCATACAGGGATTACAGAGGATTGAAGGTAAGTTCTGCCATAAGGAGCTGAGAGGAGAACTTTGACTGCTTTATCTGCAATGGGTTAATGAAAAGTGAACTCAGATAGACATTTCTATTAAGTATTCATGAAACATTAGAAGTTTATAAAAAGGAGGAAAAAGATTGCTGAACTATATATGTTTCATCATGCCATGAACACAGTAAAGCAAAACAAAGCAGTCTGAGTAAATATTTAACAGCAAAAGCTGAAATTGATCCTTTTAAACGTCTGTGATAACAGACAAATAGATTGCAGTTTCCAAGTGGGAAATTTGCTGTGAATGTTACCAAGAAATAACAACCACATGATTCTTATGTTCACTTTTACATGAATACCTTCAACACCTTCTGAAAAATCATATTAAATGCATTTGCTGGACACCTCAAATTATTAAACTGCAATGCGGCTCTCTCTGAGGACTCAGTTAAAGCTACTTCATCTAGCTACCTTTACATCCAAATGTCAGAATTAGCCAAGTGATTTTGAAAATGCAACTTATCATCATCATTTTTCCTTTCAGACTTGTAGCCCAATCGTGATATCATCTTGAACTGAAACCCATAGCAATGGGGATGACCACTACATTTGTGTAGGAGTTATTTAATGAACAGATTTATCCACAGCTAATTTGTTCCAACACGTGGAATTTTATTTTTCCAGCAACAGCCCCAGAGACCAGAGCAACACAAAATTCTCTTCAAACAAATTAATGAGATCAAACAATTCCTTCTTCCATACATTTAAATTACAATCATTTGAAAAGTCAATTATTGTGGGGTCTCTTTTCTCTTGGAGACCAGACTAGCTTCTTCTACATGGCAGTGATCACGTAGAACGTCCTCTTGGGTTACAAGGAAATTAGAAACTTTTCCTTTTTCAAACCTTTAAGTCTTCTTTCCTATACACCCAACACACACACAGCCAAATTCTATCCTCAGTTTCATCTCTGCAAGTTCATGGAGGTCAATGAGGCTACATGGCAGTAACTGAAGGCAGAATTTGGTTTACAGTGTGCATATTAGGCAGGACATATGGACAACTTACAGTTTGAGGCACAGAATATTCAAAAGCTTTCTTGTCCTGCTTGTTGCATCCTAGTCTGATCATAAAATTTGAGGCAGGTCTCACCTGTTAACTCTGCTGCTTGGACACCTGGGACAGCAAGCTGCTCTAGCTGAATCAATTCATGAACAGCACCTGAAAATATTTAGGTTTGAGCTTCATTTTTCTAATAGTTTCTGAAGGGATATCAAAGAGCACAGACTTCTTGTTTTATGCTCTTGCCTAACCATACACAATCTGCTGTTCTCATTCATCTGCTTGAGATCATCATGGAAAGTGACAATGCCTCATTTCTCTAGCCTAAACTTGAAAGCCTACCTCTGAGCATAGTGAATCTGGAAGGCACTAACTCTGATACCTGAAACTAAACAAAGATGCAAATTCAAAGGCGATCTGCACCATAGCAACTTTCCTGCCACAAGAACAAATAGTTCACAAAGCCATAGGCAACTTTTTTACTGGAACAGCAGCAATGGCAACTGGCGGGTGTGAATGGAAATTGTTGCTTTTAACATTCCTTTACTTATACAATATGCCACGAGGCTCATAAAACCCACGAGTTTGCTGAAAAACAGGTATCACATGCTGATTTGGTAGTGTCGCTAGAATGAGCCAAATCTCCCCCAGATTTCACACTTATAAATAGGATAGAATGTCTTGCCAGGATTGGACACTTCCACAGCAAAACCAGGCTGAAATATGAATCCTCAGTGTTCACAGTAATCATTTTTGTAATTGCCCTCTGAGAGAATGTGGCCACTGTGCATTCCAACACAGTCCACATCCTGACCAAGTGGGGATGGCTTAGTGTGTCAACTTCTGCTCTTAAATATCTCAGTTCCCTGGAATCACAGGCTGGAATCCTGGCATGGCTGGCTCATCCCTTCATCTTTCCAAAGAAGATAAACTGAGTACCTACACGCATAGGGGTGTTTTGAATGAGAATTTAAGAGTTGAGGTTCTGACTGCTCTGCTTGGACATGAAAGAGTTCATGAAACTTTTCATAAGGGGAGTGTTTTTCTTTATGTAAGTTTCCCCTTCTCCTCCTCTTGGGTAGCATGCAATTAACCGTTTAGCTGCCAGCATCCACTGCAGAGGTGGCTGCAGTTCACTGTTATTGTATAAAAATAGTTTATGAAGAATGATGGCTTTACTTTCAGGTAAAAAGCATTATGTAAATGTAAACTACTGTAACTTCCATTTTGCGATTAGTTACTGACAAAGTCTAGCTCTCCCTATCTGCCCGCTGGCCAATACTGTCATTAGGTCAGGCCAGCCACCTTGTGATAAGGATCTATGATCCAAGTAGAGAGATCTGGATTTGATTCAACTCTCCATCACTTCCCAGGCTGCAAAGCCTGGGAACCTTTCAAAGGTACATGGAGCCTCAGAGTTTCACAGTATACATAAAACAGTCACAGGATCGAAAAAGGAAATAAACCATTGTCCCTAGAAACAAGATTACACGCTGCCAGCATTATACCACCTCTCTGGTACGGAACCAGCCCTGATAAACATGTACTCCACGGTACCAAATGCTACAGAAGAGATTCCCAAAGCAGCTTCAATACCGCTTTTGATTTAGCTGATTGTCTTACAATCTCTACAATAGCATGTTTATCTGACCAGAACAGAACTTGGTTCCTTTAAGGCGTTTCCCTAACATCAATGCGACACTTAAAAGCAGAAGGAAATCTAGAAAAGCTTTATCTTTGGCCACACCAGATAAAACCCAAAAGGGAGTCCATCTCTGGAGCCACTTCTAATTCCCATAACATTCAAAGAAGACATTCAAGGGCACCCACCATGTTGTACTTTCTAGTAGAAAACTTTTTGCTTCCTCTGAATTTTAAGCATTGGAGTTTCTTTTTAGCAGGCTAGTTTGTATTGCCAAAGAATCTGAGCCAATTCTAAACTATCACTGGACCAAGAGAAGATCCCTTCCAGTTATGGTAGGAAACATCCTGTAAATTAAACTTTTTAAATTTTGTTTTCAGCGGATGTGTTCACTGACTTTCATTTTCATTCATGGATCATTATTTTTTATTACTATTGGCATGGTACCATGAGAGGGTAAACAAAATGGGATTCTCCAGCATGAACAAACAGCTTTCAAACAGCTTCAAGGGGGTCTCCAAATGTACTTCCCCACTTTGCCACAGGCAACTGAATAGGTGTCTCACCCAACTCTCCTTTAAGTAAGCAGGAATCTCTCCATTGACATCAGTGGAATTGGATCAAGTCAGAGTCTACAAACAGGAACATGCACGACATCCACATCTGCATTCACACATTGTTGTTTGGGGAAAGGAAAATAGGTGTGCAAAGCCAGAAGACAGAGCAGGAAAGATGACACTAAGTAGAAAAAGGAGCGGACACAAAGTCCTGACACAAGTTTTCAGAAAAAAAGTATTTGATCTAAAGGAGAATATGTAGCATTGTTGTAGCCATGACGGTCCCCAGATATTTAGAGAGACAAGGTGGGTGAGGTAACATAACTGAAAGCTTAAACTTAAAATCTAAATAATGGCAAAATCAACAGAAGAATACTGTTTGCCAGAAGGCCAACAGAGAGGAGGTAAGGTAAAGTTTAAACTTTACAGAAGTTGATCTAATAAAAGATATTACCTCACCCACCTTTTCTCTCTAAAAGGGAATACTTATTCCTGAATTTCTCTCTCAGATGGTGTTATTTACTGTCTGTTGAGCACTGACCATGTGTTCAGTACCGTACAAAACATCTTCCTTACCACCTCTCTGTTGGCCTTCTAGCAAACAGTATTCTTCTGTTGATTTTGCCACTATTTAGCTTTTTTATTTTCACAATCTGACTCTGTCTACAACACCAGGACTGCCTACAGATGCGCACGCAAGCCAGGTAACAGAATCATATTCAATTTCATGTCCAGTTGAAAAGGAATGCTTCTATTGAAGCCATCATCATATGGTAAACTTGCCATTTCAGAATCTGTAAGGCAGGTTCCCCAAGCCATACGTCTATCCCCCAAATAAACTTCCACAATACTAAAGAAATATTTTTGTGAAAAGCTGTCATAGAAAATATTTTCTTTAATTCTATAAAGGCACCTATCAGGTCACCTATAGCTAAAGAGTCTGTCATTGTTTTCGTTATGAAGCCCTACTTCTAGTTATAAAATTTAGCTATAAAAATTTGTGCCAAGATTAAACTTGGCACATGAGTTCTCTGAGCAAAAGTTAGCAACCAAATTCACTTAATCACTGTTAAATCATGAGTGCAAAAGTTTCTGGTTTTGATATTTTGTTTTCCTGCAACTCAAATCAATGATTCATAAAACGAAATATTTCAAACCATGAGCTTGATTTTGATATAACTCCACTGACCTTCACAAAGTTCTATTCCTGATTTACACTAATGAGAGATCAGAGTTAGCCTCATTCTGAAAGAATGGGGCCTACTCAGTTTTGGTGTATTCTCCCACCCACCTACCACCTTTTAAATAAAAACATTATATCAGCCTAATATTTAATTCCAGCTTCTGGATATCTGGATAGTATCATTTTTCTCTGTAGAACTGATATGTGCAAGATTGGATACACATCTGGTGTATGCAACCAGTTCAGGTGCTCACGATGAGAGTACACTCAATTTTATAGGTGTAGTTTTGAACACAAATATGGGAGAGACGGTCTTTTAGACAGGCTGTAAATTTAGCCCTAAAACAATTAAGTAGGATCTCAGACTGCCCTTGATTCACTTTGATATCACCTGGTAGTTTATGCTAATCTGATGCTGCAACAAACGGAGCTGCAAGTGTTGACGGGGAGCAGAATTCTTCCTTTAGTTTTTCTTGGAAAAGATGTTACTGAACATGAACAATAGCTACTTTGCATCTCAACTTTGCTATATACCAAACTGAGTGCTGATGAGTGAGTTACTTGGATTGAAAAGCATCATTCAAAACCTCCTTTTAAGTTAAAAGCAAGTGGAGTTTATATTAAAGTCTTGGCAGAACATTGGCACCCAGTGTATTTAAAAGTCTTGAATATTTTATAAAGGGGAACTGCCTCTTTTATGAAACATAATGCACAGCTCAGGATCTGATCTCCTAAAGTTAAAAAAAAAAAACTTTAAGCACACAAATTTTATTTTTCAAAAACAAAATGCCATTATTAGTATTTTTCTGATTTTCTCTCCCCTTCTTCTCTCACAAGTTTGGAGCCAAATTTAGGAATAGGAATAGATGGCCAGGCTCCTCAGTCTACTCGTCCATACTTCCTCCAGCTATCCCCGTGAATCTCATATTGGAAGAATTGTGAGGCACAAACTTCAGTGCTCATTCTGCGATGCCAATGCACTGAACGTATCAGTTTGCATCCCTTTCAGACCAAATGACCAACAAGTGGAATATGGTTAGAGAAATTCCTCTCTATTAAAATGCCTCCAAAGAGGCAGTAACCTTTTATCTCCATATGGATATTTTTAGACAGTAATCCCTCTAGCTTTAAATGACTTCAATGTGGCTTCTAGAGCAGGAGTGGGCAAACTACAGCCTGCGGGCCACTTCCGGCCAGTCAGACGTTTTTATTTGGCCCTCAAGCTCCCGCCAGGGAGTGGGGTCGGGGGCTTGCCCCACTCAGCCCGCCCGGCACCCCCCAGCCCCCGACTCACAATTCCCTTGATGAGCACCATCTTCTGGCACAGAGCCACACTGTGCAGGTGTGCCTTCACTGCGCTCTTTCCGGGATTGGAACCCCACCCCTACATGGCAGCTCCCCCGCAAGCATCAGTGAGCCCAATCCCTTCCTGGTCTCCTACGCCCCCCCCCACCACTAAAAGTCTTGAAACCACCCAGGGGCTGCACCCGTCCCAGCTAGGGTGCCACCTTGGTGTCACTGCCAGCAGGACCCCAAGGAATCCCTGATACCATCCCTGTAGAGCCCCTCCCCACACCACACCCCATGAACCCGCCCTCCCTCCACCTCGGTAACATCCCTTATAGAGCCCCCCCATGCTACACTCCATAGAGTCCCCCTCCCCCACCGGGCATTCATGGGCCGCCATACAATTTCCATACCCAGATGCAGCCCTCAGGCCAAAAAGTTTGTCCACCTCTGTGCTAGAGTCTCAGAGGAGAAGAATCTCATCCCCCTTACAGACAATTTAACTGGCTAATTGAGGATTCCCCCTGCATTATTACAATAGCAAACAATCGCAGTGAGGATCTGGGTCCCATTACGCTATGTGCTATATGAACATACTACAAACGTAGTCCCTGATCCCACATCGGAATCAGATAGTACAGTCCCCTGCGTCCGTACAGTATCATCAACTACAACTCTCCAAGAGCACAGTTCTGACCAACTAGGTTTTAAATTAAGAGTCATTTTTCCTGTTTGGATACTTGTAAGAACAAAAAAGAAAAATTCTTTGATTATTCTCCTGAATTTCTTCCCTTCTCAGAATGTACTCACCCATCTAGCACATGTAAAAACCTTCTTTAGGAGCACTGTTTGTCACTATCACATTTCAGTCCTGGCCTTTCCTAGCTCATCTTGATCCGTACTTTCTTGGTGCTACAATGTGTTATCAATTACCCTACAATAAACACGCAGACAACTGTTCCATCCCCAGACCCCCCCCCCAAAAATCTCCATGGGTATGAAACAACATAGAAATCAACCATTTTCCCTTTAGCCAAAAATAGATACAGCACTCAACTAACTCTAGGAAAATGAAGTGCAAAAGGGGAAGATGACCCTCTTTACCTCTAGGACTTGTTTTTGCCTATTTAATTAGACACTTCTATTATGCCCATTGCTACAATATCTGTAGCAGCTCTAATACCATTACATTAATGAGCCTTTGCATATAGTTATGTGCCTACATGATCAGCAACAAGCCCACTGCCCTCCCATGGTTTGGAAGACTGTAAAATACCACCACTGACCTGACAAAGTGAATCAAGGGCTGAGTAAGTGTGTGTTTCTAGTCACACTTATCTCTTCCATACCTGCCATCTCAACCACTGAGAAGAAGTCACTAGTCATCTAAAACATAGGTGGAAAGTCCCCACTTTTCTCTGCAACTTCATGCCTTTAAACTGCTGCAGGATCTAACTTAGACCAGGTTAAAAACTCAACACTACAGAAATCTCATGTCCTCTCTGTTTTCCCTAGTGACTCCTCACAAGATATTTGCTAGTCACATTTAGTGCTAACAGTACAGATTCCATGATGCACATGAGGGAGGCACAGGTACGCAAGGATGAGGCTGCGCTTGCCCTCACAGTAATGGAGAGAAGATGCAGCTGGGCAGATTGGATCCTGGTTTCAGAATCCCCTTCTGCTGGAAGGCACTTTCTGGCCAGGGACCAGGCTGATGTCCCAGATGTGAAGCCCAGCATAGTTTGGTTTGGGCCTTGGTTTTCTCCTCAGACTGTCACTGGCTTTCTGAGGAGTCTCGTTGTGTGTCGTGAACAGTAGGACAACTTCTTTGTATCACATTCACCGTCCTTCAGTGAAATCACTGCACATTTCTCCTCTTCGCATGGGATCAGGATGGAAGCCGCCTTTCACTACCTCTGAGCAGACAGCATCAATAGTTTAGGTCCATGGGATTGTGCATCCATGTCCCAGTCTCACCCTCATTTATTTCATCTTTGGGTGCAGAAATGCGAGAAAGCGCTTACTCTCTCACTGTCTGTACATCGTACTTGCCAATGGTAGACCCAGAAATGCTCACAATGTGCAACAGCCTCTCTGTGTCCAGGGATCACTAACAGTAGGGGCTAACTGGGAAAGTCAGAGCAATGTAATAATAATACTGAGCATTCATATCCTGGTGCCATGTACATACCAGAGGCTTACGCCATGTGATCTGATACAGGACAGTAAAAGTTGCTTCTGTGGAATTCTGTTGTGTCTGTTCCCAAACCTCAACAGGTGAAAAGGGTATTTTACAGGGATGAGGAAATGTACACTTAGAAGGGGGGAGAATATTAAAAATCGTAACTTTTCTAAACTGAACTTTCACCTGAAAAATCCCCTTGTTTCCCTGTGTGGCCCCTCTGCTCAACAGCTGGTGACCATGGAAGGATGTGGGATTTTCCTGCTGCCTGTGGTGAACCGTACTTTTAGCAGAAAAAATCAAACAAGCAGCTGACTGGCTTGCAGTTTGCTTCTCTTTCAAGCCTTGCATTGTTCTGTATAAAACAGTAATCTTGGAAAACAGAGTGTGGCTTAGGGACTGCCCAAATGGTTTGATAAATACTAGCTTGAGGCAAACACTTCTCTCCGTGGTTCTTTTAAAAAAAAAATTAATTAATTCATTTACCTACACTATTTCATTACACTGATGTAGAAGTTACAACCTGCTGCTGAATTCAGCATGGCTCATGCTAGAGAAAGGGTGGTGTCTTACTGCGTAGATTAGGTGTGGTGCACTTTGGAATATATATGGCCACACTACTCAAAGAGGTTTCAGAGTAGCAGCCGTGTTAGTCTGTATTCGCAAAAAGAAAAGGAGGACTTGTGGCACCTTAGAGACTAACCAATTTATTTGAGCATAAGCTTTCATGAGCTACAGCTCACTTCATCGGATGAGCGAGATCAAGGGGCAATAAAATGGCTGCTGGAGCACCATAGCATGCCGTCTTACAAATGGATTGAAACTGATCTGACAGTCTGAAAGGAGTATACCTAATTTTAGTTTATGGTAGACTGCAGAATCAAACTACTTAACTTTAAAACTGAATTTCAAGAGTTTGTTTGTTGCTGTCTGTACTAACACTACAGTATGTAAATCTCACTAGTGGTGTCTTCTTTTAAAAAGAAAGACTCAAACTGCAGCATAAGAACATTTGACAAGGATTGTCACTTACTTTAGACTATTAGCAGTAGCATTAATTCTTTGTATTATCAGAGCTCCAAGGAACCCCAATCATGGACCAGGACCACACTGCGCTAATAGTCCCTGCCCCAAAGAGTTTATAATTTAAGTATACGACAAGAGACAGCAGATGGCTACAGACAGATGGGAATACAGGAAAACAATTAGACTAATCTTATACAAACTCTAGTTAAGATCCCAGAGACACCCTGAAAGATTGTTTTTTTTCTGAGATGCACATAAATGGTGTGTGCGCGTGTGACAGTACATGTCTAATGTGTACATGCAATTCCCAGCACTGCCCGTAAAAATCAGGCTGCTGAATGCATTTATGGCTGAAGAGATGTTTAACTGGCCATATGAAGGGTGAAGTACTGGCTCTCTATAACGCTACACAGAAACCGGCTTCACAACGTCTCGACACACTTGTTCCCATGCACTCCTCTTGTCTGCACCAGCTTGTAACTGGCACTAGACTCGGCGCCTTCAGCACCTTCCCATGCCCAGCATGGCCCCTACACCACGGGGTGAGGCAGGAGGGGCTGGCGTAGGGACAACTATTCAGATTTTATACCAGCATAAAATTTCCTTGGACTTGGGGAATCCTCAGCTGTCCATTGAGGGCAGATTTAAATCCCTTTACGCTGATCTAGTCGCTCAAAGGGACTTTTTCAGGGAGAGGATTTGACCCCAAATGTTTTCAGTTTTTGAAGGTTTTTTTCTCCATGCAAAGGAAGGTTCAGCTAAAAAGCTGCACAAGTTTAAAACTGAATGAATATATTTAGAGTTGGATTTTCAAAAGTGCTCGACATTGATCTAACCTTGCTCCAGTCTGAACAGAGCTAAGCGCTCTGAAGATCCACTCCTAAGCGCTAAGTGAGTCTCTGGGATAATTGCTTCTTAAAAGGGAATGCTCTGTATTAAGTGCTATATGTAATGGGAGCGTGTATGCTATATTTTTATTAAACAAAGCACAAAGTTTTAGAGCTATGTGGATCTCAGCAGTTTGCCCAGGTTCTTCTCAACATTCTCTTGGTTTTGATCCATATGGATTTTCACAGTTGAGTTTTGCTTTGAGTTTCTGATTTGAATAAAGCAAATCTTTGCCAAAACCACATGACTCCAAAACCCCATGGAACCATGAATTTGGCACTCTTTTGAGATGGAAGCTGTAAATTGTGCCCAGGTTCACTTGAAACGGTCACAGGCTTTTCAGTTATGAAACACAGAAAAACTTCCAGCAAACAAGGTCAGAAGTTTGAGTTCCTAAGGAAGTGAAAACCATGTGAGTTTTGCCTTGTTTGGAGTTTTTGCACAGCTCTAGTATTTTTCTTTAGCCTGAGTATTCCTCAGATATACACATACTGCATGGCTAGACAAAAGGAACAAGCCTACACATTCTTTAAGTAATTCTGGTTTTCTACTTTACAAGTTTCAGTGAAAATGGGATTTAGCTCCATCTTGCTAGTTCTAATACAGCCTATGCCCTATTAACGAAGGTCACATCTCCGATTGGTGGTACTCAGCCTTGATGGCTTTACATGCCACAATTACAAGATAAAGATATGCATCTTTTAATTGAAAAGTAGAAAACCACAAAGTATGTTATAAATCACACACTAGCTAAGAGCAGCAAATGTCTTGTTAAAAAGCCACATGTGACTCTGAGCTGCCAAGCATTAAATCTTTTGCATATGTTTTTTCTTAACAGACCAAATGAAACTTTTAGAAAACACAGAAGTGTGGAAAATTATTTCAGGTTTCAAAATAGACACAGGCATAAAGAAAACACATATTTGTGAAGAAGATAAAAAGATCAGAGAGTAAGGAAGGAAAACAATGCAGAATCCACACCTGGGTAAGCCAGAGATGTGAAGGTACAGCTAAGTTAAGGAGGGGAGGGGGGCAGTGTCTACAAGCCAAACCTGAAGTCAAGTAAGTGGGGAGCAGATTCTAACACCACACATAAATGAATAAGCTCATCACCATCATTGCACAGCCAGCAAAACAATGGCAGCCTAATCTCATTGAATTGAATTGCCGTTATTCATAGATAAAAAAGGCTAAACTGACCTAGGCTTTAATCAGGATTTTGAACTTCAGCTGAGCTCAGAAGGGAACCATAATAAAAGGAAGCACACATCAGACATATCTGACCTGTCATAGAGTTTTCAGATGTACACAGTTGCTCTCTCAGCTTTTCCACATCGTCTGGATGAACCTGCTCATAGAGCGTGCTGCCAAACCACTCTGACTGTGGCTGGTTCAGCACTGGAGTAACGGAATCCGATACGTAGATGACTCTCCCGGTCTCAGCTGCAACTACAAACAGGAACCCATCTGCAGCCTCAAGGATAAGATGTTTCAGTTCCTTGCAAAGACAGGATTTAATTAGAAGGCCACCAAGAAGAGAGAATTAAAGAATACATCTATCACCCTCAACTCAACACTTTTTTGTGATTTGAATGGCTGGTCAAATAATAAGTGAACCACATTTTCAATGTGGTACTGATATAACAATGCATCCTATTTTGCAATGAAACAAAAATTGTTAATCTTAGTAACTACAACAACATCTTTTATCTGATGAGCTCAATGCAGTTTAGAAAAATTAACTAAGCCCCGTAACTCCCCTCTGAAGTGGGTATCATAAAGAAAGGCACAGACAAGGGAAATGACATGCTAAAGATAACACAGCAATTCCATCCTTATTGAAATGTTCTATAGGATTTAACAGAGATTAAAATCAACAGGATTCTTTTGAAGTGTAATATGATCTTTTAGCTATTATTCAAATCTGTAAAATCTCATAAGGAATGATATTCTTTTAATAGTTTTTTTTAAACTTTCCAATAGAAATCTATAGCAAAGACATAATAAAAAAAAAATTATTGAAAGATTATTAATCTCTATTAAATTCTGTAGAACTTTTCCACATAGGAAAGGAGGGTCACTACTGACGTTTTCCATTCCCTGAATCATTTGAATGCTAAGGGCCAGTTTCCAAACAGCCTCTTTTTATGCACAGATCTCAGTGTTCCTGTTAAAGAGCACCTACCTTTTTTGTGTGCATAATGCTCACTGTTGCATGCACAACCTGGGCCATTAGTCACCCAACAGCTTGACCGGTGTGCGCAATTTGTTCTTTGCACGTATCAAAAAAAAAAATGTGTAGCAATTTTGGTGGAAGCAATCAGTTGTGCAAAAATGGTTGATGAGGAGTGAAAAACATGGCCCTATCTTTTATTTCTGTTTACTCAGACTCCCTTCTTAACACCCACCCAAATCTGTTGCAACTGAAACATGTATAGCAACAAACGAGAATTCTCAAGCCAGTCTTTTTCACTGTCCACTTTATTGTTTTGATTAAATATTTTAGTCTCTTAAATAAGGATCTCTGGGTGCTGCTGCTTCAAACTTTTGCGACTATTACCGTGGAGACAGGTGCCTAAACAATGCACGTCTGTGCTAGATCCTGCTGCCCACCCACTGTACATCTCACATTTAATATCACACATTGACCTACAATGGAGCCTTAGATAGCAAGATACAGTTTAGGGACATTCCAAGCTCCATTGTGGGTTGGAGTGCACAAAATTGAACAGAAGGTGGATGGTACTGGGTGATAAGGAAGAGATCTTAGTCTGGTAAACTGATACCATTGCCTTAAAGAGCTGTAACTGCTATCAGAAATACTGCTAATAAATTACATGCTTCTGCTGACATGTATCTTATTTTTCACCACAGTGTCAGTGTATCCATTTCTGAAACACAACTAAAAACAGGATGATTTTGTTAAAATGACCCACCTGCCTCTATATTAGCTGCAACTTCTGAAGGATTTATGACCCCATTTTAAATCCAATATTAACACAGTTGGAAATAGAAAAAAATGTGTGAGCCATTCTGTAAGTCTCAAAATAAAAAATAAAAAATGATACAATGAAAAGTGACTAGTGTGCCCTAGAGAAGAGTAACTAGGTGGGTGAGGTGATATATTTTATTGGACCAACTTCTGTTGGTGAGAGAGACAAGCTTTCAAGCTTACACAGAGGTAAGACGACGAGTCAAGTGACAACATTTGCTGTCCCCCAGAAGCAAATTTAGAGAGATAAAAGTGTGACATTTCACTCCATATTCTTTATGAAAATATGCTTATGATAAGAATAAGACACAACTGAGATGTACCTTATGCAAGATGGGTCTTGTAAGGTATCATTGGAAAGGTTATAATTTACAGAATGTGATTATCCAATGTGTATGCCTGTATCATTTCTGTCTCTGAAGTTAGGAATATTGACTATGTATCTGTATTTCAGTTATGCTACTTTGGGTCATGCCCACTGCTAACGCTTCAGGTACAACAATGGAAAAGCCAGACAGGGCGGATGGCCCATCAGCGAGGACAATGGACTGTGAAAAGGCTTGGCTTTCCTGCAGGGCTCCATATTGCCACTGACTCATGGATGCTGTGATACTACAGGTTTCAGAGTAGCAGCCGTGTTAGTCTGTATTCGCAAAAAGAAAAGGAGGACTTGTGGCATCTTAGAGACTAACACATTTATTTGAGCATAAGCTTTCATGAGCTAATGCATCCGATGAAGTGAGCTGTAGCTCACAAAAGCTTATGCTCAAATAAATGTGTTAGTCTCTAAGGTGCCACAAGTCCTCCTTTTCTTTTTGTGATACTACAGAGTTAGGTGGTCTTGTCACCTGATACTAAACATTACCTGGGAGTTCTTGTAAATTTCCACTGGAAGGGAGGGGGTGAGGGGGTCAAGTTTGGGAAACAAAGGATTCCCACCTTATGAAAATCCTATTTAAGGGTGGGGAGGAAAGCAAACGGGACTCCTCTCCATGGCCTGTCTGCCCAAGAAGAAAGACTGCTAAAGCCAATTGAAGGGAAGGCCAGGGTGGAGTCCAGACTGAGACAGGGGTCCAGTCTGAAAAGAAATATAACTGGAACTCTGAACCACAAACTTTGTAACCTGCCTAAAAGAACATTTAGGGTGAGAATTTACATTTTGTAACCTGTTTAAGTATATTGAGCTTAGCTTGCGTATTTTGCTTTACTTGGTCAGTAATCTGCTTTATTCTGTTACCTCTTATATTCACTTAAAATTCACCTTTTGTAGTTAATAAACTTATTGCTTCTTTATGATATAACCCAGTTTATGTAATTTCTTACGGGGGGGGGGGGAGAATATCTCCCTCCACATTGAGGGAGGGAGAGAATTGCATAAAACCTTTGGGTTTGTCCCCCTTAAAGGGAGTGGCACCAGAGTGTTGGGGCAAGCCCTTAAGGCTGAATCTTTCCAGAGCAGATCTCTGTCTCTCTGTCCAGCTGGGTGTGGCCCTGCCTGTGTGCTTGCCTGGAAGAGGCTTGTGAACGTAACCCAGTAAGACCAGGTAAAGGGGACTCAGGCTGGCAGAACAGGCTGTCTCAGTGGCACCCCAGCACATCAGGTGACACCCCAAAGGGGCCAAACCCATCACAAAAAGTACACAGAGATATGAGCATTGCAAGCTCAGCAGCTGCTGGTATTTGTCTAACAGAAATATGCATTGCTTCAAGCCATTCTTTACATATGTAAGAACTTTACTGTTAAGAGCAAAAGTGTGTCAGTTACAGCCCTCTGGGTTCAAAAGTACCAGCAGGCATGAGGACTTTCCAGTGGATAAGACTGAACCTGGGCTCCCTTGAAATACCAGTTACATCTTCTTCCCTATAGCCAAAAGAAAACTAAAGAGGAGTTTCATAAGTTCAGATCCAAGCTCTCCAGTTCTGAGTTTTTACAGTTGGGGGCTACCATATAGTTCAGATCCAAATCTGAATTTTCTCTAAATCTGTCTGTGTTCACACCTGGGATTGTGTGCGTCTCATTAATGAAGCAAGGAAAACAATGTGAAGAACCTACTGACCTCTCTATCCCACCTCTCAAAATAATAGGATTATTTAGTCCGGAAGAAATAACATTTATGAAGCAACTACCTGTTCCGTTAGGAAAGAAGGCTTATATGCCCCGTCAGTAGATTTATTTCCAGTGCCCCTCATAGACTTCATGTGCGAAACAGCCATACGCAGAATTGTCAGCTTGTCAGGTTTACGGGCCAATGCACTGCAGGTGGGCACCATGTCCGACAGCTCAGTGATATACTGTGTCATCTTATTTCTCCTGCGTCTTTCAATTTCACTGTGATTCTCCCTAAACATTTAAAGAAAGATCAAGCCAACAGAAAAAGCAAAGACAAGATCAGTATAGGAATTTTCATTTGGTATTATAAATAAATAATAAATAATAATAATACTTTGCACTTGTGTAGCATCTTTCATCTAAGGTGATCAAAGCGCTTTACAGATGTAAGCATTATTATCCCCCATTTTACAGGTGGGAAAACTGAGGCACGTGATAGTTAAATATGACTTGCCCAAGGTCACACAGTGAGTCAGTGGCAGAGCAGAGAAAAGAATCCTGATTTCTGAACTGCCAGTTCCTGGCTCTAATCCCCTAGAAATTCTACCTCAGTTGGTTTAGAGCACCAGACAGAAAAAGGAACGTGAGGTGCTGAGGGCTGTCAACTCCGGGGGAAGTCCCACCTTTCAAGAGATGTTCTGTACCTCATAGCATAAGGGCCTTAGTGAGGTGTTCCTTGTATTAATATAGATCCTGATCCAGCTCCTGATTAAATCAATGGGAGCCCCTCAATGGACTTCAGGTTCACAGTAAGCAACAGCTCTGACTAAAATTTTGTAATGGCGATATAGACCACAATCTTGTAATCCTATGCAGCAGATCTCAACCTCTATGCTGCCGCCCGCTCCTAAGACCTCAGTAAGGTTATGTATGGATGCAGGGATCAGACTGCAAGATTGGGACCATATTTTGTATAACAAGTAAATACAATATCTAAACCAAATATTAAAGGTAAAGTAGGTCCTGACTTGCCAGACACTGAACAGGTAATTATATAAAAGAGAAAATAACTATGACAATAGTCAACCCTAATACAGTGCTTATTATCTTCAATGAGACTTACACAGATACCTAGAGCATCTTCACAATAACCCTGTTTCACAGAGGTTAAATAACTTGACTATAGCTACAAAGGAAGTCTGAGGAAGCCAAAGAAAGCTAGAGCTGCGATTAGAACTCCGGAGTTCCTGAATACTAATACTGTGCTCAAAAAACATTCAAAAGAAAACATTATCAGAAGCTTTGGTTTTACTTTGTCTTCCATGCGTGACAACATTTATAATTATAAAAGGCCACATCTTAAAGTTTTTACTCAGTCAAAACTATCATTAAAGTTCTTCGGAATTTTACCGGATAAATAATTGAGTTAAAAATTGTGTAAAGACTTCAGGATTTAGGGTGTGATTTTCAAAGATGTCTAACAGAGTTAGATGTATAATTTCCATTCTTTGAAAACCCCAGCCTTAGCCTACAGACATTAATTTTCATGGCAAAACACTGTACTCAGTCCACCTATCAAATTAGGAAAAACAAGTATCCAGTAAATTAAATTTTTTCCCTCCACTTCACACTTCCCCATACCCTACAACAAAGAGGATCACTGACTCATTTAAATTTTATTTCCAAAGTTCTCAGCACATAACAATAAATATATTACTGATTTGGCCAGTTGCATTTCAGGGTTTTTCAATTACCAGCTGTCAATGCTGTATATAAATTAGGATCTGTGGGCCAGATCCTAAGCTAGTGCAAATCAAATAGCTTTATCTAAGTCAATGGAGTTGAACCAATTTACATCAGCTGAGGAACTAACCTACCGAACCCAGAAAACTACACTGCATCATAGAGGTGCATTTCTTTATTTTCTGACATGGCACCAGCATACTGTACCTGTAAAGCAGTAGCTACCTACAAGCATGCCCAGGACAGGCGTTTGCTACTTCAGATGTCAAAGCAGCTTCTTCCACTGATTTCAATGAGCTGTGTATGGAGTTTTCTTGAGGGATAACTGATTGATCCAACAAGATGTGAAATTGCAGATTACCACATGGAGAATCCAGTAATGTTGACAGGTACAACATGCAGTATTGGAAGAGATTAATTTATTCTGATTTAGCATAACTCAGTGCTGAATAATAAAGGAGTGACTCGTGGAAGTGGACTAAGCAAAGATCAGAGTACTTTTCACCCACTTTTCACAACTAAGCTTTTTTTTAAATTTAGGGTCGGGATCCCAGTTGCAATATGCGTCTCTTTGAAATACTCTAGCAAATGAGCAAGATCATAGAACACCTAGAAGAGTAGGAGTGCATTGGCTTGTGTTGCTTTAGAAGATGCATCATATGTGCAGGGTATCATATGTAGGTATTACATGTTGGAGTCACTGTAACAGAATCAACACATTTTAGAATTCTGTCTCCACATTCACAATTCCCACTGATATCAATAAGGACCTTATAAGTCAGGCTACGTTTCAGTCACGGGTATTTTTAGGAAAAGTCATGGACAGGTCACAGGCAGTAAACAAAAATTGACGGCCCGGGACCTGTCCATGACTTGTACTATATACCCCTAAACAAAACTTGGGCCGGGGAGCTGCAGGTGCTCTGGCAGGTTGGCCCAGGACCCCCGCTGGTGCTGTGGGGGAGGCGGGCGGCAGCGCACGGCCTGGGACGCCTGCTGGTTTGGGGGGCGGAGGGGGAGTGGACTGCAGCGCGCAGCCCAGGACCCCTGTTGGTGCTGGGGGGAGGGTTGGTGGGGCTCGCAGACTCCCTACCGGCTCCACATGTCCCTGAAGCTCCTAGAGGGGGCTCTGCACGCTGCTCCCACCACAAGTGCCAGCTCCACAGCTCCCATTGGCCGGGAACCACAGCCAATGGGAGCTTCAGGGGCAGCACCTGCGGGCGCTGGCAGTGCGCAGAGCCCTCTGGTCCCTCTGCTTAGGTGCTGCAGGGACATGCTGGTGGGAGCTGGAGACCCCTCCCTCCCCCCACCCCGGTAAGCGCCGCCCCATACCTCCACCTCCTGCCCCAACCACCTCCCACACACCCAAACTGCTGCTGCTGGCCTGAGCCACAGGCCACTGCAGAAGTCACGAAATCCATGAGTTCCATGACAGGCACGCAGCCTTACTTAGGAGTAAAGCATCAATGAGTATACAATTCAAACAAGTGTATTGCAATGTCAGCCCTTAATGGTTCAACAAATTACAACCTCTCTCTTTTGTTAAGGTTACTGTATACTTTATTTATCACATTCTTCCTAATGAAGGACCTGTTTCAGATTCTCAACTCTCTGTGAGTGACATGGCGTAGCCATGTTGATCCCAGGATAATAGAGAGAGATTAGATATGAGAGCTCTGTGTAAACTCAAAAGCTTGTCTCTCTGACCAACAGAAGTTGGTCCAATAAAAGATATTACCTCACCCACCTGGTGTCTCTAATATCCTGGGACCGACATTGCTACAACCACACTGCATAGTTAAAAACAATCCCATACAGAGTAACCAACGGACAACAGGACCGTTGCTGCATGAAAACAGTGACAAAATCCAACATTCCATGTTATTTATTATTTTAAAACTTTAAAATTATTACATTAATCCATAGGTCAGTAAAGGGCCTGCCAAAGAAATAAATCTGACACTGACCTGGAACTCACTAAAGTTGAGCTTAGTAGATAACAAGAGGGACCACAGATCCTGGCAACTTCATGAACAAGTTTAGAAGATGGGAGTCCTGGATTTAGAATTCCTAACTGGTTTTTAAAGAATGTTTTTGAGGGTATTAAAATCTGGCCATAAGGGGCTGATCCAAAGTCCCCAAGGTCAATAGTAGGTGGGAAGTCTCCTATTGACTTTAATGGGCTTTGGATCAGGCTCTAGATAAGTGAACCTTACCGATTTGTGATCAGTCGGAATGTTATCATATAAAATAAAAGAGGCAAAACGTATGTGATTTTCCTTGTTCCTACCTGGCCATCCTCCCTGAATCAGCAGTACTTTGATATTCTTCCCACCTGGAAACAAAATAACCAGCTCTCTAAGCTAAGGCACACAGACTGAGAATTTTTGGATACGACTATCCCCCTTCTTTTCTCTCAGCAGAGGATCTCTACAGAACACGCCTACCTTGCAAATTTTTCCTTATCACCAGAGATTTGATCATCATCATACCTGTAAACAAAATACGGTAAGTAAATTCAAAAGGCTTATGCAAAACTAGAAAGTCAATACAAAGCAGAAGGTGAAGACAACACTTGCAATTGCAAACTACTACAAATTACACCAAGAGAAGCATGATAGTATGGGAATGATGGAACGGAAAGGAAAAGGGGACTCTGGTGAAACTTTCTGAATGACCAGGAACCAGTTGTTAAAAACTCTCTTTGTGTATTAATATGAAAAAGGTCAAAATACGACCCACTGGTTTCACTTAAAATATTAGAGCCTTTTTGTATATTGCTTGAGGAAGTTGTACAAAGTGCCATTAGTCTGTTACTAATAGTAACCCATGAAATATTCCTGGCTGCACAGCTGTAGTAGGGACATCTTCAGCAGGCTGCATCCACTAGCTATGGCACTCAGTAGAGGGCAGTGATGACATATAAATTGTGGAAAGACAGAGACATCCAAACACAGTTCATTATTTTATGGACACCTTTGTAAAAAGGTTTAATACAGACACTGTACACTCCACCAAATATTCTTTATGAGATTCTGGGCCAGATCATCAGCTGGCGTAAGTCAGTATATCTCCACTCAAGCCAATGGCGATCTGCCTCTCTGTATTAGAAATAACATACTGTGTTTGGTGCAAGTGTCTGTCTTTCACAAGGCATAGGTATCACCAATGACGTCTTCTGGATTGAATGTCAGACCTACTTCCTTGTGCATAGATCTCAGAAGGCTAAATATTATTACACCTGAGCCGATACTAACCTCCCTAGAGCGTGTATAATTTGTTGCATTCTAGTTGTTGCAGCCTACAGAGGACAGAAGCCTAAAACCTACTATACAAGCAGGAGTATTCATGGGTTACCACCGTGATTAATCAATCATACATAAATAGGAATCTTTTCTGTTTATTGCCTGAGCAATTTAAAAGTGCAAACCTTCTTTTCAGTTAATCCTATTCAAAGATTATTATATAAAAAGAGAATACTTCACTAATAAAATGTTGTTAATATGCTACAATGCTCTGTACACTTGCAAAGTTAACTTTCCACATAGACCCAAATATGTACATGCCAAAAAAAAAAAAAAAGTTGTAAGAAAGAAAAATAACAGTTTAAAGTGGGTTGCATAAGATATCCTCCCAACTCCCACAGCCCTTTTAATTTTCTAGGCAAATGAAGGCGTTAACACATGTGTCAGTGCATATCTATGTGCTTTCTATTCTGTTCCAGATGTAGCAAAGTTGCCTTCCACATCTGGTGCCCTTCTCATGCCCTCCAATAAAGTGGAATTCTGCTTTTGCATCAGAAGCAATAGCAAAAAAGTGTAGTGTCTTTCTCCACAGAGGTGGTGGTTAATGATCATGTGTGTAGCTATGACCCCTTGCTAAGGTCACTAGAAACTTCCCCTGCCTCCCAAAATCTGGTTATACTCATGAGTTATACACACAGGGCCAGCTCTTCAGTTGGTGTAAATGCACCAGTGTTATGTACAGTGCCTATTTTTTAAAAAAAAAAAAAAAAAGATCTGGACAGATAAACTGAGGGTTGTATAGAGAAATAAAGCAAAACTGTATAGACGCCTACTAGGTGTGAGAGTTCTTAAAACAAGTATAGAGTTATGCTCAAGTGTCAAATACAGGCAATAAAACTTCTTATTTTCTCTTATATGAAAGGACTGAAATATGGTCAATCAGGTAGCAGGAATTTATAATAAATCACATCATGTTATGTATTATAAATTAAATTAGACTAAATATTTTGAGTGACATCCCAATGCAGCTGAAGTCAATGGGAGTTTCACTTCTGTCTTAAATGGAGCTAGGACTTCATCCTTTTTGTAGTGTTCTCCAAATAGCAGTCAGGGGCATGCAACATTACTTATAAATGTTACCTTTTTTCTCTCTCTCTTTTCTAAATATATATTCATCATTTGGAATCAGTATTTCCTAATGCGGACACGAAATAAAACAATATCTAAAAGAAGATCCTACTGTTGGAAATAAATCAAAATACCTGGTCCCAATTAATGTTTATTTTTTGAAAAGTTGAGACAAATAAACGAAAAACTATGGGTTGTGAAGAACTCAATAATAGCGCTAAATGCTTTTCTGAAAATAAAGAGCATTAGTTCTCAAGAAAAGCCATTTGATTTTCTATATTATAATTGCTGCTTTACCACGATAAGTACAAAGGCTCCACAGCTTATTTACTAGTGTCTTTAATCCTTTAAAGCTTTCATGGGAAGTACAGTATAAATAACAATCTTTTCTTTCTTTTTTTTTGAAAACTTAAAGGGTCACCATTAACTTGATTTTTTTTTTTAAAGTGAGTTAAAAGTACTTGTAGGTAATAAATTTTCTCATGAGCCCTCCAGTGAGTTTTTTTCAGTCTTACAGTCACATTTCCTTTTTCAGGGAGTCATATTTAAATCCTCAAAATAGAGCTCAAGTAGGACTGAACTGGTGCGTTTTGCCTTAAGCCTTTCATCCTGTAGTCGCCATTCACGCCAATAATCTCAGGATCAGGCCCTTATTTTGTACTGACTACAGGATAAAATGCTACTTCCTCTATTTTACTTTGCCTTCTGGGATGTGGTCATGCCCTGAAAACATAAAGGAAAAGGATCGGCTCAATGGAGAGTGCCTGTGTCTCTAAATAGCATATGCTATTAGATGGAGACAAAGTAATATGTTGCACTTTCCCTCAAAAGAGTACAGAGTTAAGGTGCTAGAGCACTAAGAACAATTAATCACCAAATTCTGTCTTCAGATACCTGAGCACCTGAATTTAACATTAGATAAGAATTTGGCTCCAACAAAAATAAAAACAGGACCCCCACAGGGTCAAATTTTCAAAGGCTCTGGCAATGGGTGGTGTCATGCAAAGTGCATATGTAACACTATGCCTACAAAACCCTACATTTTCGCATGTGAACAGACATCTGCATGCACAAATCAGCTCAATATAATAATATTTTACTTCTGTAGCTGCTGCCAGAGGCACTTAAAGTCTGTGAAGTTCTTTAACACTCACATTTTTAAAATACCACTCAAAAAGGTGGATTGGGATATCCTTTCTGAGAACAGCACTAGCTAAACAGAGCTACTGTTGACCTTACTAGGTAAGTCATGACATGGTTTTAGAACTTGGTTCTAACACAATATCACTGTCAATATTAGGCAGGAAAACCATTCTAGAACCCTATTAATGACAACTGTGATTAAACATGGCTGTTATCATGGTTCCAACTGCAATGTGAGTAATAGTGGTGGGCTTCTGAGTACACACGGTGTGTCCCATATTTTTCTAATGGGAAACTGCAAACAATGTAACCAAAAGTGAAATGAAAGGTGAAGGATGGCAATGTCACTTAACTTTTGTTTTAACTTTATTGAAATATTATGTTACTCCTCAAGACACACACAATATTTAAAGGAAGATCTGGCAGAATATTTGAATCGTCAATTAAAAAATCTGAACTATCATAAGCAATATAAAACTCATTCAACCAATAGGAAACTTATTTTCAGTGGCAGAAAGACAAATTCAGCAACCAAGAATAATGAGAGCTTATCTCTCAAAGTTGGAATATTGCAAGTAAAAGTCACAAATGTCCTTATCTGAAATTGTTTCTGTGATATATGTAACGTTTCATATGATGATGCAAAATGCATTCTGAGTGTCGTGAGCCGACAAATACAGTAAGCAGATTCATCTGAAAAAATTTGCTCATCAAAGAGTTCCTGCAGGGCTTGACACTCTGTGGGCTGAGATCTAGTGGATATCAACCTAGTTACTGGCTATTTTGTGCCAGGATGTGGTATGCCTAATTTGCTGACACAGAAGATGTTGCCAAAGCAGTTCAACCCAACCCGTTAGCATTGGGAGACACCAAACACATTTCAGCCTATGTGACTGTGGTTTTGTCAATATTAGTAGTTTGCTAGTTGTCTTCCTGCATCGAAAAAGCCAATCATTTAGCCAGGTACTTATAAAAGCTCACCTTGAAAATTTGCTAGGACCCTCTCCATCTTCATCATCAAAGTCCATTCTGAAAAAGCAAAATTTTTGAATAAGTAATCGTTATTTAAGAAGCCAAGAGTTAAATTAAACATTCTGTCAACAAAAATCTGCACTGCTGCTATTTTCTTCTTAATTTTAAGTGAATGTAGTTCCTTTGAAGTGTGCTGGATTAGCAGCCCTCAGGCCTGATCCAAAGCCCACTGAAATCAATAGGAGTCTTTCCATGTATCTCAGTGACCTTCTTTGGGTCAGGCCGATATATAATGAAGTTCTCTGTTATCCACATAATACAGATGGGGGCAACAGTCATACAGACGGGGGCAACAGTCATACAGACTTCCCCGCACTATCCCGCCCACATGCTTTTGCCCAGGTCTGGAGAATTCACATGTAACAGTGAGAGGGAGCAACAGGTCAATCTCTACATCTAATTGTTTCTTGGCCTCTGCTAAAATTGGCTGCCAATTAGTCCCAAATGATTGTAACTGTGGTGATTTTTGGACTTGTCCGTTAGAAACCAAGATCACCAACTCATTTCACACAGGACGTCAGTCAGCCCTTAGATGCTGATGACTTTCAATCACTACAGACCTAGATTTAAATGAATTAGTGACTTTTAGCCACTACAAAGCCATGTAATAACACTATTACTTAAAACAGACAGCATTTTTACATCTCTATATTTCTATACTTTATAAAGGTTGGCAAGAATTGCTATACCAGCTTTACTGATGGGGAACCTTTGGCATAACGAGACACTAAGTGTCTGATTCTGATTGCACAATGATTTTACTGATGTAACCTTATTTACTCTAATAATCAGACCCGATTTACAAAAATGTAAGTGAGATTTGATTCAGGCCCTAAGTGTCTTATCCACGGTAGGTATTCCATTATCATTCCTTTCAATTAACAAATCAGAGTTTTATTTTTTTTTAATTCTTTTTATTAGGCAACACAAACACTTCTAAGTTTTCTAAAATTTCCGACTGCAATAAGACTTAAGGAAATTCTGGATTACATACGCCCTCAAGTTTTTTATGATCATAAATGCAATAAGCTATAGCTATGGCAAAAGAAAACTGCAAAGACAATTTAGGTCTTCATATTAAAAAATGTTTCACTGAATTAAAAAAAAGATTTTTTAAATTAAAATATATATTAAAGAATAGTACTACACTGAGTTCTGGGCACAGAATAACTTCTTTGAAACTAAAAACCAAAATATAAATGATCAACTACACAATGTAAGCGCCAGACTCCATCAGTGTATATTACTTTACTTCTTAATTTTTATATAAATGACCAGATGCCCTCTAAAAGATTTCTTTGGATGGTAGTAATCTATGTACAAATGGAACAAAAACAGAAAATCATCACAAGAACTGAAAATCTCATTAGAAAAGACACATTAATACTTCCAGACAGTAAGAGAGATTGTTCATTTCTAAAGGAAGTGGTCAGGAAAACCACTTTCCTAAAAGGTCTCATAGAAAAAAAAATGTGGTTTTGTATTTAGTTTGATTGAAGTCTGATTTCATCATCGATGTTTCCACGGCAAATCATGTTGCGCTCTTCTGCTCATTACTAAGTTCTGTTTCAGAATCACTTTCTATATGATCAACAAGGAGTCCAGTGGCTACCCACAAAAGCTTATGCTCAAATAAATCTGTTAGTCTTTAAGGTGCCACCGGACTCCTTGCTGTTTTTGTGGATACAGACTAACACGGCTACCCCCTGATACTTTCTATATGTTGAATGGCCTTTCAGTTGTATTTTTGTGGAGCAACAGTGACCTCCAGTGGCCAGCGAGGCTAGTTGTACAGAGATATATACGGCTAATTCATGGCCAATCTACTCTTCCATAACAATGCTGTTTTCAGTAGGGGGCTCTCCAAATATTCTGAATTTGCTCAGACCAGCTGCATGGGAGATATTTCTAACAATGTACATGTTATCTTGTTGAAATTCTCCTGTGATCCTTGCCCCTGCAATTGATTGGGATAGCTCAGTGGTTTGAGCATTGGCCTGCTAATCCCAGGGTTGTGAGTTCAATCCTTGAGGGGGCCATTTAGGGATCTGGCAAAAATAAGGGATGGTACTTGGTCCTGCTGTGAAGGCAGGGGACGGGACTTGATGACCTTTCAAGGTCCCTTCCAGCTCTATGAGATAGATTTGGACACTTTCACCTACTTGGTGCCACTGAAGTCAAAAGTGCTCTTTACAGGCACAGGGGTCAATCTATGAAGATTCAATTGCAGGACCCTTGTCTATAAAGCAAATCCTTCCCTAACCTCACTGGCTTCTGAAGCGCAATGGAGAGAGTCAAGAGTTTACTGCAGGTGCTACACATCCCCTGCCCTGAAGGAAACCAGCTGGGGAGACCTGGATCGGGGCTGGAGGATGTGTAGCGCCTCCATCCTTCCCTGTGTGGAGAGGTATTAAAGGGGCTCTTTCCTTGATGGGGTTTGTCCAGATCCCAGCCAAAACACATGGGGTGGTGGGGGAGGGGAGTATTGAGAGCTGGATTTTCCCATGAGCATAACATCCCAGCTTTATTATGTTTGGTCCAGTTTATTATTATTGGAATATGCAACACTTGATAACAGTGTATTTAGGGCCTGGTCTTGCAGCCCTTACTCATGGGACTCATCCCAATGGAATAAGTGAAACTAGTCATGCAAGTATTTATCCAGCTAGATAGAGCTGAGTTTCTTAAACTGAAAACTCTTTGGAGTTAAGACTGCCAGTCAGTCATATGTACAGACAGCACCTACCACATTGTGTGGGCGACTGGAATGCAAATAGAAAATAAATCTAGACATTTATACCATGCGTATCTAAGTGCCTAGAACTGTTAAACAGGCTTTAACATACTGGACTTTAATATATACTTATCACTTTGTTAGGCTACACTGTAATTGCATTTTTATTACAAATGTAAAACAATGCTTTTTTTAAAAATAAGGACTTAAACTAACTTCATAGAACATTTGTAAAAATGCTGCACAAAATTAATGTCAGCTCTGGTCTTTGTTTTTAAGACAAAAAAAAGGAAGAAGTGGAAAGCAGAGATATGTTAATTATATGACATGGAAAAACTCAGATCATCTTGAAAAACAAACCCAGTGGGTTTAAAAGTAAGAGATGCTAACTGGTTGCCTTCCACTAATATATATGGTTTAAAATGAGGCAGAACCCAGAAGGATGAGGAATCAGTTTTAACCTTTAGCATTACACAGCACAGCATGTAAAAAAATATTCCAACAAACTCACCTTACCCCAACAGATAAGATCCTCTATTCAGAAAGAGTAAATTGCATGTCAGCAATACCACAGAAGTAACTTCCCAGAAGACAAATGACATCATTTCAGAAACAATACCTTTTGTCTTCACTTAAAATTCCCATTTTAAAAAGGAACTAAAAATATGCTATCCTGGGCTCTCATACTGAAGAGAGAAGAATAAATCTTGTTTTCTTCTTTCACACAGTATTCAGGTGTTGTGAAAAGGCCAGATAGTAATAATTATATTTATAAAGTGCCCCATGCAAAAGCTTTCTTGGGTGCCATAAATAATATACGAATTATGAAATATGGTAACATTTTAAGTTAAAAACACGTTCAAGCAAGAAACAAAAAAGGAGATGGGGGCAGGTTGAGTGGGAAAGATGGGAGAAAATGGATTTTAGGTAATGTTTAAAAATTGGGGAGATGGTTTGAGGTAGCTATTCATGAGGGTGCAGGCAGAAAACGAGTTCCACACCCTAGGGCCCATCATAGCAAAGGCAAAAACACTTGCTGACCTAAGGCCAAAAATCAATGGAGCCCTAAAAGAAATAGATACCCAGCCAAAAAAAACCCAGAAGAGGCCTGAAATATAGCCAGTGCCTACACTGATAAGGGCTTTAAAAATCAGCATAAGCAACAAAAATAAATTTAAATAAGTCTACATACTCTTACTGCCCTCATCAATGGAATATCTTACGCATTTGTACCTTTTTTTCTTCCCCACAAAACGTTTGGCACAATCCACAGAGAGGAAAAACGTATTTCCTAGCTGCTGATGGAATGGAATCCTTACCTTGCAGAAACACCTTCTGGACAGACAATGAGCTTAACCTGGCACATATTTAAGCCTGTACAACAATTATTTTGCCAGAGTGCATCAGCAATTATAAGCAAAAAACAATTTTCAAAAAGATACCAAAGTTGGGAAAGAAAGCCATATTGCTGGCTGCATTCCTTTGTGTTTGATCAGAAGCATTCATTTCTAAAGTGCCCAAGGAGTTAAGTGTACAAAGATGCATCACCAGGGGAGTAAGGAAAGGACTAAATGCTTGTTACAGCTTTGTTCAAAGAGAAAGTACAATGCATTAGACACAGCAGGCAGACATACCAGGCATTCTTTCCCTGGAGGTCTGAATACATAGACTGAATAAAATGCTTTCTCTCCACCACCTTAAGGAGGGCTTTCTAATCTAGAACTAAGATTCACTGATACAAAAGTGCCCTCTGTACAGCAGCAAACCTACACTATCTAATTCAGAGAATTTTTAAATTAAATACATTTTTAAATAACTCACTTTTACCACCACCCCCCATCTCATTCTCCTGCATATAAAAGATACTTAGAATCATAGAATATCAGGGTTGGAAGGGACCCCAGAAGGTCATCTAGTCCAACCCCCTGCTCGAAGCAGGACCAATTCCCAGTTAAATCATCCCAGCCAGGGCTTTGTCAAGCCTGACCTTAAAAACCTCTAAGGAAGGAGATTCTACCACCTCCCTAGGTAACGCATTCCAGGGTTTCACCACCCTCTTAATGAAAAAGTTTTTCCTAATATCCAATCTAAACCTCCCCCACTGCAACTTGAGACCATTACTCCTCGTTCTGTCATCTGCTACCATTGAGAACAGTCTAGAGCCATCCTCTTTGGAACCCCCTTTCAGGTAGTTGAAAGCAGCTATCAAATCCCCCCTCATTCTTCTCTTCTGCAGGCTAAACAATCCCAGCTCCCTCAGCCTCTCCTCATAAGTCATGTGTTCCAGACCCCTAATCATTTTTGTTGCCCTTCGCTGGACTCTCTCCAATTTGTCCACATCCTTCTTGTAGTGTGGGGCCCAAAACTGGACACAGTACTCCAGATGAGGCCTCACCAATGTCGAATAGAGGGGAACGATCACGTCCCTCGATCTGCTCGCTATGCCCCTACTTATACATCCCAAAATGCCATTGGCCTTCTTGGCAACAAGGGCACACTGCTGACTCATATCCAGCTTCTCGTCCACTGTCACCCCTAGGTCCTTTTCCGCAGAACTGCTGCCTAGCTGCTCAGTCCCTAGTCTGTAGCTGTGCATTGGGTTCTTCCGTCCTAAGTGCAGGACCCTGCACTTATCCTTATTGAACCTCATCAGATTTCTTTTGGCCCAATCCTCCAATTTGTCTAGGTCCTTCTGTATCCTATCCCTCCCCTCCAGCGTATCTACCACTCCTCCCAGTTTAGTATCATCCGCAAATTTGCTGAGAGTGCAATCCACACCATCCTCCAGATCATTTATGAAGATATTGAACAAAACCGGCCCCAGGACCGACCCTTGGGGCACTCCACTTGATACCGGCTGCCAACTAGACATGGAGCCATTGATAACTACCCGTTGAGCCCGACAATCTAGCCAGCTTTCTACCCACCTTATAGTGCATTCATCCAGCCCATACTTCCTTAACTTGCTGACAAGAATACTGTGGGAGACCGTGTCAAAAGCTTTGCTAAAGTCAAGAAACAATACATCCACTGCTTTCCCTTCATCCACAGAACCAGTAATCTCATCATAAAAGGCGATTAGATTAGTCAGGCATGACCTTCCCTTGGTGAATCCATGCTGGCTGTTCCTGATCACTTTCCTCTCATGCAAGTGCTTCAGGATTGATTCTTTGAGGACCTGCTCCATGATTTTTCCAGGGACTGAGGTGAGGCTGACTGGCCTGTAGTTCCCAGGATCCTCCTTCTTCCCTTTTTTAAAGATTGGCACTATATTAGCCTTTTTCCAGTCATCCGGGACTTCCCCGGTTCGCCACGAGTTTTCAAAGATAATGGCCAATGGCTCTGCAATCACAGCCGCCAATTCCTTCAGCACTCTCGGATGCTACTCGTCCGGCCCCATGGACTTGTGCATGTCCAGCTTTTCTAAATAGTCCCTAACCACCTCTATCTCCACAGAGGGCTGGCCATCTCTTCCCCATTTTGTGATGCCCAGCGCAGCAGTCTGGGAGCTGACCTTGTTAGTGAAAACAGAGGCAAAAAAAGCCTCTTACAATATACTTTAAATGTACTTTACAATATACTTTAAATAGTTCTAAATATACTTACAATGGTATATTTAAAACTCAGGACCACAACATTTTGATTTAACTTTCAAGTCAATATTTTGTATAACCAGCAAACTTCACATTTAGCAACATCAATGCTTGGCAGTCACTACTTAGTAATTAGTATTAGCAGCTGACCTGGCTGTTGCTCAGCAGTGAGATCATTTGTCTGGTCACGTAAGAGTCCAAGACTTAAAGTTAGACTCTTTGTAAAGTAGCCATTAAAAAGATGTTAAAGCTTTCTCTTTTTTTCATGGATTCCAAGGTCAGAAGGGACCACTGTGATTATCTAGTCTGACCTCCTGTAGATGCAAGCCATATGGAACTTCCCCAAAATAAGTCCTAAGAGCAGATCCTTTAGAAAAATATGCAATCTTGATTTTAAATTTGTTTTTAGCATAAGCTTAAAAAGGCTTTTGTGTTCAACAGTTTTAACACAAAATGTAGCTTTTTCAAAAGAGATAGTTCATGATTTAATAAGATCAACTGTATACAGTTAGTTCAGCATGTGGAAGCCCACTTCAGAGGTAAAGCAGACCAAAGGAACATATCACACCAGCGCTCCACACGCCTCATCTGGCTGCCAATTTAATTCCAGGTCTAAGACACAGTCCAGATCCTCCTGTTTTTATTCACATATGTAGTGGGACCAGCCGTCCTAGCTACTGTCTCTTGTATTCCCCTAGAAGACCATTAAAATTGACAGAACACTTTGGCTGGCAATCACAAGAGGAGAACTCACAGGAATTGGGTCAGGGTTCTCTCAGTGAATCCTCCTCAGTTGAACGATCTTTACTCTTGATGAGCCCTGTTATGGCCATATTTAGGGGCAAATGTAAGACAGACCCATCTGCGTGCGTATATGCCTTCCCCTAACAGAATAGTGAAATCTCCAGAAAAGCGATCTCCTGACCACCATCTGGATTTCATCTGCCTATGAAAGCAGTTATTTCTAGGGAAGAAAGCGTTTTTCCCCTGTGAAACCCTGAGGTACTTCTACTCCAAGTTGAGGACACTCTGATATTACAATGAGAGAGGCCACAGAACTACATGTGATTAAAAAAAATATATATTGTCCTGCTTACGGACACAATGTGAGGAATAAGCAAAAATGGTCTGGATAAAATAAGAATTTCCTCTCCCCCAGCAAAACCTCCAGCCATGTTAAGAAAGGAAACTTGAACCAAACCTCTCTCAGATACTAAGACATTTTAACTTCTGGTTTCCAATCAGGCCCAGGATATGACAAGCCAAAATACCTTAAGAGAGGCTGTAGTTATGGTTTCTGCATCTACGGCAGAAAATGGAAATACTGTATTAGAAATTTAAGTAGAAAATATGTAGTTGGGAGATTCCAAGCCCAATTTTCAGACCGAGCAGGTTTGGATAAATTTCCTTATGCAACTAGAATCACATCTTGCTCCACTTATTCGCATGAGACCTCTCACTGAGACCAGTGGGATTACTCATCTGAGCAAATGTAATGTGCTTACATTGGTTTCAAGACCACATCCCTGAATTTTGGATGCTTAGCCAATCCATAACGCCATAACCTTCTGAGGCTTGCCCATCACTAAACAAAATACACACACAGCAGCAAGTTCAGTCTTACAACATACATGGTGAAAAGAAAACCAAAACACAACTAGCCAGTGTTGTGACGCATATTAGTACATGTATGCATTTAATTTATGAATGCAAATTGTTTTCAGTTTCACCACTGATAAAATGAAATAACTTACCCAGAACGCCTCTTTCCTCCTCTAGCAGGCATGGATCCTGCCATTCTCACCTGTCCTGTTGCCATAGGTGCAACTGGCAATGTCACTGATCCAGGAATATCTGAAGCCATTTCTGTAATACAGAATGAAAATCATGTTATCCACTATGAAAGGTAATGATGTACAGAAGGCTCTTTTAAAAACACTCAGTGCAGAGTGATCTTTCCTTTTATTTCTAAAAGAAGACAAATTTATCCTTTGTGATTTAAAAGGACTGTACAAATGATGGCAAATTCATTACACTCTTGAAATAGCTTCAGTTTTGTCAATAGATATCCTGAGTGCAATTGGAGAGAGACACAATCACAGCATACACAACTTCCTGTGTATTTCTTTTACGTATTAGCTCACTGTACTTTTGTTCCCTACTGTACAGAAGCTGCCAATGAAGCCTAGCAGTCTTTCACAACACCTAAAAAATACCCTGCAAGGAAGCATATCAATGCAGAACTACTGAAATTAATTAGGTGCTGGGGCATAATTTATCCAGATCAGGCAAAATTTTAAAATATATTCAAATGCAATATTAAAAAGTATGACAAACCCTATATGCTGGTAATTGTGGGTAGCAATGAGGTCTAGTGGCTAGAGCAGGAGATTGGGCCTCAGGAGATGTTATTTACATTCTGGTAGCATTTAGAGACCCTAATCAGAATTCATATCCCAATATGCAAGGTGCTAGGAAGAGTTTACACTCTAGGCTCTTATTCACATCTCTGTCAGTGCCTCGGTGTGTGACGTCAGGCTAATCCGATCTCTATGCCATGCTTTTCCAATCTGTAAAATGGGGATATCAACACTCACCTTAGTTGTTGAGATCACAGAACTAAAAGGCATTTTTATTATCCAAAGACAGCAACTGGATGGGAAACATTTTATTATACTTCAGAATGAAATACACTCTAGAAAAACAGAACAATGTAGTTCTTTCCCTTCTTTCTATCCCATAGATTAAGTATATGTATGGACTTTGTGGAATCATTATATAGGATTTAAGAAATGAAAAGTCTCTCTCCCTCTAAAGCATAGAGATTTCACAGACCATTTGCTGTAGCATGTGGCTGAGATACTACCAACCAAAGATCACAATGTCTAGTGGTCACAAAACAAAAACCCAAAAATGTTTTGTTAAACTGTACAAGGATTGTGCAAACGGGATGTATATTATTACTATTCCCCTCCCCCAAAACAGCTGGTAGGCTGGAGCTTGTGGAAGGATGGAGAGGAATCTGCTGAGAGTGAGCACACATGAAGAGAAAAAAAAAAAGAGACTGGATGATGAAAAAAAAGTGTTCTCCTTCACATACACATACAGCATCTCATTACCCCGCCCCGCCCCCGCCAATGCATTCTCCTCCAAACTTCAACCCTAAATATTAATTCCGGTATTTTAAAATGTTGTGGGGTTTGTTTTTTTTAAATATCATTTAGAACCACACATATCAGGGTTGGCAAAGGCATCTTTGGTCACCTGGTCCATCCCTGGCAGCAACATTTTTAAGGTCTTCAGTGGAAGTTTATTGATTAGGGGAACAGGGATTGAGGGTTGTTCCCATTTTTCATTACTCAGTGCCATAGCCACGATGTTCCGTAACAGAGTGAGAACCAAACCAGTAACTCTAGAGGTGAAACCAGGGGCTTCTAAGGAGGTGAGCATAAGGAAGGTGTCAGAGCTGCTATGCTGCCTCCACTCCACAAATGGATCCCATTAGACTGAGCAGCCTACACCAGCTTCAGGGACATGCCATAAGTCAACCCTAAAACAGAGAAGAATCTGGGCCTATGAAAGTTTCTTAACAGAAAACAAATTATTCGAGAAATCCCGTTATTTTTCTCAACAGACTAGCACAAAAACCCAACTGTGACAGGGAAGCAGAAACCCACTCTCTTTCAACAGCATTTTCTTTCATGTTTGGAGAGCACTTCATTCCTGACATATTTTATTCAAATCCATTATTCAATAAATGTACATTTTGAGTCCCATTGTTTCCATTCACTGCTGCTAGGAATTTCTTCTAGCACATTTATTTTATTAGCTGAACTTCTTTTCAGCCAAGAAGCAACAGAGCAGAGAACGTAAAACAATATGCTTCAAAAATGCATTCAACGATTAAAACAAACAAACAAAAAAGATGTGTCTACAGTGTCATAAGACAGACATAGTAGAGTTACACAAGAACGGAAACATAAAAGCTAAACTGCTATTTCTGAAAATAAGTTATCTTTGAAATATACTGACAATCACCTCACATTTGAAACATATAGCTGAAAGTCATCTTCAGTTGCTCTGCTGATTCGTTTGTTAAAGCAGCTTTTAAAACACTAATAAGTATGCTTTTACAGTGTGTTTCTCACTAAGAGAAACACTGAAATACACACCACTAAGAGGACTGCTCTTTTAACCAGCATGCAGCCCTAGAGCAAAAAGGGATATTTTAACAGAATTTCAAATAAATCCAAAAGTGTCCTTTATTATTTTTTAATACCAGAAAAGAAACATGAACACTCATTTGTGATGAGGCGTTTGTACAGCACTATTTTCCTTCGATACAAAATAAAGCACATACAGTACCTTCAAATGACGTGTTGAAGGTAAGAGGGTCAGAATGGACTCAGCACATTAGACCCCAAAAGAGTCTAAAATTTATAGAATAAGTATCATCTAATGAATGGTCTTTCTACTAACAAGAAAGGGGGTGGGAGGGATAGCTCAGTGGTTTGAGCATTGGCCTGCTAAACCCAGGGTTAAGAGCTCAATCCTTGAGGGGGCCATTTAGGGATCAGGGCAAAAATTGGGGATTGGTCCTGCTTTGAGTAGGGGGTTGGACTAGATGACCTCCTAAGGTCCCTTCCAACCCTGATATTCTATGAAATGCACTTGCCACTGCTCCAACAGTACATTCCACCCTTGACAGCATTCCAAACAGCTCACCTTGCTTATTCAAGGAGTCCCACTGACTATAGTGGATTACACATGTGAAAAAAATCAGCAGTAATTGCCCCTCATGAAAAGAAAAGGAGTTCTTGTGGCACCTTAGAGACTAACCAATTTATTTGAGCATGAGCTTTCGTGAGCTACAGCTCACTTCATCAGATGTAGCTCACGAAAGCTTATGCTCAAATAAATTGGTTAGTCTCTAAGGTGCCACAAGTACTCCTTTTCTTTTTGCAAATACAGACTAACACGGCTGTTACTCTGAAATTTGTCTCTTCTGCCTATCACCACACAGGAATACATTCAGAAATGTAAGGCAAGGACAATCTACATGGCCTTGAAGTCTCCAGCATGGTGAACTTGTCCCACTCAGCTCAGGTGGTAGAAATTCATCAAGCAGCATGGCCTTTTGCGGGCATCTTGATCATCCGTTAATAATACATGATTTTAACCAAATGACTTTAAGGCATGACAGGTAGAGACCTGTATTTCAGGTCTTTGAAATGAACATCTATTTGTCCTTCTAAAGAGCTATGTACAATGGAGATTAACCCTAGTGGCTACCTTTTCATCCAAATATTGAATCCTTTCCAAGGGAAAGAAAAAAAAAAAAGGAGAGATTTGGTTAGAAGTTAGGCACAATCATGGACTCGTTCATATAGAAGTCCAAAACCAGTTGAAAGAGGAATTCCTGAAGCACCTGAAACTCACATCCATCCAGGAAAAACAGTAAGAACAGAGCCTTGCTCACTAGGAAGATTAAATCTCCAACAAGACACACCAAAGAGCTACTTCCAGAGTCAACAGATTTCATGTAATTTTTCATGCATGTCCTCAAGAAACTATGAGCATGGAAAGCAAAAGCCCATCAAACCCCAGAAAGTCAATATACCAAAACTGAAAACTTAGAGGGGAGTTTCAGGCCCCTCATAAAAACAACTCAAATAAACCTGCTGTAGGGAACAGCTTGTGGACAGGATATGCTTGCATGCATAGCAATACAGCATTATACACACACAAAACATTGTGACATTGACCCCGGACTTCACCATGGCTCTAGAATGCAGGATGCATCATAGCTTAAAGCAGCTCGCTGTCCAATACTCAATTCCTTCCCTAAATACCCATGGCGAGTTCTGCAGATCTTGAATTCTGGGGGACGGTAAGGTCTAGCTGTCCAGCTGTATAACAAATGCAGTGACGGTAGCACTTCTAAGGGCCGTGACTGGGATATCAAACACACCTCAGAGGGGAGCTTTCACTACCTAATGACAGCATCATTACTATACAGGGTTAACTAATCTAACAAGGGGGCACTACTACTGAGTCACAATATCCTGCGGAGCGAAGGCTACATTGCTGAGATCAGGTTCTCCCCCAAAAATATGCACTCCAGATTCTGACTGTGCGGAAAATCCACCCAGAATGTGGCCAGACTATACGTTATAGATTCCAGGGAGTCTGACTAGGAAACTGGTTCAGATTTGAATGCCTTTTCAAAGCAGTTATCTCCATCCTGACTTGCCAACAGTCACCCTGCAGGATCAGAGCCTCAATATAATTTCTCCTTCACATGCTAGAAAGCAGATCCTAGAGCTCCGTGGGGAGCAGGGTGATTAGAAGTTGGATGGATCAGAGAAGCAGAGGACAGAAACATGCAGCCTCACAGAATGAGGTACTTGTCTGTGGAAGTCACAGTCACAAGGAAAATGTGACTGGACAGCCTGCTTTCTCTGAGGCTGGACCTGCTGGCACTGAAGGACACCAGAGATGAAGCTAACAGGCTCAGAGAGGTCTACATAGTACTGTACTAAGGGAAACCTACAGACATAGAATAGAAATGATGTGACAATCAGGCCACAAGAAGTACTGCTGCCAGGAGCCCTCTGCTGTATGGAAGAGGGAGTGCAGCAGAAAAAAAGGACACCAGAAAATCAGAAGGGGATACCCGCCAGTGATCTAAATTACATTAGTATAAACAGGGAGCAGCTCCATGGGGGTAAACTGAGTTATTTTGGTGTAATAAAACCAAAGCCTGAAAGTGCATGGGCAGTTATAGCATTGGTTGTGAAAAAAACGGTTACCCATTTTTTTGGAACTGTTCATGTCCATTCCATTCTAGGACGTGGGCATTCTACTTAGATAGAATGAAGCCATTCCGTAAGTCAACACAGTTGTTCATTGCAGTGGCAGACAGGATGAAAGGCTGTCTAGTGTCTGCTCAGAGAATCTCGTCCTGGATTATGGCCTGCATCCGCTACCTCTATGAGCTGGCAAAGGTGCCCCCGCCGGCGATCATGATGGCACACTCAACTAGGGCATAGGCATCATTGGCAGCCTTCCTGGCATAGGTGCCAACCCCAGAGATCTGTCGGGCCGCTACCTGGTTGTCTGTCTACGTTTGCGTCGCATTACATGACGACTCAGCAAGTTCGAGACGATGCTGGCTTTGACAGTAAGCAGACACTGGACAACCTTTCTCCTATCTGTCACTGCAACAAACAACTGTGTGGACTTACAAAACAGCTTTGGTCAATCTATGTAGACTGCCAGCACACTAGAATGGAATCAACATGAACAAGCACTCGAAGAAGAATGGAAGTGCTTGATGTGTGGTACTTGTCAATAAAGTGCCAGAAAAATACAGCTCTCAGGCTCATACACAACCACATACACTGTTGCTACTGTTAACTCAAACAGAAGTATTTAATCAGCACCGGATATTAAGAAATGAGCTGGGCTCTTACTTAGGTTGGGAAGACTCTTTTCTTTTGCAAACAAAAATAAGGGCATATCAAGCATACATAACCCTTACTTAAAAGTGTGAAGGAGTAATGGTCAAAGTGAAATTTGTAGATGAAGTTTGACCATAAATGTTGCCTAACATTGTGGACACAGTAGAGTGGAAAATATCTGTGCAAATACTTTAAATAGCTTTTTTTACAAGAAAGTTTCTCAGTTGTAAACTATTTTTTAAAGGTAAGACATTTGCTTTTGCATTGCAAATCACAGGGTTACAAAAAATGGAGGAACAAGCTTATGCCCAGTAAGACCAATGGTATTCAGACCCGTCTGAGTTAGCAGCAAAGCCAGAGAATAACTTATTGACACAGAGAGCAATTACATAACTTCAATGGAAATCCGGTCCCAGTTTCTGGGATAAAGAATGCTGAGACAGCTCAAATAATCTCAGACTTTCATTCCACCTGACCGCTCCACTTTTTCCCTCCTTCTTCCCACTCCCACCCCCTTCAGTCCGCTTCTTTCCTTTTTTGCCTGTTATCCCCATCTTTCTATTTAAATTGTTACCCCATCATGTCTGTGTAACATTGTCTGATTTTGTACTGTCTGGTCCTGCAGCTTTGTCAAGTTGTAAAGTTGTTTAACTACACAATTTTATTGGATATCCTGTGAAATGCATGGTAATTGGTAACATAGACAAGCTGTGAGTCATTTATACCTGTTTCTATTTTTTTGTACTGTTTATTTCTTTATGAAAATTAATAAAAATTAATCACAAAAAAGGAGAAAATTTACAGGGTATTTATTTCATTAACAGGGTACAAAAAGAAAAGTAATCCAAAAATCAGCCAAATAGCATCAAAATGCCTTACAAGTAGGATTCAAGAAAGCACTCATTCGGTAGGGAATAATCTCCAGTGACAGATTAGATTTCTCTTCTATCTCCATCATCCACGGGCCTGATCCCGCTACCTGTTCTCATGTTGACTTGTACATCAGTCCATGAGTAGTCCCGTGAATTCAAGAAGAACGGTACTATTCGATGTGAGTAAGGGTGACAGAATCTGCCTTGTGAGTCTGTGTCTAGAATTATATTCATGGCTGTAGGCCTCTTTGCTGCCACTTCCCCACTTACAGAATATGACAGCATTTCGTTGGTGTCGCATGTAGGTCATGCCAGAGTGCTTTGGAATCTTTTGAAATGAAGGACATTTTACAAATGTACATTACAAAAAAAAGTATCGATAAATTCCAGCTCCAAATAAAAGATGGTTTGTATTTGTTCTGGCCTTTATAATAAAGTTTTAGGTCTATGTAACTTAAGTTACATTTACTCCACAAAGTGAAACACAACATCAGGTAAAATCTGGTCTCAAGGTTTATTCTAAATAGATTTGTAAATATATGTATGTGATTTTTACAACAACCTGTTTCAATTCTTTGTACTGCTGAGTGTGATATCCTCCAACACAACAACTGAGGGGCTAAACCTCAGCAATCTTAGTGCAGTAAGATCACTGTATTGAACTGTAGGGGGGAAATATTGATTTTATTTTATTTTTAGTTGAATGTTACTTACCAGAGATTGGCCCCTAAGCCAAAATTTCAAATTCAAAACACCTCCCAAGCTTCTGAGTATTCAGACTCCAGATCTGGATTTGAATTTTGAAGCTTTATCTCAGCTCTACTACAGTACATGCTTACGGCTTTTAGACAGACACAGATTTCAGAGGAGCACAACTGACCAGTTGCACATCTTCACAGCGTGTGTCATCCAGCTGCGGGGGAGATTCTGCTACTGTCGTCAGAAACCTCTGCTTCTTGTGAAACTCCCAAAGGAACGGTTTCAGAGGAACAGCCGTGTTAGTCTGTATTCGCAAAAAGAAAAGGAGTACTTGTGGCACCTTAGAGACTAACCAATTTATTTGAGCATGAGCTTTCGTGAGCTACAGCTCACTTCATCAGAAAGTCTGCTGCAGTTTCCACGGTAAACATCTGATGAAGTGAGCTGTAGCTCACGAAAGCTCATGCTCAAATAAATTGGTTAGTCTCTAAGGTGCCACAAGTACTCCTTTTCCCAAAGGAACACGCTCTCTCCCATCTAGAATGGCCACTACCCAACATTACTTTCAGTCAGCGTATTACAGTCTTTGCTTCAGATCAAGACATGCATGATCTGCATAGGTAATGCTGGCCCCGATCCAAAGCCCACTGACATCAATAGCAATCCTTCCACTGACTTCAACGGGCTCTGAAACGCTTTAACTTTCAAATCTTGTGACAAGCGCAATATTTGCTAGTAAATATTAGGGGCCATTGAGGATGCTCTTTCCAGTATTCTTTAATCCTTTACAAGTCATTGTAATATGATAGGTTACATTAGAACTAAATATCAGTGCATGACTAAACCTGAGAGCAGAGGTGCTGGAACAATTTTTATAGTGGGGGTACTGAGAGCCAGTGAACCAAACTGTAAACCCTGGATATAATGGAAAACACTTCAAGCCAGGGGATATGGCAGCACCCCCAGCTCCAGCACCTATGCCTCAGAGATGCCAGTTATATAAATGTTACAGATTTGACTACCAGTCCACAAACTGACTGAAATGGCAATCATCTCAGAGTAAATCTTAGTCTAAGGTTAACACACGTGCCCTGTCCCTTGAACAGAAGCCGATAAAAACGTTTTAGATGTTCCAGAAAGGTAAAGTCTAAAAACTTCTTTAGGTAATGGACAAATACAGTTGTCAAAATCATGAAGAATTAAGATATACAACCACTAACAGATCACAAAGGATTTTACCACCTAGTACAGGCACATTTAAGAGGAACAAAATAAAATCACATTTGTGAATTCAGAACTTTGCAGGTGAAAGCATAGCCACCATGAAGAATATTTCATAACACCTACAGTAAAATCTAATTATAAATTTAGTCACATCACTTTGGTATGTTAATTACACAGAAAGAAAAAACCCAGATAAATTCCACACAGCAGTACAAATTTAAAATACAATTATTTTACAACCTTATTAATATTATTATACATACATACCATTAACAGGTAGGTTAAATAGACAACAGGTCAGAAAAATTTATCATTACATAGGATATGCAAAAGCAGCAATAACCTTTAAATGCTCTTAACTCAGCACAATTATCATATCAAATAAGTCATAAATATAATAAATCCCACCTCTACAGAAGAATTTCTTTCCTGTGACCAAAACCTTCTTGAAAGAAATTTTATCCGCATCTGAGAAACATCAGAAACCTCTGGGAAGAAATGCAACTGCATTGGTATTCTGCTCAGAAAATGTCATCACAGATCTGTTTACCTTAACTGTGGACCATGATTCAGCCAGCAACAACCATCTTGCATACTGATCAACTTATTTGCAGCAAAATTACTAACATTTTCTAAATTAACCACATAGATTCTGGAAAATAGTTAATACTTTTTTTTTTAATTAAGTATATAATATGGACACTATTTTGTACATTTTTCATTCCAGCAAGATGCACTGTACTTTATGGAGCTTCTCCTGTTATTCTATTGTGCATAATATGACATATTCTATTACATACAATTATTAAAGGGACATTTGAGGGAAGTTTAAAGTAAGAGCTTTACCATCTTTAGGATTCACAGGTGAATGTTAATTGCATATGAAAAATGTAAAACAATGAAGTACGTACGTAATTCTTAATGGATCTGTTTTTACAGCATGTTTGGCAGTATGCGCGGTCCTGGAACCTTAATAAGAGTGCAGGAGAGCTGGAGTATCATTAGCGTAGTTCAGCAGCATCAGGAAACCCCAAAGAGTCCCTGCCCCCAAAAAGCTTTAGGCTATTTTTTGGGGTACATCAATTTTTGTGTATTCAACTTGAGACATATCAATAGGGCCTGATTTTCAGAGGGTGGGTAGAGGGTGTCTCAAATTGGGCACCCAAAAATGGTGGTACCCAAAAATAACTAATCTCTTGTGAAAATCTTGGCCTACAATTGTAATTTATCAAGTGAAAGGATACTCCATTTTTGAGGCATGGATATGAAATACTACTTTTAAAATTAAAAACAAAACCCATATTATCAGATCATGAAGCTATTTACGTGGCAATTTCTGACCTTGGATAGGAACGTGCTATTCCAGCTGACTTCAATAAGTGTTATGGATATGTATCCGAGGGCAGAACCTGGCCCAATAAAAGCTCACTAATCTAGAATATTATAGGATACCAAATAAACAGTGTATCAGAGCCAAGTTCTACAATGAGAAACACAAACTTCACTTATGAAACAGCAATTTTAGATAAGAAACTGCTTTAATTGCTTCATAAAAGGACAGAGGAAGTTATAAATTTTATTATTCTACAACTATTACAGCAGACTGCCAAAAAACCATAAAAAATAATTATCTAACACTTAAAGTGTACATTAAGTAACTGTCCCAAAGGAAATTAAATATTTTAGTGCATTTTCAGAAAAGATGTTTGTAATGTAAACTGGGAAATTAGGTGCCAAATTTAATAAAATGGGTCTATGTGCAATTCTACACTTACATTAGCTCACACAATTTCCACAGTTGCACATACGTTTTTGTATGCAGCCTGAGGCCTCATTTTTTCCCACATTTGGCCCTAAAAATGCATCCTTTGTCTATGCAACAGTGACCTGTGCTAATAAACGTGCATACTGTAGGTTTCTCTAAGTGTACTACTTCTGCTTCCTGTGCAATTTGTAGCATGCTGTACTAAAGGCCATTCACAACTCTAAATAGTTCTCTTTTCTAAACTGGGAACTATTTCTAATTTTTGTTTTAATTATAGTAATAGTCCAGAGTTTTCAAAACTACATAATTCAAGGCCAGGTCAATGCTAGAAACTTTTATCAATACAGTAACACTGGTTAAGTGTGTGATTTTTTGTAACATTTCTATACCAGCAAAAGCCCTACTGCAGACACAGTTAGACCAGCATAAAAGTGCCTCTAACCATGTAGCTTATTTCACTTGGGAACCTGATTTATACTGCCAAATATGCTCTAGTGCACCCCTGGCCCAAAAACACATTTTGCAGTGACAGTTTGATTCGGCCCACGGTAACAGCCATCAGTGCTGGTGACGAAATGAAAGGAGAGGGTGGTTTCTTTTCCCAGCTAATGAGTGAGAAACACCTGAGTAAACTGGGGAAGTTGCCAACCACAGAAGCTGAGCAGTATTACCAATGCCAGGAGTTTAAAAATCATGAGTCAGACCCCCCTCACCCACCTCCCACCAAAATAAATATGATCGTGTCCTAAAACTCATAGGATCTTTCAAAAGACTAAATCATGGTTTTGGGGGGCCGTCTTCTGGTTTTTAAACTCCCTCTGTTCATCCCCAACATATCTGTGATGATTAAAGGCTGAACATTCAACCTCATTGCATACAAAATGTGCACACAAATATGTAGGCACCAGCTTCTATAGGCTCCTGCTCCCTGGCTCCTCCCCACCTCCGCAGCGAATGGTTCATCGCTGATTCACCTTAATCGCTTCTCTTATTCCCATCCTTTTCTCCTCATTCCCATTTTTTTCATCCCTCTCTTCTTAGCATACTAACAGCTTCCAGCTTGGGAAAAGAGGCGCTTCTTGCATCACGCTCCAGCAGACACGTACAATGGGCATTGCCGACACCTTCCAACGAGCCACCCTCATGGTTAAAAGAGAATTTGCTTGGACTTCAATTGTTCAAAGGAGCAAAGGATAAAGAAGAATCCTTAGTGCTCTATTAACTTCAGTTCAACTGTGACACTAGACACAAGTGGAGGGTCTGGCCCCTGTTGTTTAAAAGATTCCATAAATTCCAGGGACAGATTTTCAAAGCCAATTTTGCAGCCTCTCTGCAAATTGGCCAGTGGTAAGAACCATGGGGTATGCCCCCAGAAGTCCCAGACATGGGGGAGAGCAGCATCAGTGAGGACACAGTAACTCGAGTAGAGCTACTCACACCTGGACTAGGCTAACCCAAGTGCTTAGACCCGCCTGATGCTGATTGCCCGAGATAACTCTGCATACCCTCAGTCTTAATTCTGAGTTTTGTTTTGTTTTCTGGAGAATGGGAGCAGTCCTTCAGAAAGCAGTGCAAAATGTGGATCACGGTTTTTGTACTTGGGTCGGAGCATAATGAAGTTCAACAATCGAATAAGAGCCCAGGTTAGCTCTGCAGTGAAGACATACTCTGAGTGTCAAATATCTAGGCACAGTTACACTCACAAATGGGTAAATTGGGTAGTCACATAGCTAACGGCCCAATCTGCATTCTCAAAAGTAAGGATTTCATGTGAAGTTCACTGGCCAATCTGCGGAGGCTTCAAAGTTGACATTGAAAATCTGTCCGTGGAATTGATGGAATATCTAAACAGGGGCCAGACCCTCAACTTGGGCAAAGTGTCATAACTCAGCTGAAGTTAATAGAGCTATGACAATTTTCACCAGCTGAGGATCTAGGCCTAGGCCAGGGGTTCGCACAACAAATTTTTTGGTGGCCTCAAAGTGCGGCCACCAACTCTTGCTGGGGGGTTACGCTGACAATTTTTCTTAAAATACTTAATTTACTTTAGGAAAAAATATATATGCACATACACATGTCCAAATCATTGTAATTTATTGAATCTGTGTTATTGAGACTGCAAAAAAAAATAACATACAGCTGTCTCTCTTCTTTACTGGACCTAAACAGAATAGAAACACAAATAAGGCGCTCTGCAGGTTATTGTCTTTTTTGTTGTTGTGTCTTTTCCTTTTTTTGGTTGCTTTTTTAAAAAAGACTTGCTAGCTAATAAGTCTGCTGCTGAGAAAAGTGATATTAACAAACATACAAATATCACTTTTCACAGCAGCAGACTTACTCAGTCCTGGCAAGCCCGGGGACAAATTAAGTCTTGGATGGGGAGGTCGGTAGAAGGGAAGTGGGGGACAGGGGGAAATGCATAATGAGCCGGCGGAGGCAGCGGGAGCCAGGGACAACGGGGGGTGAGCCCCACTGCTAGGGGTTGGAGCCCCGGGGCCAGAGCCTGCTACACCAGGGCTGGAGCCCAACTCTACATCCCTAGGAAGGTGGGGAACTCATTAGCTGCCTCTTCCTCCAGCATTTGAGTCTCCAGAGGGGGCAGGGTCCAACCCCTGCTGGTGGCCCTTGGGGAGGGACCACTGCTTTGTCCCCCCAATCACTGCCCAGGAGTCTGTGGCTGCAAGAAAAGCCCCTGGTGGCCGCATTTGAGATACGCAGGCCTAGGACCTCACATAGCACAGTATATTGCCATACATAGGTACAACAGCAATCTCTAGGGATGCATATTTTAATTTGTCCTTGTTTTGTTGTTTAGACATTCAAGATCATTTGATCAATTTTCCCCCGTTTAATAAGTATTAATCAAATGATTCTCCATCACAAAATTAGGCTTCCCACACAAAGCAGCGTTTCCATTTAAAAGAAATTATCATTCTCCCTCCCCCTATGATATTTTGAATGTGCTTAAAATAACAACATAAGTATAAGCTGTGCGCAAGAACAGCAAGAAAAAGTTTCTCTAATAATTTTTTTTCGTAAATTTTACACACTCTATTAGAACTAACAAATGCAATATAGGATTGTTCCATCATTCATGCAGCACCATATCTATAGAATCTCAATTTTATATGTAATGACTTTATCTATTAACATACAAATTGAAGCAATGTAACATACATCCAAACTGTGCACATAAGCACAAAGAGGAAAACTAAGGAAGTGTAATGACTCTTCTTCAAACTTTCTCAAAGATAGATTGTGCTTAGTCCATTAACTCATCATTTAACGTTTTCATTTAGTTAGTTTGTTTAGTTTATTTTGGTTGGCATTCCACCAGAAATTCATGTACAGGAAATGTGTTTTCCTTTCTAAAATGGAACACTTAGTAGATGACATACAGCAAAACACCAGGAGGTAAAGTGGAAGTTGTAACACAAGAATGTGTTAAAACTAGACATAATAATATTGCATTAGATTTTAAAAAATTACACACACACACACAGAGTCCAGAGGCCACCATTATTTATTACTTGAAAATGATGTGAGTGAGATTCTTGTCTCTGTTCCCACCAGTACACAAACAGCCTCAGTGGAGTTACTCTGGATTTATACTTGTATAATAGAGTTCAGAGTCTGTCGTAGTGTTAGCAAAAAAATTATCTTATTGTACTTTGCTGAGATCCAGACTGTGCCCAAATCCTGTCGCATTTTCCTCCACAACATTTCTAAGATCTGACATTTTCTGTCTAGATAGCAAAATTCTCATCTAGGCTCTCTATCTCCAGTCTTACCTGCTGTAATTACTTGTTCTCCTTCCCCAAATCCCACCTTACTGTTTTGTTACATCGCTCCACCCTATTATATCATGTTTGAGATGACCTATAGACTCTTCTGGGAAATTGTCTCTTTTTATCCATTTGGGAGGATGCCTAGCAAACGTTTGGGCTTTGTAACAAATAAGCAATTATAACTGTTCAACACTTTATTATTCACTATTACAGACTATTTTTTTAATCCACCCATCTTTAAATTATTTATTAAAAATCAATACTTCACTATTAACTTCAGTGTCACCATCATCAATCTCTGTCCTTTAACTTTACATCTTGGTCAGTAATAATTACTTTGGTCAACCAAAGTCGATTTAGATCTCTACCAAAAGTCAATTTTTAATCATTAGAATCCAGAGCCATATGGTTCATACAAAAGATTCAGCTGTCAATTTCCAAGAATTATTTTACAGTTGCCTTTAGAATATTTATGGTGCTATATTAAGAAAAAAATAAGCCAGATCAATATTATTCAGCACTGTTCCAAAGTTTAAATCACAGCAAGATGGCAAAGCATCCCATTCTGAGAGGTGCTGAGTGCCCTCGATTTCTATTAACTTCATAAAGCATAATAAATAGTAGTAAACAGACAATGAATTAAAGTTAATGGATACTAAATCAACTTAAAATGTTGACTGGGATTGATTTTAACCAACTGCAGCAAGACACCAGTAACTCAGCCTTCCTGGGTAGCCAAACCTTTGCATTGCTCCCCCAAGCTGTTATCTCCACCCATCAAGATACCAAAGTCATATGAAAGTTTTATTCCATGATTGGAGATGCAGTAGGTTCACAATCCCTGCCCATACTTTCTGTTAAGCCAACTGCATACAGTACAAACTTGTTTTCAAAACATCCTGATCGTGGAGTCAGAACAATTTTTCTAATTTTAACTTTCAGCTGGAGAATACTGCCAGCAGATTTCTGCTGAAAATTATTCATGTTTTTAAATGAATTTCCTTTCATCGTTCCTGGCCTCCAATTATAATTGCTTTGCATAAGCATCCTTGCAGTCCAGTTTTACTGGCACAAATATTCACAGAAAGTATAGTAGACACCAAGTTTTAAATTTGGCTCAATCACTAATTCATTCTGACAACCAAAAGATATCACGTGACTTACTTCATCAAATAGAACAGAATACACATAGTGAATACTGAACGTCAAATACTCAGAGAAATACTGGTAATCCATAAAGCTAAACCATTTTCAAAATTTCATCGAACAACTGAACATATAGTTTTGATGAAATCATAATCAATTTGCAACTGATCAAGCAAAAAATTTAATAATTCTACCACTTAAATTATTCATTGCAAATAACTTACTTGCATCTTTCAAATGATTTTGTAAACTTATTCATTGTATCTGCATAATAAAAAAATCGTGTTGCAGTAGGGATGTACAACTTTTAAGTTTCATTCAGAATATCATGCTGGGTTTATCAAATACTTAATTATCAGTATATTTAGGGTATCACTGGGCATGCTTAGTTAACCAGTGTCTAACGTATTCAAAAGTTACTGTATCATTAAACAATATTTTACTGACTGCACTCGTGTCTGCAATCCTGCTTGGTCAGCAAGTAAGGGATATTTATTTAATGTTATGATACTGAACTGACCTTTTGTGTGTTTTCAAATCCCTATTCATCATCATAAGTCAAACTGAAGAGAAAATTAAAGTGCAGTTGCCAGAAAAGTCACTCAGTAAAAATGACCATATGAGAGTTCCTTATTGAGTCTCTCCCCCTGATTTCTAGTTTGAGGTTCCTTAGTCTACAAAGATTTCCCACGCCCTTCCCCGCGCTTTAAACTCCAGTTCTGCAAACTCAGCCTGCGTTCAAGACATTAAGTTGTGTCCTTTTGCCCCCTACATCACCACCAGTAAATAAAGACCCTCTGATTAGCATTTAGAGGGCATTTTTTTCTATTAATGAAGCAAGAAGCAGAAAAGAATCCAGCACTGAAAAAAATGCTTTAAAATAAACATTAACACTATCCATTGAATTTATATAAACATTGAATTCTACCAAGCCTAGGTAAAGTCTAGTCTACAGGCTGCAGGAAAGGGCTGGGAACCAGGAAATCATGGGTTCAGATATGACTGATGCTTGGACAAGTCACCTAAAAAGAGTATTTCATTATTGCCCCAAAACTGCAGTCGCTGGCATTTAGCAGTGGATTCTTTCAGTCAGACATCTAACTGGAGATTCCAAAACACTCCATTCTACAAAATTAAGTGCTCTAACATCTCACGTATTGACTCTTTTCAGAGTCTTTGTCAGTCATTCAAAATTATCGCAAAAAGGTCGACGTTTTCTGCAGTTGAAAAGATTTGGCCAAAGGAAGATTATGATTTTTCTGCCCTTTGCTGCGCCAGTGACATTTATTATGCTGTTAAGAATGCTAGTCTCTCCCCCTTGCTGTCTGAGTATCACACCCTTTATGTCTATGAGTAAAGAGGAACAAATAAAAACCCATCCGTTTTTGGAAGTTCCGAAGGTAATTGCAGGGGTGGGGTGGTTTTTTGTTTTTTTTTTATTTTTAGATTGTAAAAATCTTTCATTCCAACTGGTGCCCCAAAGAGAACACCTTCAGAATAAGACATGACGGAGAGCTTTATAAGTAAATACACAACTCAGCCAGCCTTGTTATAGGAGAATCTCCGGGGAAATATTCGTTTTACCAAGAATTTGCTACAAATGTTGAGAATCTCAAATCCTGCTTAACTTCATCACAAAGAACTGTTTCTGAACATTTACTCTGATCTAAATTAAAATAAAGTCAATTAAAAGTAAGCTTTCCTATGTTTTCAGAAGGAGGTTGTTACCCTTAGAGACCACTATTACTGCATTTTCCAGAATTACAATCACAGGGTTTCACTAGCAATTTACCATCGGAACCATTAAGCAGACATTCTTTCCCTGACTTTTTAAACAACTGAAGATCTAAAATAATGGAAGATTAAGGGAACACGGAAAGAGAAATATTCAGATTAAACATTATGTCACGTTCACTAGAAGCTGATTGTTCCCAGAAGTACACAGACAGTCTGTAGATGCTTTGAACTTGGAAGTGAAGAATGTTATTGAATAAAATTTTCTACAAACAAGCTAGATGTTTATATACAAGCCTTGACAAAATTGAATTTTTCACATTTATATCTGGAAGAGCAGCAAGACAGCCTTTACATATGTAAACATGAAGGAAACATGAAATCACACCAAATGTCAGATTTGGCTATCAAGTTCTAGCTAACAGCAGAATTCTCCATAACTACATACCAAAGGACATGTAGTTTTCAGCTATATTTTATAAGAAAGAGCCATGGGAAGAAAATTAAGTGCCAACACCAAGAAGAAAGACTGCTTGACATGGGACCCTTTTCAGTGTTCATTTTATTTATTTGTAAAGACAGACTAAATAGCCTATTTCAAGGAGCAATCTTCTACAGTTTATACATCACACAACCACACCAAACAGAGTGGTTTTCCTTCCTCTAGCAAGCCATCCCATGCTTTCCACAATAAAGATGAACAAACTCTTGAAAGACGTGTGTGCCCTTTTTCGGTTTTTTAAGTGTGCATGTATTTTAAGTATTATTGAACCACTTGGTAAAGTTGTGTGTGTGTGTTCAATATTTCACCCTCACTTTAAAATCTAATTGTAACAACCCAATAACAGGTTGGAATGCTTTCAAAAGCAGTGAGCAGCTGATGGAATGAGTAGGCAGAGAGCGAGTTGCAAAACACATATTAAAACTAGAAAAGACATGGGAGCTCTAGCAGTTTAATAGCGAAGGATCACTGGTGGTGTTCCCTTGCCTAGGTGTATATTTTGTTAAGACAATTAAAGGATATGTGTTTTGCCTTATCACTAACATATCTAGCATACAGAGTGATGAATGTGAATATGTTAAATGTAACAACTAACGTCCCCAGAATGAAGGATACTTGTTGCTTCCAGAGTAGCAGCTTTTAGTTTTACACCTACATCTTTTCTCCCTAAGCTCCAGCAAAAAACCAATAACCAATGAAAGATACAATTGGTGTCATGCTTTCACGGTTGTGATTCAAACATCAATCCTGCAACTGAGCTATTGGTTAACTGTAAGTACTTGGAGAAGGAAAACTTGTAGAACTTAATAACATACATAGAAGGCTAGCAAAGACTATTCAGAACAGACATGGATGGCTGAGTTTTGTTTGTGCCCTGAGCAACATTTCATGGTCTGGGAAGGATTCAGATGAGTTCACGTGTGAAAAGCAACACTGGTTTCCACATAGGAAAGATTCTAATCACTCTAAATATTAGCATGCTGTGGAAAAGGCTTCTTCATCTTATTGCTGAATATGGTTGAAACTATAAATAATTTTTATATCAATAATTTTGTTCTATCACTTTGGAAAAAAATGGACACACTGTTTGTTCCAGGTCCAGACTCTCTGACATCTCTCCCTTAAAAGTAAAGTTCAGCTTTGAAACTTCTCCACGTCTACACCACCATTTATGTTGGTATAACTTATGTCACTTATGTCAGTGACATTTGTGAATAAGCCAACCCCCCCACATGATGTAAGTTATACCAACTTAAGCACTGGTGTGGACAGCGCTATGTCAGTGGGAAAGCTTCTCCTGCCACAGCTGCCAACGGTCATTGGAGATGGATTATTTAAGTCAACAGGAGAGCTCTCTCCCATCAGCTTAGAGCGGCTACACAAGAGAGTTTACAGCAGCGCTGCCTTAGACTACTATTTGTATTACTGTCATACCTAAAGGGCTCAACCAAAACAGGGTCCCACTAGGCTAAATTCTGTACCAGTGTAATGGGTTTGGAGAAGGCAATATGGTAACATCAGGTATAGCATTTCTTTCCCTTTTTTGTACCTCAGCTTACCTTTCTGCTGTGATAGAGACCAGAGCTAGGTCTGTTCAGGACTTCCATATAATGCAGAGTTAATCTGATAAAAGGAGAGTGGCACACAATCTCTAAAGAAAAATGTTCACTAAATCTATCTATATGAATACACTACAGTTCAGGGACTGGCAACCTTTGGCACGTGGCCCGCCAGGGTAAGCACCCTGTTGGGCTGGGCCGGTTTGTTTACCTGCCACGTCCGCAGGTTCAGCCAATCGCGCCTCCCACTGGCCCCGGTTCACCGCTCCAGGCCAGTGCGGGTGGTGGGAAGCGGCGCAGGCCAAAGGTTGCTAATTGCTGTTATAGTTTATGACCCTTGAAACAACTGTGAATACTTTCAACACCAACTCTTTCAGTATTTCCTTCTCCCCTCAAACTATTAATACTTGTTACAATCAAGTTCAAATGCAAACTATAATTATGCACATGCATACATACATACATTCCCCCAGGACTCTTCTCTGGGAGGATTTACCCTTCTCAGTCTTGGCAGAATGGGGTCCTAACTCTCTGTAGGGCATGCAAACTCCTTAATGTCTGGGAAACTCAGATCCAACAACATCCTCTGAATTTTTCAAAATTATAGTATGTTTTCTCTACCATCACAAAACTGCGTCAATTTCAAAACCATTTCCATTTTTCATGCGCCAGTTGCAGAAGACTTAAAGGAGGGAACTATATTTCTTGATCTTAATGGGTTCTGAAACAACAAAGGCACACTCAAGGAATGAAAACTCAAAATTCAGCTGAGTTCATCTCATGTACATTTGCATGACTGGGATTTTAATAATGTCAAGGTGCAGCACTGCAAGTTAAATGACTGTAAAATGAAATCCTGTATTTATTTGTTTTTCAGCTGAATGTTACAAATGGCAGCTGAAATGATAAAACAAAGAAAGAGGAAGTTAATTGGTTCTCATTATTAAAGCAAACTGAGATATCACTCAGAGTTCTCATATCGATACATTTTATATTAATCTCTCTCTCTCTTGCTATTACCATCACCACCACATGAGCAGTTTGGGGGGGGGGGGGGGAGGAGAGACAAAAGGCACTGAGGGTGAAGAAAAGCAGCTCTGTTTTGCTCCTACCTAGCACCTTTAACTTTGCCCATGTTTAGTCATTTGTACCCAGGATCCACCATTAAAAGCATGTGCCTCTACTATTTAAGCTAAAAGAGAAAAACTCAACAGCTGGTAGCAGTAATAGGCTATTATACTCTATGTCACCTAGCCACTAGAGCAGGACACAGTACACTTGGCTAATGTGTTACACACCTCCTGACACTCTATACTAACTTAGAATACAAGTTCTGTTACTATAACACTTAATGCTTTTAATAGCTCCTCCAAAAGTGTTGAACAGATGTCCCCTGTACAGAGAAGCTATAATTCTATATTAGCTATTACTGTACATTGCCCAACACACATCTCTTTATTACAAAATGTTAGCGTATTCAAACAATTGGGCAAATTAGCTGAACAGTGCTAATCTGGTGCACATTCTCACAGCACCCAAAAGTCCCATGAAAGTCAGTGTAAGTTAGGGGTACGGAATCTAGTTTCCTATTGTCCACCTCAGTAGTTGCCATAGAACTCATGGAACATTTTCAAGGCGACACAGTCGGTCAAGAAATTTCAAGCACCATCACAAAGGTGCTCTCAAATGTGAACTTTGTAAAACAACATCTTGGTGTCCAGGTTTACTGACTGTCAGCAGCACTCATCAGGCTGAAACTTATTTTCCTGGCCAGTCATACGGGTCAGCATCCACTGACTTCTGTGGTTACGGTTACATGTGTTACTGCTTAGTGTTTAGGAACTTAGACATTTTCCATTTCAAAACAAGATTTTTCTAGCTGACAGCACTTTAAGGTAAACCTGCTTTCTGACAATTAAGCAGTGTTCTCACATTACCACCAATAACAAAGATCCTGTAGCATGCATGAAACAAAATAAAATCCAGCTCTTATTTCCACAGCTGTATCGGCTCTGCAGTGCTGAGAGGAGTAAAACTTGTTTTTGTCAGTAAACAAAACAAATGTGACTCAGAGGACACAAAGAGTACAGTTACAAGCGGTAGCTAAATGCCATTTTTATAGCTACTTTCATGACTGTAACCACTTTCCAGTGGCTACTGTTACATGCAGCAGCTAGTCAGTGGACTATACTGACCTCTGCCATGTGACAATGGTATGAGCTTTGTAACCCAGACTCATGTCAGGTGATTGGGGATAGAAAACAAAATACCAGTCTCTTACCAGCCTTCCTGTGTGCCACGACTTTATTACACTGCCCCTCTTCAGGATGGGGGTGTTGTACTGGATCACACAGTCAATGATATTTCACCCAGTTATTATTTCTTCTTATTTTATATTGCCATAATATCTGGAGGCCCTAATCCCAATTGTCATATGATCCGATTGTAAGAAGTTACTTTACTTCTCCCTGCATCCTGAAACAATTTGACCCTGATTTTTAAATATGGCCAGACCTCAGCCTCTGATTTTGCACCCAGATACAACAGTGGGTGCAACTTTACAAGCATACAGCACTACAAGTCCATTTTACTGCACTCAGACAGCTACCCATCTACCTAAACGGTAATATATCTAGGTGGTATAAAATGCACATGTAATTATTTATGCCCCAAAATTGTGTTCCTAATTATTTCTGGGATCAAAATTGGATGCCATTTTTCGTCAACAGATTTTTCATTTATTGTCTATCCAATAGAAAGGGATTCTGGTTTTTTATCCTCCATAATACAACAGTGCAGTATTTTAGGCCTTTGCAGCATCTGTCATTTGTTGGCATGTCTCTTCCCATAAACTATTTGCATGTAACTGACAGTCAAAATCTACAGATACATTTTGAGTCTGCCCGTAAGCAAATATTACTGGTAAAGTGTAAAGGAATATTTAAACAAGCACATATACCAATAGCAAAGAAAAACAGACAAATTATAGGGTAATTAACATACAAATGACGATCCAGTTGTTAATTACTATCTGTTCCAGGCGTTCTGTATGAGCAACTTACCTTAAAAGCCTTACAATATGTATACAAGTAGAGTCAGCAATTAAACACTTCAACTCTCCTCTGGCTTTATTAGAGAAAGATGACAACTTCTGCATATGATTTTATTTGTTAGATGTGTTTGAAGTTTAGCTGAGGGAAGGACTGGCAGCACAAATCTGTAATTTAAAGTGCAAAGTTGTGACCTGTCCTTGAGCAAAACAGCAAAACGTATGTGTTCATGGAGTGCACATCTAACTTAATAGACGTTCCCAATCTTGAGCCAACTAATAAAAATAATACTCTGCACTTAAACAGTGCTTTCCATGGAAGGCAGTGTGGTTAGTGATTAAAACAAGAAAGCCTCACCTTCCCTTAGGGAAGGCTGCTGGCTCTACCTACTGAATAACTATGGGACTTTCTTAAATGCTGTCTTAGCACTTGAGAGAAGCAACAGTACAAAACTAGAATTTGTTTAAACAACAGTAATTGAGAAGCAAGAATGCTGCTGAGCCCAGTGCCAGAGTTAACTCTGACAGAGTGGCTGTACCAGATGGAAAGGAAATTGAGTAGTGAGGAGGAAAGTGAGACAAGAAGGAGAATGATCTGAACAAAAAGGCCAGGGGAACAGAAAAGAAAAGAAAGGGAAAAAGCAGACGAAAGAGAAGGAAGATGGGATTGCAGAAATAGGTTAATAAAAGGAGACCTTCCTAGACCTCCGGAATATGAAAACGTTTCAGCAGTACTAGATCTAGACCTACTTACAATGCAAAGGATTTTCCTTTGTATGCACTTTCTTTCTCAAAGAAACACTGGTTTCTCCTGGATTCAAAAAGGAGCTCGTAGATACCTGGAGATTATCTTTCAATGTATAATCTGAATACTGGCTGCCTTCAGCAATCCACACAGCTAGGAAACCCCTTCGTAATGATACTCTAATAGGTGGATCCTCTGCTGATGTAATTTACCCCAATTTCCACTGAGGATCTGGCCTTACAAGTCCCTGTTGATATTTAGAAGCAGACATTCCATTTGTTATGGATTGCTAGTCTGCTAGCTTTTCTAGTGTAATTTGTTGCACTTACATTTATTATTAGGAAAAAGAAAACAATTCCAAACTGCATAAGCAACACTGCACTGAGGACAAGGAGAATAGAACATATAGTGAGAGATAGGACCTGCACCACCGAGCATACAATCTAAATAAAAATTTAAAAAGATAGACAAAGAGAGAGAAAAAGGGAGTCATTTTACAGAGGTACAGAAAGATTCACTGACTTGCCAAGGGTCAGACAGGAAATCTTCCACAGAGCCAGGAATTAAACCCAGATCACCTAAGTTCCAGTCCAGTGACTTAAATACAAGATAGTCATTTCTCACCTTACTAGCATTGATTTTATTAGCATGCTAATTTTCATAAGTTAGTGCTGAATTTATGTATTTACTATGCTCTTCACTTTGTAATTATTTAAATCTAAAAAGTTACCCACTACCACACACACCTTATCTTCACAAACCATTAAAGTAAAAAACGAGTTGAATTTGTCTTCATCATGACAAATAATGCCAGATCTGTCCTCCTAGCAACTGGCTACATCAATAACCTTATTTTGCATGTGACTGTTTTAGAACAACTGTTGTTCTTCCTTTTCTACCCAAACCTTACAATATTTTTCTTACTGAAATGAAAAATCAGCAATATCGTCTCTACAGCAAAAGTGTCTTTTTTATTAAGTGTAGTGAAACATTAAAGCTTGAAGCATCATTTGAAACTAACCACACTATTTTTCATTTGCATATTCAAACATATCCAAGATCAAAATTACATTCTGAAATTCATCGCTGACTTTAATTTAGAAATATCAGAAAAATATATGCTTTTAATATAAGTTATTACTTTGCAGACAGTTTTAAAATTAAACTGCATCACAGAATTGAGTCAAGAGATGCTGAAATAATACATTGTACTATGACTGAATTAAGAACCAATTGAGTAGTAGGAAAGCTATGAATATCACAGGAGAAAAAGATCTTCAGTTTAACTAAGCCTGATATTAGCTAATGCATGCTGAGGATAAGGATCTCTGTTTTAACATTATCTTGGACACAATTTCTTTGCATCCAACATACTTTTAAAGCCCATTACAGTCTCCATCACTATAACACTCTGTTTATTCCCAAGGATGTTGTTAAATTGCTTTTGGAGTTTACTGACTAGTCTACACTACAGTCAGAGCAAAGGTGTTACTACTGTAGCAATAAAGTAGAGAGGTTCCAGGGCTTAGGTTCAAAGGTATTATATAGACTCAAAGATTTCTGAAGCCTAATACACTGCAGTAGGTTAAGCAAAAAAGAAAAAAAAATCAACAATTTTTAAAGGCAAAATTAATGCTCATAAAAGATGCCAGATGGACAGCTTAAAAAAAAAATCAACAGCCTCTGTACATCTACAGAAGAGGCAACAGCAGTAGATCAAAATCTAATGGATCATTAGGAGGGCTAATAATGAGATAGGATATATTATTTATCTCCATTTTATAGAGTAGGAATCAGAGGGTAAGTTGCCAAATGTCACACTCAATAAGCTATTGGCAGGAACAGAACCCAGATCTCCTGATACCCAGTCCAGTGCTTTAATCACAAGTCTAGTCTTCCTCACTTTCAACACAGAACAGGTAAAACACTTATGTGGGTGATATAATACTTTATTCACCACAGTTTCAGTCCTTGGCCTCTCTGCTGAGAATTCCAGCAACAGAGCTGGAGGGCTTGTCTAGACAAAGAGCGTGCAGCTCTGGGATGTCAATCTACCCAGCACTAGCCTGCCATGCACTAACTGAAGTGGACCAGGCTGCTCTGCACTAAAAGCTCCCAAGTGTGCTTTGAGCTACCCCACTTTGAGCACCAAGCACACACAAAGTTTTAGTGCTGAAAGTCCACATGGACAGCACAGCGGGGGGGGGGGGGGGGGGAGGTGGAAGGGATGATCCCTGGTACTCTGGCTGCTCCCCCTTCCTGCAGTGCAGCCACTTGGTCCCCACTCTACTCTCCCCCCACCCCCTCCCAGGGGCTGCGTTTGCACAGACGCCCAGGCTGTGTGCACTGTCAGGGTGATGAGTGGGAGCTAGCCTCAAAACTTCCCTGCAGCCTCCCAGAGATCCCTTATCCCTACTTCCCTGGGGGGTGCTGAAACACACTGCACCCCAAGCCCTGGGGATGCACTTCCCTGCTCCACAGCCAGCAGCAGCTAGGCGTGCGTGCTTCCTCTGATACCTTCATTTTATGATAAACTTCAAAACAAACAGACAAAAATAAATAAAAACCCAGCCAGACCAAAACACCTTAATTGAACATCCTGTTTAAAATATTAAGAACTGCAAAGTTTTGTTTTAAGAGTTTGACAGCCCTGCCCCCTGATGTCCTAATTAGCCTCAGAAAAGGTGCACGTGGACATTTTCCTGCCACTGTGACTCAGCCTAGAGGTGGAGACCCCCAACTCTCAGATTAGATGATAGTTCAGTATAAAGCCTTCTCAAACTACAGTCATTCTAAGGAGACAGCCACCAAAGGAGCTAATTATGTGGTTTATGTACTCATGTGCTCCTTATGGCACCCGAGTCCCATCAAGAGCACTGCCACAGTTAGGAAACAAGGTGGGCAATAGAGTTTTCCCCACAGTGCACCACATTCCTAGGGCTAGAGGGTCGACATGAGGGAGGGGGGTGCTTTAGGCACTTTGAGATGCATTTACTTTGACTCAGATCTGTGCAGTGCGGTGCAGCGTGGACCCCAGAGACCTAGGTTCGAGCACGGGTCAGAAAATTCTTAAGTTGGGTTAAAATGCAATGTAGATGCTCAAGCCCAAGGTTCCCCAACATGGGTCAGCTGACTTGAGTCCCATTAACCCTAGGCTTACATGGCTGTGTAGACATACTCTTAGTTCATGGCAGGCTAGTGCAAGGTAGATTTACACCCCAGCCTGCCATGCACTAACCTTCTGTCTAGACAAGCCCTTAGTGTTGACAACTCTCACAATTTTAATCATGAGTCTCATGATATTTGATGTTTTACTTGGAGCCCCAGCTCCTGGAAACAAGTGATTACACGAGAAACTGAGCTTTTTAAAAAAATAAATCATATTTAAGATTCTAGCCCTCATGGTTGAAAAGAAATTCAAAACATAACTCAGGTGTACCCTAAAGGATCAAAAACCAGAAGGCAAATAAAAAAACCCCTCACATTATTATGTATTTATTTTTAATTTTATTATTTTAAGTCAATCTCGTGATGGGGGGCGGGGTGCCTGACTCATGAAGTTTTGAAAATTTATAAGGGGTAATATTGTGGTGCTAGCCTTGGTGGTGGCTTTGTACCATGGACATTTCGGCTCAGACCCTCAAAATGTACTGATTTCAAGCCACTAGGAATTGGCTTACTCAACACATTTCACACAGGATGACAAACAGGTTACAGCTTTCAGTCTCTACCAAACTGAGCTAGACTGGAACTGCAACTGAAATCTCCCGCGTGATCCAGGCCTCACTCCATCTCCAGAAAAAGCAAACATTTATTGCATTACATAATTTACATTTTCACAGTATCTTGGCTGACAGCAAACATCAGTAGAACAGGAATTTAACTTCTGGTTAATTAGCAAAATTTTATTTGAAAGTAACAATGTGGACAAGCCAGTATACCAAAAACGTATACATTTAAAAAAGACCCAACAGATGCAGCACTAAGTTCAAACGTCACAGCAAGCACCATTTTATGAAAAGCCTGCTTCACTGCCACAATTTTTGGTTCTTAGGTCCCATTTAGCTTGTCTTCGTTTAATAAATCAATCATATTTTAGCAGGAAATAAATTATCTTTCATTCTTCGTGACAATGCAGAAGAGCTTCCCACACACCTGCAGCCTGTTTCACAGCTTTAGATACTTCAGTTAGTCATCCAGACCATGACAAGCCAACAAAACACCTATAAGCTAGGACCAGTTTTCCCTCTCCCATGGTAAAACCTGCAGGAGGGGGGGGGGGGAAAAACAAAAACCTGAGGTTTCAGAGTAACAGCCGTGTTAGTCTGTCTTTGCAAAAAGAAAAGGAGTACTTGTGGCACCTTAGAGACAAGTACTCCTTTTCTTTTTGCAAAAACCTGAGGATCCCCTAATGAAATTTCCCCCACATTGTTCTGTCAGGGGGGTGTATAGTTACACAGAGAAATACAGATAGCAGAATGAGCAGGTCTGGCTCCCAAGCTTCACAGGGTATGTCTACACTGCAATTAGACACCCATGGCGGGCCCGTATCAGATGACTTGGGCTCATGGGGTCCAGCTGCAGGGCCGCTTAATTGCAGTGTAACTGTTCCAGCTCAGGCTGCAGCCCGAGCTCTGGGACCCTCCCACCTCACAGGGTCCTAGAATCTGAGCTCCAGCCCGAGCCTGGACATCTACACTGAAATTAAGCAGCGCCACAGCCCCAACCCAAGTCAGCTGGCATGATCCAGCCAGAAGTTTTTAATTGCCATGTAGACATACTCACAGAGCGTCCCTGGACAGTTAGTCCCATTCAAACTATAATCAAGGTTTCTTGGCCGCTGCTAATTCCAGCTGTGATACTGACAGGCCAGCTCAGGTTACGGCAATAGGCAAATTCGCTTGTGTGTGAATAGCAAAGAAATGTTAAGCATAGTAATTCACTCGAGTGTTAATTTAGTTCAAAGAAAATGTGACTCATATTGTCTTCACTTATCTATAACCTGTTGAATGCTATCACATTACCTTATGTATATCCATGTACTGAATTAACCGTAGATCAAACGTTTATGTTAGTATTAAGATGAGAATTTACTTGACATGTAAACTTCATGAAAACTAGTGGAATGTTAGTTGTATTGTTCTCACTTATCTGTTCCTCTTAATGGCAGGCATTTGCATGATGTATATCCTTGTAACTAAATAACCCTTAAATGCAGATGAAGCCTTGGGGGATGCAAATAAAGAAGAGGCTAACTTCAAAGCAAGTGGCCATTGGTGTAATAACTGGAGGTCAAAGATTCAAGATACATTCCTCGCTCACCGTCAACAAGGAAACCCACATGTTGGTAAAAGCACTGACAGCTTGCTTTCTGTGTGGAAACACTACAAATATGGAGTCAGGGAACGATCCTGCATCCTGTTGTTTGGACACTCACAGGGAAGCGTTCCAGATGCAAGACAGAGATTCCCAAAGTTATTTTGCATAATTCTGAAAGACTTATGGAAAACCAGCAGATTACCACAGCTCTGCTATTATTTTGGACGTACAATACCTGTTAATGTATTTTACTTGCTTTAACCTCTCCATAATTCATTTTCTTAGCTACTAAACCGTTAGTTAGTTAATTAGAGAAATTGGCTGCCTGCGCTGTCTTTGGTGTGAGATCGAGAGTATCCATTGAGCTGGAGTAAGTGACTAACCCTTTGGGGCTGTGAGTAACCTAATGCAACGTGATATTTGGTATAGCAACCAGTATCACAAAGTCCAGTTTGTCAGGGTGGCAAGGTAGGCTAGAAACCTGAGGGGAGGTAAGACTAATACAGTGATCCAAGAGGGCACACTTGTTACTGGCTTGGTGAAATCTAATCATTGAATATACCACCAGTTTGGATGTCTGTCCTATTTTCTGACAGTTTAACGTGAGATTGGCATTCACAGTTGTGAGCCACTCCAGACACCATGACACCAGCACCTTCCTTAAGGGGGGTTCCCCACTACAAAAAAAAAGACCACATAAAAGCAAATATAGTGGCAGGCTGTATTCCTTTCCCAGATATCTTCTGTGGAAGAAGATCACACTCTGCATGGACACAAGGTTCTGTACTATTAGATCCCAATGTAGATTCCTGGCTAAGATCACATTTAAAAGTCAGATGTATCTATTATTACAGAACACCGAATGTTTCCTTTTCTGATGTTACATTCCCCATATCATGGTAATTTTCTTCCACTAAGCTAGAATTTGACTAATCTACAGCTACCATATAATATGTGTGGTGTAATGTCCTGCCTAAATTATCAGCTGTTATGAGAATAAAAAGCGATTCAAATTAGAAATTAGAATGATTAAAGGCTCTTAAATTAATGGCTCTATTGTCCTTCCATAACACAATGAGCCAGGTCATCAACTGGTCTATATTGGCACAGCTATCACTGATGTCAATGGAGCTGCCACCAATTTACACCACCTAAGGATCTGGCTCCAAACAAATACAGCCATAAAATCCTACCACTAAGGCTACCATAACACACTGCCAAATTTGCAATGGCTTTCATTTCAGTTTGTCTGCACTGCTTGGCAGTATACCTATAAACATGTTTATTCTCTGTGGCTTGTATTATGTTACGGCTACAGTGGAAACCTTGGTAGCTCAAACATGGTGCTGCAGCTTGCTATCTTTGTGCCTCTAAAAAGACTTACTAGTCACAACAGTAACTTTCACACACTGAGAATTTGGGGGTGTAGTTTACAACGGGTGGCTGGTAAATGTGCCCTTCAGCTCAGGAGGTCTGTGCTTAGCTCATGAGTAAAAAGATGTCTGTCATCTCAGCATCATCAGTGGGGCATACTGGTTCACGTCACAAAACCACCACACAATTCTTCACACTTCAGGATGGCTGGCAGCCTCTGCTTAGGCAAATTAAGTTTGATAGGTAATTGTAAACCTTCCTGGGAAGCAACGTACACCTTCATTATGTTTGCCTCCTGCCTGTCTCATTCCTAAAAATTAAATCCAGAATGCGTCCCAAAATGAACAAAGTATATTTCAAATTCCTATAGGTAACCATCAGTCACAGCATAGAGGTACAACACAAGGATCTCTACACCTATTATGGCCTACCTTGTGGCTAGATAGGGTATGTATGTTAAGACAGGGCAGCCTCTCAGGCCTGACTCCACATCTACATGCCCCAGGAAACTTTGTGATAGTCACAGATAGGTCAGCATGGAGAGTATTGAAGAGGGAGCGGCCAAATATGCAGTAGCCCCAGCAAATGGTACAAGTAGCACGGAGAAGCTGTGGTCCCTATTATACTATGTAGCCTGATACAGTGGCTAGGAGGCAGGATGCAATCTTGCACCCTTGACCCTAAATTGGGGAAGGTGGATTTCAACTGCTCATTCTACTTCAGTTCACATACGCTAAAGCTCATTTACTCTGACTCTGTGTGGGTGAAGTGAATTTCACCTTTAACACATATGATATTGTAGGTTGGGAGCTAAATAACATTCACTTAATAACCTTTCATCAAATATTGATTTTCACTGACTATTTTCACTGGAATTCTGAAATTAAAAATTAATCTTAAGGAGTAAGGGCCTCAGTCTACTCTACTAACACATGAAACCAAACACTCACTGAGCCAAATTCATTGCTCACATAATTCCACTGAATTCAGTGTGAATATACACATGAATAAGAGTAGCATTCAGTCACAAGAATATGGACCAAATTCTTCCATTGTTAATCAAGCAGAACTCTTATTGCTTCCAACGAGCGTTTAACTAGATCACATTGAAGACGCAAGAATTTGGCCATATATTATTAAACTATCAAAAACTAGAATCACAACACTGTATATTTTTGTAAGCCTGCCACTCATTTGCTTGGAGCCCAATAGAATTTCAACTGCCCCATTACGATTTAGTTAAGGATTTTTTTAATTAAGCAAAGCACGCTTTTATAATATGCACACCGACACTTTGCATCCTGTATTAAAGCAATTTTGAGCATTCATTTAATCAATGCTGCGGGAAGGGCAGCCAGCACATCCCTCGGCCTGCGCCACTTACCCCAGCCCCCATTGGCCTGGGACGGTGAACCACGGCCAGTAGGAGCTGCGATCGGCCGAACCTGCAGACGCTGCAGGTAAACAAACCGGCCCAGCCCGCCAGCAGCTTTCCCTGGAGGGCCGCGTGCCAAAGATTGCCGATCCCTGATCTACAGTAATGCTCCTAAGAATGAGCCCCACAAAAATCCAACATAGGAGATGTTTCTGAGTTCCTTCTATTGATAAAAACGGTTAAGAAATGTATGGCTACACTTGCACAGGAAAAAACAAACATACAAAAAAACCCACCCTCACACAAAAACCACCCACCACACACATTGGCCAAAATGTATGTCTTCAATATTTTGACTCCAAGCAAAAGTTTTACAGCTCAGTTATACATTCACCCTCCCAACTTGCCCCCCCCCCCATATATATATATAAAAACAGTAGAAATTCTGATATCCTTATCTATAGTATGGCTAAGGAAGGGCTGTTCAACAACACACAGTATTGCTCTTACATTGCATCTCATGTGAAATTCACTCATTTTGTATTACTCAAACCTATTTTCTCCTTATAACCCCATATTCTCTCTTTCCCCCCCCCCCCAATTTGATTGTTTATGTTTATGTAGAATTTTGTCACCATTTACCCAAGAAAGTCAATGTAAGCATTCTGAGTTAGCTCTAGGTAGATGGGTTACTGGAAACTAACAAGATTCTCTTTAGAGGTACACAGTGCTGTATAGGAACCTCTATTTGTGAACCCCAAAACATTTTGAATGCAGGCAAGAACCCCTTTGAAAATCTTAAGACATAGTCTGGGGACCCCCTGGGGGCCACAGGTTGAGAGAACCACTGGTCTCAGAAACACTTTGGCTCAATGTTATTTTATGATCAAAATTAAAGGAGTGAAAATGGCTCTGTGCCTGAAACAGGCTCTGTTACATCCCTGAACTTTCCACCATTGTTATCCACCAACAGTGAGCTCTTTTTTACAATTCTAGAGAGATAAGTGATCTCTCTCTCCATCCAGGGGAGTGACCTTGGAACCATATAAAACTCTGGAAACTTAGGGCCAAACGTATCCCTGGCCTTATTCCAAGTAAGTGAATGGAGATACACCCAGCGGAGAATTGGGTCCAAGAAGATGCCCACACGGGACCACACAGAAAGCTGGCCCTGCGCTGTTGGATCCCAGGCGAGAAGGGGGCGTGGGAGAGATGCTGAACCTCGGGACCTGGGATGGCTGGTCAGTGGTTACTCCTCCCCACATGACAATACGCCGCTCTCTTCCCTACCTCTGCGCGGCCGCTGCCCTCTCGGCGAACAACCCGCCCACCTAGCCCTGTTACGGCAACGGGGGGCACCGCGCATCGGTAGCGCTCGGGCTCGGTGACAGCGGCCAGGCTGCTCCTCCTTCCCCCGAGTCCCTCTCCCGGCCCAGGGCCCGGCCAGGCTGCACCCGCGTCTGTGCGGCGCCGGGGGCGGGCGGAGGGGCCGCGGGGGCGGGCGGGGGGTGGCGCCGATGTCCTGCCGGGCAGGGGGCGGCCGCCGCTACTCACCGGGAGGATTTACAGCCGCCGGCGTTGCCATCTTGTCTCGGAGGCGAATTAAGATAAATGCAAGCGGGGAGGGGGGGCGCAGATGGGGGGGGGGGGGGCGATGCTCTAGGCAGCCCGGGCCGGCGGGGGAGGAGGAGGAGGAGCGAGCCCCGGGGCTGCCAGCCACACAAAGGGCCGGACGCGCAGCGCCCCGGGGACGGGGCGGCTCCTTGTTGCCTTGGCGCTCCGACTCCCTGCGCAAAGCGGACCTTGCAAGATGTCTGATGCTCCCGCTTCGCTTCTGCTCATGCTCCAACGCCCCGGGCGGCTGTAGCGAGCATGTGCCGGCCGCCCCGCACATGGGCGTTGGGACGGGGAAGCCGCTGCCCTCTGCCTGGGCCCCCGAGCCTGGCTCGCTCACGGGCAGCGCGGCGCGGGGACGCCCGGCTCTACAGGTGTGGCCCAGGGGTGAAGGGACACCGCGCTGGGGCCGCTAGCCTCGGGCCCAGGCGGGACTCAGCTGGCCGGCTTGGGTCCGCTTCCCCGGGGCCCATCCCTGACAAAGCAGCAGGTTGCTGCGCAGCCTGAGTCCGGTCTTTCCTTCTCTCCCTGCTTGGATGATTTGTTCTCTCCCTGGTGCTCCCTCCCTGGAACTGAAAAGCCAGTCATGGTGCGTGTGGCTAGATCTCCGAAAACATCCGGGCAATGGGCAGCGGCAGTCAGAAGAAAAGCTAATACTGTGCAGAACCATGAGAATTCCACCATGAGTTCAACAATTTCCATTCCACCATCAACCTCAGCCTGGACCAATCCACACAAGCGGTCCATTTCCTGGACACTACTGTGCTAATAAGCGATGGTCACATAGACACCACCCTATACCGGAAACCTACTGACCGCTATTCCTACCTACATGCCTCCAGGGTTCATCCAGGACACACCACACGATCCATTGTCTACAGCCAAGCTCTAAGATACAACCGCATTTGCTCCAATCCCTCAGACAGAGACAAACACCTCCAAGAGCTCTATCAAGGATTTGTAAAACTACAATACCCACCTGCTGAAGTGAAAAAACAGATTGACAGAGCCAGAAGAGTACCCAGAAGTCACCTACTACAGGACAGGCCCAACAAAGAAATTAACAGAACACCACTGGCCATCACGTTCAGCCCCCAGCTAAAATCTCTCCAGCGCATCATCAAAGATTTACAACCTATCCTGAAAAATGATCCTTCACTCTCACAGATCTTGGGAGACAGACCAGTCCTCGCTTACAGACAGCCCCACAACCTGAAGCAAATGCTCACCAGCAACCATACACCACACAACAGAACCACTAACCCAGGAACCTATCCTTGCAACAAACCCCATTGCCAACTGTGTCCCCATATCTATTCAGGGGACACCATCATAGGGCCTAATCACATCAGCCACGCTATCTGAGGCTCGTTCACCTGCACATCTACCAATGTGATATATGCCATCATGTGCCAGCAATGCCCCTCTGCCATGTACATTGGCCAAACCGGACCGTCTCTACGCAAAAGAATAAATGGACACAAATCTGACATCAGGAATCATAACATTCAAAAACTGATAGGAGAACACTTCAACCTCTCTGGCCACTCAGTAAAAGATTTAAGGGTGGCAATTTTGCAACAGAAAAGCTTCAAAAACAGACTCCAACGAGAAACTGCTGAGCTTGAATTAATATGCAAACTAGATACTATTAACTTAGGTTTGAATAGAGACTGGGAGTGGCTGGGTCATTACACATATTGAATCTATTTCCCTATGTTAAGTATCCTCCTCACACCTTCTTGTCAACTGTCTAAATGGGCCATCTTGATTATCACTACAAAATTTTTTTTCTCCTGCTGATAATAGCTCATCTTAATTAATTAGCCTCTTACAGTTTGTATGGCAACTTCCACCTTCTCTGTACGTGTGTATATATATCTCTTCTTATGATATGTTCCATTCTATGCATCCAATGAAGTGAGCTGTAGCCCACGGAAGCTTATGCTCTAATAAATTTGTTAGTCTCTAAGGTGCCACAAGTACTCCTGTTCTTTTCATTAGAAAAGAGAATCACACAGAAAATATCATAATCTGTTACCTAACGCCATGGTACCCATCCACCCTCCTCCCCTCCCCCAGGGTTGCCAACCTTCCAGGATTGTCCTAGAGTCTCCAGGAATTAAAGATTTTTTTAAATATTATGTCATGTGATGAAACCTCCAGGAATACCTCCAGAATTGGCAACCCTACCCCCACCTTGAATACTGCGTGCAGTTCTGGTTGCCCCATCTCAAAAAAGGATGCGTTAGAATTGGAAAAGGTACATTGAAGGGCACCAAAAATGATCGGAGGTATTTTCAGCTTGGAAAAGAGACGACTAAGAGGGCATATGATAGAGGCCTATAAAATCATGAATGGTATGGAGAAACTAAATAAGAAGTGTTATTGACTCTTTCACATAACACAAGAACCAAGGGTCATCCAATGAAATTATTTGGCAGCAGGTTTAAAACAAACTAAAGGCAATACTTCTTCATATAGCTCACTTGTGGAACTCGTTGCCAGGGGATGATATGAAGGCCAAAATTATAATGGCTTTCAAAAAAGAATTAGGAAAGTTTATGGAGGATAGGTCCCTCAATGGCTATTAGCCAAGACTGTCAAGGATGCAACCCCATGCTCTGGGTGGCCTTGGCCTCTGACTTGCAGAAGCTAGGAGTGGACAACAGGGGATGGATCACTCGATGATTGCCTTTTTATTCCTTCTGAAGCACCTGGCCCTGGTCACTGTCGGAAGGGACTAGATGGACTATTGGTCTGAACCAGTATGGCTGTTCTTATGTACAGTGCCTTAGTCTTTCCTTTCTCTCCCACTGATTGCGCAGTTACTCTTCTTTGAGTTTGCAATCCACAGAGCACCTTTCAGTTTCCACCTCTCATTTATGGTCCTTTAACATATTAGAGAAGAGTCTGTATTAGCTTTGCACATTTCAAAGCAGTGATGGAGTGTAATAGTGTGATAATTCTGTACAGAGAGCTGTAGCAGTCTATCTTATTCTTGTAGATTTGGCAGTTCTAGACACGTATACAGGGGTGTTAGGAGTTGCTATAATGCAGGGGTGGGCAAACCTTTTGGCCTGAGGGCCACATCTGGGTTTGGAAATTGTATGGCGGGCCATGAATGCTCACAAAATTGGGGGTTGGGGTGTGGGCTCAGGGGTGGGGCCAGAAATGAGGAGTACAGGGTGCGGGCTCCAGGCTGAGGAAGGGTGTTGGGGTGCAGGGGGGTGAGGGCTCCAGCTGGGGTGCAGGCTCTGGGGTGGGGCTGGGGATGAGGGGTTGGGGTGCAGGAGGGTACTTTGGGCTGGGACTGAGGAGTTCAGAGGGTGGGAGGGGGATCAGGGCTGGGGCAGGGGGTTGGGGCACGGGAGGGGGTCAGAGGTGCAGGCTATGGGCAGCACTTACCTCAAGCAGCTCCCAGAAGCAGCGGCATGTCCTCCCTCCAGCTCCTACGTGGAAGCGCAGCCAGGCAGCTCTGCACACTGCCCTGTCCGAAGGCACTTAGGGCTGGGGCAGCGTGCAAAGCTCCCTGGCTGCCCCTACACGTAGGAGCCGGAGTGGGAACATGCTGCTGCTTCCGGGAGCCATGTGGAGTGGGCCAAGCCCCTGTTCCCGCTCCCTGGCTGGAGTGCCGGAGCGGGGCAAGCCCCGAACCGCGCTCCCCAGCGGGAGCTCGAGGGCCAGATTAAAACATCTGGGGGGCCGGATGCAGACCCCAGGCCATAGTTTGCCCACCCCTGCTATAATGTCTTAAGCATTTTTCAATTTGGGAGGGGGGTGTTTGCACCTGTCTCCAGGAAGCTAATGTTGCTGACCCCTGCAAGTGATAATATTAGATCTAGGAGTAAATCATAGGTTTAGAGCAACCCCATTTTTTTGTGAATTGGTTACTATTTCTCAAGGAAGTGTCCAGATTCGAGGACGAAGGGGGTTATCTTCACTGACACAATGGGGGTTGGTTTCCCCTCCCCCCCATAGGATTTAAACTTCTCAAGTGGAGAGAAGGCAGATGTAGTTTTTATTTTGAGACAGGTAAGCTCGGTCAGCACTAACACCCCCCAGACCATGGTTGACCACACCTAGTTTACCTAGAGTGCCTTGTCTCCACTATGATTTTACAACAGGATAGCTTTTGCATGTTATTAATCCTATGGTAAAAACACACTATTTTTGATAGTCAAGACATAGCCCAGGTGATTAAATAACTTTAAAAGGTTAGAATAACTTTATGTATTATTCAGTATGTTATCTGAGCCACATGATTTCCTGATTCTTGAAAGTGTGTCTTTGATACCTGTGTGGTTATAGTTCTGCTGTCTGAAATGCCATCATGTGGATTGAGAAAATGAGAGGTATGGAAGAGGGAAGTGAGGGGAGGTGTGCAGAGGAGGTGTTTGGGGCTGTGGGAAAAGAGAGCTGCTTTCTAACTTGTGCAAGAGATGCTGGCTGGCCTATGTAAAACAGAGAGAAAGATTCTCAATGGCCTGTATGAGAGTGAAAGGTAGAGATGGGGAAGGTGGTATTGTTTTGTTTTTAAATGAGGAGGAAGATTTTAATTGTCTCACTAAAATATACACTTCACAATCCTTCCGCAAAAAGAGGGTGATGGTTTTAAAAGTTGCCCTAACTGGAGGTATTACCTCATAAAGATATATCTCCACTAGCCTTTTTTACTGTGTGGGGGGGAGGGGGGGAAATCTATATTTAGTTTTAGTTTACTGTAAAGTAAAGAAGCAGGAGTTGTTTTTGGCTTCATTTCTTTAACACATATCTAAAGGTTTCTTTAACCCCAGGTTCAAGCTTTGTTTCAATAATTTACAGGATTTAATAGTGAGATATAAGATGCTTTGTTTTAAATGTTCAATACATAGTGTTTAAAAGGAGCAATGTACCTTGTAAAGAGGTACTGTAAAGGCAATAGCATTGCTTCCACGTGCTTAACTATATTATTTTTATTTTGTGGATTAAGATGGAGGAGACGGTGCCTTGAATGGAAATATATTAAATACAAAAATCTTCCTTAAAAGTAACATTAAGGATCACATTTAAACCCACAAAAGCTTTAAGAATTCAGAAGCTGAATCTGCCATTCTATAGTCTAAGCAGAACATTCACATGAATTACATACTACTCTGCCAGAACCAGTCTTACACACTACCCACATTCTCAAACATAAATAAGTGGATCCAGGAACATTAGACAGCCTTATTCTTATTTTCCTTGATCTTGTGCATTTAAACTATTATTCTGCACATTGATGTATTGCAATTTCCTTTGTTGTTTTTCAAGTTTAAAAAGGTGCCATAACTTTTATCCTTTGTAACAGAAATGTTTGACATAGGCTACAGGATAACAGAAGTTATATATATATATATAAATTGCCAAAATGTGTGTATCACACTTAATAAGCAAAATCACATTAAAATAATCGGTTCAGGGGTTCCAGCAAGATCGTAGCTTTCTGATAAGAAAGGGGCATCCTCACCTTACAGAGTACAACTCATACATGCCCTACTATCCAAAAGACATCTGTGATTTCCTCAGTAATGTTCAAATTTATAACTGTTTCTAGTATCATGGTTCATCATTCAAGAAGATTGGCATATATTATATTTGTTCCTATTGATAGTAATCAGAGTAAGAAGCTTGTATGCAGCTGAAGGGTATGAATCCTTTTCAGATTGTTAATTTTCCTCCATGTTTTCAGTTTTAAAATCAGCTGTATGGTCAGAGACTGAGATGTGACCTGGATTTTTATTTTTAGTTAGACCCATTGTCTCCATGGTTGTACAGCAATTCTTCAAATATTTCTTGGTTTAATCTTAAACACAGAAACACAGTCAGAACAGAAGGAAAATGAACAAAGGAAATGGAGGTTCAGTAGCACATGCTTAAAAAAATGGATTCAAACTTTTTGCCAAAAGCTGAAACAAACAGTCACAAGGACTCAAATGCAAATTTAGTTTTTCAAAGTTGGCAAGTATTCCCATAATTTTTAAAAATGTATTTCATGTTATAGAGAGATAAAGCGGGTGTATATTCAGACCCTGTTGTGAACATATAAACCCACAAAAGCAAAGAAGTTCAGAATAGACACCAAAACTTAGGCTTTAACTCATTCTGTTGTGCATATGGTATGTGTAATATCCAGGTACAACGGGATGACTTTTGTCCAAGAATTTCAGAAGTGAGTAGTGATTTTGGGCCCCTACCTTGAGATGCCTTAGAGCAGCCTGGTTTTCACAGGGTGTTGTCTCAAATAGGGCACTGAGAAAATGAGGCATCCAAAACCACCAGTCACTTTCTGAAAATCTTGGCCAGTCTTTACTTTTATTCTTCCCATAGTATGAGTTTTATTGTGTAGAACAAATCGATTCTTGACTCTTCAAGAAGAAAATATGATGGGAAAGCAATAGCTATCCAACATATAAAGGAAACCTACACAATTTTCTCCTAGACCCATAGTCTGACACTCAGTTTTATTTTCACATTTGTTCCTTGTACAACCTGTAAGAATTGATGATCCTATTTGTGGTGTACACCCTGTGTCCCCTGCCCCATATACAGTTTTAAATGAGTTTAAGGTGATCGCTAAAGGCTCAGGTCTTTCTGCTGTTGTTACTAGTGGAGTGATTTTGCCTGGAGAGGTTTTTCTTTTTTTGAGGTGGGTGGGCGACAGACATTCTCCTGCTTCTGTGAGACCATCCTCCTTCTCTGCAGTGCACAGACAATCCAGGAAGTTTTTGGAGAATGCTGGAGGAGCCAAGTAGGGGCCCTGCTCCTCTTGACCTGCTGCTCACAAACAAGGAAGAATTGGTAGGGGAAATAGAAGTGGGTGGCAACCTGAGCAGTAGTGATCATAAGATGGTAGAGTTCAGGATCCTGACAAAAGGAAGAAAGGGGAGCAACAGACTATGAACCCTGGACTTCAGAAAAGCAGACTTTGACACCCTCAGGGAACTAATGGGCAGGATCCCCTGGGAGGCTAATATGGCGGGGGGAAAGGAGTCCAGGAGAGCTGGCTGTATTTTAAAGAAGGCTTATTGAGGGTGCAGGAACAAACCATCCCGATGTGCAAAAAGAAAGAATAGCAAATATGGCAAGCGACCAGCTTGGCTTAACAAAGAAATCTTCAGTGAGCTTAAACACAAAAAGGAAGCTTACAAGAAGTGGAAACTTGGAGAGATGACTAGGGAGGAGTATAAATATATTGCTCGAGCATGCAGGGGTGTAATCAGGAAGGCCAAGGCACAATTGGAGTTGCAGCTAGCAAGGATGTGAAGGGTAACAAGAAGGGTTTCTACAGGTATGTTAGCAACAAAAAGAAGGTCAGGGAAAGTGTGGGACCCTTACTGAATGGGGGAGGCAACCTAGTGACAGATGATGTGGAAAAAGCTGAAGTACTCAATGCTTTTTTTTTTTTGGGCTCGGTTTTCACAGACAAGGTCAGCTCCCAAACTGCTCCACTGGGCAGCACAGTATGTGGAGGAGGTGAGCAACCCCCAGTGGTGAAAGAATAGGTTAAGGACTATTTAGAAAAGGTGTACATGCACAAGTCCATGGGGCCAGATCTAATGCACCAGAGGGGACTGAAAGAGTTGGCTGATGTGATTGCAGAGCCATTGGCAATTATCTTTGAAAATTCATGGCAACTGGGGGAGGTCCCAGACGATTGGAAAAAAAGCAAATATAGTGCCCATCTTTTAAAAAGGGAAGGAGGAGAACCTGGGGAACCTCAGACCGGTCAGCCTCACCTCAGTCCCTGGAAAAATCATAAAGCAGGTCCTCAAGGAATCCATTTTGAAGCACTTGGAGGAGAGGAAGGTGATCAGGAGCAGTCAACATGGATTCACCAAAGGCAAGTCATGCCTGACCAACCTGATTGCCTTCTATGATTAGATAACTGGCTCTGTGGATACGGGGAAAGCCGTGGATGTGATGCATCTTGACTTTAGCAAAGCTTTTGGTATGGTCTCCTACAGTATTCTTGCCAGCAAGTTAAAAAAGTATGGATTGGATGAATGGACTATAAAGTGGATAGAAAGCAGGCTGGATAGTCAGGCTCAACGGGTAATGATCAACAGCTCGATGTCTAGCTGGCAGCTGGTATCAAGCTGAGTGCCCCGGGGGTCAGTCCTGGGGCCAGTTTTGTTCAATATCTTCATTAATTATTTGGATGATGGGATGGATTGCACCCTCAGCAAGTTTGCGGATGACGCTAAGCTGGGGGAGAGGTAGATATGCTGGAGGGTAGGGATAGGGCTCAGAGTGACCTAGACAAATTGGAGGATTGGGCTAAAATAAATCTGATTAGGTTCAACAAGGACAAATGCAGAGTCCTACACTTAGGACGGAAGAATCCCATGCACTGCTACAGGCTGGGGACCAACTGGCTAAGCAGCAGTTCTGCAGAAAAGGACCCAGGAATTACAGTGGACGAGAAGCTGGATATTAATCAACAGTGTGCCCTTGTTGCCAAGAAGGCTAACGGCATATTGGGCTGTATTAGTAGGACCATTGCCAGCAGATCAAGGGAAGTGATTATTCCCCTCTATTCAGCACTGGTGAGGCCACATCTGGTGAGGCCCAGTTTTGGGCCCCCCACTACAGAAAAGATGTGGATAAATTGGAGAGAGTCTAGCAGACTACAGCAGCCAGCAGGGCAACAAAAATTATTAGAGGGCTGGGACACATGACTTATGAGGAGAGGCTGATGGAACTGGGCTTATTTAATCTGCAGAAGAGAAAAAATGAGGGGGGATTTGATAGCAGCCTTCAATTACCTGAAGCGGGGTTCCAAAGAGGATGGAGCTCAGCTGTTCTCAGTGTTGGCAGATTACAGAACAAGAAGCAATGGTCTCAAGATGCAGTGGGTGAGGTCCAGGTTGGATATTAGGAAAAACTATTTCACTAGGAGGGTGGTGAAGCACTGGAATGGGTTACTTAGGCAGGTGGTGGAATTTCCATCCTTAGAGGTTTTTAAAGCCCTGGCTAGGGTGCAGGTTGGGGTTGGTTCTGCTTTGAGCAGGGGTTGGACTAGATGACCTCCTGAGGTCTCTTCCAACCCTAATCTTCTATGATTCTCACCCATTCCTGAAGTGTCCCAATATAAGTTCGTTTCTTCTAATTCCCTTGAGAAAGGACCTCAATACTTACTTTGGCCTCTTCTTGTCTCTTATTGTACGGTAAAGTCTGCGCTAGTCTACACTAGAAGTGCTATATCTGCGCATCTGCACCAATGCAGCTGTGCGACTACAGTGCTTCTGGTGAAGATGCTCTATGCTGACAGGAGAGCGCTCTCCTGTCAGCATAATAAATCCACCTCTGCAAAAGGTGGTAGTTAGGTCGCCAGGAGAAGCTCTTCCACTAACAGCGCTGTCCACACCAGTGCTTAGGTCAGTGTAACTACATTGCTCAGGGGGGTGGCTTATTTCTACCCCTGAATGACATAAATTATACAAAAGTAAGTAGTAGTGTAGATCTGGCTTTAGACTGTCTCCTGTTCTGCACTGCAGCAATCATCTGCCGGCCTCTGAAACCCACTAGTCCTCTCTCCTCCTGACTTCTCTCCAGATAAAGTCTTCCCAGACTCCCTTATTTTCCACAGGCTCCTCCAATGTCTCCTCCTTGAACAACCACCCCCTTTCCTTTTCCAAGTTTCCTCTTTAGTCAATTCCAGTCTTATCCCAAGAGTCCCTTCTCACCTTTACTCTGCCTCTGGTCTCTCCTCTCTCTCTAACCCCAAACTCACCCTAATTCTCTTTCCCAAAATGCCTCTCTCCCATCTCCAAATTCGTCCATTTTCTTTACCTTTTCCCTCTCACAGCTGCCTCCAAATGCTTGTATCCCCATCATCCCATTACCTGTCCTTACCGCTCAGGCTCTCTGGGCAAAGCTGCCCAAGATGCCATAGGCACAAATAAAGGCAGGCTGTCACCCTTATTAGTGCACCTTCCATTGTGCTTGTTGCCCTGATAGCTGTGCCAGATTTTCCTAAATGCTCAGCTCCCAGGGAATGATGATGGAGGGGGTGCTGTGGTTCTTCATGCCAAGAGCTGCGTGCTGCGCACTTTGGAAAATCTGGTCACAGATGTAAATCTCAAACTGGAAAGTGAAAGAAGAGAGAGAATGATTATGCCAAATGTTGTCAATTACTGCATTCGCTTGCAGCGGTGCACCCCATTGGCATTTTTTTTTTTTATTTTTTCATGTTCAGGGAGTATTACCAGCTTCAAACATTCAGAAATCACGAGTCAGGCCACCAAAATCATGAGATTTCAAAAATTACACATTTGGTGGGGTGGGGGGAGGGTATTTGCTTTCTGGTCCTTTAGGGTGTATGTAGATCAAGCTTTTTTCAAGCTTTTCTTTGCAAACGTGGAGGCTAAAAACTTGCTTTAAAAAAAAAAAAAGGAAGTCTGAGGGTCTCATGTAATCACACAGCTCCAGGAGCTGGGGCTTTAAATAAAACACCAAATATCACAAGACCAGTGATAAATCACAAGAGTTGACAACACTGACTAGCACAGTAACTAGATTAGCAAAGCATGAAATAATTCTATCAGAGAGACTTTAAACCAGCCTTCCAGCCCCCAAAAGTGATTTAAACTCCTTCAAATTGCAACATTCAGTTGTCACATGATACAAAACAACTACACTAGCTTCAGGCCCTTACTCAGGAGAGCAGTCCTTTTGACTGGAACTATGCACAGTCAAAGGCTGCAGGATCAGTCCCTTCCTTTGCTGAATGAGTAGTCAAACAGTTCAGCCATTAAGATGCAAATTGGCATAAAGATAAGAAGGCATGGAGACTACGTTTCCTCATTTCCTGCAGATAGTTGTGTCAGAGAGACATTAAAATGTTCCAGCCTGAGAAAGTGCTTCCAGTAGAAATTTCAGTCTACTGATGGTTTATTAAGATTTTACTTGAGAGGGTTTTTTAAAATATTGCCTTTTATAGTGGCTGTCACTTGCTGCCACAGGGGTATGGTTGCACTGCAGAAATTCCTAATTTGTAAATGTCTCACTCCACTGAAAGTAAAGGTGAACTGGATTTAATTTACTTCAATTCAAAAATGGTTTTTGCTAATTAGCATGGTGAATTATGTGATGATGGCTTATCTTCATACAGCTTAATTATGGGGAATGATAGAAAAATATTTAGTTGTAGCTATAGATCGTCTTGATTACAAGACTTCTAAAACCATATCTTAGTGGGAAAGCATCCTATTAAGGACCTAGTTCTGTTTAAGGAGATTAGGCGCCCAGTTCTCTCATTTTCCTTTGAAAATCCCATGCATAAGCACAAGTAACTCTACTCATGGAAGCAATCCCATTAACTCAGTGGAGCTACTCCCATGTGTAAATTACACCCATGCTTAAGTGTCTGTGGGATTAGTCTATAATAGTGTAATTTAAATATAATGCCATACTTCTAATAAAAATATTACGCATTACAACAGTGCCTTCTTTCAGAGTAGCAGCTGTGTTAATCTGAAGATCTCAAAACATTTTACCAACATTCGTGGAATAAGCCTCACAACACTTTTGTCAGATGTGTATTATCATCTCCATTTTGCAGACAGGGAAGTTGCCAAAAAAGACACCAGAATTATTTGACAACACTTTATCCTATCTTACTGTACATGCATGTACAATAGACCTAAGGTCAGAGATTAGTAAACCAGTGAAGCCATTCATGTGTGTTGCTCTGTCCTTGCATAATATTCCATGAGATTTCTGACCGTCCTGGAAAGAGCACATTAAAAGAGCTTGTACTGTTTGTGTGTTTGATACTCTACCCCATGTAAATAAGGCCTGAATATAAGGAATAGAACAGGTCTGTCAAATAAAAAAATTGTAGTGTGCTTGAGGTTTGCTGCAATTTACATACAATAATGCAAAAACAAGAGTCTAAAAATCTTTTGCTGGCAAAAGCATTGACGACTTGTTGAATTTAGTTTAAGAGGCAATTGTTCATCCACTTTTAGGTGGCTTAAGAAATTAGATTTGTTTTCTTGCCCCCTTCCCCCCCCCCGCCTTAATGGGTAGCATCAATGGAAATATTTTTTCATCAGTTTGTGTGTGTGTATAGTGAAATTGACCGTAGCAGCATTGGCACCCGCCTCTCTGGCCAATACGTGCCTGCAATCACTCAGTTTTAAACAGAGGTGGCACCCACCTCTTGTGGGTGCCCCCCCAGCCAATGGTTGTTTGGCAGGTCTTTAGTGACTCAGCCCTCCAGCCAAGTCACACACACTGTCCCCCGCTTCCAGGTATACAGTTTCTAGTTCCTTCTCATGGCCCTGGCATGGGGCCATAGCACCACGGCTTCCCTCCTGGAGACACTGCCTTCTTTAACAGCCCAACAGGGGCCCATTTGGGTACCCTCAGTTGGTGTCCTTTTGGTAGCCCTCCCTGGGTTCAGTCTTCACCCAGACCAGCAGGGCCCATCACTGTACCCTCGCCCAGTCTGGCTAGGTTCTGGGCTCAGAGCAGGCAGGCTGACCTGTCCATGGTTCTGCTGCTCTTCTAGCCAGTCAGAAACCCAGTTCTCCCTCCTCAAGCTCCAAGCAGCAACTGATTGCTCTGCCTCTGCTGCTCCTTTTTATATGGCCCTTCTGGACCCTGATTGGTTGCTCCAGAAGCCCCTCTGATTGGCTGCTCCCCTTTAGCCCCACTTTAGGCTGCCTGGAGGACTTCTCCCCTCCTCTTTTCTGGAGCAGGGGGAGGCAGGGCCACAAGACCTCCAGCAGAGGGCCTCCAAATCTAGTCTACCCTATCACATCAACATTTACCAGTAAAAATCTAATCCTTCCAAGCCGTCCCATAACTATCACTCCTGAAAATTCAGTTTTAAAATAGCATCATTTGAACTGAAAACCCCCTTTTATATGCAACCCCCTTTACTCTAAAAATGCCATGTCTGTCATTCCATTTGAATAAATGAGTTTCTGCTGTTTCATGATCAGGACAGCTACAACAGAGACAACAGATGCAAGTTTTCCATTCAAATACTATAAAACATGAAGTGTCATGGTACCATAGGACCTTAAGTTCCAAGGAATGTTAGGGTATGTCTACACTACGGAATAAGGTCGAATTTATAGAAGTCGGTTTTTTAGAAATCGGTTTTATATATTCGAGTGTGTGTGTCCCCACAGAAAATGCTCTAAGTGCATTAAGTGCATTAACTCGGCGGAGCGCTTCCACAGTACCGAGGCTAGAGTCGACTTCCGGAGCGTTGCACTGTGGGTAGCTATCCCACAGTTCCCGCAGTCTCCGCTGCCCATTGGAATTCTGGGTGGAGATCCCAATGCCTGATGGGGCTAAAACATTGTCGCGGGTGGTTCTGGGTACATATCGTCAGGCCCCCATTCCCTCCCTCCCTCTGTGAAAGCAAGGGCAGACAATCATTTCGCGCCTTTTTTCCTGAGTTACCTGTGCAGACGCCATACCACGGCAAGCATGGAGCCCGCTCAGGTAACGGTCACCCTATGTCTCCTGGGTGCTGGCAGACACGGTACGGCTTTGCTGCACAGTAGCAGCAACCCATTGCCTTCTGGCAGCAGATGGTGCAATACGACTGGTAGTCGTCCTCGTCGTGTCCGAGGTGCTCCTGGCCATGTCGGCTGGGAGCGCCTGGGCAGACATGGGCGCAGGGACTAAATTTGGAGTGACTTCACCAGGTCATTCTCTTTAGTTCTGCAGTCAGTCCTATTGAACCGTCTTATGGTGAGCGGGCAGGCGATACGGACTGCTAGCAGTCGTACTGTACCATCTTCTGCCAGGCAGGCAAGAGATGAGGATTGCTAGCAGTTGTATTGTACCATCTTCTGCCAGGCAGGCAAGAGATGAAGATGGCTAGCAGTCGTACTGTACCATCTTCTGCCGAGCAGCCATGAGATGTGGATGGCATGCAGTCCTTCTGCACCGTCTGCTGCCAGCCAAAGATGTAAAAGATAGATGGAGTGGGTCAGAACAAGAAATAGACCAGATTTGTTTTGTACTCATTTGCCTCCTCCCCTGTCTAGGGGACTCATTCCTCTAGATCACACTGCAGTCACTCACAGAGAAGGTGCAGCGAGGTAAATCTAGCCATGTATCAATCAGAGGCCAGGCTAACCTCCTTGTTCCAATAAGAACGATAACTTAGGTGCACCATTTCTTATTGGAACCCTCCGTGCAGTCCTGCCTGAAATACTCCTTGATGTACAGGCACCCCCTTTGTTGATTTTAGCTCCCTGAAGCCAACCCTGTAGGCCGTGTCGTCAGTCGCCCCTCCCTCCATCAGAGCAACGGCAGACAATCGTTCCGCGCCTTTTTTCTGTGCGGACGCCATACCAAGGCAAGCATGGAGGCCGCTCAGCTCACTTTGGCAATTAGGAGCACATTAAACACCACACGCATTATCCAGCAGTATATGCAGCACCAGAACCTGGCAAAGCGATACCGGGCGAGGAGGCGACGTCAGCGCGGTCACGTGAGTGATCAGGACATGGACACAGATTTCTCTGAAAGCATGGGCCCTGCCAATGCATGCATCATGGTGCTAATGGGGCAGGTTCATGCTGTGGAACGCTGATTCTGGGCTCGGGAAACAAGCACAGACTGGTGGGACCGCATAGTGTTGCAGGTCTGGGAGGATTCCCAGTGGCTGCGAAACTTTCGCATGCGTAAGGGCACTTTCATGGAACTTTGTGACTTGCTTTCCCCTGCCCTGAAGCGCATGAATACCAAGATGAGAGCAGCCCTCACAGTTGAGAAGCGAGTGGCGATAGCCTGTGGAAGCTTGCAACGCCAGACAGCTACCGGTCAGTTGGGAATCAATTTGGAGTGGGCAAATCTACTGTGGGGGCTGCTGTGATGCAAGTAGCCCACGCAATCAAAGATCTGCTGATATCAAGGGTAGTGACCCTGAGAAATGTGCAGGTCATAGTGGATGGCTTTGCTGCAATGGGATTCCCTAACTGTGGTGGGGCCATAGACGGAACCCATATCCCTATCTTGGCACCGGAGCACCAAGCCGCCGAGTACATAAACCGCAAGGGGTACTTTTCGATAGTGCTGCAAGCTCTGGTGGATCACAAGGGATGTTTCACCAACATCAACGTGGGATGGCCGGGAAAGGTGCATGATGCTCGCATCTTCAGGAACTCTGGTCTGTTTCAAAAGCTGCAGGAAGGGACTTTATTCCCAGACCAGAAAATAACTGTTGGGGATATTGAAATGCCTATATGTATCCTTGGGGACCCAGCCTACCCCTTAATGCCATGGCTCATGAAGCCGTACACAGGCAGCCTGGACAGTAGTCAGGAGCTGTTCAACTACAGGCTGAGCAAGTGCAGAATGGTGGTAGAATGTGCATTTGGACGTTTAAAGGCGCGCTGGCGCAGTTTACTGACTCACTTAGACCTCAGCGAAACCAATATTCCCACTGTTATTACTGCTTGCTGTGTGTTCCACAATATCTGTGAGAGTAAGGGGGAGACGTTTATGGCGGGGTGGGAGGTTGAGGCAAATCGCCTGGCTGCTGATTATGCGCAGCCAGACACCAGGGCGGTTAGAAGAGCACAGGAAGGCGCGGTACGCATCAGAGAAGCTTTGAAAACCAGTTTCATGACTGGCCAGGCTACGGTGTGAAAGTTCTGTTTGTTTCTCCTTGATGAAACCCCCGCCCCTTGGTTCACTCTACTTCCCTGTAAGCTAACCACCCGCCCCTCCTCCCTTCAATCACCGCTTTCAGAGGCAATAAAGTCATTGTTGCTTCACATTCATGCATTCTTTATTCATTCATCACACAAATAGGGGGATGACTACCAAGGTAGCCCAGGAGGGGTGGTGGAGGAGGGAAGGAAAATGCCACACAGCACTTTAAAAGTTTACAACTTTAAAATTTATTGAATGACAGCCTTCTTTTTTTTGGGCAATCCTCTGTGGTGGAGTGGCTGGTTGGCCGGAGGCCCCCCCACCGCGTTCTTGGGCGTCTGGGTGTGGAGGCTGTGGAACTTGGGGAGGAGGGCGGTTGGTTACAGAGGGGCAGCAGTGGCAGTCTGTGCTCCAGCTGCCTTTGCTGCAGCTCAATCATACACTGGAGCATACTGGTTTGGTCCTGCAGCAGCCTCAGCATTGAATCCTGCCTCCTGTCATCATGCTGCCGCCACATTTGAGCTTCAGCCCTGTCTTCAGCCTGCCACTTACTCTCTTCAGCCTGCCACTTACTCTCTTCAGCCCGCCACCTCTCCTCCCGGTCATTTTGTGCTTTCCTGCACTCTGACATTATTTGCCTCCACGCATTCGTCTGTGCTCTGTCAGTGTGGGAGGACAGCATGAGCTCGGAGAACATTTCATCGCGAGTGCGTTTTTTTTTCTTTCTAAGCTTCACTAGCCTCTGGGAAGGAGAAGATCCTGTGATCATTGAAACACATGCAGCTGGTGGAGAGAAAAAAAAAGGGACAGCGGTATTTAAAAAGACACATTTTATAAAACAGTGGCTACACTCTTTCAGGGTAAACCTTGCTGTTAACATTACATACATAGCACATGTGCTTTCATTACAAGGTCGCATTTTGCCTCCTCCCACCGCGTGACTACCCCCTCAACCTTCCCCCCTCCCTGTGGCTAACAGCGGGGAACATTTCTGTTTAGCCACAGGCAAACAGCCCAGCAGGAATGGGCTCCTCTGAGTGTCCCCTGAAGAAAAGCACTCTATTTCAACCAGGTGACCATGAATTATATCTCACTCTCCTGAGGATAACACAGAGAGATAAAGAACGGATGTTGTTTGAATGCCAGCAAACATACACTGCAATGCTGTGTTCTACAATGTTTCCCGAGTACGTGTTACTGGCCTGGAGTGGTAAAGTGTCCTACCATGAAGGACGCAATAAGGCTGCCCTCCCCAGAAACCTTTTGCAAAGGCTTTAGGACTACATCTAGGAGAACCGCAAATGCCAGGGCAAAGTAATCCTTTCACATGCTTGCTTTTAAACCAGTATTTTAAAAGGTATTTTAGTATTTTAAAAGGTACACTCACCAGAGGTCCCTTCTCCGCCTGCTGGGTCCAGGAGGCAGCCTTGGGTGGGTTCGGGGGGTACCGGCTCCAGGTCTAGGGTGAGAAACAGTTCCTGGCTGTCGGGAAAACCGGTTTCTCCGCTTGCTTGCTGTGAGCTATCTACAACCTCCTCCTCCTCATCATCTTCTTTGTCCCCAAAACCTGCTTCCGTATTGCCTCCATCTCCATTGAAGGAGTCAAACAACACGGCTGGGGTAGTGGTGGCTGAACCCCCTAAAATGGCATGCAGCTCATCATAGAAGCGGCATGTTTGGGGCTCTGACCCAGAGCGGCTGTTCGCCTCTCTGGTTTTCTGGTAGGCTTGCCTCAGCTCCTTCAGTTTCACGCGGCACTGCTTCGGGTCCCTGTTATGGCCTCTGTCCTTCATGCCCTGGGAGATTTTCACAAAGGTTTTGGCATTTCGAAAACTGGAACGGAGTTCTGATAGCACGGATTCCTCTCCCCAAACAGCGATCAGATCCCGTACCTCCCGTTCGGTCCATGCTGGAGCTCTTTTGCGATTCTGGGACTCCATCATGGTCACCTGTGCTGATGAGCTCTGCATGGTCACCTGCAGCTTGCCACGCTGGCCAAACAGGAAATGAGATTCAAAAGTTCGCGGTTCTTTTCCTGTCTACCTGGCCAGTGCATCTGAGTTGAGAGTGCTGTCCAGAGCGGTCATAATGGAGCACTCTGGGATAGCTCCCGGAGGCCAATACCATCGAATTGTGTCCACAGTACCCCAAATTCGAGCCGGCAACGTCGATTTAAGCGCTAATCCACTTGTCAGGGGTGGAGTAAGGAAATCGATTTTAAGAGCCCTTTAAGTCGAAATAAAGGGCTTCATTGTGTGGACGGGTGCAGGTTTACATCGATTTAACGCTGCTAAATTCGACCTAAAGTCCTAGTGTAGACCAGGGCTTAGGAAATTAACCTTGATTGGAGCAAAGGCAAATTAGAGGGAAAGGTAAAGACTCATGTACCATATTAAAATGGAATTCTATTTCAAACCTTTGAAAAATGGTAACATGGGGCTGCATATTCAGTATCTCTCAATGCTTTTCAGTTAAAAAATACTACAGGTTATGTTTTAGTCAAACTGCCGGCCCAGCAAATTCAGTTTGGAATCTGAAAGTCAGCCTGGATTCTTTTGGACTCACACATGACCAACAGTAGACAGCCTGGCCAAGTTTTTCAAAGAGGCAAAGGTTTTTGGGAGCTCAACATGAGACACCTTAAAGAGGCCTGATATTCACATGGAGGGTATGAAGAACCTTCTGAAAATCAGACCACATAACAAGGTATGTCAAGCTGGGCACACAGAAGTTGAGGTACCCCAAAAAATCACTAGACCATTTTGAAAATCTTGTCCCTGTCTGCAGTCAGGGCTAAGGGCCTGATTCAACTCCTACTGAAATCAATGGCCAGACTCCCATTAGCTTCAGTGGTGCAGGATTGAGCTTATAGTTAACAATTCTGTAGAGAGTACTTGCAACTTAAGTCATAATAAAACCCATTTGACTCACTAGTTCTGCAATACTAAGAGGAGTAACAACTTAAGTCAGCTGACGTATAACTCTGAATACAAAAAGGGAGGCCTATTAAGAATGAAAGTACCATTTGTATATGGTCACTGCCCAGAGTGGAACTGCACTAACATTTTACAGATTTTCCTTTTTTCTCTCCATTACCTGCTGTCATGCTGTCTGGAGTGGCTCATGACCATGAGTGCCAACCTCAGGGCAGACTGTCAAGAAGCAGGGCAGATACTTCACACTGGTAGTATGTTCTATAATTAGATTTCACCAACCCAGAAACAAATGTGAACTCCTGAAGCACTATAGCCAGTATTACTATGTAGTCACATACAATCCCCTTGGGCATTACAGTCTATCTTGTCACCCAGGCAAGCTGGATTTAGTGTTAGTTGGTTACTATACACTGAAGATCACAAAATATTCAGGTTGCTCCCATTTCCAAGAGACCAGTCACTTATCCCAGGTCAATCACAGACCCCTTAGATCGCACACCAAAGACAGTACTTGTAGCCGATTGCATAGTAAATTATCTAAGGATTTATTAACTGAGACAAAATGAGAGTTATTACAAGGTTAAAGCAGGCAGAGATAGACTAACTCATTTGTGGTTTCAAAAGGTGACAGAATTGTAGTAATCTGTTAGCTCTGAATGTTTTTTAGGGCTAGCCCAAGTTGACCCTGGGGATCTCTCCTTCCGTTTCATAGCTACAGCCCCATGAGAGTCCAAACTGCAAAAAGATAAAAATAGCTGATGAACATTTTCAGTTCCTTCTTCCAGAATTCAAGCTGATGGGATGAGCTCTTTTGCATGTAGCCTCTTCATGGATGTGATGGGGCAATTAAAATCTTTGTATTGTGATGTCCCACAATGGCCCATTTAGTTTTGATAGGCCTTCGTGATAGGCAGGAGATGATCCCTCCTGACTAGGTTCATGGTCTCAGAACAAACATTTTTTACAATTACAAAGCAAAAATGCGATAAAGATATTATAAGTGAAATTAATGCATGCAGCAACTTACAAGTAAGTCTAAACACAAAACCACATTATTGTAAATCCAATACCCATCTTAATCCTACTAACACACCGGTGAAACAGACTGGTTTCCAGCAATGAGTTCGTCCATGTTTGTCTGAAGCCTAAAGCCTTGGCAAGAGCTGGCACCAGTTCTGCCAGCGTCATGTCTGCTTTTTCAGAGACTGTGACTATAGCAAAATGGGAATATTTACATGGTTGTGACATCTCCACATCTTGAGAAAACTATTTTATTTACTAGTTCTCATTTTCTTGGCTTACAAGCATATTTCCATAAGTCAATCTGTCTATAACCCACAAAAGACAGATTTTTGTTTGACATAATAAAACCAACCATAGATTGGAACAGTTTTACATTTATGGCAATGCCATTTGAAAAGCATTATTTTATTCTGATATATTAAAAAAAATACCACTGCCAAGGTACAGGAGAATTTTGCTCGGTTGAAATGAGAATTTATGAAGAACGCTAATGAATTTTATAGACAATTTGATTTGCATAGTTTTCTTTATCTCTTCAGAGAGATTTGCTGGGCATCATAACTGCAATAAGACTAAAACGGTTGAACAATCTCTTGGATTTAAAAGTACCGAAACAACCACAATCCTAGGTGATGTGAAAGGCAATTCTCTCTTTAAAAAGGAAAGAAGTTATGATGAGTCTGAGTCATGCTACACCATTCAGTTTAACACAGAGCACATGATAAAAGAGCAAGAATGGGAAGAAAGGAGCTGTCTAATAACCTCTCTTTTAATCAAATATGTTCACTCTTTCTTTTTTTAAAAACACAGTTCCACAAGGTAGTGAGTTCAAAAGAATCCTAAAACAGAACAGAACACATCCACTTAATTGTCTAATAATTGTTGATAAGTTTATGGTTGATTCTACAGGCAATGATTAAGAGGCTATGCAGATTCTTTGCAGACCCTTACATTTATGAGCTTGCACACAATATTGTAATTGCTTCTTTGCCATTTCATTTCTGAAGTTGACGAAATGTGCATGTGTAACCATGGCTTAATGACCATATAGTACATGTTTAATTATGTTCAAAAATATAATCTCTAAATGTTGGAATTTCATTTCATAATTCATTTTTATGTGCTTTAAATGGACTATCTCCAGTCATACGCTTTATGGTTCTTTCATCTCCATTTACAAAATAAGAACCACCATCTTGAATTTTTTAATAGCTGGACATATGGTCATAGATAATGTTTTCTTCTTTATTTAAATCTCCAGATAGCCTCGAGACAGTTTTTTTTAATTTATAAACATGGCCACATATACAAATTATGTTAGCTAAGTTCAAAGCTAAAACCTTCTCTGTATTAGTTCAGTCTCACACTAATTAAACTTTAACTTTTACCTAAATTAGATCATGCATTGCTCTTACTGGAATGCACAACTCAGCATAATGATTTTAAAGCTCTTAGTGTGATGATTCACAGTCTCTCTAGAGTTTGCTGGTTTGTATCATTACCTTTGGGAATAAGAGAAAGATCCCGTGAATGATGTATCAGCATTAATCTGCGTTACAAAGAAAGAGTCAGCAATCACTACATAAAATGCCCTGCTCTCGGAATTTAGATTCACCACGTTCACACATTTTGAATTTGCTTTTTGAGAGCATTCATAGGTAAAAAAGGTTTGTTCATACAGATCTCTGTGGAAAAAGAATGAGGCAAAATTATGTGACCAAATTTGCTTTGGGTGGAAGTGGAAGTAGTAGTAGGCTTCTGTCTTTTCCCATTGATTTCCCCTCCAAAAGATTGTTGCTTCTTTGCACAGATGACTATTATGGTGTGCTACCATAGGTAAAGTATTGCCAGGTGTGGATGAGTGACAATGAAGATGTGCAGGTTAGCGCTCTCCCTTGCTATCTATTGGCACATGGGACAACATGTCTTTTTGGAAGATCCCACTCTTCCTCCACTGCTGCATCTCTTCCTCACCTCTGAGCGGGGAGTCCATAGAAGGCCTATTTGCTGTTTAAGTCCCAATTAAGCCCTCAAATTGGGCTTTGAGCGGTGCATAGGCTTTTTGTAGAACCTCTTCACAGCCATGAATTTCACCCTTTGTGTGTTGACGACTGGTGAAAGCAGCTACAAAGAGAACAGGAGAAAAGTGGTGAATAATTCTCCAGGCCAAAGCCATGAAAGGAGACACTGATGAGGATTCAGTTGTACTCCTCCCAGCCTGGAAAACATGTGCATTCCTGTCACCATTGCCATGTATCAGTTGATATGCTGAATGGTGATGTGAGAGAGAAAATTGGAGCCCAGTATTCTGGCTAGGCAACTGAGCCCTTCTGCACTGGAACGGTGCAACCTGAAGAAGAGCTCTGTGTAAGCTTGTATCGTTCACCAATAGAAGTTGGTCCAAATAAAGATGTTACCTCACCCACCTTGTCCCATATACTCCATGACTCTTTTCTAGGTTACCTGAGGTGTCCAGGATGAATCATTGTCACATGCTTACAGCATAAGAGAGCCTTGTCTGTGACCACCAGGGGAAAACCTTCCCTGACTACCAGCTGCTGACAACACAAGCCCTCTACTCTGTGCTCCACAAGGCCCGCACACGCTCTCTCTCTGCTCTGCTCTGCAGGCTGGCAATTTACACATCCCACTTTGTTACACTCCGGTATCCAGTCCTTTATCTCCTGGACATCTTCCATGTACACCAGTCCACTGCCTCCAGGGAAGCAATGCACCCCAATGCACTGATTTAATCTCAGTTCAACACTTTTTAGTTTCTTTAGCACAAGGCACTAGACAGATTTATAGTAAATTGAAATTGAAGATTATTAAAACAGAGCTTGAGATAGAGATTCAAATAAAAGCAAATGTAAGGGTTTGGAAATATAAGGTTACAGGTAAAAGAAAGACACAAACTCCAGTCTATACTTATTAACTAGTTACCTTATTAGTCAGGAAAGTATCTCTCCCCAAAAGATTCTTTCTTGCAGCACTTGTCCAATCCAAAGAGCAGGGATCCACTTTTCATGAGACCTCCCCACCCCCACTGGTGGAGAGTCTCCTCTTGTAACGAACAACAACTTGGGCCATTTATTCTGCTTTTAAAACAACAAGCCATTGTTTTTTAGTTCAGGGGCCCCCTCCTTCAGAGAGCCCTCCTGGGGTTCGTTTGTCTGAGGGTATGTCTACACTACGAAATTAGGTCAAATTTATAGAAGTTGGTTTTGTAGAAAGCGTTTTTATACAGTCGATTGTGCATGTCCCCACACAAATGCTCTAAGTGCATGTAGTCGGCAGAGTGTGTCCACAGTACCGAGGCAACCATCGACTTCGGAAGCATTGCACTTTGGGTAGCTATCCCACAGTTCCCGCAGTCTCCGCTGCCCATTTGAATTCTGGGTAGAAATCCCAGTGCCTGATGGGGCTAAAACATTGTCGCGGGTGGTTCTGGGTACATATCGTCAGGCCCCCCTTCCCTCCCTCGCCTTGCGCCTTTTTTCTTGAGTTACCTGTGCAGACGCCATACCATGGCAAGCATGGAGCCCGCTCAGCTAACCATCACCATATGTCTCCTGGGTGCTGGCAGACGTGATACTGCATTGCTACACAGCAACAGTTTATTGCCTTTTGGCAGCAGACAGTGCAGTATGACTGGTAGCCGTCATCGATGTAGTCCAGGGTGCTCTTTTAACCGACCTCGATGAGGTCAGGGGCACCTGGGCAAACATGGGAGTGACTCAGCCAGGTCATTTCCCTTTTAAGTTTCGTTTCATGGCAATTCAGTCCTACTGGCAGTGCACTGTCTTTTAATCTGCAGCCAGCAGAAGATAATGGCCAGCAGTCATACTGCACCGTCTTCCGCCAAGCACCCAGAAGATGATGATGGCTAGCGGTCGTACTGCACAGTCTGCTGCCAGCAAGATGTATAAAGATAGATGAAGTGGCTCAAAACAAGAAATAGACCAGATTTGTTTTGTATTCATTTTCTCCTCCCTCCCTCCCTCTGTGAAATCAACGGCCTGCTAAACCCAGTTTTGAGTTCTATCCTTGAGGGGGCCATTCAGTTTCTTGCAAAGCCACCCCCTTTGTTGATTTTAATTCCCTGTAAGCCAACCCTGTAAGCCATGTCGTCAGTCACCCCTCCCTCCATCAGGGCAATGGCAGACAATCGTTCCGCGCCTTTTTTCTGTGCAGACGCCATGTCACGGCAAGCATGGAGCCCGCTCAGATCACTTTGGCAATTAGGAGCACATTAAACACCATGCGTATTATCCAGCAGTATATGCAGCACCAGAACCTGGCAAAGCGATACCGGGTGAGTAGGCGACGTCAGCATGGTGACGTGAGTGATGAGGACATGGACACAGACTTCTCTCAAAGCACGGGCCCTGGCAATGTGGGCATCATGTTGCTAATGGGGCAGGTTCATGCTGTGGAACGCCGATTCTGGGCTCGGGAAACAAGCACAGACTGGTGGGACCACATAGTGTTGCAGGTCTGGGATGATTCCCAGTGGTTGCGAAACTTTCGCAGGCGTAAGGGCACTTTCATGGAACTTTGTGACTTGCTTTCCCCTGCCCTGAGGCATAAGAATACCAAGATGAGAGCAGCCCTCACAGTTGACAAGTGAGTGGCAATAGCCCTGTGGAAGCTTGCAATGCCAGACAGCTACCAGTCAGTCGGGAATCAATTTGGAGTGGGCAAATCTACTGTAGGGGCTGCTGTGATGCAAGTAGCCAACGCAATCAAAGATCTGCTGATATCAAGGGTAGTGACCCTGGGAAATGTGCAGGTCCTAGTGCATGGCTTTGCTGCAATGGGATTCAATTAACTGTGGTGGGGCCATAGACGGAACCCATATCCCTATCTTGGCACCGGAGCACCAAGCCGCCGAGTACATAAACCGCAAGGGATACTTTTCAATAGTGCTGCAAGCACTAGTGGATCACAAGGGACGTTTCACCAACATCAATGTGGGATGGCCAGGAAAGGTACATGACGCACACATCTTCAGGAACTCTGGTCTGTTTCAAAAGCTGCAAGAAGGGACTTTATTCCCAGACCAGAAAATAAGCGTTGGGGATGTTGAAATACCTATAGTTATCGTTGGGCACCCAGCCTACCCCTTAATGCCATGGCTCATGAAGCCATACACAGGCAGCCTGGACAGTAGTCAGGAGCTGTTTAACTACAGGCTGAGCAAGTGCAGAATGGTGGTAGAATGTGCATTTGGACGTTTAAAAGCGCGTTGGCGCAGTTTACTGACTCGGTTAGACCTCAACAAAACCAATATTCCCACTGTTATTACTGCTTGCTGTGCACTCCACAATATCTGTGAGAGTAAAGGGGAGACGTTTATGGCGGGGTGGGAGGTTGAGGCAAATTGCCTGGCTGCTGATTTCGCATAGCCAGACACCAGGGTGGTTAGAAGAGCACAGGAGGGCGCGGTGCGCATCAGAGAAGCTTTGAAAACCAGTTTAATGACTGGACAGGCTACGGTGTGAAAGTTCTGTTTCTCCTTGATGAAACCCCCCACCCCTTGCTTCACTCTACTTCCTTGTAAGCTAAACACCCTCCCCTCCTCCCTTCGATCACCGCTTGCAGAGGCAATAAAGTCATTGTTGCTTCACATTCATGCATTCTTTATTCATTCATCACACAAATAGGGGGATAACTACCAAGGTAGCCCAGGAGGGGTGATGGAGGAGAGAAGCACCAGGAGGGGTGATGGAGGAGAGAAGGACAAGGCCACACAGCACTTTAAAAGTTTAAAACTTTAAAACTTATTGAATGCCAGCCTTCTGTTGCTTGGGCAATCCTCTGGGGTGGAGTGGCAGGAGGCCCCCCCACCGCGTTCTTGGGCGTCTGGGTGAGGAGGCTGTGGAACTTGGGGAGGAGGGTGGTTGGTTACACGGGTGCTGTAGCGGCAGTCTGTGCTCCTTCTGCCTTTCCTGCAGCTCAACCATACGCTGGAGCATATTGGTTTGATCCTCCAGCTGCCTCAGCATTGAATCCTGGCTCCTCTCATCACACTGCCGCCACCTTTCAGCTTCAGCCCTCTCTTCAGCCCGCCACCTCTCCTCCCGGTCATTTTGTGCTTTCCTGCACTCTGACATTGTCTGCCTCCACGCATTTGTCTGTGCTCTGTCAGTGTGGGAGGACAGCATGAGCTCAGAGAACATTTCATCATGAGTGCGTTTTTTTCGCCTTCTAATCTTCACTAGCCTCTGGGAAGGAGAAGATCCTGTGATCCTTGAAACACATGCAGCTGGTGGAGAAAAAAAAAAAAAGAGACAGTGGTATTTAAAAAGACATTTTCTAGAACAGTGGCTACACTCTTTCATGGTAAACCTTGCTGTTACCATTACATACATAGCACATGTGCTTTCGTTCCAAGGTTGCATTTTGCCTCCCCCCACCACGTGGCTAGCCCCTCAACCCTCACCATGGCTAACAGCGGGGAACATTTCTGTTCAGCCATAGGCAAACAGCCCAGCAGGAACGGGCACCTCTGAATGTCCCCTTAAGAAAAGCACCCTATTTCAACCAGGTGACCATGAATGATATCACTCTCCTGAGGATAACACAGAGAGATAAAGAACGGATGTTGTTTGAACGCCAGCAAACATACACTGCAATGCTTTGTTCTGCAGTGATTCCCGAGTACGTGCTACTAGCCTAGTGTGGTAAAGTGTCCTACCATGGTGGACGGAATAAGGCTGTCCTCCCCAGAAACCTTTTGCAAAGGCTTTGGGAGTACATCTAGGAGAGCCGCAAATGCCAGGGCAAATTAATCATTAAACATGCTTGCTTTTACACCATGTATATAGTATTTTAAAAAGATACACTCACCAGAGGTCCCTTCTCCGCCTGGCGGGTCCAGGAGGCAGCCTTGGGTGGGTTCGGGGGGTACTGGCTCCAGGTCCAGGGTGAGAAACAGTTCCTGGCTGTCGGGAAAACCGGTTTCTCCACTTGCTTGCTGTGAGCTATCTTCCTCGTCCCCAAAACCTGCTTCTGTGTTGCCTCCATCTCCACTGAAGGAGTCAAACAACACGGCTGGGGTAGTGGTGGCTGAACCCCCTAAAATGGCATGCAGCTCATCATAGAAGCGGCATGTTTGGGGCTCTGACCCGGAGCGGCCGTTTGCCTCTCTGGTAGGCTTGCCTCAGCTCCTTAAGTTTCACGCGGCATTGCTTTGGATCCCTGTTATGGCCTCTGTCCTTCATGCCCTGGGAGATTTTCACAAAGGTTTTGGCATTTTGAAAACTGGAACGGAGTTCTGATAGCACGGATTCCTCTCCCCATACAGCGATCCGATCCCGTACCTCCCGTTCGGTCCATGCTGGAGCTCTTTTGTGATTCTGGGACTCCATCATGGTCACCTCTGCTGATGAGCTCTGCATGGTCACCTCTACTGATGAGCTCTGGCCAGCGTGGCAAGCTGCAGGTGACCATGCAAACAGGAAATTGAAATTCAAAAGTTTGTGGGCCTTTTCCTGTCTACCTGGCCAGTGCATCTAAGTTGAGAATGCTGTCCAGAGCGGTCACAACAGAGCACTCTGGGATAGCTCCCGGAAGCCAATACTGTCTAATTGCATCCACAGTATCCCAAATTCGACCCGGCAAGGCCGATTTAAGCGCTAATCCACTTGTCAGGGGTGGAGTAAGGAAATTGATTTTAAGAGCCCTTTAAGTCGAAAAAAAGGGCTTCATCACGTGGATGGGTGCAGGTTTACATCGATTTAATGCTGCTAAATTCAACCTAAACTCCTAGTGTAGACCAGGGAGAAGGCTCAGTTAAAGCTCAACCTGGACTGACAGTAAACAAAGTGCTGTCTCCATGGATGTCCATTGTTCTCAGCATTGATTGTTAGCCCTGAGACCCCCACTTCACTTCAGGTGACAAGTCTCATTTCAACAGCTTTGCAACCTAATATTCTAGCTTTTAGATATTTCATAAACTATTGCTCAGACAAACATCTCAAAATAACCATTTCAGTTAGCAGAGCCCACACACAACCCCCTTCGGTATAATATCGAGTAAATGGTCGGACACAGATATAATTTACCTGCCAGAGAGCATACCTGTGTCACGTGCTCCTGTGCTGGAATTACAGCCCTAGTATTTGTGCCAATGACCGCTGTCAATGGAGACAGGTGATGAAAGAATGCAGACTGCAGCATTGGATAAATGCCACTAGGACAGAGGTGGGTAAACTATGGCCCGCGGGACCATGCTGCGCAGCCCCTGAGCTCCTGGCTGGGGAGGCTAGTCCCCAGCCCCTCCCCCACAGCCTGAGCACACCGCGCTGCCAGCGCTCTGGCCCGCCGCTGTTGCCCGGCAGCGTGGTGGTGTGGCTCGCTCCGGCATGGTAAAGGGGCGGGGAGGTCCCAGGGTGGCAGTCAGGGAACATGGGGCGGCTGGATGGGTTGAGGGGGCAGGCAGGGGATAGGGGGAAGTTGGATGGGGCAGAGGTTTTGGGGGGGCAGTCAGGGGATGGGGAACGGGGGGGGGTGGATAGGGGTTGGTCAGGGGACAAGGAGCAGGGGGGTTGGATGAGTCAGGGATTCTGAGGGGGTAGTCAGGGGGCAGGAAGTGGGAGGGGGCAGATAGGGAGTGCGGGCCAGGCTGTTGGGGGAGGCACAGCCTTTCCTACGTGTTCCTCCATATAGTTTTGCAACCCCGATGTGGCCCTTGGGCCAAAAAGTTTGCCTACCCTTGCACTAGGAGATACCTGAAATATTGCCATGCAGTGCTTAAACAACAGCACAGCACCACAGAGAAGTTTCTGAAATGGTTCTATACGCACTTCATCCCTTTCTACATTTGCAGTTAAATCACATCCAGCTCTAGTTTAGGGCATCCATTGTTGACACCTCTTGTCTGCAACAGGTAGCATCCCCAGAGAAGACAAGGATTTACAATTTTGCTTGATTTTGAACTAAAATTATAATTGGCCCAGATTGAAAAGGTTAATGAAATCTTTCAGGCAAGCCTGGACACACCTTTGGGTTTGTAATGCAACCTGAAAATCATCAAGTTTCCACATAGTTTCAGCTTTCGTCACAAAAATTTCACATAGCTCTAAAATTCACAGGCAATGGCAGAAGCACCAGAGGGGCACTAAACCACCCAAAAAAGTATTTTATTAGGGTCTCTTCCCAACTCTGCTGCTGGCCTCCTGGGTGACCTTGAACAAGTCACTTCACCTCTTTACCTTGGTTTCCCCATCTCTAAAATGGGGCTAATGATACTTGACGGGCTTCATGATGTGCTTTGAGATTGACAGATAAAAAATGCTCTATTAGAGCTAGGTATTATTATTATAGTCAGCACTGCTATAATAACCAGTGTACCCTTCTCATTCCCACTATGCCAAGGGTTCCCAAATTATGGGTCACGACCCCAAGTGGGGTTGCACCATCAAGGACGGGTTGTGGCATGCAAAGTCATGCTGTGCAGAGGATGCCATTTAGTAGAGCAAAATGGTGTGTTCCATGCAGTGAGACCTCACTCATATGGTGCATGCGAGAGCAGGCTATGTGGAAGACGCCATTTTAAAATGGCATCGCCATGCTGTCTGGGGTTGCAGGAAGCAATAAATCAGAAAATGGGGTCATGCAGGTGAAAGGTTTGGGAACTGCTGCACTAAACATAAACACCAGGATTCTCCCAGGGGAATATGGGAGTTAGGGACTTAACTTATTGAAAATCCCATCCTGAAATGAGAGTTGGGCAGCTAACGAATGCCACTGCACATGACATTTCCCCAGTGAATCAGTGAAGAAAAATGAACACCCCTTGAAATCTTTTGATAGGCCAATCCTCTCCCCTCCCCAGAGCAGCCCTGGTTACAGGGTAACAAAGAAGATTAGTGTCGGGGGGGGGGGAGCGGGGAGGAGTGTCCCATGACCATATTGTCAAGAAAAATATTTTGACACAATAAGAGACCTTCTCACCATTATCACGTGGTCTATGGCCAGCACTAAATATTAAGAAGGACTGGTGAGAATATGATCCTGTATTAATAGGATATGAATTCTGAGACACACGCTAGTAAAATGCCCAAATGGAAGGCAACTTACCCTTATCTTCTGCTACACAAAATAAAAGCAAAATAGCCACTATCTGTGTAATTACCAGTTTGTTGAGGACACAACTCAAGGTCATATTGATTGGGTCAGGTCAATCATTGCCTGGCACCATACAGCCAGATGCAAAACCGTACACCAACAATGCCTACACCAGGTAATACTACCATTAAACTATTATTTAAAAAACAACAGACACACATTTCTTAAAGTACCAATGTTACCTCTAGAGCAGTGGTTCCCAAACTTGTTCCGCCGCTTGTGTAGGGAAAGCCCCTGGCGCGCCGGGCCGGTTTGTTTACCTGCCGCGTTCGCAGGTTCAGCCGATTGCGGCTCCCAGTGGCCACGGTTCGCTGCTCCAGGCCAATAGGGGCTGCTGGAAGCGGCGCGGGCTGAGGAACGTACTGGCTGCCGCTTCCAGCGGCCCCAATTGGCCTGGAGCAGCGAACCGCGGCCACTGGGAGCCGCAATCAGCAGAACCTGCAGACGCGGCAGGTAAACAAACCGGCCCGGCCCGCCAGGGGCTTTCCCTGCACAAGCGGCAGAACAAGTTTGGGAACCACTGGTCTAGAGTATATATAATGTGTATTGTGACTGTAAGCATAGCATAACTCTGAATTTCCTGATTTCTTGGATCATGGCCAAAGCACCACATTTTGGTCCCTTTGAAGTCAATGGGACCAGGATTTAACAACACAATTCAATGTTTTTAAGGTCCACTTCTTTAGCAAGAGCCTCCCCGTCTTGCCATGGAATAAGAGTAGAGGAGAAAAATTGAGAGAGTTATGTGAATTTTTTTCTGTGACTAATAAATTTGCCAAAAAGGCAGTTTTGGGGCAACTGAAACTATTCATGAATTAGAGTTGAATTCAGCAAATAGTTTCAGCTGCATTTAAAAAAAAGGAATTTTTTTGGAAACATTTTAAACTGTTTCAACATTTTCAAAAACAAACCATTTTGACATTTCATTTAAAAACACACTTCAAAATGTCATTGCCAACTGACATTCATTTAGAAATGTCATTTTTCATTCAGTGCAGACAAAATGTCTTTTTGTTTAGGTGAGAACAAAAGTTCTTTTCAGTTTAAAATAAGCAAATTTTTTTCTGATTTTTCAGTTTGGCCATTAACCAAATCCTTAATTTTTCCACTCAGCTCTAGCTGTAGCATTAGCTTTTGTTTACTCCCAACCTTCAGAACAAAACAAACATAAAATGTGGTTTTACAAACTGAATTTTTGTAGAATTTTTTTCTGTAGGAAATTACAAGTTTTTGGCTTACTCTGATTCAAAACAAAAACATTTTGAAATGTCAGAATTTTCCATAGTACAAAAATTCTATTTTCTGACCAACTCTACTTCAATAGGTGTGAGCTGCTCCAGTAATCTCAGTGGGTTAACAATGTTGACATTTGATTTGTAATTATTAGGTTTCAGAATTAACTGAGTCACAGCTGATTATTTTAGCAGATGCAACCAGCTAATACGCTTAACTCACAATCCCAAATAGCATAACCATTTTCCCAAAGCTCCAGCTTCCATGGGACAACTTTGCGATAATTTTTTTTGTAATGATAACAAATAAGTGTAACTCAGTAAAAACTGAAAGAGCGGAGTCAGTGTAAAAAACCAAAAATAAAATCAAACTAAATACACCCATTATTTATGTATTGTGCAATTCACCTGCATTTACTAAGGGTCTTCCTTTTAAAATTTAAATTAAGCTGCCATAGAATTTCCTGTCTATTACACAAGGTTGCCACAGAACTGCTACAGAATTTAGGTTGAGCTTGCTGCAGAGAACAGGGAGCCCTGACTATATATAGCACTTCCAATTTCCAAGCTTGGGACCAGTCATCCAGTCTTTACGCTTCTAATGCTCCAACTGAAATTAATAGGCAATTTCCCTGAATAAGGAATGTAGCAGGAATGAATCCTTAAAAAGCATATGGCAAAAATTTTAGCAGCCAAGTCCCTTTTATCCAGTCTGTTTTTAAGAGTGTATGAATACCTTTAAAAAGCTTTTGATATATTCTAGCTGTTAGCTGTAATTATTTATGGGATTTTTATCTTGTTTCAGCTGTTTTTTGGTTGTATGTTTTAATGTTTTCTGGTTTTAATGTTGTTGTTTGTGCAGTGACTGGAACAACAGACCATTAAAATAACATTTATTATTCTCTTCTCTTATTTTGTTATTGTTATTGTTGGAAGATATCAGGCCTCTTTTATGCAGTCTCTTTGAATAGAAACAAACAACACTGTTTTTCTGGGAAAGTTAGAGCTTTTGTTTTAAACCAGCATGAACGGCCTGTTTGGTTATTACAATGTTCCTGATCTCGAACATTAGTTTTTCAGGTTTCAGAGTAGCAGCAGTGTTAGTCTGTATCCCCAAAAAGAAAAGGAGGACTTGTGGCACCTTAGAGACTAACAAATTTATTTGAGCATCGGATTTGTTCTTGTGCTTTTTCAGGGAGTTTCTTGAGCAAATGGTGTAGTTTTTCAGTTTCCAAAGACAGCATGCTACTTAGGACCATGTAATTAAAAGCAGCACATTACATATAGCACCTTATCAGAAAGGTCCATTTTCACAAGAAAAATGGTTTCTCTAAAAGAGTACACCCCAGCTTTCATTTGGCATAATTAAAACAAATGCCATTGTTCTAGTGTTCTTTAAATTACATTTATTAAACTGTATGTCACAGTGTGGGAGCCAATTTTCTTTAATGTCACAAGGGATACATCTGATATAATTGTGTTTAATATTTTAGTGGATAGTACAGAGGCTGAGGTTAGGCAAGCTTGTTGTAAATTAAAAATCTAAGTTGAGCTCAGTGAATCAACCTGTTTTGGCAAGAATCATTCCTTCTGTGTTTTACATTCTTTTCTATCTTAATTACATTTCAAAGTGCTGCTCTCTAATTGCAGGGGTTAGTGTCAGTTTTTAAATCAGTGCCCTACAACAACGCAGAGCAATAAAATGTGAATAATCCATTTGATCCCATGGCTCTCATTCATCAAAAACAGGAGGTGTTCTTATGGAACTCATTGTATATGTATAGTTTATGCGCAGGATCACTTGCACTTAATTACAGAGACAGCAGTATTTAGACTAAGGGCACTGGAGGTTAGTTTAATCATAAATGACAGATACAGTGGGCCAGATTCTGCCACCATTACTCATTCTGAGTTGTAATTTACTCTGAGCTGACTCACTGAAATCAACTACTCAGGAAGTAAGAAAGATTCTACTCAACATGTATCAGAATCTGACCCACAGAATCTAGAGTGCATCATTAAATACTATTTCAAAACTATTTGGTACTAGTCCTCACAGACAGGTCTCAAAGCAACTGACGTGAACTTCTACAGCTCATGTAACACAAAAATTTTCCATTAAAAATAAAGTGCAAAGGGGTGTGATGTGCCAAATTATAGCATTGCTACCTGAGGAATGTCACTCACAGATTTCATACCATTGTATCAAAATCAAATAACAAACCTAGGCAAACGTATTCGAGCCCAAGCCCCTTCTTCATGTCAAATCGATAAGACTGCTCATGTAAGAAAGGGCTACAGGATCAGTCCCTTGGGATCAACAGAAGTTCTCAAAGTGAGGCCTCTGTCCTCTAAATCATTATACAATGGAATTGTGTGATCCTTCCTGCTCCAGAGGCATATCCTACTGTCGGTGCAGAGCCCACAACACTAGATTACTTTGTGGATTTCTATATCAAAAGAGGGAGCAATGAAAGGACAGGGCATTGGACAGCCCATTCCATTCTATGTTTTTTGTTCATTTTTGCTGACAGCTCTTGCCTACTAAGCCAAGGCAGTTCACCATACAATCAACCCTGGAGCCTCAGGAAATTCAACAGGCCAGAGTCCACTTCCTTGCATCACCATACCTGGGTGTTTGGACGTGACTGGCATAGAGAGGATGTAATCTTTTAATTATGCAAGTAGTCTTTATTCATGTGAGTAGTCCCATTGATTGTAATGGGATTATTTCTGTGAATAAGGATGACTCACTAGTAAAGGTTGCAGGATCAGGCACATAATTTGCTTTTAGACTTCCATGGCAGGGCAGCATTTCTGTAGCGTAAGCCAGCCTGAGGCAGAACCTATCAATGGTTGCAGCCAACCAGAGACTGCATGACTTGAAAAGCTGTGAGTGCCTTTGTCTGTAGAGTGCCCATATGCTTTAAACACTACCAGGTCATTGCATTAAAAGATGCAGTGATGGAGTCTCAGGGGGAAATTTGCTGCCTATTAAAGTCAATGGCAAACTTCCACTGTCTACAATGAGGCCAGGGTTTCAGCACTAGAGGGTCAGTGCATTTAGTGATGGGAAGATGAGGGCAGCTGTATGTCCACTTGCTATACCCCTACCTCTCAGCAGGTAGACCCAAGCTCTTGACAAGAATGAAAGATGATTTAAGTTGCCATCTTGGACAAATTACCTTGAAACACCCAAATACATAGCAATGCATTCTGTGTATCTAGGCACAGACTAGATCAAATAATACAGAGAGTAGCAAATGGACATTAAATTGCCTGCGAAGAACATTCTGATATGCCAGAAGAGCGATAATAATAGGAAGATAATATTTTCATTCCTTGAAAATCCTGTTGCTCCTTTTTCAGTTTCAGGCATGCTAACTTTTTCAAAGCAGTGATTTTAAAGAATAAATGAATTATAAGTGTCTAATATACATAGGGCAGTGCTCCAATTCATTTTGAAAACTGCCATTTTAGTTTCTATTCTAAAAAGGAGGGATATGCTTTGCACTTCTTATAATAAATGCTTGGTGTGGTTCATAATACTATGTGGGGAAAAAAGGAAAATCTGTATTTTCTGAATGGTGAGCAAATACTAAGACTTTCAGAATTATGATTTTGAAGCAACTCCTCCATAGGAGGAATAAGTATGAATTTAATGTAAATTAGAATTAGCATACTGATATATAAATTAAAACACAGGGAATGACTAAATATTGTATAACCTACAGATATGAGCCAAGATAGAAAGGAGTTGAACAAAAAGAAATACCACCAATGCTACTACACTGTGTAAAATCTGTTCCTTCCTTGCTTAAATATATTTTCATCTAACTTCCCATGTCATCAGCACTCCTATTTGATAAATGGTCATGCAGTACTCTAGTCATCAGTGAAGTCCTATTATTTCAATGCATATCGAGGTCCTCCTTATTGAAAATGAAAGGAGGATGAACTAGGGGCCTGATCCTGAAACTGTTACTTGCATGAGTAATTCTTAGTTTTGTGAATAGTCCCATCAACTTCAATGGGATTTCTCACAAGAGTAGGGGCTGCAGAGTCAGCCCCTAGAGAGTTTTACCTTATCTCGTGTGGGAGGTCAAGCGCTGGGGCACTAGAGATGGATTTGAGACACCAACCTTCTCGTCCTGGTTCTGCCATGGACCAGTCATATGACCCGGGGCAGGTCACTTCACCTTTCTCTACTCTGCCTCCCCTACCATCTTTGTCTTGTCTATTTAGACTAAGCCTTTCAGGGAAGGGGACTCTCTCAGATATCTATCTATCTATCACCCCCCCCAAAGCACTACATTCATACAATAAATGAAGGATACTCATTTTCTTTTGAAGCCTGTTTGATTTATAACTAAAGAGTGGGCTTCTTATAGGCCTTAAGTTATCAGAAAAAAAGGCAGCATGCTCTATAGCATAAGATACAGATTGATTAGTAATAAATTATAGAATATTTGACGTCTTTCACCCAGAGAGATCCCAAAGTGTACACCTGAAAATGTATATAGATACTACAAAGAAGGTTTTCTTCATTCGTCAGTGAAATGCAACACCCTCCAGAATGAAATAGTTACTGATGTAGGTAGTTTGAAATGAAAAAAAGAAATAATTGTATGACTTATCAGGAACATGCTTAGGCCCAGATTACACAATCTATGGATGCAACTCTCACTGAAATCAAAGGCAAGTTGGGTCCATGGACTAAGGGCAGTATTTGACACTATCTGTATAAGAGGCTTTCAAGGACAGACTGTTAAACTGGGGTCTTGGGAATTTGTCCCTGAAATAAAGGATCTAAGCATCAATTTGGACATCAACCCTATGGGGCAAATTCAGCTCAGGTGAAAAACAGGTGCAAATTATTAAAGTTACACCACAGCTGAATTTGATTGTGTTGGTAGAGTTTCAATTAAATGTGAAAGAAAAAACCTCCAAACAATCAGCAACTTGAGTACAATTAAATCTTGAGCTTTGGCTTGGTCATCCATATCCCACACACTTACAGTGGATAAATAATGAAGTTTGTTATTAAGAATTTTGTAAGCCAGAGATCCCCAAGTATGAGGAATGCAAAGACAGTGGAAATGTTATATTATTGTATTTGGCAAAAATAGAACATATCTGCTCAGACAAGAATTTGGCTTGGATGTAGGCACATTTGTTGACTTTGTACAGCTCTTTGAGGCCCATGGAGTTATATCTGATCAGAATTTCCAGAAATGCCGTTAAAAAAACCAAACTAATAAACTCAGTGGGTTATGAAATAACGCTGGATGGCAGAAGCAAAACACAAAGATAAAATATATTTCTTGTTTATTTTATTAGACCAGGTGTGATTCAGATGTTACTGGAGAGTTACATGTTTGCAGACAAGAAAACAATGAAAGGCGACACGGAGACATTGTTTTCCTTTCCTGGGGGTTGTATCAGAGCAGTTGGGAAGAAGTAAAATGAGATTCTGGATTATGAAAATGCTGCAAGCAGCTGGAATTGATTTCTCTCACTGTGGGTCACATTTTTAAGGGGTGTCAGTAGCAATACAAAATACATTTAGGGTTTGTTATTCTTACAGTGCTGGCAGAAAGAGATAGGTCTGGTAAAAAGACTTTTTCAAAGAATCACTGGAGATCAACAGACATATATAGCTGTTTTAGCCTCAGCAATAGCTGGATACTAAAAGTTATGGGCCAAACTGGAAGCTTTTATAAATCCTCCCCACATTTTCTAAGAATTGGGGTTCCAGCTACGATCAATGAGATTTTCCAAAATCAAAACCATATCCAAGCCTCCTTGGTCCACCTCTGTTCGATCCTCTGACAGTGCAGAGTGTATCGTCCCTATTGAATAAACTCCATTTCCTAGATGAGAAAAGTGGGTAGGGCATCTTAAATACCATCTGGTAGAGCGGAGTTGTGGGGAAAGATTACCATGAAATTCAGTGTACCAGATAAATCTATTTAACTATCAGTCCATCCAACCAGGTACTTCCATAGCCCTCATCACATTATGATCTGAATATTTCTAAGATTGTTTAAATATCACTGATAGTGAAAACACGGCAAACTACGTATTTCACTCACAGCCTTATTTTACTGGCTGTGGGCTGGACGTGACTCCCTTTGACTTTAGTGGGTTGAGCCTTTGTTGAAAATGTTGCATGTGTTTATTTTTAGTTGCTTGTTTCCTCGGAAGATAGTTTCTTTTGTGGTGGGCTCAAACTATTCATTAGGTTTGAAAACCAAAACTTATGCACAGTTTGGTGACATGGAGTATAAATAGAAGGAGAAAAAACCACAAGAAATCATGAGAAGGGTCAAAAACCAAGACAACAGGAAACTTAAAAGTCACAAATGAAGGAGCATGGATTAACTTTATCAGAACCAATCACAGTGCTCTTAAGATCTCACCCCTTTCAATTGGTGTACACTAGCACTGCAAAACCAGTATTAATTCTGTGGTCTGGCTGGTATGATCCATACACAGCCCCTCCATCCTCTATGCAGATTATCTTTTGCCTGGAGCAGACATTTCCAGGGTATAGTGGTATTTAGGACTATGGCTGGGTCAGGGTATTAAAGCACTAAAACACAAAGATCATGATCCAGTCTCCAGTCCCTACCCACACATTGAACATATGTGGAGGGCTTTCAGAGCAGCTCCTCAGGGGGTATTGTGCAGTGCCAAGATCACTAATTTCATCTTTCAAATCCCCCTTGAAGACTTACTTCTTCCAAGAAGTCCACAAATCACTGCCAGCAAGGATGTCATCATTACTTGGAATTGGAATCAGAGCTCTAAGATCTACCCTTCCTCTGGGTCTCTCAGTGCAGTCATAGTGTCTGATCTGTGCTGTCTGTTTAAATTGTAAACTCCTTTGGGCAGGGATTGGGTTTTCCTCTGTTCTGCACAGGGCTAAGAATGTTGCTGGCACTTAAAGAATCACTGAGAACTGCATCAGTGATATTAAACTTGAAGTGGAAAAAGGGTATATACCATTTTGAAATTTACCTTGGGGAGGGGGGAGGAAAGAGGCGTTCTGCTGGAATTTTTAAACCTCTGTTGCATCCATTCGCCAACATGTCTGAAAAACAAATCTATAAATTACACTGGTGCTTAGAGGTATGTTTAATATATACCCATACACCATGCATAATCAGACAGTTTCCTGAATTATAATAGGAGGGAAAGTTACTGATTGTCATGTTGTGTGGTACTTAGTTAAAATGAATTTGAGAATGATTTGGAAGGCTGGATCGTGAGTTGACACAGACTGGTGCTGAGAGTATGCCTACAGTACATAAGCACACATTCATTTTGATGAGGAGAGCGGGAAAGGATTCAACTACAAGATAAGAGTCTAATAGCTAATGCTCGGCAAACTGAATTACAATAAAAGTCCCTTGAGAGAACTCAAGGAATCCATACAAATGTTATTTTTATTCTAATATTCTCCAATTATTCCATTTGGGGTGATGACCTTTTGCCATGTGTTAAACTAGAGAACCATATTTAGAGCATATTGTTCTGTCTATACAGAATCCAATGCTAAAGTGTCTTTTGAATTACCTCTGTTCTGCCTCAGGCTACACCTTATGCATTGAGGAGGGTGATTCCTTTCAGAAAACTTCACATTTTCCTGAAAATGTGGCTTAGAAATGCAGAACTCCAAAAGCAATAATTGACTGCTCAACTCAATCCCATTTGATAAAGCCATTATTATTATTATTAACTTTTATATAGCACCTAGAGGCCAACTAGCTGGGGGCATTGTGCTAGGCACTGTACAAATGGTCCCTGCCCCAAAGAACTTACAGTGTAAAAGACAAGACATAACAGATAAATGAGACAAACAAGGGGAACAGGGTGGGAAGTGGGGTAATAGGACATATGCAATTTTCTTAATCAATCAGGAGAGTAGGTTCCAAAATGCTTATTTATAAAAGGGTTTTGTTACTTCAAAGATGTATGCATCACTCCAAACATAAACCGTCATCCTACATACTATGTGCCTGTGCTTACTGCTGGTGTCTCAGTAAGGTCAAGTCTTAAGTAGGAAATTTTATCACATTTGAACATGATTGTGAAGAGCTGAGATAGCTGACACAATGCTAACTGCAACTGACCAAGCAGTATGGTGTGGAGAAAGCAAGCTCCGATCACCTAACTTCTTGAATAATGAATAGGAAACTGATGGGATCCTCTGTCCCTTGTGCTGGAATAGCCATTGATTTCAGCAGGAGCAGGCCCTGGCCTCTTAGATGGTAAGCTCACAGAGGCAGGGGGCTGGGTTCCCCCCTCATGTTAAATAAATGACAGCATTAACACCACCTTTTGCTTTCCATGAAAGGCAGTTTTGGGTCACAGTACAAATAAGATCTTAAATAGCTGCATTTATTTACATGATGACATGTCTGAAGCCTAGTGGGAACTTATGTCTGTGTTTTCCATCTGTGGCAAGGCTTTTAAAGTGTTTAAAAAAAAAAAGGACTTCCTTTGACAGATGAATCCTCATGAGTAAAAATTAATAAAAATTAGTTCAATGCTGGACCAGTCTTGATCACTTGGGAATATAACATACAAAACTAGTCATCCCAAAAATGTTATTCTTCTCTAGGGAATGGAGCTTTTTGTTTGTTGTAATGAAGTGTTATAATTGAAGTCAGTTTTGCTGGTGTGTAACTTTTCTAGAGCTAAAAAAACAAAGTTTTATTATGAGGCTTAGTGTTTGAGAAATCTTCATACCATGTAGCAAATGAGTGACACAACTCAAGATTCTTCTCTTTGGAAAATATACATTGTTACTCTTTTCAATCCCTTCTCTTCCTTGAAAGTCCATTCAATGGTTTTCATTAATAACATGTATGGGCATATGGATTTTTTTTTTTGGCAGTTGTAATAGTGACGAGTTCTCTACCTATATGTACTGGTGCTTCTGATCTTTGCCTATTACCTGATGATTTCTTTGGAAGCAATGGATATGTTGGCAGAAACATTTAGTCACAGTGGATGCCTTAAGTTAATTTACTTTATCTCTAGGCAAGAGTGATCTCATTAAGATCTAGAAATGGAAATAGGTCTAGACATTTTCCTACATCTATAAAACCAGTATCTGTGAAATCCTGATGGGCAATCTACTGGGCAAACAGTCTCTTGTAGGACTTCATTGTCTGAATATGTCTCGCCCTCCACTTCACCTGTTATGTTTAAGTGATTTTGATGTTTGTAAGTGAGAAGCTATTTGCACTGGGTAAATCCAGGCATAGATCAGTATCTGTGCCAGCACTCCTCAGTCTAGTTCTTATTGGAGACAGTCAATCATGCCACATTGTGCCTTGATTTCATGGCACAGACAAATAGGGACTGTCAGGGTTCCTTCCCCACTCTGAACTCTAGGTTACAGATGTGGGGACCCGCATGAAAGACCCCCCTAAGCTTATTCTTACCAGCTTAGGTTAAAAACTTCCCCAAGGTACAAACTTTGCTTTGTCCTTGAACCCTATGCTGCCACCACCAAATGTTTTAAACAAAGAACAGAGAAAGAGACCATTTGGAGATGTCTTCCCCCCAAAATATCCTCCCCAAGCCCTACACCCCCTTTCCTGGGGAGGCTTGAGAATAATATCCTAACCAATTGGTTACAAAATCATCAAAGACCCAAAGCCCTGGATCTTGGAACAATGGAAAAATCAGTCAGGTTCTTAAAAGAAAGGTTTAATTAAAAAAAAAAAAGAAAGGTAAAAATCATCTCTGTAAAATCGGGATGGAAAATACGTTACAGGGTATTCAGATTCAAAACACAGAGGATCCCCCTTTGGGCAAAACCTTAAAGTTACAGAAAACAGGAGTAAACCTCCCTCTTAACACAGGGAAAATTCACATAAAACAAAAGATAAACTAATCCGCCTTGCCTGGCTTACTTATACTGGTTGCAATATTGGAGACTTGGATTAGGATGGGTTGGAGAAGGTGGATTTCTGTCTGGCCCCTCTCAGTCCCAAGAGAGAGCAACCACGTAAACAAAGAGCACAACAAAAGCCTTCCCCCCAAGATTTGAAAGTATCTTTCCCCCTTATTGGTCCTTTGGGTCAGGTGCCAGACAGGTTAGCTGAGCTTCTTAACCCTTTACAGGTAACAGGATGTTGCCTCTGGCCAGGAGGGATTTTATAGCACTGTATATAGAAAGGTGGTTACCATTCCCTTTATATTTATGACAGGAACCCAAAAGAAACCAAAAAGCACCCTATTCACAATTTGATCCTAGTGCTAATGATGTTTGTGAAGTGCTCAGATACCAAAGCAAAGCAATTAGGGGAATTTAAGTACCTATACAGATAGAGGCTTGTAGAAATAACAGGTTCTGGGCTAGATCAGGGCATGACCTACTCTCCTTTGATATCTATTAGAAAACTTGGAGGACAATCTTTATAAATGATTGATATCTAAAGGAATTCTTTTAATTATGGTTACGACTCCATGTCTGTCATGGAGGTTGTGGAAGTCACGGATTCTGTGACTTTCCCCAACCTCCATGACTTCTGCAGGGTCCGGTGTGGCTGACTCCAGGGGTCAGCTGCTCAGGCGGTCCCTAGCTGGCCAGCCGGAGCAGTCACAGTTAACAGCCCCTGGCAGCTGGTACCTCTGGCCCCGGGCACCCCACCCAGCAGCGCCCCCCCACGCCCTTTCAGCACCCACACCCCCAAGAGTTAATCATAGGTATTTTTAGAAAAAGTCATGGACAGGTCATGGGCCGTGAATTTTTGTTTAGTGCCTGTGACCTGTCCATGACTTTTACTAAAAATACCCATGACTAATTCATAGACTTAATTATGGTGTGTGTGTGTATAGATATATCTATATATATATACACACACACACACACACACACTTTATTAAAGCGAATGTTAAAAAAATGATGTAATACATAGGTTGAGAAAAGAGTGTCTGTACAGTTGGGTATAGTACTTAGATTATCCACAAATACAGAGTTTGTTTTTAAAAGTCATAAGATATATATAGTGCATAATCAGCAATAACCCAAATTAAGGTGAATAAATTTAACAATACAGTTTATATATTAGAATCCGAATACTAGGGTACATCTCTCATGAAAAGCTATACAGGGAGTTGGTTGTAGAAAGCAAATACAGCAACAAGTGTAGACTGTCCCTCAGTAATTGAGCATTTAGGGTAGATTGTCCATTTGGAAAATACAATCCATGAGGAAAGTATTTCAGTTACTTTCCCCACTGCACTTCTCATTGGCTCTCCAGCTCATCCCTCCTGGTATTGCCAATGTCTGGTGATGCGTTGTATGTAGATGTCCCTCAACCACCTGATAGTTTCCGACACCATGAGTTGCCACATCAGCCAAGTATACACTGACCAATTCCGCATTCTCTCAACACTCGCTCTTACCATACTGCAATACCACTTAGTGTCTTCTTCCTATGGAAGCTGGCACCTGTGAAGTAACAAGTGTTGTGGAGTCCCACCCAAAGCCCAAGGTTTATTTCCCTAGTTCAAATTCAAGTCCACTGGAACTAGAACCTCCCCACATAGTCTGTTGCAGAATGACTAGAAGATCATTGTACTTATTTTCTCTCTCTTCCTCTAAATCCTAGACTGAATGAAGGTGTGGTGCTTGCCCAGGTTAATTATCTCTGGGAGGACCGTGAGACATCAGTCCTCATTTCCATTTGCACTAGAGCTTCTTTACACTAGTCTAGTAGCTGTGTAAATAGACTTTAGGGCAAATATGATTGAGACCCTCTTTCACCATGTATTCCCAGACTATCTTTTTTAATTAAAAAAAAAATCTAGTTTCCTTCATGCCGAACTAAACAGAATGAGAATAAATAAAAGCCCACCTTTATTTCTTATTTATAGGCACTTTACACCATCCCTTGCTCCAAAGGGCATAGATACCCTCTTTATACAACAGAAAAGGTTGAAAGGAACATATCCTTTAAAGCTATTTTCCCTTCATTATCTGGATTACAACAGTGCATCTGCCTCCGACACAGAAATCCAGGAGCATCCAGGGAAGGAAGGCAACATCTGTCCTCCACCATAAACCCTCCCATCTGGCATGATGACCCAATTCACATTCCAGGCCCATAGTTCTCATCTTGGTTTTTCTCAGTTATAAAATGTCTTGTGATGCTGAGTAAGAAACATAATCTGGAGGTTATACACAGATGATCCGGTTTAAAACTGCTATCCATCATTCCAAGAGTTACACAAGTACCACAAGTTATGCACTGTTACTTGAGTGGTGTTCCAAGGAACACAGTGGCATGTTTTGAAGCAACCATGTTTTTAAACCATGCACACCCATTATCCACTATTTTTATGATCCTTCCTGGGATGGGGTCAACTTCATATCTTAATAAATTCTAGCTAATTTGTTCTGTTTCCTTACCTGATCTTATTTCCCAGCCATCTTGAAACAAAACTTTCTAGCTACTTATTTAACTTGCAATATTAAAACCCTAATCACATCTAGCCAGTAACTCCGTGATGTATTCTGACATCAGCTGATAAACAACAGCCAGACCTCCTAATGGGTGGACACAGAAGTCAACAAGCTTTGATCTCCTCTGAGAGCATATCTGAAATAAAAGAAAGATCCTCCTTTCTTCCCCACTTCTAACTAGACCTTTGTGCAATTGCCAGAGTCACCGACCTTCAAGAAAATGACTGACTTCCTCTTGAGCGTGACAATGCTACTGCTAAATTGACTACATGGGTTGTTGCATAGCAACAAGAGGCATTTCTTCCCTTGAGAATTGAATTTGACTTTTGTGCATTGCTCTCTGCCCCTGCCATTTTGGAATGATAAAGACCAGAATCAAACCAGTTGTCTCCTGTAGCAACACTGAGCCATCAAGATAAGCACACCAGGTCATTTTTAAGCACCCGATAGATTTTCCAAGGCATCCTTAGCACAAAACTACCATCACAACTGTCAGCTACAGTGGCAGTCTTAGCAGAGAACAAATGGACATGAAAGCTGAACTCCCCACTCGTACGTAGAGGTGGGTGGTTGGTTTCAGAGGGGTAGCCATGTTAGTCTGTATCAGCAAAAACAACGAGGAGTCTTTGTGGCCCCTTAGAGACTAACAAATTTATTTGGGCATAAGCTTTTGTGGGCTATAACCCACTTCATCAGATGCATGGAGTGGAAAATACAGTAGGTAGGTATAAATATACAGCATATGAAAAGATGGGAGTTGCCTTACCAAGTGGGGGGTTAGTGCTAACTAGGCCAATTCAATTAGGGTGGATGTGGCCCATTTCCAACAGTTGACAAGAAGGGGTGAATATTAACAGAGGGAAAATTACTTTTTTGCCAGCAATGCCCCTTCTGCCATGTACATTGGCCAAACCGGACAGTCTCTATGCAAAAGACTAAATGGACACAAATCAGAAAACAAGAATTGTAACATTCAAAAACCAGTAGGAGAGCACTTCAATGTCCCTGGACACTCAACAACAGACTTAAAAGTGGCCATTCTTCAACAAAAAAACTTCAAAACCAGACTTCAAGGAAAAACTGCAGAACTGGAATTAAATTTGTAAACTTGACACCATCAAATTAGACTCTGAATAAAGACTGGGAGTGGCTGGGTCAGTATAAAAAATAATTTTCCCTCTGTTGATACTCACACCTTCTTGGGAATGAGACTCATCCACCATGATTGAATTGGCTACGTTAGCACTACAAAAAGTAATTTCCCATCTGTTGTCCTTTGTATCCGGGTTCAAGAACTCAAAAAGTCATGCAGCCTGTAATCAAAGGAAAGGTCGAATGCTCCTGGTCTATCATAACTTGACTTAGTGCTGGTGGGGACCTGAATCACCCGACTCAGTCAACCAAGGCCTAAGTCAGCTGTTACAGTATCATTCCAGCACAACACTCACTTAAAAAAAAGCCATCAACACTTTGATCCACCCACACACTCTCCCATCCATTCCGATGGTTTTAATTTGTTTTGCTTTCCCCTTGTAGTCAGACTCAGCGTTTTGAAGCACACAGATGTGAATTGCCATCTGCATTTTTTTGTTTTCTTATTAAAATAACATCAGTTTCTTTGCCCAGACTTGAATCTTTGGTCTGTAGCTGACGTTTCCCCTTGTAATTCCTCTTCAGGATTGGGTTTTCAGACTGATAACTGTTGCATTTTGCACACATTCAAATCTGATCTCATACAAACAGGTGAATACTTCATTTCTGTAGTAGGCTTCCCTTTGGGACACAGTGACAAACAGATTTTTTTGGAATTAGGAGCCTTTCATAAAACACACACTAAAGAATTCCATTTCCAACACAGGTTTTCTAAAGGTCTAGGAAAAGAAAGGACTGCAGCTCCATTTGAAAGCTATTATCAAAACAGGAGTACTTTCAGTTTGGGAAACAGATTAATTAATTGGAGATGGATGGTCTTGTGATCAGTGCACCGGACAGAGACTCAAAAGCTTCCAGCTCTGCCACAGACTCTTCCAGGATATGTTTACACTGCAATAAAAACCCCCACAACTGACTTCAGCTCACAGGGCTCAGGCTAAGGGGCTGTTTAATTGCAGTGTACACATCCAGGCAAGGGCTGGAACCCAGGCTGTAGGACCCAGTGAGGTGGGAGGTTGCTAGAGTTCAGGTTGCAGCCCAAGCCAGAATGTCGACACCACAATTAAAGAGTCCCTTAGCATGAGCCCAAATCAGCTGGCATGGGCCAGCCACAGGTGTCTAATTGAAGGGTAGATGTACGCCCAGTGACTTTGGGCAAATCATTTAGGGCCTCATCTAAAACCCACTGAAATGACTACAATTGACTTCAGTGAGCTTTGTATCTCTAATTCTCAAGTCCCCATGTGTAAAATGGGAGGGATAATCCTGGCTTTCTTCCAGCCTTTTGTCTGTCTTCAGCTCTGCTCCAAGCTCTTCTGGGCAGGAGCACTCTCTTGCCATGTTTATGTACAGTGCCTAGCACAGGGGAGTTCTGATCTTGGTTGGGGCTGCTCAGTGCTACGGTTATAAAAATGATGGTATAATAGAGCAAGCAACCAGAGAAAGGCCTAAGCAATCTTTTCTAAAGTGAATTCACGCTTTAAGGAATAATAGTTCCTTGATAAGACCTTTATATATGTCTTTTTGACTTTGATTAACAAATAGATATGCAATACAAATAGATACAGGGACGAGTTCACTTTTCCTATGGACAGGAAGTTTGCTATGTATGGTACTCTTCATATTTCATGACTGGAGTCACTTACAGCCCTGTCCTGCTTCCCTGACATCCAGGTTAAAATTCAAAAAAGTTTTGTTGCAGTTTTCAAATGCAATATGCATTCCAGCTCATTTGTAAGAGATCTTCAACTAAATCAATATGGACAATGTTGCTCCTTAGGGACTCTGATAATTCCCTACCTGGCAACACTGCACTCAGTCAAGTGTTTAATCTGTAATACAATAAATATCACATTTTGGGACAGATCAATAATTAGATGTGGAAGGGAAGGGGGGGTGGAGTGGGGGGGGGGCTGCAGGGACATGGATGTGATGCGAAGTGGCTGGGGGAGCTGGAGAGGAATCTGAACATCTTTGCAAATAGTCCTGAAAGACCTGGCATTGGCTTTTAGTAATGGGTTATTTTCACCACCAAAATCCAAAGATACCCCCCAGGATATCAGTATCTCATTGAGATTAGACCATCATCTGGTCAACTGTTTCGCTTGTCTAACCTCCAGAGGAGCATGCCAGCTTGGGTACTGTGTTCACCTATGTGCATCTGAGGGCTTTGAGTGTGGATTATAGGGAGGGTTGGGCAAAGGCACACAGCATAACCTGCAGCGAGTCAGGACTGTAGGTATACCCTCTCACAGGATGATGGCCCCTTTAGGAGGGAGCAGGGGCCAGCACAGCTGGACTGATTCCTTACTGCATGGTCTTAAGGCGAGGTGCCTGGGCCTTATAAAATAAGGAATCAGGCAAAGAGCAGACAGTGGTTTCCTGTGTACCCCTCTCTCAGCCCAGAGAAATAAGGGAAAGGATTATCTAAGGAGCTGCTAAAAGAGACCTGAAGGAAATATCTAGAAGAGCTGCCGTGAGCAGGATTTACTCAGATCTCCTACAAGGACCTTGACCAGGGAAGGTGCTTGAGCCTGAAAACCAGGGAGAATAGGCTCCAGGGGAATAGAAAAGACTCAGGCGGAGAGAGGAGCTTGCCAAAGCAGAGAAGAGTTGCAGAGAGGAGACTGTGGCAGCAAGGAGGGAGATTGAGCATTGTGATGTGTTTTGGGTCACTAAGAGAGACACTGGGACAAGGGACATTATTAGAAAAAAAAATCAAAGCCTGTGTGGCATTTAAAGGAGCCCCATGAAAGGAGAGATACAGACTGGGCTGCTGCAGAACCATACCTGGCCAACAGGGGCCACTACAGGGCAAGGTGTCCACCTATACATACCATAATACTGAATGCTTCTTCTGCCAGAACTGTGCCCTCTTTGGCGTGTTTTATAGCATCAAGCCCCCTGCATGCTTAACACATGATAATTGTATTAAGTAAACTTAAAGTTTCAGGTAAAGGCCCCAGTGTTGATACTGCTCTGTATACAGCTCAAAAGATACACTGCTCTTTGATGTTTCCCATCCCCATCCACCATTTGAGTGCAGAAAAAAAAATAGTCCCCCCACACTGAGGTGGGCTCACATCATTTTATAAAGACCCAATAACAGTGGCAAACATATCATTTGCCGAATTTCCCTGTCTAAAATGCTTCAGTGCGCAAATTAGTATACTGGGGTGGTTCTGATGTATAAGATGGTGACTCAATCTTTAGTCTTTATATAGGTGAGAATGCAAAGAATTGTAAACAATATTAAAACAAAAATCTCAGAGTTGAGAAGGACACAAAGCTACATTCCCGGGACAGTGCCACAAAAATCCCAGAAGGACAGGAAAAAGCTTAAGTGCTGCTGATTGACATACTGTGGCTCTACCTTACAGAGAGGCTGTGCAGCTGTTAGATGCCTGCCCTTGACTGCCCTTTCAGGATTCAGTTAATAGGCCTGTAAAGTTGATTAATCCTCCTGGCTTGGGTGGGTGGGTTTTTCTGGTGCTACCTGAATGGATACTCACCTCCGGGAATTCTCTGACAGCAATGAGACTGTTAAAACCTATACACTTGACAATTTAAAGTCATTCCTGTTTTTGAAGGGGTCTTCATGCCACAGTCACTTCTTGATCAACTCTCCAACATCCACAGAACTCTGAATAATGATTGGAAATAAGGGATTCCTTTTAACAGGTTTATTCTTAAAAACTATCACTGCTATTAAATATTGGGACAGCTACGTGGGCAAAGCATCCCACTTTCACCACAAGGGCTACAATTTATTTGACGACACAAATTTACCACAAGCAGTTACGGACAATTAGCTCTAGCAGGTCACAAGAGGCCCTGCTAATGAGCAGAGCAGAAATGAAATGGGTTCTTTATCCCTAAGAGGTTCCCTCGAAGGCCGGAGTTGAAGTTACTGGCAGAACAATGCAAGGAAAAACGCTACAGAGGCCACAATTTTTGCTGAAGTTAGCTAGGGAGATGAACAGTTGCACTGCCCTCATGATGCGCCCCAAACATTTCATAGCCACATGTGTCTCACTGGAAGGAAGTCAAGACTGCCTTAAGGACAAGCTTTTTGATGCTAGTACCTGTTCTCTTCTCCAGCTTATTATTATTGTTCATTATTTCTATTATTGTAGAACATCCCAACCCCACTGAAAGATCAGATCCAACTGCTCTAGGCACTGTACAGGCAAGTAAATGGTGTCTGGAAGTTTAATTTGCGATGTTAATCCCAGAAGTTTTAAATTCTCGCTTCCCCCCTCCCCCTCAAATATACCATTCCCATGTAGATATTATAAAGTGTCAAATCTAGGAACCCCCTGGGCTTGTACTTCCCAGTATTAAAAAGGTTGGAATGAAATAACTTAATGCTCACTCAAAATCCTACAAATCTGGGCTAATGCATTTTAAATGTAAACCCCAAATCTCTCTGAAACATTGTGTTATGTTCCTTTATGCCTTCTATTGTGACACAGGATGCATCCAAATTGCTCTGTAACAGACAACAAGACAGCATGAAGGCTGCCACAGCCCCTTTTGCCTTTAAAATTGTATGGATGCAGTGGGTATTGCTACAAAACCCTCTTAGCTGGTCTCGAAAGCTGCGCCTCTTCATTCTTTCGTTACGAAGACCCAGTGGATTGCTTACTTAGCACACACCAGAGGCTATAGATAGGGCAAGCAGCCACTGCAGCCAGAAAGCCCCAGTACAGAACAAATGCCATTACCCTCAACATGCAGATACTTTGGAGCTGAATTGTGCAGAAGAGAGAAACCGTCCAGGTGACAAAACCATGAGTGGCTGAGAAGAACAGCCACTGCCACTCAGCTGAAAAAGCAATGCAGTAAGTGACTCTGATATTGCAGCAGGCACGGCCGGTTTCCTCCGATTAGTTAGGAATTGAAGATCCGCAGCTTTTTTTTGAGAGAGAGAGAGTCAGTCAGTCTACAGTCCAGGAGCAGCGTCAGAGTTCTGTGAATGTCTCATAGTTCTCTTGATTCACAAACCGAGACGACCAAATTTAACTGATATGCATACATCTTACATGGTGTGTGTGTGTATATTGCAGAGGAGGAGCGTTTGCTGTATGGTTCTGGGCTGAACTAGTACTGTTAGCTTTGTCATGCTTTTCTATAGTCATTTTGACAGTGATTAACGGAGGGATGTCACTTAACATGATAGTGCACACCTCTATATTACATTATACATTGTAATTTATATGCTGGGATGCAGGTTATTTTCCATGCTCTCACTTTAATGTTTAGATTTAGAGGGACTTTGACTGGCAAGTGTTAAGTTGTTTGTTGCAACTATCAATGTGAATGGACACCATAATTTTGATTTGAGTGGAGAGGTCTAGTTTGTGATAAAATACTTAAGATAATTGGTCTAAGTAGCAGCTGATATTTGTTGGTAAATACTTGCAAGCAGTACTGAGTCATACTGTATCTTTGTTTTTATAAATTCAGATGTTCTTCTGATCCCACATTCTGCAGTAAGAGACTGTGTAATTTATAACATGTAGCTGAGTGATAGCATGATTTGAAGTTTAGTTTATAATGAGACAGAATTTGTTTCTCATTTTGCAAGTATTAGAAGAGGAGGAGTTTGGGTTATAATCATAGGCCTTCACTAGAAACTCAGTTAATCTTTAGAGGCAGATTCAACTGCACATCTTAAAATTTGTTAATTTAGGGCTAATTCTGAGTTGCATTTATTCTGTATTTTGTGGGGTTCTGGCTGTAGATATATTTGAATCTGGCTATTGCGGTCACCACTGCCATTTTGGGTTGTGAAAAAAAGTTTAACAAATATAAAAGGCATCATTTTAAAGAGTTAAAGTGTTATCAATTAATTCTAGTTAGAGATTCTCCAAACCATTGAGTCAAACGTTAACATTAAGCAGCTGTGAGGTCTTGTTAAAAAAGCCACTAAATTTAAACACTTAACTTTGGTCTAAGAGTTATTGTCTGAACTACTGGAAAATGAAGTTCCTCAGAATGTAAAAGAAAAAGGTATCTGGTTCATTTACTTCATCATGTTAGTTCTGTAAAAATTTCAGTGTAAACCACTGTTTACTGGGAATTATAGTGTTCCAATGACGTGACTGAAGTAAAATTTTTGTTGAAATATTTTGTGCATGGATATTGTTTTAAGCATAGATGTTTTAGCCTTAAGCAAAAATGAAGAAATTAAGAAATACATTGAAATTACAATTGAGGGGTATCAGGCTTTTCTTCTCAGATGTCATGTACATAAATCTTACTGTTCCCCCCCCCACACACACACACTTAAGTAGGCATACAGCTGGTTTTTAGATCTGCTCCCTCTGAGAAGGCAATCTAGAGAATTTTCTCCTTCCAGTCTAGGTGGCCTGTGACATATGGTACAGTCAGGCTAAAGTCATTAAGATGACTAATTAATAAGTTAAAGTTATTCCTCAGTAATAGTACAAGAACTGTCAAGAGGGACAAATCTGCAATTAGAAGGGACTGCATCTAAAGCTACTTCTCCACTTCCCTGCCCCCTTCTGTTTACAGAACTTGATAGTGCTTCCAGCCCCTCTTGTCTAAGGCCCTGAGCCAAAGCCCACCAGAGTCTTTCAACTAATGTGTTTTGGATCAGGGCCTTTGTTACTTTGAGATCCTGTTATAGAAAATGAGTCCATAATCTCTGCATAGTTGCCCAGCAATGAACCTGGAACATTAGAGGGTTAAATAGCTAAAGGCCTTGAATGTGCCTTATAAAATCTTAGTATCGGTTAACTATCCTGTATGAACAGTAGTTATTTCATCTATAGTGAGAATGCATTTAAGCACACCCAGCCTTGACACTACCACCAGATTCATTTTGTGGTGAACTTTGCTGAAAGTGAGACAGTTTTCCAAATGTTTTCCCTAGAAACAAAATTTGGGAGTGGGAAGACGAGAAAATGCAAATAAGAGCTGATATTGGGAAGATACTATATTTGTCGTGACAGTCACAGGAGGACATTGGATTCAAGTGACAATTACATGGAAGCATGAAAACTGCTGAGGGTCTTTAAGTGTCCTGAACTGTGAATTTAGAAGAGTTTTTCAGTGGTGATTGTTCAAAGTGGAAATAAATTAATTGACATGTTAAATGTGAAATCCAATTAATCTGCCGTGTAGAATAAGAATATTGAGTGTAAGTGCTTTAATTTCTGCTTTGCATCCTTTAAGCACAACTTTAAGGGCAAACTTAGCAAAAGCCCTGACTCATAGGCTGAATTAACTTTATCCCATTTACAACTTTTACATTGGAGAAAGATACAAAGGAATGTTTCCCAGGTTTAACTTTCATAATAGTTAGTTGTAGTAATTGATCAGCATCATTTAAATCACTAATCAACATCATTTAAGGTAATCAAGTCACAGTAACTTTTTGAAGGATATTTTCCTGTAGCTATATCCCTTTACCACTTGTTTCATTTGCAGATGCACTGAAATAGATGCTCACATACAACATGAAATGTGACAGCACCATCCTGTGGTTGGTGAACCAAATATCGGAACCAAAACCTCTGCTACAAAAAAAAAAAAAAAAAAAACACACACCAAAGAGCATACAGCAGTTGGATCTATATGCTCAATAATTTCAAAGTGCAATTTAAAGGAGACATGTCCCATTTGCACCTGAAGACAATGGCACAGAAAATGCAATAAAAATATATAATAGTCAGCATATTGTCAAGGGACATACTTGACTATATTCTAACAGTTTTTAATAGCATTTTTAGTAGAGCTGTCATTCTTCATTCCTGCAAGGATGAAGAATATTTGACAGTAATATGCCCTAAAACAGCACACATTTTCCAACAAAATAAAAAAAGGTGACAAACAGATTTCCCCCCCCCCCATTCTGTTATTCAAAGCTTCTGGATAGTTTAACTGTCTAGATACTCTTAAATGCGTATAATTATTCTCATTTATGAAAGAAAATGACTTGGAACTTTCATTATTCTAGCCTGCTGTGATCCAGGAGTGATTTCAAATCAGACCCCTCCAGTGTATTTCGCAAAACATTTTCAAATACTGGAGCCAGTGCTTCAAGCATCATTTAGGAAGAAATGTAATTAAATATCAAAGGTAATTGTTTGATACTCCATATTAGCTACTGTTCACAACAGATGCGTTCCTCTCCCCCGCACTGATGGGCAATATTTTTAGATAGCTGAAACACTGGATTTCACACACACAAAGAGTCCCCAGACCTACAGTGCATGAAGAACAGTGCACGAAGAACAGTGCACTATATCTGAGGAGGTTAAAAGGGTAAGATAGCAGCGTTTAGGAAGTGCTCTGACTGAGCTGATTTGTGCAGTTTTTTTTTTAAAAACAAATTTACTCCTCCTTCCTAATGCAAGCATTAACATAGCTATAATGTAATGTATATACATCACTGCAACTGGAAGTGAGCCAAATGATACTAGCAGGACCAGAGTCAGGATCTTCTCCAATGACATACTCTGGGGCAACCAGGGCAGAGGAAACTAAACCACTAGATCAGAGGCATAGTGGAGAAAGAAAAGCAGTTTGATTCCAGTCCTTTTCAACTCTTTTGTACACGTTTGCCAAGTGACAATTGCCACAGGGATAGTGTGGAATCAAACAGGTTAATAATTGGTGGGTGGGAAGAGAGATGATCTCATGTAGTGAAAAAGTTACAGAATTACAAACCCCAAGCATTCAAACTCAAATCAGATAGTCTTAATCACATGATTTTAAAAAATACATTTTGCATTTTTTATTTGCCTTCTGGTTTTTGAACCCATAGGATTTGTTTTCAAGCTTTTCTCCACAAGCCGGAAGTCTAGAAAATTACTTTAATTTTTTTTTAAATCACCACCCAAAAACATGACTCCAGAAGCTGGGGCTTTAAAAAAAGCCACCATCTATCCCAAGACTCATAATAAAATTATGAAAGCTGGAAATGTAGAGTGAGATGATCCCTGTATTAAACAATTCACATTTACAGAAGTTTAAAGAGTCTCCCTTTTGCAGCTTTGCCTTCAAGTCTTTTAGCAATGCAAGAATCTCCTGTGATAAGAAACTATAGAATTTTCCTCTCTGCTTCTCTTGAGCCATCAGCTAATCCTATTTCAGGATCAGGACTGAAGTCGGCTATTGAGTTCACCTTATCAAAAGTTGTAATGACCTGCTCAACAAAGAACAGATAGTGGTAGTATTTGGTCCTTATCTAAAATCTATTTTGTTACAGGATTCTTTTGCTACTTTTAAAAAGATCTCTTTCCTCTTCTCCCTTCCCCAACCACTTAGTTTTTTCCTTCAGTGTGTTGACCAGACATCATTATCATCAGCTGTTCAGCTTACCTCTGCATTATGTGATCTACTCAGGCCACTTGCCCTCTATCATATCATAGATGTCTCTCTCATCGTTGATGCTGTAATAAGGAGGGCGAGGTAATTCTTTTATTGGACCAACTTCTGTTCGTGATATTAAATAAAATGAAGATTACCTCACCTGTTCATCTCTCTAATACCCTGGGACTGACACAGCTACAACTACACTAGATTATGACTGGTTTCAGAGGAACAGCCGTGTTAGTCTGTATTCGCAAAAAGAAAAGGAGTACTTGTGGCACCTTAGAGACTAACCAATTTATTTGAGCATGAGCTTTCGTCACGAAAGCTCATGCTCAAATAAATTGGTTAGTCTCTAAGGTGCCACAAGTACTCCTTTTCTTTTTAGATTATGACTGTCACTGGGTATGACAGTGTCTGTATATTTTGGGAAGAAGCAGATTCTCATTTGCTAAGAGCACCTGCCTTCAAATCATGTTCTCAATGCTGAAATTTGTGTAGCAAGTTTTTTTAAAGAAAAAAATGTCTGGAGAACAGCAACAGATTAATAAGCACAGTCCTGCAGTTAAGAAGTTTCTTACTAATTGCTGCTGTAAAGGAGTTTATTCTCAGCACTGTGTGACCATAGGGCTTGATCCAAAGTCCACTGATGGCAATGGAGAGATTCCCATTGACTTTGGATCAGATCTTAGGGTTCCATTAAAAGTATATTGAGAACTCTTTTTTTTTTTAAGCAACTAGGAGCCATTTTCATCTGCAGAAATTATGCTGATTGTGGCTTGATCCGGTTGGGAAGCCAGACGTGATAGAGAATCTGATCTTGCAAACCCTTACAGACATGCGTAGTCCTTATTCACAAGTATCTCTGTTGACAAGAGTGGCCCTATTTGCAAGGCAATGTAACATTTGCAGAATACAGGGCATAGTGGGCTAAGATGTTATGTGGCATCCTAAATTTCCAGTGTTATTAGGACTATCAATGATTCAGTTTACGCCTACTAAAGAAAAGGCATAGTACAAGCTCAGGACATTCTGTTAAAGTTCTTAAATTTTTAAATTGATCTAACAACATATGACTTTAAATGTCCTGTCTGTGGACATTCCGTGTACCATTGCTGCACAGTTAGGGACTTCGAATGAACTGTCCTCTAGACAGCCTTAGCTCTCTCACATTGAAGGCCACTGAAATCAGCCAGCAAGGGCATCTTTCTTTTATTAGCAAAATAGTGTTTAAAGTTTCGGGGGGTAAGCACATAGTGTCTCCTAAAAGTAAAGAGGCATTTTTAAATCAGAAAGGAAATAAAGCTGCATCTGTTTAAAATAAACAAAAATGTTTTTCAGTCAGGAATTGCCAAAAGGTAATTACTACTTTATAAAAGGAAAAGCTACATGTCACCTTAATGGATTCCAGCTGGATGTGTTTGTCTCTCATGAAGAAAGCAGCTGACTATTACAGCAGGCAGGTCAGGAGAAGAGTGACATTTGTGCACCACTTCATCCCAAGTCTCCATGGCAGACCACAAAGTAGTCAGAGGAAAGGCTGATACCTCAATACCATTTGTTACCTTTCTGGCCTCCAATGTTTCAGGGGCTAGGGTAGTCTTGCTCTATTCTCCCCGAGTGTGTTGAAAAAGGGCTGTGAGGTGGTGTTCTGTATAAAGTCTACAGGGAACATGACCACCATGAAAATCCATCCACAAAAAACAAGAGCTAGAATGATAACATCTTGCAGTTTTTTCATCCTAATCTTTCCTGCAGTTAATCCTTCAACTAGAAATGAGCCAGGATTAAACCACCTGGGTTGCATGGGTCCGTGTTAGATAGATATATATATAAATAATGTGTGTGTGTGTGTAACACACAGGCTCAATCTCAGCATTTCCTTTGGCTGTACAGCGAAAAAGCTATGCTACAGAGACAGCTGAGGATTCCCCCTGATCCAAAGAAACTGTCAAGTTATGCAAAGCTAGTGTTACTGGCTCTACACCATCCATTCCCTCGTCCACAAAATAGCAGGGGGCTATCAGGCATGCAAGCCGACAGAGTAAGATACACAAAGCTCTTCTAAATCCTTGGCAGGTGGCTTGCCTGCCTGCAGCTAGGGCGACTTTCAGCAACCCCCAAGCTGTTCTAAGTTCCAGCCACTTTTTCTCACATATCTTCTCAGCTGTGCAAAGGGAACATTCATTGTAGGGGGGAAAAAGTAAAAGAAAAAAAAACAAAACCAAAACCCCGCCCCCCCCCCCCAAGCTCCTGGGTGAAATCTGGCTCAACTGAAGACAGCAGAAGAGCTGGTTAGAATGAAGTGAGCAGCTGTCTATTAAAAAAATGCAGCCTTTGCAATGACAGGACTGGTCACTGAAAGTTTGTTTTGGAAGGAAAAAAAGTTCAGACAATGTTGAAACATCCTGTTTTGACTGGTCATTCAAAGTGACTTTCAAAATTTTTACAATTTTGAGTTGTAAGATATAAGGTACCTTATACCTCTTTGAGGTTAATAGTTTCCTATCAGATTTACAAAAAACATGGCTTTAATGGAAGAGTGGATTCCAAGACTACAGAATTTCTGTGTTTGAAATATCTGGATCTGTCACAGGTGTATGAGCCAAAGTCTGGTTGCTCTATTTACCACTTTTAACAACTTTATCTATCTGTAGATAGAAAGAGGAGCTACCTGACCTATGGGTACACATTGTTATGTCACTCCAGTGCTCTGGGCTCAGAATTAAGGTTTATAATATAAAAACATAGGCCAAATTCTTCCCTTATAACATCCCCAATACTCCATTGGTGTCAATAGGGTCACATGGTTATATTAGAGGGCAGTATTGGGCTGCATTTTACTTCAAATGCATGTTGGTTACAGGTTAAAAATCAACAGCCAAATAGAGGAAAAGCTTCCCCCTTTCCTCCCCCGACCCCAAAAAATCTATGCATGAGATCTTCCTGCACTGACAGTCTGACTATAGAGCTTATTCTGGTAAAAAGCTTTCCTTCACATCCACACATGTATTCTTGTGGTTATGCATTATGTGAATCTTTATTTACTCTGTACAATAGATGGAAATACTTACCTTTGCCCTAAATCACTCTAACAAGGCTCTATTGTCCACTTCGCGTGCTGAATGAGATACTAAGCCCAGTTTTGTAATACACCTTCCAATGAAGCTGGGGCCTCCTAGTACACTTTGAAACCTTGGCCATTCGGAAACTCACTCTCCAGGAAGCTGCTGCAGAATCCATTCATATTCTGGCAGTAGCAAAGCAATTTAAACAAGCAGATTTGGCAGCTAAAGGGGAGGTTTCTGTGGTGTCAACACCTTGCTAAAATTGAAGATTGAAAGAGATCTGGCAAGGCTTATGAAGAAGTAATCTTAAATCTCCTATTTCCCATAGCCAACCTAGCTTAAAGAATTCTTTGAAAGGTTCCCCATACTCAGAAGTCACATGGGTAGATGAGTAACTCACAGCATTGCCTTTGCTCTAAGTTACTGCACAATACTCTCTCTCTAGTTGTAGACAATTTATTGAACCGTGAATTTTTTCACTGCTTTGTGACTGATTTCCGCATTCCCCACTACTGCCCAACAAAGCTAATGAGACTTCAAACAACATAGCGTACGGAAAATTAATGTGGGTAGCTTTGGAGGGGTTGAAAAGGAAGCAACTATGCCTGCTATTAGGTTATGCAAATTAAAACGAGTAATGCTAGCCATCATACCTCAGAACATGGCCTCAGGATGGGGAAGTGAACGATTACTTTGCTAATATTTTTGATATTTGCAGCCGAATTTTCCCCAGCAGATTTCCAGCTTGCACCAAGGAAATATTGCCTCAAGTTTACAGATACTCTTATTTATACGTGGACATCTATTTGTAGCTTAAACAAGCACCAGCAAAGCGTGAATGCCCAATGCTGCTCACAATTAATCACAGAGAAGCAAATTACATTGGCACTGTAGGCAAGATTGTAAGTTGGTAACAATGGGATATTCAAGGAAATTAAAACCGTATAGTTAAAGTCACGTTTGCTTATTTGCATAGGGACTGGAATTTTTTCCTTCTTTGGCGGTGTAATTTATCATATGCATGTTTTGACACCTGGGGCCAAATTCAGAGGTCACTTAATTGACAGCATAGCTGCATGTTGGTAAGAAGGGCAGAAGGAGGTGTAGTAAGATGAGCAAAAACCAAGAAACTAGTAGATCCCCTCAGCTTACCTAACATTACCTTACGTTCTCCCTATTATTGCTACAATGCTTCCTGCACTCAATGTACAAGTTACACATATTGACACTGACTTATCAATGTCTACAGTAATTTAGGCCACCATTTACATCATTTCTGAATGAGGCCGTTGGCATTTTCTATTTTATTGTGGCATTCCAATAACGGCCCACAGAACCACATGACAATTGGAGGATATCCAAGCCTGTGCTGATCTCAATTAATGAAATAACACAACAAGGATTATATGTACATTTCCCATGGAGCAACTGACCTTGCTTTAGGGATCAAGGATTCCTCAAAATGGTTTAGCAGCAGCTGGAAAAAAGTCTCCTGACATTAAAGGTTGATCAGTGTTACAAAAGAGCAACTGACTGATCACACAATAGACAAACTCCAGAAAATTCTGCTTCTCAGAAATAGGGACACCATTTATATAGTAGCATTCACAAAGCTGCTGTTATTCATTATGAACTTGAACTTCAATTTTCACAATTGAACACTAAACAATATGACATTCCCCCTAAACTGTACTGATTTCCTGAAACTGGTACAGAACACAGAAGTACAATATATGAATCACACTCTGCTTATTAGCCTAATTTGAAAGGACTCTGTGTGTGTGTCCATTCACCTTTGTTTGGTTAAAATAAAAGTTTGACCTCTGACCATAAATCAAAGCTTAAACCTCACAGCTTGTATGTTCCCATATTAACATTTGAGACAGACGTTCTAGTTAAACTTGTCAGCAGTTCTATTTACATACATCATTTTCTAGAGTTTGTTCTCATACTGGCTGCATCTGAAACTTGAGGTCTCAGATTCCAGTTTATACATTTATATATATTTTTTAAGATCATGTAAATCTCCAACAATTAGCTATTGTTTTGTAACATACAAAAACATACAAAAATAATCCTGAAAGCCAAGCCACAATTGTCACCTTGTGACGGCATTGTGGCTAGGAAAGAGACAGGAGCGGGACAAACTGCTCCAAAACCTTCTTCTGGTCAAACATCACATGCAATTTATTTAGTGTTCTTCCCATGCAATTTATTTAGTGTTCTTACAAACTTGTACAGCTCTGTATATACATACACTCCTTAGTTCACACTCCTTCGCTCAATCAGCCAAGGAAGAGGAGAGACAGATGGTATCTTTCTCTCTGGGAGGTCTCTCCTGGCTTTGACTTCCAAAAGCCTGCCAGTCTCTCCTTGCCTCCTGAGCACTTCCTTCCTGTGCCTTTTCTACTTTCTGGGCCAATTAGCCTTTTGGGCTCTCCTCAACCCAATATATCAACTGGGCACAGCTTTTCTCCTCAGGTTTATTCTGGGGAGATTACTTGATGATCCAGTCATCCTAATGCTGGTATAACGTTAGTTATTTCAGGTGTGACACTGTTGGTATAACTGCTGTTGCCCAACACTGTCACACCTGAAATAACTAACGTTTCTTTAGTTAAAGAAGTCTACTTTACGTTCAATAAAAACAAAATGGAAATATTCAATGCTCAGGTAGGAAAGTTTCAAACCAGACATCCAACTAGCCAAGCTGAAAGTGAAAATTAGTTTTATTGCGCATCTAATTGGACATGCAGTTGCTATGGTCACAATGGAGACTATGACTCTTGAAACTTTCATAGAAATGTAGGGCTGGAAGGGACCTCAAGAAGTCAAGTCCAGCCCCCTGAGCTGAGGCAGGACCAAGTAATAAACCTAGACCATCCATGACAGGTGTTTGACAAACTTGTTCTTAAAAACTTCCAGTGATGGTGATTTCACAACTTCTCCCGGAAGCCTATTCTAAGGCTTAACTATCCTTATTGTTAGAAAAATTGTTAATATCTAACCTGAATCTCCCTTGCTGCAAATCAAGCCCATTACTTTCCTCTGAAGCCAGCCCTTCTAGCCCATTTAGTTATTTTTCCAGCTTCTCAGTACTCCCCTCTTTCCCATTAAGGAAGTTACCATTAAAAAGACTCATGACTGTTAAGATGAGTTATGCACCTTATCATTTATGCATTAATGGCTATAGCGATCACCCACCTACTCTGTATTATCACCACAGGGATTATTAACCCTGGCAAGATGACAATTAGTATGTATCAACAAACTGACTTATGTTACTGAGCAATTTGACATACTAGCTGCACTTGGGTTTTCTTCAGCAATGGTCACAGCATTGATTTATAGAAAGACTTGTATAAGTATATATTTATGGCTAAGTTTTGTGGCAATATCAAGCTGGCTTCCATTTTTGTGCTCCCATTTCTGCATGTGTAACTCAGACTATAAATGCACCTGTTTTATGCAAGCACAACCCTCATTTGCATGCACAGTTCAGACAGATGGTTACCCCACTACCTGATGGTTACCCCACTACATAAATGAGTTTTGCAACTGTAGAACATCTGCATAGTGAATTTTGCATGTAAAAAGAGTTGTATGAAGAAAAATGAAGGCCAGAACTGAAAATCTGACCTGTAATGATGTATCCTCTAAAAGGCACCATATGATAACATTGCTGGAGGTCGGTCTGGTTCACATGCTGTGTGCGGCAAGCTCCCGCGGGCTCTGCTATTAAAAAGAGCTTAAACTCTGTACCCACGTCTGTGCCTGATTTGTTTCCACGTGACCCTAAAAGTGACTTATATATTCATGAACAAGAGTAAGTCACCTCATTTTGCTTGAATATTTTAAAGGCTTGTCTGTACTGCAGAGTTAACTTGAGTATTGCTCTACCTCAAATCTTATTCATATACCAAAACCTTTAACTGAAGTGTATTGGTGTTTTTAATTCAAATTGGCTGGTCCCTCAGGTGATATAGGCCAGGGGTTACCAAACTTTTTCTTTCTGAGGCCCTTCCCTACATGCTATCAAAACTCCACGGCTAAGCTATGACATGGGTTTTTCTGCATATAAAAGCCAGGGCCAGCGTAAAGGGGTAGCAAGCAGGGCAATGGCCCAGGGCCCCACATCACGGGATGACCACCAAGCTAAGTTGCTCAGGCTTTGGCTTCAGCCCTGGGTGGTGGGCCCCTGGCTGCAGTTCTGCACAGCAGTGCTTTGGCTTTCTGCCCTGGGTCCTACAAGTCTAACACCAGCCATGTTTGGTGGACCCCCTGAAACCCAGACCCCTGATTGACAACCACTGATATAGGCTACAGCTCAAGTCAGCACAACTCATCAGCGGCTAAGACTGCTCTGTGTAGCTGGAGTGTTATGCCTCAGTGTGGCTGCTCTCATTCAAGCTAGGCTAACTTAATGTGTTATTAAAGATCAATTTGTTGGTAGGAAAATATAGGATTGGGGTTCATCGGATGTCAGTGGGAAATGTAATGCAAATATAAGCATGTAATACTCAGGAGGAGTTGGAAAGTTTCAGGTAAGAGATGACCAAGTTTTATTTCTGGTTTCTTATAGCCTGTCATATCTGTTTTCTTTTTAAAAAAATTAATCTTTTAAAAAAAATGTGTGGGAAGGGATTTACAGAAAGAAACTGATCAGAGTTTCTTTACCATGTATAGTGTCCAAACATACTTTGAAAGTATTCCATCCTCAAACAGTTACAACTAATAATCAAACAATTATACTGATGGGGATAGGGAGAAGACCCTAGTAATTCACGTATCTGATCAATTAATGTTCAATATTACCCTAGTACTTATTTTTTGAATAAGACACCACATTTTAGAAATTCACATAAAGAATGTTATAATGCAATGGAAGACCAAAGCTGATAATCATGAAATATAGAGTGAGAGTGACATAGAAACGGTATCAAGCTAGGGCTTGACCCAGCACTATATTGTGTAATTTAGAGATTTTTTGAAAGGGTTTATGAAGTTTTATCAATGACAAGGGGGCAGGGAAAGGGAAATGTAAGACCTCCAGATTTAAATGCACAAAACTGTACATCTTACCCTGTAGGGACTGGGCTACAACCTGAAACCCCCCTTTTTTGAATTGCCGCCTTTTAAATTGGTACGGTTGGTTACTCAAGGACTTCTGGGTTTTCCTTTAGGTAGATCATTTGGTTCTGGAGGCCCTGTATTAGTGCATCAAATTAATTAAAACTAAGACAAAAGACATTTTAGCAGACTTCAAAAAAAAGAACCATTTTGTAAAATTACCCAATCCTGTTTTGCAACTGTAATACAAAAGTAATAGTGAAATACAGGAGTCTAGCTGGGATAGCTATTGATTGGATAAATTTGAGGAACTTCTTTGTCACTCAGTCCATTGGTTTTATATTCACAGATTCTACGGCCAGAGGAGATTACTGCAGTCATCTGGCCTGACCTCCTGTATAACACAGGCCATAGGACTTCCCTGAATTCATTCCTGTTTGACCTAGAGCAAATCTTAGAAAAAAGATCCAATCTTGATAGAAAATCTGCCACTGTCAACTTTTAACTCCCAATCTTTGGAAAGTTGTTCCAATGGTTAATTACTTTTGCTGTTAAAAATTTACACTTTTTTCCAATCTGAATTTTTTATTCTAATTCTATGATCCTAACACAAGGGAAACCAGACTAATAAGGCAATTAAAAAGAGAAACTCAGTTTGGGCTAGACCTTCTAGACAATCAGTGGGGGTTTCCTCCCCCCCGAAGTAAAGTGCTTTTTGTACATAAGACATGTCAATCTGCTCATTCAGATGAAGAGCTCTTTGCTCCTTGTGCACTATGTACATGAAAGTGCATCATCTTGGCTAATGGCATATCAATCAGATATTATCTATGCTCTGTATAGAACTGTTAGATGCTGTGCCAAAACAAACCCTTTTACAAACTGAACATGATCAGAGTTCTGACAGCTTGATTCCCAACAGTATATTGACAAGCTACTAATCTATTTGAAGACAGAATGTAATTGCACAATTAATTTTTTGAATCAAGCACCACACTTTCAATAGTCTGCTGAAGTAGCAAAGAAAAAACCAGACAGTCTGAAGCACAGGTCTGGAATCAGAGCTCCTTTCCGCAGTCTGAAACAGTAGCTCTAACTGCACATTTGATATAGACTCCAGGTGCTTACAGCATAATCCTCATAGGAGACGACAGAATATCTGTACACATTCACAGAGTGCATCAGCAGCAAGGAAGCAACTTGCAAGCGTGGACAAGAGTCCAGACTCTGTCGCCCTTGGTGCAGAGTGGAGGGGAAAAAAAAAAAGAAGTGGTGTTAACCCATCTTTGTGCCCACCCCACCCGCAACTGAACACTAATGCCAGAGGCTGGGCTGGCAGCTATAGAGCAGCTTGAGGCTGCTTGTCTTCACTCCAGCCACAGCCCCCCCAAGGGCTGTTTTAGCAGCCAGGGATCATAGAGAAAGATGTCCCAGCCATGCTTCCTTTCTCCCGAGCCATGTCCCACACGCCAGGGGCAGGAAGGGAGAGTGGTGCATAAGTCAATATGGTGGCTCAATGTCAACCACAGATTCCTTAATGCCTGGGGAATCTGCAAGGTGCTGAATCTGTGCCCACAGAAAGCAATCAGAGAATTGACTTAGGGCCAGATCTTAGCCCTTGCGCTGATGGCACAAAGCAATGTTTTAGTTGCTTGGGCAGTTTTCACAGGAAATTCTTCATTGCTCTCTATCATCTGACTAGATATAAGACAGAGTCAGTGTCCTCTGAAAGGCAGCAGCAGCAGTTCCTAGACTGGTAGTGCAATGCCACCAGATTAGCATTTGCAATGCTATGGTACAGTGGTTTTGAACTTCCCTTTGGGAATCTTAGATATATCCTGCAGACCTCCAAAAGTCCACAGACCACAGGTTGAAAACCATTGCTATAGTATAATCACTATATATATATAATGCGTGTGAGTGTGAGAGAGAGAGAGAATTTGGCTTCTATTCTTTTTGGCATAGTAATGTGATCTTGCTCTTTAACACAGTTAATCAATTTGGGGGAGGGAGGGAGGAGTGGCCAAGAAGAAATCACACATTAATCTAGACAGTCTCTCTGTGACTAGATTAACAGCATCATCCCATTTTACAGCTGGGAAAATGGAGGCAGACAGAGATGAAAGTACTGGTCCAAAGTCACACTAATTTTGTGACAGAGCTGGGAATAGAATCCAGATCCTCTGCCTCCTAATCCTGTTCTTTCACCCCCAAGGCCACTGTCTCCCATGCTCATGTTGTCATTACCTAAAGGACTGACATGGAAAAATTATGTTGTTCCAAGGAGTTGTACCCATAGAGTACTTTTAAATTCATGCCACATTTTAAATCAGTTACAGTGGAAGATTTCAGAGATTGATCTGAAGTTATTTTTCTGGTCCTTATACATAAGCACGTCACAGCATAATCATCCAATACAAATCTATGGCATCAAAGCTCATTTCACACTATGGATTTGTGACTGCAGATCTGCATGCCTATCTTGCACACAGTGTGACTGCACAGCCAGGTGCTTGTACATGCAAATACCAACTAGCTCTTACATAGTGCTTTAGAAAGTGACCCAGTAAGACAGATCATTGCCATTACTGTAAATTACCGCAGTTGTGGCATTACATGCTTCCTTTTTTAAAAGCTTGGCTCTCACTCCTTTTTTATTAGTTCCAGACATTGCTCTGTGGAGCTGGAAATGGTTTTGTGGGGGAAGAGATGGTGGTTGTGTATCCTGACTAGGCCGAGATTTCCTTTTGGAGGTTGTGTGTCCAGGAACACTGCTATTATTTAGTACAACAAGGCTTTAATGTACAGATTTAACAGATGGGAAACAGACATAAAAAGATTAGGAATGCATGTGTTGAAAGAAAAAAGAAAAAAAGAAGAGTGCAAGTCTACACAAACCCAGGACCCTTCTTGACTGAGCCCTCTACTCAAACCATTAGCTCATACAGACTTTCACCAGATCTTTCTTAACATGCAAGAGAGAATATTTGCAATCTGATGTGTTACACACCTGCAGAGTCAGAGGCCAGAGGGGTCATTTATTCTCAAATACTTATCAGGTTCCTTCATCCCAGCCAGCGCCGTCAAGTAAATGCAATGCATTTCCCTCTTATTACAAATGGGCCAAAGCCTTTCAAAGTCATCTGGCTTCTTTCTGAAGGAGAACGCATCCCACTGGGAGACAGCTGAAAATATGGTTTATCCAGATACTAACTGGATCCTCACCAACAGGATGCTTTTGTGCAGTAGTCTCTATGGGACTGTATAGAAGGGTTGTCTGGAAATGATGTGGCCCAATTTTCTGTGGTGCTGAGCACTTGGTAAATTCCCCTGTCTGCATCTCTGAAACAGAGCATCTCAGACCATAGTGATTATCATGGCAACTTAAAGTGCGTTTGCCCGAACAGATACCAGACAGGAAATAGTAATGAAATTCTTGTGTCTCCCACTGCCAAAGTACCATCAGACTTAGCTAACAAACAGCTAAGAGATGACCAGCCAATATAAGAGGGGACAAAGAATAGCTAGACGATTCTCTACGGGGTTTTGCCTGACACAAAGTATCTGCTCTCTAATAATTTCCTAAAATAGCCATTTATGTCAGATATCCCATTGCAAGCCATTTTGGGGGACTCTTGCTTCTGTTTCTAGTCTGCAATGCCCCTTTTCCTCTCATTCTTTAGACCAGTAGAGAATTTATACCTTTAACTAATAGATTGTTTTGCCCGATGTTTGTTTGGTTTGCCCTTGTGACAAGTTTGTAGCACTTGTCTGTGCATCTGGGCTTTTTGGCTATTCTTTTGTACTGGGAATTTTTGCACAGGATTTAGATACTGGTTCTGGGTGTCATATAATTTATATTGATAAAAATGTATAGTATTGCCCTGATTCTCAGGCATGCCTGTATTGAAATATAGTACGGTATAAATGCTTATGTATCTTACATGGTCAGCCACCACAAAGCCATAGTGTCTTTGCACTGTGAAATCCTTGCAGATTTGTTCCAGATTAAGAGCATTATATACACACATACACTTCATAAATGTAGCTTTTTAAAGGTAAAAATGCAACAAATTTGCCTCCTGGGAGAAATGCACTTTGTGTCAGAGAATTTGGGCTTTCATCCACCCAGACAGATTTTTCACAGGAAGGAAAAGGTGCTCTGCCCATAAAACATACCTTGCATTTCTGTAAAATTATTTGAAGCGTGAGAGGAAAATACACATCTTGCTTTTTTTCTTTTCCAGCTTTGCCTGCAGGGAGAAATTTCCACATAGTTCCGCTTACAGTTCTCCGAGCACTGATTAATTGGTAAAACGTCACAAAATGAGGACAACCAATACTTGCCTCATTCTGTAAAGTTTAAATAGGATGGAGCAGTGGTTTTCAACCTCATTGGCAGACACCTGCTCGGGGTCACATAATAGCTGCACAGCATTTACAAGCCTTGGTTTAAAGGCCAAATCCATTTATTTCTCTAGGACTTCCTGTATTGCCACTCAATATGTTTAAAGGCTAAGTGTACATTGAGGGTTATCAGCCTTCCTTTCCTGAAAATATGTATTCTGCATTAAGACATCATTAGAGGATGGCTATTCAAATCCATCTAATCTCTAGGCATCAGGTCTATGACTTTGCAGTTTGATAGCACCACACAAGAGGATCTCAAAGCCCTATACAAAAGGCACAGAAGTTAAGCCCTACAAGTATTAACATTAAAAAACAACACAGCAACAGCCAGTATTGCTGCAGAAACATATGGTCACATTCATGCTGGAAAGAGATACATTGCACGGTTCCCCCAGTCTGACCTATGCAGAAGACCACTTCTTCCTGGGGCTGGGAGGGACTGGTGTGTCTACCATTGTTCATCAACTAGCCCTTTGGCCACTTCAGGACAATATAACGAGTCCAAGCCAGCCCTCCTCAGCTGGAAGGACGGTGACATTAATGGAATTAAGTACAAAAATTAAAATATTTAGGGCTCCCTTATAGGTGTGAGGCACCCTGAGAAAAATATTTTTTTGGAACTCAGTCTCTGCTTGGCCTGTCTTTGTCCCTCTAAATGCACATTACAATACCCCCCCCCCCCGCCTTCCCTCCCTCAACCTACCTTACCAACATACCTTCCAAATTGTCTTTTGGGGTAGAGGGTAAATCATAAGTGCTCATATCCCACTCCATACATTACTGCTGATCCATGATTTTCATTATTATTTTGCTTTACTTTGTGAGGCTTCTAGACATTTTCAGGCTCATCGTGAAGCAGAAGTTTGACCAGGAGTTATCTAGTGGTGAACTAAAGCTTGGAAGATGGGAGATGCTTGTTCTCCAGAGTTTGAGATTCCAGCAATCAGCTTTTTAGCTCTAATCAGTAGATCTTCCTAACTCAGCAACATTCTCAGGCTACTCAAAATGGCCCACCTTGATTATCACTACAAAAAGGTCCGTCCCCCACCCCGCTCTCCTGCTGGTAATAGCTCACCTTACCTGATCACTGTCATTACAGTGTGTATGGTAACACCCATTGTTTCATCTCCCCACTGTATTTTCCCCTGAATGCATCCAATGAAGTGAGCTGTAGCTCACGAAAGCTTATGCTCAAATAAATTTGTTAATCTCTAAGGTGCCACAAGTCCTCCTTTTCTTTTTGCGGATACAGACTAACATGGCTGCTACTCTGAAACCTGAGATCTAATGTAATTACCAGTAACTCCTGGAATCTTTGCTCCGTTGTTGGGCTAAACAACATTTAGCTAACAGTGCCAAGTGCTTCATAAGTGAACAAAAGAGGATCAGCTATTTGATCCATTTAAGGGGTGGGGGGTACTCACTAAATTGCAACAACCAAATTATTTAAAAAATATCTTGAATCATCTTCCAAATAAAGATTATGTGACCAAAGTTTCTCAACATTAAAAGTCAGAGAAAAATGTTGGTACAATACAAGCCTTTAATGCTTTCTCCAGGCTGATTTATGTGTTCATCAACTCTTTGGGCAATCACAAACGATCTCTTTAATCTTCAAAGGAACTATCAACTGCTAGTAATTTATTATATAGATTTGTTAAAACAAATGTTCTGAGGAACACTTCTCTCTTGTTCATATACAAATGATTTCAAAAGCAGATTAACTCATGAAAATGTGATTACTCAAACTGATCTGAAGCTTTTTGAAGCACCAGTGTATGAATTAGTTCTGACTGGAGAAAGGGACAAAAAATTAAGAAAAGTTAAAAACCAACCAACCAACCCACCCACCCAGAGACACCTTACTTTATGCTACAGGTAGACAACAAAAAGAAAAGGAGTACTTGTGGCACCTTAGAGACTAAAATTTATTTGAGTAATCAGGATCACAGGGTGTCTATGCTACTAAAATAGAGTATTGACTTCCTCCTGAAAGAATTTTAAGCATAAAAGGACAATTAGGTTTTTTTTTTAAATGGAGGCAGCAATTAAAGAATTGCTTTCTAGTAGGGCTGTCAATTAATCGCAGTTAAGTCACGCAATTAGCTCAAAAAAATTTATCGCGATTAAAAAAAAGAATCACGATTAATTGCACTGTTAAACAATAGAATACCAATTGAAATTTATTACATATTTTGGAGGTTTTCTACATTTTCAAATATAATCTATTTCAATTACAACATAGCATACGAAGCGTACAGTGCTCACTTTATATTATTTTTATTACAAATATTTGCACTGTAAAAATGATAAACAAAATAGTATTTTTCAATTCACCTCATACAAGTACTACAGTGCAATCTCAAGATCATGAAAGTTGAACCTACAAATGTAGAATTATGTAAAAAAAACCCCCTGCATTCAAAAATAAAACAATGTAAAACTTTAGAGCTTACAAGTCCACCCAGTCCTACTTCTTGTTCAGCCAATCAAGTTTGTTTACATTTGCAGAAGATAATGCTGCTGGCTTATTGTTTACAATGTCACCTGAAAGTGAGAACAGGCATTTGCATGGCACTGTTGTAGCTGGCGTCTCAAGTGCCAGATGCGCTAAAGATTTATACGTCCCTTCATGCTTCAACCACCATTCCAGAGGACAGGTGTCCATGCTGATGATGGGTTCTGCTTGAAAATGATCTAAAGCAGTGCAGAACAACGCATGTTCATTTTCACTATCTGAGTCAGATGCCACCAGCAGAAGGTTGATTTGCTTTTTTGGTTGTTTGGGTTCTGTAGTTTCCGCATTGGAGTGTTGCTCTTTTAAGACTTCTGAAAGCATGCTCCACACCTCATCCCTCTCAGATTTTGGAAGGCACTTCAGATTCTTAAATCTTGGGTCGAGTGCTGTAACTATTTTTAGAAACCTGACATTGGTACCTTCTTTGCATTTTGTCAAATTTGCAGTGAAAGTTGTCGTTCGTTTTAAGAACACGTGCTGGGTCACCCTCAGAGACTGCTATAACATGAAATATATGGCAGAATGCAGGTAAACAGAGCAGGAGACACAGAATTCTCCCCCCAAGGAGTTCAGTCACAAATTTAATTAACGCATTTTTTTTTTAAAATGAGCATCATCAGCTTGGAAGCATGTCCTCTGGAATGATGGCCGAAGCATAGAGTGACCAGATGTCTCATTAAGTATCGGGAAAGTCCCTATTTTAACCCTTTGTCCTGCATCCCAATTGATGTACGATTGGGACCGCATTTGTCCCGATATTCAGGTAAGGAGGCGAGAAGGCAGGAGGCGCCAACTCCGTGGGTGTTCTGGGGCTGGAGCACCCATGGGAAAAAATTAGCGGGTGCTCTGCACCCACCAGCAGCCAAGATCCTCCCTCCTCACCTCCTTCTCCCCCCCCACAGTGCACCACATCCCTGCTCCTCCCTCTCCCTCCCAGCACTTCCACCCCTGCCGCCGAACAGCTCTTTGGCAGCACTTAGGACTTTCCGGGAGGGAGGGGAAGCCTCCCCTCGGTGCACTCAGGGGAGGAAGTGGAGAAGAGGCATGAGCATGGACTTGGGGGAAGGAGGTGGAATGGGGGAAGGAAGAGGCAGTGGGGTGGACACTGGGCAGAGGGGAAGTTGGCACTGTAGACAGTGAAAAGGCGACCAATGAGCCAGTGGCGGGCAGGGAGGGTGAAGAGGTGTGAGCGATGGGCCAGCAACAGGCAGGGGGTGTGAAGAGGCAAGCAGTGGGTAGGGGACTGAGGAGGGATGCAGCAAGCCAGCAGTGGGCCGGGCGATGAAGAAGGAATGGTGGCGGGGGGGGGGGGGAGGGCGAGACCTGGGGCAGAGCCTTGGAGGAGCGGGGATGGACTGTGGGCAGGACTGATGTCACCCCAATGTGTCCTGATATTTTACTGTTGTGATCTGGTCACCCTACCAAAGCATGAAGAGGCATATGAACATTTAGCGCACCCGGCACACAAATATCTTACAACACCAGCTATAACAGTGCCATGCAAACACCTGTTTTCACTTTCAGGTGGCACAGTAATTAAGAAGTGGGCAGCAGTATCCCCCATAAACGTAAACAAACTTGTTTCTCTTAGCAATTGGCTGAGCAAGAAATAGGACTGAGTGGACTTGTAGGCACTAAAGTTTTGTTTTTGAGGGCATTGTTTTGTTTTTGAGGGCAGTTATGTAACACAAAAAACCCTACATTTGTAAGCTGCATTTTCATGGTCAAGAGACTGCAGTACAGTACTTGTATGAGGTGAATTGAAAAATACTATTTCTTTTGTTTTTTACAGTGCAAATACTTGTAATCAAAATATAAAGTGAGCACTGTACACTTCGTATTCTGCATTGTAATTGAAATAAATATATTTGAAAATGTAGAAATCATCCAAAATATTTAAATTATATTGTATTCTATTATTGTTTAACAGTGCAATTAATTTTTTTACAACCCTACTTTCTAGGCACCGAAAAGTTAGTCTGGATCCAACCACAGTATTTCACTTCCATTAAATATTTACTGTCTCGGATTATAAAGTTGAATTATTAGAAATATTATGGTAGGATTAAGTGTCCAGTCACTTATTTTATAGATCTGAAGTTTAAATTAGTGGTGAATTCATTTGACATGCATCTGGGGACAAAACTGAGAAAAGAGATCAACTATTTGAGCAATTTTTATATTAGCTGATGAGATTACAGTTACTTAAAAAGTTCAGGGGCAGGACTGGCCCTGGGGTTTAGCATCAACTGAGAATCTGAATTTGAGTGTTGAGTCCAGTCTCTAATTCTATGGCCCAGCAGAGGTTAGAAGCATTAAAGGAGGCAACACACTGAGTCCCTAGCCAGAGGAGCAAATTGTGATACACATGAGAAACCCCTTTGAGTGGACGGTGGCACTGATGCACTCAGGAGGAGCTGTATCTAATCCTCTTTGGTTGATATCATAGGATCTTTGAGGGGGAAAATAAATAAAAACAGGGGAAAAAACATTTCCTGAACTGGGACAAAGTCAAAAACCTCAATTTTCACAAAATAAAAATTAAAAAAAAAATTCAGAACATCCTTTTTTAAAAAAACTGTAATTGGCTTCCATTTCGAAACAGTTATTTAGAGAAAACTTTGCAGTGAAACATGAACAATTTCAAACGTCTTTAAAAAAAATTGAGCCAAAACATATGGAAACTGACCCTTTTCTGCAAAGAAATTTATTTTCAACTAATTGGTGTTTTCCAATGAAAAATGTTTTTGGGAGTGGGTGGGGGATGAGGGGAAAAGAAAAAAATGTCCAGCCAGCTCTAAAAGGCAGCCGAGGAAATGCGGCAGATTCCAGAGACCTATTAACTTATAACTTTATCTTTCGCTCTGGAGGAAACATTGTTTACAAAAATACATCAAGAATTTTGGATTTAAATAAAATCCCCATTTTTGTACCAGGGATGTTCTTTTGGGGAAAAGTTGGATATGAATAAAAATGGAGTTTCTCCTTTAAATCAGGGGGATCCGGACCGAATGCCCCCTCAGTCTCTTGCTACAGAGAGTCCCTGCAGTGTAATGGAAATCGGTAACATTCACTGTGCATGTGCAAAGGAGGTTTTTTGTTTGTTTTGCAGGCGATCTAGGTGACAATAGAACTGCTTCCAGGTCTGCGTGGAAGTGAATCTGATTAGCGTCTGCATGCAGGTAAAGCCATTGTGAGCACCAACGAAACTTTAGGTACATTCACAACTGGGACTTAGACCCACATTACTGGAATGCTAACATACGATTGAAAGCCTCATATCTGGAAGGTATGCATGCAATTGTATTTATGAAATCCAACATGGTTTCCCTGTCCTCCCCTCCCTGTACACTGCCTATATTTTATTACAAGAAATGAGAGAAAATTTTCTGTTAAACAGGGAAGAGAGCGCTGGATACAAAGGGCAGTTAGGAATTTGTCTGATGGACTAATGACACCGGGGAGCTTAGGGGATGTGCGTGCACCCACTAGGACAGATTGCTTCTGTTGCTTGGGGATTGTTGCAAAATGGGTCTTTCACCAGGCCTGACTATGATCTGCATGTAATTGGGTATTCCGTTAAGCAGAGTTACTTCTGATCAAAAGCCTGTGTAAGTGACACAGTCCATTTCCAGCTGGAGGCTGAGCAAACCATCTTGGATAAAATTAAGAATGGCCCTTAATCTTCATCAAAAACCAGAAACAAGCCATTCTGAAGTACAATCAAATGTTTTCATACACTCTTGGATGTTCTGGATGCAGCCAAATTAAGGGCTCTAAAAGCTCTCAGAGGAAGGCAGGGAGAATTCCACACACTGTTATCAGTCATGTAAATACAGACTCTTAGATTAATATACTGTGGGTCTCATTCCCCTCACTGAGGCCAGCATGTATTCAGAGTAACTCCACTGGAGTCAGTAAAGCTACACACCAGAGTAAGAGCAGTAGAAATAGAAGATAAACTGACCTTGTATCTAGTCTCAACCTTTATCTTTTGCTTGACTCCTGTCAGCATCCCTTCTCCTTGCTTCATTAGAATAGAATATAGGTGTTTTATGTGCTTGGTGACTGCCCAGAAAGATACAGCTCAAGCCCCAAGCATCTGTTCTGGCTACACCACAGTCCAGATATCTCCCTGAGCCATCCCCCTAAATTGCTCTCACAGCAGACTCTCCAGCCAGCTCTCAGCAGTGAGCAGAGTCTAGAAGAAAACGGAGGCAGAGCTATGAAGAATTCTATATACCTCACTTGACATGAGGGTGAGGCAAGCCCAGCAGGCAGCCAAATGAAAAGGTCAGATTTCTTCCTTGCTGCAGCTATTTAAGAGCCATTTATTAAAATGAAAGAAATTAAGACTAAAAATAAAACAGCTGAAAGAAACCCATAACAGCTCATTGGGTGTTGATAAATCTCACACACGCAGTGCTTCCAGCTGCCAACAAGATGGAAATTCATGTTTAGATTTCTATGAAAACACTAATTAACCACAGTAGGCACTGTTAATGTTTATGCAATCCACCTGTAATGCATTCTTACTGGGGTAGGTCGTTACCATATCAACTTTATTAGGCCTCAAGCAGCACTTATTTCAAATGATTAATTTTTCTTGCCTGGATGAGAATGAGCATTGTCCAGATGCAACTCTCGCTGCACTGTGGGGGTGAGGCTGTTTAAAAGCTGATAGAGAAATTTCATTAATACTGTTTCCTCTGTGCGCTTGTCTGTAAGACATTAGGTCATTATACAAAAAATGCCATCTCAATTGTGGCAGTCCTCTAAGGAAGAGCAAGCTGGGGAATATCTTGCCTTCAATGAAAATAAAAGCAAAACTAAGCAGCTTTGGCCAGATTCTCACCTGGTGTAAGTCAGCATTGCTCCCAATATCTTGCTCCTAGAGCCATACTCTGACATTGATTTCGTTTGACCAGATGATTTCTGTGACTCCTTATTTTGCCTGATGCAGCAGTGTGACAACGGCTTATTGTGTTGCACCTTGAAAAGGTACTGCACAGAACTTGCAGCCTGAAGCCACCATCACCTTCCCACCCGCAGGCTGCAACAGGCAAGAGCTGTGCCCTCCCAATTCAGGGCTGCTCTCCAACTCCTGGCATAACAGACAGGGCCCCAGCCTGGTCAAAGCTGGGGACCTGTTTGCAAAGCTCATTTATCCTCGGGTTTGAGAGCAGTTAACGGAGCACAGATCTTATTGTATGGGGTGAGGAGTTCCATTGGAATTCATGGAATTTGATTCATAAGGAAGTTATTTGTTTTCTGGATTTCCCTTTCATTTGTTCAGTGTTTTCAGCCAAACAGTCAGACAATGACTGACTAGGTATAGTCATTTACTGCAATTCAAAGGCTAGTGTTTCATAGATGTGCAGACTGTTTTACTGATTTCCCTCCCCTAGCCCCCTCTTACCCATGTGTGCCCACTGTTAGCCGATTGGCTGTATCCCTAAATTATAGCCAGACATCCACCAATCTGATTGTCTAACACCCGTTCTATTTCTATACTGTCCGCTGGAAAGGGCTAATCTCAATATCATTGAGTTTGCCTGACAGATTTCAGAGAGCCAGACTGGGGCCCATAAGGTATCCCTGTATCACCTGCAGTATGGGTAGCCAGCACAGGGAACAGTGTAGAGAAAAGAAAGAACAGCCTCCATGGGGCTGCTACATCCCTTTCCATGCATGTAGCAGTTAGTGGGTGGGACATTCTCCCCCCAGTCCTACATGCTGGGGAAAGTAGTCTATCATATATAGGGCTTGTACAAGGATCGTCCCCCTGGAAGAGAGGGAAAGCAAGAAGCAGATTGTCACAAGTGCACAAAACCATGACGAGCCCCAAATTTGAACCAATCCAAGTTTGTACATTTCTGTATTCCCAAATCACATTAACTGTTACTCTCAGCCTATGGTGTGTTCTCTTTTGAAACTGGAGAGTTATATTCTCTGGGGTTGAAAGTCACCCTAGTGCAATGAGCCACACCAAGCCCCATTCATCACTGAAGCCCTCAATCAAGGCTATCTTTAAAAATTCAGCTGTTTAGAAGCTATTAATTTTACTCTAGGTTAGTTGTATACTACACTATGGTGTTTACATTTGTATACCAAAACACTTTGAAGTTGATCTATTCCCTCTAGTTATTCTCTTATCTTCTAGTTTTTAAGGTATTCAGATGTTCATGAATTAGGACACTGCTGAGTTTTCATTAGGCTTTTTTTTTTTATTAAGTTTTGTTCTGTCCTTTTCTTGCCCTAGGTTCTCTTAGCTGGCATAGTTCACACCCACATCCATTTTGCTGCTGTAATTGAGAGCACATCCTGTGAAGTCTACCCTAATCAAGCAGACCTCCTCTCGTGGATCAGTACACTAGCCATAGTCTTTGGATTGGCATCAAACGTGGCCCCAGGGAAGCTCACAGTGAGTTTGGGTACATGTCTGCCATTTTACTACAACATAATTATGGGGAGTTTCACTTTGGACATGAGTTGACCCACATGAAGGAGCCAGAAAACACGTTTAGACTAAAGTCTCAGTTAATCCTGTACATAGTCAAGGAGTCTGTTGCTGCAGATCCTGTCTGATACCTGCAATGGTTATTAAGCCCCAATTCAGAAAAGCAGTCGAGCATATGCTTAAACGGTATTTAAACATGGGCTGAAGTGCTTTGCTGAATTGGGGCCTAAATGGAAGGGCTGATGCCACTTCTCTTCCCCTTCCCCAGGCAATGATATAGAAGATGGTAGTTACTGTGTATTGTAAGTTGGCAGTCTGATTCAAATAGGAAAAAGCAGGGGCAGCAGCAGGATACCAATAGTAGCAATGATAAGTCTGATGTTTCCACATCAGCACAGAGCTCAGCCAAGGGAGCGGAATTCAGAAAACTGAACACTTGTATCATTTTTAGGATTTCAATGAACGTAGCTGTCTGCTGAATGCTTTGACCAGTGGAGTCAGTGAAATACATTGGTCATGAGACTTTGATTTTTCCATGTTTGTATTATAGAATAAATCTATTAACTGATAAAAGAGAAATAAAAAACATAAAACAGTCATGTAAAGCTTAGTTTCCTGCTAAGGAACAGTAGGAGACAAGACTGATTTTATGGACTAGAGAGTTCATCAGCAATAGAAAACAGGCAAGTGAGAGATGGTAGAACAAATGAGCTTATTAAGACCCTGATCCTGCAACAGTATTGCTAATCCAAAAGAAATCACTAATCATTAGTCAGGCCCCATAACTCCTGAGACTGGCAGAACAGCAGGAAACTTCAAAAAAGTTGGGTGTTTTGTTTTTTTTTTTAATTTGCCTTCTGGTTTTCGTACCTTTAAGATGCATTCAGGTCACGTTTTCAAGCTTTTCTCTGCAACTCCGAGGTCTAGAAGCCTTTTTTTTTTTAAAAGGGAAGCTGGAATTCCAACAGTCAGAGGATTTCAAGGGCTGGTGTGTTTAAAAAAAAAAAAATTAAAAAAAAAATAAAGCTCCAAATATCATGAGACTAGTGGTAACATTGTGAGAACTGACAACTGCAACAGGGTTCACTTACCACCAGGGCACCTCCTCATGGCTATTCTGGGGATTAGCTCTTTCCACATCCGATACCCCCTTCTGCTGCTCATTCACAAGCCCTGCAACTTCTCTTCTGCAACTCAGGGTGCTCCTTCTTGATGCCTCAGCTGCTCCCTCTTCATGGCTTACTGCTCCAGCCAGGTCATTGTGTGTCTTCTCCCCAGGGTACCAAAGGATCGCTGGATCAACTGTACAGTTACCTTTCTAGGCTATCCTATAGTTGAAGACTAGTGCCACTTTTCTCCATGGCAGATAAGAAGACTCAGGCCTGCCCACTACTCTGGGTTCCAACACAGGGACCCTCTGTTCAGCAGCCACAATCTGCTCACTCCCAGACTCTGTTATTATTTCCCTATGCTCCTTCCTACTCTTCTTCTCCAGCTCCCTGTGGCTAGTTCACTCCACTCAGGTTCTGGACAGAGTCACATGCTCTCCTAGGGAGTGACTACAGAACATCCCCTGCATCCCCTTGCTGGCTTTCTAGAAGCCCAGCCTGCATGGGCTCATCTGAACTTCATCTTCTATTAGGGCTCACCTAGTCAGCCTGATTCTCCTACAGGTGCAGCCTATTAGTTGGGAAGGGGCTAATTAACCTATTTTAACCCTTTCAGGTGAAGTGCGGCGTGAACACCCGATCCCAGGAACACTGAAAATGTAAATCAGGGGCTATATTTAAAGTGTGCAACCAAGTCTGTGAGTTACCTCTTTTTAAGCATAGCAACAACTGAAGACTCAGGTTCAAAATTGTGATCTGTAGTCTTTATTGCACATTCAAATTTCCACCTTAATAGCAATTCTTACCATAACTATCACTGTCCATTATACTGAAGTGCTATATGAAAATATACCCTGTCCTTTGATATCTCTGCAGTTTGTCTTTTCATCTCTGCAGGATATTTGGATTACTTCTGCTCATCTCTTAACTTCATCTGAATTTTGCCATGTCCTAAAATAGATACTTCATTAACTTATTGCTCTACTTGCATCAGGTCTTAGGGACATATCACATGTGGGATAAGGGTATAATGTGCTCCTTAATTCTCAAACCCCTTCCCCCCCAATCCTAAAATAATTTTCTCATTTCCCCCATACCTCCTGGAGTACAAGCATTAGACCTTCAGTGATAGCATTGCACGGGGTCGTAGAACTTCCAGTAGAAATGGATGGCTGTCTTGTCACAATACCTGCTATAATAATAACCAAAATAGGCAGAGATAATCCAGCCATTAGGAGAGTGAATGGTACTGGTCTGTGTGTTCGTTACTCAATAATTAGCAATACTTGTGGATTCCCCCACCACAAGTATTGCATATGCTGCTTGTACTGTTTAGTCTTGATCACATGAATATTTAGCAGCTTTTCATGCTTGAGAACCATGGCACAAATCTTGCTCATCATCACTTGACAACATCAGCGTCACTGAGTATTTCATGCCCTGGTCTCACACCTGCCACTATTTGCAATTGTACTCAGCTCCAATGTACATTTTATGTCATATTGCTGAGTTAACCCTTCTGTTCTGTTCAGATGCAGAGTGTTTTTATGTAAGGGCGGGGGCTGTTCCTGTGGTATCTGGATCCTTTAGCTGTTTACTGTCATTGGCCCCATTTGGGTCACTTCCCCTCTGATTATGGTGGCCATCACACGATGATTATGGCAGCAATCTCTTAGTTAAATACATGGGGATGGTGTTCAGAAGGGGTATTTACTGGGTGTTACTAGATGAAGAAATCAATCAACTGTCCTTGTACAGCAGCTATGTAATGGTGCTGTCTTGTTGATAACGCCTTTCATTCACACTACTGTCTGTCTCCTGCCTGATTCCAATGGCAATTTAGGGCCTGGTCCTGAGAGTTGTTTAGCACCCTTACGGGGAGGAGAAACAGGTTGGTGACATCAGGCTGCCTTAGCCAATCCCTTTGTGTTGTTTGGATCCTTGGTAGTAATAATGCAGTTTCTACACTGCCAGTTTTCTGTAATGCCCCAGCAACTCCAGAAACCAGCAGTGCACAACACTGTCAAATACCTTCTGCTAACTAATCCATCATGTCATTCAGATGAGCACAAACAGCAGACAGGCACACTCCTGTATGGCTGGATTTACAAGAGGATTTTTCCCTTTTGGCAGTGTGAATGGCTGGAATAATGTGGGTAATTGGTCAAGCCATGGGTTAGCAGGGTGACTTGCAATGCTGGGCCATTCCTCCAAGGACTAAGGTCTGAAGCACTTCCTTTGACTGATCTGAGACATAAGTCACTAAGGATCAGGCAAATCAGAGGACCATCTGTTGTGTAGGGATGAATTAATGCGGAGAGCAGAGGGAAGGGAGCCATGTGATTATGTGATCCATGCAGAACTCATTTATGACATTGAGAATAGAACTGGTGGGAAAATAGCTGGGGGTGGAGGGAGTTGGGTGTTCCCTGCAGAAAATGCAGGGTAAAATATTTCAGCCCAAATCAGAAAAAATGCAATTAAAACTGGCACCATGGGTCCTCATGGGAGTTGTATTTCAGGTACCTTATGCTCACATTCTTCTCTGTGGATGTAGCACTCTGGCTCCACTACCTCTCCCATGATACACCACTTGCTGCCCCTGTGGGGAGCAGAGGGGGTGCATCTAGACATGGTGCATGGCTGGAGATGTAGTTCAGACAGAGAGCCCAGCCCATGGAGGAGAACAGGAGCATAAGGCATGCGAACTATAACTCCCATGAGACACCACAACACCCTTTTAGATAGAATGTGTCTTTTATAAAATATCAACATTTTCTGTGTAATGTTAATACTTTTCATGAGAAGTTCCATTTAGTCAAAAAACAATTTTCTGTCAAAAAACAGTTTCAATGGATAATTTCCCACCAGCCCTAGCTGAGAATCCATATGTGGGAATCTGTAACAGGATAACAACATTGGAGAGAAAAATCAAGTCCAAGCTAGCTGGTCACTTAAACCTCCGATTCCAGACAGCTTCCCCATTCAGGTCAGCTCTTAACTTTACCTGCTTGAAGTCCAAGGGTTGTCAACTTGAGCTTAAGTGCTCTCCTGAATTGGGCTCTTAGTCCCAATTCAAATGCTCTCAATTCTGATGCCTTTGGATGTTAGCTCAAGAGCAGAGCGAGGCTCAGCTATCCTCTACCACCACTAGTACTGCCTTGGAAAGTCTGAATAGCACAGTTCTAGAATTACTGTCCTACACCAGATTTTTGGAGCGTGAAGGTGATAAGGCTCCATAGCTCAGAACATTTCACCGTGGCTTAGTCTACATTAGAAAGTTTTACCAGTAAAATGTTACTGGTCTCACCACAGGCTTCCCTGCATCCACACTCAGATCTGAGTCCTGCGAACAAAAGCCTGAAATTTTGCTGGTAAAATTAAACCAGTCTTCAGACGGTATGATTCTACTGGCAGGATGCCTGTGTGGACACAGCAGTACCTGAATGGACAAATACAGTCCTCCAGCAACAAACCCACAATGCAACAGTTCCTGCAGCAGTGACCTCTCTGGTCAAAGTTTTTAACTCTGCTGCCCCGGGGTCACAGTGACTGAAATCTGCCCCCCCGTAAAGCATGTTCTGGAAATACCTCTTTCCCCGCCTGCCACCTTTACAACCACAGCTGAGCAAGCATGGCTCCAGCTGAATCGTATGCTGCCGCCTCTCGGGGAAAGGCGCTGCCCAGGCACAGCTGTGGACTTCCCACAGGAACAAAGATCTAGCTGTTGACATTGCAAAGAAGATGCAGACGCTGGGTTACAACAGGGACAAGAACCAACGGTGGGCAAAGGGGAAGAAGCTGTGGCAGGTTTACCAGGAGCAAAGGAGGACAACAGAAAGTCTGGCACTGCTCCCAACAGCTACCGCTATTATAAAGAGTTCGGTGCCACACTGAGTCGGGATTGCACCCTGGACCTGCAGGCTGAGGAGAAGCTGAATGAGGAGAGGGATGTGGAATATGCAGGCCCAACCAAGAACCAGGGGCCCTTGGAGACCCAACTGAACCCAAAGAGAGAACTCAACACTGGGGAAGGGGCCTGAGGTAGGTGTAATTTCCTGTCCGCCCCTTCCCCCCCCCCAGTAATGCACAACATACTTTCTTCAGAGCTCCTGAAACTTCAGTCTCCTCCCTTTTTCCTCTCCCCCTCTTAAAATGGCAGTGGACTCTGCAAGGAACAAAGGAATTCTGTTTTAAAGTAGCTGGTTTATTTTAAGAGGATGAACTGACAGTAACATGCAAACCTTTTGCCAGTACTTTTGCTTCCATTCAAAGTACACACTTCTTCCTGCAATGCTTGTGGGTAACCAAATCATATGCACTCCATAGAAAAACTAAAAAAAAACCCGATTGCATTGATTGTAAGCTCAATGCAAACCAATAAGTGACAATTCAAGCTACATGATTTTGTAGAAAATGCTTTGTAAACGGATTGTTTTCAGGTGTTCAAGACCAGAACACGTTACCTGCAGGCTGTGATTAGATGCAGGAAAGTGGTAGAAACAGTGTGTGGTTAACTGGTGGGGAGCTGGCTTGGACTGGCTCACAGTGCTATCTGGCAGTCATAGGGGCCCTCTGCCACTTGTGGAAGTGCCCATTTATCTGTGCCCACACAGCTTTCTGGCCCTCTGGGACAATTTCACTGAACTTTTCACTCAAGTAGAATGTGATCTTTGCTCAGACATTTCTCCTGCCAGAGTAGGGCACCTTCCCCACCACTCTGTACAGACCTCTCAGGGGATCATTGCTATAAAGATGCTGTCAGTATGAAGAGCTCCAGGCAACCATGTCCCTTTCATTTCAGAGCCAATGAACAATACGGAAGACTGCTTTGAATACACCTTCTCTGACCTGCACCTTGCACCCAAAGCAGCTAGCACCTTGCACTTTCTTTTTTAATAGCAGCCAAATGTGAATGCACTCTGCCAAAATACCTGTGTTGGCAGGAGTATTCTGGGAGAACTTTCGGCAGTAAAACTTTCCAATGTAGGCAGAACCTGTCTGTAGGCATATTCCACTGCATTAGTGCCTGGTTCCCACCCAAACCACCACGCTTATTCTAGCTCCAGTTTCTTTCCCCCAGTTGAAGTGTTTTTGAATGTTATTGAACAATAAGGAACTGTTTAGGGCTAATAGATGACTAGTTCCAAAGTTGCAGAAGATGTTTAAAGACCGAATCTGTATTCTTGTTCTTTTCCAGCAGACGCCCTCACCTCCTTCATCCACCAGCCTGACCAAGGGTGGATGTCAAGGGAAATCTCTCCCACTGCTCATTCTGTAAGTCGAATCAGTTTCCCTCCTTTAGGGCTCCAATATATATCAATTGCGTTAAGAGCTAAAGAATTTGCAAGCTATGGCAACTGGCCAGCAAACACTGTTCTGTACTCAAGCCCACTTTACTCACAAATTTGGATAATGGGGGTTGAGAGTCTCTTAGATGATATAGTGCGTCAACCCTGCGCTAGTCACACATTTCTGAGCAGTGCGGTTGTTGATGCACCGTGAGTTTAAAAGTCACACTGCCCCCCTGGAAAGCATTAACTGGCAATACTGCCATTATTGCCAGTAACTCCTAAAATTGCTGCAGCTGAAAGAGAAATGTATAGGAAAAAAGTTTGTTTTTTTTACTATTTTTCCCTTTGTTTGCTTTGCGTGAGTGATAGCACTTTGACTATAGACAGTTTCCCTAACAGTTATCTGGGTCTTTTACAGAGTAACAGTGAAAAGTAAACTATTTTAAAAACAAGAGACTGTAGGGACAGGTGGGGTAATTTGATTTTTTTTTTAACAGCAAACAATGGATTAGATTTCAAGTTGATGGTGCCCCTTTAACACTGTTTTCCTGGTTAAAAAAAAAAATAAAACCAGCCACTCTTTATTAGCCTCTCAGGAGCAAACAGTAATGAGATAATTTAACAAACATGGGCATCGCCGCAGAAGAGCCAGACCTGGGTTCTATATCCCTCTTTGCCGGCTGACCCATAACATTTCCAGCCTTTCTTACCCACCAGAATGCAATCCTGCCCATTGAAGTCAATGGGAGTTTTGCCATTGACAACAAAATGCTATTTTCCCCATGCTTCATGATGCATATCAACTGTCCTGCTGTTTGACGGCATGATTGTTTTGCAGGTGTATGATGATGGTAGCAGTAAGCACAAACCCGGATGAGGAGAGATGCAAACAATGGAGGCGCCAACACCAGAGCCTGCATATGTTGATGTGGACAAAGGACTAACATTAGCATGTTTTGTCTTCCTTTGCCTTTTCTTGATCGTCATGATTATTCGCTGTGCAAAAGTCATCATGGACCCTTACAGCGCCATCCCAACTTCCACATGGGAGGAGCAGCACCTGGATGACTGAAAGGGACACTGCGAGAAGCTTTCACAGCACAATCTGGAAGACCTTTTCATTCAGAGAAGGTGAATGTATATTAAACCAAAATACAGAGTGGTGCAAATAAGTCTGACAGCATATTGGTTACATTTTCTTGCATAGCAGGTTGTAGACATCATTGTGTCCCTATCTGATGGTACAGCCTATTTCTGTTATAACCTTCACATATTAACAAGAGAAATTACGATGTAACTTGAATAGCACAAAAGCTTTCTAGGCAATAAGACTCCCTTAAAGCTTCTAATATAAACCTCAATCTGGCATTCTTCTTCCTTAAGGAATATTGTCTGTGTTGTTTCCAATAAATAAGGGGATGGGTAGCTATCAGTACTTGGAAAAGCAATAAGGGCATTTGATCTTTCTTTGACAATGGGTTGCTTACAATATGTTTGTCAGTTATTTTTGTGCGGTTCTTAAGGCTATGAAAATGCCAGACCTTATAGGTGTGCATAGTCTAAGACTATGTAAAATGCCACCAAGGTCTCCTGGGAATTTCTGCCCCTGGGATGTCAGGGAATGTAAGTCCTAAAAAGGTATATACGGTGGAGTAGAGAGATGTGCACAAACTTATTCTTGGCCAACTGAGTTCTAGGCACACACTTCCCCTACAGTATTTTAGAAATGTACTTCCAAGGGTCACGATTATGAAATACACAAAACTTGTGACAATTTTCAAATGATCAGCTGTACAATTGCTCCCATCTTTTTATTTACAGTTGTTAAGAGTCAGCCTTGCTGCTACCCATCTGGGTTGCACAAGATTAAAGGAGCAAAGGCAAGAGAAGAAGAGACATATCTCAGAACTAGCTACTCTAGATAAGATGGGGTTATATTTTTCTACTGGTCAGTAAGAAAGAAGAGTATTTAGCAACAAATTATAACGTGCATTCTGCCATGGCAAAATTAAGTACTTTTAATAGAAGAACTTTTCACAAAATTGTAATATAAATATCTGCCCAATTTCCCCCGTTAACCATTCACTAATTATTGCAGATAAGGAGGAGAAAGGGATTCAAAGAGCTCCCAGATTATATTGTGCAGTTTTGAGGTTTGGAGGGAAAGGAATTCCCTTCAAAAATAAATCCTAGGTTCTGTATTCCCTGAAGACTTTCAATCCTGTCTCTATTGCAAAAATTCACCCACAGCTGCTTTCCTGCAGTGACTACAGGTTTTGTTCAAGGGAGTCCAAGGAACTACTGGAGTAATAAGGAGTTTACCCTACAGGAGTCGTCCTGCAGATGCTAGGTCTCAACTAGAGCAGTCATGGGTGCATCCGTGAAGAACCAGTTTCCACCAAACCTGGAGGTATCCAGCTACTCACACACAGAGGGAGGTATTTGCCCCCTATATTCCCAACTCCGTGACCATGCTGCCAGGAGCCTTTCTTTGATAAGGTTGCCTCCATGTTGTAGGGTGCATTGTATAGGAAGGGGGGTATCCAATGGTTGGAGCAAGGAAGTAGGAATCAGGGTTCCTTGGTTTCTAGTCTCAGCTCTGTCACAGACATGCTACATGACCAGGCAAGTCACTTCATTTCTCTGTGCCTCACTTTACTCATCTGTAAACTGAGCCACCATAATATCTGCCTGCCTCCCACTGAGCTCTGAAGCTTAATCAATATCAGAAAAGCACTTGGAGATCCATAAATAAGAAGCACTGCATATAGGTACAAAGTATTAATTTATTGTAATTATTTGTGAAGTTGGAATAAAGGGATTGGTTGAGATTCATTATAGGGTAGGTTAAATTCCCCCATTTCAGAGGAACCCCATAAGATGCTCTTCACCATTTAGCCCCTGCCTTAAGGACCAGATTCTGCTGTTCTTACTCCTGGTTGTTAGCACCTTGCTCAATTAATCATCCTGTTGGTTTCAGAAGGATTCTTTGTGGAGTAAGATGCTATTCCACATGACTAAGGGCATCCAAATCTGGCTCTAAGAGGTGTGTGGAAAGTATTGTGCAGAACTTCTGCATTGGGATGAATTTCACCCTCTGTTCATTTCTGGTGTTCATTTGGGAGAAAGGAGTTTACTATAGATGCTAGGATCTACCTGGATAGTGCAGCTCTCTTCCCAGCTACCTGACCTGGTTGAATTACCCATTGCCAGTAATTTAGCTGACAAGTTTAGCTCTTGTTTCTGTTGGCCAGTTGTGGATTTTTACAATGTGAACGTTATTCAACATAGTGTGTGCAAACAAATTGCTGTCTATTTTGTTCCTGGCTGGGGCACTACGAGTATCTCTTTACACTATATGAGTTATTGCCTCGGTCACATGGTATTGCTTCTGCTCCCTGACAGGGTGGCTCAATTTTGTCACCCGTAGTCACGTTGACTAGTATCTTACACTGAGTTTACTGGGACTACTTACAGAGTCCAACAAGAGTAAGGGGAACAGAATCAGTCTCTTGATTGGCAAGAGTCACTTTTTTGTTCGCGAGTTATCTGCACGCCTAACTGCTCAGCCAATCGACAGTGCAAATGAGGCTTGTGATAGCCATTTTCAGTGTGAACACTCTGGTGAATGTTTATCTGCACCCATGATACTTTGGCTTACCATAGGGTCACAAACAGAACCCCAATCCAGCAAAACACGTAACCACCTTAGAGCTGCTGTTTAGGAATTCAACACAAGGGACGCTATCTATGGATATGTCTATTTTCTACTAATAATGCATTTCTGTTTCAGCTGTAACCTCCCTGATTCATCCTTCTGTTGGTAAAAGGCGAAATCCTCATGCTTAGGCTTTCCATAAGCATCTACCCAGTCATCTAAGACCTTTCCATTTGAAGTTCATATCTACACACAGCTATTTCATTTCTTCACTGATCATGCAAACATGACCTGATTTCTATGCATCCCAGTCTGCTGCCACCTCACTCGCATAACCCCCAGGTTTCTTTGGGGCTATCTGTAAAAGGGAATGCTAACTTCTGTGTCAAAAGCAAAAACACTCCTTATTTCTTGCCTTCTGAGTGTCAACTTGGCAATTTCTCACCTGTCTTTTAATCAGCACACATTATTCTAATGCACACATAATCCTGATCCTGCAATCCCAACGTCACATAACTTTCCTTGAAGTCAATAGAAGTTTTGTGTTAGAAACAGCTGCAGCATTGAGCATAGATAATAATTTAAACTGCATGTAACAAGTGCCTCGGCTACTTCGTTTTATTTTAAATAATTATTCTCTACTTACAATCAGCAAACCTACTCATCTTGTAGTGAATGTGTTTATCTAATACAATAAATGGCCTCAACACAGAACTTGTTCTTGTTTTTTAAAAGTAAGGCCATCTTGGTTCTCTCCTGGTCTTCACAATCCATTCTGCTGGTCTCTACTATCTGAATTGTTCATTGGACTGTAAAGGACTAGATTGTAACTTTATCCTCTACCCAGAGTAAGAGGTGGCAAGTAGAGCAGAGACTCAGTCACAATTCCCTGCCTCTTTTGTCCAAGAGAAGAGTAAGTTGCTTCACTCCTTTTCATAGAGCAGCTTCATGCCCACAGCTACTATGGCTGGCAAATGGGAGCGCCTCCCACTGTCTCCATCCTTCTTTTCCAGCTTACTGACAGCCCAGTGTGTCAGACAAGTAGCCAGTGCTCTCCTCACCACTCTGGAGTCACAATCTGAGCAGGGCCAAGCCAGGGGAGTCAGAGGGAACCAATTCCCTTTTAGCCCCTGTGTATGTGAGTAAGGGCTGTGGCAATCTAGCCCGAAGAGAGGTGTCCCCATGGTGGAATTATGGGGGAAAATTTTGTGGGCCAGATTTTCAAAGCTGGGGTGAACTGGAGCACAGTTGTTCTCGCTGCTCCTACAAAATCCACCTTTGTGCATGTAGCTCGCCCACGTAATCACTGTGTCTGCACTAACAAGTGGCCAGTTGCATGTATGTGCCTGTCCTGGTGCAACTGCTGCACTAGTCTTTGAAGATCTGGCCCTTTGTACCTTGATCCTTTGCAATTTTAACCCTATTGCATAACAGGGGAGGTGTGTGGACAAGGATTCTAGGCAGGTGCAAACTCAATTAATGTATCATCTAAAATAATCACAGTACAGAGATTCTTTTTTGTTCCCCTAGTTTCATTTAGCAAAATCAATTTGGCACCAGTGAAACCTGCAACTATGACCACTTTGTTTTACACTGGCAGGATTACAGCTGCAGGACTTCTAGAATTCCCTGAGTAAATCTGTCACTGCTCTTTAATAACTATACAAGAAACAGGAGGTTCACAGCACATAACAGGCAGCTACAAATCCTTGCCTCTGAAATGGTCCCACCAAGAATGTGTGAAGTCCTGAAAGCTTTGGTTAAAAAAAATTAATGTTTGCACGACGGTCTGGCTTCACAGGCTTAACAAGGGGAGAAGATCACGGAACCCAGTCAAACGGTGGGCCTTTAACGTTTCAACGTGCAAGAGAAATTGAATAAAACAATGCATTTGTGAGCTGTGGAACCTCTGGCTTTTCTAAGCCTACCTGCCTTTCTCAAGCAACAGCAGTGACGGGGTAAGATCATCATTTTATGCAGCCACTTCCAGATGGCCTGTTCACCAGATACATAGAGGAGATCTCAGAGATACTGGCCTCTAAGTGTTCATAAGTATGGGCTGGAGTGTTCCTGCATAAAGGGACATGGAAGGCGGCAGCTCTAGACAGAGCCCCTTCTCCCTATGCTGGGGTGGGAGAGTAATTACTACCATCCCCCTTTCCCTAGCACAATACAGGGGTTCACACACATGGAGCAGTGTGGGGATTGGAGTTAGAGCAGGGGAGTGGCCACTCTCTGTAGTGCTGCTCCCTGTAGACTCTATATGGAAACCATGAGGGAGCTAATTCTGTCCCAAGAGGTCCTATGACCTCTAGGTTTGGAGGCCAAACTTTCCCAGGCAGCCATTCTGATGTCCCTTCTCTGATCAGCTGTGTAAGAGGGCTGCTGAGCTGACCTGATGTTAAACCTTGGCTCGCGGGATACCATGTCATGTAGCCTGTCCTAATGATTATTCTGCAGCACTATGGTATAGATGCCTAAGCCCCTGCAATTGTTTACTTTGGACTGAACTTGTAGTGTGTAACGTTTGAAAACAAGGAACATTTTGGGGGGAAAATATTGATGCACATTTAACATCCACTGAAACACATCGGCTTGGGCTGGTATGTGCTCCATGCGACCTGCCCAACAACAGTATTTCATGCTATTTTCACCCTGGAGAGGAAACCCTTTGAAAGTACTTTCTTGCAGCTTGGTGACAAACAGGTAAATTCTTTCCTGTTGTAAATGAACCCTCTTCCGAAAGACACAATGGAATTATACTTGTTTATACCCGCAGTGAATCTGCAGGGAACTGGAGCGGGAAATATGTGGCTGAGTTTGCAACAAAGACTCTTAAAGAGAAAAAACAGTAAGATTTATAACCATATTCTAGCAAGAAACAGAGGTTTGAATCCTCTGAGTTCTCATAACAGGCTCTATAGCTCTAAGCTAAAGATCAGAGCTTGAGTGAACAACCTGAGTCACTCTAAATGCATTTATGAGAGAAGTAACTAACCCTGAATTTACAGAACAGAGACCTTGTCCAATGCTAACTTACAGCTTTTCCTGAAAGAAACAGAGGGATGTGCATGATGCCAGCTAGGGAATTACAACAGCAGCACAGTCCTGCTGACTCAGTGTGGGTCTGAGAGGGTAACTCAGTCCCCCACTGCTTGAGGCCAATGAGCAAGGCTAGCTCAGGAGCTGCAAGCTTTGGTGAGGAGAATGTGTGCTTGCGCTCTGGCCATCCAGATGCCATAAGAGAGTCTTGATTCATGCACATTGCGTGCTGCGTAGGTTGAAGTCTCTATCATCCTGAGAAAGGGAGATGAAGCAGGTGGCATCGAAGCATCTGGCTACCTGTATTATATATGACATAAATGCAAGGGGAGGAGAGGAGCTGTCCAGTTGCATCTCACACTGGTCTGACTTTTAACATGAACATGGTAAATGGACTTTGCAAACATTGCAGAGCCAGGACAACGTATTTAATCTGTTTAGTGGCCTCTGGTGCCCATTAAAAATGGTGGGGCTGCAAGAGGGGTAGAGGCACCAGTGACCATGCAAGACATCCCTAGCTTTAGTTTTAAGAGACTGATAAGTCTATGAGCAGGATTATCTGACGAGGCTGCCTGTGATAGCAGGGGACTGGAGTCAATGGCCCAAGAGGTCCCTTCCAGTCCTAGGTAGCCCTCTACTTTGCCTTGTGGAGCAGAACTGAAATAGCTTCACAAAAGCCTGTATTCCTGGCTCTGAGCCGCCGACCTCTGCTGCCTGCAGTCCATATGTCATCAGTCAGGTGTAGCACAGCTTCCAGCAGCAGGAGCAACTTCACCAGGAGCTCTCCAGTGGCAGCAGGCGGTACTGCACCCTGCAGTAGGTCAGCCACACAACATGGATGTGATGTGACTGGCGGGGCTTAGCTCCATCGTCCCGGAAGGATTAGCTGCCCCTACAGCTTTGCGCTCGAGCTGATCACACATAGATTAAACCCCACACACCTTTTTACAGCTCTGTCCTGCTTCCTTGGAGGCACTAGGCCCAATTCTGACATCACCTACACCAGTTTTACACTGGCATAATTTCACTTGAATTCAATTCACTCCTGATTTAGAAATGCGTTGAATCAAAATCAAGCCAGCTATCTATACAAAAAGCCCCATTTCAGCTGATTTCTGGAGAGTTATCTCTGGTGTGGAGATCCTGGTCACGTACACTTTGGAATTTAAATTAATCATTTTTTTCTGTCACTCAGTCTGGAGTGGTTCACAACTGTGAGTGCCGACTTCAGGGCAGACTGTCAAAACAGCAGGGCAGACACCCCAAACTGGTGGTGTGTTCTATAATTAGATTTCCCCAACCTAGTAACAAATGTGAACTCCTGGATCACTGTAACAGTCTTACCATGGAGTCACACACAGTCCTCTTGGGCATTCCAGTCTATCTTGCCACCCAGGCGAGCTGGATTTAGTGATAGTTGGTTACTGTATTACAAGAAAGAATATAACAGGGTCAGGTTGCTTCCAGACCCAAGAGACCAGTCACTTACCCCAGGTCTATCTGAACCTCACAACTCACCCCACAGACAATGATGGTAGCCAATCCTCCTAGTAAACTAACTAAGGATTTATTAACTAGGATAAAGTAGAGAGAGTTAATTACAGGTTACAGCAGACAAACATATATCCACAAATGAGTTATAGTCTATGGTTCCAAAAGGTGACAGAGTTGTAGCAATCTGTCAGCACTCAATGTCTTTTGGGGCTAACCTAGGTTGACCCTGGGGATCTCTGCTTCTGTTACATAGCTCCAGCCCTGTGAGAGTCCAAACAGCCAGAGAGAGAGAGACCCAGTTTCTCCTTGTCTGGTATTATTATCCCTTCCACTTCGTAGTCCAAACTGATGGGATGCATGTGACACTGCACCCCATATTCTTCATCGTGATATTATTATATGATATGATTTAACATACTTATGATGTGTTTTATGCAAGACAGCTCATGTGAGGTGTCATTGGAAAAGTTATGATTTGGTGAATATGATTATCTTATATGTATGCAAGTATCATTTTTGTATCTAAAGTTAGGAATATTGACTATGTATCTGTATTTCAATTGTGCTTACACTGTGTGACACCCACAACTCGCCTTTCTGGTACAACCATGAAAAAGCCAGACAGTGCTGATGGCCCATCAACAAATACAATGAACCCTGGAAGAACTTAACATTCCTGTGAACATTCCAGACAGCCTGTAAGTAATGGCTGCTATGACTCTACAAGGACATGTGACCAGGCCACCTGATTCTGGACTCCATCTTGGGATGTCAGTATTTTTCCACAAACCAATCTGGGAACCAAGTTTTGAAACAAAGGGTTCCTGCCATATGCTAAAGCTATATAAGGCAGGGAGTGACATCATCTGTTGTTTTTCACTCCTCACAGAAGAAGACTCCTGGAAACACCTGAGGAACAAAGACTGAACTGGGGGAAGTGCTGGACCCAGGCTAAAGGGATGTCTAGCCTGTGTATGAAAGATCTGGGAATTCCAAGCTGCAAAGAAAACATGGCCTTTGCCTTAAGAATCTACAAGTCTGCCTGTACCATAAGTTTGGATATGAATAGCAGATTCTTACCCTATCTATCTAGTATATTAAGCTTAGGTTGCATTTTTGTTTATTTGCTAGGTAATCTGCTTTGATCTGTTTGCTATCACTTATAATCGCTTAAAATCTATCTTTTGTAGTTAATAAATTTATTTTGTGTTTTACTCTAAACCAGTGAGTTTGGAGTGAAGTGCGTGGGAATCTTAGTTCAGAGAGGCTGTTGCATATTCCTCTCCACACTGAGGGGGAGGAGAACTGGATAATAAATTCATACTGGTTGGGGTTTGGACCAGGGCAGGATGGTACTGCTCTGGAGTCGTAGGCTGGAAATCTGGGGATTATTTTGGCTGTAGTCTCTCTATTGTTAGTTCACATGTGGTAGCTGGTCAGAGCACCTGCATGTAACTGCAGCTGGGTGTGTCCTTACCTGCATGTATGCAGGTGGAAATGTAAGACCGGGAGCATATCTGCAGCTTATCACAGCAGCACAGTGTGAGAGGGAGCGCAGGCTGGTGGGTCAGAGGGCTCAGTGGTACCCCAGTTCCTGGTGGCACCCCGAGGGGAACCCGTCACAATATGTTCACACGTAGATCTCTCCTTCCTAGAGGGAGTTAGGAATGCAATTAACAGGGCATCTGTCCTTTGATGCTACACAGTTCCTCGTCTGCCTTTAACTGGCCATCTTGTATGCAGGACGAGCACTTTACCTTAATTAATGCTTCTTGCTCTGTATGTATAAATATCTTCTTATTATATGTTCCATTCTATGCATCCGATGAAGTGGGCTGTAGCCCATGAAAGCTTATGCTCAAATAAATTTGTAAGTCTCTAAGGTGCCACAAGTATCCCTGTTCTTTTTGCTGATGCAGACTAACATGGCTGCTACTCTGAAACCTACAATTACAGAGGTTTACAGTGCAAACACTCAAAATACAACATTATACCATGGGCTATAGTGGTTAAAAATGAGATCAACACAGATCTTACAAGCATTTAATAAAGTCTAAACACTAAACACATTCTTACCAACTTAACATCTAATAGCTATTTTGATAATGCTAACATTCTAGGGTTGCCAATTTTGATTGGATGTATTTCCTGTAGGTTTCATCTCATGACATAATTAATTATTCCTGGAGATTCCAGGACAATCCTGGAGGGTAGGCAACCCTATAACACACAGCTAAGCAAGACTGGTTTCCAGCTATGCACTTGTGTTTGGTGAGGGCCTTGGCATGAGCTGGCACCAGGTCTGCCAGCATCACATGGACGTCTTTGATCTCGCTAGCTCCATTTTGAAGCCATGCTCCCAACTGCTTCTCTCTGCTCCCTCTAGATTTTGCTCCTCTGCTCTGTTACAGCTCCTGACACCATCAGCTGAGCACCACCAGCAGCCGTAAATGTGTTTCATCTACAAACAGCATGGCCAGGTCCTCAAAGGGATTTAGGAGCCCAGCTCCCACTGAAATCAGGATCTGAGCTCAAATAAATACATTAGAGGACTAGCTCATATTGTTTGTTCTTGACAAGGCATTTTACTTACACAGCAAATCAATTAATATGAAGTGCATAAGAGAGGCAAAAACAGAAGGAAGAGGACTGCATTCTCACTCCCAAAATGGGCTGACAACTGAAAATCGAGAATCTGGTTGACTGGGGACAGTTGGAATGGAACACGTTGTGACAGCATACTTCATCATCTCCTTTCAAAGGAAGCCACGTGATCTTAGGCAACATCAGAATGACAAAATGCAGCTCTATTTTAATCAATAAGCATCAAGCTTGTGGCTGGGTATATCCAGAGAGCTTATTCATAAATTAATTGCATGGTGCTACTTGGCTAGGTACAGAGGCATTTGAGACAGCATGTTCACACACATGTTCCTAAACTAGCCGCAGTTGTTATGTAAGATTTAAGCTAACATAATGGGGAGGAGAACCTCAAAGAAGTAAGAACGGTCACTTCTGTAGGTTACCAGAGCAGTCCATTTCCCCAAGCTGTAAATCTGGCTTTTGGGCCTTCAAGGAAGGCTAGGGACCAGATAGGCAGGGAGTAGTACTAAGGTATTGTGGATTATTGGGATTTGAAGAACTCCATCTTTTGTTAAAGGGGAAGTTAAATTTATTGGATATGAGATAGACAAAAAATTATCCGCGCAGGAAACTTAAAATGCGGAGAGGCTCATTCTTTTTGCCTAAGTAACTCTTCCAAGGGTGGCAGCTTCATAGTTCTTTGTTTCTGATGTAAATACATTTCAGCATTAAAAGTTGACGGGAAACCAAATGTGTGTTGAATTCAGCCAAAAATGAGTGATGTCCCTCGAAAGGAGGAGCATCTGAGTAGTATCTATGGATTATATCCAATCTGTAATTTAAAGTAATGGTAGGGCAGCCCAGAGCCCAGCATGGGTACTCTTAGGTGAGGTTTGATACATCTAAATACACAGGTTAACTTTAAACCACTATGTATTTCTTGGTGAAACTACAAATTATATTCTACCTTCCCACCAAGCAGCAATGCAGTTAACATCCTAAACAGAACAATTAGTTTAACCTAACATATATGCTTCTGGCTTGGAATTGAAAGCCAGGATCAATGTAAATTTGATCTACCAATTTCTCCTGAAGTTCCATTTAATGAGGTCACTAATTCTACTCTGAACAATTATTGAAAACCATTTCATGACCAGACATTGTGGGCTTGGCTAATTAAGGAGTTATGAGCTGTGTGCATGTGTTTTATGGAGGTGTTTGCAGAGTGAGCCCTGGAAAGAGAGATCATCGGCATCTATAAGCTAACAAAGAAAGAAAATTTAACTTATTTCTCCAGGGTTCAGCAATGATTGCTCACGGATTCAGCAGAAATCCATACTTAACCTCTCAGACCTTTAATTGTATGAACTGACAATGTGCACATCAGAGTTCTGTCATGATCTTGACAACCACCAGCATGTGTGGCCTGGAAGCATAGACCTCATCAAGTTCTAAAAGCCTGACTGTGAAGCATAAAGAAGCTCAGGGTAGGAATTAAGACTGATCATTTACCTTCTTGATGCATGTTTCCTTTACATCTTTTCCTCGCTGGTGCACAAAGCACAAAGTTTCACCTCACTTACAATCTACTTGCTTACAAAATCAGACATAAAAACACAAAAGCGTCACAGCACACTAATACTGAAAAATTGCTGACTTTCTCATTTTTACCATATAATTATAAAATAAATCCATTGGAATATAAATATTGTACTTACATTTCCGTGTATAGTATCTAGAGCAGTATAAACAAGCCATTGTCTGTATGCAATTTTAGTTTGTACTGACTTTGCTAGTGCTTTTTCTGTAGCCTGTTGTAAAACTAGGCAACTACCTACATGACCTCTGCGTACCCCCGGTTCAGAACCACTGCTTTACGAGATGAGTAAAGCAAAACTGGACACAGTCAAGACCAGCATGTGCCATCGATTTATACCATGGCAGTCTAATGCTGTCAGTGTAATGCACTATTCCTTTCATTTAAAAATGTCTCTAGTGATTTTTAAACTATTTTTATTTAGTTGTACTAGTAGCACCTGTAAACCAAAATCAGGACTCCACTGTGCTAGGCACTTGCATGCATGCATAGTAAGAGATTTACCATTTATATAGATAAGCCAAAGGGTGGGAGGAGAAGCAGAGTGGTGAAGTAAATTGTCCAAGGTGACAGAGCAGGTCACTGGGCAGCCCAGGATTCCTGAGTCTCTTTCCCACTGGACCAGGCTCTCCTAGCAATAATACGAACCTGTGGGCGTGCAATGAAACAGCTCTTGACAGAAACAAAGCCTCTCTTTCTTAATAACGCTCAACATCATCTTGTTTTTTGCCCTTCACTGTGTATTGAGAAGATGATGTCACTCAGCTGTCCACAGAGATGCCAAGTACTTTCTCCTGCCTGTGTTTGAAATCTGCACTCTATGCGCCAGATCTGATCTCATTTACATGGGTGTTACTCCATTTTGACGCTTGTGCAGAGGAGATCAGAATCTGGCCCCATGTGGCCAATGAAGCCTTGCTCAGATGGTACTGGATGCAAGCCTGAATAGTGGATGCATTTTTTGTAATGTTCTTATATATAGTGGGTGAAATCCTGGCCCCGGTGAAATCAGTGGGAGTTTTGTCTTTGATATCAGTGGGACAGGGATTTCATCCTGTACATCTGAAGCCATCATCCTCCCTCTGGTGGAGAAGTTATAAATGACAGTACTGCTGGTTTTCCATAAGGGCTATACTAGGAGCGGGATTGGCATGGACTGGCATGTTGAACTGGATCCTGCATGAGTTCCATTCAAAGAACCTCTCAAACTTCAGGGGGTGTTCAGGTCTTGAGGGCTTATACCAACAGAATGGAGCAGTTTAAAACATTGAAACACCAGACTCCATGCCCTGATAGTCACTTAACCTTTCCCGCAGCCTGCTCTCCCGCTAGCTATTGAAGCAGAAAGCGCACTTTCCATTTGTCATGCTGGGGACAACTGCACAGATGAGATTTCTCTTTTAAAAAGAAGTTCACCTCCTGGGAATGGTGGCTGCCGTTAGTTCTGCAGGAAATAAGAACACAACACAAAAGATTTATAGGTTCCCAATAAACACATCTGTCTTCTAAGACCATTGCAGCAATGCTACTACCTGAATGAAAAATGTAATTCGTATGTGTACATCAAGATCAGAGCCCATTAATAACAACGTGCTGGGCTGGCTGGCCATCAGCAGCTGTTGTCAATATAGATTTTACCCTGCCTTTTCAGAAAATACCTTTTCCTTCAGCATACAAGAAACTCGAGTGAGACCATAGCATCATGGTGTCCATACAACAGTAATGCTCTTAGGCCAATGAAACATTCCCCACCTCTTAAGCAATGTTTAACATTATAGGATGAAATGCTGGCTCCATTGACTTCAGTGGCGTCAGGATTTCAGCCACACTTGATAAAGAACTAATTGCATAGGACTGCAGAAGAGACGGATGCTAGCACTAGAAGAGAGAGGAAATCGTGTGTTAAGGCATGGGACCAGAGCTCAGGAGATCTGTGGGCTATTCCCCACTCTGCACTGACTCCCTGCATGACCTTGAGCCAGTCACTTGCGCTCTGTGCCTCAGTTCTGTGTATGTAACAGCCCAGGGGTCTTGGGAGGATAATTCCGTAACAACTGCAAGGCACTCAGCTGTCCGATGGGTTACACATAGGTACTAGTGGGAGAAGTTAACCAAGAATATCTGAATTGGTAATACTGGACCACATGTTCGCTGATGGTGATTATCAAGGAGAGCAGGTTGCGAGGTGTCCCTAAGGAAGAACTGTGAGCAATTTCCTCTGTTCAGGCGCTGAGCTTCTAGGAGCGCACCATGCGCATAGGAGGTTGGGAGTGGAGTGGGGCTAGGTGTCACCTCTTCAGAGTAGCTCCTCAGTGCCCCACTGAGTTATTCCGGCTGGGCACTGGGGAGACGATTCGCCTTTCAGTGAGGTGTGGCGACAACCACAGCCCAAACAAAAGAAAACAGGTCGCACCTGTGGTGCAGGTATGTCCTATTTCCAGCATCAAACTCAGACGTTAGTCTGAACCTGGGCATCTCACAGGAGCACTCCGCATTGGACAGGATGGAGCCCTTCATCAGCTTCTTACCATTGCAGCTGCTGGGGTAACATGAGCCATTGTTTGGAGAAACCTGGGGAGCAGGATAACAAGGATGACATTCCTAAGCACAATGTAGATGAGGTGGAGGGTGTTTTCTGGATGTACTTTGGTGTCACCTGGCTGGCTGAAAGCACAAAGGACAACTGAGAAAGTGAACAGGGGAGTGTTATCAACGTCTTCACATAACACAAGAACCAGGGGTCAACTCAATGAAATTAATAGGCAGCAGGTTTAAAACAAACAAAAGGAAGGACTTCTCCCAACGCTGGTCAACCTGTGGAACTTGTTGCCGGGGAATGTTGTGAAGGCCAAAAATATAACTGGTTTTAAAAAAAGAGCTAGATAAGGTCATAGAGAATAAGTCCATCAATGGCTATTAGCCAAGATGCTCATGGATGCAACCTCATGTTCTGGGTGTCCTTAAATCTCTGACTGCCAGAAGCCAGATTGGACTGGATGAAAGGGTATGGATCACTCAGAACTGCCCAGTTCTGTTCATTCCCTCTGATGCATCTGGCACTGGCCACTGTTGGAAGACAGGATATGGGCTAGATGTACCATTGGTCCGACCCAGTATGGCCATTCTTATGTTCACCGTTGGTATTACCCCTACACTCGGGAAAACTGGAACACAGCCCTGAGCACAGGCTGAACTGCAAGGAGACACTCATGGTAAAAGGCAACCTTTCTCGAGTAACACAGCATGAGACTAAAACCGAGGCCTTCCCCACTTGTGGGCATTAATGAGCTCATGGGCTTTTCCACAGGAATTGAGGCATTGACTTTTGATGTCCTGACAATTGTCTATGACCTACCCCCTCCCCAAGTTCCAGCAGAGAGTGATCTGCACCTGTGGATCCCTGCTGTGGATTGACCCTACTGTGGCTGGAGATTGTTCCTTGCATGTCATTTTCTCTTTCTTCTTTACCCTATGGAAGCCCTCTACAAGGCTGGGGAGGAAATAGGAGCAGGAGGTCTCTGCCAGAAACTCCACTTCCTCAAATCTGCACAGCAACATAGCGTACATTTCTACAGAGTCTACAGTCACTTAGTTAGCTCTCGCTTTGCCAGCTCACATCCCGCAGTGAGGACAGGGGCACAAGTGTCACATGCAAACTTATTCACCTCACTGTTGACCTTTCCCAGATCTATAATATATCTATTATAGTGTACTTTCAGGGCACTCAGCTATAAACCTCCTCTACTGAAAACAGACCATTTATTACAGATCTGTTCTCCCCCCTCAGCCAGTTTCTTACCCAGGACAAAACGTTCTCTCTCAGCCCAATCACTCCTTAGATTCTCATGCCAGGGACTTGAACGAAGAGGGTTTGAAAAGTTTAAGAAGTTATTGTGACGGTGCCCCCCATGTGCTTATGAATGTATATATGACATAACTGTAATATGCTTTATGTTACATATGCCATGTAACATATCTCTGTAAAGGTTATGATCTACTGAATCTATTCATCCTATTTATATTCATGTATCATTTTTGTATTCAAAGTTATGAATATTGGCTGTGTACTTGCTTGATTTTTAAGTAGCCTTAGTTAAGGATTTGGTCAGTTTCTTGAGAAAGGAATGTACAAATTAAGTGCCCAATCGAGAAGCACTTAATGCACAATGGATCTTGAAAGGCTCCAATCCACATAAGAAATCTACATGAGGATGTTCAAGGCAACATGCAAACAGTGGCTGCTGCCTGTAAAAACTGAGTCATGCATGGACATGTGACTTGCCCAAGTGACTCTCAAACTCCATCTTGGAGCTGGACTTTGCATAGCAGAGAGGAGGGGATCTCCAGCCACAAGAGAAAGTCTATTTAAGCCCATTGGAGACCCCTCCCTTTGGTCTTCAGCTGGCTAAAACGATAGCTTCTCCACCCACAAGGATATCTGAAGGAAACTGGAACAAAGGACAGTAACTACAGGGGGTGTGAGTGATTGCTGAACCCAGATGAGAAGGAGACTAGTCTGTAAAAGGAAGCTTACTGGAATTCCTCTGAGGGTGAGGTTTTTATCTGTGTTCAGTTTTCTTACTGTATTAGACACAGACTTGTGTGTTCTATTTTATTTTACTTGGTAATTCACTTTGTTCTGTCTGCTATTACTTGGAACCACTTAAATCCTACTTTCTGTATTTAATAAAATAACTTCTTACTTATTAATTAACCCAGAGTGTGTATTAATACCTGGGGGGGAGAGGGGAGAACAGCTGTGCATCTCTCTCTGTCAGTGTTATAGAGGGCAAACAATTTATGAATTTACCCTGTATAAGCTTTATACAAGGTAAAACCGACTTGGGGTTTGGACCCCATTGGGAGTTGGGTATCTGAGTGTTAAAGACAGGAACACTTCTTAAGCTGCTTTCAGTTTATGCCTACAGCTGTTAGGGGATGTGGTTCAGACCAGGGTCTGGGTTTGCAGCAGGCTACGGGGTCTGGCTCAAACCAGGCAGGGCACTGAAGTCCCAAGCTGGGAGGGCAGGGAAAGCAGGAACAGAAGTAGTCTTGGCACATCAGTTGGCAACCCCCAGGGGGGTTCTGTGATCCAACCCGTCACAGTTATATCTACTGCTGACTCCCATAAAGAATTCCAGCAGCTTAGAGAGGCATATTTTTCCAGTACAGAAGCTGGGCTGGTTCATCGCCATATTATAGCAGACTCAGTTAGGTGTTTTATACCTAGCTTTAATTGTTTTTCAGCTAATTTACCTGCTACTGAAGCAAAGCTTATTGGTCTGTAATTCCCAGGATCAACCTTAGCAATTAAAAAAATAATTAATATGACACTGGCTGAGCTCTAGGTCTCTGCTAGAATAGCTGATTTAAATGGTAAATCATGTGGGTCTGATTCTGTGCTGAGCTTCTGGGATGTGCAGCCTGAGGTACTAGGGCAAAGATCGCTTTTATGTCTGGATTTCGGGAGCAGCCCCCAGCATAAATTAGAGCCGCCCTGGGCGCTGTTTTCATTTATGGCAGCCTCATTGAAGGCTGCCTGTGAACTGCTCTGCAGTCCAGTGTCCATGGCAGTATGCGCTATGGACATGTCTCCTACTGCTCCCAGCACCCCACCTACACCAGGGCTAGTAAAGGGTACTTTGCACTCCTCCTGCAGCAGAGGGATTTGCTCCTGGGGTACCTGTACAGCCAGAGCAGTGTATAAGGTGTGGAGGTGGGGGGAATTTCTCCCTGTATTTCTGCCAGCAGTTCACCCACTTAATTCTTAAATTCTTTCAGAGTTCCTGGATTAACCACTCCATCCTGGTGACTCTTTGGCATTCAAGCTATCAATCTAGGCAACACCTCAGTCCCTAGTACTGCCTCCCCTGTATTGCCTGCAGAAGAGTAACTCTGGGGCAGGTATCTCCCAATTATTCTCTGTGGCGAAGACTGATGCAAAGATTCCCTTATTCTCCTTGCTTGCTGTCATGCTTTTAACTGCCTCAACAATAAGGAGCCCCCCAATTCCCACAGAAAGTTATTCTACAAGATCTCACCCCCCATTCATGGTTCAAAATGTTCGGTCTACATTTTCTTTGCTAATGTAATCCACCTGCTCCTGGCTTGTACCATGCAAAGCTCCTCCTCTGACTCACTGGTGTTTACATCCGCCGAAGGACTTGGAGAAAATAAGGCTGCCCCAGCTCAGAATGCCCACTACTAATGGACGGTGTACAAGGACTCTACTTACATCTATGGAGCTTAACCAGGACAGCATCACAGTCAGCGTCAGAAAGAGAGAACACCGAAGGCAACTGCATCATTAAGATATTTATTGAGAACAGTTAAAACACTCGGAAAACTCCAACCATTTATATAAAAAAAATACGGATTTGAACACCATGCATGTGCACACACACATTTTAATTTCTTCAGGTCAGAGAACTGTTACGTCGGGAACGTGGCGAGGCTTCTTCCCTTCCTAAAAAGTCATCTTGTGCAGGCAATCATGGAACAGAGATGGCTGGAAGCACTTTTCCTGAACATTGGCCAAATCCCACTCGGTACCCATTTCCCTGGCAGTGACCTGGAATGGGGAGAGGAAGAGAGTCACAAGAGGGGCACCCAGTGATTTTTACAATAAGTAAAAAAATAAAATAGCACAAACTGCAGTACCAACACGAAAGGGAACAAAATGAATGTAAATACACTGACGTAGGCCTAGCTCCTTAGCTGTGCTCAGTTGGGGTGATCCAAACTCCACTGACCCAAAGTTTCCCATTGACATTGAGGGGCTTTTGATCAGGCCAGTACACATTGGATACCAATGAGGGGAGGGGGCTGTAAGGCAATATTTGTGGGTCCCCAAACCTGGGGCTGGTTCTATGCCGGCCTGGTCTCTGGTGTAGTTTAGAGCAGCCTTAGGAGAATCCTCAGCTTGCCAGACCATCAATGGGATGGCTACATTTAAAAAACCAAAACTAATGGTCAGATCCTCAACTAGTATAAATTGGACTAGCCCATTAAATTGAATTGGCACGGCTCCACTGACACCAGCTGAGGATCTGGCCCAAGACGTCCACTATGCTCCATTATATAAACAATGAATGTCTACAACTGCTGCCAATGTTGCCGGTCATTGATTACATCTGCAACTACAGAATGATTTGACCTCTCAATACTCATGCAAGCTGTGAGTTGACACACTGACATATTGTCCTACATATTTATTTTTTTAATTCCACAATCCTGGGGTATGTGGCTGCTGCAAGTCCCCCCTCAGTACTGGTGCATTCTGCCATGTACTGTACATATTCAGAAAGAGCAATCCATTAGTTCAGCTTGCAGAGAAAGCAGGAAAGGAAACTCAGCTGAAGGCATTTCATCCCGTATGCATCAGGCATACCTGAAAACGTTATACTGAGATGAAGCAACAGATAGAATTACTGCAGACCTCAGCTGATAATGTTTAGTGAAGGGAAAGACATCAGTGGTATAACATGTCCCGTTAGTTTATTTTAAGGAGCAATTTCATTGTCAAAAGATACACTCTTCCCTGCATGTAACTAAATGGTACAGTAGTTCCAGTGATTCATCTGTCTCTGAATTCCTATTAGAGAGAGAGAGAGTTAATGTTATTCAGATCATTTGTATCTTCTCACTGAGGGCTTGTCTTCACTGCAGTGTTAGCTCAAGGTATAACTCAATGTTACCCCGAACCCGACTCCTGTTTACACACAAAAATTTCTAGCTCAGGTAAAGTGACGCTTTAAATGCGAACTAGCTGGTGCACTGGGGTAGGGGTGCGGGAGTGTGCACTGAAGCTTGAGTGCTGCAGACACTTAAGCTAGCAATGCAGTGGGAACGCAGCTACAGGCTACAACTTGTGTTAGCACAACTCACCAGGTGCTATGCCAATCAACCAGCCTGTGTAGTTCAAATGTTTAGTCATGTGGCCACTCTCCCTTGAGCTAGGCTCACAGAACTCACAGCCCAGAGGGACAGTGGGAAAAGCCACCTTTGTGCTCTCCCAATCTTCATAGAATCATAGGACTGGAAGGGACCTCGAGAGGTCATCTAGTCCAGTCCCCTGCACACGTGGCAGGACTAAGTATTATCTAGACCATCCCTGACAGGTGTTTGTCCAACCTGCTCTTCAAAATCCCCAATGATGGAGATTCCACAACCTCCCCAGGCAATTTATTCCAGTGCTTAACCACCCTGACAGTTAGGAAGTTTTTCCTAATGTCCAACCTAAACCTCCCTTGCTGCAATTTAAGCCCATTGCTTCTTGCCCTATCCTCAGAGGTTAAGAAAACAATTTTGCTTCCTCCTCCTTGTAGCAACCTTTTACATACTTGAAAACTTATGTCCCCCCTCAGTTTTCTCTTGTCCAGACTGAGCAAACCCAATTTTTTCACTCTTCCCTCATAGGTCATGTTTTCCAGACCTCTGATCATTTTTGTCACTCTTCTCTGGACTCTCTCCAATTTGTCCACATCCTTCCTGAAATGCGGTGCCCAGAACTGGACACAATACTCCGGTTGAGGCCTAATCAGCGTGGAGTAGAGCGGAAGAATTACTTCTCATGGCTTGCTTACAACACTCCTGCTAATACATCACAGAAGCATGTTTGGTTTTTTTGCAACAGTGTCACACTGTTGACTCATATTTAGCATGTGGTCCACTATGACCCCCAGATCCCTTTCCGCAGTACTGCTTCCTAGACAGCCATTTCCCATTTTGTATGTGTGCAACTGGTGGTTCCTTCCTAAGTGGGGTACTTTGCATTTGTCCTGATTGATCTTCATCCTATTTACTTCAGACCATTTCTCCTGTTTGTCCATCTTGGGTTGCTCTGGGGGCTAGAGAAGCCCCTTTGCAGGTCTGTAGCCTGTAACTGTAGCTACAGTAACTGTAACTGTTACTGTAGCTTCCCTGGGCTGTCCTAGAGGCTGCAGCCCTGACCCAAATTTCTTCCACAGTGCTGCAGCCCCTTCTGCTCCCGTCATTCCCCTACACCATCCGAGGGCAGCCTTCTGGCTGTCGGCCATAGCGCCTGCATCAGGGAAATCCTCCCCCAGCTGAATATGGGGCATTTATTTTGCTCTGGCCTGTTTCCGCAGCATAAACAGGCTGAACCAGGGAGTGAGGATCTCATTCATGGTGTCTGGAAAAAAAGGCTTTGCAGCATTCCACTGCGGTGATTCATAGCAACATTGTCCTTACTTCCTAATTATATACGTAGCGGAGACTGTCCTCTTACTTGATTGCTCCCAAAGTAGAGTGTGTTATTGCTAGTTTTTACAAGGCACTGAAATCATTCAGTTGGCAACAGGGAAGGTGACTATTCACTTAAGCAGCTTCGGTATCTGCACTCCCTTTCCTGACATTAGAGGCTTCAACAGGACCTTAAAGGAGATTTTTCAGCTCTTGACTTTACCAAGGAGTGCTTTTCAGAGAAACAAGTCCTAAAGAAATAGAATTTCTCATTCCCTCTTCAGTCCACTCACACTCAGGGGTTGTCTCTGAATCATATCACAGAATGCCTGCATCTATGCTCTGTTCATCCCAGAGATTCTTTGTAATGCTGATAAAGCGGTGGAGTTTTCCTTGAGAGAGCAGATTCCACTTCTTACGAGAACTCAGGCTGTGCAGTAACCCAGAGGTCTAGGGAAACTCTGTCTCTTTCCAAGGATCAAATGTTGAAAAACTTAGTGCAGAGAAGTGATCAGGTCTGAAACTCAAGTAGCCAAGGCATAAAGAGAGGAATAGATACTAAAAGGGAGAAAGCCATCTTTGACTAGGTCAGACTGGAGTGACACTTGGATATAATATTAAATGAGAACAGTGTCACACTGGCCACCTACATGCCAAAAAACCTCCAAAAAACCATGACTTTGGAAAAGAAAATGCAGACTCTGAACTTTATAACTGGCCAAATTCCTGCTCAGGTTTATTGTAATGACTGTCAGTGAGGTTAAATGAGTTGGGGGTTAAATATTGAACACATTTATTCAAAAGGGCCTGCTAAGCACTAACAATCAACATGTTTACTCTTGGGGTTGGAAACCAATTCAGATTTCACACAGCAGACGAACATACACAAGGAAACCTTAACGAGGATAGGAAAATGCTATGTTCCATTTGCTGAACGTCATGAGTACACATGCTCTTTGCCCCCAAAATATTTGATGTTTTCTAGTCTCACCAACTGGATACTCTCACAAAAAAACAACCTTCCACATAAACTTCCTCGTGGCTGGACTTTACAAAAACTAGACAAGCCATTTACAACACACACTTTGCTTCTCTACAAAAGAAAAAGGACACTAAACTACCTAAACTACTACATGCCACAAGGGGCCACAGCAATGGTTCCCTTAACCCACCCAGCAATATTGTTAATCTATCCAACTATACTCTTAGCCCAGCAGAAGAATCTGTCCTATCTCGGGGCCTCTCCTTCTGCCCCACCACCTCTACGAACATGATACAGTTCTGTGGTGACCTAGAATCCTATTTTCGACGTCTCCGACTCAAGGAATATTTCCAACACACCTCTGAACAACATACTAACCCACAGAGACCTTCCTACCAAGACTACAAAAAGGATTCTGGGTGGACTCCTCCTGAAGGTCGAAACAACAGACTGGACTTCTACATAGAATGCTTCCGCCAATGTGCACAGGCTGAAATTGTGGAAAAGCAGCATCACTTGCCCATAACCTTAGCTGTGCAAAACACAATGCCATCCACAGCCTCAGAAACAACTCTGACATCATAATCAAAAAGGCTGACAAAGGAGGTGCTGTTGTCATCATGAATAGGTTGGAATATGAAGAAGAAGCTGCTAGGCAGCTCTCCAACACCACTTTCTACAAGCCATTACCCTTTGATCCCACTGAGGATTACCAAAAGAAACTACAGCATTTGCTCAAGAAACTCCCTGAAAAAGCACAAGAACAAATCCGCACAGACACATCTCTGGAACCCCGACCTGGGGTATTCTATCTGCTACCCAAGATCCATAAACCTGGAAATCCTGGATGCCCCATCATCTCAGGCATTGGCACCCTGACAGCAGGATTGTCTGGCTATGTAGACTCCCTCCTCAGGCCCTACGCTACCAGCACTCCCAGCTATCTTCGAGACACCACTGACTTCCTGAGGAAACTACAATCCATCAGTGATCTTCCTGAAAACACCATCCTGGCCACTATGGATGTAGAAGCCCTCTACACCAATGTTCCACACAAAGATGGACTACAAGCCGTCAGGAACAGTATCCCCGATAATGTCATGGCAAACCTGGTGGCTGAACTTTGTGACTTCATCCTCACCCATAACTATTTCACATTTGGGGACAATGTATACCTTCAAATCAGCAGCACTGCTATGGGTATCTGCATGGCCCCACAGTATGCTAACATTTTTATGGCTGACTTAGAACAACGCTTCCTCAGCTCTCGTTCCCTAATGCCCCTACTCTACTTGCGCTATATTGATGACATCTTCATCATCTGGATCCATGGAAAAGAAACCCTTGAGGAATTCCACCATGATTTCAACAATTTCCATCCCACCATCAACCTCAGCCTGGACCAGTTCACACAAGAGATCCACTTCCTAGACACTATGGTGCTAATAAGCGATGGTCACATAACCACCACCCTATACAGGAAACCTACGGACCGCTATTCCTACCTACATGCCTCCAGCTTTCATCCAGACCACACCACACGATCCATTGTCTACAGCCAAGCTCTACGATACAACTGCATTTGCTCCAACCCCTCAGACAGAGACAAACACCCAAAAGATCTCTATCAAGCATTCTTACAACTACAATACCCACCTGCTGAAGTGAAGAAACAGATTGACAGAACCAGAAGAGTACCCAGAAGTTACCTACTACAGGACAGGCCCAACAAAGAAAACAACAGAACGCCACTAGCCATCACCTTCAGCCCCCAACTAAAACCTCTCCAGCACATCAAGGATCTACAACCTATCCTGAAGGACGACCCATCACCCTCACAGATCTTGGGGGACAGGCCAGTCCTTGCTTACAGACAGTCCCCCAACCTGAAGCAAATACTCACCAGCAACCACACACCAGAACCACTAACCCAGGAACCTATCCTTGCAACAAAGCCCGTTGCCAACTGTGTCCACATATCTATTCAGGGGACACCATCATAGGGCCTAATCACATCAGCCACACTATCAGAGGCTCGTTCACCTGCACATCTACCCATGTGATATATGCCATCATGTGCCAGCAACGCCCCTCTGCCATGTACATTGGCCAAACTGGACAGTCTCTACGTAAAAGAATAAATGGACACAAATCAGACATCAAGAATTATAACATTCAAAAAAAAGTTGGAGAACACTTCAATCTCTTTGGTCACTCGATTACAGACCTAAAAGTGGCAATTCTTCAACAAAAAAACTTCAAAAACAGACTCCAACGAGAGACTGCTGAATTGGAATTAATTTGCAAACTGGATATAATTAACTTCGGCTTGAATAGAGACTGGGAATGGATGGGTCATTACACAAAGTAAAACTATCTCCCCATGTTTATTCCACCCCCCACTGTTCCTCAGATGTTCTTGTCAACTGCTGGAAATGGACCACCTTGATTATCACTACAAAAGGTCCCCAGCACCCCCCCCCCCGGCTCTCCCGCTGGTAATATCTCACCTTAAGTGATCACTCTCGTTACAGTGTATATGGTAACACCCATTGTTTCATGTTCTCTATGTATATAAATCTCCCCATTGTATTTTCCACTGAATGCATCCGATGAAGTGAACTGTAGCTCACGAAAGCTTATGCGCAAATAAATGTTTTAGTCTCTAAGGTGCCACAAGCACTCCTTTTCTTTTTGCACATATAGCTAGTTATCTGCAGGGCCAGCTGGTCCAGCACTGTCCCTTCTCTGGAGATGAACTCCAGCCCTGTCCCCATCCTACAGGCATACCAGGGTGGAGGAGGAAAAGTTCTCGTAGTATTGATATCCTCACCCTTGTCCTTGGCAGTGCCCCTCCTCCCACAGAACCCAGAAGACCGGGTGCGTATATAGTTCCTGAGCGCTACTTCCCACCCCACAGACCCAGCTGAGAGGTTCAGTAAAAATCTCCTGGCACCCTCATCCTCATCCCCCACAAAGGTAAAGCAACTTAGAGTGAGCTGGTCTTCTCCCTTCTCTCTAACAGACCTGGGCTCCCCGCTAGCCACTCTGACCAGGAGCTAACTTGTTATATGAATGACATTCAAACAGCAGCCTGTTGGCTCATCACTAGTAAACACTACTTAAGTCAGTCACAGGGCTCTGAGGAGTCAACGAAGTTTCCATTAATCTTTGTTCGGCTTCATTGCTGGTGATTTTTAGCACAATGTGCTATCCTTGCGGTCCAATATAATTGAGAGCAGTAACAAGGTGTAGCACGGTTAATGGAGCAGGCTCTGTGGACCTGTCAGCCAACACCACGGCCCCCAAGGAAAGACTGAAGGAACTACAGATACATTTTGAAACGTGCCACAGTGCCGTTTAGTGAAAGAAATCTTGTAATACCAGCTCCCATGAGAAACATTTCTCAGGAACAATACATTGCTCTTGGTTTATTTATGTTAGGTTTCTCTGAAATAGCTTAAGGAGGAGGGGGGAGGGGTTAATTCAAGTGGAAATTTGAAACAAACAAAAGTAGGCAATAAATCATTGGTTGGGCACTTGGTAAGACAGGCCTTAGTCCTGCCTTGGGACAGGCTGTAATAGGCCTATACTCTAACCTGTGCAGTAAAGGCTTTGGTTCGACTTACCATACGTCACTAAATATGAGGGCATCCCAAACTAGCTCAGGAGCCAGCCCTGGAGCATACATTTCCTTTTACATACATCAGCAGTTGGGCTTTACAAATGTTTTGATCTATTGTAGCTGTGGAACATTGTTTATTTCAAAATAGCACAGTGTTAGCATCACTAACTTGGCTTAATGCACATCTATCAACATGCAATGTTCTGTGTTGTGTTAGCGTTACGTTATATTATTTTAATTGTTCCACTGATAAACGATGTTCGAGATTTGAAACAGCCGTCTAAAAGGAAAGTTCTTATTAAGCACCAAGGAGATCGTGGGCCACATTCTAATGCCCTGGCTCATGCAGAGTAGCCACTAGTTGATGTCAATGAAACCACTTGAAGAGTAAAAATACTATTTATTTACTGTGAGCAAGGGTGTCAGAATCTAACCTATGGCATAGTGGCTAGAGTATGTCACACGTATTCAGGACCCTGGGGTTCTATTCACAGCTTAGCTCCTGATGTATTGTTGGACCTTCCACAAGGCATCAAAACCCCTGTGAGGTTTAGTTATTAACCTAGAACTCTCAGAGCATCAGTCAGGGCTACAATGGAGAGCCCAAAAGGCTTCTATCAAACTGGGTGGCAATTACAGTTGGCTGGGAAATAATTTCATTTCCTGCCAAAAATGTTGAACAATGTTTCCATTGAATATTTTCCTAACTTGGGGGAGGAGGCAAGGGTGGAGTGGGTGTAAAAACAGCCAAACCCCCGATTTTTTTTTTAAATGAAAACTTTACAAAAACAGATCTTTTTCATTAAAATCTTTAAAAAAATACTTTGTAGCCAAAATAACAACAACAAAAAAACACTGACAGCAAAAATTTGACCCGCTCCATTTTCAATGATCTATTAACACATTTCATTAAAATCCAATAGTTTTATACCAGCTTTCATCCAAGGATCTCAAAGCAGTTTACAAACAGCAATACAGACAGTCTTGGCATCCTGTGAGGAAGATGTTACCCCTCCAGACCCATCCAGCCAGTGCTTTTCATTCCGTTAGGAAAATGAAGCACCAGGCTGAGATACTCAGTATCTGAAAATCAGGCTACTTATTCTGGTGATTGAGCACGGATTGAGTGTCCAAGCACCGAGATTTGAACTTTTCTGATCTAGCTGACCTTTCCTAGGTGGCAGAATCTGTGTCAATCAAGAATAATCTCATTAAGTACTAGCTGTTTTGCCTCAGATAATGCACAGTGCATATCGAGATGGAAGAGGAAATGCTCCCCTTTGTTCCACATTTTGCTTAGAAGCAGACAATAACTTGAGTGGTGTATTGCGAGCTCAGCTCTGGCCTGCAGAAAGAGGAGACGAGTGTAGGGTTACCATATTTCAGGTTCCCCAGAAGAGGACACTGCGTGGTCGGGGGGCTGAAAGCGGAGTCCAGTTGGGTGGTACCTGTGGCAGGGGTACTCGCTGGAGGTGGGGGCCAGTGTCGCTCCCTGCCATGGTGGCAGGCACAAGAGCAGGACACAGCGACAGCCATCAGTCAGGGCCTCCCTGCGGGATCCCCTCCCCACGGGAGAGATGGGCAGATGTGGCTGCAGGAGAATGGACCAATCAGCTGCAGATACAGAGGAGGGACCGATCAGGAAGTGGACCAATTGGGGCTCTTTCTGAGCTACACCATCTGCTCTGCAAAAATCCAGGACATTTCCTGATTTTTGAAACATCTGCCAGGACAGAGGATGGAGACTCAAAAAAAGAGGCAATGTTCTGGAAAAACAGGATGTATGCTAACCCCAGACAAGGGGAATCTGCCTATTAGCAGGTGGTGGGGAGTGGGGGCAGCTGCAACGATGATTTAAAAAGCAAGAGGAAGTTCTGAAATGTCACTACTACAGGATCTGCACTTCATTCACACTAGTGGGCCCATTCACCTCACCTAACTACCCCACTTGGTGCACAGAGGTCATTGCAGTGCAACGGTAAATTCCACAGCCTCTACACAGTGCTCTCCCAACAAACCCAACCCACAGAGAAGTGAACACATGGCGAGGCTCCATGTCCATCTCTGCACATAAATCTTCATTGCCTTCTTGTCGATCATACTGTCACCATTTACCCCTCTGGATATCTCAGCTCATTTATTGCAGCTGTTGTCAGTTTCAGTAACATATTTTCTATTTCCGTTCTTGGTTCAGGGGATCTATTACAGGGCCCGCTCTTGTGACGTCAGAGCTGTTAATCTTGCCGATGCTTTCGAAGCGGTTAATGGGCTGTACTGATGTGCATGCACCACCGTGTGCTGGATTTTGCCACCTCATTTATTTCAGTGCTCTCTTTGAAGGGCCCCTGCAGTGTCTGCTTAGCTTCATACTCAGACCTTGCATCAATGCTCCTTCACTTGGCTAGAATTATTTTCCTGTGTTCATTCCTTAATTGCCGAAATAGCCAGCTGGGTAAGGCACCGTAGTTGCCTGTGCTGTAGGTATCCCCCGCCTATGATAGTCCTTGCAAGTTTCCCAGTCCCCAAAAAATGTTCCTTTCACCAGACATATGTACCAGCCTCCATGACTTAGTCACAATTGTTTTCTCTTGCTCACGTCACATTCATTAATTCTTCCTAGCACTTTGGCAGCTTCGTTGTCTGTGTAAATCCTGTGGGCTACTCCACTTAGTATGTGTAAGAACTGGGGGGTGGGGGAGAATGGAAGAAGCTGTTCAGATCAAGGTTAGGTTCTGGCTAGTGAGATTTGTTGATATGAAAAATTTCACAAACAGTTCTCTAAAATGGCCAGCAGAGGAACTGAGGAGATGTCTGCAAAATTGGGTCAAAAAATCTCACAAGAATAGCTTTACCCCATATCAAAAACAGGAGGAAAAAAGTAATTTCTGGTTCTGAATCTGACCTTGAACTAAAAACACAGGAGTCGGGTTTGGATCCAGGAATCTGAACTGGAACCCCCTCTACCATATTCAAAACGGTTTAGATCTAGGATTCTGGGTTCGGCTCCTGCAGCCAGGACAAATGGCTCAAGTGCATGGAGGCTTTGGCTGGGAGTTTCAGAGGAGCCTAAGGGAGGCAGGCACTCAAATCCTATTGAAATTCAGTAGGCACCTGTTGTGATAACTGGGCCAACAAATTTACCCTAAGTCTGAGCTTAACTGTGAAAAGTGAGTGAAAGTTCATAAAATGTTACAATAACAAAACGTTGAAAACAGGGAAAGATGGGGAAAAAAAGAGGCTGAATTAGCCCAAACAAAAAGGCCTACTGATAAAATTCAAAGACTTTATTAAGATAGTGTCTGGTAAACCAGGACAGTGGGAGACCGGCAATCAATGAACCAAAATTGGTGTGTCCAAATTAGGCCCATTGGCTGATAAAATAACGAAGGAGTGAATGACTCTGCCCATCGCTCCTCCTAAGGGCTCCTTAAAATAAAAGTGTTTGAGGAAAACTGGTAGAGAGGAAGCGAAATGGAACAATTGCTGATTCAAAGAAGGGAAAGGAGTGAGCTTCACCATCATGGCTGCCACCCTCATTGTCACCTGGGACCCTGGGATCCACTGTAGCATCATTGGGCCTTCATTGTTCTGATCACAAGAAATGTCCCAACTAGATCAAGCCAAGAGAGGGAGTCAGAGATGACATCTCTACCTCTACTGGCTTCGGCTAAATCCCGAACACCACAAGATATGTGGAGACTCTCTCACATTCACACTGTCTTTTTCCTTTCCCACCTTATTTCTTCTCTTTCCTATCCTCCTTGTGCCTTCTGTCTATGAAAAGTCTGGCTTAGCCAGCCAAGACTGTATATTTTGCAACACCTCTGTAAGCCTGTGACCACAGAAGCAGATAAAAGCAATGCCCTAAAACATCCTGATGCTGGTATGAGTTTGCCAGGACTCGGAGTGGCTGATACAACTGTGTGCTGTGCCTGGGTTTTCCAGCAGCAAGGTTGCAAGGGAGAATCAACACCAGAGACAGAAGCTGCCCTTTCTATCTTTAGGTTTCTGTCTGTCTGTCTTGTTTTCTAGGAAACGGGACCAGACTTCAACAGCAGCAGCACCAGCTCATTTCAACTAATTTTTTCTTTTCTCCAAAAAGGACAGTCATTACTGATGGTTAGTCTCTAAGGTGCCACAAGTACTCCTTTTCTTTTTGTGAATACCACCTAAGAGACTATTAAACAAGTGGGGGTTTCTGTCTAAAAACTCTCTATAGCTCAAGGGGAAATGGAACAAGGGATGTTGTTAAAATGAAAGCCGTGCTTAATACTTTACATTCCAAATACTTAAACCATTTTCCCTTCTCGTTCTGTATCTTTAATAAGAGGCTTAATGGTGTTTGCCATGGTACTAAGCAGGCTGAGGTCTCTGTATACCAACCCTTTTTGAAATTGTTTAACGTTAGACCATGTCAGGGGCATTTAACACCTTTGACTCTTTGGGTCCATACATTCCATCTAAGTTACACCACCACACCTAACTCTTTAAGGCTCCTTTCAAAATCCCAGTCCTTAGTGTCATGATGGAAAAAAACAAACACCTCCTTTGCTTATAGCAGCTTTTATGCTACCTAAAGGAACAACGCTATCACACATCTCTATGGAGAGGGAAGTGTCAAAAGAGGAGTAACAAAGTAGCACATGTTATTTTTAGTTTGCAAAAAACCCCAAATCAAAACTACTAGCCCCCAACGTATTTTTGTGCATTGCACACTATATATGACTACAGTTATGTGTGTGCGTGCGTGTGTGCATGCAGTAACTACTTAAGGGAAAGGCTGGCTAGTGAAAAGCATCACCATTCCTGCTCTGGTGCTGTCTTTTCAGTTCATTCAAAAATATCTGGCAACTTTATTTGATATAAAGGCTATAATTAAGTGTGGGGGGGGCAGGGAGGGGGCAGAACAGAAATCCTGGCATCATGCTCAAAAGGGATCTCTGAACCTCGGAAATGGGGAGCCCATGTGCTTCAATACTAGGGTAACAGGCACTGTATAATACCCAAAAATAGACAGACACTTACAAACAGACCCATACAGCAGATATAGCAGGGGACAGTTTATCCCCCTGCCTTTACCTCCCAGGAACCAGGAAGGGGTCATGTGCAGCTAGGAATTCACAGGCAGCCCGACTCCCACTAGAAATGCTATACATAAAACAACTAGGGGCCACATGCCGTGATACTCGGCCAGAGAACACACTCATAATCATTTGGTTGGTACCTGTTATAATGACTTCATCCCCATCCTGCAGAAATTTACGAGAATGTCCATTCCCAAGGTCAATTACTTTTGTTCCCTTCCATGACATCTCCAGCAGGGAGCCAAAGTTCTCCGGATCCTTCAAAACATAAGTTAGTAACAGAATTCAGAGTAACAGCCGTGTTAGTCTGTATTCGCAAAAAGAAAAGGAGTACTTGTGGCACCTTAGAGACCAACCAATTTATTTGAGCATGAGCTTTCGAGAGCTACAGCTCACTTCATCGGATGCATACCGTGGATACTGCAGCAGACTTTATATACACACAGAGATCATGAAACAATACCTCCTCCCACCCCACTGTCCTGCTGGTAATAACCTGGATTTGTGCTGGAAATGGCCCAACTTGATGATCACTTTAGAGTGGGAGTGAGAAAACAAATACAGTATATTGTTGGATTCTGTGCAATGGAACCTTGCCAGTAACAGCCATTGATCCAGTTCATTGATGTGCTAGCTTACTCACCCGTCTTGTGTATTTAACTCCTTACTTGCTGGAGGCCACAACTGCCTAAAGCAGTCTTCTCTTTGGCATCATTAGCTTTTGTAGTGGGCACGATAAAGAAAAATTGGATCCTGTTCGAGGAAGAATGGAGCTAAATCTAGGGCACAATTTCTGCCTCTCAAGTATCTGTCTATTGCTACATTTCAGAGTCCTATTCACATTTCATTGTACAGAGGAATGCTAAATGTTGGTAAATGTTAAAAAGATTTTAATGTAAATCTGCAGCATGGTGTATTAGAGAAAAGAAAAAGCACTTCATTTATACACGTGTACCCCAGCAGGATGGTGTAAGTGCTTTATTACGCTGGCACACTGCTGGAGCCTTATAGAAGGACAGATGGCAATGCACTAGGAGCAAGATCCAACCCCCACTCATGTTTCCCAGTGGAAAGTCTCCCGATGACTTTATAGGCTATTGGACATCAGGGTATAAAATATTAACCTGTCCTTATTTTCTATTTCAGCACGAGGAAGGAAAACAACACATCACACCTCAGACCACCACTGAACAATGTCCAGCAATGTGCTGGTCAGGAGACAGAGCTCCATGAATCCCAAAAAATACATTGGAGAAAGTGGGTTTTGCATTTTCTAAGTAGAGTGCAACACCAGTGCAGTATAAATGAAAATAATGGACTATGAAACTAGATTCATACAGAATTGAGAGACTTGGAAGTGTTAACACTTTGAAAAAACAGTAACAGTAACACTTATATTATCTAGAGGTTTTCCCTCCATAGATCTCCACATACTGTTGCTGTGGGGTTTGTTTTTAACAATGAGATAGTAGCTGTAACTCACACTGCAGGATTGGGCTACTTTTGTGCAGGAATATTGTTGCCTCTAAAATACCACAACTGGCTTTTATGGATACTGACAGTAGGAAGGCTTAAAAAATATGTACTCCAAAAAGACTAAGGAAGAACTACAAAGATGTCCATAATAAAACAAAGTGGGTTGAAGGCCAGTTTCTAGTTGCTGAGTACTTAGTTATTAGTGACAGCTGTTCGTGAAATGCTTACGGGTCCACTGATTGTTCCAGATGCCAGGAGATCTCCAGGTCTGAGGTTGCATCCATTGATGGAGTGATGAGCCAGCTGCTGTTTCATGGTCCAGTACATGTACTGGAAAAAGGGGGAAGTGAAGGACAAACATGACTCTCAGATGTCACTAGTCTGTACAAAATGCATTTCATTCTTTCTGGATCATACTGTTAAACATTAGCCCTCAAGAACAACATCCTTATCTAATCAGGAGCCTTCAGCAGCCTAAATGGAACATTTGTAATTACTTTAAATTGATCCTCTGGCTCACTGATTAGTCTCCAGATGTATGGCCTTCTGAATATAAATAGTTTGAAGAGGTGAGAAGCAACTATTGTAACCCTACTTTCACAACATACAGCATATTAATACCACAGCTCCGTAGGCAACTGGCCTGGTCCAAAGCTCAGTGGAATCAATGGGAACCTTTCCAATGACATAATGGACTTTCAATCAGTCCCACTCTATATGGGCATTTGGCCCCTCAGCAGGAATAAGTAGATGTCAATGGAATCCTATGTAGAAGGATTTTAGCACCTGAAGGCGTGGCATTAAAGTTGGGGTTATTGGCAATTTGTGGCTACCAGAGTCAGCTGTTTCTGCGCAATGTAACCAGTCCTAATTATTGTTAAATGGGTAACTAGACAGAAGAAGTGCAGGTACCTGGCAGTACAGCACAGACAACATCAGTCATGTTACTAATATGACTTTCAAGGGGAAGAGCCTCTTTGGCCACTGACTCACTAACCTAGTCAGTGGTTTTAAAAACCCCTAGTGAGGGGTTTTTTAAATGAGGTTCAAAGGAGACCGATGAGAAAAGCCCACAGGTAGGTTTAAAAAAAATAGTGACCTTAACAGAAGACCAAGTGTTGACCTTAAGAGTATGTCTACGTGCAATAAAAGACCTGCGGTTGGTCCGGTCAGCTGACTTTGGGCTATACAATTATATGTAGATATTCAGAGTTGGGCTGGAGCCCAGGCTCTGTGACCACGCCCCCCCACTGGGTCTCTGAGCCTAGGCTCCAGCCTGAGCCCAAATGTCTACATTGCAATTTTATAGCTCCACAGTCCAAGTCAGCTGACCCAGGCCAGCCTGCAGGTCTTTTATTGCAGTGCAGACATACCTTAAGAAGGCTAGATGTTGGGGGCAGGAAAAAGTACAATAGGGACATAAGAGCAATAAGGGGGAAAACAATGGGGAAATCTGCTCAACAACTTAGGTGTTTATTAACAAATGCAAGGAGTATGGGGAACACACAGGAAGAACTGGAAGGCTTAGTACCCAAGCTACATTAATTAATTAGCATAACAGACTTGGTGGGATAAATCTTGTGACTGGAATTTTGGTATAGAGGGGTAACAGTTTGTTCAGGAAGGACAGGGAGGGAAAAAACAGAAGGAGGGGTTGCTTAATACACCAAGAATATACACACTTGTAATGAGGTCCAGAAAGAGATGACAGGTTTCAGAGTAGCAGCCGTGTTAGTCTGTATCCACAAAAAGAAAGGGAGTACTTGTGGCACCTTAGAGGCTAACAAATTTATTTGAGCATAAGCTTTCGTGAGCTACAGAGGCAGATCAAACATTCTGGGTGAAGACGAGAGGGGAAAATTCAGGGTAATGTCATGTTAGGGGTTTACTATAGACCACCAAATCAGGAGGGGGTGGATGAGGCATTTCTGGAACAAACAGAAATATCCAAAACACAAGCCCTGATAGCAATGGGAGACTGACTATCCAGACATCTGTTGGAAAAGTAATATGGCAAAATATAAAAATCTCAAATTCTTGGGATGTACTGAGGACAGCTTCTTCTTTCAGAAGTTGGAGGAAGTAACCAGGGAGGCAGCTATTTTAGACTTAATTCTGACAGGGAGAAATTGGTTGTGAATCTGAAGGTGGGAGGCAATTTGGGTGAAAGTGACCATGAAATGATAGATTTAATGATTCTAAGGAAAGAAAGAGTGAGAATAGCAGAATAAGGACAATGGGCTTTAAAAAAAAAAAAGCAGACTTTAGCAGACTCAGATAACTGGTAGGCAAGAGCTGATGGGAAGAAAACCTAAGGGTAAAAAGGAGTTCAGGAGACGTGGCAGTTTCTCAGAGAGACAATATTAAAGGCACAACAGCAAACTATGCAAAAGAAATATAGGAAGAATAGCAAGAAGCCAATATGGCCATATGAGGAGCTTTTAATGACCTAAAATCAAAAAAGAATCCTACAGGAAAGATAGAAAAATTGCTAAGATTGAGTCCAGAAGGGTACCACAAGTATAGAAGGACAAAAATCAGAAAGGCTGAGGCACAAAATGAGTTACAGTTAGTGAGGGACATAAAAGGCAATTAAAACAGGTTCTATAAATACATTAGGAGCAAGAAAAAGATGAAGGAAGTTGTAAATCCACTACTTAGCGAGAAAGAAGAGCTAATAATAGAGGACATCAAAGCATTTAATGTCTAGTTTACTTCAGGCTTCACTAAAAACATGGTGACCAGATGCTGAACACTATTAATATTAACAAGGGGGAAGGAGCACAAGCCGAGCGAGCCAGAGAGAGAGAGAACAGGTTAAAAATATTTAGATACATTAGATGTATTCATGTCGGCAGGGCTTGAGATAGTTCATCCTAGGATACTTCAGGAACTAGGCTGCCCTAATTTATATTGAGCCCACTTTTCCCTCACCCTTCTGGGTTCGGTAGCCAGTGGAGTTGAGTAAAACTCAAGGCTTAGGCCCAATGTTAAACACTGGCTATAAAAATAGCTGCCTAGAATTTGTCTCACAATTGTTTAAACTCTTTGGGTTAGAAACCAGGAACTAAAATCCAGTGTGGACACAAAACACACGATGAAATCCTGCAGCTGGCATGTCCACATTTATTTGACTGGTGTCCTCCATCGCACTTGGACTGGGGCAAATGCTGTGTTCACCTCTGTGTAAAAGCAGTGATGCTGGAGGCAAACACACGCTGGGTGGAATTGGGATGTTTTCATCCATCTTTGTATAGTGTGCGCCCTTCCCCCACTCTGCCCTCGCACCATCGCCAGCAAAACTATTATAGCACACGTAGAACTTTTTTGGTGCTAAGCCCTAGTTGCAGGAAAAGCCAGTCTCTGTTCAGAGCTGAAGCTTCCAAGTGTTTGTATATCAGCTGGGACAACAGGCATCACCAACTTTCCTCTTGTAACAGGCCTGATTCTCAGCTAGTGTAAATCAGTGTATGCTGATTTATACAAACTGAGTATGGGACACAATGTGCCAGCATCATTTGAAATGAATGAAATTAAACCATACTCTTACCTTAAAGTTTGATTTGCATATTGTGGCTGGGTTGCTCATTCCTTCTCCTAAAGGGACGGGGGGGAAAAGCAATCAATGGGAAAATTGCACTAGGTGAAGACGTCTATGGCATTTTCATTTTATGGCTGGACAGAGGCTTCCATTGCCATTGTCAGGCTCAGCAGAAAATAAGCAATGACATACTGTGTCTTGGTAGGAAGGGCTGCAAGAGGAGGAAGTATGCCAAACAATCTGGTTTCTATCCCCTGCTCTGCCACAGACCTCCCCTATGACTAAGTCACTTAATCTCTTGTACCTCTGCTTCCCTCACCATAAAATGGAGATATTATTTCCCTGTCTTCTAGGGGAATTGTGAGGCTTATTTTGGACAAATGGCAGGATCTACAGAAATACATAGTATTATTAAAAGGAAAAATCTCCTTTGCTATTTTCATTTTCATACCACCTTACCTTCAACATGATTCTAGCTTAAGTCCTTATGTGGCCCTCATCAGTAGAATAGCATTCCGATTTTATGATGACACAGAGAGACTAAGTGACATGCCCAAGGTCACACAGGAAAACTGTGGCAGAGCAAGGAACTGAGTCTGTGACTCCATAGTACAGGGCACTATCTTAACCACTGGCCAAACCTTCCTCTGGTTCTCTCTGATTCTCTGTATCAAACTTTTGCTGCATCATCCCAAGAGCCCACGAACTGCACCCGTGAAGGGGATGTGTTGGGGATTGAAAGGCGAGAGATGGCAGATACACAATTTCCTGCACCCCCTTGCTGGCCTGTTCTATTGGGTGTTAGGGTGCCGAGCTCCTCTTCTACTGATACACATGCAATAGCAGGACCATGACAGTCCTGCACATTAAGCATAGCATCAGAGGGTCATGTTCTGATCCCTATACTCATTTCGGGACATACCTTACTCTACATGTCCCAATGAAGTCAGTCATCTTTCACCTCTAGTAAAACACACATTCTTAGTACTCTTTCCCTGGTCTTCCCTCTCTCCATTCCTTCTGATTATTAGTTACCACTTGTCACATCTTGTTTTAATTAGACTGCAAAGCCATTGGAGTACCGTGGAGCTCTGAGCCCGCTTGGGTGTCTAAGTGCCATCAGAATAAATAAATAAATAAATCTTCAGGTTGTAAAATGGTCATATGCAGCCACCGCAAGGGGACTGTTTCCCACAGTACGGCACTGCACTGAACTAACAAGTGGGCACATTATGAGCTTTTTGACCTTTCTCTGACTCAGCAAGTATTGCCCTATGCGGAAATCAGGATCCCAGAATGGATGGAACAATATGTCTGAAACATGGCGGATTCTACATCACTTTAACTCCACAAATCATGAAGCGTTACTGTACCTTTGATAGCGACAAAGAGATTTATGTCAAAAGCATAGGGTTCTTCATCGCAGAGGTATGGCAGTGGCTTGGGAACCTAAAGCACATAACAAGCATTACAGCCTGAAGGCCAAAAGGAAAGAGAAAAGTCTAGCACATACCTGGGGACATTTAGTAACAGCTCTCTTCCCATTCCCTTTGCCTTCATGAATAATTGCCTACCCTACTGCTTCACATACACAATTATGTCACAAATGTTTACACCACTACCGAGGTATTCATTTAAGCAAATGCACTTTTTCTCCTGGCCTCCAAAAGCGCTCTTGATTTTTCACATGGTTGTTAAACCCAAACAAATAAAATTTTAGTGCACCTTTGTCCTGATTTGGCACACTGTGTGTACTCAAAGTTGGCAGAAGGCTTGCAGTTTCAGACCTGAGAAGAGCGATTTGTAAGCTCTCTTCACTGTATTAAGTCTAATTAAATGGCTACATGCCATAGAATCAAATACCCTCAAACTATGGGTAGGCTTGATTCTTGATCAGAACATTTTAGCTAGAGCCCATCATCCCTATCACTTACTGTAAGCACTTGAAGTGTTACCAAATTCTAGAGAGAAGCCTGCCGATTAGCACTGTTTCTAAGCACATATGTTTGAGAGAGATATTCTTCTTGTGCTGCTCACATCTGCAGATGGTTTTCTAAGCTATGCAGCCATACTCACCATGACTGAAAACCTGGCCCCACTGAAGTCAATGTGCATTTTCCCCACTGGTTTCAGTGGGGCCAGGATGTCATTCCATATCTTGGAGGCAGGATCAAGCCTTGAAGTCAGTAGAAAGGTGCTGGTACAACCAAGAGTTTCTGTTCTCAGACCCTAGAGACCTTCATTCTATTTTCACTCAAATCATTTCTAGCGACCCAGCTGTTCTCTTGCTAACCTGGACCGGGTTTGGCAACACAAATGGCATGAGAGCTTCCATAGTAACAACCCATGGAGAGATGGTTGTGCCAAAGCTCTTGCCCAGAAATGGACCCAGTGGAACATATTCCCACTTCTGAATGTCACGAGCTGGAAAAAAAGGAAAAATCAAAGAAATATAATGAAATTTTCAGAGAGTTACACAGACTTCAGGCTAGTGATGGAGTGCTAGATGAGAGCTCTGCACACCAACAGCCAGCACCATCCACAGAACAAGCAATGAAATGCTACCCACTTGCCCAGGGTAGTTCAACCATGATCTAAAGCAGTCATCTGAAGGGCTCAAAAGCACAGTTCGAAGTCCTCTGGGTAGGTCTCGCTTAGGAAGAGCAGCCAAAGTTAGATCAGGGTTCATTAACTCCAACCCATCCAATATTTTTACCCTAGCCTAGACACTGGTTAACATCTTTTACTTCCATTTAACTAGTTAAAATCAATCTTAGGGTCCATCTTGATTAGCTACATTGAACTACAAAGTGTTCACCCGTGTCTACACTAGGGAATATGTTGTAATTGTTAACTCTTTTCCCTCTAATCTACAGCTACCCTCTGCTGAGTGCGCCAGCTATGGCAATGATTTATGTCACATCCCTGTCAATCAGGAATTAGACCTAAAATCAGCTCATTTCACGTAGACAGCTAGATGACTTCCATTAGGAGTAGCTCTTAGTCATTACTGACCTGAGCTGGATTTGAACCAATGCCTGAGAGTTGTAGACTGTATTCTACTCCCACAGCCCTCAGCCCATCAGTGTCGTGAGTAGTTTACATTTCCATCATTTAAAACAAATACAATATCTGTCAATATTTTAAATATCTTGCAACAGCAAAAAGCATTCCCCCAGGGAATCAGAGTAACGCTTATTACCGCTCCAGTCATTCATAAGGACCATTCCAAAAATGTGCTCATGAGCTGTGTCGACTGGGATAGGCTTCCCAAACTCGTTTCCGGGGCCTACAAAGAACGCCTGAAATGGAAAAGAAAATGCTTTAACCAAGTCAAAGTTTTGAAAATAAGACCTTTGTTTACACCAAGACAAATCCCCTGCAGGTAGTGCTACTAAAGAGGAGGGCAGACAAGACAGATAGGGTAGAATGTGATTTTACTTGCTTTCCGCATTAACTTTAATTGGAATCTCCTTGTGCAGATGCAACAAGTTACAGTTTTTTCCTTTCCCCGTGTGAGAGAGCAGGGTTGAATCACCTGAATAGTAGTGAGCTGATAAGACTCAGTTTTCTGGGGAGGAGGGATTGCTCAGTGGTTTGAGCATTGGCCTGCTAAACCCAGGGTTGTGAGTTCAATCCTTGAGGGGGCCATTTGCGATCGGAGCAAAAATTGGGGATTGGTCCTGCTCTGAGCAGGGGGGTTGGACTAGATGACCTCCTGAGGTCCCTTCCAACCCTGGTATTCCATGATTAAACTCAGGGCCTGAATTTGCCAAAAGGCACTCTCATCTAAACTGCAGCTCCCACATGCACAGAGCTATAGCTAGTGCACTAAGAAATATGATCTAGTCTCCCTATGCAGAGGTTCTCATTTCCTGTAACAGAACCTTACGCAGCGAACTCTATGCTTCCCGTTTGCCCAACCAAGGGAATCTTCCCTTCTTCTCTCCATCCCACTCTGCTTAGACCTTTGCAGCTACAGCGATCAACTTAGAGACTGGCTAAGGGGCATGCCATGGGCTAACAGAAAATGAATATACTGGGTATTTCTTACAAGAGTCTCACTAAAATACACCGTCCCTACCAGTCCCCAATATGCAGCCACTGCCTTTCACACCCCTTGCACTGGAATGATACTGAAGAGAAGTTAACCTAGAATTGCTTTCTTTCCCATGCAACTCTTAGGCATGGAATTCTCCCCTTTGAAGCAAGTTCTACAGCAGGCAATATACCACCCAGATGGAGGTGCTATAAGAATGGTACCTGTATATAACCTATGTCATGTTACGTTTTCATAACAGGCTCAGCTTTTTACTCTTTTATTAAAGGGAAAGAGATGTAATATAATAAATACATCCTACCATTTCTAACTCAATGTCCAAAAGTTTGCAAGCACCGAACACTGGAGGTTTAGCTGTGAATTAAACAGACAGAAAGGTGCATTATGAAGCTCAAAACAAACAAGCAAAGAAGCTAGAAAAGACAAGATGCAGCCAAACATATTCCAATGCCATGCTGCTCGCTAAGGAGAACAGTGCATTTCCATGGCATGACCACGAACTCACCATCGTCAGGTTGCATCTGCCCTACTGGTCTTTGAATTGGTGTCCCAGACACCACAACTGAAGATGCACGGCCATGGTAACCAACGGGTAAGTGCAACCTTGTAAAAGCAAAGCATTGATTGTGTGTTAAATGCTGTATTACAATCACTAGAACCATACACTGTGGAAGCTCAAAGCACTCTACAGTAAGTTACTAAGTTTCACTGTCTAACCACTTTAGAATACGTTTGTCCTCTGAATGGTGCCACCTTTTTAGGCATCCATATTTATTTACTGACACTCAGTCATTGGTTTCTTGCTATATGAGAAGAACCAGCTTTCAGATTAAACTGTCTCTGAATCAAGGAGCTGCAACTGACTCCTTGCAGTCACTCCTTTCTGCTACAACTAAGCACAGCTCAGACATAGCGGAGAATGGAGACGTGGAGTTTCAGACACTGTGGGACAGATCCTCAGCTGGTATACATCGTCATAGCCATAGCAGAGTTATATGTACACTAGCTAGAAATCTGTCCTTGGGGGATTATTTTCCTGGAAGGTTACAGAGACCTTTGCAAAACGTGTAAAACGTGACATGTGAGAAAAAAAATAACTGAACTACGAACCAGTTAGGCATCAAAGCATTCTCCTTCCCTCTGAACATGATCCCAACATTTGTAGCATGTTGCCTTGAAGAATAGAAGTCAGTGTAGTCTCCTGGGAAAAAGAAAAGCACAAAATATAGATCAACTGTATGAAAACCCTTATCTGGTAGGGTGAAGGGGCATAAATGTTCCACATTCTGTTACCCTGAAAAGGATGGGGAAGGGGAGAGAGAAGTAGAGGAGTTTGGAAACATGTAGTCACAAGACTGTAGTAATCATACAGATGATCTATAAGAGGTTACACACTGCAAAACTGTTTATTTTTTTTAAAACTTGCAGTGAAGAGTGGCAAGAAAAAACATTTCAAACCATTAGCTACAAATATATGAACAAGCCATGTGCTTTGTACAGTTTAACCATTTTCTATTGTCATTTTCATTTTGCTGATGCCATTGAGAATGCAATACTGCTAACAGAGGAAAGGATTTTGTAAACAGTGCATTTACTGCCCCCTAGTGCCCTTTTTGGGAAATGGTTTGACTCACACTTCAATTACCTTGGTAGCCCTGATGGAACTCAAAATGTATGCAGTGGGAATGAAAAATATCAAAGATTATAAGAGACTTTTTTCCCCTTCCTAGCTCCACCCTTACCTGCTGAGCCCACACATGGTTTCAGGTTCCCAGTCTAGCACCAGTTCCAAAGTTATTGACAGAAACAGTGGTTGCCAATTCTTGTGATTTTAATCACACGTCTCGTGCTATTTTGTTACAGCTCCAGCAGTCAGGTGATTATGTGAGAATCACAGCTTTCATTTAAAGAAAAAAAAAGGCTGCCCTTATAGTTGCAGAGAAAAGCTTAAAATTTGACCCACATGCACCATAAAGGCTCAAAACCCAGAAGGCGAATAATATTTTATTTATTTTTAACTCTCACGATTGCTGGTGCCTGACCTGTTTGAACATTTGGGTTTGGTAGTACTGCAGAAGAACTTGCAGGCCACAGTGGCAGAGATAATTTTTGAAATTCAACTGGTCACAGGTTAGAAATAAGGCTGATTTCACCCTGTCTCCCTTCCTTGGTTTGTATTTATCAGCTCTGTTAAAATCAGCCTCGATCCCCCATAAAAACACACACACTCATGCAGGTCTTGACTTTTCCTTCACCTGAAGGTCATAATATATGTGCTCAGATACCATAGTGACCGACAACCCTATAGAAATACGTGGAAATGGTTGCTCTGGTGCTTTCCAGAATTGTCAGACGTAATAATTTAACCTAACGAGAGTTACAAGTCCCCCAGGCACCCAGCCTCCATAAACCCAGGACCTGCAGGAGTCATCTTGCAACATCAATGCAAAATTCAGCCCAGTGCTCACCCTTGGGGCAAGCACGACACTGCTCTGCTAGGGAGGATCTAAATGGCACAACTGAGCCTGAAGTTATTTGTAGTTACATAACACAGTGTTCTGAAATCAAGATAATCATCTGCCTAAAGAAAAGGGCTTTGAGCCAGTGGGGGCATACGGGCCTTTGGAGACATAGTTCTGACTTCAGGGATTAGGGGGACCAAGGAACCTTGATTTGATTAAGTTAGTAAAAGTTGCTTACATCGGTGTTAAAATACAGCACACACGTTTTATTTGTGACATCAGTAATATCTGCAATTAATCCGTAATATCTACTTTACACCCATTCCTTGTCACAGCCACAGTCTGACCATCCTGTACATTTGGGGCATGTGGGAGTCTCAGTGGCTACAAGCAAATCGTGTAGGTTTCAATTCACGAGACTTACCGATTTTAGCTGGAAGGTGCATTATAGTAGAGGCCTGAGGTACAAATGCTCTAAAAATACAAAACAAAGATTACAACTCTCAAAAAAGCCGGTGTCACCCTGGGCTGGCTTAGAGGAAGTTCAGTCTCTTTTTGCACTAACTTCGTTCTGGCACCTGCTTTGAAAAATCTTGCCTTGCCGCAATTCTGTGCTAGCTCATGGTGTATAAAGTAAGCGCACAGAGGGTACAGGCTGCTATTGCACTGAAGTGGTTAACTGATTCTACAAGCTCCTGTGAGGAAATGTACAATAGTGCACAGGAAGGGTTGCATGCCTGGAAGACCTCACTCTTTTCCTACAGCAGCACATGGGAGGAAATGCATCCACTGAGATGCACTGGAAGGTGAGTATAGATGTGTCCTCACTGCACTCTACTGGATGGAAGGTGTGATCTCAAGTGTTTTAGTTTCAGTTGCCCTCCTGCAGGAGGCCTACAAAGACACTAACAGCCTGTATACTACTGACAGCAGTAAAGCTCAAAAGATCTCTCCTTAGCACAGGTGTTAAGACACCCTTGTTTTCTGACCTCACAAGTGCTAAACCTTTCAGGCCTCTTGGGATACGTCTACACTGCAATAAAACACCCGCAGCTGACTCAGGCTCGCGGGGCTCAGGCTGTGATTGGGTATAAAATTACAGTGTAGATGTTTGGGCTTGGGCTGGTGCCCAGGCTCTGGGAACCTGAGGATTAACTCTGCAATTTTATAGCCCCCCCATCCCGAGTCAACTGACATGGGCCAGTCACAGGTGTTTTATTGCAGTGTGTAGACATACCCTGACTTTCATGCTGCATGCATGGAATTTATGGGACCAGGGCTGCTGGCCTCATGTATGGGCGACCGCCCTCCACCTCTACCCCTCACAGCCAGCCCAAGGCCCCTTAAATCCCCAAGCGCTAGGCCCAGGGGGAGGGTAAGGGTTGGAGGCACCCTGGCTGGGGGCTCCTGTGGTGCACCAGGCTCCACTTGCTAGTCCTGGCAGGAAGGGGAGGGACAGTACTTCCTCCTCCTCTGCACTGACCATTCCCAGGGCTGAGTCAGACTCACCTCTGGGAACCTCCCCCAGCTGCATGAAGCACTGCATGCCCTCCTCCCCCTGCTTCTTGCGCCCATCACTCCCCAGCTACGGGGGGAGCTGCCCCTGCATTTGCCCAGGGCACCATTTTCCCTAACACCAGTCCTGCATGGGACTATACAGATATCTATACATGCAGCCAGCTCCGATTTCATTACAGCAAGGAACCCACCTGAAAGTTTACCTCAGGTTGATACTCTATTGTGCCTTCTAAGTTTACAAAAGGCCTTGAGAGCTACACAACAGATCCATCTCTCCAGAGCTATGTTAAATATTTACACAACACCACTGTTAAATGAAGTATTGAGGGAGGGAGAGACGACTGGAACCACAGTGACATTCAACTACCCTTCTCCAGGGAACTGGATTCTCTGCCAGCAAGGCTATAACACCTCTTTAGGTGATGGACTGATTGCTTCCGTTTACACACCAGCAACTTCTAACAGTAGTGTGCAACTAGCTTCCAAGCCTCAATAATAATAGCAACCAAACTGCTCCTCTCCTCCGACTCTCCACGAATATCCCCTCCAGCTGGGAATGACACCCCAGCTCAAAATACAGACAGACCCTGAGAAGGCTGAAGTACCAAATAAAAGTGCTTTGTACATGTGATGAGGAACCACGAGTGTTAATCTTGAGTCACTTCCAGCTCCCAAATGCCTCACCTTTTCCGTAGCTCAGAGTTGTCTCTCAGTGTTGGCTCACTGGCCGACAGTAGCTTTTGGAGAAACGTTCTAGCTTCCTTCCAAGCTTCGTGGCCCAACCCCATGAAGTCATTAAGGGTTGGCTAAAACACAGTATGAAGGTAGAGATGTGTGAGAGAACATTTGTTTTCTCAACTCCCTTTGCTGTACATGTGGGGTATCTCCTGTGTTACCAGTACTGAGATTACATTACTAATCCTGAAGTAACAGGCAGCTCCATGCACAGAGACCCTGCCTATCATGATCATTAATATGGTCTTATTGTTTCTTTGTGCTCCCCCACTTGTCAACCAGTATACATCTGTTGTATCTGACTCATACTTAGATTGCAATGTCCCTTCCCCAAAGAGAATGTTTTTGTACAGCATTTATCACTATAGGGTCCTGATCTGTGCGATAGGTGCTCTTGCAAACCAAATAAATAAATAAATCGAATAATAATTAAAATAATCATCCACCTACATCTTCAAATACCATGGAAGCTTGCAATGACAAGACTAGTTGTGATCTGAGATATAAATTATATTCACCTCCCATGCAGAGAGCCAGCAAGGGCTATGTACCACTTAAATCCCACTTAATCCAAGTTGTTTCCTCTTGGAGATTCTTCCTTATGAAGATGCCAGAAATGTAGGGGTTTAAGTGGGACTGGAGTGGTGTATAAATCTTGGTACTGGCCCTCTGAACTCGGTAGATTTCACTCCGTAGTGCACTTCTTAATCAACAGAAAGAAACTTTTAGGAGAGCTCATTTATTTTACTTCTGTCTAAATTTTAAATTGCAGGTGCTCTTTGTTAGTGGCTCCATTCCTAAGCGATGTAGGTTCCAATTCAGCAAAGTGTGCGCTCCCCCTACACCTGCCACTTCTGCACAGGAAGGAGAGGCCTGCCTGTGCTTTGCTGAATTGGGGCCATAGTTAGACCATCTAACTCTCTGCTTCTGTGGATTGCTGCAGAATCATCTGAGTAGCCATGTGCACTCAGTGCCAACCCAGCACTGTTACACTCCAGTTTTAAGCCAGTAATTCCATTCAGCAGAGTTACACTGACATGAAACAAGACCACCACAATGGTGAATCAGTCCCAATTCCCCATGCCCCCCACCCCTTTAAAAAAAAAAAAAAAAAGGACAAACCAGCAACTCAAGCATGCACATGTAAACTACCACAATGCTCTCGATCAGAGTCTGGGTCACTAAAATTTCACATGACAATTCATTTAAAACATGGTGGAGATGGACATTGTCAAATTGTATGATAAATACCTGGTCAAAGACATCCTGGTGCTTGGAGAGGGCTGGTCCACTAAAAAGATGTTTAATAGCACTCAGTTCCAATACCTGGTCTCCAATTGCCACCCCAATCCTGTGCCTAGGCTACAATTGGAAAAAAACGTGTTTATACCTGTGGCCAATAATGCTCTTATGAGGGTTCTGGGGAAAAACAAGGGAGTACAAGGAGTTTAAGTGGGGCAGGAGTTGAGGCGCTACCTTGGCGCCTACCTTACCATAGTTATAATTGATGGACAAAGGCTGCTGATTTTAAAATTTAAGAGGAAGGCAGGGGAAGCTGCATTATTTTTTTTGGCAAATTCCTCCCAGATTTTGAGGGTGGAAGGACACCCTTCCACCACAACCTTCCAGGGGTGGGGTAAGGGGAGGATATTGTCCTTCCTTCCTGCCTATCCATCCATGGTACTCATATACACTCCCCACCCCATCACCATAGTATCAGAGGGCCACACAACCTTTGTGGGTTCATCCCCAAGTCCCCATGAGGTAGGGAAGTGCTATTATCCCCATTTTATAGATGAGGCAGAGAGAAGCTAAGTGATTGCCCAAGGTCACACAGGAAGCTTGTGGCAGAGCAGGGGACTGAATCTGAGTTACCCAAGTCCCAAGCTAGTGCTCTTATCACTGATCCATCCTTCCACATGAGGAGGTGGAAAGGCTGGTGTGGAAGGTTCCCTCCATGTGTATATTTACCTATCACTAAAAAATGAAAATAAAAACAAACAAAGCAAAAACGCTGCTCGTTTGTGACAGTTTTTAATAGGATCTACACAAAAACTCTGTTCAGAACTTGCACTGCTGTCTTTGCAGTGGCACAGACTACATCCCCCCTACCACAGCTGTGCTGAAATCAGAAAGATGCTTTGGCATTACAAACAGAAGTTCCAACTGGTAGTGAATTTAAATGAAATATAGCCATAGTAACCAGTTTCATTCCAAAGAAAAAGTACAGATATTCAATTTTGTCTCAATGAAAATAGAATAAAACCAGTACAGATTAAAAAACAACTGCTTTCAGCCTCTCTTCTTTGAGCAAGACCCCAAATCTGATTTGCACAAATATAATCCTAGATGTTTATTCAGCAGGCATTCCTGCCAGAAAAATCTCAGGGCCGGACAAGTTAATTTGTAACCTGTAGCCCTAAATAAAATCTGTTATTTTAACAGAGCGATTATTATAATATTGTGATAGGACATTAATTTCCAAAAGGTATAAAATTATTTGAATCAACTTTAAAAAAAATTGAGACATTTGCGCAAGAATAGTTACTAGGGAAGGAAAAACTGCACTATGTAGTAACACACAAACACGCATCCGGGAACAGATTAAGGGCACGTCAGCACTGCAATAAAACACCCACGGCTGGCCCATGTTAGCTGGCTCGGGCTGTGGGACTATAAATTTGCAATGTAGGGTTAGCTGGCTCATGTTAGCTGGGTCGGGCTGGAGCCTGGGCTCTGGGACCTTTCCCACTCATGGGGTCCGGTCCAGAACCCAAACTCAGCTTGAGCCCAAATCAGCTGACAAAGGCCAGCTACAAGTGTTTTATTGCCATGTAGACATGCCCTTAGTTTCATCATCCAGCTTTTATCTTTGGAAAACACCAGATAATTAGAGCCAAGGCTCTTCTATGCTGGAATTCATTTTTAAACTACAACTGAGAGGCAAAAACAATGCTAGAGTAACTGAGAACCATTATGATGATTCTGCAATGTTCATTAACCATTGATAATCCTCCAGCTTCTGTTTCCAGAGGTATCTGCTTGCCAGCTCTCTCTTTTATGATGTGTGTTGGGGGGGAGGGGAGGGGTGGGGTGTTTCAGAGGCTCCTGTCCTTCATTGCTAAATGTGCACATGAATGTAATCTGTTGCAAACAGCAGCGCTGTACAGTAAATTGGAGGTACATGGTGTGATTTTCAAAAGGAGTCTAAGAGAGTTAGGGACCCAGTTCCCATTGAAATGGCAATTGGGTGACTAACCCCATTGGGCGTCTTTCAAAACCCTAGTGATGTTTTCCTTGTATGGCCAGAAAATATAAGTGTTGCTGTAGCTGTGTTGGTCCCAGGATATGAGAGACACAAGGTGGGCGAGGTCATAGCTTCTTCAGGTCAACTTCTTCAGACCTGAAGAAAAGCTCAGTGTAAGCGTGAAAACTTCTCTCTCCCACCAACAGAAGCTGGTTCAATAAAAGATAGGCCCTCACCCACCGTGTCTCAGAAAATATAAGTCCCACAGTGTGGTCCTTGCACATATGAATTGAACAGAACAGTAAATATATAAAACAATGGTTTTCAACCTTGAGTTATTTGCGGACCACTACAAATTTCAAATGGATGTGTGGACCCCTTTGGAAATTTTAAACAATCTGTGAACCCCCCAGGAGTTCATGGACCACAGGTTTAAAACCACTGTTCTATGGGAATGACAAACTTTTGCGGCCCCCTTAGACAGTCTGTGGCCCCCTTAGACAGTCTGTGGACTCGCAGGAGTTCACAGACCACAGGTTGAAAACCACTGATATAGAAGATACAGAAGAGACTTGACTTGTCCAAAGTCACTCAGGTTAGTCAGTTGCAGGGTTAGGAACAGAACCCAAGTCTCCTGACTCTCAATCCAAATTAGGGGGAAAAATAAAAGGGTAGGCCCTTAATTTATAGGATTAGAATTGTGGTCCTGTAGACCACTATCATGTTTAAAACAAACTTCACTTGAAAAAGATATTTAGCTTGGAAGGATTTGATTTTTAATCAGTAAACATCAATTCCACTGTATATACAGGAAGTGACAAAAATATTTAATCAATAATAGTCCAAATTTACTGACATGCAAAGTAAGAAAAATGTTGCTTGAGAGCTTATTAAAATTTGATTTAAGGATATTTACTGTGTATATTGACATCTGATATTGACAATTTGTGTTTTAATGCTTATAAAACTAACTTTGTATCTCAATAGCTACTGTCACAGCCTAATTATATTTTACACAGATTATTTCTTTCATCAAATTTAGCTTTCAGATACATCAATTCATATTGCTTACAATGTACATTCCACAATACAACTAAGATTAGTAGTATATAGGATAAAAGTTAAAATGGGGCTTTGAGAGGGAAAAGGAAGGAGAGGTTAAACTCAGCCATAAAGGAGATAATAGAAAATGGTGCTGGTAAAGAAAAGTGAAAACTTTATAGCATACAGAGGGGCATGAGGAAATATAAACTTTTATACTCAAAAGCAGAAAATATATTATATGCATTTAATATGGATTTAAAGTAAAGTACTTATAAAAAATAATGTTCTTTAAAGAAATAGCCCTCAGGTCATCACATCAAGAAAAGACAGTATAAATGTTGAAGCTTCCTAGTGTAAACAGCTAACCCCTAAGATTCCCAGCCAGGAAAGCCTTTCCTGTCCCTGGTATCTGGGGATCATCACACAGCATTTGAAAAAAAGAAAAAGAAAAAACTTTTCTCCTCATTCATAGCCTCTGAACTTCAGAGCAAAGATTCACCCACAACAGCAGCAATCTTTGCAGCACAAAGACAAAGCAGCAGATAACTCACCTTCTCCTCTGTAGAGAAAACCCCATAGGGAAGGTTCTGAAGAGGGAAATCTGAGTTCTCTTCTATCTGGATGAAGGACATTTTGAGCTCAGGGCAAGCTATGGTGCAAACACGCTCTCAGCTCGGCTACAACCACACCAGGAGAGCCTCCACATGTTGCATTAGACAATGTGCATCTGCCAGGCCCACCCTCTCCTTCAGCCACAAACCAATCAGAAGCCACTCTCCAGCCCACCCCCTTCAGCCCTGCTCCTGCTTGTAGATGGTTAATGAATACCAGAGTTCTGCATGACTCAGCAGCACGGGCCTCTGCACCATTAACCGTTTCTGGCTAGAGCCTCTTTGAGAGGAGTATATTGTATGGTTACTGAAGGGAAGACTGTTCCCCCTTCCTGAACCCTTGATTACTGGGAGAAGCTATAGATGTGCACCTGCTGGGCCAGGAGACACATTTGTTTCCCTTCTGTTGGGGGCACTTGGCTATAGAAGTGATAGTAACAAATGACCCTACAAGAACCCAGGCACAAAAGGGGCAGCTCAGATACCATGGGGAAAGCAGACAGTTTTTATTTAGCATTTGTTCAGTTTAGAAGTTCCACAAGAACCTGATTCCATCTACAAAGCTCCAGCTGCTGAGGTGCAAATATCTGCAAACAGTGGCAAAGGACAGAAACCACCACCTCACTCTACCCCATATCCTGGCCAGCCCTCCTAGGTCTTTTGGAGGAAAACCTAGACCAAAAAATTAAAAACCCAACACCACTGTTCTACATGTGGACACAAGGCTGAATGTAAAAGCAGGACTTTTTAAAAAGAAGAAAAAAATAATGAGGTAGGATGGGGAGAAGATTCTTTTTCTATAAAGATTTTTAGACTCCTGGCTATCAAACCACAAAGCTGATTATCCCAAATTGATTTTGGTGGGGGATGAGTAGTTAAATGAACAAAGATTTGCTTGGATTTATTTTGGACTTGCTCTGTCTGCTCTTTAATGTGGCAATCGTAGGACCAGACTCAACTACTTTAAATTGGCACAGCTTCATTGACTTCAGTGGTGCTATGCCAGTTTACATGAGCTGAAGCCTTGGCCCATGTAATTTCAGGAATGTTCTTTGCAAGGAAAAATTAGCTTCCAAGCAGTTATGTACTATGTTTAACTGAAGTAATATCATAGTATACCGTGAGATTTGAATACCTACATTATTACGGTAGCCAGCATTTATTGCTAAACATTTCCACAGCTGATTTGATTTTATCTATGCCCAAACAAAAGTCATATAGTTAAAGCATTAAGTTTTGAGAATGTGTTTCATTGAAACACACTTAATACCCCTTCCAGAATTAGGATTTCTTATAGCATCACATTTAATGATGCAACAGATGCACTGGTATAAAGGGAATTAAATGCTCATCCGCTAGCATCAGGCAGACCATTTACTAGGATGTGAAGCATCAATGGTCATACTACTGTCATTAAGTGCAGCAAGAGTCAAATCAAACTCCAGTGTGATGTGCTATTTCTATTTTAGTGCATGAATAGTAGTAAATGGTGAAGGATGTTGTTCAAAGTCTATTCATTGTATCCAATGCACTTAACTCCTAGAGGAATTTTTGTAAGCTTGAAAGACAATGATAGCATGCCCTCAACAGCCAGGCTACAAAGACTTATTTCATTGGTTCAAAATAGATTTGCACGGAGGAGGAACTGGATAAAGTTGACTCTAAATCTTTGTCAATACCCCCATCTGATTTTGGAATAGCAGCATTTTAAGCTCTAGTTTCCTCCTGCTTAAGGGTGGTGGTTCCCAATATGTGAGGTAGGGGGCACAGTCGTTCCTGCCTCATGTCATACGTGCAGAACCAAGTGGCAAAGGGAGCCTTGGAGCTCCAAAGGCAGCTGCTTTCCCTGCACTTGTTTCCCTCCTCCTCACTCAGGGATGTCAGCCTTACTCCTGCTCCTCCCTCCTCCATGGAGCAGAGAGACAGCAGTTCCTTTTAAGCCAACCAGCCTCTCTTTATGCATGTTGTGCCTGTTCTCTGGTCAGTCCTGCAGCAGCACCTCCACACCAATGGGTCACTGTGCTAAATATGTAGTGGAGATGGAGGAAGAGAAAGGAAGCTGGGGGGGGGACTGGGGACTGACATTGGGGGGAGGAAGAAAATAAGCGAGACGGGCCAAAAACTGGAGAAGGAAGATGCAGAAAACGGGAAGGGAACTGGGTGCAAGAGTAGTAGGGGGAGGGTAAAAATGGAAAGCAAAACCTGCAAAAATATAAAAAAGACAGGGAAAAATACAAGAATCAAGGGAGATGTGACTACCATGCTATGCCACTGCATGATGACACGTGGATGCACTGTTCACAAACATCATAAATGAGGATCTTCTTTAACCCAAAAAAGACTGGGGCACCATTGAAATATCTTGATTTGCAAGACCCTGATTCATGCCCTCCCCCCATGTTCCATCGCCAACGAGTCCTTAGGAGTGCATGGTTCAAAGTCCATATCTGATTTTCAAAGTTAAAACCTCCATATGATATTCCTGAAGGTATAAAATGGTTCTCTCCATCATCTGAAGTTGTAGATTACGTCACATGCTACCTGATGTAGTAAGACCCTTTGTGCAGTGCAATGTACGGTACTTGTCTGGTAATTGTCAGCAACCACTTTTCCTGCAGGGTTCAGAATTTTAAAGGATGCATTCAGCATTGATTAAAGAAAATTAACATTTTAAATAAAGTCAAAATCCTGAATGGCTGAGCAACTGCACACAAAATCTCATTTGTTCCACAAATATTTGAAAGCTGTTTAATCGGAAGTAAGAGTCACCAAGAGAAAGGTAAACTGAGGATCAGATCCAGAGAGGAATTTGAGTCCTACTTCTGCATATCTGTAAGTTTTGAAAAGAATCCATGGTGGGGTGAGCTTACACGTGCAGTTATAAACAAGTCACATACATTGTTATAGCTATAGCACATAGCCTTTAAACAGACATTGGTGATTAGGTGGGTGTGACCATCTGTGGGCAGAGTGACTATCCAGGACTTCACAAGAAAGGCAGATATGAGTCACAGAACAACTGCAAGACAGCCTTGTCTACCCTGCCACTTCACAGTGTTGCAACTTTCTCACTCGGGCTGTGAAAAAACAACATTCCCCTGAGCACTGCAAGTTTCAGCACTGTAAAGTGGAAGTGTAGACAGTGCACCAGCCGTGCTCCCAGCGCAGTAGCTACTCCCCTCGTAGGGGGGGTGCCGTGACTACGCAGCCACATTAAAGTGCTGCCATGGCAGTGCATGAACGTTGCTAGTGAAGACATACCCTGAGTGAGAGAAGTTGATTCACAAGCCGCCAGGTCTGTTAAATGGACACTAAATCTGAAAAACTGCCTAAAGGTTTCTAACCTTCGTATAGCATAGGTCACATCTTAATGAAGAAGTTGTCTCAAGGGCCAGCTCTCCCAAACAGAACTGCACAGACCAAATCCCGTAACATATGTTAAATCATCACAAATTAACAACAGCTACAGCAACTATTTACATGGAAAAAATGACAATATATGTTTGGCTACTTTGAATGCAATTTAGCAGACTGAAATCATGAGGAGCCATCACCCTGTGACTGCCTGGTTCTCCAAGCCAGAAGTGGCTCCCACAAACTGCAATGTTGGAACCTCTGATCCAGTCAATTTCACGAGGCTAAATGAAAAACAATTTCATTCACTTGCCCCAGGAGTTCCCTGTCACCTTTTATGATCACATTTACCTATTTTAAAGCACATTTTTATATATCTTGTTGCTGTGCAAAAGACAAGCGGGGAGAAAAAAAAATCACTGACTGTATACAAAAAGTGTTTTCAAATGGACAAGTTAAGAATGCCGATAATGACTTTATTCCCTCCAGTCTTTCAATAGGTAGGTGTTACTTGTAACAGTAGGTAAAATAAATTCAGATAAAAGTTGATTTAATTGCCATTCAGATCTACAAGGATATCAGAATGCATTGTACCTGGAGAAAGAAGCAATCAGTGTGACAGATACCAGTGATCAACACAAAATACCCCAATTTTTTAAAATTTTATTTAATCAAAGTTAAGACATGGATAAACATAAATACAGCACAGTTACTTCAGATCATTCTTCATATTTGTGTACATACAGACTGATGAATGTAATCCCAGTGAAATCTTCAGTCAGCAATGAAGTGCATACTAGCCTACCCCGACCCCACACACACACAGAAACAAAATCAATTTTTTTTTAAAAACCACACAAACTTATAATCTCAGCACACACTCTCTCATTACAAATGATTCATACATAAATAGGTAGTGGGTGCAAACAAGCTAATATGCTAACATGTATAACCTTTCTTGTTAATGAAAACCAGAAGCAGCCATAATGATTAAAATACATTCAGTTACTGATAACTAGTTGTGCCATGAGGCATTACCAAAAAAGAAATCGTGCTGCAGAGAAAAGCTATATACAACAAGAAAATAAACTGCGAAGTTAATGCATGCATGTTTTGTACTGGAAAAGCACAGCCCTCCCATGTTTTCTCCATGTTTGTTATAAAAGCCCTCTGCACTCAACTAAAATTAAAATGATCTTAAAGGATAATACTTGTAAAGTTTACTTAAGTCTTCAGCCACAGAAAACTGCAATGAAAATAAATGTTCAGAGTCATTTTCAAAACAAAAAACAAAAACAAAAATCTATTCTTCTGATGACATGCATGATTAAAAGATCTAGGCAAGATACACTGCTCTACATTCCTGATGACTAAGGAAAAAGCTCAAGTCAATTTAATCTGCAGATGGTCAGGGGATTTTATATTCCAGCAGAAGTAGCAGTTCAGATCTTCTGAATCTTTTCCCCAACAACTACAGGATTTTCTTTCCTGATTTTCTCAGCAGCATCAGCTTTGTAATTGTAAGAGCAACTGTGTACATCTGAATAACGGTGCACACCACAGTAAACGTTTCCACACCGGCATTCAAACCCTGTAAACAGAAATATTGATCTATTAAGACAGACACTAAAGATGACTTAATTCTACAGGTTTGGCCTTTTTAATATCCTAAATACTACATTCACATTCGTTATCAACTAATCTCAGTTACCAGCATCCGTCAGTCAAAGCCAGTTTCTGCTGCCAAAATTGCTGACATATAAAGCACCGAAGTTATAAATCTTTGTTGTAGTGATTATTATAAAGAGCCCTCACTTCAAATATGCATTGCTATACAGCACTACAAAAATACAGTCCCTCAAGACTTACTGCAGACATTTTTTCAGTCACCAAGCGGAGGAACGACTCAAACGATTTTCAAATACTTAAACTGAATCATACCACTTCATTACGAAGGCTGATTAATGAGCAGACTATTACATTTACCTCAACTCTCCAGGCCATTATATAAGAGCTCCCAAACAGGAGCACTTGTAATGAAGAGCATTTTGCTTAATAAATGAAACAGTTAAACACAAGGACATATGAAAAGTCCTCTTTAATAAGAGCTACTGGTTGAAAACACCTTAGGGCCAACTTTTACTTCAAATCCATCAAAGTCAACAGACTAACCCACATGTGAATCTGAAGGCAGAATTTGGTCCTTTGATATTAACTGCATAACTTAGTCTTGGACTAAGAAAGAAAATGAAATATTTCTTACCAGTAAGTCCCACCTTCTTCCGGCACATGAAACAGCGATTCTTTTTCTGTTTTGGTTTGTCAAGTGACTTGTCTTGTTCTTCAGATGTAGACTCTGCACTCTCTGACACTAAAGCTAATATAAAAGAGATAAAAACTGAAAAAAGAGTGGAAAAAATTGCAAGAGATTTGTTTGAGCCACAAGAGAAATTTGAAGCCTATTTTGTAAATTCAAGCTCTGGGACTTGTAACCTTGTTGTAATCAAATTTTTCCTTCCATAATCTACAATCCAGTCACGTGTGGAACTCTGCTTTAGCAATATTTCTGCATCACACAACAAGTGCACTTGAGCTCCCTCTTTCTAAATTTAATTATCCAACCTGACTCATCCAAGAGAGAAGTCAGTTGACAGTGCTAAATGTTTTATATACAATTCATAACCTACAAACTACTGTAAGGACTAGTAAGAAAGAAAGACCAAGGTTTAAATATACACACACTGTTCCTTTTAAATCTCAAAAACCAAGATTTAAAAAAGGCTCTGAAGTTACCAAGTTTGGCAAGATGCAAGTGTAAGGTTTAACAGTTCCATAAAATTGTTACAATTAGCAGTATTCAAAGCTGATTCAAGTCAAGTGAGAAGCACAGATAATTTACCAGAGTTCAATAAAACACTTCTCCCTTCCGCAATGCTGCCTCACAATGCTCTTATGGAGGATAACAATATTGGATCAAACAACTTTCGGTATGTCAGATTTATGCTACTGAAGGCTAAAGACATCCATTGCCAATGGAGAAAAGAATTTAACTATGAAATCCGAGGGAGAAGGAATTACCCGAAATGAAAACTACATCTTTTTGGGAAGGTGGAGGTGTAATGTTTCCAGGCAATTCTAATCTTCTCTCACATCTGAAAGAGACTTGGGCTGCATATGGGAGAATCCGAGTAGAGAACATACAACTGAACAAATTGCCTGACCCAAGAAAAACAGGAGTGGTATTTTGTTCAGTTGCTGCCCTCTTCTCTACACCTGGGTGTATCAGAAACTTACAAAACTGACAGCAAGGGAAATTAACCTGGTTTTAAATGGGTCTGTAAGACAAACACTACCTACCAGCTATCTGCTAGGTCACAACAGGACAAGCTTTCACTGCCTACGTTGTAGGAAAGTGAACAGAAGAAATAGGGTGTGCAAAGGAAGGGACAGAGAAAGAATGAAAGGAGGCCGCAACTGGGTGAGTGCCAGCAAAAACAGGGCTAATCACATGAATTGCTAAAGAAGGGATACAGTAGTAGTCCTAAACGTTTGTCTGCAACTTGGCTACTTTTTCTGACAATATACACACAGCTGCATGCTTACCAGGCAGAATCTGTCAGAGATACGGTGAAGTATCACTTAACAGCTCTCTACCAATCTCACTACTACTCCTAAAGACTCACCTGACAGTTCATACTTTTTCACCCTCAATAGTATCTGAATGTTTGGGGTGTCTTTAGTATGTACATACAACTTTGAAATTATCAGTGGTCCAACTATAACTGCCAAGTGTTTGTTAACTAGAAGTCCACTTTGTAGATTGCCAATCTGACATGTTGAAAACTAATAAAATCAAAGGTTACAAGAGGCAGGAAAATAAGTTTGGATGCAAAACAGAAGAATCTAAGTCTTTTAGGACTAACAGGATGAAATTCCAAAGTAACCACCTCCACTGATCTACTCAAAGAGACTTGGGACAAAGCAGGACATGCAACAGCATGTACAATAGCAGCAAGGTGTGTGCAAGAGAGGAAAAACCTCATTTTAGTGAGTTATCTAAAAGTAAAATTAGTGAGCTGCAAAATAAAGATTTGTTACAGCAAAGACCTAATGCAAATAAATACATCAATTTGGTTGAAAGGTTAACCTAGTGAGGATAAATATATAAATGAAACATATCCATGAAGACATTCATTCCATTATAAAGCAATATTACCATCATGACACATTTGTACCAAAGAATTTTATATAACCTAATATGTGTGTCACCAAATGTATAGTATTTAAGTAAAACTTTCACTTACCTATAGTACATAGTTTAAAATCTGTATCATACATCTTTCCTCTCTCTCTGGAGCCTTCATCTAGGAAGTCAGGATCATCTACATTATTTTCTATGCTTGTATCAAAGTGTACTCTGTTTCTGAGCCCTTTGTAGTATCAAGTAAATCTAAAATATCCATCAGCAAGTCCTCTCCCATATGGCCTACTGAAATACTCTATCTAGGTGAGGTCCACCGATGTTGACTGGGATGGGACATTTTAGATCCATTTTATTTACATGTCTTAATAATCTGTGCTCATTTAAAATTACTTGTTTGCACTTTCTATTTAGTTTTAACTACTTGCATTTCAGGAGTTATGACAGGTAGTCTATGATCGCTGCAAACACTACATTTTATATTGCTTGTTCAGCAGTGGATGGGTTAAGGGACATCTTAAAATATTCTTTGGCTGCAGCAACAGTAGCACAAGAAAGGTCAGATGAGCGTGAAGCAGGGGAAGGCGAGAAATAAGCAAGGGGCAACGTACTTTGCCACTTACCAGTTATTTAAAGTGGCATTGCCAAAGTTTTCCTTCATGCAAGATATTGAGCCTAATCCTCTGCCCCTCCTCATTCCACTCCTTACTTCTTAAGCACTAAAGCTGATCTAGCTTCCACTTGTGTTACAGCAGCACTAAGGCTACTGAGGCCCTAGTAGCTCCCAATATCAGGGGGGTATTGGAAAGATAGCGTTAAAGCCACTTACGCTTCCCTCCCCAGCGTAATCCAGTCTTCTTAGAGGGAGGGTGGATTCCTAAGTAGCAAAAAGCTTGGGAAACAGTGGAAGCAAACACAGCCCTTATTTAAAAAGCAAAACAAAACAGTACTAATGGGAAAGCAGCATAGCAACACTCTGCTAGCACGTCTTCCCTGTTACATCCTCCCTATTCTTGGGTTTCAAAGTTTCATGTAGCTACATTATACATGAAAGTCAGCAGCCCCCTTATAATGTGTGTTTCAGACACCTTTAAACCTCTAATTTGAACTTTAGCCCTACTGGCCTGTAACACCTCCTTGCACTATAGTTGAAGTAGCAAAGTAACACTTCTAGACTACCCTCCTGAACCCAACTCTTGCAAGAATACGCTGAACTGTGGCACTGAGTTTGTGTAAAACAGCCCCACTATAAAGTAAATGATCTCTGACTTGCCTAGGAGTCGTGACTATTAATCTTAATTACATAAACCAGAGATTTGGAGGCATAGCAGGGCTTGCTGCCTGTATTAGAGCAAGTTGCAAAGGAGAGCTTTTGTATGCCTAATTGGGCCTGTCCAACAAGAGAATCCCATATTAATGCAACAAGGCTGGGGACCCACCTGAGCAAGGAGTGAAAATGGCTGGTGTAGTACTAAGTATTTAGACTGCAAAGCCCAGAAGGGTCATGCAGTAACCAGATAATATCTTTACCTGATTAATACACAGAGAAATCAAGAGCCTCCAATGCTCCCTCCCAGAAACTCAAACAGTTTTGATAGTTAACATTCAAAAACACGAGGCTAGAAGTATAATATATTGAAAAGAACACTTCCAATGACCAAAAAGGTCTCCTCCACTTTCAATAGGACCGGTTGTACATCCTAAATCTGCAAGGTAAAGGGTCACCTCAATGTGCAGATCTACCTGAAGCTTTGCTTAAAATGCAGAGGTTGTACAACAGTACAAACACAACTTCACCATCTGATTCTCCTACAGTTTGCCAAGGAGAAGCCCTAATCCAATGAACCCAAAGGCTAGCTCAACAGATTGAGAGTCTCACTGGCTAACTGTAGCAGGTCCAAAGGAGACTTGGGGTGGAGGGCATAGCGTACTATGATATATGTTTCGGAAGCGACAGGGAGGAGCTTGCTGGAGAATATACTTATGGAGATACACTGGGCAGCTCTGCTGGGAATCTGAGCTTTGCTGGAGAGACTAACTGGGGAAGGGTGCAGAAGACATGGAGCCAGACAAAGTAAAATGGAAGTAGACTGCAAAGATTGTTCTATCAGTTTCCACTGCAGAGAGGAAAACAAAAAGCACAGAATGGAGTAGTGTTATCTTTGGATACTTTAAGTCTTCCCAGGTGATGTAATGCTGGGTCTGAAACATAAAATGTTCTGTGAAATTTGAAGTTCATAACTGTTATTGTTAAACTATAGGAGTTCAAGAAAGCCTGAAAGGACAGTTGTCATCTTATACTGGTTGAAGCAAGCCTCCTAGGAGTCTGATAGTGGCCTAGAAATTTCAGATTTGTACTCATTGAAATAATCTAGTTTTAGAATGATCAATGTCAGGTTTTCTGTTTAAGGGATTTTAGCACAACTCGAAATGGAACACACAAAATATTCATAACTGTGGAGCCACCAGGGTGCTTCCCTAATTTTGCTCCATGTTGCCTTTTGCAATGTAAGTGCTCTTTTAAGCAGTAAGGGCAATATATGCAAACTGAATATGAGCAGTTCTGTCACAGCTCTGATCCAAAGCCCTTTGAAGTCTATGGAAATGTTTCCATTGACTTACATGTGCTTTCAGTCACACCAGCAGATATTGTGAGCACCATAGCATTTATCTAAGATATTCAATACTGCATGCAACGTGTTCCATGTAGTTAGTCCATTTTTATTTTAAATAATAGTCCAGCTCAAAAGCTTATTTACCTATGGACTGGACAGACCAAGACATGCGTCAAAAGTGGGCACCTTCCAGTGGTCAGACGAGACAGACAGACCTTTCATACATTTTGCCAAGTTCATTTTCATTGAGCTCAGTCAAGTTTCATGATGGTACACAATGCCCAGTGACTTAAATCAAACTATTTCTACTTCCTAGCTATCTACAGAGGAGGCCTGAGCACCTGTTTTTTTGGCCTCAATCTTTTGCCGTTCTGGGCCAATGTATCTACCATAACGTTGAGTGCACGTATCAAAAAAGCTCTCAACCCTACCACTTGTTGAAACCCACTCCCATCCTAAAAGTTATGCATATATTGCTAGAGAGCAAGAAAAAAGGTAGACCAGCTATGCTATGTATGCCTTTAAGTGACCTTTACATTATAGTCAGAAGAAGTCAAAGAATATTGGAGAGTTTAACTGCACACGAACAAAAGTATTACTGTGTTACCCTGCATTTAGCAGGGAGCATACATGAAGATAATGAATGGTTTGTAGCACTATAACTTGCAAAGTGGTAGGCAGATATTAATCTCCATTTTACAGCTGAGGAAAGACTTTGAAAACTAAGCAAGGTAAAAATTCTAGTAAATATTTGTTCAGCAATCTGAAAACAAAGTCTGACTATTACCTGAACATTTCTAGGGCAAAAACCTCATGAGGGAAAAAAAAGTTAGGTTTTATCTTAATGCATTTTATCTTGTCATATTAGGGATAATGTTCATAAGATTTGAGAATGTTCACAATTAATTGCTTTTAGAGTTATTTAATATTTTTGGCTTTGCTACAGTATTTAATATTTGCAAACAGTTTGAGTAAACAAACTGTAGAACATGCTGACTATTTGAAAGCCAGGTTCGCTCAGATTTCCTACCTCTTCCTTGATCTGTTTTGCAAGGCATAACACAAACTTGGGTGTATAAAGGGCAAAGCCACACAGACCAGATCAAGTCAGAGCCACCTGAGGGATTTGTAACCTTGCAATTTTACCTAGGTTGCCTGACATGTTACATATCATCTGCACAAATACAAATAATACTCCATGTGTCTGTTTGCTAGTTTGTTTTTTAACTTCTAGGAGAGTCTAAGTAAGTGTGATTTGTCCCGGCTCTCATTTACACTTGCAGCTGCCTGTAGCATATGCGTAGCCACATGCCACAGGGAAAGGCAGGCTGCAGCCACAATGCTGTGTGTAGCTAGAGGCGACAGTGAAAGGCTCTTGCAGTGGGGCAGTACACTGCTAAAAACAAAGTGTAGATGTAGAGGCACAGCTTGGGCATGCAGAGACACATGCAGGGTATGCATCCTAGGGTTCTGGCATCTCTTTACTCACCTAAGCCGTGCCTCAGTGTCTACACTGCTATTTATACCTGTGCTAGCTGGGTATGCAATGTCTGTACTCTGCACACTGCCTTAAGTGCAGACCTACCCATTATCGCAGCCTTGTGTGTTCTGCTTTACAAATCTAATAGTAACCAATTTAGATTCCTACAAAAAACAGTGTGTACCTTAACCTTTATTAAATGACCAGTATGGAACATACTCAAAAACGTCAAATGACTTATTTGGGTTATGTTGATTATATTGTGCAGTATTTTCTCATTTTGAATATTCAGCTGATGCAGTGTTCTATGCAATAAAGAACTAACGCTTCAATCTGGCACTAATTCCCCACACTGCTTTGATCAGAAAGTACAAGCTATTTTTATGGTAGCTACTGAAGCAGCTACCAAAACATGAAGCTTTCTTAATTTAAGGTGAACAGGTACAACTTTCTGATGCACAAAGCAAGAATTGCTTCTTAGAAGTAAAAAGAAAAGGAGTACTTGTGGCACCTTAGAGACTAACCAACTTATTTGAGCATAAGTTTTCGTGAGCTACAGCTCACTTCATCGGATGCTGTAGCTCACGAAAGCTTATGCTCAAATAAATTGGTTAATCTCTAAGGTGCCACAAGTACTCCTTTTCTTTTTGCGAATACAGACTAACACGGCTGTTACTCTGAAACCTGTTCTTAGAAGTAGGAATTTTAGAAAGCTGGGGTGAGTAAAATGGGTAAATTGCACTGTGCTACTATAGATCAAACAAACAGTTTTTTGAATTTAATATTACCTTATATTCCCCAAGAGATTCTAATAGATCCTCCAACTACTGGCATGGATGTGAATTTCATTCAAAAAAAATGTTTTTACATTATCTTACCTCACACAAAATTGTTACACTAGCTTGAAAACATGTTTGTGTAGAGTCTAGCTAGCTCCCAGCAAAAATTATTTTATTTGCTAAGCATCTAAACAAAAAAATTAACTGTTACCTGCAAAACCTGGAAGTGAACAGACAACTTTGTGTTTGCAATGTACAGTTTAAGGGTCTGCACAGGAACTCCCTTCAAAAGAGAGAGGGCTGACTGCCACCACTGGAGAGCACTTATGAATTTGCTTGTGACAGGGAATTCCATGTCTGGGTCCTCATGGTTTAGATCTGTAGTTACTAGGTGCTGGTGATCCTTACAGTGAAACAGGCAGTAAAATGAGGCAGGAGACCACAAGGTCCAGAGTTCCTCAAGCACTAGGCACAGGAAAATTCCCATTACAGTAACTCCTCACGTAATGTAGTCCCGGTTAACTTTGTTTCATTGTTACATAACTGATCTATTAGAGAACATTCATTTAAAGTTGCACAATGTTTGCTTATAATGTTGTTTGACTGTGGGGGCTCGGAACCAGGGTGGGCTAGCAGCCCCCCTATCAGCTCCGATTCACCTCCCCACCCCAGCACCTCCAACTGCCGGCGGCCCTGCAGGTCAGCAACTCCCCCCTCCCTCCCCATGCCGCTTGCCTGCGGCAATCAGCTGTTTTGCAGCATTCAGGAGGTTATGGGGGTGGGGAGGAGCGAGGATGCGGCTCGCAACCTCCCCTTCCCTCCCTGTGCCTCCCACCCACAGCAATCAGCTGTTTTGCGGCATTCAGGAGGCTGAAGGGAGGTGGGAGGAGTGAGGACGCGGCGCGCTCAAGGGGAAAGGGGGTGGAGCAGGGGCAGGAAGTGGCGGGGTGGGGGTAGGGCCTTGAGGGAAGGGGTGGAGTGGGGGCAAGCCTAGGGCAGAGCCAGGATTGAGCACCCCCCAGCACTTTGGAAAGAGGAGCAGCAGGATGATCCACCCTCTTTCACCCTGACTCCAGCACCTCAATCAAGCTTCACAGTCATCATTGCTGAGTACAGTATTAAATTGTTTAAAACGTATACTGTATATGTATATAATGTCTTTTCTCTGGCAAAAATAATTTCCCTGGAACCTAACCCCCTATTTACATTAATTCTTATGGAGAAATTGGATTTGCTTAACATTGTTTCGCTTAAAGTTGCATTTTTCAATAACGTAACTACAACATTAAGCGACGAGTTACTGTATCAGGGTTTCTAATTTATGTGAGCCTGCCCTCTGGTGAAAAAACAACAACCAACAATACACTTTTCACTCTTTTGGGTGAGGAGGGGAAGAGGAGGAAGCAGGGTCATCTGTCAGTGTATCCAGAGGAGCAAGCCTTGGAGGCAGGAGGAGAAACCTCTTATCAGCTGATTACCAGCTCTATATTCCAGAACAAACAGAATGCTAGAGCATTTACAACTGATATCCAACTATGTCAAAAAGTTCACAATCTAGTTTGGGCAGATTTTTTTTTTTTTTTTTAAAAGACGACCATTGTCCATTTTAACAGCACCAAGTTCTTTCATCACTCCATAGTGAAAATCTGATTTTAATAATGTTTTAGTAAAAATTAATCAATCCATTCAGAATGTTACCTAAATTCATATTTCCCCAACCCCAGTTAAAAACCCAGCACTAAGGCACACACTGATTTTAAGCACATTGTACATAGTTAGAATTCAAAGTCAACTGAAATGTGAACATTTTTGTCAACCTTATTTGAAGTTTCCATACGTGTAGTATTTCTAAATTAAAAGCATATGTATGCCATGTTTCATTTTCTTTCAGCTTTATGCAACATTGTCTTTACATTGCTCAGAATGAAGCACGTTAGAATTTATTATAAAACTAGTCAAGGTGTAAAAACAGCATATATATTTCATACATGCTTTAATTATGCAAATTCAGACACTAACCTTGCAAATCTTCTGTTTCAGGTACTGTTTTGTCCACAGCTGTAATTTCTGCTTGGGATGATGCTACAGATTCTGTTAAAAGTGACTGGTTTGACACAGGACTAGGAAGAAAACAGTTGAGAATTCGTAAGAGCCAGGTACAGGATTTATTTTCACAAACATTGCTCAGATATTATGATAGGACAACAATGCAGTGTACCAATCTTCTAATTTAGAAGTTAAGGACTTCAGTGGCAAATTACAGCACTAGTTAGTGTTTAAACAAACAAACTGATGAGAAGCCAAATATTTTCAGCTTCCATTGTAGTACACACTTGAGTTAGGAGTAGGCTTGACAGAATTCAATTTTTATTTTCTTTCAGTTTTAACTGATAATACTGATGTTGATTTTTAAGTATTTTATTTTTACCCATTTGAATTTTCAGTTTCAGGAAATTATGGTCGGGATTAGGCAATTACTATTTAATGACACTAGGAATTGAGATTCAAATAGTTAAAGCTTTATAATCTTTAAAGCATAAATTGTCAACCAAATCAAAACAAACAAAGTATGTATACTTAAATCAAACCCTAATAAATTCTCAAGCAGATTTTTCTTACTTTGCCTATCTGTAAATTTTGATTATTATTGATAGAAATATTTTGTCAGTGTATGTGTGTGTGTAGTGAAACCAATGTTTATCAAAATTCACAGATAATCTAATACTTCCAAGCCTAGTTAAGAGTAATGCCAACAACTAGCTGAAGTAACCATAGTGGCTACTAAACCTCAGATTCATATACTGGTATGTTTAACGTGAGAAAGAAAATTGCAGCTTGTCCCTGTGAGTGGTCATTAGGCTGTAGCCTGAATCCAGGAAGATAGGGGAATCTACTCAAATACTTAGGACTTCCACAGAACATCTTGCATTCTTCTCTTCCATCCTATCATCCCCTGTTGCACAGAGAAGCCAATAAGACTTTGTGACTTGAGCCTTCAGCCACACTAATTATGCACTACTTAGAATAGATCAAAAATCCCAGGTGCTGTGAGGGGACAGGGCAGGGGGTAGATTTTCAATTTAATACTTTTCTAAATAAAACTGAAGTTGAAACTTACTGAAGTCATTGAGGGTGACAAGTCCACTTCCCTTTTAGGAATCCACTAACCCAGAGGTGGATTACAATTTTGTGGGGCTCTGGGCCAGAGCAAGCAGGGGGCCCCTCTCCGCCCCTTTCGCCTGCAGTCCCTCCCCCGCCCCCCCCCCAACAGCACTCCTGCTAGGGAATGGGGTCAGGGCACAGGGGCTTGCCCCTCCTGTCAGGGAGCAGGGTTGGGCTGCGGGGGCTTCCCCGGCTCCCCAGCAGGAGCGCCAGGTGAGCAGGGCAAGCCCCCATGCCACAACTCCGCTCCCTGGCAGGAGCGCCAGGCGAACAGGGCGAGCCACTGCATCTCAACCCTGGCAGGAGTGCTGGGCGAGCAGGGCAAGCCCCTGCGCCTGGACCCTGACAGAAGCGCTGGGTGAGCGGGTGGAGCCGGGCAAACCCCGTGCCCAGACCCCGGCAGAAGCACCGGGTGAGCGTGTGGGGGCACTGGGGTGATCATTTTTCCAGGACCCCTCATTTGGTTGGTGACCCTGGACATGGGCCCCGTTGGCCCAGTACCTAATCTGCCAACCAAGCCAGAGATTATCAGAGAACTGACTGGAAGGAAAGAGGCTGGCTCTGGATACTATCCAGGATGTGGGGGAGGGAGAAGGGTAAAGGTGCCTTGCATCACTTCAGAGGGTTTTCCTCTGCCCCTGGGCCTATAATACTTTGACACTTTTCCAGACCTGGCATGAACTTTGTGCAGTTTGACTGGATAGAAAGGCAGTATTAGTATGAAGTACAAACCTTCCACCCAAGCTGGAAATAGAAGGGTAAAAGGCTCCTAGATCAGCTAGCACTGCAGATAGTATTCAGCTCTTACTCAAGTTTACAAGTATGAGTTATCAAGTTAACAGCTTTCATAAATATTGATTGAGAAGCTGTAAACTAGGACTGGTTATGTTCAGACGATTATAAACGAATGATTCTAGTCTTACCTAACTGTAGTCTATATTATGACATTTTTAAAAAGGAGAAGGTTGGTTGATGAAGTTAGAAATTGCAAGCCAATTTACTTAAAATTTTAATATAATCTGCTTGTTTAACGTCTTTCATGCCAAAAGATCCCAATGTCCTTGAAAAAATTAAACTGCTGTTGGGTTCATGTCATTCAACACTGAAATGCAGCTACCAAAATAAATAAGTAAATATTTAGCTCTTACATACTGCTTTTCATTTGTAGATATTGGAATGATTTACAAAGAGACGTATATCCTTTACTAATTCTGACAGAGGTGAAGGAGACAGCAGTTGAGTAGCAGAGCTAAGAATAGAACTCAAGTCTCCTATATCCTATTCTGAATAACCTATCCTCTAGATGAAATGATGAGATGAACTGAAGCAAGCAGTTCAATATGGAACATTGCAGGTCAGTAAAGAGAACTGCAATTAGAAGAGCTTTCCTGTCCAGTTTAAGTATATATAATTAATAACTCCTATTTCTAAGATAGTTTCCCCTCAGAAAATCAACCGCCAAATTGAATGTTGTGGAGTGACGAGGCTTCATAGACTGTTTTAGTGCAGATATGATTTCTCTATGAGCAGAAAGGTGTCACTGCAGAGATTTTGGTATTTGAGACTTTGAATTAAAAATCAGAATTTTGTTTGTTTTCAAATATATTTATAAGATGATCTTGTTTGTATAATAGTAATTGGTAATTACTTAAAGAAATCTCATCTTTAAGCATGCAAGATCAAATTGCTCATTTCTCACCCCCAATTTTTAATACCTAATTATTCAGCCTTAGGACATAGTTGAAACAGTCATGTTTATATCAGTTTGTATGTAAAATGTTGACTAACAAGCATAGACAAGATAATTTACCTTGGCTGTGTAGACTGGGTAGATGTAGAGTCTAATGTTGATGGAGTTTCTGGGACACTGCCTTCTGTGTGCTGTACTGGTAAAGACTCGGTTATACTACTGACAGAAGTTGCTGGAAGAAAGACACTAATGTAAAACGGGTTTCACTGCCTTCTGGAGTTACAGAATTTATCCATAACAAAGATTCTTCTGCACTCTGGTCACAATTCAACATACTATTTTAACATATGGTGAAATTCCTTGCTGAATCAGAGCCTACATTTTAATGGATTATATTGTACTGTAATTATTTAAATTAATTATGTCTGGTCACATTTGCCCACTTCCCACCCTTGTCCACCGAAAGCCCACACTGCACATATTTCAAAAAAAGCAGCATTAAACAAAGGAAAGCATGACTGTTTTAAATTACTCAAAAGCTTCTATGAATAACTGGTATTTCAACTTCACATTTTTGTAAGAGACCAATACCACAGAAGATATTTTAGGATATTTGGGACCAGTATCCAACTTCCCCTGTATGCCCAGACATCTTTCATCCAGGTATCATTTTACTTAACCCTTTTCACTATAGATCCACCACTGCACTTTTGGAAATGCATCAGGCAATAACATGCCATTAAACTGAACAGAATGTTAGGGCCTACATGAAATGACATTTAGTAGCACAAGTTATGCTTTCTGCATGGTCTGCTTCCAGTCAACAAGTAGTTAAAACTACATAACATACGACACAGCTATACATACAACAAAGAACTATACAAGTATCTCTGTGAAGATATTGTACTGTGTCTACATCCAAAGAAGTCTAACAGACTGCCTGTACTAGAAGGCAAATTTCTTCATTTGTTTATTCAATTGTAAAGAGAGACTTAGGCCACGGGACCACTATGGACGAATCTCTGTGTTGACCCAACTTATTATTGAGCCAACTGGCAAGTAGCTCATTGAGTCATACTACCAGAAGCACTGCGTCCAGGATCACTTAGTGTAGTGAATCATGACATCTCCACTGAAAGAGGTACAATTCTTGCCACACAAGGTAGGATGTACTTTCACTGTCTGGCCAAAAGAAATTTTGAAATGGAAGAACCATCTTCTCTAAGGCCAAATACTATACTCCTGAAGGATCTCCTGGGTTTTGTAAAACAAAACAACAAAAACACAAAAAGCCACACACAGAAACAAGCAACACACACTACTACAAGAGGGAACATTCGTCAATATAAAATTGCAGTAACATACAGTAACATAAAATTGCAGTAACAGACAAAGATTCCATTGAAAAACTCTTTGAACAGGTCCACATCTAGGGGCCCAGATCCTAGAGTCATGGGATATCAGAACCAGAGCTTTCCGTTTAAATGAGACTCTAGCCCTGGTGGTTGTGAAAAAGCTTAAAAATGTGACCTGAATGTAATCCATACCATGAAGTTTACCAGAGTCTGCATGCAGTTTCCAGCAGAAGAAGCAGCTGCCATTAGTCATGAAAAAAACAGTCTGGCCCCACACTCACCACAAGAGCAGGCCAGGGTTGAGCTACACCATGAAAGACCACCATATCATGGGGCTAGTGGGACCCTGCTGCTGCTTTCACCACTGCTTGGAATGAGGGGGACACTACCAATGGTTCAGAGGGGAAGGAGTCTCCTAACTCCTCTAGGCAGCTGAGGGTGAGGAAGGAGAGGCCCCTGGTCATAACTGTTGCCCATTCCAAGTGGTCAGGGGACAAAGGGCCTCTGCTGCTGACCTGGAGCAGGGCCGAAGTGCAGGAAGCCCACATGAAGCGTGCCTAAAGCTATGGGTTGTCTTAATCCAGGTGAGCGTAAAGACTGCTATGGGAACCTTTCTTTCTGAAGACCAATGCTTCCTGAGTTGTGTTTGAAGTGTCAATCTTAATACTGCACCAATTACTTCCAGAATTTAGATTTTGTTCTAAATATTTTTCATCTGCCCAAGACAGGTTGTTCTCTGTAGAGTCAGTAATTCCTGATAATCTTCTCTGAAAAGAATTTCTAGCATTTTTATAGTGATATTAGACACCTAGTGCTTATTATATCTTGCCAGAAATAAATGCAAGGCACAAAAATATAAACTACAATTACACTTATAAAAAAGATTATCCACAGTATGTTTATTTCATTTTAAAGCGGATTCAAAAATTCTGTAAAACAGTAGACTTTTTGGCAGCAGTACAGTGGATTGCCCTCTCTCTCATTCTTTATCATCATCGGCTGCTGAAAAAAATCAATCAAATCCCCACTTCAAAAAATGGATGAGGCAGGGACATCTAAATGTAAATGTAGCACACAAGGTTTGCTCAAATTGGAATCAAGATGTTAGATATTAATCTAATACTTACCAGGAGGGCTAATTCTACCATTACTACTATTCTGCCTTTGAAGGTGTTCTTTATAGCAAATTGAACACATTCCATTTGTACGAGGGTTTCCATAAAATCCGCATCCAGTGGAACAAAGCATAGGCACTTGGCTATGGTTAGTTTCTTGAGCCATTTTCCTCTTCTGTAAACCTGAAATTCACATACACAGCCAATTATCTAATGAACTCAGATGATTTTCAACTGTTGCATTTTAAAATACAAAGGTTCCTACTGCTTTGGCATCATCTATTCTAGGCACAAAAGTCTGCTTTAGAAAAAAGGATCTTTGGGTCAAATTCTCTACAATTGTTTCATGGAAATCAGTGTCTTTAAAAAATAAAACCACCACCAAATTTCAAGACCCTGGTTAAAAACAAAAATTGCAGAAGAAAGAGTGTCTTCCATTGACTTTGGTGGTAAAGACTGTGCAGGACTGAGCCATCTTAAATGAATGTGCAGCAGGGTGTACATTTTCATAAGCAAACAGTTTTTTACTTTCATGTGGAGCATTCAGTAATTTATCACTTTCAGAGAGACTATATTAATTCCTAGCCTACACCCTGAAAGCACACTTTTTGAAGCTTGTACTCATGACACTACTCAAACTCTGAAAGTATAAACTGAAGACTAAAGAAGGGAAATATTGCTGCTTACTTCACAACATTTAATCATGAACAGCAACTACAAAAATTTTCAGGCTATTTCTCTGAATTTAGGAATCTGTTACATTATAAATTCATATTTAGATTTTCATATTCAGAAGTTACCATTTTGGTCAAGACTAGCATTTGAACAGATACATTCCTCCATACCTCAACTCCAACAAGATGTTTGCATTTTTAGAATATTGTTTCATACAATTTAGATCGTATGTGGTAGTCAATTTGGTAAGGGTTGCTTTGCAAGTTACCCTGTCTTTTATTTGTATTTCTCTCCTTATTAACAAGGAACATTTGTCTTGCAAGCTAAAAAGCTCAGGTGGCCTTCTCTATCATGAACTTTTGTGATGAGTTGCCTTAGCAGTTCTCAAGTGACCCAAGTCTTAGATTAAGCTATTGGAATCGGTTTCAGAGGAGCAGCCGTGCTAGTCTGTATTCGCAAAAAGAAAAGGAGGACTTGTGGCACCTTAGAGACTAACCAATTTATTTGAGCATAAGCTTTCGTGAACTACAGCTCACTTCATCGGATGCATACTGTGGAAAGTGTAGAAGATCGATCTCACGAAAGCTTATGCTCAAATAAATTGGTTAGTCTAAGGTGCCACAAGTCCTCCTTTTCTGTTTGCTATTGGAATCCAGACTGTAACACATGAATTTAATACAATCACTTTGTCTTCTTCACCCTCAATCAACCCCTCAAAACTGACCATAGTATATAGTTCAAGGTTAGTCAGTACTACACTGTCAGTTTCAAATAGATCATATCAATGTGCCATTACCTTAAAGAATGCCAAGCTGACTGTAAAGTACAAAATACCACAGAATTGTTAGGCAGATATCAGATTGCTTAAGCTTGGTTCATAAAATGCTCTCACTGTACAATTTATTCAGCTAGAGAAGGAAAAATACTCTTATAGCAGAGTCAGTCAAATTTATCTTTTAACTTCAGCTTCTTAAACATCTGGCAAATGCTCAAATGTTTTCCCCTCATGGTCACAGGTCTTCAAATATTGCCTTACAAATTTTCAATGGTAGAAATTTCTGAACAACATCTTTCTTCATCTTTCTTAGTTTTCACAAGTATATCAGTGTAGGGAGACTGCCCTTTCATTAGGAGTCTAAAGTAATGTGAATCCAACCTTCCGAATCTAAGGAGATGTTATGAATTAATATTTAAGAAGTTTACAGACCATTACTGTTTGTACTAATATAGCACCTAGAGACCCCACTCAACAAAACGCCCCTTGTGCAAGGCATTATGCAAGCAAGTAACAGAGTTAATCTGTGCCCCCAGGAGCATAAAAATCTGGGTTTGTGACAGGGCACAAATATGAAACAAACAGACATAACTGGAGATGAAAGGATTGTTGGATCATATTAAAGAAGTTCTGTATTAAAATCACAAGTGAGTTTGATTCCCCATAGTTTAAATTCCAGGGTATTACTAATTAAGAGGTCTGTTGGTTTTTGGTACTGTTTCTCTCCCTCTATGTGTGAAACTTGCAAGCTGCTAATTGCGTTAGTACATTCTAAGACAGAGTCTGTTCTCAAAGCAATTCGCACAGAGAGAGACTCAAAGCAATACTCTGTAACAATAGAAACAGCACCCAGAGACTCCCCACCCTTTTGTTGTATTAACAATTGTGATTAAAATAGAGATAGAGGATGTCTGTGGATGGATGCTTGATGTGGATAATAACTGAATGATCAGGGAGGTGCCAGCCTAAGAATCCAGTGTCCATCGGCTGAAGAAGGCATCAAGTGGAAATAACCAGAGGACCCCCTCCCGGAGGGCAGACTGGAATCCACCCAACAGCCTCAAGAATGGGAGAACCAAAGAACAAGATAACATCTAGCAGCACGGAGCCATCAGGAATGTGCTATCTGCTGATTGATTCAGCAACAGCATGATGAAGCAATTCCCATAGACTGGCATAGGAACAAATTCCTATAAAAATGGACTCTAGAAAGTGAGAACGTTGGGGTCTGATTCTGCAAACCAACTTCCAGGAGCATCAGATGAGCATCTGACAAGGCCCAGCTCCCTCCTCATGTCCAGGCCACCTGGCCAGTGGCTTGGCATGAGCAACTCTAAGGCTGGTAACTATGATAACAACCTTGCAGAACCTGTGTGTGTGTGTTTGTATGAATGATTGTGTGAATAAATATGAGATTGAATGGAATGTTATAGCTATAACTAACTGCTTACTATGATTCTTTCTGTATTCACAATAAATGTGGTATTTTGCCTTTTCCCCTTTAATAAGATCCTGATGGTTTTTATTTTATTGGTATAACAGGATGAGCTAACAAAAAACAAATTTAGCATAAACAAATTTCAGGATCACCAATTGCCTAATCATTGCAATGGTCCATTCAAAATGTATACAATATATACCACCCAAAAGGTGATACTGTTGCACACTGGAAGCTTGTCAAGACTTGACAGTTGAATTCGAGTAAGAACGATTCAATAGGTTTAGACCTATGGACATTTAGTGTATAGCAGATCTTGACTGTATGGAAGACAAATCCATGTTCCTAAGTTTTCCTCATCACAGGCATAGTCAAACTATAAATAAAATGAACAGTGGATATGTCAGAATGGGTTTGAAGTGATCAAGGCAATATAGTAAACATGAGACCAAAGGCCTGTTTCAGCAATCCTACTCATTTTCCAAGCAAGGGCATGTCAGTATATACTAATAATTTTACCACTAACAGCAGGTGCTTTGAAACCAGAGAATAAAGTCAATGCTTTTTTCACCAGTCAGCCAATTTTATACAGGCAATTTACCATAGGAGTACTACCAGTGCTCTAGAATGCATGGAAACTTTGTGTAGATACTAAAGCAGCAGAGGAAAACTCACAAGTTCAGATATATAAAGTCTCCAACATTTTTATCATGAGAAAGCCGTCTGACTTTTTGTATACAGTACAACCTCAGAGTTACGAACACCAGAGTTACGAATTGACCAGTCAACCACACACTTCATTTGGAACTAGAAGTATACAACCAGGCAGCAGCAGAGACCAAAAAAGGCAAATATGGTACAATACCATGTTAAACAAACTACTAACAAAAATAAAGGGAAAGCAGCATTTTTCTTCTGCATAGTAAAGTTTCAAAGCTGTATTAAGTCAATGTTCAATTGTAAACTTTTGAATGAACCATAACATTTTGTTCAGAGTTACAAACAACTTCCATTCCCAAGATGTTCGTAACTCTCAGGTTCTACTGTATCAATTTTAAAGAAAATGTTTTTTCACTGCAAAGAACTAAACATCTAAAAAGGGTACTAATTGTCTTACTCGGAACCAGCTCAACTATCTAAAGCACGGGTGGCCAAATTTACTGACCCTCTGAGCCACATACAACAATCTTCAGAAGTTTGAGAGCCAGGGTGCACCTGCTGGGTGTCTGAGCTTCAGGACTGCGGGAGGCATCTGCCAGGTCTCAGGGCTTCAGACCCACTCCTGGTGAAGCCCCAAGCCGCAGCAGGTGCGCCCCATGGGACTGAAGCCCCGAGACCCCCGTGGGCAGAAGCCCCTACCCCACCACCCTGCTGCAAGGCAGAGGTCCTGAGCTCTCCCCGCCCCAAGTCTGGTAGGTGGAGAGTGGGGGGAGCAGAGTGGGGGGCTCCACGAGCCACAGTGTCTGTAAAAGAGCCACATGTGGCTCTGTAGTGGGGCAGATTAGCCACCCACAGACCTGGAGGGGAAGGAGCCCCTCATTGAACCCTGGTGGGCGGAGCCACGACATGTTCAACCCTCCCGCCAGAAGTCAGTGGGCGGGACCAGAAGTACAAAAGGCGTGCTGGAGAACTCAGTTGAGAGGCAGCCGCCGGAGGAGCCAGATGCCTCCTGTGAGCCCCCACGCTGGGAGGCTGTGGCAGACCCTGAGGGAGCTGAGGACTGACCTGGACCACCAGGGCCATTTACAGACCTAAGCACAGAGGAGCTGCAAGCGCTGACAGAGGCTCTCTTCCCTGAAGACCAGAATGACCTCTACAGAGCCATGTACACCCGAGGGGGAGTTGGGAGGTGGCCCAGGGGTAGCCGACCACTGTCTGGCTGCAACGCTGACAGCGAGTGAGTCAGCGTGTTGCGGTCAGGATCCCCACTGACCCAGCGGCAGACCTCTCTGCCACTGCTAGGGCCCTGGGCCGGGACGCAGTGGAGTGGGTGGCCGTCTCCCCCTCTCCTTGGCAAGAAGCCTGCACTTGTCAGCCCTCCGCCAGAGTTAGGGGGCCCAACTGTTTGCTGCTCAGCCTGATTGCAGGCCTGAGCCTTCAGACTGCCCAGCCCCAACCGGGGGCTGGGGCTCTGTAACTGTTTGTTGTTTGGCCCTGATCAGAAGCCTGAGGTCACGTCTCTCATTGCCCGCTGATTCTCCACGTCAAGCGACCCCCGGAGCTGTAGTGGGGCGGATTGGCCACCCACAGACCCGGAGGGGGAGGAGCCACTCCCCCCAATGGGCTACAGGCTCATGAGCCACAATGTCTGTAAAAGAGCCACATGCGGCTCATGAGCTGCAGTTTGGCCACACCAGTCTAAAGTTTCATGCTTCATGTAATTAAAACTTGGGCTTAGTTAAGGGTGACCACTTTTCTTTAAAACAGATCAGAGACAGAAGAGCAAGACTACTAAAAACTAGACCTGGGCTGGGAGGTTCCCTTCCATGAGCTGTCTAGCCATACCCTCAGTAACTAACTTGAGCACTCCACACACTTACGGTGATTATTATTGCTATCGATATTTTTGTTCATACATTGCTCATTTAACAAATATTGTCACTGCAGCTAGATAAACCCCCTAACATTGTGGTTCTCAAACTGTAGTCTGTGGACTACTAGTGGTCTGCAGCACTGTCTGGTGACATGGTGCTATATCATTCTGTTCTCACCTGCTAAAATGCACTGAAAGACAGATAAGAATCCATCTAAATCTGATCCTCTCCCACAGCACAAAGATAACAGAATGGAATAATATAGCTCATAGGCTTCCTAGTTACAGTAGAACATCACATGTAATTTACGTATCTGTACAGTCCCTATAATTCCTATCGTTCTTCTCCTGCACAGAAAGTTTTCACGGGTAAGTCCTTTCTTACACTTCATCATGTAGCAGACAGCACTCGGTGTCAGATGAATCTTTATACACTTCTAACTTGATTTATAAAAACTTGAAATAGCGAAGAAAGTAAAACAGACTAAGTTTCTAGAGTAAGTTTCTAGACGGTAAGTTCTTTGGGGGCAAGGACTAGGTCTTCCAAAAAGGCTCTGCATTGCACTGAGCATAATGGTTATGTTCAGTAAGATAATTCTTAGTACCATTGTATGGGTATATCTTGTTATGGAGAGTAAAATGGATCATGATGCCAGATAACTTTAAAAGTATGTGCATTTGGTCTTTTAGTTACTACCAGTCTCAAACACTCTATACTTGTTAGTGTTCATAGGCTTCAGTCATCAATCAGAAGGATCAGGGACAGCGGCATTTAGTAGGATTAGTCTAAACCTCAGGTTTTTAATCTCCCTTTAAAAATAAAAAAAAAACCCTCCACTTTTTACTCTCCCAGCATTCCTCCCCAGAACAGAGGTATGTCTCCTTGCCCCTGTTCCTTATTTGTATACTTGTAAGTGTATATCATATGTGCAGCTGTTACTGTATTACTATTATTATAAAATTTAGTGTAGTGAGGATGCAGATGCAGATCAGCTAACTCTGCTTAAGCCCATACAAATCATGAACAGTTTTCCAGTTCCAAGATGTCCTTCAGGTTCCAAAGCAAGGTTTGAGTTGTACAGGTGCTCCCCATATATTTTATGGAGATTCTGGCCCCCATAACCACTAGGGTGGAGCAGACCACAAGAATGATATACTGGTGCCTCAACTACAATAACAAAACTAAATACAATTTGTGCCATGTTGTTATCAGTATACTACAGTATCACTACTGGACTGGAGAATGAAGGAGAGAAAGCTTACATTAAACTACATACCTGTTGTATTAACAAAGACTATTATCAGTACTTTAGTTAGAGCCTTCCATTTCAAATTTCACTTGAGGAATGAAATCTGACTAGAATACCACTAAATGCAGACTTTAAATAAATTAAGTAGCTAAACTATTCCCCCACCACCATAAGCACACTTAGACTGGTCCACTGTGGAACTGCTAATGGTAACCTTCTACCATTGCTGATGAAACAGGAAAAGAAACTGCAGACACACCCTTCCCTATTCAGCCACCCCAGTGGCTGAGGGTAGTACTTGTGCTGCTCACTCATGTTGTATTTTCTCACCAGACGCAATGTTTGACAATGTGCATGATTAAATCATCTGCACTTTATAGCACCTACTGGTATTACTATCTGGTAAGTCCTGAGGGTCTGAAAAGCATTAAAGGGGCAATGCATATTGTGGCATTATGCCACCATATTCTTCATAGAGATATTGTTATATGATATTATAGCATAACTGTGATGTATTTTATACTAGATAAGGCATGTGAGATATCATTGGAAAGGTTATTATTTACTGAATATGGTTATCCTATTTGTATGCATGTATCATTTTGGTATCTGAAGTTAGGAATATTGTCTAGGCATCTATTATAAATGTGTTTACATCTGGGGAATGCCCACTAGACAGAATGGATGGTGGTTGGGAAGGGCCATTAGGGAAAACAATAGTTCTTAGAAGATGCTAATCACCCACTGAGAAGTTTTCCTGGGGATGCTACAAACAGCCTCTGAGTTTTGGCTGCAGGGTCATGTGACCAAGTCACCTGGTAATGGACTCCATGAAAATACTAGTATTTTTCCACTAATGGGGGTGGGAACCACACTGGGAAACATAGGATTCCCACCATATCCAAAATCTATTCAAGACAGGGGAGTAACATCATCATGGCTCATCCATCATTAACTCCCCGGCCAAGAAAGAAGACTGCTGGAAACACCTGAGAAACAGAGACTGAGGTTTTGTGGGGTTTTTTTTGGGGGGGGGGGGAGGGGAAAGAAGGGCTGAGCCCAGACTCGAGGGGGTCTGGCCCATGAAAGGAATATCTGGAGTTTTAAAGCCTCAAGCAAGTGCAGCTTGTCTTCAAGAATCTCTGCAATCTGCCTAAAAAAAAGTTAGGGTGAGAATTTGTTACTTATAACCAGTTTCGTTAGTATATTAAACTTAGATTACCTAGCAAATAAAACAAATACGCAATCTTCTTCTGTTTGCTATCCCTTATTTAAAATCTATCTTTTGTAGTTAATAAATTTGCTTTTGTCTAAAATTATTTTGTGTATAAATCCTACCTGGGGGCAGAAAGTGGTGTATACCCCTCTCCACATTGGAGGGAGGGGGGCGAATATCATAAGCTTACACTGTAAAGTTCTCTGTGCAGCACAAGATGGTATAATTTTGGGTTTACACTCCAGAGGGGGGTGTGCACTTGAGTACCGGGCAGTTCCTTAGCTGAGCCTTCCCATGCAGGGCTGATCTCAGCATCTGTGTGTATAGCTGTTCCTACCTGTATGTGTGCTGGTTAAGAGCAGTCTGAAGCCTGAGGGAGGGAGGGAGGGTTTGGCTGGCTTGCCTCAGCAATACAGTGTAAAGGGAACCCAGGCTGGTGGGTCACGCAGGCTCAGTGATGCCACAGTCCCAGGTGGCACACTGAAAAGCGGAGGTGGGGGGGGGGGGATAAGAACCCATCACACATACTTGTGCAGCATTTTCAAAAAGTGAAGGGGTGTTAGAAAAAAGTAAGGAGGAGAGAAGGAAGTAAAAAGGATTTCTCTCATACGTAAGACAGAAATCCTGTTTGTTTATATATGTATAATACACACACACTATAAGTGTATATAATATATTACATTACACTGTTTTCACTACATGTATCACATGAGCAATATCACTGCCTTCAAGACATCTGAGCAACTGTACACAGGACTTCTTTATCACGACTTTAGAACAAATTGATCTCTCTTGAGCTAAACATCGTATTGGATTTTCTCATCTAGGAAACATGGGAGTTGTAAGTGTAGTAGCTCTTTCCATTTTTTGTTGATAGACTTCATGGGAAGGAGTTACATGTAAAGTTGCTACATAAAACCCAGTCTTCTAGAAAAGGAGAAACTAACTGGTGTAAGAGGCAACTGCCAAGTCTACTGAGGGCCAAGAACATAATAATTGACTTAATCACATCCACTGAAAGAAAAACTTTAAAAAATAATAAGCGTTCATGAAGAGAACCAGAATAAAATGTTACTACTTTGACATTCAAGAGATGCAAACTCCTTTGCTTGCGAAGAGCCCAAAGCTGGAAACAGTGACTACATACACAGAAGTCACAAATGCTGCAAGTTTAGACAAAACAGCTATGAGTTTATATCAGTCTCCGAGAACAGGTTACCTCAGAAGTACTCTATAGGCCCATGACTAAACAGCAGGAGAGAACTTGTACATTTTAAAAAACAAAAACACTTAATTTGGGGGTGATCACACAAAAGACAGCAGTCAGGTTTTTTCCTTAGACCAATTCTAAACTCTGGTAAAATCAGAATTTCACGTACACTGTTGAAAGAAACTTGGGCAAAGCCATGCTTTTAAGTGAAATACTAGATATTTAGATCCTAGACCTTGATCTATCTTGTTAATTTCATTACAGGAAATATGGCAAATATGGATGTGTGTAAATTAGTTCTTACAAATCAGATAACTATATTGGTAGAGAGAGCTTGCTTTATGTGAAAAAGTTAAAAGAAAATCATCAAAATAAATTTTGTAGAATTTAAAGATTAACCATGTTGGTTTAGTAAGTTTTAAACCTAGTTTCATTGAAGTCAGTTCTCAATATCCAGGTTAGCAGGACAACATTTTAAAATATTTACTCACATAGTTGGGGAGGAACAAACAGCTTAACACATGCACACTAGCTTCCTGACTTCCCTTCTACTTAAAGTACATTTTAAAACCTTGTTTACTCCAATACTCTTCAGTTTTCTTCCTGTAATATTTAATGTAATTGATTTATAAATTTTTAATATTATGTTGAACCACTGAAGCAGTCATATTGCCTTAGTTTGGATAATCACAATACTATTTCATGTTCCATATTAATGCCCACAAACTATATAAAAATGTATTCTATTAAATCACTTTTTAATAAGTCAGCTACCTGATACTCATTTATGATTTCCTATCGTGCAGTCAATTTCTGGTGAAAGATGTGTTTCTTCCGTGTTTCATACATGTGGCCTTTCAGCTAAAATCAAGTTATATATCAGACCTATCCTAGTTGGAGCTCTGCAGAGGATGGAAAAGACAATCCTAATCGGTTTTCCCCTTAATCTCCAATTCCTGTAATTTTACTGGAATCTGAAAGTCAGCAACCAGCAAATATGCAATAAAGTACTGTTTTTTTGATACAGTCCATATTTGGAACCTCCCAAAAATCCAGTAACATAGTAAATCTCCACACTGATCTGTTCATGGGGAGGGGAGGAGAGGAGATGAATGGCTTACTTACGTGGTTCACAGTCACACTGCAAAAAGGAGGGGAAAACAGCAACAAGTGGGGAGGTAAGGATGAAGGTGGAAGGTCAGCAGGTAAAGAACTGGGTAGGGACAGTAGGTAGAAGGAGGGAAAAGGATGCAAGTGGTGGTTTACCTCTGATCTCACAATCCCAGCAATGAGCTGGCCACAGGATAGCAGGAGCAGGAAAGAGGAGAAAGATCAGCAAGGATTATGTCTGACCTGGGCTAGGACACAAGTTACTATAATTAGTAGTATTACCATATAACACACCTAGTCATAGTAGACCACTGAGCTAGGCGCTGTACCAACAGCTAACAAGATATCGCTCCCTGCCCCTATATTACTTACTACCATAATCTGATGTGCTCTTCAAAATTTGATTGCATCAGGACTGGCTGAACATATATTTCATTACTACTCCTACACAAAATAAAGAAAGTTACAAGAAAAGCAAACTCTCTATATCAATACTAAGAGAATCACTGATTATGAAGATTTAGCTTTCAGCAAATGTCTTTGCATACACTGCACCATGAATAGCTGTTACTTTGAAACAGTAATTACTACTTACAGCCACGCTCAACATTCACATAAAACAGATTAGCAAAAAACTGTTTTAAGTATCAAAGATCCTAGCTGCTGAAAATAAGGCACTTCAGGGACTCCGGTTCATCTCATACCGGTAGAGCAAATTACATACAATGACCACTCAAAAAGAAAAGGAGTACTTGTGGCACCTTAGAGACTAACAAATTTACTTGAGCATAAGCTTTCGTGAGCAACAGCTCACTTCATTGGATGCATTCAGTGGAAAATACAGTGGGGAGATTTATATATAGAGAGAACATGAAACAATGGGTGTTACCATACACATCATAACCAAAGTGATCACTTAAGGTGAAGTGAGCTGTAGCTCACGAAAGCTTATGCTCAAATAAATTTGTTAGTCTCTAAGGTGCCACAGGTACTCCTTTTCTTTTTGCGAATACAGACTAACACAGCTGCTACTCTGAAAAATGACCACTCAGAGGATATAAGTGGTAAGCAAAATCACTTTCTGTACAAAATGTATTCACATCAAGCTGCATTGAACAAAATGAAGTGGTGGTTCCATAAAGTTTCACTGCTCTAGTCAAGCTGCTCTAGCATATCAAGACAGAGAAAATCTATTGAAAGATGTGTAAGTATTAGGAATATCAGCATAATAACACACACACTCAGTTTTATTGAATACTAAGAGAAATCACATTTTGTTTACACCAGAGATTTAAAAGAAGCAGAGCATGAACAAAAAAAAGTGTTTCATGAAAACGTTAGAATTCCAGAAGCTACAGGCTGTTACACAGAGCTATTGCTTTTACATAGTACCACTTCTTTATACTGAAGCATCTGACATACCTGTTGCATTGCATAGGAAACCAAATGCCCCAGTCCAACTATACAATCTCAGAGTTCTTTCCCAGTTTATACATACTCAGTTCAAAGTAGTGAAATAAAAATCAAAAGATGTGTTTCAGATGTCTATTATAACATCGTTAATGTGTTTAAATTGTGTATATTTCTGGTTTCCAAGTTCTTCAGAAATAACTTTGCAGAGTTAGGGCTGTAAAATCTCAAAAACTTAAATCATGTTTTTCCAAGTCAGCTTGCCTTGTCCCACTGGTGGGACATTTTATGAGAAAAAGCTAATAAAGACAAGGCCAAAGAGCCTACAGTGAACTTGTCAAAGCAGTGTGGGAGAATTAATCTTAAAGCAAAACCAGGAAATTTTTAGTTCCCAGAAATTGCAAGAAACATCGCTGTTTATCATCTGACTGAAGTCATAGTACCAATAGCAACACACCTCTATTTTCCAAAACTGAAGTACAGCATTAGTCCTGATGAAGCCATAACATTGTGGCCCAAAGGTGAGTGCGCTACCGAGAGCGTCATCAGGACATGTTCAGAATTTAAGACTAAAGGGCACTGCTGTAACATTCTAAATTACTTTTACCCCCTTGACAGAGGAATGTTAAACTGCCAATCCACATTTATAAAGCTACAAATCATAGGAAAATAAGAGCTTTGTCACTAGAGCTGGATTCAGGCTGATTTCCCCAAAACAGGAAATAAAAATGAAAAATAATGTCTATTAGGTTAAACAAATAGCAAACAATCCTTAGAGTAGGCATGCTTATTTTGCAATAAAATGCGAAGACAGAGGTGGCTGGAACACTGGTATAAATTAAATAGTAATACAGGAAAAACAGGAACCAAAGTTTGTTTGTACAAGCAAAGACTAATTCTGAATAAATTTCAGACTCATAAATATGGACATTACATATGAGATTGTCTTATCCATCTCTGAAGGGACTTGTGTGAATATCTTTCTAGGGGAGGTCATGAGGAACGATGGAATGATAAAGGAAACTTGAGAGGTATAACTGAGGGACACCAGGGATGCAAAGGGGATGGTAGGGTGGAAAAAGATACCGGATATCAGAGACTGTCCGGGACACACTGTCCTACTGAAGTGTCAGGGGGCAAGGGAAGCTGAAGCAGAGAGGATGTGTTCTCACAATGTAAAATTTTGCTATTCGGTTTAGCTAACCGAAGGGGTACCTATCTAGATTAGTTTAGGATTTTAAGGATAAGATCAAGTATGTTTTGAATATCATTTATAAAATGTAAAGCAGAGTAGCACAACTCCAAAAGCTGTCTCGGATCCTGTGTCTGAAAACCGTTCTAGCTTTGCAAGATGATAATCTGCAAAGTAAATTCAAACATTTACTAAATTATTCAAGTAATTGCTGGGAGAATTGTTATAGCTTTAGTTTATTTTGAGCCTCAGTGAATTGATTATTCTATCTACGCTACTATGTAAGCCAGGATTTGAACTCTGGATCAAGCCTAACCCCTCTTCTGTCTACACACAAATCATGCTGATCCAAGGTCCCAGAAACCCTGGGGGTGGGAGTATATCTACATTGCAATAGAACACCTGCGGCTGGCCTGTGTCAGCTGACTTGGCCTCAAGCTGCAGGGCTATAAAATTGCAACATAGATATTTAGGCTCAAGCTAGAACCCTGGTTTTTGGCCCTTGCAAGGGTGGAGAGTCTCAGTCTGGGCTGCAGTCCAAATGTCTACACTGCTATTTTTAGCCCAGCAGCCACAGTCAGCTAATCTAAGCTCTCAAACTCAATGCTGCAGGTTTTTTAAAATCACAGTGTAGACATCCCATGAAGGTATGATTACACTGCAGTTAGACCACTCGCAGCTGGCACATGTCAACTGAGTCAGTCTTGTGGGACTTGGGCTGCAGGGCTATAAAACTGCACTGCAGACGTTTGAGCTCAGGCTGGAGCCCAAGCTCTGAGAGCCTATGAGGAGGGAGGGTCCCACCCCGAACATCTACACTGCAATTTTACAATCCACTGCCCAAACCCTGCAGGCCTGAAGCAGCTGACATGGGCCAGATATGGCTGTTTAATTGCAGCATACACATACTCTCCTGAAGCAGCCAGGGTCTCGCTTATTTTAAACAGTTATTTAAACCTAGAGGAAAGAGGCAGTTATAAAAGCTGTTTTAATACAAGTTCTCAAAAGATACCTGTCGCAGGGAATTTTGACGGCAAGAACAGAAACTAAGAGCAATTGCTGCATAAACAGTACAGTGTAAAATTTGAAAGTCAGTTTATAGAATTGCAGTTGTACAATTAGCACAATGGAGTCCTGGTCCCTAACTGGGGCTCCTCGGTGCTACTCCAATACAAATTATATAATTTAAGATAGCAATTCAAGACCTGGGGATGTGGTTAACTTCCGGGGTTATCGCTATTACCACTCACAATAGCGTGCTATGTTGCTTCCATGTGGAGTTGTGCGCCATGTCCAATTTAAGTGTACAGAATATACAATATTCTCACTGTGATCACATGCTACATGGGGCACTCAGCTGAAAGTTACTGCCTTGCCAACTGTAGAGAGGATATGTAGGGACACATTTTCAGTATAGTGAGAAATATAAGTATTCAGTTCCCTGTGGCAAGAATCACTTTTCCATGCACAATGCACTTAAATTTATCCATTGACTCAGAGGGTGCTCCTCTGTTTTTGTATTTGGCCATCCAGTAACTTATACGGTACATTTTAAATGCCTGTTCTCCAATGATTGTAAAAGGTGAGCGTAACCATAGGACAAAAGTACTGATTTTGCATGCCGGCTAAGAAAGTCTAGTGCTCTATGTGGTTTGAAAGGTTGTCTTTCACCAACAGAAGTTGGTCCAATAAAATATATTACCTCACCCACCTTGTCTCGTGCAGTTTAGTTCGCCAGAACCCCATCTGCACAAGTGAAGTTTAATTATTCATTGCCCATAACACAAGCTGTCAACTTGCACTTGGGCACTGACTGATTGGCACATCCAAAGTCACAGTGGAAATGAAAGTTGGCATTTTCGACATCTACAAGGAAACTGAGGAAGAAGGCCAACCGCCACACATTAGGCAGGGAGCACAAAGCTGAATATGTATATAGTCTCCCTGAAGTATAGCTTGGGGATCATTTACAAGAAATACTCAGGCAGGTCAGATTTCATTATCAGCCTCAGGTTTCAATCTTGTCCATTCAGGATTTATGTTATGTCAAATCAGCACCTTGTCTCAGAGGGAGGGGTGTTTATTTCACTATACTGAATCTACAACAGTTTGTGTTTATGTAGTGACTTGCCTTTTGAAGGTTCCCAAAACACACCACTCTGCTAAAATATGGGCACTGCTGGGGCAGCTAACTGAAATCATACAACAGTGGTGTAGGAAAGCCCATTTAGCCAAGGACACTAAGGCTATGGGCTGGTCTTCACTACCTGGAAGATCCATGCTGCTGAAATTGATGCAACAGCTGTCGATTTAGCTGGTCTAGTGAAGACCTGCTAAATTGACAGCAGAGCGCTCTCTAGTACAGTGGTCTCCAAAGTGGGGTGCGCGCACCGCAGGGGATGCGCAAGACCATCCCTGGGGGCGCGCGGCAGGAGGAGCGCTGCCGAAGGAGCACCGCCAGCATGGCAGCAGCGCTCCTGGACCTCTGATTCTTCGGGCGGCACGCCAGCGGCAGCTGGGCTCTTCCCCGCTCCATCTTCAGCAGCACGCCGGCAGTAGCTGCTCTTTTTTTTTTTTTTTGCTTCCCTAGAGCCAGCCCTGGGGGTGCGCGATCCACAAAGTTAGGAGACCACTGCTCTAGTCGACCCCAGTACTCCAGCTCTCTGAGAAGAGTAAGGGAAATCGATCGGAGAGCGTCTCCCATCAACGCAGCGCAGACACCAGGGTAAGTCGACCTAAGCTACGTCGACTCCAGCTACATTATTCACATAGCTGGAGTAGCATAACTTAAGTCGACTTACCCCAGGAGTGAACCCCAGCTATGCCATTGTAACACTGTAGTGCAAATACTACAACACCAGAAGGGGTTTTTTTGTTGCAGTAGTAAATCCACCTCCTTGAGAGGCAGCAGCTAGGTCAATGGAATAATTCTTCCATCGATCTAATGTGCCTATACTAGGGTTTAGGTTGGCTTAACTACATTTCTCAGATGTGTGAGTTTTTCATGCTCCTGAATGCCGTAACTAGGTCAACGTAATTTTTAGGTGTACATCAGACCTCAGACAAATCCTCCAGTCTTCGGAAGAGGCCCAGGGCACTGTGTGTTTTTAAAGATCAGCATGGAACAGACACATTTTTAACATCTCTTCCTAAAGCCCATATAGAATAAACTGCATGGATTTCAATTTCGCAACCTCAAAAGGATGAAAGACAGAGTTGACTGTCAGGACTTGAATAAAAGTCTACATACCAAATCTAGTGCTTTAGTCACTAAATCAACCTTTCTATCCAGAACACAATATAAGTACTCAGTTTGGGTACAAAAAGTTGTCAACCACCTTTTTTGGACAACCAAATTTAACACACGTGGTTTCTGGACAAGATTTAGGGCTTGTTGACACTATCGCTTAAGTTGATGTAACTTACGTCATTCAGAGGTGTGAAAAAGCCACCCTCAAGTGATACAAGTTACATAGACTTAAAGTGGTGTCTACACCATGCAATGTTGCCGGGAGACACTCTCCCGCCGACAGAGCTTCCACCTCTTGTTGAGATGGAGTAATGACATCCAGCTGTGCCAATGAAGCACGATAGTGAAGACAAGCCCTCAGATATGCAACTCCAGGTTAATTGCTTTTCCCCCTCCCACCATCCCCCTACTCATTTACCATCCAGAATATTTAGATGAGCAAGTTAAGATCACAATGGTCTAAAAACAATTTTGCTGGATGCCACTGTTTCTCCTCTTAATACGATGGCACCTATGTACAGAGTTCTTTCCATAACACTACACAGAAAAAAATATATATGGCCATATGGCAAGAGGGAGCAGATAAAGGGGATGGAGGAAAAAGAAAATATGTGGAACTAACAATATGCATGCCAAATATCAACTCAGTCATTTTGCTTGCATGTTATATAATTCCTTCCCCTCTGTTTTGTGTGTTTAGACCAGTGGTGGGCAACCTGTAGCCCGCATGCGGCCCATCAGGGTAATCCACTAGCGGGCCACTAGACTGTTTGTTTACATTTGCACGGCCGCCTGCAGCTCCCAGTGGCCGCAGATCGCTGTTCCCGGCCAATGCGAGCTGCGGGAAGGAGCCTTCTGGTCAATTAAAGCTTACCAAAGAGTTTCAGTCAATTATTATGACAGGATAAACAGCATTCTAGGGTCTTGACAGTGAGAAATTAAACTGTCATCAAGGCTGAGTCAGGAACTTTCCAATATACGGGACAGACTGATATCACTTCTGGAATTTGTGGTTGTGCAATGAAGAACTGATGTAAAAATTAGAAAGATATAGGGATAAATGGGCAACAGCAGCATGCAAGGACTGGTTTACGTACTACGCATACAAAACTGAGGCCATAGGTCACACTGTGACTTTGCAGAATGGCAAGCTAATTGCTGTAGCAAAATCAAACTAAACATTAGCCATGTCAGTTTGAAATCTCTAAAATGTAGTTTTGTAGACAATATGTACAAGTCACTCTTTCTGGCAAGTTAGAAAAGTATACTGAGCAATTCTACTTAGATATATAGGAAAAAAACATAGGGTGGAAGTATAGCAATGGAGAGAGAGAGAGAGAGCACACATGAAAATGAAGGAAGATACATTGTGATTAGTTAAGAGAACGGTGTGACATTAAGGATAATAAAAAGGATAGAACAGAAGCAAGTTATTTTTTAAAATGCAAAAGATAAGAAATTTAGTTGACTTAACAATATGGTACATAACACCTAGTTTTAAATCAAACTTACAATCTGTACTACACCTATGAAAAGGCTTCAATATTTGAAAGTTGGGCCAAACCACAAGAATTATTTAAATATAGTGAGATGAAAGCTTTCATCCTTTCTATTCTGACCTCTAAATCTTACTGGGAAACTGATTTGTTGTAAATTAGTTGACTGCTCATTTTTAGAAATAAAAGAGGGTCTTTGTAACATTAAACAGCAAAGCCCAAGCAAAGTGTGTTTTTAATAGAAGTCTGCTGTTTAAAAACAGTTGCTTATGTGCTCTGTAAAATAATTCATAATCCCCCTCTTTAAAATCCCTGCTGCTCTACCGAGGTGGACACAAGTCTCATTTTGGACTGTCATGTTTCATTTTGTGTTTCACCACCTCTTAATAGGGTTGCCAACTTTCTAACCACAGAAAACTGAACACCCTTGCCCCACCCCTGCCCTGAGGCCCTGCCCCTTCTCTGAGGCCTCTCTCTCCATCGCTGGTCGCTCCCTCCCTCCACGCTCACTCACTCATTTTCACTGGGCTGGGCCAGTGGCTTGGAGAGCTGGAGGGGGTGAGGGCTCCAGCGCGGGGCCAGAAATGAGAGGTTCAGGGTGTGGGAGGGGGCTCTGGACTGAGGCAGGGAGTTGGGGTGCAAAAGTGGGTGAGGGCTCTGGCTGGGAATGCAGGCTCTGCGGTTGGGCCAGGGATGGGGGAATTGTGGTGCAAGAAGGGGCTCCAGGCCAGGGCTGAGGGTTTCAGAGTGTGTGAGGGGGCTCTGGACTGGAGCAGGGGGTTGCGGTGCAGGAGAGAATGAGGGCTCTAGCTGCAGGTGTAGGCTCTGGGGTGGGGCCAAGGATGAGGAGTTTGGGGTGCAGAAGGGGGCTCTGGGCTGGGGGTTGAGGTGCAGGAGTGTGTGAGGGGTGCAGGCTGTGGGGGGGTGCTTACCTCAGGCGGCTCCCAGGAATCGGCTGGCATGTCCCTCAGGTTCCTAGGCAGAGACATGGCCAGGAGGCTTTGCACGCAACCCCTGCTTGCAGGTGCAGCCCCCACAGCTCCCAGTGGCCGCAGTTCCTGACCAATGGGAGCTGCAAAGCCAGCGTTCAGGGCAGGGGCAGTGCATGGAGCCCCCATGACCGCCCCTACGCATAGGGACCAGAAGAATATGTTATTTCCCGGGAGCCACACAGACCTGGGTAGGGAGCCTGCCAGCCCTATGCCAACCGGACTTTTAACAGCCCGGTCAGTGGTGCTGACTGGAGTCACCAGGTTCCCTTTTTGACCGGGTGTTCCGGTCAAAAACTGGACCCCTGGAAACCCTAACTCTTAATAAAGTGGGATTTTTGATACTGTGTAGTGATTACATGACCACTTATCTTTGAATTTTACTCAGCCAAAGTTGTTGAACTGTTAATGGATTACCATAAATATAACTGCAAATCAACTTTATTCCAAGATTTAACACCAATATCCCACGGTATCATGCAATTATTGTTAGAACTATCCCAACATAAAAAGCCTAATACACTTCTTCGAAAATTTTAATCATATAAACTCCCCTGCACTGACAACAAAAGCTACCTTGGTAAGCTGCTTACTTGAATTCAGAGAAGCTAGACAAGAAAAACCACCTTCAACTTCTCATTTTGCATTCTCACCCTTTAACAGACATACCAATTTACCAAAAAGCTGCAGATCTCTTGTTAAGAAATGTTCACTGTATTGCCACACCTGTCCTCCTAAGCTGCTTTAAACAATGTTCTACTGGACAACAGAATTACTACACCATTAAGGACAGGTTTCAGAGTAACAGCCGTGTTAGTCTGTATTCGCAAAAAGAAAAGGAGTACTTGTGGCACCTTAGAGACTAACCAATTTATTTGAGCATCGGATGAAGTGAGCTACAGCTCACTTCATCCGATGCTCAAATAAATTGGTTAGTCTCTAAGGTGCCACAAGTACTCCTTTTGTTTTAACATTAAGGACATAATTCCATGAGACTGTACTTCTGAAAGCAACTTCATTCACTCCACCTCCTACAACAGTTTAATACAAACTTGGTTACTTTTTTGCAATCTGATACTTAGCCTTATTTCTTTTGCCACCAGATACACAATATGACCAACAACTGGTTAAATGTATCTACATATTTCTAAATACATTTAGGTCAAAGATATATAAATTACTCCTTAGTTTGAAAAACTACTACTGTCAGCTTGATTTAGTCCCAAATGCCTGTATAAATAGGATTTTTATGGGAGAAACTTTAAACATCTTTATTTCAATTACAATAGTCCAAAGTTGTGTTAGTACTCAACAGCCAGAAAGTGAGTGTCTAGTCTATTTTCTTTGCCAAAGTTAAGTGTAGTGCAGACACACATTTGTGGTTGAAAATAGTTATTAGTAAAAGAATTTCAGAAGTCCAATACAGCACATTCAAGTATGCTGGCAATAGCTAATTTTTGGCCTAAAAAATACTAATTTTAAGGTCCTACTGTAACATGGCTTTGAATTTGTATTTCTCTCTCCCCCCAACACCTCATGTGGCTACACAAATTAGCACTATGAATCACAGAAGGCACACCATAGCATTACTGTCTTAAAACATGGGCTACTTAAACTGTTTGGGTGGTTGTCAGAGCCCGCCAGGCCAGCCATGCTGTTCAGAGTTTGGTCCAGCAAACATGGTATTACTACATATTAGGCTATCCTTCAGGATGTGGTATTTGTCAGTGTTACGATACAAATGTGTCATGGCACAACATAAGATGGCTGACCAGGAATCACCCTGTGCACAGGAAGCCCAAACTATGAATGCAGAGACAAGTTCAGGTTCTGCAAATCTTGACAGGTTAACAGCAGAAGGGGTAACTTCTATGGATTTCCCATTTAAAAACTACTGTATGGGAAGTAAATATTCACCCTCTTATACCCCTCATCACCACCTTCTGGCAAATATGAAGCTTTAAATCCCTACAGCTTGTTTAGCATGTAAGGGCTTGTCGACACGAGCACTTTACAGCGCTACAACATTCTCGCCCAGGGGGATGGAAAAACACCCCCAAGCGCTGCAAGTTTCGGCACTGTAAAGCGCCAGTGTAGACTGTGCTCCCAGCGCTGGGAGCTAGTCCCATTGTGGAGGTGTTTTTTTTAAGAGCACTGGGAGAGCTCAGCGCTTTAACATTGCTAGTGAAGACGCGCCTTTAAGTTCAAGGCTTCAGTTATTTGACAAAGAGCCTCAAGAAGTTGCCTGAAGCGGTCTTAAAGGGGTGGGGGAAGAAATTAGGTTTTAACTCATTTTGTTTCTTCATGATGAATAAAACCTTTTTTAGAAAGTTCTCTGTATGTAACATTAAAAATTCGTGTCTTGTTTACCCCATTTTACCTGAAAGATTATGAACAACTAGAGAACTAGGAGCACAATAAGAAAGTGAGGCCTGATTGAGGGAGGGAAATGCTTTTCATTTAGACTGTATAAAGCATGGTTTTTGCTAATCCCTATTTAACTCAAAAGCCCCATAAACACAGTTGAAATAATAGATCACCTGCCCCCCCATCCTTCAATTAAGGGTTGAGAGGTTACCACATATATCTGAGGGTACATCTACGCTTTGAGTTGGAGGTATAAATTCCAGCTCAAGGAGACACACTCATGCTAGCTCAATAAGAACAGAATATAGCCTCAGCAGCACAAGGGGTTAGCTGCCTGAGTAGGTACTGGGGTCTTGGATGGCTACATAGTCAGGGTGGCTAGTCCCTCCCTCTGCTCATGCTGCTATACACTATTTTTAGCACACCAGGGGTATGTCTCCTTGAGCTGCAGTTTACCCCCTCAGCTCAAAGTCTCCACACACCCTCACACATCCAACAAAATCAGGGAAGGACTTAACGTTTCTGATATTTCTAAAGTAAAAAAAACAAGCAGGAAAAAAAACCCACGTTATGTTGAAGAAACTTTTCAAGGCTCTGTTATATACATCTTAATGCAGCTAAAATGAGCTAAAGCTATTTTTTATTGCTTTACAGGTCATTTTATTGATTGATTATACTGTAACAAAGTTGTGTGAAAATAGTCAACCTCTTCCTCAGCAAAATTCCACACCATGGGAAGCCAAGGATATCTACTTGAAGTCCCTGTTCTTATGTATGAGCTCGGTACCTCCAGTATCCTATCCCTAATCCACCTGCTGGCAGCACAGCACCAACAACCAAAGCTGCCCCTTGGATCCCCATTTAGGCCCTGTCTTCACTAGGAAAATAGATGGTAGCTAACATGATAAAAATTCTAGTATGGACAAGGCAGTTTTTACAAACATATTAATACACCACTTTTCCTAGTTTGGACAACCTTAAAGCAGTATTCTCACCATGAAGGGAGTTCCATGGGAAATACAATACAGCCTCAAATTGTACTAACTTTCCCAAGTAGTTTACACAGGGCTGAAGGGGATGGGGGGGGCAGTGTGCTTCAGCTACACCCATGCTCAATGCAGGGCCATCCAATCACTACTCCATGGAGTGATTTCAGCAGGTAGGTGGGAGGAAGAATGGGTCCATGAGGTCACCGATGCCTTTGCCCTCTTTTCCATGAATGGATGAAGAAAGCATGATCTAGCCCTAAGTGTCTGTTAGGAGTTTAATCTTAAAGAGAATGTAAACTTCAGTTACATCAGATGTGTAAATTTCCATCTTGACGTAAGTAGTATGTACATGAATCTTCGAACACAGAAGACACACCCCTCAGTGTGTAGAAGACTTGTCAGTGTAAGATAATGTTTTACTAGTATAAATTGCTGGAATAACTAGCAAATGTATTCAGATTGCTTATCTACAATTCTGAATACAGGCAAGACTACCTGCTGTATCTTGATACAGAAGTTCTCCAGCCATGCCAGCAAAGTGGTACGTTTATCCTTTAGGGCCAATCAGAATTATATACGTGAGATGAAAACTTGGAACAGGTCACTTCTGAAAGTTTAATGCATCAGGAAAATTACTAGTCCCTTCTTTACTAGCTAGGTAGATCATATAGAAGAAAAATTAAAGAATGGTTGCTTCAACCACTGACTGGTTTGAAATAAGTTAAACTGGAAAAGTCTGCTGAAAATGTCAGCTAAGTAAAAGCAGCATTCTGCATAATTAGTATCTAATATTACACAAATATGTATGATTTTGCTTGTGTACATTAAATATACATATATATAATACATGCTTAGTTTGCACAAATATAAGCCTGTCGTTTATTTTTTCTTTTTGCTTTCATTTGAAACATGAACTCTGGTCACTCAATTAAGGCCTAACTTCAGCTGAAAGATATTTGTGACACTTTGCACTTAAAGTCAACTTTTGTCTAAGTACTCCCTTTCTCCTCTAATTAAGGAGTAGCCATTTAAATAAGAGGCATCTGGCCCAAAGGCAGTTAGAATGGCCAGTAGAGCTACTGATGAGTATTAAAAATAATTCCATAGTTTGATGGTCATGCATTTTGTAATAATACTTACTAGTAGAGAAACACATTCCAAAAAAGTTTAGAAAGTGAATAAAATTATGCTATAATAAAATCAGAATATGTATTAAGTGTGTGTAAGCCTATAAAATACCAAACCAAGCCTGAGATGCCACTGTATTAGGATGTACTTAGACAAAAATGAAACCTATTTATAATCCAATTTTTTTTTTAAAGAAAATTAACTAATGGAAAATTGAAAATGTGTGAAGTGTACTATGTTGACCATGTCTAACTATCTTGTGAAATGCTCTGCGTGGTCACTTGGAAGATTCTGGTTTGATTTTCATGTCTGTTCTTGTATTCCCCAAACTTCCAGGTACTGCCACATCTTAGCTATTTGTAATGCATCCATCAACTTGGTATCTAAGCATTAAAGTTAATCAATGTCAGAGAACAACATAACATAGTATTTCTTTGATCCCAAGGATCAGGTTGCATGAATACAACTGTGTGTGCATGCACACATGCATATACAGACTCTTTTGTGAAGGAAGGGGGGCAAATTAGGGAAGGCTTTTAAAAATAAACAAAAAAAAAAGGATGCCTTGCATTTGAACCAAATACCCAGACTTGGGAACTATCTGATCTCTCTGTCTAGGAATAAAAAAGGGATCACAGTAAACACTTTGCAATACTCAACAGAAACTCCTCTCCATAATACTAATTTATAGCATGTTCCAAGCCTGAAGACCCTTGGGGCACTGAGAAAAGGTATTACTAAAAACTCATCCCTAAATATGAAAGCCGAAAGGAAAAAAAAAATGGTGTAGAAACTGAAGATAACCCTCACCCTGCTCCCAAACAACAAGTAACCACCACACTATGCTCAACACATAAGATTCAGGGTGGTAGGGTATTGATTAGTTTTGAAGGAAGCCCCATCTTCAGCTGGAAGGAAAGCGGCTGCAACAAACACAAGAAGAATTAATTTCCTCCCTGGCCCCCTTTTGTTTTGTTTTTTAAAATCAGAGCTCTGATGGTCCTTGATATTCCAGGAAGTTGTATTAAGAGAAGGGGGGGTCGGGGGAGGACTTAGAATACATTAAATCTAGCTTTTAAACCTCTTTGCATACACTGTTCCTAATACACCAAAATCTATACAAAGTGTTCTTCTCCTTTTTAAAGTACAACACAAAAAATAAATAGCATCAATCTTAAGTGATATAATCATGGACATGACTTAAAACAAAGGCAGATGACTTTAAACAAATGTTATCATTGTATAATCTAGTAGCAACTGTCACATTCAGTTAATTCAAGTCTCATCAGAACCAGAGAAGTTAGAGTTAAAAATAAAGCTCTTTTGGAGTTACACAACATTATAGAAAACAGCAGCATGATCCTCAATTTTTTTACAATTAACACAACTAGGTAAGATATTGTTGTACAACTCGACTTTTTCCAAATAAAAATACCAAACTTTAAACTAGCAATAAATGATAAAAGAAACTCAATCAAGTTTGCATCTCTCAACAGCTTATTTCCTGCCCAAAGAGCCCTTTTGTTCTGCTTCCCCGCATACATTTTAATATTCTGCCAGCACTGGAAAACAAAACAATCATGAAATTTGGCACACACAAGCATAAGTGCCTTAAAGGGTAAAATGAAGAAATACAACAAGATTAGAACAAAAAAAAAAATCCTACCAAGAAAATCTGCACAATTTTCTGTTTGCTTCACCCCAGATTAACTTCACTGGAAGCTGTACTCCTGAGCAACCTAACCTGAACAGAAAGCCCCACCTTCTTCAATTCTAGTGGCTGAAATGGAAAAAACTCCACCCTTTCAGTAAAACTAGTATCTCTCATTGGTAAAACTTAATATCCATTATTTAAAGAACTTTTCCTTGCTAGCAGGTTAGGTTAAGATGGTTAAAACACCCTGGACTAGCTGGTTTCTTAAAGAAACAGCACACAAGTCTTCAGTTGTGCCAAACTACAGCATTTTATTACATTATTTTGACCAGCTTCATACCAATTAACATTACATAAAACTGAACAGTGAAAGCCTAGACTTTGCCACTCCAAATCTTGAACATAACACTCAAAACCATATGGATTCATAGGGTTTTATCTAGAAATATAAAAGTGATGTTAAAGAATACATACTTTTGACATATCTGATCAGTCCATTATTAAAGAACTAGATGTACTGTAAAACTTCATGAAGTGAAATTGAAAGAATTCTATCTATATAAAGCTTTGCTACTTGCTTTTTAATATAGGATAAAATTTAATTCAAGCTTCAGGAACAAATTCACTATTTAAAAATCACAGAATAAACTAACTGAAAAATTAGGCACACTATATGTAACTTTCAAGGTATGATTTAGTAATCTAAACTTGAAAATATGAATAGTCAGTCACTTGTTTCAACCTGCTTTCTTCTGCTAATTTAAGACATGACTCAGCAAAAGTGTTTCCATAGTGTGGAAGCCAATATCTAGATCTTACCAGGGTCTATGTATGTTTCTGTGTCAGACAGTCCCTGGTTTTTATTTTTTGCTGATCCAATCTTTAACAGTATTTTAAAACTATTTTTAAAAAAAATTCTAATTAGATCTGATAATTAGATTATGACTAAATATTCCATTAATCTGATCTTTATGCATCATAACTGTATAATACAAAATACTGTCAGTTTGTATTATCAAGATCTTAGGCATCATTGCGAAAAAAAAAAAAAATCTGAACAGTTCTCTCCCCACCAGCCAAAAAAGTCTACCTAACTGACAAGCCTGACATTCAGGGGGAAAAAATTACACAGAATAAAGAGGCATCTCACATCATGTCTCACAAATGCACAGATCACTTCAGGAAGACCTCTCCCTGACTCAACCCAGAAAATGTTGTAATCTGGAGACTGACAGATGAACAGGATACCTCCCCCTCTTAGTGCCACCACAGTTTGCCCAGTTAGTATTGTATTACATGCAAAATTTTCATGGGTTTAATATTTCATCAGTTTCAAACTATATCCAGGATGGTACAAGCTGTGAATTATCTGCACATTTGTACTTTTTGTCGTGGTTTTTTTTGTTTGTTTGTGTGTGTGTGTGTGGGGGGGGGGTAATTTTGGTTTTTTAATACAACGGAAAAGTTAGAGGGAGGGAGAGAGGAGAAGGAAACAGAGATCTCCAGGGAGAACAGCCAATTCCCAGCCCTCTTTCACCCCTCTTTCCTCAAGACTCCATTGCAGCAGCTTTCCTTCTGAAATAATTAAGGTCTAGGCTATACTGCAAAATGGATGCCAATTTCAACAGTGTTGAGGGATAACTGTTTTAAATAGGGTCTCCAAGATTGTATTTGTAGAGCAATGGGCCCCTCTAAACTATTTTGCTATTATAGATTAAAAGTCCAAGATAAGTTAGTCATAGCAAAATACTATATTATTACCCACATTCGAGGGGAATATTTACAGCAAAGTACTAGGCTGCATTTTAATGCATGCACCACTTTCTAAAAAAAAAAAGCTTCTTTAAAAAAAACCACTATAAAAGGACTAACTTTAAGAAGGCTCTACATCTGCACAATGTATTATAGTGTCTCATATACTAACTGAAAAAGTCAATTCAGAGGCCTAATCGCAAGATGCTTTGTGAGAATTCGGTACTTTGAACGCACAGAACATTAAGAATAAAGTTACTCAGATCCTCTTCATACAGTTTCACAGCTGTATTGCAAAAGACAGCATTAAATCATAAAAGTGCAACTCAATCTAAGCAATCGATGGCAAGAACATAGTTTAGGCAAATAAAGCAACATGACTAAGAATTGTAAAGGGTCACGATACCCAGGACAAACTTCTAACTTTCAGTTTGGAGTTCATGAAGTTGCACGTCTGTGAGAAAAATAGCTGCAGTCACAAAAATCTTATGATCAAAACCACCCTACTCTGGAAAGGCAACATCTTCTGCCCTAAAAACAAGTTTTGTCGCTTACACAATATAAGGTTGCATATATTTACATAGTACCTTTCCTCCTGAAGAATCCCAGAGTGCTTTAAAAATCCATACCTATCCATCACCACAGAAATGCAGCCACCACCAGGCAATCTGCAACATCCAAACAAATAGCACACTGCATAGCAGCAAAAGGGGAGAAAATTTTGTCCAGGGATACCCTACTTTTATTAAGTGGGCCAGGGAATAGTCTGCTGCCCTTGTGAAGTAAACCAACACCCCCCCCCGCCCCCCCAAAATCAGAGAAGTGAGATAAGGACACAACTGGCTTGGATTCTTATCTATTACATATCAAAGTTCATGTGTGAATACAGCTGAATTTAGGGGTTAGACATCCAGGTTAGAATTTTGTTGCTCAAATCCCTGTCCAGCCTCAAAGACGACCACAATCAGGACTGTTGAAAATGAGCATGAAGGACACCAATTTCTGCACACATCCTATATTCGTCTGGATCAGAGTCTGAAGAAATTCACTGTATTTCAAACTCAGAAGGGAAGTTAAGCCTCTGCTGCTCTTTAACATCGTCAGAGACAGCAGAAACTGGTGTGATCATCATAGTTGCAAACCTTAATTAGGGAAGCTCTGAGCATGAGCAGCCTTGAAGACAAATTCAAATTTTAGCTGCTACTGTTACTTGCACTGGGGACAGGAGTAAGAAAAGAAGGTGCCTAAGTCTCATTTGATTATTTTAATTGTAGAAAACCCAGAAGTCTATTTCTGCTGCAATATTAAGATACATAAAAGATATAGCAAATTAGTGAGACTAGATAGCTCAGGAAAAGAAGAACTGAGCCGGTTACATTTAAGTCTCCAGTTCAAACAGAACAGAATGGTAGTGATCAAAAGCTTTCATCTGATGGCTGTTCGGTGATCTATGTAAAAACATGTCAGTCACAGTCCAGGTCCCTATGGACATGTGTGAATCACAAAAGCCTGCCAAAAATTGGTACCATTTGTGAAGGAGTCTTAGGAAACACATAAACTTACCTCTAGGTTTCTACAGGTTAATAAATGGCAAAGCAATGTAGGGAACTACAGCCTTCATGTGCTGTACCTGCACTGTGGAAAAAGGTCCTCAGCCTCCAGGGCTGTCAATATGCCAGTACTCTTATGGGGTTCATTCTTGGGTGTGTTTTTTTTAAGAAATGCAGCTTTAACTTTTAACCTGTTTTCCGCTGTTAATTATTACCATAACTTAAAATTAAAAGGCAGATATTTAACTTTCCCACCCCAGGCAAATTTCAAAATTTATGAATATTTACACAAACAGTAATTATGCTTTTGAAGTTACTATATACAAAAAGTTTACTATTCTTTATCATTTTGAAAATAGTATATCTATTGATCACCAGATTATCTCTGAATACTTTAAATTATTCTATTAAAATGGCCATTCTCTCAACAGATGACTTACTTGTACACTAGTGCAATGACTACATGAACATACAAATAATTGTTTCAAAAGTATATTCCAAACACTATTCTGTTCACTTTCTTATACCATGGTGATGGGCATGATATCTGGGCATCATCCTCAAAAGAGAGAGTCATTTACATCACTGATGTATTCTATTTATACCTGCTCCTCCATGAGTTAGTTGCATGAGATTGCATTTTTCAGATATGCTAGTAGGTTATGAGAAGCTGTGTGGAAAGATCAAAGAATGGAGATTTGCATTTTCAGCTGAAAGTTTTGAAGTTAGTGTTCATCCTTTGATCCTGTGGGTGTGAATTCCACCACCAAGAACAAACTCTCCCCTGTGCAGATGAGCTTCTCCTTAGTGATATACAATTCCATTATTCAAAAGGAGCAAAACCGTCAATGGCAGTCAAGTGCCTGAATGGTTAAGCAGTATTTCAGGTATTCTAGGGTAAACCCAGAGGATTAGGACCAAGACCTTGAAGCTGACTGTGTGTTCAACAGGAAGCTAGCAGAATGAGCAGTATACAGATGTGCTCTTGGTAAACATCGCAGTCTAGTGCTTTTCTTGATGCTTTCAACCCAAGATATACTGCAATGCTACAATCAAGTCTGGAAAAAACAAAAGTGCACATGACCAAGTCCAGCCCTTATATGCCTGACTAACCATAGAAGGTCAAACGGGTTTTTGTGACTGATGCTATAGGAAAGTCTGACAAAATATCCTGAAAGACCCTATACATTAAATATCCTGAAGTCTCCAATAGTCCCAAATTGTCAGTGTGACAGAAAGCACCTTACAGTGCTTCCTTCTGCCTAGGAGCATAAAACAGGACAGAGTAGCTTCAGACAGTTCCAAACCCAGATGCCGGGATACCTGGGTGACAGAGAGATTTCACCAAGTATAAACAGTTGAGTATTGGCTACATCTTTCTGACAACTGTAGCTTCAAGAAGTCTCAATCACTCCCAAGGGTTATGATATTCAATAGGACCAGGAAAGAGTAGTGACTATTATAGAACTATATAGGTGAAAGCTCTGGTGGTAGACATCATACATCATGCCTTTTGGCTACAGCCCCTGTGGAAGGATCCAGAGCATTCCCTTGACATCAGCCATCTTGCTCAGGTGGAACAGCAGTATCCTACAGTATGGTTGAGCATGCTGAATTCAATGGCCTAAGAATATGTATGTACAGTATCAATGTATGCCCTTTTCTCTAAACTGAAATAAGCATGTCCCATAAGCCTATATAGAACAAGCCAAAATTTGTTCAACACCTGACTCAGAAAGGCTACTCAAGATCCAGGTGCATATAACTTTATCCCAATTAGCTGCCAAGTGTACTTACGATTCTTTAAAGAGAAGTGATTAATATAGTTGCTACACAAAAGCACACATTTTCACAGGAACAGGAGGTATCCTAATCAGTAACCATAGTAACTTCTCAGTAGGTTGTGTTAATATTTCTGTCCTCTACGGATAACTTTAAAAAGAGTGGTAAGTTATTTGTATGGGGTTTTGTGGAGACAGTTTGAGTTTAAGGTAATCAGATGTTGAATTTATAAACACCGTAAGTTCTTACATTTTCTAATATACACCACTTGAGTTATGAGAGCAAAACTATGACAAACTAGAAGCCACTTTCCATATGTATAATATACCAAACTAATTGCTTATGAAGACAAAAAAATAATACAAAGGGACCTGAAGACATAAATACATGCAGGAAATAGTTTGGGATTTCTTTTAAAAAAAAAGTAATGAAAGTTGGAGGAAAGAAAAAAATCACAACTATTCAGTGGTGAAGGAGACACCTGAAAAGCAGTCACACCAAAAGTGATAGAGGAGCAGTAGTGAATATCAAATCAGAGCTTGCAGTGATATACAGCAAATGAACAAAAACACTATACACATACCACACAATGATACTTTGGGCAGAACAAAAAGGTATATTATGGACTAGATCAGGGGTTCTCAAACTGTGGGTCGGGACCCCAAAGTGGGTCAGGAGCCCATTTTAATGGGATCACCAGGGTTGACTTAAGACCTGCTGGGGCCCAGGGCCAAAACCGAAGCCTAAGCTCCACTGCCAGTGGCCAAAGCCCAAGCCCCGTGTGGCAGGGCTCAGGTTACAAGGCCCCTGTCTGGGGCTGAAGCCCATTGGTTTCAGCTTTGGCTCCCTGCCAGGAGCGGCGGGGCTCAGGCTTTGGCCCAACACCCCTCCCATCCACCCACCCAGGGCAGCAGGGCTCAGGCTTTGGCCCACGCCCCTCCCCCACTCCTCTCCCACCCAGGGCAGCAGGGCTCAGGCAGGCTTAGGCTTCTCCCCCTCCCCAGGATCGTGTAGTAATTTTTGTAGTCAGAAGGGGGTTGCAGTGCAATGAAGTTTGAGAACCCCTGGACTAGATAGAAGGGGACCATCCCCTTCTATAGGGCACACTGGAGACCATTTCTAGTGCAAAATACATTTCTATGTACCTCAATACCAGAAAGATATCAATAGATTAGAGAGAATTCAAAGAGCAGCAATAAAAATCATTAAGAAGCCTGAAGAAAATGGTTAAGAAATTAAAGAAAGTTTAGGACTAGATACATATAACTCTGCTAATCATCTAAGGGAATGAGATTATGATTAACCATCTACAATTCAAAGAGAGTGTAAACACACCAAGAAAGGAATTATTTAAGGTTGAACCAGAAGGATATCACAAGGAATAACTGGATGAAATGGAGAGGACTGAACTTCAGTTTTAAAGGTCAAGGCTACAAAGTTAGGGATATATAATACCCTCAATACACTAAATGTTAATAGAAGTTTGACAATAATTGAAAGTAGATTATATACCCGCAGCAGAATAGAAAAAAACCCACCAACTAATTTCTCTACCCACTCCCCCCAAGCCTTTTGGGCACGGATTTCAGTCACAGAACAAGTGCAGACAAAGAGTTAGGGAAAGCAGTGCAACCGTGCGAGACATACCTAGTAGTACACGTTTATAAACCCTGGGAAAAAGAGGTGCAGCCGCTTCTGCCACCACCATTCCTGGTGAGTATCTGCCACTACATAAATACATTTGCTGCACACTTGTGTAAAAAAAAGATCAGTGAGAAGTCATTCTTTCAGAGTTAACAACCCACCGAGACAAAAGGGGATGCTCACACCACTCAAACCTAGCATTTCAGGCTTTTCAGAGACTGGAAAGAGAGCACTGCATCAAGGTTACATTTGGAAGGTTATTTTCACAATTGTAAGGACTAGAAAAAATGCAATATTTTAAAATGAAATCCTAAGTCAATCATACACACTGGTTCGACTAGGAGCTTAGTACCACAATTTAGATTGTTCAGGAAGCAAAATTCATCCACATGCTCCCAAACAGCCAGGTGTTCTGAATTGAAGCCATCCTAGTAATCAATATTTATATTATAGTACTGTCCTAAGGCCCTAACCCCGCCCCCAATGGAGTGCTGGTTGCTGTATAAAAACCACAGGCATACAAACTCAATCCTTACCCTTACAACAGAAGCAGCAGTCCCCCTGTGTTTACATGGCAGTAGAGCTGGTTGAAAAAACAATTTATGAAAATTCTCTCAAAATAATTTTGGATTGGTTAAATAAGTCAAGACACTCTATTCTGGCCACCTCCATATAGCACCTTTTCTTCAGAAAGATCACATAACACTCTACAAAACAGACGAATCACATCACCTCTGAAATTCAGCCATCCCTACGGTAGAAGCCAACATACCTGCAAACAAGTTTAGTAACAACAAGGGAAGGGGAACTGTCACTGAAGGACACAAGTAGAAATTCTACCCTAAAAGTGGCAATTCTTCAACAAAAAAGCTTCAAAAACAGACTAACATGAAACTTCAGAACTGGAATTAATTTACAAACTGGACACCATCACATTAGGTCTGAATAAAGACTGGGAGTGGTTGGGTCATTACAAAACCTAAACCTAATTTTCCCCCTAGTGTTACTCACACCTTCTTGTCAACTGTTTGAAATGGGCCTCTCTCATTACCACTACAAAATTTATTATTTTTCCTCCGTTGGTATCCTGCTCTTAATGGAATTGTCTTGTTAGACTGACCTCACACTGGGTAAGGCAACTCCCATCTTTTCATGTATTTATACCTGCTCCTGTATTTTCCACTCCATGCACCTGATGAAGTGGGTTCTAGCCCACAAAAGCTTATGCCCATATAAATTTGTTCGTCCCTAAGGTGCCACAAGGACTCCTCGTTGTTTTTACCCTTATAAAGTTGCCCTTGGGCTTTCATGCTATTAGTGTTGGGGGTTATCGGGGAGAAGAGAAGAAACAACTCAAAAAAGGGAGAAACCACCAATTAAATACAACACACAGTGTGGAACTCAATTTTGATTCCTTCAACCCTCTGTATCTGACAGGCTGAGTCCAAGCCCCATATATTCCCCCCCCCCCCCCGTGCCCCACAAATTACAGGAAGTCCTAGAGATTGAGACACACAGCCAGGTACTCCTTCCTGGACGCTCACCTGACTCATCCACACAAACACCCAAGGACTGGGGTGGGGGCAACAGCAGCTTCCTTGGGTGAGACTCACTTCCTATGTTTGTGTGTGGGAGGGGTGCGCCCCACCGGCCCCGTACTCCCCTATGGGGGGGCCACCCCCTCGCCTCCCTTTACTCTTCCCGAGGTCCCCTTGCGGTGGGGCCCCCCTCACCCCTCCTGGCCCCACTCCTCACTCCAGGGCCCCGCTGCGGCCAGGGCGCCCCCCTCACGCCGGGGCCGCTAGTCCCTTTACGCCCGGGGCTGGGGAGGGGGGAGAGCAGCTTGCCCCCCATCACCATGCTGGGGAGCCGCCCCTCCGAGGCAGCCGCCCAGCGGGCCCCCGTAGCCTGGCACCCGCTCTTACCTGGCTCCGGGGCCCGCTGAAGCCCCCACCCCGCCTGGCCGCCGCCGCTGGCCCCGCTCGCTCGCTCTTTACGAAACTTTTTTTTTTTTTTTTTCTGTTTCGTTGCCCTGAGAGTGACGCGGGCGGGCGCTGATTGGCGGAGCCGGGAGGGCGGGCGGGAGGGTAGCACGGGCTCCCGCAACTAATTATTACAGGGGACGGCGGCGACGTGAACCACAGAGCTGGACGGAGAGGGATTTAAAGGGACAGCGCCCCGGTGCGCCGCAGCCGCCTGAGCCAGCCGGGGTAGCAAAAGAGGAGGGGGTGGGGTGCAGCGCAGAGGGGGGTGGGCAGTAGGTGAGGTAAGGGCGGGAGCGCGGCAGAGGCTATGGGGAGTGGGGAGGCGAGCGGCAAGTGTGGGCTAGGAGATTGGGAAGGAGAGCGGGGATGTGGAAAGGGTGGCGGGGGTAGGGCTGATGGGTAGGAAGGAGAAAGGGGAGATAGAGGGAGGAGGGATAAGGAGGAAGAAGAAGGCAAGGGGCAAAGTGCCAAATAGGAAGCAGTTTTGTGGCAACTGTAACATGAATCATAACACGAGACAAGAATGTATTGTTAGGTCAGGGAAATGCCCCCCTTCTTCCACCCCCCACCCCCCATCCCCATGCATTAAATGTTCAGTAACTCCCCAGCCAGGGCACCAATGCTCCCTCCTCTATATATTGCTCTGCAGAGCTCTGCCTCCAACAGTGACGATCTAAATGGGGAGAGCTAAAAACAAGCGATTCTATTTTAAAATGTGTCAGGGACCTTACATATTGCAGAATCATACTCTTTAAAAGCTACCTTCAGAAGCTGCCTTGGTCCGGAATAAGGGATGGAACCACCTTCCAAATAAATTAGACTTGGCAGGTCTGTTTCTGTGGTTTGTGTCATTGTTTGTTACAAGTTTCCTGACGTATTATTTACCTCGGACCAGAGCTCCAAGACCTTTGTGTGGCTTCTTTCCATTCCAGGAATATTTCACGACTAAATCACTGTCGCAGGCTACCTTATATTCAAACAACTTTGCAGCTGAGTGCTCTGTGGAGAGGGAGGAGAATTCCTATGGCATCCCCTTTGAAGTGAGCCGAATTAAAAGATTTTGCTCACTGAAACCAGCATGATCTGTTAGTATTTTTTCCTTTATTTATTTATTTATGTATTTGACTGATGCTACAAAGATTTTACAGTTTCATCTTTTCAGCTCTCCACTCTACCCACTCCTGTATAGGAAGATGTTTGGAGTTTATGGAGAAAACAAGAATGATTCTGGCTTACTAAACTGAGATAAATTTTACCGTGTAGCCTTTTTTATTGTTCTGTGGACATTAGAAGTATATAGTCATGTCAGTCAGTTAATCAAATACATCCATGGTCATTTGCTTTTAGTTTAGTTTAGCTACTTTATTTCCCCTATAAAAAGTCAACTCCAGATTTTGAATATCTTGTAGTTCTGTGCAATATGTCACACCAGTTTTATTTTCCCATGGAGAGCTGAGACAATATACCACATCTTATTTTTATATAGTGATTTTTATATAGCTTCTTCAGTTCACAGTATCACATAACCACACAGTCAGCTGTAAATTAAAGCATAAAGGAAGGTTTTAAAATGAGATTTAAAGAGCATGAATGACTCAATGGCTTGAAGGCAGATAGGAGAGGTGAGAATTCCAGATAGATGAAACAGCACAAGCAAAAAAGCAACCTCAGCTATGGAGAATTGAGGGGAAGAGGTCAAGATTGGAGGTACACACAGGATAATAGCTGGATGATGGGTCAGAGAAGTTAGGTAAAGTGAGCCCATGGGGAGTTTTTTTAGGGAAAAAGAACAGTTTTGAAGTAGATTCAGAAATGGAGGGGAAGCCAGGGAAGGTGATCATGGATAGGACATGTTTCCAGTTCTTGGAGGGAAAGTTTAGCCAGATTGCTGCATTTTAGAATCTCTGAGTTTAGATCATAGGAATTTGGGAACACCATGAAGAGAGGATTGCAACAGGACATAGATCAAGATTTCACAAGAGATAAAATCAAGGTATGGATGATCCAGTAATAGACTTATAGACAGAGAAGATTCAAAAAGTGAAAAAGGTTCAGCATGAAGATGATTTATGAATGATAATTTCTAGGTTTCTGGCCATGCTATCTGAAACCATGTCTATACTAGAAAGTTTTATTGGTAAAATGTCTGCTGGCAAGCGTCTGCCAAAAATAGCTGTAGAGCGCATTCACATTTGTTGACTTTTGCTAGTGCAGTGCTACCTCACAGTGCCAGGTTGTACTGGCAAAAGATATGTGGTATTGTGGGTTGCTATCACCGTGTCCCCTGAACAACTATCTGGCACACTACTTTGTGGGAAAATTTTGTAGTGTATTGTGGGATACCGGCACACTTCTTAGGGAACTGTGGGAGTTTGGGTCAAGTTCCCACCATTTCTTCTGTTCCATCCTATAACCTTCTCTTTTTCAAACCGTTTTTAAAATTCCCATGTTTCTCTCTGGTCCATCCCATAGTCTACCCTCCTTCGTGTAGGTTTTCAATCTTTTCACCATCTCGCCATCAGAAATATGGATGCTGAACAGATTAGTGGAGCTCTTGTGTCTATTTCAGAGGCAGGATGACAGATTCTTTTGTATTTGCAGAACCACCACAGTGGCTGGCCATGCAGCAGGGAAAATGAGAATACTGAGGAGGAGTAGGTGATGCAGGCAGCAGTGAATGAAACTGGACAGCTGCTGTAAGTATTCACTGAAACCTGGAATGATGCAGAACTTTCAGGTATGGAAGGCCACATTCCTGAAGTTGTGTACCAAGTTTTCCCCCAACCATTCAGTGCATACACACCAAAATGAGAACTGCTTTGACAGAAGAGAAATGTGTCAGTTAAGGACTGATAGTGGAGCCAGAAACATGAGACAAAGACTCATGGACTTTCCTCCTTGAAGTATTCAGATTCAGGACATTATCATGTAGCTAGGAGCTGACAGAGCCAAGAAAGGCAGCAAAATGGAAAATAGAGAGAGAATAGGAGAAGCGCAGTTGTGTGTCATCTTCATAGATTGTATCTGCATTTGAAGCTAGCAGTGAATTGTCCCCAAGGGAGAAGTTATATGGAGAAGAGGCCCAAGGAGAGCATCTTACAGTAACGGAGGAGATAGAGGGTAGGTGTAAAATCTTGGTTCACTGCAAATGGGAAAGCTTTGATAAAAGAAAGAAGATTGAAAGCAAGAGAGGAAACCCCAATTTTCTCACTGGAGGAACTAAAGAAGGATAGCACCATCCATAGTATAAAAAACTGCCCTGAAGTCAAGTAGGATGAGAAAAGAGATGGATCTGTGATCAGAGGAAAGAATAAATTGCTAAACACTGAGAGAAGGGCCCTCTATTCTCAATACTGAGAAAGGGTCAGAAATCAGCATCAGCGAATGCAAAAGGTCAACGGCTGAACTGAAACAGCTGGTGGAAAGAGAAATTTAGTTTCTCTAAAACATTGCTGAGGAGGAGCAAGAGACTGAAGATGAGATGGTAAATATCAAGTGAGTAGTTTGTATTTTTGTTTTATTATTTTTCCCAAGAGTGAGGTAAAGTAGCAAGTTTGATTTTCAAAAGGAAGAGTGTAGCATGCTCCTTCACAAGCTCTGTGGAGAAAGCAAAAGCAGGAGAAGTGTTGAGGACATGGTAAGGATTTAGTCACAGTCTGGATTTTAGAACAAGCAGTAAAGGAACTAATACCATTAGTGAATTAGGACTAGGAGTCATGATCCTGTGAGGCACTAAGCACCTGCTGCTGGGTGATGAGTGCCCCGTCTCTCATTAATTTAAATGGAACTAAAAAGTCCAACGCTAGTTTAGAACCTAGCAGGATCTGGCCCTAACGGGCCAACTGTTCCTTGTTTTCCAGAGCTGAGCTGGTTACAAAAACAACAGCCCATTGGCATGGTTAAAACATGATTTGCTCTTGCAGTATTAACATCTATTGACTGAAATCTCAAACTTTTGAAGGGCTGTAGCACTATTTGGGAACACAGTTAAAATACAGGGCTGTCACGTCTACCCTGCAAGACACAACTGTATTTCAGCATTGTCGGAAGACTACTGTATTGTAACCTTCCTGAACATGGGAGGAGTTAACATATAGATGAGACTTTACACTGCACATTTTAACTGATTTTTCAACTAGGTTGTGATACAATTGATTCCCCCCATGGTTTGTGTCTACTCACAAAATATTAATCCATGATTCCTAACTGTGTGGTTGTACTGTATTTTGAACCTGTTCATTATCTGGGGTTGTAACACAATTAGGCTGAAACTGGGTTGCAACATGTTTCTTCTGATCAGCATACAGAACCATACAACTGTGATTGTGTAGTTGGGTTAACCAGTTCTTTTAGTTTCCAATTCTGCATGGGAAGCTATCCCAAAATGGATTGCACTATATCATGAATATCTAAAATCCTATGCCCTCTGACATTAGTAGCTGAGGCATTATGGGATACTTGCACAAACTTTCCCAGGATGCACTAACACAGTGTGCAGCATGGTAGGCGTGGACTGGCCAACAAAATTGGCACAAAAATATACCAGGATAAATGATGTCATGTGGACACATAGAAGAATGTGAGATGAGCATGTTGGAGTCTTGTTGCTTAAACATGGCTTTTTCTGTAGAGTAGATGGAGCCTTTACTAGATTTCTTTCCCTCTGCCCCTGATGTAATTCTTTTCCTGGGCATCATCAGCTGGTAGCTTTCTCTCTAGGTTCCCTGAATCACTGCTATATGACTTTCTTGTCACGCTTTTCTGTCCTTGTCATTCACTCGTTCCAACTGAGTGATCTTTCTGTTTTGCTTTTCTATTACATTCATTTGCAGTCCCAGCCTGTTGCATGCTATCATCTTCCTAGTTTGCCTCTTTCATTTCTGCTCTTTTCTTTTCCCCAAACAGTTTTAATTTCAAAACTATTATTAATTAGAAAGGGAGACTTTTATGTCATATGAATATAAAGCATTGATTGTTTTCGTGAAAATGCTAGCATGTTTGTTTATTTAGCTTATGTCACATATAGACAATCAGCTCATTACTAAATCTGGTAAGCATAAAGCAGTCTCTGGACCTGCCTCATGTAGCCAGATAATGCTACCATGAAATGGAGTAATCTACCATACAAAACATTGTGTACTCCAGAGTTTTCTCAACCTTTTCAATACCAGGGACCAATTTGCTGCCATCCTAAACTGTGTCAGAGAGATCTCAGGGACCAGTGCCAGTCCACAGACTGGTGGTTGAGAAACACTGGTCTATTCAATACTGCTATCAGAATGTGCAGTCTTGTCATTGTCTATTCAGTGCTTGCCATCTCTACTTGCTGTATATAACAGGTTGGACAGTCTCTGAGATTGCAGCTCAGCAGGACACAAGAGCAATAGGGGCAGCTGGAGCTTGGTACACATTGGGGTAGTTATCGTTACACATAATTTCACTTTAGTGGGCATGACATTTTGCCTCAAGTTTGTTAACAAAAAGGCTCAACCCACTAAGAGTGGGCCGCAGTGGAAATTCAAACCACAAGAGAAGGGAGAACATTTTCACCAATTTACTGGCAAGTTGACAATATCCTGGCAAAATAGAACAACTGGTGAAAGGTGCTGGCATGTTTGTAGTACATCAACCAAAATAATTGTTAATCTCCCTGACCTGTATTATCTAAATTTGTTTATATTCTGCCATATTTTAAGGCTCCTATCACCATGGTATCTCAATATAACATATTCTCACACTCTTGTCTTAAGGGCCATCTGCTCATATAACTTTTTAGAAAAGATGCATACACAATTTTATGAAAGGAGATTCCTCTAATCTCCACCCAGAAAATCTGGTTAAACTATCTAAACTATCCCCTTATTTTTGTTTTCTGCGACAGAATCTTGCTAATTTCCATTCTTTGGCTAAAGTAGGGCTAGAATTCTCTTCTAAAATATTAGAAACATATTCATTTAGGGACAGATCCAGCACCCACTGAAGGAAATTGAAATACTCGCATTGACTTCAGTGGGCTTTGGATCAGGCCCATAATGCACTATATGGCTTCCAGTTCTTTTAGTCTAATTTTCTTAGGGCTTGATCCTGCACCTCTGCAGTCCGCGGGAGTTTTGAAGTTGACTTCAGTGAGAATAGAATTGGGCCCTCAGAGTCCTATATACATACGAACAGGCTGTCCACTCCCAAAAGAAATAAGTGCAGGACTTTCCCATGCAATAAAGTTTAAAATTTTTATTTTATTTCATTTGATTCTGATTTTTTCCATGTACCCAGTCCTAGGTCTCTACTTTGCCTCCTATGCTATTCTCTAGCTTCAAGAATAAGAGTCTTGACTGCCCCATAATTACTACAGATGTTGCTCATGAGTTGGTTGGCAGTGGTGTTTCATGAGCAGGGTAGCCAAATTTTTGTTACAATACCCACATTCAACAACTTGTAAAAATTGTCCAAATTCTGCTCTCATTTGCAAGCATGCAACTCCATTGATTTCAATGGGGTTGCATATTTGTAACCTAGAGCAGAAATGGACCCAGGATCCTTGAGATTCTCTTATGTTAGTGTTTATATGCTGTTATCATAAGGGGTAACAGCTTGGTTCATGTTGTATTTCACATTTAAATTACACTGAGGAAATGTATTGTGCAGATGTCATTTACTTTGCGATATAAGCTACACATATGGAAATGAAGAAACACTCATTAATTAACATTAGGGCTTCCAGTTTTCAGCATTTATTTTCCAAAACATCTCAAGGAGTATTTTTTCATCAAAGAAATGTAAAGATGAAAATTCCATTTCTTTGCATTTATATATGCCATTCTGGAGATTTACACATCTACTCATAGGGGTCAGTCCCATGCTGTTTCCTATTGCGAAAATGATCAGAACTAAAAGGACTAGAAATGTGTGAAGATTAAATACCATGGTGCAAGGACCAGGAATTTACTAGTATTTTTTCTGAGCTGGGGAGGGAACCTTGGTACAAACAAATATTTTACTATCTTCCTGTTCTTCATGGGTGAAGAGGACCTACACAAATCTGTCTGTCCATCTGTCATGGCCTTCATTGCCATAGTGTCAGTGGCCAACTTTTTTAGAGAAGTGTGCCTAAATTTAAGCACCCAAATCCTTATTTAGGCACCTAGATAATTACAGTAGTTTGCTTTTCAAAAGATCCAAGCACCCATTAAGACCACTGACTTCAATCAGAGCTGATGGGTGCTCAGCGCCTTTGAAAATCAAGCCAGTTATTTAGGTGCTTTAATGTGGATTTTGAGTACATAACATTTGGCTCCCTTTTTGGAAATGTTGGTATGAGCATCTTTAAGCACTAGTGAATCCCTATTTAAGATCTTAATATGTGGAATAAGTGTTTTAGGGCACTGGCATTCTGGAGACCCGAGTTCTATTCCTGGCTGCTGAGCAACATTGGGGAAGTCAGTCTCTTTACATCTGACTTTGAGTGCTGAAATAGAGCCCAAGCAGCCTCCACGTGTTTGAGGCGGCCAGTTTTAGTATCGTGGAGCATTATTAGGTCCATGCTGGCCAACAGCAATTAAAAAATGGTGCTAGCCCAAACAGAAAGGAAGTCTGGGGTGGAGACAGAGGAATCATGGGATTTTAAAAAAAAATTGAACTCACCTTGCTTTCTCTGTACATCCCACAGTGAGAAAAATCCCAGAATGTACACTGTTCTGTAGCAAAGGACCATCATAGGAACACCATGCCCTTAGTACACTACAAGCCACCACTGGGTGTACACAATGATGCACACTGAAAGAGGGCACACCATGCTGTGTGCAGGGTAATAGCGAAGCATGCATCGTGTGTGTTACCTGACACTAATATAAAAGCTGTGGATTAAACCTCTGTGTAGACAAGGCCTCTGTTCCTTTGCTTCCATTCCCTTTGTCTGTCTTGTCTACATAGACTGTAAGCTCTTTTGGGGCAGGGACTTTCTCTTATGATGTACAGTATTTAGCACAATGGATCCCTGATCTCAGTGGGGGCCTCTGGGTACTACTGTAATGCTGCTACTGGTTTTTAATTTTACTGTCATGTTGAAACAGATTTTACTATTAACTATTAGTTTAAACTAAAATCTGGAAGCCCTTAATATTGGAACACTAAAATACCAATCTATGATGCTTGTGCAAACCCTTATTCACACAGAGATCAAAACACAGAGAGTTCAGATCCTGGCTCCTGCTCTGGCCCCATACTCTGGAGGTGCAAAGGGGCTGGAAAGCTGACTTAACAGGATTGCTAAGTACTCCCCTGGCATGGGGGAAGTCCCAGATGTCGCAGAGCCAGCTCTATGCTACCTCCTCCTAGTCCCCTCAGTTTATGGGGCAGGAAGGGTTCTGGACAGAGTACAGCTCATTTTGGTGATCCTGGGACAGCTCACTAGTCCCCAAGGTACCTTTCTAAGCCAGTAGAATTTAGAGCAGCCCTGAGGCTGCTCTGGGCCAATATGTTGCTTAGGGCCAAGTTGGCCCTTGGGAATCAGGGGAGCACAGGTGGCTTAAAGCTCAACTCTGCAGCAGCGAGCAGAGTTCTGGCATAGCTGAGGTTCTGGACCTACATTTTCAGAGTTAGAAGCAAGGAAATGAATGGACTGTTCCATGGAAGCAATCCTGCCACCTAACCATATCCTATGGCCTAGAATCAATTTTATTTATTCCAGTGCAACAGAATACTTGAGAAATCTCTTCAAGAGCTAGATATAGTTGCTAATATAAGATGAGAGAGAGGCTAATATATAACACAAAAGGACTGCTTATGTAGTGTGTGACTGTATGTCTACACTTGGAACTAGGAGTGTAATTCCCATCTTGAAGAGACATTCCTGTGCTAGCTTGATCAGAGCTAGCATGCTAAAACTAGAGGGCAGCCATGGCAGCGCGAGCAGCTAGCCACCCTGAGACATGCCTACCATCTCATATGCCTATATACTTGGAACGGCTAGCCTCTCATGCTGCTGTGGTTATGTTCCATTTTTATCACACTAGCTAGATGAGACCTAGCATGTGTTTGTGTCCTTGAGCCAGGAATCACACTCCCAGGTCCAAGTGTACCCTGGGAGGTTGAAGAGAGAGAATTGCTAACAGATGGAAAATGCACATATGCATTGTGATTTTTTAAAATAAGATAGGACCTTTTGTTTGTAATAGAAAGTTACTATATTGCTGATTTCACATGCCATTTTACTGTACTACTTATGGTATGAGATTGCACCAGCAGCTATCAAACACTATTTAATAAATTACAAAGTGATATGTTATAATCAGGCACATTTGCAGGGCAATGCCAGGAAGCCATCAATGCTGCTATTTGCTGATTAAATAGAGGATTTCAGTCCTAGGGGCTGTCAATTTGCTGCCATTCAGGAATAGTACATCCAAATGAAAAAGTGTTGTAAAAGAAAATGACATGAAACCCTTACTAGTGAGAATTGGAGGTGCAAGTTTATGGTCCAGATCCTCAGCTGGCATATATTGGCATAGCTACACTGAAGTCAGCTGAGGATTTGACCCATACTGTTTAACTTTCTTTTCATTAGTTACTGGTATAATTTTAAAAAATCATATTAGCAGATGAAATGTGTCACTGGTTTATCATATTATTGTTACTGTCAGAGGAAGCTGACTAGAACACACCTGCCATATTTTAATTCTCAAACCACCATAGCAATCTACTACCATACATAGAATCTAAAGCTGGACATCACCAATGCAATGGCAATATGTCATACTTTTGGAAGTCTCTTACAATAGCAAGCTAAAGGAAAAGAGAAGAATTTTTCATGAGTAATTTTGTGATATTTCCTCAACCAGAAAAGAAAATAAGAATGCTTCTATGACCACTAATAAATGTTCATTGTATGTTCTAGGGGACTGGATGATTCTAGACATGTAATATGGAGCCTTTCCCCATTAAGTCTCTAGTTCATGTTTAGCACAAGTTGGCAGTCGTCAATGGCAATTGCCACCATCCTCATACTAATCTGCAGTGTGAAGCAAGTTGGTGATCTTTGATCACTTATTAGTGGACCAATGTTCACAGCAGGAAAACCACCTCCACCACCATAATTGGCATTAATTGGCACCCTTGTTGGCAGTCACAACAGAGGCCAGGATTGTGCCCCATAGATTGGCACGTGGTGGGGTCCTTCACTCAGATCTTCCTTTCTCTGTCCTGAAAAGAGGCTTGGGGGCCCATGACACTGTCTGCACTCCCATATATGACTGAGCTCTCTCTACACAATATGGTGTCTGTGTAAGGGGAAAGGGTGGACCTGAGGCAGGAAAGATGTTCTGGAAATATTTAATACAGTCCTAGACTGTATGAATTATTTTGAGGATTCCCCACCTCCCTCCAGTGTCAACAGGAGCATTTATAGTCAGGGAACAGAGTTGAGGGTGGGGAAGCTGTCAGGTTTGGAGCTGCAGGGCCTTCTCATGGATAGCTTTGGCCTCCTGTGGATCCTGAGAGATCTGCCAGATTTGGAGGCAGCTTTTCCACAAGGGCAAGAGAGGCAAACCTCATCCCCAACAGGACGGGGTGGGAGAATATCTGTGAGGAATTCCTTGCTGAGTTTTCGTCACAAAAATTCTTTCCCCATAGCTTTGAACATAGAAGGGAACAAACTGGGCCGGAGAGTCCAAGGATTAAAGGGGAATGATCCTGAACTATCCTTTCATTAGAGGCCTGATCCAACTCCCATTGAAAGGCAATGGAAGGACTCTTACTGACTTCAGTGGAGCTGATTCAGATTCTATATAAAGTTAGCCCCTGCCCTGAAGCTAGGTTGGAAGTACATTAACGGGGCATGCAGGGAGCTTGTACTGCTGATGCCCATGTCATCAATCCTGCTTTGTGCATGGAAGATTTCAGTCTCTGGGACTGTCAAATTGGCATCTACCGTGAGTATCATATGCACTTGAAACATGTAAGGGAAAGATTCTGTGTGTGCAATGTCAGTGCTTACTCACTTATCTAGGTACTTATGTGGCCCCCATAATGGTACTATCTGAGCATCTCACAATCTCTAATGTATTTATCCTCCCTCAACCCTGTGAGCCAGGGCACTGCTATTATGCCCATTTTACAGATGGGGAAATGAAGCACAAAGAGACTACATGACTTGCCCAAGGGCACACAGGAAGTCTGTGTCCTTCATTTGTTCTGTGACTGTCCCTCTAAACTTGCTGTTTCAAAAATGCTATTTGTCAATGACAGAAGAGTCTGCTGCGGCTACAGAGGGAATATCTTGTGTCAGAATCTCCAGCTTCATGATGGAACTGGGTCATTAGGCAGGCAAAAATGTCCCTCTGATTGCTCACAAAGTAAACTATTTGTTCTTCCAAAATCTCCAGGCGGTTATCTACTTTTTGTGAATTATACTGCCTGAATTCCTCCCCATAAGAAAATATTAAGGGTTGAAGTGACTTGAAATGTACAACAATAAATAAAAAGTTTTACAGCAAAATAGATCTGATCAGTGTTTCCATAAGTGATCTAATTAATCTTCACTATGAACAATTTATCCGTTTTTTTTGGGGGGGGGGGAGGGATGGGGGAAGGCTGGGGGTTAGTTAAAGTAAATTACTAGAGAAAAATCATAAAACAGAACATATCTATGGGTCCATGGATATTTATAATGCTTTTGAGACCTTCTGAGTGCTCATTAGTAAGTCTGGAGGAAAGCCTTATAATATACCCTGATGGTGGTGTATTTTTTCCCATCAATTGCTATCTATTTTGCCACATCCCTTCTGTTTTGGGTTTTCTTATACATACCTTAAGTGTATAGTTGATCTGACAGAGGGGAATGCTGCACTGACTGTCTGGCTCAGAAAAGAGATTCATGGATTTTTAAAATTAATAACAATATGTGTATGTGGCTAGCACTTTTCATCCAACGATCGCAAAGGCTTACAACCGTTCATTAACTCTACCACCAATACGGACCTCTGTGCTCCAGCCACAATGCAAGAGGCACAGAATCTGGCCCTATCACCTCTGTCGGTGGATAATAGATCCTACACCACCCTACCTGCAGTCTCCAGTGCAGAAGGCAGAGGGTGGGGAAAGCAGAGGGACAATAGGGATGAGGATGGCTTATTCTCTGCTGGCGGCCAGTCACTTGGGGACCATTGCCAGCTGGTGCACATGAGAACAGCCCCCCTCTAACCTGTGCTAGGGCCATGACCTGGCAGAGAATCAGGGAACTATAAGTGGCTCCCTGAGCACACTCGTACCCATCCTGTCTCTGCTACACCTTGTGGAAATTTGGTCCAACAGAGAATCAGGCCCCGCATGAGTGTTAGCTACATCCTAATGCAGCACTGAGTTAACTGCCTAACTCTCCTAGGTGCTTTTGAAAATTTCATCCAATATGCAAAAATATAATAATATATATCAGTAACACTTACCAGTCTTACACCACAGTACATGCCAAGCTGGGCTTCATAAGTAACTGTTGAGGAAGACTGTGGAAGAGGATTATGATTACTGAAGACTGTATGGTAGAAGATAGGCTTCTCCGTAACATCACACTCAATGAAACGTTTTAACTCCACCACTAAATAGCACAGCTAGTGATTCATAAGGTGTGTCAGTCATCTTAGAACGCCAGACCTTTTTGGCCCCTCCTTCCTTCCCCTCTTTCCCTCCCCCTCTTCATCGTTCCTCCCTCTCCACTTTTCACATTCCTCTCCTTTCTTCTGCTGCCCTATGAACTACTCACTGTTGAGCAGCGGGATTGTGACATAACCGATAAGCAATCGCACTATGACATCAGAGAGACAAGTCAATCCTCTCTCCCAACTTTCCTCCCTCTACCTCTTTTCATCTTCTCTTCTACTCAAGAGGATGAGAGGGATTGTGACATTAGCAATAAGCCACATCTTCCTTACTTCTCTCCTATTGTTACTTCTGCTTTATTCTCCTTCAGTTATTTGTATTGTGCAGATCTATTTGTTGAAATGTGTGCCATATAAACAGGGATATGAACACAAACAAAATCGTAATACAACCCACATGTGTTAAACAGCATACGTTGTGTCCTGATTTGCTCAATCAGAAGTCATTTTGCAAGTGCATGTTTGCGCCTCCACAGTTTGCACTGACCATTTTTCCTCTTTCTTTCCTTTTTTCTTTATTTATTAGGTTTATCTTTACTAATATAGGGTCACATCTTTATCCCTTCATTTAAAAATCCTTGGAGACTGTGGATGTATAATTATGTCCTCCCAATCCTTCATTTGGCTGGCAATCTTCAAAATGAATATACTGTTCTAAGGTTTCAGAGTAACAGCCGTGTTAGTCTGTATTCGCAAAAAGAAAAGGAGTACTTGTGGCACCTTAGAGACTAACCAATTTATTTGAGCATGAGCTTTCGTGAGCTACAGCTCACTTCATCAGATGCATACCGTGGAAACTGTAGCAGACTTTATATATACACAGAGAATATGAAACAATACCTCCTCCCACCCCACTGTCCTGCTGGTAATAGCTTATCTAAAGTGATCATCAGGTGGGCCATTTCCAGCACAAATCCAGGTTTTCTCACCCTCCACCCCCCCACACAAATTCACTCTCCTGCTGGTGCTAGCCCATCCAAAGTGACAACTCTTTACATAATCAAGTCGGGCTATTTCCTGCACAAATCCAGGTTTTCTCACATCCCCCCACCCCCATACACACACAAACTCACTCTCCTGCTGGTAATAGCTCATCTAAACTGACCACTCTCCAAGTTTAAATCCAAGTTAAACCAGAACATCTGGGGGAGGGGGGGTTGGAAAAAAACAAGAGGAAACAGGCTACCTTGCATAATGACTTAGCCACTCCCAGTCTCTATTTAAGCCTAAATTAATAGTATCCAATTTGCAAATGAATTCCAATTCAGCAGTTTCTCGCTGGAGTCTGGATTTGAAGTTTTTTTGTTTTAAGATAGCGACCTTCATGTCTGTGATTGCGTGACCAGAGAGATTGAAGTGTTCTCCGACTGGTTTATGAATGTTATAATTCTTGACATCTGATTTGTGTCCATTTATTCTTTTACGTAGAGACTGTCCAGTTTGACCAATGTACATGGCAGAGGGGCATTGCTGGCACATGATGGCATATATCACATTGGTGGATGTGTGATTTGCATAGTAGGTGCCATTTGATCTAACCCTGAGCACATTTTATGGGCTTACTAAAGTTTCTCTGCTTTGGGAAACTGCCAGTTAGTAGAGTGACAATTGCAAGTGACAAATTTTGTAGCATGAGAGTAGTTATCAGGCACACAGTTCATGCACACACCTTCACACAGTGGTTGTCATTTTCTTGGCCAATGGTCATTTCAATTTTTCTGAAAGCTACATCTCTTTACTACTAGGAGTCAGTGTACCTTAAATGAAGAGATCATAGATTCCAGTGTATCTATCCCATTCAGTCAGAAGGAACTTTGGGATATCTAAGTATATCAAGTTTTTTGGAACTACTAGATCCCGAGTATTATTTCATAAAATACACTTTGCAGTATACATTACTCTCCTCTGTAATACTTTCCTCTCAGAACTGCATAGTACGGCTCATCTTCCCTATTTTTCACTTACTACCTGTGCAGAGTAGCGTGTGTGTGTGTGTGTATAGAGATAGATAGATAGCTAGACAGATTAGATAGATGCCTACACATACTGTGAGACTGTAAAAAACCCAGAAATTCTGTATATCTATAGTGATTGATATCATTGCTGTTAATTTGCTGAAGTACCTAATTATACAGTTGCACATATTGGGTCTTGGAAGAAAGGAGTGGGGAGTCATATAAACCCATAACATAGCAAGCTGTGCATTAGGAGTACGGCTTTGTGTAGTAAAAAAAAATCAATATTTAGTCATGTTATATCAGAGAGAACCATAAAAACCGATGGTCCTTGTACTAGTCCATGTCTAAGTTTAATTAGATCTAAGAAGAATTATGTCCCCTCTATATAGAATATGTACTAATGTTCCCCCAGAACACTTGAAATACACATACGATACAACCTGTATAAACTCTTTCCCACTGGTATAGAGAAAGGATGGTCTTGCAATTTAGGCAAAAGACTGGAACCTAAGATATCCTGAGTTTTTCCCTCCAGCTCTGGTGCAGACTTTCCTTGTGAACTTGGGCAAATCACTTAATTTCTCTTTGCCACAGAGGTAATAATACTTCCCTACCTCACAGGTGTGTTGTGAGATGCTGAGTGGCACACACAATCCAATAAATTAAAGTAAATAAGTTATCTTAGTGTTCCCTCCCAGATCAAGGACAGTTTTAAAACTGGAGTGTTATTAAATTAGCATAAAACCCAAACAACTGCATCTTGCACAAGCCCCATTGCTGCTTAGTCCTTTTAGAATATACACAAGTCTGTTGCTGAAACCAGAGCTACCTCCTTTGAGCCTTTCAGCAGACTTTCAATTCTTAAAGAGACAGGGCACAGGTCAATCTAACTCTGACATTCCGTTACGAGTTGTATGCTCCCCACTCATAAATGTAATGTTATCCTGAAATTTCTATTAACAAAATATAACACACAGCTCATCTATTTGACTTATTAGCAGTCATCCATGAGTTCCACAGCTCATAACAGTGGTCCTCAAGTCTTTGGGTCTCTCCTCTGTCAGAATTTACTGATGGTGGAAGCTTCTACGTCTCTCTTCAGCTTATTTCATATTAAGCTGAAAATTTCTGTGGCAATTTTAGTTCCACTATCCAGCTAAAGAGCCAGGTCTGAACACCTTAAATCCCCAAAGATAATCATTAATATCTTATGAAATAAAATTTCCTATATGATCAATGTTATAACTATGAAACTCCAAGTCACTGGGCATACGCTATTTAGAAAACGTATTAAATTAACATAAGTACAAACTATCCAGAACTATAAAACCCTTAATTTACCAATATTACTTTAGACTTGGGCACAATGCAGGGTAAAGTACAGGAATAGGCACTTGACATAGCAAGGGACAAACATGAAGACAACCCACCAGTCCAAAAGTTAAATTCAGATACTGATTAATAGGTGTTCCTAACTGTTCATATGTCAGTATCTGTGGGGCTCTTCTCTCCCTAGTTGGACAACCTCAGCAGTCAGTGAGTTGTTCTGATGATGTGTCCTGTTGTGCGCTACTGGTTCCATGCTGGCATTCGTGTCTTTCTACAGCTGGTCTGAATGTCACATCAGTCTGATCAGCAGTTTCCAAGTTTACCAGATCAACAACATCCTCATCTCCCAAAAAAGGATGGAATGTGATGTACACACAGATTTTACCACTTTTAAAATGTATTCCAGAAAGTTGGCAGGGTAATAGCTGTGGACACATCTGGATGGACAGCAAAAGAAACATTTATATATAGAGAAGAGAGTCTCCAGGCTCTAACAGTCCTTAGTTACTGCTGAATTACTCTAAGTGACTGTGTATTTTTTTATGGCAAATATGTATACTACTGAATTGATGCTTTACCATGTAGCTGTCTCAGTGTCAGGGTACTTAGAAGAATGCTGCTATACCAACCAGAACTATAAAAAAAGTCCCTATAAAAGACTCAGCAGTATTTAATATTTTATTCATCGTCAGGTTATTATGTTTTGCCTGCAGTACAAGAGCCTTATAGAAGTGAGACATTATGTACAGTAGAGGGATGACAAACATTTTCCCCACAACTCACTCAATGAGTTCCCCACCCCTGTTTTGAATCCTTGTCTTCCAACAATTTTTCTGCTTTCAAGGAAGAAAAACCAAACAAATAGTTTATTTTATGAGTAGAAAGGAATCAGAACAGGTTGTGTTTAAGCTTTCATCCCTTTTTCATTTGTGCAGTAGATAGTATGTAAATATTTTTTCTCCAGGAAATATATTCCAGGCTTTAATCTTGCTCTGTCTTAGAAATTGCCTTGCAGAGCACTATCTCTCCAGTTAGTGACTAGAGAACTAAAAGAAAAATAAACAAAGTTTAATATGTATCTGAATAATGATGGTAGTTTTATTGCAAGAGTTGTAAGCCAAGCTACACAAGCATAAATGCAGATGTTAAAGGGAAACTGTATGATTGCTGGCACCAAGGATTCAAAAATAATGAGTCAGGCCCCGAAAACGATGTGATTGGCTTACAAATTATTTAAAAAATAGTACAGTTTGATGGTCTTTTTATTTTGCTATGACCCTTACCCTTATTTTGCTTCTGGTTTTTGAGTCACATTTTCTAACCTTTTTCTGTAAGCATGAAAGCTAGAAACTTTTTTTTTTTTAAAGCTGAGATTCTTGAGTGATAATATGATTCCAGAATTAGGAGCTTTAAGAAAAACAAACAAACAAATAAACAAACAAAAAATCACAGCAGGAGTTGGCAATAAAATGGTGAGAGTTGGCAACACTGTTTTTCTGCACAGGTTTTTATATGTTGCTCATCACTGTAGTATCTGGGTGTCTTCCAGTAGTGCATGACTAATAGCTGTCACGTGTAGTTTGTTCTCTCATCCTCTCCCCGGGGAAGAATTGTGTGTGCAGTGGAGTGTTTTGGTGGGTTTTTTTTAAAATGTATATGCTGCTCTGTGTTTATATTGTGGATGGCAGGTCAAAGAAGTGCACCTTGCAGGTGGCATGAAAAGTGGTGACGTTTGTGATGGTCCTCAGTTCCTAGGAGAGCTCATTCCATAGTCAGGGACCCCCAACAAAGCTCTGCCTCCTGCACAGGCAAGCATTATCCTTATTGTAAAGAGATCCATTGTGTCAGAGGAACAGACTTGTCAACCAGAGCCTTCATCCTGGATTTAAATATCTTAGGCCCAGGCCATTGAGTGCCTTGCTCAGTAAATAGTGTTCGGTTCAAAAATGAGGTTCAAAGAAGAAAAGGAAAAGGAGTACTTGTGGCACCTTAGAGACTAACAAATTTATTTGAGCATAAGCTTTCGTGAGCTACAGCTCACTTAAAGGGAATAATTCCAAAATTTAATGGGTGAAATTGACTAATGGCAAGAGGCCCAATTAACCAGGTTGCATGCAGGTGGAGTGCAGGGCAGTTGGAAAGTTGAAATCACTACCTCCCAAGCCAAGGCCAGGATGCAGACCAGTTGTGTTGTCCCCTTGAGGCAGTTCTTCTAGCCTATGGCTGGCCTCTGCATTGTTCTGAATTTCACCCAACATGAACAGAAATATTTACACAACTGAAAAAAACGTCAGCGAAAATGGTCTATCTTTTTGGATTAAAACTTCCTTTGATGGTTTTAGAAACCCAAACACAGAGGCACAGATGTATAAATCTGGAAAGTGAAACTCACTTTAAATGGGAAGGGGAAGTTACCCGTCTAAATTCAGTGACAGCATCAGTGTTGTCAAGTCTTGTGATTCTATTATGAATCTCCCAATATTTGGTGTTTTTCCTCAAGCCCCAACTGCTGGAACCAAGGGATTTTTACTTGAGAATTTCAGCTTTCATTTAGATATATTATTAAGCTTCTAGCCCCCATAGTTGCAGAGAAAAGTTTGAAAACACTCTAAAGCCTCAGAAACCAGAAGGCAAATATGAAGTATCCACATTTTATTACTTTAAAACAATCTCATGATTTGCGGGAGGGGGTGCTGACATATTTGCAATGCTGGGAGCTGGCAGTACTGCAGCATGAATGATGAAAAGTAAATTAGATTCTCCAAACATTACTTCCATGCTGATAAAATCTTACTGGGAATGTACAGAGGGAGAGATTCTAGGCTAGTGGGAGGGAGTGTGCTCTAATGATTGTACCACAGGACAGGTAATTGGGGATTCTCAGGATAGTCTTGATCCTGCCACTGGCTCACCCCCTTAAGCCTGATCCAACTCTCACTTCAGCAGAGATTAGAGTGGACTTTTAGGGTCAGATTCTCTGGCAGCTTTACTCAAGTTGAGTAGCACTTTACTCCATGAACGGCCCCACTGAAATCAATCTATCTACTGGAGGAGTAAGGTACTACTCAGTACATAGAAGGTGACCAAATGCTGATCTTGTGCTCTGTTTGCCCATCCATAGAATGAGGACAATAAACACAGAAATGTCCTGAGGCTTAATTAACTAGGCCTAGACTGTGTCCTTGTTTTACTAACCCATGAAGGGGCGTGAGAGGGATTAACCCCTCACTTCCCCCATCCCTGTCCTTTCTGGATTGGGTCTGGGTGTGGTACAGAACACAGCCCTTGCCCTCTGGATGCGCCCCACTCTGAACAACTGGGCAGGGATGGGGTGGAAAATGGATTGCGCTTTAATTCCACATGCACACTCAAGAGGTGTGCTCTCCACAGTAGCTGGCCAAGGGGGAGGGCGTAGTAAGCAGCACCTTTGTCCTAACTTACTTCCCAGGAGCAAGAGTGGAGAACGGGGAGAATGACTGTAAATTCCTTTGTGAGGGCAATCCTGGGTCAGGGCAGTGACTTAGAGCTGAGCCTGAAAGCTGAGGGTATGGCTACACTTGCAGATGTAGAGTGCTGTGAGTTAAACCCTCCTTCGGAGAGCGCAGTAGAGAAAGCGCTGCAGTCTGTCCACACTGACAGCTGCAAGCACACTGGCGTGGCCACATTTGCGGCACTTGCAGCGGCACTGGGAGCGGTGCATTATGGGCAGCTATCCCACGGAGCACCTCTTCCCATTCTGGCGCGGTGGCTTATGTGTCCTGTCCCAATGCCCCGTGATGCATCGGTTCGCATCTCTGCATTCCCTGTGCTTCCGTCCACATTTGGCACCATCTTTCAACATGTTTTGTACTGCGCGCTCTGTCTTCCCTTTTGGTCTGCGGGAATGGAGCCCAAACTGCTGAGGAGAATGCTGACAAGTCTTGCCAGCATGTCACGTTTGACAGTTGAGTTATTCCTTAGGATCCAAAGTGACAGTGAGGGCTCCGACGATTTTATCGACTCGAGTAATGCATACAACACGAGTTTGCATGTGGCATTCACGGACATGCTCAGCACCGTGGAACACCACTTTTGGGCTCAGGAAACAAGCACTGAGTGGTGGGATCACATTGTCATGCAAGTCTGGGATGACGAGCTGTGGCTGCAGAACTTTCGGATGAGAAAAGCCACTTTCATGGGACTGTGTGAGGAGCTTGCCCTCATCCTGCAGCGCAAGGACACGAGATGGAGAGCTGCCCTGAAGGTGGAGAAGTGGGTGGCTATTGTAGTCTGGAAGCTGGCAACTCCAGACAGCTACCGATCGGTCGCTAACCAGTTTGGAGTGGAATCGTGTTGATACAGGTTTGCAGTGCCATTAATCACATCCTGCTCAGAAGAACTGTGACTCTGGGTAACGTGCAGGACATTGTGGATGGCTTTGCACAAATGGGTTTCCCTAACTGCGGAGGGGCAATAGATGGCACACATATTCCAATTCTGGCACCAGCACATCTAGCCTCCGAGTACGTTAATCGGAAGGGGTATTTATTGATGGTTCTCCAGGTGCTTGTGGATCACCGTGGGCATTTCACAGACATTAACGCAGGCTGGCCCGGAAAGGTGCATGACACACGCATCTTTCGGAACACTGGCCTGTTCAGGAAGCTGCAAGCCGAGACTTTTTTCCCAGACAAGTAGATCACTGTAGGGGAAGTGGAAATGCCCATTGTGGTTCTTGGAGACCCTGCTTCCCCTTTAATGCTGTGGCTCATGAAACCCTACACAGGGAGCCTTGACAGCAGCAAGAAGCAGTTCAACAACAGGCTGAGCCGGTGCAGAATGAGTATGGAGTGTGCTCTTGGCCTTTTAAAGGGCCGCTGGCGCTCTCTGTATGGGAAGCTGGACCTGGCCAATGACAGCATCCCCATGGTTATATCCACATGCTGTACCCTCCATAACATTTGTGAAGGGAAGGGTGAATGATTCACTCAGGCATGGAACTCGGAGGTTCAATACCTGGAGGCTGAATTTGAACAGCCAGAGAGCAGGGCTATTAGAGGGGCCCAGTGCGGTGCTGCAAGGATTAGGGATGCCTTGAGGGAGCAGTTTGAGGCTAAAAGCCACCAGTAATGTCTGGTGCCCTGCACGGGAGTGAAGTGCAGTGGTTCTAAAGTTAGTAGGAATCTGTGTTTGCTATGCTGACTTGCAGTGCCTGTTTCTTTCCTGGGCTAAGGTATCTTTTACTTTATGCAAAAATAAAGAATGTTTTCGAAGCCAAAAAATCCATTTATTGAAAAGAAAATTCATTTATTGAAAAGAAACACAACTGCTTGGGAAACAGAAAGGGCAAGGGGGTGGGGTGGGGAACTGTACAGTCACAGGTTTGCGTATGTCCTATCTGGAGTGCTGTGCAATGGGTGCAGCACTTCAGGATGGCTATACTGCATGGTGATGGGGGTTGAGTGCAGAGGGTAAGGGTCATAGTTTTCATGGCTGGGTGGTGAAGCTACAAGTGTTGGAGGCACCTGGTGGCAGTAAGAACCCAGATGTTGGGGAAAGTGGGTTGGAGGTGACATGGGGGCACAAGGGAAAGAGTTTTGGGACAAGGGTTCCAAGGGGGGATGGGGTGATAGTGGTCCGCCTGCATGGCTATGAGTACCTGGATAGAATCCACTTGGCACTCCATTATGCTTATCAGCCGATCTATGCTTTGCTGCTGGAGCACTGCGCTTTTGGGCCGGCGCTCCTTATTCTGCTGGCAGATCCTCCTTTCACTCTCCTGCCACTCCTGCACTTTTTGATTTTCATTACTTGAATGCTGCATTACTTCATGCAACATGTCTTCCTTGCTTCTACGTGGCCTCTTTCTGATTCTTTGGAGTCTTTCAGTCGGTGATAACATGGACGGCTGAGATCTCTAGGTTGCATCTGTAAAGGCAAAATGCAACACTTAACAGAGGCAGCATTGTTCACACCAGACAGAGCAATGATTCCCCTGTACGTAAGGGCAAGCACAGTCTACACAATAGCATAATTTGCCCATCCCAAAGCGAGCGCACATAACCCATGGGAACCCCAATATGGTGAGTAAGCACAGGGTCAAGCGTGACTGATTGTTTCACGGCTGCACTGTCCTCTGGGTTTCAGTGCCTTGGTGAGAGCCAACAGTGGCAGGGGGCCCCTATACTGAACTGGATGAGACCTTTGAAGAGATAACTGAGGCCGATTACCGCGATGTGAGAGAGCACATCAATGCCCTATTCCGCATCTAGGCTTGCATGCAGCCCTAACCCTCCTTACCCCAAGAGCCCGCACTGAATAACTTCCTTCCCAAAATAAAAGCTGCTTACCGGGAACCTCCTCTGGTGTTTGTCCTTCCCCAAGCACTGGCCGCCGCGACTGGCTACCTTCTTCCTAGCTTGCGAACAGCTCCTGGTTGCATGCATCTAGGGATTTTGGGGTGTCTTCCTCCATCTCAGCACCCTCGCTCCCGCTTTGCTCCTCCTCCTCCTCCTGCCTTGTTGCACAGGGCTCTGAAGTGTCCATGGTGGTCTTCGGAGTGGAGGTGGGGTCACCCCCAAGTATCGCATCCAGCTCTTTGTAGAAATGGCAGGTCGCGGGGGCAGCACCAGAGCGATTGTTTGCCTCACGGGCTTTGTGGTAGGCATTCTGCAGCTCCTTCACTTTAATCCTGCACTGCAGTGTGTCCCATTCATGGCCCCTTTCCATCATGTCCCTTGATATCTGCCCGAAGGAATCGTAATTCCTATGGCTGGAGCGCAGCTGGGACTGGACAGCTTCCTCCCCACAAACACTGATGAGGTCCAGCACCTCGCCATTGCTCCATACTGGGGATCGCCTGGTGCATGGAGGTATGGTCACCTGGAAAGATGCACTGAGAGCACTCCACGCCTGGCTGAGCAAACAGGAAGGGGATTTTCAAAATTCCCAGAGAATTTAAAAGGCAGGTTTGATGGTTGGTCACCTGAGGGCAGGGCAGTAGAGTTCAAAGTGATGACCAGAGTGGCTAGAACAGGCATTGTGGGACACGTCTGGAGGCCGATCAGAGCGCATTAACAGACCCGGGCATCCACACTGGTGCTCCAGCAGGGGCGCAGCAAACATTCCTCTCGCCGAGGTGGAGTACCAGGAGCGCTCTAGCCGCGGAGTCAGAGCACTCTACGTGCCTTGGCAGTGTGGACGGGGAGTGAGCTAGTGTGCCCGGGGCTCCTTTATTGTGCACTAAATCGCAAGTGTAGCCAAGCCCTCAGTCTAACCCTCAGTGTTTGTGAGGATTTCTGAGTGCCTTGAATGGAACTACACATCGCATAGGCACCAAGTGTTATATTATTATTAATTATTGCAGCCTATAGAATGTCATTCAACAAAGGCATTACTGTGTGAATGTCTCCATTTTAATCAAACAATTTATCAAAATATATTTTTTTAAATTCAGTCAGATCTGTAGGCAGCTGAGGGGAATTATTTGACAAATACATGTGAATATCAATTTTTTAAAAATTTGGCCAGCTCTAATTAGTATTACATATAAATACACTTTTTGGGCCAGGCACTTTACTGCTCCGTGCCTCAGTTTCCCACTCTGTAAAATGGAGACAATGATGCTGACCTTAGTTGTAAAACACTTTGAGATCTACTAATGAAATATATAAGAGCTGGGCATCATTATTATTTCAATATATATAAGTACTTGTCTTGGCAGGGTCCCCTTAAATATAGTGAGCCAAATCAATATCCAGGCGAACTCCTTTGACTTCAAAGAAACTAGAATGGGGAACAATTTGGGCCCGTGTTTTATTTGCACCCACATCACTCTTTGCAGCCCTTAGATTTTTGCTTTCAACTAAGGATGTTTTGCATTACTTTCCTCTGGCTGGTGACCTTTAAAAAACATTGGCTTGCTATACTTTCTTAGTACCACTGAAATCTTGTTCACATTTATTTTCATTACACCAGTACACAAAAAGCATGCCAGGTGGTTAAAGATCATTCTATATTAAATACACATTTCAGAACTTACAGCCACAATAAAACTCTCACCTTTACACTTACTGGCTCAGGAATTTCGTTTCCCCCCTTTATTGTACATCTATAAATTACAGTGACATAAAACATATTATGGTTTTCCTTCATAATTTTGCCATTGTGCTATTTTATGACCCAATAATCCAGCTCCCAAGTGGTTAGTCTATGAGGACAAAAGCCAAGTGATGTATCATAGACAAAGGAATGGGATTATTGCCAGATAAAACAATCAGACTATTATTATGGCTAATACACTAAAAGTGTTTACAATAGGTTTTTAAATAATCCCTTACATTTATATGGTACCATCTGTCCTGAATGATCCCAAGGTTCTGTGTAGATAGATAATGGGGTCATGCTACCCACCACTGAAAAGTAACTAATGACGGCTTGGAAAGCTGGTGACTGTTCTGCACTAGCTATCTTACAAAAGTATAGTTAAGAAGGGAAGCAAAGAACAACGTTGCTATTTGAAACTATGGGGAATTTTAGATAGGCAGACTATAGTATAAAGAAAAGGAGTACTTGTGGCACCTTAGAGACTAACCAATTTATTTGACCATAAGCTTTCATGAGCTACAGCTCACTTATCCTGGCTAGGATTTGGCCAGAACATGAGTGTTATCAGGTTTATTCTTGAAAAAAATGCCACAAAGTATTCATGGACCAAGTTCCATAGCTCATGTGAAAGACGGGACTTTCACAAGCTTAATTCTCCTCACCAGCACAGTGATCAGGGCATTGATTTCACACCATTCTGACTCAGGAGGGAGTGCCACTCACAGAATAAAATGCCCCACTTCCTGTATTTTCCTTTGGGAATTTCCCATCCAAGCCCCAATTAAGTCCAATTAGCTTATGAGATCTAAAGAGTTCACAGCTTAATCAGATATGGCTGCAGAAAATTTTACAAAGCAGAGACTGTGGGAATCCCAAGTGTACCTTCACCTGTAATGAGCGTGACAGTCAGCAACAGAGCAGTACTTGGCCAGTGTAATGTGGGCACCTTGCTGATGTTCAAGTTGTAGAGAAAATATTGTACATCTAAGACAGAGCTAATGTTTCCTAAATACAGTAGAATATGTGATACTGTCATGACTGAGATACATCATTAGCCTATTGCTACTATTTTACTGAGTAGTTTAGAGCTGCTCTAAATTCTGCCTTGGGACCAGCCCTGCACAGATCCAGGAATAGGAAAGAGCAAAGGTGAATTTTATACTACCTGTGCAACTCACACAGCTCAGATCCACACCTGGACCCGAGCTGGGTGCCCTTGGGCTGTTCCATGATTAACCTAGGTTCGTTTTATAATTGAATCAGGGAATGTCAAGTATGGACTCAAGTTTAAATTGTGTTTGTTTCTTTGTGTTTAACAAAGATCATTAGGCTAACGTGTTTAGCATGGTGCACATGAATTTGGTAGTGAGAGCCCCATTAACATTGCCAAGAGATGTGTGGCTAACCCCTGCACTGAAATTATATCCCTTAATAGATTTTCCCCCTTCCAATAGTTTCTTTAATCTTTTCAGAATTGTTATAACAAAACAGGCTGTAAGGCTGCCTGGTCTTCTTATCACCTTGGAGCTGGTGGTCCCGATATCCCATTGTTGGCACTAAAGAAAATTGTGCTAGTTCATTAAGTTAGAAAAAAAACCATGACTTCATGTCAAAGGGATAATAGAACCAAATTGCCAGTATAATAATAGACAGAATCAATTGTTATTGATCAACACTTCCTAGGTTGATAACTCAGCTGTTTGTTTCAAGGTAAGTCTGAACAAATTCCTTAGGAAACGCTTCCTGATACCATCAGGTCATCCAGGACCAAGAGCTGTGGCTTACACAGAGTCAGCATTCTTCTTTTTTTCTCTAACTATAACGTATATATATCCTACAAACAGGGCCGGATTAAGACCTTTAGAGGCCCTAAGCACTAAAAAGATTATGGGCCCCCCCGATATGTAATTAAAAAAAACCCCAATACTATACCATAAAATAAAATTTTATTTTTCGAAATGACACAAAACTTACATGTATGCTGAAATTAAAATAGCTTCTTTCTAGATTTTTCTGTTTGCAAAATTCTGGATAAGTTCATCGAAGCTGACTCAACGAAGCATGTCGGCTTCCATACACAATAGGGAAAGTGAATTAAGTCTGTCCTGACACGTTCTTTGAGGGTTTTTTATTCTTTTCAGCTGAGAAAAAGAGCGTTCTGAGGATCAGTTAAAAATCATCAATGTTAGAAAAATACGTCGTGCGATCTCTACATTTGGAAATACACATTGTATTCCGTCTTTCAATATTGTGTCATGAAGATCAATGTGACTGAATTTCATTTTTCCTGTTTCATTAAACTTTGTGCGCATATAACAGTGGAACTGCTGTACTTCTCCACAGAGATTCATGTCAACAGGGTATGAGTCAACTAGCTTTTGGGAACCTTGTGAATATTGTTCATCAGATAAGTCTATATTGTTTAGAAAATAAAATCTACTTGATACTTCTTTGTACACTTCACCTCTCCTCTTCATATGAGCTTCAATGTATCAATTATAGCGCAGTAAGTTGATACACAAAATTTGTCTCTAGGATTCAATGCTGTTTCTGTTGCACTGCTATCATTTGCTTGTTTTTTCCTGATTCGCTTGCGGGACTTGGCTTCTTTGTAGTTAGTATGTCTTTTGATATGTCTTCCTTGATAACGCCCTGACATGTTGGCAGCGTTGTCATAAGATTGACCTCTGCACTTCGAGAAATCTATTTTGAAAACTTGGCACAGATAATGCAGTACTCGATTTGCCATTTCTTCACCAGTGTGGCTTTTCAAATTGAGGAATGTTATAAATCGTTCAACTGGTTTTCCATCTGTGGGAGACACATATCTTAGTACAATACTCAATTGATCAACATGTGAAAGATCAGGTGTAGAGTCGACAGATAAACTGAAGTACCCAGCAGTACCTACTTCATCCACAATAGCTGAACGAACTTTGTCACTCATTAGACCAAAGAGTTCATCACATATTGTCTTGGATAAGTATGATGGGTTACCTTTGCCAGCATTCCCATATTTTGAGATATGGCCTGCTAAAAATGGGTCCAACTGAGCCACAAGCTCCAACAATCCCAAGAAATTTCCATTCTGCAATGATCCAAATGTGTCATTTGATCCCCGGAAAGGCAGACCACATTCAGCTAATGTTTGAATAACAGCTATAACACACTTCAAGACATGTTGCCAGTATTCATGCTCCCCTTTAATTTGTTCTTCCAAGTTTTGTGTCAATCCAAAGCCCTGTCTTCGATTTAAATATGTCACCATTGAATCTCTGTGAGTGTTGCTATTTTCATGTTGTTCAATTAAAACAGTATTCTGCCAGTCACTAAATCCATCTGCAGCAAACCGGGATGTTGAAGATTTATATGTAAATTTATATGCAAACAAAACAGTACACACACCCTGTTGATGGTGAATACAGTAGCAATTCTTGAGTGTATTTCTCAACATTTGCTTTCATGCTGAAAAATATTTTTTGTGGACAATATCTTGTTTGTTTGCCATTGGTAAAAGTCTGATGTGATTTCTCAAATGGCTCAGTGTGGTGTTGACAGTCATTTCGTCCACAATCTATCCAGTAAGCTACATCGTCAATACTGAAACCAACCCACATACCAGGATCTTTTCTCCAATTATTTACAGCATGAGCAGGTTCAGTCTCTGACACATCCACACCTTCTAGAACAGTGTCTGTTTTACCCCTAGGAGTAGGATGATCAGTTACAGTCTCTGACACACCCACATGTTCTGGAATGGTGTTTGTTTCACCAATAGAAGAAGGGTCAGTCTCTGAAACACCTACAGGTTTTTGAACGATGTCTGTGCTACTGAGAGAAGATGTTTGCGTCTGATGGATTTGCTTTGAAAAATGATGTCAGCTTTGGAAGATTTTGGAAAATTTCACTAGCTTTTGTTTCTTTTTCCGCCAGTTTACATTTCTGTGCTCCACTCAGTTGGTTACGTTTCATCCTGCCCCTTATCTCAGTTATCTGAACTTAAAAAAATAAATTACACAACGTACACTATTTTTATATATATATATATATATATATATATATGAAAGAAAAAAAACGAATCAAGTATGTATAAGTCAGAAGAATATATCAATAATAAAACATAAATTTATTGCATTACATGACAGGATCTGATTTCCTCGCATTATTTCGATCTACATTAGTAGGACGCCCCCCTGGTTTAGGTGGGGATAAGTAATAAAAAGAGAACAGAAAAATGGGGGAAGAGTGTGTAGTGGAGTGTAAGGAAGTCTAACAAAGTTCTGATTTTTCCCATGATAACTATTTCAATGCTTTTTTTGAAATATCAAATATCAAATTTTTTTTAAAAAAATCTCATTTTTTTTAGTGCCCCCTGCTTTGCTGGTGCCCTAAGCACGTGCTTAGTCTACCTACTGGGTAATCCAGCCCTACCTACAAGTAATCAAAATCATAAAACTATATTAAAATTAGTTTATGAGTCTGACTAAATGCCCCAAAGCTAAGTTATTCAGAGTGAGAGGTTACAGAATATCTTGATAACACACTACAACTCAAAAAAGTGTGCAAATGGTGAGGGGCAAGAGTAAAGGAGAGCATCAACCTGGGGTTTTAGCTTTTACGACGTATTTCCTTGCTATAACCCTTGTTCTGACACTATTGAAGTCAGCCAAGCACAAAATGTTCATTGACTTCAGTGATGCCGAACCCTTAATGAGTCTCAGATACTTAGGGACAGATGCTGCTGCCCTTATTCACATTGGATCAGGAGGGAGAATGCAAAGGTGACATACAATCATCCTCTCCTCTGCCTTGAGACTTGTGTCCAGCAAACCTCAGCCAGATCCAAAGATCAGAGCCCCAGATCTGATTACTGAATTCTAATTTGTTACACTTGTCCGAAGAAGAATGAGATTGCAGAGTTGTCAGTGAGGGCCTGTTGTAATAATTTGGCCTAAAAATTTACCTCAGTTGTAAGTTTCAAAGTAAAAAATATGTGTAAATTCATAAGACGTCGCAATAATGTATAATAACAAATGTTGTTGGGAAAAGGAGCGTGATGGGGTGTCCCCCCAACACAGGATTAGAAGGGGTTAAAATAGCCAGGTTGTCCAATTAACTGCCGGGCTGCACCTGGAGGAGGTGCCAGGGAGCAGGGAGTTGATTAAATGAGGCTCAGCTGTGCAGGATTAGGTGGGGCCTATAAAGCCCAGGAGCTGAGAGCAGAAGGGAGCTGCTGGGAAAGGCTGCAGGAAGGCCAGCAATAGTTACTCCCTGAGAAGTAGGAGGAAGGTTTGGAGCTGGTACACCCAGAGAGAGACAGGGAAGGAGCAGTGATAGTAGAGCAAGGAAGCCCAGAACTGCTGAGCTGAGGGTCCCTGGACTGGACCCTGGAGAAGAGGGTGGGCCTGGGTTCCCCTATCTGCCACTGAAGGTATGGCATAGAAATAAGATAGTGAATGGGAAGACTGACAAGGACTGCTGATGGACTGTACCCAGGAAGAGGGAATTCTGAGTGACTCAGCTGGAAGGCAAAAGAGGTGCTGATGGTCCTGGAATGAAAGGAGCTGCAGACCAGAGTCAGAGTGATGGCATGCAAACCGTGGAAGGGGGTGTCCACCTCAAGAGCTAATCCTCAGAGCGACCAGGAGGAGGTGCCATCCCAGAGGTGACTGGAGCACCCTGTCACAAGTGGTGAAGAAACAGACACATGGTTGTCCCTGATACAAGGGGAGGTTGAACCCTGATTCAGGGGGCTATAATAAAGAAGGAGCCTCTAAGGGAAGATGAAAATGAAAATGCCTCCAGCACAGAGTTCTTGGCTGAGGGAAGTTGTCTCCTACTAAGGTGGATGCCGGAGTTGTTGCTCCCACAGAGGGGAGAGGAGAACCAACAGGGGCGGGTCTGTGCTATGTGGGAACAGATATCAGAGAACCAGCAGAGACTGTGGGAATCCCAAGTGTATTTGCAAGACTGTATGCTGTGGGTAGCTAGTCAACAGCAGCAGCTGTACAGAATCCTGCAGGAAAGAAGTAGGAGGAGATGTAAGGGCCAGGAATGGGAAAGGTGCTCTGGGACTAGGAGGGCAGAAGCCCAACCGCAAAGGGGCTACAGCTGCAGGAGCAGGGAGCACCTGAAGAGGGACGGCCCCTATTTAGAGGGAAGGAAAGAGACTTCCCAGGAGGCAAGGACTGAGACAAGGGCCCAGAGAGTCCCACTCGATAAGCAATTGGGTCAGAGGAGGACCTGCTTTTGGTGTGTGGAAAAGGGCCATGTAAATAGACATTGTCCCCACAGGGAAAAGACAGATCCAGGAAAAGCACAAGGGTCAGAGCCAAGAGAGAAAAGAAGAGCCAGAGGCCTGTAAGGAGCTCATAAGAAGGTGGAGAAGTCCAAAAGGCACGTATGAAGCGTGAGGTGAAACTGGGGGGAGTGGGAGAAGGAGAGAGACCCCAGGAAGGAAAGTAATTAATGCAGAGACTAACACCGAGATGAACCACAAAACAGTGGGGACTCACACCCTTGGGGCGAAGGTGCTGGAGGACTTGGTGGAGCAAGTGGACCCTGTGACAAGGAGACAGAAAAACTAAATTAGTCTAAACAAAAAGACCTATTGATATGGTTGAAGGACTATGTTAAAATCACGGTTGGTAAAAACAGAAGACATGCAACTAGAAATGAATTAATCAAAACTGGTGTGTTGGATATCAGGCCTAATTGGTGGGCAAAGTAATGAGGGGATGGACTAGTCCGCCCATCACTCCCTTTCTGGGTCCTTAAAGAAAGACTTTGGAGGGAGAATATGGAAGAGCAGAGAGGCTACTGGAGTGGGCTACTCTATCATGGCTGCCACACCCAGCATCTCCTGGGACCCATGACCTTCTTCATCCTAATCCTGAGGAATATCCTCACTGGTATGGGCCAGAGAGAGACCCAGATATCAGATACATCTGATGAAGTGAGCTGTAGCTCACGAAAGCTCATGCTCAAATAAATTGGTTAGTCTCTAAGCTGCCACAAGTCCTCCTTTTCTTTTTGCGAATACAGACTAACACGGCTGTTCCTCTGAAACCAGATAACACTGCCATCCCTACCAGCTCCAGCTGAATCTCAAACACCACTTAGGATGAAAGGGGATCAGACCTGAGCAGCAACAACCACAGCTCCAGCCCATCTCAACTAGCTTCTTCTTGTCCCCAAAAGGACAGTTATTACCATCTACAGGACTGTCAAACAAGGGAGATTTTCCTTCACAGCTAACGGGCACAGGAACCAGACATCTTGTTAAAATTAAAGCCTTACTTACTACTTTACATTTCAAATGCTTTGACTGTTTTTCTGTATCTTTAATACAAGGCTAAAAAGATTTTTAGTGGCATGTTTTCCAGGGTACTAAGCAGACTGAGGTCTCTGTATACCAGGGATCGGCAACTTTTGGCCCGCGGCCCGCTAGGGAAAGCCCTAGCCGGGCCGAGCCACTTTGTTTACCTGCAGCATCTGCAGGTTCGGCCGATCATGGCTCCCACTGGCCGTGGTTCACTGTCCCAGTCCAATGGGGGCTGCAGGAAGGGTGGCCAGCACATCCCTCGGCCCGCACCACTTCCCGCAGCCCCCATTGGCCTGGAATGGCGAACTGAGGCCAGTGGGAGCCGCGATCAGCTGAACCTGCAGACGCTGTAGGTGAACAAACCAGCCCGGTCCACCAGGGGCTTTCCCTGGCGGGCTGCATGCCAAAGGTTGCCGATCCCTGCTGTATGCCAAACCTTGTTTAACACTGTTTAATGTTGGACAGAGACTGGGTTATACTAACACCCCTTTGGCCCATTTATTCCATTTAAATTAATACAACAAGCCTCATTTGGCTTGTGGAACCTGTCTCAGCCAGAAATTATGGGCTAGAAGCAGGAGTTAGTGGATGAAATTCTATGGCCTGTGTTATGCAGGAGGTCAGATGAGATGATCTGGCCTTAAAAATCTACGACTGGTAATGATGAATGAAAAGTAAAGAACACAGCTCGACGCTCAGGACCTGATTCCTGCCTTGCAAGTGTCTAATGTATAGACATTTACACCTGGGCAATGTGAGTGCAAAGTGGATGTAAAACACTACAAAACCAAAAAGAAAAGGAGTACTTGTGGCACCTTAGAGACTAACAAATTTATTTGAGCATAAGCTTTCATGAGCTACAGCTCACTTCATCGGATGCATTCAGTGGAAAATACAGTGGGGAGATTTATATACACAGAGAACATGAAACAATGGGTGTTATCACACACACTGTAAGGAGAGTGATCACTTAAGATGAGCTAATAGCAGCAGGAGAGCGGGGGTGGGGGCGGTGGGAAGAAAACCTTTTGTAGTGATGATCAAGGTGGGCCATTTCCAGCAGTTGACAAGAAATCAAGGATTATACAAAATTATACAAAATCAGGATTATAACATTTTACACCTACTTCGCACAAGGTGTAAGGCAATGGAGAATCAGGCATTGAGAGCACAAGCCATTTGCATGGCTGGCAGTTAGAAAAAAAATTCTCTTTGTAAACTGAGCACATTTTATCTGATAATAAACCTACAGCCAGACAATGACAGTTTTACAGAGAAACTCTTCATGGCAGCGCCACACTAAGTGTTACTGGGTTGTAAAATGTTTGTCCACCCAGACTGCAAGCTTACCATGTTAAAATGATGGAAGAACTTTGTCACAGCTAAAAAACTTCTCCAGTGTGGGCCTCTGGATTCTTAACCAGCTCAATTTTTCTTAGAATATGGTAGCGATACTTATATATTTGTTTTAAATGCAGAGGATGACATAAGGACCTGATGCTGCAATCCCTTACTCACCCTGCAAGGAGAAGACTCCTTGTCTATGTCTACACTGCAAGAAAAAACCCACAGCACCAAGTCTCAGAGCCTGGGTCAACAGACTGGGGCTCAGGCTGAGACACCCCCACCCTTCCAATAGGGTTTTAGAGCCTGGGCTCCAGCCTGAGCCCAAATATCTATGGGCAATTGTTAGCCCTGTGCCCAAGCCCCATGAGTGTGAGTCACCTGAACTGGCCCAGCCCCGGGTCCTTTACTGTAGTGTAGAAGTACCCTTTCAAGTCAGTGGGAATTGTCACATGACTCAGGTCCAGTTGGGTTATGTATGAGATTGCTGGACTAGGTCTTAAATTTGCGGGGAGTAAGGAACAGGAATTGCTTAGAGATATTTCTTTGGACCCATATGAAGGCTGAGGTGGGTCTGAAGATCAGACAGATTATTGATGTTCAACTCTATATCTGAAGGGAATGAATGCATCACAATCAAAAGAGCAGGATTTCCTTTGAAGAGTAACCAGTTGCATATTAGTAATAGCCACCTTGTATACCTCATGCGCACACTCTGTGCAACTTACCTGCCAAGGAAGAATAGTTTATAGTTACATTACATCACTAAGGCAAATCCCAAAGGGACACAGCCTCCTTGCAAATCAAGAACCACCCAGATCGATCTCTAGCTATGCCCTTAAGATGGACGGGCTGGATGTTCAGGCTGTGTCCACCCCATCAATCTTGTTGCACTACTGAAGCTTTCAGTGACCTCATGATTGTCAACCGTTTAGTACCATAATTATATTTTTAATCAACTCTAAACTTTATTTAATTTAAACTTGTGAAAAATATATTTACAATTAATTCAGTACATTTTTAACAGTGTTTGCAGGGCTGGAAGGGATCTCAACTCCAGCCCCCTGCACTGAGGCGGGACCAAGTACACCTGGACCATCCCTGACAGGTATTTGTTTTACCTGTTCTGAAAAGCCTCCAATAACAGGGATTCCACAACCTCCCTTGGTAACCTAGTCTAGTACTTAACTCCCCTTATTCTCATAGATCTGGATGTAGGCAGGCATAGCTAGTGGTCAAAGCAGTGGCCATTAGGCCTCATGATCAGAGAAGGAGTCAGAAACCAGAGGTCAGAGACAGAGCAAGGTTCAGAGTCAGTCAGTAGGCTACGGTCGGGGCATAGAAGCAGGAATCTGGAACCAAGCAGGGACCTGGAACCAAGCGGGACAGGAATGAGGCAAGGCTCAGGAGTCAGGCAAAAAGGGAGTCTAATGTAGAAGCCAGCCAAGGATTCATATAGTTGCTCAATTTCCTTTGCCTCCTTCTGGCTTAAAGAGTGAATCTGAGCCAACTGGAGAGGCCAGATGTCTAATCCAACTGGGAGATTTGTGGGCGGAGCCTATGGTGAGATAACATCCACCAGCCCACACTCCCTGCTAAGACCAGTGAACTGCTAGGTGATAGCTATGATCTGGGAACACAGAGATCTGGGTTTGAGACCTCCCATTCCTCACATTTATACTTACAGTTTTTCTTAATATCTAATCTAAACCTCCCTTGCTGCAGATTAAGCCCATTGCTTGTTATCCTACCTTCAGTGGACATGGAGAACATTGATTATCATCCTCTTTATAACAGGCCTTAACATATTTGAAGACTGTCCTCAGGTCCCCATCCCACAGTCTTTTTCTCTTAAATATGCCCCATTTAACCTTTCTTCATAGATCAGACTTTCTAAACCTTTTATCATTTTTGTTGCTCTCCTTTGGACTCTCTCCAATTTGTCCACATCTTTCTTAAAGTGTGGTGCCCGAAACTGGACACAGTACTCCAGCTGAAGCCTCACCAGTGCTGAATAGAGTGGAATAATTATCTCCCGTTTCTTACATACAGCACTCCTGTCAATACACCCCCAAACGATAGTAGCCTTTTTCACAACTGGATCACATTATTGGCTAATATTCAATTTGTGATCCACTATAACCCCAAAATCCTGTTCTGAAGTACTACTGCCTAGCCTGTTATTGCCCATTTTGTATTTGTGCTAGGTCTGTTGATTAATCACAGTTAACTCACGCTATTAACTCAAAAAATTAATCACAATTAATCATACTGTTAAACAGAATACCAATTGAAATGTATTAAATATTTTTTATTTTTTCTACATTTTAATATTTAAAAATAAAAATATTTAAATGCTATTCTATTATTGTTTAACAGTGCTATTAATTGAGATTAATTTTTTTAATCATGTGATTAATCAAGATTAATTATTTAATCGCTTGACAGCCCTAATTTGTGCATTTGATTTTTCTTTCCCAAGTATAGTACTTTGCACTTGTCTTTATTGAATTTCATCCTGTTGATTTCAGACCAATTCTCAATTTATCAAGGTCATTCTGATTCTACCCTCCAACATGCTTGCAACACCTCTCATCTTGGTGTCATCCACAAACTTTATAAGCATACTCTCCACTCCATTATTCAAGTCATTAATGAAAATACTGAATAGTACCAGACCCAGAGGGACTCCACTAAATATGTCCTCCCAGTTTGACAGCAAACAATTGATAACTATTCTTTGAGTGCGGTTTTCAACAAGTTGTGCACTCACCTTATAGTATTTTAATCTAGAACACATGTTCCTTGTTTGCTTATGAGAGATTCAAGTTGGACTGTCAAAAGCCTTATAAAATCAAGACATATCACATCTCCTGCTTTCTACCCCTCTCCCCCACCATCAACTAGGCCAGTCTCCTTGTCAAAGAAGGAGACTTAGGTAGGTTTGGCATGATTTGTTCTTGACATATCCATATTGGCTATTATTTATCACTGTATTGCAAGGTGCTTACAAATTGGTTGTTTAATAATTTGCTCCATAATCTTTCCAGGTTTCAAAGTTAGGCTGACTGGTCTACAATTCCCTGGATCATATTTGTCCCCCTTTTGAAATATATGTACTATGCTTGCCCTTCTCCACTCCTCTAGGACCTCACCTATCCTCCGTGAGTTCTTGAAGATAATCACTAATGGTTCTGAGATTGCTTCAGCTAGTTCCTTAAGTACCTTAGGATGAATTTCATCAGGCCATGCCAACTTGAATACATCTAAGTTACCTAAATATTCTTTAACCTGTCCTTTCCCTATTCCGACTTGTGTTCCTTTCTGCTTCTTGTTAATATTAATTGTGTTAAGCATCCATTCACAATTAACTTCTTAAGAGAAGAGTGAAGCAAAATAGTCATTAAACGCCTCAGCCTTCTTGGTATCATCTTTTATTAGCTCTCCTTCCCTGCTAAGTAGTGGACCTACACTTTCATCTTTCTCTTGTTCCTAATGTATTTATAGAACCTCTTCTTATTGCCTTTTATGTCCCTAGCTAGGTATAATTCATTTTGTGCCTTCACCTTTCTGATTTTGTCCCTACATGCTTATGCTATTTATTTATTTATTTATTTTGGTACTCATCCTTAGTAATTTGTCCATCTTTCCACTTTTTGAAAGATTCCCTTTTGATTTTTAGGGCATATAAGAGCTCTTGATGTAGTCATATTGGTTTCTTGCTATTCTTCCCATCTTTCCTTTGCAACCAGATAGTTTGCTGTTATGCCTCTAATATTGTCTCTTCGAGAAACTGCCAGTTCTTCTGAACTCCTTTTTCCCTTAGATTTTCTTCCCATGGGCTTTACCTACCCAATCTACTCCAAGTTTGTTAAAGTAGCCCTTTTTGAATTCCCTTGTCCTTCTTCTTCTGCTTTCACTCCTTCCTTGCCGAAGATTATCATGAAACTTATTGTTTCATGACCACTTTCACCCAAGTTTCCTTCCACCTTCAGATTCACAACTAATCCCTTCCCTGTTCGTCAAAATCCAGTCTAAAATGGCTGCATCCTGGTTAGTTTCTCAATCATCTGAAACAAGTTGTCCCCACCAGATTCCAAGAACTTATTGGAGATACTGTGTTTTGTGTTATTTTCCCAACAAATATATTGGTAGTTAAAGTTCTGTATGACTGTTAGGTCTTGTGTTTTAGGTATTTTTATTTGTTCTAGAAACGCCGCATTCACCTTCTCTTCCTGATTTGAGGAGATGCCTCTTCCATGACATTACCCTAGGTTTTTCCTCTTTTATCTTCCCCCCCAAAGACTTCCAACTGTTCTGCCTCTCATCTCCTTCTGGACCTCAGAACAAATGTGTATATATACTTAATGTATAACACAACACTCCTCTCTTTTTTCCCACCTTGTCCTTCCTGAACAAGCTATATCCCCCATACCAATATTCCAGTCATGAGATTTATCCCACTCAGTCTCTGTGATGCCAATTACATCATAATTTAGCTTGTGCACTAAGACTTCCAGTTCATCCTGTGTATTCTCTATACTCCTTGCATTTGTGCATAGACATCTAAGATAAGGAGCAGATTCCCCCACTGTTTCCCCTCTTGTTACTCCTATGTCTCTATTATAATTTTCCATTCCTCCTCTTCTCCTCCCCCAAACATCCAGCCCTCTGTCAAAGTCACCTTTGTTTTTTAATACTGAACTCTGGGCTTTTGTCACCTGCCCTCTTTGTACCTAGTTCAGTGCACTTTTTTTGGTCATGATTGCTGTCATTTATTAAACCTCACTTTTTCACTGAACTTGGGAGGCTATCCAAGAAATTAATTTGGTAAAAACAGCAATTGAGCTGTCCATTAAATAGATTGACCTTGAATGAATATGAACCATTATGGTGCAAGATGCATGATTAACAAGTAGCATCAGAAACAGATGTTGCTACACTGGACAAATTGGTTCACAAAGGTTTCCAGATTGTACAAAATTGTCTGAACCATAAGTGATTAAACAGAAGAAGAATATTTGCAGCTGTTATATAGGAACAAGCATCTTGGAGCAAAGTTCAATATGGAAGAGAATGAATCACCTCAAAGTGCTGTAACGCAGTTGAACAGAATAATTTTACAGCTGGTAAACCTTAGTGGGGAAAAAATGTGATTTGAAAAGATGGGCTTGTTAAGATTGTCTTGCAGAGTGCCTCTAACTGTTCAGTCTTCTTTGGTGTCTTAACCAAAGTATATGTTCTAAGACTACTGAACCCCTTTCAGGAGTCTGATTTGTCTTGCATACCCCAAGTGTCACTTCACTTAAAAACTAGTTGCTTACAAAATCAGACGTAAAAATACAAATATACAAAAATACACACTAGTACTGAAAAATTGCTTTCTTTCTCATTTTTACCATATAATATTAAATAAATCAATTGGAATATAAATATCTGTATTATATTTCAGTGTATAGTATATAGAGCAGTATAAATGAGTCACTGTGTGAAATTTTAGTTTGTACTGACTTTGCTAGTGCTTTTTATGTAGCCTATTGTAAAACAAGGAAATATCTAGATGAGTTGAGGTACCCTGGAAGACCTCTGCATGCTGCCAGGAGTACGCATACCCCTGGTTGAGAATCATTGCTCTAAGAAATCTTGAGGAATTCTGCATCATTGGCATCACTGGGGCAAAGCAACCCCCAATCTATACAGTGTCAGAGGTGAAAATTGAGATTTAAGGTATACATATGAAAAAATACCCAGAATATCTCTTTCATCTTCAGTGAAATTTCTATTCTATATATTTATAGTAGCACCTAGAAGCCCCTGGTGAGGTTGGGGCCCCATAGTGTCAGGTTCTGGACAAACACATAGTAAGGGATAGTCCCTGCCTGGAAGATCTGAAGTTTCAAGGCCCCAACTCTATAACTGATGGCATGTGGGCACACACCAGCTCTGCATGGAGCCTCACTGACTTCAGCCAAAGATGGAAGAAAAGAAAAAGTATTCCCATTTTGTAGATGGGGAACTGAGGCAGAGAGAGATTAGAGGATTTGCTCAAAGTCATGCAGGAAATCTGACAATTGAATGAATCCAGATGTCCTAAGTCAATTAATATTTATAACAATCTTTTCCCCTGTTTTACAGATAGGGAAACAACTCAAAGAGGTAAAGTGATTTACCAAAGACCACAAAAAGAGCAAGTGGTCCGAGGTATTAGAAATCAAGATTTCCTGACTGCCTAGCTTTTGTTCAGACCACAAGCCTCTTCCAGTACCTTCAACCTACCCACTGAATTGTATAGAATTGAAATAAGATTTTCCATCCTCTTTAGATAACTAGAGAAAGGCACTTCCCTCCAAACTCCACTGCTTATTTATTCACTCAAGAATATGTGGAGGATAAATAAAAGCCAACTAATTAAGGGGTTTTTTTGGGATCAGAGATCTGCATTTCAAAGCAGATTTATCATTTATTGTAAAACCTCCAAAGGAAAATTAAATCTAAAGAAGAAACAAGGATGATGCTGTTATTTAAGTTATTTCAGTAGTTGCACATCAGACCTGTATTTTCTCACTGGATGATTAACAGCTGTCCAACACAGATAGCAAAAAAGCCTGTTTGGTTCAATAATTCATGTTCTTTCAGATTGTGCTGTAATAAACCAGATAACACTGAACATGCTGGTCATCATGGCTGCTGAGTATAATATTGTGCCATGATGTGATGTCCCAGTGCAAAATCAGGAGTAAATGGGAAAACACAAAAGAGCTTGAACTAAGGTCCCTTTCTCTAACCTATCTACCACCTTAGGCTCCACTTAGCTCCACACAAGTGGACTCATGTCCCCAGGCAGATGGAGCTACTAAAGTCAATGAAGTGCCATTCAGGCACTGTCAGTGCAGAGCTTCTTTGATGTCGAGGGCTTTGCACAGGTGCAAAGGTCCACTCAGTGCAGGATGTGAGCCTTAATCTGGATTTGAGTTTGTGAAGCTTGCATGGGCTCTAAATAGACTGTAAAACTTCTGATGAAATCAATAAAAGGCACCGTCTGGAGAATCATGGGAAATACAGCCAATTTCTTACTATAATTTGCAGCAATTTATGCATAATCTCCATCTGTTGAAAATAATATTTGGTGTTACCCCTTCATAATCTGCAAAGATTCCAGCCACAAATCAATGAAAAGGCAGGTTTGCAAAAGACTTACAGGTATTTTGTGGATCAACGTGGGACTACAAAATTATCACCCATTCCTTCGTTGCTACTGAGTTTACTTGGTGCTGATATTTTATCAAAACAATTTAAAATTTGACTTATAATTAAATATGAATCACAATTGCTGCATAATGAGTGAACACTAAGGCCCTGCTCCTGCAATTCACTGAAGTCAATGGGGCTCTTTGTGGGCTTAGGAGCCTGTCCACATGCAATGAATTACAGGCTCACGTCCTTGGCCTGTAAGTGCTTCAGGGCAGGCACCACCTTTTAGATATAAATTTGTGAAGTTCCCATTGCCTAGTACAATGGGGCCCTGACTGAGGCCTCTAGGTGCTGCCACTGTACAATAATACATAATAGTAACAGTCAACAACAGGCAGCAACAGGGTTATGTTGAAAAGACTAGAAAACTCCTAAAGAACTAGCCTTTCTAAAGGACAAAAGCTCGCTGGGGCCCAAATTCAGCTTACCTGCAAACATATGCTTAAGTCTCATTATTGTAATGCTTAAAGTTAGGTTGCTAGGGGCCAAAATATGAAAATGAAGTGATGGGCAAATATAGATAAAAACATAATGCACGTTGAAGCTAAGTGATACAAAAAAAGGGTCTGTTAGGACATTTGATTTTTGCTTGGAAGCAAATTTCTATATGCTATGGTTAAAGAATACCCATTAGTTTGTTTCAGAGTAACAGCCGTGTTAGTCTGTATTCGCAAAAAGAAAAGGAGTACTTGTGGCACCTTAGAGACTAACCAATTTATTTGAGCATAAGCTTTCATGAGCTACAGCTCACTTCATCGGATGCATACTGTGGAAACTGCAGAAGACATTATATACATAGAGACCGTGAAACAATACCTCCTCCCACCCCACTCTCCTGCTGGTAATAGCGAAGCGTCAAGCACCAGTTTTGCTTCACTCTTGTTTTATGGGATACCTTTTACTTTTATAAAGTTGAGAGTATTACTATGTGCTCAATAACACAGTGATGAGTTAGGGGACGAGAACTGAGGAAGCGTTGTTCTAAGTCAGCCATAAAAATGTTGGCATACTGTGGGGCCATGCAGGTACCCATAGCAGTGCCGCTGACTTGAAGGTATGTATTGTCCCCAAATGTGAAATAGTTATGGGTGAGGACAAAGTCACAAAGTTCAGCCGCCAGGTTTGCCGTGACATTATTGGGGATACTGTTCCTGACAGCTTGTAGTCCATCTTTGTGTGGAATGTTTATGCGAGGCTGGTGCAGAGATCATTTCTGCAACACGCAAGGGCACAGAGGCAAACTGGTATGGCTGCTCAGGGGACAGACTGCCCCACGTGTTTTTTCTGCACAGAACCCAAACCAGATCATGAGTTGTTCTGTGGATTTCATCCTGCTTATACAGAGCCTCAATTCTCAGACTGTATGTGGGTAGAGTGAATTTCACCTCAGACGCTTTGAGACCCTGGGAAGAAAGGGGTTACAGAAATTGAAAGTGCAAAGTAGTGTCACGTGTTTCTGATCTATTGGGTAGATTACAGGGTTTTGAAAAGAGCATGTAAATGTTCAAGATTAGCATCTTGATATTTTCATGAAAGGATACATATAGGAAGGCAATCACATTCCTGAAAAATTTCTGAGTTAGGGTTTGTGAATATAAGTTTAATATGCTACATGCTTTATTTATTTATTTATTTTCAACATACCAAAATTAGTAAAACCACATTCTAGATTTATCTCTTTAAACATAATTTAAATTCAAAACAGATTTGGATGGATTAAAGAGTAAGAAGTATCTCTAAATAGTAGATTTGAATTTTTCTGTGCTTTAGTAACTCAGAATAGTTCAAGATAATTTAAAACAAATGTGCTCCTGGACTGAAACTCTGAATATAAAGTTTTTCCCACAAGCAAACTTTAAGGATGAGCTACGAACCTCTATCAATACTGATTTATAATGGAAGTACCGGTATTGATACAGCTCTCTTTATAGTGTTGTGAACAGAAATGATATTATAGAAGAGTGATGAAGGACTGGATTTGGTAAAAGAATATATTTTCTATCTTCTAAAGGAAGATATTTGATTTCTGAATCACTAGCTGTGTGATAGGGTGTACAACCCCCACTCTGGGGAACAAGGAGCAGCTCTGGTCATAAGAGGCTCTGCCCAGCCGTGCCTGCTGAGTGTGCTCTCTATCGACGTGGAGCTTAAAAGGGTGTGGCACAGCTCAGTCTGGGTGGTCAGTGGAAAGGAGCGGACTTTCCTGGTAGTTCCTGCTAGAATACAGCAGGAGCCCCATGCTGTACCATGCTGCCCCAAAGAAGTCCTCAACTCAGAACTGCAACCCATTGCAAAAGAGAGTGGAACTTCTACTTGTGAGTTGGGGAAGGAACCTCCTAACCCTCTTTCTGGTGGAATATGTTGTGGACCAATGGCCAGGCCTTCACCAGGACTCTGGAGAGGCATGAATACAGTTGGAAGTGACCGGGGGAGTAGGCTGGATGGTACCCTTACATAGGTTGCACACATGAACTGCCTGCCTCAGGGCCCTGAGTTGGAACCCAGCGAAGCATGAGGGCCTTGGTTCCCTTACTGCCAACCCTGGACTTGAACCACTAGGGGATGTGTTCCATCACAAGCAGTTACCACTTATATATAAACTTTTAGTATGAAATAAAATAAAATTTCAAACTCACTTACGTTTTTAGCATTGGCTATTTAAACCTGTCCTAAAAAAATAGAAATAGTATCTTAGGCCCAGTTCAGCAAGATACTCAAGCACATGCCTTACTTTAAATATGTCACTAGTCCCACTGAAGTCAGTGGCTGGGACTCTTAAAGAAACTTAAGGAAGTTAGGCACTCAAATTTCATTGAAAATCCTTGGGAATTTTGCACCTACTTCCCCTTTGTGCCTTTGAAAAATCTCACCCAATGCTTAAAGGTAAGCATGTGCTTAAGTAATTTGCTGAAATGGGGCTCACATGTGGCAAGAGTTATCTATTGACAAATCACCATGTAAAGTACCTTTGTGCTCATGCACACAGCCCAGCTCTAAAGCATTTCCGACTGCAATAACACTCTCTCTCTCTCCCCCCTGCTGGCATTATAGTTAGATGTAGCCCTGAACCAATGCTATTGATCCACTTGCAAGTGAACTCTGCAGGTGTCCAAATTTCCCTTGTTTTATAATAGGCCAAACCCAAACTCAAGATCTGAGAACCTTAACACTTCGAGGTGTTTGAAAATTTTGCTCTTGGATCTAATGCTGCAACATAATGACATTGATTCCTGCAGGTCTTTTCCTTTGCCATGTAGTACCATGTTGAGATGGATATTTAGAATACCAGAATGAATTTGGCTGGAGCCTCAAATTTACCAGTGACACATGAAGTCTTTGTGGAGAGTTTGTAGGGCTCTAACAGGGCTTCACTTAGAATCATACTCCACTGCAAGAGAGACTTGAAGAGACATGTATATTGTTTGTTTCACCATTGGTAAAATATAGGGATCATTCAAACTGGCTCAGTGCTGGGTAAAAATCTGGAAAGGAAGATGAGGGAGGGCTCGAACAAAACCACACATAGAGGAACACTCCAGAACAGTGTCCCCTGGTTACCAACCACTCCAAGCTCCATCTCTGTATCTTAATGATGAATTTTGGTTCTGGGACCCAGTATGTTGCCATGCCTCACCTCATGATTACGAGGCTGGGTTTGGAGAAAGCTGAGTTTTATTGTGGGTGAGGCTATGTACTGTTTAGTGGGAGGTGGCAGGCAATGAGTAGTAGAGCCAGCCCCAGCCCCTGCTATGGCCTCTTTATGCCATTCTAGTGGAGGAGAGAGGTTGCAAAAGGGACCTGCATGAGAATTCTTTCTGTGCAGGGGCAGAACAGGAGCAGCATGTAGCCTTCCACTGGGCATCCTTAGTCTCTGGTGTCTGGGCATGCTGAGAGCAGATGGATTGTTTCAGGGACGGGAGGGGGAATGGCTAGAGTGCTCAACACCTGGCAACGGTGGGCTCCACTGCAGCCCAATGGCAGCTGGGCAGAAGCTGCTGTAAATCAGAGGAGCCCCTCTGGCTCCTCTAATTCATGCTGGGATCCACATTGGCCTGCACATTATCCCAGAATATGTAAGGGGCAAGAGGAGCTTGTCTCACCCACCCCTAGGGCTGTGCTACCTGGGCTGCATCTCCTGAGAGGTGCAGCACAGATTCTGGCCCCTGCCCACAGTCTGGTGAACTGGTTCAATTGTCTTAAGAAGCTGAGAACTGCTACCCTACTGCAGCTATTTCCTCTTCCATTTCTCTGTCACATAAAGATTAGGAGAAGAGAAATCTTTTACACTGAACTGGATGCACATCTCTATTTAAGGAGATGAGCATCCCAAAACTTTGGAAATGAACTATTTAGTGTGTCTAGATTGACTGAATACCTCAAGAGATGCAAAAAATAAAAATAAAAAATCATCTAATCATTTATAGTGAGAGGCAGTGGGTCAGCACAAATACCATTGTGTTGCTGTTCCTCGCTGTGCACACAGACAGACACAATACACAGAACCCCTGAACAGATAACTGCTGTGACATTATTTCCTATATGGCTGGAACATTTCTGGTCATGCAGAAATGCTTGCTGCAGGCAGGTGGCAGCACACCACTGAGCAAACCAAACCATATTTTGCTTGACAATAACATAAATTAACCATTTGTGCTGTCAGAAAGGTTGCTTCTGATGTATTAATCATTTTCATTAATTTAGGAGGGGAAGTCACTTAGACCTCGCAAAGGACCACAGGTCGCCTCTGCTTCAAGATCTTTTTGAGGGGTAACAGCTAATTTAGACCCCATCATTTTGTATGTATAGTTGGGATTATGTTTCCCAGTGTGCATTACTTTGCATTTATCAACATTGAATTTCGTCTGCCAGTTAGTTGCCCAGTCAGCCAGTTTAGTGAGATCTCTTTGTGACTCTCTGCAGTCAGCTTTGGACTTAACTATTTTGAGTAATTTTTTATTGTCTGCAAATTTTGCCACCTCCTTTTCCAGATCACTTACGAATATGCTGAACAGCACAGATCCCCTGCAGACTCTTGGCAGTGGCGTAGCCAGGTGGAGAAAACGGGGGGGGGGGGATTAAAAAAAGGTGCCACCCGGCGGCGCTCAGGGTCTTCAGCAGCACTTCGGCGTCGGGTCCTTTACTCGCTCAGGTCTTCGGCGGCACTGAAGGACCCCCCCCCCCCCCGCCACTGCAATGCCGCTGAAGACCAGAGCAAGTGAAGGACCCAACGCTGAAGTGCTGCTGGAGACCCGGGGCGCCGCCTGACCCATTGCCGAAGACCCAGAGCGCCGCCGGGTGAGTAAAAATTAAAAAGGCACCAAAGAATTTAAAAGGGGCCACTTCTGCTCAGTGGGGGAGCGGCCGCTGCCCCGCTCCTCCCCTAGCTACGCTACTGATTCTTGGGGGACCCTGCTATTGACCTCTCTCCATCGTGAAAACTGACCATTTATTCCTCCCCTTTGTTTCTTAACTTTTAACCAGTTACTGATCCATGAGAGGCCCTTCCCTTTTACCCCATGACAGCTTACTCTGCTTAAGAGCCTTTGGTGAGGGACCTTGTCAAAGGCTTTCTGAAAGTTCAAGTACACTATATCCACTGGATCCCCCTTGCCACATGGTTACTGGCCTGCTGTAATTGTCAGGAACTCCTCTGGAGCCTTTTTAGAACTAGGCGTTGCATTAGCCACTCTACAGTCACTGGGTACAGAAGCCGATTTAAATGACAGATTTCATACTACAGTTAATAGTTCTGAAATGTCATGAGTTCCTTCGGAACTAATTTATCAGTTGTTTCACAACGTCCTCTCCTGACACCACAATCTGGGAGAGTTCCTCAGATTTGTCATCTGAAACGAATCACTCAGGTGTGGGGATCTGCCCCACATCCTCCGCAGTGAAGACGGATGCAAAGATTCATTTAGCTTCTGTGCAATGGCCTTCTCTTGCTTGAGTGCTCCTTTGGCATCTCGATTGTCCAGTGGTCTCCCCGACTGTTGGGCAGGCTTTCTGCTTCTGATGTACTTACATTTTGTTGCTGTTAGTTTTTGTATCCTTAGCTAGTTGCTCTTCAGATTCTTTCTTGGCCTGCCTTATACTTTTATACTTGATTTGCCAGAGTTTATGCTCTTTTCTATTTTCCTCACTAGGATTTGGCTTCCAATTTTTGAAGGATATCTTTTTGGACAAGTCAGAGTTAGAGGAAGGCATGGTTGTTGGCCCCTACCATCCAGAGACCCTGCTCTTCTCTTCTGCTTCCCAAGAACCCTGTTGACACTGGGAGTACCAATATCTTTCTCAGCTGCTGCCCAGTAAAGACCCCTGTAATTTGTGTGTGTTCACAGTACAGTAGGCCATATCACTTAATGCTGACTGGATCAGTATTCTCTCATACCTGGATTCCCTGAGGGATGGAGGAGTTGTGAGGGGGAAGAACTTTGTCACAGTCAGTCACTCCATTCCAATCTTCAGAGTCTGATCTTCACTCACATGGGGGCTTTTGTAGGAATAAGGTCAGCGGTATAATCTTATAGAGCTGACACCCCTTCTTCCATAGGCAAGAGGAAAGATATACCAGATTTGGGTTCCCTTCTATCACTAACTGTGAAGATTTAGCCATCATCTCCATGCAGTTCAGAGTGAAGCATTGGCCACTGCCTGTGGCAGAGTATTTCTCAAGAATTGCATGTTCCAATAGTGTGCACTTTTCTTTTAAAAAGCAAAATGTGGCAGCTCCTCAATGGGTGTAAATCAGCACAGGTCCATTAAAACTACGCCAATTTACACTAGCAGAGGATGTGGCCCCCACTAATGTATTCTTGTAAGGCCTCACTTCCTGCATAATACATAATTTAGGATAAAGTTTTTTATTTTTTGCTTCTCTTTGACCTCAGTGAGAATTTTTCTTTCATTTCTGAACTCATAGCAACAACCCACACATTCATTTAAGGAAGCTTTAAGTCAGTGGGTTGTACAGGAACTTCTGTGATGCAAGTGCCTAGCTTGTAGTTATTTAGTTCAGCTTTCACAGTGGATTAGCAGTTTCACACTGGTCAAAGGCTGTGCTTTGCTCTGAGTCTGCTTCTAAATGGAAAGCTCTGAGTACCGCTATGTTTACTATTTAGTCCAAGATTATCTGAAATACATTCTTCAGGAACCACAGCTTGGACCAGCCCCAAGCAGAGTTGCTCATGTCTTAAGAAACGCTGCATCCTTTCTGCAAAAGGAAAATGAAGAGAGTCTGAAACCATGTTTGGACACACTTGATATTACCTCTGTAGATGCTGCCAGAAGAATTTTCACTCAAATCATGGATAAAGAATTTGCTGATGGAAACACTAACTGGGGACGGATTTTGACAATATTTATGTTTGGAGGAATTCTTTCTAAGAGGCTTCAAGAACACAGAGTTCAGCTTACAGGAGATAATAAAGAGCAGATTTCTTATTTCATCACGGGGTACATTATAAACAACAAGGCTGAGTGGATAGAGGCAAATGGAGGTTGGGTAAGTTTCAGTGCTGTATTTTATAACCATTTTTCACTGCTGTCTACATCAGGAGAATTTTCCTTAATAAATTTTTTAAAAATGCTCTTTTAACTACTGTCAAAAAGAATTGTCAACTTAGCCAGGGCTTTACCATTTGCTTTATTTAAAACTTTTATATCTTGAATTCTTCCTTGAGACTTAAAGCAAATATCTTGCTTCCGATATAAATTAGCAGACAATACAAGACCTTTTTAAGGTGCTTGTGACAGTATAAACCACTAAAGTAAGCCCTGAATCATTTGTACAGTACACTTTCCAAACTGAAATTAAAGTGAAAGGACGCAATAATAATGCTATGGTCCAGAGCCTTTTCAAGTCAATGGAAAGGGAAATCTTTATAGGTTAAATCCTGTCCACACTGAAGTCAATGGGAGTTTTGCCACTGAGCTCCATACAGCCAGGTTTTCATCCCCTGTCAACTTAGTTGTATGGTCTGATAATTAAATATAATTGGGGTCAAATCCTTCTAACCTTATTCGTGCACTGAGACTACTTGTGTGAGTGGAAATTGGCTGAGATATTCCTAGAACTTCCTCATGGTTATTTTACAAAAATGAGTAAAGTATCTGACAAACAAGTATGTCTCTTTTTCCAGCTTCAATTATATGACCATTTAATTAAAGTCCCTGTGCTGATGCAGAGGAAAGTTGTAGGAAACTCCGCTCTTCTGCTTTGCAGGGTTTCATCATGCAAACTAGATTTTCTGTAGGAGTTTAGGGGAAGTTGATGGTAAATGCCATCAGAGCCTGAGATCCCCTGGTATTCTGTGTGTGTGTGTGTATATATGCAAATGCCACTTTCTCTTTATATCACCTCTTTGGGCCTGATTCTGCTCTCAGTGCAATGACTTTTGATTTACACCATTGTAGATGAGCTTAGAATCAGGCTTATTTTCTCCTTTCTCACCTGTCCCCCTTTACTACTGTCTTTGTCCTTTCCCACACTTTTCTCTAGCTTGCTTTTCTCTGTTTCTGTTGGGTAACAGTTGCAGTGAGTTAGTGGTGCTTCATACATCGCGTTTATAGAGGCTCCTTTGCCTGCCTCTTTCAGTCAAACCTGTTTAAGATCAGCATCTATTCCTGCCATTTTTTTCTCCCAGTATCTGGAATTTTCAGTAAGTACCTCATAACACCAGAAAGAGAAGGCTTAAAGGGGGAATATTTATACGCATAAAACCTGGATTTGTGCTGGAAATGGCCCAACTTGATTATCATACACATTGTAAGGAGAGTGATCACTTTAGATAAGCTATTACCAGCAGGAGAGTGGGGTGGGAGGAGGTATTTTTTCATGCTTTGTGTGTATATAATAAGATCTTCTAAACTTTCCACAGTATGCATCCGATAGCTTATGCTCAAATAAATTGGTTAGTCTCTAAGGTGCCACAAGTACTCCTTTTCTTTTTGTGAATACAGACTAACACGGCTGTTACTCTGAAACCTATAAGCATATTAAAACTGAAACACAGACAGTTATGTTACTTGCAGAAACGAGCCCGAACTCCAAAGTTTAAATCCAACCTAAATAATGAACCTTCCCCAGAAGGGAGTAGGCAGGGAGGGAGCAAATTTGGCCATGTTATAATCTGGAGATGAGACAGGCATTGCATGATTTGCAAATAGTTTCAGCTATTGTTTTTAAAGCCCAGTTCATCTTTTTCTGAGGTAGTTGTCGGTAAACCTGTCTCTATGACAGCTCTATTGAACGGAAAGCCTCCTGCTATCATGAAACAATGGTGCATTTTTCACGAGCTCATTATTTTAAAGATATAACCAGACTGTACATATTCTTCTCCACAGGAAAACGGCTTCCTACCTATGTTTGAGGAAAAACGATCATGGCTGTCCTTATTCAACATTAAAGCAAAAATCATGGATGCTTTTTCCTTCTTCAGTCAGTACTATTGACAAGATGGAGATCAGCCTTCCCCATGTAAACTGGATGTTGCCACAAGACTCATTGCAGTGGCTTTCTTCAAGCAAGAGGAAAATGAATCAGTCTTCTAGAATTAAGGATACGTTTTCTTGCTTACATTATATTTTAATTTACGTATTTACTAGTAAATGTTTAGGTGCTGGCTTATTTGACAACACTGAAGACTAGAGTCTTCCTGCCATCCAAGAGGTACAGAACTGACCCCCAATATGCCTCAACCCTGACCTGGAGGGAATACCTCTTGGAGAGACAGAGAGCAGTTCAGTGTCTATCGCCTCTGATGCACCCTCAAAGACATGCATTGTTTCACCTACGTATAATCCAATGGGTTAGGAACAGTATCAGTTTTAATTCTGAATTTTAAAAATTTTGTGAATTAAATTTATTACTTGATTGCATTTTGTTGTTTGCTTTATCAGCAGAAGACTTCTTAAATAAAGGGGCTAAAGCACTCACTGATGAAAGCACATGCAAGTTCATGAGATGGATCAAATGATCACTTGGGATCAGCAATTTAAAATGTGTGTATATATTCACTAATCAGTACAATGGCATCTGTTTAATAATTCCTTTTTTTTAAAAATGTTCTTCATATGCATGGTGCTCTTTCCACCTGCAATGACCACTGACTTATTTGTTTAAAGAGATGCTTTTAAATGGCCAAGTGCAAAAAGTTTATTCAAAATCAATAAACTATTTATATCTTCGATAATTCAAATGTGATGAATGGGGTTTTGGAAAAAAGATTAAAATATAAACATATACTTAGGCTGAAAGTTTATTTTTACCAAGTTTCATCTCTGAAAAAACATTTTTTTCTATTCAGATGAGTTAGATACACCTGGTAAAGCAAGTGTAGGCATAGGTGCAACTCTAGGCCGTATAGGCCTGATCCAAAGCCCACTGAAGTCAATAAAAAGACTTGTTTACAAGCCAGTCTGTAGCATTTTTGGTGCATTATCTGGCAACGTGTATGAGCAGCCTGTTAGATCTTGATGAAATAATATATATGGATCAGATTTGGATGGCAGTACTAGATATTTAGGGGATACATTTAGTGAATGAAGTTGGAGCCTCTGAAAAGTCACAGGAACACCCTCTTGTTAAAGATTTCAACTTATGCTAAGTAAAAGACCTTTTCTTTAACTGTTAGGACCCTAGGATTCTCCTGGAATAGCTGATGAGAGTTGGGACTCACTGGTCTCCTTCCCTTACAGGAATGGAGAGAGTGAACCGGGGTAGGAAACACCAAGTACATATGGGTGGGGAACAGTGGCTCTGTGCCATGCCACTTCCTCTCCGAGAGCCCTCTATATAAGCAGGGTTCTATGGTGTAGGATGTGCCATAGCAGGAAGGCAAGTAGTTGCTCTTGGAGGGCATGTTCTCTATGTGACGTGGTGGCTTTTTGATAGAAAATACTCAACTGTGAAAAAAGAGTTAAAAGCAGAATTAGCTCCCTCCACAGTTTCTCTTCTCACTTGAAGATGGGATACGGCACAGCTGTGAGGGTATGTTTACTGACAGTACAGCTCCTGGAGAATCTAGCTGCTGTTAAGGAGGCGGACTCTTGAGAGCACAAAGAGGTGGAAAGCCATCTTCAAAGATAGCCCGGGCTCTAGATAACGTGACATGCCTTTCCTGTGGATCCTTGGCATCCCTGGGATGTGCAAATCCAGCTTCATGTGACGAACCTCATGGAGTTTCTGTAGCACATTGTCTCTTCCTACAGGAGTCCTGGTGACTAAGTCACTGACCCTGGTCATTCACCTGCAGGGAGTGGTGCCTAAGATCTAAGAGTCCAGATAGTTGTATTCCTTACACCATGTTAGATCAACAATTGTAGCAGGGAAAATCCAGAACCCCAAAAGCCTGGATTCAGGTCTCTTAACAGGTATATTTGTCTACATATCACGAGTGCATTATGAATGCATTAGAGAGAAAATAGACAGATGTGAAGGAGGATAAGTGTCCGTCATGGGATTTTACCTTTTCCTCTGAAGCACCTGATACTGGCCACTGTAAAAAGCAGAATATTGGACAAGGCAGTTCCTATGGCTTTTTAAAAATAAAATCTTTAATGTATTTATTTGTAATCTAATCCTTCATATATATGTTCTGTTAAGGATTAGGGATTTTAAAGCATTTCAGTTCACCTTCAGACACAATTCTCAATGTTTATTTTAGTTGTCATTATTATTACTATTGTACAGGCAAAGAACTTCAGTAATTCCTAGGAACTGTAGATCAGCAGCAGGGAATCAAAAATGACCTTACCGCTAACTGTGAACAAAGTGGTTGTAAATTAAGTGTTTAAAGATTTGTATTTAGTTCTCCTTGTGAACTTCCTCTGTCAACTAAATGACACATTCATTGACATTCTTTGGGTATATTTTGCCCCAATGGAAAAATACAAGTTCATTTTTTGTCTAATAACTTAATATATTAAATATACAAAGCCAGAGTTGGCCTTTTATATAGACATAGAATTACAGATAGACAGTGTAATGGTTTTAGTACTTGTCTTTCATCTCTAAAACATGTGTTTAAATAAAGGAAGGTAGGATTATCCGCTAAATGATCCATTGGGACTATGGACTATCTTCACCAATAACAAAATCTATAGCTGCTCTGGATTTAAGAAAAAGAACAGCTAGTATATCTTCTTTTTATTATTTTATTATTCATTCTTTGTACTATTGTAGTTTCCAGGAGCCTTAGGCATGGAACAGAACTCCAGTGTGCTAGAAATGACAGACCCTGCCCCAAGGATCTTACAGTCTAAGTAAAAGACAATAGACAGCAGCTGGATACAGACAGATGGGGAGTTTAGGGAAACAATGAGACAATATTGATCAGCATGAGAGGCAGTAGTCAGCACCCCAACAGTCTAACCATTGTCACGTTTTTGTAGGCCTCACGGCAAGAGTTTTTAAGAAGGGTTTTGACTGAGAATAATGAGTTTGTTTTGCAGATGTTTACAGGGAACTTTTCCCAAGGCTGAGGGGAAGCATAGGAGAAAGTACAAACATGCTTGTTTGAAAATTTAAGAAGTGGTCAATAGAGGCGGGCATTATGGGCCAATCGGAGGCAGAGGTCAACCTTTTGATAGTGAATGAAAGATGATAGGTAGGGTGGAGATAGGTCATGAAGGGCCTTCGAAGTGAACACAAGTAGCTAACATTTGATACAATAGAGGAGAAAGTCAGTGAAGGGATGCACTTACGCTGGTATATCTTGATTTCTATGTGGTATCTAAGTATACATGTAGTATATTTTAATGCTACTGCCTCAATCGTGTAGAACACTACTGACATTGTTTGGTTACTGACATCATGTTATGCACCACCACATCTGCAGTGTATCTATACCACAGCCATTGAAGACATCACTTCAACTGTCAGGCAAAATATTGGAGCAGCAGACAATGCTCTGTTTCTGGAGGAAAGGCCAGTCAAACGGCACTGGAGCAGCACAGAAGATGAATACATCAGTACAGTTGTCAGGTAGTATCAGGATGTCACTGCAGCACATGATGGCATTGAGACCTACCAGATCACCTAATCCCATTTTTTTACCAATGGAGCATTGGTCATTATTTACTAGTATTTACGAGTGTTTGGTCAGATGTTTTAAATGCCCCAAGTGATGTGGCTTCTGCCCCTTTCCCTGGGAGATTGTTGCACAGGTTAACACATGTTCCTGACAGGCATGATGCAAGACAGCACAAGCCACAGAAGCTGCTGACACATACTGAAAAGGAGGAATCACATTGACAAAAAAAGCCATCGTCCATTTCCTGTAACTCACAAAATTCCCCTAATGTTCCAGACACTGTCTCCTACTCTCCACCAGTTGCCATTTAGTCAGTATGAGGATGGGAAATCACTTGGTCAATGGCTGTTAAATTATATTAAGTTGTACTCCCCCTTTGGATAGCAAAACCATGATGGCGGCGATTTCTTTATGATGTTCTGTCTAGACGAGGCAAACATGATTTGCAACCAAGTGTTGGATGGGATGCCTTTCTACGAACACAACAGTCAACTTCAGACTGCTCTAAATTATGGTGGGGGGTAACATTAAAACCATCTTTGCCACCTGCCTCTGGTCCTGTGCTGAGCACAGCTCAGGCAGGGCAGTGAATCTGGAGCAATATTTCTAATAGAGTAGCAAAAAACCCCAAAATACAGTGAAAAGTACCTTTCATGTCTCTTCATTCATCAGAAAGAAACAACACAGGTCCCGGACATCTTCCAAAGTATTTTTGACAGTCACTTTCAATTGGTTGATTTAGTAGTAGATGCTAAAGTCTGAAGCATTAAAATAAATCTCACAGTAGTGAATCACCAGGCATTCTAAAATCAGAAGTCAAATCATGAGATTGGCTTAAAAATCACAAGACTTTAGTTATTTGCCTGGCTTCTGACTCTTTACGGTGCACTTGGCTCACATTTTCAGACTGTTCTTTGGAACCATGAGGATTAGAATTTTCTGAAAGCAGAGACTGTTAGTCATCACTCAACTCCAAAAGCTACAGGTTTAAGAACATCAACCACTGCACCACTGGTGATAAAACCAGAAGAGCTGGCAAGGCTGATTTCAAGCTTACAAGGATTTGCAGTCAGAATGGGTGGGTCGGGGTCTCATGGGTGTCCAGAATCACAGAATCATAGGACTGGAAGGGACCTTGTGCGGTCAATCTAGTCCAGTCCCCTGCACCCATGGTAAGTATTATCTAGACCGGGGTAGGCAAACTTTTTGGCCTCCCCAAACAGCCTGGCCCCCGTTCCCTATCCGCCCCTTCACTGCCCCCCTCAGAATTCCCAACCCATCCAACCCTCCCCCGCTCCTTGTCCCCTGACCGCCCCCTCCTGGGACCCCTGCCCCTAACTGCCCCCCTGAGACCCTACCCCCATCCAACCCACCCTGCTCCCTGTCCCCTGACTACCACCCGGGACCCCTGCCCCTTATCCAACCACCCACCCCGACTCCCTGCCCCCTTACCATGCCACTCAGAGCACCAGGACTGGCAGCTGCACTGCCCAGCCAGAGCCAACCACACTGCAGCGCAGTCTAGAGCACCTGGGCAGGCTGGTGGCTCTCGCAGCCGCGCTGCCCAGCAGGAGCTCACAGCCCCGCTGCCCAGAGCGCTGGCAGCATGACGAGCTGAGGCTGCTGGGGAGGAGGAACAGCAGGGGAGGGGCCGGGGTCTAGCCTCCCCGGCCGGGAGCTCAAGGGCCAGGCAGGACAGTCCCATGGGCCGGATGTGGCCTAGGGGCCGTAGTTTGCCCACCTCTGGTCTAGCTCCATCTCTGAACTAAATAGCACAATAGAGAACAGAACATATGACTTTACTACTTGAAACTGGTCTCTACCATTTGAGCTAAAAAAGAATCCCCAGTACAGTGAAGTAATAGGGCTCATAGAGCATCCTGTTTGTAGGCCTGTTTCTAGGGTCAGCCAGCTACAAAAACTTGGCAAGTCTCAAATTCCATCCATCCAATGAAATGTTAAATGGGGCATAAACAGACCAGCCTGGAGGCATTACACAACAGTGTAAGACATTTTCCATTTTTCTCCTCCCACATCTCAGGCAGACTCATTGAGCTAGTCAGGCTCAAGACTTATACGGATTCTGCAGAGAAACTGTAATGCAGGTTCCCTTGTTCTATGTGTGGGGCTGCCCCTAGTGTAAATTGGGTGGTCTTGCACTAGCCAGTGCGGGTGTGTACTTGTCACCATTGTCCTCTATGTTATGTTCATGACATACACTCAGAGAAGTTAGATAAAAACATAAACATAACAGACTGACTGCTGCTAGGCCCAGATCCTAACCTGCAAGCAAGGTCAGGGGAAACCCCCTGAAATTTAAAGGGACAGCCTACAATTGTAACACAGTTTTCAAAACACCACACACTACAGGATAGAATGTCAGGTGACCCAAGTTTCTGTGAAACACAGAACCCTCCGTTGCCTTATCTGCAAATGGGCTAAAAGCCATATAATTGCTGATGGCAAACGATTCTTCTTTAGTTCAATATTCCCATACAGCGCAGAACAGCATCAGAGATACACAGTGCAGATTGGAGCAAAGACTTTCACCCTAGCATGTATTTAGTTGTGGTTGCCCCATATAAAAGAGAAAAAAAGGCTGGCACTATCATTTTAGCAAAACCCTTTAACTGTCTGTGTCATTCAAACAACAGTAGGATGAACTCCCAAGTTACTTCAGGTCAAACAATTCCATATTCTGTAACGGTTTGCAGATCTGCTGAGGAGTTAGCTAATTGTATGCAAAATGCTAGGAAGGACTCAAGGCTTTCCGAGGTCTGGGGCAAGTCTGTGAAAATTTTTGTGCTCTTCAAAAGCCAATTCTTGCAAATAAGCCCATTTCCCCTAAATTACCGCATATACAATAGCAGATGTTGTACAGCACGCTCTAGAGGGGAAAAAAAAAAAAGAAATGTTCCCACTACTTTCCCATCTGATGGTAATATTTGTTTATTTTATTTTATTTTATTTTAGTGTGTGCTGAGATGAGTCAGAAAGAAGAGAAAACTTTCATCCCTTTAGGAGAGTGTCAGTACTGTATCAGCTTCTGCCGTTCATTCTGTAATCGATCAGCTCCTGGAAATTGGGGCCGGGGGAGGAGGTTCAGGAGGGTTGACATTTTGCTATTCAATAGTGACACCTGCTCACTGCCCAGGAACACCTTAATGGAGGTCTCAGAAAACACAGTTCAGCCCTAATGGCTGACAGACAGATATGGTGATGTGAGTTGTGTCTACAGAGGTGGTGGTGGTTTTTGGGGCGGAGGTGGGAATCAGAGGAATATGGGGGAATACTGAATCATTTAGGAAATTACATTAATGTCCAACTAAATTCAGTAGCAGAACAGATTGTAGGGAGACTAGCTCTGTTGTATCTTCAGATTCTCAAGTGAGAGAAGGCAGGGAGTCCATCATAAGCTCAGAAGTTTTTCATGGAGAGCAATCTGTGACTGAGTGAGATTTGCCAAATAGGTCACCATCAGCAGGCCTCAGAGTAGCAGCCGTGTTAGTCTGTATTCGCAAAAAGAAAAGGAGGACTTGTGGCACCTTAGAGACTAACCATTTTATTTGAGCATAAGCTTTCGTGAGCTACAGCTCACTTCATCGGATGCATTCAGTGGAAAATACAGTGAGGAGATTTATATACACATAGAACATGAAAAAATGTGTGTTTATCATGCAGACTGTAAGGAGAGTGATAACTTAAGATGAGCTATTACCAGCAGGAGAGTGGGGGTGTGGGGAGGAAGAAAACCCTTTGTAGTGATAATCAAGGTGCTGGAAATGGCCCACCTTGATTATCACTACAAAGGGTTTTCTTCCTCCCCCCACCCCCACTCTCCTGCTGGTAATAGCTCATCTTAAGTGATCACTCTCCTTACAGTCTGCATGATAAACACACATTTTTTCATGTTCTATGTGTATATAAATCTCCTCACTGTATTTTTCATTGAATGCATCCAATGAAGTGAGCTGTAGCTCACGAAAGCTTATGCTCAGATAAATTGGTTAGTCTCTAAGGTGCCACAAGTCCTCCTTTTCCATCAGCAGGTCGTTGATACTGCTGTTCAGCACTGTCTCAAAGTCCTCCAGTGAAATCCTTGGCACCTGGTTAATAAGATCCATCAGGAAGTGCCCAACAGTGTTGTCAGCAGCCACTTTATCAGATAGCACATCCTCTGCGTACTGTAGCACTATGCTCAGGGTATCCTGGATCCTGGCTGACGTTGCCCCCACCTGCTGCAAGTCACTGGACAAGCCAATCACTCAACTGGTACTCAAAGAGGTGGGGGGGTTGAATAATGAGCATGCTAAGTGCTTGATAAAAGCACAGAGCTGACCTGAGCAAAGCCCCTACAATCAGTGCTGTATCTGTTTGCAACTCTGCATGTGCTACATGTGTAAACCATATTGAGTTGCTTCTCTAGACATTAGGGACCATACCTGGAGACCCTTACCCAGGCAAATCTCTCAGGACTGAGTAAGGACTTCAGGATTTGGCCCTGTGCAGAATGCACTATTGCAAAGATAGCAGCTGGGAATTCAAACTTCTACAGCAAAACAAATGGTGAGACAGTGCAGCTCAGCATCCACTGTAAACTGCTCTCGATTGTTCATAACTCACCCCAAATCATTCCCATTACTGCCAGAACTTCCTCTCCCTCTCGCCTACTGCTGCCACAGCTTCTGTCACTGGGGCCAGAGGGGGATTGTTCAAATGTTCAGCAGCTCTCTACTCCTCCCACCCCCAGCAGCTGCTTCTCTCACGGGGGCCAGGCTGCTCTTGAGTGGCTCTCCAGTCTCTCAATCCACCCCAAGCCTGTGTTCCCTCTGGGAAGGCCATTAATGCTCTTTTGGGCAAAAAGAGTCTGAAGGGAAGGGACAGACTGCCCAAGAGAGAAGAACTGCTGCAGTCTGTCCCTTCCCTTCAGACTCTTTTTGCCCAAAGGAGCATTAATGGCCTTCCTTTATCTGCTCCCCTTGAGCACTAAAATGGAGACCCAACAGGAAGGACAGCAGGTCATGACTCCCACTGAGGCCCCTCTTGCAGCCTGACACAGAAAAGGCTGAGAAGGGACAGGGAAAGAGAGGGGAGACGGAAGCTGCGAATGGGCGACAGAGGGTGGATCACTTGATGATGACCTGTTCTGTTCATTCCCTCTGGGGCACCTGGCACTGGCCACTGTCAGAAGACAGGACTGGGCTAGATGGACCTTTGGTCTGACCCAGTATGGCCGTTCTTATGTTCTGATGAGACTATCACAGGTCAGAACGAGAGTTGGTGATGGAAGTCTGTCTGGCAGCACACGTCTTTAGTGTGAATCTGGTGAATTTGCATCTCAGATTTACTTATGTTTCAATGAGTCGAGCAATTGTCTTTTTATTATTAGTAATTGGTGATTTTCTGTTTCTTATTTGAGGAATCTCTAGTCACCAGGTTTTCAGTTATTTTGGGAGGAAAATATACACATTTTTTAGACTAAAAACCCCCCAAACCTACTTTTTTTTTTCCACATACTTTTTAAAGTAAAACTTGAGTTGATGGCAGTAGATTTACACAGCCAGCAGAATTTGGCCTAAAGTTCAAATGTGTAGTCTAATTTTCCTTGATTTTAAAGATTTAAATGTCAGCGTGGCTGTTTCCACAAGAGTCAGCAAAGCCTTGTTGAATCTTGATAGAGTTTGCATAAGGCTAAATGCACATTTCTGTTTAAATTACATGACTGTAACATGTGAATGGAAGCCCGAGACTCATCTCCACTGACTGTAAAAACCTCCTGGAGCTGATTTAATGATGAAATGAAACAGAGTTATTCAGCATTTTCCAAGAAGTGGGGGAAATGACATGGTGCAAAAAAAAGTAAGCCAATTGTTTTTATGAGAAAATCGAGAAGACAATGTGACATATGAATGTGACTTACACATTTCTAAGCAATAAAACAACCCATTTTCCTAGTTTTGTGCTCTCAACAGGTAGGGTCTTGGCCAGAGGTGGGCAAACTATGGCCTGCGGGGCACCTCAGGCCAAAAAGTTTGCCCACCCTGGTTTAGCTGGTCATTTGTTGGAGGAAGAAAAAAAAGGAAGGAGATGTTCGCATGTACCTCACAGTTAAACTAGAAAGCCACCAAAAGCTGCAAAGTGTGTCTCCAGATACAAACATCCACATAATTAAGAGATCTTCACATCTGGATTTTAGTTTGACCTATTATATAAAGATGAGAGTCAGGGAATATTTGGATCTAGGGATTTTGGTCTAGCTCGGGGATGGGCAAATTTTTTGGACTGAGGGCCACATCGGGGTTCCAAAACTGTATGGAGGGCCGGGTAGGGAAGGCTGTGCCTCCCCAAACAGCCTGGCCCCCGCCCCCTGACTGCCCCTCTCAGAACCCCCAACCCATCTAAACCCCCCTGCTCTTTGGCCCCTGACTGCCCCCTTCCGGGACCCCCCACCCCTAACCACCCCTGGGACCCCACCCCCTATCCAAGCCCCCTGCTCCCTGTCCCCTGACTGCCGCTATCCAGACCCCCACCTTCTGACAGGCCCCCCCGGACTCCCATGCCTATCCACCCCCACCCCGTTCCCTGTTGCCTGACTGCCCCCCAGGACTCCTGCCCCTTATCCAACCCCCCCACTCCCCGCCCCCTTACCATGCCACTCAGAGCACCAGGACTGGCAGCCGTGCAGCTCAGCTGGAGCCAGCCACACTGCCGTGCAGTCTAGCACACCGGGGCAGGCTGGCGGCTCTCGCAGCCGCACTGCCCAGCAAGAGCTTGCAGCCCCGCCGCCCAGACCGCTGGCGGCATGGCGAGCTGAGGCTGCAGGGGAAGGGGGACAGCAGGGGAGGGGTTGAGGGATAGCCTCCCTGGCCGGGAGCTCAAGGGCCGGGCGGGCCGGATGTGGTCTTTGGGCCATAGTTTGCCCACCTCTGATCTAGACCATACCTGACAGGTGTTTGCTGAACCTGCTTTTAAAAATCTCCAGTGATGGAGATTCCACAACCTCCCTAGGCAATTTATTCCAGTGCTTAACCACCTTGACAGTTAGGAAGTTTTTTCCTAATGTCCAACCTCAACTGCCCTTGCTGCAATTTAAGCCAATTGCTTCTTGTCCTATCCTCAGAGGTTAAGGAGAACAATTTATCACCCTCTTATTTGTAATATCCTTTCAAGTACTTTAAAACTGTTTTAATTTCCCCCCTCAGTCTTCTCTTCTCCAGACTAAACAAACCCAATTTTTTCAATTTTCCCTCATAGGTCATGTTTCTAGACCTTTCATCATTTTTGTTCCAGAAGGGTCCTGTGCAAGAGCTTCCATTTTTTAAAGACAGTAATACATGTTAAAAACAGCTAGGAAGAGTTTACATTACAAAATCACATTGGACCCATGTGTCGCCTTACCATTGGCCCCCCACCCTGCAAACACTTCCAGGGGCTTAACCCTCAGCATGTGAGGAGCCCCAGAACACTGTGGGCAGCAGGAACCTGGGTGCTGGGCCCCTGGAGTCAGAAACCCCCTGGGCAGCAGGAGTGTGGGAACTGGGGCTCCAACTGGCACAGGGAACCTACTAGAAACCCCCAGGGCAGCGGGGGACTGGGTGCTGGGGATCCCCCTGGGCAGTTGGGTCCTGTGGATGCTGGTGATCCCCCTGGGCACACAGAACCAGAAACCAATCCGGCAGCGGGGGCCTGGGCGCTGGGGATCCCCCTGGGCAGGGGGAACCAGAAACCAATCCGGCAGCGGGGGCCTGGGTGCTGGGGATCCCCCTGGGCAGGAGGAACCAGAAACCAATCCGGCAGCGGGGGCTTGGGCGCTGGGGATCCCCCTGGGCAGGGGGAAGCAGAAAGCAATCCGGCAGCGGGGGCCTGGGCGCTGGGGATCCCCCTGGGCAGGGGGAAGCAGAAAGCAATCCGGCAGCGGGGGCCTGGGCGCTGGGGATCCCCCTGGGCAGGGGGAAGCAGAAAGCAATCCGGCAGCGGGGGCCTGGGCGCTGGGGATCCCCCTGGGCAGGGGGAAGCAGAAACCGATCCGGCAGCGGGGGCCTGGGCGCTGGGGATCCCGATGAGATCTCTAGCGATCAGGGCCCCTGGCCTGGCTGCAGCCCCCTGAGCAGCAGGCCTCGGGGCAGCGGGCGCTGCGGGGCGGGGAGCGGCGCGCAGAGCTGCGAGCGCCCGGGGGCTCATTCTGCGCACGGAGAGCCAAGGGGCGGGACCCGGCCCGGCTGGCGACTCCGGCGAGATGGCAGCGCCGCTGCGAGCCGCCAAACAAGCGCTGCGAGCGGAGCTGAAGCGGCGGCTGAGGGGGCTGAGCGAGGCGGAGAAGCAGCGCCAGTCCCGCCTGCTGAGCCGCAAGGTGGGTGCCCGGCGGGCTGAGGAGCGGCCCGGGGCCAGGACCCTGCCTCGCTGCCCTGCAGCTGGGCCTCCCCCGGCCTCTGCCCGGCCCTAGGACTAGCAGCAGCAAGCGGGTGAGGTCGGTGGCTCACGGGCTTCCCGCGTTTGCGGGGCAGGGACGGAGGCCCCGCCTGCGCCCTTCTCAGCCCTGATCGCCTTCGGGGCCCGCGGGCTCCAGCGTGCCCCGATACCAGCCGCAGGCCCTACCCGCCGCTCCTGCCCTGAGCGGGCCCCGCGAGTCCTCCGGGCCAGGCCCGCGCTGGGCCAGCCTTGCTTTGGGGCCCCTTCCCCGCGCCCCAGGTGCAGATGAGCCTCACGCTGCCTGAATCTGCTGCAGAACCGCTCCCCCGTCTCCCTTAAACCTCTGCTCTCCACTCCTGCCTCCAGACCTATGTCCCACAGGGGAGATGATCTCCAGACCTCTCTCCCCCCCGTTCATATCCCACCCAAAATATATATTTCTTCCTCCACGCCTACAAGTTGCGAGTTCATAATATTAAAATAATGTAGAACCTTTAAATCAGCTCCTCTGGATTTTCCAGTGCAGCCTGTTAACTATGGGCCTGGTTAGAATAATGATGTATTTCTTTAATAATAATAATTAATAATAAAAGGTAGCTAAGCTAGCACGTGTTCTAACACGTTTTTAAACACTACTGTAGTGAGGGGAGCGTGCATAGAGTTCACCTCAACTAATTAACACACATTAAAATACAACTTGCCCTGTCTCCCTTAGGGTTTAAAAACCTGTCAGCTAGCATATTCTAAATATACACCTTTTATTCCAGTGTGGACAAGCCCATAGCCTCTCTTCTACCGAGAGCTCTTTCGACTGATTGCTGCTGTTTGTGCCTTGAACAGTACCAACTAAACTGATGCTGCTAAACGCATAATTTAAAACCAATGAGAAGCTCAGAAGCTTTACAACAGGCCTTTAAATGAATTTGGGCTGAGTTGTGAGACCCTGATAATGCAAACATTTGTGGGTGTCCTCAACTTTACTACTGTGAATAGTCCTATTACTTTAAGAGACTGCTATTCATGATGGTAAAGTTAAACTCTGTGTGTGTATGTTTACAGGATCAGGGCCCAAGTTTGTAAAGAAACCCAAAAGCAATGGCATTTCACATGGTTTCAGGTTCTGTTGTGTATGTTTTATTCAGCTCTAAATTAATAGGCTGTGCCTAGCAATATTTATAAATAAACATCTAGCATGTGCTGAAATGATTTCTCTCATCTTTGCTTTTATTTTTAACTCTATCTGTACCTTCCACGTTTTTCTCTGTGTAATTTTATTGCTAATGTTATCATTTAAAAGCTATCATATTGTATTTACACAAATAATATGCTAACACAGCATGCTAATAGTTTGTATTTTTCAAATACCCAGTGCATATGGATTAACAAAGTTGTTTTATAGATATTTTATTGTTTTAATAAACCGCATACAATTTTATTTTAAAGTTGCTGCATGTAGTCAAACACAGGAATTCTGGGGGAATCACATTTGTATTGTGTCTTTCAGTCAAAGGATCTCAAAGCACTTTATAGACTCCAATTAGCACCAATTGCTTCCACCTCTGGAGTGCAATGTGACAGCACACAAACATTATGTAAGAAGTATAGATTTCTACCAAGTCTGAGCAAGTGGAACTTAAATAGGTTTCTCTCTCTGGGAATCCTATTCTTACAATATTTAATATGAAACATAATTTAACATGAAAATATAATTCTGAGTGAAGCTCAAGTGCTTAACTTGCAATCTTTGAATTTCTTTAGTAGGACAGTGTGCCCTTAGTTTTGTTGAGAAATGTACATAGCATTTCCTGCCATCTTTATAAATGGTTAATTCATGAAGGGTACAATTTTCAGCAGCACTTGGCACTTACCTAATTCTGGTCCTATTGAACTCAGTAGTAAATCTACCATTCGTATCAGTGGAGGCAGAGTTATGGCAGTGCTGAAAGGTTTTGAACATCCGACCTGGAAGTGATAAAGCTGGGTTCACCTAAAGGGAAGATACTGGACCACTGTCTAGTTTGCAACAGAATGTGTAAACTGACTATGGCCTGAGTCTGCAAACACACAAGTGTTTAACTTTACTGCCGTGAGTAGCATGTGTAAGAGTTTGCAAGGCCAGGGACTTAAATATTTGCAAAATATACAGTGAAAATCTAAATGCAAAGCTCTTTTCAAACAGATTTGAAGTGGTAAATGGAGATAAAGGAATTACCTTCATTATCAGGAGACAAGTGTAGTGGGCATCGAGAAATGTTTGAAAATGTTGAGAAAACATCTTGAGCAAAGGCTGAAAAATTAACTTCATAACAGATGATAGGAATTGCAGCTGAGAAGGATAAAAGAGACTTGGCTACTTTACTTAGAACTTGAAGAATGCCTTTACGTAAATTCCCGTCTTCGAAAGATCTTAAATTCAAATTGGAATAGCTGCACTAGGCTGACCTTCTTACTAGTATTTAATTAGCTACTGCATGACTGCGCTTGCTTAATGTTTGTGTTCCTGATTAAAGTCATGCTGTTTGCATGCTCTGATTCTGCAATAATAGTCATCAGCTAATGTACAAAGGTCAAAGCATTTTCTCTTTGGAAACTTCTGGGGTGTGACAGGAGCTACTGTCTGGGCCAGGGAGACATCTTCAGGCTGTTGGTACTAATGTGAATGACTGTCTGATTGTATTTGTCTTCAAGGGCACAATGTAACTGCACAATGCATTGATCGTACTATGAATTTTCTACACTGTGGAAGGGGAGGAATAGGTGGAAGAGGGAACCTGAAGAGAGAGAGAGGAAAAGAGTGGAATGGGATAGTTATTTTTAAAAAAAGGCAATAAAGGGATACAGTTGATTCAGTTTTTATATATAACACACACAGAAAGGGGGGAATAGCCAAATAACGATAGGCTTTTTAAATAAATGTAAGAGATGTAGTCAGAGTTGAGGGAGAAAAATTAAGCAAAGGTTAAAAACAGGTGCAAGTAGAAAAAGGAATATAGGTGAGAATTAAAGAACTATAAAAAAAGGAAAGTGACAAGGTCAAAGCGTAGAAAGGCAATTAGCCCAGGATTATACAAACACACAAAAGTTAATTCTAATTCTGGTCTGAATACTCCAGTCCCATTAAATAAGACTAAATTAATAAATGTAGCCCCTATATTGCCCTGCACTTTGCCATTTGCACCACTATAGAGTTGAGTGCAAATCACTTTCAAATCAGAATGGAAGCATATTACACTTTCTTTGTACTGTTGTAAGTGATGACACAAGGTGCAGGGCAATCAGGACCCTGGCCTTAAAAACCCTTTTTTAAAATTTCAGTGTGGTTCAGGAGGGTGTTATGCAAGATCTGAAACTTTTTACATTTTATCATGCACACCACATATGCAATTTCTAATTCTCTTCCCTTGTCCAGCTTTTTGGTTTAGAGGGCCGCTTTTAGATCAAACATTCCCTAGATCATCTAGAAGAGCGGGCAGCAGTAAGACTGCCTATCAGCAGAAGCATTTAGGAAAACACTTTTGGGACCTCAAACTCCTGTACAGAGGTCAGTTCAGGCTAAAAAACTAAGGGCCTGATCTCACAAGACATTGAGCCTCAGTTTATTTTCCTAGGTAGGCAGGAGGAAACAACTTTTGCCTGAGCTAAAGCTTTTTGCTAGTGTTTTCTTTTTGAGTTTTGGACATTGACACTGTCATTGACGTACTTCTCACCTGTCAAGACCCACATGTGGGACAAAATTTATGACTTAAAACATAAATGAGAAATACAGACACTTTCTCTGCTCTGTGGACTAGCATCTCCCCATCCCATGCACTTTTTTCTGCAGTGATGTTGTTTGTCTGAACATGCTTATACTACACACTTTAAAAATACATAAAATACAAATGGTTGTAGGATCAGCAAAATACGCTGAACACTGGTCCTGTGCCAGTGACAAGAGGGAAATGTTCCATCCATGAATTATCGCACAAATGCTGTCCCAAAACTATGTTGTTATATCCTCAGTAATGCTAATATGGTTTATAAACTGAGTATATAAAATAATCTATGTTAATTTCACTTTTAGTAAACAGAGGGGTGGAGGGGAAAAAGTTTTCCTGATATGAAACATTAAAGAGGGAGTTTATATTTTCAAACTTTTCACGGAGAATATTGCTCAAACCTGATTTTTTAAGTAAAAAAAATAAGTGGATCTTTTCATAAGCTTTTAAACCTCATTGCAATAATTTCCCATGTAGGTGATTGGGCATTCCAAGTACCAAGAGTCCCAAAGAATTGCAGTCTTTCTGAGTATGCAAGACGAAATCGAGACAGAAGAAATCATTAAGGACATATTTCAGAGAGGGAAGGAGTGTTTCATTCCACGGTACAAGCCCCAGAGCAGTCACATGGATATGGTCAAGTTAACTTCTGCTGAAGAAATTTGTTCACTTCCTTTGACATCTTGGAACATTCATCAGCCTTGTGATAATGATGTAAGGGAAGAAGCGTTGTCTGTGGGTAAGTGTTTTCTTCTTTCTGATGCTGAATCTCGGGTGATGCCTACACTAGAGAGCTTACTCCAGCCCTCACAACTGGCGGTAGCTCTCCCACTGACATAGCGCTGTCCGCACTGGCGCTTAAATTGGCGTAAGTTATGTTGCTCAAGGGGGTAGCTAATTCAATCACTGAGTGACACAGTTTATGATGATTTAAGCTGTAGTGTAGCCATAGCCTCAGACTCAATGAGCAGGAGTTGCCTTGGGTCAATAAGAAGCTATTAGAAGGGAAGGACAGTGTGTTAGAATGCACTCTGGTTCCTGATATCCTAATTTCTGGAAGTTGTAGGCTGGACTGTAGGAATTTTTATAGAATCTTGGATCCTAAATGTTGTTGTGTGTCGATGTATCCTAGTGTCTTCGCAGAGCCTGCAGAACAGCTTTCAGGATTAAGTTCTTAGACTGCAAAATAAAAGCACTTTCTACTAGAGCTGGGTGAATATTTCAAATTATTTTGGGTCATTATTCATTCACGTTTTCATTTGTTTGTTTATTTCAGCCTCAGGCTCTTGGCACTTTACACAGATCTAAAAGTTAGTCTGTTTTATAAGTCAATATAAAAATTCTAGTCTGTAGAAAACTAATTTTACTGCCATTTGACCTCCAAATCAAACCCCACCACATCCAGCTCTTCAATCCAACCCTCTCCAACTGCCCACAAATTATAAACAAACTTGCTTTGCCTTTGTTCACATTCCTTCTTTGTTTGCTTTCTGCAGATATTCCAGTGAACATCTTCACTGGCAGAAACATTTAAGAAAATTAATGGAAAGCAAATGCTGAATTCATGTGAGAAACCTGATTCTGAGGGTATGTTTACAGTGGTGAGTTTCTGCGCAACAAGTTACGCCACTTTTATTAAAGCGCTGGAATTAAACCACTGTTACATGTCCACACTGTGCTCCTTGTGATGGTGGGACCCATCCACATTAGCAGCTCTTGCATTGTGCAACTGTGCAACTGGCCGCAGGGTGCTTTGGGAAGGGTTTGCAATGCCTCATGGGGCAGGCACAGTGTCACATGATATTGGTTTCCCAACCACATTGTTCCATGGGCATCCTACTATGTTGCCAGGTGCTTTTCAAGGGCAGTCAGAAACAGAGCTTTGAAAGTGGAGGGATGCATGCCTTCATGGCAGCTGGCCGAGTTCAAAACAATGAGCAGAGCGGTCACTTGAGGGATTATGGGACACTTCCGGAGGCCAGTTGATTGCTTTCTGTGCTGTAATGTGTTTACACTGCCAATACAACGCTGGAGCCTCTGTGCTGTAAGGCTTCCGACTCTTGTCAAGGTGTTTTTTTTGCAACGCTGCAACTGAGGAGTTTCTGCGCACAAAGTGGCTTGGCAGTATGTACACCTCGGGAGTTACACCACAGAAAGCTGCTTTACTGCACAGAAACTTGCCAGTGTAGACAAGGCCTGAGAGTTGCTCACCTATACAGAGACTTACCAGATTGCACACACTGGGTGAAGTTGCCAACAGCTCCTGTAAGTTGGATACTGCAGCAATTCAAACCAATTCAGTTTAACTGGATTTTAAATGTTTATTATTAGCATGTTCTTTTCCCAGAAGCATTAGTTTTCTTTCATGGGAATTCTCTTTAGTCATTTAGTGTTATCAGCATTAGCACCAGTATTAAGTCTCCATCTATTAGCATATTCACTTTATTTTGCTTCAGTTGATTGACTTGTTAATTTCTTCTCTTTTGTCCATCCTTCTCACTTTAGAATTCTCTATATTCACGTTAGATGGCAGATGATTTCATTTGCCTCCTATGGTCATTCTTTCTTTCCCCTGTATCCAGCATTTTTTTTGTTACTTCCTTTCCTGTTGTCTGTCTTACATGAAATTCTGTAAATTATTAATCAGCAGGTTTGAGGCCTTTGAAAGGTGGCTTTTAAAATGTCTAACATTTTATTTAGTTAAGCTTAGTTCAGCCATAAGAGACAACTTACTACATGTGAACTATGGTTAGTTGCATTTAACAAGCCTAAGTTAGAGATCAAAATGAGAAAACAGGAAAATCATAGGGCAAAACTCAACTACAGTTGGGGGGAGGAGAATGGCAAGGAGGGGTAATGTAGGGACCACTGTAGCTCTTGTGCACTGTGGAAGGAGCCTGGCACAGAAGTCTGCAATAGGGCATCCCGGGGAGGCAAGTTTACGTGGATCCTGTACCTCCCACTTCAGGTAGTGCCAGAGGGGCTGGCATAGCAGCTAAAGCTGGACAGAGTTTTTCAAATTTGAATGTTTTGATGGAAGTTTGAATTAAAAAAAGAATTAGGAAAAAATGTTCCCAAGTTTCAGCTCTCTGTAATAATGACTGGTGTGTGTGTGCGTGCGTGCATGGCAAAACATGTTTTGGTCCTGGGTTAAGGGGGTGGAGTTTTCTTCCTCAATCTTCATGTATGGAACCTTATTATTATCTATTTGTGGTATCTTTAGATGAGTTCAGGGGTTATCCTGTTCAGAGACTGGAAATGCAGACCTCCTTCCTCTTCCCCTGAATAGCTTTTGAAAGGTTAGAAAGTGCATTTAGGGTCTTTGAGGCTATTGCATGATGAGACACGAAGTAGACAGACTATTCCTAACAGAAAAACATACAGAACCTGTGCAAAAAGTTGTTGCCATATTTTTATTATGGGTGTTGCCATATTTATTAAACTTTGGTCCATTTGCAGGAATGCCAAACTGCTTTGTTACCACCCTTATCATCCATTGTAATTATGAATGTCTGACTCCTTTATCTCCATGATCTGATCAAATACTGTAGTGATGCATGGTATTTACATTGTTATAAGTAGATAACATGGTGTTTTCATAGTAAAGTTCCCATTGCTTGCATATATTGCAATTTATTTTCCATGAAATATCTTGCAGGTACAGCAATAAGTTATGTCACCACTGACTATATTCATTTATACATGACAAAACACAAAGCTCAGATCTAGACTATCCGTAAAACTTCTTTGCTTCTCACAAGTCTTACTCTTAAGGAGGATAGCTCACTGTCTATTCTGTGCATGGTGTTGTTAAACCTTGGGTATGCATTCCAGGTTCTAACACAGAGGTGGGCAAACTACGGCCCATGGGACCATTCTGCCCAGCACTTGAGCTCCTGGCCGGGGAGGCTAGCCCCCGGCCCCTCCCCTGCTGTTCCCCCTCCCCCACAGCCTCAGCTCACCATGCTGCCACTCTGGGTGGCGGGGCTGTGAGCTTCTGCTGGGCAGCGCGGCTGCGAGAGCCGCCGGCCTGCCCTGGTGCTCTAGACTGCGTGGCAGTGTGGCTGGCTCCAGCCAGGCAGCACGGCTGCCAGTCCTGGTGCTCTGAGTGGCATGGTAAGGAGGCGGGGAGCAGGGGGTTGGATAAGGGGCAGGGGGTTCCGGGGGGCAGTCAGGGGAGAGGGAGCAAGGAGCGGTTGGATAGGTGTGGGGGTTCCGGTGGGCCTGTCAGGGGGCGGGGGTCTGGATAGGGGTTGGAGCAGTCAGGGGACAGGGAGCAGGGAGGGGTTGGATAGGGGGTGAGGTCCCAGGGGCAGGGGGTCCTGGGAGGCAGCAGTCAGGGGACAAGGGGCGGGGGGTTGGATGGGGTGGGGATTCTGAGGGGGGCAGTCAGGAGGCAGGAGGTGCGAGGGGGTGGATAGGGAGCGGGGGCCAGGCTGTTTGGGGAGGCACAGCCTTCCCTACCTGGCCCTCCATACAGTTTCGGAACCCTGATGTGGCCCTCAGGCCAAAATGTTTGCCCACCCCTGTTCTAACAGATGGATACTCCCTTAATTATAGTCCTTTCTCTGTTAGATCAGGATTGTCCATTTTCATTTTGGCTGTGCACAGCATTACACACATTATTGATGTAAAAATAGGTCAAGACAATTTCTCTAAGAGGAAGTCTTTCATCCTCTCTACCATGTAAAAATTACACAGGTCATTTGTCGTTTACAATGTTGCTTTCTGTTGGCCTTTCTAGATACACCGGACCCTCGCTAGAACGCGGGATTTGGGATCCATGCCAAGTACCGCATTATAGCGGGGACTGCGTTAAAATGAAATTCCTGTGTACAGTAAATGTCACATCCATAAAGTATAGAAAACCTTAGAAAATAAACTACTTGAAGGAAACAATAAATGAGAAAAAAAGTGTTGCTTTATTCGAGATTTAAAGTAGACATTACAATAAACTAGTCTAGTTTTTCTTAAAGAAGTCGTTAAGTTGCTTTTGCTTCTTGCTGCTGTGCTGCTTCCGCTTAGCAAACTGCAAAAGGCTACGTAGCTGCATAATTTTTATAGGCTCAACGTCTTGCGTCTCGAACCATCTCAAAGCAGTCTCTAAGCCGGCTACAGTCGCAGTTGACGTTGGAACAACGTCCACTTCATCTTCCTCTTCTTCCACATCAAAAGCCAATTCTTCAGCTTCTGGAATGTTGTTTGGTCGTACTGCCTGAAGAATTTGGTCATCCGTTAGACTTTCAGCAACAGGACAAAATTATTCTGCTTCATCGGCGCCTCTTATCCAAGACTCAAATATTTTGTGGCAGAACAGTTACCCCGAGCGTGGACAGTTGCGGGCACAGCTCCTGCATCTACTCCGTGTCTGTTCTTCCAACTTCCTCCTCTGTAAATCCCTTGAAGTCAAATTCCTCGTCAGACTGATCTGCTTTCTTCATTTTCTTCCAGGAGCGGGTGGCCAAACGACTCTCTCAGTCCCACCATCCAACAGCGGTTTATTGTTTCAGCATATAATAAATTCCAGGAATCGCCGCCAATGTAAAAGAAGTCTTTTATAGTCAACTTCTTCAGAAAATCGGTGACAGACAACTCGCTTTCTATCATGTGTCGTACCAAGTTCCGTTGATAGTGCAGCTTAAAAATGGCGATAACACCTTGATCAAGTGGCTGGATTTTGGAAGTCGTGTTTTTAGGTAAGTATACAACCCATATTTTACTGTCACAGGTTCTGAGTCTTTTGGCTGGAGGATGTGCTGGGCAGTTGTGTAGCAAAAGAACAGCCTTTTCTTCTAAGCATTTTGCCCGCAAATGCTTTCGCATAGAAGGGACAAATTTGGTGAAGAACCATTGTTCAGAAATCTCTCTTGTCATCCAGGAAGTTCTGGAGTTCTTGTACGAAAACGGCAGGCAATTCACATTTACGTGATGAAAGCACCAAGGCATGCAAGACTTTCCAATGCACAATGGTTTTAATTTATGCTTGCCTTTTGCATTCACACAAAACAATAAAGTAAGGCGATCTTTTGCCTGTTTATATCCTTCTTTCTTATGTTCATCTGTTCCGACAACCAGGGTTTTATCGGGCAACATTTTATAATAAATTTCTGTTTCGTCTGCATTGTAAACCTGTTCCTCCGAGTAACCCTCTGCCTGTAAAATTTCCCTCAGTTTCACAGGGTACGATTGTGCATCGTCATCATCAGCAGAGCGTTTTTCTCCCGAAACTGCAATCTGAGAGATTTCGTGTCTTTTCTGAAATCGCCATAGCCAGCCTGAACTCGCCTTAAAATTGCTGAATTCACCATTAAGTTCCCAGTCGAATTTTTCCGCTTGTATGGCTTTTAGAAGACTAGAGATCAGAATGCCTTTCTGCTGTTCTTGCACAAACCACATGTACACCACAGAATCAAGATCGGCAGCATTCGATAAATGGGCTCGTTTTCTTTGAATGCCATGCTCTTCATCCAGGTTAGGAATGTAACTTCCGAGCTTGTCAGCATTCTTTAGTCATCCACGGAAGGTGGACTCATTAATGCCAGTATCATGGCTAATCTTTGCCTGGGTTTCGCCATTTCTAAGTCGTTCGATAGCATCCAATTTCTCCTGCACTGAGTAAGCCTTCCTTTTGCCTGACATTTTTGACATCTTTCTAAAGATAAATACAGTACTGTACCTGTACATTTTTATTACATTACATTTGTATGGCATTCTAGGCCTACAGCAATCGTCTTAGGGCTTGTCTACACTACCGCGCGGGGTCGATCTAAGATACGCAAGTTCAGCTACGGGAATAGCTGATGCTCTCTTGTCAACTGCACTTACACTCCTCGTTCTGGTGGTGTACTAGAGTCGACAGGAGAGCTCTCAGCGGTCAATTTATCGCGTCTATACTCAAAAAAAATTGTACTGTGCTTACTTAAAATTGGGATTCATGGCCGCGACTGCGTTATATCCGAATTTGCATTACGTAGACGCGCGTTCTAGCGAGGGTCCGGTGTACTAAGCAATAAAATGAGCGAAGGTGCAACAGTGGCAAAGTCAAAGTTCAGCCCCCTTGTGAGTCTGCGTTATGATTCAGTCTTTAATTACATGATAACTTACTATTTTTAACACACAACTCCTGTCTAATTCAGTGCACAGGATAGACTTGCTCTGGGGATGCATTAGGGTTGCGTAGAGCTGCTTACACCAGTTAGCATGATCCCTTTGAAAGGAAAATGGATACTTTCAATTTACAATTGCAGCAACCCACTGGTAAGTACTTTGAAATTGTTACTGAGGGAGCATTAGCCCCATTTCAAAGTTTGCCATTGGGAACTACCTTGTGGAAATATTTTTAGCTGGAAATACTCTGTTTTAGTCACCTTTTAAGTCCTACTATTTATTTATGTTGCACTCACTGCACACAGGACTTTGGGAGCTATAGTCAGCTCAGAATTCTTAACAACTTAAAAATATATAGAGCCTTTAGTGTTGAGACATATGGATTGGCAATATGTTCTTGAGAGGATCACATGAAACATATGGCTACCAAAGAAAGCTGGCATTTTAAAAAAGATAAGAGGCTGAATTTTAAAAACAGTGCACCAGGAATAAGAGAACTTGGAAATATGAGACATATAAAGGAGTTTAGAAATAGAAAACAATATAAGAGGAAAATAGTATAACTGAAAGCAAAGTAAATGTCTTATATGTCACTTCAGACACACTAGTTGTTCAATAGCTATACATAAAAATATGATGGTAGCTTATAAAACTGTGTTAGGCATTCTGAAATAAGACACATTGCATACAATACTCTGGGGGTTACTGAGACAGACTGAAAGAAGATATGTTCTGAATGTCAGATGAATGGAATGTACATATGTTGGAAGCAATGATGTTAAATATTACTGCATAGTGGGAAAACAGAAGGCTCCAAACAAGATTTTAAAGTGATTGAGGGTACTAGTAGATTGTCTTCTCTTTGGGGAGACTTGATTAAAACTTACAGTACAATATATGTCAAGAGATAGATTATAATTTGAAATCTCTTTAGAATGGTCATAAAAAGAAAAGCTGAGACCATGGCATGAAACCAAATTGAAAATTGAATCTTAGCTCTTAATGTAATTTATTTTTTAATGAAATGATTTAAAGTTTGGATTGAACTTCTACTTGAAGACAATGAGCCATAGTGTATTGTTGCATAGGAAGAGTCAATTCAGTTCTAGTGAGTTGTTAACATTCTGGTGTTGACTTCTTTGGTGAAGAGATGATTCGTCCTCCCTTGTAACATAGGAATTGCCATCCTCGATAAGACCAGTGTTGCATCTTGTTCAGTAACCTGTTTCTGACAGTGTCTAATATCAAATACTTACTTCAGGGAAAGGTGCAAGAAATCCCTGTGTGTGTAGCTATGTAATAATGTGTCCATATTTTCTTTCTTTCTTTTCTTTTGCTCTCATCATTATTATAAGAATCTAATTCTTTTCAGAATTGTAGTTAGCTTTTTGTCTTAATCTTACCTTGTGGCAATGAGTTCCACAGGTTAATTATGTGCAATGTAAAAATATATTTCCTTGTATCAGTTTTAAATTTTCTACTTTTCAATTTCATCAACTGGCCTACTGTCCTTGTATTATGAGAGGGTAACTATGACCACCTGATTTACCTTCTCTATACTATTAATTGTTCTTTTAAAGCTCTATCCTATCACCTTGTATTTCTTTCCTCTCTAAACTAAACCATCCCGGTCTTTCCAGTCTCTTTTCACAACCGTCTTCTCTGGGCCGCTGATATTTCTTCCACTGGTCTCTGAACCCCTTCTATTTCTGCTATCTCCTTTTAAAGAGAGGATGACCAGAATGGAATCCAGTATCTGAAGCAAAGGTATATGTAATTTGATTTATGTAATGGCTGTGTAATATTTTCAGTATTATTTCTTTTCTATTTCTGTATACACCCTAATGTTTGCTTTCTGACATCATCTGCCCACGGAGCAGTCCACATGGATGCCCAGGTCTTTTTCCTGAGTTGTTACAAAAACTACCCTCCATATCCTCTAGGTCCATAAAATACATTATTTGTTATAAGGTATGTCTACATTGGAGCTGGGAGTGAGCCTTCCAGCCTGGGTAGACAGACTTTACTTGGCTCGAGCTTTCCTAATGGGTAAGGCTGGAATAACACCTGTAGCCAAAACAGTACAGGTTTGAGACCCAGCCATGACAGCAGCCATGTCCCGCTGGCCTTCTTTTGTTTTCCATCCTTTGGCTGAGTGATGGGGACTTCTACCACCTCCTAATATGACATTCCACCAGCTGGCTCTTGGACTGAGGACATGAGAGTCATACAGAGTTGCCTGCTGTTGATCTGGCTTCTTCACTAGCTTCTAGCACAGGGGTGGGCAAACTTGACCCAAGGGCCCCATCTGGGTATGGAAATTATATAGCGGGCCATGAATGCTCATGCAGCTGGGGGCTGGGGTGTGGGAGGGGGTGAGGGCTCCGGCTGGGGGTGCGGGCTCTGGGGTGGGACCAGAAATGAGGAGTTCAGGGTGCAAGAGGAGGCTCTGGGCTGGAGCAGGAGGTTGGGGTGCGGGCTCTGGGTGGGGCTGGGGTTGGGAGTGCAGGAGGGTGCTCCCGGGCTGGGACGGAGGGGTTTGGAGGGTGGGAGGGCGGATCAGGGCTGGGGAAGGAGGTTGGGGCACAGGAGGGGGTCAGGGGTGCAGGCTCCAGGTGGCGCTTACCTCAAGCAGCTCCTGGAAGCAGTGGCATGTCCCCACTCCAGCTCCTACGTTGAGGTGCTGCCCCGTCCGCAGGCGCTGCCCCTGCACCTCCCATTGGCCGCAGTTCCTAGCCAATGGGAGCTGCGGTGGCAGCGCTCGGGTTGGGGCAGCGTGTGGAGCCCCCTGGCTGCCCCTACATGTAGGAGCTGGAGGGAGGATATACTGCTGCTTCCAGGAGCTGTGCGGAACGGGGCAAGCTCCTGACCATGCTCCCCAGCTGGAGCGCCGGAGCAGGGAAAGCCCTGGACCCTGCTCCACAGCAAAAGCTCAAGAACTGGATTAAAACGTCTAAAGGGCCGGATGCGGCCCCTGGGCCATAGTTTGCCCACCCCTGTTCTAGCAGCTACCTGAACCTGTTTAGTAACAATCAGCACCCACTCCTCTGGATTTTTATGTGCACTTTTAGTTGTGCCCTTAGCTCTTCTTGTGCTCAGAAACACATATGATACTAAAGTCCCTTTTCCCTCACCACTTCTGCTTTCCCTTTCTTTGGAATGTAATAAATAAATGAACTCCTGAAGTACAAAAGCAGGTGGATTTCATTGGCATCATTCTGTAATGTTTTAAACTTCTTTACTCTGAACTCATTTTGTGTAGCCAGTAGAACATGAACAAAATATGGCTTAATTCTAACAGCACATCTAACCAACAGCGTGTTGCTGAAGTTCTAAAAGCATTTGGAATATTAAAGCTGTTCACTCTTGTAAAGTTCATTAACTCTTTGAAAGATTGCTGTTCCTTCTAATCACACTTAAGTGTTGTATCACTATTCTCCTTGCATAAAATGTCCTTGTTAATGTCTCTCACTCAGCAAAACAACCGAAAAGATTACTTCTTCTGTAATTAATTGAAGTGTAAAGGAAAGTGGAAATGGCATAGTAACAGGTTGTAAATACACTGTAAGTGGCTCTGAAGTGTTTTGTCTCAAAGAGGGCTAATTTTATTACAGTGTGAACAATACCACTGTTATTTTCTTGGTACTGTTTCCTAGATACAGAAGTCTTTCAAAAGCAAATAACGGGTTAGCATTTGTTCTGGATTATGACCCGAGACATACATCAGAGTTTTAAGAGAAAAATTTGAACATGCGAGTATTACTTTCTACCTCCACGAGACTAAAGAGAGAGATTTTATCTTCATTGCTTTTATTCTACAGATTATTTTTGTTCATGACTTTTGGAGTAAATGTAGAGCAGGACTGGCAGCGTTGGAGCCTGGACCCCTCTCTTTGTCCACAGAGTAGAGACAGTATGGGCAATAGGAGTGGATATGTCTCCATGCTGCCCAAGAGTGTGCTTCAGCCTGGTCTTGGATGCACCATCTCTAGGGAGGGAAGATCTCCCTCCGTGGCCCATTTAATCCTCGTCCTCTTTGGTGAGATGACTAACAGTGGACCAGTTTGTAATACAGTTAACTCACAGGACCTCCTCATTATGTACACTGGGAAGTACCTTGGAGCCTGGAGAAGGAGGACTCCTCAGCGCCAGAGTGCGGGATGGTTCTCCTGCTGCTTCATAATGTGAGTAGGGATATAACTCAGCGTGAGCATCACATTCCGGTTCAACAATTCCAGCTTGTGCTGACTCTATTTATTTTGAGTATTTGTGATGTGAAGACCCATCAAGCCAGCACTTTCGTGCTCTGAAGTGATGCAGTGATTTCCCTTTACCAGCAGGTGTCAGGATTCTACAGATTTAGTAGCGTGAGCTAGTGTCATTTTTGCTGTCTCCTGTAATTAAAATCTTGTTTAGGCATTGCAGTCACACACAGGGGAGAGCAAATGTTCCAATCTAATGTCTAAAATAATGAGCTATCACGGAGTGGGTGCTGGGATTCTAGGTGTGATCTTTTTTATAAAGCTGGTCGTCTGTAAAAGGCTTGTGTGTAAGAAATTTAGTGGGAGAAAGCAGCCATTCTCAGAGTCATTGTGATGATAAAACATGTCTGACACAGATGGTAGTGGTGCAGTCACCTGCTGATTACATGCACAATAAACTTGCCATATAAACTTTCCTAACCTTTCTATCCTTGGACTAACTCTTTAGGGGAGTTATGTTTATGCATCAAAGAAGAAATTAATGGCTTACATCTTAATGGTTTATATTTCACAGACAATTTAGTTGGTCCAGCAATGGAGTAAAAATATTGATAGTAACACTGCATAATCTGTTATAAATAGTGGATAGTTTGGGGATTTTTTTTTATCTGTCATATTTCCATTTAGTCATTTTTATTGATTCTAAAGTGTACAGATAATAACAATACAGAGAAGCAGAATAATAAGATCTGAAAATGTCATGTACACTGGGGGCTTGTTCCCACATACAGCACTGCAGAGGTGCAGCAGCAGTACTTAATGAAGACGCTACCTATGCTTCTCCTGTCAGCATAGGTACTCCACCTCCCCAGAGGCAGTAGCTGTGTCAACAGGAGAAGACCTCTTATCTACCTAGTGCTGTCTATACCAGGAGTTTGGTCGGTATAACTATGTCGCTCAGGGGTATGGATTTTTCACACCTCTGAGCGTGACAGTAATACAGAAATAAGTTTGCAGTGTAGACCAAGCCTAAAATCCTCATATTTTTATACTGTTTTACAAGTATAAGGTCCATCCTGGCATGAACACTTCAAATGCCAGTGCTGTTGCAAGTTTCTTTAAAGCAGAAGCTTTGTGACTAGCATTTGCTGATCTAACAAAAGGTATCAACATATTGCAAAGTTGCTCTTGCACAGATTTGTCCTCCTCCTTTTGGCTCCTTAGCAAGTGCTCTGTATTTTGCTGTCTTTACTTTGCATTTTGACCCAGGTGCAACCCCTTAACGCCAGAAAGCTTTCACTATCTGTGTTTTCCCAGTCAAGTTATTCTAGCCTTTTTGCTCAGGAATAGGGATTATGGGAGCAAATAACTCACCTGTCAAAGAAGGAAGTATTAAGGCAGATAACTAGAGCCTTTCTAAGCAATTATTTCTTTGACTTTGGACTTGCAAAACCAGAGAGTGTTTTAAATGGCTTTAAGTGAGGAATGTGGCTTATATGCTTTGCTTACGTAATATACTTTATGAAAATACTTCAAAGAACCACCCCAATTAAATTGCATTTCTCCTAGCAAATTCTGAAAAGGGGACGTACTAAACTTTAAACCTGAGCTGACATATAGCTTAAATCACAAGTGAAAGGCAGCATGTGATAGTTTCAGTCTGATCCCTGACATACTCTTTTTCATATTGTGAAACCAGCTACAGTTTTGGCTCAAGTCTTAAAGTGATGCCACCAGAGGCCATGATTGTAAATGAAAGGATATTTATTGGTGAAGCTAGTAGGAATGTCTGTAAAATGCAGACATGTACTCCATACCTGGCTCCAGCCAGTGCTGTAAGTCTCTCCCATTCTTAGGTACTAAATTTACAAGAATGTATTTTTTAAAAAGGGAATAAAAATGGAATGAGACTGTTTATTTGTATCTCAGGATATTGGAATAAAAGCTGAGCAAAGAGCATTATTAGTGTATTTTGCAACTTTATTAATGAAAGAATTACTGCCACTCATCTGTTTTAAACCTGTATGACTGATGGGGATCATGCAGTTTCTCAGGGAGAGGTGTAAATATTTTATTAAGCCATAGTTCAGCAGGACAAGTGTGAATTGTGAAGACTAATGTTTCATGCTGACACAAAACATTGGCATGGATGAGTAGATGGATAAATGATGAGTTGCTCAATACCTGTTTGTTGAGTCCACTGATGATTCTGTTTTCTGCAAAATATTTTATTCAGGTAATAACAAAATATATTTAACTTACTCTGAGTCATTGTATTGGATGGATATACTTTTGGGGGATTTTAATGTATAAAGGGACAGTATTCCACTGGGATTTTTCTGAGTGAATGGTATTGCACAGAGAATATGTCAACACAGGTCACCACCACCTCTTGTGGACATGCACAAGGCATTGCCTGCAGTGTAGCCAGTGTGATTCCACTGCTGGGGGGCAGGGGCTCCAAGGGAGCACATCTTGTGAGCTATGGAGCCCAGCTATGGAACTTCCTGTGCAGTGGGGACTTGGCAGTGAGGAGGGCCAAGGAAGCAGCTGTAGCAAGGACTGTGGACCTGCTGTGATATGAATTCATTGGCCATCCCTGCTGCAGGAGGAGTGGTGCACAGTCACCACAGAACCTGTTCTGGCCTTGAGGTTGGGAGCAGTGTTTCCGAAGCAGCAGCAGAATCATCCTGCACTGTGGTGGTAAGGAGCTCTTCTCCAGGCTCCAAAGAACTTCTCAGCATACAGTGCAGTGACTTGGGCTTTTGTGCTGGAGGAAGGGCTGGGCTGGAGTGCTTAAGAAAGAATTTTGGTTTTAGCCCTTTAAAACTCAGGATGCTGCTTAACATTATAAATAAATCAAGTGCCAATAAACTGATCAAGAGAGTACTGGGATTCACATGGAGAGTAGAGGGAGGAATTAGTTATCTAGTATTTTCTACTCTGATAGGCCCCAATTCAGCAATGCATTTGAGTATGTACTTAAGTCCTAATAAAGTCATTGGGACTTAAGCGTGTGCTTTAGGGCCTGACCCACAGCCGATTGACTTCAGTGGTCTTCAGAAGGAGGCCCTTACTCACTAGGGATGGTTTGCTGAATTGGGGGTCTCACTATCTAGCATGAGGTTGCCAATTGTCCTTTTATTATAAGGGATATCCCTCGTTTAAATAGAAAACTGTCCATACTAAAAATCAGTATGGCATGCCTTTTATCTCATATTTCAACCAGGATCGTAGTACTGTCGTACTGGTCCAGAGTGTTGCTCCAGCATCTGAAATCCAGCAAGGAGCAGCACTTTACTTTGCAAAGTGCTGCTGATTGGCAACTTGACGTGACGCCCCAGGTCACACCGCCACTCAGATTTGGCCTACCACCCCTCTGTCTCCAGACCACCACTGCAAGTTACCCCTCGCATTGAAATCTGAAACCGTGTCCCTGAAGATTGTGGGCGTAGCTTCCTCCAGCTTCTGCCTTCCTCTAGTCCACACCCCACCCCTTCTTTCAGCAGCAGGCAAAGACCAGCCACTGCAGCTTCCAGCTCAGTTCCTGGTACTTGCCTGAGGTCCTGGGTTCTCTGTGGCACCCAATGCTGGAGAGAGAGAACCCCTAGGAAGGACTGGGGAGGAGATGGGACACACCCCTAGAGGCTCAAGGGAAGACTGAGGTCTGTGCCATATTTTTGGTATACAGTGGTGGGAACCCTAATCTAGCAGTTCGTTTTGAATGGATACCCTTGAATTGGTACCCTGGCATGTGTTGAATAAATGGTAGTCTCTCTTGGGACCTCATTCCAAAGAAATAAGTGGACATCAATAATTAGAATAATTAGCATCATTATTAATAAACAAAATAAATGCTGCCAAAGTGCCTGGAATACTGCATTGTTAAAAACATTCACTGCATGTCACACATCTGGAGGGAAAGGCATTTAAATAGTCACCATTTAAAATTAGCCATGCTGGTTGGTTTTTTCAAATAAAATCAGATCTGAAGTTTCGTCTCATAATACAAATCTGTTTGAGAGTGTAAGGGAAGTATGGCAGTGAGAACTATAGAAATGTCTACACGAAAAGCAGCTTAAAATCCCCCCAGCAAATACCTAAAATGGCAGAAAAAGAATCAATGATTTTTCTCACGTAGGCAACTTGTTTGTTGTGTCTCACATGCAGTTCATTATCTCAGCACAGCAAAGTGGAGACAGTGTGGAGCTATGCGGATTTACCCCAGCCGAGGATCTGGCCCTTTTTGCTTTAGGTTACTATTTCCAAGGAGGTGTGAATTTTTGCTGAGTGACGGGTATTGATTTTCAAGGGCTTGACTGTGTGAGCTAACATGAGTTATTAGATATGAATTTTCTTTCTGTTCAGGGGAGTCTTTCTGCTTTTTAGCAGACTGGCTGGGGGAAGTTGAGATACATAATTGCTGGTGTTTGTGTAATCACTTGCATTATTGGTAAATGGCAGCATAATTGGTTCTGGATGAATAACTTTTCCAAATAGCTTATTAATTGCAGCAAAGGGCAATGTTTTTGTCTCCTTTCTCATTAGATCAGGGCAGATTGATAAAACAATACATCTCCCACTGTTAAATGTGTATACTACAGGGCATGGGTTCCACACACAATGATTTGGGAAAGTGCAGCATAGCTATAGGTTTCCCACAGTCAGGGTCCTTCAAGTTTGCTCTCAGTACTGATTGCTTTAGCTGTTTTTATTTCCTCCCTACCATTTAGCCAGAAGGGCAGACAGATGGTTGTCTCTGAAACTGAGCCCTACAATTCTGGGACCATGTTCCCAGCTCAGGATTGTGGACTTGTTCCTGTTGATCTCAACATGCTCAGGATTAGGCCCTAAAGTGAGCAGGTTTCTCATTTACACCCGTCATCTCAGATAGTGCAACCTCTGCAATGACCAAGACTCTGATTTTGAATTCAAAGATTTCCACAAAAGCTCAGGACTTTTCTAAACTTCAGAGCTGAAGTATTAGTGTTATTAACAACTGCAGCAGCTGTGCTGGCCTCATCCCGACTATGCAGGGAAAAGGCTCCTCAGCCTAGCATCACTGCTACTTATCAAATTATTTATTTATTTAGATATACCATTATTCTTATCTATTTATTATCTATATTGTGGTAGCACCTAACAGCCCCACTTGTGGAGCTGGGCACCATTGTGCTAGGTGCTGTACAAACACAGAACAAAAAGACAGTCCCTGTCCTAAAGACCTTACATTAAAAAAGAATGCCCATACAAAAGCTCCCAGCACCCTGACAATAATTAAACTTGCAATAACCACCCAAAAGCATTAATACTAATATACAAATAAATTAACTTCATTAATCGAAGGTAGCAATTTACCTCAGTCAACAGAAGTACAGATACTCCAGAAAAGCCTCTCACCTTCCCCCAGTCATGCCCAGGCACATACCCAGGTCCTTCCCCCAAAACCCCACCAAACAAGTGGCTGAGCTAGGAAAATTTATATCAAAGGTAGTCTGGGGCTAAGCTAGCATGGGAAAGCACAGCACTGGAGACAAGTGAGTCTCTGAGCCAATGAAACTTCCAAATAAATGTCGGTAAACTTTGTGTGTGAATGAGGAATGATGTTAAGTGATAACCATGAGTGTGCCCTAATTGGCTCAAAAGGAAGTACCCCACTATTAAAGAGCACTCCTAGATTACTCACATCATTATTACCCATGGCTGGATCCTCCAATCCACAACAAATCATCTAAACTTCATCCCCTGGATGTCAGTACAAATGATGTCTTGGGTCAGGTGTTCAAAAGAGCTCTGCTTCCATTTAGGCACCAAAATAAGCAGCCAAGTTTTAGAAGATAGATTTTAAAGAGTTCAGCATCCTGTCTGAAAGAGCCATAGTGACAGCTACTAAGTACTGCTGGAAATCTGGCTCCATGTCTAGTGACTGTGTAGCACTTTGTGTATTTCCCGCTTCCATCCATTTGTCACAACTGGGCATGCTGTTGAATGGGTTTATCTTGGGTAAAATTTTGAAAAGCACATTGGTGATTTAGGAGGCTAAGTCTCGTTTTCAAAAATGATTTAGGCAGTTAGGAGCCAAAGTTTCATTGAAAGTCAATGGGTTCCTAAATGACTAAGTAATTTTTGAAAATGAGTCGTAGAATGGGATTTTCAAAAGTGCCTAAGCAAGGTAAAGTGCCTAACTCCAATGGACTTTCAATGGCACTTCTGCAAATCCAGTCGTAGTCCCCTAAGTCACTGAGTCCCAGATTCTCAAAGTTACCTCCTGACTCCCATTGAATATCTTTTAGGATCTGGGCCTTACATGTTTTTGAAAATGTTACCCATGTTTAAATGAATCTTGTGCTAAAATTTAGAGAGAGATTATTTTTAGAAGGAAATAAAGAATTTCAATATGTGATGAGGTGCATAGATAGAGCCTTTGCAAGCCGTTAGCCTTTAGTATTAGAACTTTCCCAAGCTAAGCAAGCCCTATCTCCAGCTGCTGGTACCCGTTTCTGTGTTTTGTATGCCACCAGGGTGGATATCTTTAATGTTAAAGGCAATTGAGTGTGTTAACTTTTGTTTCTATGCAATCAGAATAGAACTGTAGGCAGAAAGCAGTTAGAGTTTTTTCCCTGTTTGAAAAGTGAAGTTTTACAAAAAAATAAATTGTAGATATTTTTATTTCTGTGATCTGCCACCCAGCTGAGTTGTATAACTCGGAGATCAAAGAAACTTTTCATTCCCTGATGTTGGATAGGTTTTGAAAGCAGTCAGCAGTGAATGGTGTTGGAAAGGCAGGCACATAAACTGGTCTTCTGTTGCTTATGGTGTCCATTCTATGGAGAGAGAATATCTTTCCAGGAGGATGGCTTAAACACAAAAGTAAATGATGCTCTCTGGGATCGATTCTCCATTGATCTGCAATCATTCACAGCTATGAAAGTGAGTGGCAAATGCTACCAAATCAATGTGTGATCTAGGGATTGAAAGCGCTGTATAACAAATAAATATTACACAAGCTGCAAGGCCCTTTGTGCGGATGCAAGAATTAGGGCTGTCAATTAATTGCAGTTAACTCACACAATTAACTAAAAAAAAGTAATCACAATTAATCACAGTTGTAATCACATTGTTAAACAATAGAATACCAATTGAAATTTATTTAATATATTGGATGTTTTTCTACATTTTCATAGATACTGTATTCTGTGTTTTAATTGAAATCAAATTGTATATTATTTTTGATGATAAATATTTGCACTGTAAAAATGATAACCTAAAGAAATAGTATTTTTCAATTCACCTCATATAAGTACTGTAGTGCAATCTCTTTGCTGTGAAAGTGCAATTTACAAATGAACATTTTTGTTTTGTTACATAACTGCACTCAGAACAAAACAATGTAAACCTTCAGAGCCTACAAGTGCACTCAGTCCTACTTCTTGTTCAGCCAAGGTGTGGATCATGCTTTCAGAAGTCTTTTTTGAGCGACACACTCATGTGGAAACTACAAAACCTGAACAACCAAAAAAGAAAACCAACCTTCTGCTGGTGGCATCTGACTCCGATAATGAAAATGAACATTCGTTGGTGTACACTGCTTTTGATTGTTATCAAGCAGAACCCGTCGTCATCATGTACACATGTCCCCTGGAATGGTGGTTGAAGCATGAAGGGACATATGAATCTTTAGCACATCTGGCACTTGAGACGCCAGCTACAACAGTGCCATGAGAACACCTCTTCTCACTTTCAGGTGTCATTGTCAACAAGAAGCAGGCAGTGTTATCGCCTACAAATATGAGCAAGCCTGTTTGTCTGAGCGATTGCCTGAACAAGAAGTAGGACTGAGTGGACTTGCAGGCTCTAAAATTTTACATTGTTTTATGTTTGAATTTAGTTTTTTGTACATAATTCTACATTTGTAAGTTCAACTTTCATGATAAAGAGATTGTACTACAGTACTTGTATTAGGTGAATTGAAAAATACTATTTCTTTTGTTTTTTTATGGTGCAAATACTTGTAATAAAAATAAATATAAATTGAGCACTATACACTTTGTATTCTGTATTGTAATTGAAATCAATATATTTGAAAATGTAGAAAACATCCAAAAATATTTAAATAAATGGTATTCTATTATGGTTTAACGGCGCGATCATTTGCTTGACAGCCCTAACAAGAATATAAGCAGCACAAACGCTGTACTTCAGGAAAATGGTTAAAATGCCAAATGGCTGCTGTGAAAGGTGGAGACGACGGTATATAGAGCTGGTTACTATCTGAGCTTTTTTAATGACAGGTTTCAGAGTAGCAGCCGTGTTAGTCTGTATCCGCAAAAAGAAAAGGAGTACTTGTGGCATCTTAGAGACTAACAACTTTATTTGAGCATAAGCTTTCGTTAGCTACAGCTCACTTCATCGGATGCATGTAGTGGAAAATATAAGTGGGGAGATTTTATATACACAGAGAACATGGAACAATGGGTGTTACCATACAGACTGTAACAAGAGTGATCAGGTAAGGTGAGCCCAACAAAGAAAATAGAACAGCACTAGCCATCACCTTCAGCCCCCAACTAAAACCTCTCCAGTGCATCATCAAGGATCTACAACCTATCCTGAAGGATGACCCATCACTCTCACAGATCTTGGCAGACAGGCCAGTCCTTGCTTACAGACAGTCCCCCAACTGGAAGCAAATACTCACCAGCAACCGCACACCACGCAACAAAACCACTAACCCAGGAACCTATCCTTGCAACAAAGCCCGTTGCCAACTGTGTCCACATATCTATTCAGGGGACACCATCATAGGCCTTAATCATATCAGCCACACTGTCAAAGGCTCGTTCATCTGCACATCTACCTATGTGATATATGCCATCGCATGCCAGCAATGCCCCTCTGCCATGTACATTGGCCAAACCGGACAGTCTCTATGTAAAAGAATAAATGGACACAAATCAGATGTCAAGAATTATAACATTCAAAAACCAGTCGGAGTACACTTCAATCTCTCTGGTCACTCAATTACAGACCTAAAAGTGGCAATTCTTCAACAAAAACACTTCAAAAACAGACTCCAACGAGAGACTGCTGAATTGGAATTAATTTGCAAACTGGATACAATTAACTTAGGCTTGAATAAAGACTGGGAGTGGATGTGTCATTACACAAAGTAAAACTATTTCCCCATGTTTATTCCCCCCCCCCCCCCCCCCCCACTGTTCCTCAGACGTTCTTGTCAACTGTTGGAAATGGGCCACCTTGATTATCACTACAAAAGGTTCCCCCTGGCCCTGCCCTCCTGCTGGTAATAGCTCACCTTACCTGATAACTCTCCTTACAGTCTGTATGGTAACACCTATTGTTTCATGTTCTCTGTGTATATAAAATCTCCCCACTGTATTTTCTACTGAATGCATCCGATGAAGTGAGCTGTAGCTCACGAAAGCTTATGCTCAAATAAATTAGTTAGTCTCTAAGGTGCCACAAGTCCTCCTTTTCTTTTTATCTGACCTTTTGTGATCCTAAGCTCAGGAGGCTTATGTGCTGAGAGCATGCATTTTTGACATATGTTGCCACTCCCTTGCAGGGACACAGGAAACGCTGTGATTCTACCTCTGACTACCAAGGCCCAGATTCTGCCTCGGCATTGTGTGGGTGCAAGGGGGCAGGGGAATAAGGAGTCTTCCCTCACGCTTTGCATAGCCCATGTTAGGGACAAACAGAATTGCAGGCCTTGTGCTTTGGGGAGTAGAGGGGCTGCTCTTTCCCTGATTCTAATGGCATATACGAAGCCGCAGAGGGGACAGGAAAGGTGGGAGGAGGTGAGATCATGCCTTCAGACAGCCTAATGAGGGCAAATCCACCACAGCAGTAAGAGAAAGCGAAGCCTCATTGTATCACTGTTTAAATCAGCTTAGAGTGGTATCCGTGTTTCAGCCCACCACTGGCAGTGACTGTGACCTAACAGTGATTAGGGCAGGGGACTGGAAACCTGCGTACCAGGTTTCTGTTTCTGCTTTTACCACTGATTTGTCAAATCCTTGGGCAAGTCACTTCACCCCTTTGTGTCTTATTTTGCCCATCCGTTAAATGATAATTGTACTTTCCAAACCCACTGAGGTGCTGTGAAGCTTGTTTAATGTTTGTAAAATATAAGGTCCTTGGAAGGAAGATGCTATATCAGTGCAATATGTTATTGTATAAGTAGGCAGTGAATACTGCAGATTATATATTTTATGTATTATTTTATTATTAAATGTTCTCATGCCTTGTGACACGAGGCAACCCAGTGTTTCCGCCTTCATGTGTCTAATGCCATGTTTCTTGCTTCCTCGTAGTCTGTTTCCATGACAGCGATATCTTTCTCAAGGGTGTTCTCATATGTCATCTGTTGTCCTTCTCTTTTCCCTCTTCCTCCAAGTGGTATCCAACGAAGGTTTTGTCTAGGAATAGTTTTTTGACATCAGTACAACATGGCTAAACCGCTTTAGCCTTCTTTCTCGAATCATTGTCACTATAGTCTTTTGGCCAGTCCTTCGTAACACGTCATCATTACAGTAGAACTTCAGAGTTACAAACACCAGAGTTATGAATTGACCAGTCAACCATACACCTCATTTGGAACTGGAAGTACACTATCAGGCAGCAGCAGAGACCAAAAAAAAAAAAAGCAAATACAGTACAGTACTTCGTTAAACATTTTTACTTTACTTGTGCTGCGTGAGTTGTTTTGAAATCAGACAGTACATTGTGAGTCAGGGCAAAGAAATTCTACAGCACTCTGGCATATTGAAAAGTGTGAGGGTGCCTATTACAATATTTACAGCATAATTTTTCATATTGAAGATTTGCACAAGCTTGTTTGAGTTACTCAGCATAAAATCAATGATTGCAGAGGGGCATACTGATTAGAACAGATTCTGGTTCTCTAGAGATCCCAGAAAAAAATCCAACAGTTTCTTAAACTAATACATCTAAATTCATTGAAGCGTGGCTTGTGCCACCAGTGAAGTAATACAGAAAATGTATTTCTTCCAGCATTGTCCCTGCCAATTCCCTCTTTCCACAGCACTCCCACTCGCAATGCCTTCTTCCTGCTTGCAATATACATATAAAGTAAAAGGAAAGTGACTGCGTAAAATGCACCTTGTTACTCTGGAGATTTGCCCCTTGTATATATTCATATCTGCTGACTTTAGTGACTAAAATAAGTTTTTACTGCTCTTTGCCTTATGAGCTCAAGTGAGCTGAGAGAGAGTGCGCTCGAGGCTATTCCTTGTGCATCGTCAGCATAATTGTTTTCTAAGTTCCAGTCGCAGGGTCAGTCATTTATACTCATGCAGCCCCAATGAAAGGCAAGAGATACCGGAGGCATAATTTGAAGGGAATGGGCTGTACAGGGGTAACTGGGGGGAGAATTTGACCTTTATTACTGGTGACAATGCTAAAGGAGGAAAGAGATCACTTGACTCTTAGGGTATGTATACACTGCAATTAGACACCTGCAACTGGCCCATGCCTGCTGACTCAAGTTCACAGGGCTCAGGCTCACAGGACTGTTTAATTATGATGTAGACACTTGGGCTACAGCCCAAGCTCTGGGTCTGTACCAGCTCAGATCCTAGAGCCCGGGCTCCAGTCCGAGCTCAAACGTCTACACTGCAATTAAACAGCCTCTTAGACTAAGCTCCACCAGCCCAGTCAGCTGGCATGGTCCAGCTGCAGGTTTTTAATTACCATGTAGACGTACCCCTAGATCCCAGACTGAGTTTGCAGGCTTGTCAGCAAATGTATCTTTTGACTTGTAAACTGAGCACATATGATCTCCAGTGGCTGAGACACCATAAACATGGAACTTCGTGATGCTGTTTTTACAGTGTCACTTTTTAAGGTACAACTGAATTTTAAGACCTCCTGCTCAGCTCTTCTGTGTTCCTATTTTACTCTTATTTGCCATTTGTCTCCCCTTTTAAATCAAAATGTTCAGAACTCGACAGTGCTCTCACTTCCCCTTTTATTTCAGGTCGGAGGGAACCAATAAACATTTCACAGACTTCCCATTGGCCAATTCCCTGCTGTTCCTCCCTTGGCTTTTTTGAAAGCAAGATGACTAAACTGGCTCAAGCCATATTTGCGAGATACAACTTCCACTATCTCACTTTGCATTTTTTATATTCTAATTAGACAGAAGGGTAGAATGGATGGACATTCACACCAGTAATTCTTCTTTCAAGAATGATGAGCAGTGAAAGGAAATCGGACAGTCTGCTCTGTTTGTGCAAATGTATTGTCCTGAGTGTATTTTTTAACTTACTTTCCAGAGTTTAGTACTTGTACATGGCATCAGGTGGATACCCTGGAAACATCCCTACTCACCTGTAGCACTTCCAGTGTAACCTTCCCTACACCGCCTTGTGTGTTAAGCCTCATCCCTGACTCACAGATGGGAGGTAGTGCATTATCTGTCAACTAGGTGTCCCGTTTTGATGTTGGTTTGAGATAAGAACAATGCAATTCAAGATGGTGGCAGATGCTGTTTTGCAGTTAGGGCAAGATGTAAAAATACCTGGAACTAGTGAAGTAACCAAAGTAACTTTAATAAAACACCACTGCTGAAACACCATTATTGGGATGCAAATAAGGAACAGTAAACAGGATGTTAATGAATGCCCTATCCAGATTCTTACAGATCAGCTGTTTTCTAGGCTTCACCCTATATTTCTGTCTTCCTCATTTTAATCTTTTTTTCTGGCACAGCAACATCGGACAGAACACTGTTTCCTTACACTGTGAAACAATAAGCATGATGCTCCTGGTTCCAAAGAGCTGCACTAGGTTAGCCAGGCTTATTTGTTCAGACGATACCTTTGCAGGACTTTTCATACTCGCAGGACAAACAGTCGTGCTCTACATGTTGTCTGCCTCTAAACTTGGCAGCAGTTCAGCATAGTCGGTTTCCTTTTTCTGCCTGGCAGAGATGTGAATCATCTTCCAAAACAAGGTGGGCAGCAGACTCTAAATTCTAGTTGTCCTACTGGTTTGACCCCCCAGACCACATCAGTCTCCAAAGTATTACTAATGATGGAAAAATGGTTAATCTGATCCTGAATGTACTGTGCCATTTTTTCTAGTCTGGTTGGGTGGATCACCTGTAAAGGTTTTACCATTTACACATTAGACCACATATCTGTTTTGTTTAGGAGAATGACTTCTTAGCCAACAGCAGTTTGGTTTCTCTCCTATCCAAGCTAACTGCTAACCCACTTGGGATTAGAAGCTCAGTCATGAAGGGATAAACTCTCCCCTCCTGTGGGAAAAACATGTAGAGAAAAAAGCTCTTGTAGAATTTCAAGAGGCTGAACTTCTGGGGTTTCAGAAGACTGTTGCCCTCACTGGGGAGGAATGTGAGCATCATAGAGGGGCAGGGGCCTGGCCTTGAAACCCTCAGGCTCTGGGGAACTCAGTACCAAAGCTGACAGATCCTGATGCAACCACAAGGAGAGTCAACATCTTTGTGCTGCTGCCTGGAGCCCCTAGCAGCTGTTCACTGTTGCCCACCCCACTGCCTCCCAGAAAGGGATAGGCCAAAGAGAGGAATTAATACCGCTTACAGTAGCATTGCGTCCTCTGTACATTTCTGCTCACAAATCCTTTGAACTTTGGGGAACATGCCATAGAGAGTGGCTGCTCCATGGCTCCACGATGGTGCCCCCTTCCACACAAACTCAGATATCCTTGGGGAAGGTGGGGAAGCATGCATCCATTCCCACAATTTAGCCCCTATTTGGCCTTTGCTCCCCACCACAGAACAGAATGGGACCCCATAGCATATAAGCCAAAATTTATGAATCAGGGAGATTGGGAGTAAGAGGGACCTGGTTGTAGATTGAGCCATGGGAGCCACAGAGATGGCTCAAGCAAGATTATTACTAGTACCAGTGTTTTTTCCCCCAACCCAATAACTGTGGGTAATCATTTAAAAAAACCTGACCTAGCTAACAAGAGCATACACTGTGTCCTACATATAAAATAAAGTAGCAAGTTTGTCACAGTGGCCTATGTTTAGAACATACCACATCCCTTGGCTTGGTTTATGGGGAGCCAGGAGGAGGTTCAATTACAGGAAATTCTACCACTGTGCTGAGAAGTTTCCTCCCACTATATCTTTTCTTTTAATTTCTTTTTCTTCTACGTTTTATGGCTGGTACTGTGGGTTGCTCTTCTTCTTCTTCCCACACTTACTAGGGCTTGTTTGAAGATAGGTGTTTTTTCCCTTCAGGCTTTTCATAGGCCTAATTATTTTTGCTGCTGATCTAATAGGCACTTGATAAGGTGACTATGTAAAGTTTCAGATTTAATATTCAAGGTATTTTTCATCTATGCAAGAAAAAGGAGGCATTTGGCAAAATATAAAACTTAATGTCAGCAGATATGTGTAAATATTTAAGCCATAGGGAAATCCACAGCACTGGTTTGTTAATCCACTATTCTTTATTTCATTTGATGTATTTTTTTTTCCAACAGGAGGCCTTGACCTCATCCTCATGCCAGGCCTTGGGTTTGATAAAAGCGGCAACAGATTGGGAAGAGGGAAAGGATACTATGACACCTACCTTGAACGATGCATGCATCATCCCAAAGGAAAACCTTACACAATTGCCTTGGCTTTCAAGGAACAGATCTGTGACTCAGTGCCAGTGGCAGAAAATGATATCCAAATAGATGAAATCCTTTATGAAGATAGCTAAAAGCATCTGGATACCGCTGACTACAGACTGACCAACCAAAGATTTCATATCAAGGCACAAACTTGTAATAGTCATACGTTATTTTTGTAGCAATAAAATACACTATTTTTAACAAAACAAAACAAAAAAGTCCTACATTCATGTTAATAAGGACTACATTGATCTCATTCTAATTATCAAATATCTATTGTGAAGTCTTATTCTAGAATCAGTAGAAACAAGAATAGGTGACTGTTTTATTAAAATAAAGATAATTTAATCTAATTATGTTTCTGTTTGTTGAATTACCCAATATTTAACATGACTGTTTTATTGCCCTTCTTTAAAATCAAGCTCAGTTACTAATGAGATTTCATGATCCAATCTGAAAGCAACTATTTGTTGGAAATAAAGTTTCAAATATGGCCATAGCACTTACCAATTATGCATGACCATCAACAAAACATTAGTATCCAAGAAATCACCGCTTAAGTCATCACACTAGCATGATCACAAAGGGGTAAATAGAAAAAGCCTTTGATTGTAAAATCAATTTAGATTACATACTTGGTGGTGTGACGGGGCAAGGCCAGATGGCTATAGAAAAGTAGTGGGAGATGGATATATTAGCTCCAGGCTAAACAAATCCCTGGTACCAAGATAAGTGAAATGGCAGCTGCTCCAGGTCAATTAAGACACCTGGGGCCAATTGAGAACTTTCCAGAAGGCAGGGAGAATGCTTGGTTGATTGGGACACCTGAAGCCAATCGGGCTGGCTGAAACTGGTTAAAAGCCTCCCAGTTAGTCAGGTGGGTGTGCATGTCAGGAGCTGTGGGAGGAAGTTGTGCTGTTGGAGAGACTGAGTAGTACACACCATATCAGGCACAAGGAAGGAGGCCCTGAGGTAAGGGTGAAGCGGAGCTTGAGGAAGTGAGGGCTGCTGTGGGGGAAGTAGCCCAGGGCATTGTACATGTCATGTTTCTAAAAGGTCAGCTACCATAGCTGATACTATTAGGGTCCCTGGGTTGGAGCCCGGAGTAGAGGGTGGGCCCGGGCTCCCCCCCCACCTTTGCCCCCTGATTAATCACTGAGACTGGGAGACAACAGAGACTGTGCAAGGAAGGATAACTTCTCCTCACCTCCCTTGCTGGCTTATGATGAAAATGGCTCAGTAGACTGTGACCCTTGTCTCTAGAGAAGGAAGGGTTACGTGCAGGGTCACAGTGAGCCTCTGAGGCTAGCGAAATCCGCCAGGAAACGCGGGACCCACGGAGGCAAGGACAGAGCTTTGTCACAGTGGTTAAACCATTGTCTAATTGTAGAAGATCTGTATGCTAGCAACTCTGTAGTTAGGGATCTGACCATGTTTTTAATATATACCCAATCCATGTTTTTAATATATACCCAATCTCCGTGTTTCAAATATAAACCCATAAAAATTCCCTTGGGCAGAAACTTGGTAGATGAGTTCTCAAGCTGAGCATTTTTTTAAACTATAACTCAGAAATGGTTTTGATTTAAAACCTACAATTTTTGATGTCATTACTCCATAATGTATTGGACTAGTGCATGACATTTGGGTACAATATGTTGAAGAAAGGCAAGAGAGAAGCCTAGAGGAATTACAGGGAGAGCAACTAGTGTAGGATGATAAGGTTTAGAAGGGATGGATTCAGAAAAGGTTAAAGGAATGAAATAGGTACAAATTGGTGAAAGGGGTTATTGGAGATGGTGGAAGGGAACGTTTCTGGAATGCAGAATAACTTACATAAAGGGAGAGAGAACAGGATAAATTGTTCTCACTAGTTATGGAAAAAGGACGAGGGGGCTGATCCAAAGCAAACGGAAGATAATGGAGTCTTTCCATTGATTTCAGTGAGATCTGGCTTCAGATAATCTATTCTTATGCATAACAATTCTTTGCTTCTTCAGGGCTGAATCATGGGAGAAGGAAGACCCTTACTCTCTTCCATGGGCTATTTATGCTACAGGTAGCAGTGTAGGAAGGGAAGTGGGCAGTGCAGAGCTGCTCTGTCCCTTACCCTGTGCAGGTGGGTGGGAAAGTGTGGAAATGTTCTTACTGGCAAAGCTACACTGGGTATAGACCTCATATGGCAGGGATCAGCAACCTTTGGCACGCAGCCCGCCAGAGTAAGCCCCCTGGCGGGCCGGGCCAGTTTGTTTACCTGCCGCGTCCGCAGGTTCGGCCGATTGCGGCTCCCACTGGCTGTGCTTCCCTGGAACAGCATAGAAAGTGGGAGGAGCACTGTGCGCTCTCCTTAGCGGGCTGCTCCAGTGGCAGCCCAATAGGATGTTGCCCCTGGCTCAGGACAGATTCGATAGTCATGATTTAGCCCATCCTGTGGGTATTTAGATTTATAAAATTGTCTGTGCACAATTCAGCACCTAGCTTTTTTGTAGCACTATGCCAGATAGCTCTCTGTCCATGTCCCAGGTAAGAAATAGCATTGGAGTGCACCAAAATATTCCCAGTATTGGGCTCTATGCACCATCCAAAGTGATTGTGTGAAGACTGAAAAATATCCATTGAAAGGATGTGGTGGTAGTTAGCGTTTTAATGTAATATTCAGATATGGGAATTAAAGAGAAACAGAAGGTAACAATGAAAGGGAACACAATCTTCATTTTATTTCAATCCTACCCTTGCCTCCTTCAGAACATTTTTTGTACATGTATAATTTCTTTCAACCCGCACATTATTTCATTCATTTTAACCAATTCAGTCTGTTTGCACATTAAAAATTCTATGAATTCTCAAGCACTGATTACAGAACAGAAAGCCCTTAAGACTTCACCAATAATTTTTGTGAACTAAATCATGCTTACAATATACATGGGCTTTTTAATCTAGAACTGTTGTATTCAATTTCACTTCTATTTTTGATACCATAGTACCTCAATAACCACTTGTTAAAAAATCCTATGTAATTGTAAATTCAGTAGATTTGAGGGTTTGCTTCAGGATGAAGTTAAATTTCTCCCAAATATAATGACGGTATCCATGGAATGGAAAAAGCCACAAAGAGATCTGACAGAATTCTCTGTTTTGAAACAGTCCAGGAGGGTATTTGCATTTGAAAGGTCCCAATGCAGATGCATTGCTGATCAGCTCTTTGGAAAGATCTGTTGCTGCAAAAAATGATCAACTCTTTGAGTTCAACCTCCCAAATAGATAGAGCTCCTCAAATAGTGGATGCATCGGCTGATAATGCATATAGGGCTTAATTATACAACCCTGCTGTCTTTGACCAAATTTCTTGCGTGAGTAAGGATTGCGGGACTGGCCCTCTTGAATTTAACCAAAAGGGCAAATTTATCTTGAAGAAGATATGAGTAATAATAATATACTGTCATCCTTATGGGATTTTTAAGTGAAATTGAGTTGTACCTCTAGAAAATGGAATCTTTAGAGAGAGAGAACATGAAGATGCTGGATAAATATGTACTGATGTGAGTTTGGGGTGGTCACATTACCCACAAATGCTGAAGCAATGAGTGAGTTATGCAGATCATTGCAAATGAGTGCTGATAAACTAACTGATAAGCATGACTGCTATATGGAGACCTATCAGAAATGAGTTAGTGGTCTCAGGCTAGTTCTTAGTGAACTGATGCCCCTGCCATAAAGTCAGCCCTTTAATTGGTAGGAGCTGGTGGTCTCACTGGCAGTCTCAGCTTAGAAGGCAATAATGGATGAAACGTGGAGAATGAAGGACTCTGAGGCCACCTAGAGGCAGTCCCGACAGAACAGGGTTGATAATATTGTTGGGCAGCACAGAGATGCTTGTATTATCATTGCCTGTGTCCAAACAGAGAACTCAACCTTCCAGCATTAGCAAGCTGAAAAATTTCAGGAATAATACTTAAGTGTATATAATATTAAATTGCTGTGTCAATGCTCATTGTTTCATATAGGGTCTATTTTAAAGGCTCTACCTTTGGGTAGGTAAATATATAGATTAATTCATACATCTTAAAGCCAGAGGGCCATTGCATCTTCAAGTCTAGCCTCCTGTATAACACAGGCCAGGGAATTTCACCCAATTACTCCTGTACTGAGCCTATTTACTTGTGTTTGATTATGGCGTAACTTCCAGAATGGCATCCAGTCTTGATGTGAAGGTTTCAAGAGCTGGAGAATCCTTCAATGCTTTTGGCAGTTTGTTTCAATGGATGATCACTCTCACTGTTATAAATTTGCATTTAGCACTGATTTGAAGTGGTCCGGCTTTAACATCCAGGCACCGGTTCTTGTTATGCCTTTCTCAACTAGGTTAAAAGAGACCTTAATACCTGGTACTTTCTCCCTGCGGAGATACTTACACACCATAGAATGCAGTCAGAATGGGTGGGTCGGGGTCTCATAGGCAGCCAGAATCGTAGGACTGGAAGGGACCTCATTAGGTCATCTAGTCCAGTCCCCTGCACTCATGGCAGGACTAAATATTATCTAGACCATCCCTGATAGGTTTTTGTCTAACCTGTTCTTTAAAATGTCCAATGACGGAGATACTGTACCTTCCCTAGGCAATTTATTCCAGTCCTTAACTACTCTGACGGGAAGATTTTCCTAATGTCCAACCTAAACTTCCCTTGTTGCAATTTAAACCCATTGCTTCTTGTCCTATCCTCAGAGATTAAAGAAAACAATTTTTCTCCCTCTTCCTTGTAACTACCTTTTATGTACTTTAAAATTATTATGTCCATCTTCGGTCTTCTCTTTTCCAGACTAAATAAACCCAATTTTTTCAATCTTCTCTCATAGGTCACGTTTCTAGACTTTTAATCATTTTTGTTGTTGTTCTCTGGACTTTCTCCAATTCGTCCACATCTTTCCTGAAATGTGAGTCCCAGAACTGGCCATAATACTCCAGTTGAGGCCTAATCAGTACGGAGTAGAGTGGAAGAATTACTTCTTGTGTCTTGCTTAAAACACTCCTGCTAATACATCCCAGAATGATGTCACCTCTCAAACTTCTTTTGTATAAGCTAAACAGTGTGAGCTCCTTAAGGTTCCTGTTTGTGGGTGGATGGATGGATAGATGGTGTAAGACCTAACAGAATTAGTGGTAGCAATTTTTGGTATGATATAGTTAATAAAATTATGGCTCCCATGCATTAGTATCTGATTTTTATTTTTCAGTTTTGTAAACTGAGTGCAGATAGATTTTATTAGAGAGGATTTGCGTTTTATGAAAGATGAATTATGCACCACTTTATCATGTGCATTGAACTCCTTTGTTTGGCTTTTGATGTGCTGATGATCTTTTGGAAATACAGGATTTGAATGTAATGTAAATGTAATGTATGGCGTTTGATTAATGTCAGCCTTGTGCATTATTGGATGGAATTTAATAAAATGTAATTAATGGTGTTGTAATGAAATGGATATTTTGCCATTTCATATATAGTCACTTTATAATATTGAGGATTTGGATTCAGTTAATATATTTTATATGCTCTAAGAAATGACTCAGGAAATGGAACTGAAACGCTCAACTATGAACATAGTCTGTAAAAACAACGCAGTGAATGTTCATTTTTCTTTGCCTTCAATCACTTTCATACCAAATTGGCTCAGTTTACCAGTGAAAAGATGATTTTTCTAACTTCCCATTTTGCTAACTCAGCCTGGGATCTGAAAGTCAAGCTGGGTCTTTCTGTTTCTTGCATCATAAAGACTGCAGCCAGAAGGCTAGCTGATAATTTTGGTGATGATGCCCAAAGGAGAATAGTCTCCAGCTTGCTGTTCCTTACCAGTATTGGCTGGCAGCTGTACAAACTTGGTTATGTCAGTAAGTCAGGCAGGTACAGTTCAAGACACGGACTAGACATGCTGAGTGAGAAGATGCAGATTTGGTACAACTCCTGTTCTGACTATTATAATCCTTTTCCCATCACTGAACTTATGTTAATGTATGAAAAAACGGTTGCAGCATGTTTGTGAACATTAGTGTGCAGGAGTAGAATTCTAGCTTCTTTTTGCGGACTGATGCACACTGCTCATTAACCCCTTGTGAGCACTCAGCTGTTAGGAGTTTGGGAGCAAATTCTTCTCTGTTATATTGGTGTGGTCAATGCACCTGCACTTGTGTGACTGAGACCACAGTTCAGCTAAACACTTCAAGCACAATCTATCCTTATTCAGCAAAGCACATGCTTAAATCCCATTAAAGTCAATGGGACTTCTGCGAATGCTCTAGTGCTTTGCTGACTATGGATGGTTTGCTGAATCAGGATTTGAAAACAACATTAGGAGCTTTGCCTTTTTTGTTAGACACCTAATTTTGACTGCACCGATTCTCTTGTAGTTTCATATTATACATAAAATTAAGAGATCGCACCAGTGAAACAGAACATTGTCAGAGGATAATGGTTTCCTGTTGCTACATAAATGCTGAGGCAAAGCCATGGTGTTTGTTTTCAAACTAGGACATCATAATCTTTTGACCATGTTCTATTAGAATGACTTATTTCATTTAAACAGGATGACTGCTGTAGATTGAAACATTTTATCTGATGCCTGTTCGCCCAGTGTAATAATGGTTTCAGGATGTACCATTGATGTCCTGCGGCATTCTTTATAGAAGAGATTGATTATTGTACCTTAGCCAATTAGATATCTCTTTATTCACAAAAAATTTACTATCACCTTTTTGAATAAACTCTTATCTGACTGGTTAGAGTTTGATTTGTTAACTTTAATAAATGAATAATGGCCAGGCTGACTGGTACAGATTCCATTCGGATTATAATAGGTAATCAACCATGTTTTAAAAAAGTATTATATGATGAATAGGTTCTGGGGACAGCACAAAATACTCAGCACAGGAACAAAGTACTGAGATGGAGCTAAGGGCTCTGTTATAGATTTTACTTCGTGTTTTTGTTTTGTTTTTCATGTGGAAATTTGAGGGGGAAAATGGAAGAATTTGAACTAAAAATATAGGCCCCAATCCTGCAAAGACTTGTGCATACGCCTAACTTTACTTGCAAGAGCCAACAGAAGTCAGTGCAACCACCTAGTGTACAAGGTTAAGCACATGTGTAAGTCTTTGAAGGATTGGGGCCATAATTTAGCAGGGGCTCTCAGACTTCTTATATTGCGGACCACATTTTAATACCGCGATTCTCCCATAGACACTTTCCCTCCCAGTCCCAGTTGCAAACCATTCCCTGGCTATTACAGCAGTTGTTTACATGGGAAAGTATTCCATGTATTTTTGCTTGGGAACAAGCAGGAGATGTTAGTACTATGTGCTCAGCCAGCTCTCAGTGGATCACCAAAGGTGTTTTGTAGGTCAACAGCGCTCCCTTGGCCATAGTTTGGGAACCTCTGGATACTGGTTATTGTGGGTGACTCTTTCAATTTGACGCTTGGTGAATTCTGCTTCACAATGATAGGAAGAGCCGACATCGAAGGATCAAAAAGCGAAGTCACTATGAACGCTTGGCCGCCACAAGCCAGTTATCCCTGTGGTAACTTTTCTGATTTGGTGATAGAAAAACATGAACTTATATTATCTTAACAATTGTGGAGCTCCGAGTCATAACTAGGGCATTTTAGCACCCGGTGTGAGCGAGCATATTTGCATCCCCTACTGTATTTTTCCTTCATTTCTCTGCCCCATTTTTCCACCTCCACGGCTTTGCGTCGTGGGTGGCTGCCCCATTTGTCCTGTCCTGGTTACAGCCCTGTTGAAGCTAAATAAATGCAACAGCTTTAATTGGACATCCAAGCCTTCCTGCTGCCACTCAATTTTTTTTTTTTTGGCCATATACCCTGATATCGTTGTCAGCTTTACAGCATATAACAGTGTTTTCATGGGACAGGGTTAAGGAACTGGAATGCAGGTCAGAATAATTTAAATTTACTCAGCATACAATATCACTTGGGGGAGCAGGGCAAACTGCCAAAACTGAATTGACTGGTTCTTCTACAGTATCCATTAATGCTGGAATGTCACGTTAGGAATTATAAAAATGTGTTCTAAATGGTTTAATCTTTCCCCAAATGGGTACGCTACGGTCTGTTTCAGTCTCCAAATACAGTGAACATCATTATCGCTCTTCTCGTGACAAAGCAGTCGAAGCAGTAAAGTTCCACCTTGTTTGTAAACAAGTCTGCCTGCCTTGCATAAGAAATGGATAGTTTAAGGGAAAATATCATTACCAAAGAAATAATTATACTTCAGTATCCCAGCAGGGAACGCTAGCTATCGCAGAGTTTTCACTAAGATCTGACCAATGGAGGAGTTAAAATTAAAAACTGTCCCTGGGGAGAAACTCGTAAATTATTTATTGCAAGGGGCTTTTCCAAGATATTTTAGTTTAATTACCCTCTCCCCAAAAGAAAGGCCTAAGAGACAAATTAACTTAAAGGTTGAAAATGACTCTTTTTAAAAGCACATTCATGTCTATGCGAGGTACAGATTCTGTGAGTGAGGCGCAAATGTAAGGCAAAATCACTGGAGGCTTAAATTATTTATGATTTAAAAGTGGTTTGCACAATAATACATGGTGTTATACGCCTATGGGCCTGATCCAAAGCCCACTGAAGTCAATGCTCCCATTAACCTCTGTGAGTTTTGGCTGAGGTTCATAGGCCTTATCCTGCAGTGAGCCTATTGCAAATGGACACTTGCTCATAGCTGGGACTCTATTGACTTCACTGGGGCTTTGCAAGGGTGCAGATGTTGGCTTGTGAGGAGCTCTTTGCAGGATATGGGATCACAGATGGACATAAAGAGAGGCGGCTAGGTGCCAGTGGATGGACAGACACAATGTTAATGGCTGGTTCATCCACTTGCAAATGGGTGAGGTTTGGTTATTTTGCCCTCTTCTGCTGAACAGATATGGTTGGGATACTTGCCACTCAAGCTTTTCAGGTGTTGAACACTTCCTGAAGGGAGGCAGAGAGATTTAGCGCTTTGAGGAGAATGGGAAGTCAGGAGACGAGAACTGTTTACCTGGCCCTGCCACCCTTCGGGAGCGGAGGGTGGAACATCTAACTCTCATCTATTTTGCCAGAGGATGAGCCAGCCCTTACTACTGAGTCTGCTCATCTGTTGGTGCATGTAATGTGGTTCCAGAGCTCGCCCGTAAAGTCACTCCCCTGTCCTTCAAATTCCTCCATAAGACACACTTCTACTGTGATGACACTAGGAAACTGTCAGCTGGTAACTAGGGCAACTAAGTAGGGACTTCTGATTTTTATCTTATTTATGGACCTATGTAAATGCATGTTCTGTTCCTCTCTCCCTTGTTCTCCTTCCCACAGTCCTTCCAGCTGTTTGTTGCACGTACTCGTAGCTTCTTGTTTTAATTAGACTGTAAACTCTTTGGGGCAGGGTACATCTTCTCCTCTTTGTTTGCATAGCACCCAGCACAATGCCAGTTCTGATTGTGGCCTCTAGGGGCTGCTGTAATGCAAATAATAACTCTCCACCAAGCAAGTTGAATAGAAATTGACACACAAAAGCTGCTTAGTCATTCATCAGGTAGCTGAGATCTTAGTTTTTACTTTGTTATGGTGTAAATTTGCTGCTTAGTTTCTCAGCCTTTCTGAAAACTATTGAATCATGAAAAGAAAAATGCATGTAGCAAATGCCATCTTGTCTGTCACCAGGATAATGCATTAAATGGCTTATCAATTCCAGGAGAAGACTACAGTCCCTGTGAGACTGCTCCGATGCATATTTAGGGAACAAAATATGTTGACGACTTCAGAATAGCTTTGACTGCAAGATTATGGTGCATAAAATAAACACATATTTTATTCTACCACATCCAATAGTACCTGTGGGAATAAGAAAGGCATGCCGACATTTCTATAATTTAGCTTATTCATGGGAAAGTGACAAATGAAAAATGCATGCAACACAAATTTGAAGAACTGTTATTTAATGGATAGCGCTCTATGGCTTGAATGTTATCAGCTGAAAACAAAGAGATTTAATTACTAGGAGTGGCAGATCTATATTAATACATATGGAAATGTCCTATAGAATATAATAAAAATGAAAACCTTTCTATAGGTTTTTGTTACCACCTTATAGAATTGAGTAGAGAATTATACACTTTCTATTGAAATAGTTACAAATAAAACTGTTGAAGAGGATCATTTGCTATTAAATATTACAGGTTTATAGAGTAATTGCTATAGAGACCGATTCAATTGGATATTACTTTTTCATTCTGGATTTAGATAGAAATACAATCCATATTGGATTTATATAATTCCTTTTACAAATCTTCTTGCTTTTGTCTGAATTTCTTTCTTGTCAGGAATTTGTCAGGATTTTACAAATAGAGAAACTGGCCTAGAGAAGTTGTTTCTTACTCGGGATATTACAGCTGGTGATTGACATAGCCAGGAATAAAACCCTGCTCTTCTTATTTCCACTCCCAAGCCCTATCTTCTGGTCAAGGCTCCCATCAATGTGCTTTAGCTCTGAATTGTAGGGATGATCTAAATTGTACGGGACCATCTTTTTCTTCTATGTGAATATAGTACACAGCACAATCGGGTTCTGGTCTACAACTAGGACTGCTAGGCTCTATAGTCATTATAACAATTAATAAATGAGCAGCTAGTTCAGTCTCAATAAGAAGTACAAACCTTGGTCTCCAATGAGAGTGCTAGCCAAGTGGCTAATTACTGCTAGCTGTAGCGGTGGTTTTTGTCATGTGGACACTTGTGGTTTGGGGACTGGACTGAGACCACTAAACTCACATAGGCCTGCAAACAGCCATCAGATGTGACTTCTGGTCACAATTGGCTTGGGTTGGATACAAACTAGGGCTGAAAGGCTCTATCCCAAGCTGCTGGGGCAGCCATACCTTCAGCTGTTGTTATTGTCTTGGGTAACAATTCCACAGATCGCTGCACAACAACACTAAAACAGTCACGTGAACAAAATGGAGTTTAATAACAAAAAAAGGATAAACAGCAAATGCCACAGATTTCTGTTTTGTTTTAAAGTCACTCCTAGTCCCCATAGAGAAGGAAGCCAAAAGACGGAGATCCTGACTGGAAAATCTACGTATAATAAAAACAGCAAATGCAGGGAGAGCAGATGAGTCTCTGAACACAAGCTATGAAGGAGCCTGTTTAAAAGTCTAGTCTAAAAGAACAAATAATTCTGGAGCCGTTATAATCAATTACAGTGTAACAAAGACACACTTTGAGTGCAATGGAGACCAAGACTACCACCTTCCAGCTGGCTAATCAGCTGCCATGGCTCTGTTTCCCCAGGCCTGGGGCTGCAGTTTGTGACTCGCTCTCTCTATTCATCATTAAAAGAGGGAACTTGCCCTTCATGCCAGAAACCTGCTGCGGCTCAGACTCATCTAACCCCGTGGTGAAGGTAACAGTTCAGGCAGAGATGTTAACAACACACTAGGAAGGTGTGCTGTATTTCCTCTAGCTAAGGATTTGGAGCTGCCATAGCTGTTATGGAGATGTGCCGTCCAATCAGGCTGTGCTGTGGCTCTGGCAATGGAGGATGACTGTCATCTGGGGCTACAGAAGCAGTGATGAGCTGCCAGAAGCTCAAGAACCGGTTCCTTCACTTGCTCTGCGTCTTCAGCGGCACTTTGGTGGCACGTCCTTCAGTCCCTCCAGGTCTTCGGCGGCACTGAAGGACCCGCCGCCGAAGGCTCGGAGTGCCACTGGGTCAGTAAAAATTCACATGGGAGCCTTCCCAGCCGAGAGCTCAGGTGGGATGGACAGGACAGTTCTGTGGGCCAGATCCTGTCTGTCCCGCCTGAGCTTCCCCACTCCTTTAACAACCGGTTCTAAACCAGCTTCAAAATTTAACAACTGGTTCGTGCGAACCGGCTCCAGCTCACCACTGTACAGAAGTGTTAGTTCTTTACCATGTCAATCTTCTTTTTAGGGTTTTTTGATAATGTCTCAGAGAGAGGAGGAATATGATCAATAATCTTTAGGGGGCATCATTTTGTGAACCCATCAACCCTTTAAAAAGATTAGAGATGATAAAAAAAAAAACAGAAATCCAAGAAATTAAACAGATGGAGGGGAAATGAAGCAAGTCATTTCCTAGTTGTTCTGCAAATCGCCACCTGGTGATTCCTCACAGATCCTGGTGTGCAGATGTACACTACTCATTCAGTTTCAGGATAAATACTGTTCTTTCTGCAAGTGTTAAAAGCATCATTACAGCTTATTAAGTAGAAGAAAAGGCTTGTTTCCCTGAAACTTTTGCTGCCTAAAGTGACTTCACTTTAATATGTTTTCTCTGTTTTGAGAGTATGTAGCCTTGGAGAGGTGATTTAATAGCTTTGCCTCAGTTTCCGCAGTGGGTAACTGAGCTCTCAGCATTAATAGCAAAGCCTCTTTATTTAATGTTTGTAAAATACTTTGAGATCATTGGTTAGAAGTCTCTACAAATGCCTGTTTTCATTGTTTTGCTCTGCACTGCATCCTGAAATGAAATGGGCCTGTTACAGCTCCCAGTAACCACTTACGTGACAGCCACCATCTCGGCCAGCCCCAGGCATTGAATCAGGGATCTTGGGAGCTGAAAGTGCAGATTTCCACACAGCTTGAGTTAAGAAGCCAAGCGCGGTAGCTAGAGGCTGTAATAAACTTGCCTTTTCTGTGAATCAGGCACAGAACACATGAGCAGTGGGGAATAACAAAGGCAGTTGTTGGTTTGTAGAAAATAAATGTAAATTAAATTTTAAAGTCAGTTTTTGGCTAAAATTAGAACTTGTGGGCCTGATTTGCTGTAATTTGTAACAGGGGACATCTCCAGTTGTAAACTAGTTTCCACCATGCTTGCATACTATTGTGGCACTAGGGTTGCCAATTTTGGTTGGACATATTCCTGCAGGTTTCATCACATGACATAATCTTTAATTAAAGATTAATCTTTAATTCCTGGAGACTCCAAGGCAATCCTGGAGGGTTGGGAACCATATGTGGCACACAGATTAACATTACTGACTAAATATGAAACGTTATTTAAATATGAAGCCGTGAAGTTCTGCCTCAGATCACTAGATCACTGTGAAAGCAGGGTAGAAAATGGTTTCTAATCTCTGACTCAGGGTGCCACATCCTGCCAGTGTCCATCAGCATGGTGACTGCCAGTAGGAGGCTGTGAAATGGTAGTTTCAATTGGCTGCTTGGTTTGCAGATGTGCTTTATAACTAGAGCAATGTGTATCTCTGACAGCTAAACTAAGCAAAGTGAGTGCACCGCAGCTGCCTTACAATAGATCCAAATGGGCTAAGCCCAAGCGGCCACATCCTCCTACCTTGATCCAGCACAGGAGCCCCTCTCCCACACATGGATCTCTCGTGAAGAAGCGGTGAGTACTGCCTCTACACTAATGCCACTTCCCTTGCTGAAAGGCGCTGTGCTGGAGCGTCCCATGGCTGGCACTTTACAGCCTTCCAGTGTGTTTGGACGTAGTGAGGAAGGAGAAGGATGGTGTGGTGCTTGGCGCAGGACCTATCGTGTTGGAGAGAAAAAGGTGGCTTTAATTCACTGTCCAACTCTTCTGATCATTGACCAACCCCTAGCATATCTTAGAATTCCCCAAGGACTACTGTAAGATACACTGTCTACAACAGGTCCTAAGGGAAAGAATTTAATAGTAATATGTCATCATTCTGCATCTCTGTGAGGCCCTTGTTTGCTGTTCATTGGTTCTATTTGGTCTTCCACAAAACAGTTTGTTGTCTGTAGCCTTAAATGTGGGACAAGGTGAGTGTGTATACTAAACCTTCATCGCTCATTACTCTGTCCTATTGAATCTCATATCCCAAATGGCTGTAGTGCTCTGCTTTTTATACACAACATTTTGCTAAATATAAACTCTGTTTAACAAGTGAACAATGCTGTTGCAAGGCATACAAGATAATGACTTTCAGCCTAAGAAATAGTAATGGTGACATGCCCAGCCACTAAATCAGGAAGATCTGATTTCAAGGCGGTGGCTATAACTGGTTGAGTTTGGTAATTTCTTTCCCCTCCCATAATTTGTATGAGTGTAGAAAGTAGGTTACTAGCTTAATGAGTCATAGCCCTATTGACTGAGGACTTTGAGAATGATAAAATTAAACTCTGCTTTAATGCTGCTTTGCTTCTCTGCAAGAGTGCAGCAAGTTAACCCACCACCAAAGTTTCACTCTGTTCTTGTTCATCTAGAAAATATGTACAGCAAGTGAAATATGTGCTGATAATTATTTCGACAGCCTTCATGTATGTACATCATAAAGGATTAGCACAGACAAGCATGGGTGGAACAAACTTCAGGATTACAATAGCCTGTGACAATTGCAGTGATTAAGAGGAAGTTAATTAGAAGGCACTACACAAATAGACCCTAGAGTTTATTTTTTAAATTTGCATTTGGAATGGGAGCCTCATTTTTAATGTGTGTGGTTAGTATTCCCTATGGACTTCCCTGGCAGTTATACCATTTCTGTTCACACCAGCAGGTTATATTCAGTAACCCATAAAAATAGTGTCTTTCTTTAAAAAAAAAACAAAAAAAAAACCGAAAGATTTTTCCTGGTTCTCACAAGAGACAGGCATGGGTGGAACCACTGTACAATATTTATGTAAGATCAGAAATGCTCCAGGTTGCTTGAGAAAATGTATCCAATCATTTTTGTTGGTGTTGCCTGTTTTAGATGAAAATTGGTACAATATCACGCACATGCAGCTGAAGAAGAAAACTTCCTTGTTAAACAGATAAACACTGGATTTGGGATTTATGCCTAGCAGATGGAAGATCCCACTTGGATTTTCAAGCATGTTTTTCTTACTTATTATTGGTGGTCATCGTAGCACCCAGGAGCCCTAAATGTGGAGCAGGGCCTCATTGTGTTAAGAGCTGTACAAAAACCTTGTGCATACCTCTGCATTATGAGGTAACCCACTGGTGAGTTTGTGTTGCAGGTGCCACTCTGTGCAGAACCCACAGAGGATATGGGTTGCTACAGGCCCACCTGGAAAGCCTTGGCTCTTTAGCCAAACTGTAACAGCTTGTGCTTTTGGCTATGGCGGCCTTCCATTCAGTCCCTCAAATGTTAGCCGTTAGTTGTGGGCTTATGTTATCCCTGGAAGGAGCAGGTTGGTTGATATAAAAAGATCCATGAAATAAAGATAAGCAGACAAACATTTAAGGCTGTGATGTTTCACTTTACGCACTTAAATAATCCCATTGAAGTCAATAAAACTACTTGTGTGTCTGTATAAAGTGTCGCACACGGTTAACTGTTACCAGGATTGAGGCCTAAGCTTGTGTTTATGTTTATTTTCAGCAACCAAATGGAGAAACTGGCCTTTCTGTATCTCATAGCTTTGCTGCAACTAAGCCCAGGGAAACAGCAGCCTGGAACATCTGCTCTGCAGTAACACACACAGCTGGCTGAATGGTAGAAAGAGTGGATCATATGCCATCAGCTTTTAAGCAGAGCAAAATGATTTCAGTAAGAAGTTCTGCTCAATAATCTGTGTTGTGATATGGCCCTCTAACCTAAATACCTTCTGCAGGTATAAAGTACTGTTTCTAGTCCATAGCACATTAGGAAATATTAACAGTTAGGAAAGGTTAAAAAACGGGGCATGTTTAGTCTTGAGAAAAGAAGACTGATGGAGGGACCTCAAAATGGTCTTCAGATACATTAAAGGCTTTTGTAAAAAGGACAGTGATGAAATTGTTCTCCATGTCCACTGAAGGTAGGACAAGAAGTAATCAGCTTGATCTGCAGCAAGGGAGATTTAGGTTAGCTATTAGCAAAATCTGTCGAACTATAAGGATTGTTAAGCACTGGAACAGGTCACCAAGGGAGGTGGTGAAATCCCCACTGTAACAAGGTGGTTTGCCTAGCGGCTGGAGAGCCTGAGGCTAGCCGGTCAGGCTTACAAGATGAGTCCCATGGTCCCACCAGAGAGGAATCTGCTGATCCAATGTAAAAGGCAGCAGGAAGCTGCAAGGAGGGAGGTGGCTGAGACTGCCAGAGGCAGGAGGTCTGGCAGTAAGCTGGAGAAGCTCAGGGAACAGGAGATTGTGTGGAGCTAGGTCTGATGGAAGGAGCAAGGGAAAACTTGGGCTGAGTTTATATTGTGCATCCTGCTTTAGTGAGGATTTTTGATCATTTATACTAATTTGAAACACATTTCATCCAATCTCGCCCATTGTATTGACCTTCCTTCCAGAATATCTAAGCAGATGAGTTCCATTTTGTGCTCAGAAATCAGTATTATTGTGTATATTACAGTAGCACTGAGGAGCCCCAGTCATGGGCCAGGGCCCCGTTGAGCTAGGTGCTATACAAACAGAACAAAAAGATGGAATATATTTCCATATATTTTTCTTACCATACAAGCTTACTGAGAATCCTTCTGAGCAGAGGTTCAACAGTGCTAACTTTGAGCAAACTTGACTTAAAACTAATAATTTATTAAGAGGCAAAAGGGGGGAAATAAATTAGCTCAATTCCAAAGTTTGTGAGAAACTGTAAAACAAAGAATATAGAATTTAAAAAAATACTGCTAATTTTGGAACACTTATCTTCATAAGATCCACTAATTTTAGAATTAATTCTGTTTAAATTGCAGGGCACTGGACTTGACCTCTCAAGGTCCTTTCCAGTCCTAAATTTCTACGATAAACCTTTCTTCCTTTTATTGAGATTTTGCATTATTCCCAATCGAATGAAGAAAGATGGAACACTTTTTGAATTATTTTTTTCCTTCCAAAAAAAAATCCCTTCGTTTTGAAGATCACATTGTAATATGCAAGAATCCAGCCAAGGACATCTTATTTTCATTTTAATGTATTAAATGTTGCTTAGATTTCAGCTGAATATGTAACCCTTTATTAAACTATGGCTAATGAGATAGAACTCAGTTAGGAAGACTAAAATATAGAAAGATTAAGTCAGAAGACCAGAATGAACACTTGTACTCCTTTACTTTTATTAAATCCATTTAAAACTAACTTTTCCATTTATCTTTCTTGAGATTTTCATTACTTTCTTATCCAGTGAGGACCAGATGCAGTTGTTAGTTTTATCGTTCATTTGTCTAATCTTCTCGTAGCTGTTGGGGCATTCAGGCATTGGATGTGATATTTCACTGCCAGTCTGAGATATTGTTTTATCCCCTTCCTTCCACTATATCCTGTCTCCTCTTACTGGCTGTCATTACTGAGTCTTTCTTGCAGTTAGGAGGATAGAATATCCATCTCTAAGATCCTGTTCAGAGTCATTCCAGAAAGGAGCTAGCAGAAGACGCTATAAAAATGGCTGTTGGCCATCCAACTTCCCCCTAGAAGAGTCATAGAATCATAGGACTGGAAGGTACCTTGAGAGATCATCTAGTCCAGTCCCTTGCACTCAAGGCAGGACTAAGTATTATCTAGACCATCCCTGTCAGGTGTTTGTCTGACCTGTTCCTAAAAAGCTCCACCGATAGAGATTCCACAACCTCCCTAGGCAATTTATTCCAGTGCTTAACCACCCTGACAGTTACAAAGTTTTTCCTAATGTTCAACCTAAACCTCCCTTGCTGCAATTTAAGCCCCTTGCTTTTTGTCCTAGCCTCAGAGGTTAAGAAGAACAATTTTTCTCCTTCCTCTTTGTAACAACCTTTTATGTACTTGAAAACTGCTATTATGTCCCCTCTGAGTCGTCTTTTCTCCAGACTAAACAAACCCAATTTTTTTCAATCTTCCCTCATAGGTCATATTTTCTAGATCTTTGGTCATTTTTGTTGCTCTTCTCTGGACATTCTCCAATTTGACCACATCTTTCCTGAAATGTGGTGCCCAGAACTGGACACAATGCTCCAGTTGAGGCCTAATCAGCGTGGAGTAGAGCAGAAGAATTACTTCTCGTGGCTTGCTTACAACCCTCCTGCTAATGCATCCCAGAATGATGTTTGCTTTTTTTGCAACAGTGTTACACTGTTGACTCATATTCAGCTTGTGGTCCACTATGGCCCCGCAATACTCCTTCCTAGGCAGTCATGTGCCATTTTGTATGTGTGCAACTGGTTGTGCCTTCCTATGTGGAGTACTTTGCATTTGTCCTTACTGAATGTCATCCTATTTACTTCAGACTATTTCTCCAGTTTGTCCAGATCATTTTGAATTATAATCCTATCCTCCAAAGCACTTGCAACCCTTCCCAGCTTGGTGTCATCCGCAGACTTTATAAGTGTACTCTCTATCCATTATCTAAATCATTGATGAAGACATTGAACAGAACAGAACCCAGAACTGATCCCTGTGGGACCCCACTCGTTGTGCCCTTCCAGCATGAGTGAACTACTGATAACTACTCTCTGGGAAAAGCTTTCCAACCCACCTTATCGTAGCTCCATCTAGGTTGCATTTCCCTAATGGTGTGTGAAGAAGGAAAAAGGGATAAATTCATAACATGTTATTTGCAAAGAATAATTCTCTCAGTTCCATTCCTCTGTCACCCCTCCCTGTAAATAATCAGCTGCTGGTGCAGAAGAACTGAAAAAATGCTGTAGCAGTGTGTGGCAAGGAGAGACTGCAAGAAAGAGCAGCAGAGCACAGATCTGAGAAATAGAATACTGGGCCAAGTTGCCCAAGCCTCAATCTCTACCTTTAGAGATCCGGGGTCTGCACCTTCCCCTACCCATTATTATAGTGAAAATAGTGCCATGCACACACAATAAAAACAAATGTGTATTCTTATTGTTTCACTCTCAACAGCTAGATTACGTTGGTTATAATAGCTCAGCAATTGTTGCTCGGAAGTGATTTACATTAAACTGTTGCTTATTTTATGTGAGGTTTCCTTTTCCTTTTAAAGAAACCGCTTGATCAGTAATAATTATGCTTGTAGCAGTGTACTGGCAATTGGGTTATTTTCCATCAAGAGACCCACACTATTATTTAATGAAAAGAAACCTGAGTCTAAGGCCCCAGTCCTTCAGTGAGGCCCACACAGATATCCAGGACATAAATCATTTGGTCGGCTGCTCAGACAAGTTAGTGAGGACTCAATCACTGTTTTTTCAATGTGCATGGCTGAATATTTCTCATAATTCCTTGAGAGATAGTAATTAAATACCATCACATACGAATTATTTAAGCTCAGTACCAATGTGGACACAAGAACAAATGGATATAAACTGGCCATCGGAAAGTTTAGACTTGAAATTAGACGAAGGTTTCTAACCATCAGAGGAGTGAAGTTCTGGAATAGCCTTCCAAAGGAAGCAGTGAGGGCAAAAGACCTATCTGGCTTTAAGATTAAACTCAATAAGTTTATGGAGGAGATGGTATGATGGGATAACATGATTTTGGCAATTATTTGATTTTTAAATATTCATGGTAAATAGGCCCAATGGCCTGAGATGGGATGTTAGATGGGGTGGGATCTGAGCTCCTACAGAGAATTCTTTCCTGGGTATCTGGCTAATGAATCTTGCCCATATGCTCAGGGTTCAGCTGATCGCCATATTTGGGATCGGGAAGGAATTTTCCTCAAGGGCAGATTGGAAGAGGCTCTGGGGTTTTTTCGCCTTCCTCTGTAGCATGCGGCACGGGTCACTTGCTGGAGGATTCTCTGCTCCTTGAAGTCTTTAAACCATGATTTGAGGACTTCAATAGCTCAGACATAGGTGAGAGGTTTATCTCAGGAGTGGGTGGGTGAGATTCTGTGGCCTGCATTGTGCAGGAGGTCAGACTAGATGATCATAATGGTCCCTTCTGACCTTAATATCTATGAACCAATGCGTCCCATCTAGAGAACAAACTCATGCTCGTAATTATTTAGCCACCGCATTAAACAAACTAGCTCCTCATTAAAAATAGATGCAGAAGATTCAATTAGATGTAACAGTGTATTGTGAATTTTATGAAGTGCTGGTTTTATTTCTACTGGTCCTTGGCAATAATGAAACAGTCTTTTATATTTACACAGGAGGAATATTTTTTCTTTTTAAATACTCATTTTCTTCTTAATCTTAAAGCCACGGTAAACCAGTTCTACCTTCTCCAGAAGCCATAGGGCAGGTAGTGGGAGAAAGCTTTTCCTTGCATTCCAATTACATTTACCCTCCATAAAGTCCAGGAGTCCCAGTCCATCACCCAGGCTCTGAGGTGCTACCACAGTACATATGATAAATGATTATAAGAGTGGATCATCAGGGCCTCTCATCTGGTTGTACCAAGCTCAAACTCCACTGAAATTAATGTAAAGACTAGAGAATCAGTCCCATTACAGAAGAGTGTTGAATATATGGAATTCTCTTAGCTGTTATTCTCCCTCCCCTAGCTGTGTATGTAAGCTTAATGCCAGTAGAGCAGTGTGCTATTCTGTCCAATCAATCTCCCTGGATGACAGATTTCAAAGTTCCCTGGTGTCTTTATTTTAGTGTATGTCCTGTAACATCCCTCCAGCCATTGGCTGCCTATGTATCAGAAGACTACAACTCCTTATTAATCATTACAACAGACCTTTCTCTCACCAACCAGTTTTTGTCTCTTGCCCTAGCCCTTGTGCTTTGGAAGCACATTACCTTTTGCCGAGAGATTGGAATTACACCCAGATCCATAAGGGCTGCCCTTACTGCTCCATGAAATGCTAGATAGGAAAGAAGTTGTAAATTGGACTTGGAGCTAGGACACTCTACCCACACCTTAATCCATCAACTCTACAGCAAGTGCAGCCCCTACCAGCCACTGGAGTGAAGATCAGGTTTGCTCTTTTTCTTAAGCTCCTGCATGGCACTAACATAGTTATGAAACTCTTTAAACTACATTTATAAAATAGTCTGATACAACCGCTGTTAAGATGGAAAACTAGGCACAGATCAGAATGGAAAAGTATCTCAAACACAGGAGGGGTTGGATCCTTGCATACAGTTTGTATATCAGTCTTGTCCTTCCTTGAACTGCTGTGCTTGAAGCTGTGAAAGTGGAACTACGAATTTCATCACCAATTTGAACAACGCCTGTTGGCTTATGTCATTACATCACTTCACAGAGATGCCACCATCCAGAGACGGTACTTTTGGAAATATGGTGAATCCTAACTGCTTTGGGGAGTTTGTAATGTTGGTCATTTAAAGGACTGTGGTCATCTGAGTGACCATTGGGTAGCTCCTTAACGACCCATTTCTCGCTTCTACTTCACAAACCAATAAGCTCTAGAAAATAGCATAAGAGTTAAAGTTGTCCACACAGTATGTTAATCTGGAAGGTGATATGGAAAGAGGGAACATTATAAGTAGTTTCACAGTCAAATTTTGGGTTTTGCTAATTAGTTGTGTCTATATTTAGATGCCAAATTTCTCTTGCTTTTCAAGGTGGGTAAATGTTGTAATGTGAGAAACATCACTGAGACATATTTAGCTTCACTAAGCACCCACATTCCGGGAGTGTTGCTGGAATGAGAAGAAAAGTTTAGTTCTGGTTCAAATGAACTCTAAATGAAAGCACATAGCTGGCTAGGCTCTATAGATTTACATTTCATCAGCACACACAATTCACATTTATATTGCTCTGGGGTCTGAGGATCAAGAATTGTATATTCTGAAATATGAAATAAAAGCACGGGCATTATTACTAGAACTGACTTCTCTCTCTCTCACACACACACACATACACACACACACACATTTCAACACCTATTCCCAAATTAGAAACCTCAGGTTTTTTATTTTAAAAAAATGGACATTTCAAAACAACTCAATTTTCATGAAAATATTAAGTTTTGTTTTTGTTCCAGGGTGGAATGAAAACAAATACCAAGACCTGGAAAGTTGTCTGGAAATACAATTGCCGTCTACAGTCATCTCTAATTATTACTATCTTACCTTAAGTGAACTTCCATGTTACAGCCTGGGTCCTTTCCATTTTAACCCCCCTTTTTAAATGACAGTTTAATTTGCAATAGGAAACCCTGAGTTAGGGCAACCACCATTGTTATAAAATTGGAGTTACATTTTGTGTACACTTAGTCCTTTGGTGGGCCTTCTGCTCATCGTGCCTCAGCCACATCTGAGAAGCTCGGACCCAGCCCAGCTCAATCAATGGGCCTAATCTAAAGGCCATGGAAGTCATTGAAAAGGTTTAGCTGACTTCACTGAGATTTGCATCAGGCCCCAAGAGTCTCCTCTGTGCAGTCACCTCCTGATGACCTTGGGCGTCACTTCCAACCTCAGATTTCTCACGTGGCAGTACACCCTAGGCTGTTCTTTGGCAGGATACATACAATAACTTGACAATAGACAGGCAAGCCAGCCGCTGAGACCACTGCCTATTATGGTGACCGGTATTGTCTCATTGTTTACTTGTGCTCTTCTTGTCTGTTTGTTGTATCCACAGGTTGTCTCTTGTCTTATACTTAGATTGTGAGCTCTTTGGGGCAGGGATTGTCTCTTTGTTCTGTTTGAACAGCACCTAGCACAATGGGGTCCTGGTCCATGATGGGGGCTCCTGGGTGCTACTGTAACACTAATAATAATGATTAATAACAGGCTGACTTTTAATATTGTTTTTCTTCAATGTGTTAGTACCAACAGTTGTCTCAGATGCTTTGAAAAGCAGAATTAGGAATTTAAAAACAAACACTGGACCAAAGTCCTTCCTTGAATGACTTCTGAGTAGTTCTATTGAGGTCAGTTTGATCCGTCAGTGTTAAAATGATGTTAACGGCCAGATTGTCCAGGTTGTACCCACACATTTTGCATAGGCAGCTATTTTTATGTGTAAAAATGCACTAGCAGACACAAGTCTATTAGGTATAGTCACCTGACCTGCAGGTACAAAAGCACATTTGCATGCACTAAATACATATCTCATGAGTATATGGGATCACATTCAACATTTGCAAAAGGGATGAATTTAAAGACCCATTTGAACATGTTTCCCAGATTAGCTTTTCCAGCTGTTCTTTAGCCAAGAATTAAGGCTGCAGCCTTATCTTGGTGCTGTATACAGGTATGCGAGAGGATGTGTTTTCCGACAGAATGGGACTAGGAGCAAGGTGTGCTTCTTTGACTGCTGCCTTTGCTGCTCTTGTGTCTTTTGCTCTTTATGCAATGAAAGAAAAACACCCGGGGTTGGTGAGGTTTCAAATAAATATGTTTACCAAATATATCCAAACATACAAGACCTAACTACCTGGATACTGCACTGACTGGTTTCTGAAACACAGAACACAGCGAGCACCACTAGAGGGCTCACAAACTATTAAAGGGATACTACCTAATTCTTATACACAAGAGCTTCTGATTTACTATATGACCTTGAGCAAGCCATTTAACCTTGAGATGCTTCAGATTCCCTGCCTGTACAAAGATTACATGTAAACATGAGACTCACCAGCCCATGTGCCCCATATTGGGTAGGTGTTGTGGTGTAGTCACACTCTCCTCGTTTAGCCCTCCCTGCTGACAGCCATTCCAGGCCTGTGGTGGTCTGCTGCTTTTTGTGAGCCAGCCCCCTGGCCAAATCACACAGGCCAGGTCTACACTACAAGTTAGGGGTGTGATTCTCAGATTACTACTATCTGGTGGGTTACAGAAGTCCTTACCCCTTGTCAGAAGTCGGTTCCGTTCTAGCTTCCTCACTGCGCTGGTAGGGGAACCCAGGCCCTTTCTCTCCACTGGGTTCTGATCCAAGAACCCTTGACTAGGCAGTCAAGGCTTGACTACACAGACCCCTGCCTGCCTCACTGAACCACTTCCTACCTTGCCCTGTCTTGGGCCTTTCCCTCAGCCTCTTCCTGGACTCTGAGCTTATCAGCTTTACACTTTCTAAGCCTCTTCCACCAGCCCACTGCAGAGCTTTTTAGCACTTTCTACCACCCAGCTGGTTCTGCTGGAGGGGAGTTTTCTCCACTCCCTTGGCAGGGCAGTCCCTAACTCAGTTGGCCCCTCCACCAGTGTGCAGAATCCTGGGCAGACTCACTTCCTCATGCTGCTTTTCAAGTGCCTTGGGCTCCCTGCTGCAGGCGTACATTCCTTCGCAGAAGCTCTGTCTGCCAGCTGTTCACCTGAGCTCCCTGACTCCAGCTGGACTTCTCTTCCTGGGTGACAACCAGAGATCTGCTTTCCCTCCTGGTCAGAGTCTACCTGAGCAGGTTCAGTCCTTTTAACTCCTTCCTCCAGGCTTGACACCTACTGCCGGTGTCACAGGGCGAGGCTGATTGCACCCATGGGCTCTCATTAACCCCGTCAGACACACTGTGGTGTTGGTACACCTTATTGCAGTAAATAATATTGATCTACCTCGGAAGGGAGTTATTAGGATTAATTAATTAAATTTTGTAAATTTTGAGATCTTAAAAGGAAACGCAAAAATATTCTCTCGTGTTGAGACCCATGTTATTTGCTATTCACTGTGTGAAGGCTTGCACAGGTTAAAGGGGATGTATGAATAAAGATTACAAAAAGCTACTGTATGTCTCATGGACCCAGTCCCAAACCATTGAAGTCAATCGGTCAATGCCTCTGACTTTAATGAGAGCAGGATCAAGCTCCATATTAACTGATTTTGGCTTAACACGCTCACATATGTCCAGGGATCATCTTTCCCTGCTGACCCTCACCTTCCCTCGAGCTCTTCATCTACTGTTTAGCAAATAGGGTCTGGGACAGATTGAATTTTTAATCCATAACAGGACTTCACCTCTCATTCTCTTGTTGCTGAGCTTCTCAATAGCTCTTTGTGGTAGACATTATCTAAAGCTGTTTGAAAATCTAACTAAATTATATCTCTTGATCTAAATAAATAGCCATTGATTCTCCTTTAGCCATTGTTCTGTTCACTTGTACAAAGAATTCCAACAGGTCCAAGAGGCACGAGTTACCCAGGTAGTAGCCATGCATGTTTGTCCCTATCACAGCGTGCTAATCTAGGGATTTCTACAGTTTTCAAGATCTTCTTAGCATCCTTTTGTAGATGGATTTGATATTGGCTTCCCTTGGGTAACATCTAGTGCACTACTCGTGTATATGATAAATAGCATATTTTTGCTCCTACCTCAGCTACTTCACTTTTTAGTTCTGTCAGAGATCTTGGGTGAATGCCATTCAGTGCTGATTGTTTACTGCAATTTAATTTTGTGTGTCATTCAATCACTTCCTTTTGATTCCTCTTGTCTCTGACAGTGACTCACTTTCATTGATTGTGAAGAATTTAGGGATTTTCCTGTCATACCCTATAGTGAAAACTGATGCATATAAATGATGTAAGCTTTTCTGTAAGCTCCTTTTCCTCCTTGAATTGCCCACTACCTGCAGTCTTCAGTAATTTGATCTAAGGGATTGTCTTTCCGCTATTATTTTCACAGTGCCTAGCACAATCAGGCATTAGGGCCTCTGGTCTCTCTTGCAATACAAATACTACATTTTGGTGCACTTCAAGAATTGTTCTTTATATATTTGGCCATTTATTCTTCATTTTCCCCCTTAGCTCTCTGAATTCCTAACAGTATCTTCCTTATCTGCCAGTGTTTATGTACTATTCTATTACCATTTCTTCGTGTGACAAGGTGGTCTGATGTTTTGTGGGGTTGTATACGTAAGGGGAGGTTTTTTCCTCCTTACCTTTAAGAAATTTCAGTAATTTATAACCGTCTTATGTCATGGGGCACCAGCAACATTCCAGTGCCTTACGAACCTGGTATGACCTCACATAGGATATGCTGCGATGTGTCCAGATGGTGTGAATATGTACAGCCCTGACTGGGAGAGTCACCCGTAGCACAATGTGTTGGTGATAGGCTAAAGTTGGCGTAACTATTAACCAGAGAGAGAGAGAGAGAGAAAACCTGCTGTGACTTTGTTGTATAAAAGCCAGACCCACCACTCGAGATGTCCCTGCAACACTTGGGCTGAGCTTCCAAGAAGAGAGTGGAAGCAATCAGTGTGAGTGTTTCTTCTGCTGAACAAAAGCTATGCCATTCCTTAGCCAAGCTAAAGCTGGACAGCTTTACCTTTGTATTATCAAGTGCTGTGTTCCTAAAGAACTTAATTAAAAAATAAAAGATTTACACAAGGTTAGATTTTCTTTACACTCATAGTGCCTTCTACCTTCTGATGACTGTATTGACTTCATCAATAAAGTACCAGTCTCAGAGGATCCCACCCTTCTTCTAGATAGGATGTGTTGATTTGTATTCTATGGCTGTTTTCTGTAAGATCACAAATACAGGAAAAGAACATCAATCCTGATTTTTTTTCTTTCTTTGTCTACCCCACAGTCTTCTATTGTGCCAGGACTGCTAATAGCATTCTATGTTAGCGGTAGACTTAATAGGAGCTGAATGCGGAGAAGTGTCTTTTGATACCTGTTACACCTTCACAAATGCTCAGAGCAGACTCCTCCCTCACCACCCAGTTTCTGTCTGAATTGAATTCATTTTCCATAAAAATCACATATCTGCAGTCCCAAGTACATTGGATCAGAGAATTATATAGAGGACATATGTAGTCCACTGATCTCTCATATATACTCCTATGTTGTCATCTCTGTGACCTTTTCTCCCTTTGAGCAGGAAAGATAAATACTCAAGCTTTTTACTTAAATTTCATATAATTTACAAAAGTCATTGTGTGTAACCAACTTTAATTATTTATAAAGGCAAGACTGTGTATGAATATTTGTACTCATAAAGAGCCAGGGATTCATATTTCATAACACTGGGAACTAAATTATTTACCAGCCAGATATATTGTGGGAGCCATGGTGCAGATGTGCTTGCTAATGACCTCAGTCAACCATAAGCATCAGACACTCATACCCACGTAGTCAGACCTGGTGGATGGAGCAGAGGTCAGAGCCAGATATTGGGTCGGGACCAGGCTCAGGGCAGCATTGGAAACACGGTCCAGGGACAGGCCAGGGTCAGAGGCTGTAAACAAGCCAAATCAGTATCATAGCCAGAGTTTGTGTGCCAGGCAAAGGTCCAAGCAATGGTCGGAGTCTGTGGGTGTGGGGGTCAGGAGGCAGATGTGGAGCTGAAGCAGGTCATAACGGGACTGGAGTACTGGCTCAGACTAGGGCCTGGACAAGGCTGGAACAAGGCTTGGGCAAAGCTTGGACGGAAACAGGAACTGGATCAAGAGCAGGCTGGGAGACTAGGGAATCAATCACACTGCAAGGCTGCAGAAGGGTTCCTGGCTGGGTAGTACTGTTGCACAGACTGATCTGCAGCTCCGGCGGGATTGGGGAAATACCTGAGCCTTGGGGTCATCTGACCCTTGATTTGCTCAGGGATAGGCTGGTACTGCCTGCCTGAGGAATGAGTCACTGCTGGCTCTGTTGGAGGGGTGAGTTATGGCACCTGGTTTGGCTGTGGGTTTGCCTCACACTAAGGACCATCATCACTAGGGCTGAGAGGGGATTTAACCTTGTAGTTGCCATTCTCTTCAGCCTTCCTGACTAAGGAAGCCAATGCATGCCACTCAAACGTCAGGTTTAGAAAATTGTTCATTTACTGCCATTAATGCTAAAAAAACGTTATGGCTTCTCAGCTGGTTTTGAGAATTAGGGAGTACAAGGCTTGCTTCCCCTTCCACCAAAGGGAAATAGAAAAGACTGTTGGCTGAAGTCCTGGGCCACTGCCAGGTCAGCGTCAGTGCTGAGGGGCAGCACGTCGCTCAGCCACTGGAGTCTACAACCCGACAATGTTGCCCTGATACTGCGGCCTTTAATCACATGGAGCAGCGCTCGTTCACATCAGCAAGTCTATTGCAGCTTACTGGAACGATAATTTTCCAAACTAAATTATTTATCAGCCAGATATATCGTGGGCGCTATGGTGCATGCGTGTGAGGGTCGCCGTGGTCAGGCCAAAGTTGCTGGGCCGCAGGTTTGACTGGCTGATTTCAGTCAGACTGGTGGAACCCACAGTTACTGAGGAATATTCTTTTGTTTTCCCCTGCTGGTTAAACAAGCTGCTCAGGAGTTCTCAACCTCAAGCGGGTTAGAGCGTGATTCACCAAAACCATCCAAATGGGTGGGATGGATGGCTGAGCAGTTTTAATCTGTGGAGATTCTGACTCGGCCCCCAAGACTCTCTGACCTCACAAAGCTCATGTCCACCAAGACCTCTCTCTGATAGCACTGCATCACCTCTGCTGTTTGCCTCCCAACATGTGGCTGAGGTGAAACACCCTTTAAAAAGCTGCCTCTGAATTTTTGCAGATGTCCATCCTGAACCCTTTTTTCCCCCAACGACGAGTGACAAACGTTTGGATGATGTGAAAAATTGTGTGTGCGGCACCGGCATGTTTGTGGAAGCTCTGCAAACCCCACAAGCATTTTTAATTTGGCATTCAATATTTTACACAGCTGTACAAATCAGAACCTTGACAGGTACAAACTTGTTGTTCCATGCAATTGACATTCAAAAATAAGATTTTTCCATCCCAGGCGAGGGAAGCTGAATTGGAAGAAGGAAAAAAAATTGCCAGTGAAGATCATGATGAATCTAGAACTGACTAGTGCATTCATAACTCTGCCCTTCATGAAGAATGGGTTTTTGGAAGCAGAAACTCATTTGCATGCACCAAGCAAGGTGATTATAGTGCCAAAGAATCAAATGCAGGAAATGTTGCCCAGTTTTGTATTTTTTTAAGTAACTGAGATTTTCAATTTATGTTCAACAAGGAAAAAGCTGGTAGAAAAAAAACCCTCAACTTCTTCCATCATGCAATACATATTCTGGCAGCACATTTCTGCCTTATATCAAAGGATCCATAGTATTGATTTCTTGAAATGAAAAATAAGTTTAAGGTGGAGTGCTTGAAAAAAAATCAATATAATGTAAAGTGACTGAACAGAACTATCCATTGTAATGACAACAGTCAAGGAGGCTTATCCAGTTCCATAACGTGTTGGTATCTGGACCTTTATTTTCATTAGATTTGCCATTGACAAAATGCTGACCTTACCCCCCCCCCCACCAACCTGCCTGAAAATAGATTAAAATTAGTGCTGTTCAAAAATGCCCATTGTGATTCCGTAAAATGTTTGCAAATGAAAATGGAACACACCATGAAAATGTCAGCATTGCCAAGTGGGAAGATAATGACCAACCACTCAGTCAAAGCACTGGAAATTACCTCCTGGGACTAAAAAACCACTGGAAACTTTAACCAAATGCCAATGAAAGCATCCTAGAGGCTATTAGCAGAGAGCGCCGCGTATGAATTCAACAACTGGTGATGACAGAGAAATGTAAATTTCATCCCTTGGCTACTTCAGGGCCTTGGCTATGTGTGGAATGCTCCCCATCCCAGTTCACCTCCTTATCCTCATTTAAGACCCTCCTAAAGCCTCACTTTTCCTCAATACACACAAGAACCAAGCAAATAACATTAGAAAAGCCAACCCGTGGATGGGACTAAGGGTTGGTGGGCTTTTCTGTAGGATGAGTTCTAACTCTTTTTGTTAGGGTTAGTGCGTGGGCCCTAGGTATAGGGCCCACCCACAATCCCTGCCCATCTCCATATATTTCCTAGAGGACCAGCAGGGAATCAGGGCCACCTGCCAGCTCTTTATCCTGGTGTCACAGCTCCCGAGAGCCTGGCAGCATGGTTTCCCCAGCCCATGTCTGTCCCCCATGCCGTTAAAAGAGGATACTGAATGATAGATACAATGGGACTGTATTAACATTCCTGAGGAATTTCCATGGGGCCAGAGGGAAGAGTACCAGAAATGTCAGAAGAGCAATGGACTGCATTCCCCTAGCCCAACCCCACTACTGCCTCAGCCTGATAACAATCCACCTTCTCCCCAGGCCAATGGAGAGCACTCTGCTGTGTCTGGGCAAGGACAGGGGCTGCAGTTGTTGATGCACCTGAGCCCTCTTCCGCATAGAACAGTTACAATCTATGTATGGAACCACTGTGACTTCCTGTTCCGCATTTCTAAGTATGTCCTGGCTTCTGTGTCTATCTTCCAGACAGTAACATATCTCGGAGGCATGAACGAACTTATTTTGTGTCCTCTAGAGTACCGAGTGCATTGTCAGCATCTAATAAATAACTAGACCGCTGGAATATGTTAACATGGCCAGTGACATGAATACCATAGAGGCGTCTGAAGCACACAAGAGAGTGTGTGTTGCCAATCAGTGGGAAAGAAGACCTGTTGTGTCACACATTTCCATATCACTTCGACAGCACTGGGCAGTGATACATCCTTCATGTATCTAGCTCTAGCATACGTGTGCACAGCACGTAGCACAAAGGGCTTATTCAGCCTTCTGGATACTATTGCGATTTAAATATTAAAGAATAGTTAATATTGTATAGTTCAGCAATGCTGGGAAAGGAATGATGGGGGTGACCGGCGTGTGCAACACCTTGCCGTTATTCAGGGGAGATTAATGCTGGCAACTCCAGTTAATATTCGTAGGATTTTATTTTATTATTATTTTTATTATTTTATTATTTATTTAATTGTATGATAAATAATGTAAATAGCATCATTAATTTTCACCAGCCCCGTGCCTGCATGCTGTATGTCAGCTCCCTGCACATGATTGAGTGGCTGGGCTTCTCTGTATCCCACTCTAACACCTACTCAGTGGGAAGCCGGCACACACCATCTAGAGACCTGGGCTCTGAACTGTGCCTCTCACTTTTCCCAGTGCCCTGCCATTGTGGCTTATTGGTTTGGGGCCTCATTCATTCTGCTCATCTTTCTTTTCTTCTCATCTTGCCCACTATTCTTGCTCTTTTCCCCTTTGTTCCCCAAAGCAATGCCTACCTCTGCTGCCGACTCAGGAAGTCAAAGAGGCCATCCACTGAGATCCCAGTCGATTTCACTGAGAGCTCACTATGAGAGAAGAAGCTACTGCAGTTCATACATACAATCATACATACATACATATCAGGGCTGGAAGGAACCTCAGGAGGTCATCTATTCCAACCCCCTGTTCAAAGCAGAACCAATCCCCAATTTTTGTCCCACATCCCCTAAATGCTTTTTTACTCTATTTCTTTCCCAAAGGGAACTTGGAGGGATTTCTTTGCTTTCAAATCCCATCCCTTAGCTAGTTTTTGTCTCTATTTTTCAATCATCCTTTTGCCTTTCTCATTTTCATGGCTACATCCCTCTTTTGTCACAGACTCCCAAACCCCTCCGCCCTGGAGCACCAAAATGTACAGTTATCTCCCTATTTTCAGGAAAATAGACGGGGCAGAGTGAGAACATTAGGAAGCTCAAAGTAACTGTCTGCACCTATTTTTAGCCAAATTTACTTGAAATGCCTGTGTGATCTCCCTACCTTGACAGACTCCCTGCTATGCAGGGAGCTACAGGAACCTTAGAGAGAATGATCAGAGCAAATCCAAATGGCACAGCAGCAGAAACTTTACCACAGCTCAACTCCACTCTTCTTGTGATGCGTCACTGCACTTCTGGGCACAGCTACACTCAAGCAGCCGGTGGTTTTGGTGATCCCAAAATGGGAGGGTGCTTCAATCTGAGGGTATGGTTTGGCCCATTAGAAAGATAGGATATTTTTTAAAGAATTCAGGCGTAGGCCAGGGCTTGGATTTCAAACGCCCCATCCAGAGACACTTTGTCTGGTTCTGGAGGTTGGGCTCAGGTCCATCTCTGTTTTGGGAATGTGACAATCAGTTTTATGTGGGTGAATGCTGGTTTTGCTAGACCTATCGTAACTAAAGACGGGATTACGTGCAGTTTCCTTACTGATTTCCTGAAAACACGAGTACCTCATTGTTCCAGTGATGTTTTGTAATGCCTACAGAAAGCTTGACAAGGGTTAAGCAGCTGGTCCACTGAAACCACAGCCTATCGTGCTAACCAATATTGTCTCCTTGATCCCTTCTGCTCCCGTCTGTATCCAACTATTGGCTCTTGTCCTATGCTTCGATTGTAAGCTAATTGGGACAGGGACCGTCTTTTTGTTCTGTGTTTGTACAGCACCTAGCACCGTGGGTTCTGGTCCATGCCTGGGGCTCCAAAGCGCTATGACAAAACAAATAGTAAATAAGAATAATATAGTCAAGTTCTTCAAAGCACCATCATAGGGTCGGAGTCGGTCTTCCTTTCTGAAGTGAGTTGTATTAAGAGGTGGTTGACTTTTTTTTCCACACAAAACATTTAGAAAGGAAATGAACAGTTTCCAGTTTGTTTGAAATTTTTTACTTTTTTGTTTGTTTTTTAATGAAAAAATTCAAAACAATTTTTTTCTGAAACAAAAGGAACATTTCTGTTTTGCAGATTTTTGTTTGAAATGTTCAGGGTTTTCTCGTTCTTCTCTCCCCTTTTCCTAGTGGAACAAAGGGGGGAACAGGGCTGGCCTTACCATGAGGCGAACTGAGGCAGCCTCGGCGGAAGGGTGGGACGCCACTAGGACCCAGAGTGTAGAAAATTATGTCTGCTGTTGGTGCATATGTATTCTCTCTGCTCTAGATGCACAGAGATGGTGGAGTGCTGTGCTGGAGGAAGGAGGGCACAAGAGGCATAACAGGCAGGCAGGAGAAAAGGTGAGAGGGAATAGCAGCAGGAGCTGGAGACAGAGAGAGGAGGAGGATCCTCTTATTTACCTCTCTAGCACCCCCAGGAGCCTGAACTGATTAACACCAGCTTCTCAGGGAGCTTCCTGTTTCCTGCTGCTTCCCTGAACCCACTTGAGGCGAACAGGCAGTCAACTGAAGTAGTAGGAGCCAGTTAGGCCCTTAAGACGCTGATATCTCCCCTCACTCAGGCCCTGCTACCAGCCTGCTTATTTGTCCCCTTCAATTGAGTGTTGAGAGCCACTATAGCTGGCATAGAACAGCAGTCATGAGTGAAAGAAGAAAACGCCCCTCTGGGGTAGCATTCAGAAAAAGAAAGAAAGCAAAGGAAGCATTTCTATCTAAGCAGAAAGGAGCTCTCCTGAGATACATAGACACAAATGTTCACAGTGAGCCTTCTGGCCCCAGTGAGGATGTGAGTGGTGAGGAGATGCCTGATCTTCCAGTTAGTCAGAGTGCAGGTGACCTTGCAGCTACTGCAGCATCCATATCTCTATCTCAAACGGATGTAACCATGCCCATTCCTGAAAAAAAGTGTCGATCAGAGAAGAGTGTGGTGGAGGCGCAAGAAACAGCTGCTGCTGAGTTTAATTCCTTAAGTCTAGATGATCCAGGACTCTGGACCCACTTGAGCAGTAGCCTGAGGGACTTCCTTGTACTGCATGGGCCACAGCAAGTGAAAAACTTCATGTTCCCCAAAGACAATGAAAATAGAAATTTCCATCCAACACATTACTAGCGTGAAATCCCCAATGGTGACAAAGTGGAGAGGCCATGGCTTATGTACTCAAAAACCCAGAATGCTGCATACTGTTTTTGTTGCAAATTCTTTCATTCTCTAATGTTCCAGCCACATTGGGTTCTACAGAAACAAAGGACTGGAAAAATCTGGCTAGAAATCTGGCATGCCATAAGAAGGCAGCAAATCACCAAAGAGCATTCCATAGGTGGAAAGAGCTTGAGATGAGACTAAAGTTAAAGGCCACCATAGATGATCAGCATCAAGAAAAGATTGCATCAGAGTCTCTTTACTGGCAAAATGTTCTGAAAAGGCTCATTGCCCTTGTGAGAATGCTTGCTACCCAAAACCTAGCACTGTGTGGCACTTCAGATCAGCTGTATGTGCCAAACAATGAAAACTTCCTTAAAATTGTGGAGCTGATGGCTGAGTTTGATGCTGTACTCCAGGAGTATCTGAGAAGAATCACCAACCAAGAAATGTACACACACCACTACCTTGGAAAAACAATTCAAAATGAGATAATATAGTTACTGGCAACAAAAGTCAAGCAGAAGATTGTGCCAGATCTGAAGTCAGCAAGATATTACTCTTTTATTCTGGACTGCACACCTGACATGAGCCATACGGAACAAATTACTTTAATGGTGCATTTTGTAGCAACAACAGAACCTAGTGAAAATGTTCCTGCAACGGTGACTGTCAGAGAGCATTTTCTATAATTTATTGACATTGATGATACTACAGGAGCTGGTATGACAAATGTGCTTCTTAAAAAGCTGGAAGATATGGGAATTGCGATAGCTGACATGAGAGGTCAGGGCTACGATAATGGTGCCAACATGAGAGGAAAGAACAGAGTGTAGACATGGATCCGAGAGTTAAACCCTCGAGCTTTTTTTGTCCCATGCAGTTCTCATTCATTGAACTTGGTGGTCAGTTATGCAACATCAGATTCTAGTGAGGCTGCTGAATTTTTGAATGTAATTCCAAGCATCTAAGTATTTTTCTCTGCATCAACTCATCGATGGCAAATTTTGAAGCAACATCTGGGAACATCCTCTCTAACACTGAAAGCACTGAGTGCCACATGATGGGAAAGTTGAGTAGAGGTGATAAAGCCTATCAAACACCAAATTGGGAAGATAGATGATGTCATAGTTGCCATTATGGAGGATAATGCTATGACAGAAAGTGTTCGTGGGAGAACAGTGGCAGAGGGAAATGGAATCACCAGAAAAATACATAACTTCAAATTTCTGTTTGGCTTAGTGTTGTGGCATGACATACTGTTTGAAATAAATGTTGTAAGCAAGAGACTCCAAGGTGTTGACCTTGATATATCTGGAGCAATGGAACAACTGGACAAAGCAAAGTCATACCTACAGTCTTACTGGTCAGATGAGGGATTTCAAAACTTTCTGAAGAGTGCACAGAAGTTGGTAGAGGAACTTCACACTGAAGCTATTTTCCCACCCATTCAAGAATACAAGAGTCACCTAAGACTAAGACATTTTGATTATGAGGCACGGGATAATCCCATAAGAGACCCCAAACAACAATTCAAAGTTGTATTCTTTAACCAGGTGCTAGATTGTGCAATACAGTCAGTTGAATAATGTTTCATGCAGCTCAAGGAACACAGCAGTATATTTGGGATGTTGTATGATATTCCAAAACTCCTCACTGTACCTGAAGAAGACCTACACCAGCAATGCAGGCCACTAGAGACAGTGTTGACACATGATGACATGCGTGATATTGATGCGAATGATTTAGGTGATGAACTGAAAGTACTTTCAAGATACATTTCAGCAGGATCAACTCCAAAGGCTGTTCAGGAACATATGTGCACAAATAAGATGACCACCCTCTTTCCAAATGCTTTTGTTACTCTGCGCATACTTCTAACACTTCCTGTAACAGTTGCCAGTGGAGAATGCAGCTTCACCAAGCTGAAGTTAATAAAAACACACCTACTCTCCACAATGACACAGGAGAGGCTGGTCGGCCTTGCAACCATCTCAACAGAGCATGAGCTGGCCCAGATTGTGGACCTTCAGCAGGAAGCAGGTCAAATCTTTGCAACCAAGAAGGCATGGAAAGCACCACTTTGATTATTCAAACAGATAAAAATGCCAGTATTTACTATGCAGACAAGAAAAGTTACATTTGCTGTTCAGGCGTTTGAAAGTTAAGTGTTACTTAAAATTTTGGAACAAGGCATTTTAAGTTGTTAGTTCTCCTTTATTGGGGTAGGTAGCAGAGCAGTACCATGAGAGGAGTAGAACAGGAAGAAGGCAGAATTGAGATCTTTCAAAGTTTTGGCCCAAGCGAGGGGGCATGGGGGCATCATTTGAGCTCCCCACCTCAGGTGCCAAAATGTTGTGGGCCAGCCCTGGGCTGGGGGAAGTGAAGGAGACTTTAAAGCCAGAAGAGACCATCATGGTCATCCAGTCTGACCCCCTGCACAGTGTAGGCTACAGAACCTCTCACTCACCCACTCATGCAACAGGCCCATAACCTCTGCTGAATTATTAAAGTCCTCAGATCTTGATTTACAGATTTCAAATCAGAGTAAACGGTGGAGTTTCTGTAGTTCAAAGTAACAAGTGACCAGTGCCCCACACTGCAGAGGAAGGTGAAACCCCTGCAGGGTGCCTGCCAATCTACCTTCCCAACTCCAAATATATTCTCTCACTATTATTTTAACCTTTTTCACAATTTTTCACTAGGAAGTCTTTGGTTAGTCACCTTGGCGCATGTAAGCAATTGCAGCACTATAGGACTAATCAATGTTTTTCTATTACACAGCATCTTGGTCAGGATAGCGTGTTGTAGAACTTGCAGCTTGAACAATAGCTACCTGCAATAACAATAAGTCATTATGAGTGACAGACAAACCTCTAAAGGTCTGGCATTCCTCTTTGGCTCAGAGTAGAAACCAAAGCTTATCTGTGTTAATTCATTGCTCTTCTTCTGGAAATTAGGCTGGAGGCCTTATGAGATTAGGTTTCCTTGTGACATTTCTGGTACTCTCTGGTTTGCTCCGGGACGGAAATAGTATGAGAACAGTGTTTCTGATTCTTGCAGTAAGGTGCCTGCTTATTTGGGAGAAAGTATTGATTAGCACAAAAGACAGAGAGGCAAGAGATTTGGGTTTGAGTCTCAGGTCTGAAACTGACTCTTGCCGTGACCTTGTGCATGACATAGGGCAAAATATAATTTCTATTCTGTATGGCTGCAGACTAACCTGATTAGGATGTATGAAATAGACTTCTGGTCTTATCCGTTTGACCACCAGGGCATATATCACAATTTGCAAGCAAATGCTAGCACTTCTAATCAATAATGAGATCTGCATGACATAAATTTTTACCATAGTCATCCTTGATCATCACAGGTGTCGTTCCCTTTAATACTTGGGCTGATTTCTCTTCTCTCTCCTTCAGAATTTTGGCCTTTCCTCTGAGTTACATGGAGACCTCCCACAGCCAGAATGTACTTAGAGAATCAAAATTAAAATGAACGTTGCATTTTTGCATTGAAGAAATTAAAGGAGGCAAATAGGAAGCAAAAGTGATTTTGTTTTAATATATTTGTTTTAAAAGATTTTTTAACTTTTCCAAAGCTCACATTGATTTCCATTGAGGTTCGGATGTTAATTCAGGCTGGCTGTTATCAAGACCTATTCAGTTGTCCTGTGTCACTGCATTTTGCATTCTATATTCAAGAGTACCTTGGCTCTTCACTGCCAGGTTCCCAAAGGAAAATATGGGCTTGTATAAGGCTCTTACGAAAGTAGGTGCAAGTTTCCCAAAAGTACTGGAGTTGATTCACAGGAAAAGGTCCAATTTTTTCTTTATTGTTTTGTTGTTACAGGGAGATGAATTACCCATGGCATAACGGCAGAACAAAAATAGATTGCCTTTGTAATATACTACACAAAGGACTGGATACATACTTCATATGCCTGCCCCCCCACCTCCCCAACAGTTCTTTGACAAATGAAAATATATCTAGCTGGATTTCCCTCCCCACTCCCAAACTGAAAGGGTCCATCCTTCTACAGCATGACTTTTAAAGGTCATGCATATTTTGTAGCTTTGCACGTGTCTGAATCCCAAATCACATTACTGCTGAGATGCTGCTACTGGAGATATGCAGAACAATTCAGTGCTGTTTTGAACACTCAGCTACCTGCTGTGCTTGCTGCTGCCCGAGTCCTCTCATGTGGGGGATTCTTTCCATTTCATGTCTCTGTTAATGAGAACAGTTGGTTGTGATAGGGCAATTGGTCTGTTGGACAGGAGCCGCCGGTATTGCTTTCTGTTATATTGGTAGTTGCGGGGCTGCATTTTTCAGTCTTACGGTATAGGGCAACTCACAGCAGCACTACACTGAGAAAGCACCTCTTCCTGCTCAGGACTGAAGTAGGACAAAGCATTAAGAAAAATGTCTTGTTCCATAGGTAATAAAACAATTGTTCAACTTTCAGCGTTGAAAACAGAGACTAATCACTGTGGGAAGGGAACAGTTTCTTCCTCTGGAATGAGATAAAAAGATGCCATGTCTACTGAAAGTGGGGGAGGGGAATATCCCTTTTTTGTTAGATCTGTGAAAAGCACCCAAAAAAATGTGTGTTGCCAAACACGCATAGTTTCACTGTGGTGAAAGGCCATTTCTTTTTAGCAAGAAGGAATGTTGCTTTGCCCTTAAGCAAAAGCCCCCTCTATTTTTTTGCCAGTTCACAAAGCTGGCATTGCTGGGGAAAAGGAAATCGAGAAGGGCTGAAAGGGAAACAATTCGTCCTCCCCATTTTTCATTGCAGTGTCTACATTTTCTCACCTAGTCTAAAAGGCCTCATTTCGCAAAACCTCTGTAACCGATGGCAAGTCTACCCTGAATTCTACTTTCCATTTCAAGAAGAGAATGTGAATGTTACCAATGTAAACATGAATGTGTCAGCAGGAAATTCTGCACCAGCCCCAATTTCACCCACTTTTGACACTTAGTTAAATTGTCTTTAACCTATCAATTTATGCAGCAAACATTGGTGAACATTTGTTAAGGCCTTGATCCTGCTAATGCATAAATGAGTAGTCCCACAGAATTCAATGGGACTACTCACCTGTGTAAAGTGATGTATGTTTGTATTTGAAGGATCAGGACCTTAGATTGGAACTAAGCTTCTGGGGGCAGGGACAGTCTAATGTTATGTTTGCGGAATGCCCAGCACAATGGACCTGCGGTCCTGATTGTGGCCTGAGAGGGCTAAGGTAATGGAAATGCTCTAGAATAATACTGATGGGGAAGATGGGTGGTTAGGCACCAAGCTCTCTGTACCTGATATGTGTACTCTGTGGATCAGATGAGTCCAACATTTGTGGCTATTCCCATAATCTCAGTGAATTTCAATAGTTGTGCAAAACAGAATAGTCAAAGATTTCTACTGTAGTCACATCTGGTTTCATCCAAATCATGGACCGAATCCTAAACTCCATATTCACGGGAAGGACTGTGTAAAAATGAAGTAAAGATTTGGCCCCATGATGAAAATTAATTTAAAATACCCTTGTAGATATCACCCAGTCACTAACAAAAACCTATTTTCAAATGAAAAGAAGTACTTGTGGCACCTTAGAGACTAACAAATTTATTTGAGCATAAGCCTTCGTGAGCTACAGCTCACTTCATCGGATGCATACAGTGGAAAATACAGTGGGGAGATTTATATACACAGAGAACATGAAACAATGGGTGTTACCATACACACTGTAAGGAGAGTGATCAGGAGAGTGATCAGGTAAAGTGAGCTATTACTTTTGTAGTGATAATCAAGGATAGCTCACCTTACCTGATCACTCTCCTTACAGTGTGTATAGTAACACCCATTGTTTCATGTTCTCTGTGTATATAAATCTCCCCACTGTATTTTCCACTGAATGCATCCGATGAAGTGAGCTGTAGCTCACAAAAGCTTATGCTCAAATAAATTTGTTAGTCTCTAAGGTGTCACAAGTCCTCCTTTTCTTTTTGCGGATACAGACTAACATGGCTGCTAGTCTGAAATCTATTTTCAAATGGTTATAGTTTAACTCTTCCAGATCTTCAAATGCATTGCAGACAAACTCAAGAAGGATTAGACAGGTCTGACTGTATTTCATAGAATCATAGAATATCAGGGTTGGAAGGGACCTCAGGAGGTCATCTAGTCCAACCCCCTGCTCAAAGCAGGACCAATCCCCAATTAAATCATCCCAGCCAGAGCTTTGTCAAGCCTGACCTTAAAAACTTCTAAGGAAGGAGATTCCACCACCTCCCTAGGTAACGCATGCCAGTGTTTCGCCACCCTCCTAGTGAAAAAGTTTTTCCTAATATCCAACCTAAACCTCCCCCACTGCAACTTGAGACCATTACTCCTTGTCCTGTCATCTTCTACCACTGAGAATAGTCTAGAACCATCCTCTTTGGAACCACCTCTCAGGTAGTTGAAAGCAGCTATCAAATCCCCCCTCATTCTTCTCTTCTGCAGACTAAACAATCCCAGTTTCCTCAGCCTCTTCTCATAAGTCATGTGTTCCAGGCCCCTAATCATTTTTGTTGCCCTTCGCTGGACTCTCTCCAATGTTTCCACATCCTTCTTGTAGTGTGGGGCCCAAAACTGGACACAGTACTCCAGATGAGGCCTCACCAATGTCGAACAGAGGGGAACAATCACGTCCCTCGATCTGCTGGAAATGCCCCTACTTATACATCCCAAAATGCCATTGGCCTTCTTGGCAACAAGGGCACACTGTTGACTCATATCCAGCTTCTCGTCCACTGTCACCCCTAGGTCCTTTTCCGCAGAACTGCTGCCTAACCATTCGGTCCCTAGTCTGTAGCGGTGCATTGGATTCTTCCGTCCTAAATGCAGGACCCTGCCCTTATCCTTGTTGAACCTCATCAGATTTCTTTTGGCCCAATCCTCCAATTTGTATATTTCCAAAACATTGTCTGTGAATCAAACTTCATTTACACACGCTGCCAGTAAGCCTAGCTACTTTGCTGCTACCCTGTTCATAGTTTGCAATTTGAGTTTACAATTACATGCAAGGCAAACCTATCAAGCAGTGAATTACAAAGCTGCTCTCAGGAACATAATATTTATATTCAGTGCAGATAGGTGGCAAAATGTAAATAGCCAGTTTAGCACCACTGCAGGAGCTTATTGATGATGCTATTTGCATGTCCTTTATATTGAAAAATTGCACACCTTTTGAAGTCACAGACCCTTGAGGAATGGACTGACCCGGCTCTTGGGGTGAGCACTGCCAGAATTGGGGTTGCGGCGGGTGGAATACAGATGGCAGTCTCAGTTTGCAAGCTTACTTTTCTGCCCCGCAGCCTGCTGGGAAGGATTGATTACTCTGCTTAGAAAGCAGAATCAGCAGATGTTATTGATGTGGGACCAGCATTATGCACAGCACATGCTGTTGATCCGGAGAAATACCACATATGGCATCATATTTTAAATCCACCCTGCCAAATATTTTTAAACGAACCTGCCATTTCTATTTGAATTGATCCAATTTTTCTAATATCTCTTTTTGGTGTCTAGGTTACTGTTGTGATAAAGAGCGAGACACATTAAGCCTTTGTCTTTGGCTCAGTAGCACATTGTGAATCAATTGCCTAATGCAAGGAAATGATTTCCCGAAATCCTGTTATGGTGGGAGGGAACTTTGCTTTGTTTTTGTTTGGATTTTGTTTTCACTCTATTCTTACTGCTCTATTTAACACCAAAATAACAAGGCTGCTGGGCTGGCTACCAAGTCCCCAGATGGCCATATGGAGAACTTTGTGCTATATTTATGTGATGGCTGTATCATAAAAATGGATAAACAAATGATTTAAGTGCAGAGCTGGGTTTGAACTAAACCTCAAGACCTGGTCACTGTGTGGAAGTGGCTGCAGGGGAAGCGTTCACATTTAATATCCAAAAGAGGATCCAGATCCATATTTCCAGCTTGTGTGTGTGTGAGTGTGTGTGTGTGAGAGAGAGTGTAATCCCATAGAACCAAAGTAAAATCTGGAGCTGAATTTTGCAGGTGCCCCTTCCTCTTAAAGAGGCTAATCTGGAACACCAAACTTTGGAGGGTTTAAAATCCTGCCCTGGATCTGAATTTCCCAGCATGGCTCCATCTCTGTTTCTAATGCACATTGACACCATACAAATAGAAAGCAGGATTTTGGCTTAGTCAAGTGCTTTGCCATGTATTTTCAGGGCAAGAGTTTGCACTTATAGAGGATCTCAGAGCATTTGACCTAATTGAGTGTCTGATCCTATTCCCATTGGGGTCAAAGGCAAAACTCCCATTGGCTTCATTGGCAGCAGGATCCAGCCCTCAGCCTCACAACAACTCTGTGAGATAGGTATTGTCACCCCCACTATATACATAGCTAGAATGAGGCCCAAAGAAGTCAGTTGACTTGCCCAAGGTCACATAGCATACAAGTGGCAGAGTCAGGACTGGAAGCCAGACTTCCTGATGCCCTCCTCTAGCCCCCTCTCTAAAACTAAGCACTCTTCAACAGTTTCACAGAACCTGGCTTCCTCCACGCCCTAAGCTGGCCGGATCTGTCTGAACTATGTTTGCTGTATGTGCCCTGGGAGCACAGGGATTCCCATTCTGCCTGGTCCTTGTGCAGGCTGTGTGTGATGGGAGGGGGAGCCCTTTATGCCGTCCCTTCACTGTTCACTCAAATCAGGGCCAGGTAGAATCTGACTTTGTGCATTTAGTTGCATTTTGTCCCAGCATGGAACCACCAAGCACAATGCAATTAACAGAGAGAAAGGATGATCTTGTGGACTCAGGAGACTCAGGAAATCTGGGATTTTAACTGCCAAGTGCTGCCACAGCCACCCTGAGTGACCTTGGGAAAGACACATAATCTCTCTGGCCTTAGGTCCTTGTGTGCACAAGGGACTGATAAAACTCCTTTTTCCCCACCCTTTCTCTGACTTGTCTATTTAGACTGTAAGCTCTGTGGGTTTGGGACTCTTTCTTCCTATCTATGTACTGCAGCTAGTGCAGTGTGGCCAGGATCTTGGCCTAGAGCTATCGTAATAAAAATAGCAAATACTAAGAATGAGAGATTCAGTCTAATTTTCACAGGTCTAAAATATGCAACCACGTCTGTGCTATGTGTCTATAGCTATAACTGCAGAGCATACAGATCATCTGTTTTCATTGTTGTAACATTTTTAAGGATGGTTGGTGGATTTTTCCCTCTTTGCTTTTACAGTATTCAAATAAAGTACTGTATAAAAGAGCGGATAATGGAAATCCACCTGCTGCTATTACTTTGGTGGCAGCCTGTCTGGAATACAGCACTCAGTTCAGGCCACTTCATTACCAGGAAGAGCTAGACAAATTGGAGACAACTCAAAGAGCAGTTAAAATGATTAGGGGCTAAAAGGATTGATACATGAGAAAAGACTATGAACTAAATATATATAGCTTGGATGAACAATGACTAGGAGCATGGTAATCATGTTCAGATCTAGGAAATATCAGGACAAAAGCTCTGTTAAACTGTGAAATAGTCTCCCCAGGAGAGTGGGGGAAAGTGTCATCGCTGGGGATAGTTGAAACAAGATGTTTGCAAATGACATACAGTATAGTTATTTAGTTTATATTTGGCTTCTCTCTAACAAAAAAGGAAAAGGGAATGCCTCTCCTATAAGCTAAGTATTTCTTACAAAAAACAAAATAATAATGGCAAATAATAAAAATATTGTAGGGAAGGACCCTGTGATGGACAAAGTGGCCTATCATAATAGGTCTTGTTCCTTTCATTTTTCTAATCCCTGTGATTCTCTGAATCTATCACCATGGAAGGAACTTCTGATATGAAAGCTAAGTAGCCTTGCTTTTCAGTACATGTTACAGAACATATGACAAAATCTAAAGCATTTTTACCAAATTGGACAGTACTTTATTGTTGGTAGAGCTTAGTCTGTCTATAGACCTTGATCTGAGGGTTTGTCTTTTTGGAATGAGTCCCTGTTTGCGTTACCCAGTGTTTTCATAGTTTTATAGGTTCCAAGGTCAAAAGAGATCATTGTGATCATCTAGTCTGACCTCCTGTCTAACCCAGGCCAGAGAACTTCCCCCAAAATAATCCCTAGAAAAATATCCAATCATAGAATCATAGACTATTAGGGTTGGAAGAGATCTCAGGAGGTCATCTAGTCCAACCCTCTGCTCAAAGCAGGACCAACCCCAACTTTGTCAAGCCGGGCCTCAAAAACCTCTAAGGATGGAGATTCCACCACCTCCCTAGGTAACCCATTCCGGAGCTACACCACCCTCCTAGTAAAATAGTTTTTCCTAAATCTTGATTTCAAAATTGTCATTGATGAAGAATCCATCATGACTCTTGGTAAATTGTTCTAATGGTTAATTATTCTTACCATTAAAAATTTACACCTTATTTCCATTCTGAATTTGTCTAGCTTCAACTTCCAGCCATTGTATCATATTATACCTTTCTCTGCTAGATTGAAGAGCCCATTATTACATATTTGTCCTGCATGTAGATACGTATAGACTGCAATCAAATCACTCTTAACCTTCTCTTTGTTAAACTTTGATAAACTCTTTGAGTTTATCACTATAAGGCATGTTTTCCAATCCTTTAATCATTCTCATGGCTCTTCTCCAAACCCTCTCAAATTTATCAACATCTTTCTTCAATTGTGGACACCAGAACTGGAAACAGTATTCCAGCAGGGCCAAATACTGAGGTAAAATAACCTCTCTACTCCTACTCCAGATTCGCCTGTTTATGCATCCCAGGATCACATTACAGGAGTTCTTTTGGCCACAGCATCACACTGGGAGCTCATGTTCAGCTGATTATCGACCACGACCCCCAGTTTTTTTTTCAGAATCACTGCTTCCAAGGATAGACTCCCCCACTCCATCCTATAAGCATGGCTTATATTCTTTGTTCCTAGACGTATACATTTATTTTTACCAGTATTAAAACATATATTGTGTGCTTATGCACAGTTTACCAAATGATCCAGATCACTCTGAATCAGTGACCTGTCCTCTTCATTATTTACCATTCCCCCACTTTTGTGTCATCTGAAAACTTTATCAGTGATGATTTTATGTTTTCTTCCAGGTCTTTGATAAAAATAAATAGTATAGGTCCAAGACCTGATCCATGCAGGAAACACAGCAGCTCGATGATGATTCCCAGTTTACAAATGCATTTTAAGACCTATCCATGAGCCAGATTTTAATCCATTTAATGTGTGCCATGTTCATTGTATATCATTATAGTTTTTTTAATCAAAATGTTGTGTGGTACCAAGTCAAAAGCTTTACAGAAGTCTAAGTATATTACATCAACACTATATCCTTTAACAACCAGACTTGGAATTCCATCAAAAAGGATATCCAATTAGATCCAATGACAGGATCTATTTTCTATAAAACCATGTTGATTTGCTTTAATTACACTACCCTCCACCAATTATTTGTTAACTGAGTTCTGTATCAGCTGCTTCATTATCTTGTCTGGGATCAATGGCCAGCTGACAGTCCTATAATTACCCGGATCATCCTGTTTATCCTTTTAAAAAATTGGCACAACATTAGCTTTCTTCCAGTCTTCTGGAACTTCCCCAGTGTGCCAAGACTTATTGAAAATCAGCATTAATGGCACAGCAAGTTCCTCAGCCAGCTCTTTTTAAACTCTTGACTGCAAGTTATCTGGACCTGCTGTCTACTGTGAACTGAGATGACACAGGGGTTGGGACCATGCAACTATGTTTGATCTCTGGCTCTGAAACCCTTAGGAAAAAAATAAGTACAAAGAAGTGCAAGAATGGAGTGAACCTCCTGGTTCTTCCCGAAACCAAACCCTTGTCTCTGGTCAGCTGAGCTCAACTTTTCAGAAGATACAACAATAGGCAATAAGTGTATGTCCATCCCTGGTATCAGTTAGTCAATCAGGCAGATCTGAGACTGATCAACTGAATAAGACAGACTTGTTGGGAAAACACTGCTGTCCAGAGAGGAAGTGCAGAGCAGAACTGGTCAGAATTTGCCAATTCAGCAAAATTGAAATATTTTGCAGAGAAGGCCTGATGCGGCCAAAGTTCCAGTGGAACCCGGTCATCAGTTCAATCTGTGTGGTTTGCTGCCAGCTCACCTGCCTGTCTCCTTGACAGCCAGCCATGAGGATTGTCCTGGAGTCCAGGCTCTATTCTCTTTCATTGAGAATTTCTTTTTTTTTTTTTTTTTAAATTTAATTCCTAATCTGAATGGAACCAAATATTGAAATTCTCCATAAAACAGAATTACCTTTTTCCACCCAGTCCTACTGCAGAGCCTTGGAAGAGGTGTCTGGTGGGGAAAGGGATTGGAACCATGTCTGGAAAATCTCAAATCAGCCCAACTTTCTGTGTGGTTTAAAGTGACAACACAAGCTGTGCGGAAAATAGCAGGTATCAGGAAAATGGCTTAGGTCTGCATGGTCCAAATAATTATTATTGTTATTACTACAAATATTGCCATAGTGCTTGGGAACCCTAGTCATGGACAATTGTGCTAGGCGCTGTACAAACAGATTGTCCAGACAACTCACGTATGCATCTAATGTGCTACATGAAGAAAAGCTACGTAGTTTAAATCAGTAGGTTGGCTAAGGCAGCAGTTGTTTAACTTAAATCCTAATAATGCAGGGACTTTGAAAACAATACCTGTAAGAAAGTGAAGGTAGCAAGGAAGATAAAGTGATATAAATGAATGTGCCATTAAAGAACCAGAGAGCTAATTTTTTAATGTCATTAAAAAAACCCACACTCACACCCACAACAAAAGCCTCATTTAAAAAAATATGTTAAACCAATTTAACACATTTCTGCGCACTTCTGAAGTATGTTAGAGGGCTTATTTTATCTACTCCTATCACTGTTAAGAGCTAATCAGAACATATTAATGCACCCACATTATGAAAATCTCTTTTCCATTCCAATAAAACAGTGAAATGAACTTAAAGATTTTACATACTTTGGTTACCGTGGATGATCTATTTGTTGTCCAAGTTGAAGATACAGCTAAAGGAGGGAAAGTTGCAAAGGAATGCTGAGGCCACAACGGTATAGACCCTGATTCATAAGTATTTAAGCTTGTGCTTACTAGGCAGTCAATGTGAAGCAAGTGCTTAAATGCTGTCCTGAATGGGGATGCTTTCCTGAATCAACACCATAATCAGTGAAATACTACTAAAAAATCCCCCCACAAAACAACAGCAATGTCTCCTAAGAGGAAAAATACCTGGCCGATAACATCAATTGTATCATCTAGCATCACTACACCAGATCAGGTCAATGAGAACAAATACAACACATGTTCAAGGTGGGTGAAATTCACTCCCAAACAACAGTCCATACACTACCACTCAAGCCCTCAAAATGAAAATGGTAAAAGCCTTGTGCAGGCTGTACATAGGAGTGTACACATAGCCTGAACCTAGCATTGCATATTCTATTTGCATACAGATTCTACCCTGGAGGGGTTGTTTTGTTATTTTTTTGCAAAACTCTTTGTGATGTCAGTGGGAATTCCGTGCATAGTTCAAGGGCAGTACCCAACATATTCAGGGAATCAAAACTTGCTGAACACACTAACAGACGCAGGAGCCTGGGTTTTGTGGTTGTTTACTCTTCTTGCTTAAAGAGAATTAGAAATCAAAACAGCTTTAATTCTCTTTCTGATGCAACAATTTAGGGAGAAAATGTAGAGGGGCTGGGCATGAGAGACTGTAGAGCAGTAGTAGGCAACCTGTGGCCCATGGGCTGCACGCAGCCCATCAGGGTAATCCGCTGGTGGGCCGCCAGACAGTTTGTTTACATTTGCACAGCCGCCCGCAGCTCCCAGTGGCCATGGTTCACCATTCCCGGCCAATGGAAGGTGAGGGAAGTGGCAGCCAGCACGTCCCTGCAGCCCGTACCACTTTCCTCAGCTCCCATTGGCTGGGAACGGCAAACCGCGGCCACCGGGAGCTGCGGACCGCTGTGCAAATGTAAACAAACTTTCTGGCGGCCCACAAGCAGATTACCCTGATGGGCTGCGTGCAAGGCCACAGGTTGCCCACCACTGCTGTAGAAGGTTATTATGGCTCTGGAGGAGTGGGAAAGTGTGAAAAAAATAGATTAGAAAAGCAGAAGGATATAATCACTGTGCAAAATGTGGAGGATCTGAGGAGACATCTGATGCCTGCAGAGAAAAAATGAGCGTGTGATAAGATTTTATCTCTAACAGCAGAGTTTGGAAATTCAGTCCCTTTTTCATAACATCAAATAAGTCAGGGTGTCTTCCCCGCACCCTTCCCCATAACAAAAAACACAGGTCAAAAAGGTCAGCAGATGTATGGCTAGTTTTAAATCAATGAAGTCTCACCTGGAAGGCTGAGTTTTGAATGTCTCCAGGATGGGGGGAAAGGTGTAAATTATTCTGATACAGTGGTTGTAAATAGCGGAGAGATCTCAGCCCAATTTCTAAGGTGTTGCATGCCATAAAGTCTGATAAATTCAGCAGTCTCAGTGATGGGAATTTAGGCAATAGAGAAACAAAGCTGTAGAGCTGTATAGCAAGATGCTTAATGGACATTTCTCACCCGCACCCATTGCAACCCCTCACTGAAGCAATTTTGAGATTTAATTACATTTAGTCACCTGTGTTTTGCAGTTTAATATAAATGGCTTTGTACAATATTGTGGAGTGCTGGGAGAGCTTACATTAGCCTGTAGGGCTTTAGCATGGAGTTCTCCTGACTAACACAGTTTAAAGTTGTAAGGCTAGATCATTCATCTAGGAAGAGATCAAACTTATACCAGTTTTAAAGATTTGCAGTGACAGCTCTTTGGTCTTATGCCTCTTCGAAAGAGCAAGTGGATGCAACAACAATAACAGTACAGTGAACCACAGCCGCCTCCTTCCTACACTGGTATAACGTGGGTTGAATTCCATTGAAGTCAGTGGAGTTACTCAGCATAGGTGGGAGCTGATTCAAGCCCAGAGATCTGAAACTCACTAGATTTGGAGGCAATCCCCGCCCCAAACATTAACATAAATATCTAGGCAGCCCCAGTTCTGCCCTTTGTTGTCTTTCTGTATTCTGTGGATGTAAAACATGACTAATAAGATTAAGCTTTTTATATGTAAAACATAAATATGACTTTTCAATATAAAACATAAACGTGGCTGATTTTGAAAAAAAGCTTTCATTAACTGGCTCTCAACTTTGGAAAAAATATCGACACGCTACCTGTGCTGACAGAAGCATGCTGTATTGCAGAATCAATGCCCGCTTTGCCTGCTTCTGGAAATTTTAGTAACCAAGCTCATTTTGGAAACCAAACTCATCAAAATGCTGCTTGGTGTGACCTTAGCACAGGACAATTACGTAGCTGTAGCACGGGTTGGTGTTATCACTAATATTTAGGGGCAGATTTGGATCCCCTCACTCACACTGAAATCAGTGAGTGTACTTGTGGAGGCAGGGGCCGTTAACACGTGTAAGGGAATCGCAATCCAGTCGCTAAGCAGTTAATCCAACCTGTGCTCTCAGCCATCTTCCGATTATCTACAGTATTTTATTTGAAAATAAAAGGGATATGGTGCCTGGAGAAAGTACAAAGCTTTTAAAGGAAATGTTACTCTGAAAAAGTATGTGTCAATTATCAAAAACGTATGAAATCATAGCAAACAAGGCTTCGGAATCACCTACAACCATTTTCTTTCCTATTTTCTTCTCCTTCGGCCACATGCTATCTTTATTCAATCAGGGAATTGACAAATGATTGATGGTCTCCGTTCTTTGAAAGCCACCTATACAATGCTGGATAAACCAGTCCCAGCAACAAACAAAAAAAGGCAACAGGAATATGAGCTCAGATAGTGTGTGTGTGCGTGCACTGATTGTGCAGGTGCAGCTGAAATGATTTGGGAACCTGCGAACATCACAGGTAGTCAACACGGCAGTGGAGCAAAACCTGGGGGGCACTGTAAACTAGACATGGGGGACCTGCTCTCTGTTGCTCCAAACCTTGTGTCACCATTTAAACCAGTGCAGAGGGGGTATAACATGCTATCATTCTGATTTTATACCCACTTGGCACTGGTGCAGAGGAGTTCATAACTTGGTCAAGAGTGGTGAAGAATTGGGCCCAGAATACAAGTTTAACTTTCCTCAGGAAAATAAATTACAAGATAATTGTGCCTACTGTATTCTGCTCTGGTGATACTTTGCTTATTTAATGCATTTCTAATGCACTCATATTTTATTGGCTGCTGCTTGCTGTCTGTACATGGTGGTGGCTTGTTGCCAGTGCATTGGATTTCAGCAGCAGAAGTTGTCAGTTCAAAGCTTACTTGATATTGTTCTTTGCTCTGGAGAACGTTTTTTTTTTCAGTTGTCACAAGGCTTCTCTGTGCTCTTATCACTGTTCCATCAGTGCCGAGAAGATTGATTTTTACACATTCTAAAATGTGCTACATTTAACAAAAAAGGCGTATGTCACTAAGGAAAGAAATACAGTAGGTGGTGTGGAATAGTGTCCCACCGTTCATGTTGGTGAGTACATAAAACTGCCACATGTATTACACCCATGTTCCTCGCTATCCTTTGGCTACCATTTGTTTCTGGGCGCAATTAAAGGTGCTGGCTATAGAGACTTGAACAGACTGGGTCTGGGACATCATAATCTGAAAAACCTCCTCTGTTCTTCTCTCTCTCCATAGCAGCAAGATCACCTGGATTTGTGAGGTCTCTGATTCCAGAGAGAATTTTCTTGGGCCAGTGGCAGTGCATTCTGAATAAAGGGTCCTGACTTCCTTTGGCTGTTAGTTAGAGTCAGAATGTAGCAGCCTTCAGGGCAAAACAGAAGGTGCATCTGTTCAGATGAGTTTTTGGTGAAGGCAAGTCATCATTGTGCTGAAAGAGCGATGGAAACATGACTGTCTATTCTCTTCTCCACAGGTTCTTATTCTGTGCTCATCACCATATTATCTAGCACCTTCCAGGAGTGCATTAAACTTTCAGTGTAGATTATTGTGCATTATATTCATTGAGCTGTTTAGAAATAATGTGAGATGTTTAGATGCTGTGGTGATGGGCATATATAAATACCTGTACAGTTAGGCAATAATCATCCCTCAGAGGCTGTGCAAAGTAAAACTGCCTTAAATCTTGAACTCAGTCTAAGCATTGATCCTTTAGATGAGGGAAAAAGACATTTTTGGGGGAGAAGTTACTGAGCGTTCAGCAAAATTCTATAGTGAGTCAGCAAAGGGTACTCAGCCTTGAGGTTTGTATACAGGGAATAGTTTGGGTCTATCCACAGCTGACACCTCCACCTGGATGGTGGTGATTTAGTGATGACCCTCAGCTGTGAGATAGAATGTATGCAGGGATTTGGGCTAGCTTTTGATCTGGCCACATAATTGTTTCCAGTTCTTCTGTTATACACCATTCAGCAAGTGCATTTTCAAGACTCTGTGGATATAGAATGCTAGCCAGCCAAAGGCATGGAAAGCTCGTGAGGGAAAATAATCCAAAAGGAACAAATGGGATACAGTGTGTATGTTTGGAAGCTGGGAATCCCCCACACTACAACCCAGGGCAGTGCCAGGAAGTGGCAGATGCACACTGCATGAGCAGAGGAAGACAAATTAAATGTTGTTGTGAAGACCGGGATGGCAGTTTCAAGTCTATGTGCATTCCTCCCAAAGGTGCCCTTGTATATTGTAGCACATCTGCTGTGCATAAAGAGAGGTATCTTTCTAGAAAGCTATGGGACCTCAAGCTAAAGAGGAGCTGTAAGGCATCACAGCGAAAGTAGGGAGAATTAGGTTTACTTATAGAGAGAGTAATACCTACTGGTTACAACAGGGACCGGGGAATCAGGTTTCCTGGGTTCTTTTTCTACCTCTGTCACTGATTTGCTGGGTGACTTTGAGTAAGTCACTTGGGCCAAAATTTTCAAGCATGGCAACTAATGTTGGATGCTGTAATTTTTGAGTGTCCAGCTCGAGGCACTGAAGGCCTGATTCTCAATAGTGACTTACTGACATGGGGCCCAGATACTACAGGGATGGGCAGCAGTATAAGATAGAAGTGCTAAGCACCCCCAGCTCTCACTGAACTCAATGGGAGCTGTTGATGCTCAGCACTTCTGAAAACTAGGCCCAAGATGTCTCAAAATGGGCAACCTCAGAGAAAAAAGATCACTTTTGAAATTTTTGACCTTGTCCCCTACATGGTTGGGTGTACCCATCAAACAAACAGGGTAACACTCATTATCTTCCTACCTATAGGAATGTTTTGTGAAATATTTTCAGATCCTTGTATGACAACTCCTATAGAAATGCTAAGTCTTATTCATTATGATTATTTTATTAGCCAAGGAACTAATGAGATGGGATAATTCTAAAGGCTGGGCCTTTGTGACTTTCTCCTTATCGATGTTCAGTAATTTGTAAAGAGGAAGGACTTTGTTTTAGTGAGAGCAAGCGCTTGAATACCATGTATCTCTCTTTTTCCTATGGAGCATATCTCCAGTTCACTGTCCTAGCAGGGATGAAGTCCTGTTAATGAAAGCGGCCAGGGAAATCACTTGAAAAGGTGACAGAGGCAGATAGTTTGAACTAATACTTTGGGGAAACTAACCTCCCCTCCCTCAAAAAACAGCAGTCCTTGTGAAAGTCTTTTCTATTTGTAGGCCATGGATTCATAAAGGGCAGCTATCTAACCTCATACTGCACTCCAGATTAATCTGGAATTAATTGGATTAATTGGAGCATGGTTACCTACTCTCAGCAGCAATGTAATTTTCTGGGTGGCTGCCCATGGCCAGACCCTCACAGTTTTTCCCGATTGGTGGCAGAGTCCAGCCACCAACCGCAGGTAGCAGGGCATGACTGGTGTAAGCAATTGTTTCTGATTGGACCTCATGCTCATCTGCTTGATAACAGGGAGACCATTACGGTATAGTATAAGATAGCAATTTTCATCCAAGGATCTCAAATCGCTCTACAAAGGAGGGTAGGTATCACATTACTATGTTGAAATCATTTCACAAAGCCATGAAGACTTACAACAGCTGAGGACATGGCTTGCTAGCTCTGAATCTGGACCCAGGTGTCTATCTGAAAGTGCTGGGATGGGAATGTCATGGGGGCTGGTGGACTGGAAAAGGTGAGCAGAGAGCACACAGAGAAGGAGGTGGCTACATAGTTTTTCTGAGGGGAAAGGAGGATTGAACATGGACACTATGTAGTTTCAATCCACTCCAAATGCATATCTGTACCTGAGCACTGACGGCAGCAGTCTCAGTGCGATAGTAAACAAGCAGAGAAATATAATCCATGTTACTTCTGTGTTTCAGGGGGGGATAAAGAAGAGCATGAAGAAAAGGAAGACACAGCCATGCATCACAGGATACAAGCGTATGGCTCCATTTTAGCCATCTGCTAGCTGCCATAATATGTGTGTTTGCTGATGCATTGATGGGGAACTACCCACTGTATGTTACAGTAGATTGTCTTTTGCCTTCTCTTTACTGTATTCCTTCTGTGAATATTTCAGATCATTCCCCCCAGTGCCTTAAATTCAGGTGCTGGATTACAGTCGGGGCAGGGGGTAAAGGCTACCACTCTGAAACCAAGCACAGAGAAACTCTAGTCTCTTAGCACACCTGTGTGGGAACAAGGTCAGACTGGAATCTCAGGCTACTATCACACAGCTCTCAGGTCCCAGCCTGCATAAAACAGCACCATGATCCAAGAGAGCAAAGATTGAGCTTTAAACCAGCATTGCACAACATTGGAGGATCTGTCCCTGAATCTATAAATTGCACCAAACTGTGTTAGGAGCATTTGTGTTGATTGGAATCTTTGCCTGTCTACGTTGCTGCATGTATATATTCACCCAAATGTATTTCTTTTACATCTCAAGCCAAAAACAGCTTGATGCGATGCTTAATTTGTGGTGTGTAATGTTGTGACACATTGCAGTCTAACGATGATATAATATGCAGAGATGAGCAAAAGGAGCACTAAAATGCAAGCCCACCGTGAAGTATGCAGTGCCCAGCTTGCAAGCACTTATTTTACTGCCGTTCAGATTATTTTCATACACCTTTGTATATCTCTAGCGTTATTGTTATTAAGAGCCAAAGAGAGACGGTTTACTTGAGTAAAAAGAAAAGGAGTACTTGTGGCACCTTAGAGACTAACCAATTTATTTGAGCATAAGCTTTCGTGAGCTACAGCTCACTTCATCGGATGCATACTGTGGAAAATACAGAAGATGTTTTTATACACACAAACCATGAAAAAATGGGTAATTATCACTACAAAAGGTTTTCTCTCCCCCCACCCCACTCTTCTGCTGGTAATAGCTTATGTAAAGTGATTACTCTCCTTACAATGTGTATGATAATCTATCAACTGCACAGTATGCATCTGATGAAGTGAGCTGTAGCTCACGAAAGCTTATGCTCAAATAAATTGGTTAGTCTCTAAGGTGCCACAAGTCCTCCTTTTCTTTTTGCAAATACAGACTAACACGGCTGTTACTCTGAAACCTGTCAGTTTACTTTAGTATAAGGCAAACAACCTTTTAATAAGTGCCCGGCATGCATTTGAAATTGCATTTCCCAAAATACACCTGTCCCAACCACATTAACAATAAGGGGAAGGCATGCCAGTCACGCACTCAGTTCTTTGGGGGTAGGGTGACCAGATGTCCTGTTTTAAAGGGGCAGTCCCATTTTTTGAGACTTTTTCTTTTATAGGCGCCTATTACCCCCCCACCTCCTGTCCTGTTTTTTCACAGTTGCTATCTGGTCACCCTATTTGGGGGTAGTTTCAGTGAATCACAGCCAGACCATGACTGACCTTTGATTGGATGCACAGGAGGCAGGGTGCAAGGAAGTTAATCTGGCTTGAGCACTCCACACAGGAGCCAGTCCTTGCTCCTTTGGTGAACACCCAGAGTGGGTGGGGAGTTTCAGGTAGGTGGACACATGGCTCCATTCTTCTGTCCATACAGCTTGCAAAGGATGGTGAACCCTTCTAAGAACATAGCACTGGAAGGGATGTCCTGCGCCCTTGATTCCAGTCCTCCGCTATCATGGGCAACCTCATCATGTAGTCCCTTTACCACATTTACTAAGCTCCATCTTAAAATCAGTTAGGTTTCTTGCCCCGCATTACTTTATTGGAAGGCTACTCTAGAACCTCCCTCCTGGAGGTTTAGTAACCTTCTGTCCCAGCCCAGATTTACCCATGGCCAATTTATACCCAGATCAGCTGGCTGCCGGGGGAAGGATTATACCTCCCCATTATTCTTATTTAATATTGACATTGAGGTAGCCCTTCAAATCTGCAACCAAGTTGGGTCCTGTTGTGCTGTAGCTCGTGGAGTGGGGTGGTTTGCATCACCTCCAGCGCAGGTCCGTGCAAAATGACACACTTAGTCCCTCACTTAGTGTACAAACTTTAATACCAAGTGAAAAGCAGCTCAGGCACAGGTAAAGTCTCTAAGGAAATGCCTACCCGATAGAGCAGAATATCATTACTGCCAATTGCAAGCGTTTAAAAAATCATGAACCAGGCTCCAAAAAATCAGGAGATTTTTTACAATAATGTGTTTGGGTTTCTTTTTATTTGTCTCTTGGATTTTGAGTCTTTAGGCCCCACCCGGGTCATGTTTTCAAGCTTTTCTCCTCACCCATGAAAGCTAAACACTTTGTGAAAAAAATGAAGGCAGAAACTGTCTCAAAATTGCTCAGCGTCAGGAGTTAGGGCTTGAACAAAAAACACCAAATACTGCGAAACCTGTGAGAAAATTGCAAGACTTGGCAACATAATATAGTTAGAGTCCTACCTTCTTCCTGTCTGTTCATTATTGGCATTAGAGAAATAACAATTGCTATGCAATAGTAACAAATCACATAACATTGTAAGATTTTTTTCCAAAATAGGATATTAAGAAATTATTTGGGATGCTAACTCATAGCTGCCAGGTCTGCTTGTCACACCTATCAATGGCTTACATAATTTACTTGCCCTATCATTTCTTACCACAAAAAGCCAGTGGCATTTCTTAATGTTGTTTCTTTTAGTCTTTTTTAATTGATTCAGTTCATTAATTGGATTCTCTTTGGGTTTTTCTGTAACTGTGACCACTGCTATTAAAATCTGCAATTTGCAGGAAGTTGCTAATTTAGCAGTCAGGCTATCTTTTAACACTACAGAGAATAATAAAATGTTCTTAAATCAGTATGAATTATTAAAAAGAACTGGTTCATGAAAGAGGCAGGAAGGATCTATTTTCATGAAAGGTTTGTTTTAAAAAAAAACACTCACAAGCTTTGCAGTTTCAATGAAGGAATCTCATCTGGACTCCGCTCTTGCAGTGGGATCTATTAGCTGGACCATCTATGCTAATGCACCCTCATTCACCCAGTAGGCTTCCGCAAAAGGACAATTGCAAGACAGGACCCTAATATGTAACTACATTAAGGTTGCACATTATGCATTTGTGCAGACACCTGTTGTACTGTGCTATGCCGGAGATGTATAAATAAAGGGCAAAAATTATACCGTCTATTCCTAAACTCAGGCACTTAACTCCATAATTAGGTGCCTACCAAAATGGCCTGATTTTCAAAGGTGCTGAGAGTCTGTAGCTCTCATTAACTTCAGAAAAGGTAGTGAGTACTCAGCATTTCTGAAAATCAATCCACACAAGTAGGAGTTCCATCCTGCACTGATTCAGCAAACTCATGGGGCTACTCTCATGCTTAAAGTTAAGCATGTGCTGAAGTGCTTTGCTGGAGCCGGGCAGCATGCTCAGCATCATGCAGGATTGAGCTCTGCATGTCTAAATACAGATTTAGGTGTCTACATTTAAATCACTGGGCCAAAGGCAGCGAATTGCTGTAATGTTTTGGTCAGATAACGATAATCTGGCAAATTTCCTACTGCTCAGATTATATTCCCAGTTTGCCAAATTGAAATTTAAGTAAAGAAAAGGTAAAATATCATTCTTTAATATTACAGTCACAGTGTATGTCCAGGCTACATTTATAGACACTTTATAAAGGCTAAATGAAGAATTAATAGATGTTTCAAGAAATGGGTGATTAAATGTTTTGGATTGGTTTAGAGTCCAACAGGTCAATAGGTTGGTCGTGATCTTGATTTATACCATCTGCAACACCTTTAACTGAGGTGCTCCTAACACATGTTACTCATGTCTGTAAGATGCTTTTAACATCTGCTAATAACCTAGTAACTCTTTGTACACCATTTATAAATAGAACCCTAATATAACTTGTGACCATACTAGGAGAGGGTAATATGTGAGGAGCATTAGGCTGCAGGTTGCTCATTTGAAGAACATTGTGTTTCCAGAGAAGTGGAAGGAGATGTCGACCCCGATGAATCTGAACTATGAACTAGGAGTAGAATCTGCTAGATAAACAGATTACAGAATGAAGTGCAAGAATTACAGATCTGGAAGTCGGTGGACCAACTGGGAGGTAATGCTGTTTATTTATATATTTATTTGACTATTCGGAGATTTTCTCCAGGTTTGAGTTGTATGTTTAATGTCTACCCTGCTGTTTTAAAATGAGAGCTTTTAGAGCAGGTCATCTAGTTATGCCAGGAGGGCTCCTGCTAGAGAAATCATTCTTTCATACTATCACCTTGTTACTTTACAATCAGTTCTGCTTTTAAATAGCAAAGGAGCTCCTTGGAAGATGCCAGTTCTGATTACAGCGTGAAATGTCTAACCTTGGTTTACAGCATCTAAAAGTGTGTTTCTCACAGCTTGAGACTTACATGGACTGAGACTGTGTTCAGCTAATAGGGAAAAGAGCATCACTGCCACTTCACGCCATATACCGATGGCTCATACGTACAGTCAGCTTTACTAAATGCAGCAAGGGGGAACACTGCTGTAGGTTAGCTCTCACACGGAAGTTCTGAAATGAAATGACGAACTCGGAATATTACAGAAGCGCTAACACACGTGCAGCTCGTATCCTCGGTGTCGTAAGAAGTGTGTGACTGATGGCTGGTCTCCCTAGATATTTTTGATTACCGTTGATTTTGCTTGCTTCACGCACCCTTAACTTTGTCTTGCTAAAAAGTCTCTGTGTCTATGTGCTCATCTTAACCAAAAATGACACACTGAATAAAGAGAAAACATGCCTGATTCTCCTTCTCACTGTGCTGGGGTGTCCACCCCACACAGAGCCTGAAGGGGTTAAGGCGGCTATGTGGCCAATTAACCATCTGGGCCGCACCTGGAGGAGGAGCCAGGGAGCAAGAAGAATTAATTACAGATAAAGCTCAGCTGGACAGGAACAGGAAGGGTCTGTATAAAGCCTAGTAGCTGAGAGCAGAAGAGGGCTGCAGGGAGAGAAACTGAAGTCACACTCAGGGTGAGAGAAAGTAAGATAGGACATAGCCCAAGGCTACAGCAGTAAGGTTCAGGACTGTACAAACCATGACTGCCTGTTGTAAGGTCCTTGGGCTGGAACCCAGTATAGAGGGCAGGTCTTGGTCCCTCTACCAGCCACTGGGTAGTGGTGCCATTAAGGGGCAGTGAATGGAAAGATTCCCTGGGACAGTTGGTCCTGCGGGACTTTGATTTCCCAGAAGGCTGGGGGGCCAAGCCATGAAGTGAGAGCAGTTAAGTCCTGAGGAGAGTGCGACACAGAGAGAGTGATGGAGTGCAACCACAGGAAGGGGCGTTGGCCTGGCAGAGCTAATCCCCAGATGTGGCCAGAAGGAGGCACTCCAGTGGTGAGTAGAGCTGTCAGTGACACTTGTGTACCCTGGTTTGACATCACTATAATTCCATTAATTTCAATGGCATCATTCCTTACTTACACCAGAGTAAAGAACAGAAGAATAGGGTTTAATGGGCTAAATCTTCAACTGTGCTGGAGTAGAGATCAATGTAGCTGTTGCAGGGAGACAAAGGTAGTTTTAAATGGCCTTTCCTCCCCTTGCTGTTATGGGGCTATCCAGGGGTCACACTGGTACAAGTTAGAGCAGCCTACAGGCTGCTTTAACTTGCCCTGGCTTCTAACAACCACGAGGAGCTACTATGCTGCCAATGATTTCTAGAGTGCCATGTGCTTCATTTCTGACAGTCTCTCTTGCTCCTGAGATGTACCTGGCGCAGCAGTAGGACCTGCTATGCCAGTTCTGTGCCTGCTGAAGATACCCCCTTTAGTGCTTCTTTTAGGTCCCCTGGCACTGCTCCAGCTCTACAAAGGGACATTAGCATGAGCTGGGATCTGGCCCAGAACTTCTGAACAAGTAAGTTGTGTCGCACCATTGACTGCGTTTGGGTCTATATTAATTTTACCTCATCTCTTCTCTCTGAGACTGTTTGTTTGCTTCTAAATTTGTTCAGTGAAATATGTGAACATTATCAAGTGCTTGCTTGGGAAGCAATAATGACCACATACAAATCTTACTGATTTCGGCAGCAAGCTGGATATGTTATTGGAGTCTGCATCTACAGACCTTTAAAGGGGTGCCGGGTAGGGTGACCAGACAGCAAATGTGAAAAATCGGATGGGGGTGGGGCGTAATTGGAGCCTATATAAGAAAAAAGAAAAACAAAAATCAGGACTGTCCCTATAAAATCAGGACATCTGGTCACCCTAGTGCCAGGAAAGAAATTACAGATGTGTTTGTAACCTTTACAGGCAGCGGGAGCAGCCTTCCCCTTGTCTGCATTCCTTTTTCGGAAGGATGACCCACGTGGAAATGATACAACACCAGTAGCTAAACTGGCACCATTCCTGAAGCTACTCCAAATGATTTCCAGGACTCATGAATCAATCTCCCAACCCATAATCCCACGGGAGTCAAGAGCCCAGACAGAAGAATCCTTTCCTCTTTGTAACTTTTCCCCCCTATAGAAACCCAAAACTTCATTGTAAATATCGGGGTGATTTTTATACTTTATCAGAGGCCTAATTACCAGGGTGCTACACCTGCATATTTTTTCATGGATGCTCAGGTGTCTGCACATTCGTGTCATGACTTGACTTGACCATAGCTAGGCATGGCTTGAGGGCGTCCATAGGGACAACAGGGGAGAGAGGAAAGGATAGTTCCTCACAAGCTGTGGAGTGGTAGGGAGGTTTCTCCCTGACACTACTGCTACAGATTTAGGCTTCCATATTCCCTGCCGCTACTGCACCTTCACTCCGTGGGAAGGTAATGGCTGGTGGACCTGCACAGGGGCAGGGGTTTCCTGGCCTTACCCTGCTCATTCAGAGTCTATTGACACAGCGTTTTGCAGCCCGTAGGAGTGAGCCTCAGACACCAGGCTGCAGAGACAGCCCTTTGAAGTTGCAGCTTGGGATGGAGCTCAAGCTCTGAAGTCTACGGAACGGGGTGAACTTCCAGGCCCCGCTTCCAACTCTTGCTATATACAAGTGGTTGAAAGATCTAACCAAGAAGCTTAAAAAATCACCCTGCCAACTTGCCGCTGCCTCCTCATGCTGACCATACGGCCAGAAGCACAAGAACTGGACTGAGCACTTGTTCTGTGAACAATGGAAGGAATCAATCAGTTCACTGAAAGAGGGGTTTCAGAACTGATGTATGGTGTTCTGTTGGCACAAAGTGCCAGTTCAGAGAATGGGATGTTCCTCACCAAAGACGAATTGTGTCCCTTCACACTTCAGGTGATAGTGCAGCTGTGAACTGTGAGGAAACAAACTTGCTGAGGAAACAAACAGGCAATTTGAAATGTAAGTGCCTGCCAGCTGTAAGTTTCTGTCATGCTTCCAGAGGCAGGCATGACTGCTTTCAAGTGACAAGATTTGGGGCCTAAACAGGAAGTTACAGGTACCTTCAAATGGTCACATTCAGAAGGAATCTTAGCATTTATTTTTACTTTCAACTGATCATTGAAACCATGAGGAAACAAAACCAGACTTGTTGCCTCCTCATTTTGGAACTCTGCTCCCACAACATGGTGCACATTCTGTTATCGGATTTTTTTTTTGACAGCCCACCTACCTACTAACTTTTCCCTTTTGTTTTTTCCCATGTCAGACAATGGTATCAGATGTATTTACTTGCTAAGAAGATGGTTTAAACATCTCTTGAAATAAAAACACAACAGTCTGATTTGGAAAGCTTTTTTATTTTTCTCCCAGGGTAGTTTGGTTGTCTGTCTCTCTCTCCCATTGTGTGGTAAACCCAAAATGCGTGATTTTTTTTTTGATGTACATTGTGCCTCATTTGTCACTGCAGTATATGGACCTTATTCTCTACTGCCTTTACACTTGTGAAAAGCACGTGTAAAGTGTTGCCACTGAGGGCTGGGCAGGGCAGGGTGGATTGTTTCATACACTAGAGCTGCAGTTCTCAAACTGTGGGTCAGGACCCCAAAGTGGGTCACGACCCCTTTTTAATGGGGTTGCCGGGGCTGGCATTAGATTTGCTGGGGGCTGGGGTGAAAGCCTGAGCCTCATCTCCCAGGACCAAAGCTAAAGCCCAAGGGTTACAGGCCCCCGCATGGGTCTGAAGCCCTTGGGCTTTGGCTTTGGCCCCCCTGCTTGGGGTAGTAGGCTTTGGCTTTGGCCCTCATGCCTGGGGCTGTGGGACTCGGGCAGGCTCAGGCTTTGGTCCTCCCTCCTGGGTCATGTAGTAACTTTTGTTGTCAGAAGGGGGTCATGGTACAACAACGTTTGAGAAACCCTGCACTAGGGGAATCCCCAGGTGATGTATAGACGATATATCTGCTTGCAATTCACTGCTACCCTGGCTGGCCTCAGTCACCCCACTCCTAAGGGGCATGGCTGGAAGGAAAGGGGTATGACTGAAGTACTGCTGAGTTCTGATCTTGGGGGAGGTCATCACAAGTGATGCAATTCAGAGTAGCCCTGAGAATGTTCTAAATTTTTACTCACGGCTGAATTGGTGGTCAACAGAGTAAGGATCAGAGATCCTTAAAGAGCATTTCCTGGTTCCACTTCTAAATGTACTGTGCATTAAAGGTCCCATCCTGAGGATCTGGCCCTTCAAGCAAAATATTGCATAACCTCTTAAATATTTGTATAAAATATGTTCTGTGTCCCAGGCCTGAAAAAGGCTTTGTGAAGGATGAAGTGTTGGTTGCAGTTGTCAGAGAAACAGCTTAAGGGAGAAAAAGTTGAGTATTACCTTATAAAATGGGAACTATATTTCATAAAGCAACTTTTATTAGCTGGTGCTGCTGGTCTGACTAGTAATAACCATGTGGGTTTGTAGACTTTTAATGTGAGTTGCTCTTTTTATTACCTGTTGGTTACAAAATGACTGTACTCTGTCAGCTGGGAAATGGAAAGACCTGATTTATGTCATTATTTCTCTTCTTATTCTACTGGGATGTTGAGGCTCATAGAGAGTCTAATACAAATACCTGAGAAGTGAAGGGAAATCTTTTCTTTGGCTTTGAGATTTGGTCAGGTCCAGATTATGGGACATTCTGGAGGGCATGTTGTCTCCCACAAATTTTGTTTATTCCTGTTTGTGCTTTTAGGGCTGCTGTTCAGAGAATTAGAGAATATCAGGATGGGTATCAAATAGACAAATCTTGAGAAATATATTTGGCAAGTTATCTTCATTTGTTTCTAACTTTATCTGATCATAGAACAATTCACAGGCAAGAAGTCCTCTATGGTCTTCCTATGGGGAGCACAACTTTTCTAGATTGCTTGTGGTGATATCCATTTCCTTAGACTTAGGGGATGGGTTTGAACTCTTTATAGATCCATTGATCATCATGATCTAGAATACTTATTCATTGATTATTGATTATTATAAGCAAATCCTCTGGCTATCACCATAATCATGCCAGGCATAATATGCTATATTGCTAGCTTCTTAGTAAAAACAACATATCTATTTTGATTTTTTTTCCATTACAGTACCCAAAAGTACCAATATGAATGTAAAATTACATTCACGGTTCTACAGTCCAAGGCTGTGTGGAAGCTATTGCTAAACTGATCGTTGCTACACCATTTGCCTATATACTTCATGCTCTGCTAGCATTAACATAATCACTTTGTAAAGGTGCTTGGGACTCCTGGATTATGAAAAGTGCTATATTGTATAAAAACAAATTTTAGCCTTTGTAAAACTTCACTATGTACAACACTGAAACATTCTTGGTCCTTTAAAATGATATCAGCATCATAGAACAGAAATAGAATAGATCATCAAGTACATGACAGTGCCTTGATTTGCTTTCTGCTTCACAAGGATGCAATAGAATAGAATGGTACTAAAAGCTGGTTAGTTGATTTTTTTTAAAAAAAAATTCTTCAAAATGCAACAGCTCTTCAGCATACTTCTGCAGAACTGTTTCCAAATAGCTTTGTCATTGTTCTGTCCCAGTAGCAAAGGTTGATATATTAGCACAGGGAACTTTGGATCTCATCAATATTTAATCTGTGTTTTGTTACCACACATCTGTTTTCACTGATAACAAATTCTTCCTTTGAAGTAGACCCTGTCTGCTTGGATTTTGCAACTTTCTGCAAAATAAGTATAGAGTTTTGTAACTTAGCCAGGCGGTACTTGTAGGCATTTTATGTCAATAAGGTGCATTACCCCACTGATATATTGGAACACTACAAAAGGTTTACATAGAATGTTGCAATAGCATAAAAATATGCATGTGGGTTTTTTAAAGATTTGGATTATTTCCATGTGCCATCTGGGCTATGTTATGTCCTCTAGAACACTGCCACTATTTTGCATGTAATCGCTACTTGAAATGTATCTATGTTCCTACAAGTGGTTTTTTTTTTTGTACTTTCAGTTCTATTGTGGAGTGCTACAACAACCATGACATTGATAAACTACATCCACAACCTAATGCATATTTCCTTTGCTGCTTCAGGAGATTTTGTTTCTGATTCTTTCAATTTCTTATTTGAATGTAATAGATCTCTTTATTTATGAAGAGAGAGCTACAATTCAGAGCTATTTATATATCTGCTTACCCCATCACCTTAGTATCTGAGTGCCTCACAAACAGTAATCAGTTATCCTTCCATCATGCCTATAATTCCAGGTAGTATTATCTGTATCTTGCAGATGAACTAATGCACAGAGAGATTAAGTGACTTGCCCTAGGTCCCACAGGACATCTGTAGTAGAGTCAGGAACTGAAGCCTGAATCCTAGTCCGGTGCCTTAGCCAAAAGGCCCCCTTCCTCCCAATGACTGGATGATATATGGATGCTAAAAACCAATTTAGGAGAGTATGTTGTACAGAAATCCTTAGAGGAATTTTTCTTGCATAAATAAATGTAAAAGCAAGACAATAAAATAGGGGATTGCAAAGTTCAAGATGACTCAGTTGGATTCTCTCTTCTTCTAGATCCATCATGTGCTTCTTAGTCCTTCTCCTGCTGAGTCTTACAGGGAGGGGAAATAATTGAGTAACTTACTTCTTATTAATAAGAGACAAGCTAAATCAAGCTATGATTCATGCTTCCAATTTGTGTCTTATTTTTTGTCAATGGCCAATGAGAGAATTGCAAAACACCACTGACTCAGATGCTTTGGAAACTGTGTGTAGTCTTTGTTACAGTTCAGGGCAATTGCACCTGTATTCCCTCTGTGTTGTCCAGCAAGGGTACTTCCTCTAGGCTTCCAGGTCACCAGCCATTGTCTCTCTCCCTTCTGATAAGGCTATTTCTGGGCTTCACAGTACCCTGACAATACAGTCATTTTTCCCATCCAAAGACAGACTGTCTAAGCAGGCCTGCTTTGCGTCTTTGCTCAGACAGTATGCAGAGTGATTGCCACAATTATAAGTTACCACACAGCTGTTTCTAAGCAAGCAGATTTATTCTTAAGGTAAAAGTATTACAGAGACAACATATTAAAAAGAACCTATACGCATGTTAATAAGGTTACCAAAGATGACCCCTCCCCCTCCTTCAGCAAGGACTCTGGTTGGTGATTAGTCTTTCAAACCGCACACAGGGTCTTCCCTGTGATCATAAGTTCATCATAGCATTGGCTCAGAACAAGCACTCTGCCTTTGGGGCCTCAGTAGGCCAAACTCCTTCCAACTCTTCCCTAAAGATTGGGGCCCACCCTGGACCTGTATGTTTGCTAGATCAGAAAGGAGACCCTGAGTCAGTTTAAACAGGTGGTTTGTTTTTTTTTATCCAAAAATTCTGTTGGTCCCTGGAGAATCCAGTTTGAATTAGTAGATGCAAACCTGTCCCAGGCATCACTTCAAAGGGATGATAACCAGAGCCAAATACATTAGCGTACCCCCTCCTCCTCGAAGTACAAACAATTGCATTCTTAATATAATGGCCCCCCAGCATATCAAACTCAGTTCAGTTAGGCTTATCCAGGATATTGCAGTGTATTGTCACAGTCTTTTCTTTTAAGGAGGCTTTTCTTTCCCCTGTTGGTCCGACAAGGGCTTACAGTGTGCTTCAGTCATAGTTGGACGTAGTTTCCAACAGCTAGCAGTAAGTGATGAAGCTCTAATTACAACAGCAGTAACTAGGCCCCCGCGAGAGGAAGCGAGTCCACTCCTGTAAGGAGTTGTCCTTATGGGAGCAGTCCTCACTCAACGTCTGATTTTCAAAGCAGACCTCCAGTTACGCAGGTAGAGTTCAGAGACTGCCACTGAACTACACAGACGGTTTTATGCCCGCAATACACTGCTGGGAAAAGGCATGAAATATGCCTTTAGAATTAAGGGTTCAATTCATTGGGGGCCTAAAGTGGTACCTACAGCCTGGAGCACAGTCTGAAAATCAAACCTGTAAGAATCCTAATGAAAGCAATAAGGCTGCTATCTGTAAATTAGCACAAGCAGGATCAGACCCTGGGAAAAACAGTCCGAAACCTGGATATAAACAGCCAGTACCAGGCATTAGACACCAATGTGGATTGTTTTGTACATTAGAATAAAAATGATTTACCCACAGAATGACACAGGGCATGGTGGGCTTCTATCCAGTAACATCTGTAAAGCACTGAGACATAGAGAAGAGTCCCTACAGAAGAGCAAATTACTGATACAGGGCCAAATCCTGAAATTATTACTTGTTCTTTTTATTTCTACTGTGGTAGCACCCAAGGACCCTATCTGGGAATCATGACCCCATTGTATTAGGTGCTGTACAGATAACACAAAGTCCCTGCTCCAGGCAGCTCACAATCTAGAATTGGTGTTAGACAGAATTTACTAAGGGAAAACTCTATGAAGTCAGTGGGAGCTCTGAGTGGTGGCATCTGTTTATTCATGGATGCTACTGGCTTCAGCCCACTCCGCTCCCCTTGCCTGAGTATGGTTGGAGTAAATTCTGAATAAGGACTTCCAGCTTTGGCGTGATAGTTTTTAAATTAAGCCTAAATATGGTTTTAAAAATACTACTCTATTTCCTTTTTCTCTCTAGGTATTGTCATAGGCACTGTAGTTGATATAGGTTATGTCAATAAGTTGAGGAAGAAGATGCTATCACATACTAAGCTTTCTCTGGGAATTTAAATATTGCAACAGCATCTTAAAAAATTATACTTTGCTTTATCAGCCAACAGGTTTGGACAATCAATGCTCACATTCAAATACCTCATCATGTGAAGCTCTACAGTTTCACATTGGATTATTACAGCCTGAAAGTCTGATGTCTCCTTTGACAAAATTGTATGGATGCATCCATAAAGGTTAATGTTTGTTTCTGTCATGGAGAGGAACAGTGGGATATGTTATAAGGCAACCTTTGACTTAATAAACTACAGCTGACTAAACTGGGAACTGAGAATAGAACAAAACAGCAGGAACCATTTATCAATGATAAAAATGACTTAATATGTTACTTTGCAGACAACAGATTTCTTTGATTAAAATGATCTTTCCTACCTAACTAATACAAAAGGTATCAAAGCATATGATATGCAAAGAGCATTTTTGTCCAAGACTTCTTGTCCCAGAGTCACAACATGGATTTTCTGTTCAATGGAAATACATTGCTTTTAAGATCATTAGCTGATGAGGATGATAATCATAAAGTGTAGAACTGGAAGGGACCTCACTCGGTCATCTCATCCAGTCCCCTGCATTCAAGGCAGGACTAAATACTAACTAGGCTATTCCTGACGTGTTTATCTAACCTGTTCTTAAAAACTTCCAATGACAAAGATTTCACAATTTCCCTAGGCAATTTGTTCCAGTGCTTAACTACCCTGATAGTTAGGAAGCTTTTCCTAATGTCCAACCGAAACCTCTGTTACTGCAATATAAGCCCATTGCTTCTTGTCCTATCCTCAGAGAATGGAATGGCAACATTTATCAGCTTATTCAGAATCACTTTTAACAAGACACCTGTTGGTTAATGTAAGTAATACTGCTGTACTACTAAAAGCAGGAATTCAGAATGAAAATGTTTTGATACTGTCACAAAGGACATTTGGGCCATTATTTTCAAAAATAGGTGCCTACACTGAAACTCTTGGGCACCTAAATAAGTTACCTGATCTTTCAAAAGGGCCAAGCACTTAACATTTCCTATTGACTTCAGTGAAAGCTCAGACCAAAGATTTAGATACCTAAGTACTGATTTAGGAGCAGGGTTGCTGGAACAATTTTTATAGTGGGGGTGCTGAGAGTTATGCAACCAATCTGTAAACCCTGTATGTGGTGGAATCCACTTTGTGCCAGGGAATGTGGCAGCACCCTTAGTTCCAGCACCGATGTTTAGGAGTCTATCTGCAGGAAATCTTGGCCTTGGCTTTTTCACATGAAGCATTACCACAACTGCTTTTTGTGTAACTTCAGATTGTTTATTATCCCCACAACATGTTTTCTGTTAGCCTAAATATCATTAATAAAGAGCCTCAGTAATATGATGCTGCTCATTAAATTCAGAGAGCTCCTAGGGAACTTCACTTCTGCAGTCGTATAATATCATACTGCCATGATGTCCTGCTATGCAGAACATGTTTGCCGTTCCTGTATTTGTATAATTTTCATAGAACACTACACTTCTCAATACTCGCCTCATAAAACTCTTGGCCCATGTTTCAAGCACTCCACAGCTGGCCCCTTGAGAGGACAAACCAAGCCAATAAGCCTGACTCCCAAAACCACCCGCTATCTTTCTTTCACATGTGCCCCTATTCCTGCTGAATCTGTAGAACTAGAGCTAAATCCTTCACAAAGCAGAACTTCTGTCCTCTGCACAGCTCTATACTGAGCGTTATCTTCTCTATTATAGTGGATATAATTTGTTTTTAAATAAAAAAGGAATGTCCTACTTCAAACCCTTTTTTCGGGGAGGAGGGCAGCGGTGGTTCCTCTTATCTCAAATGTTCAACACTCCTATCAGTAGCTGTAGTAAAGGCTTGTCTTGCCTTTTAATTTCATGTTTTGGTGATCCATGATGCTTTCTCACTCTCTTTTGCTGGCCTTGGCATTCTGCACAGACACAGTGACTAGATAAATCACAAACCCACAACTTGGGCATGGGGCACAAGAACCTTACTCCTTCAGTTCCAAACCCACAGGCCTCTACCATATGAGATAAAGGACATTGCACTAGGTGGCAGCAGTCTTTCATCCTACCTGTGGGCATGCCACTTGAGGACAAGCTCATGGGCAAATCCATTACATTACAATCTGCTTCTAATGTGTTGGGTTCAACCCACAAAGTCTTGAATGCTTTGGAATCTGTGAGACCACCATACTCCCTCTAAGATGCTAGTACACTTGCCAACAGCATTTCTGGAGATCTGATTCCCTTCCCTTACATCAACACATATCAGGAGAAGTCAATGGAGAAACACCAGTGCCCAACTGTTGGGTCTGTCAGAGTGAAGCTGAATATTTCACAGAGGATTCTTTGACACCGGAGTGGGTGTTATTCAATTGCCTGAATTCTCAAAGTATAATTAGAATATCAGTTACAAGATCCAAGGTTCCTTCCAGTGTTTTCTTGCCTCTGGTCTCAGAAGGTTTGGATATCTAAGTTTAACACCAGCCAAACACATGGGCAGTTTAGAGAGAATCTACAAAGACATTTGCTGAAGCAAACAAATGAATCTAAATGTCTGCAGCGGAATATGGCTATGATATAAATGGGAGTAGGTTCAGACTCCAAGTCTGGCTGTAATATTAATGGTAATAATGAATGGTTCCAAACAGGATTTAGCTGTTACAAAACACCCATAATAAAGGGAAGATGCAAACTTCACTAATGATATAAATTAAATGCAAGGAACTCAATCCACAATCATTTCAGAAAGACCTGCATCCAACTGGAGGCCATCATAACTGTGTGGTTCATGGTACCAAATACAACTAATAAATCTAAAGACAGCAGCCGAGACAAGCACTTATTACTAAATCAAGGAGAACAATCTCTGTGCAGTCCTGGGTCAGCCATACTGATTAGAATTAATTAAAATTCTGATGATCCATGTGGCTCTAAAACAGAATGGATACAACTTAGGAAGTATCTTAAGTGAAGTAAGAAAGGTTAGTAATGGCATGATAATTAACAACGTCTCCTGCTATATTTAAATTTTTTACACTTGAAATTTTCATGAAAGATTTCAAATTTGCTCGCAGTTTTCAAGTAGCCAAAGAGAGATTAATTATATGGTTTAAGTCTATTGGTGAACTGATTCTGATAAAAACTATATGGATTCCATGTTTACAATATGGGATGGAGGAATTGATCCAGATAAAATAAGAACTGACTGAAACTTCCAAATCAAGCCCTACCTGAATCTTTTTGTTTGGATAACTTTTTAACTTCTCTTTTAATAAACAATGATAATAAACCACTTTGCCTCTTCATTTCCTGATTTCAGCTGGGACAAGAAGCAAGGTGAGATAAAGCAGCCAAACTTTTGACTATTGCTGATACAAACAGAACCTCTTCACCGTTGGATTTTGCCTATGTCTAGAGCCTAAGAAAAATATCCAAAAACAATTGTGAGAGGAACACTAGAGATCTAGCCTGGAAGCTGTTGATCTGGGCTATAGGATAATTTCACGCAAATCATCAGCAAGAAGCAAATTTTACTAACCGAGATCAGAGTTACCAGAATACAAGGAAATATAAGATAAAGTCAGATCGCTACAGTTTGTCAAACTGGAAGAAATGTTTATCCCAAGTATCTTCCCTTTCAATCTGAAAAGGCTAGGACTAAAATTTGTGGAAAATCTTTTGATGCCTAGGAACAACTGGGAGGATGGATTAAGGAGAAAATTTAATAGTCTGAAATAAGGATGCAGAGCAATTTCTTCACTTCAGCATCAAACGCAAATAGAAGCCAGCCTTAATTTTCTTTTAGACACCTTAATTTGATTCTTCCATATCTACCTTAGATACTTATATGGTTCTCATTACCATGTAAAACTATGGCACAGACAGACTAAGGCCCAGTTCCACAAAGGTATTCAGACTCCTAACTTCTACTGATTTCAGTGGAAGTTAGGAGCTTGAATACCTTTGTGGATCTGGGCCTAAGTGATTTGCTGACACAGGGTGTCTACAGAAGAGCAGAGGATTGAATGCAGGTCTCTTGTCCCAGGCTGTCTTCCTAACTATCAGACCACCTTTCCTATATCAAAATGATCGGTTAGGCCAGAGGCCATGCGCTGCATCTCCATTTCCTTCCATCTAGCCTAATCTCTGAGCACCTCTATAAACTTGGGAAAGTGATACATCAAAAGGATAGAGTGAGTCTGTGAAAGAACTGTGCCACTTATAATATTTGCTCATTCAAGATTGAACAGATCATAGGCCTTTAGATCAACTGGGAGCAGAGAGGACTAAGCTGTTTCCAAAGATAATCTTTCAACAGAGTTGTAAGAGTAAAAATAGGATCTGGTTAGTGGTTTAAAAAAAAGCAATATTAACATGAGTATTAGTCTTTAATGTCTCAGAAGGGTACAAATCAAGTGAGACAACAAGAGCTGGAGTGCCAGCAACGTTTGTTCTGAGAGTTCTGAGCACAAGAACCAAAGGACCTCAAAGCTGCAACTTAACATCACAAAGTAAATGCAGATCCTCTCAATAGTTGAGCATGTTACAGAGGAGGCAAGTTCTTCAAAATGCTTCCCTCTGTCTACACGCATCAGTCTTGCACAGGTTTATCTTTAGCTGTGTGCTCTTCATCTACATGTTGATTTCAGTGGCGCTCTCAAGCTCTTCCACATTATGGGCCACATCTTAATAAAGATGTCACACAGACTGCCCCCTCCCCTCCCTGTGGCAATAAAGTAACATCCCAGTGGTAATATAGCAATTGCTTACATGGAGAATTAATATCAGGGAAGTGTTTCATGTGTCTGTCTTTTAATACAACTCAGCATGTGAAAACAAGGGGTAGAAGACACCACCATAGTCTAGGTTGCTACCCACTGATCACCAGCAGGTGCTGAAGGGACCAGCCATGGGTGGTACATGGATCACAGTTTGGGAACTGCTGTGCTAGGCATTGAGAAAGCTGGAGAAGTGATGCTGTTTAGGTTCAATTTAAAGGAGATGTAGAGCTCTGTATACTGCTGGCATTTCAGCCCATGCTCTCCCACTGGCTTCATCTAGATGTTGAATAATTAAAAGGAGTGGCAGAGGACTGAGCTTTGTGGGATTCACTGTCTGAGAGCACTATTGGAGCTAGAAGAAGAGTTGCCCCTACTGACTCCTTGGGTTTGGCCTGAGAGGAGAGACCTGAGCCATTTAAAGGCATTTTCATTCATCCCTGCAGGTGGGACAGGAGTAGTAGGTGATCTACAGTACCATATGCCAGACAGGTAAAGTGAGATACATATGGATGTATTTCTTTTGCCTACAGATAAGTGGTAGGTGACCCACCAAAGCAGCAAATGCTGTCTCCGTGCCATGCCTTACCGTGAACCTGATGGAGAGGGATCCAGGATATATGTGCTGCCAGGTGGATGCCTATGGCCACTGAGGCTGAATTTGATCCTTAGTCCGTACGTTTTTTTTTCTTACATATTGGTGTGGTCTGGAGTATTTTTCTTTCTTGTCTTGTCCAAGGCAGCTGATGTATTTTAAATTCTTGCAGTGTTAAACTTAGCATCTATAATCACAGCACAGTAGTTTCTTGAAAGCTTCTGTGTATTTTCTCCCACCTTGGATTACCAAATATCTCAGCTGCGGAATTCTGTTTACTCTGAGCCGTCTTGAATCAAAAACTTGTATACATTAGAGGCGTGATGGGATCTAAGCCTAATTTCTCATAGTGTGGATGTGAATCCACCATCTGGAGCTCGGCACAACCATAGGCCGAACAATTCTGGAAAACAGAACAAAGGTGGAGGTACTGCCAAAATTCTGGCTCGCATAAATCTTTGTCTTTCTGTAGCCCTGTGGATGATGCAAACCTGCTCTTTTATAAACGTATGGTGTAGTATATTCCATCCTCACTCCAGCTCTGGCAGTGCAGTCTCATTTCATCAGTCATGGAAATTAAAGAATTATTGCAGTTACATGCTCTTATTTGCAGACCCAGTTTTACTCTTAGCCCTTTCTCTCTCATACAGTGGCCTCTGTTAATAGCTAACTACTGGGTTTTTGGTTGTAAAGTCCTTGAGGGATAATAATAAGCCCTAAGTATGGGGAAGGATAGCTCAGTGGTTTGAGCATTGGCCTGCAAAACCCATGGTTCTGAGTTCAATCCTTGAGGGCCCATTTAGGGATCTGGGGCAAAAATTGGGGCTTGGTCCTGCTTTGAGCAGGGGGTTGGACTAGATGACCTCCTGAGGTCCCTTCCAATCCTGATATTCTATGATTCTATTACATAAGGCCCAGATGATCTATTCAGCCGTGTAGAATTGGGAGCAGGGGAAGGAAAACTGAGGAACTATCATATAGATGGGGGTTGATCACACAGGGATGGAGCAGAGAGAGGAAATGCTGGTTGCATAATTTTCTCATACCATATAGCTGCTTCTATCCCCTCCATGGCCAGGATGCTTAAGCTCAGTGCTGCATGACAGTGGGGCAGGGTGATTGACATGACCAGCTAGAGGCAGCTACAGGCAGAGCATGTGCCCTTCTCAGGATGACATAACTTAGTAAGTAATATGGCAGACCATAAGAGTGCGGGGCCCAATGTTACACTGTAGAAGCACCTCACTAGGCAAATGTGCCCTGTGATAACACTATGGAAAGCATACTGCCTTCTTACCGTCCCAGGGAAGAGTTCTTATTCCTCAATGGCAATGGGAAATCCTTTACCTACTTCTAATTTTGGGGAGAGTTCTACTAGATTTTATCCTCTGAGTCCCATGCTCCAATATTTCAGCATCCATTATTCTGAATTAGAGCTGGATCAGTCTCTTTTTTTCATTCCCACACTTGCACGACTCAGGATATTAGGAGGGATGGGGTGTGGCAGGTCTTGTATTCAGGCAGAAGGATAGGTTCACATGCCTGGTTGTTAGTTCTTGTTAGGGGGCTTATTCCTTCACCCACTTACTTCCCTGGTCCTTCTCGCATGAACAGAGAGCAACAATACCCGAAGTCCAAAGGTGCAAACAATTCGATGTTTATTGGGGTGAACTTCCAGCAAGCATGATTCCAGTTTCCTTCCTTAGTATCCTCCTTCCCAGCTCTGACACCACAGAGCCTTACACCTGTGTCCCTGTTCCCATTCCTACCCTTAGCCAAACATGATTCCAACTTCCTTACTCCCATTCCCTGTTCCCATTTCCCCCTTTAGCAAAACATGATTCCAATTTTCTTACCCCCATTCCCTGTTCCCATCTCACACACCCACACCCAGTCACTTCCTCATTGACTACAGATTATATAGTAAAACTTGTGTTCTGCTTAGCTATACCTTAACCAATCATTTTCCTGAAATTTAACTAACCAATCCTAACATATTGTAACATGATTATGTAACCAATTATATCCCACCACCTTAATTAGTTTACACCCAGCAAAATTAATTATACAGCAGACAGGAACAATCACAGAACCAGACAGAGATTATACAGACAAACAATAGCAAAGTGGGAACTATAATGACAAAACAATACAGAAGTGAGGATTTCACATCCCAGTATTGATAAGTGAGTTCTTGCCAGACAGGATGCTATCAAACTAAGTTTCCTTTTACATTTTCTAGGCACTTCCCTTTCTCTGGAGGTGATAGGAACTATCAGGACAGGATTGTATTCCCAACAGCCGAATAGCACCTTATTTCAGTGTGACTAGTTTGGAATGTGAGGATGTGACTGTTTGCTTCCCAGTTTATGGCTGCCTCTGCTGCTTAGCCAAAGGCCTTAGCCTAAGAACAGGGCCTCAGACTGTCACAGTAAGAGAAGTTTCAGAGGAACAGCCGTGTTAGTCTGTATTCGCAAAAAGAAAAGGAGTACTTGTGGCACCTTAGAGACTAACCAATTTATTTGAGCATGAGCTTTCGTGAGCTACAGCTCACTTCATCAGATGTTTACCGTGGAAACTGCAGCAGACTTTATATACACACAGAGAATATGAAACAATACCTCCTCCCACCCCACTGTCCTGCTGGTAATAGCTTATCTAAAGTGATCAACAGGTGGGCCATTTCCAGCACAAACCCAGGTTTTCTCACCCTCCACCCCCCCACACAAATTCACTCTCCTGCTGGTGCTAGCCCATCCAAAGTGACAACTCTTTACATAATCAAGTTGGGCTATTTCCTGCATAGATCCAGGTTTTCTCACATCCCCCCCCACCCCCATACACACACAAACTCACTCTCCTGCTGGTAATAGCTCATCTAAACTGACCACTCTCCAAGTTTAAATCCAAGTTAAACCAGAACATCTGGGGGGGGGGGTAGGAAAAAACAAGAGGAAACAGGCTACCTTGCATAATGACTTAGCCACTCCCAGTCTCTATTTAAGCCTAAATTAATAGTATCCAATTTGCAAATGAATTCCAATTCAGCAGTTTCTCGCTGGAGTCTGGATTTGAAGTTTTTTTGTTTTAAGATAGCGTCCTTCATGTCTGTGATTGCGTGACCAGAGAGATTGAAGTGTTCTCCGACTGGTTTATGAATGTTATAATTCTTGACATCTGATTTGTGTCCATTTATTCTTTTACGTAGAGACTGTCCAGTTTGACCAATGTACATGGCAGAGGGGCATTGCTGGCACATGATGGCATATATCACATTGGTGGATGTGCAGGTGAACGAGCCTCTGATAGTGTGGCTGATGTTATTAGGCCCTGTGATGGTGTCCCCTGAATAGATATGTGGGCACAATTGGCAACGGGCTTTGTTGCAAGGATAAGTTCCTGGGTTAGTGGTTCTGTTGTGGGGTATGTGGTTGTTGGTGAGTATTTGCTTCAGGTTGCGGGGCTGTCTGTAGGCAAGGACTGGCCTGTCTCCCAAGACTTGTGAGAGTGTTGGGTCATCCTTTAGGATAGGTTGTAGATCCTTAATAATGAGTTGGAGGGGTTTTAGTTGGGGGCTGAAGGTGACCGCTAGTGGCGTTCTGTTATTTTCTTTGTTAGGCCTGTCCTGTAGTAAGTAACTTCTGGGAACTCTTCTGGCTCTATCAATCTGTTTCTTTACTTCTGCAGGTGGGTATTACCTACTACAGGACAGAATAAATGGACATGAAGGTCGCTATCTTAAAACAAAAAAACTTCAAATCCAGACTCCAGCGAGAAACTGCTGAATTGGAATTCATTTGCAAATTGGATACTATTAATTTAGGCTTAAATAGAGACTGGGAGTGGCTAAGTCATTATGCAAGGTAGCCTGTTTCCTCTTGTTTTTTCCTACCCCCCCCCCCAGATGTTCTGGTTTAACTTGGATTTAAACTTGGAGAGTGGTCAGTTTAGATGAGCTATTACCAGCAGGAGAGTGAGTTTGTGTGTGTATGGGGGTGGGGGGGATGTGAGAAAACCTGGATCTATGCAGGAAATAGCCCGACTTGATTTTGTAAAGAGTTGTCACTTTGGATGGGCTAGCACCAGCAGGAGAGTGAATTTGTGGGGGGGGGGGGGGTGGAGGGTGAGAAAACCTGGGTTTGTGCTGGAAATGGCCCACCTGTTGATCATTTTAGATAAGCTATTACCAGCAGGACAGTGGGGTGGGAGGAGGTATTGTTTCATATTCTCTGTGTGTATATAAAGTCTGCTGCAGTTTCCACGGTAAACATCTGATGAAGTGAGCTGTAGCTCACGAAAGCTCATGCTCAAATAAATTGGTTAGTCTCTAAGGTGCCACAAGTACTCCTTTTCTTTTTACAGTAAGAGAAGGCCCTACACCAGCAGACAGTGATTTTGATTCTTTCTTTTATACCTCTATCACTAGCCAAGTGATAAGAATACACCTAAATTCTTAGAGTACAGGCCTTTGCAGACAGGCCTGAATATCTATATCCTAACAGTTCTCCACCCTTTTTTTTTTTTATTAACACTTTTGAGACCCAAACAAGGGGTGGCACAGGTGGATTGCTAAACATCGTCATCTGTCTAGTTTGGAGGAGAGCAGCAGGAAACTGCCAGGACACAGCTGAGCATCAACTTAAACATTGTTCACACAAGGTGAGAGTACATGAAGAGCAAGCAATGGGACCAACTCCAGCTAGATGTACAAAGTCTCTTTCTCCTGCTCCTTGTGACCCTTTTCCATGTAATGGCAGTGCACACTTCAGGGTTTGGGCTTTTGGTTAAAGTCAGAGAGACTGGATTCATGTTAGGCTTTTATTTCCCTGGGGTAGGTGGGCTTGGTCAGACATGCTATCACAGCTGAGGGGTTGGGAGCCATCTCACCCATCACAACTGATCAGTCCGAGGAGATCATGACCCTTGAAATGTGAAAGCTTACCCAAATATATGGCAAGATACACAGATACAGAGTATTTCTTACTACAGCCCAGCATTGTTCTGTCCTGAGGTCAGAGATTCAGCCTGGAGATACATTCCTTCTTAGGGGATGGCTGCTCTTGAATGGGTGCACTTGGTGCCAAGCAATCATTGATGTGATCAACTGCTAGATGACTCTCACAGAGAGTTAATATCTATAGCTATTTTGGAATAGAGTTAGGGAGAGGTGATAGCTCTTTCTGTTTGCTGGCAGATGGAGCAGTTCTTGACATGACAGGATGGTGAATCCCACTGGGAGAGGCTACTGGGAAGTGGTCCAATGAAGCTTGTGTTTAACTAAAGGCCTGACACGGTTTTTGCCATTAACTTCAAAAGGAGTTGGATTGGTACATTATTGTTGGAAGGCTAGATGACCACTTGGTAGTGAGGATTATTTGGGTTTGTACCTATACCTGTTCTGTCCGTACTCTCTAAAAGATTGCAGCCAGTATGTCGTTTTTCCACCTAGAATTTAATTCCATCCTCTTTTACAATGGCCTTGTAGCAATTTCCCCCACACCGGAGCTATTAGCAGGACAGAAAGATAAACTTCCAGTCTCTGCTTTTATTTTTGAATAATATTGCTGAGCAGTATTTACCAACTACAGTACTTTGCACTGTCCCCTTTTTATTGGCTGGAAGGCTCAGTTTCCCTCTATCATGTATCTTCTTTCATGGTTTAAACAAAAGTTTAGTTTTTTCCCATGATACCTAGACTTGTTAAGTAATCACAACTGCCAGAGCCTCACACTGATTTCTCCTGTGCACTTTTCATTAGAACAATGTATTATGGATGATACCATTAGAGTGAAATGACATTGGCTACATGATCCAGACCTTTCCACTACTGTAGAACTAAAGGGACCTTTCCTCATTGCAGCGTGTCACACAAGTGACATTAATAGTCACTCGGAAATAAAGGTAAAGGTTGAACTAGTTTTTAATGAGCATGGAAGTTCTGAGTCACTATGAGGCTGAAACAAAGCACAGTATTTCATGATTAATTATATGCACATTGAGAGATACCTCCTCCCCTTTAATATAAAAGAAAAACAAAGTCAAAACATTTCACTTTGGAAAAAGAGTGAGTAATAATATAATGGAATGTCATTAAATATAGATGCCTTCTTCATTCTGTCATTGTGCACTACAGGACACACAAGTCTGAGGCTCTTTTCAGGTATGTGCATGCGTGTACATAAATGCACATGAAATAATAGCAACAATAATGATTAATGAATAAGCCTGCTCAGATAGGGCTAGTTGTCAATTTCTCTGCTGCTGTTTTTCCTGTCTCAAGAGCAGGAGAAACTACTGTGTTTGTTGTTCTTCAGATGTTAGCTAATCTTGTGTAAGTTGGTTGGTGGACATGAACTCAAAGTAAGGGTCACGTAAGACATCTCACTGAAATGAAAACTTTGCCTCCTTAACTTAAATCTCCCTCTTATAGTGGTTAAAAAATAGATTACAGGTTCTTTTAAGGAGCTGGTTGCTTGAATGCTCTACAGTCTCATAACTGAATGGGTCCAACATTTCTGAGAATCAGGGTTTTGAGTTGTTGCACAGACACCCCATGCATCTGACACCAAAAATTAATAGCAATCACTTATTATCATTTGGTTTCATATGACTGCCCCACTGCCTATTTCTCAGCAATATTGTTCATTACTGTTAGAGTAGCAAAAAGAATTACATTTTAGAAAAGGAGTGTGCTTTTGGCCATCTTTGCAGGCTTAGCAGCAAGCCAGAGACATTGCCAAAAGGCAGCAGCTAAATCCTCAGGGATTTATAAGCAGCTTAAGAAACTGCACAAAAGGTGGAGAAAATCAGAACCTGGGCAACCTTGACTCCTTTTGATGAATCAAGTCTTAGGTTTCTGCTTCAGTGTCAAACTAAATCCCAACTATTCAGAACAGACATTGGCAAATTATTGTTGTGGCTGCTAAAGTAGATCTTAAAAGCGTAATAAAACATTTTTAATATTGATAAGTTTTATATACATAGTCTAGAGAGACCCTGAGTCTGAGCTTGGGGTGGCTAGATTCAAACCTCGTGAGTTATGTAACAAGTTCTCCCAGACAAATGTCAATAAAACTTTTATCCTACTTCACACCACCATGTAGTCTGGATATGCCATATTTTATGGACAGGCTGTTTTAGAGATTTTTGTTTTTTTTAAGAATGTATAAGTACTAGTTTTTGTACACCTCCCCCCACACTGGCACAGGAAAGCTCTTTCAATACAATGAGTCTAAGCCTTCAGAAGGAGAGGTAAATTCTGACTGATACATTTAAAAAAAAAAACAACCTCCAAAATCCTATAAAATACCTTTTTGTCTAGGTAGAATAAGAATTTTGCCTACATAAGAATGGAATGAGTTTAAGGCTCAGTATCTTATTAGATGCCTGAGCTAGAAATAAAAGCCTTATTTCATTGGAAGTGAAGAGATTTCTGCCTTTCAAGTGACTAAAACTCTGAAGGGCCCTAAGATTTCAGATAAAGCCATCACTGGTTTCACTGTGAACATTGCCCATCCTTGGCCTGAGCCCCGTGTAATCTATTTTGCAACAAAGAGGGGAAGAGAAGGGACTGTAACAAGGTCAGGGCAGAACAGTGCACAAATCACCCTCTCCATGTAAAAAGAAAAGGAGGACTTGTGGCACCTTAGAGACTAACAAATTTATTTGAGCATAAGTTTTCGTGAGCTAAAGCTCACTTCATCGGATGCATTCAGTGGAAAATATAGTGGGGAGATTTATATACACAGAGAACATGAAACAATGGGTGTTACCATACACACTGTAATGAGAGCAATCAGGTAAGGTGAGCTATTACCAGCAGGAGAGCGGGGGGGGGGGGGGGGGACGGACCTTTTGTAGTGATAATCAAGGATAGCTCAAATAAATTCATTAGTCTCTAAGGTGCCACAAGTCCTCCTTTTCTTTTTGCGAATACAGACTAACACGGCTGCTACTCTGAAAACTGTAAGGAGAGTGATCAGCTCACGTGAGTTTCAGAGTAGCAGCCGTGTTAGTCTGTATTCGCAAAAAGAAAAGGAGTACTTAGTGCCACAAGTACTCCTTTTCTCCTTACAGTGTGTATGGTAACACCCATTGTTTCATGTTCTCTATGTATATAAATCTCCCCACTGTATTTTCCACTGAATGCATCCGATGAAGTGAGCTGTAGCTCACGAAAGCTTATGCTCAAATAAATGTGTTAGTCTCTAAGGTGCCACAAGTCCTCCTTTTCTTTTTGCAGAAACAGACTAACATGGCTGCTTCTCTGAAACCTCTCCATGTAGGATTTTATTGAAGGAGTCTTTGCCTAATGTAAATTGACTCCACCTTCTTAAATGCCTCTGTAGCTGCATATCCTTGCTTTGCAGGCAATAAAACACTTACAAATACAAAACAAAAAGTATTACCCCACTATTCCCTCCTACTTCCAACCTCATTTGCTCTCCTTGTCTTTTAAGACAGGTTTCAGAGGAACAGCCGTGTTAGTCTGTATTCGCAAAAAGAAAAGGAGTACTTGTGGCACCTTAGAGACTAACCAATTTATTTGAGCATGAGCTTTCGTGAGCTACAGCTCACTTCATCAGATGTTTACCGTGGAAACTGCAGCAGACTTTATATACACACAGAGAATATGAAACAATACCTCCTCCCACCCCACTGTCCTGCTGGTAATAGCTTATCTAAAATGATCAACAGGTGGGCCATTTCCAGCACAAACCCAGGTTTTCTCACCCTCCACCCCCCCACACAAATTCACTCTCCTGCTGGTGCTAGCCCATCCAAAGTGACAACTCTTTACATAATCAAGTCGGGCTATTTCCTGCATAGATCCAGGTTTTCTCACATCCCCCCCACCCCCATACACACACAAACTCACTCTCCTGCTGGTAATAGCTCATCTAAACTGACCACTCTCCAAGTTTAAATCCAAGTTAAACCAGAACATCTGGGGGGGGGGGGTAGGAAAAAACAAGAGGAAACAGGCTACCTTGCATAATGACTTAGCCACTCCCAGTCTCTATTTAAGCCTAAATTAATAGTATCCAATTTGCAAATGAATTCCAATTCAGCAGTTTCTCGCTGGAGTCTGGATTTGAAGTTTTTTTGTTTTAAGATAGCGACCTTCATGTCTGTGATTGCGTGACCAGAGAGATTGAAGTGTTCTCCGATTGGTTTATGAATGTTATAATTCTTGACATCTGATTTGTGTCCATTTATTCTTTTACGTAGAGACTGTCCAGTTTGACCAATGTACATGGCAGAGGGGCATTGCTGGCACATGATGGCATATATCACATTGGTGGATGTGCAGGTGAACGAGCCTCTGATAGTGTGGCTGATGTTATTAGGCCCTGTGATGGTGTCCCCTGAATAGATATGTGGGCACAATTGGCAACGGGCTTTGTTGCAAGGAAAAGTTCCTGGGTTAGTGGTTCTGTTGTGTGGTATGTGGTTGTTGGTGAGTATTTGCTTCAGGTTGCGGGGCTGTCTGTAGGCAAGGACTGGCCTGTCTCCCAAGACTTGTGAGAGTGTTGGGTCATCCTTTAGGATAGGTTGTAGATCCTTAATAATGCGTTGGAGGGGTTTTAGTTGGGGGCTGAAGGTGACCGCTAGTGGCGTTCTGTTATTTTCTTTGTTAGGCCTGTCCTGTAGTAGGTAACTTCTGGGAACTCTTCTGGCTCTATCAATCTGTCTCTTTACTTCTGCAGGTGGGTATTGTAGTTGTAAGAAAGCTTGACAGAGATCTTGTAGGTGTTTGTCTCTGTCTGAGGGGTTGGAGCAAATGCGGTTGTATCGCAGAGCTTGGCTGTAGACGATGGATCGTGTGGTGTGGTCAGGGTGAAAGCTGGAGGCATGCAGGTAGGAATAGCGGTCAGCAGGTTTCCGGTATAGGGTGGTGTTTATGTGGCCATTGTTTATTAGCACTGTAGTGTCCAGGAAGTGGATCTCTTGTGTGGACTGGACCAGGCTGAGGTTGGTGGTGGGGTGGAAATTGTTGAAATCATGGTGGAATTCCTCAAGGGCTTCTTTTCCATGGGTCCAGATGATGAAGATGTCATCAATATAGCGCAAGTAGAGTAGGGGCTTTAGGGGACGAGAGCTGAGGAAGCGTTGTTCTAAATCAGCCATAAAAATGTTGGCATACTGTGGGGCCATGCGGGTACCCATAGCAGTGCCACTGATCTGAAGGTATACATTGTCCCCAAATGTGAAATAGTTATGGGTAAGGACAAAGTCACAAAGTTCAGCCACCAGGTTAGCCGTGACATTATCGGGGATAGTGTTCTTGACGGCTTGTAGTCCATCTTTGTGTGGAATGTTGGTGTAGAGGGCTTCTACATCCATAGTAGCCAGGATGGTGTTATCAGGAAGATCACCGATGGATTGAAGTTTCCTCAGGAAGTCAGTGGTGTCTCGAAGGTAGCTGGGAGTGCTGGTAGCGTAGGGCCTGAGGAGGGAGTCTACATAGCCAGACAATCCTGCTGTCAGGGTGCCAATGCCTGAGATGATGGGGCGCCCAGGATTTCCAGGTTTATGGATCTTGGGTAGTAGATAGAATATCCCAGGTCGGGGTTCCAGGGGTGTGTCTGTGCGGATTTGATCTTGTGCTTTTTCAGGAAGTTTCTTGAGCAAATGCTGTAGTTGCTTTTGGTAACTCTCAGTGGGATCATAGGGTAATGGCTTGTAGAAACTCGTGTTGGAGAGCTGCCGAGCAGCCTCTTGTTCATATTCCGACCTATTCATGATGACAACAGCACCTCCTTTGTCAGCCTTTTTGATTATGATGTCAGAGTTGTTTCTGAGGCTGTGGATGGCATTGCGTTCCGCATGGCTGAGGTTATGGGGCAAGTGGGTGGGAGGAGGTATTGTTTCATATTCTCTGTGTGTATATAAAGTCTGCTGCAGTTTCCACGGTAAACATCTGATGAAGTGAGCTGTAGCTCACGAAAGCTCATGCTCAAATAAATTGGTTAGTCTCTAAGGTGCCACAAGTACTCCTTTTTTTTTTGTCTTTTAAGGTGTCTGGTCCTAAATAAGCTCAGCTGCTGCCTAATTAGCTCCCAGCTGGTAGCATCCCTGTGCTGCCTTTGAACTCCTGACAAGGAATTAACCCCTGAAATCCCAGGTTGTTGACTGGTTCAGCCGAGCTGCCTAGAGACTCTACTAGTGGGATGCACCGGCCCGGGCTTTGGAACTTTGTGAACACCAAATGACCTGTGTACCCAGTCACACAAGGGAATTAGGAATCATTTCTGTGATGGGTTATTTTTCTTTTCCTTTTCTGCTAAAAAATGGCATCTGTCTGAAACTGGTGGGGAGGGGGATATCAGGCATAGACCTGGCAGAGTGCAGCTGAGGCAACCAAAGGTGCATAATAAATGGAGTTTATGTGATGCACATGTGTACATATAGAGAATGTGATACATGGGGGTTATGGTATTACCGATGGGCCCTTCAACCACTCCCATTGAACTAAATGAGAATTTACCCTTGATTTCAATGAGAGCGAGATCAGCTATAACGCAAATAGGGGACCCTTAGAGACTAACATCTGATGAAGTGGGTTTTAGCCCACAAAAGCTTATGCCCAAATATATTTGTTAGTCTCTAAGGTGCCACAAGTACTACTCATTGTTTTTACAAATAGGGGAGAGTGCAGGGCTCAGTTTGTTCTGTCTCAGTCAAGTGAAAATTAACCTGAGCTGCTACCTTATGTCATGGGAAGGTTAACCACTGGATAAGCCATTTTTGTATGGGCATTGTTTATTGTTGAAACCTATAAATAAAAAAATAAACACAGACAGGTTGCCTGTGAATGGGTGTTAAGTAAATTGTCTGATCCTAAACTGTGTTCTTATTCGGAATCTGATTATGTGCCTGTGTGTACTCAGCTATACAGAACTTCAGCAAACATTTTCATTTCTCTTAATTAGCCTTCTTCCCTATTAATTTTTCTTGTGTTCAGTAAATGATCCTTCTGCCTTTTGGTTTAAGGCTTTCATCCAAGGGACTTTTTTCCTTTTCTATCAGCCAGACATTTTAATTTCTTGCACTATGCCTCATTTGCTGGTAACAATGATGTATTTTCCCTTTCCCTGTGTATTTATTTTTACTGAGAGAAGAAGCCGTTTGTCACATTCAAATGAGGAATTAGGATGTATCCATTAATATTATTGTTAGTGATGGTATGTAAACAACTATAATGATGTGGCTTATGTGGGAGCAAAATCCACAATAAAGGCGATGCCTTAGGGGGAATGAAGGCAGCAAAGTATCAAGATTTAACCAGTGTTCCCTCAAGAAATTCTCTTTGTGTTCTTGTAATGGGGTGTACCAACCCCAAACTAGGGTTGCCACCCGGCTGGGTTTTACCCAGACACTCTGTTTTTTGGCTTCTGTGTCTGGGTGCCATTTAAAGTTGCCAGGTGCCTGTTTTTTTTATGGCACTCGAACCAAAAGTCCAGTTATCGTGGGTTGGAGGAGGTGCCGAGTCATTAACCTGCGCCAGCCCTTGCTCAGCCTTGTTCTTAAAGTCTCCTCCCTGTGGGCAAGCTCCTTAAAACCATCCAGTGAGTAATGAGGGTGGGCAGCCTTGCGGAAGAGGCGGGGCAGAGCAGGGCCGGGCCGGGCCTTGAGTGGGACCTCAGGGGTATGGTTACCAGCAGTTAGAAAGGTAACCCTAACCCTATCCCGAATTGGGCCACAAGAGGTTAATGAGAGCCTGTGTGCTCAATCAGTCCTGCCCTGCTACACCTGCAGTACACAGTCAAGTTTGGAGGGAAGCTTAACGGGGCTCACCCAGGTCAGGTGTAGGCTGGCTAGGAAAGAGACTAGGCTGCTGGCTCTCATTCAGTGAGAGAAACCTGTCTGGAGCTGGGGTGATGAGCTAGGCTGCTAGCAGGCATGGCCTTCCTCAAGGAAGCTAGGCATGCAAAGGGGAGCCTCAGGCAGCTGTTAAGGGAAAGGGGGGTGGGAAGTGAGTCTGCTCAGGATTCTGTGTGTTGACAGAGAGGCCTGTGGGCATCAGGAAGATTCCTGCTGGGTTAAGGACTACTTTGTGAGAGGAGCAGGGAAAACACTCCTGCTGTACAGACAGCTGGGTAGTAGAAAATGCTAGGAAGCTCTGCAGTGAGCTGCGGGGGGAGGGGAGACATGGTGGTACATTGTGAGTCTGGGAAGAAGCTGTGAGAAAGACCTCTTGCTGTCTCCCAGGACCACTTCCTACCTTCACCTGTCTTAGGCCTATCTGGATAGGCCTTGGCTGCTTATTAAAGGGGCTTTGAACTGGAGTCCACTGGAGAAGGAGGGCCTGGGTTCCCCTACCAGCCTGATGGGGAACGTGGGGCAGAAATCCCCCTGATAGAAGGGGAGTGGACTAGTGAATCTGGAGTAGGGTTGAAGACCCAGTAGATCTTATGCAGCATTGTTCATTGTTTTTCTAGGACCAATACAATTGCCCTGCAAAGGGCTTCGCCTTTGTGCAGTTTTTAATCTTTGCTCTTAGCAGCTAGCATACAGCCAGACCAGACTGGAGAGTACCAGGGTGACTTAAAACCTCTCCTGTTTAGAGGATTTTTATTTATTTTGCTATGTCCCTTAATACCAACCCACTTTTGTTTAAACTTCCCTTTAAAATGTACTTATTGATTTTATGTGCGAAAACTTCAACAAAAGCCATTGTGAATAAACAAAAAAAGTATATGTGTTTGGAAGTGGAAGGGGGGAATCCACATCAGATCTCCCGTGGAACATCTTCTGACAGAGAAATAATATAAAAGATATCTTTATGCATCAGGCAGCATATTCTTGAGACATACACGCTGACATTCCACTTTCCCCAGGTATGCTTGACCCTGACTCCACCCCCGGCCCTGCCCCCATTCCACCTCTTCCCCCAAGGCCCTCCTTGCCCTGCTTCTTCCTGCCCACACCACCTCTTGATAGCCCACCCTCGCTCCTACCCCTCCTCTCCAGCGCCTCCTGCAGGCAGGTGATCATGGTGGGCGGGAGGCACTGGGAGAGAGGGGGAAGTGCTGATTGGCGGGGCTGTGGGTGGGAGGGGGAGGAGCTGATTGGTGACAATTTTTTTTCCCCTTGGGTGCTCTAGCCCTGAAGCACCCACAGAGTCAGCGACTAAGTTCTGGGATAAATATTTTATCCATTCTTCTGTGAAAAGAGGCGCGAGAAAGAAGGGGACGCTAAAAAATTACAAAGCAGGGAATATAGCAGTATCTTTAACCAAACACCTTGAAGATTTAATATGGCCCAGGCTCCAAAATGCTTTTGTATTTCTCACCATTATTTTGCAGAGTTTCTATTTTTCTTTCAGGAGAGCCTCCCTCAGTTAGAGAAGGTTTTGTCTCTGTTTGCCACTGGTAAACCAGAATGGAGCAAATTTGTCTCCACTAACCTTAGTAGTTACACCAGGCATGAGTTTGGTCCAATATTTTTAAAAATTCTAGTGGCACCATTCTTGGATGTATTCTGCAATTAAGAGAAATCATGTGGAAAATATATTTGGGACAAAGCAGGTATAATTTCACCTGAAATGTTCTGAATAGTTGGCTTCCAAAAAGTGGTGTTTGAGCATTCCCACAAATATATAACTTCCTACTGTTGGGACTGTTCCCATTCAAGCCCCTATTTCCTTTATTCCCAATCAGTAAAATGCAGATTAAGTCTAATGCAGTGTATGTTGCAATCAACACTGCATCACTTTGAAATTTGCATTTCTTACCCCCACTCAGTATATTCATGATATGTGACCAATCCGTTTCTGATTATACAATCTTTACATCTTTTTCCTGTCTGAACTGTACAATTGATGGAGTTTTGGACACAAGATTAGACACTTCAGAAAGGGAATCTATAATTTAATTATAGATCTGGATAGAGCATCTTAATATCTTATAGGATAATCTGTTTTCAGATCTTTATCAGATTGCACCATCATAAATGTCCAGTGTGCACAGAATAACAATGTGCTCTTCAAAATACTCAGGGAATATAAACAAAGATGTAAATTAAGTATAATTTTAAGAGCAACATGCTACTGAGGCCCAGTTGCACCCTCTTACACCAAGAACATTGGGTCCATAGTTTTGCATATGGCAGTGACCATTTCAGAGATTGAACAGAGAGACACACCAAAATCCAAAATGTGTGCATCTCAGGTTTTTTGAATTTGAGAGCCTCTAATTCTGGGGCAGACAAATGTACATACATTCTGCTGCCATGAAAGCCAGAGCAGGGAGGTAAGATATAACCCAAAGTGCAAAGGAATCAGGAAAGAAACTGTTCCACAGCATGGACTGTCTGAGTTCCCAGTACTGTGTAATGTATGTTCCAGGCAGAGACAATCCCTCTCCATGCTGCCCTACACTCCCCTCACTGCAGCCAAAGTCACATGGTAGCACTCGTAAATATACTGTCACTGTCTGTCTGTCTCTGGCTGCACTGTGGGTCTGATCTTGCTCCCATTTGGTTAATGGCAAAACTCTCATTGACTTCAATGTGTCAGGGTCAAGCTTGGGGAGTCACGGGGCATGAAGTGGGAGCAAAGACCACAGATTAGCTGCAGGTTTGCAGCAGCCTTGGGGAGAGCAGGAGGGGCTAAGCATGCTATTAATATGGTTCCTTCCCTCCAAACATTGGCCCTGTCTACTTTTTCTACAGAGTACAGGGCCATCTGGATACTTTCTAGAGCAAGAAAAATGGCATTGCGGAGAGGGCAGCATTTGGCTTAGGCTTCTGCAGAGCTGCACTGTGGCTTTCTCCCCTCCCCTCCCCTCCCCTCCCTTCGTGTGTGTGTGTGTGTGTGTGTGTTCCATTCTCCAGATCATGCCGAGTGTTCATTACCTGTCATGCTTTGCACATTCTGACCTACAGAATCCCATTTTAGACTTGTGCCCTTGAAAACACAAGGACCTCCCCTGTGCTAGTCTAGCTTGCACACTTCCTGCATATCCATCTGCAATAGGGTGACCAGAGAGCAAATGTGAAAAACCAGAACAGGGTGTGGGAGGTAATAGGAGCCTATATAAGAAAAAGACCCAAAAATCGGGACTGTCCCTATAAAATTGGGACATCTGGTCACCCTAATCTGCAAGGAGAGAGGTCTGCTCTCAGCTACCCCAGTGTAAATTCACTAAATTCAGTGGGCTTCCTTTGGATTGGCAGTGGGGATGCTGAGAGCAGAATTAGGCCCCTACTGTTTAAGATGACATCTGTTATCTCCTATCCATCCCTCCCTTTTAAAAAGCCCTGGTGGATTTTTTTTTCCCTTCCACAAGGGTCCTTGAATAAAACCCGTTTGTCAAAAGCAACTCTCTTACATTTCAGAAGTCCTATTGCTTCCCAGAGCAATTTATGAAAATGGAAAAGCCTGTCTAGAACCTAAACCAATTTGTTCTCTTAGCATTGTAAGCACATTTAGAACTTGATAAGATAATTACCACAGATCTCTAATACCTGCAATTTATAGTTAAAAGGCTAATTCTGATAACTCTGTTTTCAAGTGCCATGTGTTTAAACTAAAACTTATTGGGTTGTGAGATGGTGGCAAACAATCTATTCGGAACACTTACCCAGCATGCCAAATCCACCTATTGCGGGGCAAATCCAGAACTTGCTCCATGGGGACGATGTTCCCCTTGCAGCAGAACTAGGGGCAGGAGGAGAGGGGGACTGGATATGATAGGCCATGCAAAGGGTGTATATTCCCTGGGGGGCATAGCACAGTTCGGTGTGGCTCCCCTGCACAGCAGAAATGAGGCCAAGGGGGAGGGCCATAAGGGCTCCTAATGGGCTACTCATAACTAGATTCATGGAGTGGCTCTGTTACTCTCAACAACTTGACAGCAAGGTGCATTTGCTTTGTCCCCCTTCTCACCTACCTAGTGTTCTGCCTAACTATTTAGTTCGGGTGCTGGGCTCTGGATTTTGCCCCATTTCAATGGGGGAACAGGGGTGGGGAATGGATTGTTGTTGCAGGTTAAGTGCCAATATCTTATGTCACAGATCACCATGTATTATGTCACTGTAAGATGATGGAATCCCCACTTTGCTCCAGACGGAGTGTACGTATACTGCATATTGTCTGATCTTGCCCTTTTCCAGGAGTTTAGCTTTACTGATAACTCCAATAATAACAGAGCAACAACCTCAGCTGAAGCTCCTTCACTAAGTATAAGTCAATGGGGTTGCATGCGGTGTTAGTCAGATAACCCAGCATCTATAATTAGAGAGACTCTCCCTTAAACCCAGCTCATTCCTCTTGATTTATTCAGTGCTGTCATGGTCAAGTGTATTGACATCAGAAGTCACTATTCCAGTAGTCCTTTACCTTTGTAAAATGCCCAGAGAGAAGGTTGCTACAGAAATGTGTTTTCTATAATTGAATTGTCATAATGTTTAATGGGTGTGCAATTAACTTGTACATACATTAAAAGTTATACGCAATATGGAAGACAAGTATTTTAGTGTGGTATTCATTTCTGACCATGGAAGAGCAAAGCTTTCAAGCAGAACTCGGTGAAGTTACTGGAAACTCTTCAAATATGCATCTTACTTTTCAATACAGTACATGAAAAGTGATATTAATACACAAGTTGTTCATGAGTAAAATCAGATTTATAATTGAATCTCTAGCATTTTGCCATCATTTGACTCTTGGTACAGAATTAAGATGCTCTAATTATTTCAGAGGAGGAAATTAAACTGGGAACTGATGCTTCTATCATAAGGAATGATCTCTAATTGATATACATTTTTAAAGCTATCTGACCATGTCTGATCTGACCATGTTTTTTCCCCATACATGTACAGAAAGGAACTGCGAAATGACTTGTTAGTGCTTAAATTTAGTCTAGGTTTGTTAGCTGAATTTCATGTACAACGTAATTCCTTGAAAATATTTGGTGTCAGTGCATTAAGAGTGAGCAATCACGCATGCTATGATATTAGATACATTATGCATGCCATTTTTCTATTAGATATAAGGCAAAAATTAACTGGTTTTAAAATTCACATTTTATGAAAGTCACACAAGTTCAAGAGCCATAGCATATTTCATAGTTATGCATATAGGGCTTTACCCTACTTTCTTATCAATGCAAACATAAGAATAATTTAATAGTTAAAACTCTTTGATGTTTGTGCTTCTTTGGTGACTGTTACTAGGAAGATCTTATATCTAATGCTATTTTAATTATCTCTTAATAAACCAAGCAGTCAGAATATCTTAGCTAAGGAAGTCTGTTGTGATTTTCTTTAGGGACTTCATTAGTAGAAGACATCTTGACTGAATGAGATATTTTTGATGCATCATTAATATATACAGTATTCAAACACTACCTAAGTGGGTGATATTTTGTACAGCAATTTATAAGTAACCCAAATAGTGGCCTTGAATGAAAAGTATTATTTGTATTTATAATGTTAAGTAAATGCATTTGAGTCATAAAAACACCCACTTCCAACTGACAAATTAGCTGTTCCCACAGTTCAGACTGGATGTACTGATCTCTCCTTGAATATGATATACATGAGTCATGGTCACTGAGGAGAGTTGGAGTGTGGCTGCCAGAGAGATAAGCATGTAAAACACTTGAAAAAAGGGCAGGATGTGTGATTCATTTAACTTGGTGCCTAAAATAACCAAAGCTGAGAGCAGGTAGCTAAAGGGGAAGGTTTTCATGTCAGTTAAGTTCCACACAATCTTGCTCAACAAAAATTGTCTGGGGACATTAAAAAAAACTTCAGATAAATGGGATGTGCAGATAACTGGAGACAACTTCCTGATCAATATGGACCAGATGGTGTAAATGAGTCTATTTCCACTGAAGTCATTAGGCTCAGTATGGGTATTTGGGTGAAATGCTACTGGCAGTGTTATACAGGAGGTCAAACTAGGTGATCTAATGGTGCCTTATTACCTTAAACTCTATGAAACTGTGACTGACTTACACGAGCTGAGGATCTGGCCCTCTGTCTATAGGGGCAATGTGGTTCATTGTCTATGGCCATTGAGTGTCTTCTGGGTGGTAGTGAGATTTTGTATGTAAACACTTGTCCTCTAGTAACAGTCTTAAAACTACCAATTCATTGCACATAGATAACTGCAGCAACAGCTATTGACCTGAAATGGTTACTAAATGGCAAAAGGGTTTGTATTAATAATTTAAAACAAACAAAAGGAAGCATTTCTTCAGACAACACATAGTCAACCTGTGGAACTCTTTGCCAGAAGATGTTGTGAAGGCCAAGACTATAACACAGTTCAAAAAAGAACTAGATAAATTCATGGAGGATAGGTTTCAGAGCAACAGCCGTGTTAGTCTGTATTCGCAAAAACAAAAGGTGCCACAAGTACTCCTTTTCTTCATGGAGGATAGGTCCATCAATGGCTATTAGCCAGGATGGGCAGGGGTGGCGTCCCTAGCCTCTGTTTGCCAGATGTTGGGAATGAGCAACAGGGAATGGATCACTTGATTACCTGTTCATTCCCTCAGGGGCACCTGGCATTGGCCACTGTCAACTGCAGCGATTTAGTGATTTTTTTTTCTAATTTTGGTGTAACTGAGGGTGCTCACCACTTTTAGAGGATAAGGCCCCATATGCATGTGTGTGTTCTATGCATTCCAGTGGGAACTGCAGATATTTATCAAGAGGAGAAAAGACTCCACATATAAAGGAAATTTTAGCTCTTTCTTGACTTTTTTTTTTTCTGGTCTGAAGACAGGCAGAGATGAACCAGTCACTATGCTATTTATTTATACCTTGAAGAGGTGACGGGCTGCCTTGAAAAAAATAAAAACAATCCTCCGGTTTCTAGGCGGTATGAGGTTTAAAATTCGGCACTGGAACTAATAGGCTGCTGTTGTCTCATAATATTTGACATGATGCTCTTGGCTCCTTTTTGAAAAAAAATCATCTTTTGTCAAATGGAATCATGATACCATAACTATTATGCTGCAGAACATATCAATCACTGATGTACTTATACCACGGGTGCTGCTGTTTTCATGCTCACTGAACAATTAAAAAAAAGAGACAGTCCAATAGAAATAGTCTGTAAAGCTTTCTTTTGTTACCTCGATGGATGTGTGTAACACTAAAGGGCAGGCAATGCTCTGAGACGTTCCCCTGAATAAAGAGACCGTGTGTAAGCCCTGTGAGGCACAGTCCTCCTCTGCTTCCTTTTTCTTGGAGAAGGAAGCAGAAACATTGCTGTTGACCTATTCCAGCAGCTAACTCTAACACCCCAAGAGTCTGCTCAGCTTTGCTGCCCTCTGAGTAGAAGTAGAAGAGCCACGGCTCTGCTCACTACCTTCCCGCTTGCTCTGTGGCAGAGTGGGCAGTTGTGCAGCCTCCCCTAGCTCCTGTGTCTCCTCAGGACCCAAAGTCTGGGTTCCCCATCCAGGAGTGCAAAGGGGGGTTCTTACTCTCCTTTACTGCCTTGGTAGGCTTTGACTCCAAGTTGTAACCTAGCCCTGTCTGAGAATTCTGTGTGCTGCTGGTTTTTTAGCATGGGACTTCTGTAAGAGTTAACCCTTGTGTGTGGTTTTTTGTTTTGTTTTGTTTTTTTTAAGTTGTAATGGAAGTTACTTTAGTTACCAGGTGTGATGGGCCCTTTAAGGGCAAGGTGCTGCTTCCTGGCTGTTACTGAAGCATAGTCCTTTAAGGAAGGGCATGTTGAGAGATGTAGTCCCCCCCAGAAGCGGGTTTGTGACTATTTCTGTTCATTCTTGCTGTCTCTTGATGGAAAGCCCGTTCTCCAGGTTTTAACCCCTTGCCTCCTCAAGTACCTCTTGCTCCCTGCATGTTACCCTTACAGCCCCTCCTAAGGCTTTCGCAGCTCCCTTGGCTGACAGTTACTCTCCACCTGGATTCTCTAAATGAGCCACAAGCGGCTTCTTTAATAGTCCTACTAGTTGTGATGTATAGAAAACTCGGTTCTAATTGTAGGCTTTAAATTTCAGGGGGTTTCTGGGTCCTACTTGCAGACTAGGGGGTTCTGTAGGGAAGCATGTGAGCTATGCCTAGCAGCAGATGATCTGCAGACAGCCTTGGATGGGGTGAGTTGTGCCCCTCTGTTTAGGGAGCAACCTGCTTTGTTTCTCTTGCAAGGGGGCGGGGGTGAAAGGGAACATTCCCATGTGTTCTAAATGCTAAGAAATTAAGTAGCAACGTTCCAGCAAGAGTATCTTATTTTTAATCTAATTTCTCTGTTCGAGGTTGTGAAATGTAACAATAGTTACATAGCTCTTCCTGGGAGGTACATCTCTCAACATGCTCTTGCTTATGAGTCCTAGTAACATCCAGGTGGCAGCCCCTTCCCTTAAAGTGCCCATCACACTGTCTTACAGCAGCAGTTTAGGGCTCAGTTCTTCATGTTCAATAGAGCACGTTCAACTGCAGTCACTGGGAATTAAGGGGACTCAGTACCTGAAGCCAGGCTCTTATTAGATTTCTTTTTGTTTTCAATGTGAACTAATCCTAATAAATGTGCTCTATTAAAAAAAGTACAATTTCTGCAAATGTTGATTGAGCCCATTTCATAAGGAGCATTTTCATCTGCAAACAAATTACAGATTCTCAAATTACATTCTCAAAATGGGTTATTGAGAAGTTGAATATGTTCAGTGTGTAGGATACTATGAAATTTGCATAGATTAATATTACTAATGTGGCAAGCTGAAAGTTAACATTTTGGCAAAAATAAAGTCACCTGACTACTGGAAGTATATATGATGTACAATGTCTAGATATTCCAGCATTATGAGTTCTTTAAAGCCAAAAAAATAGCTTTGTCTCCTTGTCCTTAAGTTTTTGCACACAGCTCTTGAAATGCTGACCTTCAAAGTATTGCACCAGCAGCTCCTGCCTTTCAATAAAACAGGAAATGGTTGCACGTTATATGCAGTGTTACTTACTTTTCATTCTTTGAACTCTGTCATCAGTGTTCTAACCTTACCTACTTGAATTCGCCAGAGCTGTGGACTGTAGCACTTACTGTAGAGATCTACCCAAATGAAGGAGGATGGCAGCTGTTCCTGCCTAGTTAATGATTTAATTTTCCCTCCTATTTAGTTCCCTTTTCTAAATCTTCTCTCCTATTTTTGGCTCCTAGGCCATGTGGGACATGCACAAATACTAAAAACTACAGCTGGGGAGGCAACCATTGTAAGCAGCATTTTGAACTTTTTTAGTAACTTCTCTTTCTTTGCCTGGCTTTGTTCTTTCAACTCAGACATTCTGCTACCTCTCACTTATTGATTGCAACAATTTGGCAGTAGTTGAATGCAAACCAATAAGGAATTTTGGTGTGGCTGTGTAAAGCCAATAAGCTTGTAATAAGCATATTCAAAAGGGAAATATGTGAGTCCCTGAGAGCTTCCTTCCACATCTGCCTTCAGATATGTGCTCCACTGAAGCACAGTGCTTCAGCATGTGAATCCCCTGAAGAAAGTGAGTAGTCCTACTGAAGTCATTAAGTTCACCAGTTTAAAGTTATGCGGGTGCTTAAGTGCTTTTATGGATTGTGGCCTATATTGGGGGAACAGAAGAAAGCTCTTGCTGTAGCTATTATACAGAATTCCACTTAACATAGAAATTGTTGGCTTTGTTTAGTTGGGTGGCAGTAATAAACAGATATCAAAGGTATATAAGAATTTTGTTGTTAATTAACATTATTTCAGCAATGGATAATGTACATGGGAGACAAACACAAACAAGTTCATTTTTAAGGTATAGAAGTCCCAGAGGAAATGTCATTGTATTCATGGGTAATGTTCCTCCCATGCCCTAGATTTCTCCCTCTTGGATGTTTTTACAAGAACCTTCCAGCTCCTCTCAAGAAATAATTTTCTTCTGCAATAACTGTGACCCTGAATGCACAATATATAGTCCACATATATCTTATTTCTCTGATCCCCTGCACTCATGCATTCCTAGCTCTTAGCTAGTTTCCCAGTCTGGCTTCTCTTTGACAACATATCCTTGTTCACTAGGCTTTTGTACCTTTGCCATTTCTGACCTAAGGCTGCAGTCTCCATCTGACAAAAGCAGAGCAAGAGCATAGCTTAATTATTTTTTTTGGATATCACAGTTTTCTCTCCCCATACTCCGCTCCAGGCTGTTTTTTGCTCTCAGAAATAAATGACATGAATTTTCCCAGTTGGAGCTTGATTTTTGGTTAGCTCAGTGAAAATGCCCCATAGCCAACAGCTTCATACTGTACATCTGGCCTCCAGCCTATACCGCAACTCCTGCAAGTCATTGTTTTTCCTCAGTCCCACCATGGGAACTGATTTACTTCTGCCCTCAAGGCAGAGCCATTTTTTAAATTAGACCTTCAGGACTGCTGGGGGTGTGTGTTTAAGTGACATGAGATTGATTTCCTCTACCTCACCAGGAAATCAATGTTGGTGCTACAATCTGTTTGAATGCTCATTTTTACCTTCCATTTCTTGTTGCTTGGCCTATGGTACACCTCAGGAAAACTGCTCCCTAGTAGACCTCTGTAACCTGGTGCCTGGATGGGCCACACTGAGAATGTTACACTTAGGCCAGACTGCAAGAAATAGGGCAGGCAATTCCCCAAACTGGTGTGTGTTCTATAATTAGATTCCCCAAGCCAGTAACAAAAGAGCTTCTGCAGTACCACACTGGTGGCCAAACACAGTCCCTTTTAGGCATTCCAGCCCTTGGCTCCCATCCAGACAACCAAGTCTAGAATAGTCAGGAGTTAGAGAAAATCCTATACTTAAAATTCTACCAATCCCAAAGGATTGGACACTTACCCTCAGGTCAATATGAATCTCCGGTCTTACCCAAATACAGCCATACAGCCAATCCTTAACTAAATCTAAGATTTATTATTAAAAAGAAAAAGAAAGAAGAGTGTTTTAAATGGTTTAAGGAATCTTATACATACAAGAGATTGCAAAGTCCTTATATCGTATTTCTTGCAGTGATGGAATAAACTATTAACTTGCAAAAGTCTCTCTGGAATCACTCAAACAAATTGGGGGGGGGGGGGGGGTTATCAGTCCTTGTTTAGAGCTTCCTTATTAGAAATCCAGTCCAGAGAAATGAAGCAAGAAATGAAGATGTCCGGTGTGTCTTTAGATCCTCTGCCATGTGGACAGAATTGTACTAGCCCAAACAAAGCCCACAGCTCCTGTTTGTGGAAAGTTCCTGGCCCAAGATGGAGTCCAGGGTCCCATGAGCATATCACATGGCCTTTCATGGTTTGCTGACTCATAGGGGTTGGCCATTGGTCCCTCCATGTCTGAGGCATCCTCAGGGAGAACTATCTGGGTGGAATGAGTTTCTTCTATGGCCCATTGTTAGAGTGAAGTGGCTAGCCTTGATGTAAATCTATTTGTGAGGCGTCACCCAGGAACAAATACCTGTTGAGATACAAATATGTAGCCAGTGTTCATAACTTCAGATACAAAGATGATACATGGATTTAACTAGGATAATCCTATTTATATAGAATATAGACTATCAGGGTTGGAAGGGACCTCAGGAGGTCATCTAGTCCAACCCCTTGCTCAAAGCAGGACCAATCCCCAATTTTTGCCCCAGATCCCAAATGGCCCCCTCAAGGATTGAACTCACAACCCTGGGTTTAGCAGGCCAATGCTCAAACCACTGAGCTATTGTAACTTTTCCATTGACCCCCCCCCCCTTACATGATGCACTTTGTATAAGAGTTGATGGTTTGTATAACAGTGGTAGCAGCAATGATACAAATGGTCATTTTCAGACATAAAGCATCACATCCACCATCTGCTGTGTCACTATTGCTAGGGTTTTTCTTGAGTGTTTTATATGGTAAAATGCCATTGCAGTAGCCATTTATGAGCAGAACGTTTCATTCCTCTTTCCTTTAGCTGCTTAAGGAAGCCTCTGTGTTCCTGCTCAACATCGTATCCATGTGCTGTACATCCCAGCCTCGCTTCCTTGTACAGACGCTCTCCAGGTTATGCAAGACCTGATTTATGCAAATTCACACTTATGGAAAAAGTTCCATAAGCTAGAAATAAGAGTGGTGTGGGGGTTGTTTGTTGCATAACATTCGGGTATAGGTTTCTGACTTACGCAACATTGGAGTTACGCAAGGCTTTCTGGAACGGAACAACTGTGTAAGTCAGGGAGCGTCTGTAGGCCATTTATTATTGGGTTGTTAAATTCCTGTTGAGAAACATTATGGTCAAAATGTTAAGTGCTTATTTTCACCTCCCAGAAATGATGAGAATAAATTTGGAGATATTACTGGGAATATCAGAGATCTAGCTATAGTTGATATGTTAGATATACTCGTACAGCACCTGGCCCAATGGGGCTCTGATGTGGCTGGCCTCTAGGTGCTAACCTATTATAAATACTAAATAACATTCGAACTGTTGTATCAATTAAACATCTTGACTAAAACCCTTTGAAAGGAATTTTCTCAGGATAGCACAATTTTGGAAGCATCATCTATTCACCAAAATTATGGGATGGGTGACATCACTGTCTGTGATTGACCCAACTTAATGGGATATATCTCAGCCTGACACCAAATGAAAACGTTGAAAAGCAAAAGTAGAGTATGAGGTAAAACCACTGCCCTCCCTTCCTACCTTGCAAGTGTTTGTTCCTTTGGTTTGTATGCAAAATGTCTGTTTGATCTCACTGCCACACAATAGTTTTCCCTTCAGGATAGTTTCATCTAAATGCCATTTAGCTTAATTTGAATTGTCATGTCTGTCTCAGTTAGTGCTCTGTTGCTACCTAGAACAGAAATATGTGTTGAACAAAGGAATCCATCTTTTAAAAAAGGTGGCAGTGAGAAATCCTAGTCTACCAATGTCCCTCTTTATTGCTCAAACCGCCTCCACTGCTGAGATTGAGGGACACGCTGCACCTGCATTTAGATCTGATGCTGCCCTAAATGCTTTCAGTGATGTCCAGCAGCCAAAAGATTGCTCAAGTGAGAGCAGGGAGCAGATAGCGGAACTTATCAACTGAAGTCAAGCTGTTTTAGAAGCAAATGAAGTGAGATGCTGCTGCTTCCTTAAAAGCAAAACCACAAAAGGATGCAGCACAGATGAAAAATAAATAAATAAACCCAAGGAGGATGCCATGAACTGAATTTTACGCTACTTACCATGCATCAGCATAAATGAGCAGAATTTAGCTCTCTACTTATGTTTTGTGTATATTTTTTCAAAGGAAATTGAATCAGACCTAACAAGATCTGATATAAAATTCATATAAAACATCACCTCTAACTGCACTTGCCTTTGTTTTTCCCTAATCTGTTTTTGCAACACAAAGCAAGGATTCACTTCCAAACCTCTCATTTCCTGTGTTCATGGCCACCTACTAGCGAAAGCTGATGGCCAACTGAGATTTTTATGGTGAACTGCATGCTATTGATTTTCTGCCTGATCCGAAGCCCATTAAAGTCAATGGAAAGACTCCTTTTGACCTCAGTGGGCTTTGGATCAGCCCCTTTGCCCACAACCTTCTCCGCTCCATGACCCTATCCTATTACCGTGCTCTCGCTCCTGCAATTTGTTGGACAGTTAACTCTCTCTTGTATACCTTCAGATAGCCAGGGACATAAAGCAGCTGCACAAATGGGTGTTCTGTCCTCTTCCCTTAATATTCTGTCAGCACATTGGAAGCATGTACAGGCAGCCCTGCCCCAAAGCTATACTTCAGCACAGGTTTCTGACTGGGCTTTGAGGGCACCTCGAATGCTCCGTGCAGCTCTGTGGGAACAGGGTATTTGACTTTTATCTCCATACTTTTGGGGTATCGTTTTAACTGACCAGATTGCTCTAGCAGTTGAATCTCTGCCATGTGGTATTGTCATGGGAATTAATTTTTGGATATTATTTAAAATGAGTTTTTTATTCAGAGAAAACAGCTGGCACAACTGTACTTTCATGGCAGGTGAATGGCTTAGTTCATATGTGAGTCTGAGACAAGACACAGGCTAGAGTCACAAGACTTAACTACTGTGTGTCTGACTAAAGCTATAGCTAATACAGAAACCAAATGCTTGGTGTTTTTTGTCCCCTGAATTGGATGAAGTTAAGCTGCTTGGGGACTAAATTATGAAGCATATTTAGAGTAGTTCTTAATGGCCCAACTGAGCTCTCAGTTCCATTGAACATACACATAATAGATAGTTCCTACTCCAAAGAGCTCACACTCTAAAAGACTAAACAACAGGGTGGGGTGAGGGGCAAGGATGTATTATCCCCATTTTACAACTGCGGCACAAAGAAAGAGGCTTGTCTTCACTGCAGTGTTAGCTCAAGTTATGTACACTTGAGTTAATGTCTCTTGAATTAGCCTGGCTTGAATGAGAGCTGTCAGCCTGCACCACAGTACTTGAGCTGCATGGAGTATTTGGATTAGCAGCGGGGAGCAGTTGAGTCCCCCCTGCACAACTAGCTCCGGCCTGAGCAGCACTCATGCTTCACCCCCACACAATTTGACAGGTCAGTTAGATTGAGTTTAAAGCACCACTTCAGTAGAGCTAGAGATTTGTGTGTGTGCATGGGAGTTGGGTTAAGGGCTCCACTCAAGTTCTACCTCGAGCTAACACAGCCGTGAAGACCAACCCTATGTGACTTGGCTCAGGCCAAACAGGAAGTCTGTGGCTGAGCCAAGATTTGAACCCAACTCTCCTGAGGATGATACACTGGCAGGTCTATCCTCTCCTCCTACATACAGGGAAGCTAGAAATCACTACAGAAATCTAAAGTCCACTGCTTGGACAGCAATCCAACTCCTGGCAGGCTTATCAATCTGCCCGGAAAAAATCCAAGACTTTACTTATATTGGCTTAATGTTTAATGGCAGTAACTAACACCATTAATGTATTGTCCAACAGGGTTCTCTCTTCTGCTGTAATAATGGTAAAATCATGGAGCAGTTCCTCAAGGAATCAATTCTGAAGCACTTAGAGGAGAGGAAAGTGATCAGGAACAGTCAGCATGGATTCACCAAGGGCAAGTCATGCCTGACTAATCTAATTGCCTTCTATGACGAGATAACTGGTTCTGTGGATGAAGGGAAAGCAGTGGACGTGTTGTTCCTTGACTTTAGCAAAGCTTTTGTCATGGTCTCCCACAGTATTCTTGCCAGCAAGTTAAAGAAGTATAGGCTGGATGAATGGACTATAAGGTGGATAGAAAGCTGGCTAGATTGTCGGGCTCAACGGGTAGTGATCAATGGCTCTAAGTCTAGTTGGCAGTTGGTATCAAGTGGAGTGCCCCAAGAGTCGGTCCTGGGGCCGGTTTTGTTCAATATCTTCATTAATGATCTGGAGGATGGTGTGGACTGCACCCTCAGCAAGTTTGCAGATGACACTAAACTGGGAGGAGAGGTAGATACGCTGGAGGGTAGGGATAGGATACAGAGGGACCTAGACAAATTGGAGGATTGGGCCAAAAGAAATCTGATGAGGTTCAACAAGGACAAGTGCAGAGTCCTGCACTTAGGACAGAAGAATCCCATGCACCGCTACAGACTGGGGACCGAATGGCTCGGCAGCAGTTCTGCAGAAAAGGACCTAGGGGTTACAGTGGACAAGAAGCTGGATATGAGTCAACAGTGTGCCCTTGTTGCCAAGAAGGCCAATGGCATTTTGGGATGTATAAGTAGGGGCATTGCCAGCAGATCGAGGGATGTGATTGTTCCCCTCTATTCAACACTGGTAAGGCCTCATCTGGAGTACTGTGTCCAGTTTCGGGCCCCACACTACAAGAAAGATGTGAAAAAATTGGAACGAGTCCAGCGGAGGGCAACAAAAATGATTAGGGGACTGGAACACATGAGTTATGAGGAGAGGCTGAGGGAACTGGGGATGTTTAGTCTACAGAAGAGAAGAATGAGGGGGGATTTGATAGCTGCTTTCAACTACCTGAAAGGGGGTTCCAAAGAGGATGGCTCTAGACTATTCTCAGTGGTAGCAGATGACAGGACAAGGAGAAATGGTCTCAAGTTGCAGTGGGGGAGGTTTAGGTTGGATATTAGGAAAAACTTTTTCACTAGGAGGGTGGTGAAACACTGGAATGCGTTACCTAGGGAGGTGGTGGAATCTCCTTCCTTAGAAGTTTTTAAGGTCAGGCTTGACAAAGCCCTGGCTGGGATGATTTAATTGGGGATCGGTCCTGCTTTGAGCAGGGGGTTGGACTGGATGACCTCCTGAGATCCCTTCCAACCCTGATATTCTATGATTCTATGAATTTTCTTGTTCGTTTAAAGATTTGTACACAAGCAAGAGAGTGGATTTTCCTGTGTTAAAGAATATCAAACACCATTACTCCAAACCATCTATTTTATCACAAAATGAATACACCTGCAACTGCTGTATTGTTACAACCACATATCCTGCCTATGCACAGAAGATACTGTTTGACTTTCAGGCAGTAACTGTCACATGGCAGTGTTCCATGGACTGATCAGGGAAGTATTAAAAGGATGCAGGCAGCAAACATCTGTTGTTTTGGGGGGAAGGTTTGGCTCTTGTGTAGTATCTGTAGTAGTATCTGACAGTCACGGTTGGAAGCAGTGAGCTGCTTTGGCATCTTCTACGCTGGCTGAACCCCAGCAGGAAATGCAAGAGAAAAGATTTTATGAAACTACAATAAAACAGTAGTTCTACTCTGTCTTCAGAGGAAACTCCCCCTCCATTTTGTATTTTCTCAAAGGCCTGTTAAAAATAAGGCACATCTAGCTGCCTCTTACTAATCTGCAACCCCCAGAATCTTAGACAAGTCTTTTAAAAATCTTTCCTGTGGGGTAGCGATTAGAATTGCGCAAGAGCCACGCTAGGAGATTGTGGGTCTTTGTCCCCCTCTCCCGGCTTGTCTACATAGCAAGTTAATGAATCTTCTTCTGTTACACACAGAGGAGTAAGCTCTTTAGCTCATGCAATCGAGGCTCATGCTTTCAGTACTGAAGGGCTGGGGTTCAGCCCAAATGGGGTCAGTTAGGGTAGGTCAAGGCTTAAAATGATGTAGCAGCAAAGCTGTGCTCTTGTAGAGCTTCAGTGAAGACACTGCAACACTGACTTGAGAGCTTCTCCTATCAGTGTAGTTAACCCATCTCTGTGAGAGGCAGTAGCTATATCAATGGGAGAAGCCCTCCCGTTGACATTGAGCTGTCTATGCTGGGGAGGGGGGGTAGGCGAGTATAACTGTGTCATGCAGGGGTGTGGATGATTCATGCCCATGAGTGACTTAGTTATACCGATGTAAGTTTGTAGTGTAGACTTGGCTGTACGCACCAAGGTCTCATACAGCTTCACTAATGCTTTGCCTGACAGCACTACTGGGCAAGCACCACATAACCAGCATTGCCAGCTCCGCTGACCTCTCACCAGTCCTACAGTTTGGCTTGAGCTGTTGCCATTCTCCTGTTGGTGTGACAAGCGCCAGCCCATCCTGAATTTCAGCCCAAGCCCTGCCTGGGGGAGGAAACTTCCTTTGACTGGCTGCCTTCCCCGTTTCTCCCCTCAGGGGGAAGAGCAGCCAATCAGCTGCTTCACAAAGAAACCAGACATCTACCTGTACCCAACCACCCCTCCCCACTTTTCCTCAGCAGCCCTGCCTCACTGGCGAGAAAGAAAAGCCCAGCAGCTCAGAGCAGTTCCTCCTTCTCCCCTCCTTGTAAGCAATGGGACTGCTCCTCTCCCCTTCCCTCTCTGCACCCCCAGCCTGGAAAGGAGAGAGGAGATGCTGCTGCAGCCCCCTCCCAGGCCTTGGAGGGGAGGTGAAGAACTCCAGGAGCTGCAGGCACAGCCCAGGTAAGGCTGGCAGGGCAGAATTGGGCAGGGGGTTGGGTGGGTGGTGCCAAAATCACATTAATAAATTTGGGAGTGTGCATACCCATACACAAAATGGGGATATCAAGAATCAACACAGAGCAAATGCCTTCCTTCCCCCACCCCTCTTTTCTACAGCCAGGTATCTTGTACATGGCACAGATTCCCTTTAATCACTTCTGGTACTTTTCATAGTCAGCATGTTGCCTGATTATATTTTCCCTCTCTCGTCTCATTACTTAACACATTGCTACACTAAACTCTATGGGTCTTCACTCCAGAACAAGCCTGACACTACATCATCTTTGTTGTCACCTCCCTTTCCATGCCAGCAGCAAATGTGGCCATGCTTGCGATTGTATGTGCAGGGTAATAAAAAAATGGGTCCTGTTTCACTCCCGTTCTTTGTATCACTTCACTGTTCATGTTCTACTTCCTGCTCCCTTTGCTTCCTACCCTGAAGAACTTTAAATCCATTTGACTGCCTGGCTTTGCTGCCAGGCTGACTGATTTAGTTTATGCATTATATTGAGCTACCATCTTCTTGTTCCGTTCTTATACCTATTTGAGCAGCTGTAAAAGTAGCTGGTTTTGAAGACTGAATCTACTGGACAGTCTAGTTGGCTTAAAATAGGGAACATTCTAGTGATACAGGGAAATGGGTCATAGAAAGTGTGTTGTATTTATCTAGTTCTAAAATGTTGGGCTCCCTTTTTTATGAACCCTGTCTGTTGTCATTGGACTTGGGTCTGAGCTACAGAATTCAGTTTGGAATGGGATCCAAACTTCTCTTTTTAAAAATAAAAAATTGGGGTACTTTTTGGTGTCAGGATTTTGGCTAGCTCCATTATCAAAAAAGGGACCCATTTTAGGTCTCTTATTCAGGATTGAATCTGATCTTCCCATGTGTCCAAGCAGTCTGAAACTAGGGTTTGAAGGTCAGGATTGTTCAGAGGGGCTGTTAAGCTGATATTTGAGCCTTCCCAAGCAGCATGGCTGAAATCCTGTCCCTATTGAAGTCGATGAGAATTTTGTCAAGGACTCCTGCGGGACCAGGATGTCAGTGCATGTCACCCCGTTAGTTTCTCTTTCCTTAGTATTGCTGAGTATAGTAGCTTGACTGTGAAGTGGTGATTTTATTTTTTGTTCTTTAATTTTATCTTCCCTACTCTTGTGAAATATGCAGCTGTTGATCTGGCATGTTGCTGGTGTTTAGAGTGGCCTTAACATCCCTCATGCTCTGCTCCTACCTCTCCACTGCTTCGCAGCTCAAAAGACATTGGAGATACAAAGAGGATGAGGTGGTAAAGGATGGCTGTCTATACAATGCTCGCTGTTTTTGTCTTGACTCCTTATGTGCATTCAAATGAAGGAGCTCTCCTTGGCAGAGACACGCTCAGAGGGAAATATTAGATGAAGGATTTTTCTGACACTTCTTACGTGCTCCCTCTCAGATGGACCCTGTAAATCTCACCTTGCTCTTCACTGCTGTTGCTCTCATTAAGAATGATCAGCAGATTGTTAGTACTCCGGGGGGAGCTTGATGTGCTATGCTCTGCATATGCCTCTCCACGTTGGTGCTCTAACTCCTTGAGCGGTTATCCACAACCCTTTTTTTCACCCTTCTCCTCCTTCCACACTTCAGAGGGGTAAAAGGACAGAAATGTCACCCACTAATTTCTGCACTGGAGCTGGAGAACTGCTTTTCCTTGCCAAATGTCAGGATCTGTGTCCATCCTCCCAGAGATTAAATAAACCTAATGAGCTCGCTGTATAGAGTAAGTGGTATTGCACTTGACCCTAGGGAGATGGACAAGGAGACTGGAGGAAACTTTTTGACCTCGTAATCTTGTTTGCAAAGTAACTTTGTCCTCTCTGCAGCTGAAGACTGTGCATCTAGTTATTCCACGCTGACCAGCGATGCTCCCCATTCAGAACTGTGTTTAAGCATGTGCTTAAGTGCTGCCCTAAGTGTGCTTTCCTCAACTGGTGGTGTACAGGATTCATAGAGGGGGCAGTAGTGTAAAAAAGGCAGGTACACTTCATGACTCAAGTCCTCGTAAAGGAGTCTCGTCTTGTCAATGTTACTTTTGCTCAGCATCCATGTTAGAACCATTGAAAATAATGGCTGTCCCATTGTATACCCATGGGGATGAAATAATCAGAGCACTCAAAGTAGCATAAGCACCAAAGGAGAGACTTTTCAAATGAATTCAAGGGAGCAAAGATCCAAGGCTGAAGCTGGAAAGTGTAGCGCCAGTAATCTTCAGGAACAATAACTTGAGCAGATGAACATGTGACAGTGAGAGAGTTCATGATGGTACTTTGGTTCAATAGGCATTCACTCCAGTTACATGTTTGTAGCTGTCGTGTGTTTTACAGACAGTTGCCAAGCCACCATTTAGCCATATCTAAGCAAGGGCGTACTGTGTACATAACAATGGAAAATATAAAAAAGGGTTTAAGAGTTTACGCCATAAAGCAGCTCTGAGCATACATTCTACTTTGAGTGCAAAGTTTATGGTGTCACATAAGTAAGCACTTTACACTTACTCCAGGCACACTCATAGGTATATTTCCATGATTACTGAGTAGACTACAGTAATTATTTTGTGTATACGAAATAAATATTTGTACAGTATTTTGAAGATGTTAGGTAGACCTGTCTGAATTATTCACTGCAAATGATATTCATTGGAAATGTTGCCCTCTTTTTCCTGTTCTTGAATCATTTGTGAACCAATCTGCATTTCTCTGAATGCATTTGTTATTGACTGGACACTATTTCGACACTGTTTTCTGCTCCCTAATTGTATTGTTCACTTTTCCCCTTGAAAAAGTTTCAGACCATACTGATGTTCTGATATGAAAGCTTTTCTTTTCTTTACGTGAGGTCTGCAATATCCTCAATTCCCCTATATTATTGATTCTCTTTTGTCTGCTATTGCCTGCAAAAGTTAGTGTACAGCCAAACTCTGACATTTTGGAGTTTCATTGAAGGTATGGTAGATTGCCAGTTTCACTGGCAGCTTTGGTCTCAAGGGCAACTGAAGGTGAGCCACTGTTTACGTAATCAGCAAAATCCTTGTTATAAAGTTCAACCTGCTTAATGAGCCCCTGCAGTTTGTGTTCACTAATACTAACTGATGTCTGCTCGATTTCACCTAGAGTCCCTTCTGGAGGTATTCTGAAGCTTTGATGGGAGCACTGCTATTAATCTACAATGAGTGCAGCTCTTTGCTTGATGTTAGTGATGTTAATGTAGGAACTTGCTCTGAATTGAAGAACTTTTAACTACTGCTTTGTTCATTGTTGTTTGTGGAATGAAATAATGGTCTACTGAAATCAATGAAGCAGAGCAGATTTACACCAGCTGAGGATCTGATCCATTATGCTTGTTTAAGTTTAATTATTTCCTATGGAGTATTTGGGCAGCAGAAGATCTCTGGGTATTTAGAAAGGTTTCTCCTTTAGTACACAGTTCAAACTATGGGGAAATATTTTGTAGCTTTATTTTTTAAGAGGAAGCGAAAGCTGAATATATTATCTTGGACCATTAACCAGCATCATGTTATGTAATGTGATCAGTGAAGCCTGGTGTAATGTCAAAATGTGATACCATGTCTCAATCAGAGCATTTCGGGGGGAAAATTAGTTTCTCAAAGCTGCAGCTTCATTACAGAAGGCAGTCAAAATCAAATGGTTCCCTTCTTGTTCTCAAGGCTTAGTCTCCACTTTAACACTAAGAACACTCGGGGATTATTTCATGCATCTGTGGCTAAAAAGAGCAGCGACTATGGGGTGGTAAGGGCCTTGAGACCAAACCATAGTCCCCAGGTGTAGTCTAAGTACAAATGGGATGGATGCGGGAGTGAGACGGGAACCTCCACCCGTAGACTACAAAGGTGCAATTACAGAGCCGCAGCTTCATGGGTTCTTTGAGTGTTCCATTCTCCCTTTTCAGGAGGCTTGAACTGACGATCTGGACACCCATGGATTCCCAGGCCAAGCCTGTCCACTGCTTGCCTGTCCTGTCCTGCCTCACGACCATCCCTCTTTCCCTAATGAAGCACTGTTCTGTGGTATACCACAGGGTACACACAATCAGCCCAGGCTCCCTACATCTTGCTTGCTCCTCCTCCCTAAAGGAGGAGAGAGGAAAAAATGGCTTATCTTCCTTTTTGAGTTTTAAAGGTTTTCTTTGGTGCTTTTGCTATATGGCGAGCCAAGACTTTAGCAGTATGAATCCTATTCAATTTTACATGGCTGCACAGCTAAATCCCTGTTCATTCCTTTGGAAAATTACCTCTGAAAACATGACTTGCACCATGCAGATCCAAGAATGTGATATGGTAGTTAAGTCACTTTCCATTTAACCCCTATTTTTCAGGTTTCATAACTTGATGGAAAAAGTTGTTTTTGTGTGTGTACCAAGTTTCTGCACAGATCTCAGTCTGAGGGCAAAACTGATTTGTTTTTTCACTTGAGAAAGTGCAGGAAGTGGGTTCCAGACACGTCTTCCTCAGTCTCCAAAATGGTGGCTTATGGAATAATGACCTTCCCTTCCCCCACCAGTTCATCTCCAGTGTTCAGACCTAGAACCTGTAGCATCACAGTATAGCCCTCTTCTGTTTAAGCTGGTAGTAGGCCTTATTCTCCAGTTGAACAGCCATTGTGCGGGGGACGTGCCAGTATGTTACCTAATTGTACTTTGTAGGTACTTAAACTTGTAAACTTAAAATTGGAACTGGAAGTTTCTGGTTAAAGTTACATCAAAACTTGGGCGGGGAGGGAAAATACTATAAAGAAGAATTTTAAAAGCACAAATACATGTAGCCTTCTGACCCACCAAATCACTGGAAGGCTATTATGAGCTGGTGAAACTTTGTGGGTGGAGTTAAAACCTTGTTGAGATTGATGGGTGTGACACCCTCCAGTTAACACAACAGTAAGGACAAATTAATCGCAGTCCTCCACCTAAGACAAAAGGGTTATGTGAATGTGCCCAGGAGCTTTTGAACTGTGAGCAGGGGGGTTAGTGTCAGCCTGAAGAAATCCAAGCAGAAGCCTGTAGGTTTCTCTCAGGGTTGGGGTGCTGGCTGAAAATAAGCTTGAACTTGTAAGCTAAGAAACTACTTCTTTTCCCTTTGATTCCTCTTGCATTCAGAGAAGCTGGATACTGTTAACTGGAGCTGTTAGTGCAGTTGTTTATTGACCAGGAACAAATCAAAACACTGGACTCCACCATCAATTTCTACTTCTAGCTGGAACATGTCCAGGGCCCAGAACTTTGACTAGCCACTTGGGTCAAAAAGGATAACATGGGTGTTTGGTCTACCTGACCTTCCCAATAACACCAGCCTGTCTGACATTTTTCCCCCTGTTTGCCAGTACAGTGGTATAAATGAAAGAGACCACTTAATGCTTGCTTAGTGCTTCTCATTCATAGACCTCAAGGGGCTTACCAAATGAAGATAAGCAACATTGTCTTCACTTCATGGCTGGAGAAACTGCGCCTAGAGAGGCTAAATGACTTGCCCAAGGTCGCAGAAACAGTCCATGATAGAGCTGAGAATAGAACCCTACTCCTAGCATGAGCCCTATTCAATGACCTACACTGCTCCAAAGAAAAACCGCCACTATCACAACAGTCATAGAAAACTATGATCCTCCTCAATAGAGACTTTCAATAACATTCCCATGACCCGTATTCAGCAACTGAGTGGGGACAAGCCAGAGACTTGGTCATGCAGGATGTCTAACTCAGTGTGGTACAGTGGCCAAAGAGCAGCAAAGAAACCTGTTCTCACTACTGAGCACGGCACAGATTTCTCAGCCCTATACAGAATCCTCTCTGTACAGATACTTAATAAGCACTCTGCTCTGAACATTGACACTTTGGTTTGTTCACAGTGCTGAGCAGACTTCAGGATTGAGCCCCTGGACCTGTATGAGAATGATGCATGTGTTTGCACCTTTGTATTAACTCTTTGTAGCTATGATTGTTTATCTGAGTTTAATTTCTATTCTGAGAACCTCCAGCTGCTCTAGTTTGTCAGTGCCCTTGAAACTTTCCAGAAAGAGTATTAAATATTCTTTTCTTATTTATTCTCTAATTCTGTTGGAAGTCTTGTAATTTCTAAGTGCCACACTTGCATTGGGCAGTCCTGCATAGCTCTCATTATTCTGCTCTGAACATAAGGTTCTATTAAGAATTCTGCCTTTTTAATTCACATCTTAGGAATGCAAATTAGAAATTTTTTCTAATGTTCCGGTTTCTTTGATTTGAACAGAAACAAACTTTCTAGCTGTATAAGCTATGACCTTATTCTAGCTCTGAATACTTGAAAAACTATTTAAATCACTTGAAGTATTTTTCCTTGGGGCCAAATTTTTGTCACTTGCTTTTTATGATAATAGTGAGGCCACAAATATAGTTTTCATGCATGCCTCAGAACCGCCTCAGAAGTAATCAGGAGAAACATAACGAAGGTGTCATGCTACATACACTACGAAGCAAACTTATGCCTAGCCTGGGATACCACTGCTGCATTAATGGCATTTGTTCCTTTAAATTTTCCTTGCTTTTCTCCCACTTTCCCCATTCAGCATTTCTGTTTAGGTCTCTACTGCTTTAGGCAGCATTTCCTCTGCAAAGTAGTAAGGTGTTAATTGCAAACAAGCCAAACTGTCCAGCTTTCCTCACTCATCTCAGCTAATTCTTGCTGGGCATATTGTACAAACACTGCAGCTGCCAGCTGTCCAATCAATGTGAAATACTTTGATACATCATTCATATGTCCAGTGCTATGCTTGGTGGCATGTGGCAGGAAGAGATTGACTTTGCCTGTATCCATCAGGGTCTCAGTGAGTATGTGAAAGTGACAAGAGACCCTATATGCAGATGGATCCCTATCAAAGGTGGTCTACATAGACACACATGTCCATCTGTAATAAGCTTACAGACTCAGAGGCTGAAATGTAGGCACAGTCCTAGCTGAGTAGCAGGTGGTCAGATTTTTACCTGCCTCAGTTAATTGCCTCTGGGATGTATATTCTGATAAGAGGCATTGGGGACTCCCTGGATTGTTGATATGAAATGTACGATTTCCAGCATCAATAAATACATACAATCATAGAATATCAGGATTGGAAGGGACCTCAGGAGGTCATCTAATCCAACCCCCTGCTCAAAACAGGACCAATCACCAATTTTTGCCCCATATCCCTAAATGGCCCCCTCAAGGATTGAACTCACAACCCCGGGTTTAGCAGGCCAAAGCTCAAACTACTGAGCTATCCCTCCCCCCGTGAGCTTGAATCTCAAATGTCGCTTGAGCTGGCTGAGATTTTTTTTTTTTAATTTAAAAACTTCTTCAATGACGTTTCAAGTGATGGAGTTTTGCTAGTGAACAGTAGAGCTAATTTGAAGAACATTGTGCATAATTGTTCATCAACATTTTTTTCCCACTCTTTGGAAAAATTTCATCACTGACAAAATGTCAAAACATGAAACATTTCTTCCATCTCTATCTCTGGTTGAGAAATGGGAAGAATATTTTAGGAAAATGTGAAAGGTTTTCTTTACTTTTTCATTTAAAAGAAATTCACACATTTTCATTGACCTTTCAAATGTCTACAGACAGACACTTGGTGACATTTTCTTTCCAGCTGTAGAAATGCTTGAATTTTTCCAAATAGCAACAGATTTCAACAACCAAAAGAAATGGAAAAAGTCAATAGAATTTTCTTTCATTTTTTTGACTAAGTGCTACTTTCCACTGTCAAATGTGACTGCTTGAAACTTCAAAAAAGCTACCAGAAAAGGGATGCAGTAATCACAAAGTACACTTTAAATTCAAGCAAATAACAACTTTGTCGTATTTTTCCCAGTGCTGACCTAGGATTTTATTGACTGCAGAGTCTATAGGGAAATTCTGATTAGGTTCCAGATAAGCAATTTGTAAAGAGGACACACAAAAGAATGTATGTTTACAATTGATTTTCCTGAAGCTAGCATATAAAGCAGCAGAGATTAAACACTGGAGTATTTCAAGACTCCATGAAGGATTTTTGGATATTTATTTGGAAGGGAGTGGATATTTATTTCCTTTTTTTTTTTTTTTAACTCATTCATGTGTGTTTACCTCAATCCTTCCCTCATTTGACCTCAAGAAGACACTAGGACTTATGACTGCCTCTGTAGATACAGCTAATGGAGTTGATGAGTAGAAAGTTGAAAATGCACCAGTTAATTACATGGGAGCAAGTCATGAAGGAACATAAATGGCCCACCTTGATTATCACTACAAAAGGTCCCCCCACCCCCTCCTGCTGGTAATAGCTTACCGTAAGTGATCACTCTGGTTACAGTGTGTATGGTAACACCCATTGTTTCATGTTCTCTATGTATATAAATCTCCCCACTGTATTTTCCACTGAATGCATCTGATGAAGTGAGCTGTAGCTCACGAAAGCTTATGCTCAAATAAATGTGTTAGTCTCTAAGGTGCCACAAGTCCTCCTTTTCTTTTTGCAAATACAGACTAACACGGCTGCTACTCTGAAACCTATAAATTGTTTTGTCTCTCTAATGATGAGCAGATTACTGGTTTTTGTATTTTAGGATTTTTGAGTGCATTCTAGTTTCTTGGTTTCACGTAAATCTAGCAATAGAGATTTCAGATGAAAAATCCTGTTCTCAGTTTAATACCATGTTTACAGTAGCTGTGAAGGCTTTGAGAAGTGTAGGGGGATGGGAAATCATTTGGGAGTTGGAAGTTCATAAATCTGAAGACACTTCACTGTCATCCAGTCTAGGATGGATCTTTTTAATAATTATTTGCTGTCAATTCCATCTATAGTGAGTTGATTTACTTAAATTCACTGACACTTTCTCTGGCTGTATTGTAATACATTCTATGAATATTTAAGGATAAGAGATCATGAATAGTGTTGTTGTCTAAAAATTCCATCCCAGGACGGAGCCCAATGTAGCAAACCCTTACTTTCCCCATGTAATCCTTATTCCTGAGCAGTTCCACAGAAATGAATGCATTACTCATGTGAGTAAGAACTACTTGCCTGTGTAAAGTTTTGTAGGATCAGACTCAGAACTAATACTGTGCGATGGAATTGCACATCATGGGTGAAATCTTGGCCTCCCTGCAGGCAATGGCAAAACTCCCATTGACTTCAATGGAGCTTGGATTTTGCCCCCTGTGAATTATGGGCCTCATCTGAAGCCTGATGAAATCCAATGGAAAGACTTGTTGACTTCAATACTCTGTTTCAATAGGGCCAGGATTTGTCCCAGAGTTTCTAAACCTCACCACTTCCTCACTAAAGACTAACATCCCTTTCCTGGGAGGTGATATGAAGCACTGAGTTACAAAAGGAATAGGAAAGGGGTAGTTTACCACACATTTCATTTCCGGACTCTACTTAGGCAAATGATCCAAGGTAAAATGGCTACCTGTGTGTTACAGGATCCCAAACACATTAAAAATCACAAACCATTAGGTGCCCTGGCTGATGAGTTCTGAAAACATTTGGAATTTTGAAACTCTGCTTTTGTAATGGAATATAAAGCCATCACAAAGCAGAAGCAATTGAGGAGTCTGACCATATGCCCAGGGCTGATTGTACAGAGAAGGTAGTCTAAAGGCGAGGTAGCTGCAGCGGTTGGAAAGGAGAGAAGCTGAAGATGATGTGCTTGTTCAAACTACATGTAGTAAAAAGCACAATAATTATGAAATGCATCAGAAGAAAAGTAGAGGTAACCTTTGCCAGGAAGATGCATTAAAAATCATTGCCTACATATCTGATTTTTCTCCTAGTTTCACAGGCTTATTACTTTTTTTAAAAAAATCTGTAGTTCACTCTAATTCCAGTAATGCTATGTATGGGTTGTTGACACTTATACTGAAACTGCCATATGTTTACTGGAATTGCCAATTGGTTTTATAGGTGCAGATGCTGACTGTTCTGAGTGACTTTGTGCAACTCACTAAAGTTATAAAGTAGAGTTTGTAAGACTGATTTAGGGTTAGATTGTGCCAATCTAATCTAGCGATAGTCAAGAAGCTCCCCAACCACAAGTACCCCCTAGACAGCAGTCAGGTAAATTCTCTGTATTGATATTCTTCCAAGCACAGGGAATGCTCCCTCCTAGCTCACTCAGGAGTGGAAGACTGCCAGAAGAGAGAAGTCAGAGTCCTTGCCCGACCCCTGTGCACAATGGCCAGCAGAACTGGCTGAGTGCACAGCAAGGAGTACACTGCACCCCATCAAGAGCTGCAGCAATGGACATGCTACAGGGAAGATTTTGTATCCTACAGGGCTGGGAACTGCCCACTCTCAAAGCAGCCCCATATTTATAACTTAAGTAATTTTGAGCTGAATTGGCAGCCATGTCATAGCATTATCCTTACTCTGTAGCTGGGCGTGTCTCGGCTGTTGCTCTCTGTTCGATTCCAGGAGACTGTGAAACAAAATAAGACTTCTGGTGTACTGTCTATTTTACATGAGTGTTTAGACAGACATTTGATATCAAAGAAATCTGTCATCCTACATTGGAACTCCTTGTGATTTAACAGCACAATTCAAATTGTGACATTTATTCCTAATGGCACTTCCCCAAACTATTCGATAAGAGCTCTGCCGTATTATGGAGTCAGGCGCACACAACCAGCAGCATTTACTTTTGGAAAGTATGATATCAATGATCCCAGCAGTAGCTCTTTGTATGGAGGGATGCTGGACTTTTATCTTGTCGCACACTGTGCCACAACGCTAATAGTTCTTTTGTGGTTTGCTACTGAAGCCAGGGTGGCCCTGTAAATGAAGCCCCATGTAAACTACACATCAAAAAGAACAAATCCAACCCACTGTGTGCCAAGGGAATGTTAAGTCAAAAATGCTGCTTTGCATGCCAGAGGCCTGATGCTACTGTCTTTTTTTTTCTTTTCTTTCCACTGAAGTCCAAGGGGGGTGTGGGTTTGCCTGTGTGGAATGGGCACATTAGCAGTAAATGTGGTAGAGGCATTAGTTCAAGCAAGACCTGGGTGGTCTCTCTCTCCCCCCTCCAAGATAGTTATTGGAACATGAATGCTGCACTGTAATTTCTCATCACGGAAAGTCTATCCCTTTATATACTGTTTATTTGTGTTTCTCCATCTGTCTCTTGTTTAATACTTGGATGATAAGCTTTCTGGGGCAAGAACTGTCTTTGTTCTGTACAGCACCTCGCATGGGTGGGGTCCTGGTCATCATGAGGGCATCAGGGTGCTATGGTAATACAAATAAATTGTAACATAACAAATAACGGTGTGATGGGGCTGAGGTACATGTATCCTTCCAAAGAGTAAGCACCAACAAGCTGAGAACTTCCTCTGCTTCAAAAAACCCAGCTCGATGGCCATATGCAGGAGGACACTATATCTAATGACCGACAACAATCGAGGAGAGGGAGTGAATGAGTGGTTTATCAAGTTTCAGAAGAATATGCAAGAGGCTACAAACTGTGCCATTGACATTCAGCTCTTTGCCTTGGCACTGTGGACTGTGCCGTCTTCTGCATATGCTTGTGGCTGAGTGAAATGAGGACCTGAACGGAGAGCAGCTGGCTCAAAATCAAGCCAGGCTAAATAGATAGGAGTTGGATAACAGAGGGGAGCATTTTGAAGTAATGGAAAATAAAAACCTGACCTCATCCTCCATGCAGGGCATCTGTCCAATGTTTGTCAAGATGATGTAGTCTTGGGGTCATGCTGCACTCACCCCAGTCCCTGGATGCCCAGGCAGCAGCTGTAGTCAGAGCACTACAAGAAGTTGTTTGAATTTAAGTATATTTGCACAGCATTTATGCTCCTTTAGTGTTCACTGTTTGCAGCTAACTAGAGAGGGCCTGGATGTGGGCTGCTCAGGGCAGCAGGGAGGTATATGGTGCCCCTTTACTCCCATGCACCAGCTACCTTCATTGAGGGAAGAAGCCTCCGCAAGAGCAGTTACTATCCCTGTTTTTTGGAGCTGGGTGGCAAGTGAATGGTGCTTTGGCTCAGATCCCTTCCCCATGGCACCAGCATGCTGACAAACATGAGCTGGGCCAGGTGTAGGGTATGTGTAGAGGACATTTCTCCCCGAAGAGGGGAGGAAGCCAGGAGACAGATTGTGACAGAGTTGCAATCTGCTTCCCAGGCTGCTCCTGAGACCACACAATAGCATGCTACTGCCCCTTGCTCGAGTCGTGGGGGCAAGTCTAAGGGCATATTTGCACAGTCTATTTCAAATTCACAGCTGTAGGTACTCAACCCAGCATCTTAGGGTATGTCTACACTGCATTTTAAAACCCAGGGCCGCAAGTCTTAGTCTCAAAAGAGCAGTGTGGGTGTTTCAGCCTGGGCTCTGAGCCCGAGCATCTACACAGCTTAGTAAGCCAGTGGCTGTAGACCCAGGCTCTGAGATTTGCAGCCGTGGGTCTTAAAACACAGTGTAGACATATCCTTAGATGCCTGGTCATGCACTCAAGGGTCGGAAACATGCCGTGTGACCATGTGCTCAATCATTGTTCAAACATTTGACGTGTGAATACTGAACCCCAAAAGCAGTATTTGCAGCAACCAGTTCACAAGCAACCAATGGGCTGCAATATGTTTACATAAAACACCCTTTGCACAAACTTGAACACCACACAAATCTGTGAAAATGGATGATAGGTTTATGGACAATTAATAAACAGAGGTAAGAGCTATATTAACAAATGGTACAGCATACAGTGGCCTACCTGCTAATTCACATGAGCTGAGGAAACACATTTGGTTCCTGTTCCGTTCAGTGTCCTTTGCAAGGCTCTGGTACTTCATCTCTCCAGGATTTGGAACAGCAGCTGTGATCAGCAGGAGCAGAACCTTACTTTTTAAGAAAAGCTGACTGAGCTTCTCTTATCTATTTCTGGATCCCTTATCCTGGTTGTGCAGGGAAAGCACAACTCCAGGCTGCAAAGCCCAGAGGTTGTTTCTGTCCATTTGGGCACTTTCCATCGCTGAGGGTCATTAAGTGCAATGAGGTACTTTTCCCCAATGAAACTGGCGTGTTGCTAAAATGGGAGCAGGCCTTGTGCCATCCTAACAGATGTGTTTGCATGTAGGCAAGGAAAGGCCATGTTTGAGCATCAGGCATGAAGGCTAGATTGAAATCTAGTTGGACATAAATAGTCATGGTATCTATAAGATAATTGTTTTAGGAAGATCAGCATAAATTAAACCACGGTGCAACTTGCTTTCAACCCAGGGTATTTTTGTTTGCTCTCTCTCCTCCAAATGAACACACAGTTTTCGAGTCAAACTTCAGTAAGTGCCACATTCTTACAAAGCACGGGAGGCTGAGCCAAAAAAGGTGAGTGCATATATAGTATTTGCAGGCCCACATGAAGGACCACTCATACCTGGCAGCGACAAAATCCCCAACGTCAGCATCCCCATCTGATGTGCTGAACTTCTTCCAGGCTATCAAAGCAGATATGCCTCAAACTATTTATTTGCAATAAGATAAGAGCCATGGCAAGTCTATAAGCCATGCTGACACAGTTATGCTTGGGCTCTGTCTATAAATATCCATCAGTGCCAATGACTTATTGGCAGCCAATCTCAGGAAAACGGTGATACCCTCAAGACAGTGGGCCCTTGTTGTTGTCTGTCTTTCTCCAGCAAACAAACTGTCAAAAGACTAATGTTAAGAGCTGTGTAGTGCTAACAGGAATGAAAGATGTAGCAGGTAGTGTCACCTGTGCCCATCAAATCGTGGCCAAAATGATCTGATGGGCAGTCGTGAAGAAGAGAATCTCATCTGACAGCGAGTCAGTGCGGGGAGGGGATCAGAAACTGACTCAATTATAGCGCTTGTCATGGGTTCCTTCTGGTGATAGTGGACAACTTTGTAGTGGATGGACAAGTTTCCTAGGTCAGTAACTCTGCCAACATGAGAGGTACAACTAAGTCTTCTAATCACTTTCCACCCTGGCAAGTGCCTGGGGTTGCTTTGGATGTAGTGCTCTTGGTCCCCAGGAAACCCTTCTGCATCATTTGGTACAGTAAAGACGCTAAAAGCAAAGCAGGATTGATGGCATCCAGGGTCTGATCTAGCTTTTCTCTGGCAAAAGAAGATTGATGTGATGTGCAGCCTTGAGAAAAAGACATGTGCAAGCCTGGGGAGCGGGAAGATTCCGTGCAGGACCCTGTGGGGGGAAAAAAATTCTAAAACTCTATTTCTGTGCTATAGCTCTCTTGACTTCCGTGGGCCAGGATTTAGAACAGAGAGATTCTCATAACTACAGACGATGTATGTCTTGTGCACAGGGCACCTACTTGTGCCATCCTAAACTTCTGGGGTGTTTTTCTATCCTTAGGGCATTGCACCGGATTCTCCACTCCTAGAAAATCAAGGGCTTCTGCTTTTCCTTGAAATTGAATAATCCTTGAAAATAATACTTAAAGTTAAATTAACGGGAGGAGGGAAATAAATGATCATGATTCAAAGTGAGTTTTGTGAACTCCCAGAAACATTTGCCCAGTCACAGCAATGAAAGTCTGAGGCTTCCCATAGTCCAGTCGATCAGAGGGAGATTCATGATCAAGAAGAGTTCACTTTATTTATCAAGGGTACCATGTATCCTTTTCACTTTATGTACTGCTTACATGTGTTAGTGTCACTTATTTTTGCATAACTGGAATATTGGGGAGGAAATATTAGGGATCCTGGTGGTACCATACATGTTGCGCAAACAGATAACTGGAAAAGAAATTCTCTTCCGCAAGGCACAGCAGGCCAGCTCATCATCCCTCTTCCTGCTCCTCCTTTTCAGATAAATTGAAAGAGAATGCACTGCTTGCCTCCCATAGCTCTTCCCATGGTCTCTTTCATGCTATGGCAGCGCTGATGAGATAACCAAATGGAAGATGTATATTATGCTCCGTGTTATCAGAAGATGTCACAATAGAGGTGTGGTAAGCTGGCAGGCGGTCCTAAATGGTTCAAATCTCCAGTAAGCAGCACAACTCTCACCAACAGGAGTTACATTACGTCCCTAGGGCTCCAAGTGCTCTTTCTTTTTGTCTGCCAGATATCCTGGGGCTTGAGCAAGCAGGCTTCATTTTGCAAAAGCTGCTTTTTAAAAAAACAACAACAAACAAAACAGCAGTTGGGTGCAAAAACATGGAATTTCACTTCTGAACCTAGTGAAACTTGATTATTCATTGGTTTCTCAAGAAATATGTTTCATCAGTTATTGACGAAAGCTCTACAATCATGTCAGGGCAGACGCCCATGGAAGAAGCACAAAGCCTGAGCAATGTAACAACTGTGAGTGAAAGCTCTGGAAAAATAGAGCTTGGTGAACAAATCTGAAATTAGATGCATTTCTCAAAAAAATCTGACAATAGTGTGGCAATTTTTAAAAAAAATCCAGTGCCAAATCACAGCCCGTGACAGACAGATGGAGCATGTGCAAAAAGGTCAGAGCTCTGTATCTGGTTCCGGTGAGGGCTCTACCCCTTTGAGGGATGAGCCCTTCCTGTATATACAGTGGGCCAAAGATCTGATATGTCACTAATTGACACCAGCTCTGGATCTTGCTCCCAGTCTCTGCATAGTACTGTGTCAGAAGATGACCTTTCATTACACGTGTGTATGGAGGTGGGGTTGTCTTTTATAGCAAAAGTCAACAAATCTGAATCCCAACTGCCGAGAAGAACTTGAACTTAAACCTTAGGTCCAAATAATCCTCTTGTGAGAAAACAGTTCAGTGACTGAAAACATGCTCCAAAATACGGCGACAAACCACATCACTATGACTCCCTCATTTCTAGGTCCATCTGTCATGAGCAATAACAAGTTGGTTTGGTTTCATTTAAGAGGGAAAGTCCAAAAAAGGAAACAGCAGTGATTCCCAGCAGTAAATCCAGTAAAAACAGCTTCGAATCTCCTGGACACCTGAACCACAGAAGAGTACAAATAGCTGTAGATGAGTTGGAAACACAGTTTAATCGTATGAACCTGTTAAACTTTAGAGCCTAGCCTAGCCCAGAGCCTGGTTTAAAGATAACAATGGTATGTTTAACATCAGACCTTGAAGAATGTTTGAATATTTCAGACTGGGCTCCTCCAGGATGACTTGAGCCTGGGAAGCTTTAGACAAAGAGCTGGGTCTTCATTTGGTGTAAATCAGCATAGCTCAATTGACTCTGGTGGAGCTACTCTGATTTACACCAGCTGAGGATCTGGTCTGAAGTGTCTAAACGCTGCAGAACTGCTGATCCAAAAACTCCTGCTGCGAAGTACCAATGTATTTTGCATTAATGGTTAATGTAAGAGAATCTGGATTCCCAATGGCATGGGAAAACCTTTTTCCAAAAGTCTTAACTCTCCATACTTTAGTGGAACAAATACTTTAAATCCTACTATAAATGTGTTTGTTGGGTGCTTACTGTTGGAAGGCAGGCTAATCACCTGTGGGTACTGTCCTTTAGTGTATCATTCTTGAGTACAGAATGTAGTGTTTCTTTGATATTACAGGTCCCTATGGCACAGCAAATCATGGAGTGCTCTCCCCTAACAAGAGTTTCACAACTGCTAACTCCAAATACATAAGGATTCTAAATAGCATGTATCAGGGTTTTCAGGAATTCACATTTGCAAAGCAAGGAGTGTAAAAGTGGTGCTGGGCTCTTAATGTCACGAAACCCTTCTACTGGTACTGTGCTTTCAGATAACTCACAGAGGTGTACTTACAGACTTACCAATTTAAGGGAGGAAGCCATTGCAGAATTAGGGATTGCATGAAACGGTTTGTTGCATTGTTTGTCCTTGCGGTCGTTGAGCTTGTTCCCACAGCTGTCCTGTTGTTGGCAGAATTGTTCTGGCATGTGCACGCACTGCACTTCATTAAGCTGTTGTTCTGGTGCATTCTGGGAGTCCTGAAGCTCCTACCCCATAGTGTGGTTGGGAATTGTAGAATGAGCTCAGGAGGACCAGTGAATGGGGTTCACCTACCATGATTTTGTTAAACCATTGCAAATGCAGTGTGCAGACTTGGACGTTGCAAGTGTCATGTTTATGAAACACGTGGGATGGCTGTCTTCTGTGGCAGCAAGACATACCAGCATTCCAAGAAATGCGTGGGTCTCTGCTTCATCTGCACACATCACTTTTCCACTGAAGCGAGGCGGTGCCTAATAGCACCAATATTAAAGGAGTTAATGTTGCAAAAGGAAGTCTTAATTGCTAACTCCAGAGTAACAAAGGGCCAAATTCTGAAGTCCTTGTTCAGTCCCTGCTCAAGTAAAACTTGCACTGAATTCAGTGCATCCAAGGGAAGCCTGAGTAATTGCAACTGAGCACCAGATTCTCATTTACCCTAAGTCCCCTTTAAACAGCTAGGACACTGCTAGTTTCACCCTAAAGTGGGTGTAAACATTTATAGCCCATGTAAAAGGGTCTTAGTGTAAATGAGAAATAGGTTTGGAATAAGAGTGCCAAGTTTTGGGCCAATGACTGTACAGAGCACAATTACTGTACTGAGTAGTCTCACACACCGCTGAGGGTTACCGCAGTGCATTGCTAGGTGTTAGTGATTCATTTCTGAATTCTTGTGCATGGAGCGTTATAGGAATGTATGGGCACCAAAAGCTAATAACAAGAGCAGAAGAGATTATTAAACCAATATTAAAAAGTATTTAATCTTCCATGATGCCTTTTCCCTTGTGGGAGAAGTCCTATGAAGCCTAATAGAAAACAATAACCTTTCTATTGAATGTTTTCCTATAAAGTGCAATAAAGCTGTAGCACTATTATAAAACTGTGTAGGATGGCTTAAAAAAACAGTGGAAAGGATCTTTCTCTAGGCTTTTAGGATAATTTCAATGGAACCTTATTAAAAATTCTACAGAACCCTACAGGTTTCATCCCTACTAAATTCTATGGGGTTTTTCCATAAAGAATATTCCTGGAACAATCTCCCTGGTCTTTGTGGCAAATGACCATTATCTCCTGATCAGACCTTAAATGAAGGGAAATAGAGCAAGGAAAATACCCCAAAGAGGCAGGGGGTACACACAATATTGTACAGATAGGCAACCTAAAACTAATTATAAAAAGCAGATGGCACCATTCTACTGAATTGCACTTCAAAGAGTTAACTTTTTGTGAATTCTTATGCTTGTAGCAGTGATAATGAAAGTGATTAGCACAGCTTGAATAAATTCCCTGTAGGTTATCTTTTAGAAATAAAAGGTTGGAAATTGGAATTATCCTCTTTTTGTAATGACTTTTGGATTATACTGTCTGAGCTGTATGCCTTAAATGTGTACAAAAATATTAACGCAGGAGAGCAGCTCTGGAGCTCCGTCATGTTATCTGACGTCTGGAATCCAATCCAACCTAATTTAACTTTCAACTGCTGGTTTTTTTCCATAGGTTTAAAAAAAACAACCTTAGTTCCATTTGTTTCTTAATCTCATGATATTGGAAGTGATATCAAGTGTAATTAGCCTCCTTCTCAGCACACTTCAGCTTCCTCATCCTCAGCAAAAGGTTGTTGAATTGATCTGAGCTCAGAAAGAAATATCTTTTTAAAAAGGGAGCATTCCAAAGACTAAAAGCAAGATCCTGCTCTGGCCACTCTGTACTGCTCTGGCTGTTTTGTATGGCATAGTGTCCCTAAAAGCCCCATATCCAACTCAGGGATGATTCCCTTGGGACAGGCACTGTGATAGACAGCAATAAGGCTGCCTCCTGAGGGTGTCTTCACAAACCCCCGTATAGGAAGCCGGTCAGGTGTAGGACTAAAGCATACAATGCTGAGGGGATTCCAGCCAGTGCTGCAGACCTCGGGACAGCCCTGGGGAGGCTTAGATAGGCCCCCAGAGCTGTTCTAGTTATATGGGGGGCCTTTCCAACCCCTGGAGCAGCCCACAATCAGGAGGGCACAAGGTGTCTTAAAGCTACCCTAGCCCTCCTGCCCTCCAAGTTAAGCAGAGAATCTCACTCTATGGCCTCAGTCCTATAATGAGCACTGCATGGGCATACTCCTAAATGTCCATGGAGTCCCACTGAAGTCACTGGAATTCTATGCAGGCACAAGGATGAACTCCCATGCAACCTTACTGACTTTAGTGCTCAGTCAATAGTAAATGGGACAAAATACAACATGGTTTTACAAAAGGTAGATCGTGCCAAACCAACCTGATTTCCTTCTTTGAGAAAGTAACAGATTTTTTAGACAAAAGAAACGCAGTGGATCTAATTTACCTAGATTTTAGTAAGGCATTTGATACCGTGCCACATGGGGAATTATTAGTTAAATTGGGTACGATGGGGATCAATAGGAAAATTGAAAGGTGGATAAGGAATTGGTTAAAGGAGAGACTACAACGGGTCCTACTGAAAGGTGAACTGTCAGGCTGGAGGGAGGTTACCAGTGGAGTTCCTCAAGGATTGGTTTTGGGACCAATCTTATTTAATCTTTTTATTACTGACCTTGGCACAAAAAGTGGGAGTGTGCTAATAAAGTTTGCGGATGATACAAAGCTGGGAGGTATTGCCAATTTAGAGAAGGACAGGGATATCCTACAGGAGGATCTGGATGACCTTGTAAACTGGAGTAATAGTAATAGGATGAAATTTAATAGTGAGAAGTGTAAGGTCAAGCATTTAAGGATTAATAACAAGAATTTTAGTTATAAGCTAGGGACGCATCAATTAGAAGTAACGGAGGAGGAAAAGGACTTTGGAGTATTGGTTGATCATAGGATGACTATGAGCTGCCAATGTGATATGGCCGTGAAAAAAGCTAATGCGGTCTTGGGATGCGTCAGGAGAGGTATTTCCAGGAGGGATAAGGAGATTTTAGTACCGTTATACAAGGCACCGGTGAGACCTCACCTGGAATACTGTGTGCAGTTCTGGTCTCCCATGTTTAAGAAGGATGAATTCAAACTGGAACAGGTACAGAGAAGGGCTACTAGGATGATCCAAGGAATGGAAAACTTGTCTTATGAAAGGAGACTCAAGGAGCTTGGCTTGTTTAGCCTAACTAAAAGAAGGTTGAGGGGAGATATGATTGCTCTCTATAAATATATCAGAGGAATAAATACCGGAGAGGGAGAGGAATTATTTAAGCTCAGTACCAATGTGGACACAAGAACAAATGGATATAAACTGGCCACCATGAAATTTAGACTAGAAATTAGACGAAGGTTTCTAACCATCAGAGGAGTGAAGTTTTGGAATAGCCTTCCAAGGGAAGCAGTGGGGGCAAAAGATCTATCTGGCTTTAAGATTAAACTCGATAAGTTTATGGAGGAGATGGTATGATGGGATAACATAGTTTTGGTAATTAAATATTCATGGTAAATAGGCCCAATGGCCTGTGATGGGATATTAGATGGGGTGGGATCCGAGATACCCAGGAAAGAATTTTCTGTACTATCTGGCTGATGAATCTTGCCCATATGCTCAGGGTTTAGCTGATCGCCATATTTGGGATCGGGAAGGAATTTTCCTCCAGGGCAGATTGGAAGAGGTCCTGAAGGTTTTTCTCCTTCCTCTGTAGCATGGGGTATGGGTCACTTGCTGGAGGATTCTCTGCTCCTTAAAGTCTTTAAACTACGATTTGAGGACTTCAATAGCACAGATATAGGTGTGAGGTTTTTTGCAGGAGTGGTGGGTGAAATTCTGTGGCCTGCGTTGTGCAGGAGGTCAGACTAGATGATCATAATGGTTCCTTCTGACCTAAATATCTATGAATCTCTGCCCATTTGGAGCTCATTGCAGGATCAAGGCCTTTCTATACCAATAGTTTTGTGTTTGTGTTCAATATTTCTGTCTCTGATGTACAGGGCTAGGGCAGTGACTAGTCTGGACTGATTGAAGATAAGTTACAGTTGCAAACAATACATATTAGAACATAAATGGAACTTCAGGCACAAATGCAAAGAAGTCTAGCTCCTTCTGAGAGCCAGGTTAGTTCTGGCGAGGAAGAGGTAGTGTGCTATGATACCTCAGCATGCTTACACCATGTGATTGCAAAGACAAAAGATTAATAGCTCTTCTTGTTCAGAGCTCTGGTGAAAAGCCTTGGTTCCATATGTTTAGTTTGTTGTCCGCATTTGATTACCTTTTTCTCCGACTATAAATGCAAGCAGACAAAAATAATTCTGCTTTTGTAACTAATTGCTGCTTTTATGGTATACAGTTTGGACTCTTACCTGCAAACCTTTATTCATGTGGGATAGTCCTGTTGTTGTCAGTGGCTACTTGTATCAATCAAGGCCTCACAGGAGAGAGGGTTTTGCGGCTTGGAGATAGAGCTGGTTGGGAATCTTTCCACTAAATATTTTTCATCAGAAAATGAGACCAAGAGAGAAACCGAGACCGACCAGGTCTCCTGGTGGTGAGGGCAATCGGTATGGGAGACCCAGGTTCAAAGCTCTGTCTCATATAGAGCAGGGCCTTAAACCTTGATCTCCCTTAACCCAGTGAGTGCCCAACCTCTGGGCTATTGGCTATTCTGAGGTAGGCCTCATTCTTTCTTGAAAAATTTACTTTCCTCAGTGTTCTGTACAGACCTAGAACCATGTTGGCACAAAATAAATAATTTTGGTGTGCTTTATTGTGGCACAACAGTTTGACAGTTGAGTTGTGTTTTAAGGGTGGGGGGTGGTTTACCTTTTCTTTATTTTTTTGTTCTTTTATTCCTGACAGCAGGGCTGGGCCCTTCTGGGGGGAGCACAGCTGTGATTGTTTAGTGCGGCCCTTTGGGGAAGAGGTTGCATCTATGTTGGTAGAAGTGCTTGGCAGCTATGGTGGGAGGCATGCTATAAACCAATCAAATATCTGCCTACACATAGATGCTATGGGCTGGATTGTTATTCCCTGACATGAACACATAGACCCCTTTAGACTCCGGTACAGGCTAGCTGGACCTTGTGTCTGGGGACTGAAGAGTAGGCAGGCTACTTACCTGCTTATTCCCTCACCAGAGCAGGTGATTGGGGAGTGTGAAGAACTGTGTCTCCACCACCAGTCCCTCATGTGCTGGGCAGAGTACGTGTTCCTCAGGGGTCGGAACTTTACCATTGGCCTGTACCATTAGTAAATTGCTACCCTCCACAGAACAGCAAAGAGGAGGCAGAGAAGGAATTGCAGGTCATAAGTGAGTCTGATGTTGATTTACAGACTAGGATGGGAAATACCTGAGCCTCTTTGCTTCAACCATCTAATTGAAGATCCTCCTTATGCATCAGGAAGTCCTAGGCTCAAGGTCCGCAGGGCCTCACTGCTGCTGTCCCTGCTTACATTGAGGCTATTGGATCCAATTTTCTTCTATGTTATGGACTTTCCTATATTTCCATGCTTTGTGAGAGAGATGGAATAGAAACTGTAGAGAGAGTACTGCTTTGTAAGGGGCTTTAATGTATTTGTGTTTTCTTATGGCTTTGTATGTCGCTGGCAGAGCAGCCTATTTGCTTCAAGGCCTTAGAAGAATTAGTCTTTACTAGACACCCAATGTTAAATTGATGCTATTAAAGTTAATGGGTGAGAGATTGCATCCATTTTGTTCTGGAGGAATTTATCTCATGTTGTATGTATTATGTTGTTCCACAGAGCCCCTACTGGATGAACAGCAGGAAGTGGATTTGCCTCAGTTGGTTCTTGCATCCGTTCCAGGGTTGGGATCTGTGAGAATGCAGCTTGCCTCTCCGCTGTCGAGTGCATGGCTGTATCTTAGTCTTGCTGAGGATGGTCTTCCCTGGGCTTGTCGGGTGATTTTTCTCTTCCTTTCTTTTTTTTTCTTTTGGCTTTCTAGCCAGGTCATGGTCTTCCCCTTCCAGGACAAATAGAAGTGCAAATTGATAGAAAAGACACACAACCCTTCATAGCTTGGAGCACTGGCTCCACCAACAGCACCTTGCCCTCCCTGGACCAAGCAGTCTTTGTTGTGCTGTGATACAATGCTTTTCTCTGGGTCAGTGGCCTTCCTGTCTCCTCTTAGCCCAAGGTATCAACACAATCCTTTTTTGCTTATCAGTGCTCAGAAGGATCTTGATCATTCAATGCAGAGGAATTTCCACACCATCTATCTCAATGGCACCACAGAAGGGCACGTGCCCTCCATCTTCTATGGACTTCAGCTCTGGGGCCGTACTTACCCTTGGGAAACAGTGACTTCCTACAGCGTGTCTTCAGATCTCATTACTGGCTCCCTCTCTAAGGGAACTACATCTCCCCTAGCCCAGCCCCAGGAGAGCTTCCCCAGGACTCTCTCCCCTACTGAGGACAGGACACTCTTATACTCTGCTTTCCCCTTCCCAGCAGGCATTGTCTTTGTGTGACCTGATACTTGGACTACCGTTCCATGATCTGGGAGGAAATCCAGGCACAGGTGGGTGCAGGGTCTATTTGATCCCCTTAATGGCCCAGCTCTCACCACAATAAGGTCCCAAGGACAATTAGTCAGAGACACCAAAAGTAGAACCCCGCATTCAAAACTTCAGATCTGGATACCAACTTCATATCTCTATAATGGGCAGAAACAAAACTCCCGACCCAAACTCTCCTGAATACATGGGGTTTGAAATTTAGATCTCCAAAACTAGAAAAGTCTTTTGGATATGATCCTTTTATACAGATAGTCCTGAGCTGCAAACTCAGATCTCAGCCTAGATCTGGGGTTCAAACTGAAGTTGTGATTCACACCTATCTGTATGTTCACCCTCTGTTACAGCTGAACTTCACCTGTGACAATTACTGCTTTCCCCTGGGGCACTCAAAATTCCTTCAGAAGGTTACTGCATTGCATTGTTATTGCATTGGTTTCCTTTCTTCTAAATCCACATTCCAAGAAAAAATAAGTAATTACATAGTCCTGCATTATAGATCTAAAGTAACTTTGCAAGGTAAACAGAGGGAATACCTGAGTACACTTCATACCATTAGCACTGGAAATCTTTCTCCAAGTGCCACTTGTAGATTGGTATATACTTACAGAACCTTCTATGCATGAAACAGAACTGTCTTAAGCCCCAGATGGAGTAATTCTACATAGTGGTGAGTTTTATACTATAGGAATTATACATAATCCTTTTTTACTATAGTGGCCTGTGTTGGATGCTGTCGTGATTGGAGCTATATAAGTACCTAGATCGTTAAAATAGGTCTCAGCATTTTCACTACACCTCCTGGCAAAAAAATTCACCTCTGGGTTGAAATGGCAAATACCACTACACTTTCCAACAACTGCCCGTGACTTAATCAGCTCCCATTGGCTTTAACCCCCATTGACTTTAATGGGAATTGCACAGCTAAATCCTTGTGCATCTCTTTGGACATGAAGGTGATACAATACTGTTTCTCTTTCTCCATTCCAGCTCTTAATAGATGCTAATGTAACATTATATCCAATTAACATTCCTTGTAACAGATTTCCTTTGCTCCCTAAAACAGCTGCTCAACAATAAAAACAATCCACCCAATAATATTTAAAGTGTGGTATTGGAAAAATAACAGCACAAAAGTACTTCCTTATTCAGTTTTATTGCCTGCATGTATTCAGTCATATTTGTTCACTTCAATGATTGCTTTTTTACTCGTATTAACCCTGCATGGCAGTAACAGCTCAGAGAGAGAAGGGGCTGGATTCTATTTGTGATTGGACAGCAGCAGCATTGTTTCCAGTTGGTTACAGCTGTGTAAATCTGTTGATGGCAATGGTTATACAGGTGTCACTTGGGTTTTGATTTGAAAACCAGGGGGTGCACAGGTGTGACTGAGGGTCTGCAGAACCATTATTAATGGTAGTGAAGGACAGGAAGGAAAAAAAGCCCTAGCTTGATGCTCAGATCCAAAGAGTGCCCCCCCTTCTGTTCAACCAGGTAGTTTGAGTACCCCCCCCCCTCCAATAACCGTAACTATGTTGGCAGAACATATGGAGGGAGGCCATCTGGGCATTAGAACTGGGTTACAATTAATTAAAAAGAAAAAGCTGTGAAAAGCAAAGTGAAACATGATACATGGGCCAAGTGTAGTTGACTTTAACAGGAGCTAAAGATTCTTAGCACCTCATAGAATTGAATTGTGCTCAGCCTGACTGCACATTAGCACAGGAGATTTCTAAATCTCTGCCCTTTAGCATTATGTGCACCAGCATACAATTGTAGCAACTCCAAAGCTAATCTTTGCATACAAGAAGACATACACACATTTATATAAAAGTGTGTGTTTTTGCCTTTTCCCCCACCCTAAACACATAATATGAATTTAGGATCATTTCTCATGCTTAACTTTGAGTGACATGGATCTTTTATTTTGTGATTTCCCATTCCCAATGTTTAAACTAAAATTGGGTCCATACCAAACCCCAAATCTACCTTCTAGGTGTCTTTGGAAAATGGAAACTGAATCTAGATTCTGAATTATTACCCCTAACTTTATATTGTGGTCCAAATCAAATCTGCCCACCCACACCCCCACAATCTGGATTATTCACAGTCTGGAGCCACAGCCCAGAATTCACCATTTGAGTTATTTGCACTGGTGCTTGTGTCCTACAAGGGGAATGCTGTCTTTGAGTTTATAGAAGGGTAATTCATTCTCTCAATATTTCTGCAAGATTGTGCCAGAGTGAAAATATTTCTTCAGAAATCACTTTGATTGTTTTTCTGAATATTTAGCTCCTGTTAGTTGTTCACCAAGACGGTCATCGGATCCTACCTCTATGTCTCCTACAAAAATACCTCACTTTGGAGGCAATAATATGTTCCATTGTAATGCCCTTAAATGTTATCATATGCCTCTTTTAAAATAGTTGTTCTAATCGTGTGCAAAATCTAACAAATTACTGTTTTGTGCAAGTGTTTTATCAGCTCTCATAAATCAAGGCTAACTATATGCAGCCCAACTCTTCCTCCTGAGGTTTGAGACTTTTCTGAATGACATGCATTGCACTTTTCAAACTGTACCAGCTCTTTCTACCCATTAACCCAAAATGAATGAGGCGAGAACTTCTTTGCTTTAACACACAACTTCCTTCACAAATCAGATTCAAGCACGATCATGGAAATACTGCACAATTGCTTGAAATTAATCATTTCTCATAAATCTCTCTCCTGTTTTTACACTAAATGCTGAGGAAGCCAGTCCGATATTTGCAAAGCAGGGGCTTGACTACAAAGTGCTGATTGCCTTTTTCTGGGGATGGGAATTGAGGATATTCTGGGCCTGTCTGGATTGGGCCTTAAGTGTTAATGTTTGACCAGTCCTTTGCTAAAAAGGATTATTCGTCCCTTACACAATTAGCGTTTAGTGTTGTTTGATTGCACTGCAATGCAATTAGCATGCAACACTGACTTCCTGAGTTTATAAAAAAATAAAAAAAATCAGAATATCAGGAGTGGCACCATAGAAGTCAATGGAGTTAAACTGGTGTAAAATTGATGTACGTGGCAAGGGAATCAGGCCACAAAAGCTAACTGGAGAATTTGGGGATAAATCCATATCTGGTGAGAAACAGTCAGAAGTAGATATGAGTGGCCTTTTGGCCCAACTGAAGTCAGTGGCAAAACTCTTATTGATTTGAATGCAGCCAGGATTTCACCTGTGGAGTTCTGCCAGTTTCAGAGTAAAGAGCTAAGACCCAGGAGGGCGATGCCTGCGAGATGAACTATTCAGAGAAGCAGAATTAGAAAGTGTGTAATTTTCCCTTCTGTATATATAAAATAAATGCATAAAATATAAATGTATAAAATTTACAGCTGGTAATTTCAATGGCGCTAAAGCACCCAAATCCCCTTGAAATTCAGTGGGAGCTGGTCTCCGAAATTCCTTGGGTGCTCTTGAAAATCCCAGGGTCAGTGTTTGTAGTGTAAAAGAAGAAAATTGTGTGTGGTGAGGGAGTAGTGAATAGGGGAAGAAGATGTTGCCTAAAACCTAAAGCAGGAAGAAAACTGGCTGAGTATCTCAGGAATTGAGCTGGCCAGGGAGCCAGGCTAAGGAAACTGGGCAGTCATGAAAACAGTATATCTGGTCATCTTTAAACTTTAAAGCTGTGATTGTTTTTTTCCAATCGCTGCCTAAGAGATTTGGACAACTCATTCCCATTTAACGGTAACTGAGCATTCAAATCCCGTAAATGGCCTAAAAATCTCAATCTAAATCTCACTGCAGTGGACAACCTGACCTGCAATCTGTTAGTCTCTTTCACCAGAAATCTGTGTACAAAATGGTGTGTATATAGATACATGTCAGTAATATCCCTAAATGCCTTTGCTTAGCAGTTTGTACTATACCGGTGATCAGAGATTTTTGAAAGTCAGTAAATACATAGACGTTGTTGATAATCTCAGCTCTGCCTTTTGATTTCCAGACGGTGTGTGGTATATGATAATGCTACGCTTGTAATTTGGAGATAATTTGTCATCAAATGATCAGTAATGTGGGAAAGTTGGAGTTAAGGTTGTGCATTGTTGTGATATCCACCCCCACCACCCCCGACAGCTCTTTGGTGTGAGGGGGATAGTATTGTAGAAGTGATAGCTGATAGTGAATGTTTTGAATAGGGTATAAGTGTGTGGGTGTGTCATGATGGCTGAGGGCTAGTGCTTTGGGCTGGCTGTGAACGCTGTTTTAACTTATGACCTTATTTTTTTATGTTCAGTTGGTTTGAGGAAATAAAAACACTTGAGCAACATTGATCCTAAATCAATAACGGTTTTTGGTGGGGAATTTAGAATGTCATAAGAGGGCACTGTCATGTCCAAAGGTATTAAAAACTATCCTGGTGCCACTGAATTCAGCCTTCAAACTGAGCAGATGCGTAGGTCCCTTGTGCATGGGAACCCATTGTTTGTTCCCTACTCTGCTGCGCAAGGCATGATAAACAAGGGTGAAAATAAAACATTGATTTTTCTGGTGCACCCTTCCTCAATTAAAAACATGATATGCTATATTTCCTTGGCAACTTTATTACATCAACTAAAACTTTCAGATGAACCTAGCAGCAGCAGCAAAATCAAACCTTTTCTTCTGTGCAAAGAAGCAAAAAAGGAAGGGTTAACCTCCGAAAATCCCACCATGCTGAATAACCTACTAGACCATTTTTATTCTCTAGCTCAGTCTCTTCCAGATTATTTTCTATCAATCTTTTAATAATATTTCAGCAACCAGTATAGTGTCTTCCATAAACACAATCGGCCACGCACATCCTGGTGAAAGCCCACTGAAATCAATTGAGTTAGACCAGGTATATATCTGACCTATGTATTTCTTTAAACATACAATAGTCAATCTTATCTGTTTTTTTTACACATGCTGAAGTTGCACAGAATATGCTCTTTCTGCTAAGCAACCTTCAGTAGCATAGCTTTTGGTAATGCAAATACTGAAATGCTTTGTTGCAGTAATGGAGTCCAAAATATGTAAATATTTGATAAACAGATGCTTTCGTCAGAACATTAAAATGTTGAGTTAATGATATTTAAATTTTACTAGTTAGCAACCTTCAGCTGGGAGGATACTGTCCATGGGGCCTGATTCCCCCCACTCTTATTCACATGCATAATCCCATTTTATGTCAATGGCACTGCTCACCTGAATAGAAGCTGCAGGATCAGACCCTGTAGGTGTTAACTGTTTGAAAACTTCAATAAAATGTTACCCTGAAGGATCTCAGGGTGCTGTAGAAACTCTTGGTTCAAGCCTGCAAGTGTTCACTTGTGTACGTAAGGGCCATAGGCTCAAGACCTGTGTATCATAAATTAGAATTCACTTCAGCTCCCATTGAAATGCTTCCCCCAATACAGCAACTGTTTCCATCAGCTCTTAGCAACTTCATACAATGTGTCAAGACAAGAAGTGACTATTATATCCACTGAATGGTAGAAAAATGTACTTACGCAAACTGAAATCTGGTCAGGACTATGGGGCTAATCCCCCATCTCTCCTGAAAAGTGCAGCTCTGTGCAATCCTAAAGGCTTTCAGTTCTCCAGTGCTCATGAAAACCTTTCCCTTGGTTTTGATCCACAACTAGAGTTCCCAGCATGTGTTTTGTGCTGAGTTTAATTCATTTGAGTGATGATTTGCTCAAACCCAGAAACTCAAAGTAACTTAATTGAAACTTCTGAGCTCATGAGCTAGTCATGCAAAATCATCTCAGGTTCACTCAGAACAACAACTAAGGGCGTGAGCCAAAGTCTAATGAAGTCAGTGGAAAGAATCTCAGGCCTAAATTTATAATGAACTCCAAACCCAGGCAAGTGAGACCTGCTTTCTGGAGATGAGTTGGCTCACTGGGTTAGTGTCCTGAAGCGCTTAGATCAGCGGTTCTCAAACTGTGGGTCGGGACCCCAAAGTGGGTCACAACCCCATTTTAATGGAGTCACCAGGGTTGGCGTTAGATTTGCTGGGGCCCAGGGCTGAAACCGAAGCATGAGCCCCACCGCCAGCAGCCGAAGCCCAAGGGCTTCAGCCTGGGTGGCGGGGCTCAGGTTACAGGTCCCTGCACCTGGGCTGAAGCCCTTGGGCTTTGGCTTTAGGCCCCCCCCCACACACACACACTTGGAACAGTGGGGCTCGGGCTTTGGATTTTCCCCCTTCTCCCCCCAGCCCAGGCAGTGGGACTCGGGCGGGCTGAGGCTTCGGTCCCTCCTCCTGGGGTCGTTTAGTAATTTTTGTTGTCAGAAAGGGGTCGTGGTGCAATGAAGTTTGAAAACCCTGTCTTAGATTTGTACCACATACTTTTCTTTCCTCTCCTTACAGTCCTTACTATCAATATGTGCATAGGAAAAGTCAATACTGCTCAGAATGAATCATGCTGGTTCTAAGCCCCATCTTCTCCAAGTGAAGTCACTGCGAGTTTTGCCTCTCGCTTCAGTGGGACCAGAACAGAGACTAAATAAATCTGTTCTGTGCTCTCTGATGTAGCTTTCCCTACACTTGCTTCTAAACCACACAAGGGAATCCAAATCTACTTGAATCCCTCATAACTGATCTTCTAAGGCAGTTGAGCTGACATCAATAGCAATCTCATGGTACAGGCTGAGTTGTTTCCAAGCTCTTGTATTATTTAGGAAGCCTGTAGCCATCCTGATGTGTGGTTTACTTTGGTAAGTGGCTGGTTTGGGTCATTCATCAGTATTCCTCAGAAGAGCAGTCACTTTTTTTATTGTAATAAGTTGCCTTGATATATTCAGGGAACAAGTGGGGAGTAAGGGGGAGAGGAAATCCTTAAAATTTCAGGTACTCATTTTGTCACTCTCCATATGTGCCTGATAGGTTGGTCGGTTGTTTGTTTGTTTGTTTGTTTGTTTGAGTTGCTTGGCTGCAGACAATGGCCAAACATTCAGTGAAATTTACAGTATAGAAATCCCACCTGTAGTGGTAAATGATATACTGTCATGGGAGAGCTACTGGTTCTGCTGTGATATAGCAGCGATTACCAGGCCATAGAAGTCCTGTGGGAAACATAGCAACCATTTGAGTGTGTGTCTTTGAGGGAATAGCCCAAATTATTTCTGCCATCTTCTTTTTTGGTGGTGTTTTGGGGGGCCTACAAAGGGTTGAAGGTTATGGAGATGGCTACAAAGAGATTATCCTGGCTGGGGGTGATCATCTGAAGCTTGTCATAAAGGGCTTAGACTAGAGTTAGTGCAGGTCCTTAGTTAAATAGGCACCTGGAGCCAGGAGGAGCTTTGACTCATAGACCATATTTCTTTTCTTGACTGAGAGCATGCAGAATGTAAATGAAGACGGGGGGAATTTCTGGGCATTGGGTTAGGGGGTGGCTGAAAGCTTTCTCTAAAAGTCAGCAGGGCTCAAGTATTATCCTTAAAGCTAGCTAACTCCTTATTTTACCTATAAAGAGATAATTGTTGTTAGGTTTATCTCTTGCTGAATGTGCATGTGCCTGACTTGGGGCTGAAATCGTCTTTCCTGTGTGATAAATGTGGGTATGTTTGAGCCATGTCCTGAATGCTGCATGCACAAGTATGAAAACCATTCAGCACTCTCAAAGCTTTCTATGTTCTTTAAACACTCTGTAGAGCTAACTTGTCCTTCCCACACCTTCCCCCCGAAACAGATCCATTATTTACATATTAGATTAAAACATTTTAAAGTGCCTAAATCCTACTGATTTTTAAGCAAGCTTATCCCAAATCTATTTGGAAGATGGGACTCAGGCACTTCTGAAAATGTTACTTCTTGTGACTACAACATTGCTTTCATTTTATGCTAGTAACTGTCTCTTTTAAAAAAAAAAAACAAAAAAAACGAATTCCTTCCTGCTTTCCTTCAAATTTCTTGTGTTTCTCAAATAGTTTCCCAGACTTCTAATGTAATCATAGATCAACAGATATTAAGGTCAGAAGGGACCATTATGATCATCTAGTCTGACCTCCTGCACAACGCAGGCCACAGAATCTCACCCACCCACTCCTGCGATAAACCTCTCACCTATTTCTGAGCTATTGAAGTCCTCAAACCATGGTTTAAAGACTTCAAGGAGCAGAGAATCCTCCAGCAAGTGACCCGTGCCCCATGCTACAGAGGAAGGCAAAAAACTTCCAGGGCCTCTTCCAATCTGCCCTGGAGGAAAATTCCTTCCCGACCCCAAATATGGTGATCAGCTGAACCCTGAGCATATGGGCAAGATTCACCAGCCAGATACCCAGGAAAGAATTCTCTGTAGTAACTCAGATCCCACCCCATCTAACATCCCATCACAGGCCATTGGGCCTATTTACCCTGAATATTTAAAGATCAATTAATTGCCAAAATCATGTTATCCCATCATACCATCTCCTCCATAAACTTATCGAGTTTAATCTTGAAGCCAGATAGATCTTTTGCCCCCACTGCTTCCCTTGGAAGGCTATTCCAAAACTTCACTCCTCTGATGGTTAGAAACCTTTGTCTAATTTCAAGTCTAAACTTCCTGATGACCAGTTTATATCCATTTTTTCTTGTGTCCACATTGGTACTGAACTTAAATAATTCCTCTTCCTCTCCGGTATTTATCCCTTTGATATATTTATAGAGAGCAATCATATCTCCCCTCAACCTTCTTTTGGTTAGGCTAAACAAGCCAAGCTCCTTGAGTCTCCTTTCATAAGACAGGTTTTCCATTCCTCGGATCATCCTAGTAGCCAATCACAGGTGCACTTCCCAGAGACAGCATTTAAGTGTTTTCATAGTTCAGAAATCCACATGTTCTTTCTTTTTATAACTCACTATTCATGTGAACAGTCAGAATTAAGAACAATGAAATTATAACAAATGTAGAACAGTCATGCTGTTCTTTTAAACCATGCTACCAGAAAAACTCTCATAGCTATAGGGACCAATTAAGGCAAAAATCTTTAGGCTCTGTGGTGAGTGCTCTGAACTGGCCCCAAAGAGCAGTGAGTTACTGAGAAACCAAGGGCCAGATCCTCACTGATGTAAACTGTCATTGCTCCATTGGTGTCACTGAATCTATGCTCATTTACACCAGCTGAGGATCTGGCTCCAGAGATTATGTAGGAGAAGGGGACAGGAGGAGAGCAATTGTATTAAATGAGAGAGGAGAGAATACGTCTGTGGAAGAGGGTCCGGGAGAAAGATTCAAGAAAGCAGAGAGGTCAAGATGTCAGTCTAGGAGGTAGAACCCTCGTAGGGAGAATAGCATGTCTTACAAAGGCCTAGCCTTGGTAAGTATGCGTCCCATTTCATTTTTGTCTATTTATGCAAAACTCAATAGAATTTTTCATGGAAAGTTTCATAAAAGTAAAATGGGAATTCAAATCCTTCCTTAGCTAAGAGGGCTAAGCCCATATGGCTCACGTTAACAGGGAATGTATTCATCTGCTGTTTTGTGCTCATTAAATATGGGTTCCGATGCATGAGCTATACATGTATAAAGAGGGACATGTTTCTTTGCCTTAGCCCAGTGATACTCAGACTGAGGCTTGGGAGCTGCAAGTGGCTCTTTAATGGGTCTCCTGCAGCTCTTTGCAGCACATGATATTAACCAATCTGGATGCTTTTACTATTAACTTTTTATTATTAACCAATTGTACAATACTGGGTCAGTCATTTTGCTCTGGGAAATATATATATATATAAAATGAAACTGTGAATTCACACTATTGTGGGTCTTTTGGGTAATGTTGATAGCTAATTTGGCTCCTGAACCACTGAGTATCACTGCCTTAGACAGACAAACAGGCTTTCTTCCTCTTCTCATGTGCCTGTTTTCTTCTGGGTATTCTGTCTAAAATCATCTGGCACTTTCAGTTCTTCACTATCAACATTCAGTTCTACCAGCATCTTTAATCCCTCCCCATTCTGCAAACAGACCATTGGCAGTTGATCACATTGAGGGAAATAGAGGATGATTATGGATTTCATTTATTAAAGTAATACTAGACATGCTTTTGCAAATGATTCATTTCTTATTTAAATTGCTTGGTGGAGGAGGGGGTGATGAGTTGTTTATACTGGTTTAATATCAAGAATCATCACATTCAAAAAGCCTAACCTGTCTGTGTATGTGTCGGTGACAAAATTATAAAATTAATACATCATGATCCTAATCCTTCTTATTAGATTTTAAAAGCTTGGTGAAGCTGTGCATTTCCCCAGGGATTTTTTTTAAGCAATGCCTTGTAGTATGGTTCATCTGGAGTCCAGTTGTAATACACCATGACAATGTGAAGTACCAAAATAATAAAATGCCAGCTCTGCACTGGAAGTTTCATGCAGAATATAATCTCTGCACTTGAAAAGCTTTCCAAGATGAAAAGGAGTAGGCATGCTAACTGGCCTGTTCATTAGATTCCGACTATATTCATATTTTGGGGTCTGAATGTTACTCCCAAAAAGCCTCTCCCCACCTCTCACTCCACAGGGAAGAGGTGAAGAAATATAAACTCCATACAGCTATAACAATGCACCTTAATCCTGACTTGAAATAACCCACCTATTCCATTCTTACTGCCTCTTGAGCTAAAGCTACAAATTATATAGGCACTATTTGCTAGTTTGGGATTTGCAGACAAATATTCACTAGAGACTAAAAGTGTGTCCAAATCCAAAAAGTTGTTTTTCACTTTTAACTCTCAGCCTTGATAAGTATAGTGCCCTAATGTCCCAGTCCTGCACCATTTGAGACATTAGGGGTGCAGTCCTGGCCTCATTAAGGTCATTGACAACATTCACATTGACTATTTAGAGCAAGGTGTACAGCAAGGAGTAACGGGATGTAAATAGGAAAAATGGAAAATATTCCTGAAATTCATCTTCTGTCTTTAATTTTACAACACTCAAGGGTGTGCTAGGTACTTCACGATCCAGGGTTAATGTTCCCATCAGGAAGGTTAAAGTTGTCAGACATCCAACAGGACACAGTACAGTGTGTCAGTATGTTCCAATCTATGGTACTTTAAAATCACAAAACGGTTAATTTTATACGTTGCACGAAAGACATGACATTTCATACGTGCCTTCACAATGTTGACATCTCAGACTATCACACAGAGTCGCAGTCAGAGAATACAACCATGCTAGATTACAGCAGCACCGGTGGTGCTGCTCACCCTCTATAGTATTTCTTCATTGGTCTTTTCCTTCTCTAATTCCTGTGTTTCTGTGATACATGGAGCTTTACAAAGTATAACAGAAGACAGAGTTCCTTTACTGGCAATCTAATTGGGGATGTTAGCATTTTAGTGATAATGTACCAGGTACACGAGACAGCACAGGAGGTGTTTGTGGCTTGAATCCAGTACTTTATGGCTAATTCCAATTCAAAATTCAGCAGACTTATCCTATTTCCACTCGACGGGGGGCACCTTCAGGGAACTAAGCTTTATCATGGCATACCCCGTAAGAATGGGGAGTTTGAGGGGTCGGGGGGAAGAGTGCATGGGCAAGCAAGGGTGGTGGTCTATGAACTGCACAGATCCATTGCATCACGGCCAACCATAGCAGTTGCAGTGACCCACATGCTGCAATAATGACCATAGCTAGGTGTTGCATATGCACAGTAACTCACTTCCTGATTAGTGCAGGAATGCTCCATTGTCCTCAGCAACGGTCAGTCACTTTTCACTTGGGCTTTAGCAGAGGGCCTGGATGGAGGCAGAGATGACATTGTTAAATTCAGTTTCCAGGACTTCCTTCACCTAGACAATGACTAGAAATGCAATTTATTCGTTAAAATTCTACAAACGGAAATTATCTATGCAGCATCCCTTTGAATCCAGCCCCAAGCAGCAAGCAAAGCAAAGATAAAAATTATCAGTGGAGGGAATTAGTGGAAGTTTTCTCTTCTGGCGCTACAAAAGCAAGCAACTTTTGTGTTTAAAAAAGACATTTCCTGATTGCAATCATCTGAGTTAGAAGTTCATAAGCTTTTATTAAAGGCTTAAACTAGAACACTCAAGTATGTGATTAGTCAGCATTACAAAGACAAGTTTGAAATGTTGTCTTTCCTACAATACATAAGCAAGTGAGCTACATCAACCATTTTGTGGTGGTTTTTATTTTATGTTATAATATATTAATACATATTGAATAGACCTAACCCGGCCAGACAATGCATCCTAATGTGTTCATGGTGTCTGGCTAGAGAATGAGAAATGTGGGGTTAGCTCAAAGAGAAACAACATCTCAGGGCTTCCCACCATGCTCCACAAATCCCCTTATTTAATAACAAGGATAGTTAGATTAGTACCAACCTTCTTATTCCCACTTATTTGTGCTGGGACACTTTTACCTGCTCTGCACACAAAAGCATAGTTGGTGATTTCTATCATAAGACAGGTCCCTGCAACGCAGAACTGATTTCTTCAGTGATTTATTTATGAAATTCATAGAAAGGTGTTCACTTCCCAGCACAAATGGGTCTCAAACAAGCAGATGCAGATAGACAAAAGCTGGCTGAAAAATGAGAACCTCTTTTCATGAAAAAATTTAACATTTTGAAGCTTTCATTTCAAACTGTTTGAAATGTTTTTCATTTATCTGCAATTTTTCCCCAGTTTTTGAAAATGATTTTTAGCACATCAAAAATGTCACTCATATGCTATCAATATGTTTTGTTTACTGAAAATTCCATTTTGGTGAATGAAAAATATCAATGTTTATGATAAAAATTGATTTGTTTTTAGAAAGTATATTTTTCATGGGGAAAAAATGAAACATTTTGATGGTGTCAACAATTCTTCACATTTGTTAAATATAAATACAACTAAAAATAGCTTTTTGTAAAAAATTTTCACTAGAAAAAAAATGTCAATCGTTCTCATAGCTTCTTGAAATCAGTTCTTGTAACCAAAAATGGGTCTATACGTAATCCTCAAAACAAGTGTTTGAATATCTAGGAAATTTAGGCTTCAGATCCATACTCTTGCACCTCAACCCTGTCTCTAGTTGTAATAGGCCAAATTCATCCCTGGTGTAACTTTGACTTCAAGAGAGACACCCCAAGGAAAATCTAGAGAAAAGGACAAAGATACAGCCAGTGGTTGGGAAATTATTGACAGGGTCAGATTCTCAGCTGTTGTAAATTGCTGTAGCGCTCTTGAAGTCAATGCTGCTACACCAGAATACACCAGCTGAGAATCTCTTTGGGCCTGTATGTTCAGACCCAAGGCATAAAGTTTTGGGTTTCCCCTACTACAAATAATTAACTGCATTTCTTCTCCAGTGGGTACTCCATCTGCTCCTGTTATACAGTTCATAGCTTAGGGAAATATTGTCAAAGTACATTCTGGTTTTCATTTGGAGGAGCAATTACTTTCCTTTTGATCCCTTATCCATTGAGCATTACTGAATGACTCTGGATGATGCTCCAAAGAAGGAAGCCCATTGGGAAGGCACTTTCCTAGTTTCATTCCATAAAATTGGTTGTAATTTCCAGGCCCCCTCTGGGTAGTACCTTTTGGCTATAGTCCTGTTTATTTGTTAATTTTAATATTTAGCTCCCCGTGAGACTATGTATTTACACTATTATTTGCTACCTACACTAATGGTGGTAATAGCAAGACCTAAGCTTTGCTTCTTCACAGTTTATACCTTACTGTCCCTCTCCCTCCAGCAGCCCACTGAAAGTAATAGGCTTTGTGAGGTACAACAGTAATGTAGCTGCAATAGTTATGTTGGAATAATCTTTCTCACTCACCTGGGTGGGAATGTGCAGTGATTTTTTCCTGACTGATTTTCATGAAATGAGCTCTTTGCTATTGCTTTAGTATGTGTTGTGAATGACATTTTACATGACAGTACCTTCAGTTCAAACAGTTAAAATGCAGTACATTTAATACCTCTGGGGTCCATTGTATTAAAAATGCAATTGTGTATGTTGTTGTGGAATTGCATGTAACTTCTCAAAGAGGTTGACTAATGCAATCTCTGGAAAGCATTAGGAATGTCAAACGGCTTTTGGGGACAATTCACATGAAATGGATTTCCTAGAAAGTACTCGGGAGGAGGGAAATGCAAATTCTCCCTTCAGAAGCCAGCCTGTTAAAGTTACACCTCAGGAGAGAAACCCGTTGTCTACTATTTATCTGTTCATGGAAACGCCAGATTAAAGACCCCTAAAATGTTTAAAGGATGGACTAAATTCTTCATGAGTGTGCTAGTTCTGAGCTGAAGCCGGTATGGACTTGTAACCATAGAAGAGACTCCTCTGTGGGGTTTTGAAGAGCTGCTCCTTCCAGAGCCCAGATTAGAGTTGGGGTGATTTCTGGTAAACTTCTTAGCATGTGTGTAGGTTCTCTTGTTTGATTTTTTTTTTTAATGCTTTCTCTGTAGTGCTTTGACCTTAAGACTAAAATAAGCTTCCATAGGAAGTGCTGTGTGGCGACTCGTAAGTGTTGGCAGGCATTTATACTGTGTACGGTCTCTGAGGGGAGAAGTAAGCAGGCCTGCTTAGGCAGACTGTCTTTTACTGGGGATAACACAGTGAAGGCTGGGAACTGTTTGGCCTGGAAATACCCCTGTTAGGAGGCAAACAGACTCAGGTCTCCACCCAGGAAAGGTAACAGCTAGGGAGCCTGAGAGTGGATGCCCTTGTTGAACCACTAAAGGGGAAATACAGGTGCAGTTGGCATAAACTGTGACGCCTGATGTCTATCAAGCATCACTATACATATTGATGATCAAAAGGCAAAGTGCTGTATTCAGAAAGCATCTGGCAGGTGAAACAGACTTGTTCCTGTCCCAAATGAAAGCTTATAGTGCTAGCAAATTTGGATCAAAGGCAGTGGGTCAAAAGTGCCTCTAACTCAGGGATCGGCAACCTTTGACATGCGGCCTGCCAGGAAAAGCTGCTGGCGGGCCAGGCCAGTTTGTTTACCTGCAGCGTCCACAGATTCGGCCGACCACAGCTCCCACTGGCCGTGGTTCGCTGCTCCAGGCCAATGGGTGCTGCGGGAAGTGGCGTGGGCTGAGGGATGTGCTGGCCTCTCTTCCCGCCACCCCCATTGGCCTGGGACGGTGAACCGCGGCCAGTGGGAGCTGCGATTGGCCGAATCTGCAGGTGCTGCAGGTAAACAAACCGGTCTGGCCCGCTAGCGGCTTTCCCCAGCGGGCCGTGTGCCAAAGGTTGCCAATCCCTGCTCTAGCTAGTAAGGGTTTGTGCTCTTGAATATGTTACATCTAAAAACTTGTCTCTTTTGCCATCAGAAGTTGGTCCAATAAAAAAATATTACCTCACCCACACTGTCTCTCTTAAATCTGATAATCCATTTTAAAAGAGAAAATATTTTACCCAAGACAGGACATCCAAGAAAAAGCAAATAATTGGATTACAAGTTTCAAACTGGATTAGATTTTTTTGTACCATTGGTGGTTGTTGTAGGAATGTGTTGGTAAAGGACAACTCATTTCCTGTTCTCATTAGTCACTGTAAGAAGAATGGAGAATTAGAAGTTCTAATGGCTCACACATTCTGAAAAACATGATTGTGAGTTGTATTGTTTTGGACAGTTTAAATGCTTTGATTTGTTGGCTCTTCTTATTCCCCTTCACTTACAAGGTATGTAACTGTCACAGGGTGACTGGCTCCTTTAAGGGAAATGGGTCCAGCTCCCTTGAGAAGGAGTAGGTGTCTCCCAGATGGATCTGATGAGGGGTAGCTGATATCAACAAAGTGAGGAAGGGCAGTTTAAGAAGGTGGAGGACCTAAAGGGGCTGGAGAAGCTGCAAATATGGGGAAGCTCTGTAGGCCCACCATAAGAATAGGGATGGGATAATCTGAAGTCAGGGGTTCAAGCAGGAATCCTAGGATGTGCTGGTGAAAGGAAACTGAAGGAAACCCATAGACTCTTGCAGGGGTCCCAGGGTCTAGGCACAGAATGAGTAAGGAGGGAACTTTTAAAATCTAGGAGAATTCTATGGTGTGTGGACAAAGAGAATCACAGAATAGTAGGACTTGAAGGGACCTCAGAGGTCATCTAGTCCAGTCCCCTACACTCAGTGCAGGACTAAGTATTATCTAGACCATCCCTGACAGGTGTTTAACTATCCTGCTCTTCAAAATCTCCAGTGATGGAGGTTCCACAACCTCCCTAGGCAATTTAATCTAGTGCTTAACTACCCTGACGGGAAGATTTTCCTAATGTCCAACCTACACCACCCATGCTGCAATTTAAGCCCATTGCTTCTTGTCCTATCCTCAGAGGTTAAGGAGAACAATTTTTCTCCCTCCTCCTTATAACAACCTTTTATGTACTTGAAAACTGTTGTCATGTCCCTTCTCAGTCTTCCCTTCTCCAGACTTAAAAAAAAAAACAATTTTTTTTTCAATCTTCCCTCATAGGTCATGTTTTCTAGACCTTTAATCATGTTTGTTGCTCTTCTCTGGACTTTCTCCAATTTGTCTTTTCTGAAATGTGTTGCCCAGAACTGGACACAATACTCCAGTTGAGGCCTAATCAGTGTGGACGGAAGAATTACTTCTCATTTCTTGCTTGCAATACTTCTGCTAATACATCCCAGAATGATGTTTGCTTTTTTTGCAACAGTGTTACATGGTTGACTCATATTTAGCTTGTGATCCACTATGACGCCCAGATCCCTTTCTGCAGTACTCGTTCCTAGGCAGTCATTTCCCATTTGGTATGTGTGCATACATACAATGGATCCAGGGGTGGGCAGTAGCCTGGCTGAAGACCCTGGACAAAAGAGGACTGACTCAAAAAGGTTTCAGAGTAACAGCCGTGTTAGTCTGTATTTGCAAAAAGAAAAGGAGTATTTGTGGCACCTTAGAGACTAACCAATTTATTTGAGCATGAGCTTTCGTGAGCTACAGCTCACTTCATCGGATGCAAAAAGGTCTATCTCAGGGTATGACCCAAGAAGAACTATTGAATAATGGACTATACCATAAGCCCTGAGTGAAGGGGAATCCTCAGGTGGCGATAGGGCCACACCCCTCTGCAGAATACAGATACAAGATTAGCTCAGCTTTGGGAATGCTCAATTAAAAGGGACTTGCCCCAGCACCCAACTCCACAGCCCCAATGGGACCTCAACCCCAGATAAATTGGCCTTATACTGTATAAAGTTTTACATAGTATAAGTTCATATTATTCTCCCTCTTTCTCAATGTAAAGAGAGAGAGATACAAAGACTGTTTGCTTCCCAGGTAACAATTACTTACACTGGGTTTATTAATAAAAAAAAGTGATTTTATGATGTCTGGAAAAAAAACCACGTAAAAGCCTATATGAGGCAGCAGAGCTTCAACTTTTTGTTTTTCACAAAATAAAGCAATGGCATGAGTGAAAGGCATCAAACTGGATTTGACACAAGGTGTCTGTCGCCTGTGGTAAGAGGAGAAACCGAGGCAGGACACAGTTGAAATATTGTGACTGGCCAGGAGGGGATGCTCTGGGATGTTGAACTGGTAACAGTAACCTACAGGAAAAGATTTCTAGGAAGCCAATCAGTCAAGCTGCGAAATATTTACAGGTTTCTTCTCTTTTTCATAAGCTATAGAGAACATTAACATTCTGATGCCTTAGCCTCTGAGGATGGGAAACAATGAATTCTTCCTAAGTCATGATCCCCAAAGATCTGTTTTTCCATCCCGACAAGTGTCTTGTAGTGCAACCATTTTATGTTCCTGAAACAGTAGCAAAGAGCTCCAGAGTTTTCCACTTATCACTTAGGTGATGAAAATGACTTTTCCTATGCAACAGCCTTTTGTCAATGGCTATTATTAACTACTGAGACTATGCCTATCCAGTAATAAGTTTTAGAGTGACTGGGCCAAATCTAAGCTGGTTGTAAATGAGTGTGACTCCACTGTCTTCAAACTACTAGTATTGATTTACTGAAGTTGGGCTTGCTTACACCAGGTCTCAGTTGGACCCAATTAATCTCTTGTGTAACTCCATTGATTTTAATGGGGTTACACTAGAGGATGCATTTGGCCCACAAAATCAACTGATGATACAAATGGCATGAATTAGAAAAGCAAATGGAACCACTCAACAATGCAGAATCTCTTTAAGGCAATTGTGTTTACTACATTACCTCATTGTCATTTTCTTCTCTAATCAGGCCATGCTGTTATGAACTCCAGTGGTGTTTCAGGTCTGCTAAGTATAGGTATGGAAATAAAAAAGAATCTGTTTTTAGTCGTACTATTAGAAGAGAAAAGTTAAAAGGGGGTATTTAAGAGAAGTCTGGATGATGGTAAGAGATGTGCCCGTACAGCTCCTTCCTCTCAGCCTACCCCAAGCAATAACGAACCAGGGCCATTGAGCTACCAAAAAATTCCTGCCCCCCACTCAGTACATGGCTAAGGATAAACCATTAAGAATGACCATTTTGTTGAATGCAGCTGGTTTCATTTGAGAGAGAGTGAGATACTGATATTAACACTTGAATTATGAACAAACCACACAAAGAACTCCAGGGAAAGCGGTGGGACACAGTGTTACTAATTCCACTTATTGACATGAAGTTGCAATGTACAAACCATCCTATTGTCAAGAGAAATATATTTAAATTGCTGCAGTTCTGCATATACATAACAGAAATTGAGGGCTGGATTCTAATATGATTCATTTGGGTACCGCTTCACTTATGGTGACCAGACAGCAAATGTGAAAAATCGGGACGGGGGTAGGGGAGGTAATAGGACCCCATACAAGAAAAAGACCCAAAAATCAGGACTCTCCCTATAAAATCGGGACATCTGGTCACCCTAACTTCATTCCACAAGTAGTTCCATTTATTTAAACGCGAATATTTGTTGAATAAAGTGCTATTCAAAATAAGGGTATCAGAATGTGGCTCTTAAAGCCTTACGAAGCACACGGCTGATCTCGTCCTCTGCATTTTCACATGGTTTGCAAGTTCACTGGAAGAACATAGCTTCTAATAAGCTATTTATTGCTTAGTCCTAATTATGAACTATATAAAAATATGGCTGGCTCTGAAAGCAATAGTAGCAAAGTATTGCCCGGTGGTGATGGAGTGTTTCCTGAGACTGTTGCAGATTGGCTCTGAGCAAAATTTCACAATCAAATTAACTATTTGTACCCAAGGGCAATTTATTTTTAAAACCTGCTATTGCACCCAGAAATGGCATGTTCTTTGTTTTACTGTCAGTTTGAGATTTCTCCCATCACTAGCAGCTTAATTTTGGGGTGAAGGAGCAGATTTTAGGAGGATACTTTTAGGGGGGTGCTGTAAGTAGTAGCTTTTGAGGGAAGGTTTGAAGAAGTTCTATACCTCCTCCCCATTACAAAAGAGAAGTGGGCTAAGAGAGTGTTAGCAAGCTGTGGGGCCTTCTCCGAAACACTCATACTAGCCCAGACACAGAGTTCAGGGGAGAGGGAAGGGAAAATCCTAGCAACATGTCCTATAATCCGGCACTTCAGCAAGAAACGGCTTCTCTTTGGAGCATTGGCTGGCTCTGAGAATGGGGCTGCACTGAGAATGGGGCGACAGTCCGTGTCCCGCAGAGGCAATTCGGCGGCAGCCCCGCTGCTGTTCCCGGGGCGGTGGCTTTTGGGCAGCAGCTCCGCCTCTGTTGCGGCGGTGGCAATTCGGCGGCGACTGCTTGGGGCAGCAACTTTGGTAGAGCCGCCCCTGCCTGCCATGGTGGGACATGTCGGGGCTGGGTGTCAGTAGAGGGCGTATCGGAAGCTTATCTTAGCTAGTGTCAGCTCTCAATAGCTGCTGTCACAATCCTTTCTGCTGAACATATTGGACATTGTTGTCATCTTATACCCTAAGCCTGTGCTCTGTTGTCTGCTTGGGAGGAAGGGCAATAGTGTGTGTCTAGATTTTCATTTGTGACCACCTATCTCGGTGGGGAAAATACCTGCAAAAGTTAATAAACAACACAGCGCATTTGCAGGTTGTGTGTGTGCGTGTGTGTGTGTGTTTAGGGTCTCAATATCTCTACCATCTGTGGGCTGAAATCATAGAAAGATAGGGCTGAAAGGGGCCTCAAGAGGTCATCTAGTTCATTCCCTGCACACGCACACTGACGCAGGACTATATATACCTAGACCATCCCTAACAAGTGTTTGTCCAGTCTGTTCTTAAACACCTCCAACAGTGCGGATTCTACAACCTTCCTTGGAAACCTATTCTAGTACTTACCTATCCTCCAAATTAGAAAATGTTTCCTATATCAAACTGAAATCTCCCTTGCTGCAGATTAATCTGATTACTTCTCATTCTACCTTCAGTGGACATAGAGAACAGTTACAGAGTCCAGGGGAGTAACTATAACAGCACTTAACATATTGGAAGACTTATCAGGTATACCCTTAGTCATCTTTTCTCAAGACTAAACATGTCCAGATTTTCATCTTTCCTCATAGGTCAGGTTTTCTTAAACCTTTTATCATTTTTGTTGCTCTCCTCTGGAGTCTCTCCAGTTTTTCTATATCTTTCTTAAAGAAATACCATGAGAAATTAATCTCAAGAGATTTTGATTCATGCACTAACTGGAGCTGGAAATAAGGACCCTAGAAACAAAGCCACAGGGCTGGGTTTGATCCAGGGGCTCCAAATGAAGAGCCACTAAAAGTCTGGAAGAGGGTTTCCAAATGTGGAGTTGTGGCTCCATCCCAGCCTTTGGGATTTTTTTTTTTTGGGTGGATTCATTAGATTGAGTCATTCAAAAGTACATTCTAGAATCTTTCTGTGGATCTTTTATATGTAGGTCTGGGTACTTCAGAAGTGATTGACTCCATAATGAAACTCTGTGTAGATGCCTGTGCAGGATGCAATGCTTAACAGGATCAGTAATGCGGTTATAGGCAGTAGGCTTCATTTCTGAAGCCTCTTTCAAATGCTGTTCCGAACAACACACTAGAGCAGGGTGGGCAAACTTTTTGGCCTGAGGGCTGTGAAACTGTATGGAGGGCTGGGTAGGGAAGGCTGTGCCTCCCTAAACAGCCTGGCCCCCGCCCCCTATCCACCCCCTACCACTTCCCGCCCTCTGACTGCCCCCCCTCAGAACCCCCAACCCATCCAACCCCCCCTGCTCCTAGTCCCCTGACCACCCTCTCCTGGGACCCCCCGCCCCAACCACCCCCCGTGACCCCAACCCCCTATCCAACCCCCCATGATCTCTGTCCCCTGACTACCCGACCCCTATCCACACCCCCACCTCCTGACAGGCCCCCCGGGACTCCCACGCCTATCCAACCCCCCCATTCCCCATGCCCTGACCGCCCCCCGAGAACCTCCGCTCCCTTCAACCGCTCCCTGACTGCCCCCCAGGTCTCCCATGCCTATCCAACCACCCCGTCCCCTGACTGCCCCCCGGGACCCCCTTCCCCTTATCCAACCCCCAAGCTCCCCGCCCCCTTACCGGCAGGAGTGGCAGGCCAGAGCGCTGGCGGCACGGCGAGCTGAGGCTGTGGGGAAGGGGGGACAGCAGGAGAGGGGCCGGGGGCTAGGCTCCCCAGCCGGGAACTCAAGGGCCAGGCAGGACAGTCCTGTGGGCCATACTTTGCCCACCTCTGCACTAGAGAAATCACTCACAAAAATTAGGAGTTACGCTAGAGAAATTGCTATCTGGAGAGTTCCCCGAAGAAGTTACCTTCTGAAATTTCTGGACTGCTGACTTAACTTTCAGTGCATTCCTGTGCAATCAAGCCAGCCTTTGGGCGCTCTACTTCTGATACATGTACTTTGGTAAGTGCTTTTCTTTAGAAAAGTACTGTTTATGGCACCCTTAGTTTCAAAGCAACAAGATAAGTCAGTTTCTGTGCTAAATACTTCTGACAGGGTGCACCTGGCCTACGAAGCTCCTTATGGGAGGCCCAGGGGTCCTACTAAACCCTTCCAGCTGTGCAGAAGAAACGGAGCCCTGCAGCTAGGTCCTCCAAGCGTGCCTAGAGAGGCCTCTCCCAAGAGCAGCCATCTTGCTTGCTGAGAGAGAACCATGTGGGTACTTTTATGTGTAGCAATTACACTGTTCTGTCTCTGAAGAGGAAAGTAAGCAGGTGTCCTAGGACCATGGCTCTCAACCTTTCCAGACTACTGTACCCCTTTCAGGAGTCTGAATTTGTCTTGTGTACCCCTAAGTTTCACCTCACTTAAACACTACTTGCTTACAAAATCAGACAGAAAAATACAAAAGTGTCACCCCACACTACTACTCAAAAATTGCTTACTTCCTCATTTTACCATATAATTATACAATAAATCAATTGGAATATAAATATTGTACTAACGCTTTAGTGTATATAGAGCGGTATAAAAAAGTCAAAAAGAAAAGGAGGACTTGTGGCACCTTAGAGACTAACAAATTTATTTGAGCATAAGCTTTCGTGAGCTACAGCTCACTTCATCCAATATTCCGACCTATTCATGATGACGACAGCACCTCCTTTGTCAGCCTTTTTGGTTATGATGTCAGAGTTGTTTCTGAGGCTGTGGATGGCATTGTGTTTTGCACAGCTGAAGTTATGGGGCAAGTGATGCTGCTTTTCCACAATTTCAGCCCGTGCACGTCAGCGGAAGCACTCTATGTAGAAGTCCAGTCTGTTGTTTCGACCTTCAGAAGGAGTCCACCCAGACTCCTTCTTTTTGTAGTGTTGATAGGAAGGTCTCTGTGGATTAGTATGTTGTTCAGAGCTGTGTTGGAAATATTCCTTGAGTCGGAGACGTCGAAAATAGGATTCTAGGTCACCACAGAAATGTATCATGTTCGTGGGGGTGGAGGGGCAGAAGGAGAGGCCCCGAGATAGGACAGATTCTTCTGCTGGGCTAAGAGTATAGTTGGATAGATTAACAATATTGCTGGGTGGGTTAAGGGAACCATTGCTGTGGCCTCTTGTGGCATATAATAGTTTAGATAGTTTAGTGTCCTTTTTCTTTTGTAGAGAAGCAAAGTGTGTGTTGTAAATGGCTTGTCTAGTTTTTGTAAAGTCCAACCACGAGGAAGTTTGTGTGGAAGGTTATTTTTTATGAGAGTATCCAGTTTTGAGAGCTCATTCTTAATCTTTCCCTGTTTGCTGTAGAGGATGTTGATCAGGTGGTTCCGCAGTTTCTTTGAGAGTGTGTGGCACAAGCTGTCAGCATAGTCTGTGTGGTGTGGAGATTGTAATGGATTTTCTACCTTCAGTCCTTTTGGTATGATGTCCATCTGTTTGCAGTTGGAAAGGAAGATGATGTCTGTCTGTATCTGTATGAGTTTTTTCATGAAGTTGATAGATTTCCACTCCATACAGCTAAATGCAGTGCCTTGCATAATGATAGGGGATTGGTCCTGCTTTGAGCAGGGGGTTGGACTAGATGACCTCCTGAGGTCCCTTCCAATCCTGATATTCTATGATTCTATGATTCTATGACAGGTTTCAGAGTAGCAGCCGTGTTAGTCTGTATTCACAAAAAGAAAAGGAGTATTTGTGGCACCTTAGAGGCTAACAAATTTATTTGAGCATGAGCTGTAGCTCACGAAAGCTTATGCTCAAATAAATTGGTTAGTCTCTAAGGTGCCACAAGTCCTCCTTTTCTTTTTGCAAATACAGACTAACATGGCTGCTACTCTGAAACCTGTCATAAAAAAGTCATTGTCAGTATGAAATTTTAGTTCGTATTGACTTCCCTAATGCTTTTTACGTAGCCTGTTGTAAAACTAGGCAAATATCTAGATGAGTTGACGTAGCCCCTGGAAGACCTCTATGTGCGTATCCCCAGGGGTACACGTACTTCTGGTTAAGAACCACTGTCCTAGGACAACCTGTCTGTGCAAGGAATGACAGCATAGGCGGGGAACTGTCCAGCCTGGGAATGCCTCCGTCCGAAGGAAGACAGACATAGCTCTCCACCCAAGAGGGGCGAGAGTTGGAAGCCAGAGTGTGGGAGCCCTTACTGAACTACTGAGGGTGAATCTGGGTGCAGTTGCCCTGAACTGTGATAGCTCCTTTTCTATCCAAAATCCTAATGTACTTCTAGCAAAACAGCAGTACGGCCAATTCAGCATCTACTGTGATATTACTACAAGTTACATACGCTGTTTACGTTACAGTAGGGGAGTGTCCTCTTTCCTCACGGGTCGTAAGCAATACTGTTTGTTGTTCCCTTCTCCTTTGCCGAGCTTTCACGGTGCTGTTCCATCAGTGACTGCTCTGTGATTGCTGCAGCCAGGTAGTGTGGAGTGTGGGTTGTGCTCCAGCTGCTGCATTCCTGCTGCAGGGACGTAGCATTGCTAATGTGCAAAACCCACTCCCCTTGCACCGCTCCCGCCCCAGGATATTGAGAAACAAAGACTTTAACACTCAGCTGTATTCTGAAAGTGTCATTGATACAAAATGCGAGAAGGAAGGCACCACAGTTTAATATGTGGTGTTCAAGAGGGTACTTGGGATTTTGCTGTATAATTAAACAATGCAACTAGGTATCTGTCAACTTGAGATCCCAATATAATCACCTGCTCATTGAAATGCCTTCTCCTGATCATTAAGGAAAGCAAGTGCAATGCAAAGGTTTCTCTTTTGGTATGTTTTTAGCACAATGTATGTCGTGGCACGTCCGTGAAAGGAATTGTATTGCTTTTGGTAAGGATTCGTTTTACAAGTAAAATGACATCATATGCCCAGTAGGGTTCTGTTTAAAATGAAATCCATATTGCAGTGTTAATGAAGCATGAGTTCAGCTGAATGAACAGAATGGAAATGGCAATCATGCAGCCATTTTATTTGCTTTTACACATTCTTTCAGAGTAGTGAAGTCGTATCATGCACTGTTGGGATTCTCCAGCTTTGCTGTCAACTTGCATACATGCTACTAACTCTGTTACTGTGTTCATGTGGGTCTCAGTCCAGCAAAATGAATAACCACATACTTAACTTTAAGCGTAGGAGCAATCTCTTTGACCTCAACAGGACTACTTGTGCTTACAGGTAAGCACATGCTTAAGTGCTTTGCTCAGTGAGGGCCATGGGCCCTAGAAAGAGTAATAGACATGGAAAGAGGCAAAAGGCATGTTTGTTTGACTAGCCTTTTTCCTTTTTTTAACCAGAATATTTCCATTACGTAGTTTTCAAAAAGGTTTCATCCCTATAGCTGTTCTTTCATTTCTGATTTGTGCAGTGGCTTGAAGATCTATACAGTGTAAACCAGAATGAGTGGTTGGTTATTCAGGAAGATCAAGTACTGAGGAAGGCCGGTCTAACCCTCTTAACCCTAAAGCTTCGTGGATGAGTTCCTCTGCATTGGGCGGGGTAGGATAGTACAAAGAAGTTTGCACTGCTGCTGTCTGGACTTAACCTACTTTGTGACTAAACAAAGGACTTCAGTTTCCAGTGTGGTCATTTGGGCACCTCTTGATCAGCAAACTTCACTTCCTTTAGTAGGATTCTCCTAAAGGAAGGTATTTACAGTAAAATTTCATGTTGCATTTCTCTCCTTTTACTCCATGTTCTAAAATGCCAAACATGGATCCTGCTTGCATAAAGAAAAATGATTCTTCTCCACGTCATAGAATCATAGACTATCAGAATTGGAAGGGACCTCAGGAGGTCATCTAGTCCAACCCCCTGCTCAAAGCAGGACCAATCCCCAATTTTTGCCCCAAATCCCTAAATGGCCCCCTCAAGGACTGAGCTCACAACTCTGGGTTTAGCAGGCCAATGCTCAAACCACTGAGCGATCCCTGCTCTTAAAAATCTCTAATGATGGAGATTCCACAACCTCCGTAGGCAATTTATTCCAGTGCTTAACCACCCTGACAGTTACAAAGTTTTTCCTAATGTCCAATCTAAACCTCCCTTGCTGCAGTTTAAGCCCATTGCTTCTTGTCCTATCCTCAGAGGTTAAGAAGAACAATTCTTCTCCCTACTCCTTGTAACAACCTTTTTATTTACTTTTTTTTTCCAGTCTAAACAAACCCAATTTTTTCAGTCTTCCCTCATAGGTCATGTTTTTTAGACCTTTAATCATTTTTGTTGATCTTCTCTGGATTGTCTCCAGTTTTTCCACATCTTTCCTGAAATGTGGCACCCAGAACTGGACACAATACTCCAGCTGAGGCCTAATCAGCATGAAGTAGAGCAGAAGAATTACTTCTCGTGTCTTGCTTACAACACTCCTGCTAATACATCCCAGAATGATCGCTTTTTTTGCAACAGTGTTACACTGTTGACTCATATTTAGCTTGTGGTCCACTATGACCCCCAGATCCCTTTCTGCAGTACTCCTTCCTAGGCAGTCATGTCCCATTTTGTATGGGTGCAACTGATTGTTCCTTCCTAAATGGTGTACTTTGCATTTGTCCTTATTGAATTTCATTCTGTTTACTTCAGACCATTTCTCCAGTTTGTCCAGATCATTTTGAATTATAATCCTATCCTCCAAAGAACTTGCAACCCCTCCCAGCTTGGTGTCGTCCTCAGACTTTATAAGTGTACTCTCTATGCCATTATCTAAATCATTGATGAAGACATTGAACAGAACCAGACCCAGAATTGATCCCTGTGGGACGCCACTCATTATGCCCTTCTAGCATCACTGTGAACCACTGATAACTACTCTCTGGGAATGGTTTTCCAACCAGTTTTGCACCTACCTTATAGTAGCTCCATCTAGGTTGCGTTTCCCTAGTTTGTTTATGAGAAGGTCATGCGAGACAGTATCAAAAGCTTTACTAAAGTCAAGATATACCACATGTACTGCTTCCCGCATCCACAAGGCTTGTTACCCTGTCAAAGAAAGCTATCAAGTTGGTTTGACACGATTTGTTCTTGACAAATCCATGCTGACTGTTACTTTTCACCTTTATTATCTTCTAGACGTTTGCAAATTGGTTGCTTAATTATTTGCTCCATTATCTTTCTGGGTACAGAAGTTACGCTGACTGGTCTGAAATTCCCTGGGTTGTCCTTATTTCCCTTTTTATAGATTGGCACTATATTTGCCCTTTTCCAGCCTTCTGGAATTTCTCCCGTCTTCCATGACTTTTCAAAGATAATCACTAATGGACTTTTCAAAGATAATAGCTCCAAACCGTTGTTCTTCTCTACCAAGCAGGAAACACTGGGAGAAATCCTGGTCTCACTGCACTCAATGGAAGTTTTGCCACTATCTTCAGTGGGACTGGAATTTTACCTATGCTTTGCAAATTAGGCAGAGGAAGTTAAACAGGCCCTAATGTTACTATTCTAGTGATATTTTCCCATGTCAAAGATTTCTTCTTTGACATAAAGACCCTAGTTATTTTTTAGCAAGAGATGGGAGAAAAATCAATAAATATTAGAATTAAGAAACATCAGCGTAGAAAAATGTTGCTAATTGAAATGAAACAAGGTTAATTATAGGTTTGGGGGTTAAGGTAACATCTCATGCCCTAGATATACACACAAACGCCATGTTCTACAATACAGAGACCAACTTAAGACACAGCCATTCACTGATCCTTCTTATGTACAAAGTAGCAACTGTAGCCTGGGCTGAATAAATCCAGAGACCGAGGGCTGAGGTGGTGTGAGCTGCAAGTACAGTTATTCCCCTCTCCATTCCCCTGTATAGGCTTTTCCCTCGGATACCTACAAGGGCGAGATCTAAATCAGCATAGCTCCACTGAAATCAATGAAACTTAACCAGTTTATGCCAGCTGAAGATTTGGCCTACTATTTTTTGTTTATATCATGGTTCGAAGCTGTGATTTCCCAGGGGAAACAATCCTGGAAACAGAAATATGATCCATACTGCACAGCTAGATCCCGCTGTTCTGCAGGGGGGAAGGAGGGCAGAAGTGACGCTCTGAGTGGTGTCCTGTTCTATTTGACTTCAGTGATATCAAACGTATTCCTAAAGGAGGAATTATGAGGCAAGAGGCGATTGTGTCCCTTTCATCAGTTTCATGGCTCTATTTCCCCTGGCTTTTTGTTGTTGTTCCAGTTCACACAACTTTTTAAGTTTTTTCTGCCACCACACCAGGGAATAAGATGCTGAGGCAAGAATCTCTCTGTTGCTAGCAAATAGCTCGAAAAATTCTTCACCGGGGAACAAATCAGAGCAGAGGGATTATAATAGCCAGTGCAGATAAATTTGCATATTCAGAAGACTGTAATTAAGGAATAGTAGTACTGTAATTATGCAAATCCCTGCACTCTGATAGGTTAAGAATGATTGTGTGACCCGCTTATGGCATAGTTATTGACAAATAACCATAGGATGATTAGGTAGTGCACATAACCATACTCAGGGAGCAGAGAATCACATAAATGGGAGAAAACTGCACTGAAATGATCAGTAGCTAACTGTGCAGCATCCTTAAAGTTTGAGTGGCTGGGACAGTTCCTTTTCAGAACAATATTCGCTCTATTTTGAGCTCTCAGTACTTTTCTGGGGCGATTATGAACTTCCAACCCTAAATCCCTTCATTACTTGAAATGCCAGATCTGTGGGCCTTTCTGATTTCTAAAAATGATTACAAAATGATTGTTTGTGACTGAGGAAAATGCCATATAGCTATATCAACGAAAACCTCATCACCCTTTCTTTCATTTCCAGAATGCATTAAGCAACTGGTTCCAGAATGCATTAATTCCAGAATGCATTAAGCTTTTTTTTAAAAACCCTTTCCCACCTCTAGATCAGCAGAAGTGAGCCATATTAAGTGTATTCAGTACAATAGAATGAGTTTATATTTGTAAATTCCTTTTTCGAGATCAGCAAAAGTTACGGACACAAATTATGGTCTGAATCAGCATCTCTTGACTATTTTTTTAAACATGGCAATTGTTGAAACATTTTTCACTGAGGCTGCCCGAAAAGTTTCCATGTATTCTGAACTATTCAGTTAAAATCTATAACATATTAAAGATTATCTTTTTACACAAGACATATCTGACCCTGTACCAGCTATTTGTTGATGAGCAGCCAGCTACTCCGTTCCATTGTTTCACACATAAGGATGTTTCACTCACTTCCTACTGTAAGTACAAGTCTAAACATATGGGAGTGAATTTGTAATGAATTAGGCCTGTACATTATTGCCATGATTAGCCGTATTTGTTATCCAACAGCTGTCTGGGTATTAAACCCAACACACACACACACACCCCGGCCCCAGAGTACAGCATCCTGGGTTTTCCAATTCCCTGATAACTGATCCAAGAATTTCTTGTTCCTGCTGTGCTCTGATCCTATGGCCCATAGCAGATGTTCACTGGTTGTCTATCTCAGTATTTATACCACACTCCTCATCCTGGGATCTAAGCAGCTAAGATACTGAACACTACACTTCATCCTTTTCTTTTCTTTTATCCTCAGCTAAAATATTTTCTGTCCCCTTCATTATGCTTCATGCCATTGAAACACTTTTGACATACACCTGGGATGAATTTGGCTCTGTAACATTACCAGCACCAATGGAGTTATGCCTGAGATGAATTAGGCCCATTGTTGTTGTAATTAATCATTGTTTGTATTATGGTAGAACCAAGAGGCCCCAACGGAGATCTGGGTTCTATTGTGTTAGGGCAAAACAGTCACTGACAAATGGTGGAATAACTGGCAGGGAACTGAGGCCCAGAGAGATTGTGATTTGCCCAGATCCTTTGTCTATGGCAGAGCCGTTAGTACCTTAACACAATATTATCTTTCCTCCACTTCTACCTTTCCCATCTATGGATGAGTTATTTTTATCCACTAGTGCTTTCCAGGGAAGGCAGAAAGCAATGCCATTGTCACTGACATGGTTCCTGCCCCTGGGGAGACACATGAGGTAGATGTTTTAGTGTATAGGGTTTTTCTTTAAACTACTCTTTTTCCATGTATCTGCTTCCATGGAGACTGCTGTGACTTATTGTGTTGTTGAGTTATGTTATCGAGCGAGCAAGCAAGGTGGAGATTATGGTGTTGAGCCAATTTAACTGTACCATACAGTTAGTGTATAGCGTAATTCAGTTTAACAGGTGCACACTCAGTTGTTTGACACTTCAACCACTTTCTTTGAGTCCCAAGTGATCAGATATCATCTGATAAACCCCTTGGAATATTGTACAAGAATGTGTGACCACTGAGTTACTTCTGGCTATCAAACAAAGCCTTTCAGAAGAAGGAAAACATCACAAGGTATCTCCTGAATTCCCATCTCTGTTCTCTGAAGAATATTCCCCAGAAGCTTCTGATCTCTTCAAACTGCAGAAAAGCAAACTTACTTAATTTATTATGAGTTCCCAAACCTAGACCCATTCATTACTTGAAATGCCAGGTCTGTGGGCCTTTCTGATTTCTAATAATGATTACAAATATTAATTGAACCTATAAAATGAGCTCGCTTAATTTTTTTGCTGAGCACAAACTAAACTAAACTGTAGAGCTAACTAACTGTAGAGCTAACCTGTAGAGCTAACTACAGGTAATTTCAACTAATTTGAACACTGATAAAATTCTTCATCTTCAGCAGCTTCAAAACTTCATGTTGTATCCTATGTAACTCACGTGGTAATATCTGTGCCTATGCCAGCTCTCTGTTGTCCACCAATAATTGCCCCATGGGCCACAGTTCAAGAACTGCAGTTTTAACCTATTGCATACAGAAGGACCGTCTGCCTTTGAAATTGTAGGTGAAATAACATACAAAGAAACTGAAATCCTTCTGTGAACCAGCTTATAGTATCATAAGATATAGATATCTTTTTCTCTGTGTATGTATATTATAGTATGGATTCTTTTTTAGCAGGCATCTACTATGTTCTTTAATGAATTGCCATTTCAAGGAATTAAATATACAGCAAGTGTGAGAGAACACGAAGCTCTGTTTTACTGAACAATCACTTGCCATAATATAAACCTCACCATCATATTATAAACTTTGCAATAGCAAGACTGTGGCCCCAAACTGAATTAATGCATGCAGACACATTTTCAATGCACTAATAATTTTTAGTGATGCAATTTTACAAGCCTCTTAAAAGGTAACAATCTCAAAAAATGAGTTATAGAAAAGACTGATTAAAGTTCAACAGTAATAATTCATTATTCGGTCAAGGAAGGAAGAGCTATAGCTCAGATTACTTGCTTGGTTCTTTTCCTCCCTCTCTACGTAGGTTAAAAAACACTCACCAGAACAAAGATTTGTTTTATTGCAGCAAATGAGTCGGCACTGTAGGAAGCCAGATCAAAAGATTTTCAACATAAGCAGAGATTTAGTTGCCACTGAAGCAGAGTTTACAGCAAACCTTGTCCGCAGAGACTTCTCCTCTGACATTTTTTCCAGATCTATGCAGGTTCATTGGCATTTCTTGGGTACTGTTTGTGAGTTTGCCTGTCTCATGATGGGCATTTTCCATTTTTTCACTCACAGTAAAACAAAGGGAAAAATCTAAGCTAATGTCTGTTGTTTATAATGAAAGTGAGGTAAAATCCTCCCCTATCCAGAGAGGCATAAGGGGGCCCTATGCACCACTTACCTGCTCAAAATAGGGCTTAAGAACTGTTATTAACTCTCATAGTTTTATCACACATCTAATGCTGTTTGCTGTTGAAGCCCCAGCTGTTGGAATCACGGCATTACCTGAGAATCTCAACTTTTGTTTTTTAAATAGGTAACTTTCTAGCCCTCCTGGTTGTGGAGAAAAGCCTGAAAATGTGAGCCCTAAATACTCCAACACCAGACAGCAAATAAAAAGAACCCCCAATTTGTTTATAAATCTCATGATTCCTAAGGCAGTCTCTTGATTTCTGGGGTCTGACTCATTATTTTTGAATGGCGATACTGCATGAGTGACATATAGGCCTTGTGCCTGTGCAGAATTTTGACACACATGGCCAAGGTCTGAACATTTAGGATATATCTGCACACAAAAATTACATGCCCATGGTTGGCCTGTGCCAGCCGACTCAGGCTTGGGCTGCAGGGCTGTTTCAGTGCTGTGTGGACTTCCAAGCTTGGGCTGGAGCCCAGGCTCTAGGACCTTGTGGGGTGGGAGGGTCCAAGAGCCTGGGCTCCGGCCCAGCAGTCTACACACCAATGAAACAGCCCCGCAGCCTGAGTCCCACAAGCCTGAATCAGCCGGCAGAGCTAGCTGCAGATTTTTCTTCGCTCTGTAGACATACCCTTACAGCTTGTCCCAAAACAGACTTCTCCCCTCACCTTCCATACTACACATTTTCACTCTTGGAAAACTGTGTTCATTTTGGGGAATGGCAGGATTTCACCGTTGACCAAATATCTAAGGACCCGAGCAGCGCCTCCAGAACAGGCTCTGGGGCCTGCCCACAAACCTGCATCTCCCTGCATCTCCTGGGCCTGCATCGGTGGACAACTGGAGGCCAGGCCCTTCTACACAAAAGTTCTTTGCCTCCATACTTGTCCCCAGCTGCCTCCCACCATTCCTGGGAAGTGATGTTGTCCCCAGGGCCCTCTCTCCTCTAACTTAAGAGGTTTCCCACAGTTAAGAGAAAGAATGGAAATGAACACACAGCCCAGTGCTGTAACGTGTCCAAGGCAACCTCTTTGAACCCGTTGGGGAACCATGTACATCTTCTAACCCCATCTACTACTTGCACCTCTGCTACATGGATACCTGGACCCATAAAGAGTCCTTCAGGGGATCTGGGTGGAAAAGGCATTCCTTGTTGCAGAGATGGCTCCCTAACCCACAGCATGGGGAGATCTATGAAACTCTGGGTCCTCTTTGTGCATGGATCTTTACATTGTTACAAAAGTCTGAAGGCCTGGGGCAAATGGAAAGTGAAAGTAGATTGGTTCAAACAGATCTGAGACGATTTAATAGAAACTACAGTAAAGCCACACACGGTCTAACAAAAAGCTGCATGCAAGGTGAAATTTTCAAAGCTAAGGGATTTGGATACCCGTTCCCATTAATTAAGCAGTATTATTATTAACAATGCCTAGCTATTATACAGAGCTTTTCATCAGTAGATCTAAAAGTGTTTTACAAATATCAATATGAGGCACAGAAAGATTTTAAGTGACTTGCCCCAGGTCACTCAGCAGACTAGAGGTAGAGCTGGGAATAGAACCTAAATCTCCTGAGTCACCATCCAGTGCATTATCCACTAGACCCCATTCCACCTCTGCCTGTAAAAAAGCATAAGCCAGGATCGCTTTTGGATCATTTGACTTATGCCTGTGGCTCTCATAGTCATGGCTTATGCTGAAAAATAGCGATCTCTGATTCCAGGAAAAACCAATAAACAAAAAAAAATGGGGGACTTACCTGTTGGAAAAGCATGACTGAGACTTGCATGGAGACCGTTCACTTCTCTTTCTCGAGCGTTTGGCTCCAGGTACTAGGCAGAGTAGAGGTGTGGCCATGGAATGTTTACATGGCAGTCTACCACGAGTCCATATTGCCGATAATGAATCAAAGCAATCAAGCTGGTTTTACAGTTAATGCTCCAGCAATACTGTAAGATTTAACATTCTGTCCTGTGAAGACAACAAAGAGAAAATTTGCTGAAAGCAGGTGCCCCTTTAAAGAAAGACAAGCAGCTGTGGGAGTTTTTCTAAATTGTACACTGATGAAACTGACCTTTACTTTGTACAGGAACATATGGTAGACAATTCAGCAGGCTGGGGGTTAAATTTTGTCCTCTGATGTGTGAATTCAATGGGATGCAGTCACATGAGCACATGAAAGGGCAGGATCTGGCCCTACGATCCAGTACTTTTTCTTGTGGCTCTTTTATGAGTTATAAAGGGATATTCAGAACAAGTATATCTGAAATAAAGTGTGTGTTCATCCAGAACAATTGATTTCTATGAACAATACATTCAAAGTGCAAAATCCATAGGATTGTGTCCTTGGCACAGATGCACTGTTGCATGTAGCATTTCCCCCCATACTATGTGAGAATTAGTGGCACTACTAAAACCTGATAGCTGCTATAGGCTCCATAGCATAATGCCCTTTGAATGGGGATTTAAATCAGTGTAGATCCCCTCAAACACCCTTCCATTCTGTACAAAGATGCCGTGTGGCCAACTTTTGTGATTGTTATCATGAGGCTTGTGATATTTGATGTATTTCTTAAAGCTCCAGCCCCTGGATTCATGTGATTGTGTGAGAATCTCAACCTTAATTTTTTTTAAAAGTAAGTTTTTAGCCATTGTGGTTACAGAGCAAAACCTGAAAACATACCCTGGATTCACCTGAATGGCTAAAAAAAACCCAATACAATGATTCTGAAGTTATTTTATAAAAGTATGATGATTTTCAAATCAATCTCATTTTTTGGAAATAGGGGATGCAGCCCAGTGCCATACAGCTCCATGACCTGCAGGGGTTGCACAGAGACAACATGGGACTCTCCACATCTTGCTCTCCCATTCTTCCCCCCCAGCCCCCCCATGCCAGTTCTGCTGCACTTCAGGCTGCATGCAATCACTGGAAGGAAGGGGCAGGATTTGCCCCATTAGAATAGGTGAAATGATACAATTTATTTCTTCTAGTGTTGAAGTGATGGATTTCAGGTCTGATTTTCCAGAGTGCTAAGCACCACATTCCACGTACTGAACACTCTCCACGCTGTGACTTCCTTGGGAGTTGAGAGTTCTCATCATCTGTAGGATTAGGCCCTGAATGAGTTGCAAAGATGGGAATGGAAATGAATACATTCCACCACACCAGTAACCTCCATCCTGCACTAGGTTTGTAAGACAACGTTTTTTTTAATGGCTCTCTAAGGAGTTTTTTCTGAAGATCTTGCTGCTATTAGGCTAAGCTAATTTGGAAATAAGCCTTCAAAGGGGGTATTTCCTTAGAGAGGAGGTGGCCAAGAACTTGTGATATGTTTTAATTTCAGTGTTGTCAGGTATCTTTTGAAGTTCCTCTCTATAGTCTGGTGCTAGAAAATCATCAATGTGGTGCAGCACTGTCTTTTATCTCTTTAAAACCAGGTAATCTTAAACGTCCAGGTTTTATTAACAAATCCAGCAGCATTTAAATCTCTGTAGAGCTCCTAAACAAACTGCCTGCTGATATGTGTATGCAATGTTGTTGCAGCTGTGTCGGTCCCAGGACATTAGAGGGACAAGGTGGCTGAGGTCGTATCTTTCATTGGACCAACTTCTGTTGGTGAGAGTGATTAAGCTTTTTAGCTTACACAGACTTCTTCTTCAGTTACTGATATGTGAGTATTTATATGCTACACGTATGCATTAATACTTACAACAGACAGTATCTGTGTAAATGTACATGGAGAGTAGACACCAAAATATTAACTGTGACCCTGTTAAAATAATTGATGATATAGCATAACGCAGACATGAAATAACCTATCAAATGAAATATTATTAGAGTCAGAGAGCTAATCTCCCATAAACCCTGGGAATTTTATGCAAAGGAGCTATTATTTTAAATTAATTTTTCATTATCTTTTTCCATCTTATTATTTCATAAGTGAGAAATCCATTAAAAATCCTGCCAAAAACTATATAGAATGGTTAGTTTTCTAGCGCTGAGACTTTCACACCATGGGAGCATCTTGATGTCCCTGGGGAAAAAAGGAAAAGTGACATAGTGATCAAAAATTATTTATATATTTCATTAAGACTTAGAAGGACACTTGTAATTTTCACATTTATTTCGTGTTATATTTAAATGAATCAAAAGGCAATGTTGTACAATAAATTTTATAAAAGAAAATCATTTGTTACATGTTACATTAAGCAAATGCCCCATTTTTAAAAAAGAAAACCCTATAAACTTTATCAGGGGCAGATCCTGCTCTCTCTCCTTACTCACATGAGTAATCCAGCTGACTTCAGTGAGTCTCTTTTGTCTGAGTAAGGGGAGCAGAATTATCCCCCCAGAATGTAATTTCTTTTATATTACTTGCAGTCTCATTTCATAATGTATATAACAATTTTATTTATAAGGCATAAATACGAAAAACAGCTCAATATGTTCATCGTTATTTTAATTGAGTAACACTGTCTAGTACACTTTATTCAATTACACCAAGGATTACAATGTACCTATATCTTTAATTTTTTTAAATACAAAAGTCTATCATATAGTATACAGTATATACTAGTGTGGTAACTGGTTCACAAGATTGACCACCATATTCTTGCAGGTCAGTACAGTCAAAATTTCACCTAACGTATATTCTCTATGTAGGACTTTATGGATCCACCTGCCATGAACTGCTGTACTTACGGAATCGGATGCTGGGTAAAACATGTCAGGGCTCATTGCATTATGTTAATTATTTTAAGACAATAGCTCTTAGCCAGATTTGTAACAGTGCTGGTAATACTGTTACAAATGCTGTGGTTTCTAAATTATCACTTTTTAACATGAATCTCTAAAGTCTAGATACCACCCAATGAAAAATGCAGCCCTCTGTTACCATACTGTCTCCATCCCGCAGCACCATAGTCCAAGGAGGAAGCTTGATATTAGAAAAGGGCCCAAACCAGAACATTTGGATCATGATCTGCACTCCTGCAAAATTCAGAGTTGTGTAGATCCAAGACTAAGATTAGGGGCTGATCTTTATAAGATATACATGGATGTGACACCCAATCATATATAAGAAATTAGTGGGGGTTTTTTGCTGAAAGATCAATGGTGGCTGATGTCTCCTATCCATAAATAAAACATAATGCATGAATAGTTCTCCAACGAGGAGGAGGAACTGATGCAAATTTAAAATGGTCATATATCTTCTCTTCCCACTCAGCTTTTCATTCACTTTTTTCAACCACCAAAGGTGAAAGGTGAGGGAGTGGCACACCTGAAATACCCACCAGCGATGAGCAATGTGGCACACCTGCATAACCAGGTTGGGAACTGCTTCTAAATAAATCAGAGTATCCTATTTATGGGTGTTCATTAAGAAAAGTTTCCTCCTTTTAAAATAGGAAGGGCAGGATCATGTTATTTCCTGAAAAGAGCTTTTAAAACGTCTATTTATTCCTGTCTGACTCAAGAGAAATATTGTACAGGTATTTGTTTTCTTTAGGCATGGGTTAAATAGGCTACTTAGGTCATAATTTGAGTCTTCCCTTAACCTGTAGCCCTGATTCAGGCTAAAGCATTAAATCAATGTTTCTGGCAGGACATGCTGACCAAGTAGACCGCTTGCTATACAACGGAGTCACAATGTTATTCTTTAAGTTCAATATTCATACTGAAGCTAAATAACCCCTGTGTAGAATGTATTGCATTAATAGCAAGTTTCCACTAGTGCTGAAAACCTGTGCCCTTAATATAAGTGCTCAGTAGCCTGCTATTTGGTAAGCACTCAAACCTGTAAAGAAGGCGTGTTGAAAATAATCCAGATTGGTTACCTACTATGCTGTGATTTATATTATGGATTAAAAATATCAAAATTAATCAATTCTATTAATCTACATTCTAAAAGGCACGAAGACTTGTGACAAAATTATAACTGTTCAGATTACATTCGCAAAAACCGCAACAGAGCAATAAGTGTCACTTGGATTTGCCAGTTCAGTTGGCTGGAAGGAGTGAAATCAAGACATTTTCATTGTCTGTGGAGGTAAAGAATACCCTTTTGGCAGGGAGCATTTGCCAACTCTTCACAAATGTTATTCCAGTGTAAGCCACTGAAACCTCTGTTGATTGCTTTAAAACATAATCTTTTTGGTCTGCAGCACATGGCACTTCACCTAAGTACTCAGTGATAATAAAACGGGTCTCAGGGCAAGATCGGTAATAAAGAGCCCTCACTGAATCTGAACATAGGAATGAGCTGCTTTCACGATCACACAATCTGCTTTCAATCAAATGATCAAGCAAATAAAATACATTCATATTTTTTCACATTGTAGAGTGCTTTAATATTTCTCTTGGCTCCCTAATGAAATGCATATAGCACATTCCCCTCTATACAGTGCAACTGCCAAGTATCCATATCTTCATTAAATGCCACACAGCTGAGACAACTTTCCTCTTTTGTCTGGATCCCCATCAGTTTCCAATTTTGTAAAATGATTTATTGATTCTCTGGGGGGGGGGGAACACACTTCTAAAATTTGAACTGAGTTACCATAACTCTGCCAGGTGTTTTGTTATTTAAAAGACTACTCTTCAAAAATTTATCTTTGTCATTTACACTATTCACCAGATATCTCAGCACATTCTTCCCCAGCAAATTGTTACAATTTTGCCACAAGGTGTTTAAAATACATAATGAAATATCTGGAATGTATATACACAGTTGGAATTCACGGGGCTGTCCACAGATTCATGATTTCATAGTACAAATGGGAACCACAATGACCAGGATAACTGTACAAGCTGCAGCCGCAATCAGGGCAGCTATCTTGCAGACTTTTGCTCTTCTGAACTCAGCTTCTTTGCGTTTTAATAAGGAATCATAGCCTGGAGTATAAATGTCTTCCATCCAGTATTCTAAGTTGTTTGGATTTAAAGATTCTTGAGTCTAAAAGTCAAAAGGAAAAAAAATTAATTCTCTGGGCTCTGTCAGAATAATTCAGGCAGGACTGAAGCTTTCCAAGGTGTGTCTACTGTAGAGATAAAGTCAGGTTAATGCTGCTGTCTCACTGTCACAATCTTTCCCTCTACCAGCTTCATGAACTCGCTGAAACAGATGGCAACATATTGCCAAGTCATAACAGTACCCTGTGGCTCCAAAGTCTCTTATGTATTATTGGGTTCCTGGAAACTTTGTTCGGTCTAAGTAAAACCTCTTTAATCCATTGAATAATTGAGGTGGTCATTAGTCTATTATCATTTGTAAGATTATTAAAACCTACTTGATGGGAAAACTTTTCTTAACTGGCTCATAAACTCAGTTTTACAGAGATAACCCTAACCTCGTTACTAGGACCTGCATGACAAGAGAAGTCTCCTCATCTTCCTCATACAATTTCTTGGATGGCTATTCTCTAGCGATGAACAGTGCATTGTACATAATGGTCCAAGTAAGGTAGAAGTTTTTGTGCGTGTGTTTATTTTAGAAAGACACACCTCCATCATAATGTACCACATATGGATGTTAAGATCTCGCATTTTTCTCTTCTCCTTTTAAAGCCCAAGATCCCCTTTACAGATAGAAACCCACAGGATGTACCAAACCAAGACAAAAATTACCACAGAAACCCCAGCGTACAGTAATGTCTAGAGGTGGGCTACCAATCATGTGAACCTTCGGAACATGGCCAAGCCCAGTCAGACCATTAGGAGAATTCAGGGCATCTCCACAAAAGGTGAGCCTCTTTCCTGTGATTTTCAGGCTCCTCTCCCCACCATGACTGTACATTTGGCTTAGTGGCCATGCTGCCATTAGCCCTCCAGTTCACAGATGCAGACTGCTTCCCCCTTGCAAGATCTGAATATATAATACTGCAACTATCAGCAGAAATTTTAAACAAGTACCATGGGTTTTCTATGTGATCATGCAAGGCAGTGTGGCTACTTTCCAGCTTCTACCTTTTCTACCCAGCTACATCCTCCAAAATTATGTAGACCCACAACTATACTGGTGCTCACTATGGGTTTCCACATGCTTGGTGGTGAGGGGAGGAGAAGTGGGCATGCAGCATACATTCTACTCCCATGTATCACACCTTCATATTCAGAATTTCACCATCTTCATGCATGGATGCCTTTTTGTACCCCAGTATTTGATCCTTAGGGCACAATCTGTATGTTTCACTGGCAGTAATATACAGTGCTGATTGCTCAGGTTTTAATGGTTTAATTTCCGTTATGTTTCACACTATTCTAATAGTACATTTAAAAACTAATAGACTTTGCCACTGAACCATTCAGGGTACGTCTACGCTGCAATTAGACAACCGTAGTGAGCCCATGCCAGCAGATTTGGGCTCGTGGGGCTTGGGCTTCAGGGCTGTTTCATTGCAATGAAGACTTCCAGGCTTGGGCTGCAGGTTTTTAATTGCAGTGTAGACATACTCATAGTTTCTTCTAAATGTAATATGATTGAATGAAAAGGTGAGAGCTAGAGTTGACTGAAAAACAGAAAACAATTTTGTGAAAAATGGCAAAATTCCAGAGGGGTTTCCATTTTGCAGGGTTCAAAATGGAAGAACGTTTGGCGTGTATATATATAATATGTATACGAACAAATCTGAATTTTCTTTTTTCCCTTTCCTCTCCTTTTTGCTAGTGAGTGCAGTAAAATGAATAATGTCCAGGTTTCTTGGTGGTGGTGGAGGGGGGCACCTACTTTGTCATTTTTCTTTCTGCCACATGGTAACTTTTCCAAAGTTGAGGAAATTTTTAAAAGTTACAAAGCAGCAAAAGGAAAAAGTGGAAAAGCCCTAGGCGTCATTCCTTCCATAACACTCAACTGTAAAAAGGAATAAAGAAAAAAAGGCAGGAAAGGGAAAACAAAACAAATTTCGAAATTTAAAACCATTTTGATGAAAAATCGAACATTCTGAAAAAAATGAAAGCTTTTTCCAAAGTTTTAAGTTTCTAAAAAAGCCTCTTTTGTTTGAGAAATAAATAAATAAATAATGCTTTTCCAATTTCTAGTGAGATCGTCATGTTATAGTTGTATCAGGTTTTGTACTCCGTTATAGCCCTGATCCAAAGCTCATTGAACAGAAAGACTCCTATGGGCTTCAGTGGACTTTGGATCAAGCCCTTCATTGGCTAATTCAGGTATTGTAGCTAATGTCTGGAAGCTTGCTCCTCCCATTTACTTTATGCACTGAGTTACTTTGGCCTGTGGAAAAAGTGATTTTACAGCTACTATAGAAACACTTAGACAATTAGAATCAAGTAACCATTAACATTGTTTAATGGAGATCTAACTGCCAGTGCCACTCAGCCAAAAATCAGACTATTGGCGCAGTCTGAGCTGGCACATGCGTACTCTTTCTCTGCTCTGCCTATTCTATTCTTCTGAACATATAGGATTTTGAAAAATGAATGTGACTTGTTCTTTGAAGGCTTCAGAAAGTAGGATTCTTGTACCCTGGTTCCTCATAAGAACAGCAGAGCAGTGGGATCTCATGGACACCCAACGTATATGTCATATGGAATATATATATGTTCTCCCTTGTAGTTTGAAAACAGTCTTGTGAGTGGGTCAGCCAGCTGAGAATCTTCACCGAGAGGAAGCCGAAGCCTTCGTTTTATAGAGGGAAGAGGACTGACAGGTTTATAAAGCTCTGAAAGGCATGTTAAATTAAAACAAAACTGTGCTGTACTTTCAAGGCAACTAATTTTGGACCTACCGACCTTGATATTGACTTGTTACTGACCTCAGGAGGAAGAAGCATTAGTAAAAAAAAAAGCCCATTACTGTTAATCAGCTCTTTTTCCATTTCATTGCCAGCCATAAGAATGTTGATTAAAGCATAATGTATTTACATTCAGTTCTAATAAAGTCAGTCGCTGGGAAGAAAACACACATCAGTGAGTGTCTGTTTCCAGGTTAAGTTTGTCAGTAAGCTTCATTATAGGGTCTAGACATGGGCTTTGCAGAGCAGACGTAGTAATCTGACAGTTCTTTGGAGGCAGAGGAGCAAGTTGTTGCTATTGCGTCATGGCAATACAAAGTACACATGACTGTCAAAATATACTGACTGGTTTCTCTGGTCTGCTAAGATCACTTAAGTAGCCTTAAAATGGCCAGAGACAGCTGGTGGAGAACTCTGCCATCAGAGAGTTTCCCCTATGCAAAGGGAGTCAAGTCCTGTGGCAGCTGACACTGTCCTTTCCTCCCCCAGCACAGTGGGAGGAGAGCTCATGTCAGGGATATTCTGGGGGTGGGAGTGTAGTGCTGGGGTCTTCCACCATGCCTGATCCTCCACTAGTGTAAGGTCTGTTATGCCACCTGTATGCCTGTATGCTTCAAACCATCCGATGGAGCACGGGTCCACTGCTCTATCTTGGCGTTTATCTATCCGCCATGCATCCTTCTCCACCAGAGAAGTGGCAGGATTTGGAAGCCAAGGTGGGTGAGCGGCTGCGGAGATGGACAGGACTGTTCCGGTGTCTCTCCCTGCGAGGGAGGGCGCTGGTGCTGGACCAGCTAGTCCTGTCCATGCTCTGGCACTGGCTCAACACGCTGAGCCCGGCCCCAAGGATCCTGGCCAGGCTCCAGAGGATGGCTTTGGAGTTCTTCTGGCTGGGGCTGCACTGGGTCTCTGCAGGGGTCCTGAGTCTTCCCCTGGAGGAGGGAAGACAGGGCCTGGTTTGCCTGTGAAGCCAGGTCCATGTCTTCAACCTCCAGACCCTGCAGAGGCTCCTTTATGATGCATGTAGTCCGGCGCAGAGCACGTTGGCGCACGCCTTCCTCCGCTGCCTCCGAGGGCTCAGATATGACCGGCAGCTCTTTTTTCTCCATCCGAGAGGTCTTCCACGGGACCTCTCCGAGCTGCCGGTCTTCTACCAGGACCTCCTCCGGACCTGGAAGCTTTTTTCGGTGACCAGGTCCTTTGTGGCCACCGAGGGGGTGGAACTCCTCACAGAGCCCCTGCTACACAACCTCGATCTACGTGTGCAGGTGGCAGCGTCTCCCTCGATGTGTCGGAAGTTGGTCCTGGCAGAAACCACCAGAGTTGGAGACCTCCTGGACTACGACAGTGGGGACTGGGTGGCGCCCCGCGTGCTCAGTCGACGCATGGGGCTTTTCACCCTTCCGACCCCTAGGAGCGTACTCCAGGAGGTGGAGGCCGCCTTGTCACCCAATTCTCTCGTTTTCCTGTGGCAAACGCTGCGAGAGGGTGCTCCCCACCCACCCCTCACCTCTGGCCCTCCAGACATTTTTCTTCGGCCCCTGTTCTGTGAGCCCCCACAGCCTCCCCGCTCCCATACCCCGAGCCGGCTGCATACCCTGCAGCTGGTCTGGTTTTGAACCGTGCCCAGAAACCATCTATACACTCTTGTGCTCCACACACTACACTTCCTCACCCTCGCATCCCACCCCAACACCAAGTGGTGGGACTATCTTCCACCTATAGAGGGTGAGGAGCCCTGGTGGGCCAGCCTTTATTCCACGGCCCACTGGGGACATCGGTTGGCAGCTCTTTCATGGAGCCGTGAGCACGGGCACGCACCTGGCGTGGTTCACCCCATACCTGAGGCCTGCTCCTTTTGCGGTGTGAAGGAGAACCTGGTGCACGCCTATCTTGAATGCGCCAGGTTGCAGCCCCTATTACAGCTCCTCCAGAACCTCTTGTTGAGGTTCTGGCTGCACTTCTCCCCACACCTGTTCCTCTTTGCACACCCTATCCGAGGCCCCAAGAAGTCGCAAGACCTCCTCGTCAACCTCCTCCTGGCCCTGGCCAAAGTTTCCATCTATAATACTAGGAGGAGGATGTTGGACGAGGGGGTGCTCTGCGACAGTGGGGCTTATTTCTGTTCCTCTCTAGTTTCACGCATCCGGGCAGAGTTCCACTGGGCAGCATCCACTGGCTCCCTTGACAGCTTTGAGGAGCAGTGGGGGCTGTCTGGGGTTCTCTGCTCAGTGGTCCCCATCCGGTATCCTTGTTTTGAACCTATGACCTTCACTCCGACCCCTGTTTTTCATTAGTTGTCCCCCGCAATCAGTTGGTCCCTGGGTCCAGTGGTCCCTCCCGCTAGGCTGGGGGAGCGGCCGTTAGCAAGCCCGCCCACCTCCCCGGTTTTTCAATATGACCCATATGCCAGTGACCCCCTGCTGCTTTAAATTCCACAGGGGCCAGGCAGCCAAAGATCAGAGAAACTCAACCAGCTCCCCATGGCCATCATTCTCCACTACAGCACATTTCAGACACAGTGGAGAATTAGAGCTGTCTCACTCTTGATATCAGATTGTGTAAGGTACATGAAGTGATGCTGGTGGCATTCTTAGCCCTGCAGTGCTCCATATGGGGAAACAATCCCTATTTTGGTCTAAAAAATTGTATATCCCATGTTCTACACTCATGAAATCCAAGCTGATTTCTCATGTAACGGTCTGTCTTGTGTTTTGTCACCAAATGTTAGTCTCTGTGTGACTGCCTTAGCATGGCTTGAATGGCATTTTATACATTTCTCTGTGAAATTAGTGGTCAAACGTTTTCTTGCTAATTACATTTCAGTCCTTTTCACTGGAGGTGGGATCAAAATTTGGATCCAGATTTAGAATATCCCAAAGTTCGGGAATACTCAGTTCCGTAGTTTTGGTTCAGTCTGCTATGAAGGTAGGGACCATGTGCCATGCAGGTTCGGATTTCAAACACCCCAGGGTCTGAGAATGTTTGGATCCATGTTTGGGTTTTGGACCCATGTCCTTTAATAGTTCACCCTGCTCTGTTTGTTGCATGTACACAAGTCCAAAGTGCATGCTGGTAGTTCTCTAGCAAGATCTAGGAAGCAGTTCTTCATGAGACTATTGTTCTCATATTCACTCCAGATGCCATAACAACAATGTTCAATTTTAAAAGAGTTTTTAAAATGTCTCCCTTCATTATTTTTAGTGAATTTCATGCTTGTGAAGAGGGCTAGACTGACAGCCCTACATGCTCGTTCTCTATGTACAATATGCACAGAACATGTACGGTCAAATCAGCAGTAATGCCAGCTTCTCTGCCCCACCCCACCTTACTAACGCACATCAAAACTGACCTAGAATAACCACCATTTGGGGGATAAATGCTCAGTTCATTCTCTACGTCCATTCATTCTTTAACCCCTCTTGCGAGACGTCTAACGAGGTTCCAACGGTGGTGGTGGTGATTTTATAGACAACTGTCCACTAGGAAATGGACTGAAACCATCAACTATTTCAAAGGTCACAGAACAGTGATAGAACGTTAACAGTTGTTATTCACCACTGGTCTGGGATGGATCTTGAGCCAGCAATGTAAAAGTTGAAGCCTTAACTTCCTGCGCTATACAAATGCCCCATTAAATAAACATTCTGGTAAACATCCTTCACAATTGTGTCACTAAAATGAAACAAACAGGACTCACTTGTAGATCCAAAGCTGCAAGCTTGCCTTTATCTCCTGAATTCCTGGTATATTCTTCTATGGTCCATGATGGCTGGGCACGTTTAACTTCAGCCAGTTCTGTCAACCTCATGTCTGTGTAGAGTGGGTTGCTTTTCATATGTGACTTGAGTGATGCAGGGTAGGGATGAGGACTAAAGACTTGTTCAATCAAGAAAGCATCTTTTGGTTGTTTAGAGAGTCTATGTGGCTGTGGGATTTCATACTGCCTGTCTGCCTGCAACAAGGTTCAAAAGAATTTCAGAGAATAAAGAGGACTTTGGGGGGGTTAAATATGAGAAGGGAGAGAGATTTTCTTTTCACCTCTACAGCACGAGACTGCCTAAGCCATGATAACAAACCCACAAACCAGAGCCAAGCTTTCAGCTGGCCTTAATCCAATCTCCATCCTTGCTCTCACCAATAGACTGATTGTCACAAGCACAAACCTGCATTCGCACTATTGTGGGCACAAAGTTAGAGGTAGCAGCTGAAAAGTTGATCCTAGTACTGCTTACAGGTTAGATAAACTGCTCTGGGATGCTTTTGCTGTAGATAAGACTCGCTGAATTGGAAAGCCTTTGGACTAGAGGGCTGTTTGAAGACACTCCTCTGCCAAGGGAACTCTGCTCCCCGCACTGACACTGACTGGAAGGGGAACCATACTACGTGAACAGTCACCCTTACACCAGACTTTCCACAATGCTGCTCCAGTGTTAGAGATGTTCATTTGATCACATTCTAATTAGTGATCAGGGCATTGCTAAAGGTCCAGAGGTTCACGCTGGCTCTGATAAACCTATGAAAGTTTGGATGCTTCAAATTACTGAGGGTCCCTCCCCACAGTTTTTCTACAACCTTCCAATAAGTCTTTGGTTTCTTCTCCCTCATTTCACACACATCCACGAAACCCCTGGTTCTCCCTTCTCCCCAGGAAGTCTCTGACCCCACCCCATTCCCTCCAAGAACTCCTCCTTCACAGGCCACAGCACACCCTGCAATGTGTTCCCGACTTCTGAAGAAATGTTGCGAGACCCAGCAGCCCTGTCTATTGGGCCCTAATCTCAGTGAAATACAAATTGCTCAGTAGAGGAGCCCAGGTTTAAATTTAGCAGCAATCAGAAGGGCTGCTGACCAATGATAGAATTTCCAAAGGTGGGAGTGGTTAGTTGCAGGGAGGAAGGAACCACGTCCTCCTGGGTAACTGAAACGGAACCGCAGCAATGGTGTAGTCTAGACAATGGAGACTTAAAATACATGTTAGGAGAGATGTAAATGACTGGGAAAGTCAGAGGAAAAGGGAAGTGTATTAACAGTTTGTATTTTAGTGTACGCATACTAGGATTTTTTCTTAGGAGAGTCAGAGCAAGTCATATCTTTTTCTGGTTCTTTTAAATATATAATTTTTGAAAGAAGATACCAAAATAGACTTTTTACTATATCCCTTTTAAAAAGAAGAGTATTGCAGATGGTCACAATTTTCCTTATGCTCTTTTCACTTGTTTAATTATTCCGTGTCCTTATACCACCAGTGATCATGATATGAATGACTTTCTCTCCTGAACCTGCCATTCAAACCTGTCCCTTTCTAAAGAGCTGGTTGCTTTCAGGAACAGCTTGACCATTTCATACTGTGCAGTTGCCAAGGAAGTATAGGTAAGAAATCATTCAATTATGATAACTATGAAGACTAGCATAATACAATAGGCAGAGTATTACCAAGCCCTGAAGCTTCATATATCACCAAAGACAATCATAGCTAGAGTGGTTTTAAAAAAAAAAAGCTTATTATGTAGGTTTAAATAGAAATTACCTCTTTGGATTTCCTGTGCCAGTCCTTATTTTCAACTCCACCTCTGTCTTTCATCTCCTCTTCTGTCATGCCAACTTGGTTGGTATATGTGATAGCTCTCCAGTCTCGAGGAGAGTTGGAAATACTTGCTATTTTGGATTCAGTGGCGCTGTTCTCCTCAGTCAGTGACCGTGAGGACCTCCTGGTAAATAAACTTTTTTTTAAGGCTTTTACCCGAAGACTTTCGCTGTTACTTCCGCTGACATCAGAACAGCACCAGTCAGGGTTATTCTCCAATTTGCCTCCGTGAGAAGCATTATGACACTGAAATACCCGTGGAGAGGTGCTCTCATCTGACTGAACCTCACTCGTCAGGGAATTAAGATCTATTTGTACATTGACCTTCTCTGGCTGCTGAATTTTTTCATCCAACTTATTTAGTTTTCCCAGGACTTGGGAGATTTCTTCTCTGACGCCTGACAGAGATTCTAGTTTCTTTTCTATTTCACCAATCCTGAGAACTAACTTGCAGACACTAGTTTTTAGTTCATCATCTGTATTGTTGATATCTGCCCGGACGACTTTATCTAGCTTGTTACTAGAATTCCCATTGGTTATTTTAGTTAAATTGTGTTCAGGAGAGCTTTCACAGTCAGATTTACGTACCTGAGACAGTGACCCAGTGCTGTTGTAACAGGAGGATTGCATAACTCCTGTAGATCCACAGATGCTCATATCGTCCAGAAACCGAAAAATGTCACTGATATCATCACTCACAATTTCAGAGTCATCATCTGATTGCTTTAGAGAGTGCCTCTCACCATACTTAGTTTGGCTTGGAGCACATAACTCCTTGCATTTTTTGTGTTCCAACCCTTGCTGCTCTGTTTGTGTCCCAACACTGGTGGTTTTGTCAATGCTTAGCAGCTGAACAGAAGTGCAGTTAATGCTTTTATCCCTAAACTTTTTGATTGGCTCGTGTTTCTCCATGTCTACGATGGAGGGAATTTCCTTGGGTTTGTGTCCATTTTGTTTTACGGCATAGTTAGCCTGCATAATCGGTGTTTGATCCTTGGGATTGAGATAGGTTTGGTGCCTGTCTGCTGCAGGAAAACTTGGTGACTGGTTGTTTGAACTCTGATATCGCTGCTTCTCTTCAGCTTGCTTCCTACTGAAAAAGGATCTTTCAAAATCAGGTACCTCCTCTGTGTTTAAGCTCCAGCTTTTTGCTGGCCATGCAGTTTGTTTAATCGGTTTTCCTGCCCACCTTTTTGTATCTTGGGGTCCAAGTATAGTGGTTGGGCCAAAGTATGTAGAAGCTTGGAGATCATCTAAGCTTTCGTGTTTTACTCGTCTTTTGTCTGGTATCGGAGAATAAACTGGGTTCAAGTACTGGCTGCTGTACGGCATTTCAAAACTGTGGTTGAAGAAACCCTGTTTGGAGATTTCTTTCCTGTTCTGAGGCTCTACAGGTCCATCTTCTGGTTTTTTATTGGGCAGCATTAAATTGGGAGATATTGTGATAAGATTATGAAAATCCTCCTTGAATATGTTCCTTTTCTGTACACATGATTGCAACACAAATGGCTCATCATTTGAAATAAAAGTCTCTTTTATAGCTGCATTGATAGGCAATGAGTCCTGGTCAGAGATTGACTCGTTCTCAATGTTCATTGGGAAGTATGTGCTCTGCATTTCACAGGGCGGAGAGTTAACAATGGAATAGGATGCTAGTGCCTGCAGCCTATCAAGCGAGGCAGCTCGGCCTTTCATTTCCTTATTAACACCAAGCAAAAAGTTAGGTTCTGAAGTAGGTACAAATTGTTGACAATCTTTACAATCCACCTTCCTGCATTTGGAAGACCTTCTACCTGAGTAGCCCCTGTTAAACTCTCTGTCTCTCAGCTCGCAATTAGTCACACAATCCACCACGTTGCATATTTCTGTGTCAGACCTGCAGGACTCAACTGATTCTTTCTTCCTCATTTTTTGTCGTGCAACAGGGAGTTTTTCCTTAGCCACTCCCCCATTCATTTGTATGAGGTTGAATATTGTTACTATATCTGCTGCAACCATGATTTTCTTTGATTGCTGATTGTTTACAGTGCATCTCATTTTGTCTTTGAACAAAGTCGCTGGGAAATTAGGATCCAGGCAAGCTGTGTAAAAGAGCACACTTCTGAGCTTGGCTAGCTGGGACAAATCAAACCTTGCACACAGTGATTTGCAGAGATCCTGATAAGAAACGGTGTTTTGCTTGGTATCCAGCTCTTCCAGAATCTTCACCAGGAAGAGCGAGGATTCCTGGTTGGTCTCCATGCTTGATGTGTGCTAAGTTTTCTTGTTTAGCCTGAAAACGGTACTCCAGTTCTGCAGTTCACACAACAGCAAACAGAAAAGATGGTAAATCCCCTTTAGATCAAATCCAGGACATTCTTTCAGCCATACACGGAATTTGACTAACCAGCCATACAAATTTAGGGCTAGGTCGTGCAACCTGTCCTCATGTTGGTGAGCACTTACACACACACCCAAAGGGTGAAATCCCGGTTCCATAGAAGTAAATGGGAGTTTTGCCATTGAAGTCAGTGGGACCAGGATTTCACCCAAATAATCTCATTGACATCAATGGGTGTGCTCATATGTGAGCAGTCACCGACATGAGTAAGGGTTGCACAATCTATCCCTAAAATATCAACACAAGCTACACAGAGATGAGAAAGCTGCTGACATAAAATCCGAACATACTTGCTAACGGACTTTCTCACAATGGCTTATGAATCTGTAAGAGGATTTGAAAAGTTCAGATGTGGCTATAATTGCAGTACCTCACTCTTAAATCAAAAAGCAGCCCCCACATTATGTGAAGCACAGATGTTTCCACATCTGATTTGCCAGTGACACTCAGGAAGACTCAGGTAAACAAACTATGAGATGTTGGGAGGAGTTAGCTGAGCAGTTTACTTGAGCAAATAATCCTGACATTGAATTGTGTATTTTTATGATCTTTTTTGGTGCTTTGCAGAAATAGGTTTTCCTAACTTTGAGACTCAAGGACTGTGAGTTTAAGATAACCCACCATACTTGTAAGCCTAGGAGAAGCTTGCTTCAGGAATAAAATGTGGACTAATGTTAGAAAGGGGAAGAAATTGTTTAAAAATATATTCCCACTAGATCTTGAAACCCATCCAGGAAATGAGAGATGGCTGACTGCCAATTGGCTTAGTTTGAAGAATGGGCTATTTCAAGGGCAGAGAACGTCCTCGACTATGACATACTACCAGAGAAACATGGGGAATGGAGCCCCATTTGCCATCCATAAATGGCAGGAGAATGGTGGAAATGGACACTTATATGGATAACCAGAATAACCAGATTTATAGTACATAAAACTAACAAACATGTTGGAAGGGATATAAAGCCTTGTGCTTTCAGGTCTTAAGCCAATTTCTAACTATTAGGGATTAGGATGAGATCTTCATGGGGGGGGCAGATTATTCCACACCTGCCTACTCTTTGGTTTCTTGCACCTTCATCTGAATATTTTGTGCTGACATACTGGATTAGATGGACCATGGATGGGTCTGATCCAATCTGGCAATTTCTATGTTTGGTCACAATCTTTGTATTATTCTTATTTACAGGAATGGCAAAAATCCTTACCCAAAGTGCTGTGGTATCTCCCCACTCTCTCTCCTCTCTAGTCCAGCCCTTAAAACTATTCTCCCCACCATATAAACTGCTGTGTATCTACCCAAATGGCAAAGCATCAAAGTTATGAAGTCAGGTTTGTGGTATTTTTCTTTTAAATTATCTATAAGAAAGTCATCTCCCAGTCAGAAATGACAGGACTTTTGAGTGCTGCTCTAGAACATGGGATTTCTTTTCAGCGTGTTGTAGCCTTTCATCTTGAACTGACACTACACACTAGTATAATGACAGGTTTCAGAGTAGCAGCCGTGTTAGTCTGTATTCGCAAAGAGAAAAGGAGGACTTAGTCTCTAAGGTGCCACAAGTACTCCTTTTCTTTTTACACACTAGTAATCCACTGTCAGTGTCAGAGGCCAGCATATATCCGCATCAGTAGCAAATGCCACAGCAGCATCTTCCAAAGGAAGAGTCTAGGTTGCCTTTATGAATCAAATGTACATTCAAACTTGCTTGTTGATTTAAGAAGCACCTTCCAGCTGGCCCGATATGCTGGAAATTGTGCAGCTGCAGTACAAGCCAGCAGTCCTACTGAACGCAAACCCGACATTCAGCGACCCATAGACCTGGGGATTCTCCTGGGCTGCTACTGTTTGTATGTTTGCTTTTAAGAGCTGGGTGGCAAGAGAGTAGCGCTGAAAGTAATACTTCAGCTCTACACCACAAATTAAGTGTGTGTAGACATACCTGTACTAGCTTTAATTTAGCAGATGGGGTAACAATGGTAGGAGGAAGTGGCAGTATGGGCTTCACTATGGCCTAGCTATCTCTCCCCCAAGCCTGCCAGGGAAACCAGCTGTGTACTTGGGTTGCTGGCCCATGCTCGGGTCCACACCGGCACTTTGTTACCGTGCTAGCTAGATTAAAGCTACAATGACACTTTCATTTGGGGTGCAGACATACCCTTTGGGCTACAGGAGGATGGGTACATCCCTTTTCTCTTCATTAGTGTGTGCTCCACGGCACAACCTCTTCATCAACACTTCTTTGTATTCCTCTGATGTGTCACCATTTAAAAGTGAGACTTTCATGAAGTGTTGGGCCCAAATAATTCTAACTGCCAGCAAAAACACAACATACTTGGAGAGTTTACTTCACATGGAACAGTTCGGGGAGGGGGGGAATGTAATCCCCAGTGGAAAGCTGCCTCTTCAAGAGGCCATGGGGATGCCTGGTGTTGAAAGTCAAATATGGCCACACTGCTCTGCCAGCCCAGCAGACTTGAAATGTGCCATTTTCACCACCAACATGCAAAAGACCAGAAAAGGCAAAACCTTATCTTCAATAAGTCTTCACAGCTTCTCTCAACCCCTCGTGTGGATATGCATTTTCACATTTAAATACACAGAATACCCCCCCGTTATGCCACTGCCTTCTCTCCATACAGGCCCCTGCTACAGGCTCATTTCCTTCCCAATGCATGCAAACAGTGAGTCACTAATGGTAAGTTGCTTGAAAGTCGCACTCCATTCACTCCTCTAGTTCCGAATACATCCTGCCTACTCTGTCTTGAGGAGTAAGGTATTCAGGGTAAAGATTGGCTATATTTTGTCTCATGGGCTACATAGCACAAAGCTGGCACTTAACTATTATTAGAATAGCACCAAGGTATTGGTTTCCTCTATACAGATGACCAAAGCCAAAATTTGGCTCCCAAACCATCCTTCTTCATATAAGCAGAGGCAGTGTGTCCTAGTGGATAGAGCATCTGACTGGGACCCAGGACACACCTGTTCTATTCCCAGCTGTGATGCTGGGCAAGTCACTTTACCCTTCTGTGGCTCAGTTTCCCCCTGTGTAAAACTGAAGTAATGATAATGGCCTCATTTGTAAAGTGCTTTGAGATCTACTGACAAACATTGATATAAGTATTATATTAATAAAATCAAAGTTTGGCCTGATTTTCATACTTCTACTGAGTTACTGGGAAGTCTTAATGTTCAGCACCTCTGATAATCAGGATACTGGTTTTTTAGGGGGGTGGTACAGATGAAGGAGCCTAGCTTTAGACATTCAGATAATAACATTCTGGTCTAAAAGACAGGCTGCAAAATCTGACTGAGGCGTTCCGTAAATGTGCACTGTCTAGGAGCTAGAACACGTTCTCCTTTGCCTGTTCTCCATGCAGTCATGTGAATGGCCTTTTGGTGTGCGTGTAACAGAGCTGCATTGCGATGGCTCATCTGGTTTTAATTTGGGTAAACTGTTTATCTTGTGTAGTGATCCTCATAATATACAGACTTCATCGGAGGTACTAAAATGAGTACAGAATTTGTGAGCTTGTGCCATGCTAGAAAGACCATACACTGGCAGACTCTGACAGTGAAAATAATGTTTCAAGTCCTGTGTAAAATAGCATATTCTGTACCCCTTTTTCACATTGTCTAAGATAATAAAACCAGGCAAAAGAATCTGGGCATAAACCACATCTTTATTTGGTGTTCACACCTTTTAATAGCATGTTAGCTAATGTGTGGTCTTTGTCTAGGCAAAACCCACCAGTAACTCCCTGTAGCACCTGAGACAGATGCTTTCTGAAATGACACCCAGTAAGCCGTCAAATCTAAGTAACCAAGCATTTGTCCACATATTGTCTTAGTTGTCCGTTCATTCTGTCTCAAGGCAGGATGTGGAACACAACTGTATAATGTGTATATATTTATATGTGTGTGTGTATATGGAATGATTGATTGTATAAGGTACACATGCATATACATGCAGCAATGTAAAGGATCCAAAATATGTATAAGAAGATATTTTAGATTAGTGCACAAGGGTAAATCTACGTGTATGGTGTGTCAGAGGTAGATGGTTTTGGTAGTTTGTTTTCTGCTATATGGCCTCTGACCAAACGAGCTACTTAATAAAATCAAGTCATAAAAGATTAAATGTTAACACTGGGAGGGTCACTTTGAGCTAGAGAGCTTTCTCTCCTAAGAGTCAGTTTTCTCAGCCCTAATAGCACACCTATACCGTTGAACAGATACATATAGTATCATATGGCACCGCTAGTCAATGGGGGCCAAGTCTCAATGTGTTCAAATGAGCTCCAGGCTTACCACAGATCAACCCTTTTTTACCCTACATGGAGTAACACTGAATATTTCTCCCATGTTAATGTGAGAAAAAATTAACCCATTGTTGCAGAAGCAGTCCTGGAGTATTAACATTCCATCTTTCATTCCCAAGACTACTTTCTGTTCTGCAGTGGCATGTTCTGCTTATTTTCTAGTTGTGGTAGGACTTAACTCCTCCATGCGGTTTCTCTCCTCTGACTTCTGCCCTTGTGGGAAATCTGTGTACGTTGCTCTTTGTCCTTCCCCTTGGAGGAGCCAGAATATATTTCTCTTTTTCCTCATCTCCCAAATAAGTACTCAGACTCAGATTTTGTTAATTTATCTACACTGGGAATTCAAAATCTCCAGTAGATTGTTCTCCCAGAACCACTGCTGCTTCTGCCACTGCATTCAGCAGCACCCACATGTGTAAACAAATCTGCCCTCTGTTATGCCTGTAAAAGCCCATGTCCATTGTGCGGGGACTTGGCTGTGGCAGACGAATCGCACGTGTGGCTTGACAGAGTCCCACCACTGTAGTCTCATGAATAATTATCGGATAGGAGGGTTCCTTAGCTGAGCCTGAATTATGCCCACTGACTGACAATCCACATATTCTTCTCCAGCTCTTTCCTTCCTTCCTATTTGTGTTTCTGACATTTGCTCTGCCCCTTTCCCACTACCCACAGCAGGTGCAGCTAATGCACAGATGCAGTTGCTACAGCCATCATTTCCCTCTGCCGTTAATTTGCTAATAGAAAAACAGCCCTCTCTGCTTTTTTATAGTGACTAATGGGCCACCCTATAATACTACTGCAGAGGTGATAGATTGATAGAGAGATAGACAGAGCTATATTCACATAAATTCACACACATTGAGCTAGTTACTTCAGTGCTGAAGAACATTAATTCAAATCCGCCCCCCCTCCCCCCGCCACTATGCTGTTTCACGATTAATCTGAACTCATAAATCTTCAGTTTGTCCCAGTGGTGCCGGCTATAACCCACACTGCCACAGCCCCCACACAGAATGTTGATATGGGCTGTCGTTTGCCTTTTCTCTTGTGCTCACAAACCCATCTTCATGTCACAGCATTCAGAAACCTTGCAGCACAAAGCATCTCCAGCTGCTTTTTTTTTTTTTTTTGACTCCTACCCCACCTGCTCTCAGGATCTCATACTCTGGAAACAATGCTTTATTGCCTCACTCCTCGGCTCTTTTGTACCCCAGTCCATGCTATTCGTAGTTGCTCCTTTCCTCCATCCACTCACAAGACCAAATCCTGCTCACAACCAGCCTCTGACATGTTGGTCTCATTTAGACTGTCACCTTGTGATTTCAGCAGCTGTGTTGACTCCCACCCTCCGGGGCAGGTAAGAAATTCTCTGCTGGCAGTGTGCCTCAGCAGAGTGATTTTTATTCACTCCTCTAGACTCTAAGAAGAAGAATGCCATATAGCCTGGGGCTTTTTCACTAGCTGTGGCCAACGGCTTTCTGTAATTCTGCATATTCTGCATAAAATGAAGCATGCTTTGTGCTCTGTGATACATAGAGCATCCTCTCCACAAATCTAAGCTGGAGTTGGGTTTGTTTTTGTTTTTTTAGATGGGCTTGGAAAGAAGTTGCTGTTTCTTGGCTACTGTGTATGAAACAAGCCTTATAAACTATTCCATTTACAAACCTGGCTTCCCAAAGAAAGCAGGATGTACTGTTTTATGGATGTTGTACAACGCTCGGCACTCAGTCAACAACTCCCACAAAATTCAGCACCTACTGTAGTCCACTAGTGCATAAATTAAGTTTGAACTTGCAAATAAAGCCAGCATTTTCTCAAGGCCGTGTCACAGCTCAAGTTGAACGATGTTTGCCATTTGATACAGGATTTTCCTTTCACAATAATGCTCAGATTCACACTTACATTGTTCAGTTATGCAACTGAAACCCTGCATTCAGATCCTCAGTGTGACATGGAAAAGTGAAAGTTATCATTCTAAAACTGGAATGAATTACTTGATTTATTACTGCATCACTCCTTGTGGTTATTATTCAGCAATCATTGGCAATATACACACATGGAACTACTGTCCTGTCAATAACATATCAGAACTCCTTCAAGTAAATTTTTTTGCACATAACAAGGCATCCTTGCAAACTGTAACAGACACTGAAATAGCTAATCAAGTTACAAATGAGCCCCAAAATATTTCACCCTGTCTCTGGCCAGCCTGGGTTTTGCTTTTCCATTTTGCTAGGTACAGAGCTAACAAAGCCGACTTTGCACAAATTGCTTTGCAGATCCAGTGATCTCTGCTTCTCCAGCCAGGGGACTAGTTATTGCCCCCTTCATCTCCCCGCCAACCCCCATTATTTCCAATCCTGCTGAGCTCCCTCGGGCTAGGTACAGTGGCACCTGGGAAAAGGCAAAGTGGTTGGAACATTATTCCCTCCATTTCTCAATAGTCTGATTTGTAGCAGGATTCGAAGTGGAGCTGTCCCCAAAGTCGCCGGATGAGTTTCAACATTTTGACTCTCTCTTTCCCCTACAAGGCTGCAAAGGGAAATGATGCCTAAAATGAGCCAGGGAGACTGCAGGGCTTGTAACTTAGACTTTGGGATTCATATGTTGTTGATCCCAAACAGGGGAACAGAAGGGGGGGGGTCAAGGTAGACACTGGGGACTACCCCCCAAAAACCCTCACCCCCTCCTAAGAAATGAGAGCTAGATACGTTCCTATGAGCTGGAAATAGTAGGGATCATCCTGGTTGTGCAATGGGGTGCCATGGGGTGGGGGGGGCTCAGCCTTTGGACCCCTTTTTCTTTCTGGCAAGTCCCTCTCCTCTCAATCCCCTGCAAATAACCCCTCTTCCCCCGCCTGGCAGCACGTCCCACAGCGCCCAGGACTCCAGACTCGTACCCGCTCTACCAAGCAACAGCCCCGGCCGGCCGGCGCATCGCTTACCTTGAAGTTGCCACCTGTCTCTTGTTTGGGTGTGTGTGTGTGTGTGTGTGTGTTTTCCGTTTCATGTCAGGCTTGTCTGCTGCAGCAGAGACTTTCCAGCGGGGAGGAGGAGGAACTGCTTCAGCTGGAAGCCACCGCAGGGTCCCATGGTGCCAGGCTGAGATTGCAAAGGGGGCAGCAGGTTGGCACTGGGGGGGGGGGGCCGGGCGGCTGCACTGGCCAAGCGCCCCCCTCCCAGCACAGCGCGCCACTGCGGGCAGCTCCGGACGCGGCGGCGGCTGCTGCTCCTGCCGCTGCCTTTGTGTGGAAGACGTCAGCGGCTCAGGACCTTCCCCAGCTAGGAGGGCCCGGGAGCCGGAGCATCGCAGGCAGAGCAAGGGGGGAGGGAGGACGCAGCCCGCTCCCCCTCCGCTGGAGAGCCGCTCCCCTCACCCCACCCCCCTTTCGTCCTCCCAGAGCTCAGCCAGGCAAGCGGGGCTGGGCTGGGGCAGAAATCCGCTGCCAAGGAAGCACCGGGCTGAGTTTGAACCAAACCCCAGCAGAGGGGCAGCTACAAGGGATGCGGCATCCAGGCTGCTGCCCCCAAGGGGCCGAATGAGCCCCCGCCTTGGGCGGCTTGTCCGCAGGCAGTGCGGACTCGCAGGCTCTCCTGGTCACTTACATCGGGTGTGTAAGGCGCAAAGAAGGGGGGGGGGGGGGAAGAAATCCTTGTTTGTCTGTCTAGACCCAACTCCCTTTGCAGCCCACAGGGATCTGCAGCCAGCAGGGATGTCAGAGTGTATCGTCAGCTCGTCCAGAGCCCCCCGCATCCTTCCTGGAATCCCCCAGGCAAACCGGCTCCGAATCCTCCTGCCGGCCCCTAGAGTTGTCATTGGTACCCAGGTTGCATGGAGAGTCTGTCACGTGACCACAAGAGTCCCCCACCAATATGCAGGGCAGGCTGGTTTGATCTCCAAGTAAGAGCCCGTGTATTAGGCCAGTGCAACTCACTGTAAATCACACCGCTCTGTGTGTGCAGCACCACCCAAACAGATCTAGCTCTGCAGCTGTCATCCAAAGGCCTTTCAAGAAGTGCCATGGGCCAGGTAATAACGAGTCTCTTAATCCACTGACCACCAGAATATTTTGAACCTAATTTAATTTCAGTCTCAGAGACCAGCAGCACTCCATTTAGCTGTGCAAACAAACAAAAACCCTAGTCATCCAAAGAACAAGGACATGCTACAGAACAGCTTCCTTTTGCACCCTTGCTTTCATAGCCCTTCCCAGTCTTTCCCGGTGAGTGCAGCTGCTTGCTTGTAAGTGAACTTTTGCTGATTTCTCAAATCAGCGAATACAGCAAAAATGAATTGACAGTGAGCAGTTCCACATCTCGAGCATCAGGAATCAGATTGTGCATTTGCATTGTAAAACTACATATTGTGGGTCTGATTCACGTCACTCCATTGATGTCAATGGGCCTCATTCTCCACTGTCCAATAAAAGATATGACCTCACCCACCTTGTCTCTCAAATATCCTGGGACCAACATGGCTACCACTACACTGCACTGCATTGCCCCAGTGTAGTCATTTCCACCAAGTGCAAATTGGATGTGTGCTACATTTTCTTGTCTCCCTGTCAGAGTGACATAAAAACCCCTACTAAGAATAGGATCATTTTTTGGAGTCCCTTGAGCAGTGGTTCCCAAACTTCTTACTAAGGTGACCCACCAGCTGCATTTTATCTTTTTTTTTTTTTTGTGACCCACCATTACATATAAGCACCCTGTACCCTGGCACTTCCCCTGTGGGTGAGTGCAGGGCAGGCTCACTCTCCAACATCCCCACATGGGGCCTCCCCTCTGCACTGGGCCAGGAGAAATGTACATTTACCTTAGCCAGGGCCCATTTAATCTAGCCCTGCATGTGGTGACCCATCTAGAGCCTTCCTGTGACCCACTGGTGATTTGGGACCCACCATTTGGGAAACACTGCCCTAGAGAACCCTGATGATAATGGTGCAAAGGTCATGGTGCTTAGAGCATGGCTCTGGGAATCAGAAGCTCTGGGTTCTATATCCAACTCTGACACCCACTGTGTGACCTGGGAGAAATCACTTAGCCTCTGTAAACAGTATCCTTATCTGTAAAATGGGGATAATTATTGTGACATTCTGTACCTTGGGGGAGCACGCTATAAACCTCCACATTCCTCATCTGTATATAATTGTGATATTACATATAAAGCATGCCTTGGAAGGTATCAGGGGAAAGGTTATGATCTGCTGAAAGTCATTTCTCTATCCAAAAATGTATCTCATTAATGCATGTGAAGTTATGAGAATTTTGTTGTATGGTTGTCACTAAAACATGCTGTAAATTGGGGGATCAGCCAGATATTCGCTCCCCAGAGGCAACAGCAAGGAAAGTAGCCAACACCCAGGTGGGGTATGAAACAACTCATCAACAACCATTGTCCAGCAAGGGAGCTACAATTCAATGACTCACCTGCATGAGGTCACACCAGGGGGATTGCTCAACTTTGCCTGCAGACTCAGCAGTGCCCCCCAGACATGCCTGGACTTGTGTTCTACAAGCACATGGAGTGGATTGAGGGTATAAAACTGAACACAGGGGGCCCAGGCTTGGCCCTTCTCCATCCCCCACCTATGCTGCAAGCAACTAAGACACTGAGAAAAAGACAAGACTCCAGCAGAGGAGATTGTCCCAGATTTCAAGGGTGAAATCTGTATACTAAGGACTGCAATATCCAGTGGGGTGAGAAAAACTGCTTAATCTAGTTGTTGCCCAGTCTAACAAGGTTGAGAGTTTAGCCTGCGTGGTTATATTTTATTTCTTTTGGTAACTAACTCTGACTTTTTGCCTAGTACTTAATATCACTTAAAATCTGTCTTTTATAGTCAATAATTTTGTTTTACTGTTTATCTTTACCAGTGAGTTTGTATGACGTGTGGGGTAAATCTGCTCAGGGTACAAAGGCTGGTGTATCTCCACTTTCCATTGTTGAAGTGGTGAACTAATTAATAAATTTGCACTGCTCATCTTGAGCAGTGCAAGATGGTATATTCCTGGGGTACAGTTCTGTGAGCTGGGGGGATTTGTCTCAGGTGCCTTTCTCTGTGTGATTCATGAGTGGCTCCGGGAGCATTCATGCAATCTCGCTGGGTGTGGGGTCATCACATGTGGTTGTGCTGAGTGATAACAGTGCCTGGAGGGGTTGCTGCTGGTCACTAGCAAGGCATTGTGAAAGACAGCCCAGGCTGGAGAGAGTTAAGAGGGCACAGCGGTCCCATGATCCCAGGCTGCATCCCAGGGGGATCCCGTCACAATTATTATTATTTATTTGCACTGCAGTAGCATTTAGGAGCCCCAGTCGTGAACCAGAACTCCATTGTGCTAGATGCTGTGCAAACACGGAACAAAAGGACTGTTCCTGTCCCAAGAGCTCACAGTTAAAATGGATATCACAGCTACGGTAATACTTACACACGTTCATAATGCACTTATGAGACCCTTGGATGAAACACTTTGTACAGAAGTGAAAAGCATTACGTCTTTGTCGTGTAAGCTCAGCGAACTGAGGGACTCAGACAATCACATCCCTTTTTATTAGAAGGGATGTGAGTTAAGTAACATTTTAGTATTTAAAGGGGGAGCCTTTTTTATGGCAATGTTTTAAAACACGTTCCATCCTTACTGCCTTTTATTTTGAAACTAGAATACTGAGCTTCCTCTGTCCCAACACACATACACAGAGTACGTTAAAAGGGATGTCCAGAGAGAGGACATACAAATGTTGTTGGACAACCTGGTGTAAAATTACTAATTTAGTATATTCTGATTTAATCTTTGTTTTCATCTTTCTGCTTTCCAAATAATCAGAAAGCTATGGGCTCTGATCTGAAGCCCTCTAAAGTCCATGGGGAATCTTTCCATTGCCTGTGGCCTTTGAATCAGGCACATAGTACTTATGATATCTACAAAGATGATTATGCACAATGAAACAAACAGTGTTAGGGGAAAATAAATGCTAGAATAAGTCTTTACAGTCAGAGAAAAGGGTATTAATTGGATATTAGTTATCACAATCAATTAAAATCATTATAAAGGGAATGTCTGCATCTTTGGCCACCATTTTACCAAGCCATCTTTTAAGGCTGTTTTATGTGTATAAACAACCATTTGCTTGTAAATTGCACAGTCGGGGGACTTTAGCCCTATTACACTTCCTACAGGACATGCCTCCAGGTAATTAGAATGTGAACAATTCACTGGTTTTAAGGGTCTCTCCATTGCCCCGTTCACACAGGAGACCGTTTGGAAGCACTCAGAAACTAGAAAATATGCCTTTATTCCCAGTTCAAGGGCTAGATGGTCAGATTTGTCATAGCCCAGGAGCCCTGTGCACAGAAAAGTTCTAATCATTGACAAATCCCCCGTTCAGCAGCAATATCAATGAATGCAGTAAAACATACCGAGTGTTCAAGCATTCACCTCTGTACCCCAGGTTGGCATGTGCTGGAAATTAAGGCCCACATTTTCAGAAAAGTATAAGTCTAAGAGTTCATGGCTGGATTTACTGTAGGTGTCATAAATATAAAGGGAAGGGTAAACCCCTTTAAAATCCCCTCCTGGCCAGAGAAAAAAATCCTCTCACCTGTAAAGGGTTAAGAAGCTAAAGGTAACCTCGCTGGCACCTGACCAAAATGTCCAATGAGGAGACAAGATATTTTCAAAAGCTGGGAGGAAGGAGAGAAACAAAGGGTCTCAGTCTGTCTATATATTGGTTTCTGCCAGGGAGAGACCGGGAAGGGAGTCTTAGAACTTTTAGTAAGTAATCTTGCTAGGTATGTGTTAGATTATGATTTCTTTAAATGGCTGAGAAAAGAATTGTGCTGAATAGAATAACTATTTCTGTCTGTGTATCTTTTTTGTAACTTAAGGTTTTGCCTAGAGGGGTTCTCTATGTTTTGAATCTAATTACCCTGTAAGGTATCCACCATCCTGATTTTACAGGGGGGATTTCTTTATTTCTATTTACTTCTATTTCTATTAAAAGTCTTCTTGTAAGAAAACTGAATGCTTTTTCATTGTTCTCAGATCCAAGGGTTTGGGTCTGTGGTCACCTATGCAAATTGGTGAGGCTTTTTATCCAACATTTCCCAGGGAAGGTGGGGGGTGCAAGTGTTGGGAGGATTGTTCATTGTTCTTAAGATCTAAGGGTCTGGGTCTGTAGTCACCTAGGCAAATTGGTGAGGCTTTTTACCAAACCTGGTCCAGGAAGTGGGGTGCAAGGTTTTGGGAAGTATTTTGGGGGGAAAGACATTTCCAAACAGCTCTTCCCCAGTAACCAGTATTTGTTTGGTGGTGGTAGCGGCCAATCCAAGGACAAAGGATGGAATATTTTGTACCTTGGGGAAGTTTTGACCTAAGCTGGTAAAGATAAGCTTAGGAGGTTTTTCATGCAGGTCCCCACATCTGTACCCTAGAGTTCAGAGTGGGGGAGGAACCTTGACATGGTGGCATAGTGGTGGGATTAACCTGAAATCATTTTGAGATCCAGTTGAGATTTTTTTGAACTAGAAATACAGATTTTAAAAAGGAAACTTTTTTTTTCCTTTGGAAAGGAAGTCCAGAAAGCAGCTGAAACTGAAAGCAGCTTGTTTTTTCTCTGTTTGGAGAAAGAGCAGAGACAAAAGGGGATTATCTTTGTGAATTGCAGGTTTTCTTTGCCTGGAGGCAGGGTACTTAACTCCTGCAGGGAAATTCACAGTCTTCCAACCCAGAGTATTTTTTTCCCCTAAAAGTAAAAGGGGGGGGGGTGTTCTACCCATTTGCCTGGAGACAAAAGTGGCAGGGGCTTTTTTTTTTTGTGGATTTTGATTTTTTACAAGGAGCACAAGTTTGAAAAGGAATTTTTTTTCCTTTGGGCTGCTGGTAAGCAGGTTTCCAAGTAGTTGGAGGTTTTTTGCTTTGATTTGGGGCCAGAGCAGAGACAAAGGGAATTGTCCTTTTCTGTAGGCTGACAATCACTATCAGAGAATAGGTATTCTATTCCAGCACAGCAAAATTTTACAGCCAAGTTTTGTTTGTTTATTTCTAAACCTCGGGTGTAAAGTTAGTTAAAAACAGACAGGTTAGAATGACAAAATCCACGGCTCGACAAAAGCTGGAATTAGCCAGATTTCAGGCTGAGGAAAGACAAAGGGAACATGAAAGACAGATAGAACTCATGCGGCTGAAGAAGGAGGAGAAGGAACAAGAAAGGGAGGCAGCGAAAGAGGCAGAACAACACCAAGCAGCTGCTCACAGGAGAGCTATGGAAGCAAGGGACAAAGAACTGGAGGAGAAGGAAAAAGAGAGGAAGTATGTGGAGGAGATGGAGAAGATAAAGGCTCAGCAGAATATCCCAACAAACCCTAGCAATCCTTCTCCAAGTACCACTTCCCATCCCAGAAAGTTCCCCACCTACAAGGCAGGCGATGATACTGAGGCCTTCCTAGAAAACTTTGAAAGGACCTGCCTTGGGTACAACATCTCTACTGACCAATACATGATAGAGCTGTGGCCACAGCTCAGTGGATCCTTAGCTGAGGTGGCAGCTGAAATGCCTAAAGAACACATGAACAAGTATGAACTGTTTAAATCCAAGGTGAGAGTCAGAATGGGGATAACACCCGAGCAATCTCGTCAGAGGTTCAGAGTCCTAAGGTGGAAACCAGACGTGTCATTTACCCGACATGCCTACCACATTGTGAAACATTGGGATGCCTGGATATCAGGAGCAAGTGTTGAATCTCCAGTAAATTTGCCCTTCCTAATGCAAATGGAACAATTCTTAGAGGGTCTTCCTGAGGAAATAGAAAGATACATCCTAGATGGGAAGCCCAAAACTGTAATCGAGGCAGGAGAGATTGGAGCCAGATGGGTGGAGGTGGCAGAGAAGAAGAAAACTGGTCGCAGTTGGAGCGGAGACCAGAAGGGACAACCCCAGACCACACCCTATCACCGGGGGCTGCCCAAAGCCCCACATACCTCCCAAAGAACCCTCCACACCCCTTATTGTCCCACCACCCCGTTCTCCAGCAACCCACCTCGCCCCAGTGACCCGTCAGCTGGATGATGTTTTAAATGTAATGAGCTGGGGCATGTAAAGGCCAACTGCCCCAAGAACCCCAACAGATTACAGTTGATTGCACCGGGATCACACCAGAGGTCCGCAGGCCCAGATACCTCCCAGATACCCTTGGAGTGGAGGGAAACTGTGAGTGTGGGAGGGAAGAAGGTCACTGCGTGGAGGGACACCGGAGCACAAGTGTCAGCTATCCATGCTTCCTTAGTGGACCCCAATTTAATCAACCCAGAGATCCAAGTGACAATTCAACCCTTCAAGTCCAACTCTTTCAATTTGCCTACAGCCAAGTTGCCTGTCCAGTTCCAGGGCTGATCAGGAACGTGGACTTTTGCAGTCTATGATGATTATCCCATCCCCATGCTGTTGGGGGAAGACTTGGCCAATCATATGAAGCGGGCCAAGAGGGAGGGAATGGTCACCCGTAGCCAGGCTAAACAAGCCGTGAGGCCTAGCTCTATTCTGGAAACTTCTATCAGGACCCAGTCAGAGGGGATGGACCCGGACCCCAGGCCAACGTCTGCAACAGCAGTAGTGGATTCAGTCCTAGAGACCCAGATGGAACCAGTCCCAGAACTGGAACCAGCCGAACAACCAACACCAGACCCATTGTCAGCACTGAATCCAGTACTTGCAACCTCAACACCAGAGGGCCCCACCGAACCTGAACTGGCAGCAGCCCATAACCCTACACAAGAGGCTCAGCCAGAGCCTGAATCCCAACATAGTGCATCAGTGGAGAGCGGTTCACAGTCAACGGAAACAGCCCCATCCCCTACATCGCTTCCAGAGGGACCAAGCCTAGGTCCACAATCCCAAGAGGAACTGATGTCTCTAACATCAAGGGAACAGTTCCAGACCGAACAGGAAGCAGATGAAAGCCTCCAGAGAGCTTGGACGGCGGTACGGAGCAACCCACCGCCTCTCAGCTCTTCTAATCGATCCAGGTTTGTTGTAGAAAGAGAACTTTTATACAAGGAAACTCTTTCTGGTGGACACCAGGAAGACTGGCATCCTCAGAGACAGTTGGTAGTTCCAACTAAATACCGGGCCAAGCTCTTGAGCTTAGCCCATGATCACCGTAGTGGCCATGTTGGGGTGAACAGGACCAAAGACCGTTTGGGGGGGTCATCCCAATGGGAGGGAATGGGCAAGCATGTTTCTACCTATGTCCGGTCTTGTGAGGTGTGCCAAAGAGTGGGAAAACCCCAAGACCAGGTCAAAGCCCCTCTCCAGCCACTCCCTATCATTGAAGTTCCATTTCAGCGAGTATCTGTGGATATTCTGGGTCCTTTTCTGAAAAAGACACCCAGAGGAAAGCAGTACATACTGACTTTCATGGATTTTGCCACCCGATGGCCAGAAGCAGTAGCTCTAAGCAACACCAGGACTAAAAGTGTGTGCCAGGCACTAGCAGACATTTTTGCCAGGGTAGGTTGGCCCTCCGACATCCTCACAGACGCAGGGACTAATTTCCTGGCAGGAACTATGGAAAACCTTTGGGAAAGCTCATGGGGTAAATCACTTGGTTGCCACTCCTTACCACCATCAAACAAATGGCATGGTGGAGAAGTTTAATGGAACTTTGGGGGCCATGATACGTAAATTTGTAAATGAGCACTCCAATGATTGGGACCTAGTGTTGCAGCAGTTGCTCTTTGCCTACAGAGCTGTACCACACCCCAGTTTAGGGTTTTCCCCATTTGAACTTGTATATGGCCGTGAGGTTAAGGGGCCATTACAGTTGGTGAAGCAGCAATGGGAGGGATTTACACCTTCTCCAGGAACTAACATTCTGGAGTTTGTAACCAACCTACAAAACACCCTCCAAACCTCTTTAGCCCTTGCTAAAGAAAACCTAAAGGATGCTCAAAAAGAGCAAAAAGCCTCATATGATAAACATGCCAGAGAGCGTTACTTCAAAGTAGGGGACCAGGTCATGGTCTTAAAGGCACTCCAGGCCCATAAAATGGAAGCATCGTGGGAAGGGCCATTCACGTTCCAGGAGCGCCTGGGAGCTGTTAATTATCTCATAGCATTCCCCACCTCCAACCGAAAGCCTAAGGTGTACCATATTAATTCTGTAAAGCCCTTTTATTCCAGAGAATTAAAGGTTTGTCAGTTTACAGCCCAGGGAGGAGACGACGCTAAGTGGCCCGAAGTTGTCTACTATGAAGGGAAATGTGCTGGTGGTGTGGAAGAGGTGAACCTCTCCATGACCCTTGGGCGTATGCAGCGACAGCAGATCAAGGAGCTGTGCACTAGCTACGCGCCAACATTCTCAGCCACCCCAGGACTGACTGAATGGGCATACCACTCCATTGACACAGGTAATGCTCACCCAATTAGGGTCCAACCTTACCGGGTGTCTCCTCAAGCTAAAACTGCTATAGAACGGGAGATCCAGGATATGTTACAGATGAGTGTAATCCGCCCCTCTGAAAGTGCATGGGCATCTCCAGTGGTTCTAGTTCCCAAACCAGATGGGGAAATACGTTTTTGCGTGGACTACCATAAGCTAAATGCTGTAACTCGTCCAGACAACTATCCAATGCCATGCAGAGATGAACTATTAGAGAACTGGGACGGGCCCAGTTCATCTCTACCTTGGACTTAACCAAGGGGTACTGGCAGGTACCGCTAGATGAATCTGCCAAGGAAAGGTCAGCCTTCACCACACATCTCGGGCTGTATGAATTTAATGTACTCCCTTTCGGGCTGCGAAATGCACCCACCACCTTCCAAAGACTTGTAGATGGTCTCCTAGCGGGATTAGGAGAATATGCAGTCGCCTACCTTGACGATGTGGCCATATTTTCGGATTCCTGGGCAGACCACCTGGAACATCTACAAAAAGTCCTTGAGCGCATAAGGGAGGCAGGACTAACTGTTAAGGCTAAGAAGTGTCAAATAGGCCTAAACAGAGTGACTTACCTTGGACACCAGGTGGGTCAAGGAACTATCAGCCCCCTACAGGCCAAAGTGGATGCTATCCAAAAGTGGCCTGTCCCAAAGTCAAAGAAACAGGTTCAATCCTTCTTAGGCTTGGCCGGTTATTACAGACGATTTGTACCACAATACAGCCAAATCGCCGCCCCACTGACAGACCTAACCAAAAAGAAACAGCCAAATGCTGTTCAGTGGACCGAAAAGTGTCAGAAGGCCTTTAACAAGCTTAAAGCGACACTCATGTCTGACCCTGTACTAAGGGCCCCAGACTTTGACAAACTGTTCCTAGAAACCACAGATGCGTCCGAGCGTGGTGTGGGAGCAGTTTTAATGCAGAAAGGACCTGATCAAGAATTCCACCCTGTAGTGTTTCTCAGCAAAAAACTGTCTGAGAGGGAAAGCAACTGGTCAGTCACTGAAAAAGAATGTTACGCCATTGTCTACGCTCTGGAAAAGCTACGCCCATATGTTTGGGGACGGCGTTTCCACCTGCAAACTGACCATGCTGCACTGAAGTGGCTTCACACTGTCAAAGAAACTAACAAAAAACTTCTTCGGTGGAGTTTAGCTCTCCAAGATTTTGATTTCGACATCCAACACATCTCAGGAGCTTCTAACAAAGTGGCTGATGCACTCTCCAGTGAAAGTTTCCCAGAATCAACTGGTTAAAATCGTCCTTGAGATGTAGAAAATATTGTTAGTCTTTATGTACTTGGTAGTATATTTAGAGATACATGTGTCTTATTAACTCTGTTTTCCTAGAGCTCCAGGAAGAAATCCCAGCCAGTGTTTCACCCTAGCTGAGATTTGGGGGGCGTGTCATAAATATAAAGGGAAGGGTAAACCCCTTTAAAATCCTCTCCTGGCCAGAGAAAAAAAATCCTCTCACCTGTAAAGGGTTAAGAAGCTAAAGGTAACCTCGCTGGCACCTGACCAAAATGACCAATGAGGAGACAAGATACTTTCAAAAGCTGGGAGGAGGGAGAGAAACAAAGGGTCTCAGTCTGTCTATATGCTGGTTTCTGCCGGGGATAGACCAGGAATGGAGTCTTAGAACTTTTAGTAAGTAATCTAGCTAGGTATGTGTTAGATTATGATTTCTTTAAATGGCTGAGAAAAGAATTGTGCTGAATAGAATAACTATTTCTGTCTGTGTATCTTTTTTGTAACTTAAGGTTTTGCGTAGAGGGGTTCTCTATGTTTTGAATCTAATTACCCTGTAAGGTATCCACCATCTTGATTTTACAGGGGGGATTTCTTTATTTCTATTTACTTCTATTTCTATTAAAAGTCTTCTTGTAAGAAACTGAATGCTTTTTCATTGTTCTCAGATCCAAGGGTTTGGGTCTGTGGTCATCTATGCAAATTGGTGAGGCTTTTTATCCAACATTTCCCAGGAAAGGGGGGGTGCAAGTGTTGGGAGGATTGTTCATTGTTCTTAAGATCTAAGGGTCTGGGTCTGTAGTCACCTAGGCAAATTGGTGAGGCTTTTTACCAAACCTGGTCCAGGAAGTGGGGTGCAAGGTTTTGGGAAGTATTTTGGGGGGAAAGACATTTCCAAACAGCTCTTCCCCAGTAACCAGTATTTGTTTGGTGGTGGTAGCGGCCAATCCAAGGACAAAGGATGGAATATTTTGTACCTTGGGGAAGTTTTGACCTAAGCTGGTAAAGATAAGCTTAGGAGGTTTTTCATGCAGGTCCCCACATCTGTACCCTAGAGTTCAGAGTGGGGGAGGAACCTTGACAGTAGGTGTGCAAACCCCAATCCCCACCCTGATGTGCTTGCACTACCCTGACTTACATGCATTGGAGGAAAAGGGGTTGCACACCTAAGTGAGGCATGTGTAAAACTGAACACACATTTAGCCATGCAGCCTTGAAGAATTGGGCTTACACTTGATCGTGCAAGGAGACCGGAGGTAGTTTGAATGAGAATCTATTCACCCATTGCGATATTTGGGACAGGCATCCTGTCAGTAGAAAATTATCAGGGAAGAGATTAATAAAGGATGTAGCCAGTCCCTTTGGCTCACAGGGAAAGCCTGAGAACCGTTATACTGTACTGAATGAACTTCATTAGAACCAAATGCTATCAGTTTCCATGCTGAGGGAAATAGAAGGGGGTAAACACTGAAGAACTGGTGTCTTATCCAAAACATTTCATGTAAATCATTTAACAAGTTAGAAAAATGAGAGTTCATCCATCTGAAGATGTTTATAAATGCATGTGTGGGAGGAGGGGGTTAGTAAATGGTTATATATTTAAACGCTCTCACTTTCTTGGCTACCACTTGTAAAATTCACAAACCCAACTATGAGATGGCTGAAAAGGGGAAAGGTGGCATCTGAAATTGTTTTAACGCCTTTAGTGCAAAGACACAGCAGCATGTACATGATCCACATGGCACCAGAGGCACCATCACAACAGTAGATGGCAGGGCTAGTCCACGGGGCAGCAGAAGGCTCAAATCAAAAAAGGCCTTTCAGTTATATTGTGGTATGCATTGTGGTTTGTAATTTATACTCGCTTTAATCACTGCTACTCTCAGCCTTAGCCTGACAGGACTCTTGTCAATGTATCATGTTGCATAGATTGTAATTTTTTTGCAAGACACTGAGAACACACTGGTAAGATTAATCACAACATCTTAGCATGACCTACAGTTCCCATTAAGAGCATTGCTTTGACTCCTGTGAGGGTTTATTTTTGTTACACGTTGTTCAGTACCCTGCATTACTTGCCTGTTGAGAATTGTAGCTGTGTTACCAAACAGCCAACAACAAAATCTTTGCCTGAATTTGCAGCGATTTAGAGAGTGTAAGGCTTTAATGGGACGGATATAAAGAACCTTATCTGCAATATCTTTCCCAGGATAGGGTAGAGGGAGATGTTTCAGGTTATGGCTTGTATCCAATAATATTGCGTCCAGTTGTGTGCAGTGGTCGCAGACGCAGGCAATTCTAAATTTGTCAAGTGGTATTTTGTATCATCACTGTCTGAAACTGAAGTTCTGGCCTTAGGATGTTACCTGGCAGGTTCCCTGAGGTGCAGCTTTTCAACACGCTGCTTTTGCCTTCTGAATTACATGCTTTGCAACTGAGAGTATTTTTCTCTCAGCCACTCCAGCGTCTGTCAATTTGCTTTCCCCTAAGAGAATGAAATGGAGACAGAGGTGGTACTCTGAATACAGGCTCATGCTTGAGGAAACTCTGAACACCTTCCTTTTGTCTCTAGCCTATAGTACTCAAAAGGCACACTTAATCATGGCCTTCAAGTACATAGGGCTCAGCACCTGCAAAAATTGGTTTTAAATGCTTTAAAAATGCTTTGAACTTGTACATGTGTCATAAAAATAAAGGGAAGGGTAAACCCCTTTGAAATGCTTCCTGGCCAGGGGAAAGCTCCTCTCACCTGTAAAGGGTTAAGAAGCTAAGGGTAACCTCGCTGGCACCTGACCAAAATGACCAATGAGGAGACAAGATACTTTCAAAAGCTGGGAGGAGGGAGAGAAACAAAGGGTCTGTATGTCTGTCTATATTCTGTCTTGGCCGGGGATAGACCAGGAATGGAGTCTTAGAACTTTTAGTAAGTAATCTAGCTAGGTACGTGTTAGATTATGATTTCTTTAAATGGCTGAGAAAAGAACTGTGCTGAATAGAATAACTATTTCTGTCTGTGTATCTTTTTTGTAACTTAAGGTTTTGCCTAGAGGGGTTCTCTATGTTTTGAATCTAATTACCCTGTAAGGTATCCGCCATCTTGATTTTACAGAGGGGATTTCTTTATTTCTATTTACTTCTATTTCTTTTAAAAGTCTTCTTGTAAGAAAACTGAATGCTTTTTCATTGTTCTCAGATCCAAGGGTTTGGGTCTGTGGTCACCTATGCAAATTGGTGAGGCTTTTTACCAAACCTGGTCCAGGAAGTGGGGTGCAAGGTTTTGGGAAGTATTTTGGGGGGAAAGACGTGTCCAAACAGCTCTTCCCCAGTAACCAGTATTTGTTTGGTGGTGGTAGCGGCCAATCCAAGGACAAAGGGTGGAATATTTTGTACCTTGGGGAAGTTTTGACCTAAGCTGGTAAAGATAAGCTTAGGAGGTTTTTCATGCAGGTCCCCACATCTGTACCCTAGAGTTCAGAGTGGGGGAGGAACCTTGACATGCAAAAATTGGTTTTAAATGCTTTAAAAATGCTTTGAACTTGTACATGCAATATGATCATTACAAAAGTTCCTGGCATTGGGGAGGAATAATGTTCTCAATGCCAGCAAGGTCCTCCCAGCTACATGGGGAAAGGGAAGCTCAAGAGAGGGTGGGGATAAATAGTGTCTCTTTGTGGCTGTGTCGGAGACCTGGAGGAGGAGTTAGTGGGAAAGGTGGGAGCTACAATTCCAAGTTCGGGAGCATTTAACATATCATCCCTAAACACCACTTTCAATAACATTTTGTGAGTCTGAAGGTTCGTAATGAGTCTCACTTTCCTCCCTTAACTCTCTAACTCCTGCTTCCCACTTTTGTGCTTTCCTTCGGCCCAAATCCAACGGTGGGTTCAATGGGAGTTTTGTCTTTTAAAGCTAATTCTAATTTCATCATCTTCTCTTTCCTTTCCCCACTTTGTTTTGTATCTTTGCCTTGGTCTACTTTCCCTTTGCCTCTTTCCTGCTATCACTTTGTACATTTTCTTTTTTTTTTCCTCTGTCACTCATTTCTGGAATCCCTCCTTCCTCCGATCTTCCTTAGCATATTCCTAAACTCAGCTAAGCAGCTACTGTCACCTCTTTTATAGCTATTCTCCTTTAGTGGCTTGTAACAACTTAAACAGAACACACACTTGATGGATTAGATGTCCACCTTGAGGTTGGGATCCATACAACTTATTTCATAAGTTTTAAATGACAGCACGTTGCTTTACAGCTGATTCCCATTCTTAACAGACAGACAGATTCAGGGTTCCAAGGGGTAGTTGTATTTTCTTTGAACATTCTCATAGTGTAATAAGGAAAAGGGAGGGCATTTCTGGTCCTGATATAATTGAATATTACTTCTTATTCAAGTGTAACAGCCATTACGTTAATATTAATTAATGAATATTAATCGCCATATTTTTTCATAAATGTCCTTTCAATTTGTACATGCTGCTTTTCATGGGACAAAAATCTCTTGACCAGATTTTGACCCCGATGCTGGGCTGTAGTGGTTGCACAGACAGGCATGGTCAGGAGAGGAAGGTGCAAAGGTTTCCATGGGAAAGACATTAAGGACCTGATCCTGCTCACATGGGGCCTGGTTTTCCCCTGCATTGTAGCATGTGTAGTCATTTCCGCGTATGCAAAGTGGGCGTACAGACCAGAGCTTCCCCCGCTCACATCAGTGGTGGCATTTTGCAATCCTAGTGCCCGTACTTGGCACAGGTGGAAGTGACTGTTGAGGGTGGGCTATTCCAGCGAGAATCTACCTTATTCAGCATCATTGCAGACTCCTACAAAACCCCTCATGAGCTTTTTGCCTTAAGTGCTCTGGTTCCATGTCATTGTTGATCACTTTTTTCAGTCTGCGGAATCTTGTTTTTTCACTGAAGTCTTGTCTATACAATTTTGCAAAACTTTCCCACTGTTACTAATACCATCAGTAGCACTGAACTGATGTTGTCAACAGTTAGCTACAGCTTAATGCTTCCAGCTTCAGTTCTATTGTCAGATACTCTCTGTATGAATTTGTGGTACTGTGACACTTTGGGGGTTCAACCCAGACCAGGAAGGGGTTGAGTTACTGCCTCCCCGGGAACCCTGAGTGTCTTTGTGTTTTGCAGCCTGAGTTCAGGCATGCTCATAGCTCATTAACCCCACCTTGGCTTCCACCAACCTTGGTTATGCTTTGCAAGGTGAACCTGCAAATCCCCCAGTCCCGAACTTCCCCATAATTGGCTGTCCTGTAGTGTCCAGCCTTCTCCTGGAACACACAGAAATCACTAAATTCACTGCTCCTTTGAAGAGACAGTAAACAGCAGCTCATTAGTTTACTGGCGTTTGACAAAACCTCATTTCAGTCAAAGCACTGGATTGGTTTATAGTAAAAACTTTACTAAACAAAAGGTCATAGGTCTAAAGGATACCAAGTATAAGGAATAAAGGTAGAAAGGGTTACAAAGAAACAAAGGTAAATACACTTTATGACCAAAACTTAATTTCAACAAGTTACAATCTTTGCCTAAACAGGCCTCTCACCTATCCTCAGTTCCCAGAGACTTCAGCCCCTTGGCTGAAGGAGCCAGTGCTCTGTGATTTCCAGAGCTCTGACCCCTTCAGTCCCTCAAGTGATGGATGTCAAAATGCCTTTTTCCCTCTGCTTATATCTTCCCAGGGTTCACTGAACCTGCTTCAAGAGGCAGGAAGGCTTCCTGGGGGTGCAGTATCCATCCTCCCTCGAGATTGTTAAGTGGCCATCTTTCCCCACTTGCTCTGTGGATGGCTTTGTTTAGCTTGCATGTAAATGTGTCTTCACTGACTCTACCTGATGACGGGCAGGTCAGACCAAGCAAATACAGGTTCCTTTGTCTAGGCATAGTTGGGCTTATGCATCGTTTGCCAAACACATTTTAAGAATGTGATTCTAGCACACATCCATGACTCTTTGTACACACCCCCATACATAGATCACACCGGAATATTAATGATCAAGGTGTTACTAGTTTTCCAGTGATATATCACATACCACCTTTTGAGTATATATTGTGACAACAGAGTAGTGATTGTAGGTTGTAGATGTAGTGTAGTGTCGTGTAGTGATTCTGTCAGGTCTGACAAGAGTTGCTGACGCAGAGTATTGAACCACCACTGGACCCCTGTGTCACAGGTACCACACAGTAAGTTAGGCCCCAACCCTGCAAAGACTTACAGAAGTGCCTAGTAGTGCGACTGACTCCAAAGAGACTCGTCACAGATGAGCTCTTGTGTAAGTCTTTGCAGAGCCTTTATTTATTTATTTCAATTTCTTGCAATCTCTAGGCACATATACACAAGTTTGAAAAACCCCAACCAATTGCAGAGCTGTCCCAGGAGCCCTCCGAGGACCTGATGAAATTAGTTTTAAAACCGTGTGCCAGCTCCTGAGAAGTGTCTTTTACTATGTTGTACAAGAGAACAGTTTTTGCATTGCCGTGACATTACTGTACTCAACTACTGTATCTGCACAAACATCATCCTAACTAGGAACCATCCAGCAAAGAGAATCAAATGCTATTATTCTTAAACCAGCGTTGTTGTAGCCATGTCATTGCCAGGATATTAGAGAGACAAGGTGGGAGAGGTAACATCCTTTATTGGACCAAATTCCATTGGTGAGAGAGAGACACGCTTTTGAGCTACACAGAGCTCTTCTTCAGGTCTGGGAAACTTACTCAGAATGTCACAGCTCAATAGAAGGTGGAACAGATTATTTAGCATAAATAGTTAATATATATTTCAAGGGACCATTCAAGATGAAGTGGCCTGTTAACACCCCTCCAGTCATAGGGAGGGAGGAAAGGAAGGGGGCAGGGAAGAAGCTTGCAGGGGGTGGGTGGGGAAAGGTTGTTAGTGGGTTGCAGATTGTTGTAATAAGCCATAAATTCAGTATCTCTGTTCAGTCCATAATTTTTAGTTTCTCACAAAATTATGAATTTAAGCTCCCAGGCTCATCTTTTGAAAGTGTTCTGCTGGTTTCTTCGGAGGATGAGGGCTCGAAAGCTTGTCTCTCTCACCAACAGAAGTTGTTCCAGTAAAAGATATTACCTCACCCACCTTGTCTCTCTGTTATTCTTAAATATTATTTGTGTTGTGCTAGCACTTAGGTGCCCCAGGCATGGGCCAGGACCCCAGTGTGCTAGGCATTGTACAAATGCAGAACAAAGAGAAGATCCCTGCCCTAAAGAGATCATAACCTAAGTAAAAAGATGTTTTGACATTTGCCAGCTTGCCATAATGGCTCCTCTGAATGTCTCTGTGCACACTTGTAGGATATTCAGGAAGCTGGGAACTAAAGAATGGCTCCGTGCTAGAAGTCCAGTGGATTAACACTTTATTGAACAAGAGAAGGGGATTGTCTGACTATACCAGAGGTCCTTCACTCCCCCAAACAAATGATAGAAGCCACAGCATCAACACCTGGACAACTCCCCTGGTTTTCTTCTCTATTCCTCCGTTTCATAGTAAGGGCAGGAGCTTTGCCTGTCTCTGAAATCAAGTACTCAAACTTGCTGCAAGGATTATATGGTTAAGCAGCTTTTAGCAATATTTCACCTGCAGCTTGCTATTTTTATCAGGCACTTCATATTTGCACTTCCTCTGAAATCTCTGTAGGGTATCAATATTGTTAACTAGGCTTTTGTGACCAGCATGCATAAGACCATCCCCTAGAAAGATGTGTCTTAGAGTTGGCAATGGCAATCAGCGAGTGAGTGATAATGGGCACAAGTTCTTGTTCAGCTAAAGGCTTGTTGACATAGCATTGCTTGAAAAATCAATCTGTTGAATGATATCCGCCCCTGCCAGATGTGCTGATTGAAGAATATGCCAAATTCTTGAAAGTACAGTACTTCGTGCCAGCTCTAGGCAAGAGTGATTTTTTTTTTCCAATATATTTATAAACAAAGCAGGATATAACTCTAGAGCTAGGTGAATAACAAAAAACATTTTTGAGAACATCAGTGTAAATTGAATGTGTTTCCTTCTACCGTGTTGACTCTCCTTTGTATTTACTTCCCACAGTCAGCTGATTGAGTGGCACAAATGTCTGCAGAAAGCAAACCACAATGTTTCTGGAGTAAGTGTTTGTAGGAATAGAAATTAAAATTCACACATGCAAGGATTTGAACCAAAAGTGGTTGCAGCCTGATCCTGTCAGGGCAGAGAATCATTATAATGTGACTTGTCTAACCAATCACAGCTGACCCTGCACAGCTCAAATTTTGAATATTGGTGAACAGTCCATTTATAAATGAGCCCCACACTGGGCATAATTTTTGCACCCACAGGTAACTGTGTGTACGAAGGATAGGATTTAGTCACTTCATTGTCAGGTACAATCAGGTTACATCAGCAGCATATTACAATTAACAGGTGGGCACACAAATACTGGTGCAATTAATTACAGGTGAAAAATTGAACCTACCAAATTAGGGGCTGTCTTTCCAACTCAGCCCTTGTGAGGGAATGAGAGTCTAGCTGAATACTGAAAAGCTGCCCAGACAAAGGAATGCTGTTTCACATTTATCTGTTTAGACATTGCTTTATGTGGTTAGACATTGGTTCCTCTTAGACTGATGGGTGAAATCAGTGGCTAGAGTGACGGGTAACCACTTGCAAGATTTATTTGACCACAGCTAAACAAAAAGCTGTATAAAATCTTGAGAGTCAGTGCCACAGACATATTTGCAAAAAGAAAAGGAGTACTTGTGGCACCTTAGAGACTAACCAATTTATTTGAGCATAAGCTTTCGTGAGCTACAGCTCGCTTCATCAGATGCATACTGTGGAAAGTATAGAAGATCTTTTTATACACACAAAGCATGAAAAAATGGGTGTTTACCACTACAAAAGGTTTTCTCTCCCCCCACCCCACTCTCCTGCTGGTAATAGCTTATCTAAAGTGATCACTCTCCTTACAATGTGTATGATAATCAAGGTGGGCCATTTCCAGCACAAATCCAGGGTTTAACAAGAATGTCTGAGGAGGGGGGTGGGTAGGAATAAACAAGGGGAAATAGGTTACCTTGCATAATGACTTAGCCACTCCCAGTCTCTATTCAAGCCTAAGTTAATTGTATCCAATTTGCAAATGAATTCCAATTCAACAGTCTCTCCCTGGAGTCTGGTTTTGAAGTTTTTTTGTTGTAACATCGCAACTTTCATGTCTGTAATCGCGTGACCAGAGAGATTGAAGTGTTCTCCGACTGGTTTATGAATGTTATAATTCTTGACATCTGATTTGTGTCCATTTATTCTTTTACGTAGAGACTGTCCAATTTGACCAATGTACCTGGCAGAGGGGCATTGCTGGCACATGATGGCATATATCACATTGGTGGATGTGCAGGTGAACGAGCCTCTGATAGTGTGGCTGATGTTATTAGGCCCTGTGATGGTGTCCCCTGAATAGATATGTGGGCACAGTTGGCAACGGGCTTTGTTGCAAGGATAGGTTCCTGGATTAGTGGTTCTGTTGTGTGGTATGTGGTTGCTGGTGAGCATTTGCTTCAGGTTGGGGGGCTGTCTGTAGGCAAGGACAGGCCTGTCTCCCAAGATTTGTGAGAGTGTTGGGTCATCCTTCAGGATAGGTTATAGATCCTTAATAATGCGTTCCACACAAACTTCCTTGTGGCTGGACTTTACTAAAACTAGACAAGCCATTTACAACACACACTTTGCTTCTCTACAAAAGAAAAAGGACACTAAACTTTCTAAACTACTACATGCCATAAGGGGCCACAGCAATGGTTCCCTCAACCTACCCAGCAATATTGTTAACCTATCCAACTATACTCTTAGCCCAGCAGAAGCAACTGTCCTATCTCGAGGCCTCTCCTTCTGCCCCTCCACCCCCACGAACATGATACAGTTCTGTGGTGACCTAGAATCCTATTTTCGACGTCTCCGACTCAAGGAATATTTCCAACACATCTCTGAACAACATACTAATCCACAGAGACCTCCCTACCAACACTACAAAAAGAAGGATTCTAGGTGGACTCCTCCTGAAGGTCAAGACAGCAGACTGGACTTCTACGTAGAGTGCTTCCGCCGACGTGCACGGGCTGAAATTGTGGAAAAGCAGCATCACTTGCCCCACAACCTCAGCCGTGCGGAACAAAATGCCATCCACAGTCTCAGAAACAACTCTTCATAATCAAAAAGGCTGACAAAGGAGGTGCTGTTGTCATCATGAATAGGTCGGAATATGAACAAGAGGCTGCTCGGCAGCTCTCCAACACTACTTTCTACAAGCCATTACCCTCTGATCCCACTGAGAGTTACCAAAAGAAACTACAGCATTTGCTCAAGAAACTCCCTGAGAAAGCACAAGATCAAATCCGCACACACACCCCTGGAACTCCAACCTGGGATATTCTATCTACTACCCAAGATCCATAAACCTGGAAATCCTGGGTGCCCCATCATCTCAGGCATTGGCACCCTGACAGCAGGATTGTCTGGCTATGTAGACTCCCTCCTCAGGCCCTACGCTACCAGCACTCCCAGCTACCTTTGAGACAGCACTTACTTCCTGAGGAAACTACAATCCATCGGTGATCTTCCTGATAACACCGTCCTGGCCACTATGGATGTAGAAGCCCTCTACACCAACATTCCACACAAAGATGGACTTCAAGCCATCAAGAACACTATCCCCGATAATGTCACGGCTAACCTGGTGGCTGAACTTTGTGACTTTGTCCTTACCCATAACTATTTCACATTTGGGGACAATGTATACCTTCAGATCAGCGGCACTGCTATGGGTACCCGCATGGCCCCACAGTATGCCAACATTTTTATGGCTGACTTAGAACAACGCTTCCTCAGCTCTCGTCCCCTAACACCCCTACTCTACTTGCGCTATATTGATGACATCTTCATCATCTGGACCCATGGAAAAGAAGCCCTTGAGGAATTCCACCATGATTTCAACAATTTCCATCCCACCATCAACCTCAGCCTGGTCCAGTCCACACAAGAGATCCACTTCCTGGACACTACAGTACTAATAAACGATGGTCACATAAACACCACCCTATACCGGAAACCTACTGACCACGATTCCTATCTACATGCCTCCAGCTTTCACCCTGACCACACCAAACGATCCATTGTCTACAGCCAAGCTCTGCGATACAACCACATTTGCTCCAACCCCTCAGACAGAGACAAACACCTACAAGATCTCTATCAAGCATTCTTACAACTACAATACCCACCTGCGGAAGTGAAGAAACAGATTGATAGAGCCAGAAGAGTTCCCAGAAGTCACCTACTACAGGACAGGCCTAACAAAGAAAATAACAGAACGCCACTAGCCGTCACCTTCAGCCCCCAACTAAAACCCCTCCAACGCATTATTAAGGATCTACAACCTATCCTGAAGGATGACCCAACACTCTCACAAATCTTGGGAGACAGGCCAGTCCTTGCCTACAGACAGCCCCCCAACCTGAAGCAAATGCTCACCAGCAACCACATACCACACAACAGAACCACTAACCCAGGAACCTATCCTTGCAACAATGTCCATTGCCAACTGTGCCCACATATCTATTCAGGGGACACCATCACAGGGCCTAATAACATCAGCCACACTATCAGAGGCTCGTTCACCTGCACATCCACCAATGTGATATATGCCATCATGTGCCAGCAATGCCCCTCTGCCAGGTACATTGGTCAAACTGGACAGTCTCTACGTAAAAGAATAAATGGACACAAATCAGATGTCAAGAATTATAACATTCATAAACCAGTCGGAGAACACTTCAATCTCTCTGGTCACACGATTACAGACATGAAAGTTGCGATGTTACAACAAAAAACTTCAAAACCAGACTCCAGCGAGAGACTGTTGAATTGGAATTCATTTGCAAATTGGATACAATTAACTTAGGCTTGAATAGAGACTGGGAGTGGCTAAGTCATTATGCAAGGTAACCTATTTCCCCTTGTTTATTCCTACCCACCCCCCCTCCTCAGACGTTCTTGTTAAACCCTGGATTTGTGCTGGAAATGGCCCACCTTGATTATCATACACATTGTAAGGAGAGTGATCACTTTAGATAAGCTATTACCAGCAAGAGAGTGGGGTGGGGGGAGAGAAAACCTTTTGTAGTGGTAAACACCCATTTTTTCATGCTTTGTGTGTATAAAAAGATCTTCTATACTTTCCACAGTATGCATCTGATGAAGTGAGCTGTAGCTCATGAAAGCTTATGCTCAAATAAATTGGTTAGTCTCTAAGTTGCCACAAGTACTCCTTTTCTTTTTGCGAATACAAACTAACACGGCTGTTACTCTGAAACAGACATATTTGTTTCTTGTTAGGACTTTGGAAGGTATTACCTCCATACTGGGGACTTGAGAGAGAAGATATTTCTAACCTGTGTAAAGTAGAAGTTGATTTCAGGTGAATTTTTGTTGCAATCTGTCTCCCGGTGGCTTCCTGACTCATTGCCAAATACTACACATTAAGATCTTCTAAAAGAAAATAATAATAACAGTCCACTGAAAGTTAAAATATGAAGGAAGCGACTACTTCCAGGAAAGTCCTCCATGCCGCAGATGAAATGTTCGTCATCCCCACACCTTCATCCCTCCCATAATTGTCTGCCCTATGAGTATGAGCCAATGTCTATTGAAACCTATGGGAGTCTTTCCATTGATTTCAGTGGACTTAAGATCAGGCCCTATGGTCACCAACCATTTAAGGAGGACTGGATTACAGCCCCTTCAGAGCCTGTTAATGCCACTTATAATTCAGCTGCCATATGTAGGATCACCCCTAAGAAATCTGAGGCTCATCCTGTGAGCTACAGCAGCGTGGGGGAGAGCCACTTGAGGCCCCAAATACATGTTACTGCATTACAACCACGTAAAGGAGCTACCGGTAAATAGTTTTCTAAGGCCCTGTGGTCTCCTAGAACCTTACAAACATCTTGATCTTTTCCTGCTCTGTTTTAATCATTTATTGGGAACTTTTTATAGAATTACCTTAAGATGATCATCAAGAGTCATAGATTTTAACGCCAGAAGAGACCTTTAGATCATCTATCTGATCCTATGTATATAACTCAGGCTATAGAATTTCATCCAGTTACCCCACTGTTGAGACCAATAATTTGTGTGTGACTAAAGTATATACTCCAGAAAGGCGTCCAGGTTTGATTTGAAGTCATCAAGACTTGGTGAATCCATCACATTCCTTGGTAGTTTGTTCTACTGGTTAAGCAACTTCATGGTTAAAAATGAAATATATTTACCACAGAATGCCCCAAATATTCAAACTGATATAACCACTCCATTGATGGGCTCTGTGATAGGATTTTTACCCTACTCCAGCAAGGAAGAGTTTAAAAGCAGCCTAGGGTGGCTGCTCAGGGGGCAGCCAATTGGAGAGAGGCTGCATGGAGCAGCCAATCAGGGCACAGTGGCTAATATAAAAGGGAGCTGTGGGGCCAGATATAGTCAGTTACAGTAGGGAGCCCAAGGGAGAGGACTGGGTTCCTAGTGGGCTGCAGGAAGGTTGCACCTTGGACAGGGCAGCTGCTAACAGGGACCAGGGGAGCTAGAGAGAGCTCCTGGCTGGCTGCTGTGACTTGCAGGTTGAGGACCTGAGAAGAGGGTGAAGAATGTGCTGGGGCTGTAGGGAAATGGCCCAGGGAACTTCAAGCAGCACTAGTGGAGAAGTTAAGAAGAAGCAGCAGGAGCTGCTAGCTACAGGATCCCTGGACTGGGACCCATATTAGTGAGTAGGCCTGGGTCTCCCCCACTTGCCACTGTGAAAGTGGATGGACTGGAAGATACTTTTCCCTCTCTTCCCCCCCCCCCCCCCCCCAACTCTGAAGGGGGGAAAACATGGACAGTGATGTGGCCAGAGGACTATGTCATGAAGAGGATGCTGCAGTACTTGGACTGCAGATGGTAACAAGGATGGGTGAGGCACCACCAGGAGGGGGCATGCTGGCTGAGCAAACTAATCCCCAAGACAGTCAGCATGAGGCACCACCAGTGAGTGAACCCCATGACAGGCTCCAATAGCTAACAGATGCATTGCTACTCCGTGTTCTCTCAGAGTTATGTCTTCAAAATTAGGCTTCACATGACAGCACTGAAAAGTTTGGGATTATTCTGCAATTGCTGACATGAGTGCCAGGCTCCTTTCCACCTGATTTAAGTCCTGCCTTTAAGTAGATGAGGAAATGTCTTTGCAAATGAGCAGATGAATATGGTAGTCACCATGATTTTTCCCAGGGTTGCTTTCTTGCTTGTCTGTGGGCTCCTCTCCCCTCTCTGTCATTGGCAGGAAGCTCATCTTGCTGCTGAAGCACAAGGAGTTAGGAGAGCTGGATTCTAGTCCCACCTCAGTCACAAGCCTCCTATGTGACCACTCAGACACAGGCCCATGTGCCTCAATTCCTCCATCTCGAAAGATGTGGACAGTGATACTTACAATATAGTAGTGTTCAGTCTTACTTCAATTCATTAACAGTGTTTGTGAATAAAACTAATTGGTCATCCCCTGAGATCTGTAGTTGAAAGGCATGATAGAAGGGCCAAGGGTTAGTGTCACTTATTGATCATCTTTCTGTATATTGCAGGCTGGACAAGACCACAGCTGACACCCCAGTCTGGGCAATGATACTCCCTCCTTGAAACAGATTTTGCCAATTCTTCAGAACTGTCTTTAAAACCTGTTAAATATAAACTGGTTCGCACCCCTCCAGATACCTTCAGCCATGTGCTTCGGAGGTTACACTGTTTCTAGAGATATTGGGCCAGACTCTCGGTTAGGGTCTATCCCCCTTGTGCCAGCCGGGTAATGCACAGGAGTCCAGTTCTGGCCATAACTGGCTAGCTGAGAATTCCCCTAGTTGGGGATGGGGTGACTTAGCTGCAAAGTAGGGTCTGCCTGCACTAACTACCCTCCCACAGCATAGGGGGAAGGAAGAGGCGGGGTAGACATCTGCTTTACCACACTGCTGTTCAGCTGGCATGGGACCATGTGTTGTTGTCATCAGTCAGAGCAGCCCCTTGGCAGCTCTATGGCAGATGGGGGCCAATGCAAACTGGCCCTCAGAATCAGGGAGCCATAACAGTTTCCTGATAGCCTCCCTACCATTCCCTTGCAGGGTGCTGCAGGAGACAGCCTGTCCCCCATTTCTGTATAAGTGGGCCTCTCATAAACGATTGCGAACAGGGATGCTCCTGCCAATCTTCATCATTTAAGATCAGTCTTCTAGCTTCCTCGATTTTATTTATAACCTTTCCTGCATCATCATCTGCATCTAAACCTGTGCGAATCCACCTCATGCATCACCCAGATGCCCTAGAATAGATATCAGGCTCTCCCTGATTAAAGGCCACAGTACAGATGGCTCCATCATGTATCATTCAAGGGGGAAAAAAGATAGTCAAAAAGAAATGTGGCACATGGCTGTTATGCCAAGCCTTCCTGCAGGGGTGACATTCTGCTGACCTTCTGCCCAGTGAGTCACTGAGGGGTGATTTAGGGTAGTGTAACGGACTTGGGAGCATGACCCATATGCTTCTTAGACTGTAGACTCTTTAGGGCATGGACTATCTTTTTGTTCTGTGTTTCTACAGCACTTAGCACAATGGGGTCATGGTCCATGGCTGGGGTTCCTAGGCACTATCACTATGCAAATAATAATGTTTTAACAGCAACCTCTGGATCTGCCTGAGACCAATTTTTCTCCTTCTCCTTGCAGATTACTCTTGCTCTTGCATTACAATAGTAAAGCCTGGGGAGGCGGGGGAAGGGAATGCAAGGACTAGATCCTCAGTTTACATAAATCGGCATAGTTCCATTGACTTCAAATAAGCTGTTGAGGATCTGCCTCAAGGTGTTTTTGAAGGGATATGTACCTTCATGCTGCAGGACATAAGACAATAATTAATAATGGAAATTAGGAAGAACCTACCCTGTGGGCAAGTTATTCCATAACTGCTTACTTCAGACCATCTTGTACCTTCCTCTGTAGCAGCTGGTGCTGGCCACTGTCCAAGACAGGATGCTAGACCAGATTGTCCAATAATCTGATGCAGGATGGAGAAATCCTAAATCCCATGTCATAGCATTTGGAAGGAGTTAGCAATTTTAAAAGGATTTTCATAGATTCACAGAGTGAGATCCTGGCTCCATTGAAGTCAATGGCATAACTCCCATTGACTTCACTAGGGTCAGGATTTCACTCAAAGACTTTAAGGCCAGAAGGGGCAATCATAATCATCTGGTCTGGCTTCCTCCTGCATAACACGGGCTATAGAATTTCATCCTGAATTTTCTTTCTCTAGTATTCTTTCCTGCTGTGTTATACCCCTGACCTAGCTGTTGCTTGATACATTAAACAATACAATAAGTGTCATGAAACCATATGCTTTATATAAATAAAGTTTTGTTTACTTAATATAGATCACCAGGGTAGTATGTAATAAACAGATTATTGTACAATATGGCATATAAGTAGCTGAGAGCCTTTCCAAAGTTAGTCTTTCCTTTCCCTTTCCTCCACCACCTACCCCTGTTATCAATGGACCTTTCTTCCATCTGTATCTCTGCTGAATTTAATTGTACTTGCAAGGTTTGCTCCCCAGGTGGGTTATTTTAAATTCTTACAACTCTTCCTTTAATATCTGGAGAATTAAATGCCCTTTGAAGATAAAACACACTGAAGTGTACAGCTCTTCCATAATTGCTTTATCAATAGGGACCTTGTATAACCAACTTTTGGATGACAGCTTTGACACAAAATGTTCTGGCACATTTGGCTGGAAAGAAATGATATTTAATGAGCTCACTGTCATCAAGTTCTGTACAAACAAAGAATGGCAAAATCCCACTGCTTTCTGTTGGATCTGACGTGCCTGTATGTGACTATATTTAGGCCCCATCCTGTAATGATCTCCATAAAGGAAATGATCTCCGTATGGATACATTGCAGGGGGCTACCTGCATGTAGCTGATTGCAGGATCAGGGCCATATTAGCTACATGGAGCAAAATATTGCTCCTGACAGATGATACTCCATGGGCATCACTTTAAATTGCTATTGCTCCACCAGGGCTGGCTGTGTGGGAAAGAGCCATAGCCCCAGCCTCTTCCATTGGTGCTGGCTAGGAGAGTCAGAGCTATGGTCCCACCTCCTTCCTTCCTTTTGGGCCTGACTGAGCAGGAAGAGAACATTCCTTATGCTGCCTTGAGCACAAGGGCTGCTACTATGCCTAACCTACGTGCGGGCTGCACTAGAGAGGAATGCTCCCTACTTGCCCCACGACACTACATACCCACACTAAGGGCCAGGCACAGTCTGCCCCTATATTTGCAGTTGTGTATTAGAGAGAGATTTTTAAATCTTTTAACTGGATGTAGAGCTTGTGAAAGGGCTCCGAAAGACTACCTTGGAGCCATAAGTTCTCCAGTGACAGCACAGACATCAGCAGTGCAAACTTCCCCACACCATTGAACAACTGGCCTGTGGAACTCATTGCCACAATATATAGCCAAGGCCATGAGTCTGATAGTGAAAGTCAATGGGCGTTATGCACCTAACTCACATAGGCACTTTTGTCAATCCTACTAGGTGCCTATCTGCATTTTAGGAGCCTAAATACCTTTGTAAATCTAGCTATAAACCCTTCAAATGCTTCATGGCTTAAGTCAACCTCTAACTTTGGGGGAATTAAAGTGGAACTTTCTTCCCATAATTGTTTCTTGTACTTTCCTCTGAAACATCTGCTACTGGCCAAGGCTGCTGACAAGGTACTAGTCTAGATGGTCCATTCTGGCACTTCCTGTCTTCCAGTGACCCACCAGCAAGCCTCAGATTCTGGATTCCGCCTTTAAGAATAAGAAGGTAATTGATTCCCATGGAGGGAGAAAAACTGTCAGGTAAAGACAGACAGATTCATGCTGTAAGACTGTAATTCTTATACTTTTGCCTAAATCAATATAACTACAAGATGCCACCCCGTGCGTGAGAGTCTTAGCCAGGCCTTAGACGAGATATGTGCTTATACCACTCACTTTGATTTTCTCTCTCTCCTCTAACCTGACTAAACCAGGTTGTATTGAAGATAATAGTGGAATTATTACCTCCAACTCTGAGGTATGTTCTCAGAGGAAAGGAACCTCTGAGATCTGGTGAGAGAAGTGGAAGGAGCGCAGAAGCAGGGTGTGCATAAAAAGGGACCTAGGCTGGAGCAGTGCTTTGAAGGCACCAGTTCCCAAAGGTGCCATAAATTTGCTGGCTACAGTTTGCTGATGTCCTGGGAAAAGTTTAAGCGGTCACAAGGAGTAGCATGAACACGGGGACCTCTTTGCTCTGCGCATATGCCTCTGTGTGCTGATTCTGACAGAGGCTTTCAGGAGGTGGATCTCTAGCCACAAGGACCTGGGCTGAGATGCAACAATTCATTTTGCATGAGACCACCTAACAGATGTCATTCAGTCTAGGCTTTTCTGAACAGGGGCATATTGAACTCCGTACCCAGGAGGTAAAAGGCACTGACACCCAGTCCATCTGGACATTATTTGTTTTTGCTCCAGTGGCCAGCAGCATGATGTGGATTCATAGTCAAATAAACACTAACAATAATGACAGGTTTCAGAGGAACAGCCGTGTTAGTCTGTATTCGCAAAAGGAAAGGAGTACTTGTGGCACCTTAGCCCTGGTCTACACTAGGACTTTAGATCGAATTTAGCAGCGTTAAATCGATTTAAACCTGCACCCGTCCACACAATGAAGCCCTTTATTTCGACTTAAAGGGCTCTTAAAATCGATTTCCTTACTCCACCCCTGACAAGTGGATTAGCGCTTAAATCGACGTTGCCGGCTCGAATTTGGGGTACTGTGGACACAATTCGATGGTATTGGCCTCCGGGAGCTATCCCAGAGTGCTCCATTCTGACCGCTCTGGACAGCGCTCTCAACTCAGATGCACTGGCCAGGTAGACAGGAAAAGAACCGCGAACTTTTGAATCTCATTTCCTGTTTGGCCAGCGTGGCAAGCTGCAGGTGACCATGCAGAGCTCATCAGCAGAGGTGACCATGATGGAGTCCCAGAATCGCAAAAGAGCTCCAGCATGGACTGAACGGGAGGTACGGGATCTGATCGCTGTTTGGGGAGAGGAATCCGTGCTATCAGAACTCCGTTCCAGTTTTCGAAATGCCAAAACCTTTCTGAAAATCTCCCAGGGCATGAAGGACAGAGGCCATAACAGGGACCCGAAGCAGTGCCGCGTGAAACTGAAGGAGCTGAGGCAAGCCTACCAGAAAACCAGAGAGGCGAACGGCCGCTCTGGGTCAGAGCCCCAAACATGCCGCTTCTATGATGAGCTGCATGCCATTTTAGGGGGTTCAGCCACCACTACCCCAGCCGTGTTGTTTGACTCCTTCAATGGAGATGGAGGCAATACAGAAGTAGGTTTTGGGGACGAAGAAGATGATGAGGAGGAGGTTGTAGATAGCTCACAGCAAGCAAGCGGAGAAACCGGTTTTCCCGACAGCCAGGAACTGTTTCTCACCCTAGACCTGGAGCCAGTACCCCCCGAACCCACCCAAGGCTGCCTCCTGGACTCAGCAGGTGGAGAAGGGACCTCTGGTGAGTGTACCTTTTAAAATGCTATACATGGTTTAAAAGCAAGCATGTGAAAGGATTACTTTGCCCTGGCATTTGCGGTTCTGCCTTTGCAAAAGGTTTCTGGGGAGGGCAGCCTTATTTCATCCTTCATGGTAGGACACTTTACCACTCCAGGCCAGCAACACGTACTGGGGAATCACTGTAGAACAAAGCATTGCAGTGTATGTTTGCTGGCATTCAACCAAAATCCGTTCACGCGGTGGGAGGAGGCAAAATGCGACCTTGTAACGAAAGCACATGTGCTATGTATGTAATGTTAACTTTCAAGGTTTACCCTGAAAGAGTGTAGCCACTGTTTTATAAAATGTGTCTTTTTAAATACCGCTGTCCCTTTTTTTTTCTCCACCAGCTGCATGTGTTTCAATGATCACAGGATCTTCTCCTTCCCAGAGGCTAGTGAAGCTTAGAAAGAAAAAAAAACGCACTCGCGATGAAATGTTCTCCGAGCTCATGCTGTCCTCCCACACTGACAGAGCACAGACGAATGCGTGGAGGCAAATAATGTCAGAGTGCAGGAAAGCACAAAATGACCGGGAGGAGAGGTGGAGGGCTGAAGAGAGTAAGTGGCGGGCTGAAGAGAGTAAGTGGCGGGCTGAAGACAGGGCTGAAGCTCAAAGGTGGCGGCAGCGTGATGAGAGGAGGCAGGATTCAATGCTGAGGCTGCTGCAGGACCAAACCAGTATGCTCCAGTGTATGGTTGAGCTGCAGCAAAGGCAGCTGGAGCACAGACTGCCACTGCAGCCCCTCTGTAACCAACCGCCCTCCTCCCCAAGTTCCATAGCCTCCACACCCAGACGCCCAAGAACACGGTGGGGAGGCCTCCGGCCAACCAGCCACTCCCCCACAGAGGATTGCCCAAAAAAAAGAAGGCTGTCATTCAATAAATTTTAAAGTTGTAAACTTTTAAAGTGCTGTGCTTAAAGTGCTGTGTGGCATTTTCCTTCCCTCCTCCACCACCCCTCCTGGGATACCTTGGTAGTCATCCCCCTATTTGTGTGATGAATGAATAACGAATGCATGACTGTGAAGCAGCAATGACTTTATTGGCTCTGCAAGCAATGATTAAAGGGAGGAGGGGAGGGTGGTTAGCTTACAGGGAAGTAGAGTGAACCAAGGGGCGGGGGGGTTCATCAAGGAGAAACAAACAGAACTTTTACACCGTAGCCTGGCCAGTCATGAAACTGTTTTTCAAAGCTTCTCTGATGCGTACCGCGCCCTCCTGTGCTCTTCTAACCGCCCTGGTGTCTGGCTGCGCGTAACCAGCAGCCAGGCGATTTGCCTCAACCTCCCACCCCGCCATAAACGTCTCCCCCTTACTCTCACAGATATTGTGGAGCACACAGCAAGCAGTAATAACAGTGGGAATATTGGTTTCGCTGAGGTCTAAGCGAGTCAATAAACTGCGCCAGCGCGCCTTTAAACGTCCAAATGCACATTCTACCACCATTCTGCACTTGCTCAGCCTGTAGTTGAACAGCTCCTGACCACTGTCCAGGCTGCCTGTGTACGGCTTCATGAGCCATGGCATTAAGGGGTAGGCTGGGTCCCCAAGGATACATATAGGCATTTCAACATCCCCAACAGTTATTTTCTGGTCTGGGAATAAAGTCCCTTCCTGCAGCTTTTGAAACAGACCAGAGTTCCTGAAGATGCGAGCATCATGCACCTTTCCCGGCCATCCCACGTTGATGTTGGTGAAACGTCCCTTGTGATCCACCAGAGCTTGCAGCACTATTGAAAAGTACCCCTTGCGGTTTATGTACTCGGCGGCTTGGTGCTCCGGTGCCAAGATAGGGATATGGGTTCCGTCTATAGCCCCACCACAGTTAGGGAATCCCATTGCAGCAAAGCCATCCACTATGACCTGCACATTTCCCAGGGTCACTACCCTTGATATCAGCAGATCTTTGATTGCGTGGGCTACTTGCATCACAGCAGCCCCCACAGTAGATTTGCCCACTCCAAATTGATTCCCAACTGACCGGTAGCTGTCTGGCGTTGCAAGCTTCCACAGGGCTATCGCCACTCGCTTCTCAACTGTGAGGGCTGCTCTCATCTTGGTATTCATGCGCTTCAGGACAGGGGAAAGCAAGTCACAAAGTTCCATGAAAGTGCCCTTACGCATGCGAAAGTTTCGTAGCCACTGGGAATCGTCCCAGACCTGCAACACTATGCGGTCCCACCAGTCTGTGCTTGTTTCCCGAGCCCAGAATCGGCGTTCCACAGCATGAACCTGCCCCATTAGCACCATGATGCATGCATTGTCAGGGCCCATGCTTTCAGAGAAATCTGTGTCCATGTCCTGATCACTCACGGGACCGCGCTGACGTCGCCTCCTCGCCCGGTATCGCGTTGCCATGTTCTGGTGCTGCATATACTGCTGAATAATGCGTGTGGTGGTTAATGTGCTCCTAATTGCCAAAGTGAGCTGAGCGGGCTCCATGCTTGCCGTGGTATGGCGTCCGCACAGAAAAAAGGCGCGGAACGATTGTCTGCCGTTGCTCTGACGGAGGGAGGGGCGACTGACGACATGTACCCAAAACTACCCGCAACAATGGTTTTGCACCATCAGGCATTGGGATCTCAACCCAGAATTCCAATGGGCAGCGGAGACTGCGGGAACTGTGGGATAGCTACCCACAGTGCAACGCTCCGGAAGTCGACGCTTGCCTCGGTACTGTGGAAGCACTCCGCCGAGTTAATGCACTTAATGCACTTAGAGCATTTACTGTGGGGACACACACACTCGAATTTATAAAACCAATTTCTAAAAAACCGACTTGTATAAATTCGACCTTATTCCGTAGTGTAGACATACCCTTAGAGACTAACCAATTTATTTGAGCATGAGCTTTCGTGAGCTACAGCTGATGAAGTGAGCTGTAGCTCACGAAAGCTCATGCTCAAATAAATTGGTTAGTCTCTAAGGTGCCACAAGTATTCCTCCACTAACAATAATGTCCCACAAGAGCTACAGTAGTTTTTCTGTCAAATCTGAATTGAAATAGAACATAAACCAACTGCAAAGAGTAATTTTTCCCTTCACCATTCTCTAAACTAAATAAACCAGGAAGTAGAACCACTTAGTGTAACAACAACAGTATGAATGCTTTGAAGATGCCTTAATCTCCTTTAATTATATTTCTCATCTAATTACATTTCTTCCATTGCTTGAGAAGCTAACATCTATTGATTTACATCCACTTTGACAAGAAGAGGTGTTATAGGAAGAGCAGAAGGCTCGTCAGGTGACTGTCAGCTAATATGGCCGCACAGTAAGGAAGCAAACAATTAAAAGGGAACACTTGCTGCTCAACTTATCATTATCTAGGAAGTGTAATGTCCTCTGAGGCTCTGACTTGGTGTTCGGGTCCAGGCTCAGTATGTACAAGCCACACCAAGTCTCCCTGTGCTATTGGGCAATGCATTCCAATGGAGCTAATTTTAAAGTTTTCAGAAAATTGACCGTAAAGCCTGCAAACATGTTTTCTATTTAGTGGAATGTACAATGTCTTATTTATCATGAGTCAGTTGATGACTCACTCACGCAGCAAATTCATAAAAGCCTGAGTTTGTATTTGTTGTTCACATTCAGAGGCATTATACATCAAAAAGTCAACACTTCCCAGCTAATTCAATTCTAATGCAGTCATCTATCACACTAGTTCAGTTGTTGCCTCTCAGTTTTTGAAGAATGATGCAAGTTGGTATGTACACGGTGGATACTCCACTTTAATTACAAGCCCTCTCAGTGATACAAAACTATTCTGTGCTGGCTCACTGCAAACCCTGCTGCAGGCATTCTGCTCGCTATGCTTTTGTATAATACCCTCCAGGATTGTTTTTCAAGGTGGCAGTGTGTGCAACCACTGAGACTCCGTCCTACACTATATACTGAAGCTATGCTGCATCTATTCAGCTTGGAAGCTGTTGTAGCTGCCTGCAGTGTTATAAAAGGCCTGATGACTTGAACGTATTTGTTAAACTATGATCACGGGAAGATATAGTCCAGCCCCATGTTTAATGGGTGTAATTCCTCCTGCTGCTACTTCGGAAATCATTCTGCATGAAGCCCTTTGAACCCTACATTTCAGGAATGTTTTTTGAGGTTCCCCTATGTTCTGCAACATTATAAGCAAAGGGGCCCTTATATAGCACCATTCATATGAGAATTTCAAAGCACTTTACAAAAGTACACAATTCTTACCACAGTGCTAATTCTTGGGAAACTGAGGCGCAAGAAAGCGGATGGCCCTTGTTCTGCACCATGGATGTTAGTAATTGTTACTCAGTTGGGTTGTTTTGTTGAAGATTTACAGGGCTGCGACTTAAGGGATTTGCTCAAGGTCACACAGCAAATTAGTGGCAGAGCCAAGAATAGACTCCATATCTCCTGATTCAGCATGTCCTTATTCTAACCACTAGACCACACTGCCTCCCTGTGGGTTACCACAACAGTCCGGGAAGTCATTTTTTTTTGTTTTTGTTTTTTTAGTCTAAAGTGGTTCTAAAGCTTTCAGCACAGCAAATTATCACTGAGTGCTAAAAATCTCCTTCTTTGTCAGACAATGTATTTAATCATCTTCTCTTCCCTGAACAGCTTTTTCTTGGGACAATTGCGTCATGTTCTGGGGTATTTTTCCATTATTGGAACAGAGTTGATTCAGTGACACGTGATAAATGCAGGATTTTGTATTTCCATTTTCATTGCAATTTGTGGTAAAATTAGATGCATAACTCCTGAGATATGTGCATTTAATTTCTTGAACATCATGAGCTGGGTAGCATCTTCTGATCTGCTGGCAATGAATGAGCCAACCTTATAAGCACAAACTTTGGGGTATATTGTCATTTCAGAGAGTGGGGTGATAGTAACATAAGTCTCATTAATCTTATTTTAAATCTTGCATGAGAACTCTGCTGCATATCTAAATGAAATTACATAGTCCTAAATGTGCATAGGAAATGTAGTCCTCTAGTCTGGACATTAACAATTAATTTCTGTATAGCTTCCTACTGTTTGTATCATCTTTCGGGTTGATATTACCATTTCTATCATTAAGTTTATTTTTATTTGCACCAGCTGAGCCATTTCCTTTAATACAGACCATAACTGATCTTTATAAATCTTATCCCAAGAATAAATCAAGGGTAACATTTATATTTTTGCCAGTCAATGAATCTGCATCCGATGTTTCTAACTGTATGGTGTTTTATGCAGATCATGATCTTTCCCAGTGCATTTCTATGCAAAATCATACTGTGTTTCAGAAAACACAACTAATTTTCAGTTGAAACCCTCCAGATTTCCTGTGTATGAAAGCAGATTTTATTTGTGCACTTAACAAACACTTGGAAAAGGAATATATCCATTAAAACACCTACTCTGGGCATCAAAATGCGCATTATTCTATGTAAAGAAAGGAGAAAATGGGCAGGATATTTGTTCCAAAACTTTAGCCCTTTGATCTTACTCTCTGATACATACGATACATGATGGTCTTCTTGGTTAATGATTAAATATGCTAAATGTGTAGTGTCTGATGCCTCAAGATATGCAGCAATGTTGCCATGTGTCAGCAGACAGTAGGGAATCCAAAAGGTCCAAAGTGTCTGGAGTTTCCTTCTAGATCTAATTGTAGAATGAGGGAATGCAGTGAGCAAAGTGGAAATTGCAATGCCATATATTGCTCTCAATTCACATGGGCAGTGCCCATTGACAAGAACAGAAGTCACCGAGCAAACAAAATACACACACACAAAAAAATCTTTTATTCTGGTATCACCAAACTGAGCAAAGCAAGAAAATAACAAATATCACTGATGCTAACGCAGCTAACACTGGAGCCCAAAATACACTGGTTGAGATTTTCCAAAGTGCCCATTATTGGCCTAATTCTATTGTCATTGACGTGGGCAAAACTCCCATTGACTTCAAAGCACGGACAGCCCTTCTGAAAATCCCACCCTAGAATGCCTGGCTCATAGTCAGAGCACTAAAAGTTTCCGTTCTCATGGAATACATTGGAACCTGATTAAAGGACCTGCTGCTTCTTCCACAAAGCCAAGAGAAGACTTGCTATTGATCTAAGCGGGGGCCAAGATCTGACCCATAGGGAAATTGGACATAGAGACGTTCATTTGAGAATGAAGCTGAAAGCAAGTATAACAAATCCAGGTCCTCATTATTTCCCCAATACACTGCAAAATGAAAAGCTCAATGTGGTTGTGCTGTGGGGGAAAAAATGACTTTGTTATAATGGGAATCCATGGTATAGAAAACAAGGGTGTGTAATGTAAGTGAGATACCACTTGGGGATTACTGGCTCTTTCTTCTCTTCCCCTTGCATGATATAAAGGTTCTATTAAAGAGAAAAATTATGTCAGCACCTTAAAGGAAAAAATAATGTGAATTCAGAATAAATATAGATCTGTCTAAAATGATCATTAGAATGATATATTTACAGTTTTAAAAAAGGACCAATACACACTGTACTGTTCCTTTGCAAAGGATTTGTGGGAGCAAGGGTTCGTTTTCTATTGTTCTCTCTGTTTCACTTGGAACGAAAAATAATCAATTTTTATTCAACAAAATGATTTTAGGAGTTCTGTTATCAGAACCTGTTACTGGATTTGGGCCATCTGTCTCCTTTGGCCTCCAGTATGTTTTCTTATAAGATGCTCTACCAACTCCAGCCAAGCCTGGGAAGAGAGCTAGCACGAAGCTGGTATATATACTACCACTTTTCCCATTGTGATTAAACCTGTCATTAACAGACTCGCTCAGTCCACTTTGAGAGAGAAGAGCTTTCTGTCTGTCTGTGTGTGTGTGTGTGTCTCTCTTTCTCTTATATATACACACACACACACACACACACATTTTCTCATAAACTATTCAGCTGACAGTAGTAAACAGAACTCCCAGCTGCCAGCTCAAGTCCAGAGCACTTGTATACACACACAAGTCACAAATCATTCTTATATGATGGCTGAGCCTGTCAAAGCTCAATTTGTCACATATGTGCAATTGTTCCTCTCGCTCCTTTAAGACACACCCTCGACAAACAGACCAAAAGTGAGCATATCTAAACCGCACAAAAAAAGTCAAGGCTATCAGTGCCGTTTTCTCCAGATAGTCTTTGGCCCTTCTGGAAGAGGTCATCCCTGCATTCAAATGAAGCCAAGATGCTTTGCTGCTTCTGTAGCCACAGCCAGATATCTAAACTACTAGTTGCAGGATAACATTTTCAAAAACACCTAAGTCCCATTTTCAGGTGACTTAGGCACTTGCAAGTCCCATGCAACTTTGGCTGCTAAGTCCCTCAGGTACTTTTGAAAACATTACCCATTGCATGCTGATGGCTGGTTACATCAAGACCCATACAACTTGTTGCCTGATAAATAATTGTCTCCCTGAAACAGCCAGTAATGGCATTTTGCTCTTTTACTACAACTCACTAGAATAGCTCTAGCTGCCTTCTCTACCTCACACAGATGTAGCCCCTATGCTGAAAGTAAGACTGTCTCAGTAGCTTGTGGTGTCCATAATAAGATCTCTTTACCAACTGATTGAGGGAAACCACCAGAGATGATTACCTCTGGAGGGATTGCTCACATTTTATTAACATAAACAAGTTAATTGTCTGCAAAGCTCTTATTGCTAATGGAGTTTCATGCACACATAGTGCTTTACACTTTATAAGAGACATGGGCCCAGATCCTCAGCTGGGGTTCAAGTTGCATGTTTACAGCCTAAATCAAATGTAACAGATAGAAACACAGAACAGGCATGGGGACAGGGATGGCTGTGAGGAGCACGCTATCCATGTTTGGTAGGCTTCACAAAGGGCGTGGATTTGAAGGAGGAAAGGGAGGGCACTTGGTGCAGAAGAATTAGAGGATGTTTGAAGCCTAACAGGACAGCACAAGAGAGGGCAAGAATTAGTGTGGGGAAAGGAGTAACCCTTACAAAAGAGGATGACACAGAGCATGGAGTAGGAAGACATGAGAACAGAGAGGTAAGCAGATATAAAACTACAAGGATTTGCCACATTACCTTTCAGTGGACACCGCAGATTCAAAGGCAGTGAAGGGGTTAATAAAACCTTGAAATGAACGAAGTCTGGGTGGTTCTTACAAAGGTTCTCTCTCTTGGGTAAACATTTCACAAGGATGAAGAAACAGCTGTTAAACTGAGAGAAAAGATACAATATGGAAGCAATATTAAAGAATTCAGCTGGGTTTGCAATATGTTGTTGGAACAATTTTGTTCACAATCAAAGCAGTAAGGCACACTCAAAAATCACTGAAAATCAATTGTGGATTATATTGGTGACTATCACATGGGACAGAAGGAGTATTTTTAATGAGGCAGTGCATTAATTTAAACATCCTTTTTTACAACCTGGTATAAATGTAACGAAAGAGGTTTAAGGCATGTGAAGCAAGCAATGCCAAGCAAACTGTAGAGCTAGCTTTCTGGTTCGCTCTTCCACTTGAGGCCATTTGCAAATTCACACCCGGATCTGGATTAGTATTTCAAACATCTCTGAAAATCTGAGGATGTTCAGGTCTAGTTTCCATTTGGACTCGTAAATACAGTACAGTGAACTAGAAATCTGACACTACTACATATTGTGTGCCCTGCAAGGTGCAGTCATGTCATCAGTACTGAAGAACAGTGGTTTGGAACTTCAGCTATTCAGATAAAATAACAACCAGTGCTGAACTTTGACCAATATTTGAACCAAATCCCCAATTTTTTATGAGGTTTGAGGAAAAAATGAGCTGAAATTGTATAGGTTTTTCTTTGCTAACTTCTTTTTGGACATGCAAATATTGCAATGCCATAAGAAAGACTGTTCCCATTCTATTAGACCCTAAAATGCCTGTGACTACTTTAACTCTCTTGAAAGTCTGTTCTTCTGAGATTCCCAGATCACTGAGGTTTTGGATAAATTCAGGTAAACCGCAACCAGATAACTTAACTTAAATAGTAGATGCTTAGTGAAAATTGAGAAACTTCCAAACCTAAATCCCTTATGACTGTTTGTGGAAAAATATCTTATTACTGACAAAACATGGCTTGATTAGATGGAGATCTCCATAGATTTTAAGGCCAGAAGGGATCATTATATAATCTAATCTGACCTCAGGTATAACACAGGCCATAGAATTTCATCCACTTACTCCACTATTGAGCCTAGTAACTTGTATATCTTTCAGAAAGTTATCCAATCTTGGCTTCAGGATATGAAGAATCCACCACCGTATGAAGGCCCATTTCTAGGCATATTCAGATATATTTTGTGTGCATGGCTTAATTAGCTGCTATTTTATTTCAATAGATTATAAACGTATTGGTTCGTTCGTACAGTACCATGGATTGGAGACATTATGCTTATGTGAATTTTACTCTTAGCATTGGTGTTTTGTTTTATGCTTCCACTGATTATTCAGAATGTTTGTGATATCAAGGCTTGCTCCTCACAAAAATTAAGGCATATCCTCAGTGATTTCCATCAAAGGAAATGCCATTTGAAGTTAATGCAAAAGTTACTAAGTGACTCAGGGTAGTAGGTAAATGGTAACATGTGTAGTATTTCTAAGTAACTCTTTCTTTGAAGGACTATTGCAATGTTAAAATAATATAGATTTGGTAGGGGTCAGTATGATTTAAAGAATATGGTCCAAATTGAGAGGTGAGTAGCTTACACTCTCTTGCTTATCACCTCTGAATGTGGCTTATAATGGAGCCTAAATTGGTATAAATTACATACTATGGGGACTGGAAGAAGGTGCAAGTTACATGATGGCAAGCTGGTGAGAGTCTAAGAGAGTCTGAGTGTAATTTACATGATGACAAGGCCAGAAAAATGTATGAATTACACCATCTTAAACTTCAATTTTCCCCTATAATCCCCCCAGCAAAGGGGGCATGATGGGAAAAAAAGGGTCCATGGCCCGACCACTGCTACAATCTGGTGATCCCATTCCTCGGACACCAGAACAGCCCTCATGGGACTCAGGCAACTGAGCATAAGTCAGAATGGCCCTGAGTCTTCTTTAAATTGCACCAGGGGCCAAACCAACCCTTCAGTATATGTCTACACTGAAGCTGAAAGCGAGCCTTCCACTCCGGGTGGACAGACTCATGCTAACAGGGCTCAAGCTAGCATGCTAAAAATAGCTGTGTGGACACTGAGGCTCCAGCAAAGACTCAGTCTCGCCACCCAAACTCAAGCCTAGAGGATTGAGTGGGCTTGTGCTCGGGTGGCTAGCGCAAATCTGTCTATCTGAGCTGGGAGGCTTACTCTCGGGTGCAGTGTGGACATACTGCTAGTGGCCTCAGGATAAGGGAGCTGCAAAGACAGTGGCTTAACAAGAAAATTTGACCCCAGGCTCCTTTCTGAGTTTGGCCTCGTAGAGCATCTGTGTCTTACGTAGCAACTGTTCAGTCCCAGGCCCTTGGTCAGATGTTAACAACACTAAGAGCCTTCACAGCAGGAAAAATTGAATTTGGATTTTAAAAAATTGCAAATTACCTCATTATTTTCCCAGCTAGTCATTTTCACCTCATTTTATCCTGTTAACTGAATGTATTCCATGCTGAAAGGAGTAGAACGTCAAAGACATTGATCTTGGCTCTGGCTTGGTTTTTACAGGTTTTGGATCTACTCCATCTTGGCGCCATGTTACTGGTTTTTATTAAAGTCAGAGTACCTGCTCTGCTTACGTGACTTTATTTTTTCCTTCCTTTTTCAGTGAAGCCCTCTTGGCCAGTGCCAGAACGAGAGCCTTGGAGATGAAAATCCCCAGGGAAGCCATAATGGGTAAGTGGCAGGTCAAGCTTCCCATATACTGCCATCCTTCCCCATATGCTCCAAGCGTGACATGGAGGGACCTCCCTCATAGCAAGATGGGAGGCCACTTTCCTTGCACACGTCTATTCGATATACGCTTGTATACTGCGCTCATCGCTGTAGGATCTGAGTGCCTTCCAGTTGTGTATTACACAATGTGACTACACATCTGTCTCGTGTTGGTTGTTCTGTCATCCTCTCCCCAGAGGGAGAAGCATGTGGAATGGATTGTCTTGTTTGGTAAGGGTTTTTTTAAAATGTATTTATATAAATATACCTGTTGTTGTGTGTTTATATTAAAAAAGACACGGTCAAAGAAATTCACCTTGCACTTGGAACAGAAAGTGGCGAGGTTTGTAATAGTCGTTACTTTCTGGGGGAGTTCATTCCTCTGTCACGGACCATCCTCAGGGAAGGTTCTGCCTCCTGCACAGATGAGCTTTACTCTTGTTGTGCCTTCACTGCTCAGCATCTCTGCTGAGATGCTCAGAAAGGATGCTGCTGCCAGTTGAGATGGTTTCTGTGGAGTGCAAGGATGCTGCTGCCAGTTGAGATGGTTTCTGTGGAGTGCAAGGATGCTGCTGCCAGTTGAGATGGTTTTTGTGGAGTGCAAGGATGCTGCTGCCAGTTGAGATGGTTTCTGTGGAGTGCAAGGATGCTGCTGCCAGTTGAGATGGTTTTTGTGGAGTACCCTTATCTCAGGGCCGAACCTGTGGACGCAGCAGGTAAACAAACCGGCCCGGCCTGCCAGGGGCTTTCCCTGAACAAGCGGCACCCCTAGTTTGGGAACCACTTGTTTAAAGGCTCCAGGATGGGGGTGAAGACCCTGCAGAGGGCCAACCATTTGTTGAACTTTGTTATCCTGGGAAGGGGACCAACCTTGAATGAGTAACATGGCTGGAGACCTGGGGTGAGAAGAACTAATAAGGTAAAGAGTCTCCAGGGAGAAAGCCCTGAGAGCACTGCTTCATACCAGGGCAGGGATGGACTTGAAGCTAGGCCAGAAGGGGCTGAGAACTGAGCCCAGAGACAGGGCTGCAGCTATGAACCAGGGTACAGTGATAGGCCCTATTGGACTTTTGTCACCTCAGATGGGGTTCCTTCATGCGTTTATACCATGTGTGACTTAGCTGGAGGGCTGAGCCAATGAAGACCTGCCTAATGAGGGCAACCGCTGACAGGGGGCACCATGAAAAGAGAGAGAGGTGAGTTCAGGTTTGTGTGCACCCAAAAGAGGTCACAAGTGGTGACCAAAATTGGACACAATACTCCAGCTGAGGCCTAAGCAGCACTGAGTAGAGTGGTACTATCATAGAATATCAGGGTTGGAAGGGACCTCAGGAGGTCATCTAGTCCAACCCCCTGCTCAAAGCAGGACCAATCCCCAATTTTTGCCCTGGATCCCTAAATGGCCCCTTCAAGGATTGAACTCACAATCCTGGGTTTAGCAGGCCAAAGTTCAAACCACTGAAATATCCCTCCCCGTCCACCTTAACTGACTTGCATGCTATGCCTCTGTTAATGCAACCAAAACTGTATTTGCTTTTTGTTTGTTTGTTTGTTTGTTTGCAACAGCATTGCATTGTTGACTCATGCTGAGGCTGTGATTCACCAGAACTCCTAGATCCTTCTCAGCAGTGCTGCTGCCAAGCCAGTTATCCCCCAGTCTGTATTTGTACATTTGGTTTTTCTTCCCTAAGTGTAGCACCTGACATTGGTCTTTGTTGAATTTCTGTAGCCCAGTTGGGTCTATAGCCCAATTCTCCAATTTATCAAAAAATTTAGCTCTATTCTCCAAAGTGTTTGCAGCCCCCATCCCAACGTTGTGTCATCTGAAAATGTGATCAATATGTTCTCTATTCCTACACCCAGGTCATTAATACAGATGTTAAATAACACTGGACCCAGAACAGATTCCATTCATAATTATTCTTTCTTTGTGGTTGTTTAACCAATTATGTATCCACTTAATGGTAATACTACTGATCCTGCATTTCTCCAGCTTACTTATGAGAATGTCACGTGGAACTGTGTCAAAAGCCTGGCTAAAGTCCAGGTATACTATGTCCACCGTATTCCCCTTACCCACCAAACTAGTTACCTTGTCAAAGAAGGAAATCAAGCTGGTTTGTCATGATTTGTTCCTAGTAAATCCATGCTGGCTGCTAGTGATCAGCCCTTCATCCTCCAGGTATTTGCAAATTGAATGTTTTATACATTGCTGTGGTAACTACCCAGGTATCGAGGTCAGGCTAACTGGTCTATAGTTTCCCCGGCTCCTCCTTTCCCCCCTGTTTAAAGTTGGGCATAGTGTTAGCTCTTCTCCAGTCTTCTGGGACCTCTCCTGTCATCCAGGAGTTTGCAAATATTATTGCCAGTGATGCTGAGATTTCTTCAGGTAATTCCATTAGTACCCTGGGGTGAATAGCATCCAGCCCTGCTGATTTGAATACAGATGGTGAAACTGAGGCACAGGGAGGTTACTTTAAATGACTTGATCAAGGTTATACAGTGAGTCAGTGGCAGTCAGGAATAAAACCCAAGTCTTCTGACTTCTAGCCCCAAGCTCAATCCATTTAACAGCAGCTACCTGCACCCTCCTTCCTTCCTGGCTGAGGCACTGTATGCTCCTCAGAGCAGAGTTCTCATTTTCTACAGGTTTGTACAGCACTTACCACAATGAGTCCCTATTGCAATATAAATGCCAAATAATAATGAAATCATCATCACATTTGCTCCATTAGCAGAACCGGTTTTCATCTGCCTGTGATGATGTGTTGCTGTAATGCCACTTACTGGTAAAAGTGTATTGGAGGCAATCAAAGAAAGATGGCTGAGTCCCAAAAATGTCTAGGCTCATGTTACACTTCCCCCTCATGAATAGTTCAGCTATAAAAATGGCAACCTAGGTGCAGTTGTATATTAAATAGCATGGCATGTATCACTATTTTTAAAAGCATAGAGAAATCTAGGGCTTGGTGCGTGAAAGAATTTAAGGGTGTGAGATGCCCAGCTCTCTTTAGGAAAATCCCTGTGTAAAAAGCTTCCTGTTAAATACTCTTTCGTACAACTCCTTTTCTGCATTTAAAAGTTTCTGGTCCTTTTATTTCTCTCCTTTCCCTTCTCCCCTCCCCCCCCCCCCGAAGGCTCCATTTACTGCTTCCTGTATATTGTCTCTAGAAATGAGTACAAATAAATTTTTCTTCCACAATGATAAATTATACGAGGCACATTAATTATGAGGCTCACATTCATTTACTCAGTGTTATAAACAAGAAATATTCTCTATTTTTGAAAGTTAGCTTCTTGGATGAATGAAGGCTGAGGTGCCAAATGAAAGAGAGGGGAAAAAATTACCTCCAAATATAAAACAGAGCAGAATATTGAGCCAATATGCAATATTGCCAAAATCACTTGGAAGACTTTCACATCTGAAACAAGTGTGGAATGAAACAATAGTAAGTGCTAAATCAATGGGCTGAACAGTTAAGAACAAAATTAAAGGTGAACTGAAATGCTGTCTCAAGAAACTTACTTGAGATCCCAAAGCATTAAACGTTATTAATAGATGAAAAGACTTTAAACAGTTCTAATAAATGCATTTGAGTTACCACTCCTCTCTGAAAGCATTAAAAGAAAAACAAATGGTGCTATTTGGATGACTTACTGATGCACACTGTTCTTAATAGGCCAAATCCTGTTCCCTGAGCACAGCCAAGTAAAAAGGAGATGAGATTGGGACAAGAGAAAGGACAGAATCCTTCCTCCAGACCATAGAGCACTAATGGAGCAATGTCTTAGCTGCTACTGCAGTCTCAGAGCTGGACTAGCTTCTATGGCCGCTGATTCCCCCAGCACAGGGATTTGGCCAGCAGAACTTCATTATTGTGGATTCCCTACACACACTCATGCTTCCTCCATGCTAATGCAGATGGAGGTGTTTATTTCTGAACTTCACCAAATAAAGTCATCCCAAAATGCTGGGGGTGCGGGAGAGGGGGAACAGCTTTATGGCAGTTAGGATATTTTCTCAATAGGTTTCTAACACAACTGCATTAGATAGGAGCAGAGAATTCACATCTCAGTGTTTCAGAGTAACAGCTGTGTTAGTCTGTATTCACAAAAAGAAAAAGAGTACTTGTGGCACTTTAGAGACTAACCAATTTATTTGCGCATAAGTGGACTCAGTGGACTCTCTGCGCACACCTCCCATAATTAATCATAAAAGTCTGACGCTTCTACCAAAATCTGTCGACAAGTTAACTTCTTGAAGCCCACTTGGTGGACTATTCGGGAGGAGAGTTTAGTCTCTGCAGCCTCTCCTGGGCTGAGACTGCTAAGGCAAGTGTTCTGATGATAGTGGGTTTTGTGATCTGGACACGAGTACAAAAGAGACTGACCTGAAACACCAATTCATTTTACCTGGACCACAAAACAAGCATCGGATCACAACAATTTCCAATTACTGGGCCAAACCCAAAGCAGTATCTTTGTGGTTTCAGAGGAACAGCCGTGTTAGTCTGTATTCGCAAAAAGAAAAGGAGTACTTGTGGCACCTTAGAGACTAACCAATTTATTTGAGCATGAGCTTTCGTGAGCTACAGCTCACTTCATCAGATGTATACCGTGGAAACTGCAGCAAGCTCATGCTCAAATAAATTGGTTAGTCTCTAAGGTGCCACAAGTACTCCTTATCTTTGTGGTGAAAGACTCCCTATTGCAGGCCCTGAGCCATCCATTCTCATTTGCTACAAAGAAATGCATTTTAGAGGTGAATTCTCTTTTCATCGGTTGGAACTACAGCAAGGATAGATCAGCCGCGCCTTTCTTTCCCACAGCGATCTGGCATCTCGCGTCACTCTGCTTAGAGACCAGGAATCTCCAGGTGAGCTCTCTCCTGGACTTTCTGCACGGCAGCTGTTATTATTGAATGCACAGTAGGAGCCTGATTTGCCTCTACCTTTGCACCTGTGTAAAGTGGGTGTAAAATGCTACCACTAACTTGAGCAGAGAATTCTGATCTGGCAGTATTCTACATCCACTTCACACAGGTATGAATGACAACTCAGGGTAGAAGGCATTAGAGAATCAGCCCTCTGGATGCCAGTCTTTAAATACAGGTGTCTGAGTCTAATCAAGCGTTGGTGGAAATCAGGAGGTAAGTCCAGTGAAGTAAATCAGGAGCAAAGGAGATCAGAATCAGGCCCAGAACCTCATCTTATGGACAATCACCCCTTCCTTCCACTGGGAGCAAAGGGTGAGTATATGCACCAATTAGAAATGTGAAGCTGGACTTGTGTGAGGGCCTGATCCAGCTCACACTGAAGTCTTTCCATTGGCTAGCTCTGGCCCCTTAAAGCACTCCAGAACTCTAGGCCTTAAGTAAAACATGCCAGAGGGAATTAACAGATATGGAGACTAATAGAGCAGAAAACAACTATAACAGTCAGGAAGAACAGGTAAAATTAAGGGAACTTGGCCTGTGTAACAATCTAATAGAGATACTGGGGGATTGGTTTTTTTAAAGCAGATTTGTTATCTGGGCAGAAGCCTCACCGCATGTAATGTGCAGACACCATGCAATTAAAAAAAAAAAAAGCAGCTTTAAACAGACCAGCAAGGCTATTGTTCAAAGTCTAAACCTTAATTAGGCTTTTTCTGCACAAAGTGTCATAGATAGCAAATAAAGATGTCTCCTCAGACTCCTCTCAAGTGCTTTGCTGCATATCCCTGTAGCAGAAAATGTGACAGTAACCGTGATTTATGAAGGCAAGCGTTATCTGCAAACCACACAAGATGAACACGTGATTAAGTGAATAAAAATCATTGTGTGGAGGTGGTCTTAATCAATTAGTTTCCGTTCCTTGAATGACAGCCAATATAAAATACATTCTTCAGGCTATTTCCAACTGACCCAAAGGCCTTAGGTTGCCAATAATTTCCTGTACTGAGCAGAAAGCATAACCACCTACAAAAGAGAGAATGTAAGTGAATTATTAAGTCTTCAGAATTCCTTGTTTGCAGTCCAAATCAGTCATTATTTTGTAGTTAATCTTCTGCCCATTTGTGGCAATGGGAGAGGCAGATGTTTAATTAGTTTTAGCAAAAAAAATCCATTAAAAATTGTCTTGCTTCTACTGAACTGGATTTATAATCTTTGTAGGCAGAGACAATTGGAAAAAAACAGAGAAAAATATTCTACAGGGAATCCAAGGAAATCTTTCCTGCACTCTGAGACCTTTGGGACCTGCAGAATCTGATAGAAAACACCTGCATTTTCCAGCTGTCACAGGCACTTACTCCATTTACAAAGGAGAAAAGAAATCCTAATTAATCACGGGTCCATTTTTAATTTGCAGGGTTAGTGATGTTTGAAAACCACAGATGACTTGCCAGTGTGTTGTATAGCAGGAAAAAGGATACAAATGTCTCCAAGCAGATAAAAATAGAAGGGAAAGCACAGAAATCAGTGGAGTTACTCCAGGCTTATGCTAACATAGCTGAGAGCGGAGTTTGGCTCTGAACCTTTTCTTTCAACAGGAGATTTTACTTAGGGCCTGATTCTGCAGTCCTTGCTTACACAATCCTCATTCACGTGAATAGTCCCACTGCGTCTACTTGTGTAAATTCCCGTTGTGAGTAAGGTGTACAGAACTGGGCCTTTAATGCAGCATTGCAGTAGCGTCCCAGCCCAAAGCAGTCCTAAAGTCAGCAGATCCAACCAGTGGAGGATTTTCCCCACATAAGCAATTCTTGAGGCAGAGAGCTATCATACCAATTTGTATGCCATCACCCCTGCGACCCACCACAAGGGGCAAGTCTGGAGAAAACTGGATATAGTCCAGGCATCCCTATGCTCTGCTAATTCCCAGATGCCAGAATTCCTCAAAGCTATTGCCAACTACTATTTCGACACTAGAGAATCCCTGAAGTAACTCTAACTTATGCCAAAGACTGGCACTGAATAGCTGTGGATGGGGGCTTAAAGTGAGCTTTGGCTACCTCCTTTTGCTCTGTGCACAGCTTAGCTGACCCAAGAGAATCTGGGCCTAAATAATTAAATCCCAACTCCAAAAAGTTTTGAATGTATTTGACCTATACAAAGCATTCTCTCCTTCTCATTTTTTATAGGTAATAGAGCACAGCTGGCATATATTTGTACATGGTTAAAGCTGGTGACAAACCTTTTGGGATTAGGGAATCTCTACCTACTAGAACTCTAGGGTGGGATCCATAACAGTGCTTGGGCACCTAAGCCCCCGTTTTAGTTGCCTTAAATCCCAGTTTTGACTCCACTACAAGCTGCCAAACGCCCACCAAATTCCAAAGGCACCTACCCTCACGCTGGGCTTAAGTTTTTCAGGATAAGAGTTTCCTAGGCCTCTGGGCATCCACGCTGCTGCCTCACTCTATAGCAAGGGGGTATGAGCAATTAAGGGGTAACAAGCAATTAATTGTCTTGTTGCTTGTTAAGTAACAAGTAATTAATTGTTTACTGATGCATTCAACTGTCCTGGTGATCGTCACCAAATATACATTTCTAAATCAGGAAATATCGTTTGGAAAGCTGCCTAATTGCCGTTTGCCCTGGGCACTGCTAGAGCGCAGCTGCATGCAAGTCCCCAGCTCCCACAGAAGCAGTGGTAAAAATCTTGAACATACAGCCTACAAGAAGAAAAGGGAAAACAGCATTTAGGCAAGCTGTTCTCGCAGCCCACCTGCTCTTGACTCGGGGCTCAGTATTCTCGCGCTCTCTCATACACACGAACACCTGCTGCTATCTTGCATTATTTTTTAATGAAAACACCTTTTTTCAGTGGAAAATTGGCTGTCCCTCTGGGTTCTGGTCTATTTTCTCCTTTTCTTTTATTCCCTGGCTCATTCTATGTGCCCTTGTACTAGGGCCCAATCCAAAACCCATTGAAGTCAAAGGAAAGATTTCCACTGAGTTCAACAGGCTTAGGATCAGGCCACTAGTGACCAAGCCAAACTAGTCATGGCCAGCTTTAGGTCTGTTTCGCACTTTTGCCACAGCTAACCACAGGGGAGGACTCCTGCTAACCTGTTTCTCAGTGCACAAAGAACATCCATATAATTCCACTCCGAATTACTGTAACAAGGTGGACTGCCCCTTTGGCTCAGGCCTCCGGGCCCTTAATCAGCCCTGTTCAATTAGCCCCACCCTACTAGGCTGCCAGGCATAAAAGGACAAAGCCCATTAGGTGAATGGTGGTTGGGGAGGAGGATAGACAGGTTGTGCCCAACTAGCCTAAGAAATTGAGAGGCTGGGGAGCCAAAGCTGGGCCAGGAGGAGGCTGGTGAGGCCAGACTTGGGGAGTTTTTTAAAGACTGAGCCTAAGGGACTCAAGAGGAAGGAAGCCCAGCAGCAGCAAAGAGCTGGCTGGAGCGAGGAGCTGGAGGAGAGCACAAGGCAGCTGGAGGCCTGTGAGAGACTCCAGAGAGAAAGACTTAGGTGTGGCTACTCAGGAAATAGCAGGGAGCCAAACCCAAAAGAGCCCAGGAGGGGCTGAAGGAAGAGGCTTACAGGAGCCTGACAAGGGTGAAAGCTGTGCCCAGAGACTGGGCAGAAGAGTGCTTGATCCAGAGGAAAGAAGACAGACCCCTTGGCAAGGAGGTGATGGGCCCTGTTTGAGAGTGTGGCGAAAGACTGTGTGTTATTTGGACACACGGGATTCCCTGGCAGGAGTGGACTTTTATTAAGGACTTAGCTGCAGGGCTGAGTCGCTGCGGGGCCGAGTCACTGCAGCAAGTCACCTCTGTGGCGGGACGCACAAGAGTTAGTTAAATACACAACACGTATATAGGACACACATGCTGCCACTGCAGCCCAAGAAATTTCATGGGAGTGATAATGAATGTATGGCAAAAGTGCTGTGTCAGCAGTCTTGGGGCGGCTGGACTCCTGCTGCTGTGCCCTCCTTAATTCAAAGTAAAGCTTGGAACTTTAGTGGACAAAATAGTAACTAGAAAACTGTGTTGTATTTATATATTCATAGGGTGAAATCCTAGCCCCATTGAGGGCGTGAGGGAGGCCCTGGTGCACATTTACTTGGATTGTGCCAGGTTGCAGCCCCTATTCCGGCTCCTCACAAATATTTTGTTATGTTTCTGGCTGCACTTTTCCCCTCACCTCCTTATCTATGCACTTACTATCCATGGCCCCACAAAGCCATGGGCCCTCCTAGTCAACCTCCTCCTGGCCCTGGCTAAAATGGCTATCTATAAAACCAGGGAGAGGAGGTTGGCCGATAGAGACTCCTGTGACTGTGGGGCCTATTTCCGATCCTCCGTCCATTCACGCTTCCGGGCAGAATTCTCCTGGGCGGCGTCCACTGACTCCCTTGACAACTTCAAGGAACAGTGGGTGCTGTCCGGGGTTCTCTGCTCGGTGTCCCCGTCAGGTTCCCTTTGATTGATCCTTTGACCGCCCTCCTGTTCCTATTATTTTATTAGTTGTCCTCCTAAATCACTTGGTTTCCAGGTCCTGTGGATCCCCCCCTTAGGCTGGGGGGGATCCTTTAGTGGTGGGTGGGCTTCCGCCCACTTCCTGGATCAAAAAAAAAAAGATAAGGCCAGAAGGGACCATCGATGCTGATCATTTAGTCTGACATTCTACGTACCCTGGCCATGTAACTTCACTCAACAATTCTTCCATCAAGCCCAATACACTCCAGCTTAGCCAAAGGTTCTTTTAGAAAAAGAGCCAGCCTTGATTTAAAGACTTCAGCCACCACATCCCACGTACTTAGTTACCCCTACTGTTCAAAATTTGCATCTTATTTCTAGTTTGAATTTGTCAAGCTGCAGCATCCAGCTACTGGATCTTGTTATGCCTTTGTCTGCTAAAGAGCTTTCTACTATCAATCTCCTCTCTAGGCAGATACTTACAGACCATGGTCAAATTGCCTTTTCACCTCCTCTTTGATAAACTAGATAGATTGATCTTCTTAAGTCTCTCACATGTTGGCATGTATTCCAGTCCTCATATCATTCTTTTAGCATTTTCTGAACACTGACCAATTTTCAACATCCTTTTTGGAGTACGGACAGCAAAACTGGACACAATGTTCTGGTAGTAGCCTCACCAGTGCTTTATCCAAAGGCATTACCACCTTCCTATTCCTGATTACCTAACTAGTACACCTGTCAGCTGAGGAATTTAAAAGATTTGACTAATGCAGGCATCCATTAGTTCAGTTTAAAAACCCCTGAATGAGGTACAAAAGTGGGTAGGTAATATCTTTTTACTGGACCAATATCTGTTGGTGAAAGAGACAGGCTTTAGAGCAGGGATTGGCAACCTTTGGCACGCGGCCCACCAGGGAAAGCCACTGGCGGGCCGGGCCGGTTCATTTACCTGCAGTGTCCGCAGGTTCGGCCGATCGCAGCTCCCACTAGCCACAGTTCACTGTCCCAGGCCAATGGGGGCTGTGGGAAGGGCAGCCAGCACATCCCTCAGCCCATGCTGCTTCCCGCAGCCTCCAGTGGCCTGGGACAGCAAACCACGGTCAGTGGGAGTTGCAATTGGCCGAACCTGCGGACGCTGCAGGGAAACGAACCGGCCCGGCCCACCAGCGACTTTCGCTGGCGGCCCGCATGCCAAAGGTTGCCGATATCTGCTTTAGAGCTACACAGGGCTCTGCTTCAGGTCCTGAAGATATTACTTCACCCACTTTGTCTCTCTAATATCCTGGGTCCAACACACATACAACACTGCAACCAATGCTTAATAAGGTAGGTATTATTGTTACAAGAAAATCCTGATTCATGCTCTGTTATTTTCAGCAATGTGTCAAGTCAGCACATTTTGATTATCTCCTCAGAGGACAATATTGAGGTCAGAATCGTTGTTCACCAACCAGAACTTGTACACAAATTGCTGCATCCTAACTGGCTGATGCTGATTGCCATCCAGATTTTTTTCTCTGGACCTCTAACTTAAGCTCCTGTCTAAATATTAATTTGAAAGGATTAAGCGTGCTACCAGTTTTTGCTGATGGATGAATTTTTACCCTAGCTTTCTGGGTGTTTAACAAAAGCCTTTCACACAGCCTGGCTTCTTGTTTTACAGAATATTAAGATTTATTGTCCTTTAAGGTGAACATTGATTAAAGTGAAGTTGATGTGAAGTTTTTTTTAATGATTTTGTGTGAATTTTAATCCTCACGAAAGGCGATGGCCTGACAGGCCTCATGACTTGGCTTTTTAATATGACCTCAGCCCAGCTTCCCTTTTCTCTTCCCCTCTGCCTTCCGCAGTTGTGTGAGTTCAGTCAGGTGGGCACTGTGATATGACCCGGGCTGGCAAAGAGGGCACACAGCACTGTACCTGCATAGATGTGTGCCTTACAGGCACCAAAAGAGAGGATGGGCAGTAAAAATCTGACCCAACAACCATTGAATGAGTAGCCATAATATCCAATTCCCTCCACCGATGTCTCAGTCCTAACCGGAAAGAGCCTTTGACAGTCATCTCGATGTCCACTCAGTCTACAGGGGAACCCATTAATTTGTGCTCTGATTGGAGGCTTTTGTGATGTTGACACCTGTCAACGGGGCTCAGACTATTAATCAGCCATCAGACAGTAAAAGTTTTGAATCCCTATGGATATGGGCTTGAGTGGTAATGAGCTACTGGGCTTTCCCATGATAGCTTGTTGGTTCCAATCTCCTTAGTCATCCAACCTCCCGTAAATCCAGTATAAACAGTTTGAGTATCATCAGTATGGGCTGGCAGTACCTGTTTTGCAGATTGGAACACTGAGGAACTGATAGGTTATGTGACTTTCTGTTGTCACACAAAGAAAAGGAGTACTTGTGGCACCTTAGAGACTAACCAATTTATTTGAGCATGAGCTTTGCATCAGCAGCAGACCCACAAATAGAAACCACGAGTTTTGACTTCCAGTGCCTTCCCTACATATGTACTACCCCCACACTAGGACTAACTGTTACTTAGCAAACAATCTAAGATGCTAGTGTGGACCAATTTCCCAGGCAAAACACTATGGGCCAGATTGCCCTTAGTTTTTGAGCAGAGGTGCTGTGGAAGGAGAGTACAAGGGGCTATTTGCATGCCGCAAGCACATATCAGAATCAACTGTAGTCCCTGCATTCAGAAGCATGCAAGGATGAGATGGTCACTTCCATGCACCCCTAGAGACCAGAAGAGGCAGGACAATTGCCATGCCCAATGGCTCACAAGATGAGCCATCCATGGAAAGAGAAGGCTGCACCATTCTCAGTGGTCCATCCTACCCTTCACATTCAGGAGCACAGTCCCTCTCTGAGCTTCTCCTGGGCAATGTGGCTGTTCAATGCCACAAGCCCACACTGGTGCCTTAAAGGCACAGTTTGTCCCCCTAATAGCAAAGTAGCAAATACTTCAGCAACCTGAAAGCAACTGTGTGGCTATTAAAAAGTAAAATCAATCAAGGCTGCACACCAAGTGACACTAAACCACTATAAAATTCAAATAGGGCTGCAGAGTGTGGTACAAATCCACCCCTCCCCCCCATAGCACCATTATTAAATGAAAGTGATTCACAAGCGCTGTAGAGAAAAACAATATGAAAATACCAGAGAGAGAATGCATAATTTTCCCATCTCAAGGCTGTAAAATGGCTGTGCTAATAGGCTACCTATTCTGGAAGAATGAAATAGGCACATTCTCTCCCCAGTCCCAGCACATTCTGATCAAAATCAGTCTGATCTTGGATTCAATTGTTGTTTGTAACCCGTGACAAAAGTGAGGCGAGCAGATTATAACACAACATGGTTGAGTTTTGTGCTAAGAGGCACTAACTAGATCTGTCACCAGAAACATAATGTCTTATATGTTCTAATATCCAAACCCGTCACTGGCAGAGGAGATGAAATACAACAAACAAGACATTAGCAACACAATCAAGCCAGGCCTTACAAGATGTCACTCACTTAAAGATGTTGGGGCTGATTCTCTATTTCCCTGATTCTTGATAGGAGAGTGTCAAATGACAACATTAGTGCCTGGGGATGGAGAATCAGGCCCGTAAAGAGAAGGCAAATCTGGACATATAGTTATGTTGATGAGTACTATTTACTGGAGACAGTGAACTAGCCAGCCCTGTGGGAGAATGTGGTTTTAGACGGAATCTTCCGATTGATCTCCCTTCAGATTGCATTGATTTCTATAAGCACGCTGGAGTAACTAAGCTTAAGGTAAAACATTCAGTGCCAATCCTTCAAGCCAATCTGAGTCGTTGTTTAGGTGCTGGGCAGGTGCATCTGCTGTGGTGCTCCACGAAGGATACTTTAGCCTACAACAACCCTGAGCAAGCCAAGCATTCTATGGGGCAGAGGTTGGGAGGGCTCATGCAGTGTGGTTCCATCTCTCCTTTCTCTGTCCCCTTCCCTTCCCTTAATCTGGGGGGGAGGAGGGGAAGTTAGGTATGGGTTTAAGCCAGAATCTAGCAACTCTTGGTCTAGTTTAAATTTAATTTATGCATTTTTCTTACTTTTGAAGAACCTATCTATTTATGATGAGATAACTAGCTCTGTGGATGAGGGGAAAGTGGTGGACGTGTTGTTCCTTGATTTTAGCAAAGCTTTTGACACGGTCTCCCACAGTATTCTTGCCAGCAAGTTAAAGAAGTATGGGCTGGATGAATGGACTATAAGGTGGATAGAAAGTTGGCTAGCTTGTCGGGCTCAACGGGTAGTGATCAATAGCTCCATGTCTAGTTGGCAGCCGGTATCAAGTGGAGTGCCCCAAGGGTCGGTCCTCGGGCCGGTTTTGTTCAATATCTTCATAAATGATCTGGAGGATGGTGTGGATTGCACCCTCAGCAAGTTTGCAGATGACACGAAACTGGGAGGAGAGGTAGATACGCTGGAGGGTAGGGATAGGATACAGAGGGCCCTAGACAAATTAGAGGATTGGGCCAAAAGAAATCTGATGAGGTTCAACAAGGACAAGGGCAGAGTCCTGCACTAAGGACAGAAGAATCCCATGCACCGCTACAGACTAGGGACCGAATGGCTAGGCAGCAGTGTGGCAGAAAAGGATCTAGGGGTTACAGTGGACGAGAAGCTGGATATGAGTCAACAGTGTGCCCTTGTTGCCAAGAAGGCCAATGGCATTTTGGGATGTATATGTAGGGGCATTGCCAGCAGATCGAGGGACGTGATTGTTCTCCTCTATTCAACACTGGTAAGGCCTCATCTGGAGTACTGTGTCCAGTTTTGGGCCCCACACTACAAGAAGGATGTGAAAAAATTGGAAAGAGTCCAGCGGAGGGCAACAAAAATGATTAGGGGACTGGAACACATGAGTTATGAGGAGAGGCTGAGGGAACTGGGGATGTTTAGTCTACAGAAGAGAAGAATGAGGGGGGATTTGATAGCTGCTTTCAACTACCTGAAAGGGGGTTTCAAAGAGGATGGATCTAGACTGTTCTCAGTGGTAGCTGATGACAGAACAAGGAGTAATGGTCTCAAGTTGCAGTGGGGGAGGTTTAGGTTGGATATTAGGAAAAACTTTTTCACTAGGAGGGTGGTGAAACACTGGAATGCGTTACCTAGGGAGGTGGTGGATTCTCCTTCCTTAGATATTTTTAAGGTCATGCTTGACAAAGCCCTGGCTGGGATGATTTAATTGGGGATCGGTCCTGCTTTGAGCAGGGGATTGGTCTGGATGACCTCCTGAGGTCCCTTCCAACCCTGATATTCTATGATTCTATCTAGTTTAATATTAAATCTGAACAGAAAACTATGAGTTGATGCAATCCCAGAATGCCACTGTTTGGGCACAGTTAGTAGGCGACTCAGGTTTCCCTACTAGAAGGGCATTTTATTGGTTGTAATTATCTCTGGTGGGTCTCTCATTTCCTTGGCCTCTCAAGTGCCAGATAACATTTCTTCCATGAATATGTTAACACTCATCTGAAATGATCCTTACAGAAATGAGTGGAAATTTTCAGTAGGCAAACAGCAGCCATGGATCTTTATACTCTGAGTCAGTGTTCTCTTATTACACACTAAATGTGACATTATCTCTTTGCAGAGGGCCATTACTTGGGCACTCAAACTAGGGCTTAAGCAGTGCATAGGCCTTGGGTTAGCCATCTGCCTAGGGGTGACTTTCAATCTCATTATTCCGTAGGATTTCCATACGAGTATGAGCTATATGCTCTCGACATAAAGTAAGGCGGGGAAGTGTGTGTGTGTGTGTATGTGTGTGTGTGTGTCAGCAGGGAGGGGCAGAGAGGGGACTCACTGAATTAGAAAGCACACATGAATGGAAAGATACAGATTACAAAAGTTATGAGTCAACTTTCCAATTGTAGCACAAGGAAGTTCAACCCAAGCATACTTTGTAATGAATTAACTCTGTTTTAAGCAGGCTCATAAATATGCATTAGCTGACTCACAGCCTTGCCTTAGCTGAAACAAAAGTTTGAATCATTCTAGAATGAGATGCAGCGTCTCTGAACGAGAGCTATACGGTATATTATGACAATAATGATGAAACTGCCATTTCCTGTGGAAGGTTGCTAAAAGCCTTGGCTAGACCAAGTCTAAATTGGATCCTGAGACATTCTATCTTTAAAGAACATACATTTAACTTCTGTAAAAGGAATAAAGTAGTAATCAAATTTATGGATAAAAAATATATGCAATCCTGTACCTACACTGATGATCATTTCTGACAGGAAAAGTAAAGCCATTTCATATAATCATGAGTACAACAGATCATATTCAGACACCGTTAAGGAAGGAACTTCATAAATCTACACTTTTTAATCTAGTATGACATTCAAACAGTAGGTAAACAGTTTATGTTCCACCATTACAAATATCACTCGTACTTAGGATAAGGTAGATGCAGTGATAGATTTTTAAGTGATTGCAGTATGAAGTTGGACACAATGACAGAATTGAGGTTGGCTCTGCAATAGTATTTAGAGAAAATCTTTAAAAACAAAGACGTATTTCAGAAAAATGGTCCTTTGAATGTCACTGGTAAAGGTGTAAGAAATTATCCTCAGCTACACACAACAGAAAGGAATAGAAATTCATAAAAGCAACCATTTGATTTTACAAATTATGGTTCAAACAGGCAAATATTAATATTTCAAGTTGTTTATGGGGGGGAAACTGAGAATTAGGCAATATAAAGAAACATTTTATAGTGTAACATGATCGTAATATGCAATATTGACTTTTGTGGAGATGAATATCAACACTTATCATCCTGAGAGGTAAATATTGATTATAATCAACATTTTAGTCAAAAGGCAATAAATCTTAATTTTATTACAACCAGAAGTCAGTACATGTATTTGTCACATACATGATGAATGTCTCCTTTATCAGAAATACTTGGAATTCTTTCCATTGGAGCCATGAATTTTTTTTAAAACTGCAACAGTGTTTCCTCAGAAACAAACATTCTAAAGTAGAACTTAATTAGGCAGTCAGAAACACCTATTTTCTTTTGATGAAGCAATCAGGAAGCAGAGGTTTCAATGACATCTGATTGGCTTAAAGATAAATAATAGTTTTGCTCAGCATGTCTGCAGCCAATCAGAATACCCACTTTAGTATCTATGATCTGATTGGCTAACCCTGTACCCTCAGCGTCTGAGCATCGGTAACCCCACCTGAAGTCAATGAGCTTCAGCAGCTCAGTACCTCTGAAAATTAGGCTTTTTATTGTCTACCCAGTTGCTCAGCTATTTGCTATCTTCTAACCAACCTTATACTTGGCTTTGGTTGTTTTTTCTGTATCGCTGAGATAATCCCTTAACCATCTTCTTATGCTGATCTCCAGCACTTTGTGGAATATCCAAAATACTTTCTCCCAACTTCAAATGTTTCTTTCCAGAATGATTTAGCTTCCACTCAATGTGTCTTTGTTTCAGTAGATCTCTTAAATTGCATGAGGAATGTTCCACCCTTGCTTCCACACTTAGCACTTCCACTGGCACTTATAAAGGCTCCAGACACAGATCTAGGGCAATACAATCCCCTAGTAGTCATTGACACTGTACCATGTATTTAAAAGCCTGAGTTCTTTCTCTTCCTGCTGGTTTTATGGTTCAGTTTTCTTACCCACGCACAGCAGTGGAACGAGTCATTGTCTAATGCCATTGCCAGCCAGACATTTGAACGAGTCCTTCTAAGCAGGGAGATGAGTACAGTAAAGTAATTAGTGCTAATGGTGAGAGTTGTCAAATTCTTGGTTCTAATGGGAAACCTGACCCATTCTTTTCTTTACATTTGCCATTCATTCTAACGAAAGCCAAGCAGGACGTCAGCAAATTTTTGAAACTCTCGCACCTTCAAACACTATGAAACTGAAGCAGCCAATAATCAGCGGCAATTCTACCAGAGCAGTTTTTTCCCCACTAGTGGAATGCGCTGTCCCCTGCTCTAGGTACACTACACAGAGCTCATGCATATCTGAGGGATCCGCTCCAGGAAGTTCTGCCCACAATTGTTTGCATCCATAAAATTCCCCCCTACAATTATTTCCAGGTGCAAAATCTGGTGAAACGTTTCAAAACGTCAGGCCCACAGATAACATTAATAACCATTCTAGTGTAAAATAACCCTCAAATAAGGCCCATTTGTAGAAAATATTTCCATTGTCCAAAATCTCACGTCTGCTGAATCATTAAACACTCCTAGGACTTGCCCCTGAATGCTTTGTGTATTCGTGTGAATTGAAAAAATGGAGTATCAAGATTCTAATGTAAACCATTTTCATCTAACTCCCGTTCTAAAGCAATTCAAATAGAGTCAGATTCATTTTAAAATCCTTTAGTTTTGAAGGAAACACAAAAAACATTGTAAATCACTGACAGATTTTCTTTTGAGTTATCATTTGTAGGAAATGAGAGAACTTAGCCCAGAAACGTATCCTCCGGCTGTGGTTCACTCAGTGCTTAATATGCATATTATCTATATCTTTCTATTATTCTGCACCTACTTGGGTAGATAAATACAGTTCAATGAGGAACATAAAAACATTTTCAGTTTAGTGATTGTTAATTATTATTACTTATGGTAGTGGTCGTCTGGTCAAATCGGAATCCAAGCAGAACATCAACAGTCAGTCCTTAAAGAAGAGGAGATGGAAAAACACTAATCAACATTTAAATAATTTTGTAATGGTGTTTTATAAACTTCAATTTCTGTTAACACTGCTTCCTGTAGAGAACAAATGGCTTAAAATGGCACGCTTCAAGCTTCTCTTTTATCTGAAATGCTTTCTATTCTCTGGGTGAGAATTAAGCACAGTATCAATTTGGTTTTCAGGGAAGCTCCAAACACTAAAATCACTGCAGCTAAACTGTTTAATAATATATTTGCCAGTATGAAAGACTCTTGTACAGCTTCCGTAGGGTTTGCTTATGGTCCATGGAAGAATGATGAGGAGAAAAGTTTATTAAAGACAATACTTTGCAGCCAGAGACTTACATAGAGTAGGCAGAGTGGTTTGGAGGAATAAGAACAGGTTAGGAATCAGGAAGTAATGAGGTCCGTTCCCAGTTCTGCTACTCACTTGCCATGTGGCCTCATGACAGTCACTTTACCTTTCTGACTCAGTTTCCTACCTGTAAAGTGGGGAGGATTATGCTTCTTACCCACCTACTTCATGGGCATATTATGAAGATTGATTCATGTCTGCACAATGCTTCCAATACATAAGGTACTAGATAGAGCTCCCATTCAGCAAAATACTTGTGTGTGAGCTTAACTTTAAGCATGTGCTTACATCCCATTGAAGTTAATGGGAATTAAGCACATACTTAAGTGGGTTGTGGAATACAGAAGTCCTTGCAGAACCAGGGCCTAATTGATAAGTAACACTTTAATTCCTTTTATTGTGTTCAACGTTTAGAAGTGGTTTTGTTTTTAATTTTGCAGGAGCCTGTTTGGTAAAAGACAGCAGTGATGACATGATGCAAGAATTAGGATTAACGTACTTAATGAAAATTCACTCACTCACCAGCCTGTACAACTTGCCTCACCTATGCATTGCTTGCTCAATATAGGACTTAACATCAATTTGCACTGGAGCTAGGCTGGACTTTACATAATTTGAGAAGAGCAAAAAGAATGATCTGTTTTCTCTCTCTTTTGATGCATTCCCCCACTTTATCATATTAGTTTAACACTATGGAGACAAACTCATACACTAAAAACTAAACACTTGATATGCCCAGGGGCAGGTCAAGATTCAAAGGATGACTGATTATCTTCACTTTAAGGTGATAATGAATCTTTACAGACCTAAACCTTATTTAAAAGCTAGTCTATTCCTAAATCCGATGTAGACATCCCCTTCCCCTATACTGGCCCCTGGCCCCAGATTCAGCCACTTTGCACTGTTCCAGTGATGCAAAGGGGCTGTCAAACTGCTCGCATGGACAGACTTGCAGAAGTTCTCAGCACACTGCAGCTTGCCATGGAGATCAATAGGAGCTGTGAGTGCTGAGCACATTTGAAAATCTGGCCACTTCAGCAGGTGCCTATCTTACCTAAGTGAGAGTGGAACTGTTTTCAAAATCATGCCTGAAAGGGCAGCTGAGGATTCCCTGGCATGGGGCTAGCCTAGAACCAGCATAACCTGGACCCTAGCATGGGAGGATTCATGCTAGGGGAGGGAGTTGGCATGGCTAGAGCACATTGTACTTCTGCGATCCTTGGCCAGCATAAAGTGGGCTAATATAAACCACCATAACTTAAAGCAGCTCTAACAGTGCCCGAAGTTATGCTGGAGGCTAAACCATCCCCAGGGAGCCACAGAAACTGGGGGAGTAGGGAGAGAAAGTAAAACCACGTGTATGTCCCCCTCCGCTTCAGGTTCCATTCCAGGGGAGGGATAGCTCAGTGGTTTGAGCATTGGCCTGCTAAACCAGGGTTGTGAGTTCAATCCTTGAGGGGGCCATTTAGGGGATCTGGCGCAGAAATTGGGGATTGGTCCTGCTTTGAGCAAGGGGGTTGGACTAGATGACCTCCTGCGGTCCCTGATAATCTATGATTCTATGATCCTGAGTGCAACCTGACCAGGACCAGGACCTGGCATGACGGAAGGAAAAAGTGGTGTTGTGGTTTTGTTCCTGTCTTAGCCCCAAAGCTCTCCTCCCACTAGTAAATTATCAAGAACTAGCCATTCCTAATGAATATAAATAGAACATATATGTAGGTAATTCATAACATTGACATCTACCAGTGCTTAAAATATCTACATTCTTCAATCAGGAGAAAAATCACTCAGTCAATCATTCTACTATCAATATCTATCACAACATATTAACCTTAGTGATAGAATTAGTTTTAGATACATCCTATAACCTATCTCTGGTGCAAATGAGTTTACATAGTCTGTACTCCTGCAATCCCCATGAGAAGCAATGAGACCTGCTACCTCCAATTCTAATGATGAGCACAGACTGCATAGCCATATTTTTATAGACACCCTGGAGAAAGGTGATTGTAATATACCCTGCATGAGCCTACTGATGAGTTATGTAGAAGAGCTGCCAGTATCTATTAGACCCTCTAATATGCTATAGTCTATTAGGATGGATACTGGGACTCAGTGAATTACTGTACTTAATGTATTTTATGGGTGTTAAGTGAGTGTGGATATGGGCAGAATAAAAGTTCTTTGGCTAATTTTCTAATCAGATGGCAATTAATACAAGGTTTTTACTAGGAAAGGCTCCAAGAGAGAAAAATAATGATCTCAGCTGGCAGTCAGGCTAAGAAAATTTACTGTGGTGCTGGGAGAGAGTTCTGGGGGGCATATTCCCCATAGACTTCTACTAGCTGATTCAGTTTAGCTGCTGTACAGTTAGGAGCATAAAGTCTATCTAGTTGGTATTACTGAAAGCTGATGGGGTGACTGAAATGTTAAAATCAATGACTGTAACCTATTTAGGAAGGATCGAGTGGGCAAAAGGGAAGGGGGAGTGGCACTCTGTCAGAAATAGCATTACCTGTTTCTGAGTCACTGATAACTCACCCGAAAATGATCTTGAACATTTATGGAGCAATGTCCCAACAACACAAGATGGGGTATTAGTTGATGTCTGCTACAGACTACCAATGGTCTATCTAGCCCAGTACCCTCTCTTCCAGCAGTGGCCAATGTCAGGTACTTCAGTGATCCATCCCCTGTGACCCACTCGCAGCTTCTGGCAAAAAGAGGCCAGGGACACCTAGAGCATGAGGTTGCATCCCTGCCCATCCTGGCTAATAGCCATTGATGGACCTATCCTCTATGAACTTATCTAGTTCTTTTTTTGAACACTGTTATAGTTTTGGCCTTCACAACATTCCCTGGCAACGAGTTCCACAGGCTGACTGTGTATTGTGTGAAGAAATACTTCCTTTTGTTTGTTTTAACCCTGCTGCCTATTAATTTCATTGGGTGACCTCTAGTTCTTGTGTTATGTGAAGGAGCAAATAACATTTCCTTATTCACTTTCTCCACAGCATATAATTTTATCATATCCCCTCTTAGCCATCTCTTTTCCAAGCTGAACAGTTCCCGTCTTTTAAATCTCACCTGTTCCATACCCTAATCATTTTTGTTGCCCTTCTCTGTACCTTTTCCAATTCTAATATATCTTTTTTTAAACAGTGCAACCACATCTGCCCGCAGTATTCAAGATGTGGGCGTGCCATGGATTTATATAGAGGCATTATGCTATTTTCTGTCTTATCTATCCCAGAACTAAAAACTAATGGTAGCTTAGATGCAAGTGATCATGACTTGATCACATTTATAATATGCAAGCAGAATAAAGTCCAGCCCAGTAATATATATATTTGGCACTTTAATAGGACCAGCTTCCCAAAGCTGAAAATAACTATGAACCAGTTCAGATGGGAGTAAGAATTTTATCCCAAAAATGTGAATGATAATTGGGAATCATTTAAGAATACCTTACTAGATGCCCCAAAATCCCAGGATTGAGGAAGAAGGCTGTGCTGGTTAAGAGTGACCTGGTTTAGAGGGGAAGTGAAGGCACCTATAAAAATGAAATCTCTCTCTCTCTCTCTCTCTCAAGCAAATGGAAGAAAAGGGAAGTTGATAGCAAAGAATATAAATCAGAAATTAGGAATCGTAGAAAATTGATAAGGGAAACAAGGAGAAATCTGGGCAGAATTAATGACAATGAGGAGTTTTTTAAATATATTAGGAACAAAAAGAATCCTGACATTGGTACTGGAAGAAAGCTAATGTTATGACAATTTTTAAAAAGGGTAAATGGGATGACCCACGTAATTAGAGGCCTGTCAGCCTGACATCAATCCTGGGCAAGATAAAGGAGCAGCTGATGTGTGACTGGATTAATAAAGAATTAAAAGAGGGCAATGTAATTAATGCAAATCAACATAGGTTTATGGAAAATAGATCCTGTCAGACTAACCTAATATATTTTTGATGAGATTACAAGTTTGGTTGCTAAGGATAGTAGTGTTGATGTAATAAACTTTTCCTCTCGAAGGCACTGAGTTGTTACCACATGGCATTTTGATTAAAAAACTAGAACAATATAAAATTAGCATGGTACACATTACATGGATGAAAAACTGATTAATGATATGTCTCAAAATGTATTTTGTAATAGGGAATAATCATGAAGCGGGTTTCCAGTGAGAGATCGGTTTTTGGTCCTATGCCATTTAACATTGTTATCGATGACCTAGGAAAACACACAAAATCTTAATTGATAAAGTTTGCGGATGACACGAAAATTGGGGGAATGGCAAATAATGAAGAGAACAGGTCACTGATTCAATCTGGATCGCTTGGTAAACTGGGCACAAGCAAGCAATATGCATTTTAATCTGGCTAAATGTAAATGTATACATCTGGGAACAAAGAATGTCGGCCATACTTACAGGATGGGGGGACTCTATCCTGGGAAGCAGTGATTCTGAAAAAGATTTGCAGGTTGTGGCAGATAATCAGCTGAACGTGAGCTCCCAGTGCGATCTTGGGGCCAAAAGAGTTAATGTGATCCTGGGATGCATAAATAGGGGAATCTGGATTCGGAGCAGAGAGGTTATTTTATCTTTGAATTTGGCGCTGGTGCGACCACTGCTAGAATAATGTGTCCATATCTGGTGCCCACAATTCAAGAAGGATGTTGATAAATTGGAGAGGGTTCAGAGAAGAGCCATGAGGATGATTAAAGGATTAGAAAACATGCCTTATAAGTTTCAGAGTAGCAGCCATGTTCTTCTGTATCTGCAAAAAGAAAAGGAGGACTTGTGGCACCTTAGAGACTAACAAATTTATTTGAGCATAAGCTTTCATGAGCTACAGCTCACTTCATCGGATGCATTCAGTGGGGGCTGTGGGAAGCGGCAGCCAGCACATCTCTCGGCCCGCGCTGCTTCCCGCAGCCCCCATTGGCCTGGAGAGGCGAACCGCGGCCCGTGGGAGCTGTGATCGGCCGAACCTGCGGACACGGCAGGTAAACAAACCGGCCCTGCCTTCCAGGGGGCTTACCCTGGCGGGCCACATGCCAAAGGTTGCCAATCCCTGTTCTACAAGATCTGCTCCAAGAATTAGTTGTGGAAAGTTCTGAGGCCTGTGTTGTACAGGAGGTGAGACTAGATGATCACAGTGGTCCCTTCTGGCTTTGGGATCTATGAATCCATGAAGGAAGCTGTGGGAATGGAGGCAGCAGGTACTGAGGTCAGCTGTAGATATGGTGACCAGATAGCAAGTGTGAAAAATTGGGACAACGGGCTGGGGGTGGGGGGTAATGGGCTTCTATATAAGACAAAGCCCCAAATATTGGGACTGTCCCTATGAAATCGGGACATCTGGTCACCTTATCTATAGAGCCAGCTTCTTGTCCCCCTCAAATCAGGGCCAGAGCTCCATGCTCTGTGATGCTTGTTCTCCCCCATTGTGTGTTCCCTAAAAAACTGGATTCGCTCCACAGTGTTTACAAGATCCTGCCAGGGGTGAAAAAGGAAATGAGGGGATAGCTCCCAAGAGACAATTAAAAAGAGCCTTTGTTCTCAGTGTGATGGGCTGTTCACCCCACACAAGGCCTGGAGGGGTTAAGATGGCTAAGTGGGCCAATTAACTGCCCAGGCTGCACGTGGAGAAGGAGACAGGGAGCAGGAATTTAAGAACAGGCTCAGCTGGGCAGGAAGAAGCGGCAGCTGTATAAGAAAGGAAACTGGCAACAGAATAGGGGCTAGAGAGAAGGAGTCGTCAGTCACTTCCTAGGAGGCAGGTGTGTGGTTTGGCAAGCCCAGAGAAGGGGGAGAGCCAGAGAGGTAGGCACGGCTCAGGAGAAAAACAGGGAAGCATGGGGTAGGTCAAACCTTGGTTGCTGATGAGAGGGCCACTGAGCTGGGACCCAGAGTAGAAGGCAGGCCTGGGACCCTTAGCAGCTGCTGATGAAGTGACACCAGCGGGGCAGTGTGCAGGAACACTGCCTGAGTCCCTTTGTCACGTGGGACTTTGATACCCTGGAACTGGGGAACACGTATGGTGACCTGTCCAGAGAGCCAAGTCACGGAGAGGAGACTGTGGTTTCTGGAGAGAGAGGGGTCCACAGGGTGAGAGGACAATGGGAGAGAGACTGCTAGAGGAGGGTGCAATGCCTGGCCAGCACTAATCCCCAGAGCAGCCAGGAGGAGGTGCCACAGGAGATGAGTGGACCCTGTGACACTCAACAAAATAATTTTGCAGAATACTTTCCTTTTTATGAAATTTTCTATTTTTTTTATTGGAATTAAAAACAAAAGTAACCCCTCAACCCCATTTTCCCTGGAGTACCAGAACATTCTGTGAACATTTTTGGGGAGGAAAAAAACAATTTTTTTAAATTGATTTCTGGATTTTCCACAGCAAATAAATATCACTTTCCAACCAGCCCTCTGTACCAGAAAACATGTTGGTTTGGCTCTACTAGTGCACAAGACCTGAACAGTGTCCATTAAAGTGAGAGAAGAGATTTAAAAGGCTCAAATTCACAGCAGCGGTGAAAAGCAAAATATGGCCAATTAGGACAAGATGTTCATTCCATTTCAGATGGTTAAATATTGAAATTAAATGTTATGAACTATTAAACAAAATTAAAACCAACATTAACTAGCATGCATTTCATGCATCCCCCTATAATTGCTTTTTATTAGTGATGTTCACAAAGCGATAGGCCTCTCCACTTGACACGTAGAGATGGAAATATCCCTCATCATTTGGGGCCTGAATCAGTTGGTGGTGTGCTCTCTCAACTCCCACTGAGATCAAAGGGAGCTGAGAGAACTCAGCACTTTGCAGCATGGGACCCTGGGGAGTGTCAATCACCGAGTTTGAAACAGCTGGTGATGTATTACAACCGATAACTATCATCCTAATGTTTCAAATGGCAGCCCCTTTTTCAGAGCAGCGTTCTTTTTTTTTTAAAAATCACCCTCCACATGTTCACTAATTATTCTCTCCTAAAAATACATCACTTGCCCTGGATACCAAGAGGGGATTAAGTTACAGATTTTTAAAGAAGACAAGATATTTTTATGTGAAGAAAAATTCATAAATATATGGAAATTAACAAGCTCTCAGAAAAGGTTCTCTAATTTTAAATGAAGATGATGGTTGTGCATCACCAGCTGTTTATAATGCACTGATTGAAGATCTAATTGACAAAGGATAATTGCTTATTCTTCCTCATATATGGTGAAATGCATTTTTCTTACTCAGCACATAGTGCTGATGAAGGGCCTTGTGATGGCAGGCAAAACATTTATGACAGACTCCATTTTGTTTTGAAACTAGTGGATGAAGATTCTTCAGCAGGAGTAGGTCAGTTGTCACCATAATTTTTGGGTTTTGCTATAGTAAGTTTCGTGGAGAATCACACTCAATTATGAAGCAAATCTGTGACAGTGGTAATGGCTGGTTGTCCATAACTATGTGGCATAGTTTAGATGAGTTGCAGTATTATGACAGAATCAGCAAATCATTCATAGTGCAGGGTTTGGACTCAAGAGAAGATGGATATTTTCTTCAGAAAAAATGTAAAATAAATGAGAATAGGGCTTAAACCAAAAAATGGCTCTTTGAAATTCTTGGGAATAGAGTATTCTCTACAGCTAGGGAATTAATTAATGCTGAAAGACTGATTTAAAAACAGCTAAGTGTGAGCAACAAGAATATTAATTGTTGATCACTAAAACTAAATGTCCAGCCGGTATTAATTAAAGATGGTTGATAGCTATGGAGAAGGCTCATTAAAGAATGAGTTACTAAATCTTGAAGCCTGCTACAGCAGCTGAAAGTAAAATTAACAATGTGAAAAGGGTTTTGTCTCTTTGATGATTAGCACCTTTTTAAAGGCAGCATGAAAAATGGTTTTGGAAAGCCAAACATCCTAACAGAGCCTGGGGGGAGGGGGGATTTTTTCCAAAGCTCTCATGCTCCTTAATCCACTATGTGCTTTTGAAAATCTCCTTCTCGGAGTTTTGGGGCCACTAAGCACCTCTTGTGTAATGCCGATTGCCCTCGAGTCCAGTGGATTTCACAGATTCAGGCCCAAGACAAGTGAGATGTCACAATCCCCTATAATTATTTTTTGTATTGCCGCACAGAGGCACCAGTCAGGGTTGGAAACACATTGTGCTAAGTACTGTACAAACACTCCAGTAGACATGGTCTTTTACCCTGATGAGTTTAATGCTTTGGAACTCATGCAAATTCTCCACATTGTGTGAAATATTTTTACTGAGATAAAATTTTCCAGTAACGCATCTTCTGGGGACTATTACAACTGCCTCTGCCTCCATGGACACTTGCTGCAGAAAGGGACTGAGCCAAAGCTCACTGAAGTCAATGGAAAGAGTGCCATTGACTTTCGAGTGCTTTGGATCAGGCTGCAGATATTCCACAGTGATATCTGACTCTCTCTTGTGAGACTTCCCAAGATTTCAGTTTGTGAGAAACTTTGAAAAGACAGCTAACTATTTTCTGTTTGCTTTTTTCCTTGAGTAGAAAGATGTTCTGTCCAATTTTTAACTCTGGTTACAGTGAATAATGGGTTGAAACAAGCAGATAAGTAGCTCAATGAGTCTGGATCCTCTTTTAACTGTCTCTCTTGAAAATAAGCTATAGAACATTTAGTGGACTTAAAATAATTAAAGCTTTATCAGTACATTTTTCTGCTGTTCATTCCTTTTTTGTACCTCAACAGCACTTCTAATAGTTTGAAAGTAACTATGGGCATTTCTTATCATTCAAATTTGTTGTGGTGAGAAATAGCATTCCTAGTGTGTCCTTTAGACAAAAAGCAAAAACATATCTCTTGAGTAAACTTGTATCCCAAAGAAGAGTAATAAGATCTTTCAAGTAAAATAAGATTAATAAAAGAAGAAAAATAAATTCCCACTTTGAATTCAAGGGTTCTGCTTGCTTTTTTAAGTTGATTATTTACTTTCCTGATTAAACTATGACAATCATGATGCGTTCATTAAGGCCCCAATTCATACTGAACTGGGCCTCAGCTGCCACTTGCCCTATTATAGATGGCCCCTGTTAAATGAATACTAGCTGCTTGACTTAATCTGAGATCAATCAATCAATTAAACAACCTCCTCTGGAACGAACAAAAGCTGTGTAAATCATGCAGAGGCGTAAAGGATGTTACATTAATCACTAAGAGTGTTTTACATTCAAATAATCCTTGGCCAAAAGTTTCATACCTTGCTGCTTAAAATTAAGACCCTAAATCCTTTATGTAAGCATGCAAATAAAAGTGGCCTTTTGCAAGAGCTGAGAAGGTGTAGCTTCCATTGAATTCAATGGGATATGTGAGCACTCCCGCTATGAAAGAAGACAACGTTTTTTCACTGTTGTTTTAGGAAGCCTCTATAAGATAGCTAACCTGTACTATCAGGAGAGATTATAAAGAATTGAGGTGTGGATAGCTAACTGCTTGAAAGGAAGATCAAAAGATGGTGGGATTATCCTCCCTGGAAGGTTCCACTGAATTCCCCAAGATACAAATTTATTCTGAAGTTCCAGTATTTACAGCCACGGCAAAGCTTTCCATTGAATTATGGGCTTTCCTGAGCTTTCTTATTTAGGTTGGGAGTGACAACTATTGCCATACCAAAATTTGTGCTCATTTCTTCAGTGAGGATCCACTCACTCATATTGAATAGACTTTTTCAGCTAGTGACAATATAAAGATACACAAGGTTGGTCAATCTGAGGAATCTGACCCTTAGTAGTTGTTAGTTAGTATAATGCTTATCAGGTACTATTAAGTGTGCCGTAATACAGTTTGCATTTTACTACAGCTTCTTGTTTTTCAATGTCATTACAGCATTCTGCTTTAAACCTTTGTTAAGTGCAAACTGAAAACGGCAGATCAGAGAGGTCCTATTGTATATTTCAGGGCTCTGGCAATGATGCCTGATTAAGACAGCAGCCAAGCACAGCAGTACTGCTGAGAGTGCACCTGACACAGTAGATGTAGATTTATTGCAGCACACTGCAAGGTACAAACACCACCTACCATTTCCATTTATCCTACTAGTGGTGTTTTCCACAGGCTCTGGTGGTATCTCAAAGAAGCTCTCTTCTTAACTCACTGCCTTGGGCTACAAATCTGGACCAAACAGAACAGAAAAGAGAAAATCAGTACAGCAGCAGAAGGAAAATCATCACTACAACCGCAAGCATTCTCTCAAAGGAGCTCGGGTTCATCTGTCTGTGCATTTAGATGGGGGCAGTGACTCCCCCATTATGTGGTATTATTGAGGTTCTGTCCCATAAAATGATACAAGAGACTAGAAGGATGCTACATTTACCTGCCTCTCAGGGGTGATGTCAGGCTCAGTTAAGGTTGTTTGTGAAGGTGAAATGCTTTGTGGTCCTTGGGTGGCAGGTGCTCTAGAAAGTCTGTGCTGCTGCCCTTTGCTTCAGAGGGAAGGACTTGTGCTAGCAGAGTGTCAGTCACGACTAGTGGAGATGTAACACCCTGGCCGCCCACTAGTGTCCCTTTGCTCTCCTGGAGCAATGGAAAAGCACCTTAAACCAGCCCTAACTGAGGGTCAGCTGAGGGTCATTCGGTTGACTTCAGTGGGGTTACTGCAACGTCACAGAGGGCAGAGGTTTGCCTTTGTTGGCCAAACAACAGTTAAAGCTGAGGGTCTGCCAGGGTAACCCAAACGCCAGGTTACCAGGAGCAGAAGTGCCCAGAGTGCAGGTGGCCGTGGCAGATAGCATCACCAACCACTGCTCCATCTGGAGGCCCACAGCCTGCTGGGGCAGAGCAGAAAGGGCGTAGTTCTGCCCAGGGAAAGGGCCTGACCAAGCCACCTGAGCAATGGCCAGGAGGGTTCTTGTGGGACCCCAGCTGCACTCTAATCACTCGAGTAGGGGACGTGGCACACACACTGGCAGCTTCCCACCATTCAGTGTAAATCTGACTTTGGGCATAGCAACCCTACTGGCATACGCAAGAACTCAGCCCTTTCTATGTAGCATAATAGTGATAATGTACCATTCTATATAAGGCACCAGTTACCCAAGGGCCTCTTTCTGGAGGGCTATGTGCACAAGCAATTGCAGATTAAAATAATATGCCTTGCCTGCTTCTGCAGAAGTGAAGATGACTTGGAGTAAGACTGGAGTGCGAGCACAAGAGGTCAGTGCGACTGCAGAGGAGATACTCAGTAGCCCAAGTGCAAGAGAGAAGAGGGAGGAGTTAGTGATACAGGAGAGAAGGCCTGACTATGAAACAACATGATCTTCACTATGTCTGAATGGGACCATGGCAAGATATGAGGATGAGGTGGTGCTTCCCTCAGTTTATAACTTGTATCCCAATGTTCAGAACACTCACTTAGGATTTGAACTCAGGTCTCCCATGCCCCTTCTCCCCCTCTGGCAGAGCACGGGGAATCAAACCTGGGTCTCCCATATCCGAGGTGAGTGCTCTAACCACTGGGCTAAATGTTATAAGGCAAGTTCCTCCTCCTCCAGTTATTTTGTGTGTATAGAGGCAGGGACCTAATTCATTCCCACAAAGAACACCTTAGGCATCTAACCTGTGTGACTCCAGGCAGTTGGTTCTCATTTGTAGATAGGTGCCTGCCGGTTGCCTGGACTTAGGCGCCTATCTCTGAGAGAGTGAAGGGGCTTAGTACACCCCCTATTGACCACATGTCCCATTGGCTAGTTTAGGCAACTCCCTCCCTAGCACAGTGTTTTTTGTGGATCACATTCTCAGGTGCCTGTCTCTCCCCATTCATTGTACAGGAAACCTTAGGGGGAACTCAGGCTTTGTGGATCCCAGTGTTGTTCCTGTGACTTATCTAGGTGCCTAAAAGTTAGGTGCAGTGATGCTCAGCATTGCGATGTCCTACGTCCCTTCAAGGATTCCACCCTGTGTGAATGGGTCTGGGCCTATTCTCACTTACTTCTTTTCCCCCCCATGGTGTAACTCCACTGAGCTCAACAAAGTAACAGATGTAGAAGGAGACCTGTAATTGGCACCACAATCTCAGCTGGTGTAAACTGATGGATCTCCACTGAGATCTAAAGGACTATGCCAATTTATCCCAGTTGAGGATCTAACCCTTAAACTTGGTCCCTGGAAAAAGTCCAGGGCAGCATAACAAAGTGCAGTGGTGCTAAAGGCATCTGACCAAATGAGTAAAGAGACATATGAGAGAAAACAAAGGTGATTGTGTTCGAGATACAAACTACATAATTATATCTGACCCAGTTGTTTATTCCTTTAAACAGGGAGGTAACTGAACTTGAGATCATTAAGGGCCTAGCAAAGGAAGACCAAATGACCTCAGAAATGTTTGATCTAAATAGATAGTAATAAATTAGCTCTTAAGGTTCATTGCAGTTTTTAATTTTATGCATCTCGTTGTCCTGTGTTGGGGGATAATCACTTTTCCATCAAAGAAGCGCACACAACTGGGAAACAGAGATGTGAAAGATAATCAGTTTTCCCTGAAAATCAATTGGAGGAGGACAGCAAAAGCAAAAAAAGGAATATCAGAAAGTTTACCAAAGAGCATAATGACAGCATGTGCAGTAATAAACCACTGCCTGTCTCAAGTTTGCAGCAACCAGAAGAGAGATCCATGTAGCTCTGCAGCATCTCAGGGCTACTATGCAATCTTTGTACAGGCCAGGGCTCTAAACTGTAGCACATTGTCAGCCCCACCTCCCTCTCACCGCCAGCCAGACAGGAAGCAGCGGTGGTGGCTTGGGCCAGAGCTGAACGCCGAGTGAGAGAAAGGACATTTTTGTGGCTAAGGCACAGGACTGGGACTCAGGAAATCTGGATTTGGTTCTAAGCTCTTTGGGACAGAAATTGTCTCTTACTAGGCATTTGTAAAGTGCCTCGCACAATTGGGACCCTGATCATGGGTGGGGAATTTTGCTACCACTAAAAATAGCGTACTTTGGTGCAGGTGTGAGCATGGCTGATGCTGTCAGTGAAAGAGAAATTTGCAGCTTACTGTTTGCTATGGACCCTCTCCATCTGGTGGGGAGTAATTTGGGTACTGTTAAGTGAATGACTGATTTATCTTTATCCATCTTTAGATTCATGGCAACGTTTTCTGTGAATGTTCAGTAAATCTTTGAAAATCAAACAGTGTTGCTTAGCTGGGATTGGTCAGGTAAATTACATGGTATCATTTCTATTCCCTGATCTGATGTATGTACAAGCAGTTCCAGCACAAATACTTGAGTGTGCATGTTTAAAATTTGTTAATACTCATGCCAGGAAAAATTGATTTCTCCAATATTCATAGAAAGCAGAGGGCTCTGAGCAAGGCTGAAGTGAATTCAGTTGAAATTGGAGAGTACCAGTTGTGTGTAATTATTTTGTAGTATTTATCTAGCTTTCTTTCTGATGCTAAGTCAATATTTGTAGCAATTCATTCTCTTTACTGAGAATCCTGTTGGGTTCCCCATGAGCATAGTGCTCTCTTAGGCCAACGCTTACTAGACTACATCATCCAGATCATCAGGCTTCTTAGACAGTTTTTGCTGTAATTTAGGTTTCTTCCCAAGCAATTACATCCTTCATTTGTCTTCACTCTTTCCTGATTGCTAAGTCAATTTGTGCATGCTGTTAATTTTGGAACATAGTTTAAATTTTTATCAGTTTTAAAATGGTTAGAAGTGCTGCTTCTCCTTGATCTGTCCATGCACCTGACTCTTTTGGAAAGAACATTTTGAATCTTTCATCCCTCCCTGTATTCTTGATGGATCAGTTTCCCTAGGATTTTTTTTCCCAATATCACTAGAGATGTTGAAAATGAACAGGAATCCCGTCTGAAGTCATTGCCATACCCAAGGCATAAAGGGTGCCTCCTGCAGGGTGCTGTGCAGCCTTGAGTCCCATGGGAACTGAGGATGCTGGACACAGTGCAGGAGGCACTCAGTACCTGGCAGGATTAAGTCCCAAATCAGGATATGGTAAGCAAGTTGTCTTACACTCAGCAGCAAGCAATTCTCAAGCTTCCAGCCCAGTCCACCCAAAAAGGGTCACTGCCATCTTGACAATGGACAGCCACAAAACCTGCTCTTTAGCAGCCCCATTTAAAGTACCAGTTTAAACATGGTAGTGATGAAGGGCAATAATGAGTGGTAGTAATGAAGGGCAGAATAGTGTGGGGGCACTGCACACTCTGGAAACACATCGGGCCTGATTCACCATTGTTCTGTACTTTGTGCCATCATTTACACTAGTGCAAAACAGGTGCAACACTACTGTTTTGGTACTCTTGGGCACTCACTTTGCATTGGTATATTGTTTGGATTATGGTAATTTCCAGACGGCCCATCTGATATCAGGCCCCATTGTGCTAGCTACTATTCAAATGCATAGTGATAGACAATCCTTGCCCCAAACACTTTACAATCTAAATAGACAGGACAGACAAGAGGTGGGAGGGAGTGGAGGCTCAGAGACACAAATTGGCTTGCTCAAGAATACCCAGGAGGTTAGTAGCAGGGTGGGGAATAGGCTCTATCTCCTGTTCTACCCACTGGATCGTTTTTCTTCTAACCAACATGTAGAACAACTGAATTGGGCCCTGTGGCCTCAAGCAAGTGGATGCAGAGGGGACTCAGAACTGTGCAGTATCTGACTGTTAAATGATGCTCACAATGGACTACTCCACCCATGGTATTAGTTTTTATTCACTATATCCAATGTAAGTGGTATTCAGGCAAGTTAGAGAATGTATGGTGACAACACATGGGTGGATTTAGCAGCTGGTCAAAGGGAGTGAGCAGCCATTGTAAAAATGAGAGAACCTGAATCTCTGCCCAAAAATATCTCTCCCTTTAGTGAACACTGGTCTAAAATTATTTTTCATTTCGGGAATGTAATTTTGCTTCGAAGAACATTTCTACTGGAGGCAACAATAAAAATTGCTGGTGGTTTGGTGAAGCACCTGATCAAAGAGAATACAATTGTTACTGTAACGGTTTCAACAACAAGGTAAAATCTTGGGGGAGTTCTTTCTGTAGCCTTTGCTGTTAACTATAGGATATTTAGGCAGCTTGTGTCGAATTATTCCATAGGCTCTAATAGCCAGTGTGGAATAAACATGATCATCATGTGTACACTGCGTTGGGACAGTGGATATGTCATGACTCCTAGATCTCAAACCCGGATCTGCAGGGTTCCTGGGCATCATCTCGATCCAACCTCCACGTGATCCTCATTGGCATGTGTTAGGATCGGGCTAGCTGAAACCCAGCTCACATAGATTGCTCCACCCAGGGGCCCCAATTGGTGAATACTGGAGTTCCTGACTGCCTTGCTCCCCCTTCTTAAGCCAGAAGGAGAAACAGGAAGTTGTTTGTATAACCGGGCTCCACCCTGCTTTGGACTGCTCATCCAGCGCTACTGTCTCCTGACCTCCCGGTTTCCTGATTCTCGGTATCTGACTCCCCTTGGTATCCTGACCTCAGCTCTTGGCCTCCCGGTTCTGAATCCTGGCTGGTGTGGCCCAGGCAGCATAGGGAAAAGGCAACTACACAGTACTGCACACCATTTTACTTTAGGTTTCAGAGTAACAGCCGTCTTAGTCTGTATTCGCAAAAAGAAAAGGAGTACTTGTGGCACCTTAGAGACTAACCAATTTATTTGAGCATGAGCTTTCCGATGAAGTGAGCTGTAGCTCACGAAAGCTCATGCTCAAATAAATTGGTTAGTCTCTAAGGTGCCACAAGTACTCCTTTTCATTTTACTTTAAAACTTTAAAAATGGAATAAAATTCAAGGAAATTTTGAACTGAAATTGTCTCAAACAACAAACTCAAAAGATTTCATTTTCAAAATATCAAAACAAAGTTTTCATTTCTTTAAAAAAAACACAACTTTTTTAGTTTTTTCCTCTAAGTGACCAACTAAGTGAAATTGATAAAAATTTGCAAAATTTTCTGGAGTCGTGGAATCTGCCCTGTTTTGCCACAAAAAAAAAAAAGTTTGACGTGAAAAATTTCACCCAGCCTCAACCTTCCCATAACCATCATTTTATTTCCCCTTTAAGGCTCTCCCACAGCTTCCCAATGACTGCTACTAAAACGGCAGGGCCAAGCAGTTGTCAGCACCTTTCTGCTGAGCCAGTGCTTGTCTGAATTAAAATGCTGCATGCTCTTGTGTGCAGTGGCTGCTGGGAACCGTAATCAAACAAATTGGAATGAGGCAATATTTAAATTTTGGCTTGCGAGATGCACAGAGTCCAGCTATTCCTATTAGTAATGCACTTAAAAGGCCAGTTGTGGTTTGTTTTCTTTGCTAAATGTTCATATAATTCCAGTCAACACCAGTACAACAGACTCTCTTTTTAATCCTATGTCTATGCATGATGGCTTATGATTCTTGTTTCTCATGTAATTTTAAGATTTAGACTTCAACATCTCTCTCGCTGTTAAGATTAGAAATGTAAGGCTGTTTTCAGCCGCAGTCATTGCCTTGCTTGGTTTGTCTAATAGATCTTTGAGTGATGCTTTTGACTACATGGTTGTTGCTCGATCCCGAGTTGTTGCTCTGAAATACATCAGTTACTCTAGGTCAGAGAAAACAGCTGGCAAATGGCTAGCAGCATTCCAGTTGAGGAAGTGAGGCAACAGAGCTTGCAGAGCTTATTTATCGGACTACACGGAAGCTGACTTGCCTGCTAAACAGTTGTGGTTATTATTTATTATTCAGAGGTTCTTGAAAAAGAGTAAGTATATACTGATTGCTAGAAAGGAACAGCTTCCTACCCCATTGATAGTACCTTCTCCCTTACCTAGTCCTCTCCTGACAGCTAGGACCTATCGTTTTAAGTTTTTCCCATAGCAAAATGAATTGGTGTGCAGCAGCAGTCCCCATCATTAACTGCACAGTGCCAGAAATTTGACTCTCATGTATCACTCATACAGCCCTCTTAAAAATGGAATGAAGGTTTCTGGGCACTGGGGTGAGGTTTCTGATACGAACCTTCTTGAGCAGTAACAGGGACCATACGTCTCCATTACAATGTAGAACCAGAGTCTGTGCAGATGTGACCTTGAAGAACCTCGATGTCAGTCTGATATCCACCTTCCTTTGAAAACATACATCGGTGTGATAGCCGTTTCCCTTAGCATTTGTAGAACTCTAAGATCACAGCCTGCCACCGTACTTGGAATGAGCTGCTGAGCATTTCAGTCATGAGCTTGCCATCTAACCAGAGCCCAGCTAGCAGCATTTGCTGACTGGCCTAGGAAACTTTGGCTCACCTGCAGTCAGCACTGAATGTACCCTATCACTTACTGAGAGAAACTAAGGAAACCAAAATGTTTTAATGGGCCATCTCTGCTATCCCTTTCCCGGCTCTATGAGGAGTCCTAGTATTGCCAATCCCAAATGCTCAAAAATCATGAGTAAGGCCCAAACCAGTCAGATTTTAAAAAATCTTGGGATATTTGGAGTTATTTTCATTTGCCGTCTGGTTTGGGGGCCTTTAGGATGCACTCAGTTCATGTGTTCAGGCTTTTCTCTGCCAGCATGAGGGCTAGAAATGTACTATTAGTTTTTTAAAACTCAGATTCTCAAATAGTCTCATAACTCCAGGAGCTGGGGCTTTAAGAAATACAGTAAATATAGTAGGACCTGCAATAAAGTTGTAAGAGTTGGCAACTCTTTGATTACCTGAGAGAGAAGGCACTGCCTTCAGTGTGAGTAAGAGTATCAGACTCTGTAAAGTCACATGCAAGCCAAGATAACTTTTTCTCTTTTTCTTGTCTATTTCGTGTACTGCATTCTGAGAGAGCCTCATTTCTGTGCTTAAAGTTAAGCCATAAAATTCACATCTAGATCAAAAGTTTGGAGTTCTTCAGATCTGGGGTTTTGGTCTACTGTCCTCCAGTTTAAAAAAAAATCCATATTACAAAGAATGCAGCAGAAGTCTGAATTCTTCCACTTCCATGTCTGAGTGAATGAGTCAATGTGGCTGTGCACCAGTGACTTCAGCTTCCCTATTCACGATGATGGACAAGTTCCATTTCCTCTAATGGAAATCGGTTCTCACACCTGGAAAACTGCGTTCAGCTAACAGCTACAGGAACAGAAGTGTGGGAGGAGGAAAAATCTTTGAAAATGTTTTCCCCCAAGCCAGTGAAGGCTGAATTTCCCCGGTTTGACAGATGTGCATTAAGAAACATGACTAACTCCTGGAAGGCGCTCAGGTACAACAGTGATGACTGCTGTATAAGAACCCATATAGCATGAAACTTTCCCCAAAGTCCTAACCAGAGCATTGAACTCCAACAGTCATCAGTGAAGATGAGACTGCTAGCTACCTTGAGTGATTATCCCTCTAACCCAGGGGTAGACACTTTTTGGCCTGAGGGCACATCGGGGTTCCGAAACTGTATGGAGGGCTGGGTAGGGAAGGGTGTGCCTCCCCAAACAGCCTGGCCCCCGCCCCCTCCCACTTCCCACCCCCTGACTGCCCCCCCTCAGAACCTCCGACCCATCCAACTCCCCCTGCTTCTTGTCCCCTGCCTGCCCCCACCCGGGACCCCCTGCCCCCCCGGGACCCCACCCCCTATCTAACCTCCCCTGCTCCCTGTCCCCTGACTGCCCCCACCCTGGGACCCCGCCCCCTTACCATGCCTCTCAGAGCACCAGGACTGGCAGCCGTGCTGCCCGGCCAGAGCCAGCCACGCCACCGCGCTGTCTAGAGCACCGGGGCAGGCCAGTAGCTCTCACAGCCCTGCTGCCCAGCAGGAGCTTGCAGCCCCGCCACCCAGAGCTCTGGCGGCACAGCGAGCTGAGGCTGCAGGGGAGGGAGGACAGCAGGGGAGGGGCCAGGGGCTAGCCTCCCTGGCTGGGAGCTCAAGGGCTGGGCAGGACAGTCCTGCGGGCTGTAGTTTGCCCACCTCTGCTCTAACCATATTCACTGGTAGGTAGTTTCTGTGGAGTGCAAGTGATTGCTAGTCAGCAATACTCAAATTAGGTTTTAAACACCCTGATTATATTTCACAGCACAGAAATCATTTCCATGTAGATTAAAGGACTGATCTGAAGTGCATTGAGGTCAATGGACCACTGGTTCCAGTAGCTTTGGATTGGACCCTGGCAGGAAAAGGAGATAGAAAGATACCTTTAGCCTAATTTCTATTTTTAATAGAAATTTCAAATATAATATTCTCAGTGACCAATCAGCCACACTGCATTCAGTCTGCAATCTTTTCTCATTTATTTTCTGTTTCAGAGAATAACTCTGTTGGAAACCTCTCACTGTGTACACCCAAAGAAAATCACATCATTCATTTTGTTATTTTGATTGACATGTCAAATAATAAGAATTCCTCCTAGCCAGTGTTGTAAATGGCTTTGATAAATATAGAAAACACTGTGCTTACAAATATCCTGAAAACCAGCCGCCTCACCTCAACTCCAGAACCGACATTAGCCAACCAGAAAATTGATGCCTCATGTCAAAAGAATAGATGTTTTTAAAATACCACCTCCTTCTCTTAAATCCCAGCCCTCACCACACACACGCACTCCCCTCCAGGCCTGTGGAAAGTATGTAGTGTCTGAGAAAAAGGTCCTGCAAACACCTCCTACTCACCTCTCTCTTCCATAAAAGAAAACAGTGGGAAAGAGTCAAGTTTAAGTTCCTTCTAGGATAAATTGTTCCTTTAAGGCCTGAGCTAAAGTCCATTGAAGTGAAGGGAAAGGCTCCCATTCAGAGACAAGAGCCTGCAGAAATAAATAAGCCATGTACTGTGTTCTGAACAGCAACGAATTCCGTCTCTTTTGAACTGACTAGGGAAGCAAATACTAGTTGAAGATACTCCACCAAGAATACCCTGCCTCCTTGGAGTAGGACATGAGGAGAGAGGCAATCTCGGAGATATTAAGCTATTATCCCTATATTGACAAATAATAAGAAAAAGCAAAGCAAGTCCAACAAATCTACCTCTTGGATGAAAAGTAAGCACTGGATATAAACTTAGGCCATCGGCGCTTCTACTAGCTAATGTTCATCCAGTCACACTTAATGGCAGGTCTACACTAAAAGCTGTAGCACATCTGGTGAAGACTCTCTATGCCAGGGGTGGGCAAACTACGGCCTGCAGGCCATATCTGGCCCATGGGACCATCCTGCCCGACCCCTGAGCTCCCGGCCGGGGAGGCTAGCCCCCGGCCCCTCCCCGCTGCCCCCTCTCCCCTGGAGTTACGCCCACCTCCCAGGCTTTCAAATAAGCCTGTCCTGCCACTCTGAGTGGCCTGATAAGGAGACGGGGGGAGGGCAGGAGGTCCTGGACGGCAATCAGCGGACAGGGGGCAGACGGATGGGGCGGAGGTTCGGGGCGGGCGATCAGGAGACAAGGAGCAGGGGGGATTGGATAGGGGGTGGGGTTCTGAGGGGGCAGTTAGGGACGGGGGTCCTGGAAGGGGGTGGTCAGGGAACAAGGAGTGGGGGAGGGAGGGATGGATGGATGGGTCGGAGGTCCCAGGGGGCCTGTCAGGGGGCAGGGCTGTGGATAGGGGTTGGGGCAATCAGGGGACAGGGAGCAGGGGGGGTTGGATAGGGGGTGGGGTCCTGGGGGGTGTTTAGGGACAGGGGGTCCTGGGAGGGGGCGGTCAGGGGACAAGGAGCAGGGAGGGTTGGATGAGTTGGGGGTTCTGAGGGGGGCAGTCAGGGGGCGGGGCCCAGGCAGTTTGGGGAGGCACAGTCTTCCCTCCCCGGCCCTCCATACCGTTTCGCAACCTGATGTGGCCCTTGGGCCAAAAAGTTTGCCCACCCTGCTCTATGCCAACAGGAGAGTGCTCTCTCATAGGCATAATTACTCCACCTCTGCGAGACATAGCACTGGGGTGGACAGCGCTTAGGTCACTGTAACTTGCTTCACTCAAGGGGGGGTCTTTTTCACACCCCTCGAGCAATGTAAGTTAGATCTACTTAAACGGTCGTATAGACCTGCCCTCTAGCAAAGACTTACACACATCCTTAACTTTAAAGTTTACACACTGCAAGTAGCCCAAATAAAGTAAATGAGACTATTCACAGTGCATATAGCTGAATACACATAAGTCATTGCACACTCTGGGCCTTGGAACGTTTCAAAGGTTATAGAATGCAAGCTAGTGTATTTCCATCTGTCATATACAATATCTGTTTTGTAACTAGGAATTATAAGATATGTGTGGTCATAAACAATGGTTAAGGATTTCTAAACAACCCTCAATAAACCCCAGAAAAGGAAAACTGGTACTTTTTAGATACAGAAAATGCCTGCCTTAGCTGAATCAATTAGCATTTCTTGCTGCTGAGTACTAGAGATTTCTTCCATGGTCCCTCTTGTACTGGTAACACTCAATACTTCAACACATCTGTATTGCTCAGTCTTAAATAAGTATTAACAATTCATCTGATAGCCAACTTTTAAACTGCCTACCACACATGGCTGACACATCGACTTGACAATCTTCCTCCTCCTTCTTTATTGCAGCACTTTGTAAACACACTCACCACAACTTGATTGATTGGAAGTTCTCTTCAATGACAAAATTTTCACAGAATTTGTCTTTAATTAAGAATCCATGTAGCCATCTGAAAAATTCACAGTTGCCTTTTTTTAATTTGCGGTTTATTAAGGTTGAAGTGACCTCTTAATATGCAGTTGCTATCAAATCAGTTGAAGATGACCTGGCCGCACCCACAATTTTTCTTTATCTAGAATAGACCTGATGATTAATGAGACAATGCCTTGTGCATGATGTTGTCCTAGAGGGGGTGGGTGGGTGGGTCGGTGTGTGTGTGTGTGATGTTTGCAATTGACAGTGAATAGCTGTCACAAACCAGAATTAGGCATTTGAGTTGCAATTTTAACCTGACCAGAATGTTTGGAAGGATACCTGGAATTAGCAATAGACTTAAAAAAGACAATTCAACACATTCAGTTGAAATGCTTTTCATTTGACATTGTAAGCGTGACAATAGCCATGGTGTGGCAATATGGAGGAGGGGGAATTATGGAGCTACTCAACTTGGGCCTGATCCATATTCCAGTGAAGTCAGCAGAAAGGTTTCCATTGACTCCAATGGACTTTTGATCAAGCCGTTCAGAAAAGGGATGTGAACACGTTGTAACATATATTCCCTGAAGGAAGACCATTTTAAGGGTACGGTCTGCATCCAGTGCATAGTGACTAATTAATTGTGGTAGATGTCACACTCAAACTAATGTATTTAATTACTATATACATTTGTAGCCTAACCACCCCAGCTGCTTTCTAGTACCAGGTGCAGAAGAAGCTGAATCGAATTTAAGCAAATGACCCCTTGAGATATTTAAGCAAATGATACATTCTGCCTTCAGGGCTTCAGTGGAAATGCGCTCAGTGATTCTGTAGCTGTGGCATTTGCTGTGAAATTAAGCATTGCCCTGGAATCATGCTTCCAATTTTTAGCATTAATTAAAGGGTAAAATTGACAGGTACATTCCAGCTGCACTGCACCTCTCTGACCAAGCATGCATCCATATACCCATCTGAACACTGCTGTTTTGGATGGCTGGAGAGGCACAAAACAGCCAGTGTGTACCAGTGAATCTGGCCTTATATTCCTAGTGCTCACTGCTGCAAAGATTGTCTTCCAAACAAATGTAACTAGTGCAGTCATGTCCCTAGGAGTCTGCATGCAGACTGAAACAATAGCTTTCATTTCAACTGAGTGTTAGCTCTAGAGCCTAACGATGGCTATTTAAATGTCAGCATTAACTATTTCAGTGCTGAGCATTTGGTCCTGATTCAGGAAAGCATCCCTTATTAGGACAGTATTTAAGCACATTCTTGCAGTGAAGCACATTCTTTAGTGATGTCCTGAATAGAGATGGATTCAAGCATGTGCTCTAGTTCTTCCCTGAACTGGGGCTCTCTGCAGAAACATCCAGCTACTGTATTTATCCCACAATCACAAATTGCCACCCACTTGCCTCAGGATGCCAAAAGCCCCAATTGCCCTATACTCAGCCTCAAAAAAACCACTAGTTTCTTCTCCTTGAACATTTCCACAAGACACTTCTGCATTTGCTGCAGAGGGGGACCCAAATCTCCAGCATGTTGAAAATCAAAAATTTAGGGGCAGAGTAAAATAAATTAAATTTAATGTTAAATCACATAACACAAGCAGTGCTAGTCTGATTATGATTCACGTTTAATCCAATAAAACCTTCAGATATTTAATTTATCTTTAATCTGCTATGCTGGAGTCCTGCATCATCCAAGGATTTTGACATAGGATATAGGACAAGCTTGCTGAATAGTACAGTGCAGTAATGTGGTACATAAGAATGGCCATACTGGGTCAGATCAATGGTCCATCTAGCCCAGAATCCTGCCTTCCGCCAGTGGTCAGTACCAGGTGCTTCAGAGAGAATGAATAGAACAGGCAATCATTGAATGATCCACCAGCTTCTGGCAAACAGAGGCTAGGGACACTGAGACCATGGGGTGCATCCCTGACCCTCTTGGCTAATAGCCACTGATGGACCTATCCTCCATCCTCCTGGCTGCAGTTGCATCCCAAGAAGTATTTGCATCGGAGTGTTCTTTCTGATCATATAAATCATAAGAAGGAACCACAGTGCATATGAATTCACCGATTCTCCTGCTTTGCACCTTGTGCTGTCACATCAGTGCAGATGGGTGTAAAATGACCTCCAACCAAATTTGGAAAGGGTAGAGTCTCAGTCCATCAGAGCTTCAGCCACTTATAAGTCCCTTTCTCACTGAACTAGTGGTACAAAGGGGACTTAAAGCTGCCTAAAGGCAGCAACAATGAATTCCCCTCATAAGGGAATCCTCCCTAGACAGAGGCCTGAAGAACGCCAGGCATAAGGGCATTCTGAGAATGGCAAAGCCAGGCTGGAAGCTGGGAGGATGTACGAGGGTGACAGGAAAGAGCCTGAGCAGTGTATGGGGCTGGGCTGGAGGAAGAATCCCTCGCTGGTAATTTATCAGGAGAACAATTCTCTAATTAGCTTCCGTCTCTGCCCAAAGTCACACTGAGTGACAGCCAGAGGAATATTTATGTAGTTCATCGTTTTCACAAACTCCCTGCAGTTTCCCCTCCTCTCCCTTCTCCCAAAACCTCCTTTCCTTTAGTGTCTCACTCTCAGGTATGTCCCTTATTTTCTATATATAAATCTTTTGACAGGACGCCTTGCTCTATCCCTTCCGATCATTCCCTTCCCCTCCCCCCCACTCCCTCTGGCACCTTTCCTGCTGTGATTAAGACTTCCATGATATCCCCCTTCTGATGAAACTTTCCTTCAGCCCCACTTGCCTCTCCTATTATCGTCTTGTTTCTCTACTTCCTTATGTCTCCAGGCTCCTCCTGTGCAGGCTACCCCTGCTGCCTCAAATTCCTCTCTTCCAGTTCCCTCTTAGATCCCTCTCCAACCTGTTTCCTGTTCTGCTGTTGCCACGGTCACCATTAACCAACCCCTCCTAGACAAGTCTAAGGGCCTCATCGCTATACTTACCCTCCTCCGTCGATCTGCCACTTACCCACTAATGAATCCGAGCTCAATGTCACACTGCTACCTATTGGTATTTTATTATTTGACAATACTTATGTTTTTCACAGCTCCATAAGAGGTGGGCTATTTTTTTACATGCACAGTAAAACACTCACTAATAAAATCACTACACTTGGGGCTCTCTTTCACCTCCCATTTACCTTCTGATCAGGGAATTGTAGCATATTTTGGGTGTGACTCCGGAAAGCACAGTGCAATTGTCAAAGCAAACTTTATGATACGTCGGAAGGGACCTGAGGAAAAAAAATGTATACCAAGACAGCTGAGATGAAAACTACTGCATTGAAAGTAATATCCCCAAAGGCTAAAATACTGAAAGACTTTGAGGAAACAGATGCCCTTCATTTCATATGCACTGCTTTACACTTGATATGCCATGGCTCCATTGCCCATGGAATTTAACAGAAGATTATATGTTATACCAAGCAAAATGTGAGACTGTAGTTGTTATTGCTATATGAACCTAGCCCATTTGCAATGATGAAGGTATGATTTACATATCACAGTGCAATGAATTTAAATTCAAAGTTATAATAGAACTGTCTGTTTCCTGGGCAAGTAGCAAGCATTGTGTAAGGAAAAGTTAGCTCTGAAGGAGGTGGTGAAGCAAATTACTGCATTAACTTCACCCTCTGGAGTTAGTGTTTAAACGGTAGTTTGCAGTAGTTCACAGACAACATTTGTCAGTAACACAGAACCAACACTCACTCTGGAACTAATCAAGATCCAGCACTGAACAGGGAGGAGCTGTGTACTATGCTACCAGATCTTTGCAGGGAAGCTTGTTCCTTGCCTACCCATGCTATGACTGGTTCTAGCCAGATTATAGAGATGATGGGGAATGTTTTCAGGAGATTTTCAGAATATTTTCCCTTTTGCATGCCACAAAACTTATGCATGCATCTTTGCTCCTGACGAGGAATTGTGCAATGTGACAAGGTGCACAGCCCCCACACTGGAAAGGAAGCAGTTAAAGAGCTACTTTGGAGCCAGGCAGCCCCACCCTGTCAGACTAGCAAAGCATGCTGGGCTGGAGAAAGAGCTTAAAAGGGAGCAGCTCACTAGGAGGTAGACAGGTCATGGAGATGAAAGGACTTCCTCTTTGAGCCTGAGGTTTGATTAGAGTGACTTACTTGGTCAAGGCCACAAAGGAAGGACTTGCGACTCCTTGAAGGTTTGAGACTTTGTCTGAGTTCAGTTATTTAATTACTTGACTTTATCTGTTGGGAAGAGAGGGGGACTGGTAGGAAGTGATCCAGGGAGGCAGCAGAATAGCACTTTGGGGTGCAGGACTTAGCTGCTTACCACTGGGCCCCGGAATGGAACCTGGTGGAGAGGCTGGGCCCAGGTTCTCTTATCAACACCTAGGGAGTGTTGAAGACAGATGTCTACTCTGGGTGTGAGGAATCTGCTTGAGGGAAGAAGGCTCTGCAGACACAAGAGTCTGGACCAGGAGATCCCGATCCAAGGGGGGAAGCCTGAAGTCACTTGCATGACCCAGAGGACTACCCCATTGCTGGACTCTTTATATACCAGATACACATGAGTGTCCTGGCCGGAGGGCTGAGTCAAAGAACGGACAGACCACTACAGGGTTATAGGCCATTAACAGAGGGTGCCAAGAAAAAAAGAGTGCCTGCCATGCCCCTCCTTGACAATTAGGCGGTACCTGCGGTGAGTAAACGCCTTCCATGCAGACACATCTGAGTGCTTGCCTCTCTGAGTATCTGAGCCATACAAGTCAAGTAGTTAGAATCTAAGCATCTAAGTTTGTGCCTGCAGTTCATTGTGGCAGATCTAAAGATGGTGCATTAAATTTTAAGGGTACAGATTATACCCACAAAGGAGGTCAAGCCTCAGCCCCTCCCCCATACCTATATATACGTTACTGTCAAAGTGAAGCCCATGAATTAACTTGATGAGCCATAAAATTCCTTTTGGGGCTATTAAAATCGACCAGCTCAGTTAAAGATATAAGTACTGTGCAGTCTTCATGCACATGGCTGTCTGCCTCATTTCTTTTATTGCACAGTGGCATAAGACAAGACTGAAAATGTCCTTTCACATTAGCCTGAAATATGAAATATTCCTTCTGTGTAAATTGTCAGACACCTAATGCTATTTTAACACATTTATTTTTCTTGAATTCATATTACAACTATAGCTGGCAAATACTTATTCTCTCAATTATAACAAACTTGAAATGATCAAACATTACTGATGAGAACACAAGTTAGTCATTGGTCTTCTCCCTGTTTTCAAGTCTGAACTATACAAATGATTGATTTTTATCAATATTTAAATCTCTGGATACTTCCTAGAATTGCATCTGATTCCTGGCAGCAAAAGGGATAATCTACTGCCTTGCCTGATGGAACTGATAAGGCATTCCTTTTTTTATCTTTTTATGTTATATCTTGGAAAATTAGGATGGCCTGAGATGAGGAAATCCAAATGTGTATAAACTCTGTGGGGCAGGCTGCCCTGTTACTTTAAGGGCCAGGAGGCCTGGGGCTAGTCAGCCCTGTTCAGTTAGCCCCACCACCTGACACCTGTAGGAGGTGTTGGACTTAAGAGGAAGACTTGTGGGGGCTGACTGGGGAAGAGAGCAGACAGGCTGTTCCTATGTGGGGCAAAAAACCTGACTCAGGATAAAAATTGTCTGAAGGTTACAGCCTGGCAGAGGACCTTGGTAGGAGGACAGACCTACCAGGATTGTCAGGTTGATTGGAGCTAGCAGTTAGGCAATAAGACGAGCCATTGCTTCTAGGGCCTACCTGCAAGGAAGGGGACTGAAGGCGCAGCTGAAGAGTCTTTTGGTGCTGTTTTTGGACTTGGATTAAGACTCTATTGTGCTAGACGGGATGAGAATATAAATGAGACCTGGCCAGAGGGCCAAGTCACCACCCCAGGCCACAAGGGGCCTGGAGAAAGAGAATGAGGTGGAGGGGGTGCAACAGCACGTTATACCATGAGGAGCACTCTGGGATGGTGAGTTTTGTACACTCTGTAATGTTGTTCCCTCTGAACGTTATCTAGGTACTAGCTAATTCTTGTGAAAACTAAATCTCAATGAACACAATGAACACGTACGTCCCTCGACCCGCGCCGCTTCCAGCAGCTCCCATTGGCCTGGAGCAGCGAACTGCAGCCACTGGGAGCCACAATCAGCCGAACCTGAGGATGTGGCAGGTAAACAAACCGGCCCGGCCCACCAGTGGCTTTCCCTTCACAAGCAGCAGAACAAGTTTGGGAACCACTGGTCTAGATATTAGCATAATACCTCATTGTTATTATTAATAGTTATTTGTATCTACACACGCAAAAGTGTAGTAAATATGTAAATTTTGCTAGCTTTTTAAAGCATTGTCAGTTTAAAGGCTCATACTATTTTCCAGTTCCCTTAATGAGATTTGCTTTGCTTTTTCCCATTGAATATATTAAGCAACATATGAGCCACTAGATATTTTTCCCCAAAGGAAGAGTTACTAGCCGAACAAATATTGCTGTGTCATAAAATGAATGATTAGACAGCTAGAGTAGCGGTGCACTCACGATTAATCTTCCCTAAATATTTCATTTCGTTTCTTTGAATTATGAACCTCTTTTTATACAAATAGCATCAGAGTTTATAAATCATTCCTGCATGGCATAATTTTGATAGGAAAATGAAAAACACCGGGGAAAACTTAGGCCTTAACTAATGAACAACTTTGTCACCTACTGAAGAATCTATGTAATGTCAGATGAGTCATTTAAATAAGTTTGATAGAACATTTATTTTGACTAAAAGTGTTATCGTATGAGTCTTGTGCTACTTTTGCAGTTGTTGGCTTCATGTAATAAAACATTTGCTTGGGATAGAACTGTTAGTCACAGTCACTGAATATGTGTGAGATTAGCTGTTCTGCAGAATTTTAGTGCTCCACGTACAGCGTGTATTTTGTAATTCATTGAGATAGTTGTCAATAAACATTTGCTTCAGAAGACTGGGGAGTATGAGAAACCCTGAGGCAGACAAGATGCATGACTGCTGGGCTTCAATCAGTATAAATTACAGTGTTAGTAACAGATAAAACCACCTCTATCCTTGTGTACGGGAATCTATTATAATCACCTACAAACCCAGATGCAAAACTATCTTGTGAAAATCAGAGATTCTTTTATTTACAGTTCATTTTGGGGATGTCTCAGTGAGACCTGTTTGTGCAATAACAGTAGAAAGATTTACAGAAAACACCTTCTTGATAGGAACGCTGATGTCTGGCGGTGGTGCTGGAACTAGAGGTGTTGTGGCACCCTCTGGCTTAAAGTACTAATAACAAACACCAAATACATGGTTTCCATCATCAGTATCCCCACTCTAAAATTGTTCCAGCACCCCGGATGTCTGGTTGCTATTTCTATAACGTATATAATAAAAATGTGGCTACAGCACTGTCGCTAAAGGGACTCTCATTTACTAGCTATCAAGTGGAAAAGATGACTTCAGTCTGCACTTGGAGTAAAATTCCTGATCTCAAATACCCGCAAGTTTCACAATACAATGCATTGTGTATATTTTTTCCTGATATCAGTGCCCGGCTGCAATAAGTTCATTGGCTTGAAAATGGAGTGCTTTTGGGCAATATTTTCATACAGGAACTTACAGAAAATTAGCATTTTTTTCCTTCTTCCCCAGAGATACTGTGTACCTGCAATTCCTCTTTACAATGTTTTGTGCAGTGCATGAATGTTCAAAGTAAGGCAAAAAGGATGCACTCCTCAAATGTGCATGCGCTCATGGAACATGTATAGACTTCCATATGCAGCTGAGGAGGACTTGGGTGTCTTTCAGGTGACGTGCAAGGCGAATCCATACTCTCCAACCTAAGGCCAGAGGTGGAGCCTGGCAGTTGCCACTAGTGCTCCTGCCCATGTAATGACTCTGCACGTGGAGTTAGGGCCACTCAATGGCCAGTCCTGTGACCCAGATCCAGCCCTTCCCTCAACTCTGCCCACCCCACCAACCTATGCAGGGCTGCTACAGACTAGAGCAGTGGTTCTCAACCAGTGGACCTCAACCATGTACCCCTGAGGGTACTCAGAAGTCTTCCGGGGGTACATCAACTCGCCTAGATATTGTATATTTATATTCCAATTGATTTATAATTTATATGGCAAAAATGAGAACGTAAGCAATTTTTCAGTAATAGCGTGTGGGACACTTTTGTATTTTTATGTCTGATTTTGAAAGTTTTTAAGTGAGGAGAAACTTGGGGGTACACAAGATAAATCAAACTCTTGAAAGGGGTGCAGTAGTCTGGAAAGGTTGAGAGCCACTGGACTAGAGGCTCCCTCTCTTGTGAAAAAGAGCCCAAAACTGCATGATCACTCCTTTGGAACCATCTTGCCCATCAACTTCAGCCTATTCATAAGGCATCTGCCAGGGGCCCCAAGCACAAGGGTGAAGTTCAGCCTTGTTTCCACAGAATCGATATCTGAATGCACAGACTGTTTTGTGTGCCGTGACCTTTTTTGCACATGCAAGCAGGTGATTATGGATGTTTTGGGAAACAGCAGGTGGTTTTGCCTGTTTTCTAAGCACATGAGCTCTACCCTGCTGTAAAACGAAGCCCTTAAAGAGCCCCTTGTCCTTGTGTGATGTAAGAAGGAGAACATTCTGGTCTGTGGTCACTGCTTCCAGTAGCCAGGTGACAGTATAAGAGGAACCCATACTCATGCTCTTCCATTGGTTTCCCAGCCCTGGGAACCCTACCACAGCTGAGTGTCTGCATCCAGTAGCCTCAGCCACGCTGTCTCTCCTTCTTAGGGCCTCTTCTCCCCTCCGCCCCCTGGGTGGCTGGGCTCGGGCTTCGGCTTCTCCTCCTGGGATCATGTAGTAATTTTTGTTGTCAGAAGGGGGTCACAGTGCAATGAAGGTGAGAACCCTTGGCTTTAGTCACATGATCTGCCAGTCATATGACTCCACTCATTTCTTTCATCTGGGGAGACTAGCTACGCCTGTCAGTGCAGCTGAGTCTCAGCCTTACCCTATGACAGGGCCCAATCCTACAAGGATTAAATGAACCGACATAGCAGCAAGAGTTTGAAACTGGGTATTCAGGTTGATTTAAAACCTTCTCTCAAAAACAAACTCAGAAAAAATTCGCTCTGATTTCCAGCAAGTTACACTTTTCTTTTATTAGCCCAAAACAGGCAGTCTTTTCCCCCAGGCTGAATTCTACCCCCTTACTTAAACACACCCTCACACGCCTACTAACTTCAATAGGACCCACAAATGGGAAAGGTCAGAGGAATCTCTTCTCTGGTGTAACTCCCCAAATTCTAATAGAGCTAGGCTAGGGATGAATGGGTCCCAGTATCACTATACATTCAAGAAATAGCATTAACCAATATAATAGGATGCTAAATTATGGATTGTGTTTAAAGTTCCATGTGCTTACTACATCTGGACAATCTGGGTAGCAAATCTCATCTGACAGCTTCCTTCAACAACAGATAATAAGTGCCATTAATTACCAACAGACCTGAAGATATCCCTTCTTTCCCCCCCCCCCCCGACACTAATTGCTTTTACACTGTTTGAAATGCTGTTTCTGATCTTGCAGGTGGAAGGGTTTGTATCTGCCACATGTTAAATGGTCTAAAACTGCTTTCAACATAGCATTTTGTAAGCTGATAACATGTAGAAGGTGCTTGCTAAATTTGATGCACTGTGTCTTTAAAAAACCTGCTTTGTACCTTATTTTTCCTGCACAGTTTATCAAAATTTATATCCCATTTTTGTGCTTCTATATTCCGTCTTGAACTGACCAATTTTTCAGTATTCTATAATCAACTCCCCAGAGCACAGTGATTTCTTCTGTGCAACACCTCCGCTGCTCTGAAGCTGCTGAACTAAAACAGCAACTGTATCCCACTAGTAGAGGAAAGAAAATCATATGGACTCCAAAATAAATTGCTTTAATTCTTGTGCATAGGCTTTTGTTATCCGGAGACTGTTGTCACACTGTAGTTGCTCTTTAATCTTTTAATCCATTGATTTATTGTGACACTTAGCACAGTTTGGTGCGGCACCCTTATATCTGTTGTGTTTCCTGAAGTGGGGCAAGCTTACCAATGGATTGTCACTGTATAGTAATTACAAATATAAATGTCACTGCTGTCAAATGATATAATATACCTCATGTGTCAGGACACAAGCTGTTTAAAATCAAACTTAGGGTAAAGCTGCTGCTGTGTGAATATGCGTTGATTAAATTCGTAGCCATTAATCATTTTTAATAAAAACTGAATTTTGTCAAGGCACCGGTGCACTTTCAGAAAGATAACAGAATTAAATGCATTCTCCACAAAGCACTATGCAAACCTAAGCTCACATATACAGTAACTTAACTAAGTATTTCCATTGTAAAGATAAGAGAGAGGGAGCCTAAAGCTGCAACCCTTTTGAGTGTGAGAATTGGTTGCATGAATAAGAGTAGGCCCATTAAAATCAGTGGGATTGCTTGCATGAATTAGGACTGTTGGTGTGAGAAAAGGTTGCAAGACCAGTCCCGGGGTCTATAATGATTAGTTTTCACCGGGCTATCAGTTCCACCCCTGGGGAGAGATTTCATTGCTAGCCTGTTCAAAAATGCCGAGACATTTTCCACAGTAAGTCTTAAATCCTATCAGATTTCAGGCATGGAAGGCAGACCTATCCAGGCAGCCTGAGATGGATACACTGTGGAGGATTGGCTGGGTTCTGGCATAGGAAATGCTAAACTTCAAGAATTCTAACATTCATAAACCAGTCGGAGAACACTTCAATCTCTCTGGTCACGCAATCACAGACATGAAGGTCGCTATCTTACAACAAAAAAACTTCAAATCCAGACTCCAGCAAGAAACTGCTGAATTGGAATTCATTTGCAAATTGGATACTATTAATTTAGGCTTAAATAGAGACTGGGAGTGGCTAAGTCATTATGCAAGGTAGCCTATTTCCCCTTGTTTTTTTCTTACCCCCCCCCCCAACGTTCTGGTTAAACTTGGATTTATGCTGGAAATGGCCCACCTTGATTATCATGCACATTGTAAGGAGAGTGGTCAGTTTGGATGGGCTATTACCAGCAGGAGAGTGAGTTTGTGGGGGGCGGGGGGGGGGGGGGCGGAGGGTGAGAAAACCTGGATTTGTGCTGGAAATGGCCCAACTTGACGATCACTTTAGATAAGCTATTACCAGCAGGAGACTGGGGTGGGAGGAGGTATTGTTTCATGGTCTCTGTGTATATAATGTCTTCTGCAGTTTCCACGGTATGCATCTGATGAAGTGAGCTGTAGCTCACGAAAGCTCATGCTCAAATAAATTGGTTAGTCTCTAAGGTGCCACAAGTACTCCTTTTCTTTTTGCGAATACAGACTAACACGGCTGTTACTCTGAAACCTGTCATTATTTCCCTTAGGCTCTTTCAAAGCCATCAGATCCATCCATGGTCCTCCTGCTGCTTTAATTTTTCTCATACTCTGTAACTGTGACCCCAAAAGAAGAGTCTGTTAGGCAATATATTAACCAGGAGCATTGCTACACATTGTATGACTCTGATTCTTTTTCTTTGCAAAGGGGGAAGATCCTGGGCAAACAATATTAGAGAAGTTATTTTACATCAGGATCAAATTACAGTCACTGAGTGGACCAGCTGTTTGGCATCAGGATAGACTGATATATCAATCATACCTGTGAAATGTATTTACAGAAGCATCACAAAATATTTGAGTGGGCAGCCATCCCATTTTGACAGCAAATATAGCTAAACAATTTTGCTTTTGTCCAGTAGAATTTACAACTTTTAAAATTAACTGTGGTGTGCATTTCCCCACTTTTCATCAGCTCCTGCCTGGCCTGTTTTAAAGTCATTTCTTTCCCTTATTAGTCACAAAAATCGAAAGTGTTTGTCAAAACAGAAAATAATGGTTTGATGTTGCACAGTCCATCCATGGAATCCAACTCTCCAAGACCAAGAGCATATGAAAACAGGGGGGAAACATGTCAGTAGTTTATGTATGCATGCATTTATTTAGTTAGATTCTCTTCTCAGCTAGCTGTTGCTAATCCAGTGGTGTTGCTCTGGATTTACACTTGTTTAACTGAGATGGAATCTGATTCCAGGGATCTTAATCAATTTTAACAATTTGTATTTCAAATGATAGCTTCCAGCATGGGATTTGCATAGGACTGAACTCTGTCTGGCTTAGTGTCGGAGGTAGGGAGGCCATGCTGGAATGCTGATGTAATCCAGAACAACATTTGCCATCTCTGGGGAAATCTTCCCTGTAATAGCACCTATTGTGGCGAGTGGAGACAGAAAGGAGGCAGCTTGTACTCCCCCTTATTCAGATACTGCTGGTGGCCAAGGTGGGTCCTGGTGCAGGTTAAGGCAGCCCTTAGAGCTGCCCTAACTTGCCCTCCTGCTTCAAGGCCATAATGGAGCTCAGAATTGGCAGAGTGAAGGTGCATCCTGAGCCATGTCCCTCCTGTGCCCTCCTCCTCCATCCTGCCCAAGTGTGCCACCTCTGTGTGGGGCTCCTGGAGAGGCAGTTCAGAGATGGTGGAACTGGGTGTAGGGGTTCCCAGTACCTGGCTATCTGCCTTTTAGCCCCTTTGTGCCGCTTTAGCCAGGTAAAGTGGCGGCAGGGCAGAAGTGAATAGGGTGCCCTGAGTATAGGTGCAGGTGGTGACAGAGGGCTATCTTGGGCAGTGGTGCTGTCCATATCTCAGGAGGCATGTTTGGATGGGCTGGAGATGTGGCCAGGGTCATGCCTCTCTACCCTTGGCTCCCGGGCAAAGGCTGATATGTGCCCTTCTAAGGCATGATTCTACTTCAACTTTGTGACTGGGTGTAGCAGGCCTGACCATTACCTGCTGGAAGGCTTGTGAGCCTACCAAACCCTGCCCTAAGAAAAGAGCAGAAGAAGTGAGTCCTCCAAGCTGCTTAGAGAGGCTGTGTGGGAAGCAGCCAGTCAGAGCCCAGCAGGCTCATAAACGGAGCTGCTGAGCCTGAGCAGATTCAGTTGCTGGCTGGAGTCAGAGGAGTAAGTAAGATGCTCCTGACTGGCTGCAGCAGTTCCAGTATCTGGACAGAGCCATCACTAGCTGGGACCAGGGGAGCAAGGAAAGTGCTCCTGGCTGGCTACTGGGACTCAAGCAAGGCTTCAGCCTGAGGTAATGGTGAAGCTGAACATGCTGGGGCTGTGGGTAAGTGGCCCAGGGAACAGTAGCAGCAATGAGTTAGTTAAAGGGATGCAGCAGGTGGCTGTTATTTGTAGGGTCCCTGGGTTGGGACTTGGTATAGTGGGTGAGCCCTGGTCTCCACCTGTGGCTGGTGGGGAGTGGCTGAGTGCCCCGAGAAGGGAGTTTACATTGGCTCAGGAAAAAGGCTGAAGACCCCAAAGGAATTAGTATGTATTGAACTTTATACTCCAAAAAGGGGATGAACTGAACTGCAACAGTGACTCAGCTGGGACTGATTGAGGCTTGCTATTGAATGAAGAGTCTCCAGGGAGCAAGCCCGGGGACACTGCTCCCTTCCAGAGCAAGGACTATTTGAGAACTAGCCCTAGAGGGGATGCAGAAGACCAACCAGGGTACTGGGATAGGCCCTGTTAGACTGTATACCCCAGAAGGGGTCTATTTTGTTTTGCCTGTGGACTGTATGTGACTCAATGGTGGGCTGAGTCACTGAAAACGCACCTGAAAAAGAGAAACTCTCCCTAGAGAGCACCACAAAAGCATGCACACCCAACAGGAGGCGCTCACGTGACGTGAGTGGATCCCCTCACAGACTTGCACTAGTGTCAATTGAGCATTACCCCATTGCAGTCAGGAGAGTAAAACCAGTGTAGACGAGATCCAAAACAGCTCAGCACTGCTGAGTGGGGAGGCAGAGAAGTGGCACCAAGACACCTTTCTGGTTCTCAACCCTGCAGTGAGAGGAGGGGAATTCAGCCTCACAGCTGCTCTGCCTTAAACTGCCTGGGGGCCATTCCCATGTCACAGCAGTGCTTCCTTCTGCCCCCAACAGGTTTCCACAAGGGAAAGTAGGTGGCATAAAGCCAGGGGAATCTTCAGGAGCTGGTTTAACATTCCTTTGTGCCACTTCAGTGGCACCAAGACACCAGTGGGTGGTTGAGGACCTTGCTCAAAGCCTTTTAAACGGAGGCGAGAGACATTCTAAGGCCTTGCTATTCCTATGCCGGTGGCAGCACGTAGGGGATGTGTAGCTACATGCTGCAGTGAAAGGCTCTGGCAGTAGGAAGGCAGCAGGAAAAAGCTCCACAACTGGAGCCTTTCCCCACTGCAGGGAGATGCCAAAGCTGCCGGAGCCTGTCCCTGCAGCAGGATGCTACACTGCTAAAAATAGGCATGTGGGAGGCACTGCTTGGGTGCGTAGCAAGCGGTGGAGAGCATGTGCCCTAAGGTTCAGGTGTGTCTTTACTCACTTAAGCAGTGCCTCGCCATCTACATGGCTATTTATACCCATGCTAGGGGGGCATGCAGTGTGTTTTCTATAAGGAGTGTGCAGTGTAGATCTACCCTAAATGTGTGTAACCCATACTTACAGCGGGGCTCTCTGTCCCCCTTAGTGCCTGGACCACATAGCTGTCTGAATGGGCTACCTGCTTTACGTTAACAGAGGTGGGTAGCCCAGTAGCAGGGGGTTATGCTTTTTGATCCAGAAGGCCATGTATTCCATCCCCACTGCTGACAACCCACACGGAAATACGTCACGTGCACCCCTGGAGACCTTGGATTTGATTCTCTCAGTTACATTGGTGTCAGTCTAGATTAGAGTAACTTCACAGAACTGCATTTATCCCATTGTGACATTGCTCCATTCTGTCTGCCTCCTCCCTCCACTGGTAGAAAGCCTCCAACCGCTTTGCCAGTGTGGTACAGCTCAGCATCTGCATCTAACACAGGTCCTGCATTAAAGCTGCAGTAGAAATTATAGACCTGGGTTCTTGTTTGCTTTGCACTGGACCACCGCTATATAGCAGCCATAAACCAACCAGATTCAACCTATATAGGTCCCACTGCTTAGGAGCTGCTGCGTTTGCCCTATACCATTCTGTGTCCTAGCACTAGGGTATGGTCAGGGAAAGGGAGTGCAACTGAAACCTCCCTGTATCCAAGTAATTCCTGGCTACCAGAAAAGTCCTTGAGGGCTGTGGGCAGTCAGCATGAAATATCTAATTGATGCAAGCACCAGCTTTGAGTACAGCTGGTTCCAGGACTGGGGGGCCATAAAGATGGCCAAAAGACACCTTTTCCACCACCCCAGCTTGCTCCAAATGCACACAGTTCAGGATCTGGCCCATAGCATGCAAACTGGAGCATACATTGTTTTTAACAAAAATTCTCATTTTGGAAAATGAATGCAGCTGAAAACCTTCCCAAATATTTGCTCTGGTAAGTCATGTGAGTGCTGGGGATGTATTGTACTGCATCTCCAGAAAAGGGGAATTTGTTTTGCCTGTATGTAAACTTTGCCACTTCATTGCTGTTATAAATGCCACTAGAAAATGAAAAGTGCTGGTCAGCAGGGAGAGATTGATACTAGCAAAAAGAATAAGCCATTCAGGTGGGAAAGCATTCTAAAATTATAGCTACCCACACACAAAACAAATTACCTATTATATTTTGTTTGGATCTGCTTTTCTTTAAAGGTCCAGGCAGACAATTGCCATGAATTGGAAAGGTGCTCTCTTTGGTGTATAAATTTTAAAGAGCTTTAAAATATTTTATAGAGCCCTGAAGAAAAAACATTTTATGACATAATAATAGGAGCTTTTAAGAGAAAGGATTAGCCTGGATAAATTGTGAGGTCTGTGAGTGCCTGATGAACCCTGAACTAATATTAACGCACAGGCACAATATGGCTTGGGCACTACACTTGATGGTGGGCTTGGTTTTCTTTAGTGTTTTCTGTTTTGTTTGTTAGTTCCTCCAAGATTTGCTATGTATTATGGGGGCAAAGCTATAACTAAAATTCAGCCTTGGTGTGAGCAGATGGGCAACACTCAGTCTTGAGAGTGCTTCCCTCTCTTGGCTGGTACACATGGGGCCAGGTGTTCGCTTATTAGACTGAAATTTCCCATTAATGCCTTGGGGGACACCTTTTAAGGTTGGTTTGTTTTGGCTCAACATCTTGTAGAAGTCTATGCTCTAAAGCATGAGCAGCTCAAACATTCTCAAATGTGTTGCCCAGAGCTGGTCAAAGCTGAAATTTTGGAGGGGGAAAAAAATCTTTTTTCAACTCTCTTTGGCAGGAAAAATATTAGTTTTCCCACAGGAAACCTCTAACCAATTCAGAATGAAAGCATTTTGTTTGCAACTGACCTCTTGGAAGGAAAATGTTCACTTAGCTTCAACTTCAAGTGTTTCAAAATGAAAATTTCCATTTGGAATCTGTTCAAAATTCGTCTGTGGAGAAAACCCAAAACTTTTTCATCAAAATTGATACTTCCTCATGGAAAAATTTCAGTTAGGGTGAAACTGAATTATTCTGATGGGAAAACTTTTGGAGTAAAAATTTCAACCAGCTCTATTATTGTTCAAAGAACAACCAACCCCATGCATACATTATATTTCCATATGATATCTGCATGGAAACCCCATATTTGCTCCTGTATTCCAGGAAATGTCACTGCTGCAGATTTCAGAGTAACAGCTGTGTTAGTCTGTATTCGCAAAAAGAAAAGGAGTACTTGTGGCACTTTAGAGACTAACCAATTTATTTGAGCATAAGCTTTCGTGAGCTACAGCTCACTTCATCGGATGCATACTGTGGAAAGTGTAGAAGATCTTTTTATATACACACAAAGCATAAAAAAATACCTCCTCCCACCCCACTCTCCTGCTGGTAATAGCTTATCTAAAGTGATCACTCTTCTTACAATGTGTATGATAATCAAGTTGGGCCATTTCCAGCACAAATCCAGGGTTTAACAAGAACGTCTGAGGGGGAGGTGGGTAGGAAAAAACAAGGGGAAATAGGTTACCTTGCATAATGACTTAGCCACTCCCAGTCTCTATTCAAGCCTAATTTAATTGTATCCAATTTGCAAATGAATTCCAATTCAACAGTCTCTCGCTGGAGTCTGGATTTGAAGTTTTTTTTTGTTGTAATATCACAACTTTCATGTCTGTAATCGCATGACCAGAGAGATTGAAGTGTTCTCCGACTGGTTTATGAATATTATAATTCTTGACATCTGATTTGTGTCCATTTATTCTTTTACGTAGAGACTGTCCAGTTTGACCAATGTACATGCTCACCCTTGCCTGGGCCTTCCCAACCACTTGTTTGCTGTTAGACATATTGGCTGACTAGCCCCTACTTTCCTACCCCTTACTCTCCCCTCCTCCAGCCAAAGGGACAAGGGAGCTTTACCCGACAATCTAGCCTTTGTGAGCAACTCAATTAGCTTCAATCCAACACCTGTGAGTAAGATGCTACCTAGCCTATGGATGGCAGCATTGAGGCCATTAGAAAGGTGCAATTTTTTCTTTAAAGTTTAAGGAGACCAAGGGCCAGATTGTGATACCCGCTACTCATGCTAGGCAGCACCTTACTCCACCAGTAATCACACTCACATCAGTGGAATTATTTATGGAGCCAGGGGCTATTCAGCTCAGAATCCAGTCCCAAAGAAAGGAGATTTGCTTGGAGGCCTGCATGTCTCCTTTGGCCCGCAGTGAAGGGTTGATTAACAGGGTCACAACCTGGATTATTTCCATTGTATACACTCATGTACTTCCATTTCCTAGTTTAATTGTGTGCCACTGATGTGCCAAATGTAAAGAGCTTTAAAACAATGACAGGTCCCTTAATAAAAATGTTTGTTCAAGTCCTTTCTGCTGCAGATTGTTCATCCACGGAGCTAAATCCCTTGTACCCTTAGCATAAAATAAAGCTGTAAAGGGGGGGAGAAGACACCTGGGCAGTGGTAAGGCAGCCAATTAGTAACTCCCCGGTCTCTTCATAAACTATAAGCACCACCTGCAGCCAGTTATACTCAAGAGTTCACAGATGTTCAAAGAAAGGACTTGAACAAACATTTTTATTAAGGGACCTGTCATTGTTTTAAAGCTCTTTACATTTGGCACATCAGTGGCACACAATTAAACTAGGAAATGGAAGTACATGAGTGTATACAATGGAAATAATCCAGGTTGTGACCCTGTTAATCAACCCTTCACTGCGGGCCAAAGGAGACATGCAGGCCTCCAAGCAAATCTCCTTTCTTTGGGACTGGATTCTGAGCTGAATAGCCCCTGGCTCCATAAATAATTCCACTGATGTGAGTGTGATTACTGGTGGAGTAAGGTGCTGCCTAGCATGAGTAGCGGGTATCACAATCTGGCCCTTGGTCTCCTTAAACTTTAAAGAAAAAATTGCACCCTTCTAATGGCCTCAATGCTGCCATCCATAGGCTAGGTAGCATCTTACTCACAGGTGTTGGATTGAAGCTAATTGAGTTGCTCACAAAGGCTAGATTGTCGGGTAAAGCTCCCTTGTCCCTTTGGCTGGAGGAGGGGAGAGTAAGGGGTAGGAAAGTAGGGGCTAGTCAGCCAATATGTCTAACAGCAAACAAGTGGTTGGGAAGGCCCAGGCAAGGGTGACCAGGGTGAGGGGTCCTAGCTTCCTTCCTCCTCCCCGCTTTCTGGCCAGAGTATCTGGCTGGGCACACAAAGGCCCCACCAGAGGGATGAAGAATTTCACTCCACGTCTTGAGGGGCAGGGAGGGAGAAGCAGGGAAATAGGGGTAAACAAGTCTAGCCTGGAGTAAGGTACAGGTCACCATAAAGGGTGGCAGAGTTGGGCCCCCTTTATAAGTGCTCCCCTTAGTTAATGTAGTTGGCATTGTGGTAGCACAGAAATCCCCAAACTGTGGGGCGTGCCCCGCCTAGGAGGGCATGGAGGAACATTCAGGGGGGCATGGTGGGGCCCAGGTCAGCCCCCACGGGGGGTGTGGAGGGAGCGCCACCCAGCCCTGCTCCGTTCCCACCTCCTGGCCCAGCCCTGGGCCTAGCCACGGCTCTGCACCTGTGCTTTCTGGCCCCAGCCTCAGTCCCCTTGCCCCTGTCTGCACTCCCCCTGCCCTAGGAGCCACAGCCTTGCGCCCAACCCCAGCTCCAGGGCTGTGTGTAGACAGGAGTAAGGAGAGCATGACCCTGAAAAGTGTGGGGACTGCTGTTGCAGCAGGAGATGGGAAAGACCCGCTGGATTGCGGAGCCAGGCAGGATGCTCCAATAAAGGATGTCATTTATTCTAATCATACCACAGTGATGTATCTGCCATGGGCTAGACTGTCCCTCTCCCTAATGTGCCTGCTTTGGGGAGGAGAGGGTGGGAGGATGGGTTCTCTCCCCTTATATGACACAGGCTTGGGTGACCCACACTCTGATGCCCAACGTTCAGAGGAGTGTAGATACTTCCCTGGGGAGCACACGAGTGTGGAGGGTTTGGAAGTAGACAGAGCTGTGGCTGTGCCCTTCTAGGAACTGGTGAGCAGAGCTGGTGGGATGCATGGGGTGGAGGAGAGTGATATGGTGCATGCCCTAAAAGGGTGTAGGAAACTACTGCCCGTCCCAGTGCAAGAGAAGAGCCCTGGGAGGCTTTGTCTGAGGCACAATGTCCAGCTCCCCTTCAGCATAACATGCCTACTCGCTACCCCTTACTTTGGACTCTGCCTAAAAGCACATCTATCTTGTAAGGGGAATAGTGCAGATTATCTTTCTTATCTCTGCTCCAACCCTCTACACCAGTCCCCCTAATGCATTTAGCTGGCTAGAAAGACCTACGTGCCAGTGATATAATCTTCAAAAGTCATTCTTGGATTAGTATTCTAGGTATCCTCTGTCATTAGAAATATCAGATACCCACACTGCTGCTTAGGCATCTTAGTAGTAGTAATATTATCTTACTGTAGCACCTAGTAGCCCCAGTCATGGCCCAGGATCCCATTGTGCTAGGTGCTGTACAAATACAGAACAGACTGTCCTTGCCCCAGGTTGCTTACAATCCAAGTATAAGATCAGGCAACAGGTGGATGCAGGCAGATGGGGGAGCACAAGCAAGCAATAAGAGGATGATAGGCAGCAGTCTCAGCAAACCCACATCTTAATCTTCAAACCTGGCCTTTCTAACTGGCTGACTAGGCTGGGCTTTTGCTGGCATTCTTTCTCTGTGGCACCAGAGAAGAAATAATTTGCAGAAACTCCAACATTGTGTGGGAGTCAGCAATGTCGGTTTGTCTCCTTCAGTTTTCAGCGTTCCTATACTTCCATGGTACCCTGCACCAGCTGGCAGCAGAAGTTCCAAGTTATCACACAAGATGCTGTCCTTGTGGCCAGTCCATCCTAGTCAATACCAGGCAGTATTCAAAATTCAAAATTGCCCAGAAAAGTAGCTTCACCTTATGAGAGATGTAGAACAAAGAAGTTCATAAAAACGTCTCCATATTGAAGGATATAGACTGTTTTTCACAACTTCAAAGCTTCTCAGGTCCACTCATTATTAAATGAAATGCCCACACAGCTCTAAACGCCATTCCTTTCCGCTTCCTCTTCCAATGACAAGAATTAGGTACTATAGTTAGTTAAGCTGCAGTGCCTTTTTAACTAAGATTGTAGTATTTTAAACTTTCTGATAATGGTAATAAAAAGCTCCCTTAATTGATCGAGAGTGTAATAGCTATGCTAGCAAATGGAGCCAGATTTGGCAAGAGAAATTACTTCTGCAGAAACATAGCAATGAACCTGTGTGCAAATCACAATACTGATAGGAATTATGTACTGCATCTGGTTTCAATCTGTAGGTCTGACCTTTAACTGAAAATGAATTTTAATAGGCAATTGATTTAAATAATTGGTATGCTTCAAAATCAATACTGGAACACAATGGGTAAGTGGTTAAAATAATTGAGGTGGGTTTTTTGTTAGACTTTAAAATTCAGGTCATAGCTATAGTGTGTATATAGAGAGATCTGAGTTCCATTCCAAATCTGTACTATCACTAAAGCACCGTATTTGTATACATAGCTTTGGCAAAACTGTCTTTTTAGCCCCTGGAGCACTCTTAGCAGAGACTTATAGAGTGAATGATGACTTTGACTTAATTTTTAAAAGTGTCCCAATTCACAGTTCCTCTGTTCATGCGCTTGGGATAGAGAAGATGATGGCTTTATGCCCCTTCTGCACTCCCCATGAACTGGGGCATCCAGGTGCCCACCTGGCTACCCTTTTTGAAAGGTAGAGCAGCCTTCTGCCTCACTGCCACATATGGGTTTTGGGAAGCAGAGAATAATTGTAGCAGAGTGCACTCTGGTCACATCCACAGCCTGCCCTGGGGTTCATTTAGGGCACCAATCCTACGAACACTTAAGCCATGTCTACACTACAAAATTATGTTGACCTAACTTGTCGGCATACAACCACCACAGTTATTAAATTGCTTGTGTGTGTTCACCTTGGGCTCCTTGTGTCGGTGGTGTGCGGCCTCACCAGGAGTGCTTGTTTCAATTGTATTGTCAGGGTGGGACATTGTGGGATGGCTCCTGAAAGCCAGTAATAGTCTACTTAAACAATGCAGTGTCTTCACTGACACTACATTGACCTAATTACATCAACCATGACTCCACGCCACTCAGGAAGGTAGTGTTACTAGATCAGCGCAGATAGGCACTTCATTGGTGGGAACCAAATTCCACAGCTAGGTTGACGTAAGGCAGCTTCTGTCAACCTTATCCTGTAATATAGGCAAGGCCTTAAACTTGTGTGTGTGTGTGTGTGTGTGTGTGTGTGTAACTTTGCTACCATGATGGTCAATGCCCCATTGATTTAAGTAGGACTGCTGACAGTAGTAAAGTTAAGCAGGTGCAGAAATGTTTGCAAAATGGCACCTACGAGAAGGGATTGGGTCTCTTCTCTTTAAAAGGACTTTGGGCACAGAATAAATGGAGGTGCAGAGGCCCCAAGGTGGAGAGTGTGCCAGGGAGGGAGCTTGAGGTGGCAGAGAGCAGCCATACCCGCTCCTGCACTGGGGACTTATGGATAACTCAAAGCCTAGTGGATAGTGCTCACTAGGGAGGGGACATCACCAGATTTGAAGGAAAAATTTTCTCCAAACCCTCCTATTTCAGGGCATAAGCCATTCCCAGTTCCTCCATCTGTTAAATGAGGATAATGAGAGAGGCTTCCTTTTGTAACGTGCTTTGAGATGTACTGATGAAAAGTACTGCATAAGAGCTAGCTGCTGTTGCTGCCATCTCACAGGGGTTAGGGAGAACCTCCTATAAGGACATTTGCCACTTCAAGAATTTAGTCCCTTCATTTAAAACCACCGTGGAAGACAGGCTCCTGGATAGCTGTATCCTCACGTGAGATGGCAATCCCTGTGTTTCTAGGACAGTGGTCATGGCAATGTGATGTCTGAGATTGCCTTAGTTTTCTTGTATATGGGGCTTTGAAATGGAAAGGTTGTGTGCTTGTGGCACCTATGGGTGTGATCCTGCCAGGTGTTGACTAATTTTGTGAGGTGCAGTTGAGCAACCACAATGCCCTTGACTTCGAGGGACTGGGGCATCTTACAGGTTCAAGCCTTATGAGGACAGTTTGATAAAAGCATTGGGTTTGTTTTAATTGTTTCTTATACCTGCCCCCACTCAAACTTATCCTCAAATGTCCATTTCTCTTCTCCGCCAAGTGCCCATCTGTGGGGGTTTAGCCCTTGCATGGAGAAACAGGACTATTCTGTGGACTATTCTGTGTCCACTATTCTGTGGACTCAGGCTGGTGAAGCTAATTAGCTGTAATCCAAGTTAGAAAAGGTCTTGTGCCTCATCTGCTGGGAGCCCATCAGGGGCAGAGTATTCCAGGGAGAAACATGGACCTGAGGCATTAGCTCCTGATCCCCATAGGGTTCAGGGCTCCCCTATTTAGGGTGACAGGGACAGCTGAATTTCTGGCTCCAATCAGATGCTTCTGTTTTCGGTGGCTGCAAGGAGAACAGCTGTTCGAGGTGCTTAGATGTAGGTCACTAGGGTAACCACTCTTGCTTCATTTGTGTTCAGAACAGCTGCCGCATGTTGAGGCTGAATCTCTAATTGTAGGAAAAGCCACTGAAGGGGGGAGACAGACATGTGCTTAGAAATAGCGAACAAGAGAGCTACAGTACTTACATTCAGCTAACTGCTGTGATCCTTCTGGGGTGCATCTGGATTAGGGGATGGATTGCTAGTGGATGGAAATCAGTGTAGCTCCAATGCTTCCATTAGAGCTATGCCAGTTTACACCAGATCTGGCCTGCATGTGTCAGAAGCCTTCTCCTTCTGGAGAAGGGAGAAGAGGTAGATGCCGAAGGTGCAGCATTGTCCATACATACCTTAGAGCCTTGTATCCAGAGAGTACATTATTCTATAGCTTTCTTTTCAGTGGCTTCTTAACTTGGGGGAAATACAAGCTGCTGGTAGTTAAATGGTTCATGCCGTGGTGGAGCTGTGGCTCCAGAATGAGGAGGAGCACATTAAAGGGAAGCTGGCCTCTCTGGGGAAGCTGATAGAAACCACACTGCTTCAATGCGGTGCTTTCCACTATTAGGCTGTATGTAAAAGATGAAGTTGAGCAGCTAACTTATAACAAGTCAGTCTACAAATGTCACCCATTTGCAAAGAGAACAGACATGATTGTCTCAGTTCTGGCATAAGTGCCTCTCTGATCCCTTCATGGCATCCCCTCTCAGGGCTCCAGCCTTCACTCCTCTTGGGGCAGGAACTCTTGTGCCTCTCCCTCCACAGCAGGGATTTAGGCTGCAATTTCCTTCTGTGACTCACTGTGATCCCCTTAGCAAGTCGGGGGGCCTGAGTCTCCCAGTGACCACGCTATACTTGTTCTAATACTGCCTTGCCATATCAACCTCTAGCCCTTAGGGCAATTCCACTGCGTCTTGTGGGTCTGCATTTAATAAGTGAACCTGTTCCAAGAGTTGCACTCCATCTGTTGGGAGTAGCCCTGAAGAGATGGGGTTTAATCATGCCTAGTCACCTTCACCCTTCCTATTTAATTTCCTTCTGTGACTCATCAGTAACCTCTGAGATCTGGGGGGAGGGGAGCTCTCCCAACCAATGTGGGGAGTGGGAGAGAAGATACCACAGTAAAGGGCTCCTGTTCCCAGAAGTGTGGTTTCACTGCAGAGAGGAGATCATGGCCTGTTCTCTAGTACGCTGGAATAGCTTCTGTCTAAAAATATGCCTGATTTTAACCTATCTGGGTGGATTATTATGGGAAGAGTTGATGGAAGGAGCGAGGTTTAAGGAGGGTTTAGAAGGAACTCCAGCTTTTGTGCCCATTCAGATTTTGGACTCTCAGCTGAGATTGTCAACGGTGCTAGTTAATGGCAGCAGTGTTAATGGCTTTTGCAATGTAGACGCCTCACTAGTGGGAACAGACACAAGTGCTCCGCTTGCTTTAGCTAGGCCAGCGCATGGTAATAGTCATCCATCATGGCACAGGTTAGTCAAATATCCAGGTAAGAGGTTGGGCTGTTGCACCTGCTTCAAAGCTAAGCTAGCTCCATGTGAATGAATGGTAACTGGGGGCCGTGTTCCCTAAGGGTTAGGGCAGGGGACTGGGAGTTGTGTAACCTGGGAGGGCTCTGACACTGCTTTACTGTGTGATGTTTGTGTAAGTTACTTCATTTCTCTCTGCTTCACTTCCCTCCTCTTTAAAAGACGAATAATAATACATCCATACTTCCAGGGATGTTGCTAGGCATTAATTCTTATGCACCACTTTGAGATCCATGGCCAGAAAGTGCTAGGCCTTTTGATGTAATAGTAACTTGCAAAAGGGAGGCAACTCAAAGCAATTTATAAACTGCTAGGATCTAGTAGTTAGAGAAAGAAAAGAGGCTCAGCTGAGGTCACCCAATATCAGGGTCCGCGACAATCCCAGGCAGAGCATGGTGGTACTCTTGATCTTAGATAACGAGTGGCTGAAAGCAATTTATGGGGTTATCAAATGATGTATTACATGCACCATGGGTCCAGGTTTGCAGTGATTTAGCCTAGTATTGATTGAGGAGAGACTGGGGCATATTCTGCCACCTTTTTTTAATTTCAATCTGCGCTGGCAGTGACTTTGGGTCAGAGGAGGGGTTTAACGAATCGAACAACACAAATCAACCAGTGGAGCCTCCCAACAGGAGTCAAAATCACCTGCTTTTGAAAGAGCTTGGAAATGATTTTTAAGGGGGGAAAACAGAGAACAAAATGGGTCAGCAATCAAAATCAAGGGTAAAGTTTTGCAGTGCGTATAAATGGTTCTGTGACAGTTGTAAATGGTCTTCACTCAAATACTTTCGGGGGGGATGGGGGCAGGTAGCAAACAATATATGCTGTCTGTTTCCTTCTATTATTGTGCTAACTTGGAAACGTAGGGCTGAAAAGGACTTCAAGAGGTCACCTACTCCATCCCCCTGCGCTGAGGCAGGATTAACGTCTATCCAGTTAAAATCGTTGTAGATGGCACAATAAAGCCAAAGTACACATGGGCATTTACAAAGGCTTGTAATCGCATCATTGCAGCAATGGAGTGAGTTGGTAGAGTTCCAGATCATTAAAACTGGATGTTACTCTCCTGAATTCTGTGCGTGAAAGGGATCACTCGGAAACTACATACAAAGCTAGTGCATATGCATATGTGCACTGATTGTTCCGTTCAGAGACGGTAATGGTCAGAGCATTAATCAGGTAGCAGGAAATTAGGTTAGATATTAGAAAGTTTTTCCTAACTGTAAAGATAGTCCTGTGATTAATTAAGCTTCCAAGAGAAGTTATGGAATCCTTGTCATTGGAGGGTTTTTAAGAACACATTAGACAAACACGTGGTCCTGCCTCAGCACAGGGCGTTGGACTAGATGGTTTCTCCAAGTCCCTTCCATTCCAATGCTTCTGTGATTCTAGGTAGGTGTGGGTGTGGGAAGGATATAATTTTATATCGATTATCTCTAGGAAGCAGGGATTCGGTCCTCCCGTTGATCCCTCCTGGGGCAGGGGAGGGAGGAATAGCACTGCAGATCATCTGATGGTCTAAAATCCTTACATGTAATGAGTGGCACTGTGTAACGTGTCTCCAAGAGGTGAGTGCACATAGGGTGAGGGGCAAAAATGACTTTAATCCACCTTTACCACCTCCCTTTCTGAGCTGGTGAATGGCCAAAATGATTCCTGTGCCTAACTTGGGCACTGCTTTGAGTTACCGCAGCTTCCCCAGGGCTGCCTCCAGGTGGCTGCCCAAGCCAGAGGTTCCCCAGAATCTCTCTAGCACTTTGCACTACATCCCTGTCCCGCCCCTATAATGGGGCTTGTAAGGGGCCTGCCCAAGGCAGCCTATGCCTGTCCTATGCCATGCATCCCCACGGGAGATTCCCCAGCTAATTAAAAAGCTTTTATAGCCCCTCTATGGCTTAGGAGGAGGGAGAGTCCTTCCCAGTGCGTCAAATTTAATCTGTGACGTAACTCCGCTGGTATTTCTGATCCAGTTAGAGGGCTTGTGTCTGTGTACGAGCTTTAGGTATTAATGCACTAGGAAAAAGACATCTGTGTGAGCTGACGGTGAGCATTTCCATCCACCTGCTGTGGGAATAGGGATAGAATGAGCCCAGCAGCTAGTTTTCTTGAAAACTGTTTGTTTTTTTCCCCCCTGCATTCATGAGCAAAATGGAATGATTTTATTACAGGTTCTGCATGAGTTCCAGGATCTCATCTTACGAAATGCTACCATGCTGCGCCACAGGAACCTAGATTAACGTGTCTCCGATTGGGGAGGATGGGGGAACAAATACAACTGGCTGAGTAATGCCGTGCTCGAAGGCCAGTTTGTGAAGACTGTATTCACAGGGGAGGTCTCGGACGTGATTCTTTGCTTGCTCTGGCTGACTTGAGCCTCGGCTGCGGGCATTGACGGGACTGGCCCGTCTTGCAGAATCTCCCACACCGATGGAAGGACAGCATTGCATTGTCCCCCAGGCTCACACGAGTTAGCAATGGTCACTGCTGTGGCAGCTAGTAGGAGCTTCTTGCAGTGTGCATATGCTTTGTGGGGTTGGTAGGGTGTGTATGGGCCTGAGAGCCGCAGACACTATGGACTGAGCCCTTTCTGTGTGCAAGTCTGTCATCAGATTCCTGTGAAATGTCTACTCAGAGGGAAGAGATCTGTGTGCACGGTGACTTGGGACTCAGTCACTGCCCTCTCAAAACTCCCAGGAGGCAGGAGAGGTAGGAATTTAGTCTGGGCTTGATACACCCCACCCCCACACCCCACTCCTGAGCAAGTCAAGATTGCTAGTGAGTCAGCCGGAGCAGGGTGGTGTGACTGATACAAGGCATTCCCTGTCCACTGTGTCTAGGCCCCACTGCTCACAAGAGTGAAGGACCAAAATCAGGGCTCAAAGAATGATTTATTTTTTTGTTTGGCAGCACAGTGCAGTGCCTGGCGTGGCCTCTGGGAAGAAAAACTAATTCAGCATTTCTTGTTTCCTTATGTGACTTGGTTTTCATCTTGGGAAGAATAAAGCTGACAGCTTGGACCATTCAATAAGGTACTCTCCTTGGGCAAATGTTCCTATGAGTCATGTTACATGTGAGCCTCTCTTATCAGCTTCCCATAGATCACACACTGCTCTGTTTTCATAATCTCTAGAATAACCTTTCTTACAAAGGAGGTTGCTTCAGAAGCAGCATGGTAAATGGGGGTCACCTAGAGCCAAGAACTTGATCGATATTATACTGAAAACCACACTGAATGGCAGTAGCACTCCTGAGATCACCTCTGCAAGGTGCGTGTATTGATTGCTTAGGTCATAGGCACAGGTACAAGTAAAGAAGATCATGGAGCTTACACCAACTTTCAGGTACTGGATAAAAATAGATTAGCCCGATCTATTGTATGACTCTCAAAACCGGATATGTGTAGTGCTGCTTCGTAGTGCATAGGCAGGTGCAGAGGAGGAGTCAGGGTGGGTGGGCGAATTGGTGTCTCAAAGCACTTTCCTGTTCGAAACATTTTTCTGTTTCTAAAGTGCGTGCTCATTTCAGTCATTCACTATTGCACCTGTGTGGCTCTTCAGAGACATGAGCAGATCCTATGAATAAAGGGAAACATGCAACTGTAGTCTAGTATAACGGGTTGGAGACCTGAAGCTCCGGTCTATTGAAGCTGAAGAGAAGACCCAAGGGGATAAAGCTTTTGGATAATCTTCCTCGAGTTGAATAATACTGGATCCACTGAATGGGTCCCCTTGAAGTCAGTGGACTGCTCAACGTGTTAGTTATTCAAGATGAATATCAGAACTTGGCCTATGGTGATTCAGGGTTCAAGGGCCAGCTGTTGTTTGTTTGCTTGTTTATGGTACAATGGGCTCACTGCACCTGCCTGCCTGTTTGCCCACAGGAGATGACAGGCAAGACACAATCTTGCAGAAGGGTTGGTACAAACCAAACTCCCAACGGATGGCTCTGGAAGGAAGCAGCCTCACCAATAGCATAGCTTAACATCTCCTCCTGCTGCAGGCTGCAGAGCAAAGCCACGGCCCTATCTGCATGCCTGCGTGTACAGGGGGTCATCTAGCAATCCCCATGTGGTAGGGATGCTGGGGAGTCCATCTCTGTTACCTGATTCCCCACCCCCTGCTGTTGACGGACAGTTATTAAAATAAAAACCAAACCGCCTGGGTGCCCCCATGCCTTTGTTTAGCCCAGGATGTCAAAGGCCTGGAAAGTTATTGGCAGTTTTAATTAAATGTTAGCTCTGAGGTACAGAGCAAACCATAATGGTGCAGTGCCCATTCCAGATCATCTTGTAATAACCCTATCTCCCATTAAATATAGTAGCAATATTGTTCACCGGAGATTAGGACGCTAACGCAAATAATCAGCCCAGCCTAGCCTAGACAGGGTGGGATCTTCAACCAAGAAGAGGATTCAAATGATCACTAAAAGGCCATGGGGAAAGAAATCCTGGGCGAAGGCATTCGCTCCTGAGAGGGCAGGCAGCCTTCCCACCAGACCCCTCCCCTAAGGGCTCCATAAGGGGAGGGCAGCTTTAGCTTATAGCCATGGGCCCTAAGCAGGCCTTCCATCCTCCCCAGCTGATCAGTCACTGCCTTGTCTGGCTGGCTTGCCCCTACTAAGTGTGAGTGTGTGTTCAGTCTGCATGATCCAGTCAATCCTTGGCTTCTGCCGAGTCTGTTTAACAGGGGCCAGTTGTGACATAGACCTGTCTTTCTGTCTGTCTCTCTCACACACCTCTCAGATGAGTTTGCAGGGGGAGCAACTGCAGGAGGAGCTGCCTGTGTGGTCAGCCAAAGTTATGGCAAAATCTTCTGATCTCTGGCCCCAGACTCCATTCAATGTATCTGCAGCAAATATTTGGGCCCTCAAATTTTAACTTTGCTGGAGTGTCCCCTGTGGAGGTTTGGGAGCACAGTCACACTGCTTGCTCTGATCTGCTTTGATATGGGGCGTAGCTTGACTGCGCTACTAAAAAACCCACTTTACTGGCCATTCATTAGGTCCCACCGTTACTAATGAGCTCTGTGGCATTATATGAAGCAAAATTTGCCGTTATGGCTAAGCAGCTTACTACACTGATGGACCACAATGGCTGAAGAATCTTTTAGCAGCTGTATTAGTGACAACCATCCATAACAGCTAGGAGCACAGTGCTTTTTCAATAAACTTTGCCTTCTCTTACAAACCCACACTATGGCTGGAGATAAGTGAAGGCAGTCCAGGGGGTTGAATGAGACATAATTATCCATGGTGCCACTGCCGTGAAGTCAGTGCAGTCACATCAAGAATGATTTCCGCTTAGTATCTTTATCTTTGCTCATTTTACCTTGGCCCATTTATGTATTCACTAGCACAGTAGGATCTAAGAGCCAGTGCTTTCAAAGCTATTATTTGTATTGAGGTTGTGAGAACAACAGAGCAGAATTGCCTGAAGTGCACCATAATGCTCTCTGTGTTGTACCTATGTCAACAAAACACCTTCCAAATGTACCTACAATATCCCTATTTTCAAAATATTTAACTTGCCAAATCTTGGAGGTTTTAAAAGTAATTGTCTTAGACAACTGTCTTAAAGATGACTCCTGATTGCTGTGGAGCATTCTGAAATGCCTCTCCATGCACTGACCCGTTGTGTGTTCAGAAGGTCTCTAGTGTGGGAAAAGGCATTCTTCACTGAAATAGATATATATTCCATTGATTTCAATGGAGCTCTGCCAATTTACACCGGCTGAGGATCTAGCCCATAATATGTAGTAACCCATGCAAACTTCCCTCCAACTGAAGACTTTAGCCAAACTTTGAATGCAGGTGCTGAAAAATGCATTCACAAACTTTGTAAGCTCACACATTGGAATGTGCAAAACCACACATTTTGTAGAATAAGAATATGTAACTGCATGTGCATATGAATATCTAAATGATCAATTGGACTGCGTGTACATTTTTAGACGCTGTTTTGAAAAGATGGCCCTATATCTCATGACTGGCAACAATGCAGCAACCTGTGACAGTGTTTTCCCTTTTGTAATGCCATGGGAAAGCCTATTCTTTGTTCCCAAACAGGACTTTGGAATAACCTAAGCCAAAGTAGCCCTTAAAGAATCCTCTCAGTGCAAATGTAGAGCATGCTGGGAGTAAACTAGACTAGGCAGCTGATCTAGCATTCTGATCACTGCAACTTCAATTAGTTACCTGTGCACGCCTGAAAATGGGAACTGTGCCATATTGGTAGACTGATTATAGCTTGTAACTCTCTCTCCAGCCTAACCATCTCATGAACTCAGAAGGTACAAAGGCATAAGAAGGAAGTGCAAAAGGGGGAAGAGAGAAAGTGAGAGAACTGTAGGCTGGTAGAGTCTCCCCTGCTGGGCTCAGGAGCCTTCGAGTCCCAGAATACTGTTAGGGCTGGTACACGATCTGTAACGATGGTGGGAATGAACTTTGTATATCAATCACTGGGTGTTCTAGCTGAAGAAGGTCTCTGAATAGTTTGTCTGGAAAGAGGCAGGAGTGGAACATGCCCTTGCCACACTCCATTAGAGTGTTAGTTGTTACCAGGCACATTGCTAGCTAAGCTTTATGTACTCAAAACATCAAGGCCAATATTTTACATATCCAATCCAAAACACCTTAAGGGTTCCTGGTTTTAAGAAGTTGGGAAGGAAACTCAGCACTTCCTGAAAACTCAGTCCCTTTGAATGTGTCCCAAGTTGGGCGCCCAAAAATCACTAGTAACTTCTGAAAATCATGACCCTAGTTCTTTGCCTTTAATAATACCCCTATGCCTAGAGCTGGTTTGACTTTTTTGTCTAAAAAATCTATTTCAAGGGGGGGAAGCATTTTTAAAATAAAAATCTTGCTGAAAATTTTCATGTTTTGGTAAAATTTTCCAGGTTTTTTAATGGGAAAACCCCAAAACTAGGGGTAGGGGGAAGGAGTGGGGAAAGAGATGCTTTTTCCCAAACTTTATCTCAGTGGCAAAAAAGAATGGGGAATGAAAAATTTGGAGGGGTTCTTTGAAAACCTGGGAAAACTTAGAAGGAATTGTTTTGTTTTGTTTTTTAAAATAAACCTTTTCAAAACATTCAGTGAAGAATACTTAACCATTTTCCACCCGCTGTACCCACATGTATTAACTAAAGGCTCATGTTAACTTGAAACTCCAGATATTGCTAGACACTCTTGTATGCTAATAAATAAGTAGACTTGCTGAAACAATTATTTTAAAACAGGTGGATGATATGAAAGGCAAATGCCTGGTGTTAAGAGAACCTGCCTGAGTAATGCTTTGGAAACTTTATTCAAGAACCGTTCACCCTTAGGAAAACAATAGCTGGAGTGCTTCCTGAATCCATAGTTTAGGCTGGATGGTACATTTAAAATCTGTATGGAGGACTCTGAAATTGATCTATCTTCAGGTCAGGAGTAGGTCTGTTTTGGAAAGACATCTAAAATTTTAAACTGCCCTTTTCACTGATGATTTTCAGGGGTGCTTTTTTGCACATATGGGCAGCAGGTTTAAAACAAATAAAAGGAAGTTCTTCTTCACACAGTGCACAGTCAACCTATGGAACTCCTTGCTTGAGGAGGTTGTGAAGGTTAGGACTATAACAGGGTTTAAAAGAGAACTGGATAAATTCATGGAGGTTAAGTCTATTAATGGCTATTAGCCAGGATGGGTAAGGAATGGTGTCCCTAGCCTCTGGTTGTCAGAGGGTGGAGAAGGATGGCAGGAGAGAGATCACTTGATCATTACCTGTTCGGTTCACTCCCTCTGGGGCATCTGGCATTGGCCACTGTCAGCAGACAGGATGCTGGGCTGGATGGACCTTTGGTACAAAGCCACGGGGAATGTGATGGGCTACATGAACTCAGGCCTCTTCCATCTCCTGTGATTCTGTCATAGCAGTGGGGCTACATGTGGTGAGTGAGGGGAGTAGAACTGGGCCCATAGGGAGGAGCTCTCACCTCTCTGCTCCATGATGAGATCTGGATGCTCTCTATGTGCGGCCCAAATCTGGTCTGGGCTTTTTTGCTGCTGCATTGCACTGCATCGCTAAAGCAAAACCGATCTGTCCTTCACTATTCCCCAGTCTGCTTCCCCATTGACTGGCTTTGTCTTAGATGATCTGGCTTAATTATTATCTATATTACCACATGAACTAGGCCCCTTTTGTGCCAGGCGCTATACAAACACAGAACCAAGAGCGTCCCTGCCCCCAAAGAGCTTCATGTAATTTTCCATGTTGGCTCTCATTTCCCCTCCTGCCTACAGAGTGATTTCTTCCTCAGCCCCCTTGTGTACCTCAAGGGAAAGATAGCAAAGCCTGGGGCTGTATTACCCTTTCTGCTATACCTCCTCAGCTGTGGAGCGCCTTTGAAGGGGGCGTTTTCTGAGGCAGTTGTGGCCAGGGGATGCTCTGATAGCATATTCACAGTGAGGGCAATTAAGCATTGGAACAAGTGAAGAGGGATGGTGGTGGATTCTCCATCACTGGAAATCTTTAAATCAAGATGAGATGGCTCTTTCTAAAGGATATGGGGTAGTTCAAAGGGAATTTTTGGGGGGAGCAAAGAATTTTGAAGAGCAACTAGCAAAAGACTCAAACTAACAGCAAAAAATGTAAGTACATCAGAAGCAAGAAACCTGCCAAACAATCAGTGGGGCCACTGAACGATCGAGGCTCTAAAGGAGCACTCAAGGAAGATAAGGCCATTGCAGAGACGCTAAATGAATTCTTTGCATCAGTCTTCACTGCAGAAGGTGTGAGGGAGATTCCCACACCTGAGCCATTCTTTTTAGGTGACAGATCGGAGGAGCTGTCCAGACTGAGGTGTCAGTAGAGGAGGTTTTAGAACAAACTGATAAATTAAACAGTAATAAGTCACCAGGACCAGATGGTTTTCACCCAAGAGTTCTGAAGGAACTCAAATATGAAATTGCAGAACTAGAAACCATGGTATGTACCTATCACGTAAATCAGTTTCTGTACCAGATGACTGGCGGATAGCTAATGTGAAGCTATATTAGCACTGGAAAAGATACAGAGAAAGGCACCAAAAATGATTAATGGAATGGAAGAGCTTCCCTATGAGGAGAGATTAAAAAGACTGGGACTGCTCAGTTTGGAAAAGAGATGACGAAGAGGGGATGTGATAGAGGTCTACAAAATCATAACTGGGGCGGAGAAAGTGACTAAGGAAGTGTTATTTACCCCTTCCCAAAACACAAGAACCAGGGGTCACCCAATGAAATTAACAGGCAGCAGGTTTAAAAGAAACAAAAGGAAGTACTTCTTCACACAACACAGTCAACTTGTGGAACTCATTGCCAGGGGCTGTTGTGAAGGTCAAAACTATAACTGGGTTAAAAAAAGAATTAGATAAGTTCATGGAAGTTAGGTCCATCAATGGTTTGTAGCAAGATGGTCAGGGATGCAACCCCATGCTCTTGGTGTCCCTAGGTTCTGACTGCCAGATGCTGGAACTGGATGACAGGGGCATAACTTTGATTACTCTGGTCTGTTAATTACCTTTGAAGCACCTGGTATTGGCCGCCGTCCAAAGACAGGATACTGAGCTAGATGGACCATTGGTCTGACCCAGTAGGGATGTTATGTTCTAAAGTTCTGTTGCCAAGGTTAGACAGGAGGTAAGACTAGATGATCACAGTGGTCCCTTCTGGCCTTGGAATCCATGAATATTTCCAGTGGAGAAATGCTGCCAGGGACAACAGGAGCACCATTGTGGGCCGGAGGTGTGGAAGCCTCCAGCTGAATGGTCCTGGCCTCCTCCTGGCCCCCACGATATGAGGAGTGCCACCCCTTCCAGCTGTCTGTATTAGTTTTCCCTCCTCACCTGTGTTTGCAACACTCACCACAGAGGTATTGGGGAACCCACCTTTTCCTTGGCTGGTAAATATTTCCTTGGCTGCCCCTTTGTTCAGAAGTGAACATAATCCGAACTGGATCAGTCTCAGATTCCCCATCGCTGCAGAAAAGCTGAGTGAGGAAACGGGCAGGATGTGTGTTTGGCTTCTCAAAAGGTGTAGCAGACAATTTAGTGACATTAAAGCAGAAAACTATCTCCCATAAAAGCATTCACTCCATAGAATCACTCCTTGTAACAATCCGCTCTCTCCAAATTGTGCTGCTTGAGCTCCCCCATGTGGATTGTTCTTGTGCTTGCATAATCCTTTGAGTTCACTACGTTTTTTTTTTTTTCTTTAAAAGATCATAGACGGCTAAGTTCCTCACTCAGTGAAACCCATGAAGCTCCTTTGACTTCACTGAGGACAGATTTCAGCCCCTCCAAAAAGAGCAATCAAACCCCTGATGGATTTCTCTCTCTACTTTATAGTGATATTTACAAGGCTTTTCATTAGCTCCCAGTGGAGGCAGCAGGATCATGTGCCCAGCTCTGCAGTTAACCTAGCTGCTTGGCTCAAGTACTTTGAGGCAGTGGGAGTGGAAGGAGTGCCCCTCAATAGTGGAAGATTAGCTGCCTAGGATCCTCTCCAGAATGTTTATAGAGCTGTTTACTGCGCTCCAAAGCACAATGTACATTTTAAATAGCTGATCATACCAACAATTCTGTAGGCCTTCGGGGAAAGGGGAGACAATTGGCCTGCATTAAAGTCATGACTAAAAATGAAGACACTTCATCAGCATCCTGCAATTGGTTATTCCTTTCTGTTCTGCATGGTGTCTCCCCACCCCTAGTTATCTTGGTCAGATACATTAGTGGGGCTTTATCCATTACAGTTCTTTGTTTGTTAATAAGCATGTCTGGGGATAAATACATTCAACCAAACTGACCACCTATTGAAAAGGTGAATACATCTGCCCCCATATCATGCCTCCTCTTCCAGGGATGATTGCCGTGAAGCCACAGTTGCTCTTTGGGGGACAGCATCCGGGTGTGTGGATTTCCCAGCCACGGATCCTTGTCAGTGTGTGTATGGCAGGAGGGTCGATCTAGCCTTCATGCTGTTGTAGTGGCCACATATCCTCTCTGCTGCCATTCTGCAGCCCAGGAAGCAAAGTGGGGATGGCGAATCTTGCACAAAGGAAACACAATGCTCAGCTGCAGAGTCAAGCTCTTTATTTCTTGCCTTCCCCCACACTCCCTTACTCTAACTTAGTGTAGGATAAAAAAAAAATAATGAGAGTTTGCTTAAGTTTTGATTAAGGAAATATCTGGGTGTTGTAAAGAGAGGCCCTGACTAGGAGGTAGAAGGATGGCCTTGAAAATGAGTTATAAGGCCCAAAGGGAATGCAGTAGGGAGGATGTCTGGTTCAAAGCACAACTAATTGAATAAGGGGAAGCTTCTAAGAAGGCCTCTGACTGATAGGAGTGACTACAGATGGTTTTCAATAAGAATTTCTCTTAAACGGAGCCAATGTGGAACTTCCCACCCCACAGACCAGTGTTAACTCCAGCCTGTGTGAACCCAGCTGCAATGAAAAGTTGGCCAGCAGGAAGGAGGGGAAGAGATTAAGGAGGAGAGACCTGGTGCAGGAGGGAGTGGGGGCGGGGGGGTAGAAGGAGCTTGTAAATCTTATTTGGATCAAAATTAGGATGAGTTGTCTAGCTTACAAGTGATTTGAATGTGGTAATTGGCTCTGACGTTTGTTTGTTGCAGGGTATGAAAGTTATGAATTTGAAGGTTCTTTGTCAGACCCTACTATCATGCTGGAGTATGCCAGGGTGCGACTGTCATCCCTAAGTCTGGCCTATTTGTAAGTATACTGATCACATGCTTATGAATACTTTTTGTTACTGTATTGAGTATAGTAAATTGCGGATTATTTAGGCTTTGTCGGTACATTTACAGCAATTGTATAAATACCATTTGGCCTTTGGATTTAATAAAGGAATTTATAGTTAAATTAGTTTTTGGTTTCCCATAACAATATTAATTTCAAATAATATTATTTCCAACACTTAGTAACACACACCTCTCAGCGAGGGTGGCAGCTTTGAATGATTAAAGCTAAATGAGTTTTGAAAGGCAAAACAAACATCTGAACCTCTCTTTAAGTGTGAAAAGGATTGTTTTCTTTCCTACTCGTGCCCTGTGCTTTGCTAGCTGAATGGGTTTTCTTTACACTCCCCCCCCCAAAAAAAAAAAAAAAAAACTGCTGAAACCACCCATGAAAACTTAGGCCAAAACAGAGTCCTGTTGGGCAAGTGATAAGTGCCTGAACACGGGAGAGACAGGGGCCTTGCAGTGAAAATGGGCATCTCCCAAAGTGGGCTGGTGTTACTGGGGAGCCACAAAAATTCTATGAAAAAAGAAAAGGAGGACTTGTGGCACCTTAGAGACTAACAAATTTATTTGAGCGTAAGCTTTCGTGAGCTACAGCTCACTTCATCGGATGCATTCAGTGGAAAATACAGTGGGGAGATTTATGTACAAAGAGAACATGAAACAATGGGTGTTACCATACACACTGTAAGGAGAGTGATCAGGTAAGGTGAACTATTACCAGCAGGGGAGCGGGGGGGGGAGGAGGGAGAGAACCTTTTGTAGTGATAATCAAGGTGGGCTATTTCCAGCAGTTGACAAGACCATCTGAGGAACAGGCCGGGGGGGGGGGGGGGGGGAGAGAAATAAACATGGGGAAATAGTTTTACTTTGTGTAATGACCCATCCACTCCCAGTCTTTATTCAAGCCTAAGTTAACTGTATCCAGTTTGCAAATTAATTCCAATTCAGCAGTCTCTCGTTGAAGTCTGTTTTTGAAGTTTTTTTGTTGAAGAATTGCCACTTTTAGGTCTGTAATCGAGTGACCAAAGAGATTGAAGCGTTCTCCGACTGGTTTTTATAATTCTTGACGTCTGATTTGTGTCCATGTATTCTTTTACGTAGAGACTGTCCAGTTTGACCAATGTACATGGCAGAGGGGCATTGCTGGCACATGATGGCATATATCACATGGGTAGATGTGCAGGTGAACGAGCCTCTGATAGTGTGGCTGATGTGATTAGGCCCTGTGATGGTGTCCCCTGAATAGATATGTGGACAGAGTTGGCAAGGGGCTTTGTTGCAAGGATAGGTTCCTGGGTTAGTGGTTCTGTTGTGTGGTGTGTGGTTGCTGGTGAGCATTTGCTTCAGGTTGGGGGGCTGTCTGTAAGCAAGGACTGGCCTGTCTCCCAAGATCTGTGAGAGTGATGGGTCGTCCTTCAGGATAGGTTGTAGATCCTTGATGATGCGTTGGAGGGGTTTTAGTTGGGGGCTGAAGGTGATGGCTAGTGGTGTTCTGTTATTTTCTTTGTTGGTCCTGTCCTGTAGTAGGTAACTTCTGGGTACTCTTCTGGCTCTGTCAATCTGTTTCTTCACTTCAGCAGGTGGGTATTGTAGTTTTAAGAATGCTTGATAGAGATCTTGTAAGTGTTTGTCTCTGTCTGAGGGGTTGGAGCAAATGTGGTTGTATCGTAGAGCTTGGCTGTCAACAATGGATTGTGTGGTGTGGTCTGGATGAAAGCTGGAGGCATGTAGATAGGCATAGCAGTCAGTAGGTTTCCAGTATAGGGTGGTGTTTATGTGACCATCGCTTATTCTATGCTGAGCCTTTGAGGTTTGGAAAACTAATATCTGGGGGTGTTAAATTAGCCAGTAGAGGCAGCCTACCATGCGAACAGTTACAAGCTGCTAATATAGGGGAGATTCACAGGGAAGAGTTCTATACGGGGCTAGGGTTTATATTCCTGCATTTGCAAGAGCATTCTGCTGTCTTGGCCAGTTCTGTCGAGGCTGGGCTTCTCTCCTCGCTTCTGTATAATGATCTGAGGCACCACCCTTTGCTGCTGACTCCTGGAAGCCAACAGGACTACCGTGGTCATGAGAATCACATTTTGGTGGTGTTTAAAAGATCAGACCCAAGGGCCACATTTTAAAGGCTTTTAGGCACAAACTTTTGGTTTCAGTTGGAGGTGGGTGCCTAAATACCCTTGAGGGTCTGAGCTCAAGTCTTTGGTAAAGAGACACATACGCTTAAGATGCATTGTAACTAGAAGCATATGGAAGCTGAGTAGCACTAGGAGCAGAAGGATGTCTGCTGTTGAGTCACAATCTCTGTGCAGAGTCCGGGAACCAGCCACAGATGTAATTTATGACAAAGCTGGGCCTAAAAAGTCAACCATTAGTGTGCTGCTTTATTGCCACCTTCCTGGGGAATTCCCCATAGATGATATGGGCCCTACTAGCCATTGCATGGTACTCCCATAGGTCACAAAGGCCACAAACGTTCATGGCAAAATGGCTTGGTCCTCACTTGGGCAAAACACCCCAGTTTGAAGTCAGAGGGCGAACTACTTGAGGAAAGCCTGTGGGAGGCAAGCCAGTGACTGCTGCCCTGCCTGCTGTCGCATATCCCTGGAGGATGTTGGTCTCTTCTCCCCAGATCTGCCACCTGCCTCCAAAGGGGAAGATTGCTTACTGAAAGTCAAAGCATTCAGCAGTCTGCAGCCCACTGTTCTAGTGACAACAGCTGACCACAAGGAGGCAGCAGTGGCACTGTCTAGTGCTAAATTATTAAGGGCTGACTTTCCCAAGGGGCAAGCTCTCCTTGGCGGCTGCAGTTTGTGCTTGTTCCTTGTGCCCCAGTGATGGCATTGTGCCTCCAGCTTACGTAGGCTGGGCCTCAGCCTTTTGGCAAACGTACCCCCAGAACTAAGGACTGATTGATTCAAAGCCTGCTGAAGTCATTTGGAGTTGCAGGTACACAAGGAATGCAGACCTGGGCCATAGATCAGCTCAAACCAAAACCACATTCTCTGAGCTCCCTCTGCTGCTCAGTGGAGTCATCTAACAGACACTGAGCCTGATGCTGCTGCTCTTAACATCTGCTTCTAAGCAACCCGCAGGGTGGGTGAGTTCTAGCTCTCCCCGACCCATGCAGCCCCCAGGAATCCTTTAGCAGCCTCTCCACTCCAGAATGACCCAGTCTTCTTATTGATTCCTCAAGGAACAGCTGCTGGGCCCAGGCAGAACTGGTGATCAAACAGGAACAAATCCTGAGCACCACAGGTTTGCCTGGCTCTGGGTATCCAGCAAGGCTTAGTGTAGAAGTTACAATCCTGAGAAAGTAACAGCGGAGGTAGCTTTTGAGGGCAGTGCCCAACCCCATATGTCCTACCAATAACTAGCACCTCCATGGACTGCTGGGAACGGAGTCTGAATTTCCTGACCAGAGGTGGTCAGTATTTCTCCATTATCACATGGGACTCAAGTCTAGTGTCTTACTCCTACACCCTCTCAGACCCAGGAGTGTCACAGAGGCAGCTCTGTGAGCTGCAGGCACCCCTTTCCCTGTCCGGGAATAATGACTTTGCTCTGTATAGCTCCCAGCTTAGATGGCAGGATTAGTTTGGCTGCAAGTAGGCGAGACTAGAAATCAAACCAACCCACAGCACTGTTCTGCTTCTCCCTCCCATCTCTCTCAGGCCTTCCCGCTCTCTTCTGTTCTTCCTCATCCCTTCCCCATGGCAGGGGTCCAGATACCACAGTGCCAAGGACCTAGATAAATGGGTAGATCTCATTGGGCTGACTGAAGATCCAGATGGAGAGCAACACTTTCCTCACATGGGGTTTGGGTAGAGAAGTGATACTGGCTGGAAGAAGCATCTAGAGGCATGGCCAGTGCCAGCACAGGCCTCTAACACTGTGTTGGCCCATCCTTGGTCAATAAAGCTTATGATTCAGGGGAACATCTGGATTCCCTGTTGTTGCTAAAGGCCACCAATACCATGTGGGACAATGGTGCCTTTGTCCATCTACATTCACTGTCCTATTCTCTCCCATCCCCAGGCACCAGGCTGGTTAAAATGCAAGGGGATGAGCATGTGGGGAGCCCCAAAGCTGATGGGATAGAAGAGCAATCCCACTTCAGGGCCAAGCCTCTGAAGCACCACAGACAGACAGCAGACGGACAGTGTGAAGGCCTTTACTGAAAGGGAGGGATGCGGATCTAACTGCATGCATGAAGCTGCTGTTTAGGCTTGGACTTTCCACGTCCATGTGGGACTCAAAGCTGCACTGCACCTTCTCTAGCTCAACTGTCTGGGCTGCTGGGTCCCTCCCTGTGATGAGCAGACACTGCTATCAGAATGCCCCCAACATGGTGCAAGTACCCTTGATGAATGAGGGGAGGAGGCTCTGCTCCTTGCTGGCATGGGCTGATCAGTGGACTTGGGTAAGAGGTGGGAAAGTCAGTCAGTGGGCTGAGCTGCCTTGAGGTGGAGATTAGTCAGTTAAAATAAATAGTTTGCTGTTAAAATGCCAATGCTAGGCCAGGTTTGTGGGCCTACTGCCAACCCAGGGCTGTGAAGTTGATCTTAACTATAGCTCCTCCTGCCCCCATCACTTCTTCCGGCTCTCCCTCTGCAGGGCGGCTGCATGCTTCCGCAGCTGGCTCCAGCACTTGGGTACCTGCTGGCTGAGTCCTGACAGGCGCTGCAGTCTAAGAAAGAGAAGGCAGGGGCTCAGACTTTGTTTTTTCCCTGTCCCTGAGCTCTCTGGGCTCTACCGAACCAATTACAAATAAATCCGTGCGAATTGACCACCACCACCTCCAATGCAGATCGAGATCTAGAACAGCCAGACACCTCTTCATGTGCCATTCAGGACACTGAGATGGGCTGCTAGAATGTCAGCAGCCAAGCTGCCCCCCCCATTTGTGGTCTCATCCAATAGCCTGTGTGAGCACAAATCAGGGTGCTGCATGTGTACCTGCCATGGACTAAACTAAGGTCTGCTACAAACTTGTTCTTCTGTGGTTGGTGATTTGAGCTCTGTCAGAGCAATGGGCTAAGGGGGTCGCCAATTTAAATAGTAGAAAGCTGCAGGCTGGAAAGGTTTTTCCTTGGGACAGATCTATGGAAAGGGGAGGCATTACTGAGCTGGTGCTAGGGATGAAAGGTTCTCTGTGCCCTGAGCTAGCCTGCCACTCCCCTGGCTCAGGCCTAGAAGGAGAAGAGAGAAAGGTGTTAGGTAACGGAAACCTGCTAGGCCATTTCTCCCAACCCCCACCGCTAGGCTTCAGCCTCTCAAACGTAAGGCCTGATCCAAAACCCACTGAAGTCAATGGAGGATTCCCATTGACTTGGATCAGACAGTCTTCCAAAAGTAACAGCTCAAGACACAGGTCATCCAGTAAGTGATGTAACACTGCCATCTAGTGACAATATGAGATAGCAAAGTCTCTGCCTAGCAGGTGGAGTTAATGTAGCCTGAATCAAAGATGCAATAGCTCCTATTCAAGCAGAGAAACCTACTGTGTATGTTCAGTAAAGGAGGAGTCTGCCCTGCAATTGTGTGCATGGGGAAACAGAATCATCTGGAGAGATCCACAGAGCATGCCCAGAGCAGCGTCCCCAGGGGCAGAGCTGGATGCTTGAGGTGGAGTGTCTGTCTGCTCTTTGGCACAGACCCAGCTCCCCCTGTATAGCCCACAGTTTACTCCAGTCTCACCCCAGTGATACGTAAGAACAAATCATACCAATCCACACAATCCCGCCTCAGGCCATTCTGGAACCTCACTGGGCCCTTTGTGGTCTAGGGCAGGACCTGCCCTACCAGGAGTGTGAGCCAAGTCCCAGCTTCCAACACTGCAGACTTCCTGGTGGGAAAAGCTTACCTGTCACGGAAGAAAATGTCACATCTCTCGACCCATGGCAGGTGCTGCAAGGACTCAGGAGGAGGCTCCGGTACTGCTGGGAAAACTTCCATGGACAGGTAGGAATCAAAATTAAAAAGGAAGATGGAGCTTTGCTTGTCTTTGGTCTGTGTCCGGGGACCAGCCTGCTGCTGCTGCTCATCCCCTGTGTGCCAGAGGAGAGGACATGTAGGATGCACATTCTGCAGAACCATCACAGGAGGCCAAGAGTGACCCAAGACTACCATGGAGCTGGCTGCACCAATCTGCGTACACTGTTCTCAAGGCTGCTCTGATGTCAAGCTACTCAGCTGGGGAAGACCCGAATGGCCTCATTTAGAGCAGCAATCACCACGAATGACCAAATAGTCCTGAGCCACCAGCTGGCCACACAGGCCAAGGTCTGGAGTGGGTTCTGCTAGAAATCCACCAGCATGGATGTTCTCGCATCATGGCCTGTGCAGCACATGGGGCTGGCAAAGAGATGGCTATGTACGTGGCTATGCACTCCTCCTCCCCAGTGTTCCCAGCTGCTACATCACCCTGGAGAAGCTACTAATACATCAATACTTTCCCAGTGTTACTTGCAGCAGTGGGCTACCTGAGAAACTATCAGAAGGGATGTGCTAAGATCACAAATGGGAGGGAGGAGGAGCCAGGCGATGGCTAACAGGAAGAGCGGTGCAACCAACTGATGGCAAGTAGGACGGAAGATGTCTAGAAAACATTCCCTCAACTAGCATCTTGCCCACCCTATGAGTAAGGCTGACGACTCCTGCACCAGCTGACGGGGAATGATACAAGCACTAAAAGTCAACCAAAAATTTCATCCTAGCAGCACCAGTACCCTCTTTTCCAGGAGACCAGCTTCAGGGAAAGGGGAGGCAGCCAGTCTACTCAGCCTGTTACCTTGGCCCAGTTCAGCCTGTACAGCGATTGAAGCATGGGACGCACACTGCAGTCCCCATGGCCCCAGCAATGATGTTCAAGGCTTTCAGACCCTGCTGCTCCATGCAAGTCCTGCTGCCTCTCACCAGTAGGAGGCACCGAAAGGCCAGCGTACGACTTGTGAGCAGCTTTCAGGGGGGCCAGCGTGCAGACAGATACCGGTGCACAGATGCTGCACAACAATGCTAATCGGCCTAGCGTCCAGGGCAGCTTGTGCAGATCTGTCAGCCACATGGGGAGACCCCACCCCCATTTCATATTGTGAGTTGACCCTTCTGCCTCCTAGGACTTGCTAGCTTCAAACCACTCCAGGAGCTGGAGACTCAGGGCCCCCTTTCCCCTCCCACCTGTGACAGGAGTGCATGGTAGCAGGTAGTTCCCTCCACCCGTTCCCTTCTGTGCCAGACTCCCTACCTCGGAGGAGCAGGCCGTGGTTCGTGGTATCCACGGTAAACACCGGTTGCCAGGGCGATGCTACTGTGTGAGAGGGTGGGGTGATGAAGTGGCAAACAGGCCGTGGCGTGGCAGTGTCTGTGAGGCACACTGTGCCATCCCAGGAGAACACCAGCACCTGAAATAGCAGCAGGGCACAGAAGCTGCATGGAGAGCACTTGCAGGGCCATTCCCGTTTCCCTGGGCTGGGGCTGGGGCAGGAGAGAGAGCCTTAAAGCCTTAGCGGGATGCAGGAACCCTGCAGACCGGAAATGAGGAGCATGGGCCGGAGCTGTGTGGAGAACCCAGGGCTGCAATAGCGAAAATGCTGTGGGTCAGGATTGAGGTGCAACAGCAGAGCACCACTTACTGCACTAGGGCTGGCTCCGGCCAGATGCTTTTAACCCTTTATTTTCCACAAGGTCCTGGTGCCTGTTTGGAAATGGCTGTCCATCTCTGCTGGTCACAGGGCTCCACATTCCACCTGTAGTTTATAACTGGGTTGGGCTGGACTTGCCTTGTGACCTCTCCACACCTCTGGGATTTCCTGGGGGTGCTGCCACTCAGGCCTCACCTCAGTGCTTGGTGACTGAGGCCAGCTGCTAGTGCTGTGCCCCCAGGCCCTACTGCACAGTCATGCACTTCAGAGGACACCGGGCCCTAGAGGGGGAGACTCGCAACACTCACTGCACCAGGTAAGGCTGGAATCGGTGCTACTGCACTGATGGTCTGATCTGGGTCCTCGGACCTGTAAAGTAAACCCACTCTTAGGATGCTGCTTGGGTGCAGATGCAGCACTTTGAGGAGCCAGGAGAGCGAGAGCTGCAGTGCATGACTCAGGGGTTCACAGGGGATTTAGGCCAAATGCTGCCCTTCTGAGAGCAGCAAACTGGGAGCTGGCCCTACCATCAAAGGTCAGATTGGCAGGAGCATGAGCAAACGGGAGTTAGGCAGGCACAAGTCAGGGAATTCCACCCCAACTTCTGTTCCAAGCTCTCCTGGAAGAAGGCCAAGCAGGCACCAGCAACACCTCACGGTGGCTCCTGCAGGGACAATGCCTGCTGAGATATGGCTCCAGGCAGGGCTGTAGGGACAGGCCAAAGGGCAGCCCGAGCCTGTGGTCTCATGAGCTCATGTCTCACTGCGCATCAGCATCAGCCAGAGCTCAGAGGGAAGGAGATGCCCCGATCCATGCCTGAAGGACTGTGATTGTGTATTGCTAAACAAAGTGACTGTTGCTGCTAAGGTTGAGTGTTTGGTACTGATAATGGGGTGAGAGAGTTTGCTGGGTTGCTTCCTGCCTCGCCAAAGACAGTGGTGAGGTCTCCCAAGGGGAGGGAAAGTGTTTACAACTCTCTTCTAGCAAAGGGAACCCCCACCACGCCACTGAGACAATTTATCTAGCCTGTGACCAACCTCCCTGGGGCCTAGCAGAACCCACCTCACCTGTCTGCCAGGAGCACGGTCCTGGACTCTCTGGGCCCTGATATTATAACCAGGTGGAGAGACCCATCCGTACACAGCACCAGAAGCTGCACTTTGGGCCTAGGCAGCTGGTCCGTTGGGGCTGTAGATGTCTGCAGGAAGTGGATGGTGCGGCTGAGACATCCCTCTGGAAGGGCAGTCACAGCTAGTGGAAACCCTGGGAAAGGCACAAGCACCCAACAATCAGGAACAAACAGCAGTTTGGAGATAAAGGCGCCAGCACTGAATCTGGCCTCCACCTGAGAGAGAGACAGCCTGGCTCCAAGGAGGTGACCTCCATGTGAGGGAAGCTCAGCATGGTTCCACCCCACCCATGCTGAACTAATGGGCACCTCTGTTAGTACCATAGATAGCTAGTGACTTGTATGGGAGGGAAGTTGAGCATGACTCAATCTTATTGGCTTAGCTAGGAACTGGGCCAGGTTCTGTTTTGGGCTCATTTTGCCTGCAGTCCTCCTGGCTATGGTGCAGCATGGCAGGGTTGCCACTTTCTCAGCTTCGGCCCAAGGAACCCAAACTTTACGTTGCCATGTAGCGGTGCAGTATCACAGCCTGCTCACACTGCATCACCAATGGATTTGGGTGGGACTGTGGCCTGCTCTGGTGCAGTCAAAGGACCAGCCCAAGTACAGAACAGGGCACGCTCTTGAACTTTGCTCTGGGAGGGTCATTGCATCACAGCCCGGTGATGCTGTGAACCTGTCATCGGGAATCAGACTGTCAGGATGTAGTGACACTGCTTCAGCCCCACAAATAGCGTGAGGCTACGTCGTCCAGATGGGGGAATGTCCCGAAACCATCCAAGCAGGGCACTGGGAGCTTTAGCTGCTGCAAACATAACTGTGGGCCAGCCCCAAAGGCATTTTGGTTTCACTGTCCTCTTGCAGGACAGGGGATAGTTCTGTCAGAACTGGACCTGGCCCCTGAAAACTCGGGCCATGTGACATGACAGACTCTGCTACTCAGCTAAGGCCACCTGGGATGTTTGGCCACCTGTGGCTAGGGAACAAGCAAGCCTGCAGGTTTTTTTGGAAAATGTTCTTGAAAACCCCTCTGTGATCCAGAGCCTGCACATCCAGACCCCCAAGTCCCCAACAATTCCAGCAATGGGAGAGCTCACCTAGACTTCTGTCCCACACCGTTATCGTCCCATCTTCACATGCCAGAGCCATGTAAGAGGAGCAGGAGGTGACAGCTGAGCAGGTGATTGGAGCAGCACATGGCCAGACAGTGTCAGGTTTTAGCTCAGCATCTGGAGGGAGAAGCATGGCCTCTGAACAGCTGAGCCTCATCTTCAGGGAGAAGGGGAGTCCCTGTCCCCGTCCCTCCACATCAGCCCCTGGTGTGTGTCAGCCTTCTTGGGCTGAGTACAGTGGGTGCAGGTCAGGAGCTGCCTGCTGCAGTGGCCTCACTTGGGACACTGTCCATCTGGAAATCCTCACCATCCAGCTGCCACCCTGGCCTAATGGAGAAATGTGAGCCATGGAGCCAGTTCCTCTCCTCTCCTATGTCTTACTTCTTCTAGCTAATGAAAGCTGGCTCAACCCCCTCTCAACATTGGCCAACCGAGAGTGAAATGAAGTACTCCCTGCCCCCCAGCCATGGGGCTAAGGATGCTGCCTTTACAGGGTTCCCATCCCAGCTTGTCTGGGAGAACAATCCCCTTCCTAGTGTCATTAGACTTTTAGCCCTTAAGCCTCTTCCTCCTACCTGGGCAGGGTGGAAGCACTCTCAGGTTAGACCCAGTTTCCCTCCCTGCTGTGAGCTCACTGCTGGTTGCTATGAATGACTGAATCAGAAATGCTGAGGCTGTGGGAGACTGAGCTCCATGGGGACAAACATACGGTGCCCTACCAGGGCAAAAGGTATGGAAAAAGTCAGGGGCCGTGCCCTCTGGGAAATGTCAGCCTGACCGTTGGGGCCCTTTTCAGGTCAGGAAGATTCAAGGGGGCCCTATTGGGAAAGGTCAGAAGATCTCCTGCCAGTGCAGGGTTAAAGGGAAAAGCCTTTTTGTACAAACCACTTTCTTTTGAAATCTACAGCAGAAGTTTGAAAATAAGAACCCTGCACTCCTGCCCCCCATTCTTTCGCTTCTTACCCATTTTCTCCTTTGATGGCCGGGTGAGTAAATACAGGCAGAGATTGTGGCTTCCATTCCAATGCACAGTGATTCCAGTGGGCACGTCTGGAAGAGGGAGATCAGAGAGAGGAGAGGGGAGTGGACAGCTTGAAAGCCTGGGTTGCTTCCCCTAAAAACAGTCCCAGGAGTTGAGGGAATCTGAGTTACACAGAGAAGTCTCCTGTGCCAGCTGCATCAGCACACTGGAGAAACTTGTCTGGGCTCCGCATCCCTTGGAGTTGCTCATTCAGAGCCTGAAACAGAACAAAAGTTCTTATTCCTGGTGATATTTCTTTCCCTGCCTATCTGTTCTAACTGCCTATGTCACCCCCTCCCCCACCAGCTTCTCCCCCACACCTGGCAGTCCCCATTACAAGAGGTGGTCCAGGCAGCAGGAAGCCCAATCAACCCAAACCCACTGGGGACATAGACGTGTTTGGAGAAAGAGATTTGCTGTGCAATGGTGTGAGAACTATGCCCCTCTACCTTCAATAGCCATGCCCCCAGTGCCAGCATATATTGAGAGCAGCAGGCACCTGACCTATGACAACTTCCTTGGGGTCTGGGCCACACAGCTGGTTTGAGTGATGAGACGTTGGCGCAAAGATGGCAGGCTAATGCACTGGTGCCACTTGCTGGCCTGCCTGAGGATGGGAACTGCTGGTTAAAATGCTGGAGACACCAATTAGTTCGGCAAGAGGAAGGCTGTTTCTTTTACTGTATCCACAGCAGCCAAGCTGCCACAGTGACTCAGCCAGTCAGGAGCACGGGGCGTGCTCAAATGTGTCCACAGTGGGAGCCACATATTAACAGGGAGATTGTCTCAGGAGATCTCCCCTCCCATTCCCCGTCGCCTGGCCCTGACTCTCTGTCATTCGTAAACCCAGAGCATCCCTCTGATAGTGTACCGGGGGAAAGCATTTATGGATTTGGGGCTTCTTTAGTGCAATAAGAACTTTTCTTCACAAGGGATAATTAACCTCATGGGCACCTTCTGCTCTTCTCTTCCTCCCTCCCGCCCTGTTTCTCTCATCTGGGAAGAAGAAAGAGAGCCAGTTCTCCATGCATCACCGATTGGGAACATCTGTTGCAGCAGTTTCTGTGGCTGCTAAATTATAAACAAAGAGACGGCTGGACACGGACAGAGAGCTTCACCGCTGAATCATGAACCAGAGGAAGGCAGTAAGCAATGACACTTGTTGCCTTTGGCCCACTCACAGCACTTCCTGGCCTATGGCAGTGCCCACTTCACCCTGCTTTGGTTAGGGCCACAAGAAAGTAGCCAATCATCGCTCTAGTCCCGCATCCTCCCTCCCAGGGTGACCAATGTCAGATGCTGCAGAGGAGGATATAAATCTTCTCTTGTGCAGTAACAGACCATGGGGCAAGTTCTTATGAACCCAGCTAGCATTTTACATGTGCCTAGTGCATGAGGATTGATAGCCCTTATCATTTTCATCCGGGCTTGTGTCTTTGCAGATGCTATTCTTTGTCATAATAGTGCCTGATCTAGTTTGAAACTCAATATCCTGCAGCAGTAAGTTCCACAGGTTAATGATGCATTCTGTCTATCTGCTTTATATTACCTGGCTGTGCTTTGATTTCAGGTCCGATCTGCAGTATCCGGCCGGGCAGGAGAAAATGAAACACAGCATGGCTGAGAAAGGAAGGGATAATAAATACATGCTATGGAAATACCTTGATAAACAGGGCAATTCAACATGATCAGGAGTGGCTGTGGCCATACCCTGATGGCTTGGGACCAGGGAGCCAACGTCTTGGGCCCCGGTTCAGAGTAACAGTTGGGAAGTGCCCTGGAGATGGCGGTGTGTGATGGCAACTCCTGTGAATCCCTGGGCTGAAATGCCAGCATGCAAGGGTTGGAGGTGCACTCCTGCATCCCTCTCACCTGGGTTTCTCCTCCTTGCTGTCAGGCTCACTTTCTCTCTCCAGATGCTTTTGGAAGGTGCTGCGAAAGATTGCGTCCTGCTGTTCCCATTGGTAGTCTTTGATCACGTGATTCTGTCCCAAGCCGATCACACTGCCATCATCAATCTTCATCAAAGCCTCCAAAGGACTTTTAAAAGTGCTTCCTGGATCGTGAACACCAAGGGGGGAGAAAGAGATCCAGAAGAAGCAGAATCCATTGAGATCTACGAAAGCTCTTGGGGGAGGGGTAACCCTTCCCCTTTCATGTAGGGTCATACCATCATGGAGGTGGGAGACTTGAGTCCATTCTCCTCCCTTGGGTGGAAGCACCTCTCACAAGCCTTTGACCTAGCATAAGGCCCAGGTCCATGGCCAGGAGCCAGCTCCTTTTACAAAAGCAATGGTGGCTGCTTTCTGCCTCACCTCTCCCTGGGGAAAGGGCCTAAACCCCAGGCTGCCTCCCTCTGTGCTCGACTCTCTGATCAGCTGCTCTACCCCTGTATAGCTGGTATTGGATAGGGATCATGTGGGCTCAGACAGCCAGGCTGGGCCTGGCACTGCTTTTGGTAAGAATAAGGGTGGAGGAGAGGAAAGGCCACGAAGACCAGGCAGTAAGCAAGAGGACGAGATTCAAAGCTCCGTGGGGTAGGGATCATATCTGCATGTGTGTGCGCCGTACCCCACTACCATAGAGCCTTGGTCACGGGTGGGGCCTTTGGGCACCACTGTAATATACATAATAATCATTAATAGAGGTGATGCATCACTAATGCAGCTGGGATACTAACAGCTAAGTAAGCAGCGAGTCCCACTCCAGGATCAGAGATGAGCCACAGGCAAGGGGCAGGGTGGAGCCAGTGGGCATTGTACTGTAAGTTTTGATCTTTATGTTGCTATCCAGCCACTCACATAGAGAGAAACACAAAAAGACAGACACATACAAGCACCCAAAGAGAGAGAGAAATATGCAGAGAGACACAACCATTATTATTTAACCAGACTTGAGTAAATTCCCACTTCCCCACCACAAACAAAGGGCCCGAGAGAAGGGGTCTGACCTGTCAGAGGTTTGGGCGACCTAACCTTCAGCAGCAGCACTGGGGGACTCAGCTTAGTTTCAACTCTGTTTGCAGACATAGGTGATTCCTGCAACGGAAGAGACAGTCACCTTGAGCACGGGCACTTCCAGGAGCTGCTCTGTGGCCTATGCTGCCTCATGCTACCAACAACGAAGTTGTCACAGCTGAACACCTGCAGAATTGTTCCCCTGGGAATCAAACCCTCCTCCCAGGAAGGGTTTGCAGAGTTCCCCTCCCAGCATGCTGCTCCCACTGTCCCTGTGTCCACTATGTAGGCCATGGGCCTGAGGGAGCCAGAGCTTCCATCTGAAGGGAAACATGCACAGCCCCATGGGATCCTGCTTGCATTAGCGCTCCACCCTCAGCTCTTCCCCAGATGCCCCATCACCCAGTGCTCCAAATACCCTACCCTTTAGGGTACCCTAACTACCATTAGAGATCCCTCCCCAAAGGTCCCCAGATACAGCATGGTCCTGGGAACAGTATGTGATGTCTTCAGGCTCCAGTGAGAGTGGATCAGAGGTGAGGGATACTCAGATTGCTGCTGAGTACAAGAACCAGTGTAGGCTTCAAGGGACCTGTGATGGGGTAGAATCCCCTCTGCTTGGTTGGGAATGGGGAATCGGACACTTGCCACAAGCAGGAGGCCAGCATCAGCTTCCTGCCCTCAGCACTAGTCCTTGCACAGAGACGTGGCTAGGTACCTGAATGGGGATTAGTGAGAGTGAGGACCTAGGTGTATGCAAGGGCGAAGGGGAGTTCTTGACATGAGTACTTGGAGCAGTAGAGAAGGGAATGTTAGGTGTTCATTTGCCTTGGGTCTGAGTCATTGGGGGCGGGGAGCTGGCCTGTCAGTGCTGAAGAGCAACTCCTGTTAAATGGCAAGGCCAGCCTCTGCTGATCTCGGGTCTGGTGGGGACTAGCCCAGGTGAACACTGGAATGGATCTACTGGATGCTTAGAACAAAGAGTGTGACCCAGATTCCTGGTGCTCCTCCCCAAAAGGTGGGATGCAGGGGGTTCAAAATGCAGCCACCAACTCAACATCCATAATCTTCCTGGAGAGCTTGGTAAGTTCTCACTCAGGCCTTGGTTACCGTTTCTGCAGAGCCCTCTCCTGGCAGTTCCAGACTTTTCTGCCAAGGAAAATGAAAGAGGCTGTGGTTAGTTCATACAAGCTGACCATGGTAATCCAGAGCATCCCCTTCTCCACCTGAGCAAGTGGGGCTCTGACACACAGCCAGGTCTTCTCTTTGGCATGGGACTGAAAAATGAAGCCAATTCAAAGAAGCCCAGACTGGAGGATCAGCTTCCCTGACTCATACTTGGAGATACCTCACCCAATTCTCAGTTACACTAAGGCCCTTTTTGGCCATTCTGCCAGTATGAAGGGCATTTCAGGGGGTAGAAATGGCTGCCTGAGAAACCACCCTGCACTGGATGCCTCCCCAGTTGGGGGCAATACTTATGGGGAGGGGAGCACATTGGATTCTGGCCTCTGATCTCGAGGAACCTCCTTGGAAAACTTGACCTGTGGGTGACAATAGTGGCCCAACAATACGAGGGGTTTGTGAAATGTGGGTTGGGTGACAATGTCCCCACTTTCTTCCCCATCAGTGTGCTGACAAACCCGCTCAGCCTGGTGGAGCTGTGAAAACAAGGGCTATGGAAAGAGATGGAGGTGAAAGGGCAAGACAGAAGATATCTCGGTAGGAAAGAAAAACATTTTGCACCGTCGACGCCTGGCTGAACCTCCTCTCTCTGAAAGATGACACTACTGCAGCTGCCTGGGCATGGTCTGTCTCCTTCAGCCAGGAATCCTTAGGCAATCGGTAGATCTCCAGCCAAGCCTCTGTGCTGCCTGCATTGGGAAACTGCATTGAGCAATTGGAAAGGAGGAGAAAAGGTCTCTCAGGCAAGAGGACGCTGCTGTTATGTACCCTCATGAATGGGATTAGGGTTCCCTTTCAAATGTAGGATCCCCGAGCTCATATCCCCACAAAGCCCTGTGTCGGGGATGCTGATCTAGGGACTGGAGCTATACTCATTGGGTCATGTTGCAAAGTGGTCTCCTATTGGCTGCCTGTGGGGTGTCACATCTGCTTTTCTAGCCCTCAAGGTTCCACCAGAGCCCCTTTGTGGGCACAAAGACCCTGCTGGGGCAGAAGAGGGCATTCACTTGGCTCTCACTGCTCTGAGACAAGAATTGTGACGAGGAAACCCCTGTGATTTGGCGAGGGTTGTTTACTGCAGCAGGTTCAGGAAGAGCCTCTCTGTGCAGTTCTCCAGCCTGTGTCAGAGCAGAGAGCCTCTCAGTATACAGGCCCATATGCTCCCAGTGTAAATGTGGGGCCTGGGGACAGGGTTGAGGAGCTGGGGTTGGTGATCAGAGCAGGAGGAGGGAGTCTGCTTTGCTTTGAATGGCCTGTCTGGCAGACCCAGAGGCACCACTGACCAGCCCCAGAGCGAGCTGCCTTCCAGGATTAGCTGGCCGCACGGGCTGGGTCCCTGCTGGGCCTTTGGCAGATGAAAGGGAGAAGTGTCAGCCCTCCTTGGCTGGAGGGACACGTTGGGGTGACTGAGGAGGGCACTGGGGAATCCCAGAGGATGCTCCCTAGACTGGTGAGTAAGTTTTACAAAGCTCCATGAGCTGCAGGCCCCACCCATTGAAGCAGGACAGCCAGCATCTGATACACTTCCTGGGTCCCAACAGGACTTGCCTTGCAGCAGGATGCCTGCATAATCGCCCCTCTGGGAGAGCTCCGCCTCCACACAGGTGTTTCTCTTGCTGATCTCTTCCTGCCAAAGAAAGGCATGCAAGCATCAGAAAAGGCTGGGGCTGCTGAAAAGGGACAGTGATGCTTGCTGTGGTGTGCCCTTATTGCTAATGGACCCGGGGAATTTGACTGAAAAGAGGCAGGCGCCCCGGGAACAGGTCTGGGAAGAACGTTCCATGCGCAGAGGGTTGGTGTAGGAGCAGGAGGGGAGGAGAAGATGCCCTTGTTCTTGGGGGTTTGCTCCTGCACCTCACAGTGCTCCAGGATTCTCAGGTAGGGCTGGAGGCCAGAGGTGCCTTTTTCTGTGCGCATTGGGCTAAACTGTTGTGTCCATTTTCTTCAGCTCCACACCTCATCAGAGTCAGGCCTCCACTGGCTTAGTGCAGCGGGCTCTGCATTGGGCTACCCTTGAAAGCCACTCACGAGCACCAGCAGGTGCAGAATGTATCTTCCGCAGGGGGAGGAGTGTGGGAGAAAGGCAAGAAGGAAGCAGTGGCATGGGCAAAGCAAAGGTGATAAAGGCAGAGAGAGCTGAGAGCACAGACTGGCGGGGGGTAGACGGGGCAGGGCCTTGAAGACTGGGACAGGAATCTCTACAGCCACCTATGGTTTTGGCCCTCAGTGGGGAGCCTTCAGCCCTGAGAGGCTCTTCCCAAAGCCTGAGCAAAGGTTCGTTCCTTTGGCCATGGGGCGTCCAGGTTGTCTGTGATCAATGTAAGGCTGGCCTTGGGCAGTGGGGGTGTTTGCAGAGAGCATGCCTGCAGGGTCCGTGTGCCTGTTGCCCAGCCTGAGGGATTCTCTGAAGCCAGGGATGGCAACAATGGGACACCCTGCCGCCCTGTGGGGTTTGTCACAAAGGAGTTGTGCAATGCACAGAAGGGGAGGGGGGCCGGAACCTGCCAGGTGGCCAGAGTCCCCAAAGTCTTGACATGCAGCTATAGCCCGAGGCCCAGCCCCCTGTGAGTGGCTTGGGAGGGCCGAGAAGCTTTTCAACAAGCTAAAGAGGGGAAACAAGTACAAATTGTGCCCCAACCTAGAGCTCCCTCCAGCCCAGCACCCCCCCCAGCCCAGAGGCCCCCCACCCCACCCCTCTGCCCGAGCCCCCCAGCTTCCCCACCCCTTGGCCCAAGCCCCACCAGCCCAGAGCCCCTCTGCCTGAGCCCCTTCAGCCCAGAGCCCACCCCCCCCCCCCCCCCGTGCCTGAGTCGCTCTGGCCCAGTCCGCCAGAGTCAGACTCCACATTTTTGAAGACAGGCTTCTTTAGTGTTGAGTTAGTTTGTTGCTGAATGCTGATGCACCTCTGGGATTTTGACATCTCAGAGGAGATTCTGGGCATAACCTGGGGTCTGTACCAGGGATAATGCGGGTTCAAAGGGGATTACAGGTGAGTTATGCACCACTGACCCAGTTACCAGGACCTCTGATCTCCATTCCAGCTGCTGCCCTTAGCCACATGTTTCCTGAGTGCTGTTAGTAACCACGATTATTTATTACACAGAGACTTTCGCCTCAGTGCCCATGACACACACAGAGGACTTACCACTTCATTTAGGACTTTAATGAGCAGCAGACTGTCTTTGTAAAAATAAAAGAGACGGGCAAGTCCTGGAAGAGAAAAACAGAGGCAAGAAGTGGGTGGGAAGAGAGTGAGGGGCACAGCTCAGCTCCTTTGGAGGGTGCAGTAATGGCACTAGGACTAGGTGCCTTCTGTGGCTCTCAGAAGACTCAGCCACAGCTTGCTGTCTAGTGACACACAGAGCAGTGCTGATGGCCCCAGCCAGAGGGAATACAGACGCTGCAGTGGGAGTGCTGCAGCCTGGGCAGACAGACTTATGCTAGCTCCACTTCAGCTACCATGCTAAAAATAGCAGTGTGGACGTTGTGGCATAGATGGCAATTGGCAACTTGGCCAAGTCCAAGCCTGCCTGACCCCCTGGCTCTAAGCTCGGGTGGCTAGTCTGAGCTGCTACTCTTGCTGCCTCATCCACACTGCTATTTTTACAGTGCTAGCTTGAGCCCCACTAGCGTGAGGTCTGTCTGCTTACTGGGAGGCTTGCTGCTAGCTGCAGTGTAGACATAAGCAGAGAGACCTGCATCCAGCCCTCCTCCCCAAGAAAACAGAGCTTCAAATGGGAAAGGGGGAGGTGGGTGGGAGCCCCAGGCATTTTCATGCACTTTTCAGCTATTGGAGTCAGTGCAGCAATGCTCAGAACTTGGAAAGCATCTATGCATCTGTCTTGCTAGGGGTGTTACACCAGCAGCCAGGACATGGGATTTCACATGTCCTCCCCCCAACGCACACCCTAGGGTGGCCACATTAGCCACAAGTCCAGCATGGAGATGGCCTGTGCTCCAAGGGGATTTGCTCAGATCCAACTTTCTTCTCTCTAATGGAAAGAGAACTAAAACCAACTTCATTAGAGTTGGACTCAACCAGAAGCCAATGGACCCTTCTGGGACTGCTGCATACACTAGTATCATGGTAAGGCCACTGGACTCAATATGGAGCTGACATCTTTTCTCCTCAGCCTAACCTCCACACTGCAGTACACTGACTGTCCCTGAAGTGGAAGGGCTGGATGAAAGCCTCCGCCTTGAAGCCCAGCATCATTACTCCTTGACTGGCTCAGGGTATTGCTACAGAATGTGAGAGGCGCTGAGTGTGCTGCTTCCCCCATGTAACCAACCTCTGTTGCGCAACAGGGAGGGCACTAGCTATGGCGCCACCCCCTCTCTGAAGTCTGTTGACTAGTCCCCATTATTTGCAGGACCCTCTCAGAAATGTGTTACTCATGCTTACTTCCATCCTGCTTTAGCTCTTTTCTACTGAGTAGATGCCACTTCCCCCACCACCTCCATTCCATCATGGTGCAAACTTGTCCTCAAAGTTCTCCCCATGTGGGACTTGAGGAAGCTCATGGGGCACCTACCCATCTCATCCACGGTAACGAAAAGGTGGGTCTCATTGCCAAGGTTGGAGGTACGGATGGCACAAATCTCTAGCCTGGCTGACTCCCAAGCACAGACCCGCTTACAGTTGGGCATGCTGAAAACTGCAAGCCCTGTGGAGAGTCCAACAAAGACATGCTGTCCAGAGGCTGCGAGGCAGTTGGCTCTTCCCATCACCTGCAGAGATGAAAAACAAAGCAGAAGAGAACATGACCCTGCCCCGCCACCCCATGACAGGGGGACTGATCAGCTACACCAGCCATTTGCCGGCGAAATCCTATGACCTTCACTAGGGCATGAAGTCTAGCTCCAATTTCAGAAAGATCCCACCAATATCAAGGATGAGGAACTTCTTCAAGGGAAGCTTGCCCTGTCACCGCCAGTGCTAGGGATAAACAGAAGCCTTCAATCCCCAGGCACTGTTCAGTAGCACTAGAGCTTTCCCACACCCCACTACTCCCACAGGGAAAGCAGAGCAAGTGCAGACATTCTCCTCAGAAAGCCCACACAGTCCCTGGGCACCATGCAGCTGCATTCAGTGTTGCTCTGCACCATTTCTAAAGTATTATTTTTAAAACGCAGTTGAGTTTGTCCATATGATAGCAACAGACTCATCAACTTCTCCAGAATAAGCAGGGGCTAGGGTCAGTCTGGCGTAGAAAAGCAGAGGGTGAGCCTGACATGATTTAATACCACCTCGCCTCTTTCAGGAGGGTGAGATGGGCTTTGAAATGGGCCATGTCCTGTACTTCTCAGATGAGCAAGCTTAGAGCTGTAGCCTTGTGGAATGAAACTGAAAGCGAGGGAAATGCTAATGGCGTCTCAGGAATTTAAATGGGCAGAGGGGTGACAATTGAAGAAGAAAGCAAAAGGAACTGAACTGACAGTGCCTCGACAAACTGTTGCAATGACAGGTGGCAGCTGTGCTATGAAGGGTCTCAGTACCTGGAATTCAGCTGTGGGCAGGTACAACTTGGGCTGGACCTTCAGTGTCTGTGCCTCTCGAAGTGCCTCCTTTTTCTCAATGATTTCCCAGGCCTGCTCGAATACTAGGGTCACCAATTTATTGATCATCCGGAAAGGCTGAGGCAATGAATCAAAGATTTGATCGGGATCCTGCAGGAAGAAATTTTCTTCCTCATCCTTCTTAATCCAGTCCTTTTCAGAAGGTGGAGGGATCTCCAGGGGATGTTTCCGGATATATACTGGCATCTTTCTGTCTTCCCTGGTGTGATGACAACACAGGTGCCCGTCACAGTAGATGGAGAGACCCAGGAAATCCTACAGTAAATAGATCCTTGAGATAATGGGAGGAAACGGATGATAATACTTAGGAACTAGCTATAACAAAGAAAGAAGCTTCCTATCTTTATATGGAGAAATGACTATACCTATTTTGTAGGACTCACTTCTGCTTTCCTCATTGTCTTCCCATGGTCTCCTCTACAGCTCAGTGCTGTGCCATGTGAATACCATCCACGTGGATATATGCAGGTTAAGTACACAGGTGATTAGACATCTAAAATGCACAGCTAGTTATACAAGTTTTAGGTGTGGTGTTACAGATCAGTTAGGATACAGGTAGACTGGTTTTTGCCTGTCTCCCTGCTGACCCAGCCTGGAGAAAGTCAAAGATATGATTTGTTTCAAAGGAAAACTTTTCAAACTGCTTAAAACTTTATTTATTTCTAAACCATGTTTCTTCGCACTAGTCAAAGGCCTGTGTCAATGTGAACTAAGCTTATGGCAAGTTAGAAGCTCTTAAATTAACCGACAGGGCCTGTGACTTCCTAGATGTTTGTACAGTGCCTAGTACAATGAAGCTCCAGCCCTGATGGGTGGCTTTGGGACTTTACCACAATGATCAGAGCACAGAAATATCGTCTAAGATGACACTTGGAAAACAAAACATTTCCTACTGACACAACCCAGAAAGGGCCAAATGGAACTGTACCAAAATTTCCCCTTTGGGCTGAAAAAAAAGCGTAAAAAAATCCAGCACAAAAGAGTCATTGTCCTGCAAAGTTACAGAGAGCTGTACACAGATGTTGCAAATGGAAGAGTTTCCTCCCCTGTAAACTGAAGGCTGCTAGCACAGTACTATGGGATCATGATACATGGACTTTAATCAAACCCAAACACCTTGGGCATGCTCGTGTTTTCTTCTATGGCCTTGTCTTCACTGCTAAAGCAGATGTTTTTCCTTCAGGGTAATTAATGTGCATGATCTATCTATTGCAAGGTAAAAACACAGTGAAGACAAGGCACTTTAGTTTTAACACAAGGCACACTAGATGAGATGTAGTGCTGACCTCAGTGAGTCTACCTCACAGCAAAACTGAAGTGCCTGATCTTCACTGTGTTTTTACCTCAGGACAGTTCACGGATGTTAGTACCCCATTTTTATGGTAAAAAATGCACCTTTTTAGCAATGAAGACAAGGCCTAAGAGCTGTTTGTTTTTAATAAATGAGCACAGACCCCGTTGAGCTTGCATGTGCTTTGCTGCTACCTTAGCCAAACACCTACAGGCTGAGAGACCACGCCCTAAGTTATGCAAGCTTTTTCCACTCTGCCGCAGGCAGTGATGATGCTGGAGGAGCTCTAAAATGTCCACAGATAAACGAGTGCTGTGTAGGTTTATTTGGCTCAGGGCTGCAGGCCTTCTTGACTCAACCACTCATACAGAGAAAGTGGGGTGAGCGGCCAGTGTGTGTGAGCTGGCAACTGCAGGGTTGCCATTTACCACCCCACAAACAAGCCTGGGAGCAGATAGTAGGCCCTAGACAAAACAACTAGAACTGCTTAGGTACAAATCAGGATCCATGATGTCTTCTACAATGAAGGGCATGTCAAGGGATAGAGAGTGGGGGAGACAGATAAATGAGAGGCAGGCTTTGATGTGACCCTGAAGACCAGGTGATTCTGGGGTAAGTGCTGAGTCTTACTGCAAGGTTTAATTTTCAAAGCTGGGAGACCCAGCCACTGGATTTTCAGGGGGTCTCCTGGAATTTATTCACCCTGTTCATGGGGATGGACTATTGCTGAGGAGATCCCCACTTCTGGGGAGGGTGTTGCTGAGGGGATCCCCATTCCCATGTTAGGGATAACCATTCCCTGGGAGGTGCTGCTGAGGGGGGGTCCCCATTCCTGGGAAGGGAGGGAGGCTTGCTGAGGACACATCCCCGTGATTAGTCCCCTCCTCCTCACTCACCTGTAATCGACCGTTGATCGGTTGCTGTGGTAACTGCTGCGCTAGGTCCAGTCGGAGCTAGGTCCGGGTGGAGACAAGGCCCCACGGCGGAGGGTTCCGGGCCCAGCTCCATGGGGTGGAGCCTGTCTGTGTGTCCCGGGCGGCGGGCGGGGTAAGAAGCGGCCCCGGTATCCCGAGTACGGCCGGAGGCTGCGGGGGCTTCGCTTCTCTTCCGCCCCGCGGCAGCATGGAGGCGTTTGTGAACTTCACCAACCAGACCCAGGGCCGGGACCGGCTCTTCCGGTGAGCGGGGCCGGGGGCTCGGGCTGAACTTGGCCCTTGCCGCGGCTGGGGTGTGTCGGCAGCTCTGACTGGTCCCGCCTGCAGCGCCGAGCCGGGCGGGCGGTTTACCCGAGCCTCCCTTGACAGCGCTGGGAGGGGGGATTGCTCTACGGTGCTGGGAGCCACTGCCGGGGCCTCCGCGCAGCCAGCCCTGACCCGGCGCCTGACCTCAGTACCCCAGCGCGGTGCTAGGGGGTGCTGTGGGGTGCGGGGCTCGCTATGGGGCACGCTCCCCCCCACTCAGTGCTGACCCCACGCGGTGCCAGGGGGTGCTGTGGGGTGCGGGGCTCGCTATGGGGCACGCTCCCCCCACTCAGTGCTGACCCCAGTGCGGTGCCAGGGGGTGCTGTGGGGTGCGGGGCTCGCTATGGGGCACGCTCCCCCCACTCAGTGCTGACCCCAGCGCAGTGCCAGGGGGTGCTGTGGGGTGCAGATTCAGTATGGGGCACACTCCCCCCCACTCAGTGCTGACCCCAGCGCAGTGCCAGGGGGTGCTTGCTGCGGGGCTCAGTATGGGGCCTGCTCCCCACTCAGTGCTGACCCCAGCGCAGTGCCAGGGGGTGCTGTGGGGTGCAGATTCAGTATGGGGCACACTCCCCCCCACTCAGTGCTGACCCCAGCGCAGTGCCAGGGGGTGCTTGCTGCGGGGCTCAGTATGGGGCCTGCTCCCCACTCAGTGCTGACCCCACGCGGTGCTGGGGTGCTGTGTAGGGGCTCAGTAGGAGGCAAGCTCCCCCAGTCAGTGCTGACCCAAAACCCCAGTGCGGTGCTGGGGTGCTGTACTGCAAGGAGCTACCAGCCTTTGGATGAAAAGTAAAAGTCAGGTCCTTGCTGCCTGTGGCTATTACTGATCTCTGGGTACTTTCCCCAGGTGAAGGGGTGTTTGCCCCAACGGCCTGCCACCATCCATCTCCAGTTACTTGATTGTTCTTCTGTAAACTTCCCCCAGTTTCAATTCAGTTCCTTTACTCAGTTGTGTCTTTCTCCTTTGTAAGCTACCAGATTCAGTTGGAGGCATTGATTTTTACTTCCAATTCCAAATTGTGCAATGTTAGTGTGTGCTCATACAGCTCCTGCGTTCCACTCCAGAGTTGGCTGGGTTTCAGCAGTGGGTTAGGTGATTTATGAAGCTTACCCCTTCCATGGGATCTCTCCATATTCTACCTACTGCAGTGGATATCTATTGCTGCTTAATGATTGCTGGGGCCACAATACAAATAACAGACTCTGGAAAAAAAAATTCTACTGATCTGCATCTTGTTCCATCAGGGACACTGGCTTCGCCCCTTCATAGACCCAGAGCCTTGCTGCAAGCTAGCATTTTTGCACTATTTGCCTGTGGATATTTCAGGCAGTATTCGTTTACCTTGCCACTGAATGTGCCCAACAAAACCCTTTATTGGCTGCTTGCTGCTCAGCTGCATGGTCTCCCGTTGTCATGTTCACACTGTATTTGCGTTGCTTCTCACATTGCATGCTGTAGAGTGCTGACCCTAACAAGTAATATCATGTGATTTTTATACCTCGCGGTGCTGTCGCATGGGTATGGTCCATGGGGAGTCCCTAACTTGGGAAGAAATTGTTCCTTTCTCTTCTTCCCCCCCCCCCCAGCCCCATGATTGGTCCTTGTGTCCTGTGAACCATTTTCCTCATTTTTTCCATTCCAGAGCCATTCAACACACATGCATGTTGCTTAGCTATTTATTAAAGCATAAGGCTGACAAAGAGACGGTGATAATGAAGCTCAAGGAGTTGGAATCTAGCATGCGCTCTGGCCGCAAATGTAAGTACCCCATATCCGGACGGATGGTCCCTCTTCGTATTGCTTATTCCAGCTAAGCAGATGCCAGTTGTGCCGGCTCTTAAGTAGTTAACTTACCATGCAGCCTCGGATCATAGGACCTCATTTTGCATACTCATGGAATAGTAGATACACCCTTCCCCCACCACATTTGCACTCACTTTATTACCTGCTGTGTTGTATGGTTAGCACTGCTCAAAATACACATGGCAGAGCCAATGCTGTGGAGTAAGTGAAAGCCAGCTTGTTGTAATCCATGCTGTGAACTGAAATATATGATACCTGTGGGCTGGGAACTAGCTGTAGCATTATTCCCCTAAAAATGTGCGCCTGAGGAAAGGTGTTGTTCTAAGTTGGTCAGACTGTGAATCATTAGCCCTCAAGACTAATTTAGAAAGGGTGTAGCTCAGGGGTGCAATGGGATTGGTACACTGGCACCTTCCTTCCAAGAAGCTGGGTTACATCCTCTTCAGCTTACAGCAGAGTGTCTGTCTGTATCGCTCTTTCACTTACACCGTAGAACTTAGCATGATCGGTAGTACCCGTTCAGAAGAGACCTCAGAATGGGACTGGAGTAGTGGAGGGTGTTCTAGGTCACGACAGACAGGCGGGCATTGGCAGAGCTGTGTGGATGTCCCAGACTGGAATGGCAGGGGATGCTGCCAGTGAGTATTGAGGTGCATCAACCAAACTATATGGGGGAAGCTTGTATTGTATCTGTCTACTATACATGGCTCTACTATTGCCAGCCTCTTGCTTCTGCAAATACAAAGTTACCCTTAAATGAAAAGACAATATTTAAATATACGAGGCCCAGAAGACCAATTAGTTGTTGAAAAGCAGAACTGGATGGCAGCCTACAGGGAGTGAGCCACGCTAACTTCTCTGGGTTCTCTTGCAGTGTTCAGACTGGGGAACATGGTGCATGCCATGGTAGCAGCCAGGAGAACTACTCAGCTACCAGACCTGGTGCCCCGTCTCTGCCTGACAGCCTCCAACTTCAGCCGTGTCCTGTATTTCATCTGTGACACAGTCCTGTGGGTGAAGAGTGTTGGACTCGTCCCTGACATTGACAAGCAGAAGTGGCGGAATTGGGCTACCAAATGCTATTACTATTCACTGCTGATGAATTTGTCCAGGGATTTGTATGAGATCTCCTGGCAGATGGAACAGGAGGCTCAAAGGAAGAAGGCAAGGAAGGAGAACTCTTCTCAATGTGACAAAAAAGATCAGGACCTGTTCAGTTTCCATGCAGATGGGTTGCAGCCCTTTCTCCTCCTGCTATACTGCACACTGAGGAAACACCCTCCCTTGTTGCTAGACACAGTGAAGAACCTTTGCGATCTCTCTAGTCCTTTGAACCAGCTGGGAATCTACAAAACCAACCCAGGAGTTATTGGGCTCTGTGGCCTCCTCTCATCCCTGGTGGGGATCCTCACAGTGGCAAGTCCACATATGAAGTTGAAACACTGATCTGAGAGCATCACATACGGTGAGCTGGCAGATTTGCTTCTCTGACCATTTTCATTCCAGGATGGTATTTTAAAAATGAACACATTTGATAATCGCTCTTCATATGTGTTTTTTTCTGGAGGAGTCAGCTTTACTTCTTCCTACTTCCTGATATCCTCTCAGGTGAGGAGCTGCCCTGTGCTGTGACATCCTACATGATGAAGGAGAATGGTGAAGAGGCTGTGTAAGGACTGAGCAAAACATTCCTGAAGAATATTGTGAACCATGGAAATCAAGACTTTTTACAAATTGCTGCTAGTTAAGGACATGTTGCTATCTCCTGTATTTGAATAGAGATGTGGAATAGCTGCATAGGCAACTACAATTGTATAAAAAGCCATAAGGAGTGGTGCTGACACTGGAAAGGCAGAATTCACCAACGGGGGTTCATACAATCATTCGTCTTTTTTGAATACATTCAAGCATGTTGGTACCAGAAAGGCTTTGGGAACTGTAGTTCAAATGGCCTGGATTAAAACATGAATTCTGTGAGGGAACTGGATGATGCCCGGGGACTGTTAATTGGATATATGGAGCTTTTCATCTCTAGGCAGTGGTTCAAATCCAGCCCAGGCTTATAGTAACTGAAGAGTGCTCCTGTTTGGTGATATAGTGGTCACCATTGAATATGTATTGGTGGGACTGGATCCAGTTGCTAGTGAATAGATGTCTATATCCCAGAAACCACCACTCCATCTGCCCTCCTTGTTGAGAATACAAGGCCAAGGATTGCTTGGGCCATGGAATCTGAATTCCTCTCTAGAAGGGTTCTTCCAGGTCATGGTTAGGTACACTCTTTTTCCAGTGTATGTAGGTAGCTTACTTCAGTGCTGCTCATGCTGGGATAAGCAAAGGATTTCAGTCTCCATGAAATCCATGGTGCTGATCTGGCACCATTCACCAGCACTAGCCTTCCGCCAGATACACACACCAAACCCTTGTAATCCCAGGAAGGTGATGATTTCTGTACTCTCTGAAGCAGCTTTTGAACTGATATCGCTTTAGTTTTGCTGAAAGTTTTCAAATATCAATTTTAAATTCTTATGCTATTGAGAGAAACCTGCCCCAGGGCTGCTGGTGAGTGAGCTGGAATGACGCTGCCAGGGGATGTTGTCAGAAAAGGGAACTTACACTCTTGGACTGGGATGGGCTTGCTGATGCCAAAATCCTTTGATAAGCACCTGCAAGAAGAGAATCCTTTTATCTGACCCTCTCTAGAGTCTACCCCATCATGGCCACCTGCTTGGATAAGGACAAGTGATTTTTCTCATATGTCACCTCTCTGTTTGTGTGGGTTCTACCACTCTTATGTCCCTTTCATTCTCCCAGTCATCTAGGTGGAATGTTGCTTTGAATTATTACACAGGTTCCGGGAGAAAATACTGTCTAGTTTTCTAAAGTGTATGATGTACGTTGTTTGACATCCTTTTGGGTGAGGGGGACTGACTTTACAGAAATCCCCGTTTCATTAGCATCTGTGGCTCAGCTCCTGTAGAATCTACTTGTGATGCAAGAGCTAAAATGATCCCTTCTCTGTGTCTGAGCCTGTTCTGTGATCTCTGCTTCCCACCAATGCAGAGACTTCACTCCTCCCTGCAGCTGGGAGGGCAGGGTGGCGAGTTTACGACCTTTCCCAGCAGTTTTCTGGTACAGAGGGACTGTCGAAGGGCCAGCCTAGTCACACTGACTCCAGGTGAGACAGTCTAAGAGTGAAAAAACTCTCCTGCGCAGAGAAGGGGGATAAGTGAGGAAAGGTTTTCAGGCTGGCTTGCCTCCTCAAAGCCTTTCCCCACCAGGGGCTGACCTGTAACACCACCACCTGGTTCTGACAAGGATGCTCGGGCTTCCAGGCTCACTGCTGTGGGATTCCAACAGGCTTGTGTTAGTCCTTTCCTTAAGCAGGTCAGTGGATTTTAGAAGCTAATACTTGTGGTTCCCCCTGCAAGCAGGAATCTATGGGTTTAATGTATTTAATTTAGCTTAATATAACGAAAGCTGGAGAATTAACCAAAAGGAGAGAATTCTTTAGGTCAGCCTCCTCCAGGCTTCTGGAATAAGGGCTGCTGCTGCTGTACATTGTCTAGGGAAACACAACTAATAAACTGAAGCGAGTTTGAATCTGTGTCTGTTTCAGGGTTATGTGCAAAGGAGGTGGCTGAAGGTTGAATCAGCAGAGATGTGCTGCCTATGCGTGCAGCTGGATTACAGACCTTTCCTCTTCGGAGCACTGGGAAGGGGGAAGGTCAGCCACACTCCTCAGGATTGAAATGAGCATGATTTCATTTGGAAAGGAGTTGGGGGAGCAAATATGCTCCAGGTGCTTGACATCTTGGATAACGAAATGCACCAAGGCAAATTCTGTGAGATGGTCTATGTGAAATTGAAATAGATCTGACCTACTGCCACTGAGCAGGTCCTGAGGGCTGGAGGCCTTCTGTCCAACACAGGCAGCTCTACTGTCATCAGTAGGTGCTTAGTATCTTCTGTGTATATGCTGCCCTTCACCCAGAAGGGTCCCAGAGTTCTAGGGGGAACTGCAGCAGCTGTTTAATAACACACAACCGTTTAGGACCAGGAATGAAGAATAACTTTGCCAATTGCAATGGGAGATGGGGCACAGTGTAATAAGTGGGCCTTAAGTGAGCCCTGGCTGCTAACACAAGGAGTCACACACAGCTTGAAAATGGCACTTCCAGCAGCATGGTGCCCTTGAACAAAATGCAAGGAATTGAGTTCAGCGCTGATTTAGAAAGAGAGTTTCCTCCACTACTGAATCACCAGCAGCCAGGTGATCCTTGAGAAATTTTACAATATCCGTAATCCCAGTGTCCCCTGAGATCTGGCTCAACCCTTTCCCCCTGCACTATTAGTGGGTGTGTAGCAGACTTGGAGACGCTAAGCTCCTAAAGGCTCCAGGTTGCTGATCCTAGTCAGTTATGTGAGCTTTAGCCATTGTCTACAGAAGTAGAGATGTTTCCTGTGCCATGGACAGAGCATGCCTGGCTAGCTGGAGAGAGGCAGTGGTCTGAGAACAGATAGTAGTGGGGAAGTTTTGATGAGGCCTTTGTGCTGCAGCAGGGCTGGGATGGACAGAGGGCCAGGACAGTGCTGGAGTGGCCTTTTCCCTGCACTAGGACAGAGAGGGATATGAAATGAAGACATTTAGCAGGGCAGAGGTTGTGTTGTGTCTTAATTCCCAGCTAAGGCCAATAGGGAGGGAGACTCAGCCACACGCTTCCCCCTTCCTGTTCAGGTCAGTTATTCTTTTACTTAAGGCTAGCAAGATCCAGCAGGAAGCCCATTGCCAAATACATGCTCTGCAGCTCTGGAGCAGCTGCTGTCCTTTGCCCTGCTGTCTGGAGAGCAGTGACTCATCACAGGGATGGCCTGGAAAGTTTATACAGGGTTATGCTGCCTTTCCCTTTTCACCTCCATGGCATGAGGAGCTTAACCAGGAAGGTAGAAGTGCCAGCCTCATGCAGCTTGAGGTGTGCGTGTGGGGCTGGGGGGCAGGTTGCTCCCTGTGCTCTCTACCTTCTTTGGTATGGGGAATATGTCTTCCTCAAGGCTCAACCTCTGAGTCCCCCATGCCCCTGTCTGCCTGGGAATATTTTTGCTAGGAACTTGCTCCCCATACCACCAAAGCAAGGTGGGAGGGTGAGTGGGTCAGCAGGGTTTCTGTGTGTGTCTGATTCAAACCTCCCTCATTATCCATTTTGAGGGAGGCTGTGAAGCTCTGGATATTCAAGGACCTGCACTGTCATTCCCCATCTGCTGGGCTGGGGGAGCCGGAAGCATGAAGCAGCCACTCAGCAAGTAGTGGGCTTTCTACTATGGTGGCAAGGTGCTTCCCCTGCCCATCTGCTGCTGGCTGTTTCAAGACACCCTAGTATCATGTCTGCAAACAACCAGTGTCTTTCAGCCATTACCGACCCCTGGATTCCTCCCTCCCGTTAAGTACCTCTGGGCTTCTCACCTCACTAGGGCCCTTTGCATTATTTCTCTGTCCTCTGGCATTCACCACTCCTTCCATCTCGGTCTCTCTGAATGGTGCTGATGTGACACGTCCAACCGAAGTTAAATAAATCCAATCATAACTGCAATCTCTGTACTCCCCACTATACCCCTCTCCCAACTTAATACATCCCTTTTACCTTTCTCCTTTACAGCCTGTTTTCAGTCCACACAGCAGTGTCTTTGTCCAATGAACTAAGTTTTCAAGTAAGATTTTTGTGAGCTACAGTCTCAGTCCTAAATATGCGAGCCCTATTGCACTCCATCCATCCACCAACATTGTCACTCTGCCAGTGAGAGCCACCTGGGCTGGCAAACAAGACTTATTCTTCCTGACTGCCCCGAGGCTACCTATTGCTCATGGTTCCATTGAGTGTTAATGTCAAGGGATTTTTCTCTCCCCGTTTGTTACATTATTTTGATAGAGTCGGGTTAGATACAGGTCCTGTGTCTCAGTTCCTAGGATCTGCAATGAGACTGGGCAGGGGCGTTTTCCAGACTGGTCATGCAATCATCTGTTTTGAATTTGGTATGGCCGAGGGAGCCATTTGTCATGTTACCACAGCAACTTGCAGACTCCTTGGCCTGTGCGGCTAGGAGGTGGGGCTTTGAGGTGGTACCGTCTGGGGTAAGCTGCATCTTAGTCAGAGGATCTGCTCTGGGGATAGCACGACCAGACGCTCTCAGCTCCTGGCACCCTGCTGAGGACAGCATCTGACTGCTGCTCCGTGAGTACCCAACAGCAGGCATATGCCTAGTGTACAGTCTCTCTAATGCTGGGGAGGGAAGGGGCAGGGGACAGCTAGTGAAGCAGTTCTGCTTAATGGTTCTGCATTTAATTGGGCTGGGAAAGAAGGAATCTGTGCTGGAAGTGGCAATAAGGGGTGTCCGAAGGGATGCCCCTGAGGTGGCATTAGGGTTTTGGAGATTGAAATAGGCTCCTTCCTGAGATGGCTTTGGGATGCATTGGCCACAGTGGGTGGAGCATGCATTGTGCTGTTGCAATGCATTGGACGTGGCATTGAGGTGTCTTGGAATCTGTATCTGAACTAGCACTGGGCTGTGCTGAGTAGGTGGAGTGTGTCTGCTTTCTGTGTTCTCCAGAGCTGGCACAGCGTGAGTGGATTGTGCTCTTTCATTCTTGAGCTCTGCCAATGCTCCTTCATCCTGACCCACCATGGCACCATCTAATCTAGCCCTGACCATTATCCTCAGCTTTGCCAGTGTGCCTCAATCCTGACCTGCTGCACCTCTTGCTACTCTTATCCTGGGCTCTTTGCGCAGTTCTGCTAATGCTGCTGCAGTCCCCACCCCAGTCCTCTACCTCAACCCTGCACAGCTGTACTGCTGCACCTCAGTCATGACTCAGCACCCCCGCTATTCATATCCTGAGTCGTCCGTCGTCGTCGTCGTCGTCCCCCCCAAGCTCTTCAATGCACGAGCCCTGGCTCACAGGACCGTAACTGCAATTTTGGACTCCGCAGCTTTGCTGATGCGTCTCAACCTCATCTTTGAGTCCCTGTGTTGCAGATGCTTTCTTTAGCTGAGGAAGGTCATTTGGGACTCTTCTTGGGATCCCCAATTCTGCTGCTTAATTGGATAGATGGCTTGCTGTTAAGCAATACCAGGTCTCACCCACCCAAGGCACTTGCTGCCTCAGCATAGCTCTCTGCCCTTGCCAGTCTAGGATGCAAAAGGTCATAATGTACCATATAGCTTGAGACTCCATCAGAGCCACTGGGTTGACTACAGACCAGTGCTCAGACCATTTCCAGCATTGTTTTCCCAGGGAGCTCCTTGACTAGGCTCTGAACTTTGCTTTGCAGACTGATGTATCATGATGGCAGCAAACAGGAGCCAGAAAATGCAGAATGGAAGCACAAAGGTGAGTGTGGGCAAGAGGTAGAGAGGCAAAGACTGCTGTGTATGAGCAACATCAGACTGGCTTGAGGAGTAGGGGGTTGCTAATGCTGCCAGCGGAGTATTTAATTCAAATATTATGCTGTATTGTGTTCCGTTGAGCAAGGCTGCATTGTCTGTGTAACAGATCTGTAACTAGAGCAATATACAGTGTCTGCTGGAAGAAAACAATGATAATCTTTAGCAAGATCTGTGTTTTTAAATGCTTTCTCTTAAAAAAAAATTAAGAAATTCTCAGACAAAATCTTTGATTCAATCAATATTGTAAATATCAGTTTAAATTAAACATGGTTAGAAAATTGTAGTTATTAAAAACCCCAGCTTCCTCATCCCCCCCCAAAAACCAAAGAAGCCCAAAAAATTAAAGTCTAGAAACTCAGTAGTTCAGAGTCCAGAAGCAACCTTAATTTTGACAGTTTAACTGCCTATATATCAATAATCTCTGTGCACAGTGACTGACCTTACCCACTTTTGCAGTATGGACCACAAACCTGCTACCATGCTGAGAATACAGTACAAATGTAAAGAACCAGAGCCATTCAGATGGCCTTAGTGTAAGAGTTATGTGATTGCTAGCCCTGGAAATGCCATCAACTACCATATTTCTTATATGAACAGACCTATAGTCAGCTCAGGACATATGTGGGCACCAATCCAAATACAGAAACTCTCCTCACCTCCCCCACACCCACCTGGAGATCACTGGAAACTCCAACATCTCCTCTTACTCTGCAACATACATTCCAGAAGCAGCACTTGCCTCATAGCCACCATTTGCCAAGCCTTGATTAGCCCAATCTCTACCCCATTCCTCCTCCCACACTGAGGTCGTATTGGAGAACCTCTCCACTTCCTAATGTCCTGATCAGACTCATGTACTGCACTGGGTGATGGGGACCAGGGATAAAGGGGCAGAGCCAAGGTGTTTTCACTTAACTAGAAAAGGAGTACTTGTGGCACCTTAGAGACTAACCAATTTATTTGAGCATGAGCTTTCGTGAGCTACAGCTCACTTCATCGGATGCATCCGATGAAGTGAGCTGTAGCTCACGAAAGCTCATGCTCAGATAAATTGGTTAGTCTCTAAGGTGCCACAAGTACTCCTTTTCTTTTTGCAAATACAGACTAACACGGCTGTTCCTCTGAAATCTGTCACTTAACTAGGAAGGTCTTGATTTTTAGTGCTTGCTTTGTATGAACACAATGTTCTAACAGTGCTTTCAGTTCAGAGTGCTCTGTCCAGCTGTAATGTCTTACTGACTCTTGTCTGGGAATTAGCATTATTACCCCCCACACTGCAGAGCCCGTGCAAACAAGGTCATGGACAGAGGCATGCAGTGCCCAGCCTTCCAACATGCTGCCTGTGGAAGGGCTCTTCTGCAGAGAGCGCTGCCCCTTAAAGGGGGCTGTACTGTGTCTTTACAGATTGTCCCACTCACCTCCATTCTGTTCTATTCGGGGTCTTATACCTCACCCACCTCTATGGTGACAGGATGTGCTAGAGCCCAAGGTTAAGTGTCAGTGGGTGCAAGGAGAGGAAGGTTAAATAAACACGTCTCTCCTATCTTCCTCCCCTCCCCCAACCCCTGATTGCTGCAAAGAAACAAAAGACAAGCCCCCAGGTCCCCTCTTACAGCTGCAGCAGGAGCTGAGAGACTGACTGTTGTAGTTGACGGGGGAGACCTGTGTGGCCGTTGTTACGTAAATGGTGTCACTGAGATTCCTGCTCCTGTATTAGCAAGTGTTTCCTACAGGGCTCTCTCTCTTGTACACAGTCCCCCAATTTGTCCCCTTCTTGCTGAGCACAGGAGAATCTGCTGCAGAGGGTCTTGCAGCTGCCGGTGGTGAATGCAACCTGCGAAAGCCTTCAGAGGACATACACCAGCACCAAAGAGGTGCACCCACTCGTGGCATCGGTGTGTGAGGCCTATGAGAGAGGAGTCAAGGGGGCCAGCTCGTTGGCTGTGTGGAGCATGGAGCCTGTGGTGCGCAGACTGGAGCCTCAGTGTGAGTCTGGATTCTTCCCAGCTGTGGGGGAGTGGGGCACGGGGAGAATGTGGGAACCAGGGACTGTCAGCACATGGGAGCGGCCAGAAAAGAAGGCTGCAGCGGAGAGATTCTGACTAGCAGCCAAAGCACAGGCCTGGGAGTTGAGAACACCTTGTTCTAGGCCTGGCCCTGCCACCAACTCACTCCATGGCCTGGGGCAAGTTTCGTAACTACCCTGCCTCAGTTTGCAATTGTGACTCTGTCAGCCCTCCCTGTGCTGAGTTAATGAAGGGAGAACAGTGCCCGTACATGTGCTAAACATTTCCCACATAGACTTAGGTAGGTGGCTGGGCTTCAAGCTTTGCCTGGGCTGGTTTAAGCTGTTGGAGACCTGTGTCTATAACACAGCAACAGAGTCAGAGTCCCTCCTCTCTCTAGGACACAGCTGGAACATCAGGACCCACCCTGGCCCTCAGAGCAGTGTGTCTGGGCCTGGCAGCTGTGGATTCCCCCTGGCAGACCTGCTAGTAGGGCCTGGCCACCCCTCTAGCCCAGCCTCCCTCCCCCAAAGAAAAAGCCCCTGCAGCATCTCCAGAAAGGAATTGTGGGAAAATCAGTGAAGGGTCAAGCCCAGGTCTGTCTGCAGTTCCCAGATCACCATGATTCCATCCCACGGTGGGGAGGGGGAGAGTCTTGCAGGGGAGGGGAGGAAAAGAAAGTGCAAAGTCAGCAGCTCAGCACGAGGCCCGAGTCCTCCATCCAGCTGGCTCCTTCCCAGCTCTTTCCCAATGCTAACTGCCCAAGCCGGGGCCAGGGTGCAGCAAATCCCTGGATGCATCCAATCTGCAGCCAGAGCTCAGCTACACAGCCAGGCACCTTTCCCAATGCCCACCCTCGCGGCGCTAGGTGGGGAACATGACACAGGCCGGCAGGAGCTGTAGTCTGTCTGTCTGGGGACCTGGCCACACCCCTTTGATTGTCCCCTCTGACCCATGTGTTTCCTGCACTTCCCCAGGACACATCAGGTTAGGTGCGGAGCAGAAGGGTGCTAATGCAGCCGCCAGGGGATGCGGCAGAGGGAGGGTAGAATCCATCAGTACTAGCTCTACTATATTGCCTGCCTGCGCCATCCAAGCACCTCCAAGTGCTGTACAAACAGTACGAACTCATTCAGCCTGTGTCAGGGAGGAGGGCTCCGGGCATTGCACTTAAGTCGTCTTCTGAAGCGTTGTACCTCCCCCTTCCCACCACCCCCCGCCCCCCCCCCCAGCCTCAGCACCGCTCTGAGTCAGTACTAAACACAACGCCCTAGAGAGCAAAGGTGCCCTCTACGGTGCCACCTACACCCCTCCCTGCAGCACAGTGCTTGCTAGCTTTGTGGTGGGGTATCAGGATCTGCACTGACAAAGAAGAGGGAACCCCCTACTGAGTCATCCACCTCCCCTCCATGCAGCACAGAGCCCTCTACCACCATGCTAATATCCAGGCTTTGTCTGGTTCAGTCACAGCTGCCAACATCCTGGCCTGTAGGGGCTTGGATCACCTGGAGGAGAAGATCCCTGCCCTCCAGTACCCAGTGGAGAAAGTAAGTAATGGACCCAACCCCTCTCCCCCATCAGCCTATGGGACCCATCTATTCCTGGGCACCACCCACACCCATGTGGGACCCATCCATTCCTGCCCTTCTCCCCCTCCCCCCCCCCCGTGGGACCCATCCATTCCTGGATGTTGCCCACCCCATGAATCTCCCGGGGGAGAGCTCTGTTTTCATGGGACAGTGGGGGCATTGACTTCATTCCCAGATTCCGTGTGTGTGATAACTGGGTGGTGATGGGCTCTTCTGAGGCTAATAGGGTAACATGCTAGGAGCCACTGGTCTCCCCTGGGGCCCCAGAGAGTCATCCACTGTTAGGGGTGAGGGTTTGGGGGGGCCCCCAAGGGTCATTCCTAAACACATGCAGACCAGTGGGGTCATGTCACACCTGCTCATGCTGCTCCCTGTGCTCCATCCCCTTCAGCATCCTTCAACCCAGAGTGAGACCATCTAGGTGCTGATGCTCCTCTCCTGTGGGGTTGCCTCTGAGCCATCTCCACACACAGCCATGCTTTGCGTTCCATTGGTCACTGTATCTTCATGCAGTGAGACCTGGGTGACTGAATCATGTTGCATGTCTCTTCTCTATCTCTTCTCCTGCAGATTGCATCCGAACTGAAGGACTCCATCTCCATCCCCATTCAAACTGCCAGGAGCACCATTGGCAACTCCATAGCTGGCACCTTGGACAGGGTCTTGGGGCTGACTGTTGAGGGTTATGAGCTGACCAGGAGCACAGCAGAATATATCTGGAGCAGCCAGGTTAGCCAGATGGCAGCTGCCAGGGTAGATGGAGCCCTGGGACAGCTAGAGAAGCTGGTGGAGTTTCTCCTGCCAGAAGAGGAGCATGAGCCAGGTAATCCTGCCTCCTCAATCATCAATGAATGGCGTCGCGAGTGGGAGGGGGGCACTTGGTGCTAATCCAGAAGCCTTTCCTTTGGGGAGACCTGGTCTTAAATCTGATTCACACGAAAATGGCTCTGGTGGCCTTTGACTGGGACACAGCACAGTGAAGACTGCCCAGTTCAGTGAGTTTGTCAGGCCTCTGCTCAGACGCGCAGGACTGGGGTGGGGCGGGAGTTTGAGGTCCGGAGCTTGGGCAGGTCAGTGTGAGGGCTCCAGCACCAGGTTAGCAGAGTTTGCTGCCATTCAGGACTGAGGTGCACCGGCAATGTTTCCAGCCTCTGTGTACACTACGGCTGGTTCTGGCCAGGACCAAGGGAGAATGTCTCTTTTGTGCTGTCTTCCCCGCACGCCTGGTGAATGCCTCCATGGGAACGTGTGAGGATTTATGGGGTTGGGTAGAGCCTCCTCTCTCTCACCTAGCCTGCTCGGGAGATCCCCTGGCCGTGTACTGAGTAGCAATAGGGAGGGTGGGGTGGCCCTGTGAATACCCTTCTTCTCAGGTTATTGTTCCTTCTTCCTTGTTATGTCCTCGGACACAGTAAATGGCCCAGCAATTCTGCCTATGCGAGGGGCCCTACATGATGGGCCCTTTAAACACAGGTATGATCTGCCTCCTGCAACCAACCAGTTCTCAGGGAGCCAGCTGCTGAGCTTTCCACAAGGTGGCGCTGTCACCCTGGTCAGATGCCTCCTGCAGATGGAGCCTGAAAGAAGAGAGAAGGGGGCTGATTATTCCTCAGCAAGGTGCATCTCTTGGCTGGTCGTTGGAGCTGAGGGGGAGGCATGGAGGGCTGAAAAAGAGGCTTCTGAAATGAAAGCCCTAGGGTGCCAGGTGCTGAACAGGGCTGTATGGGGCTTTGCTGTACAGCTGGGTAGCGGGGCAGTCCCAATGCAGAGACCTGCTTCTGTGCACCACTAGAATTCCACCCCCAGAGATCCCAGGAGAGCAGTTCCATGCCAAGTCTCCCATGGAAAGAGGGTGCAGAGCTAGTCAGGTGAATCCCAGGCCACATGTCCTGTTCCCACCTCTCCCCATACTAGTTTCATGCCCGTTCCCAGTTGGCTCTGCCTCTTTGCCTGTAGCTCATGAGCCCACAAGGGTGCGTGGATCTGAAGTGACGCCCTCCCAGCCACAGCCTGGCATCTTCACCAGGATCGGTGCTTTGGCCAGCACCATCTCCCACCGCGCCTACCAGCAGTCAGCCAGAACCATCCAGCGCACTAAAGCCGGAGGGCAGGAGCTGACCACATGGATTCCAGGCTTGGTGAGTGCCCCTGCACAGCACAGCTAAGGGGAACTCCTGGGGACCCTGGCAGCAGCTTAGTGCCGGGACTGATCTGCCATAAAACGTGGGCTGATAGCCCCTTGGACCTATGAAAGTCTGGATCCCAAGCCACACGAACGACAGCCAATGTTTAATGGAGGACCTAGACAGAATCAGTGCTTTGGGGCCGCCTGCTGGTGTAGCAGCAGTTACTGCACAATCCCCATCTCCTGAACCGTACTGAAGGATGCTAGCACAGAGACAGGGAAGTAAACATAAGTAGTAATACTAAATTATCCTATGCTCTTCTCATCTTGGCATCTGTCTATTTCTGTCTCTAAGGCTCTCCGAGTGGTTTACACACCCTACTCAGTTAAGCCTCTCAGCAGGGTAGAACGGGGTTTTATCCTCATTTCACTGAGGAGAAACTGAGACACAGTTGCCCAAGTCACCAAGGTCACAGCAAGTTCATGTCAGGAACAGAACCCAGGCGTCCTGCCACCCAACGTCCTATTCTAACTGTTTAGGCCCATCCACCACTGCCCCGTCTAGGAGCTAAGCCAGTACATTTCAGGGCCTCACGCTTGGTGGAGATCAGGACATTGGGTATTGCTGTTGTGAATATATTTCTCTTCATTTGCTCCATGGGAAGAACCAAGTGGCTCTTTGGCTCATGCTTTGCTGCTAGCTGCTCACTCTCCCTCCAAGGCAGGCAGGGTCCTGGCCCCTTATAATCTCTGTGGCATCAGCGCACACAAGGCCCCCACCAAGTTAGCAGGCTGGATTATTTTTAACTGGCTCTAAATTTAGACGGTTAATTAATGATTTTGACATAACATCCTTCCCAAAGCAAAAGGCCCCAGTGGAGGCACAGATAAAATCAGGAGTAAAAAGCCCGCCTCCAACCCACCGTCTCGCCACTCTGCTCCCCTGGGGTTGGAAACCACCCGCAGCCCCGCCAGAACCCACAGTCCCCTGCTGCCTTTGGGATTTCTTCCCATGTGTGTCTCTGTTTTCTGACCCTTGGACATCCCATTACAATTACAGCACTGACGCAGAATGGATCCTGCGAACCACTCATTCCGATTAGAGCTCCCAAGCTAAACAGAGCTGGCCTGGTTGGCTGGGAGACCACCAAGGACCGTGGAGCTGCTGCAAGGGATGGGGTGTGAGTGACTCGTTAGAGGACTCTCTTGACCACAGTGCTCCAGTGTGACACGAGGGGTGCTGTGCTGCGCAGAGTGGTGTGAGGGGAGAGAATCGGAGGGTACCTAACTCCAAGGTCTGGGCCACTTGTGGTGATTAAAGATCTGAAGTCACTTTTGGAAAGAGTTAGGGTTTTGACCCCTGTGTTCTGGCCAAATTCTATCCAGGGTAATTGCATCTCGGCTCGCCAAATCCCCCCTGTGGTTTTTAACGGCTCTGGAATTCTCTTTACTTTCTGTCCTAAACTGGTGTGCACCTTTGTTATGGATCAGTTAAACAGCTGCTGCTTTGCACCTAGATGAGGCAGCATGTCAGTGGTGGGTGAGGGTTCCCTGTGTGTCCCTCAGCTCTAGGGGGCGGGAGGCTGACAGGGGAAATGTTGGCATTTTAACAGATTTATTGCTTGGCTTTCCCCTTAGCGTTCATCTCCTCACTGTAGTACCTGAGCCTGCAAAGCATCAACGGGCCTAGCCTCGCAGCTCCATCAGCGCTGGGTCAGCAGCACTGTCCCCCGTGCGCAGGTTGGAACAGGTGTGGATCGGGGCTGGCTTGCCCAGCATGAAGCACAGTTAGGCCCTCGCATGGAAAGGTCCTGTGCTGTGCTGTGTGTTAGTGCAGCTCCCCCTCCCTTTATGCTGGCCTGCAGGCTCCCCGTGTACACTCTGCTTTGCTGTGGGAATCTGGAGCCCTGGCAAGGGGCAGTGAACTCTGACTTATCAGCCTTGTGCTGGCCATCATGCATTGCCATGGTGGGCTGCAGAAATACCTGGATTCAGGAGCCAGTGACAAGCACAAGGGATGCAGTCAAGAAATCCCGAGTGCAGCCACAATGCAGCCGCCACCCTGCTCCATGGTGGCCCTGGTGAGGTCCCACCTGTGAGCAGGGACTCTCTGCTCTCTCTCTCACTGCAGGGTGCCGTGGCCAGGCAGAGCACGGCCAAGGCCCAGCAGGTCCTGTGTGATGTGCAGAATGCAGCAGCTGGTTGGCTGAGCAAGGAGCAAAGTAAGGAGCCAGAACAGGAGCAAGAGAAGGAAGAGCTGGAGAAAGAAGAAACCAAAGGAAGTGAGGTACAGAGAGGGGCAGAGCAGCGAGCACACCTGCTCTGATGGGTCAGCGAGGGAATCTTTACAAAGCCCCCTGCAGGTCCTGTCCAGTGGCCAAGGCAGCAGTTGTGGCCCTTACTACGGTCAGGGATCAGGTATAGAGGAGGAGGTGAGGGAGGGAAGGGCGTGATTCTCCCAAGGCTGTAGAGGGAATCAGTAGCAGAGCTCAGAGTCCTGGCTTCCAGGCCCCTGCAATAACTGCTAGACAACACTGCCACATGAAGGGAAACAGTTTTATTTAGAAGCCACTGATCCAATGGGCCATGCTCCCCGTGCCCCTCAGCCACTTGGTCTTTATTCCCAAGAAACAGGCTTGGGCAGCTCTCGAGGGTCCCCTCCCAGGTGGAGGTGTGGAGACGGCTGTTGCAAGCTGAGGGTTTGGAAGCCCTGGCGGAGGGGCAGGAAGTGATGGTCTTTAGCCTCCCTCACTTGGTCGAGACTCTGAAGAGGCCCCTGTCCTACAGCCACTACCCTTGAAAAGGGAGTTGGCAGCCTCCAGGCCTGTCAGATGCAGAGGCCTGGAGTCTCTGGCCTGGCTGAGCCGTGTTTGAGCAGCTTCCCCTGCTCCACACCCCTCACTGCAACAAACTTCCAGTTTTCGGCCCACAGCCCTAGGGGGCAGTTCCAGCAGCCAGGGCTAGCTGGTGAGTAGGGGTGCCCTGCTACGCCGCTCTTTGCCCAAGGGGGCCCAGGGCCTTGCACTGGGCACAGAGGGTGGCATAGAGCCACTACTAGTGAAGCTCTGACACCTAGGGATGAGGTCACTCTGCAGGGGAATCCTTGGGAGGCTAGAATCACTGGCTTCACAGCTGCTTTGTGCTGCCGGACCGGGACCGAGAACCTGGCCCAGAGATTAAGCGCTGGAAATGGCTGAGTGGAAACTTTCCTCTAGTAGGAGGTCTGCTGGGACAAGGAAGAAGGGAAGTGAGGGCCCTGCACCTTTGCCCTCCCCACTCTCAGTACAACTAGGGGAGTTGGACAAACTTCCGCCGGAAATACAGCCTTGAACCAAATAGCTGGGGGGGGCGCAGGCTTGTCTTGTCTCTGGAGGCCTGGGGGGTTGGGCGAGGGAGGACAGGATGACGCCCCAGTGCAAGCTGCTCAGCCTAAGGCCAATGGCTCTGGCTCTGAATCATCTGTTCAGTCTTTGGGCTTCTGGGAGCTGGGGCACTCAAAGGGAAGGACAGGGCTGCAGGACAGAGGTGGGGCCTGCTGCCCCCCAGCATGGGCCATGCCTGGCACTTACCAGAAGGGCTGGGCATATTTCTCTTTGCAGATGGCTGAGGTTGCCAAGACTCCAAGCCTCCTGGGCAGCATGGCCCAGAACCTACAAACTGCCTATCTCTCCGCCATCTCCAACGTGAAGAGGGTCCCCTCTGCTGCCTGGGGGACAGCTGGGGAGCTGCTCCAACTCACCCCTCGCAAGGCAGCTTCCATAGCCAGAGAGAAGGTGGGCGCTCTGGGGGATGCCCTACGCACTGTTACCGGGAGCATGGTGGAGACCCTGTCCCACTACGTGCAGGTGAGTTTATCCCTTCCTCTGAGAGCTCCCTTCCTGCGCTGCAGTGTGAAGGCAAGACACGCTTGGCCAGGATCAGCCTCTTCTGGCCTGGGGCCTGTATCTTCCTCCACCTCTGGCTGGAGCCCCTCCCTGCTGGGAATCCTATCAAGGGCTCCTACAGCACCAGACTCACTGCCAGTCTGGGGTTCCTTTGGGCCATGTTAGAGATGCCTCCTTCAGCTCAGAATGGGGCAGTCCGGGGGAAGGGGCTAAGGGGTACCTCCTGGGCTTGGGGAAGCAATGGACTCTTGGCTTTGCTTACACGGGCCATGGTGCAGAGGGGTGCCCTGTTGATGTACCCCAGTCTTGGCCGCCTCACACCCAGCTGTGCCAGTGCCCTTCAGTCCTGACCTGCAGCCGCCCTGCCAGTCCAGTCCTTTGCCCCCTTCCTCCTGTGAAGCCAAAGTCATGATTGAGGGTCCCTGGAGACCGTTGTCTGGAGCCTCAAAGCAGGGGCTACTGCCAGTCAGCTGTGAGATGCACAGCCAAGTGCTCAGTCACAGCCCTTAGCTAACGTGGCCTCTCAGATTGGCTGGCCCAAAAGCCCCATACTGCATGTGGGGTCTGTCCTTCCATTCACCAGACTGATGCAGCCAGGCCCCTGGAGCGCTGCTCACGTGGACTGTCCTAGGAAATCCCAGCTGAGAGAGTTTGGGTCTGTGACCAGAAATTCCTGGCAAGGTGAAAGTTCAGGGAGTGACCCACCTCCCCTCCAGCTGATTCCTGCCTCCCTCTCTCCCTCCCTCCCCCTGCCTGAGCCAGGGCTCTCAGCCCATTAATCATGTGTCCATGGAGATGCAGACTGCCCACTGGGCTCCACTGCCCAACCCCTGGGGATCTGTCTGGAGTTGAGTTCTCAGCTGCTGGCTTCAGCTGCAGGCTTTTCCGCTTTGTGTGGCAGGAATGGCCAGGAGCCCCAGCTCCGTGGTGGGTGTAAGGTCTGAGTAGCCTCGAGGATACAGGGCTTTGTGAGGGATAGAAGATAGAGATTGGGAGGGGCAGGGAGAGGGGCCCATTGAGGAGCAGGCAGTATTGTCAGATCAGTGTGGTGGTGAATAAAGACTCAAGGTCCCCCGAGCCGCTCCTGGTGCAGAGCCCCACTGGGAGGGCTGGTGTCTGGCACCTACTTAGCTGGTCGGTGTTTGTGACTGTGTCAGTAATAGTCCATGGACAAGGCAGTCACCTGCATGCAGGGGTCCCCTGGAATGGGGTGCATTCCCGTGTGGGCCTGGGGTCCCATCATTCTCCAGTGTGCACTATACTTACGACACAAAATGCCACTGCCTCAAAGGGTGGGAGGGATGAGGATTGGGGAGAGGCCCTTGCCTGGTGGCAGGGACGCTCTGCAGTCTCCTCCTAGCGCTCTTTCTGCAGAGTGAAGGGAGCAGGTGCCTGGCAGGGAGGGGCCATCTTTGCAGAGTGGTGGGGTGGGGAGGTGGGTTCTTTCAAACACCAGCCCAGCAAAATCACTGGCTCCTCCTTACGTCGGTCCCAGTAGCTCCTAGGAATCCAGCCAGAACTGCCTCCCTGTCGACAGACCCCTTGGGCTGGCTCAGCAGTCAGGAAAAGCCTCAGTGCCTTGATGTCACCCCCCTGAGCACTGCTCCCCAGGGCATCTGACCCTGACTCTTCCTGTCACACTGAGGCACCTGGCTCTGGGTCCCTGCTCCCACGGCTGCAGCACTCGCTGTCCTGGGACTGGTCACCTTCTGGGCAGCTCGGCAGCCTGGCTTGGAGCAAAGAAGCCAAGATGGCGAAGGGGACCAGCCCCAGCATTGAACCAATCACCCTGCTCTGTCTGGGGCTCAGTCTGGTGCCTGGGCCAGACTCCACTTGGGAGTCCAGGCAGCAGACACCCTCCTTGCACGTTACATGCAGGGCGGATCCTGACTGGGGATGGAGTAGGGCTGGGTCTAGGGGCCAACCTGGTCCTGTCTTTGGGAGGCTTTACTTGTGTACCTCCCCATCCCCGGGCAGCGTTGGCCCTCTGTCTTTGAGCACACAAGCTAGGTGGGGAACCCTCAGCCCCCTGGGGTCTGCCCCCTGAGGCCAGCAGGCCTTTGGAAAAGCCTTGCAGTGAAAATCCCAGAAGCAGCCGAGACCAGAACAACCTGACCTAATACATCCTTCATCTGAACAGTGAGAGACAACCCGAGCTAAGGGACCCTAACCCGGGGTCCAGCGCCCACATGGCTAGAGAGACAAATCAGAATCAACTGTTTAGAGAACCTAGCTCTGCTCCTCTAGCTGATCACTGCATCTCCCAGCCTCTGCAGCAGCCTGTCCCCTGGTGATTGAGCAGGGCTGGAGGGGAGTAGGTCTGGTCCTCTGGAGCCTCCGGCCCGAGGAGGGAAGAGTCCCCTGGAGCCTGAGGGGGAGGGGTGGGTCAGCTGAAGGTCCCCTGGAGCCTGACAGCAGGTCTGGGCCTACTAGCGCTGCAGTATCTCCAGACCTGAGTTGGTCCTGAGGGCCAGCCTGGGCCCTTTGGCCAGTGCGCCACTGTCCCTTTGGTATGCTGTCCCAGGATGAACAGCGTGACCTCCTAGATCTGGGAGCAGTCACTTGTGGGGAGGGGGCAGGGAGGCTTCTTGGCTCCAGTCTGAAGCAGAAATGTGTGGGATGGTGGGGGGGAAGCTAACCCCACAGGGTCCCCCACTGAGCAGAGAATGAGTTTGGTGCGGCTGGTACTGCTGCCCCGTCTCCTGCAGGGGAAGCAGGGAGGATGCTGAAGGCCAGGGAGGGCATCTGCGGGGGCCATGCTTTGCAGTCTTGGCATTCCTTACCCCCCGAGGCCACTGCGCTAGCTCTCCAGCCCCCTCCTAGCCCTTTTATTCCTGCCAGGTTTGGTTGTACTCGGTGTGTAAGAGCTGCAGTGAAGCCTGCTCATCCCTGCCCAGCGCGTGGGGATTTAGCTAAAGGGATTAATTCCCTCTGAGCAGAATGGTCCAGATGGAGGCCTCTTTGGGCTGAGGCTCATGCAGCCCCCTCACACTCTGCACCCACTGAGGGCATGGGGAGGCTGGGCCTCACAGGGCAGGTCTGGAGCAGGGTGGGTTTCCTCCCCCTCTCTGGGAATGAACAGGGGGGTTCAGCCAAATGCCAATGGGGACCTAGGGCAGAGGATGGAGGGCCAGACATGCCCTTCCTCTGGTTATTTCCATAGCATCTTTCTGCACATGCCGAGCCATTAAAATGCAGCCACCTCTGGGGTGGGGACAGTGCGGCAGTGGTTTCTGGCCAGACCCGGGGGCAAACCGCAACTCTTTTGGTAAGTGTCAGGACCCCTTTAGTTATGGTGCAGAGCAGACAGGAGCTAAATGCAGTTTCCTCCGTACTCAGATGTCCCTCTGGCAGCCATTGGCCAAGGGGCAGGGCGGTGCTTCAGGCCACCCATAGGCAGACGGGGTGTTAACACGTGTTCTCTTGCTGTTCAGCTCCCCAGGCTGCTGGCAAAGAAAGAGGAGACGGCGCATGAGAATGATCCCACTCCTGAGCAACACCGAAGTCAGGAGGGCTCCAGGCCTGTGGCTTCCCCATCCCCGGAGAAATCCCAGCTGAGAGGAAACTGGCGAGCCAACCGAGCTCACCATCCCCTCTCCTTCCTGGGGCTGGAGGATCCCTTCTTCCTGCAGCCGAGCTCTTTCCAGCGCCAGGCTCTACAGCGGAGCCCAACCTTCGAGCCCGACCACCCCATGACCCGCAAATCTGCCTTCTCCCCCTATAGGGAGGGGCTCAGCACCAGGAGGGTGAGCAAAAATTCATACCGCTACAGCCCAGAGCCTGTGTACACCAGGGCTAACTATAGCAACCTCTACACCATGGCCTTCAAGAAGGACTGAACCGGGGCGGGGGCTGGAGCTCGTTCACTCCCTGCTTCACACATGCCAGCCTGCACCTGCTGCGCTTAGTGCCTTGTCGAGCATCATGCTGTTGGTTTCAGTATTAGGACCCTCAGGAGTTAATCTCAAAGCAGTGTTCCCTCTGTACAGCCCCAGCACAGATAAGGGGACAGGGACGGGGACTTACCTTCACCTCTGGCACCATGGTCAATTGCAGCTTGAGGCCAGGAGTGAAATGAGTTTGACAGTCCCAGCTCATTCCCTTTCCCAGCAGGCCGGGTGCATTCAGGCCTGTTTCTGTGTGTCTGCCCAGAAGGGAGCTGGCCTGGAGACTGAGACTGACTTGAGGCCCTGCTTAGTGGGGAGGCCTGCTGTGCAGTATCACAATGGCCATGGGGGGAAAACGAGGGCAGGGTTGCAGTTTGTGTCACTGCCCATCCCTCCAAGGTGACCCCACAGAGAAAGAAATGGGGTTGTGCCCTGTTGGCTTCTTTCTGAAGAGAGGTCAGAGGGTCCTCAATCCCAAATGCTGCTGGTATTTTACAGCAGGTGCTGTATCAGGAATGTCAGGGCTGGTCTGTGCTGGTTTTACCAGTGAAGCCACTGGGGCTTTTGCATTATCCTGGGAGTCTTCTCAGCCCTCAGTTGAAAGGACAATGTGCTGAATCCCTAGCAAAGATGTCCTTTCTCCACCAGGTTCACTGGTCCTTGTAGTTACATGGCTTGCCATGTGTGTCATTCTGGGTTTCTTTTATTCCCCCAAACTGCCTTGTGAGGTAGAGGCAATAAGCCGACAGTAGTGTGGGTCGGGGGATAGGGGGGCAATTGCTGGCCCCCTCTTGCGTGTGATGGGTTGAATGGCAGTGACACAGTAAGAGGCAGTTTCCTGAGTGGGAAGGTGAGGACTGGAAGCAGGAAAATGAAGGAAGAAGCAGCTCTACCGTGAGGGAGCAGAGGAGAGGAGAAGGAGGGGGAAGAGGGAGCAGAGAAGAGGGAAAGGATTGCAGGAAAGGGCAGGAGCTGGGAGGCCATGTTGCCTAGGGCTGGGCCTTGCTCAGTAGTGCTTATCTTGCATGTACCCTGTGTGGGCAGCAGCTGAGGCGGAGGCTTGTCTTTGCACTGTAGGCTGGGGGAGCCGGGTTCTGCTGCAGACCAGCCCCTCCCATCAGACAGCAGTTTTATAAATGCCTGAGGGGGGAACGTGGCTTCCCATCCTCGTTCCTTCCCACCCTCATCCCGCGCAGGACAACCCTGCCTCTGGCCTAGTCTTCCTCTGCAGAAGTCACTTGAGACCCAAGGGAAGAAATCCGTGCTGGACGGCAGGATCCATGGGTGGGAGCTCCCCAGAAGCCAGGCCATCTCCTTGGCCCTCCATGTGGTGTTAGGGCTTTGTGGAGTCAGTAACAAGGCATGTGTTATGCAGTCTATGGCATGGGGGAGCTCTTGGAGCCCCTTTCTTCCTATCCTGTAGGAGCAGCTCAGTATCCGGGTAGGTTCCCTGCAGGACGGTGAGCTGTATCCCCCTCCCAGCTGTGTGTTTCCCCATCCCCCACTCAGGGCAACCGGCTCTTCTATTTACTGCAATAATAAACATTCCCCACTTGTCTAGTGCCTGGTATACTCGTTTCCTCCGGGTGAGTGAGATTGTGCCACTGGGGCCGTCCCCACTGAACTGGATCAAACTGCAACTGTCTTGGTCCCTGCATCCCTGGGTGGCACAGGTCCAAAGACCTGATCCCAAAGGCACAGCCACAGACAGGGGCCGGGGGTGGCTGCAGCCCAAAGAGCGTGACATAAGCTGGGGCAGAGCTTCTCCACGGGCCTATAAACAGGGCTGGGTGGTGCTGTGTATGGTCCTGGCAGAGGAGGCAGCATCTGGGCCTTTGGGGCCAGCCGCTCCCTCCAGCGGCTGGGGAAGGGCTGCGTGTTGTGCAATATTGTGACTAGTCCATGCCAGCTCCTCCTCCTGACTCGGCGCCAGCTCCCCCAACCGGGCAGTGCCTTGTGTCAGGCTGGCTAGTGCCCTATACTTCCTGGCCTTAGGCAAAGGGGAGTTTGTGCCAGGGTAGCAGTGAGGGGAGAAGAGGGTCTGAACCTCCAGTGGCCTGGAGCCTGGGCCCTTTCATTTATCAGATGGGATGCCCCTCGCCCACACCTCAACAGTCTCCCCACCCCACGCACTAGGTGATGGGAGGGAACAGGCCTAGCTGGAGATGCTCCTCCCCTCCAGCTCTCTGTCTTTACGGAGGGGGTGACTATTTTCAGGAGGGCTGGGGCTGCCCTGATGGATGTGACTAACCTACTCAGACCTGGAACAAGAGGGCAGTGCCAGACGGAGCTGTCCTGTCCCATACTCGTTGCTGGGAGCTGCTGAGGCCGCCTTCCAGCCATAGGCAGGGAAACATGCACCCACCGTAGCTCTCTCTGCTGAGCTGCTGTACAGCAGGGACAGGAGATTCCTGCCTTTCCTGCCCTCGCCTGCACTCCACAGTCACACAGCACAGCTGTTGTAGTGTTTTTTCTTTACTCTGTATGGAGAAAGGCTCAGGCAGCACCTGCTCCTACAGCTTGGCTTTCCAGAGCCCTGGCTCCCAGGTGCTCCAGACAGTGCCAGGCCCCAGAGGGCTAATGGGCCAAGACATTTGGGGATTCTGGCAATGGGCCCCGCTCTGTAAGTGTGGACACAGGGACAGTCCAACTCATTCTCCAGCGCTGCAAGGACCAGTCTGAGCCAGGCTCTGCCTTCCATCAGCACTCTCACAGGTTTGATCTGAAACCCAAAACTATTTAAAATCCGACAAGTTAGTGCCACGCAGCAGCACAAGGTTGGGGGGCCTGGTGCAAAGGTGCTGAGCTCCTCGCGTTGCAATGCCAGTCCAACAATAACCACACACAGCTCATTGTATACACGCTGCTCCATAGCACTCTGATCCAAACCAGGGGCTGTGTACAGAAGCCAAGGGAGAAAAGAATTGTTTGTCCAGCTCCTCACAGCTATCAAACCGGCCGGATTAGCTGGGCTGCTAGCAAAAGGCACAAGTTCACCAGGACAGTTTGAGCTGACTTGTGCTGGGTTAATAGTGAAGGGCCTGGGACTACAGCAAGAGGAAGATTTAGCCAAATTGCAGCAGGTGCCCAGATTTCTGCCCTTGGTCTGTCACACTCTAGGGCAGGCTAAGCCAAAAGGCAGTTATCCTCACCCACCTCCTCCATAGGCGTGTTCCCCCTTCCCCTGCACAAAAACCACAGCTGTGATGAGCCAGGAGCTTCCTATAAAAAGGGGGTTTATTGCAGTAGAAATCACTGTGTTTACAGACGCACCCTCTTATTTACGCTCAACCTTTACAGCCCTGGGGCTGGGGTAGAAGGAGCAGAGACCCCGCTCCACATTCATAGAGAAATTTTACTGGTTTTCAGCCCATCTGTGGGGAGAACCTAGCCCTTCCTTCAACTCACAGGCCCTGCCTGGTGACCATCTAGGGACAGACAAACTGTGGCTCCCAGCAGGGACCGGGTTAGCATACACTGGATCCCACGCTAGAGCCCTGGAAACCAGCCAAGTCTCCAATCTTACATGCATGTCTAATGCATCGTTTAAACAACAGAAACCTCTGCTGTCAGCAAAAGAACTGGGGGAAGGAGCTGGTCGGCACAGACAACACCAGGCACTGTGACAGCTCAGTAACTAGTCGAGATTGCACAGAGAAGAGGCACAGAACCAGAGGCTGACAACGTTCCCTGAATCCCAGGGGCTTTGGTGTCGGCTGAAGATACAGACATTTGAGATGCTGAGAAACACCAATGGGCAGATACAGATGCCACCCTCTGTACATGCAGCGTGCACCCACTAGCCACTCCAGAACCACATCAGCATCAGTCATGCTTACAAGGAGCATTACCCAGTACCACCTCCCTGTGAAGGGGAAGGAAGGAGGGTCTACGGGTCAGGGCAATAGCTTGGGACTCTGGAAACCAGGGGTCAATTCCCTTATCTACCAGACTGTGTGTGACCTTGGGCAAGTGACTTAATGTGTCTGTGTCTCAGTTCCCCCTCTGTAAAGTAGGATTAATAGCACTGCCCCACCTCACAGCAGTCTTGTGAGGTGCTCAGATGTTATGGTGATAGAGACCATAATAAGTACCTAAGACAGATACAAACAGCCACATGCCCAAGTCATTGCTCCTAGATTCCCAGTTGAGAGAGCTGAGATTGGAACGGAGGACTAGGAGACAGCTGGTCCTTCCCACTCATTTGTATTGAGAGGAAGTGGCAGCTCCCCACCAAAGGAACTGGGGGAGGTAAGATCCTCCCAGAAGCAGCAGAAAGATGCTCTGGTATTTTCCAATATTAGGGAGGGGAGGGGAGGGGAAGGGAGTTATTTAGCAGAGTGAAAACTAAGAGAGCCTGTGAGCTTGACAACGGGGCACCAGTGCTGACTGGAGTCTCTGGATGCTATTGTAATATACATAATATTCAGACTACTTGGCTGAGGAATCCTGTCCTCAAGGGAAAGGGTGGGAGCTCAGGGGTGGCGCATTTATAGCTAAATTGGACACCATGCTAGTCACTGTATAACAGGTCCCAACCCCCTGGGGATGGACAGTATGGACTCCTAGGTGTTGAATTATAAAGACCCCAGGTTGCACTGGTATATATATGATGGCAAGGACAGACTCAGCCATTTTCCTGAGGCTCTCAGGTGTGAGGCTGGGGGAATCCATTTGACTCCTCATATAGAGTACATGGCTCTTTTCACAGGGGTAGGAGGGCTTAGTCTAGTGAAGCAGGCTGGGCACCCTGATCTTTCCAGCTGGCAGCACATGGGGAAGTAACAAACAGGCTCCAGCTCAGAGCGAGTCCGTCCTCTTCCGGGCAAACACAGCCGACATGCTTTTGACAATGCTGCGGATCCCAGTGCCCTTCTTCAGTGCCAGCTTGGCCTCGCAGATGCGCTCCGCCAGCCCCTGGAAGACCATGAGTGCCCCATGATAAGCCTCAGCTGCAGAGACCTCATAGAATTCACAGTCCATGGAGAGTGCCAGGAGACGGCCCTCCTCACTGGAGACCGCCCGCTGGTGGTGTAGGTCCCGCTTGTTGCCCACGATGACGATAGGCACCTTCTCCTGGCTTAGAGCCTCCTTGGCTGCCTTGAGGACCTGGACTTTGGGGCGCAGCACATTGAAGCTGGCACGGTCGCAGATGCTGTAGACCAGGACGAAGCCATCTGCCCACTGGACTCGCTTTTCCTTGGCAGAGCTCTCATCCACCCAGTCCTGGGGGAGGAGAGATGGGACAGGAAGATGGGGTGGAGTTTGATAAATGAGTGAGTCTCTGGGGAGGATGTTAGTGTTGACAAAGGTCACACGATCATCCGGCTGGGCTGGAAACTGAAGCTCCTACACTCCCCTCTGAACAACATACAGGCCAACTGCAGCTGGGTAGTGACCTCTGCCGGTCACGTCAACCCTGATCTGGAAACACCAGCTGCAGGAGGAGAGAGACTTTGATCCTGGTCTTGGCCAGCACAGGGGCTGAGCCCCGACCATAAACTAGACTGGTACCCATAACCCAAAGGTAAAGTTTTTACCACCTAACCTCCTATACCCAAACCAAGCCACCTTCGACTCCCAGGAGGGGAGCGGAGGGGCCCTTCCACCAGTTTGGTTCAAGGAGGCTGTGCTTGCAACTAGCAGCAACTTACTGCCCTTCTGTGCAAAGCATCCAGGCTCAAGAGCAGCTGGAGGCTTCTGACTCCATGCTGGCAGAGATGCAGCACACCCTGTCTTTGGACAGGCAGGCAAGGGAAGGGGGTGACAGTCACATCCTCCCCAGGGAGGAACACCCTAGTGGGCAGAAAGAAACAGGGAAGGTGAGGGGGAAATGAGAAGAGCAACAACCTCAATGTAAAAGGAAGGGGAGGAGCGATACCTGGCAGAGCCCACCAAGGCTAGGCCAGAACACTTGGGAAGAGACAAGAGTCAGGCTTGCTATCCTCACCTCGCATCGTGTGGAGCAAAGAGGGCTTTTGGCCATGCTTGCTCTGGCTGCAGGTTATACGAGTTTGGCGTTCTCAGCTTAGGACCTCGCTTGGCGCTCCCTGCCACGTCCACTGAACCAGTATGGGGGGGGGGGGGGAATTCAATCAGGTACAGCACTGAGCTAGCTGCTGCTTCATCCCCTTTCTTTCCCATCCAGGACTAGTGGAGCAGGGTGGCAAGTTCTGCACTGGTGCTAGCCTGGGAATACAGTCTTTGCTGTCCCAAGGCCTTTACCCTCCAGCTGGAAGCATGAGAGAGGCGCCATCCCTGCAAGCTGCCTACTAGCCACCTGATTGGCCCAAAGGTTAGTCATGTTGGGGAGAGTCGGAAGTAGGGGTTACAGTCTGGCTGATGCTTCAAGTCCATGGTTTGCCTTTGGGTTTTCTTAGCTAGGAGAATAGTTTTTCCTGGGGGCAAGAATGTGAGACAGCAGCAGCAGAGGCCCCTCACCTGTGAACAGGGGACGTCCCATATGTGGACGAGGATCTCTCTGCCCTCCATTGCCAGGCTGTGGCTGTAGATGGATTCTGCCAAAAGGCACAGAAATCACTGCATGTATAGATCACAGACAACCAGAGAGCCGTGTCCTCTCAATGACAACCCTGCCACGCACTCACTGCCTCCCTGCTGCACACACCCCCTCTCCTCCAGGTGGGAGATCAGACTCCAGGGGGCAAGGACCACGGCCTTTGTGCTGTATGTAAGGCACCAGCCACACCTAGCATGTTGGCATTCAGCCAGAGAGTCTGCCATCCAATAACCCAACCTGTCGGAGTATCCATCTCCCTCTTGTCCTTCAGTCAGTGCACTTGCACCTGCGTCCCCACTAGCTGCTCCACGCGGGTCACGCAGGAGCTCCTCGCATCTCTACAAGAAACGCTTCTAAATGCACAAACTGGTTCTGATGAGTAGATTTAACCCTTAAGCCTGCAGTTAGCAGGCAAGAACCCTGGAGAGGAAAAGAGATGGCTCAGGAAACAGCCAAAGCCCACAGATAGACCCAGTCACACAAATCAGGACTTTTCCAAATTGGTCAATTCACACCCCACAAGGACAAGGGGAAGTTAACACGCAAGCCCCCAGCATGGCACTCACCCATGTCTCCATATTCCCCAATGAATCGCCTGGTAAGGAAACGCACCGTCAAGGCTTCAAAGAAGAGAACAGAAAAAAAAAACCCTAAGGATTTTAGATGACATTTTTTAGCTCCCTTGCAAACCCGAGTGGAGCGATTACTACCCTGAACCCAGCTCAGCACCAGCCACCAGCCTGGTATGGACAGCCTGCTCTGCAATGAAGCCATCTCTCCATTTCTGTATCCACTAAACTCTCACTGAGCTGCGTGTGAACAATCTCTGTATTTTATTTCACACGTTGCCGAACCAGCAAGTTTGCTAAGAGAGGATGAATAGATCAGGAACTCTCCTGAACCAGCATTTCAATGGACTGAAACTGACTAGGAAGCATTTTCACTTACAGAACATACCCATCACGAAATTCTCTTGTCTCAGAGGATGCACTCTGCTTTCCCACTTTGAATCACAGCTCTTTGAGATGGAATAGACCAAATAGGTCCCATCTCCACTGTCTTTTGGCTATGGCAGGGTTGTTCCCTACAGCTTATTCTCCAAGCTTTGTCCAGTTCGATTTTAAAAGTCCCTAAGATTTAGCTCACAGTCATATCCCTTCCCTTGGGGGAGCTTTCCCCAGCTCCAAGGATCTCCCAGCTAGGAAGTTTTCCATGTTCTTCCTGCTCTTCCTTTGGTGATTAAAGTTCTTACCTGATTTCCCCACGCTGTTTGCTCCCATAACTAGCATATTCGCTTCCATTTTCAGCGCGGTGGGACTGGACACCTCCATCAAGGGCTGGTGGTCTGGGGTGAAGCTGGCACTTCTGCGCAGAGGGATTCGGAGAACCATTTGTAGATCGATCTCTCACTCTCTCTCAGCAGAGTCTGTCTGTCTGTCTGCCAGTCCTCTCCACTGAGGTAGAATGACTCCCGTCTCTTCTTATTCTAGCCCTCACTGAGGGAGTAATCTGCATGGGCCATACCATTCCCAAAACTTGCAGGGGGTCACACACCAAGAGCAGCAGACCTAACCATTCATTGTAAGATTCCCAAGATTAAAAAATCCCAACTTTGATACCAATCAAATCATCCTAAAAGAAAGACCCCAAACCTGACCCTGCAGTAGCAGAGGGCTGGGAGAATCCTGATGGGGCTAAGCAGTGTCTGACCTCAGCAGCTGTTCTCCAAACCATGTCCAATAGTGGATCCTCAGCTGAGCAGGCCGCTAGCTCCTTCCATGCTTTTGGCATGTCATTTGGAAGGACAGTCCATCCATGGTACCTCATCCCGCAGGCATCACAGGGCTGCATTCCTCCCACTTTGCTCTTACATACTTGGATGTATTATGGGGCTTCTGGTGAGGAAGGTGGGTATTTCACACACACACACCCCCCATAACTCTGCGAAGACACCTTGTTCTTGACCTGCAGCACCCCCTGCTATTCCAGTGTTTCCCTTCCCACCCCCCGCCGCTCTGCTGATACATCTGTTATGACATGCAGCTCCCCACTCCTGTTCCAGTCTGCCACCAACTCCCCTCACCACACACACACACTTCATTCCTGATTATAACATTCCCAGACCTAGTCTGTCGCACAAGCAGGGACTTTAATTGTGCCGTTATGTGCAATGACTCTGTGATGTGGACAAACACTCACTAGTTGAGATCACCAAGCTCATTTCACTTGTGACATGAGCACAATTAACCCAGTTGTCCAGAGCGGTCACTCAGCCTGTAACTCCTGTCCATGACCTCTCACCAGGGCCGAGACTGCACCGTATTTTGAATGAGGGGATTTGTACTGGCTGAGCGGAGTCCCAGGCCCCTGTCAGGGATGACATCAAGGAGGTGTCTTTGTGCCAATCTCACCCACGTCACCCCTCCTCAGACCACAAGGCTGGTTACCTGCTTTGCCCAGCGCTCTCACCATGTCACCTCCACCTCCTTGACTTCCTCCACTGGCTCCCCGTCCTCTACCACACCAACTTCAAGCTTCTTGCACCAACCCTTCAGAGCACTTCACAACTCTGCCCTTCACAGTTGGCATCACATCAGCCCCTGGCCCCTCTGTCCCAGCCATTCCACCTCCTGAGCACCTCTCTTCATACCACCCTCAGCCTGGCACACCCCATCCCAAGGGGGTTCATGCAATAAAAGCCCTCCCTGCACTAAGCCACCGCCATGTAAGCCCTCCCCATCACTCCTGAGAGCCAGAGTGCCTACACCAGATCAGGCAGTGTTTAACGGGCTGGGATAAGGGGTGGTTGGGGAAAGGGGGTGGCTGGGTTGGGGGAGCTGATAACCCTGGCTGGAACAGGATGGTGGCAGGGCTTGGTGGGGGTTGGCAGGGCATGGCAGGGATAGGGGGCTGATGACTGTGGTAGGGGGTGGCAGGACTGGGGGGGATAACCCTGGTTTTGGAGGGATGGCAGGACTGGGGGGGGGGTCTGATGATGCTGGTTGGGGGTGGCAGGGCTGGGGGGAGTGACAACCTTGATGACCCAGGGGGGCTGCAGGATTGGGGTAGGGCTGATGAAACTGGTTAGGCTGGCAGGACTCCTGGGATGATGACCCTGGAGAGGGCTGATTACCCTGGTGGGGGGAGGGGTGTTAGGGCTGGCCAGGGGACTGATGACCCTAGTGGGGGGGTGTGTCAGGACTGGGGGGCTGATGACTCTGGGGGGGTAGCAGAGCTGGGGGGCTGTTGACATTGGTTGGGGTGGCAGGGGCTGATGACCCTGGAGAGGGATGGCAGGGCTGGGGAGGGCTGATGATGCTGGTTGGGGGTGGTAGGACTGGGGGGTGAGGGGTGATCACAGAATATCAGGGTTGGAAGGAACCTCAGGAGCTCATCTAGTCCAACCCCCTGCTCAAAGCAGGACCAATCCCCAATTTCTGCTCCAGATCCCCTAAATGGCCCCCTCAAGGATTGAACTCACAACCCTGGGTTTAGCAGGCTAATGCTCAAACCACTGAGCTATCCCTCCCCCGACCCTAGTGGGGGTGGGGGTGGCAAGACTGGGTGGGGGAGGTGATGATCCTGGTGGGGGCGGGGTGGCAGGATTGGGTGGGACGGTGGTATGATGACCCTGGTGGGGGCGGGGTGGCAGGACTGCGGGGGGGGGGGGTGATGATGACCCTGGTGGGGGCGGGGTGGCAGGACTGCGGGGGCGGGTGATGACCCTGGTGGGGGCGGGGTGGCAGGACTGCGGGGGGGGGGGTGTGATGATGACCCTGGTGGGGGTGGGGTGGCAGGACTGGGGGGGGGTTGATGATGACCCTGGTGGGGGCGGGGTGGCAGGACTGCGGGGGGGGGGTGATGATGACCCTGGTGGGGGCGGGGTGGCAGGGGTGGGGGGCGGCTGATGACCCTGGAGGGGGGGTGGGGGGCGGCTGATGACGCTGGGGTCTGACGCGGCGGCAGGCGGAGTTGACGCCCCTAGCGGGGGCGGCGCTAACGGGGCGGGACTCGAGCCCCCCCCCCCAGGCCGGGGCGCGCGCCTGACGCCATCCCAGCGCGCCCGGCCCCTCCGCCCGGCCCGGGGCTTGTTAGTGTCCGGCCGGCTCGAGGGGTGAGTGCGGGGGCTGCTGGGCTCAGCGCCGCGGCCCCAACCCGCCCCCGGGGCGCTCAGTGACCCCCCCACCCCCCGGTGCGCCCAGCACCCTAGGGGGCTCAGTGCAGTGCCCTGCGACGGGGGTACACGCCCAGCATGGTACACACCCACCACCCCTGGGTCCCTTGGCATCCCCCCCCCCCACACACACACACACACAGCCACTGCCCTGGGGTCAGAGTGGTGACCCTCTTCTCCCACCTTGCTCTCCCATCTGGAGGGACTCAGGGCACCCCTCCTGTCTCCAGCTGGCTCAGTGGGGCAGCAGCTTCCCCCACCCCCCAAAGCCCCCGGGGAGATTTAAGGGTCTGTGTGTACCTGTGGGAGTGGGGGTTTGCTAGGGCCGCCCGGGTAGTTACGGAGAGCGCTGCCCTCTCTGCTTAGTGGTGGTGCCTAGAGGCCTTGGTAGGTGGCACCAAGAGGCACAGATTACCAGGTCTGCCTGTGCCCCCAGCCTGTCCCCATTTTAATCAGATGAGTGGGGGAAAGGAGTGACCCTCCAGTTGCCAGGGCAGAGTCAAGGTGAAGCAGATGAACTCCAGGGGCCGGAGGCATTGTTCAGGCTGTGCAGGGGTAGCTAGAGGAGATTAACAGTGGAGAAATGCAGACCGACTATGGGGATAAAGTCCTGGCTCTGAGGTTGAGCTGGCTGGGGAATAGCTCCTCAAGAAATGCGTGGGAGCCCCAAAACTAAGGAAGTGTGAAACAAGACTGGATAAAGCTCCAGTAAATGTACAGTAGGGCCCAGCCCTGCACTGACCCCTGGTAGCTGGATCCTGGATTTTTTCCAGCTCTGCTCTCTGCAGCCCTCAATCAAATCATCAGGAACCTTTCTCCATGGTTTTTCAGAGGCAATTGCTGGCCTGAATCTACACTAACCCACTTCTCTCCTTACAGCATGTGGGCAGGGAGATGGTGCCAGCACCTGGCTTGGGGCTCTCCTGACTTTGCTGCTGTTGCTGACCATGGGTCTGAAAGCTGAGGCCCAGCCTCGAGCTGAGGAGACTCCCGTCAGAGTGGCCGTGCGCATTCGACCCCTGCTGCCCAAGGAGCTGTTGCATGGACACGAGGCCTGCCTGCATGGGGACCCAGAGACCAACAAGGTGACCCTGGGGCGTAACCGCCATTTCCACTTTGATGCTGTCTTCACTGAATCCTCAAACCAGGAGTCTGTGTATGGCGCCTGTGTGCAGCCGCTTGTCGAGGCCTTCTTTGAAGGCTTCAACGTTACTGTGTTTGCTTATGGCCAGACAGGCTCGGGCAAAACGTACACCATTGGGGAAGCAAGTGTCTGTGAGTATCTGGAGAAGTAGCACCTTCCTAGTCTTGTCCCCCTTGATGCATGTGTGGTAATGGTACCCTCCTCCACCCACTGCCCAGGGCCTGGCTGTGAGCAGGGCAGACAGGACTTCTTGGGCTAGTTTAGTAATAATAGCATGAAAAGCTGGTGATAGTGCAACGTCAAGGCTGAGAAATGAAGCAGGCAAAAAGTTGAGGAAATTCAAAGGCTCCTCAGCTTGGCCATACTGCCTGTCCTGCACTTGTACCAAGAGAGTACACATCTCTCTCTGGTGCCCCGTGGATAGTGAGCTTTTATGTTTAGCTGCAAAACTAGGCACTGCACATTTTCCTGTGTCTGATGTAATATTCCCATAGGAACCTGACTTAACTTTTGCAAAACTATTCATCCACTGGCTTGGGATCAATACCTGTGTTTGAGCAGCACGTGAAGTATGGTTACCACTTGCTTATCTTGGGAAGGTCAAGCAAGGAGATTGTTTTGTGATTTCCTAAGGGTGCCTTCACCTTTGACTTTCCTGAGCCTTGCTTCCTTTATTTCTCAGGGCCCTAAAAATTTACATCAGCATAGCTACATCCCTCGGAGTGTGAAAAATCCACACCCCTCAGAGATGCTGACCTAACCCCCAGTATAGACAGTGCTAGGTTAATGGAAGAATTCTTCCATCAATCTAGCTACTGCCTCGCAGGGAGGTGGATTAACTACAGCGATGGGAGAACCCCTCCCGCTGCTGTAGCGAGTGTCTATGCTGAAGCACTACAGCTATAGCTGTTTAAGTGTAGACATACCCTAAATCAGTCTTAACAGAAGGAGTTTTGCATTTCATTTCATTTCATAGGTTTTTGTTGTTGCACTTTCCTTTTCCCCCTTTTCTTGAGCTTCTGCTGTTCAGTTCCCATAAATGCTTTAATACTGAAGGGTTGGCTGTTTTGGTACATAAGGCCCCTTAAAATATTTACTGCGCATGTGCAGAAAGATAGCTATAAAAATACTAAATTGCTTGTATGTGTTCAAGCTTGGCTTGACTTTTCCTTTTGCAGTTGGGGCTGTCTTCATGCCAAGTTTGAGGCTTACAACTTCAGATGGTTTGGGGATATTGGAGACTCCCCACACACATCAAAGGTCAATGTAAAACTTAATTTAATTTAAAGAAATTCTCAGCCCAGAAGAACATTTTTTTTGATTGGAGAAAGTTCTGAGCAGAGCTGGATTCAAAGGAAATCACATTTCAGCCTCAGCCATAATGTTTGCTACCTACGGATATTATAATTTACTTTTCTCTCCTAAAGAAAGCACTTTACAAGTCCATACGTGCAGTACCACTAAGGATATGTCTTCACTGCACAGTTAACCTTGGTTCTTCACTATGTTTAGCCCAACCCCACAGGACCTTCCACACAGAAAAATCTCTGACCCCGGTTAAACCTGGGCTAGTTATCCTGGCTAGGGGTGTGGGTTAGAGCCCAGACCTTGCTTTCACTTAGGCTGCAGCCTGTCCATTTTGCAGTGAGGCTAAATCACTCAAGTGTTGATAATCCTCCAGTGCTGTCCCACAATTCCCCCCAAAGGACAAGCAAGTTTTCCTACAATTGACACAACTGGCTGGGAAAGAATCCTAGCACCTCTCAGTACAAAGAACTGTGGGATGTGCCTCCATACACAAGGGCGAGTGCAGAAACAGTGAGGACATGGGCATAATTTGGCTGTGGGAACACTCACACCCAGGCTAAGTTAACTGTGCTGTGAAGACATACCCTAAGATACACCACCTCTGCATGAAGGGCAGCAGTAATGCACCAGTGGGTTGAGGGGAATTTTGGACAGGGACCCTAGGACCTCCTATGAGAAGTGCTCCTTTAGGGGCCTTTAATATGGACCCTCACTGCTGAGCACATGGGATGGTGTAAGGCTGGTCCCTGTGGCATACTGTCCTTACGGCATGAGATGTGCTCTGCTTTGATTGTCCTCTGCTGCACACCACACTGGAGTTGGCTCTCTGGGCATCCACTGCTTCTGGTGATTGTGTGTCTCTCTCGGTGCCAGCTTCCATCAATGAGGATGAGCAGGGCATCATCCCACGTGCCATGGCTGAGACCTTCAAACTCATTGATGAGAATGACCTGATTGACTACACAGTCAGAATCTCCTACTTGGAGGTGTATAAGGAGGAGTTCCAGGACCTGCTGCAAGTGGAAACGGCCAGCAAGGACATCCAGATCCGTGAGGACGACAAGGGCAATATTGGTACTTGTGGCTGCTCTTAGACTCCCCTCCTGGACTGACTCCCATGGCCAGGGCTGGACGTGTGTTCCTGCAAAGCAGTGCACTGTGCTTCTGCCCTGACAAAGAAACGATTATCTCATTTCTCTCCCCCAGCCTCTTACTATGAAACTTATGAATGGTGACCGTGGCTGGGACTCAGGTTTTTGGCCACAATAGCATGCAGTTACAGAATACGGGGCATAATATGTGCTCTGACTGGGGCGGGCCCAGCTGTGAGGCTTTATCTAAGGGCTTTTTTTTCTGAACGTGGGTGGAGCAACATCCCTTCCAACATCTTCAGCAGCTCAGCCGTTCAGGTCCCCCGGGGCTGGAAAGTCATTTCACAGGTGGCCATTTAACATGGGGGTAAAAGGAAGTCTCCTGGCACCTGAGATCTCACTCGCTGTCCATGCAGCTGACCTTGGCTAGCAGGCTCTGCTGAATAGTGCAAGGAGAGCTTTTTTATAGCCCCATCTGCACTGGGCTCTCTGAAGCAGCGCAGGGGCCTCACCTTTGAACACTAGCCATGTGCCTAGTAGTTACCTTATGCACAGAAAGTAACTGTGGCCAAACAAACCCACGCTAGCCTTGTGGTAGAGTCTCTGTCTTCTAGGGGCAGCTCCGGATTACGTATTCTCTAAGGCAAGTGGAATATTTGAAGGACATCTGGCATTGCTAGGACAATACTGGATGAGACACTGGCCTTAGTTCAGTACTGCTCTGCTGCCTGATGTCTCTGGTCCATTCCCTCTGAAATTCCTGGGGTCCAGCGGGACCATGAGAAAGTGATGGCAGCAGTCGGCATGGAAGGGGTCTAAAGGGACGCCTTCAGGGTGCCGGTCTCCATTTTCAGCAACACTTGAGATTTGTGGCCCCTTGCCTTTCTTAAGCACCGTCGACTCTGAGAAGCTCAGCCAGGGTGTGCTGTGGAGGCCTCCAAAGGGATTGTATGTGATCGGGACCAATATTTCAGTCCTGGGGCTGTTCCCAAGGGTAGCTAAGCAACCTCATTTTTCTGCTTCACTGTATCTGAGCTACGCCCATTATTTATTTGGTGAGGCTGGGGTGGAAGGGTTTGTCCCCCAAACAAATGAGCCAGCATTGGTTGCTTAAAATAGATGCCTATGGCTGAATGCAGGGGCGTGGCCCATGATGAATTAGCTGGGTGCGCAGTCTGGCCCTTTCAAGCAACCCTACAATAACAAACCGGTGTACCCTGCTGACTGGAGGAAAAGCCTTTGGGTAGGAAACAGATTTCCCTTCTGGGAGTTACTCTATATGTGAGTCCCAACTGCCCTTCCACCCCTGCTGAACATCCTAGCTGTCTCTTTGTGTGGCTTTCCCGGGCAGTAGGTGTGAGTATCCATGCCAGCACTGTCACTGCTGTGTTTGTCTCGTTACAGTGTTGTATGGAGTGAAGGAAACCGAAGTGGAGGGGCTGGATGAGGTCCTGAGCCTGCTGGAAATGGGCAACACGGTCAAGCACACGGGAGCCACCCACATCAACACACAGTCGAGCCGTTCGCACACCATCTTCACAGTAACCATGGAGCAGCGGCGCGGTGCTGGCCGACTCACCCGCCTCACCCTCCACGACAGGGCCTCGGTCCCGGCCTCCGGCCAAGTCCTGGCTTCCAAATTCCACTTTGTGGACCTAGCGGGCTCAGAGCGGGTGGTGAAGACTGGAAACACAGGGGAGCGCCTGAAGGAGAGTATCCAGATCAACAGTGGCCTGCTGGCTCTGGGCAATGTGATCAGCGCCTTGGGAGACCCCCGCAGGAAATGCAGCCACATTCCTTATAGGGATTCCAAAATCACCAGGTACCCCATGGTTCCTGGGCCACCCACATCACGCTGCTCATCTGGCTGGTGCTCTCTTAGCCCCGTAGCAGGGATAACAGCCTTCTCTACTCCTTCCCAGCATGCCGAGGGGTTTCGCTGGGGTTTGACCACCCTTGCCCAGTCAGGGTTGGTGGCTGCCACAGTTAAATTTGCCAGGTTGCTTGCCCCTGCTGCTCTCACTTGGAGGCTCTCTGACTGGTTCTGAATGGGTCAGCTGTCCATCTCTCCAAAAGGCCACAGGTATCCAGGCCTGTCAGTCCATCCTGTAGGTGTGTTTGGCTGGAGGGGTCCCTGAGAAGCAGGGAGCCAAGGATAAGCGTGAAAGTCCAGCTTGTTCCAATGCTGCTTCACTATAAAACATTCGGCGGGTGACCTGTGCTGCTGTGGCTCAGGGCACTGGGAGTGGGGTATGGAGGGTCCCATCTGTTCCTGCCTAGCCGAGACTAGCAGATGCTCCCATCAGATGGCGGTTTGGGGCCTGTGTGAACTAAGGTGGTCTCAGTCTAGTTCCTAGCCTGGACAGGGTCACATAACTGGTTCCCTTGTTACCATGCCCAGCAGAGGTTATTGGAGCCCCTCTCATCCCCAGAAGGGATGCTGTACTGGAGGCATTTTCACCAGAGATCGGTATGAGGGACGCTTGCAGTGCTTCAGGCTGTGCTCTCCCTCTCCCGTAGGAACATACAGGAGCTCAGGGCTGTCGTCCTGGCCCCTTTCCCCAGCACTGAGCTGATGATAAAGCGTTTTGTACCCCTGGGTTTACCCTGTCAGAAGGGTGGTGCTGTGAATACCCTGCCAGCCCCTGGCATGTCTGCCGTAGCATGGGCTGCAGCCCCTTGCTCTGATCTGATGTCTCCGCTCTTCTCCTTAGGATCCTGAAAGACTCCCTGGGGGGGAATGCCCAGACTGTCATGATCGCCTGCGTCAGCCCTTCCTCCTCTGACTTCGATGAGAGTCTCAACACGCTGAACTACGCCAGCCGAGCTCAGAACATCAAGAACAAGGCCATGGTGAACTGCCGCAGGGAGACAGAGCATGTAGAGGAGCTGCAGCTTCAAATAAAGAACCTGCAGAGGGCGCTGGAGCAGCGGCATCGCTCAGAGACCCGTATCATAAACCGCTCCGACGCTGCCAAGCGGTGCCCACAAGACCGCACGGCCCGCTTGCTGGCAGAGTGCGCTCACTACAGGACGTGCACGGACGCTGCCTACCAGCTCCTGATGGAACTGCAGGGGGAAGGCAACCTGACCGTGGAGCAGATCCTGCGAGTGAAGGAGTGGTTGTGTGTGGTTGAGAGCGAGAGGAGCGAGCTGACCTCTGCCTCTGGACTGGATAGCGGCATTGAGAGCACCTCAGCAGAGGATCGGCGCCCCCAGGCACAAGGCTCAAAGCCACCACAGACTCAGGTATTGGGGTGTCACCCTTGTTTGGTCACCCTGGGCAGTGAGAAGTGTCAGTCTGGTATCACCTGCCCCAGGCCAGGCTACGCAGGCAGTGATGCTTGGTGCGAGAGCAGAGTGCTGAGAAGCACCTGGGAAGGACAGTAAAGGAAAAGCTGCATTGGCAGTGGGAAAGAAGAGAATGAGATGAGGTTGTCTCTGTGTTAGGCCCTCATTAGAGCCCATCTGTGGGTGGGCGCAGCCTCCTGGGGGTAGAGGGGAGTAGTACTCCCTATGAGAGAAGAAGGATGGGCCAATGGTTAGGGTTAGCCTGGGATTTGGGAGACACAGGTTCAGTTTTGGTTTCCCCTGAATAACTCAGCAGTCCCTGTCCTCCACAGAGGACAAAGTGCTTCTCAGACATCAACTAGGAAAGCTTCCCAATCCCTCTTAGGTGCCTCCCCACTGAAAGGCAGCTGCTGTTGAGGTGGAAAGCAGCATCCACACAGGGAGTGTGGCCGGGGAGTGAGGGAGAAGCCTGGATCCTGCTGGCAGATGGTAGCGAGGCCGAACGGTGGCTGGGTTCCAGTGGGATTTTTTTTTAAATGTGAAATTAAACTAGCTTCCAATGTAGTTTGGAACGTACCTACCCCTCTGGTGGGGAAAGCGGTTGTAGAACTAGAGAAGTTATTTCAATGGGGCGGGAGGGGGTGTGTGTTGTGGGAGCCCCACTGAGCACAACCTGCAGAGGGAATGGCTAGCACTGCAACTCTTCGCTCCCAGCAGTGTCCCCCATTGCAGCCTGACTTAGTAACGGTCTAAATAACATCTTTCCTCTCGGGCCTGTCACCCCAATCACATGGGGAGAAGTGAACAGGTCTTTGTGTCCGACTGGTGAGTGGCACACCGTATAGCAGACATACCTGTTTGTGCCGCGTGTGGGGCGGGGAGGGGGGCACAGTGACGTTTGGGGGGTTACTGATGCCGTCTCTCTTCCCTTCCCTGCGGGCAGGTGAGCACAGAGAAAGCATGTGAGGCAGCCAGAGACGAGCACCTGGCCCAGCTGCAGAGACAGGTGGAGCGTCTGGAGGAGGAGAACCGTGACTTCCTAGCTGCCCTGGAGGATGCCATGGAGCAGTACAAACTGCAGGTACTGCTGGCCTCTGCCCATGCCCAGGGGAATATCTGACCCAGCAGTCCCCTCCCCTTCCTGTTGCCTGCAACCTGCACCTCTCTGTCCTGGTGGGCAAACCCTCCCTGCACCCTCCTGGTGTCCCTGCAGGCCCTTGCTCCCTTTTCAACCTTCATCGCACTGTTATTCCTCAGAGAATAGGCCCAACTAGGGAGCCTTTAATTTCAGATGCTGCCTGGCCCAGCCTGGCCTGTGCTGTAGATTCTCCCTTCTGGGGTGGGATTTTCCTGTTGGATTTTTAGTGCCTGCCCCCTCCACTCCCCAAACCCAGCCAAATCTCCCTGCCTATCTCATCTCTCCTATTAATCTGCCACTCCTTTTCCGGATGGCACAGAGAGCGGGGGCGGGAAATCAGGGAGAGTGCAGCATGTCCTGTTTGCTACTGTGCTAGCAGCAGGCCTGAGAGACGTGCGTGGGAAACCCCATCTTCCGTTGTTTTTCAGAGCAACAAGTTGCAGGAGCAGCAGGATGCCATATCTGAGCTACATGTGCGCCTGGAGATGGCGATGCCAGACCTGCAGGTGCCAGAGCTGCTGCAGAACATTCACCTGGTGGAGCTCGCCCAGAGACCTCACACGGCCCCGCTGGATACCACGCGGTCCCATGGCCTCAGCCTGGTCCAGTCAAGGCCGTCCCACACGAGCCAGAGCAGAAGAGTCCATTGTGGAAAGGTGGGGGTGTAAGTCATTTCCACGGGTGTTTGCTCTTGGGAAGGGCTGGTTTCTGTTCTGGCTCCCCTGAATGGAGGAGCTGGCCTTTCCCATGTTCAGTCTCTAACTCGGCCCTAGGCGTTGGTGTTGTCCTCCCTGTTGTGAGGCCTTTGCTCAGTTTGGGAAAAAACTGGTTTCAACCAAGTCTGAGCACTTACATATTGCATCCCGAGCCCAGGCTGCAGGTAAAGCCTGGTGTGCTGAGCAGCTGGCTGGGTCCAGGAACTCACCAGCCCTGCTCACAAAGCCACTGAGCTCCACATTGTCCCCTCTTTATAACTCAGTGCCCCCTCCTGAGCCCTGGGCCTTACGCAGTTTGTTCATCTTTCCGTGCATGACCACCCGCTCTGCCCCAAGCAGCTCAGCAGCAGCCCATCCCACCTGGGGGAGGACCTGGTGGTGCATTGCCAAAGCCGTGCCTGCAGTCTGGAGGCCAAAGACGTGATGCTGATGAGGGAGTGCAGTGAGGACTCTGAGCCATCCTTGGACGAAGAGGGGGAGCAGAAACGGTCCCTGCACCAGCGCAGGTGAGTGGAGGCTGCACACACGGGAACGTCGGCTGGGGCCACTCCTTGAACACCATGTCTGCTTCCCCTGATTAAGGACTTGTCCAATCGCCAGCCAGAGACTCCTGCACCAGGAATTGGGCTGGCTCTAAATGAGCCACCTCGGAGCCCTTAGCCAGGCATGTGCCATGTCCCCTAAGTCCGAGAGGTACTTGTAGAACTACAGAAGCCAAACCGGAAGAGTCAGGAAAAGTGAGTGTGTTTGTAATGGCTGAATTGCAGATTAGCATCTAACTGCTCAGCAAGGCTAGTGCTGGCAGAGGCCTGATGGCCCCAGAGACTGAGCCCACCCTGCACAACACAGGCAGGGGCATTTCAAGCTTCCTCCTCCTGTATCGCTGCCCTGATTTGGAGGGGCCATTTTTAGAGTTGAGAGGTGAGCTTCATCTCTGGGGCCATTCAGCCCTTGGCCAACTGCTGGCTTGGAGGATGTGAGCACCTGTCCACTGGAAAATGGCCTGAGATGGATTTGAGTCTGCTGCTTCATTCCTGATCCCAGCCCCTCTGAAACCCATTCCCACAGAGCATTGGTTTGCCTGATAGGCCAAGGGCAGTCTCGTCCCTCTCTGTTGGGCTAGTGCCATGTGGCAGGCTTGGAGCAGGTTCCTTCTTCCCTCAGTTGTAGCGGAGCCTGCACCCAGCTAAACTGATTTGCTGCTGTTCTAGAAATGGGATCCGAAGCTGGATCAAGAAGGACGTTTCCAGCAAGGTGTGTGAGGAGCAGAGCAGAGGCAACTCATTGCCCATGCAGGAGGAGCCCCCGGAACTGGCCAAAGGTGAGTGGAGACTGTGTATCCCGGGGGGGATCTTCTGAAGGTTCGTGATGCCCTCAGTCCCTATTGGCAGTGGTGAGGAGCCCAGCCATGTGCTCTGCTCTGGAAAAAAAAGGTGGTGCAGGGGTATCCAGACTGCCCAACCTAGGCCAGACTAACGCAGAACGGAGCAGATTGTGGCCCGGCCGCTTTTCTCAAGATGGAGCATTGCATGCTGGGATCTGTAGACTGAGGGTTGTAGCGGTGGTATTAAAGATGAGGGCAACCATGGACTGCGTTCCGCCTGATCTGGGCCACAGCATTATTGGCTTGTTGTTCGCTCTCCACCTTGCTTTTGGGACGGCAGCTTCCTGGGCGAGGATCTGAAGCAGGCTCGCTCTCTGTGTTACAGAGGCCTGCGGGAGAAGGGAGCAGGCTGGTCCCAGGGAAGGTCTTTCAGGGAAGGACTCAGAGCGGCGGCTGGTGCAAGCCCAGCAGAAGATCCGGGAGCTTGCAATAAACATTCGCATGAAGGAGGAGCTGATCGCGGAGCTCATCAAGACAGGTGCAGAGCTACTGGAGTGGTGATGTTCCTACCAGGGAGGCTTTGGGGCTTTTGGGCTTACACCTATGGGAGGAGATGCTGGATCTCTGCCTGTCTTCTCTCCTGGTGGGACATTGTTCCCTCTGTTCCTCCAACTCTGCATCCCTCCCTGTGCGCCTTCCCCATTAGGCCAGGTTCGCAGTGCGCTGAGTGACCTTCCCCGCCACACTTGTTACCACAAGCATAGCCCCACTCCCTGGATCTGGGCTACGCTCTCCTGCATCTTGGGGGGCTTGCTCTTACTGCTAGCAAGGGGACTCTCCCTCCTCAGCAGGGAAGTGGGCCTTGTGCCCAGCTGCTTGCCTGGCCTCAGAAAATACTGATTAAACCCTTGCATGCAGTATGAGACAGTCCCCCCCTCAGCCATCTCTCTCCCCCTCTATCCACTCTAGTGCTGCTTCTGCCACCACCTACTGGTTGAGATCCGTCTTCTTGGCTTCTCCTCTGGCTCTCTCAGGGTCTCTCATTGGAGGAGCTGAGGGAAGGAAGGGTGCTGACTGGAAGAAGGGGAGGAGTCACAGCATCCAGCCCCATCTCAAGCCAGAGCAGGGATTGCTGGAGATCAGACCAGCAGGGCTGGTGGCCTACGTAGTATGCTGCAGTGGGGCTTCCTGCAGGATGAGCCAAGAGAACGTTGGGGCAAGGTGGGAAATCTGATCCCCAGAAAAGGGAAGTGACTCCTTGCCTGTGCACCTGTGCAACAGGCCCGGGACAGCCCCAGCTCGTGCCCTGCGGAGGTTATTCTAGCACAGCCCAGTATCCTGGTGCCACAACTGCTGCTCTTGAGGGGCTGGCGAATGCCTGAAGCTGCCAGGTCCATTCAGTCCCTTGGCGTTGCTGTCCTTCCAGCTGTGCCTCCTGGAAGGGAGAGGGGCGGGAGGGTGCAGAGCAGTTGGCAACAGTGTGGATTTCCTGGTGCTTTCAGGCAAGGATGCCCAGGCCATGAACAGACAGTACTGCCAGAAGATCTTTGAGCTGGAGCAGGAGGCGGAACAGGTGCGAGCAGAGCTGAGCAGTGGCCAGAAGCAGCTGCAGGAACTGGAGGGGAAGGAGCCCCAGGACGCTGGAGAGAAATGCAAACTGCAGGAATATCGCACGAGGGTTGCAGCAGCCCAGAGCAAGGCACGGGTCAGTGTGAGCGCGGGGTCCTCACCTCTCTGCCCCAGCTGGGAGGAGTTGAAGCGCTTGCAGGTTGAGCACAGCTTGCTTGCCCCCAGGCTGTGGCTCCTGTGTCTGAGGGGTTGTCGAAGGAATAGGGTTGGGGGCTCGCTCTCTCTCCAAAGGCTATCAGGGATTCTCCAAAGGGCAGGGTGGTGTCCAGTTTCCTGGCCTCGAGTCTGAGAGCAGCTGTCCCGTGGCAGGTGCTGCGAGAGAAGAAGCAAGCGACGGAGAGGCTGGTGTCGCTGTCTGCCCAGAGCGAGAAGCGGGTGCGGGAGCTGGAAAGGAACATCCAGCTGATGCGGCGGCAGCAGGGGCAGCTGCAGAGGCGCCTGCGTGAGGAGACGGAGCAGAAACGCCGCCTGGAGACGGAGATGCACAAACGGCAGCACCGAGTCAAGGTAAGAGCGAGACCCCTGGGGGCCAGCCAAGGGCAGAGGGTAGCTCTGGTGTGTGTCCGTGTGTCCTCACCTGCAGCAGGTTGCGGAGGGAAGCCTGTACTGCCTTTTCTGGAGTAACAGCTTGGCCCAATGAGTTGAGCTTGAGGCTGTGAGGGCTCCAGCCCCGTCTGTCAGTCTGAGCTCCTTGGCTCGGGATCAACCTGTTCTCCCCCCACTGCACCCCCAAACTAACGGCTGCTCCCCCCACGCAGGAGCTGGAACTGAAACATGAGCAGCATCAGAAGATCCTGCGCATCAAGACTGAGGAGATTGCAGCTTTCCAGAGGAAACGGAGGAGCGGCAGCAATGGGTCTGTGATCAGCCTGGAGCAGCAGCAGGTACATAGCAGTGACCTGCCTGTTCCAATGCGGGGGGCACTTAGGGGAGTCCTGCACCAGATTGGTAATGTCAGCAAAGGTGTCTGGCCCCCATGCCCTCATTAGCAGCTGTCACTGGAATCTTCCCCCCAGGCAGGACAGACTGAGCTTGACCCACACCCCTAACATTCACTGTATCCTCCTTCCCCAGGGGGCAAAGCTCACATGCAGCCTCTGCTCTGGGCCCCACATATTCTTGGGACCTGAAGTGCACTGACCTGTCCTAGCCAGGACCCTCCTGAGCCCCAGTAATCCCAAATGGCTGGGGCATGGAGCAGCTGTGGTGAAGCCTTCTCTGTTGGCCGGATGACAGGAGGGCCGGCCCAGTGCTTAGGACACTAACCTGTTACTCAGGAGACCTGGGTTCTGTTCTCTATTCTGCTACGGACTTCCTGTGTGCCCTTGGGCAAATCACAGCCTATGCGTGCCTCAGTTCCTCCTCTGTACACTGGGGATAAGAGCACTGCCCTAGCTCAGAGGGGTGTGTGAGGATAAATCCATTAAGGGGTGAAGCATTCAGATCTGCAGTGATGGGGCCAGAGAAGTAGCTAGTAGAAGCCTCCGCCCCCCAGACCTAACCTCCCTCCTATCGATGACCACATCCTTCCCCCATCCCCTACCTCTCTTCCTTTCTTTCCATCAGAAAATCGAGGAGCAGAAGAAGTGGCTGGACCTGGAAATGGACAAAGTCCTTGAGCAGCGTCGTGCCCTGGACGAGCTGGAGGATGAGCTGAGGAAACGGGAAGCCATAGTGGCCAAAAAGGAAGCGCTGCTGCAGGAGAAGAACGGCCTGGAGAAGAAGAGACGCCGGTCCAGCCAGGTGGGATGCAGGAGGTCCCTCGGACACAGCTGCTCCTGCTGGGGAATGGGGAGGGGGAGAGTGCTTGCCCTACGCTTGCAGGAGTGTTGTGCTTTGGCGGTGCTGGGGATGTGGTCTGGACTGAGGCAGCATCAGCAGGGTTTGGGGTAGGGAGTAGTGCCCACACTGTGTGACTTCTGCTGGCTCTCTGCCTTCTCCTGACCTTTAATCTGAGCCACATCAGCCTCTCCATTAAACTCCTGCCTTGGAATCTCCTCTCGCTGTGGCTTGGGGGATGGTTTGGTTTAATTGCCCTTGGCTTGCGTGGGTGTCGTGGAGGGCAGTTGCAGGGCTGGGTTTCCCTTGGGGAGGTGCTCAGGTGAGGTCTTGTTTCTCCTGCTGCTCCAGGCCTTGACGGATGACATCGTGCGTGTGTCCAGCCGCCTGGAACTCCTGGAAAAGGAGCTGACGGAGAAAAACGGACAGCTCCGTCATGGCAGCGCCCACGATCAGCAGCAGATCCGGCAGGAGATCAATAGCTTGCGCCAGGAGAAGGACCAGCTGCTCAAACAAAGGCTGGAGATAGACAACAAGCTGCGCCAGGGCACCCTGCTATCCCCGGAGGTAACCAGCTGCCTTTTGGGCCCACCCCACAGCTCGTGTAGATAGTGAGAGGATGTCTAGGAAAGGGCTGTGTGCTAACCTTTCGCGCCTAGCCTCAGAGCTACGCTGGTCACATGGAAGAAGACTGTGATGGGCCTGATTTTGCACATTACAGTCAATCCAAATCTAGCACAGTTGAGTACAGTTGTCAGTCTTGGAAGAGGCCTGAGGCTGGACATATCTGTTTTGGGAGGCCCGTGTCTGTAGTAAGGTGCATTGGCAGAGCTCTGTGTGTGTCAGATACGAGTGGAATAAGAGGGGGGGCTCAAGAGTGAGGGGCCCCGGCAGGGCTGAAGCCTGGGTGTAGCTTGCAGATCACCTACCTGACTGCTCTGGGTGGATTCCGTTCCCCCTCATTCTAACCCAGGAGTAACTGCAGCTCCCTTCCTCCCCCCGGGGCGGCAGGAGGAGCGGATCCTGTTCCAGCTGGACGAGGCTATTGAGGCTCTGGATGCTGCGATCGAGTACAAGAACGAGTCAATCACATGCAGACAGCGGGTCCTGCGGGCCTCGGCCAGCCTGCTGTCCCAGTGCGAGATGAACCTCATGGCCAAGCTCAGTTACCTCTCCTCCTCCGAGACCCGAGCTCTGCTCTGCAAGTACTTTGATAAGGTAGGGTCCAGATAGGTGCCCTGCCCCAGCCCTCTGCTCAGCTTGGGACCGTGGTGTCTAATCAAACGGCACTTCCCTCCTGCACTGTGCGGTACCTTTGCCCAGGAGTCCTGGTCCTTTGCTGGCTTTCTACTGTGAGGGGGCAGCCCCCCGCTATTCCTTTTGTAGCCTGGTTTCTGTGTGACACACAAGCCCCCAGTGTTGCAAACACCCTGACTGGGGCGGAAGTGCTGGGTACCCCAGCTGGGCTCTGCTCTAGCTGGCCCCCTGACATTGCTCTCAGATGCTGCATGGCTCCCCCCCATGGCACTGAGGCAGCTGTGGCCCTTTGAAAGTGCTGGCGTCTACTGAAGACCAAGCCCTTTTTGCTCCTTAGCAAGAAACTAACTTGATCAGCGGGGAAGAGCGAAGCTTCCGAGCCTTGGTGAGGGTTTGACATGGGGCCTGCTCTTGGGCCCGGGGCAGGTGGTGACCCTGCGAGAGGATCAGCACAGGCAGCACATTGCTTTCTCCGAGCTGGAAATGCAGCTGGAGGAGCACCAGCAGCAGGTGTACTGGCTGGAGGTGGCCGTGGAGCGCCAGCACCTGGAGATGGACCGCCAGCTCACCCTGCAACAGAAGGAGCACGAGCAGAACATCCAGTTCCTGCTCCAGCAGAGCCAAGGTAACGCCCCTGTCTCCCTATGCCCCTGGAGGTGGACCCTGTTCTTCCCTCAAGCCAAGTGGGCTCCTTGATACCCCTGCCTCAGTTAACCCTTCCATGATGGAGTTCTGTGGCCCAACAGCTCCTCTGCTTCATGAACCCTTTGCAGGGCAACTACAGCGCAGTGTCTAAGCTCCACCGCCTGGAATAACACTCCTTCTCTTTGTAGAGCACATGGGTGAGGGGCTGGCCAGCAGCAAGCTACAGTTTGAGGGAAGAATCCAAGTGCTGGAAAAAGAATTGAGCCGCTACGTGTGGGCAAACCAGGTGCTGAACCAGAGGCTGAGTAATCTGAGCTACCCAGGACAGAGTAAAGGTGAGGAAACCCCTGCTGGTCAGGGTAGGGAGTGCCGCTTGAGTTTTACCACCGAGGCATGCTTTCATTTGCCTGCATGTGACCAGGTACAAACTCCCATTTCTATAGCAGCAAGAGTTTGAAGGGCAGGGCAGAGCCTATGTCGGGGCAGTTGCCTCTGGATTATTATCCATGCCCACTCTTTCGGTGCAGAGGGGATGGAGCCCTTCAGCAATCTCTTGCTGTAACTGGCACGGACTTGAGTTTCCCTGACTTATCTAAGGGTCTCTCCAAAGAACCACTTCTCTAACAACCTGTCTTCTCCAGCAGGAGCGGACAGAAGCATGCTTGGAGCTGGGGACAGACCACCTGCTGTACTTGGGACCTGTGAAGAATCGGGCACTGGTATTGTGGAACAGCAGGTGGCTGTCACTGAAGGAAGCCATAAGTGCAGGGATGAGAATAGGGAAGTGGTGCATGCACCTTTACCATCCACATGGAGGCGCTCTTCACTACCTGGTGACAACCCTTTGGGCCCAGAGGGGATTCAGCAGAGAGAGGCAGAGTACCTGCTGAGACTTGGGCAGCCCCAGGATGTGGTTCTGCCATGGAACCTGGCTCCTCTGCCCAAACCCTGGAGGGAGCTGCGCAGAGCAAGCCTCAATGTTGCTCCAATGCCCTCCCATCCAGGAATGATTGATGTCAGGAGAAACCCAGTCTAGACTCAAGCTTTGAACCCTAACTAACTGTGCACAGCACTGGGAGGAGCAATCACTGCCACAGGTAGCTAGTAAATACCTTCCTGCTCTGCCTAGGCAGCTTGGCTACAAACATACTGCATTTCATTGAGGACTGGGCTGGGACATTTTCACCACAAGGAAAAATTGCTAAAAAGGCAGCTGATGGGAGGTGTAGTCAGTTCCACTTTGGTGTCCCAGCCCAGTTGTGTTAGCTGGGCAGGTTCCCCCCCCCGCCCCAGCAGCTTCCCTGCGCAGAGCTCTGGTCAGCCTCTACCACTATGGACTTATGTTTACAGTTCTGGAGCCTGCCTGCTGGCATCTCCCTAGGGGAAAGCCTCTATTGGCTGCAGCAGGGGGAGCTGCTTTCTGACATTAGCACTACGTGTAGAGGGACTTGTAAATATCTTTGTAGTAACTTTTTTACATTTCTGCTGTAACTTTCTAATAAAGCAGCCTGAGTTTTATTAAATCACTTGTGTCACAGTCTCTCAACCCCTGAGGGTGAGGCACTGGCTATGGTCAGGCAACGCGTCTGTGTGCTATGTCTTAGCTAGAACCTGACCCTTATGACCAGACTTAACCTTTTTTTCTTGTATTGCCTGTTGGTAGCAGCACATTACGCAGAGCTCCAAGGGTCCTGGATCATCATTTCAGAGGCTGGGTTTCATGGCTGTTCCTTTCCCAAGCTTTTAACTCAGTTGGTTTTTCTCCTTCTGTACAGAATAGCCTCCAGCAGAGGAGAATCCATTGTATTCTGCCTCCAGCGTAATTGCTACAAAAGCCCTACTTCTACATCTTCCCGAGGGAGGGAGGTGCAGGCATCTCTAAGCAGTCATGGGACTGGCATTTAAGTGCCATCTGATCTTCCTTACCCAGGGGAAACTGAAATGAGAATCTGTGAGGCTGAAGCTTGGAAGGAGCCTGCCATGCTATGGAAGTGCACTTCATTTCTCCCCCCCACCCCCCCCAACCAATGAGATTTTACAGGAGAGAGAAGTTACACACAACAAGTGCAATCCACCTAGTACTTAACCACCTTGCTTTTCAGTGAGGGGAGAGATACACACCCTGTCATTTAGTAGAAAGAGAAGCAGCTGGCTCTGAACTATAATCTCAAGTGTTCCCTTGCAGTATCCTCCTGCTCAGAGAATACAGCTGTTGCACGGTTAAGGCCAGCCCACCCATCGTAAATTTGGGAAAGGGGAGAAGAGAAAGCTTGCAGCCTTGTATTAGACTAGATTCACAGAGAGGAAGTACATGTTATGTAAGAGCAATACACAGTATATGCCCCCCACTGCTCAGGCTTAGAGGACTTCACAAGCTCATCCAACAGCCCTTCAAACTCCCAGAACCAGATCCACAATTCTTAACACAAAGCACAAAAGTAGCAGTTCAGATTAGTTTATTTTTACAAAAGAACGCTAAAATAGTGACCATTCTCTTCACGTGGTCGAACTGAATCTGTGGCACACAAACCCCAACAGGAAAACACCCATAAGACAGAACCAGGATCAGAATAGATGGAGATACATCCCTACTGCATTAAAAAAAACTTTCTAGTGAACCCTAAGGAGCCCTCCCTATTCCCACTGCCACATGACTGCCTCTTTCCCAACCAAATGGAAGGAGGAGCTTGCAGGGCTGATTCAAACACTGATTCCTCATTAAACCCCACAGGTGTGGAGATGGGGATTCCCACATCCTAGCTACAGACAAGTCCCTATAGCAATGAGCCCCCCATGAGTTCAAAAAAGCAAGCTCGCTCTCTTAGGGACAGCAGCATGTACCACATAGTGGGCGAGATCATCATTCAAGTACTCTCTTTCGCTGGCTGCAGAGTTCAGCTGAGTAGCTTCTTCCGTGAATAAGTCCTGCTAAGGGGCCGCCTCCGGGAGCCTGCACTGGAGAACGGAGACACTTCTTGGTCTGTAATGCTTTGAAAGACATCCAGCTCATCTTCTAGAGAGGGCAGAAAGGGTTAGTGAAAATCTACCCTTTCAGGTTTACAGCTCAGCACCTGCCTCAGGAAACCCACTACCAGTAAATTCCATTTCCCTTCAAATCATTTTAGCCCCACGCTACTTCCCCACCCTCCCAAGCAAATGTAGCTCAGTTTTACCTCAGTTCTAAGGCCAAACTCCTTGGCAACAGGAGCCCGCTGGGCACAGACACAGCAAATCCTCCAGCTTTTCCCCACACCCCCCTTTCCTAGGTACAGAGCCTGTGCACTTTCCACCTGACTTAACTACAGGCAGATCACAGGTCTAGTATCTATTTGAGTGCAAGGCTTTATGAAATGACAGGTAAAGGTTACCCTTGGCACACTTCTTCTGAGATGGTGTTTGTCCCTGGTAGAGCAGCGGGGACTGGGTCAGTGCTCGAAGACCACTAGCGGAGAGGGAGCCCTTCACTGGTGGAGTTGAACCTGGAAAAGCACAATGAGACGTGAAACTGCAGCATTCCCGCCAAGGCCTCTGGTTACTGCAGCACACTGGTGTGGCACAATGGAAATTTTCAAGTAAGTCAAGAGCTGGCTTTTACGCTGCCCTATGTCAACAACTGCTGGTTTGAGATGGTCAGGGGAAACTGAGAAGTCTAGGAAGGAGTGGGAGACAATTTGGGATATGCGAATGATTTTACTAAAGTGATCAGCAGAGAATATAAGAACCACCATAATGGGTCAGCCCAATAGCTCATCTAACCCAGTATCCTGTCTTCTGACAAGCCAGTACCAGATGCTTCAGAGGGATTCAACAGAACAGGGCAATTATTGAGTGATCTATCCCCATCATCCAGTCCCAGCTTCTGGTAGTCAGAGATTTAGGGACACCCAGAGCATACGGTTGTGTCCCTGACCATCTTGGCTAATGGCCATTGATGGACCTACACTCCATGGACTTATCTATTTTTCTTTTGAACCCAGTTATACTTTTGGCTTTCACAATATCCCTGCCAACAAGTTCCACAGGAGCTCTGTGCATTGTGTGAAAAAGTACTTCCTTGTGTTTGATTTAAAACTGCTGCCTATTAATTTCACTGGGTGACCCCTGGTTCTTATGTGAAGGAGTAAGCAACACTTCCCTTAAGGGCATAACTAAGCTTTTGAGTTAACAGAATACCCAGGAAGAATTGTCAGTTTGTAACTTTTAGTACTTATTGTTTCAGGCTGTCTGCAGACTCAGACACGGCATCAGTTACTCTAGCATCATAGTTAAGGGGCTCTTTGCAACCATAAGGAATAGAAACAATTCTTAAAAAAACAACATAAGTTGTAGAACAAGGGATGGATTCCAAGGACATGAAATCTATGGGGCCTTGCTTACAATACTGACTATGACTGCAAACCCCCTTAATAAAATTAGTTGTAATTTCCAAGTCTGTTGCTGACTTGGCATTACTGCTGGCAAGGACATGGGCATATAATTGCACGTCTTATCTGAGTGTGCAGTTGCCATGTCTGCATCTGAAAATAAGAAACTGCAAGTGCTAAGGGCCAGTTGTCGACATGGCCATTTGCACACAGTTGTGGTGCTTGCATGTACAATATGTACGTTCTTGCATGTGCCTACTTCAGAGAAAAACCAACCTCTTAAAATGAGTTTAAAGAGTGAAATGCATGATGCTGAAAAAGGGTGAGTGGAAATAAAGCTATTGGTACCAGAGAAGGCAAGCCAAGGGGTGAGAAGCATAGAATCATACTCCATATCCCACGAACCCATGCAGCATTCTTCCAGGTGTCTAATATATTGCTCAATTTAAAGTGTCCAAGGCCTGAGGCTATTATACCCCAGCCTAATACATATGTCAGGGAGATTCTCCAATCATATGCAGCTTACATTCCTCCCATTCCATTACTCCTAGTTTCACCACATTGCTACCACCCCAAATTACAACTCTCCAATCATGGGTTTTAATACCCTTTCACTATGTTAAGAAAAGGGACAGGGATGTGACTCCACAATCATTTTAGCCCTTAATCCCCCCCCATGTAAGAGCCTCCAGGTGCCAGTCAGTTTATCCTTTTCTCTGATCTCTCTCCAATTTGTCAATATTCTAATAAAAGTTTCCCACAACAGAGGCAAATATTCTGATGCTGCAGAGCTACCTACCCAGTCCATGACATGACTGCATATACACCCTAATCAACACTGGTCTTTTTAGCTGCAATATGGCATTAGGACTCATGTAATTTGCTATCCATTCACACCCTTCCATCTCATTCCAATGGATCTGCCTTTCAAATTTCTTCTGATGTATTAGCTGCATGTTCCCAGCTGCATCTCACTTTGTTTCCAAATTCCCAAATTAGCATCTCTGCATTTCAGTAGGGTGACACTTGACAATGGATTACCTGAAACACTGAAGACATCGTCATCCCCTATGGAACTTTGTGGCCCAGGAGTTCTGTTTGAAGACATGGTGGTTCTACCAGGAGGCATTGTGGATATCCTCCTTTTGCTTGTGCTGCTCTCATCTGTGGAAGAGCTGACCAGATCCAGGTAGTCTCTAGTTGTGCAAGACCTCTTAGCCTCTCCTTTGGTTTCCTCCTCTGGAGACAGGAGATCAAAGGCCCGCTTCCTGGATTTCAGGCCAAAAGTCCCTGTGGAAGCACCCTCATCAGCTCGGGGCTCAGTGTCACTGGAAGGTGACTGGTCCTGAAGCCTATAAACCCCTTCCAGTTCAAAGTCAGCCAGCCGCAGAGCTTTGCTGCTGATGCACTGGTCAGAAATTGTTCCTCCCTCTTCACTTGCTGACACATTCCCTGTACATTCTGCATGCTTCTCACATCGACCGCAGCCACCATTGGCATTGCTGTTTGCTGCTTTTTTTCTCCGTGGCCAGTCCTTGATGGCATCGGGGGTAGTCTTCCCTTTGTGCTTTGGAGAAGGTGTCCAGGGAACTCCAGCATCCACATGAGATGGGGAGGTGGTGTTAGAAGCACAGCTAGTTGGGGTGTATGACTGGCAAATGTAGGTCTGGCCTCCACCCTTCCCAGGCGTACTGTGGGAAGAGTGACAGCAGGACGGTGAAACACAGGCAGCTGCTAGTTTTCCTGGGTGTCTAGCACACCAGGCCACAGCAAGTTCACTAAAGGGACTTTCCTCTCCACTGGGTTTGCTGGTCTTCAGCTGTGACTGTACTTCCATGGCTGAGCCAGAACCAACCCTCTTAATGCGAAGCTTAGGCAGGCCAGAAGCTTGCATCTCAAGTTCAACCTCATAAGTTGGTGGACTAGCAGAGGCCAACTTATGACTTTTAGGAGTAGAAAACTTTGCTGGAAGTTCAGGATTCCCTAGTCGTGCTGCAGCCTCCCGCTGCATTCTGTCTGGCGTGCAGCGCAATGAGTAGGCAGGAGAGGCAGACTTTGAGGTAGCAGGCAAAGCATTCAGAATGTCAGATCTGGAGGGTTTCTTAACAGTAAACGTCTTTGACTCTTTAGGCTCTTCTGATGGCAAAACTCTAGCTTCTGAGGCATCACTCTTTCTGCTGTCTAAAGAAGAGGAATCTAAGTGCTCACACTCACTCACAACATCTGAGATCTGCACATGTCCTTCAGGGGACAGTTGCTTTTCCAAACTCTGATCCTTTCTTGGGGAGGAGCCCTGAGCATCTATACCCACTAGTTCACTTCTCTCTAACATGTGGACACTTTCAGAAGCCTTGGGCTCATGAATCAGAGAGCTTTGTGCAGGAAGCCTAGCATTACCATTACTATGATGTTTCTGCTTATTTCTAGCAGACTTTGAGAGCGAAAGAGCAGGATTTTCTTCTCCACATTTGGTGTGCCCAGGTGCACAGATAGGAGACCCTAGGGCTTTCCTTGGGGATGTGCCTGCGATGTTTTGAGATTTCAAAGGAGGTTTTTTAGGTGTATTAAACTCCCAGTCAAGGTATCTTGTTTTACTGTGAGGAGGAGAATCTATGGACAGAGTCTTTATGGAAGATTCAAAAGGAGAATTAAGTGAAGACCGTGTTTTCAAAGTGGCTTGGGCTTCTGGAGATAAAGCAGCAGCCACTCCTCCCACTGGACTCGAAGATTTTGGAGCTGCACATCTAACCTTCCTGGAAGTTGCTTCCATTGGCTGAGACACTGACTCTAAATGGAAATTTAGCTGTGGATTTCTCTGAATCTCCACATGGAGAGTCTGCATCTGATTAGAAGCTGGAGATGCTGTTTTCTGGAAGGATCTCAAGGAGCGTCTTTGAGTCTGTGGGTCTGTGATAGATTTTTCATTGGTAGTACAAAGCAATTGTGCTGCTGTATATGAAGCAGTTGCTGGACTGGAATCTTTTAGAGGTGCACTAAACATATCATCAAGCACTTCATTCCCAGCCTGCTTTTCTGGAGTCAGTAACCCCACCTCCTTGTAAGGGGAGGATAATCTCACTGGAGAAGAATCTTTCCGAGGAGTTACTTGTGCTAAATAAGCCTTCTTTCTTTCATTACGATCAGGTGGTGACTTCTCCTGTCTGGAAGGAGAGAAATACCTTCCCAAACATTTAGCTGCAGTCTGCTTAGCAGCTGGACTTTTGCCAGGAGTCGTCTTCAACGTTTTTGGTGTTCTGTGTGGAGTCCGAGGGGATTTCCTTGGCATTCTACTGGCAGAGCTCAGGGGCTTCTGGGGAGTCTAAGAGTAAGAACAGAACATACTTAATACTACTGTGCAATGGCATCTTAAAACCCATTTCTGGTGATAAAAACCACAGAAGCTATTTGACTAGAGCCGCACAATTTAAGTCACACACAAACAGAAGGAGCTATTTAAAGACGCACAAGTACGTATATGCAATGTAGTTGTAGCCATGTTGGTCCCACGATATTAGAGAGACAAGATGGGTGAGGCACTCTCTTTTATTGGACTAACTTCTGTTGGTGAGTGAGACAAACTTTCAAGCCACACTGTCTTGTCTCTCTTACTGGGCTAGCTTCTCTCTGGTGAGAGATATTTCCTCACCCACCTTGTCTCTCTAAGTACATATAAGCAGAGGGGGAGAGAGTGGGAAGGTGTTTTTACCTGATAGGCAATTGGTTCCTCCAAGTCTGAGCTGTGTCTTGTTCTCCTTGTTCCAAGTGAATCCTTCAATTTAGGGCTATTCGCCTCAAGAACTGCTCCAAAGAGAAGCCTCTTGGGAGACGGGATGGTTGGGTTATCAGGATACTGTGGAATGCCTTCAAAAAGCATAGTGCAGTTAGATTGGCACCAAGCATTGACATGTGATTGGGCACAGTTGTTCCTGGCACTCAGATGGTCAGAGACAATTAAAGGGCTACAGTATTGGCACCACTTGCTCTTTGCTGGCTACCCAAAGTTTCACATCCTGAGCTAATCAGTACTGTTTTCTGTAGTATCACAGGAAAATAACTAACACTAAACAGCTGTTACTAATAGCTGAACACACACGTGTGGAAAAAGTCCTCAAGGACAAAGCTGTTAGGATGAATAGCACGACTAAGTCCTGAACTGCTCAGTAGAATCAGTTTACAATCCTTCTGAAGAGTCCATCAAGCACTGCATTATGCTCCCACAGAGAAGACCTGGGTCTGGCAGCAGCTTTAGGACTCCTGCTGCTGACAAGGTTATGTTACATTTAATGGGTAAGGCAGTTTCTTGGTTTGGGTCAGATTGTTTCTTGGCTGGCTGAGTAATAAAGACCTTCCTTTTCTCATAGGAGAATGGAACTACAGTGGTTCCCAACACAGAGCTTCCAAATACAAAAATGCTATATTCTGCTGGCTATAATGGATGCCATCTGGCAGTTCTCACCACAACAGATGCCTCAGACCCTTAAGAGTTCTGTCTGTAGTGCCAACCAGAAAATGCTTCTGCACCAGAATCTGGCAGCTAGACTACCTACGGCAGTTAATGCCAGGTAAGTAACCCCAGTACCTGTTATATCCTGCTTAACACAGGTCACTTCTCGCTGTACCAAGTGTACTCGTTGCATATTCCGTGAGCTGGGCTGTGCGGTGGAGTAGAAAGAGCCAGAGTGTGTCCTATTCAGCGACAGCTGTTTGATGCGCGGACTTCTTCTTAAACCCACTTCTGGAAGTCAAGAGTAATACTATCAGGGCTTTCTCTCTCAAAACACACACCACTTCCATAAGGAAGCTACAGCTGGCAGACAAGTGCCTCTGGAAGGGATCTCTCTGCAGCTATCCAACAATCATTTGTTCACTAACCCTGTCTCAGGCAGGGAAGGGGCTAGTTTGTGGAACATTCAATAAAATCAGAAGATGAAAAGCGTTAAAAGGAAACCCAACTCCCCAACTTCAGTGGGGACTTCTAATACTACAACATATACTTCCTTCCAGTCCAAATATCTTCATTGCAAAGACCCCCCCCGCATCTAAACAGGTGCCTTATGGCTACATCTCCTCCCATTCATAATCATTCAACATTCTGTGGCATCTACAACAGTTGTTTATTTAGAAAAGTAATATTAGGAAAACGTGTTTTTGGCTTCTTTGGATAATAAGAGTTTTGTCTTTTGACTAGTTAATTCCATTGTTGGTTTTTGCTCTTCATTTCGTCTCACCCCAAACCCATCTTGCTGTTCTGTTCCTTAGCTGGGGGCAAGACTGAGCAGCTGGAACCACATGGTCTCCTAACTCTCTGCAGAGCCTCAGACACTATGCTGTAGTATATTAGAGAAGAGAAACGAGGGGTCCCAGCACAAGGCTAGGAGGTAATGTCTTTTAAATGTGGCTTCCGCGGTCCAACAGTCCCACAGCATTCCTGGCAAAAGTTGAGATGTTCATAGCTGTGATATGGCCAGTTTGGGGAATTATGTTCTGCTTCCCTAAAGTTCTCATTCTTTCTTAAAAGCTCTGTATAGTTCACTGTTGCCTTCCACTCCAGGGGTGGAATGTTCTCTATATATTGTAGTTTAGGGTCCTTGGGAATCATCCAGACTGAAGGGTGCTATCTTAGTATGAACTGCAGCAAGGTAAAAAAAGGAAAGTGATCAGTCTGTATTAAATTAATACCTACCACTCATGGCTTTCTCTGGCGATTCTTCCACAATACTGATGTCAGAGCCAGGATTAGAACACCTTGGAGAAACAGTGAAAACATTTCAGACTCCCCATAACACCATGCCTGGTTTGAGAGTAAACTAAACATTTGTTTTTCAGAGCTGCAGAGATTACCATTTGCTAACAAAGGCCACATCAACAAGTTGCAAGGTAGTCTCAACATGTGATTAGTAGGCACTGCCTCCCATCAAGAGATCAATCTGGCCACAGGATGTCTTTCCAGCTGTGGCACAAACAAGTAACAGACAGGAGAACAGGCCCAACTTCAGCTGAGATTTCCCCTGGTTCTCATTAGTAACTCACTGTATAAAACACACCACCAAACCAGCCTTTGTAGGGGAACCCTAAGAAGTGGCACCCAACTTTGCCTAAGGGGCACAATGGCAACTTGATGCAAGCATAAGAGATGCATTTAATATGCATGATGAAGCAGGTGGTTGTTGTCCTCACTTAAATGCTGGGACCTGTAGTCTCCACAAATTGTCTTGCTGTATCCACACTGCTAAATTCCATAGTACTTGTTTGGTCTGAAGTCCACATCTTGGCCACCCAGCAGTTGGTTAAAAACATTTCAGAACTACCCAATACCATTCACTCACCGGCCTTTGATCTGTTTATGAAGCAGCCTTCTAGAGATCTGTTTGTGCAGCGGGGTCTCTGAGACTCTCTTGGTCAGTAGCTTGCGATGATCTGAAAGTGACGAAACCACAATCAGACATTGAAAACAAGCCTGAGAGGGGAGTTGGATAGGATTGAGGGAGTGTGAAGATTTTAGAGCCTTATAGATCACATCTACATATTATTTAGTCTCTATTCAGGGCAGGTGGGCAATTGTACACTTCAGTTTGAACCATCAAAACAACAGCCACGCTGCTCTCATGGCACACCTCACACACAATATAAATTTTACAGTTAAAGGTGAGTTTTATATATAAAATCTTGAAATTAGTCCATTCACATAACTTTTATGTTACATCCCTTTGTTCCCTCGTTTATTAGACCTAATTTAAGTCCTTATCTTGCAAGTAGCCCAAATAACTAAACCTCTACCCCAATATAACGTGGTCCTTGGGAGCCAAAAAAATCTTACCGTGTTATAGGTGAAACCGCGTTATATCGAACTTGCTTTGGCCTCGAGCATTTCCGTTATTAATAGTCACTTCCCACCCCCAGAACCCCCAACCCATCCAACACCCCCCCTGCTCCTTGTCCCCTGACTACCCCTCCAGAGACCCCCTGCCCCTAACTATCCCTCCCAAGACCCCATCCCTTATCTAAGCCTCCCTGCTCCTTGTCCCCTGACCGCTGCCTCCAAAGACCCCCCCATCCCTAATCACCCCCAGAACCCCGCTCCCTACCCAACCCCCCTGCTTCCTCTCCCCTAACTGCCCCGACCCCTATCCACACCCCCGCCTCTTGACAGGCCCCGTGGGACTCCCACGCCCCCGTTCCCCGTCCGCCCTGCCCCCAGAACCTCCGAACCATCCAACCCCCCATGCTCCCTATCCCCTGACCGTCCCTTAAGACCCTCTGCCCCTTATCCAAGCCCTCAACCCCTGCCTGGGACCCTTAACATGCTGCTCAGAGAAGCGTATCGGAGCCAGACACGCTGATCTGCTGGAGCGCGCAGCCCCGCACCCCAGAGCGCTGCTTTACCACGTTATATCTGAATTTGTGTTATATTGGGTCACGTTATATCGGGGTAGAGGTGTACTTAAGTTGTTAGTTGTTTGGGGCAGGAACCTTGTCTTCCCATAGATCTGTAATGCACTGAGTACACCTACAGTGCTAAAGAAATAATAGATAGCATTAATGTAAAAGGAAGGGATCTAAAGTTAAGCAGGTTTGTGCTTAACTTTCATTGTATAATTATGGGACTTAATAGTATAGAAATACAGACACATGGGACTTCAAGGGATAGCCCTGATATCTATTGAATTGAGTTTAGTGACAGATAAATGCACAGTACCCTCACAGACATCCACATTTTAATGGTCTGTATAAGGATTCAATCATCTCTCATTTTTCTTGTACCACAGCAGCCAGACACATGAAAAAAGATTAAAAGATCCAAGCTGCCTTCAGGACAGGAAGGTGAGTTATTTGCACAGACTCCATCCGTTTTACAGAGGCGTGAAGTCAATGAAAGTTGAATGTGATGTCTGAGTGTCAAGGTACGCTAAACGATCTCTTACATGGATGTTTTCTTTAAGGGTTTGTGTGGGTAGGTTTTCACTTCAAGCGATCTTAACTGATTAACAGTTGCTTTCTTTGTGAGAAAATATTTAATTTACAGATGAAAACAGGTTTGGATTTAAATATTACCCTGCACCATTTGCAACCCAATCACTGCAGCATTGAGCTAAAAATACCATCTCCATAATAGGAAGCAAATTCACTTTACAGGTAACAAGAGATGCCAGAAATTCTTGTTTTGTTTTGTTATGGAAGCGGGGGAAGTAAATGCAAGTTTCTCTTGCAGATCCCAGATATAGGCAATTGCGTAAGCTCATATCCCACCTCTACCATCCTCGTCAGAGCAGCGGCGTTTGTGTCTCAGACCTTCCACAGCTGATACTGACTGGCTTCGAGGCATCTTCTTCAGGGACCTTTTTGATGGAGAAAGCATCTCTTCATTGAAGAGGTTCCGTCGCACTTTTGTCACCTCTGAAAGCACCAGAAATGGCAAAAACTAAGTAGATATACCACAAAGGTAATTCTCTCATGGGGCACTGGAGGTAGGAAGAATGTAAATAGACCCGACACTTATGAAAGCAAATAACTTTTCAAAAGGTGTGAAAAAGCCAAATAACTGAAGAGGTAGTTTGTACTGGTGAAAACAGTCACTATCCATGCCCTTCCCCAAACCCACCCTGGAGTTCTCTTATGAGGGTTCCTCTTTATTTACACTTGTCAGCTATTTAGGGTTCCCTTGACAGTAATCTACAGAAAGAGGCTAAGAAGGAGAAAGAAGGTAGGTCGAGTTCAAAGCACCAAAAGGATCACGATATTCATAGGAAATATCCACGACAGAGAATCTGAGCTGCAGCACTGGTGGTCGTGGGGTTTGTTACCTAACATTTTATAGAACACTTGAATTTTGAAACTGACATTAACAAGTTTCTAGTTGCAAAGATATCCTGAACATGACATTTATGAGAGCTTTGAGAAGAATGGAGTATGAACTGCCCCTTCGTCTCAATGGGGTGGTGACTGAAGCCCAATGGTTGTTATATCAAATTTCTTTGTGGTCCTCTGAGCATGAATCAGAGGCAAAAGGATCTAAGGAAATCTAAGAAGATCTAAGGAAACTGGCAGATCAAGGGAGACATGGAAGACTGACATTTTGTATATTTTTGAGACTACACTGATTGAAATTAGCCATTTTTTATAAAATTATTCAGTAACTTACTCAACAGCCTATCAGCGTGTTGAGTGAATTAACTCACGAACGCCAATAGTTTTCCCCAAAGTTTCCACAGACCGTGGGAACATTTCCTGCAGATTTCCTGTCTCTTTATTTGTGGAACACTCCTGGCTCACTACAATGTACAATGAAATCAGCCGTGTGTGGAACCACTCAGCTTTCTATGGAGAAGCTAGTTGTCATACCTTGCACTGCCTCCTTCTGCAGGGGAAGCAGCTGTTGGGCTTTTTCCGTGGCAAAGTAAGAGAGAGAGTTTTCCTGAAATGAAGATGTAATAAGTGTTAAACTGCTAGTTTATACTTAAAATCATAAGTGTGAAACATTTAGACAAGTATTTCAGTTTTCAAATTCTGCCTCACAATGATTTGTGCAGCTGATACAGGGCACTCAATAGGCAAAGAACACAATTCACCCACATGTGGTATTACAATGCTGCAGATACCCCACCCAATCCCCTAGGAAAGCTTTACCTTTCTGATGGGATTCTTGGGTAGTTGGGGAATTTCAATCTGGCGTAAATTCTGAGATGCTTCTGTCATGCTCCTGTGTCTGGCTAATGCATTATTCCTTTAGAAAGGGTACAAGAAACGAAGATAGAATAAAGACAGACAAATGTAAGTACCAGCTCTACTGATATCAGTTCTTATATGGAACATAACTTGAGTTTGTTTCTAGTGAGGCAAGCAGGTCATATTACAGACTTCATCTGTATTAGGATTGCAAGCTCGTTGGGACAGGGACCTCATCTATACTGCAAGGAGCCTTTAGGTGTTTTGATAAAACAGCTCCAACTATAATCCAAAAACAAGGCTGAAACTCAGTCCTTAATTCATTCAAAACCATATCACCTAGGCTCAGCCACAATGAGTAATTCAGTTTCATCTTTAACTCCTCGGGTTCCTGAAGAAATATATTGCACAGCGTGACTCCTCCACAGAATGGACTTGGTATCTGTACAGATCAGTGACACTATTAAGACTGCAGGATATCCCAGAGCATGCAAAACTTTCAGCACACATGGAGTTAGATTGCAAATTCCTTGTTTGGGTGGGTTTCATTTAACTCCATTGTAGTCTAAGAAATCTGGTGGAGTTTGATTTGATTTCTTTTAAAAAAATAAACAAACACTCCAGCCTGGGGTACGGAACCCCTCCCAGAAGAGAAATTGGGCAACAGATCACAAAGGCAGGATTCAAATTCATTTACCTGGCTAATCAATTTACACAATAGGCCATGATGTTCCCATGGAGCGTGATTAAGTTGTTTAAAACTAGCATTAGTCATTAATCCAGATATAAAGAAAGTAGTTTGACAAATTTTTAACTAAAATGTCTTCTGGGTTTAATTTATGTCAAAGGCCCAAGCCACAATTCTCTCTTACAAGCCCATCATGGCACAGTTCCATTTCCATGGACAAAACAACCATATTCCCAGAAGTATGGCACAGCTTTTAATGTGATTTAACGGATTTAGGGCCTGAATAGCATGAACTAATTCATTAGATACTTACCAAGATCAGCCCTGATTAGTTATCCAGCAACTGAGCTCACCATGATGAGGACTATAGATTAGATAGCTACTCAGTCACAGGGTTGTGAACAAAATAAAACCCTCCCCCTTAGGAAATACCTCCTCCTCTTTTTGGCAGATCTGGTGCGCAGCTCCTCCAATTGATCAGTCTCAGTGCTTAGGGAAGCTATGCTGTGAGCTGGGACCGATGTCACAGATGGAGGAAGAGTTGGAGATCTACTATCCAGAGTCATCGAGTCATCACTGAAGAAGTCTGCAGGCAGAACAGATGCCAACTTCGGAGGAATCTGCGTACCCAGACTGTAGTAAAGACCACCAAGGGTCTTCGGTATGGAGTCCATATATCTAGAAGGTACCACCGGATAAACAACATAGGTAAGCTTGGCAGAATTCAAATTTTTATTTTTACTTTTGACACATATCAATGTTTGTTTTTAAGCTTTCTATTTTTATCTATTTAAATTTTCACAATGGGGGAACTTATGGGATGATCATACAATTATTTAACCACCAATACTGAGATTCAAAAAGTTAAAGCTTTATAACTGCTGAACTGTAGCTTGTCAAAATAGCCTTAAATCAAATTTTAATAAGTTCTCAAGCAGCCCTTTTATTGTTTTGTCTATCTGTAAATTTCAGTTAGCATTGGTATAAATATTTCTCATCAATTTGTGTGTGTATGGTCAAATCGACATTTACTGGGGGGGAAAAAATAATCTAACCCTTCCAAGCCTGAATACATGTCAAACACACAATAGGCAGCAAGACCCACAAAATCCACCCCTGTGAGATTTCACTTCTAACTTTTGTACCTATGCCTTTACCATGACTTAAAATTCTACTCGTCCTAAGCAAGTAACTGTTTTTGATGGGCAAGTAAAATATCATGTGTCTTTTCTTTAACAATAAGGATAAAGTATGGCAAGTGGATTGTATCTGAGCTAGTACATTTTCATGACAGTTTTCCAAAGCTACCTGAAATCAATGCTCAAAGTTTGCCATTTACCTATGACAGGTACCTAACCAAGCCTATATTCCAGTGATAACATTTAATATTTAACCACCACCATAAAGCACTTACGATACTAAGACGTCCTCAAGAAATTTTGTAAGGTACCCTGGGTCTTCAGTGAGACACAAAATGCGCAGCATCTCGGTCATCTGTAAGAGAAGATCAGATGGGGGAGAAGTGTCACAGATCAACCACTCCAAGACCGAGCCTTATGGTGTGAGCAAAGAAAATTGGGCTGGGAAAGCTACGTGTTCCAGGTCAACATTTCCAATCCCATCTAGAAGCCCAGCCATATTTACTTGCCTCCTCCACCAGTTGCTCCATTTCATCTGCTCTGCTCTGCAGCGAGGGACACTGCAAACACATCTCAAGGCGCAGAAATACCTGAAGCTGACACCTACACAGAAACAGTAAGTAATTTATTGCCATTCTTTCTAGTCAAACAGTCACATTCATGTTACTGCTCACTGACTAGAGCTTTCAAAGGTTTGGGGGTGGGGGAGGGGGGAAAATGGGATTATTAATATAAAATTCATTTGGTTAGTTTTCTTTCCTTGAAAGGAGTGACATGTTCTCTTAAACACTGTATCTCGCTGTAGTAAAGCTTTCACTGCAGTGGATATTCACTCACTTTGATACAGAAATTATCCCTGAAGATTTGCCCATAGAAATACATCTCTAGTTGTATTGCAAAGTGACCTCTAAAATAGCTAATCAAAACTGCAGTGGTTTTTAAGTTGCAGTAAATAGAATATTGTGCATCATACTCTCTGACTTTGGTTTCCTTGTTAGGATTGACATCATACTGTTGTCGGAGAGTTTTGCTGGTCTTTAGGAGATGACTTCGGACTCTGTCCAAGCAGGCCACCTGCAAATACACAGAAACATAGCACAGGGGCTCCAAGGTACTTTTTCCCTCATCATGCAGCAAGTTCTCATTCTAACTTGTTCAGTACTATGGAAGACAACTCAGTAAAAAAATCCAGGTTTTGAAGCTAGTAAAAATAGTACAAGAATATACAATAAGGAGTAATGGGATGAAAATAAGCAGGGAAAATTTAGACCATCAGTTAGATCAGTGGTTCTCAACCGATTTACCATTGTGGGCCGCTTATGCGGCTTGCTGTGCGATGCGGGCCTCAGCCACTACCTGTATAGCCCTGAGGAAGTCACATGGGTCACAGCTATGTGCTGATTGGGCTGTGGGTTGACAATAGTAGACCGTAGAATAATTTCCCAACAGAAGTGGCAGACATTTTAGTAGGAAGGGATTTAAAAAAAACAAAAAAAAACCACCCCACAATCCTGCCCTGGCCTCTGGCAGAGGAAGAACTAAATGTGACATAATAGGCCTTTTCCATCTCTGTCTATGGATAATCTAGTGTGTCTGAAAGGAAACCAATTCAGTGTTATTGCAGTTCATCCATACGTGTGGTCTTATCTGTACTAAAATGTAGCTAATGTAAGCACTCAGGAGGCAGGAAAGTGTGCAGACATAGATCTGGTTTTGACTGGAGGACCCTCAAAAGAACTTTGGAATTTTGTATCTTCCACACTATTCCTCCCTTCAATTATTTGTGAACCAACCAATTTTTTATTTCTAAATAGCCTTATGAACCCACAACTCTCCAGCTGTTGCTTCAAATATGAACTCAAATACATTTTCTTTTGAATCAGTACCAAAACAGTTTTTAGTTTACAAACAATTTTCCAGAGAACTCCATGGCAGTACATTTCTTATAACGGTCTGATTCTTGTATAAATGAACCAGTTCAGACAGAAGAGCGAAGGTTTCTGTGTGTGCGCCTGAACTGGCTCATTTATACACACACACACGATGAAATAATTCTAAAATTTAGTGAGTTTTTCTTGAATCTCATACTTCAGCAGTGATCCCGGCATGTAATTTTAACCAAACACCCACATCTCTAGAGTTTAAGAGCCTGGAGACACTTTTACATAGATCTTTATCCATGTGTGGCATTAACTGGAAAGACCTGCGTCACTGAAAGCACAGCCTCAGCATATGCATTTGTCAACAGATTTGCCTACCTCTCTTTCTTTGGCATCTTTTGGTTTCAGAAAGCTTTTAATGGCTGTGACCATATTCCGTGCACACACAAACGTCAGAAATTCTCCATTAACCAGAGCCTCTTGGTAATTTGCAGTTAAATGGGAAAGCATCTCCTCTTCAGTTTTGAAATCTGCAAGGTAAGCAGAGCAAACGAACTATAAGCAAGAAGTAATGAATGGGCAGATACAGCTGTCCTCTCCAATAACCAGGCCCATGTAACAGAGTGGGGTTGTAACAGCAGTTCTCTTGCAACATGATGGCCAGGCCAACAGAAGATTTACAAAAGAAGTCCCTCAGGAATCCTCAACTCAGACCCAAGGCAAGTGAACCGATAAAGCTCTCAGTCCTTCTCAGACTGAAACAGGCTTCCAGACTACCTCTAATATGCCAGTAACAGACACCAAGCCCTGGGGGCAGCAAGACCTACTGTCTGGAATGGCAGGCGCTATGCGAGCCTCCCCACATGCACACAGGACTATTCCTATACAGGATAGCAGTAAAAAGCTATAGTACCTATAGCTGGCACAGCCTTCACTTCCAAATTATGAAAACAAAAGCCAACACCATCAGATTAAAATGAAATCCTGCCTGGGCTCCTGGGGCTTTAGCTTCAGTGCCACCCAGTCAAATCCCCCTCAAAATCCCAAGAGGGAGGACTGGAATAGATCAACACCAGAGGTAGCTTCACAGGGCTCTTTCCTTGCCTCAGAATAAAGCCTAAGACAAGAAAGCCCCCCATATCATGGGCATAACTGTTTCCACCTACACCTAGATGCTTTGACATCTTTGTTTCCTCCCGTATACAGTCTCACATTGCTTTCAATTATTTTGCAACTAGAGGAGTAATTAACCACATCCTATGCTACAAATTATGCAGTCCAATAGGTCAGTATAAAGGTCTAGAAAGCAAACCTCAGAGGGAAAGAACTTCACCCCCACTGGCATGAAGAGATAGAATCTCAAGAGAGTGCCCCAAACCTGTATCTGCTGCCATGCCACTTTACCTAATTGCTCTGCTCTGCCCCCGTCACAAACACCAGAGCCAATAAACCTGTCTGACATGTACCTATGGAGATTTTCAGCACTCTTCGATTTTCTTCCAGCTTATCATCTGATCTCCGTAACAGCTTCTGAGGTACCTTCTCACCAGCTGCTGGTGGCACTCCATCTGGCTGAAACTTTTGAGCCTTTACATTCAGCCTTGCTACATTCAACATCTGCAGGGAGCGGGACATGGTCTTCATCTTCTGCCTGACTGGAGTCCGGGGGACCCCCCCTGTAGGATCACAAAAGGTTAAATTCTCATCGGGCACAGAGGAGTTGGAATTCAGACGACGTGATCACAAGACGCCATCCGGCAGAACACTGGCACCACAAGACAGGCTAGATGCTACATCGTTAACATAAATTTTTGGTTGTTTAAAATGTAAATTTCAATACAGCAACGTTAGCTTCCCTCGGCACAGTGATGGGGCAAGAAGAATTCAGAATGTGAGGGAAAGACTCAGGCAGGTGGTTCTGCCGGTTTCACTAGGCTCAGCCTCCTTTTTGAAGGGTGGATCTCCAGCTCACCTAGGAAGGAATAGAGACTGCTAACTTGTTTTCAGTTAGCTAGCCACATCATGATCTTTGAACGTATGCAACACACGTACCCAACGTAATCGTAATGTATAGATACACTGCTCTCAAACAGTTATTCCGGGCACCTGGCCTTTGCTCAGTGCTTTCTACAAGAGAAATGGTATTAGAGGGGCACCCCATGAGTGACTGAAGAGGAACCCAGGGCAAGTAGCTTCATCTTAGAGTAAGGACGAGAGTACCATGTTACACAATGGGGGAGAATGTTAGAGCAAGCTCAGCTTCCTGTTTTCAAGACAACAGTTGTATCCTGGACTAAAAACCAGGCTGGAAACCAAACTGTTTTTAGCTCAGAACATGGTTTTTACCAGCTTAACAAAAGGTTTCCCCAGTCTGTTGTTTCAAAATGGGCTCTCAAATTGAGGGGGGAAAATGGCTTAAAACATTAAAAATTCTTTAAAGATTCTGTCATTCCTGCCTCCCTCTCCTCAGCCTCTTTCTCCTTAAGCGTCAGGCTCATGTCTTCTGAATGATTTCAATACATTTTTGTTTATCAACAGTGAAGGATGGACAATATAAATCCAGATATATGAGCTATGGTGGGGACAAGTGCCCGGCTGGCTTGTAAACAGGGAAATACAGTTTTTTTAATTTTAAAAAGCAAACCCCACTTTTCAGTGCTTTTTGGGCATTTTCTCCTAATGTTTAAAGTACATTTTAGAGATTTTCTGCTTCAGTGAAGAGAGAATGATGATTAAGTGGTATATTTGTTGCAGGCAAGCAGCTTGAAAATCCTGAGTACAGAGTCTAATTAGAGCAGAGGGTTTATAATACAGAGTATAGAAATCTGCATATTAACTGAAATGTCACTGAGAAATAGCTATACAGGGATTATATGATTCAGATGCTCCCAGAGTGGAGCTGCTTAACCGGGTAAAAACCCTAGTTCTGCATTAGAAACTAAAGCATCCTTCCCTATGTCAGAAAGAATTCAATTTCTGTAATATGAGGCAGCTTCTTATTTATATAATTCCACCACTATATCCCAGCTAGGTAAACTTTCCCTGAAAATGTAGGGGATTAGCAGTCCAAGACATTCATAAAGTATCCCTGAATTATTATACTGAAATGTCTAATGCTTAAATATTGTGAGAAGAAAGCTGGTTAAAATGTTTGTTCTAATTTTAAAAAATTAAGAAAAGTGGAGAAGATGTGAAGTCATGTTAGTTGTGGGCAAAAAGATGAGAAGTCCAGAAGGCAATAGGCAACTAAAGTGCAGAGATTTGCATATTGCATGGTTATTGAAAATGGGTTTGTCAATAACTGTACAGCTTTGCTTGGGTCCAGCTGGGGCTCAGGGTTCATTTTATGCATAAATAACATTGCCCTTTAATAAACAAGCTACATTGCCACCATCTGAAGCAGCTCAGAACTGTGCCTTTGCTCAGGGAAGGTCAGGTGTTCAAATTTCAGGTTACCAAGAATGTTGCTGCAAAATGCCAAAGACTACAGGATGATGGGAATGCTCAGCACTCACGCAATCCTCGTCTAGACATACGTCTTTTTTTGTGGTCCCTTGGCTCAGCTGTGGCAGATGCTTCACTCGATTTTCTCTGATAGAACTCAGATAGACAGTGTGTCAGCTCCATTTCAGGCTGGGAGGCCTCTTCCTTCTCAGTAGCAGAAACAGCCTGCAGCAGCCTGTACAAAAGTCAAAGCAATTAAAAATAGATATCAGCAGAAGCAGGGAACGAGAGGAATTCAGTACCCTCACTGCAGGTTGCCCACCCACCCTCATCTCAGGAAAGTTCAGCCTGATCCCCTGCATAGTACCTGCTAGAGAACCCCTACTTTCTCCAAACCCCTTGCTCTCAAAACTTTGCCTAGAGTTTGTGTGCTGGCACAGAGAAAAAGGAAAATATTTTCAGTTTATGCTAAGGAGGTGACGCTCAGGAAAAAAAAATAAGAATTCTTCTTGTATAATAGACATGTCACTGACCAATGCCAAGAACACAGTTTCAGTAATCTAATCACATCCTGACCCTCAGTAAGTATTTTTTGCATGTTTCACCCAGAAAGCCCTTTAGGAGGATTTCACTATAATCAGTCAGCATTCACGGGGCACCAGTAAGCATAAATAGAAACAAAGTTCCTTCTTAATGAGCCAATTGACTTCACTGTATTGCGCTGGATTGTACTAAATCTTAAGGGATGAAGTCTGCAGTATCTCGGTCTCATTTTGGTGTCCTAGAAATACCCATCATCACAGCATCAAAGGACATAGATCTAGTTCAGGGGTTCTCAGACCTCATTGAGTCGTGACTCCTTTCTGACAACAAAAATTAATACATGACCTCAGGAGGGGGAACCGAAGTCTGAGCCTGACAGAGCCCTTGGGCGGGGCAGGGCAAAGCCAAAGCGCTTCAGCCCCAGGCAGGATCCTGTAACTTGAGCCCCACCGCCTAGCACTGAAGCCCTCAGGCTTCGGCTCTGGCCTCGGGCAATGGGGCTCAGGCTTCAGTTTCAACTCCAGGCCCAGCAAGTCTAAGCCAGCCCTGATGAGCCCATTAAAATGGGTTCGCAACCCACTTTGGGGTCCCAAACCACAGTTTGAGAACCGCTGGTATAGTTTTTAGAACAAGGGAGCACTAGTCAGGATTCCAGCCCTGGTTCTTACTCCTCTGTAAAGCAGGTACAGTAACATCTACCTATTTAACAAGCATTGCAAGTATCAGGTAATTATGTAGAGTTTAGAGATTAGTTAGAGAAGTGTAAGTGACATTTCCTGGTCTAAAGTAACAACGTCCAAATGATATTCAGGGATAGGTGAAAGAGAATTACTTGAATGACTCCATTAAATCTGAACTTGCTCCACAGATGTTCGATAGAGAGTACCACCCTTCAACTATGGCAGGATTCCAGCCACCTGTGCGGGACAGTTCTTGCTGGACCCACTCTGGGACTGAAGGCTCTTCTGGACAGAAAGGCAAAAGTTAGAATGAAACGAAGGATATTTCAAGTGGCCTCAGCGCTCCCAAAGCCCCAAACGCTTCTACTACCTGGCACGTGTCACCGAGCCTTACCAATAAGCACAGTAAAGCAAATGCTCAGTCAACAACAACACTTACCACCCACCACAGTAGCCTGGGGTCCAGCAAACTTGGACCCTGGCAGATAGCCAGAGGGAGCAAGTTCCAAAGCCAGAGACGGTCCACTAGGAACACCAATTTTCAATCTCTAAGAATTCAGACTTAGGGACTATCAAAAGGAGATTCATTTTGCATTCTACACACTTACCAGAACTATCTAGATCATCTCTGATTGAAATATCAACTTGACTCAATACACTGCTCACAACTTCTGGGAGATGAAAGGCATAGTCCTTGCAAGAACTCTCAGTCACAGCTCCTTGGAGGAGACATCTCTGAACTTCAGCAGCCTTTTCAGTGCAGAATAGGGTAAGGACTGCAACAGTGTCAGAGAGTGGGGATAAAACTGCAGTGCAGGGGGACCAAACTTCAGATGCAGACACTTCAGCAATCTATATGAAGGGGAAAGACATCTAGGTTATCTAAAAATACTAAATATAAACAGCCTTCAAACGGCAGAAGCAGCAGCTCACAACTAGGTTAGAGACTGAATTTTTTAAAAAAGTTTCTAAATTTAGAACAAAATAGGAGTTTGTGGAGCAGACTAACATTTATCAAACCACTAAGATAGCCCTCATCACTGTAATATGAGTGCCTGCTATTTCTTTGCAGTTTCTAGAAAGGGTAGTAGCTAAGTACAGGCTGGAACATTTACCATGTGTAGTTTTTCAGTAATTAGCCTTCTTACAAGCTGTTGAAACAACATGTCTTGTTCTGATTGTCCTGCCTGGGAGCTCTGCAGTATCCAGCTCTCAGTGAGGAAGTTGTCAGCCTTCACCAAATTCCAGTCTGCCAAGGTGCCTTTCAGGAAGATGCTGACTGGACTCTGGAAGTGTCTCTGGTTCATGGCTATGGGCTCCAAAATCACTGCACATCTCCACTGCTTCTCTACTCCTATTCAAGGTGAAAAAACAAACAATGGGTAAAGGAACAGAAGACTCAGCAGCAAGTGTAAAAAAAGCTCATGGATTAGGCAGGCAGGCAGTGGCTCTGTGGTAAGTATGCTATGGGACCACAGGAAAGATCTGAGCTTTTGTGGTCCTGAGCACAAGGGCTGAGAGCACTGTGGAGACAGCAAACTCAGCTCATGTTGGAGAAAAACAAGCACTGCATATCACTTGGAAAGCTACACCCTGTAAGCTGATCTAATCAGCTTTGAAGGAGATCTCCCATTCAGCTCTCTTTGGCCAAAGGAAAGCTAAGGGAAAGTGGTGCAGATTAAAGAGAGGAACGCACACAGGAACCCACACACATGCATGTGCACAAGGCTCTGCAATAGAGGTATAGGTACTTCAGAAGGTCTCAAATCAGGCTCCTGTCCATTACTTATCTGTATTCATTCAGAAACAGCACAACAGAGGCCAACAGTTATATTTAGGCTGGGCAGAATTCAATTTGTATTTTTTATAATATCATCAGATATTAAATTAAAAATGCTTTAAAATAAACTTTTATTAATTTAAGTTTTCACAATGAGGAAAATTATGGGGGGTGTCAAACAATAGAAGAAGTCAGACACTAATTATTTAATGGTAGACACAAATTCAAAAAGTTAAAGCTTTATAACCAATACAGTTAATCAACATCACAAATATACACCGTTATTATCCTTAAATCAAACTCTAATAAGTTCTCAAGAAGCATTTTTCATACTTCGTCTATCAGTAAATTTTGATTATTATCGACGGAAATATTGTTTCTTTGGTTTGTGTGTATATGGTGAAACTGACATTCACCCGTAAAAACGTAATCCTTCCAAGCCTAGTTATGTTGGCTCACACATGAGTGGCCCCTTTGGAGTTTGTTCAGGGCACTGTCTTTCTATTTTACTGTCATCATTTGAGATCTCCTTAAATAACTGGAATCCTCTACATGTGCTTTTAGCAAGAGGAAACATCATGGCTCTGGTCTCTAACACAGAATCCATTATTAAGTAAAGCCTGGCCACCCCTTCCATTACCATGCTTGCTGAGGAATAATGCTCCTTCTTGCTGCGGGAATGATGCTTGGAATACAGAAGGCTTAGAGAGCAGACAGTTCAAGGTTGAAGTAAAGGGCAGGATTGTGGTCCATGGCACAAACTGTGGCCTAGAAGAGCTGGACTCTCTACAAAAGAGAGGGGCTGCCTCTGTTCTGTGGTGACTCAAACCCTGAATTAAGGTCTCGGATGGCAAAACGATGCCACCCACCAGACAGATCAGTTCAAAGATTGTCCAGTACCCAGCATGATCTGGAGACTCTAGCACCTGAAATGAAATAAGGAAACAAGTTAGTACTAGCAATAAGATGATCACTATCAGGAAATGTAAATAGTTGTCATTTAGAGAAAATGGTGCAAGAGAATATCTAAGAAGGTACTGGGGCGAGGGATGGCCTATTTGCCTTTTTTCTTCTTAAATATAGCTTCCTGCATCCTTAATTTTTATGCATAATTACATTTTATAATTATATTCAATACAGCAGGGTTCTTCAAATGCTTTATAATCATTATCTAGCAAATCCTCACAACCACCCTGCAAGGAAGGTATTATCATTCCTATTTAACAAGGTAAGGCCACAGCTTTCAAGCTTGGATGCCTGAATTTAGGCACCCACGTATTTAAGCACCTGCAGGCTGTTTATTAAAGCACCTGCACTCCCACTTAAGTCAATGGATGAGACATCCCACAAATAAGCACTTTGGCACAGTTCAATGGCATTTTGGGATGTATAAGTAGGGGCATAGCCAGCAGATCAAGGGACGTGATCGTTCCCCTCTATTCGACATTGGTGAGGCCTCATCTGGAGTACTGTGTCCAGTTTTGGGCCCCACACTACAAGAAGGATGTGGAAACATTGGAGAGAGTCCAGCGAAGGGCAACAAAAATGATTAGGGGTCTGGAACACATGACTTATGAGGAGAGGCTGAGGGAACTGGGATTGTTTAGTCTGCAGAAGAGAAGAATGAGGGGGGATTTGATAGCTGCTTTCAACTACCTGAGAGGTGGTTCCAAAGAGGATGGTTCTAGACTATTCTCAGTGGTAGCAGATGACAGGACAAGGAGAAATGGTCTCAAGTTGCAGTGGGGGAGGTTTAGGTTGGATATTAGGAAAAACTTTTTCACTAGGAGGATGGTGAAACACTGGAATGCATTACCTAGGGAGGTGGTAGAATCTCCTTCCTTAGAAGTTTTTAAGGTCAGGCTTGACAAAGCCCTGGCTGGGATGGTTTAATTGGGGATTGGTCCTGCTTTGAGCAGGGGGTTGGACTAGATGACCTCCTGAGGTCCCTTCCAACCCTGATATTCTATGATTCCCCATCTTCCAGTGTACCTAAATCTGAACAAAGGTAATTGCCATTCCAGTCATGGGCCTCAGCTGAGCAGGGATGCCCATTAGCTATTAAGCAGATAATTCTACTCATTTCATTTGTAATGAAAGTCACCTCACACCAAAAGGTTAGACTATAAAGCTACCTGACATCATCCTGTGCAGTTGGATAACTGGTAGGGAGTGAAAAGAAAAGGAGTACTTGTGGCACCTAAGAGACTAACCAATTTATTTGAGCATGAGCTTTCGTGAGCTACAGCTCACTTCATCGAAAGCTCATGCTCAAATAAATTGGTTAGTCTCTAAGGTGCCACAAGTACTCCTTTTCTTTTTGCGAATACAGACTAACACGGCTGTTACTCTGAAACCTGGTAGGGAGTGGTACACTAACACTGGTCTTAAATACTCTACTGCATTAGCTCTCATTACCTTGGACCATTCAGCAGTGTCTACCCAATACAGAGTGATTTTCTGGCCTGCAATCATCTCCTGGACTCTCTTGGGTAAGAGTTTCTCTGCCACCTCTTGAGAAGAGGGCAAATCACAGCAGGAATGGACATCACTTCCAGACACAAACTGCAGTAGCTCCCTCTGAGAATGAGGGCAGGGAGAGAAAAGAAAGACGGCATTCACAAAGCCCTCAGAGGGCATATGGCTCTCAAGTGGCTCATCCGGGGCCACAATCAACCTGCTCTTCTGGCTCCTCAAGAATGGCTTGGCTGGTGAGGTGATGTCAGGTCGATCCCACTGGTAATCCAGTAGTGTTTCCTTCAGCACATTCTGGGTGAGGGTGGCTCTCGGCACTGGGCCAGGTAAATGAGATTTGTGGCTCTGCACCCCAAACCTGGACTCCAGTTCTTCCTCAAAGTCTTCCCAGCTGCGGGGCCCCAGCTCACAGAAATCACCCACGCGGGCGGCTCTGCCTCGGGCGCCCAACGAGTCAAAGAACTTGAAACCCCATCGTACCTTGGCCAGGCCAAACCTGCAGCCCAAGTAGTTCAGAATCCTCAGGCAACCCAGCTGGAGCTGGTTCTTCTGCAGGGAGCTGGCCACATCCAGTAGAAAAACCACATTGTGGGAGCAGGTCATGTTGCCACTGAAGGAGTTGTCCAATCACAAAGCACCTCAGGCGGCAACCCCCCCTACCCGACACACACCCTGCTTCTCTCTCCAACGCACGCACCCTGCTGCCCCCTCCAAGTTAGCCCCTCACATGCACAGAGACTGCCCACCCCTAGCTAACCCCCCTGCACACAGGCTGTTGCCCCCCAGCTGCTTCCTTGCCTCCAGCTAGTCCCCCCCACGCACACACCCTGCTGCCCCCCCGCTAGACCCCCCCATGCACACACCCTGCTGCCCCCCCAGCTAGACCCCCCCACGCACACACCCTGCTGCCCCCCCGCTAGTCCCCCCCACGCACACACCCTGCTGCCCCCCCGCTAGTCCCCCCCACGCACACACCCTGATGCCCCCCCCAGCTAGACCCCCCCCACGCACACACCCTGCTGCCCCCCCAGCTAGACCCCCCCACGCACACACCCTGCTGCCCCCCCAGCTAGACCCCCCCACGCACACACCCTGCTGCCCCCCCCGACCTAATCCCCCCAGGCACACACCCTGCTGCCCCCCCCAGCTAGACCCCCCCACGCACACACCCTGCTGCCCCCCCCCGACCTAATCCCCCCAGGCACACGCCCTGCTGCCCCCCCCCCGACCTAATCCCCCCAGGCACACGCCCTGCTGCCCCCCCCCCGACCTAATCCCCCCAGGCACACGCCCTGCTGCCTCCCCCCACACGTATGGCTAGAGGGGCTCCCTAACCCCAGAGCCAACAACCCCCCCGGGCACCCCCTCGACTCCGCCCCATGGGCCCCTTGTCGCCCCGCGGACTCGCTGCCACCTGCCCCTCTCAAGGTGCCACCACCGCCATTGCAATCCTTTTTTGCCCCGATCCAACTGCTCGCGCGCTCATCTTCCCCCTGCTCCCATTGGCTCCCGGCTGCCCCGACCCCGCTTCTCCAATTGGGCCGAATCCCCTCAAGCCCTGCCCTCTCGCGATGTTTGTGTGACCCCCCCCCCCGTCCCTCCCTCACAGGCTTCTGATTGGCTCCTGCTGAACAGGCTCCGGGCGGAAGTACCCGGGCGGCGCAGTCTCCTCAGGAGTCCCTATTCCACTCCCAGTTGATAGGTCCGACGGAAGGGATTCTGGCTGCGATTGGCGGTCATCCGTGACGTACAGGGTCAGCCTGTGGGAGAGAACCACTGATTGGCTGGTGCCCTGAGTTTAAAATTTAAAGGCTGGAATGAGAGGAAGCGCGAGGATGGTAAATAGAGGGATGGAGGTGATGACGTCATCGCTGGGCAATGATGAGGTAATTGCTAGGGTCTTCTATGCCCTCTCTAGGGCGTCACTGCTGCCTGGCCGGGCGACCACGTGGTGTCTGCCCTCCCCCTTCACACCCTAGCTGCCATCGCAGCAAGGATGCTGCCACCCGCTCATTGGTCTCTGAAACGCTGGTTTCATTGTGATGTCACTGTGGTGGTATCCATCACTGGAGCGTCAGAGGCTTCCTTGCTCTCCAGTGAAACAGCCCCTTGGGTCAGGGCTCCTGCTGCCCAGCCCCCTGGGGAACGCTGACAGCGCCCCTCCGTGACCCCACATTCAGGACTGCCAATTGTTTAACTCCACAAGCCCAAACACCCTTGCCCCACTCCCTCTCTGAGGCCCTGCTCCCACTTGCTCCGTTCCCCCTCCCTCTGCACTCGCTCATTTTCACTGGGCTGGTGATGGCTGGGGAGAGGGTCCCTTTTTGACCGGGGGTTTGGTTGAAAATTGGACACCTGGCAACCCTAGGTTGGGGTGTGGGAGGGGTTGTGGGCTCTAAGAGGGAGTTTGGGTGGAGGCTCTGGGCTGGGCCAAGGGGTTGGGGGGTGGGCTCTGGGAGGAGAGTTTGGGTGTGGACTCTGGGCTGGGGTTGGGGTATGGGAGAGGGTGCGGGCTCTGGGAGGGAGTTTGGGTACAGGAGGGGGTCAGGGGTGTGGGCTCTGGGAGGGAATTTGGCTGTGGGGTTCTGAGCTGGGGTAAGGGGTTGGGATGTGGGAGAGGGTGAGGGGTGCAGGCTATGGGAGGGAGCTTGGGCGCAGGAGCAGGTGAGGGGTGCAGGCTCTGGCTGAGCAGCACTTACCTTGGGCAGCTCCCTGTTGGTCGTGCAGCAGGGCTAAGGAAGGCTCCCGGAAGCGGCTGGCACGGCCCTGTGGCACCTAAGGGGTGTGGCCAGTGGGCTCTGCAGTGCCCCTGCCTGCAGGAACCGCCTCCGCAGCTCACATTGGTTGCTGTTCTCAGCCAATAGGAGCTGCGGAGTGAGTGCTCAGGGCTGGGGCAGCATGCGGAGGCCCTCTGCCCCCCAGGGGCCACAGAGACATGCCAGTTGCTTCTGGGAGCAGGTGTGGAGTCAGGAAGCCTGCCTTAGCCCAGCTGCACTGCCGGACTTTTAGTGCCTAAAATCTCCTGTTTTGGCTTCAGTAGCCTCCGGGAGATAGAGCCTGATTCCGGGAGACTCCCGATGAAGCCAGGAAGGTTGGCAACCCTAGTCACATTTGAGGATGAGTCCCCTGAACTGGTTGAAGGGTTGCCAACCCTCCAGGATTGTCATGGAGTCACCAGGAATTAAAGATGAATATTTAAATATTGTATCATGATGAATCCCTGAGCAATACATCCAGCCAAAATTGGTAACCCTGGAAGTGTTGCCAACCTTCATGATTTTTATCTCAAATCTTGCAATATTTGGTGGAGAAAAGCTTGAAAATGTGACCCCTAAAAGCTCAGACTCCAGGAGGCAAATTAAAAGAATCCTGCATTTAATATTTTTGAAATCTTGTGTTTTTTAAAATTATTTTATGATTTTTGGGGCCTGACTCCTGACTTTTGGACACTTGGGATCAGCAGTGATGCAGTTCATGTGAAGTGGGTTAGGGTTTCAAAGACTAACACTCCGGCGTCATGGCGGAGGTCTTTCAATTTTTTTAAAAATCAAAAGCAAACAAAACATAACAGCCAGAAACAATAACCACAGACTAGTACAATGAGATGAAAAATGGAGATAACCTGAACTCCCAATGTGGGTGTGGGGGGAGCGAGGATTATGCTGCCTCTTAGTGGACATCTGTCAGTAGCCACCAATTCTTATTCTCCATGGCTTTGTGATCTCATGGTCATTTGTTCTCAGAACAGTTCCTTCAGCAGGGCTCTGTTTGGCTGCTGAGGTGGATCCATCACCTGCAATGTGTGTTTGCTGTGCCGTATGTTATTCCTGGTCAGTGGCTGGGGTGGATGTATGTTACTTCTGTCAGCAGGATTCTGGATTTCCTCAACAGAGCACTAGCTTTCTCCTTGGTTTTGTTTAGATGCTTCTGTTCTATAGGCATGGCTCTCAGGGTAACTATGATGAATGACTTTGGTTTGGATGGTGTAGCTCTTACTTTGGCAGAAGATTGCCAGCAGCTTTCTGTTTAGAATCTAACATTCTCCCCTAGCAGGGATGGAGGCTTGGCATTCATGTCATGGTGTTTCTGCTACTCTAGTTTCTTGGCATATAGCTTTTTTGTAACTACTTCAGGGTTAATTGTCCTTGGCTCAGGAAGCTTCTTAGATGTTGGCCTTTTTTTTTTTGCTTTGTTCTTCTGCCCATGACTGTCTGAACGATCAAGCATTTTGAGGTGTGCTGAGCTATTCTAGCAATGCTAAGTGTGTATTCCTTGAATCTGCTGGGCTGTTTGAATCAAGTTCTTTGGTATTTGTACTGACTTTTCTACTAATCCAGTCCTGATCTTCAGAACCCTCTGCTAATCTAGTTCCAGGCCCTCCACTTTTCTCCCCCTGTACTTCCTCTAGACCTGTAGAACCACCTGCTGGTCCAGGCATGTTCCCTCACTCTCCCATGGTTCTTATGGTCTCAGTAGCAGAATTTATTTTAGCCCTACAGTTTGCTGCTAAGATTTGGGGATCATAACAGCCTATACAGGCATGAGAACCCAAGAGCCACAGTCCCCTCTCCCAGTTGCTAGATATTTGACTTTCTAGAGAGAGGCACCAGCAAATTCTGGATTGCTCTGTATTGTCTGTGATTTTACTGCTTTTCTCACTACGCGGTTTTCTTCCCACTCTTGCACCCCTATCCCTGCTTTGTTGTTTTCTCTCCTTATACGCCCTTTGCCTTTCACCTTACATGGCTACTTTAAACATACACATGTTCCCCACTAGAGGTCACTACACACCCAAAAATCAGACCTTGGGTCTTGTGCATAGAGGTGACTTTTTCCATCACTCCAGTCCTCACAGTTTCATGTGGAGGCCTGGCTCCTGTGTTGTTAATGAACAAGGAAATAATCTACTACTCCATCTCCACTGACACATGTTGAGGAGGGAAAGGGGCTGGGAATAAAGAAGTCCTGCTCAACTACTCTAAAGATCCTGCCAAGGGGGAGGAATTGGGTCTAGTGGGGGGTAACCTGTTGGGGTTAGCATGGTGGGGAGAGCAGCCACTTCCTAGAGCTCACCCTCAGATATCTGATGGATGGCCAGGTCTCCTGGGATAGTGTCTGACAGTGCTGACCCCAGGCAGCTCTAAGGAAATGGGACCTGAATGGGGGTGCTGAGTCCAAGTGCATGGGATGCTGGTAGGGAGGGGGAATTGAGCTGGAGGGGACAATGCACAGTGGGAAGTGGAGTCAGGGGAGGGAGCATGGACTGCAGTGGAGGAAGGAGGAACAGAGCTTGAGGAGGCATCATATTAGCTGAACAGAGCCAGGGTAAATGGGATAATTAGTGAGGAGGATGAATGCAGCCAGAAGAAACAGTATACTGGAGAAATTGGGGGGGGGGGTTCCTCCGGGGGAGGGGTACAAATGAATGGACTCACGGAGGGAAGGAGCTGGAAGGGCTGAGATATGGGGGTGGGAGGAATGAGGCCAGGAATGGAATGTAAAGGATGGGAAATGAGGGTGAAGGGGAACCAGAGAGGGTAGAATAGTCCAGTGTAATATCTATACACTGTGGCCTGATCACAGCTGCCCTCCCGCTTCCTCCACTGTAGTCCACCCTCCCTCCCCTGACTCCACTCCCCACTGTATGCTGCGCCATCTAGCTCCATTGCTCCTCCCCCCGGCATCCCACGTGAGACCCTGCCTGCCTCGATCTGGAGAGTAAGATTTAGGTTCAGTCCAGGTACTGATGGTTCTTCTCAGTGGAGAAACACAGAGGGGCTGGGAGGTGTGTCGGGGAGGAGGTGCAGACTGGAGCCACCTGCATATCTATGCCATGCTTCTCTCCAGAGCTTGCACACCCCAGTTTAAACCGGTGTCCTCAGCAACCAGTTGTATTTATAGAGCAACAGAGATAAGTGTGCAGTAAACTGCCCAATCAGTTTTATTGTCTATGGAAGCAGGTGCTTTTAATGGTCCAGAACCAGGAGTTGGTCCAGTCAGGGGCTAAGAAGAAACTACCAGCCAGAAGTAACTCAGGGACACCCAATCTCAATTAGCCTTCTGCATGTAGCAAAGTGGCTCTCTAGAGAGGCTCATCCCTCCTGTGATATATGACATCTGCTATTAGACCATGGAATATATCAGATATTACATAGCATGGAACTGGGTATTCAGGGCTTTCTGAGTTCAGCCAGAGAGGAGTGATCTGATCCATGCGATCAGGTCCGAATGGCTGCTGTCTGATTTGCACTGGCAGAAATGACTGTACAAGGTGCAGGGCAATGGAGAGCCAGGCCCACTGTCTGTATTTGGGGCAAAACACTTCACCTTTCTGTACCTCAGTGTCCTGCTCTGAAAAATGAGGCGGTAATAATGAGGGGTGAGATGATTCCCGAATTTGGATCTTGTTCAGTGTGCTGATACATTGATTCACAATCCCCCTTCCATCGAACGGTCAGATAATAAAGTAACGTGGCAGAACAAATGGATGCCTCCGAATGCCTCCTCACCCCCGCACCAGACCCTTGAACAGCCTTGTCATTGGAGGGTATTGGCTGTCGGGCCCTTCACCCCACCCATATTCAGTCACTTTGATGGGCTGGAGGCCGAAGGAGGTCCCCCCAGCCCCATGATATCTTTTTGGTGGAATGGGTCTGCCCAGTAGGCTGCCCACGACTGACTGTCCACCATGGAGTGGTGTCCTGGGGATGAACCAGGCTTGCAGCTGGAAGCTAGTTAGATGCAGCTGAGCCCTTTAAAAGAAGGGGGTGTTGCACTCAGGAATGTGACCCATTGCTAGCTGCAGAGAGGCCACTAACAGGTACAGCTGAAACGCTTTGTCCATGGCTAACGTTGCAGTTGAACCGTGTTTATCACCAGAGCAGCTGTGCCGCCTGTTGGCATCTGTTGTCAGCAATGGCTTCTTTTCCTAGGGAAGACAGGGGCAGGGGGGTGGGCTGACCAGAAGCCAGGCCAGTGAGCCCTGGGGAACCTAGGGGCTGTCCTGTTTGATTTGTACTTCTGGGGGGAGGATTGAGTGTCTTGTGTTTTCTGCTGCATGGGTGTCAGTTTGGGCTAAAGCAGAATCTCTGAAATAAACCAAGTCCGGTGAGGGTGACTTGTATTCAAACCTGAGCTTTCAGTGAATCTTCCCAGGCTCTCAGCTGAGCCAAGATTGAGTGCCATTGGCTGGCCATGGTATAGCCCCTTCTGCTCTTAGCAGCTGTGGGCTCCACCACCCCTCCTTCCACTGTTTGGTCTTCAGTGGGATGTTGTGTTTGGCCTCTCAAAGGCCAGCACTTACTTTCTCTTAATAAAACCTCACCCCCACAGCGGGTAGCAGAATCCCTCCCTGTACCAACTGCCACTCGCCCATGGGAACACCAGATGGTTCCTGTCTAGCAAAGGTGCCCTGTGTGCATTTAGCAGGCTTCCCTCCAGGCCGATCCTGTCCCAGCAGCTCAAGAAGGGCACTTAGCGAGGTGTGACCAAGACCTGCCTTATCAGGGATTGCTTGAGGACAAAAAACAAGCTGAGCCCAGCACAGTTTCTCATGGATGTCTCCTTGAAAGATGCTGTTTGCAAACTCCCTGGATTGATTGCCAGAGTCCACAGCTGCTAATATGGCCTCCAGAGCAAGGGCTGCTCCAGCAGAGTTGTCCCGCTGGAGTGCGTCACTGAAGCCTCTTTACTCCTCTCATGTTGATCGCTTTAACGTCTCCTGCCTAGCTTCCCTCACTGACATTGCCCCTCCTTCGGTCCGCACAAAGCATAGCCATCATGATCATCTCCCTTGGCCACTCACCTGACCACATCCCTCCCTCTTTGAATCCCCCTTCTCCAAGTTCAAGCTGTTTGTCCTCACCTGGCCCTCCCAGCTTAACTGTGCGTGAATTTTACAGCCTGAGCCAACTCCCAAAGAAACCAGTTGAAAGACTCCCATTGACTTCACAAGGAGATGGAGCTGGCCCTTGGTGAGGCACCTGCTCTGCCAGTGATGCCAGATGGGACTGCCTGCTCGTCTGCTTCTCCCACAACTTTGTCTATGCCTCTTTCATGCTGCCCCCTATGAGACGCTCACCCTTTCCATGCTAGTCTGTAAGGATACTGCCCTTTCCTCTTTACAGGTGCTCCTCAAGATCCATGTGCAGTGCTTAATTTGTGCCAGGGCTGAGCCCTGCCACCTCTAGGCGTGGCACTTCATAGCCCCCCGGCACCTGCTGCATCAGTTATGAATGTAAAAAAATTGCTTGAGCCCCGGCACCTCTTTCATTACAATTAAGCACTGACCTTGGGTTATGCAGAACCGACAGGAAATGAGCCACCTTTGAAGGCAGGGCAAAGATCAAATCATCGCTCACTGAGCAATTGAATAACATCCTTGGGGTCACCTCCTACTTCTTCTCCCACCACTCCATGCTCTCATCACCCCTCCCCACATCCTCCTGATAGCATCAGGTCATCAAATTCATGTGTAGGGATCATTCCTTTGATCCATAGTAGGATGCACCTTGTGACACTTTTGGTAGTAAATAATAATCATAGGTGGCTCCTGACACCAGATGAGAGCATGAGGGGATACTAACTCCTGCTCACAGAGAGCATTCAGCATTCACCCCTGCTGTACTGGACTGAATGGAGCTGTGCCCACCTATATCATGGCCACATTTGGTCCCATGTCTTGATGCCCAAAGGCCAGTTCTAGTGGGTGCTGCTGGGTTTTCTCCTGTGCTCATTCAGGCTTTGGAGTGTGGGGTCAGGATGAACAAGAGGGTCTTGGATGTTTTCAAAGGCAGGAAATAAGTAATCAACCCCATCCCTTGTGAGTGTGACTGAGCTCCAGGAAGAGAACTGGGGCATTGGGCGAGTGCAGGGGTTAACTAAACTGCCTTGGCACTACGATTCCAGAGATTGCCCTCTCCTGACCGGGTGAAGATTGTGTTACTACATCCCTGGTTCACTGACACCCTGTTCACACCCTGGCCCCCAGAGCCAGGCAGATGCAACAATCAGGTTCTGAGAAGGGGAATTCCCACAAGGGGTCATTCAGCACCATCTTCCTGTGAAGGGATTTGAGCAGCCTCCACTCACGTCTTACTAAAACACACTGGGCCAAATTAATCCCTGGTGTAAATCCAATGATGTCTCTGGAGTTATGCCTAGGAAGGATTTGCTCCACTGCTCATGCCGACCCTATCTTCTTCCTCATCTGCCCTTGTGTTCTTGCTCAGAGAAGATTCAGATCTTGGCTGCATTTACCTCATTCTCCTCATTCCAGCAGATCCCAGGAAGCTATCAGAAGTTAATTAAAGTAGAAATGAGAACTAAACAGGGCAAGGGCTGCACAGGCAGGAATGCCACCAGCACCCTGAGCCAGGGCTGCCCCGGCTCACTCAAGGGCCGGGGATGCCTCTAGCTGATTCAGGGCCAGGGCTGCCTGCACAGGGATGCCCCTGGCTGCCTTGGAGACAGGACTGCCAGGGCAGGGATGTGCTTTGGGGACATGGATGTGGCTGCTTAGGCAGAGATGCCCCGGCTTCCCCTGGGACCAAGGCTGCAGCTGCCTGGGCAGGGATCCCCCAGGTGCATCAGGCATCTGCTCGGACATTGTGTTTCCAGTTCTCACGTTCCAAAGTGCTTTGCAAGGCCCCAGCCTGGTCTCCATTGTTGGCTGGTGCAGGAAGTTCCAGTCACTTGCATGAGCAGCAAATTCACCCCAAACATGGTAAACAAAAGACAGGCCTTGTTCTCCGGAGCCTGCAGCCCTGCAGGGCCGTGCCCTCCCGGCTCACTGACACCTGTCTGCAAGGTGCATCAGGACGTGGCTCGCCACATCCCCTCCGAACACGAGCAGCCTGCTGCCACATTGACCCCAGAAGGTACGCTCTGTCAGTGCAGCACCCTCCTGCAATTCACTGCAAGGGGATGAGCTGAGACAGCTCACCGCCAACCAAAGAGCCTCTTTCCTCCCCTGCCTCCTTGGGGATTCTACCCACTGAATCCAGGCAAACGGGGAGGGGTTCTGTCTTCTTTTTAAAATACTTAATGCTCATAAAAGCGAGGCACTGAGAGATCCAGCTGTGGCCAGGCATGGTGCAGACACCCCCTTACTCAGCTCTGCCAGTGAACCTCGGGCCTGACCTGCAGCACCCTCTGCCATTCCTGTCCTGTTTCTCCTGAGCAGAAATGACCAATATTTCCAAACTGTGAGGTAGGGCCGTGCCATGGACCAATGTCTGCCAGAGTCACCCAGCTGATTTCCCCATTAGATCTATGGCAAATTCTGACTTGAGGAGTCCTTCAGCTGGCCATTGGGAAGTTTAGACTTGAAATTAGACAAAGGTTTCTAACCATCAGAGGACTGAACTTTTGGAATAGCCTTCCAAGGGAATCAGTGAGGGCAAAAGACCTATCTGGCTTCAAGATTAAACTCGATAAGTTTATGGAGGAGATGGTATGATGGGATAACATGATTTTAGTAATTATTTGATCTTTAAATATTCAGGGTAAATAGGCCCAATGGCCTGTGATGGGATGTTAGATGGGGTGGGATCTGCGTTACTACAGAAAATTCTTTCCTGGGTATCTGGCTGGTGAATCTTGCCCATATGCTCAGGGTTTAGCTGATCGCCATATGTGGGGTCAGGAAGGAATTTTCCTCCAGGGCAGATTGGAAGAGGCCCTGGAGGTTTTTTGCCTTCCTCTGTAACATGGGGCACGGGTCACTTGCTGGAGGATTCTCTGCTCCTTGAAGTCTTTAAACCACGATTTGAGGACTTCAATAGCTCGGACATAGGTGAGAGGTTTTTCGCAGGAGTGGGTGGGTGAGATTCTGTGTCCTGCGTTGTGCAGGAGGTCGGACTAGATGATCATAATGGTCCCTTCTGACCTTAGTATCTATGAACTGTCTGAGCCCTTCCCTCCTGCCCTGGAATCATAAATAAATACCAGATTTTTCCCCTCAAGGGATTACTGTCCTCCCAGGGGTCAGCAAACTGCCTCGTGGTGTATTGATTTATCCCTAGGCGGTCACAGAGGAATGTGTGCTAAGACCTCTAGGGCAATGGCTCAGCCCTGAGCAGAGAGCATGGTGATATTCTGCAGCAGGAACCCACACCTTTTAGCACCTTATTACCACCTCAGTAACTTCCCCAACCCTAGCTGCTATGCTGCCATAAAAAGCCTAATACAGTATTGTGACACTGGCAGACCAGGTGCCAGCTCATGCCAAGGTCCCCATGCCTCAAGAGAACCCTGACAAATAACACGGCTGGAGTCAGTCTGGCTCACCTGGGTGTTAATATTGTAAAAATAGGAATTAGAATTATAAGAATGTGTGTAGTGTTTAGACTTTATTGAATGCTTGTGAGTTGCTGCCTGCGTTAATCTCACTTATAGCATCTGTATCCCATATTGTAAGGTAATATTTGAGTGTTTGCATTGTAAGTCTTTGTGACTATGTAAATCACCAGACAGGGGAGAGACATTAACTAGTGTGAACTGCTGATCTCCAACAGAAGGTGTTACATCCTGCCCAACAGGAAAGGTCAAGACCCCAGATGGAGTAGTGTGGAATGTTAAAGAGAACAAAAGACTTCATTGTTTACTCTCCCCAAACCATGAAGAGCAGTCTTGCAAGTGATTTCCTCCCATCTTGCGGCTCCAAGCAGAGCTGGGGAAGGGAATAAAAACTCCTAGCAAGGAGGAACGGTATCTTTATGCTGCTTGCACTCTGAGGGGCCAGGATTACTAGGCATATGCAAAAGATCCCCAGTGCTTAGCCTGGGTTAGCCAAAGGACATATAGAGCTTGCTTATCATAGAAGCTTCTATTACTTTTCAAAACTTAAGATTGGAATTCATTTGTGTGTATATATGTTTAACTGCTTTAACCTTGTAATTAACTCTCATATTTCCTTTTCCTAGTTGTTAAATCTTTAGCTAGTTTATTATAGGATTCGCTAGAAGCGTTGTCTTTGGTGTAAGAGTTAAGGAGCAATTGACCTGGGGTAAGTGACTGGTCCTTTGAGACTGGGAGTAACCCATGGAAAAGAAGCCCTTGAGGAATTCCACCATGATTTCAACAATTTCCATCCCACCACCAACCTCAGCCTGGTCCAGTCCACACAAGAGATCCACTTCCTGGACACTACAGTGCTAATAAACAATGGCCACATAAACACCACCCTATACCGGAAACCTACTGACCGCTATTCCTACCTGCATGCCTCCAGCTTTCACCCTGACCACACCACACGATCCATCGTCTACAGCCAAGCTCTGCGATACAACCGCATTTGCTCCAACCCCTCAGACAGAGACAAACACCTACAAGATCTCTGTCAAGCTTTCTTACAACTACAATACCCACCTGCAGAAGTAAAGAAACAGATTGATAGAGCCAGAAGAGTTCCCAGAAGTTACCTACTACAGGACAGGCCTAACAAAGAAAATAACAGAACGCCACTAGCGGTCACCTTCAGCCCCCAACTAAAACCCCTCCAACGCATTATTAAGGATCTACAACCTATCCTGAAGGATGACCCAACACTCTCACAAGTCTTGGGAGACAGGCCAGTCCTTGCCTACAGACAGCCCCGCAACCTGAAGCAAATACTCACCAACAACCACATACCACACAACAGAACCACTAACCCAGGAACTTATCCTTGCAACAAAGCCCGTTGCCAATTGTGCCCACATATCTATTCAGGGGGCACCATCACAGGGCCTAATAACATCAGCCACACTATCAGAGGCTCGTTCACCTGCACATCCACCAATGTGATATATGCCATCATGTGCCAGCAATGCCCCTCTGCCAGGTACATTGGTCAAACTGGACAGTCTCTACGTAAAAGAATAAATGGACACAAATCAGATGTCAAGAATTATAACATTCATAAACCAGTCGGAGAACACTTCAATCTCTCTGGTCACGCAATCACAGACATGAAGGTCGCTATCTTAAAACAAAAAAACTTCAAATCCAGACTCCAGCGAGAAACTGCTGAATTGGAATTCATTTGCAAATTGGATACTATTAATTTAGGCTTAAATAGAGACTGGGAGTGGCTAAGTCATTATGCAAGGTAGCCTGTTTCCTCTTGTTTTTTCCTACCCCCCCCCCCCCAGATGTTCTGGTTTAACTTGGATTTAAACTTGGAGAGTGGTCAGTTTAGATGAGCTATTACCAGCAGGAGAGTGAGTTTGTGTGTGTATGGGGGTGGGGGGGATGTGAGAAAACCTGGATCTATGCAGGAAATAGCCCGACTTGATTATGTAAAGAGTTGTCACTTTGGATGGGCTAGCACCAGCAGGAGAGTGAATTTGTGTGGGGGGGTGGAGGGTGAGAAAACCTGATTTGTGCTGGAAATGGCCCACCTGTTGATCACTTTAGATAAGCTATTACCAGCAGGACAGTGGGGTGGGAGGAGGTATTGTTTCATATTCTCTGTGTGTATATAAAGTCTGCTGCAGTTTCCACGGTAAACATCTGATGAAGTGAGCTGTAGCTCACGAAAGCTCATGCTCAAATAAATTGGTTAGTCTCTAAGGTGCCACAAGTACTCCTTTTCTTTTTGTGAATACAGACTAACACGGCTGTTCCTCTGAAACCTGAATATTGCTGTGATTTTTGGTGTAAGGGGCCATTTATCACAAAGCCAGGTTTACCTGGGTGATGAGACTGATCAGAGTATCCAAGGGGACTGTCTGTGAGTCTCTATTTAGGCTGTTATAGAACCTGAGGAGTTTACACTTGATAAGTGGTTGGTGAAATCTAAGAATAGAACTCACAACCAATTTGGGATTTGGTACTCATGCTCTTGAGTCACTGCAGAGAGCTTTACACATGTGTAGAGCGGTGGGAGGGTCCCATGACAAGTGTCCCCTTCAGAGATGGAGCTGTCCCAACAGATGTGGCCAGCTAGGTCTGGGAGAGGTGGGAGGCTGCTGTCAGGGAAGAAGCTATTTAGGAACTCCCATGCTGCTGGCCGACAGCAGCTGATAATAGCGGTGAACTCCTAGCCAGTGACAGAATGACTACCTGGAGAGGGGGACTCTGATCAGGCCCATGGATTCCAAGAGGCTGTCTGGTCAACCCCTACTCCTCAGTACCCCCTCCCAGCTGTGGCACTGCACAACCTCTCCTCTTTGGGACAGTTCAAGCTCTGTGGCACTTAACAATGCTGCTCCTGTTTCAGCCGCTCCAGCAGCACTGTTCCCAGGGCTAGAAGCCTGAAAGTGGCTGCTAAAGGAACAGTCTCCCCATAGGGGCTTTTCAGGTGAGAGTGGGAGCATGTGTGCAGAGGAGTCATTGGAGCATGCAGGCTCTGACTGGACTCTGGTGGCAAAGCACTGATCTGCAGGCTGATAAGGTGGGAATGCTGAGCAGTGCAGCAAGGTGAGACTATCAGGCCAGTGGAAAAGACATTACCTTGTGCCCCATGCTCCCATAATGGGAGCTCTGTGCTTAAACAGCTGGTGAGGAAGGGGGAGGCAGGGTGGAAAGAGAGGGGGTCAGTAAATGAAGCTGTTATGATCCATGCGTTCCAGAGTAGTAGTATTTGTAGGGTCTAGGGAGGGAGCTAGTGCCTTTGTCTCTCTGGCCTTTCGCACGGATCTAATGATCTTTGTAGGGGTAGAGAGCATCTCAGGGTCGTTTTCAGAGGATGCTGTTATTCAATCAGGCTCTGAACTGAAAACCTCTGTAAAGTGTCTGGCCAAAGATGTTTGGTTCGAAGCCCTGGAGATGAGCTGAGATGACCTAGTGCGTCATGCCTTCCACTTCAGGGTCGCTGGGTTCAAATGTGGATTGGGGCACATTTGAAATGAGTGTGTTGGGTTTCAGTGCAGGAGGTGGGATGGCAGCATGGGGAGCCCAGGACTAGAATAATCGGGTATTTGAGGTCAGGACAGAGGAGCAGCAGCCCAGCTGTGGTGGTGGGGGGAACCCAGGACTGAAATGTCAAGAAGTTCTGTAGGACAAGGTTGATCCCTGATAAATCCAACCATAATTGCCCAAATGGCTTCCTTCAGCCTAGCTCCCATCACACACAGCACTACAGACTAGCACACAGACTCAGGACTGATGCATATAATGGCACAGGCCCCTGTGACACACACTCATCAGTGTGAAAAGCAGTTGCCACTTCTAATTACACAAGTCCAGCCCTGCAAAATGAAGCAGAAATGAAAAGGGCAATGAATGGAATGAACCGTTTCCCCCCCTGAAACCCAGTTCCCCTTGGGCCTTTACATGGAGATGATCTGCCATGCCAGCCCTGTTAAATGCTTTCCTTCCAGCTGCCCTGTAATTAGCTGAAGTTTTATGGTACACTCTTGGGGGCAGGGACTGCCTTTTTGTTCTGTGTTTGTACAGCGCCTAGCACAACAGATTCCTGGTCCGTGACTGGGCACTACTGCAGTACACATAATAATAAATGCTCTCCATAAAAGCTCCACTCAACCCCCTGCCCAGAAGAATAAGTGGGGCATTGGGGCTTTCTGGGCAGGAGCCAGGCCCTAAAGAAGCTTTGCAGAGCCTGTTCACTCCCCACCGGGAGCCTCCCAACCCTGCCCTGTTCCCAGCACCCTGATGGGACTGAGGAGGTGGATTAGGACATGTGGACTGTGAGAAAATTTCACTTCACTTTCTTCTGTTACTTATAGTTTCTTATACTTACTTACTTCTTACTTATAGTGGGGACAAGGAGAGGCACCCATGGGCCCTAAGCCAAACCCATGAGGCTTAGGTGCAATCACACTGATTTCCCTTTCCCTACACACATGTGCAGCTCTTTCTTCCAAGTTCTTATAGTAACTGCAATGGGCAAAATTTGCCCTTGGGGTAAACCAGTGGATGTAGCTAGACTTGTGCCAGGGAAGAATTTGGCTCAGAATCCATAGTTAGCCAATGACCAACACTTCTGGTCCAGCTGGTGTGAGGTTGACACTGGAGGTTATGGAAGTGAGATGGTGCCAGCGTATGCCTTACAGCACCTAGGGTGGTATCACAGAGGAATGTCCCAGTCTCGCTTCCAGGGCAGGAGAGGGCTGGCAGGGGTCAGGGAAGCCTAGCACTGGGTGCCAGTGCCCCCCCCCCCCCCACTCAGAGACTGACACCTTCGGGCACCGAAGGAGCCCAGTTCTCTGCAAAAATGCCTCGCCACTTGCGTCCCATGTAAAGCAGGCTAACTCCATAGTATGCCAATGCTGGTGGCTGGCAAACAATTGATGACTATGGCTGTCGTTCTATGCCAAGTCTGCTGCAGTTTCCACGGTATGCATCCGATGAAGTGAGCTGTAGCTCACGAAAGCTCATGCTCAAATAAATCGGTTAGTCTCTAAGGTGCCACAAGTACTCCTTTTCTTTTTGCGAATACAGACTAACACGGCTGTTACTCTGAAACCAGGATAATGATGATTCTATAGCACTGCCTGTATCAGCTAATCTTCCCAGCGACTCTCTGAAGAGCCGAGCCAATAGCATCATTACCAGAGGCAGTGGCATGGTCCCCAGGATGCAGGCCTTTCCCCAGTGAGCTAGAGATCCAGCTTTGCAGAATCGATATACAAAAGCAATTCTGGCCTACCCTGCTAGAGGGCAGTCACGCACGCACACCATGCCTCCCAGCAGCATAGCCAGCTATGACAGGACTCCTTGTGTTACAAGATTCTCCCTTGAACCCTGCACGCTCATTTATCAGAGACCTTCTAGAAGTCACTTTGGCAGCAGAAGAAAACATCTGGACTGGGCTGCAGGGCAAAGGGCTGGTTTCCCCATATCTCTGACAGGGGGCATAACAATCCTACAGACCAGTGCTCATTCCCTTAGCTAATACAGGGAGCAGGAGCCTGCCAGGACTGGCTGCGGGGGACATCAAGAAGGGATCTGAACTCTGTCTGGATCATGGCCCAGGTCATGCCCTGCACTGGAGCTGCAGGTATGCATGTCGCTCAGGCGTGCAAATGCAACCAGAGTCACATGGAGGTATTAGGGGTAGGACTCTGAACAGCCTTCCAGGGAGTGCCAGGTCCTCAGGGCAACTAAGCTTGTCCTCCAAAGATCCTCCTTCGGGGAAGATGCTTGGCCTTTGGTGGGAATCTGCAAGGACAAACGCAGTCTCTACATGCATGTTGTGATCTGGGCACTGGAGTAAGCCAAGACAAATGCTGCTAGCTGTAGCATTCCAAGAGGCTACTCCACCCCCAGGCTAACTAGACAGACTCCCTGGGACAGCAAGTGGCAGGTACACCTCAGTACCATAGCCAGGAGTCAGGGTGGTATAGTCAGATGGGGAACAGAGAACCATGTCAACTGCAGTCCAGAACACAATGTGCTGGGTTATCTGCCTGGATGCCAGTGCCTCTCATTCACAGGTCCTACCTGATGCAGGATGGCCCCTACCACAGGTGGGACATGCACAGCCCTGGAGGAAGGAGCTGTGATCAGATATACAAGCTTGCTTTGCTCTTTCTCCCTTATGAGAAATACTCCAACAGTGTATGGCACAATCTGGAACACTGCAGTGAGCTGTTGTGTTAGGAGAGCTTTTTGCAATAATGGTATCATGTGTTAATGGCCTCACAATGCATGCAGGACCTATCTTAGGGGATTGTTTAGGATGGATGGTGCTATCAAGCCCTCAGGACAGAGCCATACTCTCTCAGGCTAGATTGGCAGTCTAGAAGCAGGCAATAAGGTTAATAGCTGTCCTTTATTTTGAAGATTTGGAGCCAAATGCAACAGTGATGAAAAGAGCTGGCATAATTAAGCATCTTGTAGGAGCGAATCAGGGTGTCAGGTGCTAGGACCCCGCACAGAGATGAAGAGCCTCTTTGCTGACTCACTTGGAAGCCAGATCAGCTGTGTCTAATTAGCTCAACCTCAGGAGTTTAAAGGGTTCCTTTAGCCAGACAAGCTATTTATTGGATCAGTGTCTGTTGGTGAGAGAGATAAGCTTTTGAGGTACACAGAGTTCTTGTTCAGGTCTGGGAAACTTTAAATGTCAAAGCTCAATACAAGGTGGAACAGTCCCTCAAAATATGAGTTAACTACTTATGCCAAACAATCCCTTCAAGGTGAAGGGGCCTGTTAACAGCACTCCAATCATAAGGTGGAAAGGAAGGGGGAAGCAGCTTGGAGGAGTTCTTAGTGGGTTTTAGATTGTTGTAATAAGCCTTAAATCCAGTGTCTCTATTCAGTCCATGATATTTAGTGTCTAGAAAAGTTACCAATTTAAGGTCTGAGGCTCAACTTTTGAAAGTGTTGTGCAGGATGAGGACTGATAGTTCAGACATGGAGTGATCGCTTTTTGAAAAGTGTTCACCCACAACTGATGTGATGTTTTTGTCTTTTGTCATTTTCCTGTGTGAGTTCATTAGAGAGCGTAGTGAGCCACCAGCGAGCAGGATGTTAGGGGGCTTATTCCTTCACCCACTCACTTCCCTGGTCCTTCTCGCATGAACAGAGAGCAACAATACCCAAAGTCCAAAGGTGCAAACAATTTGATGTTTATTGGGGTGAACTTCCAGCAAGCATGATTCCAGTTTCCTTCCTTAGTGTCCCCCTTCCCAGCTCTGACACCACAGAGCTTTGCCTGTGTCCCTGTTCCCATTTCCCCCCCTTAGCAAAACATTATTCCAATTTCCCCACCCACACACTTCCTGATTGACTGCAGACTATATAGTAAAACTTGAGTTCTGCTTAGCTATACCTTAACCAATCATTTTCCTGAAATTAAACTAACCAATCCTAACATATTGTAACATGATTATGTAACCAATTATATCCCACCACCTTAATTAGTTTACACCCAGCAAAATTAATTATACAGCAGACAGAAACAATCACAGAAGCAGAGACCATGCAAACAAACAATAGCAAAGTGGAAACTATAATGACAAAACAATACAGAAGTGAGGATTTCACATCCCAGCTATTGATAAGTGAGTTCTTGCCAGACAGGATTCTATCAAACTAAGTTTTCTTTTACATTTTCTAGGCACTTCCCTTTCTCTGGAGGCGATAGGCATTCTCAGGACAGGATTATATTCCTAACAGCCCAATGGCACCTTATTTCAATGTGACTAGTTTGGAATGTGAGGATGTGACTGTTCGCTTCCCAGCTTATGGCTGTCTCTGCTGCTTAGCCAAAGGCCTTAGCCTAAGCACAGGGCCTCAGACTGTCACAGTAAGAAAAGGCCCTTACACCAGCAGACAGTGATTTTGATTCTTTTTTATACCTCTATAACTAGCTAAGTGATAAGAATACACCTAAATTCTTAGAGTATAGGCCTTTACAGACAGGTCTGAATATCTATATCCTAACACAGGGGTTCTCATGGGGGTGTCTGTGGCAGGGGAGTGAGGAGGCGAGCGGTGGCGGGGGGGGGGGGAGTGGCAGGTGGGGGAATGAGGAGGGACGCTGCCTGGCCACGGAATAAGGAGGCATGTGGCAAGCCAGCAGCAGGGTAAGGAGGCAGATGTGGGGGTCTGGCTGCAAGTGGGGGAGTGAGGAGGTGAGCAGGAGTTCCCGTGGCGGCAGGGGGGTGTCTGTGGCAGGGGAGTGAGGAGGCGAGCGGTGGGTGAGAGGAAGCAAGCAGCAGGTGGGAGACTGAGGAGGGATGCAAGAGGTGGGTGGGGGGTGAGGAGGTGAGCAGCAGTCACATGGACAGCGGGTGGAGACCCCTTTGGGAAGGCTAGCCACTGACTCCCCCGGCAGCTGGAGCCCTGGCCCCCCTGCGGTTGGAGCCACAAGCTCCCCGTCAGGAAAAACCCTGAGCACCACGCCCCCAGCCTGGCTGGAGGAGCCCCTGGTTGGCTGAAGCCCCGAGTGACACACACCCCGGACCAGAGGAGCCCCTGACTGGCTGAAGCCGGAGCACACCCACCCCACGGCCAGCCTGAGCCCCGCCACCTACCTGGAGGAGCCCCGGGGCCAGCTGCAGCCACAGCCATGCCTCCCCTCCTCTCCCAGACCCAAGCCACCCAGATATGTTTTTCATTACTATTGGGACTTCTATTATGTCAAAGCTTTTTAAAATTTACTTCAGAATTGTTGTACAACCACTTTTACCAAAAAAGCAAAAGAAACAATAATAAAAAAAGACAAAAACATGCAAAGCACCTTATTTGTGTTTCTAATCTGTTAGGTCCAGTAAAGAATAGGGATAACTGTGCATTATTTTTATTATTGAGTCTGGGAAAAAAAAAAAACCCAAAACCTTACATAAATCAATTACAATGATTTGGATATATATATGTGCATATTACTTTGTTAATTTACGAAAAATAAATACTTTTAGGAAAAAGCATCAGTGCAGCCACAAGCAAGAGTTGGTGGCTGCACTCTGAGGTCAGCAAAAAATTTGTTGAGAACCCCTGGCCTAGTGGTTAGAGTAGGGAGGGATTCAGGACTCCTGGGTTCTATTTCAGATTCCAGGAGGGAAGAGTGATCGAGTGGTTAGAGCAAGGGATATGAGGCTCAGGACTCCCTGGCTGTATTCCTGACCCTTGGAGGGGAGCATATCCAGTGGCTACTGTGTGGAGCTGGGGTTCAGGACTCCTTGGTTCTATTCCTGCCTCTTGAAGGACATTGGGGTCTAGTGGCTAGAGTAAGGGAGTGGGGGGATCAAGAGTCCTGGGTTCTGTTCCCTGCTCTGCAGCCAATTCACTATGTGACGGTTGCCCCTTTTTGTGCCTTGGTTTCCCCATCTGTAAAGCTGGGATAAGTATAATCCTCTTAGGTAGGTTTGAGCTCCTCAGAGAAGGTGCTGGAGATGTGCCTCCATGCTCCCAACCCCCCTTCTTGTGGCTGGAAGCAGAGAGAGTTAAAATCTATTAAACTTGCCATGAACTGAAATATGAGCCTGCCCCAGGCAGCTGTGAGGACTGACAGCTCCCAGCACCATGCCCCACATCGCCAGACTTGTATAAATGGACTGAGTCTCCCCAGGCATCAGGACTGGGGCTCGTGCTGTCTAGGTGCATGGACCCCCTCCACCCCAGCGGGTTCTCTGGGATCTGAGCGGGTGAGCTGGTCTGGGATGGTGAAGAACACATACATGCGCTGGCGGCTGCCGCTCATCTGCCTCCTCTGGGAGATCGCTATGATCATCCTCTTTGGGGTCTTTGTGCGTTTTGACCCCGAAGCCGATGCGCATTGGAAGGAGGAGTGGCACCAGAAGAACCTCACCAGTGACATAGAGAATGATTTCTACTTCAGGTATCCATGTGAGTACAGCTGGCAAACACCAGCCCCTGCACTGGTAAATGCCAGACCCCCCCACAGGCCAGCCAGGAGGAAGGCGAATGAGACAAATGTCACTGAAGTTCTGGGGCTCGTGAAAGTCCGAGACAAGCAGCCCCAGGATTGTGAAGGCAGGTGCTGCGGGAACTTCCCCCGGAAGCTCTGCTCATGCACCTCCATCCCAGCCTGCAGTACCCCTGGCTATTGCTGCCCTGAGCCCTCCCATTGCCCCTGCCCCCCCAGCTCTGCCCAATCTTGCTCTACATCTCCCTGTTCTATCCCAGTATTAGGTTCCCCAGAACAGCCCTCCCAGAGCACCTCACTCCTGACCTGCAGCTCCCCCCACCCTCATCCCAGTCCTGGGCTGCCCACCCAGCTCTGCCAGTGCACCTCAGTCCTGACCTGCAGCTACCCCACCCCTGCTGCCCCAGCCCTATCTCCTTCCAGCTGTGCAGATGTATTTCATCCCTCTCCTGCAGCAAAGACTGAACTTCTTGTGAAACTATGTCAGACTGGCTGGTTTAGGGATTTAGATACTTGCCTGCTAGAGACCAGGTGGGACTGAGCTCATTTCACAGTCCCATTAGTCTGTATTACCTGCAGACATGGGGGGTGGATGGGGGAAAGCAACTGAAGGGCTAAAGGAATGTGGGAATGTTGTATCTACTGCTGGGATCCTTGAGTCTAAGCCTAGGGCCCCCCTGCTTAACAGGCTGTAGGACAGGGATCGGCAACCTTTGGCCCACGGCCTGCCAGGGTAAACCCCCTAGTTGTTTACCTGCCCCATCCACAGGTTCGGCCAATCGCGGCTCCCACTGGCCGCAGTTTGCTGTCCCAGGCCAATGGGGGCTGCGGGAAGCAGCGGCCAGCACATCCCTTGGCCTGCGCCGCTTCCCGCAGCCCCCATTGGCCTGGAGTGGCAAACCACGGCCAGTGGGAGCCGTGACTGGCCGAACGTGTGGACACAGCAGGTGAACAAACCGGCAGGCCGCGTGCCAAAGGTTGCCGATCCCTGCTGTAGGACATCAGAATGCTCTCTGCTTGTCCAGTGAAACACACTAAGGAGAAGAGGAGGAAACTGTGTATGAGTCCATAGCAGTTGGGATGTGGTATGTGGGACGCAGAGTTAATATTCTCTAGCCTGTCCCTGCTGTTCCAGCTCTGTGAGGACGCGTATAGGCCGAGATGCACACCCCTAGAGGTGTCTGCATTCACCTGCTGCTTTATGTATATAGTTTGAGAAGTACCTGGGGGTCCTTTGGGAGGAAAGGTGCTGGTGGCTGTTACCTTGCCAAGCAGCACACATGCTTGTGGCTTCTCCCCTCCCCCCAGCACATCTAGCCCAGGAGAAAGCACATGGCTGCTTTCAGTCCTTGCTTCATACAGTCCTGCCACCAGATTTAAAGGATGGCTGTGGTGATTCCCTGCCTCTGGTGAGTCACCCCTTCTGGCCTCAGCCCCATCATTCCTGCCAGAGAGGACTTATCACATCTTCCTAAGGAGCAGCCCTTTTGCCCAGAAACTGGGCTGGTTACACCAAAGGTGCATAGCCTCCCACAAACTCTTCCGGCCCTGTGACTGAAGCACTTTGCCATGCCAGTGCCATGTTTCCTATGCTCTGTAGGACCAGGGGATAAACTTTCCTCCATCCTGCAGGCTTCTGTGTGCTGCCACCTCCCATGGGCTGTGCTGGATAAAGCATTTCTGCTCGTATGGAGGAATGAATCGCTCAATTCGCCAGCCCTTTCCTCAGCCCAGGACATGACCCTGCTCCACAGAGCTGAGTGGGGATGGGTGTGACAGCAGCTCGCTGACCAGCAGGCCAGATCCAGAGCATCCTCCCTGGAGGAGATGAGGGTGCAAAGATACAACACCTGGTCTCCCCTCCCCATCTCTGACTCCATTTTCCTCTAGCTGTCACTCACCTCTAGCTGCCATGAGAGCCCCTCGCCCAGGAGCAGCCCTGACCTCCTCATTTGCGGTGGAGGGAGGAAGGCTGTTTTTCCCAGAGCTCAGTGCCGTGGACAGCTGGCTCAAGGGAGAGGCTGGCATCCTGGGCAAGCAGCAGCAAACACCTGTGTGGCTCAGTGCTCACCAAGCTGGGTAGCATGAGGAAGTGCTGTGCCACCCAGAGTAAATAAACAGGTGCTGAATGAAGGGCTGATGTACTTAATGCTGGCTGCTTCGCCCTGAGCTCAGCTGAGGGCAGGGGGACACGTTCTGAGAGATGACTGACGGGGCCACAATAATGACTCATGGGTGTAACATAGAAGTTTGATCTGCCTGCAGTGTCTTCGAGGCATTCCCTTGCCTTGCACAGGGCAGGCAGAGACAACATCTGAGGGGCTCAGGACTTTGCTGTTAACACCCTTGCTTGGATTTCCTGAGCAAAATGCTTCACTTTGCTAAACCAGGAGCTAACAGTGAGTGGCCCAGTCCCGACAGCTCGTCGTGCTCCGAAGCAGCAGTGCTTTGCTCTTTGACAAAGCCTCGCTCCCGCTACTTAAATGGCTGCAACCTAGCATATGCTGCAATAATGTATCCTCTTTTACAGCTAGCCAATAGGAACGAGCTCGATTTCACTCATGCACACCTAGGGTGGGACGCCTTAGCCCCTGACTAGCCAGTTTAAAATACAGCGTGGTAGCACCGATGGGCAGAGTGGTTGTGGGTGGGAGGCTGACCAGCTGTGGGGGATGGAAAGCCAAAGAGTGAGGCGGGCAGCAGGGAGGGTGGCAGGAGCTGATGGGGGTGGAAATAGGAGCTGACACAGGGAGGATCTAAAACATTGTATAAAATGGCCAGATGGTGGGTGCTGTGTGCACAGAACCTCACGGCTTGGCGGAGATGCCCTGGCACTTGCAGCAGGGGGCTGTCAGCTGGGATAGACACAGCTGCGTTAGGACTGCAATGGAAAAGGGTGCAGAGTAGGCAGGTGGTGAGGTCTTCCCTAGTCAAGGAGCATTTATCAGTGTCACGTTCACATCCAGCCCCGAGAGCTTTCGGCAAACTCTAAGCTGATACACCAGCACCAGGTGAGGACTCTGCCGCTGTGTCCCCTAAGGAGCCCCGTACCTCAGGGCGTGTTTGGGGTGGTGCCTGGTACAAATGGATCTCCGTGGAAACCTTTGAGCAGATTCAGGTGTTAGGAGTTCAAAATAATACTGTAGGGGGTGGACATGGTGATACAAGTGGTGTCCTAGGGGCCTCCTTTCCTTAGATGAGAAGGTTTCAATTGTTCTGGGTTTAGCTGGCATCAGAAGATTAGTGGGGGCGGGTGAGATGCCTTCTCTCCCCAGCAATAGGTAACCAAAGCCAGTTTCCTGTGCTGTCCACCTGAGTATAGCACTGGGAGCAGTGCCAAATGCCACCAGCCAGCCAGCAGTGCTTCTGGGGGCAGCACTCCCAGGAGTGGGACATGCAGTTCTTTCAGGGATAGGGGGAGGGACTGTGCTCCTGAACACAGAGTGTGACAGACACCAGCCTTTGGGTCACCTGAGGAGGGGAGAGCACGCACCTCTCATAGCAAGGCAGCTGGGGGATGAGCCGTTTCTCTGGAACAAACCAGCTGTGGTGTATAGTGGGGGAAGGGAAGGAGGCAGGTATGTGGAGGGTGAACTGGGTGCATGAGGACAGGGGGAGGCAGTAGCATCTGCAACCAGAAAAAGCCGACTCCTGCAAGCTCTGTTGTTAGGAAATTCCAGCTGAGAGAACACAGTACAATACAGGGCCAGGACTCCAGGTCACCCATCCCTGTTTGGCACAAGATCAGCGAGACGTCAAAGGCAAATGAAAATTACTTTGGTGTTTGAGCAAGTCACAGGGGAGAGGACAAGATCTTCCAAGGCCTGCAGGCAACTCTGGGTATTTCAGTGAAACAAAGGGAAAAGGACCCCTTGGTGGGAGTGTGCAATATAGTCATTACAGTTGCAGTAAGTGTGACAAACTGCAGCTGACCTTGAGGATTTCGGATACAAATCCCTCAAAGAGGCTTGCAGGTCCCAACCCAAGGAAGTATCTCAAGCTGGCAGTTTCCTCGTTAGGTTGTGTCCTTATCAACAAGTGCATGCAAGATTCATGTTAAGTTCATGAGTGCCACCGACCCAATGCCCATGGAGCAACGCCCATGCCACACCAAGCTGGGAGGCGTGCAGGTGTCTGCCAGGGCGGGAGTGACGATGAGGCTGAGACTCCAAACTAGTGTCGCCTTGTGTAATAAACTGGATGTGCCTTGGAGGCCAAAGGCTATGCCACTGATTAACCCCTTCTAGGTTTGTCTTGTCCCAAGCTAGGGCAAAGGGGACGCAAAATACCTGCCATTCTCAGATGGGGAGGCCTAGCTTCCTAGGGAAACTCGCCTGGATTGCTGATCCCATCCTGGTGTCTGAGTCCTCCCTGGCTCACAGCAGCTTCCCTGTGCACTCGGGCCATTGTCTCATGTGCAAACAGGGATCATTTAGCTGGCTGACCCCTTTACAACTGGCCTGAGCCCCTGTGCAAGCCATCTGGTGGGAGTCACCTGGTGAGTGGCAGCTCAGAAGAGTCTGCAAAGATAGACGATTGTTTCCAAGGCTGCATGAGGGACTGAGCCACAGATCTGTTTTGAACAGTGGTTCTCAACCAGGGGTCCAGGGCCCCCTGGCAGGCAGCGAGCAGGTTTCAGGGGGGCCGCCACACAGGGCCAGCATCAGACTCACTGGGGCTCAGGGCAGAAAGCCAAAGCTCTGCCGCATGGGATTGAAGCTCGGGCCCTGAGCCCCGCCACCCGAGGCTGAAGCCGAAGCCGAAGCCTGAGCAATGTAGCTTTGCAGGGGCTCCTGTGGCATGAGGTTGCTACCCACTAACACCAGCCCTGGCCTTTTATATGCAGAAAGCCCATTATTGTGACAGTTGGGCTGTGGATGTTTTATAGCGTGTTGGGGGGGGCCTCAGAAATAAAAAGGTTGAGAACCCCTGGTTTAGAACACTTCCATTACAAATACAGTGTGTTTATAGCTAAAACAAAGAAGTCTAGAGACTAGCCCAGTTGCCTCTAAGGATTGTCTTTCAGAACAGGGTTTACTTATGAAAGCCATGTGTCCAACCAGTGTTCGTCCAAAGTTGGCCATGTCTACACTACAAGCCATGGTCACTAACTCTCGTCATGCTAGTGCAAGTATATGTACCTGAGCTGGGAATTACACCCCTAGCTCATAGTGTCCGGGTAGCCACTGTGCCTATTTGTTAAAATCTCCCATGGTGGCATTAGCCCCAGTGTGGCTCTGTGGGTAGTGGCAATGAGGGCCACACTAGTGTAGATAGGGCAGTGGCATTTTTTTCTGTGTCACCTCTGCTTAGAGCAGGTCTAGGTGGTTGAAATGGTTTTCATTAGCGTTTCCATCCTTGGTACCACAGTGGAACTGACCTGATTTGTGCAGTGGTGGAAGGTGCTCACAAAATAGCAGCAGACAAAGAATGGACAGTGGGAAACTCTCTCTTCTGGCCCTAGAGATGGTTCCTCCTGGGTAGGGTTGAAAAATGTGGGCAGGGAGGAAGGTGTGTATAACTGATCTAGGGGTGCCCATTTCCAGGGCTGTCAATTCAACCATGTTCAGCAACGGCACTAAAATTCACTTGAATTTAAAATCAGCTGGTGAAATTCCCTGGAGGATGAATCATCTGTTCTGAATGCGGGGAGAAGGGATGAAAGATTCTTCAGTGTAGACAGTATTCCAGGGGCCATACTCTTCCTGCAGTAAACAGTGAAGGTTGCTAAATGACAACAAACTAAAACCCAAGTACTTAATTGTAATGTAATAAGTTAAGAGCATCACGACTCCTACTCTGCCCATGTGAGACGCAAACATGTTACTCTTCTCAAGGGCAAACAAAGTACAAAGCTTTCCTTAGATTGTAAACTCTTTGGAACGGGGGGTGGTCTTTTTGTTCTGAGTTTGTACAGCTCCTAGCACAATAGGGTCCTGGCCAATTGGCCAATTGGCCAATGAGTAGGGGCTCCTTCATGCTACCACAATACAGATAAATAATAATAAAATAATATAATTAATATCTCAACCCCACCACCTGAACTATGACTTTTGGGCCTTATTTTATGTATTATTTCTCATAATCTTGATTTTTGTCTAAATATTTTTGTTAAAGTGGGAAATGTCAGTTAATATTATTTAATTGGCAATAGACACATATTTATTGCTTCTTTCTTTTCTTTCTAGAATGGTGTTGGATATGTAGCCTAATAGGGGAAAGTGTGTATCAGTGTATATTTGGTAAAATTTGTGTGTATGCAGATTGGCCTCTGAGATCTATATGGTCTGGATCCTCGACTGGTATCAATCAGCAGAGGTTTGTTGGAGCAAGTGGAACTATGCTGACTTACACCAGCTGCAGATCTGGCCCTGTAGCTCGTCTGTATGGATTTTCCTAGGTTTTTCTGAAAGAACAAAAAAAAGCCAGAGTCTGGCACAGCGTGACTGGATCCCATCCACACCCACGTCCCCCCACACCTTGGTAGAGCTTGTGAAGTGCACAGTAACTGAAACCAGGACTCCTGCAGAGCCTTGCTTCATTCAAGGCCTGATCTGACTCCCATTGAAGTCAAAGGAAAGAATCGCATTGGCCTCAGTGGGAGCTGGATCAGACTCTCGTTCCACTCAAGACGTGCGCTTTCACTAGATGGCAAACTAGCCCCAAAAACGCAGCCGGCCTTCCCTCTGAACACTGGGAAAAGGGCTGGAAAATCCATTGTAAGTGTCAGTGCCTAGACCGGATTCCGCATGATTTAGCTGCACAGTGTTTTCCTTTCTCTGAGCCAGCCCATTCTCTAAGCCAAGCTGACAGTGCCCAAGCATTTAAACAACAAATATGCTATGCTGTTGTGCAATATTCTGCACACTCTGTAGTACAGACATTGACGTAGCTGAGCAATATGGAACGTTTACCCTTTCCATTCCACAGTGGCAGAGTGCAGCACATGCTGGTTTGCTTGTGGGATCCCCCTGGGAACTGGTGGAGGGAACCGGTCCTCGTCGTCCTTCTCTTGCTCAGGAGGCTTTTGCACATGTGGTTTTTATGGTTTAATTTATAACTGTGCCAAAGTTTCACTTTAAATTGCTGTGGCTGATCGTTATCGGAAAGAAACCAGCAGTGCTGACGTCCACTCCAGGTTTATCACATCAAGGATTCCTCTCTCAAGGCTCATTTTCCTACCAGAACGTATGGAGCGGTGTCCGAGCTGTCATGCCCTGAGTACCAGGCTTATTTAGTACAAGTGTCCGGTAAAGCGGCTGTGCACCTCCAGTCAGACGAAGGTTCACTTTCGATTAAGAAAACAATGAAACAAAGAATGAAAATCTCTGGGTGAAATCCTGACTCCATTGAAGTCAATGGGAGTTTTGCCATTGACTTCACTGCAGCCAGGATTTCACCCTCCATTGAAGTGAGCAGAGTGTGTGCCTCCTCTCTGTCCATCTGTTCTCTCTTGTCCTGTACTTAGATTGTAAGCCCCTAGGAGCAGGGACTGTCTTTTTGTTTGCTGTTTGTACAGTGCCTAGCACAATGGGGTCCTGGCCCATGACTGGGATTCATTTGTATGTGCTATGATAATACAAATAACGGCTGTTAACAATAATAGTTCCCAGAGCAGGAAGGAGCAGAGCAGTCAGTGACACTGGGTTCTGACCCAGCTCAGACAGGTTGTTGAGCAAAAAATTATCAAAACTTCTGTTTTTTTAAATGAAAAAGGGTTTGTTAGTAGAGCAAAAGTGTGCATGGAAAATGTTAATTCTGATTCAAAGTCTCTGGGATTTTTTTGTTAAAAAATGGAGATTGAAAACAAAGAAATGTGTTGGTAGATGTTTGTGCTTTACAGCTCAGGTTATTTTTATACAAGTGTTTTGTTTTCAAAACTGAATATTTTCACTGAAATGAAAATCAATGATGTTTACTGAAAGGGCTTTCCAAACACTGATGGTTTTTCCTCAAAGCCAAACTATTGTACCAAAAAGCATTTCCAAAAACTGAAGGTTTTTCATTTTTCAGTTTGTTTTAAAAATGTTTGTGCACAATTTAAAATGAATTTTTTTTCAAAATTTCTCCTGAAAAATCATTGGTATTTCTGACCTAGGGGTATTGCCAAGTTCCTAAACAGCAGGAGTCCCCGCCTCCCCTCCCCCCATGATAATGATGAATTCTCCTCCCTGACACAGCTTTCCAGGATGTCCACGTGATGATCTTCGTGGGTTTTGGCTTCCTGATGACATTCCTCCAGCGCTATGGCTTTGGAGCTGTTGGCTTCAACTTCCTCCTTGCCGCCTTTGGGATCCAGTGGGCTCTCCTGATGCAGGGCTGGTTCCATTCTTTTGAGAATGGAAAGATACTCATTGGAGTGGAAAAGTAAGAGGGTTTGGGACTGATGGAAGCCATCTCCTGCTGGACAGTGGAGATGCAGGGAGGGAGGGGACCAAGCAGCCTGGAGGTTCTGCCCCTGCTCTTTGTGGAGAAAGGGTGCTCCAGATCATATTACATCTTCTGCCCTGCCTGCTGTTAAAGACCCCATGGAGCCTGTTTCATAAGAAAAGGTCTTTGGTCCCAATTCCCCCTCCCCTCCTCAGCTGTGAGGGCGCTGTGTACCTGTGACTGGGTTCCACCCTCCATTCCAGGGGTGACTGGCTCTGGTGGATGGTGAGGAAGGAGCCAGGTAAGACCAGCCACATGAGACCAAATCTCACAGGCCCCAGGCCAAGCCCCAAGTGTCAGGGCCATTGTTTGTCCTCAGTCTTGGGACTTTCATTGCTCAGGTCCTTTTGGACAAACAGCCTCAGATCTGATGAAACTTCATTATGCCATTCTCCACAGGCTAAGGACTAGGGTGTTACCTGCACAAAATTCTCTGTTACACACACTCTAGGACACCCACCTTTACCCTTCCATGGGCTCAAGGCGTAACCCTGTTAATTTAGGCACTCCACCCTTTCCCAGTTCTTAGGGCTCCAGATATAAGGCACCCAACTTTACCCTAAATTTGTTGCCTGCACATTCTAGGACATCCCACCTCTACCTAGTTCCTAGGGCTCAAGGCATATAACCTAATTGATTTACAAAAAGAAAAGGAGTACTTGTGGCACCTTAGAGACTAACCAATTTAATCTAATCAAATCAAGACTAATCACATAAATTGGTTAGTCTCTAAGGTGCCACAAGTACTCCTTTTCTTTTTGCGAATACAGACTAACACGGCTGTTCCTCTGAAACCTAATTGATTTAGGCACCCCCACCCTTTCCCAGTTCCTAGGGCTCCAGGCAAAAGGCACCTAACTTTACCCCTCCGTGGGCTCTGGGCTCTACTCCTCCGTGGGCTCTGGGTAAACACCCATTCCCTGTGGACTGAGAACAAACACCCATTCCCTGTGGACTCAGGACTTAATCTTTTGCGGGTTTACAGGGTCTTCAACCAGTGAAAGAGTCTTACACAGTAATATCCTACTTAACCTCTATTTATTAACAATCACCAAAACAGAATGCCCATGCTAAGCATACAATGTTCACCACTCCCAATAAGGCAGACAAACTTAACCTGATCCTGAATGGCCAGCAGGAAATCTGGGGGACTCCAGTTTCTGCATGGTGTAATTAGCAGGGTGTTGTGGTCTGGCAGCTCTGATCTTGGGGCTGTGTCCTGGAGATGGTTCTCAAGAACTTCCTTTTGGATCCAGTTTAAATAGTGAAACTTGAGTCCTGCTTAGCTGTACCTTAATCATTTAACTAAAATATGACTAAACAATTTTCTAACCAATCCTAACATATTGTAAAACAATCCTTTAAGCAATCATACCCCACCACCTCAATTGATTTACACCCAGCAAAATTTATTATGCAACAGACAAACAATCAAAGAACCAGACAAAGACCATACAGATAAACAATAGAGAAGTAGGGATTTCACAACCACAACTTGTTGATAAGTTGCCAGACAGGATGCCATCACACAACATTTTCTTTAACCATCTTAAGATTTGTTTCTTTATCTGGTGATGATGGGTACTATTAGGACAGGATCGCTTTCTTAACAGCCCGATAGTACGTTGTTTTAATGTAATTTAGATAGAATGTGAAGATGTGACTTTCTGCTTCTGCTCCTGGCTGCTGCTCTCCTAACATGGCTGCAGACAAAGGTCTCAGACCTTACAATATGGCTACAGGAAAAGGCTTTATCCTCACAAGGGGTCTCCTAACTTCCCACTGGGAGCTCCTCTGGGGACCCCAGTGAAGAGACCCATAACTCATCTCACCCTTAGCCATGCATATACCGAGTACAGTGACAGCAATTAACCATTGGAACAGTTTACCCAGGGTCGTGGGGGATTCTCCATCACTGGCCATTTTTAAATCAAGATTGGATGTTTTTCTAATAGATCTGCTCTAGGAGTTATTGTGGGGGAAGTTCTGTGGCCTGTATTAGAAAGGATCACAATGGTCGCTTCTGGCCTCCATCTATGAGCCTATGCTGCCACCGCCCAGTGGGAGGGGGATGCAAAAGTGGTACTGTCCCTTAAAGGGACCGTGTTCTAGTCACACCCAGCAAGGGGGGTGTTGGTGGGGAAGCCAGGATGAGGTTCATGTCCTGGCAAGATTGAGACTCTCTAGATTTGGGAGTGGTGGAGGGGAGGAGGATCTCCATTACTAACCTGCAGGTTGTTTTCTCTCCCATCCCCTGCTCCCCAGCCTGATCAATGCAGATTTCTGCGTTGGTTCTGTCTGCATCGCCTTTGGGGCCATCCTGGGCAAAACCAGTCCTGTGCAGCTGCTCACCCTGACGTTGTTTCAAGTCACGCTCTTTGCTGTGAATGAGTACATCCTCATCAGCCTGCTCCACGTAAGGCTCCCCTCGAGTCAGAAAAATCGGCTGTCTCCTGCCCTTCCTCTCTGGCAGTGCAAACAGGGTGTCTGAGCCAGGTAGAGGGGATGCAGGTCCGGAGTGAGGTGCAGCAGCAGAGCTGTCTGTAGGCTATTGTACAGTGCCTGGCTCCAGTCAGGTCCATCAGCTCCTTGTTTGGCTAAACACACAGGGTTAATTCCAGCCACAACAATTCAAGCAGAAATGTAAAAAGATTCCAAACGCATCAATGAGCAAACAGCCGGGGCTACTTTTCCCACCCTTTAGCTTCTCTCCTACCTTAGTCAGGGAATGGGAAATCTCCCAGGGTTCTGCAAGCAGTGGCAGTGACTTGAGAGCAAGGGATCTCCTCTGGTGGGGTTTTCCTAAGACAGCCAGGGAGTCTCCACACAGAGGGCCTGATGCTCTCTTTGGGTATGTCTACACTGCAGAAAACCCTAGCAGCAGCAAGTCTCAGAGCCTGGGCTCCAGCCACATCGGGAACATCTACACTGTTATTTTTAGCCCTGTAGTGCAAGCCCAAGTCAGTTGACCTGGACTCTGAGACTCGCTGCTGCAGGGTTTTTTCTTGCAGTGTAGCCAGACCCTTTATGGCTGTACAGTATTTCCCTCTTGGCTCCTTCCCTTGCTATAGTATTTCTTTAGCTGAAGAAAATCAGAGCACACCATAAAGTGAAGACCTGTCTGGTAAAGGAGCCGCAGGGCCTCTGGCAGCATATGAGAGATTTTTGCTCTGGTGGAGGAAAAGAGATTTGTTCTGAAAGGGGAACCCATTCACCTCAATCCTAAGTGCAGGTGGGGTCAAAACTGGGGTGGAGGTGGAGGAAGGATACCTCAAATGCAGAGAAATAATAATCCCTACGTTTTATATATTACTTTTCATTTATAGATCTCAAAGAACTTTACAAAGGAGGTGAGCAACACTATTCCAATTTTACAAATGGGGAAAGTGAGGCACAGAGATGTGACATGACTGGCCCAAGGGCACACAGCAGGCCAGTGACAGAGTCAGGACTAGAACCCAGGACTGCTGGTCTCCAGAGTCCCAGTCCAGTGCTCTAGGTACCAGGGCAACAATTTCATGGTTTAAAATAAAATTATAGTACAGATAAATCCTCCACTGTTGGGAGCCCAAATGCACAGGGGCATCTGAAAGGGAACAAGAGAAACTGATCAGCCCAGCTGAATGAAACACAGAACATCAGTCACCCCAGGGAAACTGGGTTCTTTGAGATGCCAAATGTCACTAACCTAGGTATGCAGTGTTGTAGCCGTGTCAGTCCCAGGCTATTAGAGAGACAAGGTGGGTGAGGTCATATCTTTTATTGGACCAACTTCTGTTGGAGAGAGAGACAAGTGTTCAAGCTACACTGAGCTCTGCTTCAGGTCAACTTCTTCAGATCTGTAGAAGAGCTCTGGGTAAGCTCACAGGCTTGCCTCTCTCACCAACAGAAGTTGGCCCAACAAAAGATATGACCTCACCCACCTTGTCTCGCTTACGTAGGTGGCATTAGTAACCCAGCAGAGGGAATGCAGGGAGGGACAGGGGTGGTTAGTAGATGCTCATAAGCAAGGAAGGGTATTCTTGTTTAAATATGTGATGATTATCTTTACTGTATCCCTTTAAACTCTCATCTCTGAAACTCCCTCCTGTCTCATTAGCGAATAATTTAAGTGTCCAGACTGGAGCTTGTGTGTGGGGGTGGAAGTTCAACCCTTTTCGTTTTGGGGGACTGCCCATTATTTCCATCTGCATAGTTGTTCCTCCCAACACCAATGCTCTGGGTGAACTTAGCTAGGGGAATGCCTTTGGAAAGCTCCCTTCCAGAAGAGTTCATCTCAGCAGCTGCATGTGTGTCTTGAGGCAGAAGAAAAGGATGGAAAACAACAAGCACAAGTGTGGGAGGCAGCAGCAGTGAAGGGAAGAGGGGAAGAAAAGGAGGAAAGTAAGAGCTGAGGAGAGAGATGACTGGGGTTCATTCCTCATGGTGGCCAGGTCCTGATTACCCCTCCCTCAAAGTTCTGGGGTGTTTGCACCTCGAGTTCTGAGTCAGCCCCTTAGAGAGATAAGGGCCAGCTTGGAAGTTTGGATCTAGATCTGAGCATTGCCAATGGGTCTGCAGTTCTGGTTCTGCCCATCTCTGCTCATGGCCTTTACTGGGAGTTTTGTGGCTTTTTAATATTTGTTCTAAAAGCCCCAGGTTTCAAGGGGCAATAACTCTATTTAAAAGTCCTGTTCTTTGTCTGCCCTTTACCTGCCCACGCTGGGACTGCCACCTCGGGGTAGTTCTACTCTGGGATGCTGCTGGAACCCATGTGCCATGGAATCACATGATGGAGGGGCCAGAAATGCCCCTTTGCCATGATGCCTTCCACAGAGGAGGCTAATTGGAAGGATGTGGCTGAGATGTTCTGCCTGCCAGTCGGAGGGACCAGGAGCATTTCTGTTCCCCTCCTGTAGTGACCCAGCACAGGCTGGACGGACGGACAGTCGATTGGCCAGAATACTCCCAACATGTGAATTTTCCTCTGCTCTGTGTCCACAGGTTAAAGATGCTGGTGGATCCATGACCATTCATACCTTTGGAGCCTATTTTGGCCTGACAGTGACCAGAATTCTGTACCGGCCCAACCTGGAACAGAGTAAAGACAAGCAAGGCTCTGTGTACCACTCCGACCTCTTTGCTATGATCGGTGAGTTAACTGTGGACTTGGAGACTTCATGAAAGCTGTGCTGGGTCCCTCCTACATCCCACAGGCTGTGTGAAACCAGACTGGAGCCAGTGCCCTAGTGGTGAAAACCTGTGTATCCCATTTCCTAATCCTGACACCTCAGAGCTGGCCCCCCTGCCCCAGGGCTGGATAAGATTAGAACTAGTGCCCTAGAATTGTAAGGCTCCATGTGCCATTCCCAGACACCCCAGAGCCCTGTACTTCCAGCCTGGGGGCTGACTGGAACTGGTGCTATGAGGTGAGAGGCTCCATGTTCCATTCCGAGACACCCCAGAGCTCGCCAGTCCCCCCATCCTAGGGTCCGATTGGAACTGGTGTTGAGGTGAGAGGCTCCATGTGCCATTCCCAGCATTCCAGAGCCAGACAGTCCCCCCAGCCTGAGGTCCGACAGGAATTGGTGCCCTAGAAATGAAAGGCTCCATGTGCTATTGCAGCTTTGAGTTCCTGGTTGGAGCGTTTCGGAAAGAGGGAAGAGTTGGCCATGGAGGTGGAGCTGGGGGTTTGGGGCACAGCCAGCTTTAGCCTCCTCGCCATATAACTACCATCTCTTATGGTTTCTTTTTAACTCCCCTTCCCCTTGCTGCTCCCTGTTTTCCTTCCCCTCCCTCCTACTTCTCCCCCTCACTGTCCCACTCCTGCCCCTCCTCTCCCAGGTACCCTGTACCTGTGGATGTACTGGCCCAGCTTTAACTCAGCTGTTTCAAACCATGGGGATGCGCAGCACCGAGCCGCCATTAACACCTACTGCTCACTGGCCTCCTGTGTCCTCACCACCGTGGCCTTCTCCAGTCTGCTGCAGAAGAAAGGCAAGCTCGACATGGTAAGCAAGGACTGGAGACGCCTGCTGTGCCCTCTCCTGGCTCATGGATGACTGAAGGGCCAGGCAGTCTGATTGGGGCTGCTTCCTTTGGTGACTGTGCACCGGATTTCATGGGGTTGCATCCAGGGCTCCTAGCCTCCGCACAGCAGCTTGAGCCATGTTCAGGGAATGAATTGTTTTGCAAAGCTCTGTCATGAAAGCCATGTGCAGTTTCCATGCAGCAGCAGGTATGTGAGCATGCTTGGGCAAATGGAGGAGCAGATACGTGTGATCACCTGTGTGCCGGCGGATCCGTAGGACGGCAGAGCCATGCAGACACCTGTGCTGCAGAGCCGGTGGGAATGGTCCCATGGTGGTGGGCATGTGCCGGGGTTGAACTGTACGGTGTCATGAAAGCATACGGTGTTAGGTGTGTGTGTGCTTGTGAGGGAGCGGGGCCCATACAGTGACGTGTGTGTCGGAGCAGGGTGTTTTCTGGGTGTGTGCTCGTGTATGGGAGAGACAGCAGGCCCCGTACAGAGCTGTGGTTGTGGCAGCACCAGGCTTTGGGAAGATCTGTGCAGCAGTGCACGTGTGGACGCAGTGTTTTGTTTCTTCTACATGAAAATGATGCCCCAGCCCATCAGCTGTTGACATTTCATCTTCAGTCTCCTCCCATTCATGTAACGTTTGGTGGTCAAAAATCTCTGGCTTCAGGCAAATCCAGTAATTGGGAATTTGCAATGGGCAGGGAGCCAATCCCAATGCAAAGGAAAATGGGCCCAGATCTTCATTTTCTCTGCTTTTCTCTTTGGTTGCCTTGAAATGTTGCCACGAATGGGCTTAAAACTCTCTCTCTTGTCCCAAAGCCGAAGTGGTAAGACGTGAGTGTTATTTGCACAGGTTCATATCCAGAATGCAACGCTGGCTGGTGGTGTGGCTGTGGGGACCAGCGCGGAGATGATGCTGACTCCATACGGATCCCTCATCGTTGGATTCCTCTGTGGCATCGTGTCCACCGCTGGGTTTGTCTACCTCATGGTAAGTGCTGCTCAGAGGAATTCCAGGCTCTTGCCTCTTAGTTAGGGAGAGGAAATAATCTCTCTCTCTTTCTCTCTCCTCCATTCCCTCCAGCCATTCCTGGAGTCCAAGCTGAAGATCCAGGACACCTGCGGCATCCACAACCTACATGCCATGCCGGGGCTTATTGGGGGGATCGTGGGGGCTGTCACCGCAGCCGCAGCCACTGAAGAGGTGTATGGAAAAGAAGGGTAAGATGGCTTAAATCTCTCCCATGGCGATGGGGTGGGTTATGGGCCAGTGTGTGTGTTTGGGGGGGTGGGGGGAGGCAGATGAGATGAGTCAGTGGCAGCAGCTGAGTTCCCCCTTACAGATATGCATCCTGAGTGGTGCTGGGTCTGTAGGGCTGAGTCAGGCTTGGAGGATTGCCGCCTCTTCCAGCTGCCCCCTTTTGGGAGCCCCTATAACTCCAAGGCCCACCTTCATTCTGGAGGACTCTGAGCAGGGGCAGTTGGGTTCATGAAGGGGCATCTCTTTATCTCTGTTGCTTCCTTTTCTGGGTCAAACTCCAGGATAAACCGTGAAGGTCTCAAAGCTACCCTGGGTCTCGTGGTTTTTGGACCCCTCTAGGTCCAGGCTGAGGCCTCTGGGGGTGGGAACAGACTGGAAAAGAAGGAATAAAAGCAAAGAGGCCGGGCTATGTTGCTACAATCTCCCCACTCTTCGATGGGAATGTGTCCTCTCAGTGCCAGGGAGATGGTTTGAAGGGGCTGTGAATGCAGCTCCCCCATCCTCCACAGCGCAGACTCCCTGACTCAAAGGAGTGTCTCTCTGACAGCTGGTCTCATCATTTCCCTTCCTCGCAGGCTCATCAGTGCCTTTGATTTCACGGGTGACTACAAGGATTGGACGCCCACTGTCCAAGGGGGGTTCCAGGCAGCTGGCATTTTCGTGTCCCTGGCCATGGCCTTGGCTGGGGGGGCCATTGTGGGTGAGTGGGCGGGGTGCAGGGAATGGAGGAGAAGGCCCAGGTCCAGGCTGTGGTTGTAGAGTGGCCGGCTCAGCCACTCTAATTGCTCACACCCTGGCTTACAGGAAGGGTCCATCTCCTGGGCTAGAAGACCCTTCTGCTCCCACATGCAGCCGCTGAAATTGAGATGAGCCCTAAGGCTTGCAAACATGTGGCATTCCAAGGACTATTTTGTTCCCCACTGGCCCTATCACAACAACCCCTTAATACCTCTCCCACCCCAGCATCACAGGAAGTCCTACCTCCAAAAGTGGCACTTCCCGATGTCATGTGGGAAATGTTGATTGGTTGAGACTATGATGTCATTTCCAAAACTACTGCCCTCTGGAAGTAGGCCTTCCTCGTGTGGCAGCACAGCGCTGTGCCCTGCAGGTCCCCAGCAGAATGGGCAGATCCTGGCTCTGGCACGTTGTCCACCACGAGACACACTGGGATAAGGCACATCTTTGACAGCCTGGGGCGGGGAATTGCCCAGATGTTCTGCAGCCCCATCTGCCGCTCCAGACCCTTTTAGCAGGCAGGATGAGACTTTGGGGCATGTTATGAACCAAAAGGGGGGCTGGAAAATAGCAGCAGGAACCAGGAAGGCTGCAATGAATGGGGAACATAACAATTTTAGGGGATCAGTTCTGTATCCTAAACAGAGCTAAGCATTTCCATGGAAAACAGGCCAGGGCTTGTGAGGTCCCCAAGGCTTCTGCTTCCAGCTGAACTCCCCCAAGTCCAGAAGGGGAGAGGAAATAGATCAGCGAATGCAGAACCCTGAATCTCAGCAGGTTCAGCCTGAGTCCTTTGGTTAGTTTGGAAGTTGCTGTTCATTTGGGGTTGTCTCTGATTGGGTCTGGTTCAGTTTGTGGCTGGGTTGGGTTAGATGTGAGTCGGGTTTGATTCAGTGCTGAGCTAAGGGTGAGCTCTAGTTCTAATTTTTTCTGTCTCTGATTGGCTGCCCCGGGTGTTACACTTGCGGTCAGATGCTCTGTATTTCCCCATTTGACGTTTTGCTGCTACCATCCTGTGGGTGGTTGGGGTACGGCGGAATTCTAGCCCAAGCCTCGCCTGCTGCCTCCCAGGGATGTTGCTCACTCAGGAGCAGGTCTCCATTTTTAGGAAGCACTTTTTTGCTTTCAGCATCTAACAGATAGTAGGAGAGGAGATGGCCCCTTCCCCAGATGTTTCCCATAGGGTTGCCCACATTGCTATAATGCACCACATGATTCACACTTTAAAATTACCCCCAGCCTGTGAACTCCACTTCACTGACTTCCCCGAAACAAGACCCCCCTGGGCCTGCAGGGCAGGGAGAATATGAAGGGCCAGGGCTAGACATGCTCAAAACTGACCCAACCTCACTTCACCTACAACACAGGAAGGGAATAGTTTCCCTGATCCCTCTCTCCCCCAGCCACTCACCCCAGTGGGGCTCGTCCCTGGCCGCTTTCCCCTGGCCCTGGCCTGCTTGTTTCTCATTGATTTCAGGCATTTCCCATCTCACTCTCTGTTTTGTGGCTTTAAGGGGCTATTTTGAAATTGCCGTTCCTGGGGGACCCTGCTGATGAGAACTGCTTTGAGGATGATGTCTATTGGGAGGTGAGCTATGGGGGCTGGTCCTTTTCACTGTGGCCAGGGCAGGGGAGCTTTGGGGCCTGGTGGCCTGTTTGCAGGAAGTGCAGGGGAGGGTGTCGCAGTCAGGTGCCCTTCGGCTGATGGGGATTTGGGGCTCAGTGTCCATATGGCTGGGGTAATGGGGTTTGGTGATGGGGGCCGGTGCGTGGCAGAAGGAGGTGTTGGGATCCTGTTTGTGGCTTTAGGCCTGAGCTCTGTGGACTGTTTGGGAGTTGTGATGTGCCACAAGGTGGCGCTATTGTCCATGACACGGCCGCATCATTGTTTATAGTTTCCCTCCCTGGCTGTGTGGCTATGGCACCCCCCACTGGCAGGAAAGCAGGTTCTGTCAATACCTTCATGACAGGGTATGGGGACCTGATGGAAGTTTCGTTTTCTTTGCAGGTGCCTGAGGATGAGGAGAGCGGCCTGTACCACATGCATGACCCTACCCTCAAACCTGTGACTTCCTAACCCAGCTGGGTAGGCAGGGCTGCGATGTATGGGGAGGGCAGGCCTTGAAGAGCCCAAGAGCTGGTCGGGCAGAGGGTGCCCCTAGAGCACTAGTACCCAGCACTTGGAAGTCTGCATGGATAGGGACTAGTGGATCCTAGTTGCCCTCGTGGCAGCACACAGGCACAGGGCACTGGCCAGTGCCATGCACACATGGGCTTATCCATCAGGGATCCACGACAGCATGCTTGCCTCGTGGCAGAAATGCTGGGCACCGAGACCTCTCTCATGTGGGTATGGCAGGAAGGGGGTTGGGGAGTGGGTGTATACGGGTGTGTGGTGTGACTGTACTAACTGCCTGTTATTGGTGTCACAGTAAAGGGCAGGATTTCACCGGGAGAAGGGTAAGGAGAGGTGCTAAACGGCCCAGCACATGTGTCTCAGGCCATGCCCAGCCTAGTGAAACCTTACCCCAAAGGCGACTGCTCAGTCACTAGCCCAGTCGGGGGGGGAGGGGTGCAGGTGCCGGGCAGCTGCCAGGGGAATGTGCCAGGTAGCCAGTGGGCGGGAGGGATACTCTCCATCATCCTGATGTTAAGAGGTCACAGACCAACCCCTGACCTGCCTCTTCCTCTGGGTTTCCTTTAGGTGGCATTCGGACTCCTCCTCCGTCTCTAGCTCTCCAGAGACACTATTGGTGTATTTTGAGAAAAGGAGGTACCCTGCGACAATCCCCAACTGGACACAGACTCTTTGAGTGCTTCCGAAGGCCCCATTTCCTTTCCCACATTCCCCTCCGTGGTGGGATAGCTTGGAAGAGGCCCTGTTTACACTAAGCAACACACTGGAGAACAGCCAGTAAAGCCAACACAGCCAACATGCTGGAGAACAGCCAGTGAAGCCATATGTCTTTGCTTACCTGAGAGCACGGGGCCAGAGGTTTGAAACGGACACTGGGGCATCTCCCTTAGCACTGCCACAGGGCAGCGGCAGTGGGAGGGGGCTTAGCACCTGTGGGGGGAGTTGTTTTACTAGGTGCTTGTTGGGTGGGATCTCTCAGCTTTCAAGTTCCCAGATTTCACACAGGAACAATTCAGCTGGCGCTGTGTCTGGGCCCAGAGTTAACTGGGCCTCACGACACCTTGGATGCTGGGGATTGTGGAGGATGAAGGGACAATAATAATGGATCCAGTTTGGGGGTAAGAGAAGCATGTCCTTGCAGCTGGGGGGCGCTGTTATACTTAGAGTAGATAATCGTACTTGGCACATATCCAGTGCTTTGCAATCGTTAATAATTAACCCTCCCAACACCCCTGTGAAGTGGGTAAGCATCATTACTCCTATTTGACAGATGGGGAACAAGGGGCACAAGGAAAGAAAGTGACTTTCTCAAGGGATTAGAACCCAAGAGTCTGCGTGCCTACCCCCTTTCTCAGTTTTTTGCAATGCTGACTCAAAACAAATGTTTGCTTTCTTGGCCTGACCACTGTCCCTGACTCCTGGAGCTGGGCTGCCCTTCTCTCTCCCTCCTCTTTGTCATTAGCTCTTGCTCCTTGGACGTGTGAATAAAAAGCACTGTTATTCTTTCCAGCGGTGTGCTCCGTTGGGTAATGAGTAGGGTTACCAGAAAGCAACTGTGAAAAAATGGGACGGGGTGGGGGGGTAATAGGCCCCTATATAAGAAAAAGTTCCAAAAAACAGGACTGTCCCTTTACTAGGGTGACGAGATGTCCCATTTTTAATGAGCACTGAGAGTCAGGTGGGACTCTGTCCATTGCCCCATTTCAACCAGTAGCAATACAAAGGGAGCCATGGTGGGAGGATGCTGGGATAGAGACAGATTCACTTGCAACATGATTGGTTCATGGGAATTTTTCAGCCTTCAATGGAAGGTTTGGTGTGGGGGAGGAGGGCGGGTTGATCCCTGTTTTTGTTGCACAGAGCCCCATGCTACCAGCCTCCTCTCTGAGCCAGCACAATCAAGGGGCTGATCAGGCCAACAGCCCCCTCCTGCTACTACACTGGGGTGGGGAACAGGAATGCTGCTGGTGAAAACAAAGGAGAGAGCATCTAAAATCCAAGGACATGGGGTGAGGGGAGACAGTTGGCCTATGGGCCCAGCACCATGTTCCTGAAATACATTTCAATCCATCTTTTCCCAGGTGCTGAACCCCCCTCTCCTCAATGCCCCGTGAAGTCCGGGGAGCTGGGAAGCTCCACACCTTGGGGACTCCGGCCCACATGGTCTGGTTTCAGACTGACTTCAGACACATTGTGTGTTTTGAACACCGTGGGCTGACAATGCTCTTGTGCCTGGGACATATCAGGGCCTAGCTGCTTAGAGCTGAGCACTTACATGGACTCAAATTTCCCAGAGAGCTCAGGTCCCATTTTAGGCACCAAAGTAAAGAGCCAGATTTTCCAAATTGCTCAGCAGGTGGGGTGCTGGGCCCTTTTGGAAATCTAGCCCTCATGGCAAATGCTGAGGACTTGAAAATCAGGCCCATCTGTGCTCACATTCCAAGCCAGTGCCCATATCAGTGACTGGTTTGAGGTCTGGCTGGGCCTTTGGGTGCACAGCTGTACTCGCTGCATGTGAAATCACAATAACCATGCACGCAGATATCACACCTACATGGTTCCGATGATCAGGGCCTAGGACTGCCTTGCGGATCATTGGTGTACTGGCTCTGCTTCTCCAAACTGCTGGTGTTTGGGTCCAAATAGTGTTGTGCTGGCTGCTTGGTGGAAATATTTTTGCTGCACGTTGATACCTTGCGAAAATGGGTCACTTTGCTCTTCCAGTCTGAGCAGAACTGCTGCCTCTGTTGTCCCCACTCCCATATTCTCCAGGCTGCAGTGACCGGGCCTCTATTGCTCTCCTGGGGAAGCTGTTTCACTGCCCAGTCACTGACTATTCGGAACTTTTCCCTCTTTGTTGGTTTCAGGCCATTCCTCCGTGCCTACCCCCTCTCTTGGGACAGATCATTCCCTTCTGTCTAGATGGTTATGCTGGAGGGTCCTGATCCGTCGGAGTCCAAGATACAGAATGTGGATCCCTTTCCCATATTAGTAATACCTAGCTCTTGTACATTGCTTTTCATTGGTAGAGCTGAAAGTGCTTTACAAAGGAGGGCAATATCATTATCCCCATTTTACAGATGGGGAAACCAGGTACAGAGGGGGGAAGTGATTTGCCCCAGGTCACTCAGCAGAGCCAAGAATAGACCCTAAGTCTCCTGAGTTTGTCCAGTGCTCAAGTCACTCGACCTAATCCCATCCATCAAGCACATAAGTGAAAAACTGGCAATAAGAGAGGAATTTGGGGGCAGGGGAGAAAACCTGTTCTGGAGCCAGTGTATTTCTCAGGGTAATATATGAGGAACAGAGAGGGAAAAGGAAAGAAAGGCGGTGGGAGGGGTGATGGGATCTCTTCTCTATGTCTCTCTGTAATTCTCACACCTGAGAGGGGGAGGTGAAAGTAGCTATTCACGCCCCCTTGGGATGTGACACCCTCATTTTCCATGCTGGGTAAAGACAAAAACCCTTTACAACATGTTTCTGGAATTTGTCAGCAGCTGCCAGTGGCAGCATGTTAATTAAATGTCGGCAAAGATGGAAGCAAGAGGCCCTGCTCTAATTGGACAGTTTGCTTGGTAGAACTGAAAAACATTGTGACAAAGGAGGAGGCTCTGAAATGCTGTGTTCCCGGGTCGAGGAAACCCAGCGCCAGGAGAGGCTCTGGTAGAAATCAGGGTTTGTCTTGGTTTGATCTGAGATGAACCTGCTATTTAAAAAAAAAAAAAAAAAGGACTGCCATCCTTTGCAGTAATGGCCCAAAGTTTGCAGCTTGGAGCACTGTGGCAGTATGGGCCAGTACTGGACATCCTTGGGCACAGTGGTGGATTAACAGACTGCTGCGGAGACCCCTGCACGGTGGGCTGGGGTGCTTGAGAGCAGCCCGCAGCCCATGTCCCCACACTGCCCAGGACAGGTGGCGGGCCTGGGGCTCCCCACAGCAGCCCAGGCTCCCTGGGCAGCTCTTACCGTGTCTTACCATGGTCTGGCTCCGGGTTCTGGCCTGGCCAGGGGGCAGGGCCTTATGGGAGGAAGAGGAGGAGCAAGGGACAGGGCCTCCTGGTGAAGAGGGTGTGGGGAGCCCAAATGTTCTTTGTGTCCAGGGCCCCAATAAGTCTTAATCCACCTCTACTTGGACAGGGTGGCAAAAATTAAGGGGTGGGCTGCTGTGGGGCAGTTTGGATCTTTAAAAGGGGAGCTCTTCCTGACACTCTCCACCGTCCAAAGGCCCTGAGTCAGAGTCTCCACTGCATGCACCTTAGAGCAGTGCAAAGGGAGTGTGTAACATGATCAGATCCAAGTAGCAGGGTTTTGCCCTGGTGGACATGATGGCACAATGTGCAGGGCAGTAAAGACTCAAACCCTTGTGACGAGGCTGGTAGCAATCAGCACCACTCCTGGGTCAACTGGAGAGAGGGAGATGAGGTGCCCCTGCCTCAGGGGTCCAGCTGGCTGAATTGGCAGGGATCCTAGCCCCCTTTACCCCCATGCCTGTAGGGAGCCAGGGACAGACGTTGGGAGCTTCAGTCTTTTGTGCTAATAATTCTATTAATGTGATAAAAAGCCATTCCAGTATTGTGAAGTAGTTCCTTCCCTGCTTAACTAATTGATCTGATGGCTTGGGGACCTTACTGCATTTTCCATAAGAATGGCCATACTGGGTCAGACCAAAAGTCCATCTAGCCCAGTGTCCTGTCTTCCTACAGTGGCCAATGCCAGGTGCTTCAGAGGGATTGAACAGAACAGGTAATCATTGAGTGATCCATCCCTGGCACACAGAGGCTAGGGATACCATACTAATAGCCACTGATGGACCTATCCTCCATATATTTATCTAGTTCTTTTTTGAACCCTGTAATAGTTTTGGCCTTCACAACATCCCCTGGCAAATAATTCCACAGGTTGACTGTGTGCTGTGTGAAGAAATATTTCCTTTGTTTTAAACCTGCTGTCTATTAATTTCATTTGGTGACCCCTATTTCTTGTGTTATGAGAAGGAGTAAATAAAACTTCCTTATTTACTTTCTTCATACCAGTCGTGATTTTATAGACCTCTACCATATAGAATCATAGAATATCAGGGGGTTGGAAGGGACCTCAGGAGGTCATCTAGTCCAACCCCCTGCTCAAATCCCTAAATGGCCCCCTCAAGGATTGAACTCACAATCCTGGGTTTAATAGGCCAATGCTCAAACCACTGCGCTATCCCTCCCTTTAATCCCCCCTTAGTTGTCTCTTTTCCGAGCTGAAAAGTCCCAGTCTTATTAATCTCTCCTCATATGGAAGCTGTTCCATACCGCAAATTATTTTTGTTGTTCTTTTCTGTACCTTTCCCAATTCCAATATATCTTTTTTGAGATGGGGCAACCACATCTGCACACAGTATTCAAGATTTCCCTGTGATGCTCTTTGTTTACAGAGCATTTCACTCAAGTCTAGAGAGACCATCCATCCCATTTGTAAAGGGACAGTCCTGTTTTTTGGGACTTTTTCTTAAATAGGTGCCTATTACTCCCCAACCCGTGTCCCGTTTTTTCACAGTTGCTATCTGGTAACCCTACTCAAGCCTGATGAGTTTCACTTTCTATTTTGACTCATGGGGCTTGAGTCTCAGTTTTGCTCACCTCCTTTTTATGCAGCTTTGGCACCATAATGGAGCCTTTAGGGGGGTGGAAATGGCCCCATTGGGAATATCTCCGCCCACCGAGGGCCTTCCTGGTTGGTGTAGAGCAGATGTAAGTGCTCCCAGTAGGGGATTAGGTCGGAATATGTAAGGGGCAGGGTGAGGTGCTTAAAGTCATTCTCCGACCCCTGCCCCAAGGGCAGGAAGGGTGTGACTGAGGACTAGGCCTGGGGCACACCCAGGCTCCCAGGCTCTAATTTGGTGTTGTGGTGTTTGGGTTCCTAGTGCTGCAGGGGAAAGATTTAATCTCACCTCCCTCACCCCCAGGAATGGATTAACCATTAAACACACTGTGCGGTGGCACAGGGCCCCCAGCAACAGGGGGGCCCCCAAAATGCAGCAGCGCGGCAGGGCACAGGTAGGCAGGCTGCCTGCATGCCATGGCCGCTGGCACCGTGCTGCTCCCAGAAGCGGTTGGCTGCTGGCACGTCTCTACGCGCCCCTGGCTGGGGGGAGGTGGCTCCGCGCGCTGCCCCCCCTCTTCCCCAAGGGGCACACAGAGACATGCCAGCAGCAGCAGAGCAAGGCTAAGGCGGCTCCCTGCCCACTCTGCCTCCCTCCCTCCGTGCTGCGCCGCTCCCGGAAGCGGCCGGCATGTCCCTGCGGCCCCTGGGAGGGGGGTGTCTCCGCGCGTTGCCCCCGCACCGAGCGCCGACTCCGCAGCTCCCATTGGCTGAGAACTGACCCCGCCTAGGAGCCACTGCCAGAAGGGTGTGCTGGTCACTTTGGGAGCCGCGCCACCAGAGTTAAGCGCTGCCCCCCTGACTCCCTCCCACACCCCAACCCCCTGCCCCAGCCCAGAGCCTGCACCCAAACTTCCTCCCAGAGCCTGCACCCCTCCCCGCTCCCAACCCCTTGCCCCAGCCCAGACCCCGCACCCCACACCCAAACTTCCTCTCAGAGCCTGCACCCCTCCCCCCAACCCTTTGCCCCAGCCCAGAGCCAGCACCCCTCACCCCCTCCCATACCCCAATCCCCTGTCCCAGCCCAGACCCCACACCCCACACCCAAACTTCCTCCCAGAGCCTGCACCCCTCCCCCAACCCCTTGTCCCAGCCCAGAGCCTGCACCCCTCACCCGCTCCTGCACCCCAATCCCCTTCCCCAATCAAGATACCTCACTTTATTTTCATTTACTTCTTATTACTTATAATATAGGAGGAGGATGAAGAAAAAGGAATGAAAAACGGGAGGGAGATAAGAAAGAATGTTCTTTTTCTTTGTTGGGTCCCAAGGGGGGGAACCTGAAAATGAAGCTGCGCACAGGGCCCCACTAACTCTAAATCCGCCACTGCTCACCCCGGAACCTGTTTTCACTAGGGAAGGAAACAGCAGGCCTTTCTGTGCACATACCTTCATCTGGGGGAAATCTGCCCAGCTAGAATTCGGAAACCTCTTAGGTGTCGTAAAGTGCCCCCTTTTAAAAAGTGAATCCTAAAATATTCAACCCAAAATATGGGAGTGAGTCTTTTTAATGGGCATGTTGGTTGCCACACCAAAGAGGGAGCTCCCAAGGAGCCAGGTGTCGTGGTTCTCAGGTTATTCTGGCCCTATCCTTACCCTGTCTATTTATCTCATCTCTATCAGCTTATCACCATGCAATGGAACTAGTGCTAGTGTCTTCCTGTGCCCTGCCTTGCACAGTCCCCCAGGTCTGCACCATAGGCTGCTCCCAGAAGCGTTGCCTTGCGTTATGCTAGGATTGTGTGTCCATGCCCTGCTCCAGACTCAGGCTAGCAGGGCTCATGCTGGTGCTCTAAAAAAGAGCTTTGCAGATGGTGCAGCCCAGGCTGGAGCTCGGTCTCTCAAGCCCACCGTTCACCCCCCAGCTTTGGCCAGCCTGAGCCGCACTGGCTATGCAGCTTTTTTCAAAATGAGTCTGTGGCCCCGGGCTGGGAGGCTCACTCCCAATGCAGTGCAGACATGTCCTTCCTGGCAGCCCTCTCGCTGCTCCCCGCGGCAGAGGAGGTCAGCGCCCAAAAGGTCAAACAGCCCTCATTGGCTTAACAAGGCCACTACCTCGTGTCTCCCTGGGGGGAGAACACTGTGTGAGGGCCCTTTGCTGAACTTTATGAGTCTGCCCTGCTCTCTGTGCCTGCGTCTGACAGGCAGGCAGAGCCTTGCACATCTCAGCCCCTCCGACCCTCCAAATACATTTGCTCTGTCCACTCACTTTCAATGGACTGTTTTCCTCCCTGGTAGTACGTTCCCATGCCTGTCCCTGGGAGATGGTGGACTAGGCTCTGTAGATTTTCCCCCTTTTGCTTCCCACTACCCCCAACAGAGCCTTGTAAAGAATGTCAGTCTCAAGATGGCGTGTGTGAAGTTCAGTGACAGCCGGCTGGGAGCTTCCCATTGAGGGGCTGGTGAGAACACAGGATTGGCCTCTTCTGGAGGGCAGGAGGATGTATGGGAAAAGAAGTCATGGAAGGCTTCAGGCCCAGGCTCTTGGGGATTAGGAGGTACCAGTTGGATGGGAAGGATGAGGTCCTGGCCAAAGCTGTCCAGACAGGTTCCCATAGGAGCGTGGGCTGGATGGACAAACCCACATTCACATAGGCTCTAAGGCCCAGCCTGGCAGTTAATCCCCTGGGATCTATGGGCCGAGAAGCAGAAAAGATAAAAACAACTTCTCATGTAAAGATGGTGGCTTCCTCAGGGGAGGCCATTAAATGGCGTTGGAACAGGGCAAGGGGCAAGGTGGGGAACAGCAGCACTTAATCCTGTGGTGACTAGGCAGGCAGGTGGGTTTAGATCATGTGCCAGCTGCTGAAAGGGCTGCCACAGAGCTACTTACAAGGGCACGGCCTGTACTCAGCTCACTAGCTCCCCCGGAATAGGAACTCCACTGTGCAGCTGTAGGGGGGCGTCTGTCAGGGTGTGCACGTGTGTTTGTCTCAGTGTGTCTGTGCACACGTGCGTGTGTGTCAGGTTGTGTGTCAGTTGTGGTGTGCCTGGGTCGGTCTGTGTGTCCCTGCGTGTGTGTGTGTGTGTGAGAGAGAGAGAGAGTGTCACGGTGTGTCTGTATGCATGTATGTCAGCCACAGTGTAGCTGTGCATTAGTCTGTGTCACCTGTATGTGTGTCAGTCACGGTGTGTCTATTCATATATGTGTGGGTTGGTCTCAGTGTGTCCGTGCATGTGTGTGTGTGTTGGACCCTGTGTCCCTGTGTGTGTGAATGGCTCTTCAGACCCTTCTGAAGGAGCTCTGTAAATTGTAATCAGATTAAGGCAGCCAATCACTTAGAGCCCTTGAAAAGGGCATACGTTTTCTAATCAGTACCTAGCATTGAGTCTCACAAAGGGTCTAAGTAACTTGGCAGGGGTCGGGCCCTCTGGAGCACAGGGGAGGGGGCACTCCTCTCTTTTCTCTCTGTCCCTTGTAATTATGTCAATTTGCTATCCAAATTGTTTGCTTGAGTGGACAGTGGGGGCTTGCCTCCCCGGCCCTATTCATGTGGTAATGTGGGAAGGAACATGGCCTCCTGGCTTCAGGAGATGCTGCCGGCCTCCTGAGGAACAGCACACACTCCCAGAGCAGGGATCCAAACCCTCAGGGGAGAAACTTAGGCAGGCTGCTGGCTGCTAGTGCCCTTCCAACACCCAGCTCACAGGACAGGAGCAGATCACTGAAGGGGTGCTTGGCTTCCACACAGCATTTGCTTTAACTTTCATTCTTCTTCCATGTGGTTGAGTCTTGAGGTTCTTTTCCCTGTCCCAGGGCTGCACAGTCACTGGAGGGGACACCGCAGACACTGGGGAATTCAGCTGCAGTAGGATGCCGCCATGTTATGTACAGCATCTTTCATATGGTGCTTTAACGAGTGAAATTCTGCACTTATTTACCAGAGTGAGCGAGGCAAGGCACAGACAGGGTGCTGCAAAGGAGCAAGAACTTGCACCTTTGTAGTAGTGGTAAGACAGTAGTGGTAAGACAGTGGAAAGGGAAAGACAAGAGGCCGGTGCTAGACAACTGAAGAGAGGTTGAAAGAGAAGGGCTATAAGGATGGCCGAACAGTGGCAAACACAAGGAGGGCAATGCTGAGCTAGATGGGCTGGCCAGCCTGCTTTGTATGGGTGAGAAGGGAACAGCAGTATTCTGGGTGTGCTGGAATCTGGAAAGGTGGGACCGGGGTATGTGTGAGGGGGAGAAGGGAGTTGCAATAGTCTACGCAGGAGGAGATGTTGACCTGCATGAAGACTCCTGCAGGGAGGCCATTCTACTCTTGGTCAAGGTTGCAGAGGCAGCCAAAGGCAGGTCTCAGACCTCAAAAGAGAAGGAGAATCCAGTGTCAAGGATGGCATGAAGGTTGCAGACTATGCAGTCAAATGGCAGCTCTGGGTTGAGGAGGGAGAGGAAGGAAATGGAGTTTCATTGGAGGAGGCTCCTCTTGCCCGTCTTGTGGCTTAGTGACATTTGGCTAAAGGAAGTTGCGATGAAGCATTTTCTAAGGTCGAGACAAGCAGAGAGGAAGGTCAGGGGGATTCTGCAGAGAAGGAGGCATCCCCAGAGATGGATGCAATTCCTGAGAACATTGGTAACACAGGGTGAAAGAATGGGAAGGCAGGATGAAACAACAGGGAAGAGGACCACAGCTGGAGGCTGGATGGTCTGCAGGAGGAGATGAAGGAAGAAATGCCAATGTGCGAAATCGGAGCTAGCTATTGTGAAGGGGACATTGTGGAGAATTCATGCAGTCTTTGATTGTCATCCCTGCACTTTCTCTGGGATGTAGGCTACCGGGGGTGCCCATAGGACGTCTCTGCGACAGATGTGCCCAGGGCATCTGGGCGCCATCTATGGGATGGACACGAATGGGGGTTGCCGTACATTGCCCCCTGCTCCACCTGCGACACCAGCTTTGTCTCCCATTTGTCAGCTCCTCACACAAGTATGTTTGCACCTTCCTCTATGTTCCAAATGCTCTCCCTGAACTGGCCCTCAAGGCCATTGCCCCTGCTCATTCAGCTCTCCTCGGGAGTCCCACTCTGCTATGGCACCTGTGAGGAATCAGCCAGTGAGCACTGCTGGGGAGAGTGCTGCACTTCACCTGTTTAGAAGAACAAAGGAAATTTGGTTTGCAAATGTACACGTGTCTGTCCAAACTGTACACATTTGATTGTATCCCTCGCCGACGCCTCCACAGCCAAACTGAATCTAGGGGACATTATCCTGTTTGTTTTAGTCACATGCTAGGGAGGCAACGCAGCTCAGTCCTGACCTGTAGCAACCCCATGTTGGGTCCCCCAATAGCTCTGGCATTCTGGGCAGCACTGTAAAGTGCCAGTGTACACAAGCCCTCTGACTGGGAACATCTTCTGCTGTCTGCTTGTGCCCCACCCTCCGGCAGCTCTGCCAATGACTGGCTAAGCTCCCTGCTATTCCCATCCTGGTCTCCCATGCACCATTCTGCTGCTGCACCTCAGTCCCTATGTGAAGCAGTCCCCTGCTGTCCCTAATTTAGGCCACGTACACAGCTCGGCCCAAGCACTTCCACTCTGACTTGCAGCACTTCCCACTACTCTAGTCCTGGCCCTCTGCTGCAAAGAGAGTGTGAATCATGCCAAACTGTGTCATTGCTTTTGTGACACACCTAACCACCCACACTGGGATGAACATTTGCATATATTTTGCCTGCAAGCCCTTGTAAAGGGGAGCCTTTATTGCCTGTATAGATCACAGTGTGTTAGTTAAGGGCTTCTTTGTATTGCATCAGACAGAAGATTGCCAGCTGGGGTCATCAGAAGTCCTGGGTGGGGAGAAGAGACAGGAGGAGGGAGAAGCTCTGACAATACAGACTGGAGGATTAAAGGAGCATATAACGTTCCCATTGAGTGAGACAAGAGGCTGTTCACTCAAAGATTGACAGCAACCAGGAGGCGATTCCCAGCACAATATCCAATTAATTTTCTACCCTCTTCTACACTGTCTCCTCCCCCCTTGGTCTGGTACATGAGCAGGGAAGGGCTGAGGCTGAGATCCTCCACAAGGTCATTAATTGCTCTTGATTAAGAGGAGATTGTTGAGCCTGGAAGGATTCAGTCCAGGCACCAGTCTAAGTGGGCATCCCTTGTCCCATCCTCGCCAGACTCTCATCAATTTGGCCTGCCCCAATAATCCACCTCCCCAAATCTCAAGCACGGAAGAACTGTAAGATTGAGGGTTTATCAGTGCTGCAGGCTGGGCTTGAGATGCATCAATAAAACTGTGTGTAAGGAGCACAAGACAGGCCCAGCAGGGGGTGTTATGGGACAAAATGGAGGTGCATTAGCAAAGTTGGCTGTAAAGAGCCCAAAACAGGCCTACCAAGGGGTGCTCTGGATGAAGACTAAGGTTCAGACACTGAGCTTTTTGAGCAAAGATTATCCAGGACTTCTGCTCTCTGCTTAATAGGGCTCGTCAAAAACGGTTTTTTAATGGAAAATTTGGGTTTTTGACAAAGAATTTTCCTGCAATAAGTATCTGCTTTCTGCAGAAAAATTTGAATTTGAGTCAAAAACTTTTTGGCTAGAAACCAAAATTTTTCAGCCAAATACTGAACACTTCTGGGTTTTTTTGGTTTCAGGCGGATGGTTTGAATTTATTTATTTTTTTAAATGCAAAATTTTCTATAGAAAAAAGAAGGAGGAGTCCGGTGGCACCTTAAAGACTAACACATTTATTTGGGCATAAGGTTTCGTTGGTAAAAAACCCCACTTCTTATACCCACGAAAGCTTATGCCCAAATAAATGTGTTAGTCTTTAAGGTGCCACCAGACTCCTTGTTGTTTTTGTGGCTATAGACTAACATGGCTACCCCTCTGATATAGAAAAAAGCCACATTTTCCAGCCAGCTGCACTGCTTAATTCCAGCCAAGGCTTTTGGTCTCTAGCACTAACATTCTTCATATGAGATTGGTTAACATGTGAGCTGCTTCTTCTGTGCCATCCTCTGAACTCCATGTCCCAGTCTGATCTCACACCAGTTTTACAACAGTGCAGTTCTGCTGATGTCAGTGAAGTCCCAACTGATTTATATTGGTGTAAATAAGAGCAAAGCTGGGCCAATCAGTAAAATTTCTGCACACCTGTGGGAATTTGCTGGTATCTGTCAATCTCTCCTCTTATTCCTTTGCGATCAGCCTGAAAGGTGTTTTTCTGAGATGTATACACTTTGGCTGGCGCTGCTTTGTGAGCTTTGGCTACAGGTGCCAGTGCTTTCGAAGTGGGAAACTTCACAAAACTGCAGGGAAGCGACCATGAAAGCACCACCGGTCCTGGAAGATCTGGAAGCAGCCAAGTTCTTATACCAGTGGGCCCCTGCATTTGGCCAAGCTTCCTGTGGCATTTACATTGTGGCTGGTTCACCTGGGTGATGTCAGATTAATATCCTGCTGCAAGCTTCTCCCACCTGGCTGGAAACAGGCCTGTGTCCTCTTCCCCCCTTGACTCTTTAGTTAGTGCTGGGGATTGCAGTTAATCCTCTGTGGTTTCTGGGATGGGGCAGAGACAGCATTATGGATTTAGCTGCTTGGTATGTCCCTACAGAGCGCTGCAACCTGGAAGTGCCCTCCTGCAGCCCATGACAGACACAGAGGAAAATGCACGTCTGGCTGTGCCTTCAGCAGCCTTCATTGATATGCACCATGGCCTGAGCGTCCCTCTGCCTCCCGCCTGCTTCCTTCCAGACACACACACACAGTAGAGTTGTTTGAAAGTCCTCTGGCAGTTTTAGTGGCAACGAATAACAGATTAGCCATGATCTGATCAGCCCAGTATCTAAGCTTTATTCTCCCTGCTGACAAGTATTTGAAAGAGGGGAGGGGCCACTTTCAGCCCAAACGATGAATCTTTCACAGACAAGAATGGGCCTTTTTTCTCCAGTGAGGCCTCAGGCTGTTCGGTGCCCTGTTGCTAGGCAAGGCATGGAGCCCGTGATTGCATGCCGGGCCTAGTCTGGCAGAGTCCTCGGGTTAACGGGATCAGGAGATTCACACCAGACATCTTGTTTTGTGGGGTTTCTTTTTGCATAGGCATTTGATTGACAGATAACAGCTCACCCCCGATTCCAGTCTGGATAGTCCCAGCAGTTTCCTGTTGCTTCGGGGGCTCTGGTGAGTTATGGGCTACGAAAGGGAATGTGGGGACTTGTGGGAGGTGCCTCGGCGGGGGGAAGGGTGGGACACTTTCTCTGTGGCCACGAAAAGACAGCCGCAGAGGCCTTTCCAGAGCGGTCCATGAATCAGGATGTGTGGAGTTTGGGCCTCAGCAGCTTGGCTTTGATTTATAAAGCTTGTCCCCCAGGAATGGCTGCTGTACTCCATTCCCACACACATTCCCTTTGCCACTTGGGACACGCAGCAGCCAATGGCTCCCAGCTCCTCTGGGGAAGCCCTTTCAATGGGGTGTTTAAAAAATGTCTCCCCTAAAGATTCATTTATTCCCAACCTCTCTGATGGGGAACAGGATCTAACTGGAAGGCCCTGTCTCTCTCTCTCTGCTCCCCCATTGAGAAATCCCTGTCCCATACTGAAATGCCTGGCCCAGCCTGTGTACAGCGGATTTTGAAATGGTATGGTTTTCAAGACCAGTGAGACCCCTTTTAACCGCAAAGAGAACTGAGTGTCCCAGGTGCTATTATTGAGAGATTGCAAGAATGAAATTCGAGTCCCCAAGAGCTCTGGAGACAAAGCTCAACCCTTCCCTTTCAGAGAGATTTTCATTTTGCTGACACTCCTTGGGCACCTCTGGGCATTGGCTCTCCCCAATTTCTTTCCCGTCCATCAGGTGTTCGAGCAGCTCAGAGAAGGTTCTGCTGCAATCACCATCATCCACATTTGGCAGTGTGAATTCATTGTCTGAAACCACCTCCTGTCATGTTGTGATGTCTCATTACTGTCCAGGACATCCCGTTGTCACCCAGTGATGCCCCAGCTGGGATGGCCTGCCGGCTGTATTGCTCTTGCACTTCCTCTGCTTGGCTGCTATAATGAAATCTCAGACTGCACTGTGCATCCACAGTCTCTGAGTACTCTGGGACTCGGCTGACCTCACGAGAGTTTGCAGTGGGAGTTCTGCCATTAGGGCACCTGGGCCACCACCCGCTCACCCATTCAATCTAAATAAAACACAGTCTGCACCCATCCCCCATCTCTGCCCCAGCCACAATACAGTGAGATTCCAGAGCGCTGGAGGAGCCCCTGCCCCAGAGTGGGGGCTGAAAGTGGCTGGCATGGATGGGCAGGGGCAGTATGGGAGAGACTGTTGTGCTGCAGTGGGCTTAGCACTGGTGTCAGGAGTAGCCAACTGGAGTGTTAACTAGGAGGGAGAGAGGGAGGGATGTTCCCTACTTGCTGGTCATCAGGTGGGATATTACCCTGAACATGTCCTTTGGTGCTCAGTGGCATTGATCACAAGGACAGAGGTGGCTACTGGCCCAGAGACCAAAACCCCTAGAGGGGGCCCGGGAAAGCTCCCTGCCATCCCTGTCCTAGCCAGGCGCCCAGCCTTCCCCTGTGGGAACTGTTCTCTCCCCGCCATTCTCTGCAGTGGCTCAAGGGGACTGGTGCTGCTCTGCCCTCTTACCCAAGTATCAAGTTCACGGGGTACCTTGCGCTCAGCTGCAGGCTTGGGACCCTTCCCAGTGGTGAGCTGGGTGGAACTGGTATCACAGTGAGCTTTACTGGAGGCCTCATGAGGATCCACATGATGCAGCTTCCCATCAAACCCTGATATGTGAAATATGGGACAGTAACATAGTCACTGTCTAAGGCAGGCTGGGCCAAACTCAAGCCTGGTGTAAGCAGGTGCAGGGTCCTAGCCCGTTGACTGTAAAGCCCCATGCACCCCAGTGGTGCTATGGAAGTATTCCTCTGGGCTGCTGTAGCCCATTCCCAGCAGGGAAGAAGCTACAGTTCCCTGCATGACCCAGAACAGGCTGACCTAAGAGAAGAAAGGCAAATAATTAAAACCAAGGGTTTCCAGGCTATTTCTGGAGCTGCCAGCTTGAGGCGCCCTAGGCTAAGGCACAGCACTCTTAGCTCCCTCCTTTTCCACCAGACAGACAGGTGTATGGGGGGCTGGCTGGGCTTTGTGTCAGGGCCGGAGCACAGAGCAGTGTGGAAGCTGTCAAGTTCCCAGCGCAGCAGAGGGCTGTCACTTTCCCAAAGTGCTCGCTCTGCAGCAGGCAGGCTGTGGAGAGGTGGAAAGGGAGGGGGTTATTGCCCTCATAAATGTAACCCCCACTGTGCATATCACGCGCTGAGACATGGTGCTACTTACCCACCTCTTACCTCTAGGGAGGAGACAGAGCTGGGGGATGTGGGTGGGAGGAAGGGGGGGGATCTTGAGCCTGAGTCTCTTTGACTCATTTTAGGTTTTCTCTAGTCATCACCTAATGCCCAGGCTCCCTGCCTCAAGGTCTCGCCCATTCCCTACCCTAAAGCTGAAACCACTGCATTTGTTGCACTTGTTCTAGAGGTCAGAGGTCATTGTTCAGTAGTGGGCTGATCCTTCATCCCATAGAGCTAATGAGAGTTTCGCCACTGGGCTCTGGGTGAGTTTCTTTTTCCGAGGCTCCGAGAAGCGCTGAGCTCAGACTAAACCCAAGGCAGAAACTGCTTTGTCTCCTGCTCCCAGGACCAATTTGTGCTTGGTTTCACGGCACAGATTTGGCAATCTCAGGTGATTGACACTGCTCCGTTTCCAGGGGCATAGACAGCTTTGTTATTTGGTGGGGGCTAGAGTTAAAAATAATGTCATAGCTGCTGGGTATCATTTTTGTAAGTAATTGAACCCCATGACTACATTTGTGCATGTTTCATAAAGTGAGAGAAACGCGTGTCTGCTCCAAATTCAGGGCGTCCTTAGTGTAAGCCCAAAATTTTTGGGAGGGCTAAAGTCCCCCTATGTCCCTAGTTGTCTAAGTCCGTGATCCCAGGCTCCATTGTGCCCAGCTGGGGACAAAAGGTATGAAACAACAACTGAGTGGTTTGACTTCCACTCCGGGCCTGGCAAGGGAGACACTTTTCTGCAAGTGCCGATGCTCAGTGCAGGGTTTTAGGGGATTGCCTGGCACCCCACAAAGAGGGCGAGAACCCAAACCAGAGGAAGCCATATTGTTTCAGGTGTTAGAACAGCCTTTGAGCCTCCTTCACGCTCCCAACAACAAAGCACAGCCTGCTGCAGATTCCACCCAGTGCTGTAGGGCCAGGCTCTTAGTTTAAAACAGACTTTGGGGGAATTCAGTGACTGCTAGATCAAGTGGTGAGCTATGGACACTTCCCTCACAGACAACTCTGCCAGTGCACCTCATCATACCACCCCAGTCCTGACCTCCCCATTCTTTATGCTGAGCCAAAGTCCCCTGTTTGGCATCCTGAGCCCATCCTTATTGGCTCGGGGTCAGGAATTCCTCCCTCTTGTCTGTTTTTATGGACACTGTGAATGGTCACCCATGGAAAGACCCTCCTTTCCTGCCCTCTCTCAGCCGCTGGAGAATTTCAGGGTATTAATCTTGTGAGAGCACTTGAACTAAAGACACTTCGCTGACATGAAGATGGCCAGCTCCTGGCACATGACCTTTTAGATCAGTGCTACTCTGCATTGCAAGGCGCAGAGGGAAACAGAATTGCAGGTAATGTGCTAGAAGGGGCCCACACAGGAACCGTATTTCTCCCTCCTTGTGTAGCCATTAGGAGCTTCTCTCCAGCACGGAAGAGCAGCAGTGATGTCATATGGGTTGGAGGGAAAAGCATCAGGGAGAAATCTGTGTTCCCTGCCAGAGCAGTTACACCCAGTGGTACACAATGCAGTATAAGCTGCTGCCACTCTGAGCAGTGGAATCTCCCTTTTATGTGCAAATGGGAAGAAACTGGCCTTGGCTTTGAAATACAAAGGGCCAGATCACTGGCTATGGTAGTGCCCGGTTGTGATGCTCCAGTTGCACAAAGGGGCTGAAAAGTCAGCTTAGCTCGTAAATTGAGCATTCCTTTGGCCTGGAGGATTCCCCAGGTGGAACAGAGCCAGCATACTGGCCCTATGCCATCCCACTCAGAGCACTTAGCATAGCTGTGGCAAAGGGAGTATGGCCAGAGAGCTGGTGCCAGAACAACCTTTAAGACATAGGCAGCAGGGTACAATGTAGAGCAACCCTGAGGCTGCTCTAAATTGGACCAGGCACCAAAGTGGCCTCTGGGCAACCCCAGGACTGGGGTGGGGTGGGGGGGGAAATAAAGTCTCTTTTTACTTCCACTTGGGGCCTGCACTGAGCAGAGCTCAGCGGAACCAGAGAATTGGGCCCATTGTACACTGAGGTCTTGTCTACATGGGAAAGTTTTACTAGTTATACCAGTACAGTTATATAGATAAGTTATGCCAGTATAACTCCTCCCCTGCATGGAAATTCTTATTCCAGTATAAGAGTGGATTTTTTGGTTTAGTCTAACCCCCTCCCAAATATTGTAAGCTAAGCTGAAAAAAGTCACTCTTCTACTGGAATAAGAGGGTCCCCCTGGGGCTTATACCAGTATAACTACAGCAGTTTAAATTCACACCTTCACTTGTGCCAAAAAAACCTTCCCATGTAGGCAAGGCCTGAGCTCCCTTTGCTCTTTCCTGGGTCCCCCAGCCACTCCCAGTAGAATGGATCTTTCACGGTCTGCAGTTTCTCCGGGACTGAGACATTCCAGCCACTGCTTGTGCCTGACTTCCAAGTCATCAATGACCAGGTCCTAGATTTACTGCCCTCTTTCCTATAATTCTCTTATAACCCTACAGCATCCTGTGTGCTCACTCTCTGTCTCAATTGCTAATTTTTGTCTCTTTTTGATCTTCTCCTTTTAGGAATTTGGTCAAATCTCCAGGAGATCATAACAGGTCCATGAGAGTAGGTCACAGCTACCTGTACGGATCTTGTGTGGGGCCGGCATACTGATTTGACTCAACTTCAGACTGATCTGGGGCCTGTTGTCTGAAGCAAGGACCATGAAGTGCCCCTGTCCTTGGCTCACTAGAAAAGGACACTACCCTGCTTCTAGCTGGGTACACAACAGTGAACATAAGAGGGAAGGAGCAGGGGTAATTGGAAATTAGACTCATCTATGCACAGGAATGACAACATTGAAGGGGCTAACTTCCCACATGCTGAGTCAATATCATGCTCAGTGGCATGGGCTTCTGGCAGGCTCTGCAGGGCCAAACTCCCAGATGACGGATTGCATCCTCCTTGGTTACTTCAGGTGGGCAAGTGTACCAGTTACCAGACTAAAACCTCAGCTGTAACAACCAGTGCCTCCCCACTGCAATGCAAGTGCTCTGGCTCACAAGGCATCTGTCACTGTAATTACAACATCCGCTCAAGCTGCATGGCTAGTTGGTTAGTATCGGAGATGGGTGGCAGTTGCAGCATGCCATGGCCCAGCCTGGAGGCTCCTCAAGGTGTGGAGGAGTAGGCACGAAGGGCTGAGATGCCAGCACCCGGCAAAGCTGTGGGGCTTGTGACTGGAAACCTCTTTGTAGCCCCTGCTCTGGAGGATGACAGCATCTCTGAGGTGTTTTCTAACCTTCCCATCCTAGTGCCCTCATGGGTTTGTCAGGCCTACAAAGGACTTTAGTGTATCTTCTCTCTCTCTCTTCTTCCCTAGAGATATCTCAGTTTACCTCCTACCCACCTTATCCAGCTCCCTGCCTGCCTTCTTGTGAAGCAACTGGCCCAATAGCTCGCAGTGGTGACCGTGTTTCTAGAAGCTCCATGTGTGACATCTGGCAAGACAGGCATCAAAAATGGCACCTCCTGACTCTATTCCTCATCCCACAACTGCTTCGCTTGGCTTCACCTTCATGGTTTAGAACAGCTAGTCACACTTGACATAGATAGACATGAGGAGGAGGCTTTATGTTTGTGTGTGGAATACAAGGAGTTATGGTTTTTGCTTCATTCTTCTTTAAGGAGTCCTGACCACCAGAACTGGTGTGAGACTCATGTCAGACATGCGGAGCAACGCCTCATACAGCATAGAGAAAGAAAAACACTTTTTGGTTCTGGGCTTTTATGTTCTAGTCCAGTATTTCCCAAACTTGAGATGCTGTTTGTTCAGGGAAAGCCCCTGGCGGGCTGGGCCTGTTTGTTTACCTGCTGCATCCGCCGGTTCGGCTGATCGCGGCTCCCACTGGCCGCGGTTTGCCGCTGCAAGCCAATGGGGGCTGCGGGAAGTGGCGCGGGCCGAGGGATGTACCGGCCGCCACTTCCCACAGCCCCCATTGGCCTGGAACGGCGAACCGCGGCCAGTGGGAGCTGCTATCGGCCGAAACTGCGGACGCGGCAGGTAAACAAACCAGCCCGGCCCGCCAGGAGCTTTCCCTGAACAAGCAGCGTCCCAAGTTTGGGAAACACTGTTCTAGTGCTTAGATGCTACTGCGCTATATATAATCCTTAGCTAGGTTATATTAGATAGGTGGGTACTATAGAAAACATGACCTACAGAAAATGCAAATGAGTGTGTGCAGGGGGCTCTGGGAGAGGCTGGTGACTTGTGTCTTGAAATTTGGAACATCGTCCTGGGAACAGGGCCACCTACAGGGTAGAAAAGGGGCACATTTACAAGGCTGAAGGAGGGGAGGGGTACTGTGTCCCTACAAGAGAGGAGAGAAACTTTCCTCCAATGAAACCTGAATTGGAAATTCTTTCATCAGATATTGGAATAAAATATTGTGTGCGAGGGAAGAGAGAATACAACATGAGCAAGCAAGAAACAAGGAAATTATTTCATCCTGATTTTTAATAACACTTCCCCAAATCATAACCATCCTCCCATAGCTGCAAATGTCATCAGAAACAGAATCATTACATATGCCACTCTCTCTATGTAACTATCAATACTCTCAATATATATATATATATATATGACCTATGTCTATAGCTACACCAGCTGTATCTATCTACTTCTGTACCCTATAGGCTAAGATCCAGCATGGTACGAGTTTGGTATCTGGAATACCTTTCCTCAGGGGACTATAGCTAGCCCGTTGCATGCAGGGATGAACTCCATGCAAAACTCAATGAATGACTATACTGAGTTCTGGGACCAAATGGTGCATAATGATTTCCTTTCACTTCTCCTTGCATTGGAAGCTGTCTGCTCCCCAGTGGGAGTCCCTCCCAGTGGAGGAATCTCAGACTGGGAGCCCTTGTTTAGTCTGGCCAGTCAGTTCACTTCACCCCATCATTACTTGACCAAAGGTGACTGAAAGAAAAAGACTTAATGCAGCAGAATGGCGGTTCTACGGGGGCTGGGTGGGGAACTTTGCCTTTCATGACGATGCTGCAAACAACATAGATGTCCTTTTCTAGTGAGCCAAGGAGGGGGGCACTTCATGGTCCTTCCTTCAGACAACAGGCCCCAGCTTAGTCTGAAGTTGAGTCAAATCAGTATGCAGAAGTGGTAGCCACTTGCCAATGGATTAGCATAAAACACTCTAGGAGGTAAATAGACATACAAGCAGCCACTGTGTGCAGCGTAGGGATGCCTTTCTTTCAGGCCCACTATTGTCACAGCCCCGACTGAACAGTGACGGAGTGGGGCCTCTGTGTTGGTTTCTTACACTTTTGACTGCTGGATAAAAGGGGGGAACATAAAGAAAGGGGGAGAACTGTTTTTTTTTAAAGTCCAGACGAAGTTACAGATGTCTGTTAAACGTCAATTACAGCTGAATAAAGACGTCTGCTTAAGGCTTAGTTATGGCTCCTTTCAGCCAGGGAGATTTTTCCAGGGCTGGCCTGGGATGCCTTCGGCAACCTAATTTGGAGCTTGTAACTCTATAAACAGGCACTTGCATTAATCAAGGCTGGTGAAAATGCAAATGAGTGTGTGCAGGGAGCTCTGGGAGAGGCTGTCGTCTTGTGTCTTGGAACTTTGAGGGCAGAGAGTGGAAAAGAGAAAAGGGGCCACTCAAATGAACAGGGAGTTGGGATGGGGCTCATGCATACAGAGCATAATGTACTTTTTCTTAGTCTCATCTTGCTGTCTTGGGAATGTGGTTTCATTAGGAACCATTTGCACCATCCACCACTTTCCCTTGGTGAACTTTTGCCCTTGGCTATAGCTCTGCTCTGCCCTTACTGTATGAATTCAGGAGTTGGTCTGTCTTGTGCCCTGTGATCTCCTCCTTGTGCAATACATTTACAAAGGTCCTGTCCGCTCTGCAGTTGGGACCACGCAGAAAACTATCCTGCTTCTATACTCTTAGCATCATTATCATTGTTTCTTATTATAGGCCACATTGTACCACCCTTGCTTGGGCTGAAAAGTGCCTTAGCAAAGAAAAAAGGACAGTCCCTGGCCCAACATGCTCGCAACCTAAAAGACACCCACCTAGCTGGTCTGGAGAATCCCAAGTGGGGGGGGAGGACTTAGTGGTCTTTTGTTTGCTTGTTTTAATCAAAAGGCTCACATCTTGTGGGCCCCTCAGAAGGAGTGGAGTATAATAAGGACTTGAATGAAGCAAGGGTTGTGGTTTGGTGAACTGGAATGGGGAGAGCATCTCTGGACTTGGGTCCAGCCTGGTAAAACGCATGCCCAAGGCAGTGGGAGAAGAAGACCAGTGGACATCAAGAATGGCTTTGGTGGAGGAGAAGGGCACAGGTGGGGACACAATAAGCAAGGTTGGGATGCCATGATTGTCAGATGAAGGGCCCATCCTTGTTACAGTTCCCAGCCATGTCAGGAGGCGGGGGTGCCATATAGCACCACTTGGCAGTGCAGATGGCGTCCAACTATGTCCCTGACCCCAGTCAATAGCCTTGGGTTGTAAGCAGGGCAGGGAACAGCCATGTGGAAACCAGGTTCCCCTCAACTCAGCTGAAGTCGTAGTGTAAACAAGCCCCAAATCCAGGACTGATAGTAGCCACAACAGCCGTGTTTAACTCTGATGATAACACAGTTTTCGTCACAGCATGGCTGGGGTTTACCAACTGGCTGTTCACGAGGGGAGTCTACGTGGTAACATGCACTCTCCTTGCTGAACCAGGCCTCAGCTTTGAGTTGGCTGTGGGCCCAGAATTCTGATTAGTTCTGTGGGCTCTGGAGTTTGGCATTCTCACCCCTGGATTGTCTGGACTCCTCTCTGTACCTACTAAGGCTATCGCTGATCTGGGGCTCAGAGTTGGAGATAGAGGGGCAGTGTTGCAGTGGGAAATTTGGAAGTGTGGACTCCTGTGGTGTTGGGGAGGAGACTGCTTACTCCCTAGTGGCCTCTAGGATATGAAGCATACATCGCAGCTCATGCAGAATGACAGTGGGCAGGGGAGACAGAGGTAAAGGGAACAACTAGATTTAATGGAGGCTTTGACCCCAAAATCTCAACAGGGTCCCAAGAATCATGGAAAATATGATGCAGTCTGGAAGCATATTAAAGGTAAAAGTATTGGGCTGCCCTCTGGGGCAGAATTTCATCCCTAGAATTCCAAATTCCTTTGAAGCCATTTGCTTCCTCTGCTGGCCAGAAAGAGAATTTCATGCACTGATGGAGTTTCAGTATAAGGCTCAGTAGAAAGAGGACAAAAATGGTGAGGTGGCCCTGGAGCAAAGTGTGGGGGAAGAGAAGCCCGTTTAATGGGATTTATACAGGGAATAAAGTCTCATCTCATTTACTCTAGTGAAAAGAGTGAAATCTCATGACTTTGGGCTATATGTCAAGTTCTGACATCCTAACCTCGTAAACCAGCGGGATTACACTACGCTGATTAATGAAAAGTGACTGCATTTTGCTTGGCTGGGTTGCATCATGTTGCAGTTCTACCATCCAGCAATGAGCTGAAACCTAACCTGCATGTTCAGAGAAAACATTCAAGGTATTTCCTCCAGCATGTCTTAGGCTCGAAGAGGGTGAGAGGGGCTTTGGCCCAGAGGGACACTTCTTTGGATGGGGTTTAAATAATATGTTTTGCTTGATGAAATATTCCAGTATCTTTCAGATTCATATGGCACGTCCCAGGAAAGTGTGAACGCGGTGGGAGACATATCCCAGGGCTCTGGTGAGTCATTTAATGGGTGGTAAAAAGAAAAGGAGGACTTGTGGCACCTTAGAGACTAACAAATTTATTTGAGCATAAGCTTTCGTGAGCTACAGCTCACTTCATCGGATGCATGCAGTGGAAAATACAGTGGGGAGATTTATATACACAGAGAACATGAAACAATGGGTGTTACCATACACACTATAAGGAGAGTGATCAGGTAAGGTGTGCTATTACCAGCAGGAAAGTGGGGGGGCGGGGGGGGGAGAGAGAGGAAACAGGTGTGTGTGCCTGTGTATATCCCAATGTCACTGTGTACAAGCTTATATAGAAAGAATACTGCATATTTGTTCCTGGGGTAACATACATGTTTAATTTTAATAACTTAGGAGCCACAGATCATTGATGAGGCCAGGTCCCTCGGTATGTTTTTTAATACCTCAAAAGCCAAATGATTTTATTTCTAACCCTCATTCTATGTGTGCGTTAGAGAGGGTGGGGATAAACACTCTGAGGTGTGGAAAGGATGGGGAGCAATTGCTGATTCTACATTTGCTGTGAGTGTCTGCATGCTGCATATCCTTGCTGAGCTGTCTTTATTTTGTGGTTGTGTGTTACCTAAGGCGTATGTTCTTCATACCTCATGCCTGGGAGCATGGATGTGCAGCTGGCTTCTCCTAAGGCTAGGAGTAGTTTTATGTTTGAATTTCCACACGTCATCATGAGATGGCAATGGAGACCTGAGTGGAAATACATACACACCTTAACTGAGGCTAAGCTGACATTTCTGTGGCCCTGTCTCTGTGACAACTGGTCATTGGGAGAGATGGAGACGCAGCCTATCAGACAACAGATTGGTGGCTGGAGCCCACCAAAGCAATGGAAGACCCACCCCCCTCAGGTAAGGGAGGGGCCACAGAATCCAGACATCAACAAAGTACAGGGACAAAAACATGAAAAACCCCAAAACAAAACAGGGATTGGAGTGCAGGTCCTGGGTCAAAAGCAGGATCCAGAGGGGGACACTAAGCAGAGAACCCTGGAAAACACCCACTGCTCCCAGAAGGAGACAGTGGCCAAGCGACAGCTGGGAAGGTTTAATTGCTGCTCTAGTCTGTGGCAGATCTGCTCCACTCCCTCCCTCTCAGATCTGCATTTCAATGTGAGAGGAACAGTAAGTGGGATGCTGCTCGAAGGGGTTAGAATGATTAATCATTTAAAAAGCAAGATCTTAATTACAGGGTGCAATTTTTGCTATTTAAGGAGTCCATTAGTTTCCAGAAAGGGGGAAAAAAAATGATCGCAGGTTATTCTCCTTTTAAAGAAAATTGGAGGGGGAGGGGAGCAGGGAATCTCAGAGCACGGGCTGGTGCTACAGCCCCTGCTGGGGTGGGGGTGGGGGACTGGGAGCAGCAGGATTTGGGGAAGGGGAGGCAGAGTCATTTGTTTTAAAAGGTTTTATTTTTTTAGGGTGCTTGTGAATGCTCTGCTCATGAATAATGAGCCCTCTGCTTCACCACACACCTGGAACAGCCTGGACAGGGACAGCGTACGCTTCCCGTTCACTGCCTCAACCCCTGTCCTGAAGGGACCCCCCTGTAGGGGTGAAATGGGAGGTTAGCGTCCAAGTGACCCATTCAGGCCTCGGCCTCTCTGCTAAGGCTGCCAATGAGAAGGTTAATTGGTGCTAATAATAGTGATAGTCCACTAGGAGCTGGTGTGAGACTCTCCCAGGACTCATATCACATAGACCAGGAAACAAGTAACAACTTTTTCTCTTTATTGATCAAAGGCTGGATTGGAGATGGCAGCCCAGAGGTGAGAGGCTTTTTAACCCATTGCATGTCTCCTGGGTTTAAAATTGCCTTCACTTTCCGTGTAGAAGCAAAATCATCGCACCTGTGACTCGCTCACATCCTGCTAAACGGCGAGGCAGGGAAGCAACCTCGGACTGAGCAGTGCTACGCCGAGAACAACTGCCGCCAGAAAGGTCCACAACAGCACCTGCCTTGGTGGATGAAAAAACTGGGACAGAGCTCATCTTTGCATAGACAGTATGGGAGCTAGTGACTTTGCTTCCCAAAGCAGAGCCAGGCATTGAGCTCCCACAGCCCAACCTCAAGTCAGTAGGTTTTCTTCTCTGCTGGGCTGGACCAATTGGTATATTTTTGTATCTCACCTGATCTTGGTCTCCAGAGCTTATTTCTGAGCGTTTCATGGCAGCTGGTCAGGCCCCTTTGTCTGACCCTTCCCTGTCGACTGAAGAGGGGTTAGGAGGGTTAATCTCCTACTGCATTCCCTCTGACCCCTGTGTGGGTTTTTCTCTTGTATAATCATTTAGCCATTCCCCCGCACAAAAGGGAGCCATTAAACACAGCTCAGGCCCTTCATGCTCTAGTGGATTAATGTACTGATCCCCTGTGGATTAAAGGTCTCTGCGAGATCAGGCATCCCAACCCCAAGAGAGGGTGAGCAAGCGCTAGTCCAAGGCAACCTGAAGACAAGAAGGATTTCTTCTCCTGCAGGAACCCTGGCCCTCCTCCCCTTTCTGCATCACTGAGACATGTCAAGGTTCAAATAAGCGGAAGCTAAACTAAACAGCGTTTCCCCAAATCCTCTCGTTCACTTCACTAAACAAATGGCTCATTCCCCTGTGGGGAATAGGACTGGAGCCAGGGGAAAAGAGAGCGGCTCTCCCCTCCCCCTGCCCAAAGCCAGGCTGTGCAGCCTCAAGGCTGCTGAAATGCAGCGCGGGCATGTACTAGTGCTGGTTTGGGAATTACAGGTGCACAATTAAAAGGGGCGATCCGTGTGTCAGCACGGGTCTGTGTGTGCATGTGTGAGAGTGCTTCTTTGCACGTGTCGGGGTGCAGGTCTGTGGGGGGGATACCAAGTTCTTTTGGGCGTGTTTGAGGAAGGAGGACGTGTGGGTAGTCTGACCTGCCGTGGGCTAAAACTGCTGAGGATGGAGGGACAGAAGCAGCGCTGGAGACGTCTTGCTACTGCAGTGGTGTGACAACAAATGCCGTTGCAGCTGCTGAAGATAGGGTTTTGCATTCCCGTAATGCCTTTCGTTTTCAAAGAAGCCCAACGCTTTTTGTGAACAATACGTACACAGGAACCACTTCCCCCACTGCTGGAATGCAGCTACCTCTGCGCTGGAACATTGCAAGCTGTTTCACAATGCAGAGTAAGATTAAGAACAGCATAAGGAGTGAAGAAGAATCCTCTCTCCAGCTGAAATTCCAAGATAGGTGAGCAGAAGTGTAATGACCCAAACTGGAATGTGGTCACAAACTAACGTTAACAGCCCCATTCCTGAGAAAAGCGCTTTGAGATCTTATGGAGCACAAATGGTAAGTATAATGCTGCCTGAAGTGACTTGAGAGCATGGGTACTAAACTCAGGGCAGACTGTTAGGAACCAGGCACAAACCCCACATTGGCTGTGAGTTCTATACTTTGATTTCACCAACTGATTAACAGGTGTAAACCTTCATGCGCTGTAACAACCTTAACATGGAGTTACAGTTCCTTTGGGTACTCCAGTCTGTGTTGCCACCCAGGTGACCCTAACTTTGTGATTGATAGTCCCTTATACCAAGACTCACAGCAGTATTCAGTTTACTTCCAGTCCCAAAAGACAAGTCACTTATAGGTCAATTGCAACTTAGATCTCACACGAAAGACAATGCTTGTAGCCAGTCCTATCGTAAACTATATAAAGATTTAATCAACAAAAACGATTAGGGGTCTGGAACACATGACTTATGAGGAGAGGCTGAGGGAGCTGGGATTGTTTAGTCTGCAGAAGAGAAGAATGAGGGGGGATTTGATAGCTGCTTTCAACTATCTGAGAGGTGGTTCCAGAGAGGATGGTTCTAGACTATTCTCAGTGGTAGCAGAGGACAGGACAAGGAGTAATGGTCTCAAGTTGCTGTGGGGGAGGTTTAGGTTGGATATTGGGAAAAACTTTTTCACTAGGAGGGTGGTGAAACACTGGAATGCGTTACCTAGGGAGGTGGTAGAATCTCCTTCCTTAGAAGTTTTTAAGGTCAGGCTTGACAAAGCCCTGGCTGGGATGATTTAATTGGGGATTAGTCCTGCTTTGAGCAGGGGGTTGGACTAGATGACCTCCTGAGCTCCCTTCCAACCCTGATATTCTATGATTCTATGATTTATTAAGTAGAAAAAGGAAATGACAGTTATTTGCACTGTTAAAGCAAGCAAACATAAGTACACAAACGAGTTACAATCTCAAATTTCAAAAGGTAATAGAAGCTTCTATAATCCATAAGATCTATATATTCTTTAGGACTAATCACCTGGGGATCTCTTGCTTATGCCTAGAGGACCTTGCATCCTGGAGTCCAAGCAGCACAGAGATACCAAGTTCTTTTGGTTTGGGGTTTTTATCCCCCTGCTACCATGTGCTCTGAGCTGCAAACTCAGCTGATGGGAGGAGTCCACTTGCATGACTCATCTTCACAGGAAAGGAGAGCAGGACAACATAAGTCCTTTGTCCATTTGTTGATATCACGAAGGGAAATTCCAGTTGCAAAGTCCTACAATTGTCCATCTGGTACTGATAGAGCTTTCCTTTTGGGAAGGGCATAATATCTTCTGTTTAAGAAAAGCCCTTCACACTAACTAATCTCTCTCTCCTGACTGGTGATTTACATAGTCACAGAGGTTCACAATACAACCACTCAAATATTACCTTACAATATGGGAGACAGATGCCATCAGTGAGATTAATGCAGGCAGCAATTTACAAGCATTTCAGAAAGTCCAAATACTAAACGCATTCTTATAACTCTACTCTTTATTTTAACAATATTAACATACAGGTGAGCCAGACTTGTTCCAGCTCTGTGTTTGTCACTGTTCAACTGAGACACGGGGCCCTTGGCATGAGCTGGCATCTGCCAGTGTCACAGTTAGTCCCTATTGTTAAGGCTAAGATTATATCATGATTATTTTTAGTAAAAGCCACGAACAGGTTACAGGCAATAAAGAAAAATTCACGGAGCCTGTGACCTGTCCATTACTTTACTAAAAATAACCGGGAGTGGGGCTAGGTAGGGGGGAGAAATAGAGTCCCATGGAAGAGGGGGGACTGACAGGCCCGTGGGCACGCAGCCCCCACTCCAGAGATGGGTGCATGGACCTGACTACAGACCCTGCCAAGCCCTGGCCACAGCAGGGTTGGGTGGGTGGGCACATGGCCCTGGGAAGCCACAAGGGAGGTGCATGGCCCCAGGTGCAGCCACCCGGCAGGGTCGCACAGCCCCAGGCAAAAGCCGTAGGGTTTGGGCACATGGCCCTGGCTGTAGCCCCCGCCAAATCTGGAATGCCATGGGGCTGGAGTACATGGCCCCATCTGCAGCACACGGCCCCAGCTGCAGCCCCCGGAGAAATATGCGGGGCTGGGGCATGCGGCCCCAGCTGCAGCCCCCGGCAGAAGCTGCAGGGCTGGGGCTGCAGGGTCCTTGTTCCAGCCAGCCCCAGTTGCAGAGCAGAGACGCACAGTCCCACCTCCTCCTCCTGAAGCCCTAGGAGTCACAGAGGTCAGGTAAAGTCACAGAATCTGTGACTGCCGTGACCTCCATGACTAAATTGTAATCTTACCTATTGTATATCTCATCCCAAAGACAAGATGGACAGGAGCTGTGCTAACTAAGTCTTCATCCTGAGATGGGCTGAGGATGGCTGGGATGGATGAAGGGGCCAGACTAGAATAATTTGGAACAGCCCTTCACAGTGCATGGGGCTGGGTATACAGAAACAAGCTAATGAGGCTTATAGGGAGGCGGAAGGATGGGCAAAAGGGAAGAGCTGGAGAACTGTTCCCCTGTAGAGCTGTTAAGAGCAGTTCAGATGGGTAAACAGAAAGAAGCAGCAATGGAGAGGCCTTTGCCAAGCTGAGAGAGGCTTGATATGTATGGGAAGCATAGCTCCAGCTGAGTTTTGAGAGCTATATCCTTGGTCAGGATTGTGGTGGCTCTTCCCATGCCTATGAGAAGCAACGAATGCATCTGACTTTAATTACTCTCTCCCTGATGCTCTTGCACCTTCTTCACATGAATGCTGATTAATTGCAGGGTTAGGCTCTGAGGCAGGCTGGACCACATTATTTCTGATGTTTGCTCTTTTCAGTGGGAGAATAAATGCCATGAATCCACAGTAATCAGCAGCTTTTAGCTTGTCACTCTTATGACACTCTTTACTTAGACCAGGAAATGGCAAATGTGGTGGAAATAAGAACTTTATTCCCCTTTGTTTTTGTTTTTTTAATCTCTTCCCAGAGAGGGAGGTGTGGAGAAGAGTTGGTATCTTTCAAATGCAAGGCAGAGAGGGGCTGTGTGGGAAGCTAGGGCTGTGTATTTCAATCTCCTCCCTTTAATCTGAGGACCCTTGCTTGGCCACATTCATCGAAAGGGAGGAGAAGAAATGAAGGGCTCTCTTCCTTACTTAGGAACAGGGATGGTCATAGAAAATGTGAAGGAACAATGCCCATGTTTGATATTTAAAAGAAACCACCTGGAAAGGAACTTTAAGGCCACCGTGTTATACTGCTAATTTGCACCTCAGTCGTTCACAAGCCAATCGGGCAGTGATTCTCAACCTTTCCAAACTACTGAACCCCTTTCAGGAGGCTGATTTGTCTTGTGTACCCACAAGTTTCACCTCACTTAAAAACTATTTGCTTACAAAATCAGGCATAAAAATACAAAAGTGTCCCAGCTCACTGTTACTGAAAAATTGCTGACTTTCTCATTTTTGCTATCTAATTGTAAAATAAAATGATTGGAATATAAATATTGTACTTTACACTTCAGCATATAGCATATACGACAGCAGTATAAAACATGTCATTGTATGAAATTTTAGTTTCCCTGGTGACAGCTCATGGTGCTGTTTTGCTATTTTGTAGCCTGTTGTAAAACGAGACAAATATTTAGATGAGCAAATGTACCCCCTGGAACACATACCCCTGGTTGAGAACCACTGCCATAGGGTGAGTGACCCCTGTAGGAAAGCTGCAGCCACTAAGACATGCTAAGAATAATGGGGGTGCATGCTGCTCCTTTGCCTAGCAGCTGTAAAGTGCCAGGGCCCCAATCCTGAAAGGTATTTAGGCTCCTAACTTCTGCTGAAATAAATGGGAGTTAGGTGCCTAAATATTTGTAGGGCTCTGTGCCTAGAAGCCTGATTTGAGCCATGCTGGTTTGTAGCAGCAGGATGGTGTAGGGACTAACTCAGACCTCAGCATGGCTCCTCAGAGACAGGACAGGGTTTCCCTCTGTATACATTGTTATTGTTATTAAATGTTCAGGCAGCGTCGTAGCTCTGCCTGATGCTTTACTGGGGACGTGAGGACAGGGTCCCTGCCCTGAAGGGCTTACACAGCATGTCCAGCAAACACATGAAGTAAAGAGACAAAGAAAGGATAGAGAGCAAGTGTGATAAAACTAATAATGAATCCGCGAATTGCGTCATTGTGGGGCTGGAGTGCTGGCGCCTTTGAGGAGACGGAGGAAAGGAAGAGATAAGCAATAGCCAGCCCACGCGTGGAGTTAGAAGGGGCTATTTGGGTTTGTTACATATAGATGCGGTCTCTGGACATGTCTGCATCTCCCCTGTATTTCTTTGTATTCATGATGGGGATGGCTGAAGGTAGGAAGGGAAAACTGACAGGGAAAACGGTCTCCAAGCTAGTCCCAGCAGCAGATGACGCTCCCCCCTTCATTGTGCCTCCCCACGATGCACATGACAGGGAATATGTGACTGCATTGAGTATATTTATTATTTCTATTCCAGGAGAGCCTTGAGGCCCTAATCAAGGGCAGGTCTCCATTGTGATGGGCACTGTATGTGTATTAGAAGAGACAATGCCTACCCTGAAGAGCTTGCAGCCTAAAGGGACAAGAGAGAGGAAACAGAAGAGTGAAGTGACCTGCTCAAGGTCACAGCTGGGCATAGAACCCAAAGCGGCTGAGTCCCAGTCTAGTGCTTTACAGACTAGCCCCATTGCCCCCCTTATACTTGCTGTACTAATCTGTCTAGTGGGCACTATGGGTTCCCTGGGCCAGGAGGCCTTGTTCTCCCTTCCTTTTTCTAATAAATTGGCAAGCTCAGCTGCAGGCCTGGCCCAGCCCATCAGCTCAGGTGGGAGCCTCTTTCACTGCATTCCTCAATGCTCTGCTAGTGATCTAATTACCATCTCTTAGCTCAGTGAGAGGGCAGCCCTCAGCCTTTCAGCAGCAAACATCTGGTATACAGCATGTGGCTGGCTGAAAGACACAGGGCTGGGGCTTGCCTTTCTCCACCCCCTGCACTCTACTCTGCTCAGGGGAAGCTAACAATTAGTGAACCTCCCTGCAGGGTCTTACCCAGCTCACCTATTGAGTCCCAGGAAGGTGGGCAGGCTTACCCAGCTCAGGTGAGTACAGCTCACCCCAGGAAGAAAGTGTAATTAAGGTCAATAAGAGGGTTATGGGTCAGGGCAGTGGTGGGGGAGACAGTGAGAGTTTAATGGTGGCCATAATTAGACAGCTGTGGAGGAGAAGCAGCTAATGAACAAGGCAACTGCTAATAAAGCCTCTTCATGAGCAGCCTTCTGGCCTGTGTAATTGAGGGATTTGCAAATGCCACCTCCACATTTACTCTGTAATGAACAGGCCTCAGAGTAGGAGCAGGTTAGAGTCAGTGTTCAACCCCCATCAACTCTTTGATAGAGCTGCACATGAGGGGCAAGAATCTGCTGTAACTACAAGCAGCAGCTAGGGGGCCTCCACATGACATCTGGTCAGAGGAGACAGGCCCGCCCCTCGTACGCTGGGAGGGGTAAAGGTGAGCGATTAGGGATACCGGACTGGGTCATGTGGTTGGCCTGGAGGGTCAGGGATGGGATAAGTCTTTTATTCCCAGGTCTCCGTTTCCCTTCAGCCAAGGCAGCTGTTGTTGTCTGATGGCTGAAATAAATTGGTGGGAGGGTCTCAGGGGCCAGGTCCGCATCATAAAAGTTAGTCTGCTATCTGGCACTAACTGTACCCTCACACCCTGTTGTTTGCCCTTCCTGTGCCCTCCTCGCACCTGGTTTGCTTGTACTCTCAGTTGGGATGAGTCTGTCCTGGCTGCACCACCTTTCCGGCATTTCTACCTCCCTGCCTGCAATGATACTATTGCCATGGTACCTTTATGGCCAAAATGGTTCTTGTCAAATAAACGCTTCTAGCTGCTTTCCTTGTTCTGAGCTTACACCTCTGCCGTCTCTAGTGCTGTGGGAGATCATTGCTACACATCCAACTCCCCCCCATCCTTGTACTGCCATTATACCCACCTAGTCTTGGCCTAGTTCCTCCCCTTCCTTCCCCCTCTGCTACCTAATCACTCCATCCCTGGTGGCCCTTGGGAGCGTGTGTGGGGGGCTCATTCTGCCATATCTGGTCCTGTGCTTCTGTCACTTTATGGGCCTGGTGCACACTACTCACAGGACACTCTGCTCTTGACACACACGAGGGCCTGAGCATGGTTAGAGGGGTGCTGGGGATCATTGGGTACTCCCCCAGCACAGCAGGCTCATGGTGCTCTTTTGCTAGAGAGGGGATGATTTTCCCACAGTGAGTAGAATGACAGCAAGGGATGGGGTGGAAGAGAGCTCGAGAGGCAGTACAGGAGACCAAAGGGAAGGAAAGCTGAGGAAGGCCTGGATTTCTCCATGCCCCCCACTCACCATCCCCCTCCCTACTAGGCTGGTGGGAGAGGACCTGAGGCTAACTATGGTTCTCCTCTGGTCACATGACCCTCCCTGCGCTCTCTGCCCCCATTTGATTCCCTGGGATTCCTTTGAGTGAGGCTGAAAGCAGTTGGCAGAGACTTGTACAGCAGATGCTTCGGTTTCCCACGCCTGCCTCTGCCTTGTGCAATCCCCCTTCCCGCCCTGCAGCATTGCAGTGATGTCATCATCATCCCAGGCCCTGGGAACTTGCATTGTTAGCTTAGCAAATAGAGAAATCCCCACTCAAGCATTGCAAATGAGGGCAGAGGGGGAGCTGGGGAAGGCACAGGCTGCTGAGGGCTGCGAGGTCTCTCTCCTCTCCCTGGCTCTCTTTGAGTTGTCAGATGAATTCAGCGGTTAACAAAGAAAGAGACCCGAGCTGCTAGCGCAGCTGGTGAGGGCGAGAGGGGGGAGGGCTAGAGTGTGGCTGGCAGCTGCCCCTCCCACCCCTCTGAGTGGTACCAATATAATGTGCAACTCCCCGTCCCCAATGTGAAAAGCAACACATGAGTGGGAAGCTCACGATGCCCGCTGGGTTGGCGATGCCCAGAGCTCACTCTGTACCCAGCAGCCAGATTGTTCTACCGTGGCAAGGTCTGGTGACAATGGCGACACCACGCTGTGATGCCATCGCGCCCTCTGAGAGGCCGTGCTTCTGAGAGGGGCCTTCCCCTTCCCACTGAGCATTGTTATTTATTATACTTGCATTATCACAGAGCCTGGAGGTCCTGATCAGGATTGGGGGGGTGGGCTTGTGCTGGTGCAGCACAAACATAGGAAGACAAGACCTCGCCCAGTGGAAGATGAGACAAAACAGTTGCATATCATGCATGATGGGAAGGAGGACAAGGGAAACCATGTCCCTATTCTATCTCCCTGTGCCACTCCTGGAAGCACCAGCATGCGCTGCTGCTGGGCTGCCCCCTCCAGGAGGGAATGTGCACAGCAAGGTGGTGGCGATGCTCCCCACAGGCAGGCAGGTGGGTTGCGGTGTGGCTCCCGCCTTTGGTGGCACGGTGGGAAGTTGTGGCACTGGCAGGGGATGAGGAGAAAGGTGGGACTGGGAGCCAGGACCATTGAGTTGTATTGCCAGCTCTTGGAGAGGAGTATTGTCCGCTGGTTAGAGCAGGAGACTGGGAACCAGGACTTGTGGGTTCTATTCCTGGCTCTGCCACTGGCTTTCTATGTGACCTTGAGCATGTCACTTAACCTCTCTGCACCTCCCGTACCATCTCTGCACTCTCCCTGTGTTCTGCCCTCTTCTGAGGTCCAGGGAGCAGCTAGACTCCCACTGTAGTGACTTTAATGCTCTCAACGGAAACTCTTTTTAGAGTGCAGTGAAGCAGTTTAGGAGTGGGAGAGAGAAACAAGGAAGGAAGGACAAGCCAGGAAGCAGATCCCAAACAAAGTCCATCCCCCAGCCAACAAGGACCCAAAAGGTATTTCCTCCCTAAGATAAGATACAGATGGTCACAGGAAAATGGTGATGGTGCTCTTTGGTTTATCTGAATGGTACAGAGATAAGGCTGCATGGGACCCTGGCTGAGCAATCTGTATTTGGGGAGAGCCCACAGTTAAGTAACTGGACAAGGACAAGGTATTATGTTCTCTGAGAAGTCTCTGATTATGCATGTGGGTTAGGCTGGTACTATGGAAAACATAAGCTTCAAGGAAAGAGGAAAGGACTGGGATGCAGAAGGGCCTGATATAGCAAAGTTCCTATTTGCTTTAGCAGAAGGTTTTGCCTGGGCAAGGATCTCCAGCTCAGACCCCCCCATATTCTCAACTCAGTCTGAACCTGGGCCTGAATTTTGAAAATCTGTCTTTGTAGCAGCTAGAGCCAAAATCCTGGCTCCAAACATCCTCAAACTTGAGGTGTTCAAAATCTGTATGTTGTAGCTTCTACGACTGACTCCAGACACAGTAGCCTGGAATCCTGAGAAGACCATGGTGTCTTAAGATGTCCTGGAGTTTAGGCCTGGTGAACTTTCCTTCCTCTGCGTTTTCTCAATCCAGTGCATTGTGGGTACCTATGCAGTTGCTCTATTACTCAGCAAGGGCTGTAGTTCAGAAACATGAACTGCCCTTCTGCTTCATGGGATGAAAGGGATGTGACAGCAAATCTGCAGTCTACTGGTAGGAGAGGAGAACACTGTGGCTTGTGGTTAGTCTGTTCATGGCCATGCACAAGAAGGGGAGTTGGAAAAGGAAAAGTAGTGGCTGCAATTTCCTTTTGCCAATCTGTTTGAAGAACAAGGAGAAATCTTAATAAATAGATGCAGGCAAGGAAAGCGTAGATCTTTTTTTCTGTTTCACAGACTCTTTGACGGAGGATCTAAAGAGGAGGAATCTACGGGTCTAACTCCCCCCTGGGATGGAGACACATTAGCTTTCAGACAGCAGAAAAGGTTATTTAATTGTCTGTCTCTTTAAAAGAGTCCTGGCATCTGCCTTTGCATGTGTCTGTATCCTGTATAAGTCATAAATAAACAGTTGCTTCCTCCCGCTAATATCATTCTGGGGTGTATTAACAGGAGTGTCGTACGTAAGACACGGGAGGGAATTGTCTCACTCTACTCAGTACTGTCCCAGAGAGTCCAGAGAATGGCAACAAAAATGATAACAGGTTTAGAAAACCTGACCTGTGACGAAAGGTTAAACAAACTGGGCATGTTTAGTCTTGAGAAAAGAAGCCTGGCGGGTGGGGAGAAACCTGATAAGTCTTCAGGTATGTTAAGGGCTGTTATAAAGAGTACGGTGATCAATTGTTTTCCATGTCAGCTGGAAATAAGACACGACATAATGGGCTTAATCTGCAGCAAGAGAGATTTCGATTAGATATTAGAGAAAACTTTTCATCTGTAAGGATAGTTATGCACTAGAATAGGCTTCCAAGGAAGGTTGTGGAATCCCCATCACTGGAGGTTTGTCAAACACCTGTCAGGGATGGCCTAGGTTTACTTGGTCCTGCCTCAGCGCCGGGGGCTAGGCTCGATGACTTCTTGAGATTCTTTGCAGACCTGCATTTCTATAAGGGTTACCTATATCAGAGGTGTCCAAAGCAGGCCTCTGTGGAGAATGAAAGGTCTATTTTGCAATGGAGTTTGAGATTTTTCAAGTTTGGCTTTATTCCTAATCAAAACACCCCCCTCCCCCCCAATTTCAAAATTCTCTGCAAAAGGAAAAACTCTGGGGAAAGAAATCATTTGGATTTGATCTACAAGGTTTGTTTTTGTTGTGACTTTTATTTTGTATTATATTACAACAGTACATTAGAATGCAACATTTGTAAAAACTTGAAGTGAAAAGTCACTTCAAAATGAAAAATCAAAATATTTTGTTGCAAAAATGTCAAAACATCCTGTCAGAACTCTTCCGCACCCAGCCCCGGTTTTCTTCCAAAACATAATTCTGGTGAAATTGATCTTATATCATGAAGCATTTTGACGGAACCGCATTTTCTGATGGACTAGAGTTCTGTTGAAGTTTTTCTGACCAGCACTAGTGCAAACTATGGTTGAGAGTGATATGGGCCCCACTCAGCTCTCCAATGCTGCCTACGCAGAATGCTGGGCACTGCAGATCTTCTGATCTAAGTGTCCTGTGCTTGGATCAAGGCAGAGTTCTGTATGTTGGGTTCTGTAGTAGCCATGGCCTGCAGTACCACATGCAGGGGGCAACAATGTGCCCCATTTTGTACAAACTAGATGTTGCCCTCAGGCTCCAGGCCTGTTCTGAGCTGTGGTGTCTTCAGGAGGAAGTTATCTTGGTGCCAAACATCTGAGGGGGAAAATACTATTCGGACTGAAGAGGAGATGGAAAACAAGCAACGAACTAAGGTTTGTGAGGAACAGCAAGTCTTGGGGTCTTTGCTTTTGTGACGCTGGCAGACCTGGTACCAGTTCATGCCACGGTCCCCATTTCTCAACTGAACACTGACAAACACATGGTTGGAATCAGGCTGGTTCAGCTGTGAGCTAGTATTGTTAAAATAGGTATTGCAGTTATAAGAGGGTGTTTAGTGTTTAAACTTTATTGAATGCTTGTGAGTTGCTGCCTGCATTAATCTCACTTCTAGCATCTGTATCTCATATTGTAAGGTAATATTTAAGCATTTGTATTGTAAGCCTCTGTGACATTGAAAATCATAAGACAGGAGAGAAACATTAGCTAGTGTAAAGTGCTGATCTCCCACAGAATGTTCTGGCCAACAAGGAAGGTCCATTGACCAGACAGACTATTGTGGAATATTAAAGAGGACAAAAGACTCTGTTTCTCTGCTCTTTCATGCAAGTGGATAGAACTGGCTCATCATGTCTGTCAGTTTGAATGGCTATTGCATATTACATTGGTCTGGGAATATGCGCACCTACCAGCTGCACTGGGAAAGTCAGTGATGGAACAAACAAGGGCAGCGAGGTGCAGTATCAGATTTCACTGGGGAGGACCAAATCCAACATAAGGTGCCTGATACCAACTCAATGCACAGACAGGGAGAATGATGCCATCTCAGAGCTTCTCTGTTTGTGGTACCTGCCACTGAAGTACACATAGCACTTCTATTTCCAAAAGTCACAAGCTGAGTTTATTCTTTTTGGATGGACAAAGGCTGTTGTAAATACAAAAAACTTGGTTACTCGAAATCTGCACTGATCAGAAGAGCCCTGGGAAACACACAGGTTGTGGCTGGCAGGGAGACAGTGCAAACACAGTCTGATATCAGTTTGCCAGAGTTCCAGGTGCAAGTGAACCCAAAATGCAAGGCAAAACTGAGATCTCTCTGCAGAGCCTCCCTGGAATTTTGCATGGAAACTATGGGGAATGATGAGTTTTGCAAGGTTTTAGAGGGTGGGAGAAATCAACCACTGGCTCACTGTAAAGGAGCTTGAATCTTTTGACAGACTGGGCTGAGTCTGACCCAAATCCAGGTGTGTCAAGAGGCTGAGGGTTTTGTCTATTGTTTTTAGTGCCCCCCCTCCTCAATTGTACTAGGTGCTTTCAGTACAGATAAGAACCCAAGATCCGTGTCCCAAACAGCTTGCAAGATGATGCAATAACATGATACAGGCTGGTGCATTGCATGATGGACAAAAACCCCATTTTCAGATAAATGGAGAGGAGTAAGTAGAAGATATAGCGGGCATCACGACAGAAGTAGGCCTTCAAGGAGGAGTTAAGATGCTGCAGCATTTTGCATCACTCTGTGTATTAGCGGTGGGTTGGTGCACTTCTTTCATGGGAACACATGTTCCTGCTTCACTGGGATTGGGGGTCCAGAAGGGATGAAGGATTCTAATTTCTGGGAGGTTCCTGCCTCATGCTAGCCTGCATAGTCAAGGGGAAGGAGACATAGAGTTACTTGGGGTCTTCACTGCTTTAGCTGAGATCAGATCCTGGCCCAAGCTGTTCAAAGAGGGAAGAAACGTGTGTTCTTCCTTTCTGGCTTTCAAGCAAACAAGCTGTGGGCCTGGTGCCTGTGACTGGCTGTGAAATGGCTGTGGAAGTGACCTATTTGTTTCAGGAAATATTGCTATGGCTGATATCCCTGGGCCAAATTGAACAGTGAGGTAAATTGTGTTGTAAGCAATAAAGCTGTGAAACTTGCATCACTTTGGCATGTTGTGAATGTGTAAAATGAGTAACTTACACCATTTGGTGTTCTGTAGGGGCCAAATTCATCTCCTAGTGTAGCAGGTATACCTCCTATTGAAGTCAGTGGGCCTGAACGTATACTGCTATAAATCAAGAGTAACTCTGTTGAAGTCAACAGCATTAACTGGGAACTGATTTAACTGGGAATTGGTCCTGCTTCGAGCAGGGGGTTGGACTAGATGACCTTCTGGGGTCCCTTCCAACCCTTATATTCTATGATTCTATGATTACATTCCTTCCACACTGGTGTATGTCTGAGGATAGAGGGTCGATGGGCCAAATTCTGTTTTCAGTTACACCAGTATAAATCTGGAGACTGGACTCTAGTCGTTTACTCCAGATTCTTCCTGGGGTGAGTGAGAGCAGGGTTGGGCCCATTGGGAGTTTCACCTGCTTACGCTAGGCAGAGTTTGGCTCTTTGGGTCTGTTTTGTTTTCCATGCTCACAGGCTGACCCATCCTTAAGCGTGTGTTTCACATGGGTAAGTTACTCCATGACAAGTACAATAGACCCAGACGGCACACAGAAGGTCAACATCAGTCAGCACCTAGAGGAAGTCCAGTGGCCTTCCATAGAAACTTCAGCAGGGACTTCAGTCTTGCACTTGTTCAGTCAGTATTATGGTCATGTGGGAAAGCCTAAGAGCTTACAAACTGGTTGTAGTCTGGTGAAAGGGCACAGGGATTGAGGAGCACTTAGAAAAACCCCACCACATGTCAATTTCATGTTCCACACCTTTTCGTGAGTATCGAACAGAGTAGAGGCAAGTAGATCTTCTCTTTATAGACTTCTGTTGACCACTGATTGTGGGACCCTTGCAGGAAGTGTAGTTTAGAGCAGCCCAATGGTGGTTTTAACTTGGAGTTACCTTTCCCTCCTTCCCTCTCCTCCGCTGTGCCAAGCCCAGGTGTTAAAAGTGCTGTACAGGAATCAACTAACCATCTCACTCCTCCTATGAAAGTGGTCCATGTTGTTAGCCACAGTATATTGATGGGTAATCTGAGTATTGAGGGGGAGGGCCAAATACTGCAACCAGTTACACTAGTACAAATCCAGAGTCACTCCAATGAAGCCAATGTAGCTATTCAAGACCTACACCCTCGTAACAAGGGAGAATTTAGTCCTAAGTGACTTGCCCAAGGCCACGTAGTAAATCAGTGATGGAGCCAAGGGATCTGGCTCTCAACCCTCTGGCTCTAAAGCCATCATGATCTTCCCTCTGTTATTGTACAGATGGAAGGTGCTATATAAGAGCACAGAATGGTGATGATTCCTATTGCATGCCCTGCCTTGGGGGTGTGTACAGGACAGGAGCTTATGAGAGGAAAAACAGATAAAATAGCAGCTTGCAAAGCCCATGTTTTGAGGAAGCATCTGAGGAGGGATTTCCTGTCTGCCCTCCTGCTAGCACCCCAAGTTCAATGTCAAGGGTGCAGCCTCATCTTGCTACCAGCCCTGAGAATCCAAATCTGGTGACTGCTTTGCAGCTGTTACCAGATTACAAGCTCATCAAACCCCCTCCCCCCACTCCCAACCCCTCGAGAAATCAAGGCTGGTGACTGACAGTGTTGGCTTGGCCTGTGATTCTGCTATGTTTCTGCTCAGTTGTGTGAGGCTGTCATCTCGCTCTGCTGTCATCTTGGCCTGGCTTCTGAGCAAAATCCATAGCTGATTACTGTGATAAATTAGCGCATTCAAATCTGGACGCTCTTTTTAAGACAGCCTGTTCATTGGCTCTGTTTTTAAACTTGTATAAGCAGGTTTCTCCTAAACCAAGCAGACAGCTATGGGTCCTTTTCTAAATGATTGCCCCATGCCAGCCAATCAGGATGCAGCCTGCATCTGCTCCGCAGCCGTTAATCAGCAAATGAGCAGAAATGCTCTGGCTGCAGGGGTGTTAGAGCTGATCTGAGGGGGATTCATTGTGTGTTTTACACTTAGCTGCATAAATTAGTTGTTGCAGACATCATTCCCTTTTAATTCTGGGCTGCTGCTCTTGCACCGTTTCTATCCGCAAGGTCCTGCTCCGAGGTTCTAGCCTGGTGAGAGGGGTCAGTGAACTAGAAGCCTTAAGTTAATAATTACCTCTAGCTATTTTAGGGGGAAAGAGAAAAATCCTATTATTAAAAAAATGTAAATAAATAAAAGGTAGGCAGGACTTGGGGGTGGCAAAGCTGGAGAAGTTCAGGGTTGAGGTCTATTCATCTAGGTCATGGACTATTTGGTAATACATATATCGTCATACCAGCCATTGACCAGCAAAGCTGCTTTGGTGGCGTGGTGACAAGGACAGACGCCATGCTGAAACGAATATATAGATTTCTATGAGGGTTGTTTGGCTCTGTGCTCCTTAAAACACATTTCCACAGACACATTAAAAAGAAATAAATAAAAATAACCCAGCTTCCCAGCCTGGCTTGTTTCTCTGCTCCTCGCAATATGGAACATGACAGGGGATTTTCAGTGCTATTTCTGTATGTTGTGTCATAGCCTATATTTAAAATAGCATTTAAATCTGCCAAATGGTGCAGCGTTAAACGGCTGTCAGACTGAATTTCTCCTCCCACATACAGTCTATTTCAATTATGGCTTAGAGACAGCTAATGGAGGGTAGGGGGGCATGGAAGCAGTCTACAGGTATCCAAAGAGTGTTAACAGCACAGCGGATGTCACAAGGACGCGTAAAACTAGGGATGAAATGAACAAAGGGAAAATTTAGGGGGGGAATAGCTACCCTCTTTCTCGGGAGAAATGAGAGAGTTGGATGAAATGAAACTTCTGGTGGGCTCAGGGGCTGCATGGTGGCCCATTGAAATGGGGATGACTATCGCACCAAGAAAATAGGACAAATTCTGTTCTCTCAAAAAGCTGTCTGAACATGGCTTCGTTTCCCCTTCTTCTCTGGTGGCTTTGCCAAAACGTGCCTTTAGCGTCATTCCCTCATGGTTGATTTCTGTGAGATCAGAGATTGTTCTATAGTTCCTGCCTGAATCAGATCAAGAGAATTTCAACTAAGAAGCTGTTCTGCACACCGTGATGCTAACCAGACGCTTTCCTGTTGGGAAGGGGAAGATTTGCTGAATTTCTTCCCCTGGCCTGCAAAGTCATTGAGGCAAATGCTGCACTGGGTTATTTATTATATTACTGTTAATAACAATTGAAGAGCCCGATTCTTCTTTGTTACATTGGTGTAAATCTGCAGTAATTGCCGTGCGGTCAGTGGCTTTGCTCTGGATTTACACTGGCGTCTCTGAGAGCAAAACTTCTCCTGAGCTTACACTGGGAGGGTACAGACTATTCTGAGTAGTTGGGGTGTGGGTGTGTTTCATAGAATCATAGAATAACAGAGTTGGAAGGGACCTCTGGAGGCCATCTAGTTCAACTCCCTGCCCAGAGCAGGACCAATCCCAACTAAATCATCCCAGCCAGGGCTTTGTCAAGCCTGACCTTAAAAACTTCTAAGGAAGGAGATTCCACCACCGCCCTAGGTAACGCATTCCAGTGTTTCACCACCCTCCTAGTGAAAAAGTTTTTCCTAATATCCAACCTAAACCTCCCCCACTGCAACTTGAGACCATTACTCCTTGTCCTGTCATCTGCTATCACTGAGAATAGTCTAGATCCATCCTCTTTGGATCCACCTTTCAGGTAGTTAAAAGCAGCTATCAAATCCCCCCTCATTCTTCTCTTCCGTAGACTAAACAATCCTAGTTCCCTCAGCCTCTCCTCATAACTCATGTGTTCCAGTCCCCTAATCACTTTTGTTGCCCTTTGCTGGACTCTCTCCAATTTCTCCACATCCTTCTTGTGGTGTGGGGCCCAAAACTGGACACAGTACTCCAGATGAGGCCTCACCAATGTCGAATAGAGGGGAACGATCACGTCCCTCGATCTGCTGGCAATGCCCCTACTTATACACCCCAAAATGCCTTTGGCCTTCTTGGCAACAAGGGCACACTGTTGACTCATATCCAGCTTCTCGTCCACTGTCACCCCTAGGTCCTTCTCTGCAGAACTGCTGCTTAGCCACTCGGTCCCTAGTCTGTAGCGGTGCATTGGATTCTTCCGTCCTAAGTGCAGGACTCTGCACTTGTCCTTGTTGAACCTCATCAGATTTCTTTTGGCCCAATCCTCCAATTTGTCTAGGTCCCTCTGTATCCTATTCCTGCCCTCCAGCGTATCTACCTCTCCTCCCAGTTTAGTGTCATCTGCAAACTTGCTGAGGGTGCAATCCATACCATCCTCCAGATCATTAATGAAGATATTGAACAAAACCAGCCCCAGGACCGACCCTTGGGGCACTCCGCTAGATACCGGCTGCCAACTAGACATGGAGCCATTGATCACTACCCGTTTCCGTGGCCCTGAGTAGTAAAAGCAGATTTTGTCACAGCAAGTTTGGCTGTTTGGTTTTCTCCTACTCAGCGACAATGTTGCGCTGGCTAGCAGCCCCACTTGTGTTATTGGCATTGGTTTGCATTACTTGGTATGGAGGCATTAATGAGTGGGACAGGATGATTTGAGATAGCTTAAGGGGAAATGCTGGAGAAGCTTGGACCCCTGTATGCATTGCTCGCTCTCTCTCTTTTCCCCTTTCCAAATCGTATTCCCCTATGGTCAGTCCCTCTTTCCAGCCTGGAGAAGCCAGGCTCGGCTGGATCTGCACTGTCAACCTCTAGGAAAACAGAAATGGCTAAACACGCACTGTTTGTCAGAGGGAAGGATCCCACGGGCTAGTCGATAATGTACCTTGGGATGAGACTTCACTTTTAAAATATGAATAATCTCCCAAAATAAAACTAATCCTCCTGCGTAAATACAGATGGGTACAATGTGATTCAGACTCCATTACACTGAGAACATTGTACAGTAATCAACCCCGAACGGCGTGAGCTGCAGGGGGAATGGAGGATTCCCCTGCCTGGGCCAGGCCTGGGAAGGGTTTCCCAACACCTGAGTTTTAATCCTTCTGCTTGGATCCTGATCAATCAGCCCTGCTGGGGTGACTCCTATCTCCATCTCAAAGATATTTCTGTATGCTCATTTGTTTATAGATCTTTAGAACACACCAGACTCTGCCAAATTAGTGTTTATATTGCAATAATGCCTAGAGGCCTCAAGCAGGTTAGGCCCCATCATGCTAGGTGCTATACAAACATATGGCCTATGTCCATTCTTGCCCCCAGGGGGATTTTTTTCCAGTGAAATGTTCTAGGGAGTCCCCATACAAAGGCCTCATCTTTCCTGATCCCTGTGCAGATTCCTTCTTCTGAATGTTGATATTTAACAGTCTTTCTGGGTTGGTAGAGTTAACTTGCTTTGTGGCAATTCACATCTCTGCTTCGATGCTATGCACATCTCTGCTGTGCATCTGATGAAGTGAGCTGTAGCCCATGAAAGCTTATGCTCTAATAAATTTGTTAGTCTCTAAGGTGCCACAAGTACTCCTGTTCTTTTGGTGGATACAGACCAACACGGCTGCTACTCTGAAACCTGTCATCTCTGCTTCGATTTCAGACAGCCGCTGGCAAGAGCTTTAAAAATGCCCTTCTGCTTTCATCCTGTCGAGAATCAGTGAACTGGTAGTGCGGAGGGAAGGGACCGTTGCTCAGTGATGGGGAGGGAGTTTCTTCTTTTAGCCAGGGGATCTGTGGTGGCTTGAAGCTGAGCAGGACAGTGCCTCTTTCTCAGGCTGCAGCCTTCCCCTCCGTACCCTCCCTGCTCACGGCTACAGCAGGGACACTGAGTTCCCTCTTCCAGAGCTGACCATGTGCCAAATCCCCATGGTCTCACTCATGTGGGGGGAGACTTGCTTTCCCTTCTTGCCGCAAATGAAAGTCTAGAAAGACCATGGCTATCTCTTGGCGACAACCGCTGAGCGGGAAGCAGAAAGATTCATACCCCACTGCCTGCTTGCATGTGGGTCCTGGCTGCTTGGTGGGAAGGGGTGAGGGATACTGTGTGTGTTTATAAAAACTGTCTCTTTATTAGCCGAAACCTGAGTCTCTCCTAGCAACAAGACTATTGGCCATTTAGTTCTCTGGCCCCAGCGTTTTTCTCTTCTCTTCCCCTTCCTGTTGGGGCGATAGCATCAGCCAAAGAAGACCCTGAAGCTAGGATGTTTCTATGGAAAATTCCATAGTTTTCTAGGATCCTGAAGCTAGGATGTTTCTATGGAAAATTCCTAGGGCTCTGGAACTTGGGCTTTACCTGCAGTATAATTATTGGGATATTTACAGCCCTGGTCCGTAACACTCCTGTCTAAAGATAGGTGTGGCTGCATCATAGCAGTGTATTCGCACTGCTGGCGAGTCTATGCTCTTTTCCAGAATCCCACCTAGCTCCCATGACTTTTAATGCATGGGGAGAATAACTCCCTCCCCCCAGCCCTCCGTGGTGGTTAAAAACGCTGCTTGGGGCATGTTTAATTTATTTGCTTGATTTGTTAAAGGGTTTTTTTTATCCAACCTGAATTCCATCTGTTGCTGATTCTCTCCTCCCTCAAGGCTCTAAAGTCCATCTGGAATGCCTCCCAATACCCTGTGATTTTTATGAACAAAGAGAACTTGATGTTCTTGGCAAACAGCACCAACTTGCTATCCATTTCCTCCACCAAACAATTAGTAAATGTATTATATAGCAATGGGCCCGATATAGACCCCCTAGGCTGGTCCAGTATTAACCTCCCTCTACTCTGAGGAGTGGCCATTTCTCCACTGTTCATTGTTTCCCGTTACTTAACCAGATTTAAATCTATAACAAGACTTTGCCCCTTATCGCAGAGTTATTTAGTCTCCTTAATAGCTCTCTCATAAGAGACTCACTGAAAGCTTTATAAAAACCCAGTAAATGATGTTTTCTGGATCACCTTTCTCTACTGTTTGAATAACTTAACCAGGGAGCCCTACAAAGTTAGAAAGAGACAATTTTTTCCTTTACAGGATCTGTGTTGGATTGACCCAGTCAGATTAGCTTTATTCAAGTGCTGAGATTTTAGCTTTAAGTCAGTTCTCATGGCCAAATCCTTGGCTGATTTGAGTCAGCATAACTTCAGTGAAGTTAATAGTGCTAGATCTACTCAAACCAGCAGAGGGTCTGGTCCTCAGTCCACTTCTTCTCCACATGGCCTGGTCACCCTGAGTCTTCATGCTTGTTCCAAGCCATTACACCTCCCACTTATGCCCAAGCTCTGTGTAACGCCATGCAGCCTGCTTAGCAAAACTCTCTTGGATTCAGTCACAGCGCAGCCCCCAAGAGGTGCTAACCAGAAACTCAAACCTATGTTGTACCAAATTTCCTTTTGCCTTCAGAGCCCTATAAAACTGTACCATGTTGTCCTTTGCAAACTGGTATTTGTATGGCCTTATGGATGCTCTTCTGGATGCCCTTGAATTCCACTGAGCAGTGCTCTGCTGAAGTGCCGCAGTAGCTGTGACCTTTCAGCACTCAGAAGTTAAAAGCCGATAGGCAACCATCACACCAGTCTATAAGATTTGCCCTTGTAACATATGGAAACCAAACCCGCTGTGGCAGGACTCAAACCTGCAATCTTCTGAGCTGCCATCAAACACCTTCGCCCTTAGGCCACACAGCTGTTCTGCTTTCAGGTGCTTTATGAAGATGACGAATGTTTTGGCGTTAATTTTCAATCCCAAGCAAATACTTGTGCCTGTCCTTGACTGGTGCCAACACCTCTGTGCACTGAAACTATTCGTGTGTGTGTGTGTATGTACACAAGAGCTAGAATTTCTGCCCAGACATTCTAACATCTGTGTGCACTATTTGAACTCTGTGGGTGTTTGTGTCTGCAAAGCATGGCGGCATGTATGCCAATATGCGGCTCTGCATGCACTCACGGATCCCTGGTAGAGTCGCTGCTGCAAATTTGGCTGTTTAGGTTTGTTGCCGTCAGTTCCCTAAAGGAAGGTCCCCCTGTATCAGTGAAACACTCCTGCAGGAAAGACTTGGCAAAGACATAGCAATTGCCGTAGTGGATCAGACTCCTGGTGCAGCTGGTCCAGTATCCTGTCTAGGAGAGTGGGCAACACCAGGCGCTCAGAGGAGACAGCAGGAAACCCCACAGTAGTCAGATGTGGGAATAATGTGGTCCTGAGAAAGTGTCCCCCAAACCCCTAATAGTTAGAGACTGGCTTAAGCCATGAAAGCATGAGGCTTTTTATCTCCCTTACAAAACTTATTTAGCATCTACTATTCTAACTCTAAAAAAGAAAAGGAGTACTTGTGTCACCTTAGGGGACACCATCATAGGGCCTAATCACATCAGCCACACTATCAGAGACTTGTTCACCTGCACATCTACCAATGTGATATATGCCATCACGTGCCAGCAATGCCCCTCTGTCATGTACATTGACCAAACCAAACAGTCTCTACGCAAAAGAATAAATGGACAAAAATCAGATGTCAAGAATTATAACATTCAAAAACCAGTCGGAGAACACTTCAGTCTCTCTGGTCACTGGATTACAGACCTAAAAGTCACAATCCTTCAACAAAAAAACTTCAAAAACAGACTCCAACGAGAGACTGCTGAATTGGAATTAATTTGCAAACTGGACACCATTAAATTAGGCTTGAATAAAGACTGCGGTGGATGTGTCATTACACAAAGTAAAACTATTTCCCCATGTTTATTCTCCCCCCCCCCCCAACTGTTCCTCACACATTCTTGTCAACTGCTGGAAATGGCCCACCTTGATTATCACTACAAAAGGGTTTTTTTTCTCTCCTGTTGGTAATAGCTCACCTTACCTGATCACTCTCCTTACAGTCTGTATGGTAACACCCATTGTTTCATGTTTTCTATGTATATAAATCTCCCCACTGTATTTTCCACTGAATGCATCCGATGAAGTGAGCTGTAGCTCACGAAAGCTTATGCTCAAATAAATTTGTTAGTCTCTAAGGTGCCACAAGTCCTCCTTTTCTTTTTGCGGATACAGACGAACACAGCTGCTACTCTGAAACCTATTCTAACTCTGGGTAATCCGTGTTAAATATCCAGTCCCTCTTTGAATCTTGCTAAATTCTTAGAGAGAGAAACCTGTGTAATTTCTTCAGTGCCAGCTCTGCTACGTCCTTATTATCTGGCCAGCTTACATAGGTGTCTCTGGCCCCTTCAGAATAGTCTGTGAATTCTCCTCTGAGCGCTCCTCTCCCTTTTCAATGTGTTTGTCTTCAGAAAGCTACTCCTGGGTATATACAGATTTTCTCTGACATTGAGTCGTTGAGATCCTCCTCTCGCTATTGTTCTGGCTACTTCTGCTTCTCCTTTCCGATAATATCCCTGTTACGAGGAGGTGACCCGCTCTGTGCACACAATTCTAGGTGTGGCCCAGGGCCATTTCCTCTGAACTGGCTCCCGGGCTGCGCTGATCAGACTGCCCTCGCTCTGCCCAACTTGCCTGAAAGTGTTTGTTCGGTTGTCTCTGTGTGTTCTGGGGTTCAGTCCTCTCTAACTGTACTCGGTGTTCTCTCCCCAGCGGAGCCCAAATTCCTCTTCTTCTGCTCAGGGGCCATACGCCACAAAACACTGAAGATATTTCCCACTCTCTTTGGTTCTGAGTCTTATTTCTTTCTCTCTCTCCTCACTGACTCGTGTAGTTCATCTGTCTGTCCCGTGCTCTGCCTCTGTCCGGATAATACAGAATTGCATCTCCTATTCCATTTCTGTGTCATATGTAAACTTCATGATGGAGCCAATGAATTTCTGCTTTTTCTAGGTCACTGGTATAGAGGGTGGACAACATTTGTCCTAGCTCTGATCTCTGTGGCAGTGTCCCAGCTCCCTCCCTCCACCCCCCCAGCTTTCATTCTCCAGTTACCTCTGCCTTGGTGCTAATAGCAGCGGTAAATATTTATATTATGGTGGAACCCAAAAACCCCAAATGGGGTTGGTGCCCCATTGTACTGGATGCAAAATACTGTAAACAGGGACAGTCCCTGCCCAGGGCGAATTACAATCCAAAGCCTACAATCACCAGTCTCTATCACTTCAGGTACAATAGTTCTTCCCCTGTCCCCTAGTTGTGGGTCCTGTTCCTTGCCTGGTGTTTATATCAAAAACTTCAACTAAACTTAAGGTAGAAGTTTTCTCCAGCAGCACGTCCTTGACACCCTTATATAACTCTTGGGGGCGGGGAGAGGGCCTCCTCTGTTCTGACTAGTACTTCCTGTACCTTCCCCTCTGCTGATGTCATGCTTACAGGTCTGGAGGGCTCCTAAATCTCCTCTACGGCCCATAAGTCTGGTTGTGTCATTAAGTGCTCTCAGCTGATCGGTGTCTCCTTTTCACTCGATGTACTGATGGCTCTTTGTTTTTCTGTCTCATCTGTCAGAATTCTAGGGCAGATCCCGCCTGGGCCTGCAGCAGCTCTGATTTCCTGGTCCAGGGCAATCCCAATTTCCTTTGTCCTCTCCGGGGAAATGTGTGCTTGGGTTTGATATCTCTTCCCTGCCCTCCTTTGCAAATACTAACTGAGGAAGGAATGTATTGAATTTTTAGCAGCGTGCTCCTTGTGTCAATAATTCCCCCCTCTTGCCTTCTCAAAGGCAGCACCGCTATCTGCTTTGCTGATCTCCTGTTCCTTATTTATTGTTATACAGTTTTCCTTTCATTCTCGTCTCTTCTCTCTTTTATCATTCCCTTTCCTACTTCTCTCCTGCACCTGAAATTTTTCATCTCTCAGAAGCTGCTTTCTTCTCTGCAGTTACTTTCTGGATGTTGGCCTCTTGCTAGCTTGTGATGTTACTCATAGTACAGCTCTCACTGAAGAGACATTCATTTTATTCTTGGACCCTTTCCATTTTTCCTTTCAGTTCTTTTCCCATCCATTGTTTTAATCAACTCCATTTTCACCCAGCTTTTTGTGTCCTCTTCCAAAAGTCTCCCCTCCCGTCAACTGAAATCCAGATTTGCCCCACTTGGGTTTACAGAGGTTCCATTTACAAATATTAGTCTCTCATGGTCATCATTACTGTACTAGCAGCTCCCCAGTTCTGTCTCCCCAGTTTCTGTGCCATCTGCAGTTCTCTAGCTCAGTCCTAGATTGTTCTCGTTCTAACTCCCTCCCGCCACACGATCTTTAGACTCTCCTCCCGCCATGAGCTGCTTTCTCCCTGGCATTGTTAGGGTTGCTGAAATGGCTTCTCTTCAGGCTCTGGGCTCCAGGTTTCTTCTGAATTTCTCAGATTCAGCTGCAGGCCAGGCTACGTCTGCGTATGTCTGTGCTTCCAATGTGGACTCAGGGCTTATCTCCACTTACCAGGGGATCGATGTGCAGCGATTGATCCACCGGGGTCGATTTAGCAGGTCTAGTGAAGACCCGCTAAATCGACTGCCGATCACTCTCCCATTGAGTCCGGTACTCCACCGGAACGAGAAGCATAAGGTAAGTTGATGGGGGAGTGTCTCCCGTCAACCCAGCACAGTGTAGACACCGCAATAAGTCAACTTAAGCTACGTCAACTCCAACTACGTTATGCATGTAGCTGGAGTTGAGTAACTTCGGTCAATTTAGCCCCGTAGTGTAGACCTGCCCCCAGATTACTGACTTCTGTTGCCTTCAACCCTAGCACCCGGGCGACAGTAAACCAGATGTGTCTGTCAAGCTGTCTCAGGTGACTCAAGAGTGTGAGTACCAACCTCAGAGCAGACTGTTCAGAAGAAGGGCACAAACCCAAATTGGTTGTGAGTTATATGCTTAGATTTCACCAACCAATTATCAAGTGTAAACTCCTCAGGTGCTATAACAGCCTTAACATGGAGTCACAGACAGACCCTTTGGGCACTCTGTTCTCTCTTGCCACCCAGGTAAGCCTGCCTTTATGATAGATGATTCCTTACACCAAAAATCACAACAGTATTCAAGTTACTCCTAGTCCCAAAGGACCATTCACTTACCCCAGGTCAATTGTACCTTAGATCTCACACCAAACACAACACTTGTAGCCAGTCCTATAATAAACTATCTAAAGATTTATTAAGTAGGAAAAGGAAATGGGAGTTATTTACAGGGTTAAAGCAGGTAAACATATATACACACAAATGAGTTCCAATCTTAAGTTTCAAAAAGTAATAGAAGCTTCTATGATAAGCAAGCTCTCTGTGTCCTTTAGGGCTAACTCAGGGGGATCTTTTGGTTATGCTTAGTAATCTTTGCCCCTCAGACTCCAAGCAGCATAAAACTACAGTTCCTCCTTGTGAAGGGTTTTTATTCCTTCCCCCCCCTTCTGCTTCGAGTTGCAAACTCGGCTAATGGGAGGAATTCACTTGCACCTTTCCTCTTCCTGAGGTGTGGGGGAAAGCAAGCAACAAACCCTTTTGTCCACTGATGTTCTGCAATAGTTCGTCTGCTGTTGATGGGCCTTTTTTGTCAGGCAGGACATAACACCTGTTGGAGACTGGTATTTTACACTAGATAATGCTTCTCTCCTGTCTGGTGATTTCCACAGTCACAGAGGCTTGCAATGCAAACACTCAAATATTACCGGGAGACAGATGTTATAAGTGAGATTAATGCAAGCAGCAATTTACAAGCATTCCATGAAGTCTATACCCTCAGGACATTTTTTTTTATCATTCTAATCCCTGTTTTAACAGTAAGCCAGGCTGATTCCAGCTCTGTGTTTGTCAGGATCCAAGTGAGGCATGGGGACCTTGGTATAGGCTGGCACCTGGTTTGCCAGCATCACAGAGTCTCGGACATGTGACTGCACACCAGACTCTAACACTTCTGCCTAGTGTGCCCCCCCACTCTCATGTGACTAATTCTCTTTCCGTGGCTAGGGTGAGGGGTGTGCTACAGGGCTTCTCGGTGCAGGCTCCACACACTACATGCTTGTCCCACATCCTCACAGACAGTCTGGCTGCTAGGTTTGCCTTCTCTCTTAGATGGCTGCATTTACAACAGCTTCTGTTGGTTGCTCCCTCTTCCGTCCCATGCACTGGGGTAGTGGTCATCTCTCTAAAAGTGTCCGATCTTCTACATGCTCTGCCTGGCACTTCTGAAGGTCAGCGCTGTGCTTAGTGTGGTGCTTGACCCATCATCAGCACCTATGGCAGGTGCCACTGGGTATCTTTCTTTAGGTAGTATCCGATCCTGGACTAGTTCTCTGTTCCAGGGTTCCCCTCCACATTGCAGGTCTTGTCCCTCTAGCATGTGGCTCCTTAGAAACTGGAGAGAACAGAGCTGAAAGGGAAGAAGAGAGAACGGATAAGAGTCACTGTAATGTCTCCTGTAACTTGCCTCAGATAGTCCACGTCGGATGCCGATGCCACCAGTAGGTGCTTCCCTTTGGGGATCTCAGCATACACACCCACCACCAGCAGAAAGGCAAACTGTGAATAACCTGGTGCACAATCCATACCACCACTGAAGTTCAACATTCTGGCCCAGCCCTTGGTGTGAATCCCCAAACCAGCACAGATGGAGAGCTGCTGGTTCTAAAGTCTGATTCCTTGCCTTGACTCTGGGCCCTAAAAAGCCATTGCCCTTGGCCCAGTCTCCATTAGTTCGACTCTATCATCCCACAAGGGGCAGAGTGCCTCCTTCTCCCACTGGAGTGGGATGATCACCGAGGTCCAATCCTGGGTACCTGGGCCCTGCAGCCAGGATCATTCTGATGTGCCGCACTCAAGCATTTCTAAGAATGAATTCTAAGTGCCTGAATCCCTACCGGACTGAGCCAGGGAGCCCTTCTCTGCTGGCTCCCTCTCTATGATAGAAGCCCCATTTTCTGTTGCCTCTAGAAGATCATCGCATGGAAGGCTTGTGGTCTGTTAGAGCTGAGCTGCAGCAACATGAAAGGAAGGCTCTGGCATGCCTGTTTGTGAGAAACATGCCACACCCTGTTCATTTTATGGGGGGGTTGTTGTGTTGTTTATTTATCCGTTGCATTAAGGAGAGGTTCTGAAAAGGGATACAGCAAGCTCTGCATATTGCACCACAAGCCTGATCATCAGGCACATTAAAATTCCAAGACAGCTCCTGACAAAGTCTCTCTGTGCTGTGAAAGGTGGCTTGGAAATGCTGGGGAGCTGTGACAGGCAGGCGCACAGGCAGACAAAGAACTCACTGTGTCAGTCTCTGTCTGCTCCAGGAGGAGAAAAAACACATGCTCCCCCACACCGATGCACATCCCACTAACCGTCACGCACACACACGCAGGCCTTCGCACGCGCACACCCGCACAACATCATGAGAAGAGTTTGCTAGCACAGCCTGGAAATGTAAGGCCCCAGGAGAAACGGAGAACAGGCACACACCGCAGTAAACATTGTCATGCAAGTGTGCATGCGCACACACTCATGCACACACAACTTGGAGCCCAGCCGGCTTTCTTTTCATGGGAAGGAGCACAGCCAATGACCACTGAAAAAGCAAATTCCTCTCCAACCATGTGTAGGAGAGCAGTGTGTGTGTTCTAAGAAGGATTCTCTGTCTGGGCTTTACCACTAGGAATGAATCAAAGCCCACTGCACGCCTGCAGGGTGGGTAGTCTAATCACCATTTTACCAATGGGGAGGCTGAGGCCTTAGGGCCCCATCGAAGGTCACCTGGTGAGTCAAGTGCAGAATCAGGAATGGAACCCCAGCGTCTCATTCTAACCAATGGATGGACTTCCTCTCGAGTGACTGTCTGACTCAAAGTTAGGGGTGTGGGTGTGTGCGGAAGGGTGGGATCTACGGGAATATGCCATCAGGCTAATGCAAAGCCAAATGCTGATATTCCCTTCCATTCCTACAGGGCCCTTCATCCCAGACACCTGCGTTAGCAGGTGAATTACAGAGCTCTCTTGCCCTGCTGCTCTGTGGGGGCGGGGAAGCAGCTATCCTGCACCAATGAGCCACACAGGAGCAGGGTTTTTTTAGAAGGGCAGGGGAAGTCTCCAATTCAGACTCTGGGGGATTTTGTGGTAGGAAAAGAGAGCTCAGTAGAACAGGAATGTGATCATTTCTCCATAGTTGTGCGGAGCTGGTGGATCCACATTTGCCCGTATAATGGGGCTACATACTGTGTGTGGCCCTATAATGGGGCCACATGCTGCCCCCTCTCAGGGTTATACAGTCCTCAAAGGCCTCCTTTTTTCCCTTCTGAAGCCTAAAGAAGCTGCAGTTATGGTGTTTCACCACTAGGTGCCGCTGTGGCAAAGCTGTAAAAAAGCAGGTCAGGCCTGTTCTGACCTGTTTGGCGGCTGCTAACATTGCAGGTGTCTCCTTGTACGTTTTATTTATTTCTATTTTTCTTATTTTGTCTGAAATCCTCCCAAACTGAAAAAGCTAGTCTGAATATTAAACTGTGCTCCGAGACTAGACTGTGCATGCGGTGGGGTGGGCATGTCACACGAGATCAAGTGGGGGCTTGAGCCTGGGCAGACAAGGGGATGGCTGGGCGGGTTGGGGGAGGGAATCACACATGCTTCCCCTTCCAGCACAGGGCTCAGAGAATCCAACCTGGCTTCTTATTCTTCTCCCCTATCCCCAAAGGAAATGGATTAGAGTTCTCTAGACTGGGGTCTGTGCGCCCCTGTAATTGAAAGGCAGGTAGATGCAAATGTGTCCCCTACCAGAGATCCCAGCCACCCAGTCACTGGCTGCCCTGCAGGAAGGGGCAAGGATGAGAGGCTAACATGCTGATGATGCTTAGCTCTGGGTCTCCTTTCCTTTGGGGCTGGTGCTGTTTCCTTGCTCCCCTAATGTCTGGCACAAGGTGGGTGGGTCCTGGCGAAGGCCAGCAGGTTTAGATGCCATCAAGAGAAGGCGGAGGAGTTGCTGATTGCCATGGGGAGGCATTCGGAGGGCCTGGCAAAGTCTGTATCTGCTCTCTTGGTCGAGGGAGGCTGTGGTTCAGGATCTCGCCCACAGCTGCGATGGCTAGAAATTCCCCCATCAACGGATGACTGGCCAAGAGAGCCTCCCTTCCTCTCGAAAGCAGGCCTTAGGCCTGTCACTCACCTCTTGTGCTGCAGCGTACTCCATCCGTCCTCAAAGGCCACTTGGAAGCCTTTGAGGAGGGAAGACTGGTGTGAGCAAAGGATCAGGCAGACACTACCGTGCATGGGTCTTTTGTAAATACCTACATAGACATGAGCTGGTCTCCATTCTCTGCACCATCTGCCTGTTCAGTGCTCAGTTGAATTCCGTGGTGAGTAGCTCTGGTTGACAATGCCCTTAAGTGGACTTGTCCTCTCTGCCCTGCCTGCTGCGTTTCCCTTTGTGTTGCCTTAAGGATGCTGTTCATGGAAGACAAGGCTGGAACCAACAGGCCCCAAGTACAGCCATCAGTGCCTGTGGACAGGGATGGACTTAGGGACAAGTGACTGCCAGGGGTGCTGGGGGGGTTTTGGGAGGGTGCCGGGCTTAGGGTGCTGTTTTTGTTGTTTGCGACATTTGAAGTAAAATGTTTCAGGTATTCTGTATTGTGGATTCATTTCTCACTAAGAGAATTTAAAAGTTTCTGTAAGCATAGAGGAAGCTAATTTTTTGTATTTGCTTATATACGGCATGAATAAATACAGATTTACAGATCCTAGTGTGCAAATTTATCATCTTATAGGACAGGGATAAATCATGCATGCAAATCGTGCGTCCAAGTCGTGAAGTGAGCTACAAATGCAATAAAAAATAAGATATTCTAAAGTTCAGTGGCACCATTTGGTCTAGGGCCAGCCCTGCCTCTGGATCCCTGAGAGATGGGACTCTAGGGGATTTACTAGGGTGCCAGGGCCATCCACAGAGAAGCTAATGGTGCTGCATAGTGCACCTGTCTGATGGGGCTTTGGTGGGTCCAGGGTAGGGTGGGATTCTGCTGTGGAGGTGAGCAATTCCCCTATACACTAGGTAGCATGCCGGGGAATAAACCCTTCCTTCCTACCCTCCCCCAAGTAGTGACTTCATGATTTGACCCAGATGGCATTTTGCTTTTCCATTGTGTAAATTGGATGTTGCTCTGATTGTTAGTTTGGAAAAATGGGCGATTTCCTGGTATTTGCAGAGTAAAATTGACCCCTTCTGGGTCTGCCTGAGTCCTCATAGAGGACAGGCTGTGGTCTGGAGATTAACGCTGTTGCCGGCCCAGGTTCCATGATCCAGTCTAATCCTAAAGCAGTCTGACCCATGTCCAGCACTCCCTGCTGCCTTCATGGCTCAGCTCCATCCCCAGCAAACAGCTCGTTCTCTCTCTAGGCTAGATCCTGCTCACTATACTGCGTGTGCAGCAGGGGTGGCAGGCCTGTCGCTGGGAGCAGAATCGTCTTCCCGGTCTCGGTGTCACTTTGTCTCTACACACTGGTGAGGGGAGGACACCAACTCAGCCCACTCTTGCATCCCTGAGGCCTTCCCCCCCCCCATATTGTATGCCTCTTCCTGTCCCCTCAGCCTCCTATTTACCTGCCAAATCCTCAGCACAGATCCTCAGCACAAACGCCAAAGGAGGCCCTCAGCTCCTAAAAGAGCCACATAGCCGAGCCCTGTGGAGACTGTGCTCTCCAGCTCAGGAAGGCTTCACTTCTGCCCTTTCCTCAGTGCCACACCAAGCAACAGCAACGCTGCCTCGCCTGCATTGCTGAAGGGAAACCACCACATCTCCTTCCGTATGCACGTCCCTCTGGCTCTTGCCCCCTACGTCAAACTGACAGCAGTCACAACGCACCCAAATCATCCCCCCACTTCACCTCTTTTGCAGAACTGAGCCCACTAAAAGCCCCATTCCAGATTGGTGCTCACTACGTCCAGTCCCTGATTCTGCGCACACCCGTGTGGCATTACTCACGTGCGTAGCTCTATTAAACTCAGAAGAGGAAAGTTGCACCCATGTTGGAAGGATCAGGTCCTAAATCTGGGATCCTTTGGGATGACAAGCATTCTAAAACTGTAGGGCAACAGGATTCTTTTGAAACCCCTCAGTACTAAGTTCTTGGCGGGCTAAGATAAAAGAGGAAGATTCTCGTCTTTCCTTGCTAATAAAGTCTGGCTGGAATGACACAGTATAATCAGTGTTTACCTGGGAGTTTACATACAGTTTATTGTAATTATAGTTTCAATTCCTGCTTTTGCTTTTTTTTAAAACCTCTATTTTTCAATCAGTAAAAGTAAATACTATTTTCAGCCCAATGCAATTCTTCCACTCCCGTGGCCACACACAGCAAGGAGAGAGATTCCATTTGTGAGCTGTGCAATTGAGCATAGACAGAGCCTGATGACTGCAGGGTGTTAGCAAAGTGAGAGCAGCCTCAGAAAGCTGAGGGCCTGATTCTCCCCTGGCATGTCTCAATGTAAATCGTGAGGGATTGCACTGGAAGCAGCGAGGCTACCGGTGTAAGTGAAATGAGCATCAGGCTCAGAAACTGCTTTCCCATCATGCCTGCTTCTTTTAAAAAATATTGGGCTTTTTCATCGGAGACATTAGGGAACAGAGAAAAGCCTTTGAGGTCTCACATAGACTCTTTCCTGGATGGTAAAGGATTGTTCCTTACTGTATGTTAACTTGGGACCAAAAAACAGGTTTGTGGTTCAAAAGACTGAATTTTTTCCTTCTCCTAAAGGTGTATTTTATTTGGAATAAAGGGTCTTCGGCCTGTCATCCCTTCTCCCCACTGGAGCTCTGGGTCACATACATACTCCGTCAGTCATTTTTATAGGACAAACTATGCCCGTTAATTCACACTGACCCAGATGCATATCCAAAATGTTGGGGTCACTTTTAAGCCAAACTTGGCTACTAAACTGACATGCTAAATTTCCTGTTTTATGTCTTATTATTAGTGCACAGATCCTTCCAAAGGGGATGGGAACTCTGACCTGAGAATGAAACTGATCAGCATGCCACAGGGAGGTACAAAACACCTTCATGCCTAAAACACAAAGAATAACATTTGGAAGTTTTGTGTGTAGCCCAGGGCAAGGGAGGGAGGTACAAAAAGCAAACTCTTCTTCCTTACAGGCCTTAAAAGCCTTCCTGCACTCCACAGAAATATTATCTATCTGAGGGTTTTCTATACTGCTGATCACCATCGTATCTAAGCACTAAGCATTTAATTACTCAGGCAAAGATTCAAGAAAACCAAAACCATTACAAAAAACAACCCTGTACAGCAATGCTTTACTCAGCTCAGTGCTGCTTACCTTCCCCAGCCTTTGCTATATATTACCTGTTTAGGATCGCAATCCCGCACACATTACTTCTGTGAGTACACCTTGTGTGCGAGTAGTCTCATGGACTTCAACGAGGCAACTCGTCCAAAACAGGGCTTGTGGAATATGTCCGTAGGAAGTAAGTTGTTGTCCTCTTTGGTTGCAACCTTTGATTGCTCACTGTCAGTGCTATAGAAATCATAAATCTATAGTTTTACTTCTACATGTTTGGCTGTTTTTCACTATATCAGAAAAAAGGCAACTTTCCTAGCAGGTGAAAATAGGCAAAATTTTGCCAGGGCAGAAATGTCTGAAAAAAATAGATGATTTATTCAGAGTTTAAAAACAAAACCAAAAACGATGTGTGTCAGGGAGGAAAAATATATATACCCATTGCCCAAACTTGCAAATTCTTGTAACAAATCTTAGAGCAAAACCAGATCAGGCTGTTCTCAGTTTTAGCAGGTAATATCGCACCTTTCCGGTGTCCCTCATTTCAAAAGACAGCAGTTGTTTTAGTCCCAGAATTTCCTGTGTTCCATACAGATTTGATGCCCCGATTCTTATTGTTGAAAATGTATTGACATCAGAAATAAAGAATCATGACGTGGAGTTCAGAAAGGAGAGTAACTTACACTAAAGGCTCTCTGAGCTTTTTAAGTTTCCTGCATGAATAATGTTTTGTGTGTGTCCTCCTTATTTGGATCTTTTTCACTCATTGTGTTCCATATGCGGCTTTTGCCAGGCTGAAAGGTATGGACGATATAGTCCTGTGATTTTCAGTACAGCAGAAAACAGGAAGAGGAGGATATCAATGACAGATGATCCTTTTCACAATGTCTTCTGATTCCATATAGATTTCTGACCATACCAAGGAGAAAGAAAATTGCAGCTCCTCTCTTTAAGCATTTTAAAAATATGCTATTTCCTTTTTTTCTTTTCTTGGACAACTATGCTCTTCTTATTGTCCTTGTGTGTCTTAACAGACCCTCTCAAAAGAGCCTATCCAGCTCAGCTTGTTTCCGCTTTTTTAAGAATTAGATGTTTAAAACAATCACACAAAATATTTATCATTTGGAACAAAGACATTATTTTTTTTTTCAGTTTGGTTTAAATTCTGTTTTCCAGGCTTTTATCTTTTCACTCCAAATTTCAGTGACAATAATCAGATTTTGATTGACATTAAAATTTATTGTCACACTGTAGCTGTTTAATAAATCATGTCTGCTTTTTAGTTGTATAAATGCTCCATCGTTAGCTACCCTGTTGCTTATTTCAAGGGAAAGAGTCCTTTGTGAAGGCCAACTTCAACATGCTTCGCATGAGACAGGACCGTCTTTTGTGCAGAGAGAGGGCTGAGAGCTAGTTGCATGTTTGTACCGATTTACACAAATTGACAAGATCTGATTTGTTTTAAAATTTACCCTATCTTATTTGAAGGCATATAAAGTACTTGTGAGCGCCTACAAGAGAGAGAGGTTAGTCTCTATTCAGCCATCAGAGAACCACTTGCTTGCCAGAATTACTATTTTATTTTTTTAAATCGGGAAGGCAGTTTGGGTTAACTTTGTTTCATCATTCAGGCCAAACCCACTTGAAAGGGGCAGAATGGGGGAATGCCTCAAATGTGGATCACAAAGTCTGGAGAGGTTAATTTGAGGGGTTGTTTTTAATTTTGCTTGCATTAAATTTGAATTAATTTTGCTCCTTCTTTATCTTAGACTCCTGGAAAATGAAAGAAATATCGACTTATTTTACTGAGCTTTAAAAAACACCTCCCTCCTCAAAATAAATGTTAACAAACTGGCCAGAGTGGATTTCCGAATCTCTTACGGCAACGTGTGTGTGTTCTCGTCATTGTCTGATTGGAATGCGGTTTCATCGGCGTCCTTACTCCTTTGGAGCTGGGTTTGGAAGCAGTGCGTTATTTAGTGACATGGTGCTGTGGCCAAAATTCTGAAGAACCCAGCATCCTCAACCAGGCCCCGATTTTCCAAAGAGCTCTGCCCATTTGGGTGCTTGGCCCTTTTGAAAAATGTGTCTCAGTGAGAGCTGCTGAGTATGGGGCACGGTGTCTCATTATGGGCCTGATCCAAAGTCTTTTCAAGTCAATAGAAAGACTCCCATTGACCGCAGTGGACCTTCCATCAGGCCCTGTGAGCACAAGTGGAGAGAATTCGAACCGACCAGAGAGATGAGGCTGCTGCAGGCACAGTACTGGGCCGTGCGTCGTTCACAGGAGGGCAGTACTGCTCATGCCATTCAAAGAAGGGCTGATCTTGCTCCTGTTGAAGTCAGTGGTTTAAGTGAAGGTAGAATTTGGCCTGTGCTGCTCAAACCCGGGGAAGAGTGATTTCTTCTGGGGGATGTGAATTCTCCAGATAACGGTCCATTTCTCGGTACAGTTTTGCTTATTTTACAAATGCTAAAGCCATACGTGTAGCTCTGGCATGTTGAACCTGGAAAGTACAATGCTCCACAGCATGGCCCTGCTGTCCCATCACCTGGGCTGTGCTCAAGGGGTTGTACATTGGGGAGCAGGATCAGGCCCCTCAGCTCTGCCATTCTGCTCTCCCTATGTGCATGAAGTGTCTGGCATGTACAACAAGAGTGGAATATTGGCGTGGATAATGGAGCTAGACGACACAATGGGCCCTCTGTGCAGCCGGTCCCTCTCTTCCTTACAGCAGGAAGGCTGGAGGAAAGGACAAAGTAAAATAAAAACAATGTACTATACCTGCTCCCCGCTCTCTGGGGCAGGAGGCATTTCAAGCTACTTCCCCTACTCTTGCACCACAAGATCAGCCGTGATTTTGTCTGGGAGGGTGGAATTTCACTATATTGGAGGCAAAGAAAATGCACTCACCCAGGGGAGAAATAAATTTACAAACCTACTTCAGACTCGTGCCTATTTCATTGAGAATTTGCTCTGCTCAAACTATGCCAGCTTTAGAGACCCATGAGTTATCTGGGCCAACACACCACTCCCAGCCTGGCCCTAGGTAAGTAGGCATTTGGGCCATGGCAAGAAAACATCTTTGCCCCTCCCATAAGATAGCTGTCTGATTCCCATGGTCTGGTTCTGATGCACAATCCAAAGAGACACCTGACTTAGAGTGGACAGTATCCACTGGAGCTTAGGACACTGTGCAGCAAACAATTTATCTGAATATAGTGCTTTATTTTTCTTATTTAAAAACCACCTGCAAACAGATGTCTTTTGACTATCATTATATGTCCTTGTTCAGACTTGTTTCAGCTACTAGCTTGGACCATCTGTAGCTATCTGATGTTATCAGGGGCATATGATCTTGTTTCAGCTCCGGAATTGGAGGTCTGGAACGTTATACATTGGGCAAGCATTTCCAGCATGCAGAGCAAATAGCCCATAGTGACGCCCAGTTCCTTTTGTTCGTGGTTAGAGGTGTTGCACAGACAGCAGCTGTTCCCCCAACATTTGTGTGAACAAAGATCCATTTGCATGGGTGTTCAGAGAAAAAAGTGAAACATGCGTGTGAATGTGGACAAGATGGAAGAGCGATTGAGAGTTGATGCAACGCGTTTGAATAATTTCCCCTGCTATTCACCCATCACCCGAGGCCTCCTGGGCTAGAAATAGCTACAATTCACTCCTTGGAAAATCCATCCCTCGCCATCCTAGATAAGATTATCTGCTGCTTCTCCGAGTGCCAGGCAGCAGCAAAGGCTATGGTGGCAGGATTTGTTTACAGGCAGCACTTGTATTAAAATGGTTCATTATTTTCCTGACTGGCAGGTTTCCAGAGTCCGTGCTGGTTAATAATTGCAGCCAATTAAATGTTCCCAAAATATGCATCAGGAGGGGGAAAAAGAATTTCTTACAAGGCATCACCAGGCTCGAGTCAGGTAGCTAATGACTCTGGGCCTGGCTTATGCTGGGTCAGGTAAGAAGGAGAAGACGTGGAGGGAGGGGTTCTTCCCCCTGCCCACAAGCCCTGTGTGCTGCTCTGGCAGGGTATAGGAGCTGTAAACAGTCAGCCAGGGGCTGGGGAAGAATGCCCCCGAAACAGGCCCTGTGTTGCCCCCCTCCCACATGTAGAGTGTGTGCCGGGGACAGGAGGGGGTGGTACAATAGCACACACTGTCGGGTGCATTCTGGCTTGTGTCTCAATCCATAGGCAGCACTAGGGAAACTGTTACAATCTCCCCACACTGCCTAAATTACAGCAGGGCCATTTACGCCCTTGCAGCAATCCGCAATCAGGAGGCTGCAAAGGTGGCTTAAAGCTACCTTAGCCCTACATAGCACTGAATTTGATCCAGAGGCTTGGGGCTTGTCTTCATTGGTTTTGCCTGGTGTCGCTGCCCTAGCGTGAACCACTACTGATGTGCTGCACTGGTATAAAAAGAACAACTTGCACTCGTGTGGTTTACCCCAATCTCAAGCCCCTGTGGGGGAAATCAGAGGCAGTATGCACCATGGTGAGCAGAGGGGCAGAAAGGCAGCTTTGCAGGGAGTCTGGGCTCAGGATTTACCCTTTGAAAATAAGGGCCTATTGTAGAAGTGGGTGAAGTCTTGTGGGAATCCAGATCTGCAAGACTGACCCATTTGAAAGCTGTGGATAAATATTGTGTGGGTGTTGGGGGGGGAAGCGGGGAGGTAACAGAACTATGTAATCTTGACTCTCTCTCTTTCTGCTCCACCAAAATCTCCTCATAAAATAATGACGATTATGAATTATACTAGCAGTGATTTTTAAGAGTCAATTTTTGCTGACTAGGTTTTTTTTATTCACTGCAGTATGATGTCCCTCCAATACCCCAGTACTGGGCTTCCTACAGTACCCCAACCCCAAACAGCAGCTGCCCCTGCAATTCCAGTCCTGGGGCTAACCTGAGTAGAAAACACTTCATTGTGCCAAAATTAAATCGGACTCTGGGTTGGGTCAAAAAAAAAAGTTTTTTTTCAGTAATATGGACAAACGTCATTAGGCTGATATCCCCACCCCCAGCCCCATGCTCATTTCACATGTGGCCTCAGGTACTTTGTTAGGCCATACATACCATTTATTTACAGTATCTTGAAAACCAGCCAAAGGGAATGAATAAAGATGCATTATTTAGTTAACGTTTGTACGGTTCTTTGAAGATGTAAAGCTCCATAGAAACAGTAAGTGTTAATGCTTAGTGTTGGGCTATTGGAGAGTTTTATAGATATATATACAGAGAAAGATGATGAAATCCCTGTAAGAAGAGGGGGGTGGGAGGATGGGGGTATCTGCCTCTGCTAATGGGGAAATGCTGCCTTTTGGAAAGGCAAATAAGCGCAGTCTAGGTTAGGTCTTCTGTCGAGAGAATAATTGTGCTTCTAAAGGGCCTGATATGCAGAGCAGTGCTGCTTTGAAATAGAAATAAATACATAAATAAATCAGGGACCTTGCACTGATGAAGGCGAGTGCTTCCCTTGCTTTCTCATTCCCCATTGGGGCCTGGTTCCCAGAGCCAATTACATATTTAAAAAGTTTCTCTCTGAAAAGGACTCCAACTCTCAAATAAAGTTTCTTTTGTGGTTGCCTAATGAACTGTGAGGGCTGGGGCAGTTTACAGCTTGCTGACTGGTTTTCAATTGCTCTGGCTCCTGCTTGTAACATCTTTATGGAGTGACCACAATGACAGTGACCTTGCAGCCGCTGGGTGCGGGGTCACAGTGTGACCGGGTGGTGACTGGTCAAGGGCTCATTGTGTGAGGGGTGAGCTGCTCAGCCCTCCTCCCTTGTCGTCTGCCCCTCCTAGTCCTGCCCAGCCGGTCAGCTCCTGAAAGGGACCCCTGTTGCTTTGGCATGCTGCGGCTAAGTGGACTCTCATTCAGGCTGAAGCAGAGCCGTAACCCTAGAGTGTGTCTCCATCAAGGGCCGAGAAACCTTCTGGGTAGGAAAGTACCCAGGAGAGAGAAGTGGCCTTTTCTGTCCCCCTGCCCTCTCCCCAAACCTGGGGAGAAGCTGAAGGAATCCAGTCCCCCACTTAGCTCTTGTGCTGCTGTGTGGTGATGTTGTTTACTGAGTCTCAGGCTAACTGCTCCTTGGTGCTCCAGCTCCTTGTGAGTGAGAATCCCCCAGGCTGGAGGAGGTCTGGGTCTGGCTCGCCACCCGTGCGGCTCTCTTCCCATTGCGCTCATTGTGAAAAGCCCCCCTGTGCACTACTCGTAACCCTGACCTGTTGCAGCTTCAGCACTGGGAAAACTGGGAACTACGACATGCAAAGCGCTGCCCCCACCACCGGCATAACCATGTGTGTGTAACCGGTCTGGGACACTATCACCTGACCCGGTTACACCACCCACAGCAGCTTCCCTCAGAACCCAGCTGTGTTTTGTGTGTCTCGGCCAAGGATTTCTGCCTGCCCGTGTGTATCTGTGTTCTGGGGAAATCTAGGCAGCTCTCCCATATTTATAGACTGCCATAAATGTTGAGGACACCCTATACACAAATAAAAGCCACCAGGCCCTGTCCCAAAGGCCTTATAACCTAAGGGTCTGATTAGGCAAGCAATGCCATCAAAATCAATGGGTATCTCATGCGAAAGAAATATTTGTGTGAGTAAAGCATTGCAGGATCAGACCCAAAAGATAGGGCATGTCTGAATCGGTGACCGATAAACACAGGGCAGGGAGGGGATTTGGAGGACAAAGAGTAACAGTGGTTAGAAGCCATGCTAGCTTTAACTGACGGTGCCTGAATCAGAGAGATGCAGAGTATTTTCCCCTTAAATAATCACAACATTTTACCACATTGATGTCTTACTGACAGATTTCCAAATGAAACTGACAACCAAGGAAAAAAGGGTTCCGATGTTAAGGGCCATATTTGTAACTTAATCGGTGGACAGATGCCTCTGCATGCCTCATATCCTACATTTGTTTCAATGTCCCCTCTCTGTAAATTTGGATTATTAGCAATGGAAATTAGTTTGATTGGGTTTTGGATGCAGTGCGGTCAGAAATGGATGATTGTTGACAGTTATCAATTAAAATTGGATCCTTCCAAGCCCCAGACTCTTCTTAGGTTTAAAGAATGTGTAATTATATATTATATATATATATATATATAGTGTGTGTGTGTGTACACACACACACACATGGTAATGAGAGGAAAACAAGCAAGTAACCCTACATCCCAGAGCTAAATCTAAATCTCATGGAAAGCTAGAAATGGATATCCAATCCACAAATGACACAAGCCGTTATCTGCACCAATAACATTTCACTCTCTCTGTCTATAACAAAGTGGAATGTTAAGAATTGTGCAGTCTGGATTAATGTTTACTGACTTCTCCTTGCCCATAGATAAATATGCCCCACTGGATGGGTGTGTGTGTGTATTTAGATACCCATATAGATACACAGAGACCCAATGTCAAACTTTATGTAGTACTTTAAACATCATATTAGTTTTACAGCTCACTAAATTATTCAACACAAGTAATTTATTTGATGCAGTTTTGCTATTTTTCATTTAATAAATTATTTGTGAATTTGTCACTGTTATCTGATCATCTCTACTAGTTTTACAGAGTACTAGGGAACAAACTTACCCTGGCAGGGAGATGACCTAATGGGATCTTTCTCCATCTGACTTCTATGATTCTATGAATATTTTAATAGATTTTAGATTTCAGCCCATGTGTCGTGAATGTCTGTACGACAGAAAAACAAAGTAAAGATCTATAGGAAATTGAGGTGATTTGTCAGAGCTGCGTGGGGATCGAGGACTGAAAAAGTAGGGAGGTTGTGGGTGAGGATCGAGGGCTATTGGCAGAGCTGCGTATGGCAAACCCAGTACTATAATAGCCGAGGATTCTGTGGTCCAGGACTGACGAGCATTGGCAGAGCTGTATGTAGGTGGATGGGGTGATGCAATTCAGCACTGAAATAACAGGGGGTGCTGCAGGCCCAGATTGGAGGGCATTGGCATTGCCATGGGAGAAGCTCGCACATTGCCTCTCAGCTCTAGCCAGTACTATCAGTCCATCACTTCCTTGAGCAAGAAACAGCAAGAGTCCATGGACTGGCACTAAACTCAGCAACGAGAGCATTGACCCTCAGGGCTCTTCGGACCATGGCTTCATTCTCTCCACTGGAAACACAACTCAGGCATTGGATGGGGTTTAAGATAGAGTTTAGGAGATTGCAGTCCTGCTTTAGTTCCCATCGCCTGGCCTTTTTATTACCACAGGAGGCTGGGTGGGGGGATGGACGCATGTGGGACTTCTGTTGTCCTGTGTGCCTTAGTAACTCCTCTGTGTCTCTTGCCATAACTCCCTAGTTAAGTAAGCGAATATAGCTTACAGCTCTGGGACAGGTGTCCCTGTGAAATAAAACTTTCCTGGGGGAGCTGGAATCATTAACTCTAAGCTACCTGCAGGAACCTTCCTGATGTGGCTGGTAACTTCTGGGCAACCTCGCCTCCTCTTGTAATGTCCCCTCCCCTATTGGGGGTGGGGGCGGGGAACGACCCAATCACCAGAGTTCCACCTGAGCCAGTGAATGGCAGGAGGGAAAGCCCAGGGTTCTCTGAGTGAGGGAGGAGAGACTGGGGACGGTGCCCACAGACCAGGGTTATAGACCACTGGACCTTTAGTCCTTCAGAACTTCAGTTCAGCTTGCTGTGGCCTACCCAGGGCCTGGAATATACAATATGTGCTTTGGGGCAGGCGCTACCTTTCTATGCTGTGCTTGTGCACCACCTATCACAATGGGGTTCTGCTTTGTCATGGAGCTCCTGGCCAGTACCCCATACAAATAATACTATATGAAGTCAGAGTGATGGCGGAGGAGGAAACCCAGTCAATCCATTCAGCACCCAGAGGGTTGTTTATTTACTGGGCTTGCAAAATCCCCACTCCCCCATCCCCCTCTCTCCCACTTCCTTCCCTTTTCGCCATCACTTTCTTCTTCCCTCGCTCTGAACAGCCTAAACCAGAAGGGGCAGAGCCCCCGCCGGTGGGTCAGATCTCACCCACTCAACATCCCGAGAGGCCCCACCTGATCACAGCTGCCAGGGTATCTGTTGGGGAAATCAAAATGATGGTACTTCTCTGAGCACCTCCCCTGGAGCACAGGAAGGGAGAGAGCACATTGTGCCTCTTTATTACATCTGAGTTCCTCGCACTAGTGCCCGGTAAATGGCTGAATTTCCTCCAAGAAAGGGATATTCCATCTGTCAAGTTGTCCTTTGCTGTCAGGAGAAGAATTACAGCTGGAGCTGCTCTTGGGGCAGGGTGGGGGAGGGGCACAGAGTGGGGGGAGCCTGGAGCAGGTAGGAGTTGGAAGGAGACCGCATCCTACTCCAGCACAGGGTCGGGCAGACCAGCTTCCAGAACATTACAGTGATGGTTCCACCATTAATTGATCAGTCACTGGATGACAGTTAATTAAGTAGAAAATAAAGCTGCTCGGCCCAGCCTGGTGTTAGCAGGCAGCGATGTTAAAATTTCTGGATTAAAACAACAAAAAAAGCCACAACTGTTGGACTTAAATAGCGCCAGACATCCCCTAAGCCTCTGCCTCAGAGCCCAGGGAGAGAAATGCTGCATGCCATCAGATCACAAGCCCAGGGTCCCTTTAACCAAACTGAAGGTGGATTTTCTGGCTCTAAGGACCGAGGTAAATTTTATTAAGATGATGTTGAAGTAAAAAGAAAACAGTACAGAGTTTAAGCATAGAAGTTTCTGGTTATCAGGGAATAAGGTACAGATTATCAAGGGGTGCGAAATTCGGTTTAGGAACGGGTGGCATAAGGAATACATAATCTGCAATCTTCCCGATTGGGGGTAAAAGTTTAATGGGTCAAAGTACAGACATTGAGATATGGGGGTATGTTGTTCATGTAAGGCTATGTTCAGGTGTGGAGTATAGCCCCTTTCCCTGTAGGTTCCTTCCCCACTCTGAACTCTAGGGTACAGATGTGGGGACCTGCATGAAAACCTCCTAAGCTTACTTTTACCAGCCTAGGTTAAAACTTCCCCAAGGTACAAACTATTTTACCTTTTGCCCTTGTACTTTATTGCTGCCACCACCAAACGTCTAACAGGTATATAATGGGGAAAGAGCCCATTTGGGAACGTCTTTCCCCCCAAAATCCTCCCAAACCTTACACCCCCTTTCCTGGGGAAGGTTTGATAAAAATCCTCACCAATTTGCATAGATGAACACAGACCCAAACCCTTGGATCTTAAGAACAATGAAAAAGCATTCAGATTCTTAAAAGAAGAATTTTAAAAGAAGAAAAAGTAAAAAGCATCATCTCTGTAAAATCAGGATGGTAAATACCTTACAGGGTAATCAGATTCAAAACATAAAGAATCCCTCTAGGCAAAACCTTAAGCTACAAAAAAGACACAAAAACAGGAATCTACATTCCATTCAGCACAGCTTATTTTCTCAGCCATTTATAGAAATCAGAATCTAATGCATATCTAGCTAGATTACTTACTAAGTTGTAAGACTCCATTCCTGTTCTGTCCCCGGCAAAAGCATCACACAGACAGAGAAAGCGCCTTTGTTTCTCCCGCCTTCCAGCTTTTGAAAGTATCTTGTCTCCTCATTGGTTATTTTGGTCAGGTGCCAGCGAGGTTATCCTAGCTTCTTAACCCTTTACAGGTGAAAGGGTTTTTCCTCTGGCCAGGAGGGATTTTAAAGGTGCTTACCCTTCCCTTTATATTTATGACACGTGTTTTGTCCTTTTGAAGGGGGGAAAAGTGAATCTCACTGTCTGCTTCGGCTCTTCATTTCCTCTCCTCTCCTATCTGCTCCATTTCTCACAGCTGGAAACCCGTAGGGGGTGGTAAACCTTGTGGGGCCGGGACTGTCTTTGTTATAGGGAGGCACAATGCCAGCTGCAGTGGGGCCCTGGCCTTTAGGTGCTAGTACAATACAAAACTCATTAGTGATCAGCATCATGGGCCCAGCCAATTTTCCGTGGGCCACCAGAAAATGCTGCACAGCTCACCATGGCCCATGAATCCCAACTTAGTAGGGAGTTCCCTTACACACCTCTCCATGCACCCACAAACACACATGCTTGTTTGCTCCAGCTCGAACCTTTGGGCTGCCCTGGTTAGGCCTGCCCCTTGCTGCCTCTCCCACATTGGAGAATGTTGCGCTTGCCTTGTCCCACCCTAGAAATGCTTCCCTGCCACACCTCCCGTTCACAACAGCCACTGTGCAGCAGCGTCAGTCATGACCGAGGTCCAGTCTGAAGGACCCAAAGCCAAACCTGGCCTGGACCTGAGGAATGTTCTTTCCTTTCATTTCCACTTTCCCTCTTTCTTTCAGCACCCCCATGAAATGCCCATGAAACCCCCATGAAATTTCAGGTTGGTGTGTTTACCATGGGGTGGCAAACCAAGTGAGGGGGAGAAAAAGAGAATGTTTATAAAAATGTGCCAGGAATTGTCTTGATTTAAAAAAAAAAATGTTTTTTTGTTAACACTATTCCTAATGAGGCATCCTTCCGATCCTTAAGTGTTGCCAAGGCGATGACCCCAGCCATCCATCTTTAATTAACTTAGAATAGATCTCTTGAAATGAGTTCCTCTGGTAAATTGTTCACCAAGCCTCTTGGGCACGAAGCAGTGTTTGCCAAGCCCACTCACTCCAGCATTCGCTGACTGTTATTGTAAAAGGTCTGGAGATGGCTGGCTACCTCCTCTCCATCTTCTCCATCCTCTGTGCTCTCACGGGTGCTACAGCGCCTGAAAAACAAGCCATTAGGCCTCTGGCATGGGAAGTTGGTGAGCTTTGTGCAGTGATCTCCCTGGTGCAGCAGTGCCTGAAAAATAAGCCTTTTTTTTTTTTTTTTTGCTGGTTTTGGATTGGGATAATTGAGGGAAAAATGGGTGAGACTCAGACATTCAAAGCCCTGGAGAATACTATGGGGATCAATCCAGGAATATGACTGAATGGGGCTTTCCCATGTCCAGAGTCCATGTTTCATTTGGAATATCTGTTTCTCCAGAATGAGGGAGGCTGGCTTTGCAGCAGCAAGGTCTATTCTGGACCCATTCTGCTCTGACGCTCACATTGGGTAGCATGCGGGTGACACCAGCCGATGTGATAGGAGGCACTTCGCAGCTGGGCTATTCTCCAAATAAGCGGGGAGAAAATCACATTTCCTGTATGATAGATAATGGCGGTCAAGAGAATGCCAGGACAATTCTGGAAAATGCCATAATTGTCTTAATCTGATCGCGGATAAAAGATAATGATGCTAACAATATTTAAACGTAATTATAGTTTCCTGCTGCTATTGGTCTCTCTGAATGCTCTCCATTCAAAGGGCTTTGTTTATAAGAAGCCTCGATCTAATTCAGGATGCTCTATGACTGGTGCGTTTTGTATCTTTATTACAATTTCCACCCGCATCATCATCAAATCAATAGGGATGGGAGCTCTGCAGTGAGGCCCTGTCCTCCCAGATTAGGGGATGCCAGTGCTAACATCACAGCAGTAAACACTTTGGTGTCTGGGATGGTACCTTATGTGGTTGAATTTTTTTTGTTAAGATGAATGACCATGTGGTGCTTTGCTACCCCTCCAGCTTTCCCACTTTTTGGATAGCTTGTTTTTTGCATTCTTCCTCTTGCAATTTGATGCGTGTTTTGTGAAACTTTCCAAGAATGCAAAAGGTGACTAGAGGAGAATAAAACTAACCATAATTCATATTGCTTCAACACCTGTAAAGCAGGGCTTCATTTTCCAAGACACTGTACGAGCATATAGTCAGAGACAATCCCTGTCCTGAAGAGCTTACAGTCCAAGTAGACAAGACGAGGGATAAGGAAAAAAGAGGTGCAGAGAGATTAAGTGACTTGCCCAAGCTCGTATAGTTGGGCAGAGGCAGGAATAGACCGCACAGTCTCCTGAGTCCTAATCCAGTGCCCTAGACCATGCTGCTTTCTCGAATAGATGAGAAATGACTGCTCAAGATGAGGGACAGCTGCATGTATCCATAAAGGAAGGAAGTAAATGACAAGAGCAAAGGGAGGAACTGGTCCACATGAGCAGGTTGTAAACATTGGGCTCTGTTTCCAGATATAAGGTCCTTACTAAACTGTCTGAATCCTCCGCTGGAGGCTCAGGTCGGCCCTTAGGAATATAGTGTGGCCATTTATGTGCTTAAAAGCTGATCTGCATTTCCCCATATGACATTCCTGACTCCTGTTAAGGTTCCCAGCCAAATTCTTCACTGACCAAAGTGGGTGAAACCCAATTAACTTCAGTGGCATTGGAAATTGGGTTTCCTTTCTCTCCAGATGAGTTGGACCAAATTCTCTTGTTTAAACTGCTGCAACAATATTAATGTCCGTGAAGTAGCCTGGGTGCAAGTGAGGGTAGGTTATGAGGGGGTAGGTCATGCTCTTGGTCCATGGACACTTACTCAATAGATATCTTAAGGCTTATTGGCCTTGGCTCTCTTGCAAGGGGGTTATTTGCACATTGCTAAATGGCTCTCATATCATTTCTGCAATGACAGGCCCAAGCAAGATAGTTTTTGCGTCATCCCACAATCGGATCTTGTCTTTCCCTCTTTCTTACCCTCACATACCCAGTTGCATATGACCTATGTGCTGTACCTCAGCGTGATAATGTGGACAGAATATAATGATACATTTCCACCCCTTTGGGGCTCCACAGCCAAAGAAGAACTAGTAGTGATTATAGATCGTCCCCACATCTAGACCCATGGCATTTGCCATACTCCCTGCCTTTGGCCTCTCTGCGTCTGGCTCAGAGCTAAGCCCTGCCTGGAGCTAGGAATTACGGCCTCACCCCCATCACCAGCACATCACTCCCCAGGATCAGTCTGGAGCCTGGCCACCTCCACTGAATTCCCTAGAGCCATTCCCCCAGCTGCCCCTCCCCCAGCTCCATCACTTCTTCTAGGTGCGCCCTGCCATCCACCTCCTGGCACCTCTGCTCCCCTCCAGGAGAAAGCACCAGCATGATGCTAGCTCTGCAGGCCAACGTACTTGAGCACATACAAAGTTACTGGCCCTTCTCTAGGCCCTGCCAAAGCGCCTTGTGGACATTCATACCAGGAGCCCCACCGCCCCCTATGGGACTGGTGAGTGTCACTCTGACGTACCAGGCCCACGTGGCGGACTGAGTGTGTGTAAAACAGGCCATAGGCCAAAGCCAACCAGAGAATGTCTTGCCTACAGAGAAGGAAAGAAGGGGCATCCTGGCCTTCTTGTGCTCAGTCCATCTGTCCAGATGGAATTCAGTGTCAGATCAAACATAGGACAAGCACCTGCCAGAAGGGGAATGGAGAGCTCAGCGGAGAGGCTATGTTGGCAAATGTAGCCAGTGGCAGAACTGTCCCAGGGCCAAATGATATGCCTTCAAGTGAACAAGGGGGTGTCAGGGCGAGTGGGGGAAAGCCTCTCTCCTGCCATTCCACCTAGTTAGTTTGCCAGAGGGCTACTTGCTAAAGCTAGGGGAGTCACAGTCCTTCTGCCCTTCTGGTTCCTAGTTGGTGATTTGAGCCTTCCCACCCTGTCTGCTTCCCCAGGTCAAGCACCTGCTCCTTGTACCCAGAGAGCTGACCAGATTCCTCTTCGGAGTGTCCTACAATAAATATTTGTGGTACCATCACTATTTACATTCAAAATAAAGAACATTAAAGTCAGCTGGAGTGGGGCTTTAAGCAGGACCCAATGGCTCAGGTCTTCCCCCATTATCCGCAGCATAACATTAATATCCCTGGCTTTCTCCAATGCAAACAGGCGCTCCACCACTTGTATCTTCTCCATAAGCCATAGGTGTTCCCACCACTCCTAAACACACTGAGCCAAAGCAAGACCAGAATGGCTCTAGCGCACAAGTTCGGTAGATCCGACTGCGCCACTCAGTTCTCCAGGGTTTTCTACCAACCAGTTTAAAACGGAAACAAACCAAAGAAAGAAGCAGCTGCATGACCTGGTATAACCCCGATCCTTGAGAGAAGCGAACAGTAATCAAGTATCTGCTCAGGTTCTTCCCAGCTCTTTTTAAATTCAAAGAAAGCCTAGTTTTTCTTCAGACATACTTCTCAGCAATCACACCGGGCTTCCTCCCACCCAAAGCGATGTTGACCAAGTTTTGAGCATATGAAATGAGTGTCTGGAAACTGACCTTAACTTTCTCAGGGCTGGAGGAAAGAGATTCTCTATCGAGCATTTGGGTTCTGGTGTTTCTTGCCATTTCAGCACCAAATGATCGGACAGCGACCTTTTCACCTTCAGGGAAATGCAAACAAGGAAAGTTCCTTCCATCGACCTCCTAGCCAGTAAAGCCTCGATATTGGGTGGGGGGAGGTAACTTCATTATCTAACGTGTTTATATGGTAGACAAATACACGGATATTGCATCAGTTAGTATGTTTCTAAACGGACCTAACTGGCTGTAGATATAGTTTAATTACCATATGGTAACACCTTTCCCCCCTGTTTCTGAACTTTACTTTTTAACAGAGTTAACCTTCCTTTCTTTTAATCGGAGAGTCTTTCTTTCCCTTTCAATGAGATATATTGCCCCAATGCCACACGCAAGATTTAATAACCATTCGATTTCATTTTAAACGCGAATTTGTGTGTTGCTCGTTCTAGTGGGTTTTTTTTAATAACATGTTACATTAATTATTTTTGGTTAGTGTATTTAACTTATTTTTAAGTGAAAGGTGCATCAGAAAACCCCCTACCTTTACTATGAATCGAAATCTCTGCCTTACACATGAGTCATTTCTTATATTCTTTTTCACTAAGTTGTTCTATGTTTAAAAATGGTTTATTACGGCTGTGCTAATTTTTCCGGTCGGTCTTTTTAATAGAAATCCGGTTGTAGTTTATGAGCGGGTCTTTTCCTGAATGTTTAGGACCGAATTCAAAGCTTTTAAAAATATTCCTCCAGCAATATTAAAATATCTCACGATTTTCCCCTCACTTAGAAGTGACTCTTTGACACACAATATTGGAAAAATAAACGGAGGGTGCGATTTTTGCGCAATATACAGCGACTCGAGTGGTGAGAGACAATCCGAGCAGTCAGTTCGGCCATCCGTTTTCTTTGCTTATCCTAGGAACTCTTGATGGGGATTTGGTTAAAATTCATCTGCCTTTGAAAACTTTATTCCTGTCCCAATTAAATGATTTCATGTTACGTTTATTAAAATAACTACCGGGACTATCCTAAAGATCTTTGTTTCTCGGAGGAAAGGGAATGCGTCGCAATAATGAAGCGGGGACCCTACGAAATAAATTAAAGTACAGCCCAGAAGTGTGTGTCTAGCTCTTAGTTTGTAACAAATATGCAGCCTCGGTTGGGTCCTTTCTGGATTCAGGGATCCATTTTTGCAGAGGAATTCAACCTAGACACACGAACTCCTTTCAGGGGGTGGCATTTCGGATTTGGGCATCCGGCTCTGCCGCCTAATTTCCGCCTGGAACGAATTTAACATCTTCTCGAGACGCCGCTGCCTATTGCGGATCTGGGCTGCGAGCCTCTGGGCAGAGGAAGGACAGTTGAATAAAGGCTCATCCCCTGGGTCCTGCCCACAGCCGGGGAAGGGATAGAATTTGGGGGCGGGGGGTCGGGGTCAGACGGATAGGTCTTTAATGTGGGTGCCGGCACGGCGCTTTTAGGAAATGATTATACCTTTTGGAACGGCTGGGAGACTGGGGGCAGGGGGGGTATATTAGGATCATTATTTATCATGGCGCCTTTGCTGCAGATCAGCACAGCTGAGCTTTGCTTTCTTATCCAACTCCGGAGGAAATCTATTTTGAAGCTCTAGAGAATGAATCTTTTCTAGCCCTCCTTTCTCACTCAACATAATTCTCCCCAGTGCATGGAGCTCGCGTTGCCCCTGTTTCTCACAGGAAAGAGGAGCAAGCCGGGAACAACTGTGTAGACAGGAAAAATAAAACGAGCTCCGGGAGTAATTTATCCCGTGCAAAGTCCTTTGCTACCTTTGGGGCAGCTGGAAAGAAGGTTTAGGAGGAAGACAGTGGCTCGTGGATCTCTTTGGGTTTGGCTTTCCTCTGTCACTGGTGTCTCTTGCTTGTGACTAACGTTTTTGTGGCGCACCTGTGTGCTGTGTACCTGGATACCCTACACAGCCTCCATCATTGTTACTTGATAATTATAGTATTGCTAGCAGGATAAGCAATGCAATTCCGAACGTGTATTTTATTGGTGCCCAGGTCAGTTTGCCCGTTTATAAACAGGAAGAAGGCAGGAAATGCCAACGCTCGCTCGAAGCGCCCTTAATCCAGCCACCGCGCGCGGCGGGCATGCCCGGAAATGCCCTTCACTTCGGATCAGTCCTCAAAACGCCCCCAGATGTATCACCTGGGCCAGGGGCGGCTGCGGCGCGTCCCCTCGGGCCCTTCTGCGACCTTTGCCACTGCAGCCCCGTGGATCAGTAAAGGCAGAAAGGGGGGAGAAAAGCCACGCTGTGCGGTGGTGGGTTTGCACAACTCAGCCTTGGCTCTCCCCTCCGGAGTCTGAAATTGCTCCACTCCGTAGAGATGGCAGAGACGAACCCGGGTAATTGCTCATTTCCCTGGACGGCGGGCAGTAAAGGGACTGAATAACCCTAATCGGAACGGTTTACGGGGGTGACATTTTAATAGTGCCGTTACTTCGTTTCCCCAAGAAGTGATCGGGCCAGTGTCTCCTCGCGGGACAGCTCAGTTTGGCCCAGTTGGAGCCGGGTAGATTGGAGTTATTTGCGCCTCTGAGAGCCCTTCTTTGGTTTGAAAAAGCCTGCGGCCAAAGAGAGATGTCCCTGCTCCCCTACCAAAGTGAAATGACTTAGAAATTGAAGGGGGTTTGCTGGCACTGCGCGTCTGGGGCACGGACAGTCTGGACACAAAGCAGGGTGTGAGGGGGAAGCTAATTCCGGGGATGGAACTGAGAAAGCGGAGTTGTTAGATACAAAATCTTTTGCTCAGCAAGTTGCCATTCACCGGCGGAGCATCGCTCCCCTCGCGGCTGCATTAGTCAAGCATCTCCCTCTTGCTATCTTCTGAAGTGTAGCCAGTCCCCGGGGTGCACCTCTTCCCCTCTTCAGGGAGATGAGGGCTGGGCTCCTCTATCTTTTCTTGGGAGCCTGCTGACAGTGTTCACTGGACCCGCATTTTGCTCACACTGTCTCTCTCTCATAGACTTCAAAGCTCCTTCCTCGCTCTGCCAGCTCCGGTCTGCGCTCCAGAGGCGAAGCAGAAGCCAGCGTGGGCGGTGGATGTATTTTCATACAGTGGGAGACTGACTAGCCCCGACGAGATGGGGAAATAGTACCCCTGTAGATCCCCTGGCGAGCATGACAGAGGGGTGGGAGATGCGCCTTCTTTCTAAAAATGTCCCACGAGGCGGTCCTGCCGCAAAGATCCCACCGCTAAGACCAGATCCTGCAACGATTTCCGCGCTGTGCTTAATGCGGCGCGCCCGGCCATCGTTGAACTGGGTCGAACTACGCGGGGTAGTGAAGCTGAGCACGTCTGTGCAGGACCGGGGCCTCAGCAAAGGCTGGAACGATTGAATTGTAATAAGCAGCTCTCTGCCCTGTGCCTGGCCCCAGCCCCGGCTCGGAGGCATCAGGCTCGGAGCTGGGCTGGAGCGGGGAGGACGGGGAGGCAGGAGAAGCCAGCGGGGGTCCTTAGACAGCAGCCCATTCCCGGGCAGGTCAAGCGCGCCCTGCCCGGTGTGTCATTCCCGAGCTGTCCCGCCTCTCCCGCCAGGCAGAGGGGTAATAGTGCGGGCACCTGCGGATCACAGAGTGGCGGGGAGACTTTTTTCATAATTACGAGGAACAAACTTTGTAGCTGCCTCTGGCTGTGATTAAATCCCGGGCCCCCTGCGGCGTGTCCCGTCCCCCCGCGCCCACCCCCAGGCGGGGCCTGGTCATTAGCCCTTGTCCCCGCTGGGAACAGGCCCCCGTTGCAGGGGGAGCGCTGCCAGCAAAGGCTGCCCGCGGCCACCGCGCCAAAGTAGCCAGCGCACTGGGCGGCCTCGGGAGCGCAGGTGCTGAGCCAGGGCCTCCAGCCTCCCTGCTGCGCTCCACCCTGGCACAGCAAAACAGGGCTCTGCGCTGTTCTGAGAGCGCAAGCGGAGGAAGGGGCGGAGATGGGGGGCGAGCAGAGCAGGGGAAGAGCAGGAACAAGAGAGGCCCAGAGAGAACCCCAGGCGCCAGGGAACCCCAGGCGGGAGCGGCTGGCAGCAGGCGTCTCTCCCCACCCCAGCCGCAGAGCTGCGCATTCCCAGAGCTCTCTTGGTGACCAGGGAGCCTCTCTCCTTTCCGGGGAGTCTGTCAAGAGCCGCCTGCCCTGGTGCCAAACGCTGCAGCAAAGCCCAGGCTGGGAAAGGCAGGGAAGGGGGCAGGGGAAGGTCCTGACACTCGTTAGCAGGAGTCACTGGGCTCCCTGCAGCAGGCCTTGCCCCCCAGCAGGGTGATAAAACGCGTCGCGGATTTTGACCTTCAAACCACAAAAGGGGGAAGCTTTGGAAGGCGGACGGCAGGGATCGGCTTTAGCTAATCCACCGTGTAAACCCGGCTCCTTTGTGCGCGTTACAGGAGCTGCCAGCGCTGCCGCTTTCTGCCTCCCGCTCCGCTTCCCGGGTCCTGCCCACACAACATTCACCTGCTTAGGTAGCTCCCGCAGTGACACCGTCAGCCGGGGCCCGCACAGGTACAGAGCACACGCACGCACCGCGCCATGCATGTCTACACGCGCAGACACGCCCGTGTGCGGACACGTCGGTCGGGCGAGGTTCCTGCCCCACTCACTCAGACCTCTCCAGCAGGCCAACATATGTAGCCTCTGGCACGCCCAGGTGTGGAGTCATCGACACCTGGAGCAGGCTGGCGCCCCCGGGCTCTCACACGGGCGCGCGCCCTTTTGCAGGCGTTGCGGGGCTGCTTGCCCAGCTCTGATGGGGACTCTCCCTGGAGAGCGAGGGTCAGATCCCTGGCAGCAGTTGGCAGGGGGGAGAGCGGGCAGGGCTGGACGTGTCTGATTCCAGAGGCTGGATTAGCTCACCCCAGAGCCTGAAATCCGGCTTTGATCCGTTTTAAAGCGCCTTCCCCACACACCTGGTTGTCCACTTGTCCATCTAATTCCCCACCCTCCCCGACTCTGCGAAGCACCAAAGCCCCCTCTTCACCTTTTTGACCTTCCCGTTGAAATAGCAACGGCCAGCTAACCCCAGCCCTCTGCAGAGTCTCCTCGCCCCTGTCCACGGGGCACCATGGCTGCAGGACCCCTGCATGGAGCGAAGCTTTTATTAGAGAGCCAAGTGCATTCCAGCCCCACCGCGGCTCGGGGAAGTAGCCTTCCTGACTAAAGCTGCCTAGACAAATGGGCAGCCCCGCACCCGTGTGTACCGGGGCCACACCTTGTAAATAACCTCCCCGAGCCCCATGTAAGCTCCGGTCTATACAAAGTGCAATGACATATATAAACAAAATGCTAATTTCAAGAAAGGCAGGGCTGCCCGTCCATGCAGAAAATTAAAGCTGACATCGAGTTTAATTAAACAAAACAACCAGACTCAGAGTTGAATCTGAAAGTTAGATTATAGCAGTTGGGAGAGCAGGAATCAGCAAAGCCTTGGGTACTATCTGATCATAAATCTTCAGTGCCCACTCCCTTATCTACAGGAACAATCAGCTGGAACAGGGCGGCCTTCTGGCCAGCCTTGCCCTCTGTAGTAAGTGCCGCGGCCAGCCAATGGCTTCAGATAGTCACGGTGCCCGTATGACAATGTGTTGGTGTGAATTCCAAACAGCAACAGCCTCTGACTAAATAAACCGTGAGTAAAACCCCAGCTCTGGCCCTTTTGAAACAGAACAACGCCAATAAGTTGTCTTCAGGTGAGACTCCAGACGCACCGTGTCCACACTCCCGCAGCCGGTCGAAGGCGAAGTGGGGGGCTCTGTATTTACATAGACCGATATAAGGTTGGTGTGCAATTAGCGAGGTATTCGGATTATAGGGAATTGCTGAATTCTATCTATTTTGCATGATGGGTGAAAAAGAATTCGGCTGAATAACCCTCAAGAAGTAAGCCACACACACTCGTGTTTGTGTGAACACTGTCACACACACGGGGACCCGCGCGCGCACGCACACACATATGCGCGCGCGTGTGTATTTTTGCATGTTACAAATAATTCGACTGAATATCCCATGGAAAATAAACTACAGATTTCTGTGTTTGCTAGGGCTCTGTGTCTGTATGTATGCACACCGCTAGATGATATGTCTGTGACAGTGTACACAGACACAAAGTCCTGGCACATACGCTATGTTGCGACTCACTTGCCAAGCCATATGCAGGTGAATTCTTTTTAACATATCATACAAAAATGTCCATACAAGCACGCACACACATTATACCTCTCTCACACTAGGATTAACGAATACAAAATTAGGTAGTTTACATTCCAGGGATTATTCGGCTGCTTTCTTTTAAATCGATCATGCAAAATATCTCTCTGCACTTACCAATATTTTGTAAGCGCATATTTTGCATGACCTTTCAAAGAATTCAACTCCCCGACATCTCCTGGGTACACGGAGACACCCTAATAATTCCTGCATTGGAGGAATGGTGGATAAGAAACTCTCGTAGTTTTCTCTCCCTCTCTTTCTCTGAACACAAAGCATGAAGCACCAAACAGACTGGAGTGAAGAGCCCGGCATTTCCCTGACTCTTCTTCGCTGTGTCAAAGTGAGAGTGAGAGGTAGGAAAGGGGCAGCCCTTTTCCCCCCGCATCGCTATGTGCGTTTTCCTTTCCTATTTCTGCTCACAGAGCTGGGAGTACTACAGAGGACTGGAAAGCCTTTCTGCGTCACAGCCAGCTACCACGGGGCATCGGTTTTCCCGCTACAAGGACTAAACGTTATTTTTAAACGCCCTGCCCTCTTTGCAAGGCCTCTGAAGGGAAGCAGAGACCAAGTCCGGCCGTCACAGGCTTCCTTGGGATTTCTTTCACCCTTCCTCAAAAAAGAGATGGGACAATGGGCTCGATCTTGCACTGTCCACGTGTCCCAGTGAAGCCCGTAGCACTTCTCTGGCTCACGAGCAGAGAAATCTGATTCGGTGGAAGGGGGCAGGCGAAAGGATCAGGAGCCCCAGCTGATTTCTGTAGGAGTGTTGCCTGATGAAAGGAGGACAGGTCTGAGCCCTTTAACCTGCCGGGACTTCCCAGCGGCAGCGACTTGCTTTTTAACGGGGGCTAATCTAGGGTGAGCCTCGAGTTTCCTTCATTTTACTCCTTTGGAAACTCCCCCGGGGCTGTCAAATTGCCCAGGTTGACTATGAAGCGAATTCGAGGGGGGGCATGGTCAGATTTCTAAGGGGTGTGTGTGTTCAGTGTGTGCTCCAGTGTCCTCTACTTTCTTGCACTCAGGCATACCCGTCTGCGCCCTCGGATCAGTACGAACTCGCTCTGAACCGCGTTTGGAGCATGCCGAGAGGAGCAAGCCAGCAGTACAGGAGGAAATGTCCCTTCTCCCGGTGTTCTCCCGCGCACGATGTAGGGAGCCCGGCGCAGGGCTGAGGGCGGGCTGGCTTGTTTGGAGTAAGTCCCTCCCTGTTGCTCCTTTCAGGGCAACTTGATCTCTCTACCTGCCGCGAACAGCGATCCGGACTCACTCCGAATGCTCCTGCTCGCCCGAAGATTTAAACCAGCCGTTGAATATAATAGTCCCTGCATGGCTGCCAAAACAAAAACCTAAGAGGTTTCCTGCCCACTTTTGTTGGGAACCCAATTCCCAGGGAGACTCTAAAAGAACAGGATTTCAATTTTTAAAAATCAAGGGGATTTAAAAACACTGCCACGCTGAGTTGCCAGGGAGTCATTTGCAGTCCAGCTTTCTGGGGCTTTATCCCTGACATTTAAATAACCGAATCACTAAGGTCTCATCAGCAGTAAGGATATTTGGATATTTCAGGTCTCATCAGCAGTTTGGATATTTAAGGTTTCACTCCGGTCTGCACTTGGATGAGAATAAACGTGAGGGTGGAAGTCAGGGACTGGGGTATCCCAAAGATGCAGCCCCTCGGAGCTGTGAGCCCCTCGGAATCCTCCCCCAGTTCCTTTCTCGAAGGGATCAATAACCAGGAACTGCGAGGTTGCCAAAATGTGCAAAAGTCAAAGCAGAGTGCCCCACTTCCAGCATCTGGAAGCCATAAGTGAAAGTGGGTTGGAGCGAATGTTTTCAACTCACATGTAAGATGCTGCCCCCTCCCCTCAAAGGGCAGGGGAGCGAATTTCTTATTTCACCTGTTAATGATTTGTCACGTAGAAATGGATAGAGACTCTGCAGAGAGGCTGCAATTGCTGAATTGGGAGTTTTATCCACCAGTTGGATGAACGTGTATTGTCCGCTGTGTGTTTATTTTATCCTGAGTGGTCAGATCCTGTCAAACTTCTGGAAGCGCCTCTAAATGTTATTCCTCAATAATCCACAACAGCCGCTTTATCCCTCCCTGCTTTCAGATCAGAGAACAGCACTCCTCGGATGAGGCAAAAACAATACCCGCTCCAGGAACAAAAACAAACACACACACAGAAACAAAACCCGGGAAAAAACAAAGGAACACAAGACGGTGTGAGGATGTGGACGGAAGAGAGAGATTTTTTTGTCCAGAGACGCAACGATTTGTCAGATGTTGGTGGACAGAGAAAACAATCATTGCACGTATTAAAGAAAATAAGAAATATTATCCTGATCCTTCCATCCTCAGTGGTGTGAAGTAATCCTTGCTGGGGTGATTCGTCCCATTGATTTAAACAGAAATATTAGCGTGCGTAAGGACTGCGCACAGGAAAGGTGCAAGTTCAAGTGTTAAATGGTTCACATGATGGCATTTTAATAGAGATTTGGGGCATGGAAGGGTATCGTTTTTGCATCGAGCTGGCTTTAGGGCCCTGCACAGAGCTTGTGTGTGCCCGTGCATTCTGCATCGCAGGGGTTCTATCTTATTCTCTTGGAAATTATATATACACTTTTCTAAAATAATACCATGCATCAAACCGCGAGAGATGAAATTCTTAAGATAAGTGGGTTTCTATTTGTACATTTCGGGGGCACACAGCACATTCGAATATGAGAAACCAAATGGTGATCATACAAAAATGCTATTGACAGGGCAGCCAACAGAAATCCAAGCTGTAGCTTGCTTAATATTAAATCTTGGGTGACATTGATTTACCTCCCCCCCCCCAACGGCAGATCGCAAACCGTGATTTAGGCTTTTTTCTTCTTCTGAGTGTTTATATAGATACATAAAGTTGCACTGAGGTTTGACGTGGCAGAGATCGCTTCTATCGCCCACTTTATCCACTGCAGCAGGCTGTAAATCTCACCGGGCCTTAGAATGGCAGGGGGAATGTTAGTAGAAGGGGGGTTTCCCCTTCATGCTTTTCTGTCGTTTGATTTGGGGTGCAGTCTTTTTGGCCAGCGGTCCGCAGAGGTGTGACTCCTTTCCACACTGACAGGTAGATAGGGTGTCGGCTGATCGGGGGAGAAAAGTGAGACAGTGAGCTCATGAAACGTCGTCTTTGAAGGATATTTGTAATAACATAACCAGAAAATGAATGTCATATTTTTGCTCCAATGAATTGGATTTCCTGAAATATTGTCTCGGTAATGATGCCTCTAGGCTCCTCTGGATTAGATAGCTCTCCAACCACATCAAGAAGGCTAATTATCCCCAAACCACTCTCCCACATTTTCGCATCTTTTTATTTTATGCTTCTGAAATCTTTGCCCAGCGCTCGCTCGCTCTCCCCGCCCCCCGCCCCTTAGATGGTTTCCCTGCTTTTCAGGCTGTTTTTAGTAGCAGGCTCCGACTGTTCTGTGAACCACACGGCGCAGGTGTGAGGGTGCGGCGGGGAGGCTGGACGCTGGTCCCCAATCTCTAGGAAAACCTCCGAGACCTTAGGGCAAATGGGTCGGGAAGTAAGGGAGCGCTCCTGCAATGCTGACAAGGGGGGATTCGACACCCGGGGTGTTGTGTTGTGTAGTGACGGGGCCTCTCTCACAGTGCGTTACCCCTTGCGGGGTTGCCCGGTTTCGGTATCAAAAGCTGGCTCCTCCTCAGCCTCCGTCTGATCTTTGCTCATCAGCAGATTCCCCTGGTGCTACAGTCAGAGATGCCCTGACCCCGCTGGCGAGGCGTGGTCACCCATCACCGTGGTACCTGAGCGCCATTCCTACAACAGGGCAGAAACCCGAGCTGTCTCAGTCTAGTTTCCTGCCCCGTGGGCTGGAAGGTGAGCCAGGCACGTTACCCTGGCTGGGGCCTAATCCCTCTGCTATCCAACGGGTCCCTCCCGTTTCGCCGAGAGCTGGTCCGCGCAGGGCTCTCCCTGCAGTTCTCCTAGTGTGTTCCTGGCCGGGCAGGAGCCAGGTTTGAAAGGACCCCAGAGAGGAGGCCTTCTCTGGAGCCCTGGGGTTGCCTCGTGTAAACTGAAGGTGCAGGAGGAGCATCGGGGAACGTAGTGCTGGTGAAAAGAGCCAGAAGGAGAGTCCTGAAGTTCCCAGTTCAGAGCAGATGGGACCCGCCAAGCTCCCTCCACCCCTACCAATGTGCTACGCGGCGCATTTGGGCCCGGATCCTGCAAGCACTGGTTCACTGCTTGGCTTTATTCTCCTGACTAGTCCGTTTGACTTCTATAGGACTAGTGGTGTAGGTAGAGCTGAACGCGGAAGTAAGTGTTTGCAGGATTGGGACCTAGACATGACCCCCTTCTAGGGCTCAGAGGGGAGGTCAGTCTCCATCGCCGCTTCTTAGCCCCTAAACTCCGATTGCCCAGGAGGGTGCCAGCTGTGGGACTGGTTTTGTAACATGAACACCTCCCTAGTTTATATCCCCTTTTCAGGTGGTCTGTGATAGCCCTTTCGGTCTGTAGGTTCCGTCTCAGACAACTCCTATTCTGAGGGTGAGGACACCCCAACTGCAGAGCTATTGCATTAGTGCCTTCGAAAGACCCCTGTATAATGCAACTCCGATAAGACGATTTTTCCTGTAACCCACCTGAGGTTAGTCACATCTCCCGCAAGCGCCCTGCAAGAAATATCAAACAGGGACGGGGAAACCACGCTTTTCCAACCCTGAAACAGGTCCGAACTGCAAAGTAAGGGATAAGGACCTGTCGAGGTTTACACTGGACTGCTAAAAGAGTGTAACTGTGCAGGCCAATGCAAGGGATTCAGCCCGCCATGCCCCTCACAGCCCGGCAAACGACTGATGAATCTGACGGTTGAGTTTGGTTCCCCTGCACTGTTCTTTTGCCTGCTAGTTACCACGTGTGTGGTTCTGCTAAGGGACCTATGGGGCGCCATAGGGAACTATTTCATTGGCATCTTAGCATGACAGGAGGCCGTAGAGGGAGTCCAGGCTAACGCAGTAGTGACTAGCCCCGACAGAGGGTGTCATGGAGAGCGCCTGGCTCCCCTGCAGTTGCGTTGCCCGTGTTGAGACTTGCTAGCCAGGCTGGTTCCTGCTTTGTGACCCCAGCTCCCTGGCACCCGCGCGGGCGCAAGCCCGTGCCGAGTACCTGGGGGGTTCGGGGAGCAGAGCACCTAGGCCGGGTCTCGCCGATCGCACGCTGCCGGCGCGCTCTCGACAGGAACATAAGATGAGCCCCGACGGGCGCTGCTTTCCCAGGATCGGGGCCCGCTGGAGCCGGAGCCACGCGCCTCTCCTACTGGGCTCCCCGCCGCCCCCTGCCCCTGCCCGTGGGACTCGCTGGCAGGCTCTCAGCAATGCCAACTCCCCCGGCCAAGCGGCTCTAGGGCAGGCGCGCAGAGCCCCTTCTCCTGCCAGCCTGGGAGCCAGGCCGGGCTTGTCTGCTCGCTCCTGGGCGAGGGCGAGATCCAGCCTCGCCTGTGCGCTCAGCCAGCGCCCCGGCCGGTCCCGGCTGCCTCGGGCGTCCGCTGGCCCATCCACTGCGGCACGGACGGGGCAGGGCCCTGGCTGGGGAGTGGGCGAAGGGGGGTCTGCTCGCCCTCCCGGGTCAGCTCCCTTTGGGCCTCTAGAGGGCGGTGTACGGACAGTTATGGAGAAATGCCGGGTTTACGCTGTCTCCAGCGCGGCGCGCAGCCTGGGGCAGCTCCTCCGTGCGGAGCTCTGCCCCGGGTGCTACCTGCGAGCCCTGAAAGCTCCCAAACCGGGAAGGTGGGACCGTGACAGGTCCCCGCCAGGATAGCACGTGCCCTCGTCCTCCCCCCACCGCTGTGGGCCGGCCCCCAGGGAACGGCGAAGGCCCTGAAAAACCAGAGCAGAGCTGGCTCCGCTGGGGGTATGGCCGGGCAAGGAGGGCACCTAATGCGGAGGGAGCAGCAGTGCTGGGACGGAGCCTGGCATCTTAGCCAGCCCTTCCCCCTCCCCCTCCCCTGCCAGGCCTCCACCGCTGCCCTCTGTGATCTGTTCCGGGAGGGCTGGTTTTACCGCCGAGGGAGGGGAGGAATCCAGGCACTCCCCTCCTTCAGTCACTAGGTTCCCCCTTCCCTCCTCCGGGCCTGCGAGCAGCTTAGCAGAGAGTGGGGGTGGGTGGAGAGAGTCTCCTTCTACCAGCCGACACAGAGGCCAGGGCACCCTCCCCGCCACGGTGCAGCACACACGGGGCCCTGTATTGCCTCTCAGGCTGTTCTAGTGGAACAGGCCTTGAGCCGGGGCAGGAAGCTGGCGGGGGGGGGGGGGGGCTGATTCTGTAGCCCGGTGGTCAGGGCGACTCCCTGGGAGTGGGGAGACCCACGGCCTGACACCAACCACTTTTTCTTTGTTTCGCTGCCGCAGAACCGCTTCAGCTGGAGAGAGGGAGGGAGCCCCCCAGCAGAACTTCCAATCAAGGCTCCAAAGCGGTGGGAGACCCCCGTTCAGATCCTCCCTTCCCCTCTGGCTGAAGGGGGAATTGAACCTCTCTATCCTTGCTCTAACCAAGGGGGGTGCTTGTGTGCAGTAAGGCAGCCTAACTCATTCCCGCAAGAACCGCCTTAGGCCCCTAAACTGCCTGACTGCGGGCAACAGGTTGGGGCTGGAGATCGCCAGCAGAGATCGGTGCCTCCCTGCAGGCTGCAGCTTGGCTTTGGGTGCTGTTCCTGAGAGAGGGGAGGGGCCCAGCACCCACGTCTCCCGCTGGCTAGCTTAGGGGGCTGCTGGCTTTGTGCACCACGTTCTTAAGCACCTCTCTCCCCATTCATTGTCTAGGCGCCTTACTCTGTGCATCCCAGTGTAGTTCCGGTGATTTTGCTAGACACCTAAAAGTTAGGCCTTGTTGACTCTCAGCAGCATGGCCATGCCTATGTAACTTCATGGATCCCACGCAAGGTCTTGTGCTTTCTCGCGCCTGAGAGGCCCACACCCAGATACGAGGCGCTGAAAAGTAAAGGAGCATTCCCTTCGGAGAGGCTGTGTGGCCTAACAGGCAGGGCACTAGAGTAGGATTCAAGTCACCTGAGTCCTCTCTCCCCCACCTCCACCACTGACCTGCTTCCTGCTCTTGGGCAAGTCACTTTATCTCTGGTTCGCTATCCCTGTGTTAAAGGTGGGGATACTTACCACATCCACGGAAAGGAGCTTTGAGATCTAGGGGGGATAAGAGCGATGGACGATTGTTGGCTGAGCAACTCCTGAAAGTTCTGAGCTCCCTTGACTTTAATGGGAAATTAGGGTGCTCAGCACTGTTTAAAATACATGGTTTGTGTATGGGGGGGAGCTTTGGGACAACACTCCAAGGAAAAGTGTTGTACAGAACCAAGGCATCTTTCTGACTGTTTTGCAAGGCTTCATCTGCAGCAGGGAGCAGAGCCATTAGCGTGTGACGTTACAAAGCCCAGAATGATTTTGTGAAGGGGGCACCGGATCTTCCTTAGGAGGTAACCAAGAAAGGCAGCATCAAAACGGAGCACATGCCAGTCAATTGGCAGGACAGAGAATCCTGCTGTCTCCCCGCACTATCTGCTCCGACCAGGCAGCTGCCGTTCTGCTGCCAGCTGGAGATCATACAAACCCCCACAGTCCTGCCAAGGGGTTCGCGAAACTCTGTGTCATCAGAGGTGTGAATGGGAACCTCCCCAGAGGCCCTCCAGCCCCCTCAACCCTTGCTGCTATTCCGGATCTGCTGCCATCTATCCGAGGTGCCAAACCTGGGGAATCCAGGGGCCGACCCAAACCCCCTTGAGGTCTTTCCTTGGACTTCAGTGGGGTTCAGTGCCGCTCATCAGCAGCACCCCGGTCATTGCTGAGCCCCATTGCTCCTTGGGTCTAAACGGCTTTGGGGAGCGTTTTAAAAACGCTCGGTGCGTCGATCGTTGTTGTTTCGCCTATTTAGAGAGACGCGCTGGCTCGCTCGCTCTCTTCTTGTCTACATTACAAAAGTCGTGAGGCGTGAGAGCGCCGCCCGCTTTGTCTGCAGCTGGGCTTTGTGGCTCTTGGCCAGCCTGCGCTCTTCTTTTCCCCTTTTGCAGGCTGCCCTGAAAGGTCCCTTTATGCAGATGCATTAAAGAAAAAAAAAAAAAAAAAAGAGGAGAGAATCCGTCTAGGCCTGTCTGTGGGGATGCACCGCGCATACTAGTTTGTTGGCCAGTGTCTTTCACGCCCCAGCAGAACATAAATCACGGCAGCCAAGCCGCTGCAGCTGGCAACCGCAGCCTTCCCCCGGCGACTTTCAGCGGCAGCTTCCCACGTGCGAGGAAACCCCCCACGAGGGCCCTATTAGTAACTCACAAACTGAAGGCCCTGTTTGGGAGTGCACGTAGGCGGGATGCTCCCGGTAGGAATAATAGCCCAAGGGGAGGCGCCGGAGAATTCCCACGTTGTCCGCCCGCCTCGGCCTGTGAAACGCAGGACCGCGCGGAAGAACGGGAAGGATACTGTGCAGTGGGGAGCCGCCTTGATGCTCCTTGCCCGCAGCCCCTGAACCAGCGCTCGGGTCTGGGGTGGGGCGGGGGCCAGGTCGTGTTGCTGGAGCACGGTGCTGGAAGGCAATTCTCAGCTCCTGTGCTCTTATGGGGTTACCAATCCCATACCGCCGCGTCTCCAGTGCAGTAGAAGGCAGTAACGGAGCCCGCCTCTGCTACTCCGAGGAACCTACGCACTGGTAGCCAGTTCCTCCTTCCCCACCAACCCCCTTCTCCTCCCAAGACCATTAAAGGACTCTCGGTTGGTGGGCTCTTGGGGCAGGGGCTGTTTTACAGGATGCGTCTGTAGAGAGTTTAGCAGCGAGGCCCCATTTTAGCTACGCTATTTAGGCCCTCCTGTAATCGAAATCAGTCTTAATAATAACAAACTAATACTAGCAACAGTGTTTGTGGAAGCCGGATTTGAAATGGGCTGTCACCCTCCTCCAATCCGGAGACTGAAACCAATATGATTGGTGGTACCTGTCCAATGAGGACTAAACGGCACCGCTCTAATCTGGAATATCGGCAGCCAATCCTTGGAATAAAAACATAAAAGGACAATATATTTGTCAAATAAACCCGCATAAAATTAAATCCAAGCGAACTGCTTCCTGCGGGCCGATATTTCGTAAAGAGACTAGAGGAGATGCATTAATTGTATCTACTAATTGTGAATTATTCACTCAGTTATACAGAGAGCCAGGTCTGGGGGGCACTTCACTGCGGACTGTCCATGTAAACTAGAGTCAAAAATCTGCCGCAGCTCTGCCGTCAGCGGGGATGTAATGGGGGGGAGGGTTGAATTTGACCGTGGAAATTATTAATGGAATTGGAAGTTTCCGTCCTAATCCTGCAGCTTCTTTACAGAACAGAAATGTCCATTTGGTCTTTTAAAGCTCATTTTAGAAGATGATAATCTTGGAATTAAGGTTAATAGAGAATTAGTATTAATATAAATAATATGCGTATGTATTTGCGCACCCCCAGACTCGCTTACTATTCCTAAACTCTCTAACATAGCTATAGGTTCCCCTGCACGTAGAGAAATGTACACTTATATCCCACATACATACACTGCCTCTTTTGCTCAAACACACACTCCGTCCTCTTGTGCTGTATTACTTAGCTTTTGCAAACTACATCTAATCGATCCATCTGTCTGACATCAGTACATGTCACACTAGAGGTGTGGAGAGATGGGAATGGACCTGTTAAATGTTAGTCTGACAACACATGTCCAGGTTAACCGTTGGAGCTGAACAGATACTTGCGGTGAAATCTCTGAATATTCGTTTGAACTTCGAAAGAGAATTTTGATCCAACGGTGTTTGTGATCCTTTTGCGTTCACTTTCTGGAACTATTGCCGTGCTGGAGTTTAGTAGCAGGATTCCTCTAGGAAAGCGGGTTTTAAAAGTGAATGGGCAAATTATTGCAGAAGGCGATTTTTAAATGGTGGATTCGATTGTGACATTTGAAATTCACCCTGTGCTGGTTAATTACATGGGTCACCCAATCCCCGAACTGAATCCATACCTTTGACTAGGCAACTGACCGACATAGACACAGTGTGGAAGTTTGATTTCTGAATATGCGCAATGAATGAGCTATGAATGCACTATTCACAGCAGAAACCCTTTTACAGAAATATTCACAAGCGATGAATAAATCTGAGACTTTCACTGACATTTTGGAAACAGAAAAATAAATAAAAGTTTACAGATCAGTTATTTGCTCGGTTCTAGTTAAACTCATTACTTTCTCCTCGCGGATTCTGCTCAATGGGGCAGGATATTTGAGGGTTTTATTTTCGATTTTTTTGTCTTTGCCATAAATCTTTAAATTCTGCTAGTCTGTGAGGAAATTTGATCTCTCCATGTGATATGTGTTGCCAGCGAATAGCAATTTTCTCGCATGGTACCACTTACAGACAGAGGGGTAAAGAAAAGAGGATCTGGAAAAAGGAGGGGAAAAAACCCAGGTCGGAACAAATGGGATAGGGGCTGGAACAGACTTGAAAAGATAAAAATGACTCCGAGCTAATTGCAAGTCGGAGTCAATTTTTGCAATAAGTATTCTTTATTAAAAACCTGACTGGGTTAAAAGTGGGTCTATTCCACTTTTAATTAATAGGCACACAGACCCGATTCAGCCATACAAACCTGTCTCTGACACACCAGGTCCTACGGTGATGAGCAATATAGATATTGTAACACAGTAAATCATATTACTACACAGTAAAATAATACACATCAGATTCAATTAACGGTCTGCTAGGGACAGGTCTGTGTGCCTAGCTAAGGTCTGTGTTTCTGCCTGTCTAATCTGCCTCTGAGAACTGAGAAATCCCAACTAGATCACCCACCCCCCTGCAAATACTAGGGGCCTATTCCCCAAAGCACAGTGCCACCACATCTGAGTGCTGCTTAGTCAAAGTGAAAAGTTCGTACAACCTCCTCAGGCCTCATATAATCCACCTTCAGAGTTTGCGCCTTTTTGGTTGTTTTGTTATGCGATTTTCTCCCTATTTTCAAAAATAAATTCCCTGCGCTGGTGGGGAGGGGGCGGGGGAAAGTGCGCACTCCCCCCCCCCCCCCAGCCAGGGCTGCCTAGAGGTCCATCTCTGCAGGGGAGTGGGGAGGTCACTTACTCCATCAATGTAAAGGGACCCTCCTTTTGTGCCACCTCCTGACTAGAATCATCTCCAGTAGCCCAAGCGCTCTTCCTCGCAGTTTAGCTAGGCTAGGGTCAAATGTAATTTTTCATTGCCAGAGTGTGTGTGAAATGGACAGACCTGTACCGCTTTAAATCCGAATAAAGCCATTTGCCTTCTAAAATATTTTCTCCCCCTTCCATTTAGTCAAACATCGACGAGCATTTTTGAAAAATGCCATCCGATCCCCATGCCCCTTCAAAATACGAGTTTGGGGCGATCCGGTTGGAATGATAAGTCTTTTAATAAACAATAGCATGTGGGGGGTGTGTGCATGTTAAAATATATAATAATAAATCAAGTGTGCAGGAGTTATGGGAAGGCAGGCGTATGGGGCAAGTTACAGCTTTAGTAGGGGTTAATGTGGTGGATTTTAAAAAAACCCACATATTCGCATGTGCCTATTAGCCCCCCAAGTCTATCCGATCTCCTCTCCTAGGGGCAAGGGGAACTCGTCCTCCCACTTTCTGCCGAGGCTGAGAAGGTTCCTGAAGTCAGTGAATCGCTGAGGGTCACAGTTTGAGAGGAAGAATTTGCCCTTCGAGTAACAGGCTAATTAACCCCCCACAGTTGCCGGACTCCTAGTGGGTTGGTCAATCCCAAAGTACCCGAGGACCCTAGTTAGAAAGCTGGGGTCGGTGCAGGTGCTGGATCTCCCAACCTAGGTGTGTGTCGAGTAGTGTCCGCACCTAGGCCTTCACCCAGCCTGGCATGGGCAGCCTGGATCCCTGACTCTGTGCCCTGCTTGTTTGGCTTGTGTTTCTGTATTTACCTTCCTGCGTGTCCCTCTCTGAGCCAGGCCCCTTCAACTACCTGCCACAGATCCTCCCTGGGCTGAGCCGCGCAGGGGGGCTGGCCTTTCTCCCCCTCCCCTCCCACTTAGGCGTTTGAAAATAGATCGCACCCCGGTGGGCAGCTTTCACCTTAAGGCTTCTCTGAGGAGGTGGAACCCGTCAGTTCCTGCTAAAGTGGAACCGCAGCACATCGGGGGGGCTCAGGGACTCGCTGTTGGAAGGGCTTAATGCCATGCTGCCCACATGGCCTCTTTAGTTGTGAAGCCTCCTTCACAGCTGGGGCAGTAGCTCGTTTACCAGGCTCAGCCTTTGCTGTGCTAAGCAACCTTCCACCTTGCCTTCACTCCTCACAGCTGCAGACCCCAGTTCTCTGGTGCAAACCTAGACCGAGGTGAATATAAAGACCAGACCAGGCGGCCTAGCAGCACCGGTTTGGGACCTAGGCGTTGGGAACTGATCCAACCCAAACCCTCTGACCAAAAGGCACATTTAGCTCCACCATTAGTTAAATAGATTTGCCCATGGGCACTGCAGTGAAGAAAATCGGGATAGATTCGTGTGTGCAGGTGCTGGGTGCATCCTCTATGAGGATTCGAATTGCAAACGGCCCAAGAGCTACCAATGGGACTAGCCCGTGGCTGGTAAGTGCTGTGTACTTGTCAATATAGTATCCGGGGATTGGAGTGAAATGTTCTTAAAGCACCCCACCCTCTACCACCATCTATGTTGCTTGCAAAAATCCCCCCAAGTCCTGTGGTCTCTTCTTAGCAGTAGGTCTTTCAGCTAGAAACAGTATTGGAATCTACATCATCCTGTTTCCCAATAGCCCTCTGCTGTCTCTTTAGGAGCTATGTACCTCTCTGCCCTGCAATGTGTGAGTTGTGTCCCCCTGTAGTCCACACGGAGAGGGCTTGGCCATATAGAGGGTAGCAGCCCACTAGTATGATTGATTATGCATTTAGCTCAGGTGGTAAAGAGAGCTCAGAGCTGTGGATCTAAAGGTCCTGCAGTCCAGTGTGTGTGTGTGTGTGTGTAATTTGATAGACCTATAATGCTGATCTCTGGGGATAGGGGTCAGTATAGTTGCCCGTGATGCAATTTACTTTTTTCTGCTTTCTTTTTAAAAACCCAAGGAAGTGACATACCGAAGGAAGTTAAAGTTGCAAAGTCATGCACTCAAAAGATAAGAAAGGAGGCCCGTGACCTTAACATGGTGCATATTTGCATTATGTGTCCATTTTTAACTACATGATCATACACTATTTGTTCTATATGTCCCTGCTTCACTCAGTGCATGGGATGGTGTGTGCAGAAGGTAGAGGCCTGTAAGAAGAAAAAGGATGCAAATCACAGACTTCCTACATGATGTCAGGCAAGACTCTATCCTAATGCATCCTTACAAGGAAGGTGAATTAAGGTTGCATGGACAATTTTAATCCTGGCATTTCCTAACCTTTCAGTGCTTGATTTTGCTGTAATAGTGTTTTTTTAACCTAGTGTTTTGGCTGTGATTATATTAATTTTGTGAAAATGTGAGTTGCAGAATACCACAACTGTTCTAAGGATAGGAGACTACATGGACCACATATAAAGGGCCAAAGAGAGGGCACTCAGATACTAAGGAGGCCACTCACTTATAGGTGACATCTCCTGTTTCTCCAGAATTGGTCAAACGCTGCTAAATATGAAAATGTTCCTGATTTCTGTTCGATATGCACCAACTCATCTCTATAGGCACTCAGGGAAGCTATGCTAAGCAGTTGTTTCCTATGTGTGAGTTTTGTAGACAGATCCAAATTTCCACCAATTCGCTCACACATACACATGCACATGTGCACACACATGACTCTGTATGGGCCCTACTCTCAGTGGTGCTGGAACACTTTTAATAGTTGGGGTGCTGAAAGCCAGCCCTCTTACCCTGTCTGCTCCCCCCACACCCCAAGCTAGGGCTGGGAGCAGAGCTGTGTCTCCGGGAGGGGTAAGGGGACCGAGGCTGGGGCCACAGCTGGAGATGAGTGTGGGGGCAGGAGCGGAGCCCCTGGGAGCGGGGGAGTCAGCTGGGACCCCACTTGGGGGGGCCAGAAGCAGAGCCACAGGCATGGGGGCCAGCAGCGGAGTCCTATGTAAAACCTGGGGGTGCTGTAGCACGCCCCAGATCCTTAGTCCCCATGCCTATGCCTACTCTGACACACAGGCACTGCAGAGGCCTTGCTCTCACAGAGCTCTGCTCTGACACACAAACACACAGCTAAAACTCTAGTCCAGGCTCCATTATCTCACATCTGGATAACTACAATATCCTTTTCTCTGGATGTGGCAAATATTATCTTCCGTTGCTCCTAACCACTCAGAATGCTGATGCAAAGATGTTTTCCTAGCCTGTCGCGTTGACCCTCTCTGTGCCTGCCTCCACTGGCTCCCCTTCTCTGTCATAGCAAATATAAGCTACTTGTCTTCACTTTCAAGGGCCTTTATAACTTATCATCGCCCTACCTATCATCCCTCATTCACTATCAAGATGTTGACTCCTGCCTCTGATTGGCCTATGATGCCAGCCTCCATCACCCACTCGTTAAATTTTCACACAAGCAGCTTTGTGCTTTCCCCCATGCTTCCCCTCAAATTTGGCAGGTGCTCCCTGTAAGCAGCCACAAGTCAACTGACTTTTCCTCCTCCAAATCCCACCCTGAAACTCTCCTTTGCCATGATGCCCACAAAAATACATGACAGTGATTAGGCTGCTGGTGTGCAGAGACCGCTGCCTATCATGCTGACAGTATCATCTCATTGTTTCCTTTACTCCCCCTGGGCCTGTCTATCTGCATCTATCTGTTGTCTTTTGGTCTTATTCTTAGATTGGGACAGAGACTGTCATCTGATTCTGTTTGTACAGCACCTAGCACAATGGGGCCTAGTGCAAGACTAGGGCTCCTAGGTTCTACAGTAATATCAATAATGAATAACCAGAATAGTCAAGCTCTCTGAGGTGACTCAAGAGCATGAGTACCAATCTCAGGGCAGACTGTTAAGATCCAGGGCACACACCCCACATTGGTTGTGAGTTCTGTACTTAGATTTCACCAACCAATTATCAAGTATAAGCTCCTCAGATACTATAACAGCCTGAACATGGAGTCACAGACAGTTCCCTTGGGTACTCCAGTCTGTCTTGACACCCAACTAAGCCTAACTTTGTGAGAAATGGTCCCTTACACCACAAATCACAGCAGTGTTCAGGTTACTTCCAGTCCCGAAGGACCAGTCACTTACCCCAGGTCAGTTGCACCTTAGATCTCACAACAAAGACAATGCTTGTAGCCAATCTTATAATAAACTATATACAGATTTATTAACAGGAAAAGGAAATAAGAGAGTTATTTACAAGTTTATAGCAAGTAAACATATAAGCACACAAATGAGTTCCAATCTTAAAGTAAAAAAGTTCCTATAGTAAGCAATCTCTGTATGTCCTTTCTGGCTAACCCACTCTAAGCACTGGGGATCTTTTGCTTATGCCTCGTAATCCTTTCCCCTCAGAGTCCAAGGAGTATAAAGATACCGTTCCTCCTTGTTTTTATTCCCTTCCCCCACTCTGCTTGGAACTACAAACTCCGTTGATTGGAGGAATCCACTTGCAAGATTCCTCTTCATGGTGTGGGTAGAGTAAACAAGTTATTTTTAACTTTCCACTTTAGTCTGTCTTGTGTGGATGGGTCTTCCTCATTGGCCAGCAAGTGACACCTTCTTTTGGAGATCAACACTTTACGTTAGTTAATGTCCCTTTCCTGTCTGGTGATTTACTCAGTTACAGAAGCTTACAATGCAAACACTCAAATATTACCTTATAAGATGGGATACAAATGCGGAACTGAGATTAATGCAGGCAGAAACGTACAAGCATTCTATATAGTCTAAACACTAAACACATTCTTATAATTCTAATCCCTATTTTACCAACACTAACACACAGGTGAGCCAGCCTGATTCCAGCCATGTATTTGTCAGTGTTCCATTGAGGCCTGGAGATCTTGGCATGAGCTGGCCCATCACAACCCAATGGAAAAATGGTATAGGAAGGGGTGTCACCAGTGCTCCTGAATATGCCCCAGAGCACCGTATTCTTAACAAAACATCTGCCATTACAGTTCCTTTTCCCTTGATATGGACTATTTCCATGTCATACTCCTGTAGAGCTAGGCCCCAATGTAAGAGTCTCAAATTGTCCCTTTGGCCTTGTGCAGCCATATTATCGGGGAGTGGTCCGTTAGAACCTTGCATTTTTTATTATATAGATAAGGTTTAAGTTGCTTAATGGCCCAGTGACAGCTTACTTCTGTTCAGCAGCGGTTAGTTTTTCACTCAAGAAGGCAACGGATGCCTCTTGTCCCCTACCCCAGCTTGCATTATCACCGCGCCTAGCCCAGTACTAGAAGCCTCCATGCACAGCACAAAGGGTTTGCCCGAATCAGGGCTAGTTAAAACTGGCTCTTTAGATAAAGCTTCTTTTATGATCTTGAAGCCTTCCTCACAGGTCTCAGTCCATCTCCCCCAGTCTGGCTTTCCCTTTTTAGTAAGGTCTGTTATGGGGGCCACAACGTTGCTAAACCCCTTCACAAACCTCCAGTAATAATTGGCCAGACCAATAAGGATTGGACCTGCTTCTTGGTCTGTGGGGCAGGTCAATTCTGAATGGCTTCTATTTTTAAAGGAGCAGGGCAAACAAAGCCCCTGACCACCCTATGTCATAAATAAGGCAACACTATGGCTGCCATCTTGCATTTGGACACTTTGACAGTGTGGTTGGCTGCTCCAGGCCTCTGCAATACAATTCCCACAAGGTTCAAGTGGCCTTGCGAGGAGTCACTGAACATAGCCAAGTCACCTACATAGGTCCTGGCAAAGGTCTGTAAACTTTGCAGCACCTCATTGACAAGCCTCTGAAATGTAGGCCTTGCATAAATTAATCCAAAATCCTTAAACTCATATAGGCCACATTCCACTATGAAAGCTGACTTTTCCTGGGCACCAGCATCTGAGGGAATTTGCCAATATCCAGGAGTACATATGAATTTTGCACCCCCCTCAACAGATCCAATAGGTTCTGTATCTGGTGTGTGGGGTAAGGATCAGGTTAGGTGATGGTGTTTACCCTTTTGAAATCCACACTAAAGCTCATGGTTTTATCCCTCTTTGGTACCATCACAACAAGAGACACCCAGGGGCTTTTTGATTTAGTAATCACCCCCATTCCCAGCATGCTTTCCATCTCATCCTGAATCTGTCTTTGCATTTCTCTGCTGTGCTCTGCTAGGGGCAGGGCATGTCTCTGTCCCTGGCAGGTTGGAAAATACCTGCCTGTAGTATTTGAAGACTGCCAGCATCGAGTCCTGCTTTTGGGTTGCAATCAAATCCTCCCAAACCTCAATGCTCTCCAGAGAAGTCTGTTCCTTACTTTTCCTGACCAAATGAATTCCAGGGGCCATAAATGTTTCCTCATTGTACATCATATTCACCACCATCTCTCTGTCGTGGTAAGCTTGCAATATATTGACATGTAATTTTTGCACTGCTCCCCTGGCATGGGGTTTCCTTACATCAGAAGTGACCTAATTCATTCTATCACTTCAAAAGGTTCCTCCCAACAATATTGCATCTGGTTCTTCCTCACTGGAATACACAATAACACCAAGTCACTTATATCACAAAATCTTTCTCCAGCAGGCCTGTCATACCAAGCTTTCCGAGATGCCTGACTCCTTTCAAGGTTCTGGTGCACTAAATCCACCATGCCCTTTAAATTATCTTTAAAACAAGTGATATATTCCCCTACAGGCTGTCTTGACTCTTCTGTACTACCCTCCGAAGAGCCTTACATTAAATCTAGGGGTCCCCTCCCTTGTCTCCTGTAAAGGAGATCAAAGGGGGCAAACCCCATAGATGCTTGGGGCATACTCTTGTCAGTGAATAACAAATTGTTACTTTCTGCTGACAGAGGACTGAGGTCATTTCTCTCCCCCTCGCAACCCTCTCTGCTGTCCACAGACAAGTCAGGCAGGGTAGAGCTATCCTCTTCCTGGCTGTGAGTTATGATATTAACCTGCGTAGACATGGCTAAAATATCATTACCTATTAGATTCCTCATGCCCACAATAATATCTCCTTTAAAATCTTCAAACACATGGCAGACCTGGGCCAGTGGTACATTTACAGGGAATTCAGCCAAAGCTAATATAGTTAAACTCTTACCAGGAAGTCTGCCTTCCTCTCTCGCCAAACTTTCCTTCACCAAAGTGACTTGGGACACAGTGTCCCTCCAGCCCTATGCCTCTTACCTTAGCATACGTTCTTCACTACCCTCTCTTGGCTCACTCCTAATATAGTTCACTACAATTTCCTCCTGCTTTACTGCTGCTTCTGGGGTAATGGTAGTGGCATTCACTGTGGCAGGTTGGGGTGTGGATTGTGGGTTTACCTTACATTTTGGGCAATTTGGTTTCATAAAGCTGGGAGCCCCACAATGATGGCAGGCTGCTTGCCTTCCCTTTTGGTAGGGGGATTTAAACCTGGGCTCCTGTGAGCTTTTTTTTAAATCAAAGTTGGGATTAGGTTTGTTTCCAATTCCCTTTTAACCTGGGTGACATGGGGATTTTCCTTCCCCTGGGATTTGTACCCCATGGACCCTTTATTCAACATGTTCATCAGCAATTTCTGCAGTCTCTCAAACTGGGGCTGTTTTTTTGTCACAGATGGCTGCCTTCACCTCATCCATAACTACCCATAACAATTGCTCCTGGGCCATCAGATCAAACAGTTTCCATAATCACCTTCAGCCCCCACCCCCATTATCCATTTTCTTATAAAATTACACATTTTATGCATGAGTGCTATTGTCAAACATTTTGAGGTTTCCATCCTTCAGTGGATAGGTCTCAGCAATAATCTTAACTCTTTCCAATACATTTTCTTTAAGTTTTTTGGTAGGTTTCAGAGTAGCAGCCGTGTTAGTCTGCATTCGCAAAAAGAAAAGGAGTACTTGTGGCACCTTAGAGACTAACCAATTTATTTGAGCATAAGCTTTCGTGAGCTACAGCTCACTTCATCGGATGGACTGAATGCATCTGATGAAGTGAGCTGTAGCTCACGAAAGTTTATGCTCAAATAAATTGGTTAGTCTCTAAGGTGCCACAAGTACTCCTGTTCTTTTTAAGTTTTTTATACACCTTAGCATCCTCCTCCTCCTCTATATCATTAAAAACTTACCCAGCTTTCCCAGTTAAGCTGGTTAAGAGGATTGGCAACTGTTTATCGCTGGGATATTGTGCATCCCACATAGTCTCTCAAACGTGGACAGGAACTCTTCTGTACAGTTTCTTCATAAACTGTGCAGACATTCTCCCACTCCCTTGTGTTGTCTGTGTGTGTGGGGACGGGGGGAGGGGACTGTGGGGAAGCCCCTATTGCTGCTCCAGTAATTTGAGCTGCCATGTTTGAACATCCATCTGCCTCCAGTGTGCCCTCTTCTCAGCATGTTCGTTGTCTTTGACTACTGGTATTTGTTCCATGCACCTTTGGTGGGATTTCTCCCCAGCTGCCTAAGTCACTTCAGTCTCCCTGAGCTGCAATTCTCAGTCTCTTCTACTTGCAGCCCTTGTACTTGTACTCTGTCTCTTGTCCTTGCAGCACCGGAGAGCCTCTCAGGTGCTGCAATCAGGCCAGTTCCACTGTAATGTTCTCCTCTGCGGTGACTGGAGGGTTCTTTGGCTTCACCACCTCTTCTTTACCTGCCCCCTGGTTAAAAATTATGGGCAATGCTCAGCTCCTGAACTTGGACTTTCTTTGGGTAGGATATTTCCCTCTGCAAACATAACTGTTCAAGTTCTTTTCTCACAGGACCCTCATATGACTGTGATTCTCATTGCGTCTATTCTTTAAACTTTAAAACTCTCACTCTCAAGTTTAAAATCTTAACAGCGCTGGGATTCTGATCTATAACCTTAACTGACCTGTGGTATGTGAATCCTGCCAGCTGCACCAGTGTCAAGCTGTCCTGCAGTGACTCAAGAGCATGAGTACCATCCTCAGGGCAGACTGTTAAGATCCAGGGCACAAACCCCACATTGGTTGTGGGCTCTGTACTTAGATTTCACCAACCAATTATCTACTCCTCAGGCACAATAACAGTCTGAACAGGGAATCAAAAAAAGTCCCATTGGGTACTCCAGTCCTTCTTGCCGCCCAGGCAAGGCTGTCTTTGTGATAGATGGTCCCTTCACCATGAATCACAGCATTATTCAGGTCTCAGAGAAGCAGCCGTGTTAGTCTGTATCCGCAAAAAGAAAAGGAGGACTTGTGGCACCTTAGAGACTAACCAATTTATTTGAGCATAAGCTTTCGTCAGCTACAGCTCACTTCATCGGATGCATTCAGTGGAAAATACAGTGGGGAGATTTATATACATAGAGAACATGAAACAATGGGTGTTACCATACACACTGTAAGGAGAGTGATCACTTAAGGTGAGCTATTACCAGCAGGAGAGTGGGTGGGGGGGAGGAGGGGAAAAACCTTTTGTAGTGATAATCAAGGTGGGCCACTTCCAGCAGTTCACAAGAACGTCTGAGGAACAGTGGGGGTGTGGGGAATAAATATAGGGAAATAAAAAGAAAAGGAGGACTTGTGGCACCTTAGAGACTAACAAATTTATGTGAGCATAAGCTTTCGTGAGCTACAGCTCACTTCATTGGATGCATCCGATGAAGTGAGCTGTAGCTCAAGAAAGCTTATGTTCAAATAAATTTGTTAGTCTCTAAGGTGCCACAAGTCCTCCTTTTCTTTTTGCGAATACAGACTAACACGGCTGCTACTCTGAAACATGGGGAAATAGTTTTATTTTGTGTAATGACCCATCCACTCCCAGTCTTTATTCAAGCCTAAGTTAATTGTATCCAGTTTGCAAATTAATTCCAATTCAGCAGTCTCTCGTTGGGTCTGTTTTTGAAGTTTTTTTCTTGAAGAATTGCAACTTTTAGGTCTGTAATCGAGTGACCAAAGAGATTGAAGCGTTCTCCGACTGGTTTTTGGATGTTATAATTCTTGACTTCTGATTTGTGTCCATTTATTCTTTTGCGTAGAGACTGTTTGGTTTGGTCAATGTACATGGCAGAGGGGCATTGCTGGCACATGATGGCATATATCACATTGGTGGATGTGCAGGTGAACGAGCCTCTGATAGTGTGGCTGATGTGATTAGGCCATATGATGGTGTCCCCTAAATATATATGTGGACACAGTTGGCAACGGGCTTTGTTGCAAGGATAGGTTCCTGGGTTAGTGGTTCTGTTGTGTGGTGTGTGGTTGCTGGTCAGTATTTGCTTCAGGTTGCGGGGCTGTCTGTAAGCAAGGACTGGCCTGTCTCCCAAGATCTGTGAGAGTGATGGGTTGTCCTTCAGGGTAGGTTGTAGATCCTTGATGATGCGTTGGAGAGGTTTTAGTTGGGGGCTGAAGGTGATGGATAGTGGTGTTCTGTTATTTTCTTTGTTGGTCCTGTCCTGTAGTAGGTGACTTCTGGGTACTCTTCTGGCTCTGTCAATCTGTTTCTTCACTTCAGCAGGTGGGTATTGTAGATGTAAGAATGCTTGATAGAGATCTTGTAGTTACTTCCAGTCCCAAAGGACCAGTCACTTACCCCAGATCAATTGCATCTTAGATCTCACACCAAAGATAATGCTTGTAAGCTAATCTTATAATAAACTATATACAGATTTAATAGGAAAAGGAAATAAGAGAGTTATTTACAAGTTTATAGCAGGTAAACATATATACACACAAATGAGTTCCAATCTTAAGATTCAAAAAGTAAAAAAGCTCCTATAGTAAGCAAGTCCTATATGTCCTTTAGGGCTAACCCTGGCTAAGCACTGGGGATCTTTTGCTTATGCTTAGTAATCCTTGCCCCTTACTGAGTCCAATCAGCACAAAGATACTGTTCCTCCTTGTTTTTATTCCTTTCCCCCGCTCTGCTTGGAGCTGCAAACTCCGTTGATGGGAGGAATTAACTTCCAAGATTCCTCCTCATGGTTTGGGGAGAGTATACAAAAAAGTATTTTGTCCTCTTTAATGTTCCATTCTAGTCCATCTGGTGTTGATGGGCCTTCCTCATTGGCCAGGACATATCAACTTCTGTCAGAGATCAGCACTTTTCACTAGTTAATGTCCCTTTCCTGTCTGGTGATTTACAGTCACAGAGGCTTACAGTGCAAACACTGAAATATTACCTTATAAGATGGGATACGGATGTTATAAGTGAGATCAATGCATGTAGCAACTTACAAGCATTCCATAAAGTCTTAACACAATCTTATAATTTAAATGCCTATTTTAACAATACTAACCCACAGGTGAGCCAGCCTGATTTCAGCTGTGTATTTGTCAGTTTTCCACTGAGGCCTGGGGACCTTGGCATGAGCTGGCACCTGGTCTGCCAGTGTCACAATAATTGCCCAGAGGACTGTACAATGGTTTCAATGGCTCCTGCACATGAGGGCTTACAGGATTGGCTCTTGATGTAATTTGCTTAGGAAATATACAAGGGTGGGTAGAAGTGGCAAAATAGTCTAACTGGCATGTGGATTGGTTGCAAAATGAGTGTGATTGAAGTGACTCCTGTTATCCAGAGGAAAGAAATGGACTTCAGGTACGTTGGGGTGGGGTTAAAGCAGGGAGTGCTGCTTTGTATTGCACCTATCTATTCATTGATTTTTCTGGTAGACCCCTTTCACCCTGTGGTGGCTCAGTTTTTTCCCCACTTCTTTCTCATAGTCTAGGGATATGCTAAGGAACTTCAGGTGGACTTTTAGTTATCCTGCAGGGGAAAATAGAGTTGTTATTATTAACACATAAACTGCGCTTATTGGGCCAAATCCTGTCAATGGGGGTTTAATATTCCCACCACAGGATACCAATACCTCAATGAGAGTTCAATGGGATTGTTCCCCCTCCACAGGATACAAACAGGGTTGCAGAAATTTTGCCTTTGACTTCAATGGCGCAAAGATTGGCACAAGTCTCACAGGCACACAACACCAGATCACTGCAAGATAGGAACATAGGAAATGCCATATTGGAGCAGACCCAAGGTCCACTTAGTCCAGTATCTTGTCTCTGGCATTGGCTAGCACCAGATGCTGCAGAGGAAGAGGTAAGAACTCTGAAGTATGGAGAGGTGGGAAAATCTGTCCTCTTCATCCCGATGCCTAATCATTAGAGATTGACTTTAGCCTGAAGCATGAGCCTCATGCAGGAAGTTCCAAAAGTTGTCATAATTCATTATGAAAAACTCTCGATAGTCTTGATATCCAGGTAAATATCCAATTCCTTTTTGAGTCTTGTTAAGTTATTGGCCTCAACAACTTCCTGTGGTAATGAGTTCCGCAGCTTAATCACATGTTGTTTGAAAAAACATTTCCTTAGATGGTTCTGAATGTCCCACCTTTTAGTTTAACTGATTATCCCATTGTGCTTGTGTTATGAGACAGGGAGAATGGAAGTTCTTGATCTACCTTCTCTATACCACTCGTTGCTTTATATATTTGTGTCATGTTCCATCTTATTCATCTCCTTTATAAGGTAAACAAGCCCAATCTTTGCAATCTCTCTTCATATCAGAGTTTTTCTAGGCCCTTGATCATTCCCATTAGCCTTTTCTTAACCTCTGCTAGTTCTTCACTATATTTTTGAAGTGGGGTGACCACTAGTGCACCCACTATTCCAGAGGAGGGTGCACCATTGATTTATATAAAGGCATTGTAATATTCTTTGTATTATTCACATCCTATTCCTTATGCATTCAAGTTACTCTGCCTTACTGCTTACACCTGTTTCCTGACCAACTTCCATTCATCCTACCACTTACATTGACATGGCTGCTGAATTTCTCCTGGAGAACTGCCATGAGGAGTTGCACCCGCTTTCTCCAGGCCCTGAGTCTGGGAGCTCTGCACATGCAGGGAGAATGGGGTCTCAGTGTTGAGATATACAAGGGGCGCCTGGGAGTAAAACGTTGATCTTTGTGTGCAAAAGAGCGCGTATAATTCAGAAGGGCCGCACTTTTGCTGGTTTGAGCCAGGTCATTAGAATGAACATAACACTGAGTTATAAAATGCAATGCCTTTTCTCCCCTACAGTAGTGGTTAAAGTGGAAAGAGGAAAACAGTCAGGATTTTTTTTAAAATGCAGAATGCCCATTACTAACCCCAGTGCATAAGGCCCCATAAAAAGGTCTCCTGGACCATCTAGTCTGACACCCTATATTGTGCAGGACATTTCCTTACATTCATCTCTCTAGTGCTTTATCTGATCTCTTCTCCAGCCTCCTTGTCATGAGGTTCCTTGACTTCTTCCCTGGAGACCCTATTTCAAGGCCTAATTGCTCTTGCAGTAAAGAAATATCCTTCTTGTCTAGTCAGAACATTTCCATTTTTAGCTTCAGGCCAATACCCTGTGTCTTATGATTTCCAGACCATGTGAATAATCCCTTCCTTTCCTAAAAGGAATTCAGATGGTGCAGTGCTACCCTCTTCCAACCAGACCCCTCCTCCCCATCTGCTTTATTCCAGTCTCCCCTCTTTCTGCCTGCCCTTGGGAGGACGCCTATCTAATCATGCAGAAAAGGGTGCAGAGCAGGGGCTGCAGAGACAGGGGATGAGGAATGGTCCCCTCCCCCTCTCCGTCTGCCTTCCTTGGTGCCCTTTGACTGCAGGCCCTCTGCTGCAAGGGCCTGTTATCTGGTGCTGATCTGTCCCTGTACAGCACAGGGTACACACAGAGCTATCTACATCATTTATCAGTATCCCTCTCCCATTGGAAGGATCCCAGGGCACAGCTGCAGCCAAGGAGCCAGCGGCAGCCCATGCTGCAGTGGTGGAAGGAGTCGAGGGCAGTCGGAGGAAGTGAGTGCAGTGCGGTATATCCCCCTCGCCCCTAGAGCCTACATGGCACCACGACCAGGAGGCAGGGTCTGCAGAGGAGAATGCAGCCCACAGGTGGCTTCAGGGGGCTTTCTGATCAATGAGTCCCTTTTCATGTTTGACACACGGCCAGAGGTCAGTGTCCCATATAAACAGGGCCCCGGCTGACCAAAGTCTGCAGAGTAGTTATTGAGTGGGCCTTGGGTGATACCAGGGCAACTTTTTTAGCTGGCATCTGCCATGTTGCCAGAATTCTTCATCACCATAACTTGTTTTTATGAGCTTGGGCTAGGTGCTTTTTATAAGATAGATACAAATGGAGGGAAAGAAAATAAACATGACTCATAATGGCAAAAATCCCAGTAAATGGGAAATCTCTTGTCAGTGTCCAAGAGCCTGAAGATTCCTGGGACTTAGGGTCATGGAGAGCACATGCAGCCCTGTGAGAGGAGTATTGCTATAGAGGTGTCAGTACTTTCACTCTTCCTGAAGTCAGTGGAGTTTGATATCTATTTTGTATATTGCCTATAATGGACCGGTTGTTGTTATTGTAATTTATTAATCTGTTGAGTCCAGTGTGCTTGGCGCTGCACAGAACAAGGAGACAGCTTTGGTATTTAGACAGTGCCCACCACCACGGGGCCCTGAGTGGGACCTCTAGGCACTACTGGTCCAAATCTGTAAGCGTTCTTGGGAGAAGTGCCTCAGACTCAGCTCTTTCTCTGGCTGTCTCCTGTGAAGCCTGGCAGATTCGTGTGTTGTCCCGTATTTCAGGAGATACTCGGTTACGTCTTTTTAACTGTCATTCATTATCAAGTTATTCCTCCCCAATTTTTGATCTATCTTAAAAAGTTGCTATGGTCTATTTGAAAGAGTCCCCAGCTCTGAACCTCTGTTTTCTGTCCAAACTGAGTGACTAATCAACCCCTCCTAGGCTCCAGCGACAAGAAAGAGACTAGCTAAATATGCCAAAAGTTTTTGCAGGACCTACCACAATACAATATTTTGTGCTCCCCCTGCTGGATGCTCAGCAGAAGCACACACCCAGACCCCATTCCTGAAGCCGCAGATATGAAACACTGCTGAGGTGGATGGACAAACCACACTGGCTGTGGCAGGACAAGACCTATTGTAAAGTGAAGTTGTCTGACAAAGAATCTTCAGCATTTCATAGTAGGGGAGAGAAAAGGGCAGAACTTGAAAGGAAAGAAATGGGATTTTCCAGCTTCCATTAAGTTTCACAAACAATAGATATTATAAAAATACTTATTTAAATATTGCTGGAGAATCTCCTTTTAATTTTTAATCTTCGCACATAGAACTCTCACTGGCCGAGTGGATTAAATGGCTATTCTCTAAGTAAAAATTTAAGTCTTGTGCAGTTGAAAGATAGGACGTATTCCTCTCTTTCTCTTTCTAGTGTGTGTGTGTATGTGTGCGTGTGAGAGAGAGAGAGAGACCGTGTATTACGTGTGCGTGCGTGTGAGAGAGCTTGTGTTTGTTTAAGACATGAGCACCGAGGGGGTGTGTGTGTAATTTATATCACTGTGTGTTTCAGTGTGCGTATAATATGCGATTTTGTATAATAGATGTCTTTGTGGATGTGTGTGTATATGTCTGTGTACATGATGTGTGAGTGTGTATTATAGATGGATCTGTGTGTGTGATCTGTGTGCATGTGTGTATACCTCTGTGTGCGTGATTTGTGTATATGCGTCTGTGAGTATGATGTGAGTATCTCTGTGTGAGTGTGTATATGTCTGTGTGTATGATGTGAGTGTGTGTATAATATATGTGTGTATGGTGTCTGTGTGTGTATAATATAGGTGTGTATGATGTGTATATATGTATATGATGTGTGTGTATATGTGTCTGTATACGATGTGAGTGTGTGTGAGGTGTGTATGATGTGTGTGTGTATATGTCTGTGTGTATGATGTGTGTATATGTATAATATATGTGTGTATGATGTGTGTATACGTCTGTATGTATGATGTGAGTGTGTGTGAGATGTGTATATGTGTCTGTGTGTACGATGTGTGAGTGTGTGTACAGTATGTCTCTGATGTGTGAGTCTCTCTCGCTCTCTTTGTATATTTTAAACAAGCCCAGTGCAAAGCCAGTTCCTTTTTAGCCCCTCAGTCTGGGTTTTGCAGCTTGCTAGCCCAGCACTGCCAAGGCCTCCTTTAAACTCCAGGCTATTTGCTTTGGATGTGGAGTTTATAGTTTGGGATTATTCGTCCCCTGCAAGTTTTTTGTTAAGCAGCCCTGAAAGGACTCAATGGCTGGGAATACCATTCTAATTACAGGGAAGCACAGCTTATTTAGAAGATAAAAAGAGACTTGTAGTCTCATAGCAGCTCCTTACATCCCTCAAATAAGGAGCTCTAATGATGGGGTGAGAGCCGGTGAATGCCTAAAACAAACTAAAAAAGGAGCGAAAATAAAGCAGCTAGGGGCTTAAGATATATTAAATTACCCTGGTTAGGAATTTAGGCATGGCTCAAGTCTGCTGGAGAGGCTGGGGGGGGGGGGGGGGACGGAAAGTGCTGCTATTCATTTCTGTGGAGAAGGGTCAGGAGGTCGGAGGAGTTCACAGGGCCTGGCTCTATTCTTATGCTAACAGAGAATACAAGCGCTGGCCTGGAAAATAGAAATGAATTTGCAATAATCCGAGCCCCTCTGTTTGCAAGGCGAGCGGCTCTATAGCTAATTGCCGTCCTGCCCCCCTACTCCTCAATGAGTGCAGTTATAACGATGCCCGGGAGATTAGACCCGAGGAGTCGCGCCCCCCCCCCAGCCCCGCCCCTCCTAGTGAAATATTCTGAGACAGACGCTGCTGTTTGGGCTGGGCTGGGCTGCAAGGATCAGGCCAGCCAACTTCTTGAACTTTTCCAAAGTTAGCAGGGGATGGTCGGAAACTTTTTTTTCTTTTGTAGGCCACCACTTTGCCATTGCCCGCACAGCATCTCTAGCCCATCCCACACCCAGGGAGCGCCCAAGCCCGGTGCGCAGGGACGGGGGACGGGACACACCCTGCCGCAATACGGATACAGCTGAAACAAACGACACGGGGGGGGGGGGGAGCTCATACACGGCTCAGAGAGCAAACACAACACGGAGACACAGACAGCAGCACACAGGCCCCAGCGCGCGCGCACACACACACACACACACACACACACACACACACACACAGAGCACAAGAGTCACATCACCAACACACCGGTGGGACGCGCACACAGACCCCGCTCCTTGTCCGGCTCTCGGTTCATTCTCCGCTGGGAGTCAGCGCCGGGGTGAAGAAGCGGCCTAAGGAGCGCTGCCAAACCACGCGTACACACTGCTGCGCCCAGCTCCCGCTCCGGAGCGTTTCCTCCGCCCAGAGCTCGTTTAAACCACCCCATTGACACATATTTCCTGCCATGGCTCCCTCCCCCACGCGCCTCGATCTAGGCATTTACTGTTGGGGTTTTTTTTTGCTCTTGTGGAGGGGGGGGGGGGTTGTTGGCGGGGAATGTGACTGCTCCCGCACGGCCCCAGCCGCTTTCAAAACAAAGAGCCCCCCGCCCCCAGCCCCAGCGCTGCAGAGTGGGCAGGACTCCCTCGCAGGCGAAGTCCCACCTTCCTGAGAAAGCAGTCCGGCTAAGGCCTGCTGGAGGTGGCGGAAGCGGGGGGGAGGTGGGGGAAGAGACTAGTGTAGACAGACAACCATTTCTGCAGAGCCGGGGCCAGGCAGAAAACCAGGGAAGAACACGCGCGTTCAAACAAGTCATCCACTCGGCTCACGTGACCCGACACGGGCAATCAGGGGCCGGCAGCCGCAGCCGGCCTGTTTACACGAGCTGCTCGCTCCCACCGCCCGGAGCCTCCGTCCCCTCCTCCCGCGCTCTCTCCCTCGCATCCCTGCAGAAAGGAAGGGCCGATGCCCGGGCCCCATCCTCGCTTCGCTCCCTCCTCTGCGGAGGGACGGGCTGAGCTGCTCGGACCGCCGGACGTTTGGGGCCGTTGGTTGTAAATAGCCCTTGGACGCCAGTGAGAGAGCGGATTCGAGCTAGTCAATGGCTTAGTTATTGGCGTGGCCATAATATAGTGCGCAAGGGTGGTCTCCCCTCTCCCCCCGCGCGCTATGAGCATGCAAAGGAGCTGGTAGAATCGATTTCTGCAGGCTGTCCCAGGGCTAGCATGCCTTGTGGGCTTTAAGGATCTACTCTGGGACAGCAGACCTGGAAAATGATCTGACACACCAGTCCTGGAAATCATCTTACATCCACGGGCAGGTCAGGGGCAGAATCACCCTTTCTCTCGAGTTACATGGTGTTGTCAGGAGAATTTGGGGGTGCCGAAAAGAACCCGGCTGCCCGGGACGCGAACAGCTCTGTCTAGAAATGCTAGTTTAGAAGGGGCTGCAAGAAGGACGTCATTGAAGCTGCAGGGGGGTAGCTGGTTCAAGTGCAGGGCCAAACGAAAACCATATAAAAGGCAGATACAGTGAGGTTAGAAGGTCATCCACTGAGGTCTCCGTGCACATAAAATAACATATGGAGGGTGTGCGGGACAGAGGCAGAAGGCGCAATAGCTACAGTGATGTTATCTGTGTTGGGAAGCACTCTTACATATCACGATCCCTAGCTTCTTACCCTGAGCTTTTATTTAATTCCCATGTTAATTCATTACTTGAATCTACATGTGAGTCATCCCATCCAGCAGGACTCAGTGCCTATGATTACGTATAGAAGGGTCACAGTTTTGGTTACCATTGCACACTATTGTATCTCAGAGGCCAGTGGTCCTCTTTCAAAATCCCTCCTCGAGGCTCCATTTGGCTGAAAGATGACTGCGGACGTCCTAGTCTCTCAGCTAATTTTTGAGGGAATATTTGGTGCCTTTTTTGTAGTTTGAGGGTGAGAGAACGCGAAGTCTGTGCGAGGATCTGGCACCTCCCTAAAGATAGTTGAGCTCCTGGGATGCTAGTGGATGGATGATAGTTAAAAGCTGTTAAAACACCGACTGTCAAACCTACACATTAGGAACATTGTAATAAAGTGGGTAGAATTGCAATTAGCTTCCCCAGTTAGTTAAGAACCCTGGTAGATGGGAAATCGTGCAGCTGTATTCAAGCCACTTGAATGATTTTGGTTAATTTAATGTATATTCCGGTTTGAAAATTATATCTAACCCAGCCGGTCAGTTAGGAGAACCTGCGAATGATCTGAACTATGAATTCAAGGGCAATAAGGAGTAAAAAAGATTCCCAGCGGTGGCCCTGATATCTAAATAACTCTGGTATAGTTGGCGTGCTCCCGAAACTTACAAGAGCAACTTTTGAGGGTAACCTTAGTGTTGCTGGACTGTGTGTCGCTGTGTCCATTTGCTCCTTGCACCAGCGCTAGCCTGAGATAGCTAGGAAGCGAAGGACACATGGGCTGAGGACAATCGTGGCATTTCCCCTGACGCCTTTTGAAACGCTTCTTCCCCTTGTTTCGTCTCTGATGGTGATTCCGCTCGCCCTTCTGGTTTTGACAAGACACACAAAAGGTGCGAGGTTCCCCGTTCCCGCCAGTAATTCTACCTGCCTAAGAAGCACACACCTCAAACTGTCTCTCCCCCGACCACTGAAATATCCTTTGGTGGGGGGGGGGGGACTCCCTTTCAGGAAATGCACATGTAGGGTATAGTTGTCCTTGTTTCTGGGAAGGTGTGAAAGCGGCCGGTTTCGGTGCAAACAGGCCCCAAGCCGGCTGCAGAGCAATAGATGTAAAAGAGCCACCCCCTGAAACTGTGCTCCGTCCCCTGCCCTCAGCTAGTTCTGTTGTTCAGCACATGCAAGTCTCCTTGCCAAGCTGACCTCCTCCGCCCTACAAGTCTAATGTTGAATTCCCTTACAATGACCTTTATATATATCAAAATCTGGGGGAATCTCCTCTGCCGGCTTGCAGCCTTCCCAAATTCTCTCGTGTGCAGTTATTAGCACTGATAATATTTTAGACTTCAACAAACCCAGTCTTTAAAACAAAAGCTACCCAGCAGAGCCAGGCCCTGCTTTCCCAGGCAGTGTGGAGAAAGGAAAGCGCTCTTACAAAGAAGCCTGAAGAAGGATTTTGTCCCCTGACCTTACAGTGTTACTGAGACATCAGTATGAGTACCAGGCTTGTCTGGTGTGTCTTAATTAAATCAATATTCTTCTTGTACAGCCTTGTCACTCAATCGCCTCCTTTATGAAGGTCAAGGTATGAATTCTGGGCCTCTTAGAACACTAGACACCCACGGAGACGGGCAGAGGGACAGTTCGCGTGTGCGAGCGCAGAGACCCCTATTTCAGCACCCTGGACAGGAAGGGAAGCAGCTCCTTCCTTTCAGAGAATCATCGACTATCAGGGTTGGAAGGAACCTCAGGAGGTCATCTAGTCCAACCCCCTGCTCAGAGCAGGACCAATCCACAACTAAATCATTTCCCCCAGTGTTAGAGTGGGATCCCCTCTCTGTACGTTAAAACTCAGTACACAAGGAAGGGGAAGAGCGGGGATCCGGTGGGGTTATCTTCTTCGCTCCCGCACTGGGGTAGCACCCCCACCCCGAGAGGGAAACAGGGCCGAGGGAGGTTCCATGCAGAGACGCCCAGCGGTGTCTGCACAGGGGCTGGGGCCGCTGCCAGGGCTGACTGGGCACAGGGGAGCTGGGTGGATCACACCCTCTCGTCGCCCCTCCAGACTTCCTCTGCTCAGCTGCAGCCACTGAGAAGCCGAAGATTCCCACCCTCCGCGGGGAGCTGCAGAGCCCGGGCTGAAGGGAGAAGGCAGCAACATTAGCATTCAGGTCCCGTTCCCCGAGGCTGGACCCTCCTGGCTTGACATAGCTCTGGCAGGAGGGAGCTAGAGTCGGGGAGGACAGAGAACCCTTGGAGCGGCAGAGACACCAAAGGCAAAGGCTGGAGCTTGGCCAGGCAGAGCTAAGGGCCTGGCAGTATTTCCCGCACCCAGCCACGGGCCCGACAGCGTGCAGCAAGGGAAGGAGCTGGTGGTACCCAGGGCCGGGGGAAGGTTATGTTGTGGGGGCTACTCTGGCAGCAAAGGGCAGGCTAGTAGCGTGAAGTCTATTGCCCCGTTTTCCTGGGGATGTTTTCTTCCTTAGAAACACACATCTGAGATTCAAGTCAGGACCATCAATTGGTTATTTAGCCTCACTTTTCACAGCTAGGAGCCTGGTCCTCACTCAAATACAAACTTTCTTTCTTTCTTTCTTTCTTTCTTTCTTTCTTTCTTTCTTTCTTTCTTTCTTTCTTTCTTTCTTTCTTTCTTTCTTTCTTTCTTTCCCTCCCATAACTCCATGCAATTTACTATCGTGCCCTGCTGTTTTCCTCAAGGTTACTTCACTCCTAAAAGCCCACCCAGCCCAGCGCGCTGGGCAGCCCGTCCACTTCCATCACAGGCCTCCATTTTCCTCTCTCCCTACCGGGACTTGCAGAAGAGACAAAAACTTCCCAGCCTGGCAAGTGACACGAGCAGCTGTTTTAATGGGCTGTTTAGGAGACCCTCTGTATTTGTCTTCACTGCTTTCCCCAGCTACAAAACTCTCTGCTGAGGAGCAAATCAAAATATTGTGTTTGGGGAGGGAGGGGGGGAGAAGAAAAGGCGCTTGTATTCGGCGCGGGTGAATGGTAGAGGCACAATGTGCTGTGTATCCCGGAGTGGGGGGATGCGGAGCCGTAGCCCGCTCCTTACGCCCTCCAGTTAGACAGTGAAGGGACGGGTAGCGGTTTTTCCCTGTTCATCACAGCCAGGTATGCAGGCAGGCGGCATAGGGAGGGGACTCATGTTCTGCCTTTACAACAGGTGGGAGGACCCTGATGCCTGGCCCTTGAGCCTGGTGCTGGCTAGAGCAAGCGAAACCCATAGGCTTTTCGGGAGAGAGACTTCCTAATCTCCAATATTTCCAGTAGACTGGTAATCAAATGCCTGTCCAGTACACAGCATTACAAAGACATGATTTTTTTTAACTAGAGCTCTAATAAAAGAAAGAAAGAAAGAAAGAAAGAAAGAAAGAAAGAAAGAAAGAAAGAAAGAAAGAAAGAAAGAAAGACTTCGACTTTTAATTACATCTCACTCAGACTATATATTTCTGCATCTCGCTTGAGCCGGATCTGCTTGAGAAATACTTAGGAGCGCTGCGTTAACCTTCCTACCTGCCCTTTAGTCTGTAACCTAACTCAGGAACAAAACTTCAGTACTTTACCCCAAGGCATTTTGATAGCCGATTGCTCCGAAAAGTGCCGAGGGGATTGGTCCCTGAGATCCTTTTCGTTAAAATCCTAGTAGAGGCTTTTCGGATCAGAGGCTCTTAGGAATGGCTGGAGAGATGGATTTGTAACAGATTCGACCGATCTGCATACAACCATCTGTAACGTGCCTCTGACATCAGCACTAGTGTAGGCATGTAATTGTTATCAGCTATTTATAAACGGGCATTTAATGTAAAGTGCTACCAACCCCCTCCCCGAATATTACACATCATGAGACGATTATATCTTATCAATAAGATCTGGATTATTTTTTGAAAGAAGGGTTGCTGCAGATACAAGCTGATGTTCTCTATAAATCCGTGACTGGTGTGAACTCTCAGCCATGACAAAGTAGTAACGTCCTGGTTTGGGGGAACTGAAAGCATCTTGGGATGGGTCTGAGACTCTGTGAATCTGGATCCTTTAAAGATACCCTGCTTTCTCATTACTCTCTACTGCGTCCTGTCCCGGCCCGCCTATTCGAGAACTGTGTCTCTGTTATCTCTATAATCATTGTGTCTCTATTGTTAACCTGATAAGAAAGTTTAGTGGGCGACAGGAATAGGTTAGTGGGCTACAAAGACTAGGCTACCTGCCTAAGCAGAAACCTTAGTGAGGCAGGAGCTATCCAACACTTCAATCAATCATTCAGTTCAGTTAATAAAGAGCATCCTCGCTTTATTAATTCGGAGGCGACTGGATATCTGAACCTCGCAAAATTAGGAGGAAAGCGAGTCCGATGAGAACAGCTGATGGGAATGATGGAAAATCGATAGCACCGAATTGTGGTCTCAGAGTTGAACCAAAATCCCAAATAAGCAGGGCTTTGAAAGAGATCGGGCGCCAGCTTAATGAACTGAATCTTATTACTACACGTATAACCCCCCCCCCACTCCCTTCTTTGTAATATTATTTTAATAACAATTGTTTGAGACCTTGAAAATTGAGTTTATCCCCAAATCCAGGGATGTGTTTCCCTGTGGATATTGGTCCCGATCTTGGTTTCATTGCAGCTGAATCAGTCAAATGCAGAAATCAGTGGGAGTTTTGCATGAATAAGGAGAGCAGGATCTGTCCTATTGTGTGTCTGGAGGCGGACTGCGCCGTTCACACGTGTGTCTCTTTGCTGTGTGTTTGTTTGTGTCTGACTCTCTATCCATGTGTTACTGTGCATTTGTCTACAGGTCGGTGTGTCCGGATCCCTTTTGCTGCCTGTCTGGTATTTACCGAATTTTCTCACAGGATTTAATTTTTAAAAAAATAAACAATCTTATTCCCATAACCTGCATATTACTGAACGTTTCCACACTGAAACTCTGCATTGTCCCTTAATGGATGCTTCGCCTGGAGGTTTAACCTAATAGTTTGTCTGTTACAAAGACAGAAGCCCGGGTTATTACGCAGCTGGCTGTTCTGAAGCGCTTTCTGATCGTCTGAAAATTATATTTCAGTTACATTTAAAAATCCATGTGCCTATTTTCCAGTTGTGTGTTGATTTGCTGAGGAGGAGATCCTATTCTTACTAGTTATAATAGTAATAATAATCTATTCACTCTTTCTGGAAAGTATTTTCGGTTGCAAGAATTCATTGTGGAAGTTGCTTCATGTATTTCAGACACCTGGACAAAATATGGAAAAGGATGTGGACACGGGAGGGTTGGTTTTTAAAAAAATTGTTTTAAAAACACAAATAATTCGCCTACTGAATCTTTTCTTTTCTGGAACACATAAAAGGGCTTGTACAATTGTATTTCTTAGTGGAAGCCACGACAGATTGTATTTTCAGTGGAAACACGTGACACCCAAACTAAATATGTTTCTAAAGGAAAGCTACAAAAGTCTAGGGGAAAGAAATGCAAGGATAAATATATATTTCGGTATATTGTATACACCTAATATACTATATATCCTTCTCACCTTATTAAGGACAGTACGTCTATTAACTACGTGTGTGTATACTGCCCATAATAGTCTATGTATAATAACAACATCATATTACACAACAAAGGGTTGACATTTACATGCAATATATAATTGTCAATTGCAAATCCATCCTCAGAAAAGTATAAAGTCCCCGGTTTATAACGTCCTGCAGATCTCTACATACTGTTGTTCCTTGTTTACAGAACTCCTGCTTTTACGTTTTACGTTACGCTTTCACCCCCACTGTACTTTTGAAGCCCACTCTTCCAGGCGACAAAGCAAGAGAAATTGGGAATTAAAGGCTCCGTCGAAAGCCTCGGTGATTCAGAAACCGAATCTGAGGCTGAAGGGGGCAGCTGAATTATTGCAAACGAGCGAGGCTGCCCAGTGTAACTGGGACCGGGTAACAGGATTGGACCACTTTGTGTGGGAACCTGCAAAGTTTCCAGCTAAAGCGGGAGATAAAGGGACGGTACTCTGCGTGTGTACACAGGTACACATGCTTCTGCCAGGCAGAGAGCAGGAGCAGACAGACGGGTATATAGGAAAAGCCACGGACAAGCTCTGGACAGACAGCGAGAAGAGGGGATCTTTTTGTTGCAGACCTTATAACATAGGGTGGCTGCTTTAATAACATTCCGATAAATAAATAGCCACCATTGAACTGCTGCCCTTTATGCCTCTCCTATTACAGCAGTTAAAGACGTCACTACATGAAGAAAAACGGGTTTATTTTACAACAAGCCTCTACAGTGTGTGTGTACACGGAGACCTGCTGCTTTTTTGATATCTGGAACAGGGGAATCTTGTGGATTGGTTCGGAGGGACTTTAAGAAAAGGGCCAGTTTCCCAGCACAATGGGCGCTAAGTACCGTCTAAATGGAGGCTGGTGTTTATTCATGAGCAGGTACTTCGGCGATTGCTATTAAAATAGCCTGTGTCCTCTGCCTGCAAAGGTACTTAAGCCTGAGCAGGTGCAGCCGAGAGGGAGCACAAAGAATGCAGCCCTGTAGAAGGGAGAGTGTTAATGGAAGGTTAGGGCTGGGAACACACAGAGGCATCAGCGCTTTGTTCTTCCTTAGGGGCCACTTCCACTTAACTGGAGGTCTTAGCCCAGAAAAGCGGTTCCTGTTCATTAGGAAGAAATTCGAAACGCCCCACTCCCAATCGGCACCTATTCACAATGTGGCGGAGAAAGCCCCGAGTGGGCAAGGGAGTTAAAGACCCTTTTCTCCATTTTCGAGGAGAACTGGGATTGGAGAAAACGGTGGGGAGAAAGAAGAGGGCCTATGGGCGTTTGGGTAGATTTCCAGTGGGGTGAGATTTCCAGTGGGCTTTTGCCGCCGGACCCTTTAAGGAACTTTCTTTTGCCTCTCCCTTCCCCGTGTTGCGTTCTTTATATGTATGTGTAGGGGTCCCCCATGTAAGCCACAATATCTGACTGCATTTGAGGGGAATCCTCCACCCCCAACCCACTGCACGGGAGGCGTTGGAAGACAGGAGCTCGTGCTCTAAGCACCTGAGGCAGGGGGACCTTTCCCTTCCAGGCACAAATTGTATTTTCTGCTCTAGCTCCCCGCGTACTTGTGGGTTCGTGTGCGCCGCACACCTATAGGTCGCGTGTGCACGCGGCATTTTGTGGGTCCAGCGTTTGTGCTGTGATGGCGGCGCGCTTGCGTGTCGGCGCACTAGTTGCGAGGTGAGTGTGTGACCTGGGATTGAGGGCGCTTAGTGTACAACACCTGAGAGTGCTTGTGTACCGAACGTGTGCTCCAGGTGTGTGTGCAATGGAGCCGCGTGTGCATCCTTCCTGCAGGGTGACGTGGACTGAACAGTGCCCAGTGTTCTGCTAATAAGGGGTTTTAATCAATTAGTAGTCCTGCCTCTGAACCAGAAGATGACTTTTAAACCTTCACCCGGGCTCTCTCCCTATCATCTTAGCAGGGCTTCTCGGCGTCCTGTTCCCCACGGCTGCTTTCCCACGTTTTAATCCCTTTGAACTCCCTGCATGCGGTTATTGTCACCTCCAGAAGAGCCTGAACTAGGGGGGTTATGGTAGGACAAGCGAGATTACAAATCGTGGTGAATGAACGCTTCTCTCCAATAATTCCCCGGGAAGGAGTCGTGTCAATTAGAAGCTTTCTTCCCGTGATTGACATCGGAGCCAGGGTGTTTAAATGGCCTATCAAGCTAAATCTTTAATTGTGCAATTAATGCACATTACGGCTTATTACTGAAAGATGCAGCACTTCAATCAATAACACAAATAAGGGTGAGAATGAAAGGAAACCCCTCGTTGTGTTTACGGAGTGAAGCAAGGTCCCTCTGAGTGCCCTGGCTGGGAAAAGCTACAGCTACCCTGCAGCCAGTGGCAAGTAAAGGGAAGCCTGGCCTGAAAAACAGTGTGACACTCTTTCAGAACGGCCATCCTGAGTCAGACCAAAGGTCCGTCTAGCCCAGTGGCCTGTCTTCCGACAGTGGCCAAGGCCAGGTGCCCCGGAGGGAATGAACAGAACAGGAAAATCATCCAGTGATCCATCCCCTGACATCCACTCCCAGTTTCTGGCAAACAATGGCTTTAAAAGCCAGTGCCTCGCTAAAGGGTCGTTAGGAAGGCGCAGATCGCAGGGTGCTGGTGAACTGGGTGGCTTTGGGGTGTGTAGAGGCGTGGTTGGCTGTCTAAGGGGTGCTATGTACATGCTCGTTAGGGAGGATTTAATCCTCTGCAGATCCATTTGTGCCTGCCTGTGTGGACGGACGGATGGATGGAGAAGGATTTGAACCAGTTTCCCCAACCTGGAGTTTCCCAGCACTGGGTTCTGGCCTTGTCTGCAGGGTGCAGGACCTGAGTACTAGGGTCTCGCGGTAATGTCATGTCAGTCACGTTTGCCTCCAACTAAGCTTTGAAAGGAAGGGATTTTTTTACGGGAAATATGGATCTAAATACATAGGAAAATAGGAAAGCGATGCAGGAACTTGTAGGCGCCGCTTGCAATCTCCTTTAGCAATGGCTGGTGTTTGTGTTTTGCATTAACACATGCTGCACTGCGCACCCAGGCAACCCCCTCCCCCCATCTGCCTGTATGTTAATAGCATGCAAATCGCCTCATTTGCATGTTTATCTCTGTCAATGGGAGAGGGAAGCGGGCGAGGTAATATATTTCCCACCGAAAGGAGCCCCCCACTGTAAGCGATTGGGAAGGAGGCAAGGCTCGAACAGCTGGATGGAGGTGGGGGGACGGACGACAGAGCTGCCTTGCGCGTGTTCTGATTCGGCAGCCCCTCCTGAGCAGCCCTGTGCCTGGCATAGCAGCAGGCACCTGCTACAAAATGGCTGCCTGGGAGGGGAAAGGGCTCTGCTCGCCCCTGGACAAGATGCGATTGGGGGGCATCGCACAGCTGAAGGAGAGGGGAGGCGTGTGCACGTCCCCACGGGAAGGGAGCATCCCATCGCCGAGCCTCGGCCTTCGTCTGCTAAGAGAAATCCCTGATCTGACTGGAAGGAGCTGGTTGTCTACAAGGTGCAGCTCCTTCCCACGAAAACCCAGCACAGGATTTTGTATGAAAGCAGCCAAACAGGGCTTCTCTCCCTCCTCCCCCACCCCCACGAATCCCTGCCAGAGAAGGGAGTTCAGGCTGATTTGTAGTTGCTACTGGAGTCTCTCCCACCCTCACCCCACCTTGTGCATGGGGCAGATGGGGGAGCGCTGAGAACGGAGGAATTCGTGACCAGTGTTTCCCTGAGTTGGATGAAGTTCAGTCTTTTCTCCTTTTCCATCGTGGTGGTCTCAAAGTGGCGCATTCCTTTATTTTCGAAACAGTTTGTTTCAAGTGTTTGGCGTCTAGATTCTCTGTATTTTGACGACTGTTTTAAATGCAGGCGTGCCAGGAAAATAAATAAACCTTAGAAACTCCTAATTCCTTTCTCCTGCGGTGGTCACCATGGAAAAGACCTGCGATCGCATAAGTAAATTACAGGCCTGTCCTTAACATCCCTGAATAAAGAGGTCAGAAGTTTGGGGACGCTTCTACCGGGGATTTGTTTGTTTTTAAAGAGCAAAATAGATGCTGAACTTTTAGAAGGAAACCCTTCGAAAATAGCCCCATCACTTTGATCATTCAATACTTAAGAGGGTGTCAGGAGGAAGTAAAGATCCCAGGAATGCCATCGCTTGTTGTTTTTCAGAATGAGGGTTTTATAAAGACAGACGGGGGGGGGGGGGGGGAGAGATGCTCTTTGCTATGTTTAGGAAGCGCCAACACTACAGTGCCCTTCTGCTGAGATTTCAATCCTTAGTCACAGCTCAGAGTGCAACAAAAGACGACTGCGTTTGAAATGTATAGACCACAACAGCCATGCCTCTGGGAATACAGAGGAATGGATCCATCTATCTAGGGAGAGGGCTAATAAACACACCGGAGCTCTAAATGGCACCTCGTTTAATCGATTGGGTTGAGACATTACACTGAATTCCTGTCTCTCCATTTCAAGTGACCCGCCCCTATGGCACGAAGACGGGAAAGGACTTTTCCGGTAGAGCTGGGGGAGAGGGAGGAATTCTGGTGCGGTGGCCGACAGTCCAGCCCCCCACTGTAATTGGAACAGGCTGTAATTAATATCCCAGGCTCTAGGCGCTAGAGGATGGGTGCCATGCTGACCTACGCGCGCCCCACTCATTCATCGCTTCGGGAACATTTTTAAAAAAACAGTCACCGCTAAAGAGGAACATGCATAGACACATGCCAAGCCCTTCGCTTACAGCAGATGTGTGCCGAGTCCGTCATATATAACACTCCCCCCGAAGCGTTGGTATAAGTATACAACCCCACCCCCAGAAATGGGGATGTATTCTACCCATCAACCCCTCCCCCCATTTCCCTTTCTGAAGTGTGTGAATAGGGTACCTGAAACCTCTGTCCAGAACTGCAGGGCTGGCTGTCCAATCTCTACAGACCGATCCTTCTAGAAATGTGGGCACACTCTACAGAATAACCCATACACCTAGAAATGTGCAAATCGTGCATTTAGAAATCCCGAGAATAGTGGCTAGTTGGCACAGACTACTCCACTCCAGAAATATGGGACTACAACACGTGTACCTTCCCCCGCCCCAGAAATGTGGGAACATTGTACAATAGAATTCCTGAAATATGAATGGACTGTGCAGATGAATTCCCACTGCAAAGGTGGGAATACTGTCCATAATAATATCCCAGAAATGTGGGGACATCGTACGACATAATTCCGCAGAAATGTGAGTGTACTCCAGTATAATGCCTCTCCTGAAATAGTCCACCTAAAAAGGTCACTATATTGCACACACAATGCCACGGAAATATGCGGATATCTGTTTAAATCGCCCAGAACTCGTGTTATACTTGTTTTAACAACATACTGCCATCCAGAGGTCATCGATACACCCCAGATGAGTGACTAGGGTACTGTAAAGCTTGATCGCCCCCGGAAATGTGGCTGTAACCTCCTACTCTAGGTGTGGGTATTTCTCCATGGCCCCCAGAAGGGCGAACAGCTCCACTTTTCTTCCATTGTGGGGTTTGCTCTTAGCAAATGGATACAAATTACCCCAACTTTAATTTTTTGGGTTCGGTGTTTAAGGAAACAGACCACTTTTAAAACAGATTACAATTGATTTTTATTCCCAGTCTGGGGTTATTTTGCAGTCTGTAATACTCTGGAAGCCAGTAATTCAAGTCCTGCAGCTTCCTCATGATCTGGCTCCTCTTCCTCGGCCCCACGCAGTTCTTTTTGCTTTATTTTTAACAGCTGCTCCTATTTACTGGTTTATCTTTATTTACAGTGTTTTTGTGACTTCCTTTCCTTTTCTCCATTTTGATGGCTCGGGCTATGAGCCAGGACGATACAATGTCCTGGTCCTTTCCTGAAGCGTCTCTCTTTTTTTGTTAAGCTCCTAGAATATTAGGGAGGCGAATGGGGGGAAAATCCAGCTGTATTGATCGGTCTGTAGGATTTTTACTGATCAGGTTGTTTTAGTCCTCACCAGACATCATCCGTGCCAGCCAATCAAATGCCACCTCTCATAAAGCCCACCTTAGGTTGTTTTTGTGTTGAAGGTGCTCATTGGGATTTTCAAAACAAATACATGACATGAAGGAAAGGAGCTAGAAAGAAACTAGACCCGCAGAGCTGAAGTGTAAGGTTCGATGGAGGTAACCGGGGGTAGCATTGCAGAAGGCTGCAGTTCCGTTCCTGCAGGGTTTCTAATAGCTTTAGCCACCCACCAGAACCCCATCTTGCCTGTTTGCTATTTAGCATGAGAATTAGTGGGTTTGCAAATGCACCTGTTCTTTCTCCCTATTCCATGGACCCCCCCCCCCCGCCCCAAAGTCCATTCTAGTAGCAAATAGTCTCATCTCAAGAGAGAGACGCTCTTGGTGAGTGTTCACGGGTCTCTGGACAGCGGGGCGGCTGTTAGTCCGGTGTACCCTGATAGACTGGAGTAGCGAAATGTCATCTCTAGCTCGATGTCAGCGTGTTGGTGTCCGCGTCTGTGTCTATGTAAGTGTAGCTGCGAGTGTGTATTTGCCTGGGTAGATGTCTCTGGTGTGTCTGTGGGTATATGTTTGTGTGTACGTGTATAGGCGTTTCCCTCCCCAGTGCTATGGCCCGAGTTTATGCAGGGCGCTCTTTACATTAACCCTGCCGTGCTGTGCCCGCCAGCCGCAGCAGCCGCAAGCCGAAGCCGGCTTTTGCAGGGCGTTTTCAGCAACGCCACAACAAGGTCCAGGTTTACTTCCCAGTTCTCAGCAGCCCGGCTGATCTCACGGGCATCGCCACCAGGCACCAATACAGAACGAGCAGGGCCCTGGCGTTTCTTCTTGTCAGCAGGAAGGGGTGGGGGGACTCCAGAGGAGGGGAGGGCAAAACATTGGGCTGATCGGGGGGGCCCCCTCAGCTCCCCAGTGTTTGCAGGTGACAGTCACATGACTACTGCGCACCCCTTATTGCGCTGGACCCAGCTGGACTCCCGGCGGTCAGAGCTTCTGTCCCATGCGGGTGTCAGCAGGAATCTCACAGCCCTGAACTGTCTCCTCCGTCCGGGAGCAGCCATCTGACTTGAGTGGGACAGGGGAAGGGGGCTGCCGCACAGACAGGGGGCTAAAGAGCCACAGGAGCGGCCCTGCCTTTAGCTTCCAATATTCGGCCTGGGGTTGGTCTGCTTCTGACATGCTGCTGCTGTCTTGTGGGCAACCATTGCATGAAAAGGACGTCTCCGCTCTAGAGCAATAAGCAAACCGTCTACGGTGTGTGCGCCGCGGTGTCACGCACCGACAACGATCTACCATCACTCGCCAGGACTGTCTAGCCCTCCAAACAACCATGTGCAAACATTTAACCCAAACAAGCAGCTTCTGGCTGCAGAGGCGCTGCTTGCACAGAAAAGGCAAGTGCGCTTTGACCTCTAGTGCGCTCCGGGGTCCTGCCCCCCGATGTGTGTCCCGGTTCGGTTCTCTGGTCGGTCTGGGGGCCCCCTGCGCGGCTGCGGTTGAAACTGAAGCCCGTTTATTCCGCTCCCGACTTTGACAAGGGTCTGCAAAGCCACCCGCTCGTTTGCGGTGGAGGCGGAGGAGGGCGCGCGGAACCTCCGCAGATCGCCTTATCTCTGCATCTCTCCCCGGCTCGGGTGGCTCAGCAAAGGGGTTTTAGAGAAGGCCACTCGCTAACACGCCCAGTGGGGCTTGTACCAAGGCTAAGGCTGCGCTGCCCCCCCGCCTCCCCCGGGTAACCCCGCCGCCTTCCAACGGGCACCGGTCTTTGCTTTAAGGAGCTCAGTTCTCTCTCTCCCCACGCTGGCTGCGCGTATCTGTCCCCGGGACAGTCCTGACCGCTGTGACTGCTGCAGGGGGTGGTCACCTCCTAACCAGGGGGGCGTCTGAAGGGGAGGCAGAAGTAGCCGCAAGTCTCTGTTTGAGCTCCCAGCTTTAAGTAGCAGGGGGAGGGCGGAGAGCCGGAGAGCACCAAGCGCCCTGGGAACCTGGGATCGCCACGTGTACTTACTACCGAGCGCTCCGAATTGCAACCACCCGGCTACAGTTTGCAGCCAGAGGCTTCGTGCGCCCTAACTTGTGTCCCGCCTGCTCCCCTGTCCCGCTCCCCCTTCCCCTGGAAGCAGCCAGAGGAAGTGGCTAGCTGACCCGGACCCGTCAGGAGTGGCGCGGTGACACCAGCCCCTTGTAAGGCGACTGGCTGAACCCAAGGGGTGAGAACTTTTTTTTGTAGCCGCGGCCATTGTGTCACCAAGACACTTCATTATTAGAGCATCAGCTCGCGAGCCCCGGCTCCGTGAGTTGGTCCCGGGTCAAAGTGTGACACTTAACCAAATAGCAACCGCCAGTGACTTTTGATTTATGCAAAACGGGTGTATTGCCTGCCGCTTAAGGGGGGAGGGGAACCCCCAGAAATAGGCCTGAGACCGTAAAGTGCAAACCTGTCATCGCTAAGCCAGTCTGCAGCTCAGAAAGTGTGGCATCAAAGAAAAAAAGAAAAAGAAAAAGAAAAAGAAAAAAACACGACAAGTAAATGCAAAGTTCTTCTTACCTGAGCGCAGTCCCGCGTCTGCCTTGGCTTTGGGAAGCCCCAGAGAGAAGAGCTGCTGAATCTTTCAGGCTTATTCTCTCCTCCTGCTAGCACAGTGTCTTACAGACTTTAGCAGCAAGTTGTCTCTAGGGGCTTTGGAAGCTTAACTTTGAGAGCAAGCCCCTGAGTTCCCGTGTGAAGGGACTCTGGGTCGTGCACTAGGGGACAGGCATGGCACCCCTGAGCCCTTGTAGCAGGGAGACGCGCACTCCCCGGGAAATGTATATATGTAGAAAGAAGGGTAATTTGAGTGCTTTTACCAAGAACCAGGGTTGTTAAGTTTGCAGTCAGGCTGCTAAACGGTGCCAAGTACAGAAGGGAGGGAGGGCGGGCGGGGGCGAGGGGGGGAATAAAGAGCAATTGTCAGAGGCGAACAAAAGGCGGGGATGGAAAGGAGCTGAGAATCCCATGGCAAAGCCCGTCAGCGCGGACTTGAACTTGGGACTTTGTCTGAGAAGCCGGGGAAGCTCTCTGAGCCTGAGAACCTGGCTGGGATCAGGGCACCTGGGGGTGCTCTGTCTGCCTGTGCTGGGGGTCGGGGGCGAGGGTCACGCTGGGTCACAGCCCCGTGGCAGCGTGTAAGGCTAAAGCATTGAGAGACACTCACCCCAAAGTCAGGGTGTGGGGAACACGGACCCTTCTCCCACAGCAGCTTCTACTAGGGGGCTGGGGGGGGCGAAGAGACCTCCACCACCACCCGGGACGATTTCCACACTCTTCTCTCCCCACCCCTCCCATCTCCACCTGATTCATCCACTGGCTGCTGTGAAAAGTGGGGTGAACTCAGCAGGGCCGAGCCCTCCAGCGCAGCTAGACCCATTGCCTCTCTCCAAGGCGCCTCTCCCGGGGAGTGGGGGCACTCTGGCCCCCTCTCAGGCTCACACACAGCCTTGGGGTGCTGGCTTCTGAACCTGGGCAGAAGCGATTGTTTGGAGGTGTCACAGGACACAGAATTTAGCCCGTAGGTTTGCTAAGACAGCCAGGCATATGCCTGGCCTCTGGGGGGCTAAGGCCAGGCGAGACTTGGTTCTTGGGGGGGAGGGAGGGGGGGCTGTAAAAAGCTGCCGGGGCTGAGCTGGCCTCTGGTTCTCACAGGCTGGGTCCCAGGCTGGATTCTCTTCACGTCCCAGTCTGCTCACCCATTGCCGCTATTCAGCCCCTAATTGAACGTTAATGGCAGCTGCGGATGAGGTCATTGGAGCCGGCTTTTCTCACACATTTTTCATGCAAATCCGCGAAACTCTAAACAAATTTGAATAAAACCCCCCTTTGTGCGGGCCCTGTATGGGCCGCGCCGCGTGTTTTTCCCTGGGCCCGTCGCGCCGGTCTCAACAGAGCCCGGCCAACTTTATCTGGGGAGCCGGAGCAGGTCACCGCGGAGTGTTGCGTATCCTCTTTCTTTCCCCAGAGAAAAGGGATGTCTGGAGCCGGCTGCAAACGGCCCTTCGCGAGGAGCCGCACAATGGGGCTAGCGGGGGGTTGTTCCGTTTGGGCTATAAATAGTGGAAGGGGCTTGAATCCCTGCCATGGGCCTCGTTAGGATCCTTCAGAGGAAACAAGCCACCGAGCAGGAAACACGTCCAACCGCGGCGGGGTTTGTTTGGCAGCTGGGTGATGCGTGTGATGGGAGGCGCGGGGCTGTCTGAGTGTCAGGGGTTCATAGATCATAGAATATCAGGGTTGGAAAGGACCTCAGGAGGTCATCTAGTCCAACCCCCTGCTCAAAGCAGGACCAATCCCCAATTTCTGCCCCAGAGCCCCTAAATGGCCCCCTCAAGGATTGAACTCACAACCCTGGGTTTAGCACTGAGCTATCCCTCCCCCTCTCTTGACGCCCCCGAAGCCTAAACTCCACGTGGGAACCTCAGACGGGCTCCACCCGCCCTGGCCCTGGGCGAGCCTTCGGCTCAGCCTCCGAAATATCCGCTCAGCAATACAGCCAGACGCGGGCCAGATTCCCCAAGCCCCCGTGAGCCGGCCCTGCGGGACTGAAAGAGGGGAGAACATTCGCCAGGGCTGGCCCTGACTCTCCCTGTCCCCTAGGCACCCCGCGCCCGTCTCCTGCTGGGGACACGGCGTGTTTCTGATGGTCTTATCGCGGGGATGAAACACCTCTGGGGCCGGATCCCGCAGCCAGGCCCGGAATGGGGGTGTTAACCACGGCCTGCCCTAGCCGGACCAGCAGGCCTGTAGCAGGGAACTGAGACCTGCCGTGTTTATCAGGCCCCCGCACAGCCCTCCCCAGAGAAGCGGGCCCCAGCGTGAGTTGGCAGCTGGCGCTGATGTTAAAGGCACTGGGGGGGGAGGGCATTCCTCCCCCCCCCCATGCATTGCCACTGCCCAAGAGTAGGGGGACGCCAGAGCGGTGCCCTGGCCGGTTTGCCCGAGCAAAGACTGCAGGGCTTGGTCTCTGCTGAGCGCCCTGTTCGCGCAGCCCGGGGAGCTGCCCAGGTGAGATGCTCGGTTCTGCCCGCCCTCGTTCACCCCAGTTGAGTCCCGGACAAACCGACCAGGTGACTGCGCTGGGGAGCCCCGGCAGACCTGGGGAAAGGCTCGGTAAAAAGCAAGGCAAATGGAGCCATGTGCCAGGTACCAAGGCGGGGGGACTCCCGCCCCTAGGGCCCCCTTGGGTCAACTCCCATGTGGCCACATCTTCATCGCCTCCCTGAGCGGCCTCTGACCGCTACCCCCATACCCCCTCCCCCGCCATGCCAGGCCCGGCCCAGTGCCAAGGACCCCTGGTGAGGCTCTGCACCCCAGCGTGGAGGCCTTCGGGGGTGGCGCAGACCCTGCACAATCCGGCTTTCCAAGGGGCAGCGCTGCCGCCAAAGGGGCTGGCGATTCCTAGATCCCCAAGTGCACTTGAGGGCGGCTCTCCCCGGCCTCTAGGGCCACTGAAGGCAGGGGTGTGGGGGGGGGGGCGGGTAGCACGCCCGACCCTCCTCCCTGCAGGCAGGCTTCATCCTCCTCCGTATTTGGCTTGGTCTTTCGCTTCAGAAGCCAGGCTCAGGACCCACCCCGGCTCACAAGCGTGCGTGGCTGTAGGGCACCCCCCGCCCCCCGCCGGGAGAAGGCCAGGAGTGACCAACGGGGGGTTAAAAATACAGAGAAACCGTGTTAGCTAGAAATCACCTTCCTCCTGAAAGGGGGAGGGATAAGAAGCCCCCTGGATGCGGGTCATCTCCCTCCCCCCCAGTTCCTCTTCCACGTGCTGTTCGGGAAACACAGTTGAGGGGCTGCTGGGATCGTGCAGAATAATCCCAGGAGTGTTTTGCAGGCTGGGCTCCTCCGCCAGGCCCCAGCACAACGCAGATTAGCCTGTCTTCGACCCCCGCCCCCAACCCAGCCTTGAACTTGGCCTTGCTGGGCTCTGCGCCCCTTCTGCGTGTGCTGGCTGGAGGCAACGCGGGTGTGGGCCCGACGTTTTGGTTTTGGGGTTTCATCTGGGAAATCTGTCACCTCGGGCAGGGCGGAGAGAACGTGCCTGGAATCGGCACCACTGGGGAAACCCGCCTCTGTAGGCAGAAGGGCTTCAAATCATTTTAAAGACATATTCATTATAGTCTTTCCTGGGGACTGTTTGCACTGGGTTTAACAGCTGTTTCCCAGCCATCTAAAAGGGGTCCAGACCAAACACTGATCATTTAGCAGCCAGGAATTCGTTCGTTCTTGGGGACGGGGTTACTTTTGTGTGTGGGATCGTGTGGGGGTTGGGGGGAGGGCTTGGAGTCGGATAGTGCATTCACTGCGCTTCTGTGGCTGGATTTATTTTTTGGGGGGGAACCCAAGTTATATTCTTCCCGTTGCTAGACTGGATGAAAACACACGAATCATCTTAACAAGTGAATTGTTTATTTTAACCATCTTTGTTTAAACAAGTGAGGGAGGGAGCGGATGTGTCTTTTACAAGAATAAAGACATCTGAAACACATCCAAGGGATCTGTACAGCCACAGTTGGGCATGTTTGCACCGTAAGAATAAGTCTGCGTTGAAGAATCAGTATCTATTCAAAAACAAACAAAAAGAAGGATAAAATAAGCTGGGGAGGGGCACGCGTCCCCCAGGCCACAGTGAAACTACATGTCCAGTTTATTCTGTAATGACAGGGAATCTGTCAAGGTTTCAAAAACACACAGGAGGTACAGTTGTCTCGGCATTCACTAACAATGCGGTGCCGTTCTCAGTGCAACAAAGCAAAATCAACCAGCCCAAACTTTTCCACGCTGAGTCCAGGGGTGCTTTCTCAGGACTTCACACGCCTACAGTCAGACATGCAAGAGATCTGGTCTTTTCCCCAGTCCAGGCATTTGCTTCCTGGGCTCTCCCTGGATAGGCAGGGCAGTTTGAACAGGAGAGCGAAGAGGTCTGCGATATCCGGGGGTTACAGAGCAGCAAAGGTGACCACAAAATATTCACCAGTGATGCATTCATTGTACACGGTACAGCAAATCAAAGTTTTCGCCTGCTCCACACACCTCACCCTCTTCAGCTGCAACCCTGAAAGCCCGCGAGGTCCAGCGGCCAAAGCAGCCTCTTCGCTGGGCCAGTTGCGAACAGCTGGCCGGGACACGGGTGGATGGGTAGTTAGTTGTATGTGACGCGAAAAGTCCCCGGCGGTTTTCATCTGTGGTGAAGTTTGACGAAGAACCCAAAGGCGTCCAGTCGCTTGCCATTCGCCGGTCACAGGAATCTACAACAAAGCAAACACCAGCCCCAAACATTAGGTCCCACGCCAATAAAACAATCACACCCGCAAGGCAGTAATTCCGGGAGCCTCTCAGCCATGGATGGAGCCAATGCCAACGCACACTCCCCCGTGCCAAGGAACACCTCTGACACCCACTCCCCAGTAATGTTTGCCATGGCCAGAGGTTACACTTTCAGCCCAGTTCTGCTGCTTCAAGCCTTTTGCTTTATAGACTGTAGGGCGAGCTGTGCTGCTGAAATGCTGGCATCCCCTCACTCCCTATGGCTGTCTCTTTCTCACTGGTAATACTTTCCTGGGAAATCTCCCCACCCCTCTCGGTGAGGGGCTGAGGAGTTCTGAGCTCAGAGGTCCTGCATGTGGCCAGTCAGTGGGAGGGGTCACTGTATGTCCTACCTCTTAAGGCTTTGGGGCATGGGATTACTCTGCATGTCAGAGCCTCTAAAGAACCACCCTCTGTTGTTTTAATCCTCATATTCACTTTCCAGGGTCTCAAAGCCCTTGTCTTTGGCAGGCCCTTCTGTAAAGCGATATAGAACGATTTAGGCTGGATCAAAAGCCATTATGGTCAGGAAACAGGTAATCTGAGCTATTTTTCCTGTTCTTTCTTATTTGTCTCAGTACTTCTTTCCCCTTGTTTTCTCCTGGTTGTTGTTAGTTTCTGCCACTGGCAAGCCCCTAGCTACTGGGACTGCATGCAGATCCCGTTCCTTTCCTTTGCCAATTTCTCTTGCTAGGCCACATCCACTGGTGATGTAACCGGTGGTAGTAAACCCAGGTTAGGAACAACGCTGGGTCAATAATTAACAAAGAACCATCATTCAGCTAGTTTCAGCTCATTTTTTCACCAGCTCACAATTTCCTAAAATATTCAGAATTGCCCACAAACTAATTTTTGTGAATAATTCTTGCTATGTGTCTCTTTTGTGAGTTACCTGAGAGAATTCAATGTTTGATTGGACATCTAGAGAACATTTTTGTTCCTTGATTGGATGAGTGAGTGTAATTGTTTGAATCATGTGAATACCCAACATTTATGAAGCCAGAGTCTGATTTCCAGGGACCTTCACTTGAAAATCACTCTCTCCAGGAACATCCCTGCTCCTAAACATCTTTGCTAGAATATTCATTACGAACGAGAACCAAAGCTCATTGACATCAATGGAAAGACTCCTCTTTGCTTTAATGGGCTTTGGGTCAGGCCCATAAAACAAAGCGGAAAGGGATACATCCAATTCTAGGTGAATTCATTCTATATTAAAACCTGAAGGTCTTCCTACTGGTGGAAAGTCTTCTGTACTGGCCTAGCTCTGCTCAGAAGTAGAGTGGTCATAAAACAGGTGCAAGCAATGCAGTGTAACTCACACCCATCTGACATGCAAATCCCCTTGAAGTCACTGGACAGAACCTACTTACTTCATTCTGCACTGGACCCACTGTCTCTCACTCCAAGTCCAAATAGGGGCTTGATTCAGAGACCACTGAAATCAATGGGAGTCTTTTCACTGACTGCAAAGGACTATGGATGGGGTCCTAAGTCTCAGTTCAACTGGTGGTCCCTGATCCCCTTCCTTGCTCCTCCCAGTGGGCATCTGTGTGTGGACATGACTTCATACTGATTTAAGTTTGGATTGTGCTCCATTTCCCATCTAGTTTCATTAAGATCTTAGTAAGCAGAGAAAGCAGCCTCGTTTACTCTCCCACCAGTTTAAAATTCCACGCTTGCTGCACACCCAGGGCAGCTGGGGATTTCCACTGAAACTGAATAACTCACTAAAGAGGTCACTATCAAAAGAAAAAGAAGAGAAGTCTGCACATTAGTGGCCAGCTGGGAAGAATTTAGGCAGGCCAGCCTGAAGATTCCACTCTCCACCATCACTCTGCTCCCCCTGCAGTCGAAGCAGGCGGGAGCAAACACAGGACTGATGTTCCATGCTCCCTTGCCCCTCCACCCTGGCAGTCTGTCTCAGTCTGCTGCAGCCTGAGGGGCTCCTCTATTGTGCAAATAGAGGAGGCACTTACTGGTAGGGGATAGAAACCCACTCCTGAAAGCAGCAATGCCGTCTGCTGCTATCTGCCATCCTGAGAAATGTGTACCTTTGTGCATCTAATATGTGTGTGTGTGGGCGGGGAGATTGGACAGACTCCTCTGATTTCAACACCCACCTCTGCCAGGGGGCTTTAGAAAAGCTGAGGTCTATTGCAAATACGCTGTCCCTACACATTGTTCAGTGCCATGAACCTTTGTCTATCTGTATCAAGAAAACACGCAGAAAAGAAACTCTGTGGTATATTTCCAGTACAGGCCTGGGACCATTACTAACCAGCGCTGGGAAACACAAAACCTCACTAGGGACCTAGCCAGCCAGGTTTTTCCACTCACTTCGGTGGGTTTTGGATCAGGCAGTAGGTGAGGGTTGAAAAATAGCTTTGTTTTCCCATAAAAATTCACAATTACTGTTCCACTCCCTGTGTTAGCCTGGGCCTGTGGGAGACAGCCAGGGACCTTCTTCTGTTACTTTCTATTGTTGTTATAAATCAGCTGAATGTTCTGCTAAGGTTTGCGGTTCTTTTCTTTTTTTTCTTTTTTAGAAAGCACCTTCTCCACTGATGAGGCCCCCTGCAGAAACAGCATTGCTGGAAACATTGCGGGGCACAAACCCCAAACTAACAACAACTAAAATGCAGGGCTTACCTGCCTAATCAGGTTTTTTTTTCCTTTGCCAATTTCCTACTCATGCCCTTTGGAAGGATGGACTCTGCCCCTCCCCTTCGCCTCACCCCATCGCCCAATTCATAGACTCACAGGGAGAAACTTTCTGGACAATTTAATCTCGCCGGGGTGTTACTTAGCAAAACCCTTTTCACTGTCAATTTTTTTCACTCTACTCCCCCTTCCCCTTATTTTCCTTCCAACCTCGATTGAATTTTGAAAGCCCCTGATATCTTTCTTTTTGTACAGACACATGCTGCGTATGCAAATAAGAGTCTTTCATACTGGCTCCCTGGCTCAAGACCTCTGACTTGAATGTGACCAAAAGCTGTGTTCTCCCCTGCTAACTCCTTAGCACAATTACACCTCCATTCTGCTCCGGGGGCTTGGGGAGGGAGAAACCATTTGAAACTAATAACACGTGCTGTTTGCCTTGGATAATTACAAGGGAGCTTCAGCTTCTAAGAGCTAGGAAATATTCCATTCAATGGGGTAAGAAGGGAGGCTGCGAGTGTTATGGCTACACAGCTTGTTTTATCTTGTGCACTAAAGACGTGTGTGTGCAAAAAGACATTCCCTGGCTTGCTAACTTGTCCTGTGCTCACACGCCTAGGCAATCATTTATATTTTATAAGAAGGAACTTTTCTGCACTTTGTTTGCGCTGTTTGAGTCAGAGAAATGCAGCTGACATTTTCTTATCTCAAATTACAATTTCCTGCAAATATCAAGATAATAAGAATATCAGTGCTCTGAAATCCAAGCCAAATGAGAGCAGGGTGTCTCTCTCTCTCTCTCTCTCTCAAACACACACACGGACCAGGGAACAGAGTCTGGGCTAGCTAGAAATGTTGGGGAAGAAGGACCCAGCAAGGGACCCAGCCAGCAAACACCAAGTGATCCAGCCAGTCTGACTGGGCCTCTGGTTTGAATAGACATCCTGCAGTCATTGTTCCTCTCCCTGCCTGGTCTCCTGGGGAAGTTTATGCAGAGGCAAGGAGGCGGAGGGGAGCTTTCACCAAAGGCACCCAGGAATGTGTCAAAAGAGGGATAGAAAAAAGAAGAAGAAGAAGGGAGACAGAGAGTGGGAACGTCAAGGACCCCTGACTAATGAATAGCAAGTTTGCCCTTGAACCTCACTGGGCTTTGCCATTCCCAGGCTCCAAACAAGGGCTGAGGCATGCCTGAGCCCAGCTGCAGGGGGACTGGGCTATGGTTCATCTCAGACACTTTGACAGGCCAGTCCTTTTCCCTGCATAGCTCAGACTTGTCTAACTGCTCCCCTGGCAACAGCTCAGTGCAGGAACCTAGGCAGAGGCCCTGTCTGCTGCATACAGAAGCAAAGAAGAGGAGGGGAGCTGGCTTGCAGAAATTAACTGGGGATCGTGTTAACCCATCACATGCTGGGCACCCTTCATCATCAACCTAAGTGTCCTCCCTCTCGATATGAGAGTATATTTATTTCCGCCACACAAGGCTTAGTGGCTGCGCTTTATTGGAATCAGGGCTGCCAGTTTAGCAGGGTACTAGGAAAGGAAGGAGATGGGCTCGCTGATAATAGGAGACCATGGCATTAACCCAGACCTGTGGGGAGAAGGATTGCCCCTACTGCTTAATGGCTTGGTGCTAGCTGAAAGCACGTTAGATATTTGGGTGTCAAGTAGATCAGTCTAAAGTTGAATCTTCTCACATTGTTGTAGCCACAGTTCTACAAAGCAGCCAGTGGCCACTCTCCCCTTAACTAGTGGTGTAGGGACTGTAGAGACGATAGATGCCATGTGCTGCTCCAGAAGCCAGACTACTTAAGTCAAAATGACACTTGGCAGTCTGGATCTGGTCACCTGTGCAGGCCACCCCTTCATATTAGAGACAGGAGCAGCTGAGAAGTGCTTCCTGCCGTGCAGACTAGATGCATCCCTCAGATTCCTGGCCAAGCTCTTGGTTGGTCAGAATTTGGGTGCCTGCCTCTGCCCTCACCCTAGTTCGGATGCACAGCAGATACTTAGCTCTGGTATCTGCCATGTGGCGCTGAGAGAGGGAGTTCTTTCACTAGTAGAAAGGAAGAATCAAGCTGGGTAAGAGACGTTTTGACTTGCCAAGACCATAAATTCAGGAAAAGAGACTTAGATCAAAGAAAGGGAAAGTGGAAATGTTCGCCTCAGAGATCCTCACTCAATCTCAGAGCGCGAGCAGTGGTAAATGTCCAAAGACTCCAAAGTAGAACCTCAACAACCACTCTAGTAATCATTCCATTCAGGCCACTGGTAAGTCAATGACATGGGGGGAAAAGGCTTGGTAATGTTCCATATTTTATGGAGTGTCTTTGCTATGCAGACCCGGAGCAATGCTTTGCAGAGTTAGTTACAGAGACTGATACAGGCAGAAAGGGTGAAGGACTGCATGAGGTGGAGAAAAAAGGAAGAGGATGCTGAAAATGGGAAACTATGCAAATAAGTATCAAACAGAGTAGTTCCAGGGGTGCGATGGGAGGAGACAGCAAAGGGAGGGAGGGAAAAGGCAGTGCTGGGGAAGGTGAGTGTGGGCGAGTGTCACAGAGAGGAGGGATGCAAGGAGGCCAAACACAATGGGATTCCAGTCTCAGCTGTGGCCTCTAGGCACTACTCAGATATTAATAGTAAAGAAAGAGAAAGGTTTTAAGTTGAGAGGATTCATACTTTAGCACTCAGGTGACTAAGATCCATGGCCTCTCCCCTCAGTGACTCTCATTACTGCTTCTTCAGTTTGGTTAGGCAGGGTCTCCCTCTCCTGTATCCAGGTGAACTTCTCCATCTGATCCTGCTTTGCAGCCCTGCTTAGCATTTCCTATCTAAGCCCACTAATGAAGTCACGTTTGCCTATGGCTAGCATGAGGATGCATCCGTTCCTCTCAGATTAGCTGCTTGTTGCCTCTATGGTTGAGGAACAGGCTTTTCCTGGGGCTAACCCTGCAAACCCCGCTGAAGTTTCATGTCGCACAGAATGCAGGATCCCAGAACAAAAGTAGGCCGTCGAGAGCATGTCACACCTCGGCTAAACTCTCGGGGCTGGTTAACCCCTGGGTGAATTTCCAGGTGATGGTGACTATCTACAAAGCCCTAAATGGCTTCGGGACCAGCTATTTTAAAGTCCAGCTCTTCCTGTCTGATCCGCAGCATCTGTGCTGGTCCAGAACATTTAACCCACCTGCCCCAAGGCTGAACCTCAAGGGAGATGGGTGAGGCCTTTCTTGGGAGAAGGCCCTTCTGTATGAAATTTATTCCCACTAGAAATAATTTGGACCCTGAGCCGGGCTCCATTAGAAAGCATTGCAAGAGGCAGCTATTTGTCCAGGATTTTTGTGACGTGTGACAGAATCTGCAGCAGCCGGAGTATTGAGTATGTCTCCTCCAGTTCTGTGGTGTGTTTGAAAAGAAGGATGGTCTTGGGGCTAAGACGCTGGAGTGGGATTCAGGAGGTGTGCTCACTTCTCAGCTTTGCTACAGACCATTTGTGTTATCTTTGTGCCTCAGTCCCTTTTCTGTGAAATGGGGACAATGGCACTTTGCTACTTCACAGGGAACTCAGATCCTATGGTGATAAGGGTCAGATAAACAGACATGTTTTTGTCAAGGTTTTTGCTTTTAATCAATGAAAAATGGACTCGCATACCGTGGAGAAGGGGGCCTTATAATAAATGTTTGTAATAACAATTGCTAGTCTTCTGACTGATCTCGAAATCCCTTCAATATGAATGGTACATCAGCCTTCCCTAGTCCATCAGTACGGCTTTGGTCCACAGCCATTCTTCCTTGGGCTGTGACTTGAAACTGAGCAGAATCAGTACGTGTATGAGCCCCAAAGTAAAACTCAGGGTGCTGCAGGAACAGGCAGGATTGACTGAGTAGGTGTTCCAGCTGAGTCAGAACTGACCTCATACCCAAGTACAGTGTGGGGTGCTAGGCTGGCTTTCAGCAATGGATCATGAAGGCTCTAGTCACTTGTGGTGATTAAATGGGTGTTAATCCCTGGCCACATTCCAGTCTGGGAGATTACATTCTACCCACTTAAACTCCATCCTGTTGTTTCAACTGGAGATGTCAGTTTTCACTTTTCATCCTGAGAAGCTGCTGTGTCATGCTGCTGGTGGAGAATGGCTGCTGCTTCCACTCCAGAGCTGGCTGCATTTCCACAACGGGTGATCAACCCTCCACACTGAAATGTGTGGAAGTGAGCTGTAGCTCACGAAAGCTCATGCTCAAATAAATTGGTTAGTCTCTAAGGTGCCACAAGTACTCCTTTTCTATATATGCAGAGTTATTTTCCAAGAGGTTTTGAATACATCTTCTATAAACTCTTCATATCTTTGCCTCTTCCTTCATAATCTTGGGTGGATCCTATCTGGACCTGCTCTTTCTTCTGCTGTGATCCTGATTCCTTCAGGGTGTCTTCTTCTTCCACTAAAAAATCTTGCATCAGTTCCTGGCCTGAGGACTCTACGCACCTCCTGAAACCGAGCTAACCACTTCATTGATTTAGGCATTGCCTTCCCCTCCATCTCTGAAAGTCTTTCCTTCACTCTTTCTAGGAAAACATTCACCAATTTCTTGTTTATGTATCAATCAATAATACATATTGATTATCTTCCTTGCTCATTCAATTTTCCCTTTCAGATCCCTTCTCTGTCTGATGGATTGGACCTCATCTATAACTCTACCTGTCCCCTGAATTCCCTTCGGCAATCATCCATTTATCTTTTGAAGAATTCAAGTGTTCAGTGCTTCTTGCTGGATGGCCTTCAGGACCCTCACTGGAGAGATGATTGTTCATCTTTGTCCTCTCTGTCCTCTCACTCAGTTGTTTTAACCAACTCAGTTTCACCCAGCCCTCTCTGCAGTCTTCCAAAATACCCTTGCCTGAAATGCAGCATCTTTATTTCACCCTTATTTGGTGTCATCCAAGTCCCAAATACAAACATTGTTCTGGTTGCCATCCCTGAGCTGCTTCCCCACGTCTGTGCCTTTGGTGAACATATCTTCTCAGCACTCTCCAAACTGAAGCAGCTCAGTTACCCTTCTAGCTCCCCCTTCTGTATGTCATGTCAGGAAACCATCCTCTACCAGGTCACCAAATGGATCACTCAGTTAATCCCTTCCCCTCCATTTTCCTGTCTTTACTATAACCCAGGGAGGTGAGAAGAAGCTTTCCATATAGTTAGAATCTCATAGTCATTGCTTCACATGCTCATTCTGATCAGGCATGGCAGAGTAAACCACCATCTACACCCTGACTTTTAGTGATAATTTCAAACCATGAGCCTCTTGTCTCTCCAGTTAATTCCACCAGAGTCTCTTTCCTTAGGTAATGTGGACAATAAAACCCTTTGCACTGATGTAATGACTTTAATACAAGAAATTTAAGGCACTTTACAAAGGGCAAGTTTATGTCACACGTGGAGAAACTGAGTCCCAGAGCACTGCAAGGGATTGGCCCAAGGTCACAGGTCGGCGCAAATGAGCCAAATGCTAGTCACCTTAATAAAGTTGCAGCCACTTACATTAGGGCTGAATTTGGCCCAATGTATCATAGAATCATAGAATATCAGAGTTGGAAGGGACCTCAGGAGGTCATCTAGTCCAACCCCCTGCTCAAAGCAGGATCAATCCCCAATTTTTTCCCCAGATCCCTAAATGGCCCCCTCAAAGATTGAATTTACAACCCTGGGTTTAGCAGGCCAATGCTCAAACCACTGAGCTATCAGTGGAAGAGGTGAGACTAGAATGCAGCAGTTCTAACTCTTTGTCCCCTGGTCTAACTAGGAGTACTCACTGACTTCCTCTTTACTTTAATTTACCACAAAAACTCCTGCTACATGCCCTGAAATTAATAGGAACAACATCTTTTACTTGCAACTCAAACTTTAACCCTTTCTCTAGGAGCTCACACCAGTTTTAAGAGATTTCTAAGAACAGACAGGTTTCAGAGTAGCAGCCGTGTATCCGCAAAAAGACACCCCCCCCCCCCACTGTTCCTCACATGTTCTTGTCAACTGCTGGAAATGGCCCACCTTGATTATCACTACAAAAGGTTTCCCCTCCCCCCCGCCCGTGCTCTCCTGCTGGTAATAGCTCACCTTAGTGTGTATGGTAACGCCCATTGTTTTATGTTCTCTGTGTATATAAAATCTCCCCACTGTATTTTCCACTACATGCATCCGATGAAGTGAGCTGTAGCTCACAAAAGCTTATGCTCAAATAAATTTGTTAGTCTGTAAGGTGCCACGAGTCCTCCTTTTCTTCTTTCTAAGAACAGACAATGACCTCTCCTACCCGTTTCCTCCACTCCCCCGCCCATGTTCATATACAGAGATTAATACATCCACACCAATGCATGAATACACACAGTGATGTGTAACTACGTAGGCAAATATACATACACGACCATTACACACATACACAAATACAAATACACACATGGCTATGTCTGCATTCTCTTTCTCATGGATCCAGGATTGCACAAGTCTCCAGAGAAATATATCGTTGTCCCCTGTTGCATGTTGTGGCTTAGTTCCTTCAGAACATGTAACATGGCTAGATAAGCCTTAATTGTAGATCAATAGTAGAGTTTAATGTTTTGCAAGTCACTTGCCCATTGGCTAGGCTTCAAGGATATATACAAATCTTTCAGACTTGGCACAGGCAATCTAAATAAGGGAGGGATAGCAGCTTAGCTCAGCAATTTGGCTGACCTAGCAGATAAAGAGTGGGTAACATTTCATAGAAGGGGGACCTCAGACAAATTTGAAAAGATTTTTAGTAACCTTTGATTAATTCTCAGGGAATGTAAACAGACATGTCACGGACTTTTTCCCTCTCTGCACCTCTTCCTTCCCTTCCCTTCTCATCCCTGTTCTTTACTTTTTGCTCTTTTGTCTTTTTTTCCAGTCTCCACTTATTTTTTGTTAAAAAAATCAATAATATTATATTTATATGGGCAGGTCATTTTATATATAAAGAACATGCAGCATGGCAGCTGCACTGAATCCAAAACTTTTGTCCAGAATTTCAGAGTCACTAGGAGAAAATGTGGTCCTGTGTCTACCTTATTGTTCCTCATGCAATACACTGGAGCAAGGCTACACATTGTGGCCACGTCCTCACCAAAGCAGTGTAGTGTGCCAGAGGCATGAAAAGGAGGGCTCAGGCAAGCAATTTACCAATTTAGCTAGCAAGATAGAAACACTCTGGGGTGCAGTGGGGAAAACAGACCTTTCATCCCTATAAGGACTGGTTGTATGCCACTCCATAAACATGCAAAGGCAGTGTGGGTAATAATTAAGAGCTTGCTTTTCAGAATTACGCATTTGCAACTCCATACCTAATTTGCTTATTTAGTCCCCAGGATTATATGCACCAACTGGATACTCATCCATGCAAATAATATATGTGCCCAAACATGGGAGTCGCATGCAAAAATCAGGCGTACAATTGCACACGCAAACATTCATATGCAGTTGCAAACACACAGTTTGAAAACAGCTCCTAGCAGTCTCTACTGGTGGAAGCCAGTTGAGCTGACGCTATAGATCATGGGGCAAAACCCTCATGAGGGGACCCACATTCCAATTCTCCCACCTCTTCCCTGGCCATCTGACACATGAATTGCCTCTGATGCACAGAAGGTTGATTTAAGGATGCACAACAGCCTTGCCAGCCTGAGGTGTTTCTGCGGTGTAGAGGAAAGGAAATGTCACTGGATCACCATGCTAGGAAACCAATGCATCTCTACAAGCTGTCCCAGCTGAGTGACCTGCTGAGTTTTCACTGCAAATTTCCATCAGATAAAACTAGAGATAGGCCAAAAGTAGATCCTTGAATCCAACCTTCTTTGAATTCTGGCTGGGTTCAGGTTCAACTTCCCAGACTGGAAACTGCCCCAACAATTTTCATTCCAGGTTGGGTCCCAAACTGGGAAGGGCTATTTCCCATTTCAGTGAGGATACAGCCAGAATTTCATGAGAACTGCTAACAAGGTGGCAGCTATCAAAGCTGCTCCCTAGTTCTGATCTGATCTGAACCCAAACTCCAGTCCCTGTCTTGACCCTAATCCTGATCCATTCACCTTCTCCTTGGCCCATCTCTCTCAAAAAACCACTACCGTAAACCCAACAAAAGCAAAGGAATCCCCATTGCAGAGATAAACCTTTCAAGTAAAGGCCTCTCTGTGTGGCCGTCTGACTTTGTGGAAGAAGATCTTCTTTGACCATCCCCACATATTTAATAGAAGTGCTAAGTCCCCCAGCTACATAAGACACCAGTATGCTATTGTATTATCCATCCTATATAAATACTAAGTATTACTACATTTCCACCATTACTCCCTATCCTTACTTGCCCCACTTCCAGCAACCCATCCTCTGGACAGGGATGAATGGATGTGGCTCCTTTAGAAGCCAGTCAGAACTGCCCTGAGCACTGGAGAGTGATGTGCTTCCTCTCCCCCAGGGGCTGAATGTGCTGCTCCTACAGTGCTTGCCCAGGGAGCAAGCTTGAAACTTGAACTTGTGCCACAAGCTTGCCTAGAACGTTTTATTGGGAATTGGTTCCACAGAGGCCAATCATCTAGTTGTCCCAACACCGTGACCCATGGGAGGGGGCGTGCAGAGCACGTGCACAAAGCCCAGAAATGGAAATCTACCAACCCCAATTTTGTGGCTACCCAATCTTATTTCTAATGCACTGCCACCACTATTGCTAATGCGCCAGATCCCATCATTCTGGCCAGGCCAGGAGTCTGTCTAGTAACTCGGCAGCTCACTCGGTCACCTTAATGTTTGTCCCGTCTCACTCCTAATAATGCCACGTGATAATGCCGCTGGTTGCGGCCCAGGCTCGACATCAACTGCATCAATCTATTGAACTGCATCAACCTGGCATCATCACCGGTCAGAGGAGAGGATTCAAGATTTCAGGTCCTGATCTGGAGTGGTGCTCGGGCAGAGAGAGGTGCTCTGCAGAATCAGCTGACAAAGACAAATCTTTTTTGGATTTGTATTTCAGAGCCCCCTCTGAGTCTTTAGTCCAGTTATGGATACTTCAAATTAAAACACATTCCTGCTGGAGTTACCAGAGACAAGCATGGCCATGGCCCATCTTAACCAAATGTTTCCCATGTGGATGGGTTAAGCTGGATAATTGTTTGGCCGCCCTGTAGAAGTCAGGTACAGAGAGCACCTACCACTGTGTCTGCAGCCCTTTCTCATCATTACAGTGTGCTAGGTACTGTGCAAACATAAACAAAAGCATGGCCCTGGCCTCTCCCTACTCCTTGCTCAGTGACCTGTACATCATACCCACAATCTATCGGGTGAGACCTGCGGGTGCAGTACCCCAGGAGAGGGCAGGTCATTTTCAATTATTCTATTGGAAGGAGGAAACTTTGGCATCAGCTCATTAGCTCTTTACTCAGCCAGGCACTGTGCTGCCCTAGCAGTTCACTCAGAATGAAATGCTGGCCTCGCTGAAGTCTACAGCAAAACTCCCCTTGACTTCAGTGGAACTAAGAGTTCAACCTCAATCTTCTAATGCAGGGACAAAGTAGAAACATTTCTAGCAGGAGCACGCCATAGAAGCTTGTTTGTTCAGGGATGTCACCGGTTTCCTTGGATATGGGAAAGGGGCCTTGTAGTGGGGCAGCTGCCCCACTCCTGCAGAACGGGAGTTAAAAACAGCCCTGGAGAGGGCTGCGGCTGGGAAATGGAGTGAGAACAGCTGGGGGAAGCCGTGGGGAAGCAGCCACAGCTGTGGCCAGCTCAATTAGGGCCCAGCTGGCCCTTATAAGAGGGCTGTGGGCCAGAAGCTGAGGAGTCCCACTCTAGCCCTAGAGTGGGAAGGATGAGCTGCCTGGGAACAGGGTGCCTGAGCAGAGCAGCGTTGGGGAAGGGAAAAGGGAGCTGGGGAGCTCCAGCCTGATAAACCCTCAGGCTGCAGGCCTTGGTGAAGGCCTACAGAGGCCCTGGGGCTGCAGAGGGGCAGCCTGAGGATAGGCAAAGGCAGCAGATCCTAACCCCTTGCCAATAATGAGTGACCATTACACTGCAGTCTGCCCCAGTGAACAGGGGCTAGATGATGGCTGGCAGTAGCCACTGAGGCAAGGTGGGCTTAGAGGGTTGGGATTCCCCTGGGAGGGGAGACCCAGAGTGGGAGTCCCACTGGGGCAGAACCCCAGGCAAAAAGGCACCGGGGTCCGGGAGGGACATGGGGCCAGTGGCAGGTGAGACACCAGTGAGCAGAGGGTGCTCCAGTGCTGGTGAAGAGCTAATTCCCTGGATGACCAGCAGGAGGTGCTGCACCAGTGAGTCTCGACCCCGCTACAGGCATTCTTTGAAAAGGGAAACATGTGCTTAGATTCTCCAGCACCCCTCTCTGAAGTGCACCCTCCGCCCTGGGTTAGCACGCCATCGGGGACATGTCTTTTTTCTGGGAGCCTCTGGTGGAATTACTGGCATCACTTCACTGCTCCCCCACAACACATCTAATGACCCCATCAAGCCAGCAGACCACGTTCACACGAAGCAGAAATAGAGGACCTGAGCCTTCACTCCATCTTAGCTGCCCACCTGTTGAAAGACAACATCAGCAGCCCCAGTGATTTCATTGCAGGACCAGGCCTAAAAGGCAGCCCTGGCATTATGCAGCTCTCACAGTGGGGGGAGCAGCGGGGACATTCAGGCTGAACGAATGAGTCCCAGAAGTGCAAGGAAAAGCACCATTGCCACTTGTGAAGACAGATCAAATGAAAAGGAAGTGGGGCTCCATCTTCGCGACTGAACCGCCCTCCTGCCAATGATCAAGTCCCATTGGTTGTGGCACGGATCATTCCACCCGAGACAGGTAGCAATAACGGCAGCCTAGCCCCAAACCAATCCTTAAGGCCCTACAACCTGCAGAGTTTGGCTCCCAATTTTTTAAGGGCGCTCTCTGCTTCCAGTGAAGCATGCTGGCTTCCCCACCCTGGAGGCTGAAGGCCTCTCTCCACAGACGTACAACATTGGCAGTGCAAGCTTCCCGAATGTACTGCCCTGTGCCACGGTCCAACGCTGGCCTCCGACTTTGGCCTCTCCATTGAGCCTTTCAGTAGGGTCAGTTAGTACGAGAGGCAGCAGTGGTGGGTTTTGCAACGTGGATACTTGGCCTGCTAAGAGCCTGGCCTGCATAAGATGAGTCCAGTGCTCAGACGCTTGGCCTAACAGATGTCACCCAATAACAGCATTGAGTCGCTACTAACTTGGGCTGCATTCAGGCTAATGATCCAGAAGGGGAAAGTTCCAGATCTCCCTGCCAATTCCCTGTCAATCGCCTTCCAGAACAATAACTTGGCCTTCACGTGGTTTCAGGGCAATGGGTTTCATTTTGTTGGAAGACAGAGGAATTGCGGCCTCTAAACAACTCATTTGTAATGAAGTGAAATATCAGCAGAGCTGGCGAGATGCAAGGAACCAAATTCAGCCACAGTGTGAGCATAGGGAAGTCAATGAGAGTCTGAGCCCCTTAGATCAGGGCTCACACCTCTTTATTCAATGCCGCTGTCTGCAACTCTGCTGTGGGTTGTGAAATGGGCTAGTGAATCTGGATTTTTTTCCCCCTCCTTTTCCGCACCATAAGCAAAGTCCTAATAAAGCTCCCATCCCTGCACCATGCTTCCAGCAGAAAAGAGATGCAAAGCCACGCTTGGAATCTGATTCCCCGGCTTTAAACGCTGCTCTGCCAGCAAAGTGCGACTTGAAAGCTCCCCTGTCACAGTTACAAAGCTCAGAACAGCCCTTCTTCGGATAATCACGCTTATCTCCAGATTAAGAAAGAGAGAGCTGCAGCTGAGGCTGGTCACATGGGCAGGGATGTAGGCAAATCTCTTTTAAACAATCCCCATATAGCTGTGACCTCCACCACAGCCAAAATATACAGCCCCACATTCCCACTTGAATATCCAGCTCTGGAGACATGAAAGAGTGAGTGTGAGGGAGGCGTGTGCAGGGCAATGGGGTGGGGGGAGGGGACAACACAGGGGAGCAGGGGAGAGACAGAGAGCGAGAGAGGAAGGAGAATAAGAGGGTAAAGAAAGAGATGGAGAACCAGACTAAGTAAGGGGAATATTGGGGTTAGGGGGAGGCAGAGAGAGAGGGGTGGAGAAATGGATAGAAGGGGATGAGGAAGATGCAAAAAGGTGTCTGTGTGTGCCCGGGCCGGGGGGGCTAGATGAGAATGAAGGGAAAGAGAGAGAACTGTGTTATGCTTCAGGCACATGGATTAGTGGCCCCCAGTTTAACTCTTCCTGTGCTGTCCCTTGCTGGCACACTAGTCCGGTTACGTGACTTGAGCTGTGCCAAGCAGCCTTGGCAAGGAGAGCGCGTTACCCACTTTGCTGCCACGGATTCATTAAGAGGCTTTGCTCGGATGGCAATATTTCTCCCAACAGGCCCACTCTTCTGCAGATCAACCCGGCAAAGAATTTCGACAAAGCAAATTTGTGTTTCGCTGTGAGGGGGCGAGGGGCTGGAATTAACCAGAGACTGGATGGGTGAGCGAGGCAGCAAAAGAGGAAAGGTGGGGCAGGCAGGAGGAGAGGGCTTTGTTGGGACAGGTCTCCAGAGGGGTATCTGCTCTGAGGCTAGGCACAGGCAGCGGAAGGAGGTTACCAGGTCTTTGCAGGACACTTTTCCACTATCAGTCCAAGTTCTTCCATGCAATCAGAGCTGAAGCATTAATGGGTAAATTCAGCCCCTGGCCGTTCCAGAGGGCAAGGCAAACACTATAGTCACCATTTTAAGTCAGATACAGCTTGGTCTTTAGCTGCACCCTGGCTCTGAGAACAACACAGAGTATCAGTTTTTCCTACTCACTATTAGGTGTCACCAGACTCTACTGGAGCTTGGAATTAGGGGTCTCTTCACCTTGGGCATTAAAAAGACCAAGTGTCAAGGCATCCAAAACCCATCAGCAGCTGGTGCAGAGTTCCTGTATAGGGGGTACCAGGGCTAAGTGTGACTGGACCCAAAAGCCACGTTCCTGCAGCAGGTACCCCTCACCATATTTGAGCTTTTCATTGTGAATTTTTGTGTTGGCCACCTGAGAGGAAGAACTGAGTAGGCTTAATTGGTATTTCCCTGGCTTGGCTGTGGACCACAGCCACCAGAAAGAGCTTGCCTGGCTTCCAAAGGCGTAGCAATCTGCTGCTGAGCGGTGGACACAGCCAGTGAGAATGGAAGCCAGGCTGGGGCCAAGTTCCTTTCTCTGTGCCCAGGGATGAAACTGAAGTACAGAGACATTCACAGAGTCCTTTGTTGGACTCATGTAACCCAGCACCCTCCTCTCCTGCCCTGGCCTTGACTTCTTCTCCCTGAGACAGCATGGGCATCTGATCCAAATTCTACCTTAGCTCAGTCATGGCCCACATTAATGGTGCCTTAGCATGTGCTGCTGATCATTATCATGGCTGTATTCTGATACGCCCAAGAAACAGCTGGATTTTTTGTAGCTCTGAGTTCCAGCTCTGACCTGAGAACTGGCCAAGATCATGCAAGTCAATGGCAAGCTAGGCATGACCCTGCTGGCATGGGTCAATGCTAGCTGGTTGCTGGAGAAGGCAGAACCTGGGAATGCGGGGTGGGTGGGTATCACTGTTCTGTTTGCTGAGACAGTTCTCGTTGGTAGATTCCCTGAGGCCACTGCTTGCAGGCATTGGGGCAGCTTGTGTCTGCATGGCCCTCAGTAAAGTTCAGAAGCCAATTTCTTTGAGTTCTGCTCTCACATGTTGCCCTCAGCTTGTCAGGATGACCTAGGCAGCTGGGCTGGAGGTGGTGAAAAGGTTCTGACCTAAAAGAAAAGATATACTCAATATGCCACTTTAGAATAAGATACGAATCGGTCCTTTAAATCACATTGCCTGTCACCTGGAAATAAAGAGTAATAATAACCTGTCCCTTCCCTATAACCTTGCATCCAAAGATCTCAAGGCAATTGACAAACACCAGACCAAGGCCTTGACTCCTTCCTCAGGCAAAGCTCTCACTGACTTTGTCTGGGAAAGGGGGGAGTTAAGACTGACAGCCTGATTCACCCCTTGTATAAGCTAGCTGAACTTGGCAAGGGGTTAGTTTGAGTCAGGGCAGAATGCGGCCTGGGTGAGGATATCTGGATTTGTCTTATGAGTGAATTAAGATTCACAACTAGGGCTAGGTGAATGAGTCACTTGGAACCATGTAGCTGATTGATTTTAACTTTTTTCATTCCATTTGCAAATTATCTTCAAACAGCTTGTAACTTGCAAATTTGGTCAGTATCCCAGTGTTGCCATTGCTTAAGATTTTATCACAAGCCTTGTGATATTTGGTGTCTTCCTTTAAGCCCCAGATCCTGGAATCCTGTGATTAAAGGAGAATCTTAGCTTTCACTTTATAAGGTGGTTGTGGAGAAGAGATTGAAAACGTGACCCAAGTGCCTCTAAAGGCACAGAAGACCAAAGACAAACAAAAAGAATACCACAGTTAGTATTTTTTTAAAAAATCTCATGATTTTTAACCAATCTCATATCTTTTGGGGCCTGACTCATGATTTTTGAGCCCTTGGGATTGAAGTACTGATATTCACCAGACAGTTTGCTTGCACATGTGCTAGACTATGCTGGTTCATTATTCATACCATATGATTGGTCACCTACCAGTAAGTCACATGGTATTGGCCCGACTGGCTAAGCAGCAGCGCTGCAGAAAAGGACCTGGGGATTACAGTGGACAATAAGCTGGATATGAGTCAGCCGTGTGCCCTTGTTGCCAAGAAGGCTAACGGCATATTGGGCTGCATTCATAGGAGCACTGCCAGCAGATTGAGGGAAGTGATTATTCCCCTCTATTCGGCACTGGTGAGGCCCCATCTGGAGTACTGCGTCCACTTTTGGGGCCCTCACTACAGAAGGGATGTGGACAAATTGGAGAGAATCCAGCAGAGGACAACGAAAATTATTAGGGGCTGGGGCACATGACTTATGAGGAGAGGCTGAGGGAACTGGGGTTATTTAGTCTGCAGAAAAGAAGAGTGAGGAGGGATTTGCTAGCAGCCTTCAACTACCTGAAGGGGGGTTCCAAAGAGGATGGAGCTAGGCTGTTCTCAATGGTGGCAGATGACAGAACAAGGAGGAATGGTCTCAAGTTGCAGTGGGGGAGGTCTACGTTGGATAAATTAGGAAAAACTATTTCACTAGGAGGGTGGTGAAGCACTGGAATGTGTTACCTAGGGAGGTGATGGAATCTCCTTCCTTAGAGGTTTTTAAGGGCTGGCTTGACAAAGCCCTGGCTGGGATGATTTAGTTGGGATTGGTCCTGCTTTGAGCAGTGGGGTGGACTAGATGACCTCCTGAGGTCCCTTCCAACCCTAATCTTCTATGATTCCGTGATTGCTTTTGTCCTCTGATTGGATGACCCATGCTTTCTAAACAGGAGGCATCCCCTTTTCTGATCACAAATTATCCACAGACTTTCATGGTTGTGCAGTGAGTCTAGTGAGCACACAGCGGAGAGAGTTTTGAAAAGAACTTTTCACAATGACCATGAGAGAGAAAATGTGCACATGCTCTATGCATTCACATGCAGAGATGCAGCTAGTGGCTCATACACACCCGCTACCAAACTGCTACTGGCTCACACACTCATGACCGCGTGCACTCACAACCACTCTCAGTGACTTTTCTAAAGGCACAATAAAGCTCCCAATCCCTGCAGTCATTGCCTGCATTGCTAGGAATAGCTCAGCTCTCTTTCTCCCATCCCCTTGCATTACAGGTGACTGTGCTGCCTGGAGGATTTCCCTGATTGCCTGGTTGCTCTAATAGAGTCTCATTATTTCATGGGAGGCACAACTTCCAACCAAAACTCTGAGACCCTTGTTACAATAGAAGGGGACAAATAAAATCACCGGCTAAACACAAAAGCATTCATGTAAAAAGATTATTTGAGTATCCGAGGCGACTTAGAAACATACGCTATCAAGTACAGCCCCACAGTATAGAAGAGGCTGCCCTTTGATTCTTAGCAATCTAAATGCCTGGACCCAGGGTACTACAAGGGTTAACATAGGAGGAGGGAAGCTGCTGTTTGTGTATAGGCAATAAAGAATTCAAAGGAACTCCCAGAGAACTTTGCATGGAGTGCAGAGGAGAGGCTAGAGAAAAGCCCCCATGGGTGGGCCTGTGTGTTTAGGTGGCTCTGTCTTTAACTCTATTCTTGGCTGGTAGTCCAAGATGTCTGCCTGCTGCTGCTGAACGATCTGTGAGTTTCAGAGAGGGATGGGACAGGTGAGTGACAGAGGAACCAGGTTCTGGCAAATACAGGACAAATTCCCTTTGCATGTAAACACACGCACTGCATACACAGGCTCATGCTACATGCCAGCATAGAGAGTGAGATCCTTGCGGGCCTGCTATACAGAGGTGCTGGAACAATTGTTATAGTGGGGGTGTTGGAAGCAGAAACCATGGATTTGGTTGTTATTACTACTTCTAGCTGGGGGGTGCTGCCGCATGTCCAGCACCCCTAGTTCTAGCACCCCTGCTTCGTTACACATCCGTTGCTGCTACACCTGGCAGCAGGGATACAGGAAACACCATTCGGAGCACAGCACACACAGAGCGATAAAGTCAGCTCAGTCTTAGCCTGCCAACCTCCTCTGGACAAGCACACAATATTTCAGTGGAAATTGACCTCAGTGGGCTTTGGATCAGCCCCTCAGTCCAGCACTGCCTCTCCTTCTGTATTACCAAAATCCACCTTTCCTCTTTCCCCACTGCTGAAACCTGGGCCATCTCTTGCCTTGATCACTGCAACCTTCTCCCGTCATCTACCTCAGACTGATGAAAGGAGTCACCTCCCTCTCTTGCCACTGTAGTCACATCACTCACCCGCCTCCAACCCCATCATCGTCTTTCTGTCCATCACTTCACCAAGCTTCCCATCCTCACCCTAAAGGGTCTGCAGCATCTTAGCCCCGCTTCTCCACCGCCCCTTCTTGTCCCCTGCCTTGCTGATCCATTCATCTCCTTCTCCATTTCTCAGCTTTATCCTTTCTATCATGCTGCTCCCTTACCTGGAACAATCTCCGAGTCAGAGCCAGGATTCAGTGAGTGCGAAGAGATTTAGAGAGAAAGAGGCAAAACACCCAGGAACAAGAGCTGAAATCCTGGCCCCATTGAACAAAACTCCCATCAACTTCCAGAGGGTCAGGGTTTCAGCCCAGGAGTCTAACCTATGCTGCAGCAGGACATCTCAGGAACACCTTCAGCTCCACACCTGACATTTGATCAGTCATTGTCCAGCCATGCAAGTCCCTTCTCTCTAGATCATTAAAGAGGGGGAGTCTTTTAAATTTACTCATTAAAGAAGTTTGTACAGTTGTACTCAGGGTGCTAAGGGTGCCTGACACTATAGGTGGAGGGATGCAAAAGTTAGATTATGAGCAATAAACATATGTATATAACTCTCCAACAGTTCCTAAAGTGCTAAATATTATTAAGTCTGTGTCATATACAGCCTAAATGCTTGGGCGGTAGAAAGGGCACTGGTGCTTAATGAGACTATCCCAAACAAATGCCAATAAAACCTTTTGACCACACCAACTATTCTCTCTATTTTCCTGCTTCTCTATTTTCTCTGCTACCCTCTCCCCCAGCCACATGGCTCATCGCCTGTAAACTATGCTCATTATTGCCAGTGGATTTTTCACACCTCTCTTCCATGTATTAGGCTGGGTGTTTGTTGCTGTTAAGGCTTTGTGTGTGTATAAAAGTGTGTTAAAATCCACTGGAAATAAACAGCTTTTAAAGGAGTTGTGGGATATAAGTGGGGCAGCGAGGAAGAAAGACTGACAGACAAGCAGGCCGAGAAACAGAAAAGACGTAGAGCGAAGGAGACCTAGCAAATAAAAATGGCTGCAATTTTTTTTAACCCCTCCTGAATTAGCAACTCATATGTCAGATCACATTTCCACAAATCATAAGTCCTAAGATGCAACCTACATGCCCCCTCTGAGAGCTAAGGAGTCACCTTAAACCTCACCCCTTCTTTTTGTGGCTGCTAATTATCCAAGTCTGCCAGGCTGCATCCAGCACACAGCCACGCTCCACCTCCAACGTTCCCCTCCCCCTCCCCCACCATTAAAACAGCTTTTGCCAGTGGAAGGAGGACAAACGTAGTCACTGGCACCTTATCAGACATGCATGCAAAACTAATTACCATAGGGAGACATGCAAGCTGCCACCCAGTCACACAAGGCCGTGCCCGCGCGCACACACAAGGCAGGCCTTGTCTGCCGGGGACATTCAAAAGGCTTTGTCGCTAATTTAGGCATCTGTCTCAGTCTGGTCTGGTCCTCCTGCCTGGGCAAGGGTTGTGGGGTTTTTTTTCCCACCCCCCCCCCCCGTTTGACAATGCTGGGAACATGCCCGGAGACCCCCCTCATTCAAATCGTCCCTTGACAATGGTCTCATTGTGTGAGCATCTAGACAAGGGAGAGGATGGGGCGGGGAGGAGAAGATAGGGATGTGGAGGGGGAATTAAAATGTGAACCCAAGAGAGTGTTTACTAACACAACCCTGCAGCTGCCCCATCTCTCTCCCTCCCCACAGTCTTAACAGACACAGAGAATCAGAGAGAGGGGCTGGGGAGGTGGGGTGATCAGAGGCTCATGACGATGTGGAGATTACATGCTTGGGGGGGTTGAGACAGGGTGTTGATAAGCACAGAGGTGTTATAGGCTCCAGAAGGGAGGATGGAGGTTAGGGGCCTATGGGAGGTGGGGAACTTGGTGCTCCAGAGGAGAGAACTAGAGCGATCTGATGGGCTCAGAAAGGCTGGGCTGAGGGTGGTTATAAGTTCGGAGAGGAGAGCACAGCGTTGAGGAAGCAAAAGGCGCAGCCAAGCTGGTATTCTGCAGATAAAATAACATTTGCTTAAACCTGGCCTTGTGGATCAATGTCACAGCAACAAATCAGACACTCAGCGTTGGGATTTTTTGTAATCACTGCTTCTGGTTAATGCAGAGTGGGAGCAGGCAGGAAGGGAAAATCAGAGAAGGCCGCTGTGGCTCTTGTAGAGCTGCGCTAGGGAACAGGCTTCAGAGGTTTGTTTTCTTCCTCTTTTCAGCTAATCAGGTATGGGAGAAATTGTTAGAAAAATGCCCCATTTCCCTATGGAGGAGCCACATCCGTGACTGTTGAGTAGACAGGGCTTAGCAAGGCGACCTTATTACACCTGGCTGGAAGGGCAGCGTGTGCAGATACTGTTCACTGGAAAATACCCAGAGCTCTGCAGAGCCAAGGAAAAAGGTGGGGAGGGGAGGGCGTAAAGTTTTCCAAATATGCAAATACACACAGAGAGAGCCAGAAAAAGAGACCTCCATGGAGGGAAGGCGCCAGACAGACACACACCCACCCACCCACATGGGCTGTGCATTCTAGTTCTCCTAGAACCCACACAGAGCCAAATATCTCATGACTTGTAAGTATGTTTACACTTTTAATTGCTCCAGGGAACTACTTATGAAGCCTGCATAGCACAAGATTTGGACCTTTGAACTTCCGCCATCCAGAACTTGAAATACCATCAGCCTAGATCTTGCATGATATTAGCCCAACAGGGATATTAAACAAATCCAGCAAAACCCGTAAACACAAACATCCATACACAAACAAAAATACCCCTACTACATAAGTGTGCTCACATTAGAAGTGAGCAAGCTATTCTTGTAGAGTGCTTTTTCCAATTAATCAGCCCCTGTTTTTCAATTCTCCATGAAGAGACCTTGATTGGTTATTCATGGCATGTGATTGGGCACTTGTATCACATGATATTATTTCTGCACCTGGATCCTGAAACTTTTATAAAGAGGAAGTAAATCAAAGAGCTTTCAAGATGGCTACTTGAATAGGCCAGGGGCAAATCTTCACACAAATGAATGAATGTGCATGAGAATTTGTGAGACTTGTTTCCCATGAACAAAAAAGGGGAGGAAAAATCACATGCACAAATGTTTGTGGAATACAAATTAAAAGGGAAGCTAATGCCAAGGAAGCATGTCTGTAATATTCATGAATGGGTTTATTGACATATTTCCTCAGTTCTAACCCAGAGATAAACACACAGACATACACTGACAGACACACACACGGGAACAAAGCTAGATTAGTAATTAATGCAACACAGGCACGGCATTAAACCTATAGAGATCAGCTCAGGATAACAACACAAGGACCCAAGAAAAACAAAATAATTCAATACTAAAGCAAGACAATTACAGCCATAATTATATAGGACAACATTCTTCTCCCATTTCCATGGGTGTACATTACAACAAGTCTATTGAGGTCAATAGAGTGATATAGGATTTAAACTGGAGCAGGTGAGAACAGAATTTGGTCCATTTGGGTCCCAATCCTGAACCCCTCCTCACGTGAGTAGTCCTACTGAGCCGAGCGGGAGCCGGGCAGACATGAAATGCAGCATATTTTTATTTAGCTGCCTGACTATGGTTTTAGGTGCCTAAATTTAGGCATGCAGGTTTGAAAATGTTAGTCACAGTATCCGCAGCCCAGATTCTCCAAGGTATTGAAAAGCCTAATGCCTATTGAGTTCAATGGGAATTAGGTGCCTAACTATCTTTAAGGGCCTGGGTCTACAAATATAGACTGACAGGCAGAGAAAGCCCAGATCTCCCAGCAATTTACACTGCAGTAATTTATAATTTACCGGTGCAATTGCAAATTGCAATTTACCGGTGCAGCTTCCACCGGCTTCATCGAGAGAAGAATTGGGCCCTGTGTTACTAAAATGATCTCACTCCTAAGCAGACATGGCCATTTCAGAGTCCTTTCCATTCAGTTTTCTGTTATTCTCTCCTGAGACAGAAGATTCACTGTCCGGCCTCCTTCTTCCCCCAGACCCTCGGTTACCCAGGAAAGTCAGTGCCAATCTTTCTGTGAGCCAGTCACGGTTTAACATGCCTGTTGCAAGCATGGAGCAGGCACGCCATTTCTCCCAAACACCAAAAGAATCACAGTTCTAAAGCTGAGTTTATGCACTCCTGAAATACTTGAAAAAAAAAAATTAGTTACTCTTTTCAAAATGCTGTTTAGGATCCCACCTTAGTCGTATACCATTTAGACAATTTTAAAGCTGCACCTGATTTTAAGGCAAAGTTTTTGAAAGTCTATTTTAATGATCAGCAAAGAACCAAGTTCAGATTCTAGGTTTCCGAGGCAACACATAGGAAAATCCTAGCTTACTTGCGCCATTTTAGGCAAGAGTGAGGTCATCAGCTGCTGCAGGAAACAAATGGAGAATCCTGAATTCAGGCCTAGCAAGCTCAAAGCTTTTCTGGTCCCCTTAAAAAGTAATATATATTTCTGTCCTTCTAAGACCTTGCCCTATAGAAATCTCAACATCTGCATTATTCTAGCCCTTCAAATCATGTAAAATAAATGTGCATTATAGAATAAAATTTCTAATGGCTTCTATAATTGAGCATACGATTTTGTGTTCGGGCATGACTTGCGTTTATTTCTAGACAGTTAGATGTCTCGCTTCCTTACTGGAGCATACAAATGTTGTTTAGCTGCACAAACGCAGGAAAAATTTTAAAGGATGGGTTCAGACTATTTGGATAAGGCATCACTAAGTGTATACCTGTACATGCTAATACAGGGATCAGCAATCTTTGGCCCGCAGCCCACCAGGGAAAGCTCCTGGCAGGCCAGGCCGGTTTGTTTACCTGCAGGGTCCTCAGGTTCGGCCGATTGTAGCTCCCACTGGCCGCGGTTCACTACCCCAGGCCAATGGGGGCTGCAGGAAAGGCAGCCAGCACATCCCTTTGCCCATGCCGCTTCCCACAGCCCTCATTGGCCTGGAACGGCAAACTGCGGCCAGTGGGAACTGCGATCGGCCAAACCTGCGGATGCGGCAGGTAAACAAACCGGCCTGGGCCACCAGGGGCTTTCCCTGACTGGCTGCGTGCCAAAGGTTGCTGATCCCTGTGCTAATAAATAGACTCCGTAGACTGTAAACTCTTCAGGGCAGAACTAACTTTTGCTGTGTTGGAACAGTGCTTAATACATTGTGTGTTATCACCTGTTTGTGTGTATACACATGCTTGAGAGTACACTTCATTCACCACTCTGAGTACAGTTTAACACCATTCTGATTCCACTGATTTTAGTGTAATTCAGCGGTTCTCAAACTGTGGGTGGGGAGATGGAATTATGGAGAAATCAATCCATTTCCCCCCCCCGGCTGCTATGGTAGTTGCTGTCTAAGAACTTGGAAGTGGATGTGCTTTCCCATCCTCAGACATGAGCTATGAACTCTCTCGGAGTGAGTGTGAAAAGTAAAGCCTAGCAGCTGTTCATTGCCCCAGACCTGCCATCAGACTGGTGCCATTAATCCAGTGCAAACCCATTAGGTGCCACAAGTACTCCTGTTCTTTTTGCTGATACAGACTAACATGGCTGCTACTCTGAAACCAGCCAAAATAAGTGTCAATCCAGCAGCAACGTTTTCAGCAACAAGGCTCAGCCCTGGCTGTCAGGCCTTCAGGACCTGGCTTTTGCTTTAGGCATGCAGCGTAAACAGAAGCCCACATTTACCAGGGAATTACCACTGGCAGGTCTTTCATGTTCTCTAGTAATCAAGGCAGCTGCTTTCCTCACTGCCCACTGCCATGGTTTGGTTTGGCATCTGATCACATCTGACATGACTAGAAGCCCATGTGGATTCTCCTTTTGATTCCTGACAGAAATGCCTCACCAACAGCAAAAGAAGAAAACAGTAAAGGCTACAGGCCAGATCCTCGGGTGCGGGCAAGATGCAGAAAGCGTAAGTTAGGCTGTCATGCAGCCTCTGTCTTCTCCTGACTAGAGTGGCAATGTGAATGTTCATCAATGGAGACTTCCCTTCTCCCTGTCCTGAGAGGCCTCACGAACCATTGCCCAGTGTCTAAACCCCCTTTTCGAAGCAAAGCTGATGAAAAAGTGGCAATAAAGAGGTTCTAGTCCCACCTGCCAGTATCCTGGATCCCTCCCCCTCCAGCTTCAAGACAGAGACAGCACTTGTTGCTCTGGTGAACAACCTGTTCCTCTCCATAGATAATGGGAGTATGTCCGTCCTTATGCCACTGGGTCGGTCTGTGGCATTTAATGCTGTTGATCAGGTCCCACCTCCACAGACTGCTGGTGTTAGCAATAATGTCAGCTCCTTTCTCTCAGACTGAGCTCAGGGAGTTGTCATGGGCAACAGCTCCTCTGCTTCCAAAATCCTTCACCTCTCCAGTCCCACAAGGCTCCGTTCTCCCATATCTATGTGAAGCCATTGGGAGAGCTACTGAAATGACACAGGCTTAAACATCAGCAGTGTACAGACACCACACCGCTCCCTGGCCCCTTGGCATGGAACACAAACCGCACCATCGCCCATTCTTCTCTAGGAGTTGGCCAAAATCAGCAGCTGGGTGGAGAGCAACTGGCTCACACTGAACCCAGGCAAGACTGGGGTGATGCTGGCAGGAAAAGATTCACACTTCGAGGAATTTGCCTTCTCTATAACACCACCTCCCCCGCCATCGAATTAAATCTGTCTAGGGCTTGTGGGGTTCCTCCAACTTCCTCAGTGCTGTTGGGAGCCCGAAGGGCGGTGGTGGCAAAAATCCCACTTGCATCTCTGATGACCAGATGATCGCATCCCATCCTATCAGACACGGAAGCAGCCAGCTTGGGGACGGACTCTCATGTTCCATTCTGTCCAGGAATGAACCCCCTCACGCCTTGAAAGCTCCAGCTACTACAAAATGCACAGTTGCCCAGGACACACATCACCCCAGTGCTCCGCTCCCTGCACTTGCTCCCCACTGAGTACAGAGCCTTAGTCAAGGTCTCTATCCTGATACTCAAAGCCCACCATGGACCTGGCTCCTGTTAGGCGTAATCGCCTTACCCTCCATGACCGTGACCTTCTATAACAACTAAATTGCACTGGATTAATGTGGACCAGAATGGGGAGGCTTGTAAGTTCAGGGATGGAACTAGACCTTGGAACTCACTCCCACAAGAAAGAAGAATGAGCACAAACCTCCCCACATTCAGAACTGAAAGCAAAACTCCTTTCTTCATCTTAGCTCTAGCTCAACAAGTCATTGACACATTGGCTTTGAGGGCACACCAGATCCATGACCACGGGTCCATCTGGAGAAACAAAGAATTTAAAGGAGAATCTCAGCTTTCATTTTTTAAGAAAGCAAACTTCCGGCCCTTTTCCTTGCAAAGATGGCCTTGAAAATGCAAGCCAGTCCTGGAGTTCAAAAGCTTGTCCCTGATTTTCCTTAAAAACACAAGTTACTGATAGCGCATTACAACCACTTAAGACTGACCTTTGAGAGCTCTTGCTAGATATAGGCCCCCTGAGCTGGGATCTTCCCAAACAGCAATCTTCCCAAACAGCAATGCCACCCGGGGGCTGTCGATGAGCTAGTACCTTCCCTGTCGACTGCCTGTGGCCAGACCTGCATCTCTGCTAAGCAGCTAATGTGACCCTTGACCACAAGGATGGGTGGCTCGATAGGATGGTCTCAGTGAGAGGCAGCATGGTCTGGTGGACAGAGAAAGAGACTAATCCCAGTTTCAACTCCGACTCCCTTTGCTCGGCCACATAGACAAAAGTACCCCAAGTTAGAGATCTAAGGCTTGAGGTGCAGATTCAGGTAATTAACAGTATATACCCATGTTTTTAAATTGGAGCCTCTGTGCCAGTTTCCACTTCTATAAACTGGGGCTACCAATGCTTCCCTACCTCTCAGAGTCATTGTGACAATTAGGGAATTGAGCTGTGTCACATGTATAGGGTCCCAAAATTCACATGAATGTCCATAAAGCCCTCCAGTGGCTGGGGACCCTAGCAGCTCCCAGCTCATGTGGACAACTATCCCTGGCGCATTTTCTCTAAATGTTGGCAGCTACCCACGGACCCCAACACAAGCAGCTGGACTGGGAGGCTCTTGGAGGAGCTCGGGAAGTGGAGGGGGGAAAGACCTCAAGAGCCCATGACACACAATGTGCATCAGTTATAAATGATGCTGGAGAAATATTACAGTAGTACCTGCAATATGCTAAGCACTGCCCAGGCATAAAATAAAACGTCACCTCCCTTGTCTAACAACAAGCATTAAATGGGGTTGGGGAGAGGGAGGAAACATACGGTCAGCATTTTTTGTTTCTGTTTTTGCCGATCACTATCAGCTCCCTCCAACTTGGTTAATTTCTTGCAGGTAACAAGACAGAAATGGATCTTGAGGATGTGTTCGAAGAAGGGGAGGGCAGAGACTGTAGATCAGCTCAGGGAGGGTGCTCCACATGGGAAAGGTGATGTGAAAGAAAGCACAGACAGCAGTGTGAGAAGAGCACAAACAAGGGGTCCAGGCTGGCAGCACTGAGGAGTGGAGGGGTGTGGGTGCGAATGCAGTAAGATACAAGAATGGATAAGCAGGGAGGGCAGGATTAAATTTGGGCTCTATGCCAGAGAGTGATGGGGCCCAACTCTTCCCCATCTCCTCTGGCCAGCCCTGCCTGTAGGGGTGCAGGTATAGTGGGCAAGTGTCCTTTATACTTGGAGGAGGATGGGGGGCATGGAAACTGTTTCACATGCTGATCTAAAAAATGCTGAGGCTGGCTCTGGTGTGGGTAGATCAAGAAATACTTACAGATAAAATAAATGGCCCTTCTGGTTTTGATGACTAGAAAAACCAGCTCCTCAAACTTACACTTGGTTGCCTGTGGTCAAGGCTGTTCTGGGAGCCAGGGATAGCCAGAGCACAGAGATGATCTAGTCACCTCCCTTTCCTCCAGCCATGCATCTCATACCGTCTGCTACGTGGGGGGATGAAGTCCCTTCACCTGCACTAGTCCAGTTTCCCACAATGCCAGCTCTGTTCACACACCCATAAAGTAACACAAAAGCAAAAGGCGTTTTGAATTATCAAGTTATTTCTCCTGCCAGCGAGCAGGGAAAGAGATGGTTCATTCTATTTTCAAATGCTTGGGGGGTGCTCAGATGCCATGTGATGGGGGTTATATAGGTGCCTACACAAACAGTTACTTTATTCCCCAGTCACATTGTATGCTGCAGAATAGTGAACACTGACCAGCCATTTCCCATAGCTTTCCAAGTCCAGGCAGCTAAACAAAGCTAAATAAAGCTGCATTGTAACATTTGAGAATGGAAGGAGGCTCAGGCAATCCACCTAGTTCTGAAAGCCAGATGTAACCTACAGATACACAGGGAAGGGTACTGAGGTACAGGGAGACTTATTTCCCCTTTCTCTTCTTTGCAAACAGACTGGAAAAGGGCATTTTTGGAAGATATTCCCACCCCAACCACATGAAATATCAGTCTCCTCCCAATATATTTAGCAATCAATGATCACAAGTGAGATGAGTTTGATGGGTCTCAGCCTAGTACCTAGTCGATAGCTGTCCATCTCACATGACGTACAAACACGGCTTGGGGAAGGCACAGGACTGGACTAGCTGGGGCTGCTTGGAGTGAAGACAGAGATTCACTGGCAGAGCTGTGTGGGATAGAGCAGCTCCGGATTGGAACAGCCAGGGGTGCTGCCAGTCAGGATTGGGATGCAATGGCAGAGATGGGGGAGGGATGAAGTTTGCACAAGGCCTGACTCTAGTGTGTGCTATTAGCCCTTCATTTTCATGAGATACAAATTCACTTCACTACAAATGATTTAAAAACACAGTAAAAGCAGTGGCCAATAGGGGCAATGGGAAGCCGCACACAATGGATCAAGGAGATGCAGACAGGGAACAGATAAAAGAACCCTCAGGCAGTGTTTTGGGGATTTGGGGGGTGAAAGAGCCCGACAGACATGCCAGCCTGACACACAGTTGTATTAGCTGAGGAGAATTCCTCCCCAATACCTTGAGGGTAACACTGTCTTTGTTCAGCGATTGCGTCTCCGCACCTGTCTCTCACACAGATCCTACTCCTAGGTCTGCACAGGCTATCCTCATCCACTGCTCTGAGCATAACACCTCACAGCCAAAGCAGGGCCCATGTAAAACAAGAAAGCAGAGGTCTGTCTTCTGGGTCCTGGCAATAGGGCACCTGGCCCCATGCTCGGGTGCCATGACCTTGCAGGGCCTCTACTGCCCCAGCTCAGGAGACTGCGAAGAGTGGTGGCAAAAGCTGATCCAAAAGCAGGCCAGCATGAAAGATGAGTGCACATGTGGAAGTGCTCGGAGACACGTGTGCACTCACACCCCCGTGAATTCATGCATGCACCCGCACCCGCACATTCCCCCCTGCTTGTTCTCTTACAAAGGGGAGTCCCAGCAACCAACAGCAAGACCCACTCTGCTAAAAAAAGAAAATGAACACAAAAGCCACCCCACTCCCCACAACCCTTTGCCTGCAAGTTTCAGAGGAATACCCCCAGAGAAGCTGAAACTTTCAAGCAAAGGGTTGTGGAGAGGGGGTGGCTTTTGTGTTAATAATTTAGAGAGTGTGTGTGTGTGTACAGGGGTGGGGTGGGGGTATAATAAGCAGCACTTCTTGTGAGTAAATACAGCAATTCCTTCCCTTAGGGGCCAACCCATGCCACTTGCCCTAAGCTCCTATTTACCCAGAGAACTGTCTATGGGATTGGCCTTCCCAAGAACACAACCCTGGGCTTCTCCCCCACTGTGCTGGGAAGTGGGTTGCTGGGAGTGGCGGGTTCAGGGACTAGTAAAAACACAAGGTGCAGCATCGTGGCATCAGTTTGCTGCCATAGTCTCCTTCCCTCTCTGCTAAAGAAAGGCAAGGGAGCCCTGGCTTCTAATTCTTCTGTCCCCTCTCTACTACCTCCTATCTCCCCAAAAAACTACATGGATAGCTCCAAGGGGTGTTTGCCACAGAGTTCCTGGTGCTGGTGATTTCTTTTGCACCAGATCATGCAGCTAGTAAAATCTCAGCCTCTCCCCAAACTCCCCTGAAGCCAGTAAGCTAGACACACACACATGCATACACTGTAATTTGGGGAGGCCTCCCACCCAACACGGGCCAAGTTACCTAGTAACCACCTTGTGATTGTATCACAGCAGATATTCACAACCCTCCACTTCATCTCTGTAGGCAGCTGCACGAGATGCTCATGGGAATCATGAGCATGTCTGAGTGACAGGGAGAGGAGACATGTGCGCCCACCACCTCCTGCCCCACATATATTTGGGCACTCACTTGACTTGAACATGTTCTGCACATCCATTGTATAACCGAAAGCCAACCCACTGCTGTTACTTCTCAGGAGCAAAGAGGCTGCATGAATGGCTGGCATTGACTATTGTTAACTTCTTTGTCTTGGCCACATTCGGAGTTGGATACATTTGATTCTACCTCCCTAAACTCCAGGTGTGGTTTGATTGGCTGCAGGATTCTCCTTTCCTCCCTGTTCCAAACAGTTACGCAGCGTTCAATGTGGCCAACCTCAAGCTTTCCAAAATCAGAAGTCAGGCCACAAAAAATTATGAGATTTTTTTTAAATGATATATTTGGGTTTTGTTTTTGTTTTAAAATTTTCTTCCTAGTGCCTGAGGCTTTATTGTACGTTCACTTTGTGTTTGCAAGCTTTTCTCTGCAACTGTGGTGGCTGGACCCTTAAAAAAAAGGATGCAATTGCTTGTTTCCAGGGGCTGGGGCTTGAAGAAATACACCTAAAATGACGACACTCGTGATAAAAAAAAACGAGGGTTGCCTGCACGGAGCATTGCCAGGTGCTTGGGAGCTCCTGCGTTTCATCCTAAAGGTGTCTGCAGATCAGTGTTGGCTGGAGGGATGCCTGTTTGTGCGTGTCCCATCTAGAGATGTATATACACAGAATGGAAGGTGATTTGCACGTGCGGGTGTGAACAGGAGAACAAAGTGTTTCCAGAATTTACGAACAGCCAACGTGGAACAGCCAACGAGTGGTGAAATTTCATCTAAGCACATCTGTCTCTCTCCTGATTGGGCCAGGTATTCCTCACTCATTCACCTAATGTGATCTGCCTATAATTAGCAACACGGCCTCTAAAAGAGATAACGGATATGCCCCTGCTGTGTAAGCTATACCAAGTGGAGGTTTTACACTAAGCAGGGGTGGACAGGACTATACTACATAGTTCCCATGGGGAAGCACTTTGACTTGGCCCTGAGTGGAGAACTGACAGGGAGTAGAGAAAATGATGAGCATTGTCTTAGGCCTGACTCTCCCAAGTCCCGCTTCTATTCCCCTCTCTCCCAAAGGAAAGTCCCTGGCAGGCAAATATCCCTAATAAGTGAGTTTAGGTCCAGAGACAGGTTCTGACAGACAGCTGTGGAGAGGACAGTCCTTAATTTAACCCAGAATTAGCAAGCAGTGAAAGCTGCTCCCCGCAAACACACGAATCAATGTGCCGCCACCGAAGGGCATGAAGGGAGTTCTGTGACTATGGTTCATTCAATCCTGAAAATGATTGTCCATAAGGGAGGCCCAGCCAGTTGTGATGGTATTCGTCATGACCTGGACATCTGCCCACTAGAAATGGGACTTTGGACACCCATCTCATTGGTGCAGTTTTGCTGTACAAACTCCCTGGCTCTTTAAAAAGGCACCATCCTTAGCAGACCCCAAGGGAAGGTTCCCTCCGTTCCGCAGTCCCCAACAATGACAGCAAGCAGGAAATATTAGACACAGAGCAAAGTGAACACCAATGCCTGCAACATGTGAGCAAACTCAGGTTGAGATGCACTGGCACCTGTCATATGTATGTTCCCACATGCACAGCCCTCGCACATGAACCTGCTCGGGTGCACACCCAACACTTATCACAAAACATGACACACATGCACGTTCACATGCATGCAACAGAGTTACCCACAAAATCCATGCCAAATGATTCCAAGAAAAATACTCTCCTTTAAAACTATAACCTAAATCCTAAATAATGGATTGCTGGGCATGCATTAGAAATATCAGACAATGAAGACTGTGAAGCTGGGCCTGGCAGCAAGCCAGCTAGGCTCCTGCCCCTGGGAGTCTAGTATGTTTCCTATTTAGTTCGTTTTCACCCTGCTAGAGAGACAGCCAAAGCCTTCGTAACCCAGAACCTAGGCACACATGCTCGCCCATATGATTCGAGTATCCGGGAACCACCATGACACAGACTGTGGATGTATAGGGAGGAATGAAGGGGGTGATTATTATTCATCATACACAGAGCCTCATCTCTCTCACAAGAGCATTACTCGCTCTTTAATTGGTTCCATTCATGGCAGTCCTTCAATGCCTTCCATAAGTGTAATTATGCCAGGTTCTCTCCATCTGGCTGGAATCAGGAATAGCAGTTGTTTCTAGTGTTTATATTTTGAATCGGTATTTCTGTAGCTAGATTTATTATTAATTATTATTATTATTATTATTGCTGGACTGTTTTGAGCTCTCAGGCATGAATTCTCCCCTCACTGATACCCACTGCAACTCCCATTGACTTTAATGGGAGTTGAATTCCCGTAATGAGAGTAGGATTTGGCCTTGTCTCTCTCCTGTCTGGGATCTCCCTGGCATTGTTCATAGGAAGAGCCCAATACTTTATCAGTCACTCTTGACAGCTGCCTCCACCAAACTCACTGACACCTGTGTAGGCAGGTTTCTTCACAGGCATATGAGAGACATCTGAGAGGACAGAAAATAGAGAGGTGCTTCAAACCCTCCCTCCACCCTGCAAATTGCAAAACCAAGGTAACATCAGAATCATCTTTAAAAGCACAGGCTTTTGAATTGCACCCAGATGGAGTCTCTATGGCGGGGGAATGCAAGTTCCGATGGGTTGAGGCCCAGCTTCATGTGAGGGCACAATTTGTACCTACAAAACTCAGGCCCAAAGTTGTGTACCCGCAGACTAGGGTGACCAGATGTCCCGATTTTATCGGCTCCTATTACCCCCCACCCCCATCCCGATTTTTCACACTTACTATCTGTTCACCCTACCACAAACATAAATTGAGGGAACAAATCTAAGTCCATGCGCCAACAGATCTGAACCCTCCGTTGGGCAACCAGAGGCCCAGACACTTATGTCTGCATCTCACATTGCCACAGTGAAGTCCTGCCTTCTGAAAATGTTTCCCTTGCACAGTAAGTTATCTGAGTTCACTATGTTTTTCTTAGAGAGATGAGGTAGATCTTGGTGAACCCTAACACTAAGGTGTTTTCTGGCTTTCAGAGAGGAGGAACCCACAAACAGGAATGCTGGGCAACGAAGCACCATCTGGTCAATGACGGCTCCTGACACAATGGCTCGTGTTGGCATGTTTATGATGCAGACCAGAGGCATATTCTCATTATCCCCATTAAATACTGTTATGTGGGATTCAGCACAAGGCACCACAAGAAGCAGATGGGGAGGCAGGGAAGAAAAGAAAACGGGTGAGACAGACTGACAGATTTATCTGAAGCTTAAGTCTATACCCATAAACATGGGCTGATAGGTAAATAGCCATGTAAGTATGAAACTAAATGGTGGGAGCCCACAGTATCCAATAATCATTCTTGTACATTTTCTGCTCCTTTACGGTTCATCATCAGCATTTTTAAATGAAATATTTCTACCAATACGTTACACATCTGTATATTGTAATTCTAGCAATCCTGGTTAAAATCTGAATGACTTGCCCAAATGATTTGTTTTTATCGTTATCTTTTGGATTCCTAGCTTTTGTGGAATGCTGTCTCTCTGTATTGGGTGGTATGTGCCTGAGATGTATTTACAATGCATAGCATTTGTATTCTGCGTTACATACTTAGGTCATGGCTTTCAGTTTTCCTCCATATAAAAAATAGCACAATATTTGGAAGCCCCAAACTCTAGAACCCATAATAACATTATTGCTGCATTTTCAGTGTATTACTGCAAAATACTGTCGCATTTTTTAACATAAAGCACAGAAAAGCCATCACCATGGATATGTGGCCCCATTAAGTAGGAAAGGCGGGGGGGGAGGGGGGAATGTACTTTGTATGACAGCAAATGAAAAAAAAATTGTTTTCTAAAATAGTAAATACAAATATAATGTGGTTTAAACAAAGAGAGAAGATGAGGAGGGCGGTTCTCTTCCTGGTTTGATTGCTCTTTAGCAAATGGACAAATATTTTTAGAAATAAAAAGCGTGGCCTACTTTCCAGGTGCAGAGCTCAGCGCTTTCGATTTAATGATATGTATTTAAGTTCCTTTTAGGGGAAAGCCTTCTGAAATCACTGGGGGGGGGAGAAGAAGAAATAAACAATAAATTGGTTTTAAAGGCTTTTGTCCTTGTTGCGTGTGAGTCTAATGGAGGGGCTCTCTCTGTCACCGAGGCGCTGGCTGGGCTGTCGGAGACAACTTAGACAGTGAAAAATCACATGCGGCCTGTTAAGAGGAGCACAAAACTGCAGAATATTGGTGGGTCTCGCCCCCTCCCTCAGCCCAAAAATAAATAACTAAATAAGTGAACATAAGGAAAATGGATATTTTAATCTGCCAATAAAACAGCAGCAGAGACGGTTTATCTCAGTGTATTGCAAGGTCTGTGTGCCAAATCCCTGATGGGTTGTTGTTCCACCCACCCCACCCCTTTTATGTGTCATTAAGGATTTTTCGCATGCAGCCGAATGGGCAAATGGAAATAAAGCGTTTGTTCCTGTCCTACCAGCTGGATGAGCACAACAAGGAGGATGGGAGCAGGCACACAAAAAACACAGGGCAAATTAGGAAGTATGTTAATTCAATTAATATCGCAGAGGGGCTGGAGGGAGGGTGTACGTGCAGATTTTCCGCCTGAGGAAGGAGGTGGCAGAGAAAGAACTGGGGCATGCCAGCTCGAGTTATTGTTCTGCCTTCATTGGAAATTAGCAAGATAACAAGGAGACGGGCGTGAGGAAGGTAGCATGGTAAAGATTTAGGCAGCTCTGCAACCTACCTCGTGCCAATGCGGCCATCTTACAAACAGCACTTGATTCCATCAAAATGGCTTCCGGGCACCTAGCAGCCTACAAACTGCAGCAAAAATGGCCCGGTGTGGCAGAGTATGTCTTCACAGAGGCTGCCCTTCTCCCTCTCGCTGCCTCTTTTTTTGTCCTCCTCCTCCAGCTCTTGCTTGTCGAGGGCCCCACGTGGAGTTGATGGTCTCGGGGAGAGGGGAGAATACCAGAGGGGACTGGGAAGGGGAGGTTAACCGGGGAGGAGCGACTTTCCACCTTTCTCTCCTGTGCTGCTTGTGCCGAATGGGAAGTTTCTTATCTTTGCTGCAGAACGTCGCACAGGCTCTATGCAGGAGAGAATAAGGCACAGCCATTACTCACCGAGACCTGTACATGGGCATAATGCCATGGTTACACACAGAAAGGAGAAAACAGATAATCCCGGTTAACTGATTGATCACTGTATTGCACCCCATGGCTGCAGCCCCTCAGCATATGAGACTGGGGCAAAAGCGTAGCCCATTTGTGACCGGCTCGTCCTTCCCCCCAACGCTCTTCTCTAAGGCAGAAATGCAGGACGTTTCCCTTGTTTTACTTAGACTCAAGGATGAATGAGACTCCTAAGCACCTGTTTATCCAGCTGTTTATCTCCGGGCACATGACTCCACCAAAGACCTGGCACTTGGGGTATTTACAACTAGACTGGACAAAGCACGAAGAAATGTCCTGTATGGAACAATCCTGCCGTGGCCATTGAGGAGGGAATACGTAACCTGGGCGCCTCCCATTGCTAAGGCCTCGGCGACAGCCTACTGAAGGTCTAGAGATGCAGACGTCTCTTGCGACATGCAATACATTGAAGTGCTTGTTGAGCCTGAAGACCCAGGCAGGCCCCGTGGGAAGTACCATACGCTATGCCCTTACTGCAAGAATTAGTGTTGGGCTCTGTCCCTCTGACATACAAAAAGAAAGTTTAAAACAGAGACATAGGACCTGAACTTGCAGTTCTTGTGCAGTCAAAACTCCCACTGCAGTCCATGCATAAAGAATGCAGGATAAGGCCTATACTGCATGTGTGTGGCATAAACACTGTAACATAGACCCAGACATGCCTAATGCTATTCTGCACAGTACCATCTCCCTAAATACAGTACTTTTATACAGTAGGAAGTCCGACTATAGGGGAAAGAGGTAGAGCTGAGAGCTGTCCAGCAGGTCATTACAATATTTCCTGGGCAAGGTTGTGGTCAGAAGAAAGAGGAGTTCACATTTCTATTATTTTTGGAATGTAAAACTCTGGCCCCTATGATTTCAAGGCTAGGCTTACAGAAATGATGGCTCATTATGTCAGCGTAACTCTCTTCTAGGGTCAAATCCCATAATCCTTTGTTTTGACTCAGTCCTTACCCAGGTACAACTCCTGCTGACACCCAAAGATTTAGCTCACAGTGAAATTAGGTTTTTCAATGCACACTTTCACTCTGAGTAAAATTCACCCCACTGCCAAGGGTCCTTAAACCCCATGTAAGTTCTTAGCATGTCTTGGAGGTGGTGTGAAATGCCTTGCACAGACTCTTTGATACGCAATGAATTTTACCCTCTCCCTAAAATTTTCACTGCATCTGGAGTCACAGTTCAGTATAAGTGGGAGCAGGATGAGCTCCCTACTTATGCATATGGGTCAGCATTTTCAGCACGCTGTAGAATTTGTGAAGACATTTAGCATGGGTAATGACAAGTCCCACATCCTGCTTGTGCATGCATTTACCGGTTTTACAATCTCAGGTGTGGGATTTTCATATATAGAAGGATGCACCTACACATTTACAAATTTAGCTGATCCATGTTTAGAGACCAGAAAAGAATATGAGCACTGCTCTGTGGATGGATTTAATATTATTAAGTATATGCAAATTCTCTCTCTCTCTTTTCCTTTAAAAACCAAGCAAATTAAATACAATCCACCCCCAGACCTATGTTATTGCAATGCTAGAGTCAAAACAAAATAAGTCAGCAAATGCAAACATTAAGGTTACACCAGCAACACTGACTCAGCCACCTTGCACTTTCTGGAGATTTGATGATGCAGTCAGGTGTTCCTAAACTTTGAGGGGGGGGGGGTGGCGCGCGGGAGGGCAGGTTTTAAATAACACAGACTTTATTTAAAGAAAGAGTGTCTCTTAAACACCTCCCCTCCCATTCAAGATTGAATACCATCCCTGAGACAATTTACAACAATCGCTTACATGAAAAGCGACATTAGAGAAGTGTTTAATGTATTTTTAGCTTCAGCAGGACATCTGATGTGTGGAAAGTTAGGCACATGCTTATGCATCTTGCTGAATTAGGGTCTTAATATGTGCACAGCTGATAGTTCTGTAAGGGGGTGGGGATAGACACACAGACATAGGGAGTTCTGTGCTGTATACACACCTTTGTTAGGCAGTTAAACAAAAGGGACAGATGGCTAGCTCCTAAACCCTCTCGCCTATACAGGAGTTTAAACTGCTATAATTATACCAATATAGTTAAACTGCTAGAACTCTGGGTGGACACTCTTATTCCAGAATAAGAATAGCTTTTTCTGGTTTAGCTTAAACCGCTTCGAAAAGCAACATGAGCTAAACCAGAAATAGGCCCTCATCTACTGGAATAAGTGTCCACATGGGGAGTCCTATCAGTGTAACTATAACCTTTTAAATTCATATCTGACCTTATACCCGTGGAACTGCCCATGTAGGCTTGCTTTCTGAGTCACCTTCCTATACTTAATATAACTCTGGCCCTTTCACTGTGCCGAGAAACACTGTCACCCTCTGCTTTCTCTTGATGCTAGTCAGAGAGGGTCTACCAACCAAAAGGAGTATGTAGACAATGGCTTGGCATTTTGATTACACAATGATCTGTTTGAACCTTCTTTTAAAAACTGGTTTGCTGTGTGTGCAAATTTTGCGGGGATGTGGGGGAATCTTCATATTTCAGAATGAAAACATAGGCTAAAATGTTGAAATATTCCTAATGTTGTAATTGATCTCTAAATGTAGACAAGGGAGGGGACGTACTGCACCTCCTAGAAGAGTCATAACAGGCCTGCTGAACTAAGGACAAGTATGTCACTGAACTGGGAATGCAATGGTGGCTCCATGTCTCTCCAAATTTGTGTGAGCATGTGTTCGCACAAGTATTTGTGTATATGCATGCTCACATACATAAGTGGCATATACCTCACATTTATGCAAACATCAGCATTCATATGCAAATGAAAATACAGCCCTGTTCCGTTCCAGGCTCTGTCCCAGCCCCTGACATTTGGAGATTTCTGAGCAGTACAACTAGACCTCAGATCAAACATTAGCCCTAAGGGGTTGCCTTTCGGGGAAGGAGCAGCTGCATGACAGGTCTCTTTCCCCTGTTCCACCCGTGTATCCAAGCCCAGCATCCCACTGGTTTTGTGATCAAGCAGACAAAGGGCACATACAAACACAAAAATCTTCTTCCCAGGCAGCTTTGGGAACGGAGCTCAATTTCTTTCCCATTCTAAATCAATTGTCATACAATATATTTGATTTTTAACAAAGCAAGAGAAGACAAATCTGCTCACAGCCCTTCCCTCTCCCTTGGCCCCCTTCCTTTATCAATACCAAGCTGTCATGTGTCTTCAGATGCTTGGAGTATGGGGTGAGGACAGCAGGGGTTTGGAGAAGTAGGTCCTGAGAATGTTACTTCCTAATGCTGCTGCCCTTCTCGTATCTTTCTGGCATGGCCTGTCACTGGTCCATCTTCCCGAGCACTTTTGCAATCCTCTTTCCTACTTTTTCTTTTTATTAAGCTGTTATTTTTTGGGAACAGAAATACAATGGGATGAATGGCATTGCTGGTTGGTAGGGAGCTCTAGGCTCCAGCATGCTGTAGTCACCTTGCTCAGGGCACCCCAGGACAGTGCGAGCTCCCCAGTCCCCCCCAGCAACCATACCCCTCAACTGTCCCTCATAGCATACACCCACATTTTGCCTCCAGAAACACAACCCTGGGCTTCTCTCACTAACAGAGACAGAGGATATAGACAGAGAGGATATCAGAAATGCAGTACCAGAAAGCTGAAGGCCAGTGTGACTCATGTTACAGATATTAAGCCATGTTATTGAAACTGTTCCTGCTGCTGAAGTTGTGTTCACCCATTTTTTGGGCCATCCAGATGACTAGGCATATTCATGCCCTTCAGATGAAATGGTCTCTTCCCCTCCCTGGCCCAGCCACGCAGTGACACTCAGTGGTGCCACACTGGTGAAGGACTCAAATGATCATGAGGAATTTATGTATGAAGCCCAAAAGCGGGTAACTGGAAGAAGAGCAGGTACAGAGCGAGACACTGGGTCAGACGGCAGGCAAAGGAGGATGAAGAAGGTGGAAAAAATGGGCCTCAAGATGAAGGCTCGCAAAGGGCTGGTTTCATTAATAAAGCATTCCCACCCTGTCTCCTTCTTATTTTGGTGACAGAGTTAAACCTGTGTGAGCAATGTTCTTTTCTGAAGAGGGCAACTGTATCCATCTTTGCTCAGTCACTGTGCATGTCTTGCACACTTTGATCAGCTCTCTTAAACCCTTTCCAAAGCATTCTCTCAACTTCCCAGCATCTGCCTGAATTCTGCTCAGATGAGGAGATCCACCCCACCCCCACCTGCTACAAGAAAGATCAGACTGAGCGAAAGCAGACTTAGTGAAAAGGCTCTTTCAATATAGATCACCCCCCCCAACACACACACACACACCCTGAAAGATTAAAAAAAAAACACAACAAACTCTGATAACCTCCAAGGCTCACTGACTTATACCCTAAATTTTCCATTCTAGGCCTCCCACTTAGAGAGAGATCATCTGGGTAGCAAGATGTATTTTTTCCTCAATTCCTTATCTAAAGGTTTAAGAAACACTAAATTCTGTGACCTATTTGAACCGACAGCCCCTTACTCCTTCCAGAGGTGCGTTTTATTGAGGGAAATCTCTTCCAAAAAGGAGGAGGGAAATACTACACACAAATGAACTACCTAGAGGGTTGCCATGGGCTGGAGTAGTCGTTTGCACACATAAGAGGACGTAACTCAAAAACACTCCAGGTTTTGCCTCCTGTGAGTTATAGCTCTACCCTTCAAGAGCAGAAAAATGCTTTATCCCATTGCTCCCTGCAGTGTATTCCAGATGCCCTTCAAGAGCAGAAAAAATGCTTTATCCCATTGCTCCCTGCAGTGTATTCTACCTAGATGGACTGATTCCACCTATTGTTCTTAATAAATCCTGGTGCATGAAAAAACCCATTGCATGGTCATCTTTCCTTTCCTGTTCTACCTTGCAGAAGTCATAACAACGGTTAGAACTGTGGGGGAAGGGCAATACAGAATGTGGTGCTTTCCTGGATTTAGTGAGCATCGAATAGGATTGAGAGTCATGGTCTGGCTGGATCCCAATCAATTTATCCTCTCAGGCTATGTCTAAACTGGTGAAAATGGGACCCATCTTTTGCTACAAAAGCCACTGTGTATTTCCACCCAGTAGCAGCAGTAGTATAGACAGGGCTCAGGTATTTTTATCATGTCGCCTAACTCTGCTCTAAACAGGCGCAAAGAACACCTGAGTCCTATCTACACCTCAGCTGCCATCATTGCTACCACGTGTGGAGCTGTCCCAAAAGAACCAGTGGTCCTTCTTTTGACAGGGCAGACAGGGCCTCGCTCGCTACAAAATCATAGAATATCAGGGTTGGAAGGGACCTCAGGAGGCCACCTGGTCCAAGCCCCTGCTCAAAGCAGGACCGATCCCCAATTTTTGCCCCAAATGGCCCTCTTAAGGATTGAGCTCACAACCCTGGGTTTAGCAGGCCAATGCTCAAACCACTGAGCTATCCCTCCCCCAAATGGCTGTTCCCATCTGACATCTGCCCAGTGGCCTATGGGAAATGAGTTGGTGATCTCTGCCCACTGCTTAGCAGGCAGATGCCGAAATTTCAAAAACTAGCATTAAGCAGCCCCTTTGTCTTTTCTGCTGAGCACGTCCACAGAGATCAGCTGGACCTGCCGTTCCCTCTCCCGGTTGGGAGTGCTGACTCCAGGTCAGAGGCGAGGCATGTTGCTGGGGAGATATGAGAAAACTTGCTCTGCAGATGCCCATATCACACAAACCAGTGAATAAACAGAGCAATTCAGACTCCACGGCTTGGAATAACTCAATAAAAACAACAACATTTCAAATCTTCAGGTTTTGTTAATCAGAATTTAAAAGGAGGGTCTGCCTCCCCACGTGCGTTTTCTTTGTGTGCAGATTACAATCATTTTCTTTTAGAAAATACAAAAATTCTACAAGCTTCTTTTCTTCCCAGTTCACAAGAAAGTAAGAGATGCACGGCTATGCTTCAGAAGGCAGATGGCTGCATTCTGACCTGCCTTGGATTCCCACCTCCCATTCTACTTAGGGTATTGGAATTACTGCTTCCTGTCTTACATAGCAGCAGCAAACATCAGCTGGCCCAATTTCAAAAGACTAGCCAGGGAGGTTTGGCTGGCTGGGGTGTGTGTACGTGTGTGAGGATCTGGCCTCCAGAGCTAAGTTCAATTTAGTCCTCTAATTAGATTCATTGACTCACCTCTCCTTGCTCACCCAGAGATGTCCTGTCTCTTCCCATTGCATCCCACTCCATGAACTTTCAGTCACGTCTGATTAAAGGAGAAAGAATTCATCTCAATTAGAAGGATGCTCCCACACACTTATGGACGGATGTCAAGTAATTACTGAATGTCCCCCCCCAGAGAAATGGCTGTAAAACAGCTCTCATATTTGGGACCACACACAAACACACATTTATATTATATATACCTACATGTGCACACACATAATTGTGTGTACATTACATGCATGCTTCATAGCACACCTCATGCAAATGTTTTTGGATACCGGTCCCTAGTTGAAACACATGCAGCCATGTACAAGACAGCAAGACACTATCATTTTCACTAATAAGGAAATAAAGCAAAGTGGATCTGTGTAGCCAGAGCCCAGAAAGCAACACTGTCTCTTTAATTTTCTCTCTGGCTAGCTCATCCTTTGCACGAATCCTTTCCTCCCCATGGCTTCTTCCAGCCTGGTGGGCAAAGTGGAAAAACATCATTAGGGAGGAAAAATAATTTAGTTTGTTAATCAGTATCCAATGGTGGGAAACTAGAGGCAGAGAGCAGGGCTGGCAGTTGGAGCTCAGGAAAGGCCAGCACAAAGCCACCATTCATGACGTGCGGGGCTGGGGTTCTCATTGAATTAAACAGACACAAAGAGCAGAGGCATTTCATGCTCTCTCCACAAGAATTATCATATCTTCCTGGCACTAAGAAACCTTCAGCATGAGAGAGAGAGAGAGAATCAGGCAGGCTGGATAGAAAGATGGTCCAAGGTACAAAATACTTTGTTCTAGGGTTGGATTTATGGATGGGGTGCAGCAGAGGGCTTTGCTGGGGGTGACTGGCCTTTGTGCACCGGATTTAATAAGACTCAGCTAATGTGAAACAGGGGGCCCAGTGTACCACGTAGCAGGGAAACCCCGCTCTGAAAACAAACAGCATAACTTTGCATTTCACAGCTGTGGAAGGGTTCTGAGGCCAGTGCAAAATGTGTCCTCTCTGTGTGTACACCTGCACACATGTCCACATGTGTGTTTTGGGGGAAGAAAAGGGAGGGTGCAGAAAAAAGACGAGGCAACATAGTTCAGTTATGAAAGTTAATTAGCTAATGTGCAAACCCCGGCTGCCTCTGCCTGCTGCCCTGCAAGTGTCCCAACCAAGCTACACTGTCTGTGGACTGGAACTGCAAATAGCAGGAGCAGATTAAGACAGGCTCCTTGGGATCCAGGCCTGGCAATGTGAAGGGGCATGGCACAGCAGTGAGAAACCAAGAGTCCATGCATAAGGGATGAGAAGGTAAGATCAAAGATATGGGTCAGGGAGGAGTCCAGGGTACAGGCTATGAGGAAGTCTCTATCCAGAAGTGTGCAGGGAAGGGGTGTATATTTATTGCAAGCCCAGATGTTTTGCTGGGTCTCAGCCCTGTCTAGTTTTAATCAGCTTCCAGTGGGCAGTGACAGACATACAGAGAACCAGGAAGCCTACACTTTTTTAGACAGTAAGCTCTCTGGGGCAGGAGCTGTCATTCCCCAGATGTTTGCACAGCACCTTGCAGGGTAGAGGCCTGACCTAGTTGGCCTCTAGGTGCTATCAGAATAAGAATGTTCAATAACCGTTCAGTAACTGAGAACCATGGCCTGGGCAGGTGTCTTCCTCATGCCAACACTGTCCACACCACACTGAGCCCTCACTCCCACGCCCTGCTTATAAAACAATACCACAGCATCAGTGTTACTGCGGGGTTGCTACTGCAGAACACAGCAGTGTTTGATGCAAGAGGGTTATACCCTCTCCACTGCAGGCTGCAAGAAGCTCCTGGGTCTCAAATACCTTTGCTCCAGGGATAACTGCTCTCTGGAAGACCCTCAAACAATGTGATGCTGGGGGCCATATAAGCATCTAGAAAACAGACATGAAGGGGAACGAGCAAAAGCAGGAAACAAGCAGGTGCATTGGTGTCTCTGGAACCATTCAATCTAGACGTGCCCTGTTGACCAGAAATGAATGTTTGCTAACATTGATCATGGATAGGAGACTGTCTCTGCCCTTATAAGGTACCTATCACCATGGTATCTGATCTTGCTATAGTACCCAGCAGAGGGAGGTCACTTTTGCTATGGGTGGCCTTGTGAGACATAGGATCAGTACGGAAATTACTGAGAGTGTGAAGATGGTGAGAAGAGAGAAGTGATACCTGAAGAACACTGTATGAACCCAACGGGAGGGGAGGAATGACTTGGGAAATAAATGATGCCTTTACTTATTCACTAATGGATTTATCTGTGTGAAGAGAAACATACTGAAAACAAAGGGAGCTGGGTTGGAGATCTTGGTGCACATGTAGGTAAAAGTTGAAAAGGAAGCACTAATTAGCGCTAGGTCCATCATGTTCCATTAATAGCTTGTCACTGTTTCCTTGATGTTGCCGAAGGCAGAAAAGTTGGTATGTGTGATGCTTACCTGTCTCTATCTCATTAACAGAAGGCAGGGTGAGAACAGGCGTTTTTTTGCCTGCATCACAGATAGAGACAGGTTCCTTTTGCTCAGTCTAATTATTGGATCGACTTTTGTGGAGGTAAAGAGGGGGGAGATATTTAAAACATGCACAACATGTATACACATACACAATGGACACACAAACATTCTGTACACACACACACACACCATGAGACACTGATGTCAGGGTTTAGAAATCCCTTGGGGGAAAATATGGTTTCAACAGACCACATATATTTTTATCCACACCAAATACACTGCAGGCCATAGAAAACTCTTTTGGATCAGAAAAGCACATGCAACAGGGGCCAGAATTGGGGGGTGGGGGAGAAGGTTAAAAATTGTATTGTCCAATGAGTAACAGAAATATCAGCTACTTCCCTTCACATTAACACAAACAAAAACTAACTAAATAAAAAAAATTGCTCAACCAGAGTCCAGTGGGGGATAATCTGATTATCCGTTCACTGACATCAGAACCCAAAGTATGGAACTTCCCCGTAAAGAAAGAAAGAAAAAAGCCATTCCAAGCACAGATAAATCTGCATTGTGTCTTATCATTTCCAAAAAAAAAAAATATGGGCAATTCTTCCAGCAGTTAAAAAGGATTAGATCTCCTGTTTAATATACAAAGGCCTCCCTTCTCCTCTCAACACGTGGAACAGCCTCCATTAGTGACAGTGGAAAGAACAAGCATGCAAATCAAGGAAAGAATGCAAGGGCAGCAAATATTTGTGAGTGTGCAATGTGTATCTGTATGGCATGATTAGAGGTGAGTGTGTGTGTGTGCGGCTGTGCATGCACACAGCACATACATCCCCATGGGCATCTATTTCTTCATGAGTGTGCACATTCAATAAACAAGCTGAAGATTCCTCAAGATAAGAAGCCAAAATGTCCATCTGAAACAAGAACTGTGCAGAACTGAAGGCAAAGAAAACAATAAGCTTATTTCTCTGGGAACAAAGAAATTTCCCCTTCAGCATGCCTATGACTTCTTGCTTTTTGGCTAAGATCAAGTGTAGCATCAGTTTAAATTCGGGATATTTACTGAGGGGCAACCTATCCTAAATCTCAATTACTGAGGGACAATCTATACTCATTGCTATATTTGCTTTCCACAACCTACTCCTAGTATAACCTTTTCTGAGTGATGTACCCGGAAAATTTGGATGTTAATATTTTAACTGTATCGCTGAATTTACTAACTTTAATTTGGGATATTGCAGATTATGTACTATATGCATTTTATGAATTTTTAACCAAACTTTGTACTTTTGGACAATGTAAGCATTATACCCAGATGTATAGATACTCTTTCCTTAACACATGTATAAGATAGTTTTAACATTAGCTTTAATAACAAAAATTTAAATCTGTTCTTATCATTTTATTCTCCCCATCTGGACAATTGCTGGTTTGTATTTTTGCTCTTCTTTTGTTATTCTTTTTTGGTGTACATGAACCAATATGTCTCGGGTATTTGTAATATGCATTCAACAATTTATGTGTTTTATAATTTTAAATATTTTCTAATACAAGTTTTAATCAATTTACTCTTCCCATCCATCCAAGGAAACACATTCAATAATCTAGTAAGTCATTTTCTACCTCTAGCTTCTATGTTCCTATATTTGCTACTACCTGACAATGTAGATTATATTCCATGCAAAAATACTGCATTAAAAGAACATTTTTAGATTACAAAATCAAGCACTTGCAAGCTAGGAAATGCAAGATTTAAGGCTGCCCATGCAACCTGAATTCAGCGCCTTGTATGTCCATCCTTTGCTCTGAACCAGGCTTAGAATATGTGATCATGTCATTAAAGACTGGATCATAATGCATATGCACAACAAGGCCGATATAAGATTACACAGACAATCTTAGACCTGGCATTTCCTAACTTTGAATGCTTGATTTGCAACCTAAATAATGTATATTATATCTCTCTATATATATATATTATTTCCTATATTTTTTAAAAGAAGGTTAAAACAAATTATATTTTGTGCAATTGTAACAACCCCGCTTCCCCTTACCCCCCCCCCCACATCCTACATTGCGAGCAGAGTTTCAAACGTGAAACTTCAGCACAGACTTCTACCTCTTGAACTATGGGATTAACATTAGCTGACAGCAGGAGAAGGCTGATATCCTGGGGAATGTGCATGCAGAGGGGAAGAGAAATTGGCCACAGGGTCCACATGCTGAGGGTGGGGGGAAGTAGCCGGAATCTACCCTCACAGTTCCCTCACCTGCTACAACTCTTCCAGGAGCTCCCAGGCATTCCCAGTGCAATGTCTGATAATGATATAAACCCAGCTCTTTGGAATGTTTGTGGTTAGTTATTATTTTGGCAGGATGTCAGATTTTTCCTGAGGTATACAAGCAACAGAAGGGTGATTTGTAATGCTTTATAACTCAGCTAAACCTGAATGGAATTTCACGGGACAAAGGAAAGGCATTTTTCTAGCCCCGGAGCTTCCCTCTACTGAATTTCAAGGGCCTGTACAAACAATGGCAGCGTCAGAGTATCTCAAAAAAAAAAAAAAAAACCCATAAAAAGAGGTTACAAGACTCTTATTATAAAAAGGTGTTAGGCAACCCACACAGAGTGGTCACTAACCGCTCTTCTACAATAAATGATACGAATAAATTTCTCTATTAGGCATTTAATGCAGTATCTAGGCTCAGTGCTAACTACACTTCTCTCCCATATTCTGAACATAAGAAAAACCTGTAATCTGTTAATTATAACAGAGATGTGGAGTGTAAAGAGACCCTGGATAAGTAATTCCTTTATTTCTCATACCCTACAGGCTGTGTTCATTTCTGTCAAGGTCTCCAAAAATGTGTCCTAAAACGGATAGTATCAAGAAACTGTGCTCCCATAAGTTGTCCATGCTTCCAGGCCATGCTTTGCAGCTCCGCAATGAAGTAACTTTTACTGATACAGGAGAGAAAAAGGTCACAGAGCTATTGGACACAATTCCATCAAAATTCAACATAGAAAAGAAAAGAAAAGAAAAGAAAAGAATTCAGAGTTATTGGGCCCAGTTCTGCTTTCACACCAGTTGTACAGCAGTGTAATTCTGGTCTCTCCTGATTTGCACTCATATCTTCAAGATATCTTGTGTGGAAAAATAAATAAATAAATGAATAAATGAATAAATAAATAGAAATACAGTTGTGCTAATCAGGTAAGGCCTTTCCTCACAGCCTGTGGAGGCAGAACATCTGGGAATTAAGCTTTTAAAGGCTGTGGTCAGACACTAACTCAGCCCAAAGCATGTGGGTTTCTGTGTCATTACTTGGGTTCACCTACTAAGCCATCTTGTTCCACTCTTCCCCACCCTGTACCCCCCACCATTCCCTTGAAGAGCCAGGATCTGGCGTGGGAAAGACATCTTTGGGCTTTTCACAAATCCAGTATCCCCTTGAACCAAAACCAATTAGCCCAGCCCAAGGTCCTGCCATTGAAGGACTGTCCCTGCTTTTCAAACCCCCGCAGTCTCAATTGCTCCAAGAAGCCTGGATGTGAATGAGCAGAGCCCACTTAAAGTGGTGCTTAAGCCAGGACCAGGTGAAGGGAAAGAGAAAATCTCTATAGGAACAGCAATCGGGGTTTCTAAGAGACAACTGACCAAGACTGTGTTCAAATCTTTTTTTTTCTCCCCTTGAGTTTTGAGACAGACGCCCCTAACAAAACCTGAACTAGTGAATAAACACAGCCAGCAACACCTGGAATTGTGATTCCTCTTAAAGAGATCTAGAGCCAGATCCTCAGCTGTTGTAAACTGCTCTATCTTCATTGAAATCAGTGGCACTATGCAGATTTACACCACCACAGGATCTGGTCCATAATATTCAAATTAGGGTCACAGGCCCAGCTACAGCTAACATTGTGCTAAACAGTTTGAATAAACATTTCTGCTGCCTAGATCCTTGGACAGCAAATACTCTCAAGGTAATTTGTCTCAGAAAAGCATATAAGAGAAGACAAGGACAAGAAATACCCAAAGCTACAAACAAGCCTGTAAACAGTGACTCCATTAAGCCACATGGTGCAGAGAGAGCCAGCAAAGGCAGCCATCTTACATATTCTATACACAGCAACCACACACCTGCATGGACCTCATGGAGGTTCAGGGCAATAAAAAGGACATTTTACCGGAATTTTGTGAGGCCCCCAGAAGATGAAAATAGAGTACTGGGGCCCAGTCTCTACTCAGCTCCCATTTATGCATCTGCTGAGCTATACATACGTACCCACACCATCACTTGGTGCAAACACGTGAGCTCACACTTTAATCATTCTCACACTCGCATGTGTGCAAGGCTTACAACCTGCAACCACAGAGGCATTGTTCCCAGGGGGATCTAGAAAGGCAAATTCTAACATGCGCACACACAAAGGTGTGTTTGCACTTGTGGAGGCCAGAGGCTGAAGATTTACCCCATTATGTCAAACAATGCCTCATTGCTTGAGCATTTAAAACTACATTAGACAGATTACTGGAAAATGCAAGATAGAGAACACTCCTGCACTGGCCACCAACAGGTGGGTGAGTGGGACCCAACAGACCTTTTTCCATCTCTAATGTCTATGATTTTATGGACAAAGCTAGACAAGAGAGGTAATAGTACGGAGGGCAAACTAGGTCACATGGCATCATGAGCCCAGGAAGGGGACAAATAAAAGTAAAACAAATCCTGGGCACTGCTAACAATCTTGATTCCCATCAGCTTTCGGACCAAAGCTTACAGTGATTTCACAGAAGTGCCCAATGGTGGAATTTCACTCGCTCATAACACAATGTTAGGGCTCAGGCAGCTTGTTTAAATACGTCCAGTTATGGGTACATATAGCTTGTTTAAACAGCAGGAAGCAAACAATCTCCGATCCACTCTGGGGGGGCCTCTGTGTTTTGGCTAGCCCTACAGCCTGAAGCAAGCCTTGATCTAGACTGAATGGAGAATGGAAAGGTCAGAATATCAGGAAGAAAGAAAAGAGATTGGGACCGGAGCATGGCAGTACAAGCACTCCAGCTGCGGATGAAGGTATGAGTGATGGTTCGCTCTCCTTCCCACCCACCCCCCACCATAATTTTTTTTTCCAGATCATCTTTTCTGCATGTTTTCAGCTAGTATATGCCTCCCCGCCTTTACCTGCCCACTCCAAGCACTGCCTGAAGGGCAAAGACATAGAAGCCTTGGCTAGAGCTTTGTGGAAAATCTCATATCCCAATTGCCTATGCTGAATATTAAAGAAGATCCACCAGGTGTGGAAAGGAACTAAAGCATCCCACAGAGGAGAGAAAACAAAGGGATAATCTAGTAAATGCCCAGCCTATTGTCTTGTTCTGATCTATTCTTTTCAGCTTCCTATATCACTTCCATCACTGTGGTATCTGATCACTATGCCGGCATCCGACCCATATAGGACAAGGAGCACTCACAGATTTTAAAAGACTAGGACATGCCCTTCCTTGTAGGTTTTAGCCCAGATGTGCCACACAGGATCTCATTGAAGCCAACAAGAATTTGGTAAAAATAAAGAGCCGAGGACTGGACCTTGGATGGACTTTTGTGGGCCTGGGAATTCTCGCAATCACGTTGCAGCTTGCCACACTCTGTGTCCTGATCGAGGACAGATCCTACAAGATGCTGATGCAGGCATCTCATTTTAGGAAATGTCGCAAGAAGCGATGCAGTGAATACAACTGACCTACAGCTTTTGGATAAGCTGAATGGTAACCCTGTGATGGGGATGTCACTTCTGTGAATTGTGCAAACAACCAGCAACAGCTGCAGAGGGAGAGAAGAGTGAAGAGCTAGAGGACTTTGAGCATTATTTCTCTCTCCGCCAAATGGAGTGTCATTCCATCTGTGGAGAGATTTTGACAAATAGCATTGCAGAGAAAAGCCTCTCCTTTTGTTTTCTTCTGGGAAGTGACAAATTAACAAAAGACTTGTAAAATATGTCCCACAAGGCATGAAAATTGGGAGCTATGTGGTGAAGTGTTTAGCCCCTTTGTCCAGATTTGCATCTCCAATTTTGCATGTGAAACTGACCACACCTATCCACTTGGGCAGGCATCTGTTTTGGGGATGCAAACAAACACTTGCATGCAAAAACCAGATAGCTGAGCATCCACCCACTTGATCAAAATGTGTACAGAATTTTCCATGTGCATCTGCCAAGCTGCCTGTACAAATGCAGAGTCCAATTGAAAACATGGCTCCAAATATTAGATTTGGACAAAAGCCTTATGAACCTAGAAATTTTAAAAACTGGCCAGATATCAATATGAAAATACTTTATGTGCATTAGATTCTTTCTACGAGTTTCACATGTGGACACCAATTTCTGCACTCTATTTTTTATTTAGTAATGTTATAAATTTGATTTTGTGTGTGTGTTTGTCCACACACACACACACACACACACAGAGTTCATCTCTTTAAACTGCCACCTTCATCCAATTATAGAAGTTAGAGATGGAAGAGATCAGCTAGCTAATCTCCCTGGCAGTGCAGAATTGTTCCCAACAGAATACATATTCTCCAGCTCAGCTGGTAGAATAATTCTTTGTGAATAATATTTGTTGTGAATTTTGGCATTTTCAATCAAATGAATCCAGTGTTTGTTAGCAGTGCAGTTCTGTTCTCCATTGCTTTGTTCAGTCCTGTTTTAAAGCATCTCATATTATGCAGTTTCCATCAGGATCGATTTTATTATTTAAAAAAAGTGCCATTGCCCATTAGCATGGACTCAGCACTGGAAAATTATTTCTTAATAATAAAATAAAAAAAGGAGGGAAACTGCTAAATTCTATTCTCCCTACCTCCACTCTCTTCCAAATTTTCTGGGATTGCATCAAGAACACGTATTTCAGATGGTTTGGAGAGAAGAAAGTTGGACTCTTAACAACACTTTTTTTGCTGTGTTTGAAATGAATGATTCATCCTGACCTTGGCCAGACTTTGTGCCACCGTTGAGTTCCATTTCTAGAAAATCCGTTTCTTTAATTCTGGCTCTGCGTGTGGGACCCAGCAAATCATGGAATTACTGCTGTAACTTCGGATTAGTAACGCTTTCTAAATGATAGTCTAATTCCAGGCCTTCATGCTTTTCAGCGTTCAAACTCACACAGCCTTTTCCCTGGGAGGCCTCCTGTGGAATTAGTGCAGGCATCTTCTTCTTCCTCTGCCCTTTTTAATTTCTCCAGTGACTTCTCATTAGAATATAAAATAATGAGAACTCCTCAAAACTTTTTTCTTGCTGTATAGTCACAGATTTACTCTAGTTCCTCCTCCCCTTATTATTAATTATTATTATTACAGGTTTTTTCACCCTCAGTTGCTAGACTGGGGCGCACATTGCTATAGCTTGGGAAATATGTGGCTTCTGCCACAAATGTAAGGTGGAATGGAAGTTCAAAATGGCCACAACAAAAGATCTCCAGGGTTTCCCAACTCTCCCTGTCCTTTTCAGCCTGTTGATGTAAACTAAAAGCTCACACCAAGCAAAGCCCTTCTCTCTTGGGACTTTGGCATAGCATGAGTTTGCCCACACACACACATACGTGCATGCTCTAAAGAAGATTTGGGGTGGAAGAACTGTCAGTGGAGAGGTTGGCGCTGTCTGAGAAATAAAGAAGAGTTCTTGCTCCCAGAGTGATCTACTTACTTAATATTCAGGCCAAGAGTTTTAAACTACTAGTGTAGCCAGACGCAGAAAACAATGCCTCTCCTAGAGTTAAAGCCAACACTTCTCCACACTGAACTACCCGCAGCAGAGTCTGCAGAGCCCACATTGCCCAGGCAAGCAGAGCATTATATAATCAAGAAAGGTACAGGAGCTAGAGGCAAGGAGGGCAGAGAAAGGAAGTTCGAAGAACAGCAAAGGCCCCACGAAAGCTAATAAACACACTGGGCCAAATCTCCACAGTCCTTACTCAAGCCAAACTGCTATTGAAGTCAATGGGAGAGTTTGCATTGGGCAAGGAACAAATAAAGGCCCCATGATGGGGCACCAAACCAAACCCCCCAGAGAAAGAGAAGACAAGAACAGCCTGTTGCATACTGAGCCCTAATGCGCTCCAGGGAGCTGGTAACATGCTATGCTTCCCCAAGAGCAAACAAACACACACACACACACAAAAATTAAAAAAAAATCCGGCTGTAAAATTGGGAAAGGGAACAAGAAGACAAAGATTGCTCTTGTAAACCTTATTGGAGCTCTCAGTGTCAGGTGCCTTCAGAGAATTTCCAGCAGCGTGGGTAAAATCTCCATAGTACTACAGGTAAGGATGGCAAGAAGGCGATCTGGGATGAGATACCCTGCTGTGTAGGGCCTGGGATCTGGGCACAGTGGGTTGCTAATTGTTCATACCCCCACACAGCTACATTCAAAGTACACCACGCTGGAGCTGTCCGATGAAGAACTGTGTGTGTCACAGAAACAGCCCTGTCTGGGCGAGGAGGGAGGGCCCCTGTTTGCAGCTACAGCCGGCCATCTCTTTCCAGCTCTCAGGCAAGCCCCAGAGCCAGCAGGGTGCACTCGCTAGGCTGCTGGCATCGAGCTGAACCACAAGGATGTTCCTGCTGCTCAGGAAAACGAATCTAACCGAAGCCGTCTCCCCTTTTAAGGAAACGCAGTACAGTACAACACTGCCCCGTCCCCGAATGGAAACCCTTCCACTCCCTGCTGAGCACCCACAGGCACCCGGGGAAATGGGTGTAATTTTTCAGCTGGGAGCGGAGCCCCTCCGATTGGCATCCTCGCCCTTCATTCCTGCTCGCTGGCTGGGGTTGGCTTCAGCCAAGTAAGGCAAAGAAGCCGGTTTGCCTCAAATCGGCTGCCAAAATGTGCCAGAAGAGACTTAGCCGGATGCACGGTGCTTTGTGTTACCATGGGAACGGAATGCAGATTTCCCAATTGCTTTTTTATTTGCTAGACAGTGTAATATATATTATCTTTCAACTTCTCGGGTTTGCGGTGGAGGTAAAGAATCCTTTCTGAATGTTAACCATTCAGGCGACTTGGCGAGAGAAAGTCCCAACAGTTAAAGCAGGTAGTTTGTATGCAGGCAGAGTCTCAATGTTAAGGTCTGCCCCTAGGATCCAGCCCCCTTCCTATTGAGAATACCCCCCTCTTCATTTCTGCTCCAGTTCACTCTGCACAGAGACCCCCAACTACACACAAAAGCAGCTGCCAAGGCGCATGAAAAGTGATCAAATTATCAAGAACTTGACCTCTCGGAGGGGCAAAGCTTGAGAGACTTGAATCAAACCCAGACCAAAAAAATCCGAATGCTAATGCGCGCTTCGGGGTTTGACTCGCCGAATAAATTTGATCAAGGGCCATTGTTCCAAGGAGTTGAGTCTAAGGCACCCCATCCCCTCCTCCCCTTTCGACTGTCTCACACGAGAGCCGATTTCCATCCCCTAATCCAGGAGCGAATTCCAAGGCACGTTTACCAGATTGGGGCGAAACGATGCATTGGGCAGTAAAAACATTGGTTTCGCAGCTCACCTTTCCTGACCGCTTCCTGCCCCCTCTCATCCTGCTCCCTAGGATGGGGCAATACTCCTGCCACTCAGCTGCCCGGAAGGAAAAAGGCAAAACATCCCCTAGGGCGTTTCTGAGAGCTCCACAACAGAGACTGCAGAAATTTACCTGGCTCTGGAAGGACTCCGGCGAATCCTTGGCAGAAGGTCGGAGATGATCTGGGATTAACCTTGCTCTGCTCCAAGGTCCATGGCGCGTCTGGCTCCACGTCCCTCCTTGTTCATTGGCTTCCCAGCTCCAGGAAGGGTTGGAAGTCATTTCTACTTTCGGTTATCTAGCTTTATGATGGCTTAATAACACTCATACAGCTAGATAACCAAAGACAGAAACAGCCCTCCTTCTCAAGGGCCGCCAAAGGCTGGAGAGCTCTCGGGGTGGGTAAGGACCGGGGCCCGGCTGCGGCGTTCTTCTGTCTGCCACCAGAGGAGAAGAAGGGGAGAGAGAAAGAGAGAGAGAAACCTATGAACGCAATTCATTCAATGGAAAGACAGGGGCATGCTCTGCTCTGCTCTGCAGGCTCTCGCTGGGATGGAGCTGCTGCTGCAGGGGCCCTCAGCACCTCTGGAGCCCATCCATCGCTTCGTAGAGGTGAGACACGCTAGAGGAAGTAGCTGGCTTGCATGGCAGTCATGCACTGAGGGCTGAGATGCCGGACAAGGAGAGAGCTTCTCTCTCACTCACTGCTGACCAACTTCGACTCTTTTCTAATGTTAATCACCCCTCTGGGAAGTGACATCACCACGGGCAGAGCCAATGAGAGGCCTTGCATTCAAATCAGAGCTCCTTCCCGCTCTTTTTTCCCTCCCAACAATTAAACCCCAACAATATTTCAGCTAAACTTTTTTAAACTGCAAGTTCTCAGCCACATCAACAAACCTTTCCACCCTTCCCACCAAAGAGATGCTCAGCGTCTAGACCAGTGCATCCGTTCCGGACTGGGAGGTTAGGTCCCTCTCAAGGAAGTGGGGAAAGTCGTAGGAGAAACTACAAGTAATATCCCTGCACCAGTTTGGCACAGGGAATGGGGAAAGTTCAGGGCATTCCCCACCTCCCTAGCTATGGCCTGGATTTGGCCAGCCTTGTCTAGTAATGTATATCATTGTGATGAGGGTGGCGGGTGGGACTGGAAGGTAGCGGAAATTTAGTGCGAAGATCTCAACGTGACCTGTCCATTTGTCTTTGCTGGAGGGAGCCCTTGCAAAGCCCGGTACAAGGGGAAAACAGCGACTGGTTCAGGTGGACTAGAATGGGTTGTGGCTATAGGGTTTTTTTTTTTTTTTTTAGTTTGGGATCTAATCAAGTCATTCTTTTCCAATCTTGCCATTTCACCCAGAGCGCCGATTTATGTAGTGTGAAGGCGGGGGTGTTACTGGCCACGGAACATTTTCAGTGGGGGGGAAATAACACCACCCACGCGTATCGTGCGAGGCACCCAACACACTCACACGTGCACGCGCTCCCTTCCCCCCCCCCCCCCCAAAAAAAAAAGAACGGGCAATCGGACGGAGGAACTTAGCTTCACGTAGCTAAACACAAGCCCCACCGCCCAGTGTGAATCGCATCCCAGGACTAACTGGGACTCTGCTACACCACTTCTAATAGAACTATCATCCGACATGGAAAATGACTCTAAAGCGACGTCTTTACCAACATGCAATTCCCTTTCTTCTCTGCTACTTCACATCCTCATCTCTCTGCGTTCCGAACACGGGCTTTTAACGCGGTATGTATGTAGCGGCATGTAATACACATGTGAGGAATACACGAGGTAAATGTGATTATCTTGGGTCATCTGACCTAAACGCAACATCAACAACAAATACGTAATCTCCCTCCATTTCTAGCGAGTGCTCCCTTAGATCTGATGGGGAGGGGAAATGTGACCTTCTGCAAAACAGAGAATATGTAAAATGCGCAGATTAGAGAGATAAAAGGCACCGGCTAAGCACAAACATCCAGATTCCCTGCAATTCTAGGCTGATAGTTTCATTCTCTCTCTCTCTCTCTCTCTCTCTCTCTCTCTCTCTCTCTCTCTCTCCCTCCCTCCCAACGCTTCAGAAATAAACTGGAAACTCAATCAGGTTAAAAGCTAAAAGATCAACTCTATCAGCTCATATTTAGAGACAACTGTATAAAACCCTGGAATAATGAAAGCTCCGCGCTGGGTTTTGGCACTTCCCCAATGAATGAATTCGGTGTCTTTAAGCACGCGTTTTACAATACGCCAGTTATTTCTCTCTTTCTTGTGCAATAGTCAATCAGATTTTCCCTCGTTCAAATTTCTAAAGGGAGCACATTTCTATTACCTGTTAATTCAGTCCGTATACAGCTATGTATTTTAAAGCCGTCTTTGTTTATTCTCCCGTCTCTGGGCTCCTTCGCACAGCCCCGAAGAGACCAAATGTTTTTAATCTTCCTGAGCAATGAAATCTGCATCAACCCAAACCCCTCACATGTTTTCTTTTCATATTTGAAGCCCGACATTTTTAGCTGCAAGCCTGAGAGGCATTTGGTGACAGACAGCTTTGACGAGTCTCTTCACCTGGACGCATACGGCAAAAGCCGGCACATTGGGACTAAAGAATATAGATTTAGGGCTAGCACCTCCCTCGCTTTCTTGATATGTTCTGTGCAATCCAGCCACTCACTGATATAGGCACGCCAAAGAAAAACTCTCCCACTATCTGCATTTGTGTACCCAGGCATTCTGTGTGTCATTGTGTGCATTTGGTAGCACGCAAGCAGCAGTTGCCTAGTTCACTACACACAGGACTAGGAACTGCCTTAGAGCTAATTCCACCCTGCCACCGACTCGTTGTGTAGCCTCGGGCAAATCCCTTAACTCCCTTGCCTCAGTTTTCCTACCTGGAATTTTGGGGTTACACTATTTACTTACCTTAATGCTCATTCTGTACTCAAAAAGTCGGGTGCTAATGACGGGCTATTAGCTAATAACACCTGAACGAAATATACAATCATTTAAAAAAATACATTTTCTTGGCCTCATTGCACCGAGGAAGAACATTTGGATTGTAGCACACCGTTAAATACTAAAAGCCAAAACCCAAAAAACAGGCAGGACTAGACAGTGCGAGGGCGCTTGGTCTCACTTTGACCGGGTAACGAATAAAGCTTTCGGTTGCTCTCTCTAATGCAGACATTACATAGAACAATGAGGAGAGCGGGCCTCTTTCTAACTCTCCTACCCGGGGTGTCTATTCTGCATGAGGGATAGGAATTGTTTTTGGGATGACCAGATACATTGAGGGGGGATCCTCATGGCCTCTGTTATTTCACCTCCGGCAAGAAAAGCGGATCATATTTCCAAGTAATTTTTACTGCATTGTGTTTGGTTTTTTAGTAAAATACCCAGCTCTTCTGTACAGTGGCAGGATGTGTATTACCAGGACACACCTCCATCCTACTGCTATGGACAGGGGGAGGCATCCTACCTGAGAGAAAGTGGCTCTTTTGGTGCAATTTAAGCAGGATGCTCACAAAATGGCTTCTTGGTATACTGCAAATAACTAACAAGCAGGCTGGGGGACGCAGCCAGGCCAATGGCAGGGTTCGATTGCTCTGTTTGCCAAGGATTTCACTGGGGGCAAAGGAAGGGGAAACCCCCCAGTATGAGCGTAGCTCTCTGGGACTCGCCTCCCACAGGCCGGTATTCCTGGGTGGAAGGCAAGTCAAAGCCTTTGTAGATCCGGTCCCCGGGGCAGCTAAAAGAGGCATCTGAAGAAACCAGATCAAGTTGGAACACTGGACTCAAACTCATTCCTGCTTGTAGCTGACATTACAAAACCAGCCCAGCCGCCGGCTCGCTCGGCCTCCGCTCATCCCAGCGCCTGGCGCCGGGGAACCCAGGGACCGGATTCGACCCCCACATCAGGGAGCAGGCCTTTCCCGAGACCGATGGAAATGTTGGGAAACGGGATTTAGGAGGTTAATCCCTGTTTGCGGCTTTCTTCTCTATATTTAAATGCTCATTAAATTAATCCGGCGGGGATGTCCCAGAGTTGGAACGACACCGGGATACATTTTTTACTTATCGGCGCCTTTGTTTCTCTTTCCCTTTTCTCGCCGAGAGATGTCAGAGCCTCAATGGGGCTATCTTAATCGCCCCAAACAATATTGTATTTATATGTAAATATAGAGAGATAGCCATAGATTTTAAACATATATACACAGAGAGAGCTAGAGACATACCCATAACTATCATAGATAGATAGATAGATAGATAGATAGATAGATAGATAGATAGATAGATAGATAGATAGATAGATAGATAGATAGATAGATGCAGAGGGAGAATTCACTTTTAAAATCTGAATAACTAGAACATCAACTATTAAAACAACCCTCGCACAGCTCTCCCATCACTTCCTGCAGAGCCACCGTTAGTCATTGGTCACGTACGAATAAAATGGACCCATACAAACACCACTTTTGCCTGATTTAAAAAAAAATGACCCCGATTTTAAAACAAGCCGTATCCATCTCAGCTGCCCCCCGAGTTCCCAAACTTGGCAGCTGGCAGTTTCTCAATAGGCAGCAATGCCTCTGCCCACAGAAGAGGGCATCTCACTCCGAGACCTGGTTACACGGCTGCCGTTGGTTTAATCCAGTTCATGGTGGAATGAATCCACGGACGGAATGTGGACGCGGGGACATTCTAGAATTAACCCTCGGGCAGGAAAAGGAGCCGAGGCGCCTGTGAATGAAGCGACCCGGGGCCCCTTTTCATTTGTGTGCCATCAGGCCAGCTGCCTCGCCCCAGCCCTCTATTCCGAGAGGATGCGGAGCGAGCCGCCCCGGCGCTGACATACATCGCGTGGCTCCATTCTGTCAGGCTGCCTTGGAGCCAGGAAACAAGCCCAGACTCCTTCCGCCCGGGCCGGGCACAGAGCTACCGCCGCCGAGCAGTGGCCCTGACCATGGTGCTGCAAGCCTGCTGCCAGCCCCCCGGCGCCGCTGTTCCCTAGCAGGGCTTCGAGTAGCCCCCTCCAGCGCCAGCTCCATCCCGAGCCTACAACAAAACCCGCCGCCGACTGTCCCCCGATCCAGATATTCTCCAGAGATCCCAGCCCAAGCCAGGCCCCCTCCGGCGCACCGGAGGGGTTCTCTCCCGGGGGTGGGCTGGGGAGACACTGCAGCCCGGCAAGCCTTAGGCAATGGGGGTTGAACCCACCTGATCAGGGGGCTCCTGCTACCTAACTAATCCATCAGGCCTGAATGAAATCCAGTGCCGCGCAGCAGAGGCCAGATAGACCGCGCGGCTCGGCCACACGCTCCCCATTCGTGTGTGTTGGATGTGGGAGAGGCCCTGCTACAAGGGCACGCGTCTGTGGTTCCTCCAGGTTCCAATCAAGCAGGCTCTCTGCTCCGGATAATGCGCTCCACAGCCCCATCTCCCTGACGGCCCGGTCCGATCCAGCAAAAATACCGGTTTGCTGTGGCTGGGTGTGCAGAGACGTAACTGGAAATGAACGAGCAGCTTTCACTGGCAAACACATAGCCATCGCCAGGGCGCTGTGCGTGCCGGTCTCTGGGTATCTATATTTAGAGATGTAGAGGGAGCTATGGATATAGGGGATGCATGTCTGTGTGTGTGTGTGTGCAGAAATATGTTCCTGCCTGCATAACAACAGCGCCCTGTCTCCGTGTGCTCGGGAGCATGTATACGTGCCCGCGGGCGGCACATATACACTGCCCTGTGAAATTAACAAATCTGTGTGTGTTGCGACTCTGGGGGTGCAGACAGCTGGCGAAAGATACAGATGCTCAGTGTGTTCTAGTGTGTATTTCGCACCCAGGAATCAATGGAGCATCACATGCCCACGAATCCGAGCCTCTGAAATGTCCCCCGTGCCAGCCTAGTTGTGAAGCAGCCAGCATAAAGAAACGCTGCTTCTCCACTCCTTGAAATCCTCGTGTAATAATCAGGCCGCTCCTGAATCATTTAATTTGATATCCTGTAAAGAGCCCCCTGCCTTTCCCCTTTCTACGTCCTGCACGTCTGACGTCACTTTTCTTTAATTAGGAGAAGTTATTTTTAGCCAACCTAGAGTAACCCCAGTTCCTTGAAGTCTCGAGTGCATCTCGTCTTAATTGTTTTTCTTTGCCTCTCTCAATCGGGGCTTTGCCAACTTTATACTGAAGCTGCAGCTCCCGGTGGACATTTAGGAAACGTGTTGCTTTATTTAGTAATTAAGAGCCATATCAATGCAAGCCATGCACTTGAGAAACAGAGCAACAATGGCACAAGGGGTATCGCTCTCTTCATATCGTCAGGGATTTGAAATCGATACATAAACTATGAAATTTTCCCTGAGGTGACCTGCTCTTTTGCGGGCTGTCTGAGTATACAAAATCCATACAGTTGTGAGTGTGTGTGATTTTAGGCCGCAGCTTTAAGAAAAAAATGCCTATAATGTGTATACCCATACACACATTCTGCTACATACAACCGTATGCATGCTTGAGGCTGTGGCCTAAAATGTTTCTATTTGTTCCATTAATTTGAAACCCGAACTTAAGAATTTAAAACAAAAAAAATTGGAGAATGGGGTAATATGAACCATCCCGAAAAGCTGCAGGAAAAAAATAAAGAAAAGAAAAAGGGAAAAGAGGGAGGAAAGTGAGGAGAGATTTCTAGCAAAAGAAGTGCATTCAATGGTCACTTTGGTTTCCAATATAACCATTCATTGGGATTCAGTCCCTAAATGGAACAACTCAAGGGCAGTATACATGTGACAGTGAATATCTGGGAAGTTAAACACTGTCCTCGACATTTTTTCTAATGCAAAATTGCAGGGATCCACTTTAATAATTTCTGAAATTCAGCGACTGTAATCATTCAAGCAAAGTGCATGTAACCGCAAACCTCTCTTCTGTCTGACACCCAGTTCGCAAGACAGGCCACTTCGCAGAAGGTGAAACTTCCCTTTTTGTTATTTTATTTAACTCTAGGCCAGGAAGATGGAATCACAGGCCCTCAGTACTAAAATTTTTTCCCCTTTCCGTTTATTTTAAAGGTTCGGTAAAATTTTAATTCACCTTAATATTAACCCGTCTCTAAAAATATCTATTGAGATCTATTGATATTTCAGAGCCATAGCCAATCCTTTTCTATTCTGTATTACACACAGAGAGAGAAACACACACACACACACTTAGATATGGGTCAGTATAAGCTTAGAACCCGCTTTGTTTGTTCTGAACACTGTAATAAAATGGACACTACATAACAGACACACATTCGCACCACGCCTGATAAGATTGTTTAAATCACAGCTGGATTAGTCTAGAGTTTAATGGAGACACCTTCCAAAAGCCGATGACAAAAGCTCTGATTGTAAATTACCAACTTCTCGGGCATCCGATCAGCTGAAAACCTTGGAAGCAGACTCTGACCCCAGCTCATCCAATGGGTCTCAGAGAAACAAAAATTCCAAAAGGAATAGGAGTTGATCTATTTCCCAAATTACATATTCTAAGGCATCCCTACAAATTATCCCTTTTACAACAAAGGTCCATTTTCTCGCCCTGGGTTGTTTCCTATGACCCTTCCCTAGGGGAAGAGGGAGCGAGAGATGCTACCCCAATAGATACACAGTCGCCTACTGGAATTATATTTTTGCCCTCAATTTCTGCTTAGCCTCCTTCTCTAAAGCATCCATAATCGTGCATTGGACCCAGAGCCGCCCCATTCCTGTTTGGCCCCGGATCATGCCTCTTCTCCACCCCCCCCCCCACCCCCACACACAGCGTATGGACTTGGCCGTGGGATTGAAGAAGGAAGAAGAAAGAGTTTCCATTGACCACGGCCTTGTCACGCTTCACTGTGCCAACCGGTCAAGCCTACAGCCCCGTCCCCAAACACACACCTCGCCTGGCACACAGAGCGACAGCTCCATCCCTCTGCCCTTCGCTTGTTTAAACGGCACGTCCAAGAGCAGGGCGGAATCGCCCCTTCCCAAGTGAGTCCCCCAAGAGCCGAGCTCCCCCGGCCTCAAGCCAGCCCCACTGGAAGCCGGGGGGGGTCATTGTACCAAATCCCCTCACGCTGCCCCCCTGCTGCCCCCAAAGTAAGTCTCCCTTCCTCCTCCGAGGAGCGACCCCACGCCAGCCGCGCCGGGGAGGCGGAGAGGCAGCGGCCAGGGGCGAGCGCACACTTACACTCCGCGGCCAGGCGTGGACGAAGGGGAGGGAAGGAAGGAAGCAGGCGGCAGCGATCCCTGGGAAGGCGAGCGAGGCGGAGGCCGTGGCAATCCCCAGCCAGGGGGGTGCTGATCCCCGCTAGCGGCTCCTCCTGCCGGGGCTCGGCCTCTACCCCGGACCTCTCTGGCGGCGAGGCGCGGGCAAGAGAGGAAGGAGCCCTGGCTGGGCTCCGTGCGTCTTCCCAGCTTCTCTTAGCTCCAGGCTCTGGTTCCTCTCCACGAGCCTCCGCTGCTGGCAGGCTGAGCCCGCAGTGACGTCAGCCCAGCAGCGTTTTACTCACTCCAACCATGGCAGAGGGGAGGAGGGAAGCTGGGGGGGGGGGAGAAGAAAGGCTGGAGGGGGGGGGCGCCTGCAGTCTCCACCAAACGGGAAGCTCAGCCCCCTGATCTTACCCTTTAATTAAGGCTCCGAAGGCGTTCCAATTAAACCCTGGCAATTCTTAATCTGATAGGCTGCTCGGGAAGCCTTTTAAAAGTCCAGCTCTCCAGTGAACCCCTCAAACCTCCCTGGTTAGCCGCTAAACTGAAAGGCAGAGATTTGATTTCTGGGAAGGTAAATGCTTCGCTCTAGTTTTCTTGGGGTGGGGAGTCGGAGGGGTGGGGTTAGGGGAGTGCATGCCAGCCCCAAACCCACCCGAGCTAACTGGGGTTTGGATTGCGATTGCATTTCTCCTAGATTTCAGCATATCTCATGACCAGGCTTGGGTCATAAATGCCTCTCGGAATAGCTTATTGTATAGGGTTTGCATTTGATTCTGCATTTCAATCCTAATAATATTATTAGGATCCCAATATCTATAGCTCCTGGAGGGTATTTACATCCCATTGTACATGTGCCTCTCTGCATGTTCACAGTAATATCGTCAGCCACATCACACAGAAAATACCGAGAGGGAGATGGGCGAGATAGCAAGACACCCGCCTCCCTCTCTACCTCACCCCCCTGCCATAGGCAGTGAGAAAACAATGCTCCTCTCTCTGCGTTTAGGAGCAAGAAATTCTAATCACCCCAACTGCAACATCGCCTTCCCCAGTCAACCAGATCGCCGCTTCTCCCCTGCCCCTTCCAGCCGATTGGGGTGTTTTGTTAATTCCCCCCTTCAGAACATTGCCACTAATTCTACTCCATTGTGACAACACAAGACAATTTCCCTGGGTCAATGTCATTTCTTCCCTGGAAATGTTGCGGCTCCCCCGGTTCGCTTTCCTATCCGCTGTCCAAATGCTGAAAATTAACTCAGATTAACAAAGTACAAAGCTCTCGGGCCAGCCTGGAAGCTCTGCAATGGCCCGACGCACAGTGGCTGTAGCATGAGGCTATTATAGTCCCAGCCTTCCTCAACAGCAGGCGGATCGGCGGGACTTTCAGGGCTGCATAAAGCGCAGGGATGGGGAACTTTGGGGGGGGGTAAGGGCGCCGCTTTCCCATTCGGCAGCATGCAGAGAGCAAAAGTGGGTGCTGGGTGTCAGAGCGCAGGGCTGCAGCTCTGAGCCGCTTTCCTGGCTTTCCAGTCCGCTGGAGCAGCAGGGGAGGTCCCGCCGGCTGAACTTGTCAGCGGGGTCTACCCATCCATCAAAATCCAGACAGACAGACAGGCCAAGTTCATGAGCAATCAAGTTAACCCATTGCAGTCCGCTTCCCTGCCATCCAATGGCAGACACGTATAATTAGAAATGTCCAGGCTTCCACTAGCTTTTTATTCTTGGGGCATAGAAAAAGGAGCTTTAATTTCTCCTTCGCTGTTTCCCTCTTCATTTCCCTTTCTCCCTCCTCTTTTCCTTTTCTTCTCTTCCTTCTCTCCTATTTCTCTTTCTTTCATTCTCTCCCTCCTTTAATTTTGTCATGCAACCTTCTTTTTTTAAAAAAAACCCGCTATCCTTTAAAAACCTTTCCCTCTCTGCATTTTCTTGCCTTCTTTCTCTAGATTTCCTGCATTACAGATTGCTTTGATTTTTATTTAAAAATCTTTCCAGCCCAGTTTCCCATTCCCTATTTGTGTTGCCTCCGAGCTCTTTCCTAGCCTTGAAACAATTATTTTAAACCCCGTGGAGATACCATACGCTGTATTATTTTGTTTGATATCATATTAAATAAACAGGCTATCTAAAGCAACATAACTCCTCACCCTGATTGCTTTTAGATTTTTGCATCTGCAAGTTGCCATAAGAAATCAGGCAAAAGACGTGGCGAATAGAAATCAAAGCTCTCTGGATTTGACAGTATTTTATTCTAAATCAGTTGTTCGATTATTTATCCATACATCTTTCCTGGAATTTCCAGAAATCCCTTTTGCTCGGTCTAGGTCGAAATCGCATTGCATTGTCATTAAACATTAAAATAACAATAAATCGCACCCCTTTATGCTAAAGCCGCCCCCCCCCTTCAAAGTTTATTTGCCCTAATAATTAATTCACAAGAGCTTAACTTTGTTGTAACCCTGGCGGTCTTTTCATTAAAAAATCCCCCCGTTTCCTATTGAATTAGCTCTGCTCCATTGCCGCTGAAATGAAGACGCCAAACCAACTTTTACCCTGAGCATTTTCTCACCAGCCCAAAGAAAAGTCTCCCTCCTTTCCTTTTCTCCTTTTAAAAAAAAAATTCAAGCACCCAGGCAGCGGACGTGTCCTGCAATTTAACTACTTTCAAATTCTTTGTTCAGGTCACACTGGGGCTCTATTGTCCCCCTATTGAGAGAGCTTATTGCCAAGCCAAGCTTGAATGAATTTAGGCAGGCACACACCGAAATTAGTGCTAGGCTGGGGAGCAGGGCTTATTTGCTGCGTATCCCAGTTCTTTCTGGAGGGAATGAACAGTTACTACCCACGGCATATGTAACATAGATTATATATACACGCGCCCGCAGAGCTTCGATTTCCAGTGCACCAGGAGAAACAGATCCCGGACCAAAACAAACATGGACAAAGGTGTCTGCAGAGTGTGAGCGCCTTTGTAAAAGGAGAGCGGGGATAACCCGAACTTCATCACCAGGGGAAAGACAATCAGCAGCCTTAAAAGACTTTAAACACACGCACGCGCTTCTGGGTTTTTTGTTTGTTTGCTTGTTTTTAGCTGGCAAACAAACCCATCCTAAACCCAGGACCTGCCGCGGAAGGAGGGGTTCTAGGGGGGCTGCGGTACTTAATTTCAGGACGCGGAGGAACCAGTGGGGCTGTTGGGCATTTCCCCTCCCTCCTTCCCTTTTAATCCAACTCAGTTAAAGAGCCGTGCACACGGTCTCACAGAAGGCACCGAGTTTGCAGGGCATTAGCCGAGGTCATTCATAGCTGCCGCCTCCGCTTTAAAAAACGCATCCAAATGTGAGGGGTGACTTACCTTGGGGAGTCCACCTGCTGTCCAGCCTCTCGCCTCGCCGTCTGGCTTCCTCGGCTAGCCCTGAGCCCCAAAAGGGAGGGTCCCCCACACACACACACATCTAGTCTGAGCTTCCTCCCCTCCCGCTCTCTCTCCACTTCTGGAGCTCTGGGGCTTGTCTCCTGAGCAGAAGAAGGGGGCTGCTTTTTCAGACTGAAGGGGGGGGAGCTGAGAACTTCAGGGAGATGTCATTTCAGGAGAAAAAGCCTATAAGATGTGGCACTTGGGCACAGGCTTCCCACGTAGGCCCATACGTCACCTATAAAATACGTTGGCAGCTCCAGCTCTCCTATGCCTCTGCCCCTGAAAAAAAGGGAGAGAAAGAAAGAAAAGAAATTCTATAAACTCTTCCCCTTGGCTCCTCCTGTGATGGGGAGAGACAGGCGGGCGGGGGGGGGGAGCGTGTGAAATTATTTTTAAAAGGCGGGGGGAGAAGCGAATGGCTGCGGTGCCCACCTGGTTTAAAGTTTGCTCTTGGAAAGAGAGGAAGATGGGGGCGAACCGCACGCAGGAGAGAGCCATTGGCAGCCCGGGCAGAGCGAGCTGGGTGCCTGGCGTGCGGGCTCTCTCTCGCCTAGGAAACTTTCCCCGAGCCTAGTGGTTCTTTTCTGAGGCACACTGAATGAAAGGCAGAGATGGGACAGGGCCGGGGGGAGAGGACGAAAACTGGTAGCCGGGCTGAATTCTATGGGCGCTCTGTGGTGAGATCCAGGGGACTACCTGGAAATCCCACCCTGTTACTAACAGCCCGGCCTGTGGCTCTGGACTCGGCTGGGAACCGGTGCCAGTTCGCGGGAGATGGAAAGGGGAAGGGGACGCGGATGTACCCGGACAAGCAGCATTTGCAGAACCTAGAAAGACCGATCGCCAGGCGGAATTGCCTCCTCCAGGGTTTGTTTCCAAACAAGCTGCTGTCCCTTCAGCCAGGGAGTTGTGGGAGCGTGCCCGGCCATCAGCCCTGCTAAGCGATGGACCAGCCCGGGCTCAGGACTCTGCCCAGCGCTGCGACGGGAGCACGGCGGGTTGCTGGGGCTAAGGGATCCACACTCTCTCTGCTAGCGGCGGAGCCACAAACGCCCGGGCAGCTGGGCGACAAACGGGGAATCCCTCGCGTCCAACCCCCCGTTGTCCGATGCGGCATTTTTCAGTTTCTCGGCCCTCCAGTGAGAGGCACGGCTCAGGACGCTGCTCGGCCCCGCGTCCCCTGGACACCCAGGCACCTGCTCACCCCGTTCTGACTTTCCCGGGCGCTGCCGCTTCCCTCCCTGAGCTCCGATTCCCAGGGCACTTTCCCCTGCAGAGGCGGCGAATATTCTCCAGGCGCCGGCCCTGGAAAGCCTCTTCTTGCCTGGCGTTTATTCTCTTTCGCTGGGCAGCAGCAGGCTCGCTGCAGTGTCATTTCCTTAGCCTGGTAAGCAAAGGAGAGCTGGGGAGGACACAGACATTTCTATGGCCCTGGTCAGAGTTTAGGCCGTGCGGAGAATCTTTCTACAACACGTCTCTCTTTCCCGGGTGTGTGACACACACACTGTGTTACCAGGTTCTCCCCCTACGGCTGTCTAGTTACACACCCGTTAATCTGCATGCCCGCGGTTAATATATCTAGCCGTTCAGGGTGTAACTATATTACCCACCAGTCCATCCATTTTGCAAATGCCCGTATGGTGCTTATTTAATAAAGGATTTGCTCGGTGTATTCATATCTTACAGTCCACATTGAAGGGATCCCTACAATATTTTCTTTCAAAATGGTATGTTGGATACTACACAGCCGCCTGCGGGATAAATAAAACAACCCGATAAACCAACAAAAAGATTCCCATTATGTGGTGCCATCAGCCCCAGGAAAAGTACATTTTAAAATGTCCCCCCCCCTCCCCATCCATTTTACAGGTAATTCTCTCCTAGACAGATTCCGTTTTCTATCGCTAACCCATTCAATACATGTGGGTATTTTTGCTTACCCTTACAAGTATACTAGAAGGAGACAAGTTGAAATTCAAACCTTGCCCACCCTTTATAATAGCACGGGGGCCTTCCTCAGCCTTCCTCCTTTGTTTTGAAATCAAAAGGCTCCGTGGCATGATCAGTTGCCCTTTGACGTGCAGTAGGCATGGTGATATTCGAGCACATGTATACACAGAGAAAATGCATAATGTTACCATGCTGTTATAGAGCGGGGTGCAAGCTGCGTGTGGCTCTGTCCAGCTCTGGGTATCTAGCTTCGGATCCAGCGAGAGATCGGATGTATTTGCTCACAGGCACCCTTATTTCAAGTAAAGGAATCCACGGGAGCCCTTCTGTGCCACCAGGCGACCTCTTTATGATCCCCTGAGTGAAAAGGGCAGAGAAATAAACGAAAGAAGAATGGGAAAGTCCTTGACCCCTGACCTTTAGATTTTGTTCCTTTCCCTCTGAAGCAGGATGCTAACAATGCGGGTCTGGTCTATCTCAATGAAGAAGGACATGCGAGGTTAAGCAAAGTCCCCGTGTCCCCATTGTCTGGCTTGTTTATTGCGATCATGTTAAGGTAACATGCTTGTTTACTTCTTCCAAAAAGAGGGGAGAAAAGGAAGAGCTTGGACAGTTGTTGACAGCACTAGGGGTTATGGCTTCAAACGGCAGCTGCTGTGGAGAGGCACAGACCCGATGAATCCCCCCTTCCTTTAAAAATATGTTTAGATTTCAAAGGGGCATTTAATTTGGGGAATAAACCGTTGTGGGGTTTTTTTTTCGTTCCCGGTGTAACACTGAATGTGATGTTCTGGAAGGGCTGGCATTAGAATGGCTTTAATTTTGACTTGACAAAAAGCCCAGTTTTGATTTTCGAACTGAGTTGTGCTCGAGACAGTTTTTTTTAAAAACATTCAATGGTACTGTAATATGCTCTGTGGTAAATTAAAGACAACAGTTTAATCCAAAATCGTGCGCATTGATATTGTATAAGGAATGCGTTATTTTTAATGGACAAACTCCGCCAAGTAGAATGGCTCACGTTTTGCAATGTTCAGATGGATTTTGCAATGAACAAATAAATCTGTCTCCCTTTCTTTCAACGCACGATAATTTCCATTAACGAACAAAATGGAGGGGGGAAGAATACATTGACCCCCCCTGCATGTAAAAATATCAGAAAAGAAAAAAATAATTATGTAAATTTCAATTTCCGGGAATATCAAAACAAAGACCACATTATTAAAAAGAAAATAAAAGAAAATAAAAACCAGCCAACGATAAAAAAAGTTGTTTTATGTAACTGTAGAGCTGAGAATTTGACACACTTTGGGACTATGCTAAAAGTGCTGAAGAAGAAAAACGTCTTTTTTGTTTGTTTAACTAATCTATCAAGTTCACGCTCCACTTCTTATATAAAATGTATTACACCAGTCTACAGATATAGAACTAAACGTGAAAAACATTACACACGACATCTTTGTGTTTGTATCATACACAATACCCACTAGAGATTTATATACCGGGTGTGAGACATGGTGGAAAATATTTATATCTATATTACATACACAAACACGTGTCAAATATAGGAGACTTTGTCACTGCTAGGATGTTTATGACACAAAATTCATTTGTTTCCCTTTTATACTTTAAATCGGTCTCCGATGAGAGTCTGATGCTATTGGAAAATTAAAACATCAAGCCCTGATAAAAAAAATAAAACGTGAAGAAATATTACAGAGTTTGTTAAATGTGTGTGTCGCAAATAGAAGTAAATATCTGGATAATGTGACGATTATTTTTGTGTTGTTTTTTTAAAGAGTGTGAGCGAGGGCTGCATTTGACGCTAAAGCCCAGTTGAAACCTATTTCGCGTTGAGTGGAACTGGCAGAGCTGCTGTGGACAACAGCGACACTTAGTGACTCATTTTGGAGCTGAACTGTATGTGCGACCAGGAGTAAGAGCTGCACTGTGTAGAACTGTTTAATTCCAATCTTATTTTTCAAATCTATCGTGTTAACATTCCCTCTTTGAGATGGTTCGAGCTTGTTACATTAAAACTTATTGTCATAATTAATAATAAAATAATAATAATAATAATATTGTTACTGAAAACACAGGTTTCGAGTCTGGGCTTGTCTGCTGTTTAGCATTTGCTGCTTTTGGTTTAAACCGCAGACAGCTTGTCAATGAATTAAATGTTTCCTCCTCACCATGAATTAAGACATAAATTAAATGCTGCTGCCCTTGTATCATCGGGATGATTTTATTTGTTGCTATAGGGTTTGACTGAAGGAATGTTCATTGGACTGAGGTTGGGGGATGTTTTTACCAATTTAATGACACTAACAAAATATATTTTTTGTGTGTATAGTTATATAGATATATATTAATGTGCAGGTATTTTACAGTTGTGAATTTCTTTTTTTCTTTAATCCCAGCACTAGAAATAGGAAGAACTTGATTCTCAGATGGACAGAGGATAGAGATGCTCCTGAAAACATCTTACAAATTAATTTAAGATGAAAATGGACATCATTTCTCTTTAGTGCAAGTTTTATATTTTTATCTGCTTAATTCGTTCAGTTTTAGTGTAGGAGACCGGATACTGGAAAAAATTATTTCATCCTACCTGACACAACTTTTCCAAGTTCTCAGATAATCGAAATCTTGGAGTCTATAAGGTTTATACCAGTCTAGAGGTAGCTTAGAGGTGAAGCACATTTATGGGAGGGCCTCTGGTTCGTATCTCACATACAGAACAGAGAATATTGCCAGGTATGTTAATTAAAATGTATTGTTTTTAATTAAGTAGAAATGGCAGACAGTTGGGTGATTTAAGGGGATATATGGAGTAGGAAGTATAAACAAAATATGACTACTGCTTGCTGTTAAAATGTAATTTAAGATCAAATATTGTCCACAAAAATCGATTGTTGCCAGTTTGCTGCTAACAAAACAGTACATGACATTAAAAAAATCCAAACAGGAAATATTACAGAAAAGTTTCTGATCAATCTAACCATCACAAAGGATCTGGATTGTGTCTTTAATCCTCAGTGAGAGAGTTGATAGACCTCGGGAGCGCCCTTCCCCTGCCTGAAGAAAACATAATCCCAATACATGTTGTAGCACCGGATAGGTAGAAAATCTGTATTTTCTCAGGCACCGTGAGAACTCACAGCAGGCTTTGCATGTTCATCTTGCACCTGCTATAGGAAACCTAGTATAAACTAAATGGCGGGGGGGGGGGGACCTCAGCAAAGCCCTGATGCTCTGCGATTTAATTCCAAGTTCTTTGGGAACACACGCAAAATTAAAACAAGGAAGAAGTCAAATCCCACAGGCGCACAATCACAGCCTCTCCATATTGTGCCTGAGAGGGGACTGGCTGATGGGGGTCACTTTTACTGGGAGAGATGCGGTGGGGGTGACAGGGAATCCTCTGAACTTCAAGGCCTCATTGGAGGGCTGAGCCAGGACTAGAGCTACCTTCGCTCCTCCATCTGCGAGGGAAGGAGGAAAACCACCTGCACAACGTGGCTGGAACAAGATCTACCCCCGTGCAAAGGCCGAAACGTTCCAGGCAAGTTAGATCTGCCCCAAGTGCTCTTCTGTGAAGACAGGCACAAATCCCGCCTAGTTTCCTCCGCCCCAGAGATTCACTCTCCAGAGCTGGCTCACCGCTTGGCTTTTGGGGTCTATAACTCCCCGAGAGCAGCCTCCTGGCCCCGAGATTGAGCAGCCCTGGTGGATGCCTAGCAAAGCCTGCCTCTGACCCGGGAGCAGCAGCCCCTCTCCCAGCCCCTTGCACAGCCCTCAGAGGAAGAAGGCGGCGTGAGCTCCCCTAGCGATTCAGCATGGCCAGCTTGTTGCTGATCTCCCCAGCCTCTTCCAGCAGGAACCAGCCCAGAGATCGCTATTCCCGTCCGGGTTGAGTGTGCGAGTGACCCCAGCCCTTTGGCAACGCTCCTAGGTCATCGCCGGGCCCTTTCCAGCGAGTGCAACGAAGCTCAGCTGCCGAGGAAGGGCGGGGAAGCGTACACCCCACACCCCATGCTCAGTAAGGACAGAGCACGGGCTAGAGAAAAGGCCGAGTAGGGACCAGCCTGGACTTAGTCCCTGATACCGACGCCAACTGCATCTCCCCGACCCCATCCATACACACAAGGTCCGGCTTCCCCTCCCCAATGCTTCAGTGATGGCCCACAAGCAGCAATCTGGATCCTTAGGGGCGCAGGGGCTCACGCTCTGGCCTCCGGGGCTGGAGCCCTGCCCTTCCCGTTCACAGATGCACTGAGCGGGGAAGGGCTCCGCCGCAGCTAGCCGAGGCCCCCGCGGGAGCGATGGAAGAGAAGTTGGCCGCAGAGGGAGCTCAGAGCAGAGGCTGCCCCCAGCTGTCCCACAAGCAGGCGGACACTGCAGTGGGAGCTGCCAAAGGGGGCTACCCCGTCTCCTGCTGCTGACCCTGACCAGGGCTCCAAGGGGCATGGGGTGGAGGAGGTCATGGGGCGCAGGGCAGCTGCCCTGGGGCGAGGCATCTGGAGCAGAGCGCACGAGAGCAGAGCGCACGGAGCAGAGCCGGCAAACAGGCGGCGCCAGTCTGGCCCTGGCTCCGACGCTGCCGGGCCCGGGCGCACCGCGGGGCTACAGGGCCGCTTGGAAGCAGCTGGGCAGGAAGGAGCCAAGGGAAGGGGGCTGCACGGCCTGGCCCCTAGGCGCCCTTGCCAGCCGCACCCCCGGCCCTGAACTCTCCAGCCCCCCTCGGCTTCTCCAGCAGAGGCCCCCGGCGTGAGTAACCTCCGCCGCGGGCTGGCGGGGCAATCAAGGGGGACCCAGACCATTGCGCCCCGTTCCCAGTTGGCGCTGCTCGCCAGGGCCCCTCGCCCATGCATTGGCTAAGCAGTCCGCGCCTTGTGCGCCTCGGAACCGGAGCGGGACGCACCAAGACTGGCCAGCCCAGGGCAGGCGGTGGAGACAGCGGGACAGAGACTTGACCTGCCTGTTCCTCCAGCGCCCGAGCCCTGGGGCTTGTGGCCGCAGACGCTGTACCTCGGGGTTTCTAGCCAGCGGCCCCAAGGGAGACCAGCTCACCCTTCCCCGCTCCCTGCAGCGCCTCACGCCCCACCCAGCCCTTCCCAGCCAGGGTCCCTGCCCAGCTGTGACACAGCGCGCTGGATGGGGCATCACATGTGTAAACGCTGGCGGAGACGCCCATGCCCCGCAGCGCGGTTTGCCCGGAATACCAGCACCTCCTGTAAGGAAGGCAAGAGCCCCCGACTCGAAGAACCTGCCCTTCCCCGAGCTCTGCACCATCGAGTTAAGGAAACCCATCCCGGCCGGTGCGACGCTGCAGCCCTAGCTTGCTAGCCCAGAGCCACGCTGGGCATTGCCGGGGGCAGCTGAAGGGTATTTCCAGGCCCAGAGTTGTTGCTGGAATACAGAGCCCGGTCTATTGTTTGAGGTGTTTGCGTCTTGCCTGGGGAACCGTTATCTCCCTCGGGCGGGCGAATGCCAGCATAGGACGTGTGGCAATAAGAGACCTACAAGGTAGAGCTGCCTCGCAGAGTCAGTATCTCGGGCAGCGGGAGTCAGGCCTCTTCTCGCTGTTACTTATTCTTAAAACACCCCAGACGACAGAATACCACGTGCATCGCCCAGTAGCCGCGTTTCTTCCAACAGACTGTCTCCAGCGTGCAACGCCCAGCCACCACTGCCCGGCAGGGAGCTACAGCGCCCCCCAAGAAACATACCGCTCCTAGACCCACGCCCTCCCACTTACATCGTAGGAGGGGTGGGGATGAGGAGGTCGGGTAGCACAGGGGAAAGGGAGAACTTCCGCTAGGAATTTTAGAAACATCAGTTATATCCACACTTAGGCCAGCCAGAGCCACCTTCCCCCCCCCCCATTGCTTTCTCTCTCTCTCTCCTAGACACACATTTAAGGTAGGTATGGTCATCTAGTTCAATAAAGAATCAGCACAGGCAAACTGGTGTGTTTTAAGCACAGAAAGGGCTTGCAGTATTACACACGGCAAGACTGCCACAGCAGCTTCGAATCCAGCCCTGAAGCAGCGCTCAGTGTAGCTCCAACATTTGTCTCTCCCGCCAGCAGAAGTTGGGGCAATAGAAGCTATGACCTCGCCCACCTTGTCTCTCTAATATCCTGGGACCAACAAGGCTACAACACTGCATAACACTCGGCGTTGTCATCAGACTCCTTGCAGACAAGACTCAGCTTCCCCACCTATTTCTCCCCAGAGCGTAGTTTTTCCCTGGCTGTCTCTACCCAATAGCCAGGTGATTCCTCTCTTCCCCCCGTAAAACCTAATCAAAGTCTTCAGTTGTTTCTGAGTTTGGAGAGAAATCTACCTCCCAACGCCGCCAGGGGGCGCACCGTGGCAAACGCAGGCCTGCCTGGAAGAAAGTTAGCCGGAGTGTTTCCTGTTTAAGCTCTTTAGTAAGCAGTATGTGTTTCTAGGGAGATTTCAGAGTAGCAGCCCTGTAAATCTGTAGCCGCAAAAAGAAAAGGAGTATTTGTGGCACCTTAGAGACTAACAAATTTATAGGCTTTGAACCCGTTTCTTTTTGCTCTGTGTTTCCATCCCCCCTCCCCCCGCTGTTCTTCTGTCCCTCCAGATACTTCCCCCATGGCCAGTGATTCTCCAGGGCCTCAGAGGAACAGCCGTGTTAGTCTGTATTCGCAAAAAGAAAAGGAGTACTTGTGGCACCTTAGAGACTAACCAATTTATTTGAGCATGAGCTTTCGTGAGCTACAGCTCACGAAAGCTCATGCTCAAATAAATTGGTTAGTCTCTAAGGTGCCACAAGTACTCCTTTTCTTTTTTCTCCAGGGCCTGCTTTTCTTCTCCCCTTGGCAGGCTACTCTACTTTATTCACTTCTCCACTTTCACATCCCACACCATTGCCTCCTTCCCTGGGCATTCCTCTCCTGGCTGCAACTGGCAGCTCCTGGGGCACTGGGGAGGTCCTCCCTCTCCCCGCCCCCCACCAATTTGTAATGGAGACTCAACCCTCCCCCCTGCTCCCAGGCTACCAGCGTATCCCCAGGCGCTTTCAGTCCAGTCTGAGGCTGTTCTTTTAAAGAGCTTCTAGCCTCATTCATGTAAGAGAGAGTTATTGATTGCTGCTTAGCTTGTGAGCTCCTTTCCCCAGCCACTGCATACAGCAAGCCCACAGGGCAGAAGAGAAGGGCAAAGTATACCGGGACAAGCCAGATGACTCCACTGTGGGGTGTGCTAGGCCTTGCCTCCAACTTATTTTGAGTGGCCCATTTGGGGAGGAGGGAGAAAGAGTGAATTGGACTTGAAAACCTATGCATTGAGTTCAGTACCACGTATTGGGGCTCCATTTCTCCAGCCTGAGAAGGCTGGTGGCAGGACAGAACTGAAAGTATTACTTAGTTTTTTGGGTGGGGGGAAATATACCCATTGCCCTCCTCTCCTCAACCCTCCTTCCCCACACTTCAGGCTGGTTGCAGAGAGATTATAGGAAGTGCCAGAAGGGAAGCTTTCAAGTCCAATCATGAAAAATTTCACACAAGTACTAATTATTTTTAAAAAATCAATCTGACTCCATTTTCATTGATAGGGACAATACAAGTTAAGATATAATACAGAAGTGCGCAACTTAAAGGACACGAGCATAGATCTTGGAGGTGCTGGTCTATATACAGATTTAAACACCCAGAAGCCAAAGTCAGGAGATAAATATACAGTTAGTCATTGTTTGCTCCCAGTAAACGGGTTAGATGTTGGAGATTCTGACCCTTAGTTCTTGCATTCTGCAAACTGCCTGTGTGCCTCTGAGAAAACAATCCAAGCCAGTGTTCCAGCTGTCTTTTCCATATATAGCAGGAATGTCTTACAAACATTGGCCAAAGGACCCCATCACATTTGATATTCAGGGGATTCCCCTCCACACACACAGCAACATTGTGTTCTATGTTAACGCCAGGATCTTTCCTGCTCTCCAACACATCATGGAGTCATGTCTAAAGAATCATGTTTTCCAAGATCATTGACAAGACCACGTTGGCAAAGAGGAGAAAGTAGTTTGTGCCACACTGGTTGATGCCAAATCATGCACTTAATGTTTCTATGGAGAAATTGTGTCTGGCATAATCTGTGGCTTCACTGGAACTCTAGAGCACCAAGCTCTGCCATCAGTGCTTCAGGACATTTATTGGTCTCCACGGTGACACTGGTGTTATTTATGCTTTGTGGTGTAAATACTGAAGTGCAATTCAGAACTCCGGCACTGAAAGAGAAAGGCAAGAGTCAAAGTTCACTTGTTGAAAACTCAGGAGTCTGAGACTTCCCCCGGTAGCTTTGCTTTGGTGAAGTTGGCTTTGGCTTGAGAGCCAGCTGTTTAAGCTGTCTAGAGCACCAAATTTACAGTCAGTATCCAAAGAACAGCCTCCCATCCCAACAATATTTCACTGGCAGATTTGAGAGCAGCTTTTACTCCTTGACACCAAGGCAGAGCATCACATGTCAGAGTCTGCCTGGTGGGGACACCTCTGCCATCTCATTGGCAGGAATAAGTGATGATTAGTGTAGAAACATCGTAGGCATTCAGTGTTACACACATCTCAAGACTGGACCTTTTGGGTTAAGGATGGTAGCTTTCATGGTGCTTAATGTTATGTAGTTAAGGTTACAGCTTCACTTCAAGGAATCGCCCAGTTTCCCTTTTGCAAAGTTTGGGGAAGCCCATTCAGCAGTCTCCGTAGTGGAAGTGAAGTGTCACATTTTCAGGAGTACCATGGATAGTCAACAGGACAGATGCTTTTGCAGATCTCATATTCCATTGCTTAGTCATCAACACTACAGTTAAAAATAACCCTGAACTCGGCATGTGGGTAATCCTCAACAAGGAGAAGTTTATATTATATTAGTGCATGTAAGTATTTAAGACTCGCTATTGAGCTTGCTCACATCGCCGTAACACAACGTGGATAAAAGCCTGCTCAGTAGGGAGCTTCTAGAGATTTTAGTATTCTAGATAGTCCACTCCATCCCCATGGTGGCAACATGTCCTTCACTCCACACAGGGCTGCTGGGAAGAACCATTCATAACCCTGCCCAGCTTGAAGGTTATGGGCTTGGATGTCAGAGGGGCTTAATTCCTGCCTCCCCTCTGGAACAAGCTGGTGCTCCATTCCAGCCATTCAAGGGCCCTTTCTCCTGCTGATGCCATTTCATGACACCCTACCCCACCCATGTGTTGCTTATAGAGAAGTGAGATCCCAGCCTGTCCTACTCAGACATGGGTTACATAGACACCCAGCACCCCCAAACAAACCAAAGGGGAACATTTTGCAATTGTGGTGAATCTGAATGGATGGAGAAGATGAGAAGAGCTAAGTTTACATGTTTAAAAGCCAGAATCAACACTACTAGATATTTATTGCAATGCTTAACTCACAGCGGGGCCAGACATGTTGGCTGAATCAGTGTTGTTAAGAATATTTCAACTTTTGCTTGACTTGCCAGCAATGCATTTGTGACCAACGCTGCAGTAGCAGAGGCACTTGGTGGCATTCCATGGTTCACAGCCATGGAATTTAGGTCAAGTTTACAAGTTACAAGGTTATTTTTCCTTGTTGCCAACCCTGCAGACTCAGCCTGGAATTTGGGAAGCGAAGTCCGCTTCTTTCTGGCTTGGGCATCAGCATCAGTAAGACTCGGAAAGCCAGCTTCTGCCAGCAGCTCCACCACCTCTGTAAACCCATCGCACAGCCCCAGCCTAGGGTCAAATTTGCTTCCACAACTGGCATTTAACAATTGATGGTACATGAACCAGAATGAACTCCAGGTCCGTCTAGGAGGGCAGTGTTTGTTGTGAGAGTCTGACAGAAGTAATTATTTGTTACTGAAGTCTGAACTATGATGAGCCCAGCCCCACCGGGATTCAGCCTGGTGACTGAAGTGGTACAATATGTAGTCACTTTTTGACTCCAGCAGCTCTTTAATGTTGAATTAACATAGGGTTTGTAGCCACTTATTTTACCTACATTGGCCATGACAGAGGAGCCATCTCGATCACATGTTATATGTGTTTTCAGTACAGTTTCCCTGGTCACAGATTTAACACACCCCCACCAAAACCCACCCCAATATTCTCAAGTGCCAGAGGTCACAGACGCAGAGCCTGCCCTTCAGTACTTATTTAAAAAACTAAAGAGTAGTCTAGACTGCCACCTGGTGGGTAGCAGGCAAAGTAGTTCAGTTTTGCGCTGAGGAAGAGTTTTGGTGAATGCATCTGTGAAGCTACTTGGAAAGCACACTGGAATTCTGTGGGGGTGTTCCATTGCTCTGCAGTGCGCACACATCCACTATGTCTTTGCCACTAACGCAAATGCCAGGCATCTGTGGGAAATAAGCATGCAAAGATGGAGGGCAGTCTTGCCCAATGTGTACGGGCATTGCAACCAAGGAATCCATTGCATACATTTAAGACAAGTTAGATGGCACAATGGTTGTTTTCTCATTCTACAATCACTTTGCTGGCCACTCAGTCACTTGAAGGCTAAATTAGGTAAAAGAGTTAAGATCCCACAGCTCAAGCCTCTTCCAAGAGTCAAGCTCAGAAGGCAGAGACTGAGAGGCAATAGTTTGGTCTGTCCCATCACCCTAAGGATAGCTGGAAATATTTCCTTTCACTTTTGCTGCAAGAGAAAATTCAAGTGACTTTTTGCTAAGTGGCAAATCACCCTGTTGGGAATCTATTTCCGAAATGCTACAAGAGCCAGTATGTGGAACCAGATGAAGCAGGTTGTGATGTGAAGGGGGAGGCCAAAGATAGTTAGTCTGTTCCTCATTCTCCTTTTTCCACAAAGTGCCCTCCTCCCATACATAGGCTGGAGTCTGGCCACACCACCTAGCTCTGCACTAGGTGCAGCTGAGTCTAACACAACCTTAGCCATTTTCAATTCAACATGCAGATTTATGTAGTCTGTTCCTGTATTTTAGCCCTAGGAAATCTCCAGGGTCTATGTCCAGCACCAGCACTGCATTCCCCAAAACGGGACAGGGATCATGCTCCTTTTCTAAGGAGTTTATACAAAGGTTATATATATATATAAAATATATATAAAAAATGCATATGTTGTACACTTAACTAGGGCATGTAGATTATGCTAGAATTACTACTAACTCAGTACTTGCACAAACCTCTGATCAGTTTTCATTGGTCCTTGTCTCAGACTCCAGTGGCCAGGTGATCCTATGATCTAGCTTGTAACCTGATTCTGACCCGACCCAACCCAACAGACAGGACAAGCAGCTATTTAGCCAGGTAGCCAGAGGGGTCACCTTACTGTTCCACACTGTCACTTGCTTTCTCAGCCCTGGTCTACACTACGAGTTTAGGTCAAATTTAGCAGCATTAGACTGATTTAACCCTGCACCCATCCACACAACAAAGCCATTTTTGTCAACTTTTAATGGGTTCTGAAAATCAATTTCTGTACTCCTCCCCGAGGAGGGGATTAGTGCTGAAATTGACATTGCTGGGTTGAATTTGGGGTAGTGTGGACGCAATTCAACAGTATTGGCCTCTGGGAGCAATCCCACAGTGCTCCATTGTGACCGCTCTGGACAACATTCTCAACTCGGATGCACTGGCCAGGTACACAGGAAAAGCCCCGCAAACTTTTGAATTTCATTTCCTGTTTGGCCACCGTGGCGTGACCACGCAGAGCTCATCAGCAGAGATGACCATGGAGTCCCAGAATCGCAAAAGAACTCCAGCATGGACTGAACGGGAGGTACTGGATCTGATCGCTATATGGGGAGATGAATCCGTGCTATCAGAACTCCATTTCAAAAGACGAAATGCCAAAATATTTGAAAAAATCCCCAAGGGCATGAAGGACAGAGGCTATCACAGGGACCTGTAGCAGTGCTGCCTGAAACTTAAGGAGTTCAGACAAGCCTACCAAAAAGCCCAAGAGGCAAACACCCGCTCAGGGTCAGAGCCCCAGACATGCCGCTTCTATGATGAGCTGCATGCAATTCTAGGGAGTGCTCCTACAACTACCCCACACCTGTACGTGGACTTCTGCAAAGGAGTCTCACGCAACAGGGATGAGGATTTTGGGGATGAGGAAGATGATGAGCAGGGGGAGGTTGAAGATAGCACACACCAGGCAAGTGGAGAAACTGTTCTCCCCGATAGCCAGGAACTGTTTATCACCCTGGAGCCAATATCCTTCCAACCCAGGCTCCCAGACCTTGAAGGCGGAAAAGGTGAATATACCTTTGTAAATATAATACACGGTTTAAAATCAAGCCTGTTTAATGATTAATTTGCCCTGAAGACTTGGGATGCATTCATGGCCAGTACAACTACTGGAAAAGTCTGTTAACGTGTCTACGGATGGGACAGAAATCCTCCAGGGACATCTCAATGAAGCTGTCCTGGAGGTACTCCCAAAGCCTTTGCAAAAGGTTTCTGGGGAGGGCAGCCTTATTGCGTCCTCCATGGTAGGACACTTTACCACGGCAGGCCAGTAGCACATAGTCTGGACTCACTGCATAAGAAAGCATGGCAGCGTGTGGTCCTGGTGTTTGCTGGCATTCAAGCAACATCCATTTTTTATCTCTGTGTTATCCTCAGGAGAGTGATATCGTTCATGGTCACCTGGTTGAAATAGGAGAATTTTATTAAGAGGACATCAGAGGTGGCCATTCCTGCTGGGCTGTTTACCTGTGGCTGAAAAGAAATCATCCTTGCTGTTAACCATGCAGTGGGGGGAGGGGTTAAGCGATCATCCCAGAGAATTGGGTGTGTGGAGGGGTTTAGTTGGGTTTGTGCTGCACATTAACCCGAAAACATCAGCCCCTCCTTTTAAATGGCTAATGTGTCTTTTTCAATTTTAATCTCCCTTTTTTCCCTCCCACAGCTGCAAATTTTTCAACACTGCGACTAGCATCTCCGTCCCAGAGGCTAGCGCAGATAAGAAGGTGAAAAAAAAGCATTTGTGATTAAATGTTCTCTGAGCTCATGCAGTCCACCCAAACTGAAAGAGCCCAGCAGAATGCATGGAGGCAGACAATGGAAGACTCCAGGAAAGCACAAAATGAATGTGAGGACAGGAGGGATGCGCGAGAGGATAGATGGCTGGAGCAACAGGAGAGGTGGCGGGATCAAGAGGAAAGGTGGGGGCAGCATGATGAAAGGAGGCAGGATGCAATGCTGAGGCTACTGGAGGATCAAACTGATATGCTCCAGCGTATGGTTGAGGTGCAGGAAAGGCACAGACTGCCACTGCAGCCCCTGTGTAACCAACTGTCCTCCTCCCCAAGTTCCATAGCTTCCTCACCCAGACGCCCAAGAACGCCGGGGGCGGGGCCTCCGGGCACCCAACCGTTCCACCCCAGAGGACTGCCTGAGCAACAGAAGGCTGGCATTCAATAAGTTTTGAAGTGCAGTGTAGCCTTTTCCTTCCCTCCTCCCCCACCCCTCCCGGGCTACCGTGGCAGTTATCCCCCTATTTGTGTGACGAATTAATAAAGAATGCATGAATTTGAAACAACAATGACTTTATTGCCTCTGCAAGTGGTGATCAAAGAGGGGAGGGGAGGGCGGTTGGCTTACAAGGAAGTAGAGGGAACCAAGGGGGCGGGTTTTCATCAAGGAGAAACAAACAGAACTGTCACACTGTAGCCTGGTCAGCCATGAAACTGGTTTTCAAAGTTTCTCTGATGTGCAGTGCACCCTGCTGTGCTCTTATAACTGCCCTGGTGTCTGGCTGCGCATAATCAGTGGCCAGGCGATTTGCCTCAACTTCCCACTCCGCCATAAACATCTCCCCCTTACTCTCACAGAGATTGTGGAGCACACAGCAAGCAGTAATAACAATGGGAATATTGGTTTCGCTGAGGTCTAACTGAGTCAGTAAACTGCACCAGCATGCTTTTAAACGTCCAAATGCACATTCTACCACCATTCCGCACTTGCTCAGCCTATAGTTGAACAGCTCCTGACTACTGTCCAGGGTGCCTCTGTATGGCTTCATAAGTCATGGCATTAAGGGTAGGCTGGGTCCCCAAGGATAACTATAGGCATTTCAACATCCCCAACGGTTATTTTCTGGTCTGGAAAGTAAGTTCCTTGCTGCAGCTGTTCATACAGACCAGAGTTCCTGAAGATGTGAGCGTTATGTACCTTTCCCAGCCATCCCACGTTGATGTTGGTGAAATGTCCCTTGTGATCCACCAGTGCTTGAAAAGTACCCCTTTCGGTTTATTTACTGGCTGCCTTGGTAGTCCCGTCCCAAGACTGGGTTATGCGTTCCATCTATAGCCCCACCACAGTTAGGGAATCCCATTGCAGCAAAGCCATCCACTAGGACCTGCACATTTCCCAGAGTCACTACCCTTGATAGCAGCAGCTCAGTGATCGCATTGGCTACTTGCATCACAGCAGCCCCCACAGTAGATTTGCCCACTCCAAATTGATTCCTGGCTGACCGGTAGCTGTCTGGCATTGCAAGCTTCCAGAGGGCTATCGCCACTCGCTTGTAAACTGTGAGGGCCGCTCTCATCTTGGTATTCTTGCGCTTCAGGGCAGGGGAAAGCAAGTCACAAAGTTCCATGAAAGTGCCCTTATGCATGCAAAAGTCTCGCAGCCATTGGTAATCATCCCAGACCTGCAACACTATGCGGTCCCACCAATCTGTGCTTGTTTCCCAGGCCCAGAATCAGCATTCCACAGCATGAGCCTGCCCCATTGCCACCAGGATGGCCAAATTGCCAGGGCCCATGCTTTGAGAGAAATCTGTGTCCATGTCCTCATCACTCTTGTCACCGCGCTGCCATCGCCTCCTTGCCTGTTTTTGCAGGTTCTGGTTCTGCACTTACTGCATGATAATGTGCAAGGTGTTTACAAAGCTCATAACTGCTGTGGTGATCTGAGCGGGCTCCATGCTTGCTGTGGTATGGCGTCTGCAGGAGAGCAGAGTGGCAGCAGAAGCAATCGTTCAGTGCCGACGATGGTTTGCAGACCTACTGCACCGTCTGCTGCCAGGACACAACAGCTGAGCAGGCTGCATGCTTGCCGTGGTAAGGCAAGACAAGAGCAGCCGAGCAGACCTGCGAGACCACCAGGAGAGCAGAGTGCCAGCGGAAGCAGTGGATGACGATGACGACGGTTAGCAGTCCTCCTCCACTGTCTGCTGAAAGCAGCATGGCGCCCACACGGAAAAAAGGAGCGAAAAGATTGTCTGCCATTGCTTTCACGGAGGGAGGGGCGACTGACGACATGTACCCAAAACCACCTGCGACAATGATTTTGCCCCATCAGGCATTGGGAGCTGAACCCAGAATTCCAATGGGCGGCAGAGACGGCGGGAACTGTGGGATAGCTACCCACAATGCACCGCTCCAAAAGTCGATGCTAGCCCTGGTACTGTGGACGCACTCCACCGACTTAATGCACTTCGTGCATTAGGGTGGGGACACACACAATAGACTGTATAAAATCGCTTTCTAAAAAATCAACTTCTATAAATTCGACCTAATTTCATAGTGTAGACCTCAGTGGCTGAAACCAGCCAATGTGCCCACTTTGCATGGCTGCAGTGGAAACTGGTGTGACGCTGGCAGACCAGATGCCGACTCATGCCAAGACACACGCACCCCCCACATCTCAAACGAACATGGACAAATACATAGCTGGAGCCAGTCTGGCTACTCTGTGTTAGTATGGTTAGAATTTGAATCCCTATTTTGGGAATGTGCTCAGTGTTTAGATTTTATTTAATGCTTGTACATTTCTGCATGCATTAGTCTCCCTTATATCATCTGTATCCCATCTTATAAGGTAATATTTGAGCATTTGCATTGTATGCTTCTGTAACTGTAAGTCACCAGACAGGGGAGAGACATTAGTGCGAAATGGTGGCCTCCAACAGAAAGTGATATATTCTGCCCCACCACTAAGGCCCATCAACATCAGATCAATTAGTGTGGAACATCAAAAAAGATGAAAGACTTCACCGATTGCTTCCCCCCACCCCCCTTGAGAAGAGACATACAAGTGAATTCCTTTCAACAGCTGAGTTTCCAACTAGAAGCAGGGGAGACGAGGGAGGGTAAAATTCCTTGACTCTGAGGGGAAAGGATTACTTAGCAAAAGATCCCCAGTGCTTAGCCTGGGTTAGCCCTAAAAGGACATACAAAGCTTGATTATAGAAGCTTTTATTATTTTTTTTAAAACTTAAGACTGGAAGTAATTTGTGTGTATATGCTTACCTTCTTTAACCTTGTAAATAACTCTCTGGTTTCCTTTTCCAATATAAGGAATCTTCAGATAATTTATTATAGGGTCGGCTACAAGGATAGTCTTTGGTGTGAGATCTAAAATGAAATTGACCTAGAGTAAGCAACCTGAATATTGCTGTGATCTTTGGTGTAAGGGACCATCTATCAAAACAGCTGGCTCACCTGCATAGCAAGACAGATCAGAGTACCCCATGGGACTATCTGTGACTCCATGTTTAGGCTGTTACAGTGCCTGAGGAGGGTACACTTGATAATTGGTTGGTGAAATCTAAGTGTAGCGCTAAGTATAGAACCAATCTGGGGTTTGTGGCCTGTTCCTAACAGTCTTCCCTGCGGTTGGTACCCACATTCTTGAGCCACTGCAAGAACATGTGACAAGTTGATCAATCCGTTTATTAAGTGTAGTGCCAGAGTCTAAGAAAAAAGAAAAGGAGGACTTGTGGCACCTTAGAGATTAACAAATTTATTTGAGCATAAGCTTTTGTGAGCTACAGCTCACTTCACGAAAGTTTATGCTCAAATAAATTTGTTAGTCTCTAAGGTGCCACAAGTTCTCCTTTTTTTTTGCGAATACAGACTAACACGCCTGCTACTCTAGAGTCTGGGAAGTAAGCCAAGATGTGCCACCCAGGAGCATGACCCAGCAATGCAGCAGCATCAGGAGCCTTTGAAATGTAAAAGGGAACAATTCATGCAGACTTGCAGCTACTGCAGACTCCAGAGCACATAAACCAGACATTGGAGACACAGGAAGGCCCAGAACCTCCTGCAGATCACGAGCAGAGTTTCCTCACTGGTTGAGTACCTTGCTGTAGATTTCTTTGTTCTAGATTTGCATGTGCCCTCCTTTTGATACAGGAAAAGTAGGAAGCTTTAAGTAAAAGGCAGAGAGAAAGGATTTGTTCCCCAGAAGAATTCATATACCACAAAGCCACCTATCTCCTGCTAGAGGACTCCAGACCTATTTTCATTAACTGTACAGATTTTGGTGGTAAAGGGAAGGGCCACTTTAAACATATTTTAATCACTACCTTCATTCCTGTGCTAGCACATGGTTATCAAAACCAAGACTGTGTCAGAGGTCAGGTCTCACTTGTTTCCACCATTACAAGCTTCCCTTTTGCTTGGCCAGCCTAGTCAGTTTCTGGCTCTGATGCCCTCGCACAGGGTGTCCTGCGTACCATTGGAGGGGATGTTTAATACCAATTTTATGCAAGACTGGCTGAGTTTAGAGAGACATTAGCAAAATCAGCCCCATTTAAGCCCAAATTACTTGATCCTGTCCCTTTGTGAGTTTATTTAACTCAGAGGTGGCAGTCACATACTGGAGCCTGACAGGTGAATTGTCAATAATTAATAATACACCCTTCAGGGGATGTGAACTGATTATTTTCACAAATAACAGTCGGGCAGCCTATGTCAACACAGTCTATGCTAAACCTGCCTGGGAAGTGGGGAGTTTTAAGATGTGTTTCATAAGGCTTCCCCATTGTAGTCTGAATGCAATAGAAACCTTGTTTAGACAGCTGCATAGTTCAAACCTTGTTCATAGTACAGCCCAAGTGCACCAAGTTCGTTGTTGGCCAGGTGAGGGGAGATCTAACACTCTGTTGGTCTGTAACACACTAACTTTGGAACACTGCCACAAGTCTAGAGAGGGAAGGGGATGAATTGGGGAGTGAAAGAACGCAAGGAGTCCCTGGGGGTGGGGGTGCAATGTGCTCCACCGACAGAAGCCACAAAGCATATGACCCATTAGTGTAAGCTACACTTTGTGTGGCTACACTTTCACCTCAGCAAAGTGAATGTTGACATTTCCCAATGTCAACAATGGCAGTCCTGTTGGGTCACCCCATGTGCTGGCTAGATACATAAGCAACATGTTGACCAGTTACTATCTACTCCAGTACCCTTCAGTTTCCTCCTGAGAGCTAAATTCTAGAGACTAGATAATCAAGAGAGCTCAAGGCTTTTACTTCTGGGTGCTCAGCACTGGGGCCAACCCTGACCCCACACTTACCTAACTGCACAACTAGGGCTAACTAAATAAAGACTGGGCTGTCAAGAGCATTCAGCAGCTCCCACTGTGACACTTATGGCCAGATTTTAAACCTAAAAAGGAGCCAGGCTCTTTTGGTACTTACAGTCAAATTAGGGAGAGCTATTACTCTGAGGCATCTCACCCCCCACCCCTCCTCCAGCAACTTCCAGGGGGTTAGTTGTGCTTCAGAACCATGATTTGTTTTAAAGGGAGTCCGAACAAGAGTCACAGCTCTCACCTGATTTTTATTGCCAGCCACCCCCCTTTTCACACTCAGGAAATATACATCCAGCCTGCACAAGCCTCATAATCTCTACTTCTAGCTTTGGAAAAGGTTTGTGGCATGAGTACTGACTCGTCTATGTTCAAGCACCACCACATTGCGCAACAGATGCACTAATATTCAGGTACCTCTTGTTTGGCTCATGTAAGCAGCACCACTCCATAAACACTCAGACCCCCAGATACTATATTATCTAAGCAAACAGGATCATGTCTCTCTTGTGAAAAATTCTCTCTGGTATTTTAATAATACTTGTTACCTTAATACAGGGGTTCTCAAACTTCATTGCACCACGACCCCCTTCTGACAACAAAAATTACTACATGACCCCAGAAGGGGGGACCGAAACCTGAGCCCCACCGCCCCAGGCAAGCGGAAGGGGTGCCAAAGCCCAAGGTCTTCAGCCCCAGGCAGTGGGCCTGTAACACAGCCCTGCTGCCCAGGGTTAAATCCCTTAGGCTTTTGCCCCAGGAGGTTGGGCTCAGGCTTCAGCTTTGACTCTAGGCCCCAGCAACTCTAAGTTAGTCCTAGCAACCCTATTAAAATGGGGTCATGACCACTTTGGGGTCCCAATCCCCACTTTGAGAACCACTGCCTTAATAGATAAGCACCATAACATTTAAGACTACTCTGTGTACATATTTGCTTTCACAGGCAGCACAAGTGAAATTAGCATTAAAGTGATTTACCACTTCTCTAAAACACTGCTTTTCATAGGCTAGGCCAGCCCTGCTCACATCATTTCCCTTACCAGGCTTCCTGAGGATAGCATGCACCTCTTCCCCCGCAATGTAGCTTTTATAAGGGAACAAACTGACCTAAGGGGCAGGAAAGAGCTGGCAGGCTAGGAGCAGTATTACTCTGTTAGTCAATTAGTTGCTCTATTTCCCCCTTATAGAAACTGTTAGTTTCCACTGCTTCTGTGTTTTACTATGTGGGTGATTAATTCAGGCTAATTGCATGCAGGTGTGTGATTCTTACTTTATGAGCTAGGCATTAGGTGATGCTGGAGTAAGGCTATAATCTGAGAGAATTTAGGCTCCAGTCCTGAAAGCTACTCCACAAAGGTGGGCCTGTGCATGTTTAGTGTTTCCCTCAACATCAGTGGAGTTCTGAGTGGGCACGAGGGTCTGTCTGTACAGAACAGCTTGCAGGATCAGGGCCTCAGGCCTAAAATCTCAAACATGTTTAGGTTTCTACTTTATGGGAGTTAGGTGCCTAGATACTTTTGAGGACCTGAGCCTTAGTGTGTGAGATTTCTGGGGGCAGGAATGCTGATCTTTGTTGAACACGTTGGCCATGCTGTAAATATTTGTACACATGATAAAGAATAACAACACATAATGAAAGCCCAAGATTTCAACCAGTAAATATCAGGGTTCCATAGGAGAGCAGATGTTTGAGGACAGCCTGAAGAGAGTGGGTTAAAGTAGAGTGCCTAATATCTGGAATGGTTTTTTAGCACCAGGAGCAGCCATCATTTTAGATTTTCCCAACTATTACTTTGTAATTGCCTGTTAACAAGTTACGTGTTTTAAAAATCTGCATCCTGGAGTCTAGTGATTTACATGTGAGCCTCCACTATCTCTACTGTCAGGGTCTTTGTCCCATATTTTTGGGCTTTAGCAGGTTGAGATGTATGTGTTTAAAAATACTGTCCTATGGTTGGACGTGATGGATAAGGAGCAGCTGGACTGGTTTATAATTTTTTCCTTGATACTGGATCATTTTGCATCCAAGCTGGAGACAAGTAACTGTCTGTAGATCTTTAGATAATCAAATATGATCATCCTCAAACATCTCCTCTTCAAAAGACTACTAAGAAAAAATAATGCATGCACTGGCAAATACCTAGACATGCTTGAGGTGGTTGCAGGACACAGGATGGAGAATGAAAAACCAAGAATGTTGTATTCAGCATGGGTGTGAGTGAAATACTGCACCCTGATAGAAATGGGTGAAGAATGAATTGCAAAGAGGGTGGACAAGAATGGAACATGTGGTGATACTGTGTTTCTCCTGAATATTCACACATACATTTAACAATGATATACAATATTTTATATGCAATCATGCATTGCAGTAGGGGGTATCTGGAATACCCAGTATGGTGGTGTTGACTTTGGAACAGATGCTCATACATCCCCATTCGGCATGGTCTGGACTGTACAGTCATAAACCCAGACCTGCAACACTTTCAAGCATGGTTAATTTTATTACTGTGAGTAATCTCATTGAAATCAATGGGGCTTCTCTGGGCAGTAAAGTTAAGTATATGAATAACTGTTTGCAGGATCAAAGCCCTATATTTTCAACAGGCCTTGTTCTGGGATATTCTCCCACTCATGCATGGAGTCAGGATCTGCTGTGGCATCACTCTGGGATATTCTTCTGTGTTTTGGGATACACTCTCCAGGATCTTATTAGCTACAATTATTAATTCATTATTACTATTATTGCAATTTCGCCCAGATGGTTCAAAAATAATCTGAAACTTTTTGAAAACAAATACATATACAATTACAGCTCTTTAATATGAAATAAAAATAAATATAAACATTCATTAAATTATTTCAGCTGTTGCATCAGGACTGAGTTCGTGCTTGCTTCTCCGTTCTGGGATTTGTCCTATGGCCATTGCTCTGGGATTCTTTCCTTTTTCTGAGTAGCAGCCCTATGAGTCTGTATCCGCAAAAAGAAAAGGAGGACTTGTGGCACCTTAGAGACTAACACATTTATTTGAGCATAAGCTTTTGTGAGCTACAGCTCACTTCATCGGATACATTCAGTGGAAAATACAGTAGGGAGATTTTATATACACAGAGAACATGAAACAATGGGTGTTACCATACAGACTGTAACAAGAGTGATCAGATAAGGTGAGACCTAATCACTCTTGTTACAGTCTGTATGGTAACACCCATTGCTTCATGTTCTCTGTGTACATAAAATCTCCCCTTATGCTCAAATAAATGTGTTAGTCTCAAGGTGCCACAAGTCCTCCTTTTCTTTTTCCCTTTTCAGCTACTTTAAAATCGATGTTTTATAAATAAAGTTTTTAAAAAGCTACTTTTTCAAGCCAATTCCTGCGACCGCGGCAGGACTCGAACCTGCAATCTTCTGATCCGAAGTCAGACGCCTTATCCATTAGGCCACGCGGCCGCTCTGCATTAAAGTACTAACGACAGCCATAGGAAGCTGAGAATGCGGCCTGGTCGCTGTGGATGATTCCATCCACGCCGCGGACAGGGGGAAGAGAGAGAGCCGGACACCCGGAAAGAGCGCCCGGCGGTGTGGGTTGGTCCATTCGGGCACCGCCCCCTGCTTGGCCAGGATCGTCTGAGCTCGGTTGCAGCCTCGAGACCTGACTCGCAACGCGGCCGGCGGCAACTGCCCCGCCGCTGCGCCACCCCTGCGGGCCGGGCCGAGCAGCCCCGAGCGGCGGAGCCAGCGGGTGGGGGGAGCCACCCCCGCAGGCTGAGAACTATGCGGGGTCCGGGGGAGGGTGGCTGAGACCCGGTGAGGGGAATGGGGGGGATGAGACCCAGAGGGAGGCGGTGAGGGGAATGGGGGGGGAGGCTGAGACCCATGGGGGGGTTGAGACCCATGGGGGGGTTGAGACCCATTGGGGGGGTGAGGGGAATGGGGGGGATGAGACCCAGAGGGAGGCGGTGAGGGGAATGGGGGGGGGAGGCTGAGACCCATGGGGGGGTTGAGACCCATTGGGGGGGTGAGGGGAATGCAGGGGATGAGACCCAGAGGGAGGCGGTGAGGGGAGGCTGAGACCCATGGGGGGGTTGAGACCCATTGGGGGGGTGAGGGGAATGCAGGGGATGAGACCCAGAGGGAGGCGGTGAGGGGAATGGGGGGGGGGGAGGCTGAGACCCATGGGGGGGTTGAGACCCATTGGGGGGGTGAGGGGAATGCAGGGGATGAGACCCAGAGGGAGGCGGTGAGGGGAGGCTGAGACCCATGGGGGGGGTGAGACCAATGGGGGAATGAGGGGAATTGGGGGGGATGAGACCCGGGGGAGGGGGATGAGGGGAATGGGGGGGAGGCTGAGACCCATGGGGGGGGGTGAGACCCATAGGGAGGCTGGGGGAGGGGTGAGGGGAATAGCAGGAGGCTGGGGCGGGTGAGGCTGAGACTATAGGGATTGGGGGGGAGACCCTGGGGGATGAAGGGAGTTCCCCTTTGCAGAAGGGGAGGCTGAGACATGTAAGGGCGGGTTTGAGGGGAAGCTGAGACCCGTTGTGGTTCTGGGAGAGGAGATTGGCAGAGAGATCCCTGCAGGGTAGGGACGGTCCCATGGATGGTAGGGAAAAGCCAAAGGGGAGGAGCTTTGTGATGGGATACATGGGGTTTCATTGACCCATGGTAGGGTGGAGTGAGCTTCTGGAATGGGATAAGCCAGGTAGTTGCAGTATCACGTTATAGCCTTGTCTACACTGGAGGGTTTTTTCTTAAACTGCCTGTGCTGGTTCTGCTCCAGTGTCGCTCGTGGTGGCTCCAAGTGCTCAGGTTCTTTGGGAGGGAGAGGAGAGGGGAGCCTCAAATGAATTCTGCTAAATTTCAGTCCTTCTGTTGGGCTTCTCTTTGCAGACCTATCCCATCAAAAAGGGCAGACTCTTGCCCGTTCTCCATATTACTAAAGTTTTTTGAAGATGACACATTTGCTCTGGAGGAAGTCAATAGCACATCTGTTTCCATCACTGAGAGCCAGGCAGCGGAGATGTGCCTCAGGTTCTTCTGCCAGTCGCCCGGTGCAAGAGGAGGTTATGCAAGATTCTGGTACCAGTCAACGGCGAATGAACCCACTAAACATCCAGATGCTGTCCAAGGTTCTTCACAAGCAGATTTTTCGGGGTGCTCAGGTGCAGTACTCAGATGCTGACATCAAGAGGAGTGTTGAACATCTGCAGAAGCATGATCTGTGGGGCAAAGAGACAGCCACGCTCCCTGATGTAGAGCTGCAGCTGCCCCGCATGTATGGGAGCGATCTTGATGAGCACTTCCGAATTCTGGCGCAGAAGCAGAGCCTTCCTTATTTGGAAACTGCTAATCAGCTGCTCCACTGTGAGGTGCCCCCCATGCCCTCACAGTGGGCTTGGGAAGTTGGTTGGACACAGTATGGACCCAATGGTGAGAGGAAGGCTGTAGACTTCCCTGAAGAACGAGCCTTGGTGTTTGATGTTGAAGTGTGCATGGCAGAAGGCCGTTGCCCAACACTGGCAGTGGCTGTTTCTCCAAGTGCCTGGTAAGATGTGATAACTGTAATATACAAGAGAAGCCACAATACTAACTGTTACCACAGTGGACATGGATGGAGGAGCAGCAGAGCTGAGCTTCTCCGTTGTGCTAAATACTTGGTTTGATAGGGAGTAAATGATCCCATGGAGCTGTAGCTATTGGACATAGGCCAGTTCTAAAGCCTATGTGAAATTCCAGTTTGATTTAGTTAGTGAATTCAGTGCTGGTTTCACAGCCTTGGTGCATGAACAGGTAAAACTTGGGCAGCAGCTGTGCAAACTTCCCTACGCTGCTTCCTGCCAGTGTAGCTCAGCCCTGCTTGAAAAGTCAAATTCTGGGGCGGAAGAGGAATTTGGCTCATCCCTCCTTAGTCCTTCTACTAAGACTAGCAGAGGGGAATCAGTCTTCACAATTTGAAGTATTCCAGAATATAATGTGGTTCCTTTCCAGGTACTCCTGGTGCAGTAAGCGGCTGCTAGAAGAACGCTATACCTGGTCCAGCCAACTGACTCTGGCTGACTTTATCCCACTAGAAACTGCTCTGAACTCAAGCTGTCTCACCAAACAGGACTGGACAGAGAGATTGGTGGTGGGTCACAATGTCGCCTTTGATCGAGCACACATTAAAGAGCAATACTTGATCCAAGTAAGTACTTTCCTAATTTATGTCCATTTCATCCACCTGCTTTCTCCTTGGCTCTGTGCATGCGTTTGAGGAAAGCCACTTAGGACCTGATTTTCAAAATTGAGTGTATACAATAAATTAGTTAAATGTATAATTTATTTTACAAAGTTAATTTGCTAGGGCAGTTACTGCTAGTTACATTTAACCAGCCACTTGCATGTACGCTCACCTGATCTGCATCTGCAGTTGTAATTATACACAAATTACGCATGCTTTTGTAAGTATAATTGCACTCACCTAATTTTGAAGGTCAGGTTTTGTGCCTTAGTTAACTGTAAGATAGGAATAACATCACTTCCACACCTCATGGGAGGGATTGTGAGCTTTGTTCCATTAAGGGTTGTGAATTGCTTTGAGATTCTCAACTGTAAAGTGTTACAGAGGCAGCAGTCTGCCTCTTGGTGCTTTTCAGTTTCCTTTTCCTGTGAGCCAAAGTATAAGACATTGTGCTTAGCATCAGGAAAGTCATGAAGACCAGAGCTGGCAGATGACATGGACTTCAGTAGTCCAAGATCTGCGACAAAAATAGCTTGTAAGTAGTGGAACGAAGCAAGACATTTTGGTAGCATCTTGGTTTACTGCCATAGTACAGGCCTGGATTCTTTCATTTCTGACCCGAGGAGCCTTTAGAACACAGAAGGAACAAGCACTCCCATTGCTGCCAGAGTTGTACAAGGGCTTGGATCTGTGTGATTGATTTCAGGGCAAGCTGTCCAATCTGGGTGTCAGATTTTGTCAGTTCAGCATGAAGAAGAGCAAGATGTTGAGTCTTAAAGTCAAGTTCCAGTTGATTGCCTGTGTGCAATCACAGAACACTAGCAGCTCAGTCACTGGACTGCCTCCCCACCATCCACCTAGCTCCATTCTTGAGAAGCCTGAGTCCATGAATTGTGAAAAAGGCAGTGGCTCCTTGACTGCCTGTTCTCAAACCCAGCAGTTCTCAAACTGTGGGCCAGCCAGAGCTGAAGTCAAAGCCCCAGCCCCAGGGCCAAAGCCCCAGGGCCAAAGCTGAAGCCCAAAGGCTTCAACCCTGTGTGGCAGGGCTCAGGTTACGCCTGGGGCTGAAGCCCTTGGGCTTTGGTTTTGGCCCCCCACCCAGGGCAGTGGGGCTCAGGCTTTGGTCCCCTCCTCCTCGGGTTGTGTAGTAATTTTTGTTGTCAGAAGTGGGTCACAGTGAAAAGAACTTTGAGAACCGAACCCATAACTTGCTGTGCATTTTAGGGCTCCCGAATGCGTTTCCTGGACACCATGAGCATGCACATGGCCATCGCAGGGCTGACGGGATTTCAGCGTAGCCTCTGGATGGCTGCTAAGCATGGCAAGAGGAAGGGATTGCAGCAGGTCAAACAGCACATGAAGAAAACGCGCAGCAAAACTGAAGGGCCTGCAGTGAGTAGGAGAATCACTGAGGAAATTTGTGCATCGCTAACTAGTGCTATAGAGCCTAACTCTTCACTTTTTCTTCACTAACATAGAGCCTTCACTTTGTTTCCTTAGCATTTAAAAGCCTCCCCCTTCCTTCCCCTCCACAATGGACCTAGCTCTGGCCTTCCCAAAGGAATGGTTTCATGGATGGCTCCATTGCATTGTCTGAAGGAAAAGAGTCTCTAATAAATGTTTTATATTGTGCTGTTACTGGCCATCTCTGTAAACTCCAGTTGGGGTCTAAAAACTGAGCTAGGCTCTTTATTACATGTGATGATATAGGAGGTAGAAAGGGACTGCAGTCAGAACTCTGCTGGTGACCTAGTGCATAAGGCACAGTGGAGCCATCTTACACTCCTGTAGCTTCAAAGGAGTAGGAAGTGGTTGGTGACAATAAAGCCAGTAGCTCTGACTTGCAAACACAGGAGGAGCAAGTCTGTGGAATAAGGGAGTGCCCTTTTACCTTGACAAAAACAATCTTGCTCCACTGATATATGTTCGGAATACTGCTGCAAAGATTATTGTCCTCGCCTGTCACTGTGACCATATTATCCCTCCATTGGATCCCCCTTCTCTATTGCCTTTGTGTCTTCTCCCATGCTACCCCTTATTGCTCAGAAGGAGCTACCTGTAAACATTTGCAAAGCTACCTCATTATCCTCCTCCAAATCCCCTTCCAAAACTCTCCTTTGCCATGATGCCTACAAAAACCTTAGATTATACAGAGACTATCTGTTGTGAGTTTGCACAGTGCCTAGCACTGTGAGATCCTGGTACATGACTAGGGTTCCTAGACACTATAGTAATACAAATAATAATTTGTATATAGTCTGTTTTCTTATCATAACTGTACTTTAGATATATTATTTAGCTGCCAGTTCTTTTCCTGCCCTGAGCTGGCCTGCTGGCTTGTCTCTTTACAGATTGGCTCATGGGACTGGGTGAACATCAGCAGTATTAACAACCTTGCAGATGTGCATGACCTGTACGTTGGGGGTGAGCCGCTGGAGAAAGAGGCCCGTGAGCTGTTTGTCAAGGGGAGCATGAGTGACATCAGACAGAACTTCCAGGTAAGGGGGAGCAGCTTCTGGGAGAGGCCAGGGGAGGAGGAGCCAGGCCTGGGGGATTTCTTTAATTATAAAAACAAAACTCTCAGCAGGAATAACATTTGCTAGCAGCATGTTTTCCATTTCCTTGTAGTGGCTTTTGGATACATACAAAGCATCCCCAGGAAAGATGGAGCACTTTGTGCTACTGTTAGTAGTCTCCACAGGCAGCATCTCCATACTAATGATCAGGGCAGTTACAATTGGGTCCTTTTTCTTGCTAAGTTGGTGCACGTCTCTGTCTCCCAGCACATTGCCAATATGGCCATTGGTTGACTAAGATTTGCATGCCTCTGACCCAGACTACTGAGATTTCTTTCCCAGGGAGAGACCTGAGGGGAAGTTTGTGAGGAAGGGGTAGAAAACTGTTGTGGAGGTATTTAGTGTAACTGGATGACAGTCACAATGACACTAAGTTATTGCTCCCCTGGGCTCGACCAGTTCATTGCACTATGCTCTATACACACAGTCTAATCTTCCTACTTGTTGCCTGTTTCTTTCCCAAAGGAACTGATGAAGTACTGTGCCCTTGATGTCCAGGCCACTCATGAAGTGTTCCAGAAGCAGCTGCCACTCTTCATGGAGAGGTGAGAAGGAGTTTGACCTCAGCCAACACAAAAATTAACTGTTGCAAGGAGCCATGAAAATCTGGCCACAGATACAGGGAATTTGGCACAGTTGCTGCAGTCTTATGCAGTCATGCTGAGGACCTGAGTTTGATCCTCTTGGAGATGTGGGGTAAACTCATTTCCAGCTTGGCGATCAGCATCCAAGTTCTTTATGTTGTGGAAAGTTGCAATGGCAGATGGGTGCCAAAACTCTGGGGCTGCACAGAGCCCCATTGCGTGGGGACCCTGATCCCTCTCTCCTGGCTAGAAGGAATAAGCATCATAATTTCACACTCAGATAAAATGGGCAGCTCTTAATGAGAGGGATCCTGTAATGAAGCTCTCGTGGATGGGACTGAGGGATCTTGTTGGTGAAATCGACTTTCTTTGCTTGCCCTACATACAGATTCATATTAAGGCCTTCAGTAATTGCCGGTGTAGGAGGGCAAAAGCCATAGACAGTTCCGGGCAGTAGCGTGAGGTTGGGAAACTCCTAAGTGGAAATAGAGCTGAAGTTACAGATTTTGTATCTTTAGTTGTAGAATAGCCTAGTGCTTACAGGCCAAATGCCTTCTGGGTTGTGCTTAATACCATATGTATTTGTGCTGTAGATGCCCACATCCTGTGACCTTTGCAGGGATGCTGGAAATGGGCGTTTCTTACCTGCCTGTCAATCAGAACTGGGAGAGGTACTTGGATGAGACTCAGGACACCTATGAGGAGCTGCAGAAAGAGATGAAGAAATCCCTGATGAACCTGGCCAATGATGCCTGTCAGCTGCTTTATGAAGAGAGGTACCAGCTGGGTCAGCATCATGGCAGGGGGAAATGCAAAGGAGGAAAGGGCTTAGATCCTGGCACTTAGTGCAGGGAGAGAAAGCATTTTTCATTTTAAAACAGCAAAGGAATTTACTTAGCATTGATACGACAATAGTGTGTTTAGATGGCTAAGGAGATTGTTGATCACCAAATCTGTCCCCATATTCGTAAGGGCTGGCCCTCAATCCAATCCCTAGCAGACAAGTGTTCACAGCTCAGAAACTATCTTTAGAATTGGCACCAGCTTGTTAGCAGCCTCTGTAGAGGCTGAAGATTCAATGGAGACTGGATTTCTGAGTGCTCAGTCTGGGCGAGGCATGTTGGCAAAGGGTAGTATGCGGGAAGCTGGCATTGCTGTGGTCCACTGCTTTTATTCTGTTCATAACTCTCAAGTTAATGCTTCATAGGGAAAATAGTCAAAAATTAGGTCTGTGTGTATCCCTCCTCGTCCCTGGTAAAGTAAACTGGAACCAGGTGTCAGAATTCAGGACGTCGGCAGAGTCTAGATCAGGATGTAGAAACGCAAAGCCAAAACAAGTTACGTGTAATGTTGTTCTGCCATGCAGATATAAGGATGACCCGTGGCTATGGGACCTGGAGTGGGACCTACAGGAATTTAAGCAGAAGAAGAAGAAAACAGTAAGGAAGAAAAATGAAGATGTAAACAGCGAGCCAGCCAAAGTGGTGGAAAAACCGTCTGCCCTAGAGTGGCAGGAAGGTAGTGCTCTTGGTGCATGCACATGGTGGGGAGGTGAGGGTGGAAAACGGGTTTAATACCAACTATCTCTAAGTTCTAATGAGGTTGCAGGAAAGACATGTAGCACAGAGTCTAAGCAGTGGCAAATCTGAACCATGGGAAAGTCCAGCTGTCAAGTAGAGGCATAGTCAGTGTAACTTTCTAGAAAAGGAGGAACAGAAACAACTGAGCAAACATTGAATCATGTATTAGAGTGCGCTGTCGGAAAGGGCACTGTTTCTCATCATGCTGCATTCTCAAGTGGGTGCAGAGAGAACATCTCTTGCTGAGGTTACGTTTATTACAAAATCAGATCCTGGTCCCCCCAGTGAAGAGGAAGAGCTGAGAGTCCCTGAGAGATGGGCCTTCCTGGAGCATCTGAAGGAGACTATCAGTTTGCTACCAAAGAGAACCCAGCACCTGCCAGGCCACCCGGGGTGAGTCATTCAAAAGGGATTTGCATAACTCACCACCTAATGGTGACTTCGGTTTGTAGATGGAAACATTTCCAGCTGCTATTACAAATCTATGGATGTGTTATCTGAGCTCCTCTTCCTGCCCATGGGGCCAGGGTATTCCAGCTGTCCAGTCCTTTCTAAATGCCTTTGTTGTTGAGCATTAAATGTCTAACAGGTGGTAGAAGGGTAGATGAAGTGGAGAGCCTGGAAACTGAGTGGATGAAGTATGTACCTTTTGCTTCAGAGGCCAGGGTTACACTCTGGCTGTTGTGAGATTAGTGGGTCCCAGTTTAGCTTTCCGTAGACAGGAGATCATCTCTGGAAGCCGCCACTAAGAATTGGGCACATTTAAGTGTTCCGCTCAAAGTGGCCTGTGCTGAGCCAATGTGGAAATTTAAATTGCCTCCCACTTCTAGAGAAGATGGACCCTCCTGCATGTTGGAAGCATTGCAGCTACCCCATGGCCCTGCTATCTGGGGTTGAAGGTATACTCAACATATACATTGTTCTATGCCCAAAGAAAATCTGAAACTGCCTCTCAAGGCTGGCAGTTCTTGAGAATGGGTTCCTGAGCTGGAGCATGTGCTCTTCCCAGAAGAGGAAGAGAAATCCCCATACTCCCAAGATTTCTCATACTCCACTTCTATCCTTTGTCCCAAAGAGACAGAAAAAATATTCAAGCTTCTCCAGACAGATGGCAAAATCATTCCCCTGTCCCTTAGACATGCAGCACTTGGAAGGTGTGTGCTTGAACATGTAGGTAGGAGACAGCCACTTAATGTTTCCTTTTGATGGGAGAGTTCCACTCAGATGGTCTCGCATTTGCTGATGGTCCCATTGATCATTCACTGGATGCTGATCAACTAAGTGAGCCCGACAGATGTAAATGAAATAGGATGGACCACCTCGAAACATTAATAGTGAAGGGAATTTCTCATGTTGTCTTGTTAACCAGGAAATAAATGGGGAGGAAACTTTGAACTGCTCTTGAAGCTTTTCTCCCCAACCTAATTGTTACTGTCTTGGGTCTCTAGATGGTATCGTAAACTCTGCCCACGCCTGAATGATCCAGATTGGGTGCCAGGTCCCAGTCTCATGAGCCTTCAGATGAGAGTGACACCAAAGCTAATGAGACTAACCTGGGATGGTTTCCCACTGCATTACTCTGAGAAGCATGGCTGGGGCTATTTGGTGCCAGGGAGGAAGGACAATTTGCCAAAGGATCTCTCAGAGACAGAAGAGCCATCCTGCCCACACAGGTAGGAGAGTGAGAGAGATGGGATGCGCTATCTAAGGAGATGTCAGCAGTAAAGCTACTGTATTCACCAAGCTGGAAGAGAGTCCCATGTTGCTAAGACTTCTGATCTTTAGTGGTTATTTGCTGAACAGGTTTGGGGAGTGAGGTTCTGGGAAGAAGGTCAGCAAATTAATCCAGAGCTCCAAAGTCTCAAACTGCTTGTCAATCAAACAGGGCAGTAACCTGAGGGCATTAAAGATGCATCTATTCCTCCCTGAACAGAAGCCTGTGCTTTTCTCCCTTCCTATTAGAGAAAAAACCTCGCTGGCTAAGCAGTGTTTGGCTGGGAATCTTGGCCTCTCCTTCTGAGGGATGCTGGGGGGTACGTTGCCCTTATTTTCATCTTTTTATCTGAACAGATGTCCTTGTGGAGCCTGGTAACTGTCCTAGGGCGCTGCTTGTGGCGGTAATAAATTCCACTTCAGATGCTCGATATGAAACCTGTCTCTGCTCCCAAAGACACAGGTTCCTGAGTACCATTCATCTCTCGTTTGCCTTCTCCCTCTAGGGTTATTGAGGATCTGTATAAGGAGCATTGTAAGGAGAGAGGGAATGAGCAGCCTGGCTCACTGAACACCTGCCTTGAAGAGGAGCTCATGTTAACAGACAACAGCACTATCTGGCAACAGGTAAAGCTGGGTTTGCTGGAACTGAGGGACGAAGGGAGTAGAGGCTCAGAAAACTTGTCCAAGGCACCTGTTCCCCCTGGAAAAGCGTGACGGACGTCCACCTGTTTGAGTGAGAAGAGAGGGCCCAACTGCCTTTGGCTCCTGCCCTGCAAATGAACCGGCACCTTCAAACAAACCAACTATCCCCCTGGGTTCCTCAATCATTTTCCCTGTGGCTGGCTTTCTCGATTAGCCTTGCGATTCACACGGGGGTTGCTTTCAATGGTCATTTCCCTGAAAGGAATCTTGATTTTTATTATTTTTTCTAATATATGAACAGAACATTAAAAAATACCGAGTTCAGTTCAGCTCCACTGAACCAACATCTGACCTCTTCACTCCCATAGTCCCTCTGGTTTTCAGCTACTAAAAGTCTGGCCAGGTGGCTACCCTTCTCAGAGATTTGTTAATGCCAAATCTTAGCAGCCTGTGACTTGGAGCAACTGAGAAGTCATTTCAGAGAGGGTTGAGGGAAAGAAGGGAGGGTCTGAAGTAGTGAGAAGCAAGAGAATTTCTTGTAGCCTGGAACAGAGAATCCCATTTTGGAGCCCAGAGGCCCTCTTCTCACAGACATTCACTAAACCCCCATCCTGTTCTGCACAGCTGCTTTCTTGCTGGTTAAACACTTTTTTGTGCTTATATCCAATTAAAGTGATGTAAGAAAGGGGACTGGCCGGCTTGGATGGGAATGGGGTAGAGAGCCTCTTTCATCCCTGCTGCTGATTCAAATCCAGCACAGTGATAAGTGACAGAGTTCTTGTCCTCTGATGGCTCTTCAGCAGCCTGTGTGAAAAGAACTGGCCTCTTTGCTGAGAGTCTCGGCAGAGAGGCCAGAGACTAATAGCTATGGAGCCTGAATTCCCCATTTGCCCCAGGGTGGTCTCTCCAGGTCATTACTGCACATTATTGCCCTGCTGCTTCCTAGTCTGTACCTGTTTCAAGGATAAACAGATGCCTAAAGTCGTCTTAGATATCAAGCTGACACCTTTCACCAACACACAACTCACTTTAAAAATGAGGAAGCTGGAGAGCTGTGGGCGCAACAGTGGTGCTGGAGAACAGCAGCCCCATACTATAAGAGGTTCCTGGAAGAGCTGTCTAGGAAGCCAAAGAACATACTAAGAAGCTCTCTGATCCTTCTGTCCCCTTTGTTTCCAGGTGGAGGTGCTGAGCCAGTTGGAGATGGATACTGATCTGGAAGCTGAATCAGACAGAACAGCTAAAGGGCCCAGACAGGTAAGTGGAACGTGGGAGTGTGTCAGCTAACTGGGATTCACTGAACAGGTGCTTCTCCAAGCAGAACAAGAGGACCCAAGCTCCTGCATGGCTGACGAGGAGCAGTTCCCTCCATAGCAAGGTCCCTTTAGGATGCTGCTCTCAGGAGTCCAATGGATGTCTCCATTGTAGTGTGTGAGGAGTCAGGCTTTTATTTCCCGGTGTTTGTGTAGTTGAGTTGGCACTATCATTAACTAGGTGCTTCCCTCACCCCTGAGGCTTTTCCTTCTTCTGGCTCTAAGTTTAGCAAGTGTCTCATGCTGGATGGTTTCAGGGAGAGACTGCTTACCTGGAACTGGAGTGTGCGGAGAGCCAGCCTATATATCACCATGGCAATGGCCCTTACAATGATATCAACATCCCTGGCTGCTGGTTCTTCAGGCTGCCTCATAAGGTGAGTGGAGTCCATAGAATGCTTCTTGTTTGTTGCTGAGCCCTCCGTGGAGTGCAGGGCATGGCGTTTGAGACCCATGGCTGGCTCCAAAGGGGGAGCGAGTGACATATCTGGAGACCATTCCCCCTGCACTGACCCAGCTATGCTCTTGCTGTCCTCACTGGGGTGTACTGAACAGTTCCCCACTGAAATGCACATCAAGTACATACCTCGCGTTTCAGATGAGACTGTACTCAGCCTCCCTAAAGCCCTTTACTGGCCTAACTGGACCAAGTCCCAGCTCCTCACTTTCTCCTTCAAGGCTTTGCACGGTCTCTTCTTCTTCATCCTCTCTGCTCTCCTCTCCCCTCCTCCCTCTATGGCTCCTCACTTTCCCTCCTCCCACTCAGAATTGTGTACCTTCAGCTGGATTAGCCTCCCAGTTCCTGTCTGCTGAATGCACTTGCGCTCCTTCTTCAGCCTCCACTTCTTTGATGTAGCCACCTGCCCTGGTCAGCAGCTCATGGCAGGGCTGGTGTTAAGGACGTGCTTGTACAGATGTGGAATGGGGCAGGGAAGTGACCAGGGCTTCATTTCTAGTTAATAATAATAACTGCCCAATGCACAGAGCCAAGCCAACTTCCCTTTCTTTTGCTGTTAAAGGATGGGAATGACAACAATGTTGGAAGCCCTTTTGCCAAGGATTTTTTGCCCAGGATGGAGGATGGCACCCTACGGGCCGGCACTGGGGGCACTGATGGGACAAGGGCCCTTGAAATTAACAAAATGATCTCGTTCTGGAGGAACGCTCACAAGCGAATCAGGTGAGATAGACACTAATTCCTCTCCTCCCCCAGTTAAACTGCGAAGTCCCCACCCATGGGGGATCTGCTGCGGAGTGACCAATGATAGCGGGATTTGCACAGGAACTGTGGCATAGTGCACCTCTGTACGCTGAGGCATTGGAGGAGCATTAGAGCTGATAAAGGAAAGAGCCCTGAAGGCCTCTAAAGAGGCTGATCCATGGCACAAACTTTGCATGCCTAAGAAAAAAAGGGATTAGGCAAAGAGCCCAAATGAAACTCTAATGGGTGAGACCAGGAAGGGAGCTTAAACAATGAGCAAGCAGACTGGGTCAAGAATCCTAGTGCTGTGGATCTGGGGCTGGAGGGGCAAGTGTCTTCAACTCCCAAGGAATGCAATGGCAGTTCAACAGGTGCTCCTATGGGTAAGGGTCAGGGGAATGTCAAGGCCCAGCTATATCTAATATGGAGAAACTCTCCACTAGGATTCCTAGGGACTGGGGTGGGAGGATTAGACATTTAGTGCTGCAGAAGTACTCTCAGACTATTACAAATCTACAGTCCATTTGCCCCCACTGTTAGCACTTCCTGGAGTCAGGCAGGTAAATGCACACGTTGGGGGGTCTGGTAGATTTGCTACTAACTCCTCATAGCAGAGTACAGTAACTTCAAAATTGTAACATGCCCCTTGACCACTGCTGTTTTTTGGACAGGGCGCTCCTCCCATGTTAAATATCACTGTCTGTTTCCTTACAGTTTGCTGTGTGGGGTTGTATCTGCCTGACCACATTACAGGGGGCTAATCTGAACTGTGGTACTGGAGATGCAGGATCTGAGGGAGGAAAGCAGGTCCGAGGGATGAAGCCCCATCTCTTATCACAGCCTCAATGTCCTATCCTGTGAATGAATGATTTTGCCCCATGGTCTGGATTAAGCTGAAGTTTTCATCCCTCCGTTTAAAGCATTTTTTCCATGTAGCATTCAGTTAGAGGTGGGAAAACAGCAAATGTCTGAGTGGCTCCTGATCACTCTGCCCATTGGTGGCACCTTTTTACTCCTCCATAGTGAGCAGCAGCCATTGTTAATGGGAATGGGTACTAACTGGGCTGTAGGAGTGTGGGCAGTGCCAGAATGTGCTGCTTCAACCCAAGCAAGAGGACAGATCTCCCACAAACTAAATCTTTTGGCAGTCAAAAGTACCCAAAACCTGCTTAACTGATCATTAAAATTGCCTTGCCCTCGGCACATGCTGGCATGGCAAGGGCTAGAAGCACCATGGAGACAGTATGCTCAGCTCTAGTGTGTGGGCCTTGAGCAGCTGAAGGAAAGAACCTGAGAAAAGGGGATGCAAACTTGGGGGTGGGGGAGAGAGACTGGGTTCCCCAAATAGAATTGAAGATCCAGGGTGAGATCTTCCCTTGAGGGGTTTTCCTGGCTCAGCTGCTGCTGTTCATGGCCTTTCTCTTCACAGTCTGTCTCACTGGGGCCCTGGCCTCATGTGTTCTTGTTTCGACAGCTCCCAAATGGTTGTGTGGCTGAAGAAAGGGGAGCTGCCTCGATCAGTAACTAGGTATGTGAGGAAATGCCATACAGGTCAGTGGCCTCTGTTCAGTTAAATCTGACCTTTGACTAGTGGACCTTTCTTTATCTGAGGCTATGGGAACCTGAATCCTTAAGGGGGTCAGAATTGGGGCAGTACAAGGGGAATAGTCTCTTTCCTAGTTCCCCTACTTCCTCCCATCAGTCTCAACTCTCTGGCCTGTGTTGACCCTGGAACTAGCTCAGCAATCAGGCTCCAAGATGGGATTATAAAAGGACTTTAGAAATGCAGTCCCATGTGATGGATCTTTCTTGGCTACAGCCACTGGGAAGTCCCTTTCAGTTACTGATTCTCAGTGTGGGAAAAGCCAGAGCCAGGCCGCCTTCATTCCTGCTGCTCTCCAGTGGGCAGGCAGTGACGCTCCGCTTCTATTCCAGACACCCGGACTATGACGAGGAGAGTAATTATGGAGCCATCCTGCCGCAGGTGATAACAGCAGGGACCATCACTCGTCGGGCTGTGGAACCCACCTGGCTGACTGCCAGCAATGCCCGGGTACAGAACTAGCTCTTTTTGTGTTCTGGAGAGGGATTATTTGTGGAGCACAGTGGTGTGGGATTTCTCCTGCCATACAGGGCAGGATATCTCAAGCTAGCGACAATTGTCCTGGATTAGAAATCAGACTTGGGGGAGCGGGGGTATGTCTTGGGTTGGGTGTGAACTTTGTAGATCTCAGAGGCTGGTTCTATAATTCTTTGCCCTCTTGCCTCGCTGACATGAGTTGGCCTAGTAACCTAGGGCTGATGAGATCCAGAAGCTCAAGGGCTGAGAGCAAGACCTCAATGAAAAGGGAGTTAGAATCAGTGGAGACCTTCTAGACTCCATCTGGGATGCAGAGGCCCTTACAAAGGAATGCAGGTAAGAGTGGAGCAAGGCAGTAGCTGGTCTCCTTGCCTGGATTCCCCTTGTCAGGAGTGTCTCTGGCTGACATTTCTGTACTGGAAGAGCTGTGTGCTGTTAACACCACATGATACGATCTTCCAGGAAAGCAGGATGCAGAGGCCAGACAGCCACTGGAGAAAAGTTGTGTTTAGCCTGGCAATGGTACGGGGAAGGGAGGTGTAGGAGGACGTGCTCAAAGTGGCATCAATCTATGTCCGCAGGCTGACCGGGTAGGCAGCGAGCTTAAAGCCATGGTCCAGGTCCCTCCGGGCTACTACCTTGTTGGAGCAGATGTGGATTCCCAGGAGCTCTGGATAGCTGCTGTCCTCGGGGAGGCTCATTTTGCTGGCATGCATGGTGAGAGGTTCAGCTGGAGCAGCACCGCCCTGCGATCATGTGACATGGACTGCAGTTAAGATGCTGGGCCAGGATGTAGCATTGCCATGGTGATGCTGTGAGGTCTGACTCAGACCCCTTTCCTGTCTGCATTAACCTCCTCTCTCCTGCACCCCAGGCTGTACTGCATTTGGCTGGATGACTCTGCAGGGGAAGAAGAGCAACGCCACAGACCTGCACAGCAAGACGGCCTCTACAGTGGGGATCAGCCGGGAGCATGCCAAAGTCTTCAACTACGGGCGCATCTATGGGGCAGGCCAGCCCTTCGCAGAGCGCCTGCTTATGCAGTTTAACCACCGGCTGACGCAGCAGCAGGCAGCTGAGAAGGCTCGGCAGATGTATGCAGTCACCAAGGGGATCCGGCGGTGAGTGCTGCCTTGTGGTTTAACTTAGCAAAGCTTTGATGTAGAAAGCTGTGGGGAGTGTGATCTGTCAGTGGCATTGTTGTGTCCACTGTTGAAGGAGTTGGCCAGAAACTTGCCACGCTGTTAGCTCAGTCTGTCTCCAGCTGGGTCATTCCTCCTGGGATCTGGACCAGAAGAGTCCTTTGGTAGGTTGGCTGCCCCTATGGAGCTGCCTGAGATGAAACTGTCTGTCTCTGACATAGACAAATCCCTCCTAATGAGGTGAAGGTAGAGCACATTGCAGGCTGCTGGGCTCTCCTAGAGTCCTGGCCTAAGTGTCCTGAATCTGGAGCTCATGCTTTTTGCCAATCAAGAGTTAATTAATTTGAAGCCTCTGAGCTGGCTTGCTCAGTTCTATAACCATGAATCTTGTTCCTGAAACTCCAGGATATCTCAGATGCCGTTTATCCCTACTGGTTCCTATTTCCCAGGTATCACCTTTCTGAGGAAGGGGAGTGGCTAGTGAGAGAGCTGGGCTTACCAGTGGAGAGGGCAGAGGACGGTTCTGTGTCTTGGCAGGACGTGCGAAGGATACGGAGAGAAACCACGAAGAGGTGAGGGAGCAAAGCTCGAGAAGAGCCTCCGTTTGTGTGAAAGGGAGTGGGGGTGGGAAATGGGATGCGCAAGCCCTCGGATGTGTGCTGTGCCAGTAACAAGGGGAAAGGAGAGCTGGTATACACAGGAGTCCTATGTCCAGAAAGAGGATGCTGGTGAAAGAGGCAAGTCAACAGCAAAGGCGGGAAACCATTTTCATCAGTAATGTCTAGAGAATCGGGCAAGTCAGTAGCTCTCTCAATCAAATGAAATTGGAGGCCAAGGGCAATTTTAGCTTTTGTGCAAGGAAAGAGACAGCCATGAAATAGTCAGGCTTTGGTCAGATTTCCCCACCAGCCTCCGCCAATGCACTTTAAGCCTAATCTGCAACATTCCCTGCTATTGCAATCCTGATCTTCCCTCCTCCCGTCTGTCCCCACAACTCAGCAATGCACCTCGTCCTGACCTGCAGCATCCCTGGTTTTCCAGCTCAGAACTTCCATGTAGCTCTGCTGACACGTTTCTTCCACAGAATCTCCTGCTCCTTTAGTTAGGGGCTTCCCTTCCTGCCAGTCTGCTGATGTGTCATAACCCTAAGTCTGCAGAAGTGAAAAGCTAGTGCAGCTGAGCCCCTTATTATCCATAGTGACTTTCATGACAGCTCTGACCCCAATGCCTCTGCAGAGACTGTTCTGTGACAGGTTCCTGGGGGAAGATGTAGTGACACTTCTATTCCCCACACCGCAGGTCGCACAGGAAAAAGTGGGATGTGGTATGCCAGCGTGTGTGGGCTGGAGGGACTGAGTCAGAAATGTTCAACAAGCTGGAAAGCATTGCTATGTCTGCCTCACCGAGAACCCCTGTGCTGGGCTGTTGCATCAGCAGAGCCCTGGAGCCACCTGCGGTCAAGGGTGAGGTAAGAGCAAACCCTAGCCTGACCCCCAGCTCTGACTTGGCCCTGCAGAACTCTTGCTTTCGGTGATTGTCAGTTTGAATGAGATGGCCTTGGCACTCCCAGCTAGCCACACTCCATGTTGCCGTGCTGGGAACTGGAGTCCGGACAGGCTAACTTTGTAGGAGTTAAGTCACTGCATCCTGCTCTATTCTGTTCAAAGTACGAGTGGCCATGGGACTGCTGGCTGGTTACCAATACTGCCCTGGATTGGGAACAGTTTGGATCATCCTGTGGAACCACAAGTTTATTGGTGCTCAACCCGTATCCGTTTTGGTGCTGCTGTAGTTCTCAGTAGTGCTGCCCTGGGGCAGACAGTGATGCACAGCAGCTTTGCTTGAAAGTTTTGTGCTACAGCAAAGAAAACATTTAACTTTTAGGACACACACGCACCACTCCCCACCCCCCGTACTCAGCATATGCTCTTGAATCAATTGTCAGAAGCTGAGTTAGACTGAATCAAAGCTAGGTTCTTACAGTGCCTGTCATACCCCAGGTGTCTCTGCAGCTATGGGGTAGACAAGGGGGTCTAACCTGCCTTCACTTGCACCACTGATGTCAAGGAAGTCACACAGGTGTGTAGGCAGAATTGGGCCCTAGTAATTTAGGACCTCTGTAGTCAAATGCAACAGCGGCAGTTCACAGAGTCTGCAACATTGCAGCCACTTCCCTTGCGGGAAGGAATATGGTCAAGACAATGGGATTAGTCCCAGTGCTTTCTAGAAACGGCCACAGGCATTTTCATTTCCCCCCAGAACAGCCTGTAAAGGGGTAGGTTTAAGTCTCATGTGAAGGATGGCATCTTCAAAAGTGCAACGTGCACCCAGTCCTGGTGAAACAACTAAACCCCAGGGCCTTGTGAGTGGGAGTAGTGCCTGCTGAACCCATTGACACCATAGAGGCCTGTGAGAATGTGTCATATCCTCAGGAATAAGAGAGAACATAACAGGAGTTCAGCATACTCACCAGCAAGTAGATAGCTGCAGTAACTAGTTGTAAATGGCTCCTTCAGGGGTGAGGCTGCTTGCTTCTGCTAGATTTAAAGGGTCAACGCCCCCACGAAAAGCATGCTGGGAACATGCTCCTATAAAAGGGTAATTGTATAATGAGGGTTGGTTAGCGTCTAGGAAATAACAAAAGTTGTTGCTGTTGTCTCCTATCATTCTATTACAGTGCCCTTCTGTAATTATGTTCAACTGGTATATAGATATCTTGCACAGATTCTGCCAGCAAAGTTCTGTTTCTCTCCAGTGGGTGTGCTTGGGGTTTTGGGTTTGTTTTTTTAATGGGATTTTGTATAGTCAAACACTGCCCCAGCAACACAACCCTTTCAGTCTTGTTATCACCAACTGTTCCTATCGTGTGACCCCACGAGAACAGACTTCCCCAGGGAATGTGCCTGCTCTAGGAATCTGTTCTGGAACCCTTCTAGCTTCTGGTTTGTGTTTCCTCCAGTTTGTAACCAGCAGAGTGAATTGGGTGGTGCAGAGCTCAGCTGTAGATTACTTGCACCTAATGCTGGTGTCCATGAAATGGCTCTTTGAAGAATTCAACATTGATGGGCGCTTTTGCATCAGCATTCATGATGAGGTGCGCTACCTGGTCCAGGGTGAAGATCGCTACCGGGCAGCCCTAGCCCTGCAGATCACCAATCTCCTAACACGGTAAAGTCTCTAAAAAACTCAGCAGCATTCCAACCATGCTGTTTCAGAGGGGCAAAACTGCAGGGCATGTGCTTCCTGATGGGACAGAATAGGCGGAAAGTGTTGGTATGGTAGGAAAGTTAAGAGATGTTTTGTCCTTAGTGAATGTGGAGTTGGCCGAAAGAGTCAAGTTAGCAGCACCAGAGACTGAGTTCCTTTTAATTCACCACCCAGGCTAACACAGGCAATTACAGATAAAGCTTCCCCCTTCTTGTGGGCCTCACTCCTGATCTAAACAGAGATCTATAAAGTGCATCGGATGAAGTGAGCTGTAGCTCACGAAAGCTTATGCTCAAATAAATTGGTTAGTCTCTAAGGTGCCACAAGTCCTCCTTTTCTTTTTGCGAATACAGACTAACACGGCTGCTACTCTGAAACCTGTTATAAAGTGAGAGGGGCAATCAGGCTCTGTAGCAGTCAGTCCTTAACCACTCTGCTAACAGAGGCAAATTGGGGTACTAGGGTTTTTGATGTGAATACCCCCCCACACACACACCCCAATTTCACACAGGCCCAACAGCCCTTGGGTGGGAATTGAACTAGAACCTAATTGCTTTTAAAGTTCCAAATCTTGAAGGCTTGTGTGTGTCAAAAAAATCTTCCCTTATATAACTGAATGCAGAGCAGTTCAGCTTTATGGCTCTCCTAGCAGGGGCAGGAATGTATGTCAGTACCTGCAACACTGCTGTGCCAGAAAATGCTCCTAAGCTGCTCCTGGCACACGTGCACGTTAAAGCCCTGTACTGCCACAGCAGAAGTGACTCCTTCCTGGTGCCTGGGTCCTGCTACTAGTAGCTTTCCATTATGTGGCTGCACCATGGTCACAGCAGTGAGGCAGCTCTAGTGATTCAAACCCACATGGTTTTTAATTTGTAGTTTAAAAATTAGTTTTGAGATAACTTTACATGAGTCCCCTTATCAGCACATCCCAGCACTGTTACAGTGAAATAGACTAAAGCAGAGCTGCTTGCTCTTGCATCTAGTTAAGTATGCCAGTAAACAGAGCATCTCTGTGCCCATGTGGTGCTCATGCCTTGGCAGCAGTGGACTTCACACTGGGAAAATTTCACACTCTCTCTCTCGGAGGATTAACCGGAGTTAAGTGTCTGGGTTCTTCCTTTCTTAGAAGGGAAACTGAACATACCTTGGCTCTCTTCCTCCCACCTCCTCTTCAGCAATACCAAAATCCTGTTACTGTGTAGTTATAAAGCACTTTACATCTTCAAAGTGCTGTGCAAATAGGATGCAAAATAATCTTTAACAACCCACTAACGTTCTTTGAAGCTATTATTACTGCAGGCAGGACTAGGCTTGATTAAAACAGAAGTTCTCCCTCTGTTAGAGGGTACCAAGCTTGTTGCTAACTGTGAAGTCAAGGTCCTTGCTACCTTTTAAAGCCTGATAGAACCAGCTCTACAGCCACTGGGAGTGTCAGCACTGAAGGAAAGCTCTTGGCAAACCAGTTGTACCGCCCAGCAATTGCCTTGTGGTGGTTGCTAGTAGAATAAGCCTGCCTTGATGAGTCTCCCACCTGCCAGGGCAATCTGAGGATCTCAAAGTAGTGGTGGATATAGTGAAGAGCTGTGACAAAGCACTAATTGGCCCACTTGCAGGTCTGAGGGTAGCTCCTGCAACAGAGCTCAAATCAGCTGCCCACCATAAGAAGGGAAAGACTCTCCTAAGGATTAAGTATTTACATGCAGTGACTCTTACTCTTTCAGGTGCATGTTTGCCTACAAGCTAGGCCTACAGGATCTGCCTCAGTCAGTGGCTTTTTTCAGCACTGTGGATATTGACCTGTGTTTAAGGAAGGAGGTGACCATGGATTGTGTAACTCCATCAAATCCAAGTGGTCTGGAGAGGAGATATGGCATCCCACTAGGTAAGTATCATCTCACACAAGCTAGGCGTGAGAAGCAGATGATAGCTTATTGAAGCATGAACAGCTAATCTCCCATATGTAAGTAGCAGCACTTGCTTCTAAATGCTGTCACAGAGCTGTGTTCAGCTAGGAGCTTTGGTTGAGCATTGCTCTGTCACAGTCACCTGATAGGTACAAACTACTTACTGTAAAAACAAAGCACAAATTCCCATAAGGCAGTTGCCTGGCTCTGTACAAAGACCATGCATGCTGAAAATGACCACATATTTGCTTGTACCATCTGTTAGAACGTTCCTTTCTCAGCACCAAGGCCAGCCTGCATTTCCAATCCAATGGCACGATGTGGAATTCCCAGCTAAAGCCTGTTCTGTGTGTAAATTCTGGGGCAAGTCCTAGAGGACTGCCACCTCCCTGCTGGGTGATGGGTTTGCAGTAACATTGTGCAAACTCCTCTCGCTTGCTGTCCCTTTGTCACCCCTACACGTATGTCCACATTGGAGCTGGAGAGGTAGATTCTAGGTTGAGTAGACATACCCATGCTATCTCTGATCAAGCTAGCGTGCTAGAAATGGAGCGACAGCACCATAAGAGGCTAGCCAATCAAGTACATACCTTCGGTCTCATGACTATATTCAGTGTGACTAGCCCATCCTGCTACCTGCACCCTCATTTCTATTTTTAGTGCTCTAGCTTTGAGCTAGTGTGGGGGGGTATGTACACTTGACCTGAAAATTACACCTCCAGCTTCAGTGTAAACACCTCCTAAGACTCTAGTGCTTTCGTCTCTCTCCCATTGACTGTTCTTAGCACAGCACAGCCTTGTTGAGAAAGCTGCAGACAATTCAAGCTGAAGTCATACTAGTACCCACCAATTCAGGATAAAGTGATAATTACTCATCGCTTGACAAACATCTTAATTGATGCAAATAACTTAAGTAGCAGCTATTTAAATACCTCCTGAAATGTGAAACTGTTCTTTCAAGAACCAACTGCCTAACTCTAGAAGCATAGATGAGTAGGCAATTAGAAAAGTGAATGGTTCAATGCATTGCTTTTAAATAAGCCACACAATACCTCTTTAAACAACCTTTATTGGTAAAGCTTAAGCCAAAGTGCATTTTAGGAAAGGCGCAACAAGTCCTAGTGGTAGGAACCTCTGACTTCTCTCCAGGACCATGGACCAAAGCAGCCAAGTGTATTACAGCTAAAGTCAGCAGAAACAAGAGAACACTATAGTCCAACCACAGGAATATTAATAAACTGCTCCTTTTTTTCACTATACCACCATAGTTGGCTTCTCTATTCCTATCTTTACATCCTACAGGTGCAGTGATCTTGTATTCACAGAGGGAGCATTAGGGCCTTTAAAGCAACAAAACAGTGGAAAACATGGTGTTGGCAGGGGTCTCTCACTTTTATGCTGTGGGCTTTCAGAAAGTGCCCAAGTGGAAATAATTTAACAGCTTACAACTGTCTTTCAGGTGAAGCTCTGGATATATATCAGCTTATTGAAATAACCAAAGGCTCACTGGAAAAAAGAAAATAGAGCTGGAGACAACCAGACTGTAAGACTCTCAAACAATTAACTTATTGGCAGGGAGTGCCAATGCTTGTGGTCCTTGCAAGGACAGGGCTCCTGGTAGTAAACCAGCCCAGTTGACAAATCCTTGTCTTGCTCTAAGAAGAAGGGACTTGGCTGAGGGAGAGAACTCCATTGAAGCAGCACATTCTAATGGCAAAGGCAGCTCCCAGAACAGTGTCCAAACAGCCTACCCAAAGCTGAACTTTTAGCTATAAAATACAAGGTCTTGCACAGATTGTGCATCATTGGGCCAGCATAGCTCAGGCAGCCGAGGGAGAGTACTTGTTTTCCATTGCCAGAACAATTTCTTTATAGGTACAGTTGTCCAGGGAATTGCTGACAGTCTGCAACAGAAAAGCTGTGCTGGGTGAGTGTTACTCTGACAAGAAGGCAGGAGCTCTATTTTTTTCGTCGTCTTTTCTTTTTGGGTTCCTGGCTCTCAGCTGGCTGTTCTGCTGCAACAGTCTGGGGGGGGGATATCAATAAAAGCATGAGTTATGCTACTGAAAAACAGGCTTATGTGGTTCTAACTTAACAGTTTATCTACTTCAAGAAACCACTCACACGGAATGAGAACTAGCTCTGTTCTTTCCACATCATGGCCAGTGTTCCTCACACAGATACTGCTAGAAGCCCCATTAATGCACGCTTGTTTTATCTGGAAATCAGACTGAGTATAAGCCCTGAGGCAGGAGCCTCCTTATTTTGTTTGTAGTGTCTACCCCAAAAGGGCCCTGACCACTGTTGTGTTACAGTAGATCCCTAAGGGAACAAACCGATTAAGCCTCTCGGAGGCAGGACATTCTAGCACTCTCACAAATGCATCAGTCAGAGGGGAACAGATTCCTTTCCTGTGGAATTTAAGGAAGGCCAATATGCTACTCTGCCTTCAGCACTGGAAAGCAAGATAAGGCAGTGCTTCTCTTGAGGTTTTTGTTATAAGAGTTTATTTTATCCTAGACGCACACTCCCCCATCTTGGATACAAGTCTGTTGGGTTAAGAGCAGTCTGTAAAATGCAGCATGAGTGCCATTGAGTTAAGAGACATCTGTAAACACTGATAGTCCTGGAGCCAAGAAGCACTAAGAGTTTAAAAGCACAAGTCATACCGTGCAAACCTGATTTTTTTCCACCCACGCTAGAAAATCAATAGTATGGGGGAACACAGCAGAATTAAGCTGTGGGCTTTTCTAAAGTACTGCTATAATGTCTCCGTTTTATTTTAAACTGATTCATTTGAATTGGTACTGGCCTATTGAGTGAAAACTAGCTCAGGGCAAAGTGTTAGGCTAAGCAACACAGTGTCACATTACAGGGATGGCAGAGTTGGGTCTCTACCATTTCACTCATTAAATGGGCAGATAGTAAATTAGGGATTCCCCTTTAAAGATGGAACTAGGGCAGGCTCACTTTACACTGATTTCACACACATGGAAAGCCCAGCCTCAGCTGGATCTCAGAGAGAATGAGCCCTCCATGAGCCCTGGCACTTGCTCTTGTGAGAGTTCTGACCTGGTCATTGTCTGGTTCGTTCTCAGCATCTTCAGTGTTCTTCTCCTGCAGCGCACTCTCTAGTGTGGATGCATTGATGCGGAAGTCCCGGGAGGTGCTCAGCTTCATGTACTGCATCAAGTTCACCTACCGTAACCAAAAGACAATGAGTATTTCAAGGCTGATCGCTAGGAGAGAATGCTACAGCATTAATACCTGTTGTAGTGCAGCTTTCTACCACTGCCTGCTCCTCCCGCCTAGTGCCAGGGCAGAGTCCCTGGTCACCTTCCTGCCAATAACAGTGTGTGACTGTGGCAGTCCAGGTGATGTTTTCACACTCCCTTTCTTCCATCCTGGGTGTGTTCAACATCCCCTGCCTCCACTTTCAAATGGGCAAAGCCACCTACCTTAGGGGTTTTTTAAGGGGGTGGGAGTAGGCAGAAACCCTAAATGTGTATATTACCCTGATGTCATCTCAGCTGAGAGCCTTGGCTAGGGATGTTTCTTTCACTGCAGTTGAAATGAATGAGCAGAGCAATGGCATTAACCTTTTCAGTTTCTACTCAACAAGAAAATACAAAATGGCTAAGTCCTCAGAAAGCGTATGCTTCTCCAAGTGCCTGCATTGATGCCAGCTGCCTGAATGTAACATCAATTTAGAATAGAAAGTCAGGCCAGGATTTGTGAGAAAGTTGCCATGATGGTGAATTCCTTCTATGACCAGTTGCATTGATAACAGCTGTAGTAACATTCATTTAGAAAACCAAGAAGAGGTACAGCAGCCTTTCACAGTGATGTTGCTTTGCTGTATGTGTGTCATCTGTCCTTCAGCCACGCAGAGCCACAGACTGCTGCAGAGGAGGACAGATTACCTTTGACTTTTTGGAGAGGTGGATAAGAAATTTCTCATACTGCTCTATAGCAAAAATCAGGTTTGGGATTGGCTTGGTCTCCCGAAGCACCTTGGCCTGTAATACAAAAAACAAAAAAAAAAGAGAGGTTGGACATGAACACTGAAGGCTCCCATAGTAAACTTAATGCAGTGTGAGCAGCCCAGGTATGTACACATTCATCTGATCCTCAAATTGCAGACATCAGTCTGGATTTCCATAACCAAATGGAAGAGATTTTAAAACCTATTTACCACAGTTGCCAATTGCTTAAAGGCATTATACAGAACTCCACTTTCTCATGTCAAGGGACATAGTCATAGAAATGGAAGGGACCTCGAGAGATCATCAAATCCAGCTCCTTAGGCTGAGGCAGGGCCAAGTAAACCTAGACCACCCCTGACAAGGGTTTGTCCACCTCCCCTGGAATTAGAAAGTTCTTCCTAATAGCTAATCTAAATTTCCCTTCCTGCAGATTACATCCATTACTTCTCATCCTGCCTTCAGTGAACATGATGCATCATTACTGTAATTCTAGCTAGCCCATCTCTGGTTCAGACAACCCCAGATTGTCAGTGAACGACTTCAGTACTACACCACTGACACCATCCCTTCCCCTGTACCAAGTATCAACTCCATACCAAACCTTGCCAATTTAGGTTCAGGATTGTTTTTAAACCAACTGGAGCAGGTATTCCATGGTACTTCTCCATGGCTTTGAATTCTTCTGACCATTCCCGAGCTGGGTTTTTCCGTTTGACAGCACCCATTTCCAACTCACTGCATTTCTGCTCCATTTATTTTCTGTTATGACCTTCACTTCTAATAACCAACCAGGAGGCAGCATCCAGCTCCAGGTAAATCTGCTGTCCTTAGCAGCATCACTTTACCTTCAGGGAGCAGTGAGGAAGTCATTGTCTTTGCTGTCCTCACTACTTTTTGCCAGCAAAGCACTGGTTCACTTGAATGGCACAGGAGTGTCTGAAATTTGACCAGCTGGTAAACATAACAGTGGATAGCAAAATGCTTTGATGAATATGAAGGGTCACACACCTTTAACCAGTGTAACTAACCCTCCAGTTCCCATTCACACTTTTCCAACTCAGTCACTTGCAATTGCAATTATTGACCTCATTTAGTCAAACGAAGTGCTCCATCTTTCTCAGGAAACTCCAGCAGCACAGAGAGCCCATCAGCACATTGAAACGGAAATGTGCCGGTATTGCCAACCCCAAATGTTCAGAAAAAGAGTCAAGCACCAAAAAGTCATGAGATTAAAAAGCTGCTTTTGTTGTTTGCCTTGTTTTTTGAGCCTTTAGGGTGGCACTGGGGTCATATTTTCAAACTTTTCTCCACAGCCAGGAGGGCTACAAACTTTGTTTTTACTTAAATGAAAGGTGAGTTTGTGGTGTATTTACCTGCCTTCCAGAGACAGAGCTTTAAGAAAACACCAACCATCACAAGCTCCATGATAAAATCTTAAGAATCGACAACATTGCTATTTCCGCTGCATGCAACCAGATTCTAACAGGGAGTGAATCAAGCTCACCATGACTGTAGCAATTGCAGCAGTTTCATCCTCTCTCTTCTTTTTCTTCTCCCCTGCAAAGCTCAGGCTTTCACTGTGGATGTTCTGAAGGAAGAAAGCACAGGGCACAGCATCACAGGGCTAGCAAGAACAGCCCGTAGCCAAATCATGGCAGACAAATGTCTTCTCTACGTGGCTAGTTCAATGTTTACAGCTCACTGAGGGATTTGGAAGTTTACAGAAGTGAGAAGCTAACAATACTGCCAGAGCCAGGGATAGGTGTTTATGCCAGCTTCCCCCCATTCCTCCCCCAACTCTGCCAACATAGCTTAACCCCGAGCTCCAGCTCCGGTCTCCCCTACATGGCTCTGGCAATGCCCTTTGGCCCTGACCTGAAGCGCCCCTTGCTCAACCATACATAGACGTATCTGTCAAAGTACCTTAATCCTGACCCATGCCATCACCTTGAGCAGAGATTGCCAATTATATTAATGTATATGGTGTGTGGCTGTGTTGTATTTGGAGTCTCTCTTCCATTTGCTGTTAATACTAATACCAAACTTGCCCAAAGAAGCCACATGTCAGTGTCCACACGTGCATAGAAATAGAAAGTGATCCAATACATGGCTTAAAGACCAGCACACAGCCACTTCCCTCCCTTTCCCAAGCTGAAATCAATATTCTTGCTCTGTCTGCGCAGAAGTTTAATCCCTTCATTACTGAAGAAGAATGTGTCTCTTGCCATGCTTATATGGGGTAAGCTGAAGCTTGGAATGATCACAGCCTCAAGCCACACCATGGAGGGTTCAGAAATACAGGCAGTGCTGATTTTCTCATTGTTCCTGCTACTCCCCTTTAGTGCTGAAGCATGTGTTTCCACAGGAAACTTAGCCCACTTACCTGTACATATGTGATGAAGGCGTAACACTGTGGAGTCAAATGGGAACCGGAGAGCTTCACCTATGAAGGAGCAGAGATACCAGTGTTATTCCTGAAACAAGTCAGTGCGCTTATCCCTCAGCATAATAAGGTGGCACTCACCAGCTTTTCCAGCCTCCCTGAAATTGTGCCTAGGCCACTGCGGCAAACTTGGAGATACTGCAAGAAATACACGAGAGTGAGCTTCCTTCAGACACCTCCATTCATCCCCTGAAACTTGTCTTTCCAGGCAAGGGCTGGAAGCAATTCACTCTGTGATATTCCTTGTCCCACTGAGCACATGGGAGAGGGAATTCAGATGAAAGCAACATGAAAGGCTCCCTCTACTCAGAGGACTAATTGCTTCCCTACTTAGGGGGCAAGGGGTTATCCTTCTCTGATGCAGTCACACCTTACTTGAACTTGGCAAAGTGAAGTTCCTGTCCTGTGCAAATGTTAGAGGAGGCAAAGGAGGGACTGTGAGCAAGGGGAATGTTCACTGCAGTGCAGGCTAGATCAGTGTTTCTCAACCTTTCCAGACTACTGTATCCCTTTCAGGAATCTGATTTGTCTTGTGTACACCCAAGTTTCACCTCACTTAAAAACTACTTGCTTACAAAAATCAGACAAATATACAAAAGCGTCACAAGCACACTATTACTGAAAAATTGCTGACTCTCTCATTTTGTCTGTATGAAATTTTAGTTTGTGCTAACTTTACTAGTGCTTTTTATGTAGCCTGTTGTAAAACTAGGCAAATATCTAGATGAGTTTATGTACCCCCTGGAAGACCTCTGCATACCCCCAAGCGTACAGGTACTCCTGGTTGAGAACCACTGGGCTAGATGTTTCTGAGGTTGCCTTTGGAACAACCAAACTGCACTGCATGAGTGCTTATAGGAAGAACCTCTGCAGCCCACACTAGTTAGGATGGAAGTTACAGGAACTATCAGGGTGTAAGCTGGTCACCGGTGGGACAGAGGAAGCATTCCCCACACATCATGCACGTCACTACTGCTTAGGGGCATAGGGAATTCTTTGCCTTCCTCCAAAGCATCATCTCAGACTAAATAGGCCATTGGTCAGTCCTTATGTGCTAATTTCTACATCCTAGGTGTCAAGCCATGGATGGGATGTGGGAGGGGGGGAAGTTGCATAGTGTGAATGACACATGGTTCTCCAGTGAGGGGCCTGAAAGATTACAAAGCATGCAAGAGCCGCTCCCAGCCAAGGGCAGCATAGCTCTGCCCTTACCTACTAAGCAGGAGAGAGGCACCCTTTGTCTTTGCTAGCGGCCGCCACCACCTAGAGGCTAGGAAACTCATATGCATGCTGCCACTGGAGGAGGATGAGGACTGGCATGACTACACATCACGTTGACAGTCCCAAGCTGCAGATGAGCTGCTGCCACTGTTAGCTTGTTGTGGGGAAAGGGCAGAGATGTTTAAATCTCATCCTGCCAGTTCAGCACAAGAGCACTCACGTGTTTGATGAGGGAAGTGAGAATAGTGTAAGTCTTGCTCAGGCTTCTCAGCAGAGTATCCACACAGCTCCCAGCAGGAAGGGCTGTTTGCACCAGCTCATGGTAAGCTGTCAGCAGCGTTCCCAGCTGCAGGATTATAGCCTTCTCCAGAGACTGGATCTGGCTTGATGCCTGAGAGGAGTCTTCTAAAAAGAGAAGAGATAGGTACATCCACAGCACATATACACTGATGTTTTGGGGGAAGTGAAGTAAAAACCAGCAGAAATTTTGCTAAAAGTGGTGCTAAAACAACCCCCACTTCTGCCCTTCTCAGAACTAAAATGTAATCTGCTCTGGTCAGTGAGCTAGCAGTAGCCCCTTGTGCCCTGCCATGGGACATATAGGTTCAGTCCAGTGACCCTTCCTGCTCCTCCCCACCACAATTAGACAAGCAGCTTTCTCCTGAAGTCACATGCAGCCTGCAAATATTTATCCCAAAACCCAGTTCCCAGCAATCAACACAATACTAAGATGGCAAAATACAAATGTCCATCTTCATGTGAGAGGAGGGCGGGGGGAGAAAGGGAGGGAGAGTATGTGTGTGGGATGAATCCGTGTAACGATTGACAACTCTTACATTTCCCTCCTGGGACCAGCACAAGGGAGGCGCCTTCACCATCTATGTCAAGAAGCCATCTTAGTAAGTTGGCTGTTCAAAACTGTGAGGTGTTTCCTTGATATTTATCTCTGTCTTTCTTTTGTGGAGCTCTAAGGCCACTGCAGAGCAGAGGGCCATCTCATTACCTGGTGTCTCCAATACCAAGTGGTTCTTAAGCTTCTTGATCAGCCAATCCACCTCATCAAGGACCTTCTCTGCTTGAGCCAGGACCAGCAGCTAAGGAAAAAAGAGAAAGCAAAACAGGTTTTTGGAACATAGTTTAGCACATTAGGAGTTCTGCAACCCACATGTACCAAGGTGAGTCTTGGCACCAGCTGCATAGTAGTAGCAGAGACTAGGTCTTACATATACTGTTCCAACTCACACAGGCAGTAGGGGCTGCTGTCTTGATGTTCACGATAGCAAAATGTGATGGATTCTCCACTTCCATATCCTGTGGGGAAAGAGACTCTCTGATAATCAAATCTTTGGATTCAGTCACATGCTGCATGTATTTGGGCCTTCTTCCAGGGATGGAGTGCTCAGACACACTCCACCTCGGCCTTCGCAGCACAGGCGACGCTAAGCTTACACGGAGAGCTGGGGTTCTGGCCCGCACCTGATCTATGTCTCCAAGGTGAGCGTGGATATCCTGGGCGAGCTCACGCAGCAGGCCGACAGGGCTTTTGTAGAGAACATGGAGATTGAAGAGCAGGGTCAGCAAACCCTTACAGCAAGGGGAATCCTCTGCAAGAAAGGAGAGGAAATGACAGTCACCAGCCATGACACTCCACTGGCTTTTCAACGACTGTCAGTCATCCTGCTAGGATGAGATCAAGCATGCATTTTACTATAGCCTACATTTTAGGAGAGAGAGACACAGACAGCTTAGGCGGTACAGAGACACACTGCATTAAACCCTTGTTAAAACACTGTAGTTACAAAAGAGGAGCTTGGAAGTCAGGCAATTTAAAGTTAAGGTTCCACAAACAGCCTTAGCTCTGACCCTACATCCCTGCCCAGTACCCTTAGCTTATGATTAGTCAGATCAGGAAGTTAGAGACATGAGGTATTTCAAATAATATATACTTCAAGGGGGAATGAGGTACATTGGACCCTTCAGCTCATAGGGGAATGGTGACTAGGAAGCAAATGCTATTGCACTGCAAGTTAAAGGGGGAGATGTTGGAATTTCTAGTCATCAGCAAGCAGTTGAGTGACCATAAGCTGGGACACCAAGTCCGAGAACAGTGGCTATCTTTACAAAACAAAATCCAGTCCTAGACAGCTGAAGAGGGAAGGGAGGTGAAATGAAAGATACCCACCCAACATTCAGCCGGCTAGCGCCACAGAAGATAACTCTGAAGTGGCCCTAGCACATCCCGTACTATTATCTGCAAATCCAGTCAGTAAAACAAGGCTTTAAGCTTGAACCCATCAAAAGGATGAACGGAAGAGGAACTCGGAGCACAGTATCAGAGGCCCAAATTCAGATCTAGTGTGAGCAGATGCAACTCCATTGACATTAGTACCTCAAGTCTGAATTTACTCCAAAAATCTTACTCACCCAGACTGGTTTCCTTGCAAATCTTGACTGTCCAAGAGAACAGCTGTATGAACTACACAAGGGAAAAAGGGTTTTACATGAATGCAGTCACAAAGACAATGCTAAACTGAAGAAAATCAGTTTGATTTCAAGAAATACGCTCAGCACAACAGTAACCAACCATCCATGGAAACCAACAGAGGCACCTCTAGCAGAAAGATGCCCAGACAGGGTCTGTGGAGTTCTACACCTAGTGAAGAGCGGTAGATGCTTGTTTCAAGACGATGCATTGCACATGAGGGTCTGTGGTCTCCCCTGGACACAGCCTCTTACTGAAGAGAAGAGTAACTACAGTCTACTCCATTTACTCCAAAGTAGGTGAGGCCTTCATGTTCCTGGCAAATTTTCAATTTCGCCGTTGGCTGGGTAAAATTTGCTCTCCCTTACTATAGCCCTTTAAATGTTGTATGTATGTGTTAGAGGGGTTAAGCCCTCAACCATTCTTCCTTGAAGAGATGGGGCTAGAGGGGCCCCGCAGTGGATCTGTACCCATATAGAAGAAACACCACAGTTTGGCATGATTAGTAGCTACTAGTCAGGAGGCCAGGTAGCAGGGATACTGTAGTCCAGGCTTGAGGTGTGTGTAGGAAGGGGCCAGGACTTCTGCAGAAAGGCAGGGATTGCTGCAGGTCAGGATCAAGGTGCACTGTCAGAGCTGCGCAAGGGGTCTGGACTGGCATAGCAGGAGGATGGCAATCAGGATGGGGGGGGAGGGGACTGTCTCTCTGTCACAACTGGATAGCACCCAGCACAATAGGGGTAGGGGCTCTAGGTGGTAGCGCAATACAAATAATAAAGGACAATTAGTAGAGGTATCACAGGGAAGCATGTACAGCATCTGCCTACATTATGGCTCCAGCCAGTGCTACTGCTCCCTCATTAATTTAGCCTTCCTAAAACGTGTCATTCCTGAAGACATTCAGTATTGTAGGCTAAAGTTTGGCTGCCAGTTATCCTGGCAGCGTTTGGTCTGCTTGCAAGCACACAGGGGAATGAACATTTCAAAAATCTTCCCGTCACCATCTGGGGGTCTGCAATCAAACCAAGCTGACTACCTTCTCCCCGTGTATCATGGGTGTTCAGACCCCACTACTGCCAGCACCACACACATTCTCACCAATCACTAACAGCTCTGCTAAGTACCTGTGAAGAGGAGGGCTCCAGTAGCTTGGACAAAGTGGAGATAATGGTCACAAGTGATAAGGCTTCCTTGCTGTTGAAGTCATCGCCAGCACTGCTGAGCTGGTTCACCAGAGACCTCTGATCATGGGGAGGAAGGACAGAATCCAGTACATATGCATGCCTGGGCCATTTTAGGAGGCAAGTAACCAAAAGCCTCTGAGACTGGGGCATGTAAAGAAATCAGCAGCCCCCCCCAGCATAGGCAGCACCAACACTGAAGGAGAGCAAAATTTCTTACAGAGATAATCAAGATGCTTTTAGAACATATCCGTGAGCATCTGATTTTGTTACAAGCTGTTAAACAACAGCTAATTTCTACTTTAGTAAGGCTCTTACAATATTCACTGAGGTGTGGATTGTACCTTTGGTCCGTAGAGTTGCTTTCTTATGCAACGTACAGACCACATTAAGAGAGGGATGCAGCTCCTTATACGCACCCCGCTCAGTCCCTATATGCACTAAGTCTTACTGAGCTTCCTAACAGGTGTGAAACTCTTCTGAAGGTGCCAGTGAATCACTCAGTGGGTCAGTCACAGGACATTTTCTTTTCAGTTGGTAGCAGGCTAATAGCCTAGGCAAAACATCCAAAGGTACCCCCAAATTAGCTCATGCTTTGAGACCACTCACTACCCACAGTGACATTTCTGCTATTTACCTGAAACTGTCGGATCTGAAAGGCAGCTTTCTCGGTGACGTTAATATCTTCCTCTTCCTCTGCATCATCATTAGCAATATCTGAGAGAGAGAGATGATGAGTTAAGTGCTGAATCCAGCATACAGGATTTAGTACAGACACATACACAAGCATGCACGCACATTCTCCTTTGCGGTGGTGGTAAAGGCCACAAGTCTGAGGAAAACATACTGGAGAATTGTGGAGGGCAAAAAGGATGGTTCAAGGCAGGATTTCAAACAGGAAGACCTCCAGTCATGCTCTGCCAACAGAGACTATTTGCTTGCTTCTATTGAGCCCTCACATCTCTGGGACTGGCCTGAGGCAAGGAAAGCCAGCTGGAGCTCAGTGACCAGCATCACTTCTGAATGACATGAGGTCAACTTTCTCCTTATCCAGGGGTCCTGTGCAAAGCCTCCACAGCACATCTAGCCCCATTAGTGAGAGTCTAGGACTGAGCAGACCTGTTCTGTCACAGCCAAAGTGCCTACCCAATGCCCGTAGAAACTGTGGGGTCTTGGACTTGTAGAGCTGTTGCACTGTGTTAAATATCTTCAGCAAGCCCTCCAAGCACAGCAGTGAGATGCTCTTGCCCTTCTTCTTCCCAGACTCTTCGACTGCAGTTGGAATTGAAGTGTATCTCCATAACAGGACCCTGTAAGGGGTGGGTGGGGAGTTAGTTCACATGTTCTAGCATAGTTGGTTGCACAGCACAAGAACTGGAATAGAATCAGTTCTGGACTCTACAGGCTGGATCTTCTTTCAGTACAATTGAACGGGAAGAGAGTCATTTTAAAGGCAAAATTCGTTTTGATACAAGCTTCACAGCCATTGTTTTCTATGCATTCTTCCTGTTTGACCCATCTGATCATTTTATTCTTCCTTCCCCCCATGTGCCTATTGACTTCCTGCTCCTACTTCAAATCCCTCTTTAAAAACTCACTCCCTTTCACATGGCCTTCCCTCCCTCACTGGCTCAGTGTGCCCCCTCCCCATGTCTGAACCTTTATCACTGGTGTCATATTTGTCAATTAGACTTACGCAACTTACCACAAGGACTTTGTCTCCCTACAGTTTGTGTTTTTGATGGGCCAGATATCTGTATTGGGCTCTATGTAAATAAGATGGTGAATGTACAGAAAAGAGAAACTAAATAGAGAAGTCTTGAAGAATGAGAAGTGTTTGGTCTGAGGGGGACCTGTAATGTAAGAGTCTTCCTGTTCTCAACCACCAAGAATCTTCTTTCCCCTTCTTCCAGCCATTTCTCTCTCCACACAATCCTTTACCTGCCATGATGACCCTTCTCTGGTTTATCTTACAGCCTGATCATGAAAACTCCTTTATTCAGATGGATAGTTCTTAGCTAACATGTGTAATTCCATTGGCTTCAATACAACTATTGACATGGGTAAGGATTGTTTGCACAAGGAGGAGTTTGCACGATCAGACAGAGACTATAGGTTCTTTAGAACTGAATGCGTTTCTTTCTTTCTTGATGTTTGTGTAGCATGTAAATTTATATTACACAAAAGTGACTTCTAATCAGAGTGGTACTATATTGTCATCTACTTTCTACCACCATCAGAGGAATGAGGAAGATACAGGACTAAGGCTTTAAACTCAAAGGGAAACAGCCAATGTTTGGCTAAAAGTGAACTCCTCTTTCACATATAACTATTTCAAACTGTAACTGGAGTGGGGTTCAAACTAAACTGCCTCCCAAAGGCCTGAGAAGCCTGGTCTATAGCCATTCTAGTTTCCTACTGTGAGTAACAAATTAACTACCAGAAGTTAGCTCGGTTTTACAGGGAATGGCTCTTCCATCTCTCTCATTATCTCACTTGGTTTATCACTCACTTTGATGGAGAAATCAAGGTGTCTGCTGCTCAGATGTCTCAGGAACACAGGAGGCAATTTTGTTATAATTTGGTGCTAATTACAGTTTCAAACAATTGCCACTGACTATTGCCCTTTCAGACTTTTACATGAGAGTTTCAGGTGTTAAAAAAAACAACATATTTGCAGTCCAGCATTCAAGTCTCCAAGCTACATAGAAACTCACCGAGTAATTTTGCAGAGGGTTTGGAATATCTTCTCTGGATTCTGGCCATCAGGTCCATCTGTTTGACCCGTCTCCTCCAGCTGTTGCACCTTCTGCAGTGCTACACTGACAGCGTAACGCATGAATTCACTGCTGGAGCGCAGAACAGCCAAGCTCTCCTCATGGCTTTGGGCACTATCCCTGAAGAGTCATATGAACATTTTAAAAACACCTCTGAGTCTAGGGACACACCTTAATGTAATGCAGAGGCCTAGCCTATAAGCATTTCATCTTGGCACACCAGAGCGCACCGTTGGTGGGTCACACAGGGCCCTGTGTGGAATGTAACTGTGTATCTACGTAACTGTTCTTTTTTAATTTGCCACATAAATGTGCTTCAGAATCTGAACTTTCATTTAAAAGAAATAAATTGAGTCTCCAGCCCAACAGCAAAATCCTCTCCAGGGAGGAAGCAACATAGTCCCGTTCTTCATTTAAGCCACTTGGAGCAAATATCCAAAAACAGAATTTTAACAGCCTCTTCAACCTCACTCATATCCCCAGTTGAGTACAAGTGGCAGTCTGCTCAGTAGAGGCCAAGAGCCAGAACAGCATGGGGCGCTGCATGTCAGGACTGAGGGTCACTGGTTTTCTGAGGGTAGGGGATGGCCTAGGACTGGAACATCAGAGGCCCTCCAGGGCAGCATTAAGGGGCACTGATACAGTTGAAGTGTGACCCAGGAAAGGAGTAGCAGGAGGAACTACAGATCAGGACTGAGGGTCATGAGGCGGCCAATCTGCACAGCTCCAGGCTGGTCGGGAGAGTGCTCCAAGTGTACTGTGTGCAGAAGTGACATGCTGCACCCCCTGTGTGTGTGCAGTGTGTACTGCTCAAAAAGGTAGGCAACCTACAAACACCACAGAAGTGAGTTTAAGGTAATATACAAGTCAGAGATAAACAGGCTGTGACAGTTTCACCTGAACAAAGCTGTGAGTAGAGTGGAGATGAAGCTCATGGAAAGGAAGCTTCGGGCTGTTTTATTGGCCAAGGATAACTTGTTCTTCCCAGCTTTTTCCTTCAGGATCTCGGAGAGTTTGCTGTAACACTTAAACAGGCCTAGAACATCCTCAAATTTGTTCTTGCTGCAACATCACAAGAAGGTGGTAAAAAACACTGATAATAGAGACCAAAATGCTACAATTTCTTCATGGGAACTTTTATTAATCCAGTTAGAGAAGATACTTTCCAGATGACGTATGAAGCTCCCTATCCTTCCAATACACAGTTCAGGTCCCACCCAGTCCATACTGGCTTGGCCACTTCCCTTGTTTCAAAATCCTAGTGAACTGTGATAATGACAAGTACAGTGATGTTCAAAACAAAAACTCTCCGTAAGGTTAGGTGTAGATTTGCACCACGATGTGCAGGGAATGAGCTATGAGAAGTCATTCACTGTTCCCCTGTTACAGTTGGTGGCGCTGTGCTATACTTGCAAGGTACACTGAAGACATTGTCCCAGACATACTGAATAGCTAATGAATTCCTCTTAACTTCACCAGTGGGTGAGTGTTCTGAAGGATAGGACTTGACACCTTACCTGAAATTCCCTATGTTAAAGTTATACTCAATCAGGACCTCACAAACTCCCATTACCAAGATGGCATAGATATTGTTCTTCACGCCAACGCCAGAAGACAGAGAAAAGTCTGCTGATTTATCCTAAGAGGCAAAATGAAGAAGTGAAAAACCCTTCTAAAACCCCATAAGAATCAAGAATCTCCCTGTTCACCTGGCCTTGCTGAGAAAATCTGAATTACCAGTTCAAAGTCCTCCAGTTCACTCTTGATCATTCGCCGTGTGATAGAGTCCAGCATCTCTTCAAGGTCTTGTTGGAATCCCACATAGTCATCATCCTCGTCCTCTTCTTCCTCAGCTTCGTGGCGCAGCTGCATGGTGCTCTTGTACCAGGCTAGGCAGTGCTGGATACAGCTGAGCAGATGGGCCTGAAGAAAGCAGTCACACAGGATATTATAATTCACTGTGCTAACAAGGGCTTAGCCAGTGGGATCATTCCAAACCTTCTAGCTGGACAGAGGGAGACTGGTGCAATGGAACAGGATTCTCCACAGCAACAGGCTGGAACACTATAGCCAGAGGTGGAAAAGCCACAACAACATGCTTCAGAAGTTCATAACCTATGGGAACGAGCATTTCTTACTCACAGCTGAGGTTTTAAAACAGAAGTGCTGTGGTCCTGTAACCTCACATATGGGCTTCAAACAATGCAATATACTCTGAATTCCAACAGAGGATCCCTCAGTGCATGTTTTCAGCTCACCTACCTCATTACCTGAAGTCCTACATCATAGCTGCCACTCACTGTCACATGGCTTGCTGTTCAACCTATATCTGAATTATTTAAGGAATATTAGATAAGAGTGTGGACAATAGATTTCAAAGGGGTTTCTTCACCATTTCTGAGGCTTCTGGTCTCTTTCCAGTCACACCTCCCTCAGCATGGAATGGAAGATTCTTCAGGAAAAAAAGCTAAGGGCTGGATTTGAATTTGGCCCCTTTGAAACCCTGTGAATTTTTGGAGATCTCCAGTCTGTCCTCAGATTAGGAAGGGAGGGAAATGCATGCTGAGGGAGCGAGATCAGAAGAGAAGAGACAGACTCCTTTCCTGTGCTTCTGTACTAGTTGGTGCTAAGCTGCAGGAGACAAGAATGGGACTGGCTCAGTAGAGGATAACAGCAGCAGAACCACATTATTGCTATGGCTCCTTCCATCCAGGGCTATCAAAGCACTATAGAAACAGTAATGAAGTAAGCACCATAACATCATGGATATTATTTCCATTTTATTGATGGGAAAGATTTGGCAGAAGAAGTGACGTCACCTGCCCAAGTTCACTGCAGAAGAACTGGATTCAGTTTCCAGTCCTGGTCTCCAACTCTCCAAGCCTGCAGGGGCTGAGCTTAATGAGAAAGAGGGAGTGATGAGAAAGAGGGAGTGACTTGAGTCAGTCAACTGCAAACCTAAAAGCCAATGGAATGAGTGAGCTTTAAAGAGTGGAATACACTGTATATCTCTTACCAGTGGTTCCTGCAGAAATATTTGGTCTCCTTGAGCCACGATACATCCCTCAAGTTTCAGTGGGGGAAGCAGGTCTGGTTCGGGCTCATAGTATCGCTTTATCTGCCACAAAAAACAAGGAATAAAAAAAAATAGCTAGTCACTTAGTCTCTGTGCCTCTCAGTTCCCCATCTGTAAAATTAAGTACAAATATTTCCATACCTCACATTAAAGACTGTGAGGGACTGAGGACCATGTAAGTAATTGAGCCATTAGCATAACATGCACCTGCCATACCATTCATTAGAGTGAATGAACCCTCCTCGGCAGCTCATACATCCCTGAACTAGAAGCGAACTTTAATCCTCTAAGAGCAAGGACCACAAATGGGGTTGATTTATGTAGTCTTGTTGCAGCTATGTTTAAGGGCACTCACTGTTCCCTTGGTTACCTACATGCAGCAACACTAGCATTTTACCTCTTCAAAGCTGACAGTTAATGACTAGAGAGGTTTGCAACATCACCCACTCCTGCATCAGTGGATGTAAATAATTGCCCCTGTAATTCTGCACCTACAATGAACTACAGGCACAGTCAATCACACATATGGGGTGGTGCACAAAGGTAGTTAGTTATTTAAGTGCTAACAGTAGTGTCCACAATTAATTACAAGTGAGATACTGAGCCTGAAAAATGAAAGGCCATAGCTGAAAATCCAGCCTAATAAGTTTAGATTGCTTCGCACACTACAAGGGAACAGGCAAGCTAGGAGCAGTGCTGAAGTCAGAGGGGAGAGGGACAGAGGTGTGCCCCTGGGAGGCGATACACCAGGGCAAAAGAAAAGTCCGTAGCATCAGGCTCCCATTGACAGGCCCCTACTGCCTTGCAGCTGCCCAGCTTCAATTCTGGGTCTAGTCTCAAATCGGTGTACTGGCAGGGTTGGGAGTGGTGGAAATAGTCAGCCGTGGCCTCTCCAGATCATGAAATAGAAGACATGTTGACATGTCTCAGAGAAACCACCACCTGCCTAATTGGTGGGGAAGATGTGACCATGACATGTGTGACAGAGTTGAGAAGAGTTAATCCATCCTACAATGGCACAGAGAGCCCTCCTCCAAGGGAGGACAGCAATGACTATTATTATGTAAGTAGGTCTCTGTGGACAGTTATTGGAGAGCAATCATTGTGCAGTCCATAGGATCAGGACCAGGCAAGATACATTTTCCTGAGGAATTTGCATCTCACACTTTGCTATGTACAGTCTTGGAATTCCTGGAGTCCACATTTCCTCCCCTGCCATCTTTCTATTGCTCTGTGAATGTACTTTACCTGAGACAGCAGTGTTTCCATTATGGAGTTACTCAGCTGAGAGTTCCTGCGGAGGACATCATAAAAACCCTGAAGGTAGGGGAGAGAGACAAATTTGCCAAGATTATCAAGAGGAGGAAACAATCCACAAACATAATTTTGAGCTGCAAGGCAACAGTGAACTTAACCCTTTCGCACTGGAAGTAATCGGGAGCTAATAAAGTTGTGTTGGGAGTGCTGGAAATACTGGCAAAGTGAGACAGCACAGGAAGAAGATACAGATGTCTTACATGGAGTCCACACCCAGGTGGTATCCCCTTAGTACGGGTAGCATCAAGCCCCAAGTCTGACTTTCAGTGTTGGAGCATTAAGTGGCACGATCTTAAAATTTCAACCTGTCTCTGGAGCAGATTTCACAAATACAACATATTCCAGAGGGCAATCCATAGGAGCAGTAATTCTTTAGACCTTGAAACCTCAATGGAAGAGCAAAGTATCTGCACGTCCTGTAGCACACAGACAAACACATTCCAATACGCACACCAACTCGCCAAAAATCAGTTGGCCCAAACCCAGGGAAGAGAAGCAAGAATGCTCACTCTGATCTATAGACAGTTTCCCAGGAGCCTCTTTCCCCAAACCCGATACATCATAGGTGCCTCTGGAGTCAGACTTGCACCTGAAAACAGCTCTTCATACTAGACCCATCACACACACAGCTTGGTCAGCCCCAAAAGGGCCACAAGGCAGAGACAAATAAATGGTTGCCTCTCACCCAGAGAAAGCACAGACATAGAGGGAACGGATGGTAGAATCCTCAGGACCCCTGAGGAGATTCCCCATACACCCTCCTGCCAAGGCTCTCATTAGAGCCTGTCAAAGTTGCTGCGTAATCAGATCAAGGCATCATTGTGAGGCCCCACCAGGAGCCAAGCAAGCTGTCCCTTCAGTTTACCAAGCCCTCCTCAGAGCGGGAGAGACTGGGAATCTAACCCAGGTCCCCGACATGGCAAGCAGAGCACTGGCCAGGCCAGCCACATTACATTTTACCACCAAGATATACATCAAGGACAGGTGATAATCAAAAGCCTTTGGGAGGCTTATATAGATTTAAAATAATGAGAAACAAAAGGGTTAAAACAAATTAGAGTCCCTAGAATGTCAACATCCCAGGAGGAACTCAGCTAGAACCTGGAATCCATTTCCCACAGGCGCCCAAAGATCCAGCTGGTGGCGACAACATTCAGTCATCATTGACCTGGGCTGGATTAGAACCAGCTACTTAGCAGCAAAACTGGTGATTTATGAAGACATTGCAGAAAGCCAGTTTACCTCGTATAGCATAAGTCGGACGTCAGCCTGCTGACTCAAGCATCGCCTCAAGCTGCCCAGGATTTCAAGGCAAAAGGCCTCATTAGCTGCAGAGTTGTAGCAGGCGTGAATGTCTGCCTGGACCTGAAAGAGAGCACATTAGTGAAGGCACATGGGTTATGCTTCCCATTTATCACTATGCAAGAACTGGATCAAAAAGGGAGACAAACCTGTCCTTTCAGCCAAGGAAACTCAGACCAAACATTTAACATCCAGCCTCACTCCCAAACAGAAAATCATCCACATATTATTGGGTTTTCTGTACCATTTTCAAGGGGGTAACCCACACTCACCTGACTAGCACCGATGGCCTGGCTGCACTGGGAAAAAGTCAAGCTGCCCAGAACCTTAAAATTCTTCAACAGCAGCAAAAAGCCAGCAACTGCAGCTTTCCGAGCATCTAGCTGCCTATGAGTTGGGGAAAGAATAGAGAAGCATGAAGAGGGGTAGAAGGAGTTAAGAAATTCAGAGACCAGCTCAGCTACAAGATTGTTCTGAGCAGTTCATGCAATTTTCTGACACACACCGAGGGCCTAAAAGTAGTAAAAAAGAAAAATTAAAGCAATGCCGCATTCCCCAAAGGAACATCTGATGCCCCAAGGAATTAACAGCTTGGCAATTCAGTTAGTTTCTCCTACGTTCTCCAGTCTTACGACACTGACTTCTCCTTTCTGTCCCACTGATGTATATAGCAAGGGAGAATGCTGGGCACAGACCTGCTACTTAAACGGCTGTGGAAACTGGAATGAGAGCAAGGCAGCAAAGAAAGCTGCATGTTTGCAGTGGAGATAGAGGGGAGGTTTTCTCACATCTCTCACCTCTTCTCTTTCCCTCTGGCAGGGCTGTAGTTTTCTATGCTGGGTGAGTCCCATGGAAAGCAGGATCTTTGCTCTACACAAATCTGGGTGATACCCCAGGTCTTTCATCAGCATCAGGCTGCTTGCTTTAAACAACAAGTGGACTTTTGCATCTGTAACTAAACAGACACTACCAAGCGACTCCACAGAGACTCCTAATGTACTGGAGACAGCAAGGCAAATCATCCAGAACTTTGCACAGAGCAGTTCTTTCTACAATCTCAAAAAAGGACCAGCCATACTATGGCAGCTTGAAGTTTCTAGTCATCCGTTCACTTTGAGCTCCCCATGGCAAAGGTGTGCTCAGGTGTGTGGTTATGCAGACACCTAATAGTGGAGTTTCTTTTAATTTGATGTCCTTACCTTGAGTTTCCATCTGGTTTTCTGAATTTACAGGCTCAGGGTCAAGGCTCCTCTAGATAGAACTGTGGAGTTCTCAATCCAGAGGATGGTGTTGTGACTGTGTTACAGTACTGGGGCCAGGGTGGGGATGGGATGGTGGGGTCTCCATAAGTAAAAGGTGATTGTTAAACCAAGAAGAAAAAGAACCCACTTCCAATCCAGAGCTCAACAATAACTTAAACACCTTTTCAAAAGAACACTGATCCCATCTTACCTGGAAAAGATGGCTTTTCGGAGAACAAGTATGAGGGAGTCCCTCACTGACATGCTGACTTTGAGCAGCGGCTGGAAGGGAAGGGATCTATTAGGCAGAGCAGTAATAAGGCAAACCAAGCTGTGTGTGAGAGCACACAGGCATGTGCGCTATCTTATGCTAGGTTTCCACACTTTCATCATTACAAAAGGACACCCAAAGAGAGTTTTGAAACAGGAAAGAAAAGAGATGGACCGGCAACAGCAAGACATCTTGGCCTGCTGTTGAGAATGGAGCATGAGGATTGGGGGAGAAATCTGTGGCCCTCAGAATGGAGTACTGGCGGCTAAGCCGGTGACAGTTCTACCACTAAGACAATACCCCAGCACAGAAAAACATAATATTAGAATAGAATTGGGAAGAAGGTAACTCTATGGGCCATTCACAGCTGTTTCTATTCTGTTCTGGTATCTGGGCACCTTCCATCTTCCAGATGAAAGGTCCTAGCAGGGAGAGTCCTTGACTGTGCTTTCAACTAAGGGGCACTAACGTTCAAGAGGGGAGCTTTCAACTAAGGGGCACTAACGTTCAAGAGAGGCACCATGCTACCCTGAATAGCCTGCCAGCTACAGCAGAGGACTAGAGACACTTTAACAAATATATGTGCAGATGAGGAAGGTTACTGGGCCCCCCCTATAATTGTGGCATGAAGCTATGGCTGGAGCCAAGCTCTAACATTCATTCGTAGGGAAATGCAAAGCTTTACCTGTACGGCCTTGAGTAGCCCTTGCACCATATCAAGAGGCAGAAAGGACAAATTGTCAAAGGCCTCAGTGACTTTGGAGGACGAATTCTGAAGGATGAGTGGAGCAGACACAACGATATTAGACAGCAAATCTGAAAAACAAGATTGTAAGAGGAGCAGCTGCTGCCAAGGGCAAAAGCAGGGGCCACATTAAAGAGTAGGGTATGGGAGAGAGGGATTCTGTTTCTTTCTATGGGGTCAATGAGTCAAAGAGAAAATCCACAGCCGGTCCCCATTACCTGGAAAGGTTCCATTTGGGATGATCATATTGTTAATTCAGTCTCCTATCAGAATACAGGGTGCCATATGCACACAGCCCAGGTACAGGGGCCAACTTATCAGGGTGTACCCAGGAGCTAGCTGGAGCGCCTTCTCAGTAGTAGGCCCTGGGCTCCGGGGCATCTTCCCAATGGAGATCAGATGAAAACTAATTATTGCCAGTTTCAGGTCACACTGCAAGACTCGCCTATTCACTAAAGCATTCCCCAAAGAATCAAAGCAGAAGAAAACCTGACAGTGTGTCCAAAGACAGATACCAATAATGAAATCAAAGAGGAAGGCAGAGAACTAATGGTCCCTTCTGGACTGGTCCCTACATAGTGGTTAGGTACTATAGCGATAGGGGATTAACGTACATGCTGTATAGGATATTTGCATTTCTATAAGGATGGACAACCACGGCTCTGGGATGAACTATCCCATTACAGTGTTCTTCCTCTGTAGTGAGGTGTGTGTTGAATTGCATGGACTTAAGACACCTAATACTGTTGACCCTCAGGTCACCTGATCAGGAATTTCCTCTATAAAAAAAAAATTAATATGACTTCTGAGAACCACATACACTTCCCTCTCTCATTTTTATTACCTATGAAGTGGTTGATGGGAGAAAAGGCCTTTGTGATTACTCTATTCAAGACCTGCTCCAGAATTGCACTTCTGATTGGCTCATGGACCTAAAAGGGGAAAGGACAAAAGAAAAAACATAAAATTGAGATTTTCATGTGATTTCAGGTGCTTGGTCATTGTCCATTAATGTCCAGGTTTGAAGGGTAATATTTGACCAGTCCCTAGAAGTTACCTTTGGCTAGCTGAATAGAGACTGAACCAGGTTGGAATCTGGATCAATTAAAAGAAAATGTAGGAGTTGAGGTTAAAGGCTAGAGGTTAAAGCAAAGATCTGAGAGGCTTAGGTTCTATTCCCATCTCTGTCATTGATTTTCCCCATCTTCCCTTCAGTTCCCCTGATAATGGAGAAGAACAAAATCTCATAAAAAGTTGACAAGAGAGCAGGGGCATGAACAGAGTTTCCCCAGGAGAACATATGATGTTATCCTAAACCTCATCCTACCTTAAAGGTTTCCAGCAGGATATTAGCTCCCAGCCTGCATGCCTGCTGGGCTGGCATCTTGGAAAGGCCATAACTGGTTTCAGCAGCTTTTCCTAAGGCCTTTTTTGGCTCGTATGATTCCATTAAGGTGAAACCAAGATCCACCAGCCCTTGAGTAACATGGTCCCAGCCAAAAGCACTGGAAGAAAATGTTAAACAGAGCAGGAAAAAAAGCAACTTAATAAAGGGAAAGGCTCAAGCTGCAACATTCAGATTAATAAACTCTTCCATGGTCACTCAGGGGCCCAATGCAGGTTGGCAGTTGTGTGAAACAAGCATGCTCAGCTCTCAGGGTAGGGAATGCCCCCCCAAGACTCTTCAGTCCCGGGTCCCCCAACCAGCAAAGGAGAGACAAAAAAGCTATAATTCCTGCGGGAACTTTCAGTATTTTAAACAATGCTGTCCATACCAGATTCAGAAATGGTGCTGACTGATGGCCGGTTTTGGAGTCATATATGAGATGTTTAAAGCGGTAATGGTGGTGGGGTGGGAGGCTAACAGAGGATCCATCCCTCATTCACTAACCAGAAAGCATTCACACTACAGCAGATAGCATTACTGTAAATGGTCAGCTACCATTCCCAGCAGGAAGTTGGTGGTTAGCGGTTTATAATTCAGCTACTCTGCATCACACAGATGGCTGAAACTTAGGAGACATCTGTGCAACTGTATATTTTTTCAAAGGTCTCTTATATAAAGCTATGAAATAAAGTTTGAGGTTTGAAATCAGTTTTCAGTAATAGTTAGCATCCCATCACATTTCTATCTAGGCCAAGACCCCGCTCTCTCCCAAAAGCTCTTGAGCCCTGGGTAGTGTACTCCAAAAGCAAACCTGTTTTCCACCACTTCCAGGATTATGGACGCTATATCATACTGCTGAGGAAACAAATCCTGCAGGAATTTTGAGCCCTGGAGGAACTGCAGGTCCTTGCAGCTTCTCACAATGGACATTTTCAGAAAGTCAAACACCTGAAACATAAAAATGGTCTGAGTGAGGAGGAATCTGTCCAGAGCCATTTCCACAGGTAACCACCAAGTGAGAGAACCATCTAGAGCAGGCAGTGTCGGAAGCATCAGTGCCAGCTGCTCACACAGCTCCCCCGACGTATCTCAATACATTCCTTCTCCAGGACGGTTGTTCCCCACCTTACTCACGGATGCAGCCAAGATGCATGAGCCAGGAGGGTAGCGTACAGTCGCCCAGCACCTACATTTGGACATATTCATTTTGGTTTTCGGAAGGCTAAGTTGCTGTCATCCTCACTCCATTGCACTCCTTTCATGTCATGTAGTAACTATATTATTAGGTGAGAGGTCTCTCTGGAGGCTGTGTCATAACAGGTTTCAATGGTCTACAGGCGAGGCACAAGAATGGGAGGATAAACCCCGCTCATTGATGACAAGGATGCTCCCGTGCTCAAGAGCCAGGAAGCATGACTCCCAATCCATTCAACAGTATTTGTTTCTTTTGTTATTACCCAGAGTTCATTTCTGAACCTATACTGAAAAGGGAGCATAATATGAACATCCCCTCTCCCCCGCCATGAGCACAACGCACGGACAAGGAAGCTTTATGCAAAAAGAATCCTTAGGTTACACATAAGTAAAACATACCTGCTCTTCAAATCTGTGTTTTATTGCCACCGAGAGCACAAGAGCCACACTGAAAGGACACAGGGTCTTGCCAGGGTCCCTTTGCTGTTCAGCCTAGGAAACATCAAGAGACAGGACAATCAAAGAGCTTGTTATTTATGATTTAATTAAGCTTCTTGCAACACCAAGGAAGCCATCATTGCTAATTTAGGCCAGACTGGTGTTATGCTACCGCAGAATTGACCTAGGTTGTGGGGGAATGTCTTACCCCAAACACACTGAATCACTATAGATGTTTTTGATGGCCATAGTGGTATTAACAATTTCAAATCCTGCATAAAGATAACCTGCTAAACCTACCCTCTAGTTTAAAGACCCCTCTCTCGTTCCCCAAAAAGCCCTAACGGTGTGCTCTACATTTGCTGTACCTTTAGTAGTTTGATTAGTTCCCTGCCAAGACCCTGGTCCAGGTTGATAACAGAGATAATATGAAGAATGATCGTGCCTTCCACATGACGGAGTTGGTCTAGGGGCACCGTGGCAGCTTCAAGGTCCACTGACCTGGAAGACACAGTAGAAAACCCTAGGTTTCAATTCCTATTGTAATTGATGCACACCAGCTCAAAAGCACCGAACAGGACTCATTCAAGAGGAGTGTCAGGTAAGGCAGGGAGGGTTACAAATACCCAGGCAACAAAGGAAGACAATTATAGGAAAGGACTTACTCTGGAATCCTCTGCTCTTCTTTTTGCCTTTTATCTAACTGGTTGAAAAAAGTGATGATTCCTTCCAAAACAGTCTTCTTACTGCCCTGAAAGGCAGGACATAGCAAAGCAGCATAAACTATATTAATCTATTGCACATTCTGTAATACCACAGCCCCCAGGGAACTGCAGTCTGCTTCCCTGATTTCCCCTTGCAATGCTAGTTTCATAATATTTTTAATTTCCCATGTTAAGTCATTGTGTGGGGCTCCTGGGGTAGAGTAATTGATCACTGTATTGTTTGTATATTCCTTTGTACAGCACTTATAAATAAAAGGTTTTTCATTAGAATGGTTTCTTTAAGTGACAAGTCCATTCAAAGCGGATAGAAAGCCCTAAAACAGTAACTGAGGCTCTAGACTTGAGCTAGTGAATCAAAACAGCCTCCCACAATACAGGTAGAGACTATCTCTGGATGGATCATTCTTTTATTGAGTCATTCATGGAATAATAGTAACAAATGTGGGAGTGGAACAGCCACCCCGTCCCAACTAAATGGCAGGTACCTCACTGGCAGCAGCTGCTTGGAACAGGGGCACAGAAATGAGACCTTTAAGATTGATCCAGACCACAACCCAGAGGCAGGTCACACTATGTGAGCCATGAACATACTAGAACAGGCAACCCCCTGAGCAGAGAGATGGATTCCATGTCTAGGAAGACTAATAGGGACCTTGCCTATTATCTTTTGGAACTGTACCCACTGCTTTCTTCTCCAAAGACGCCATGTCACAGCCATCCTCCTTTCAGTTGAGGAGGAGTTGGCATGACTCTCTCATATAAGGCTTTCCACCATCTCCCTATCCCCCACGGCAGAGCCTGCTCCCACCTTCCATCAGCCATGGGAGTGAGCTGTCCAGCTGCGAGCTGAATTTTGATCCCCTGCATGATCCAATCCATAGCTCACTTTGTGTATTTTCTCTCTCATATGTGCATACAGCACATATCTCCTATAGTGGTTAGGTGCAAGTTCTGTCTTGGAGAGCTTCAGCAGCTCTCTTTGTGGTTTTACCTTTGCAGAGAGTAGCAGCAGCTGATAAACCAGAGGAGGAATTTCTTGGAGGTCTAACTTGGAGAATATCCTCAGGACCTTTTCCACGACAAACTGCAGCTCTTCTGCACTTAGTGGGATGTCCCTGAAGAATCAAAGGTGCAGACCAGTCAATGCCATTCAGTTCCCAACCCTGCTTCCTTTAGAATACCATAGCAGGTTCAGTCTTTGAACTAGCCAGTAGTACTCTAGCATTCCCAAAGGCCCACCAGAGGGACCAAAAAAAAAAGCTACTTGAAGTCCTGGATAGACGTTATTGCCATAGACCCCTCAGCTCCCTACAACTGTCTCAGAAATTCAGGTTCACATTCTGAACTCCAACACAAATTGCATATCACAAAGCCTCCCTCACATTGTGCTTGCCCATGAATGGACAGTGCCAACTTTTCAAGATACACAGAATCAGAGCCATGACCCAGCCCAGAGTCCCCCGCACTCAAGGAGAGAGGGCTGAATAGCCAGGCATATACATGGAATTGGCAAAATACACATTATGAATAAGGCTAAGATTTTGTCATGCATATTTTTAGTAAAAATCATGGACAGGTCACGGGCAATAAAGAGAAAATTCACGGAAGCCCGTGACCTATCCATGACTTTTACTAAAAATATGCATGTCAAAATGGGGCCCCGCAGTTCCCAGCCACCACAGGCAATGGAGGGACCCTGCAGCTCCCAGGCACTGTGGGCTCAAGTCACGGAGGTCTCTGGAAGTCACGGATTCCGTGACAGAACTATAGCCCTCACTACTAACACAATTGATGTTCCCTGTTAAATGATGAATTTAACTACCCACTTGGTGTGCCCTAAGATACTAACTAAGGAAGTAAGAGTGGTGGGTGGGGAAAAGAATCCTATCTATTTTCCAAATGGCTCCTCCATAACCCACATTGAGCATTAGAGTCTCTAACCTTCCCTTGAAGCACATGCCTAACTCCCCCTAAGGCCAAGGAAAGGTATCTGCAAACACCAAGGGGGGACAGACCCTGGTTTCGCACATATTTATACTTGTGATGTGAACAAGGGAAGACATATCAAGGGTCCCTATTCCTCAACAGCAAGCAGCAGATATCGAGCCAAGCGAGACTCTGGGAGAAATGACACAGCCAGTGCTGTCCCTGGGGCATTTTTAGCAAGCTGCGTGCAGTCCCCAAACACACCCAATGGATATACTCAGCACCCACGTGATACCGAGGGTATAACTGCCAGGTTATTAACGCAGTCCCCAAGCTGCTTGTGAAACAGGAGGCAGAAATAGATGCAAAATAAGAAAACACTGAGGTGGGGGAATTTACCTGAACATGTTGGTGAGATGAATGACACACTGATGATCCCACCTGGTCAAACAAAAGAACAGAGAGCCTGAGAAAGGGCAGAATTGCTGCTTGTTCTCCTCGCACCCCCAAATTTAGTTAATGTCTACAGTTCTTCTGTTGCTCTCTCAAAGTAAGAACAGAAGCCTGATTTGCACTAAAATTCACCACTGTTACCAGCTACTCATCGATAATTGGAATGGCTCTGTTTGGCTGCTCTTCTCCTAGTGACAACAAACAGGAAAACCAAAGGAAAAGACCTAAGCACCCTGTGAGGCCAATTCATGCAGCAGTGTTGCAGGTGGCTCACCTGCCCTCCCAGCTGGAGAAATTGCCACACTGCCAGCTCTCAGAGGAGGTAAGATTTAAACGAAGTAGAACAGGGCAAAGTGGAGGAGATTCTCCAACCCAGGGAACTCCGCAAAGCACAATGTAAAGGGCATTATTTGGCTGCAGACTCTTCTTAGAATTGCAGAAGCAGCTGGGGTTTTAGACTGAGGCTAGTGTGTCATTTTATAGCAGATGGGTATTAGATAGATTTTTTGTAAAGAGCCCAGATGCTGATAGGTGTGTAACAATTCTTAAATTAACAAATAGAAATGAAGAGGAGATGTACACACCTGCTGGAGCAGAGGGTATTGATCAACTGCTTCTTAAACTCTTCTCCACTCAGCTCACCTGGAGAAGCAAGAGGTATTTAGGAGCAGATTCCAGTGAAACGAAAGTATAGGAGAGAGACCTTAATATTGATGCAAAAATTATATTAATACAATTATAACTATTTTATTAGGTCATTACAAGCTTGTTTGCTTCTTTACTGAATATTAAGGTATAGCTACAAGTATGTTACAGCCAGAATGCTTGGAAATACCACAATACATGTATTTAGCTAGTTAAGTTACAAAATGTTAAAGCTAATCAAAGACGTTCCAGAAGGTTTCTACTTCTATCTCCCATGGATCACAAACATCAAGAGAAACTGTGTAAAACATCTATGTTTTAGGCAGAGGCCTAATTGTAAAAAGGAATGTAGAGCCATAAGTCTAAGGAAGTGTCCATACCAACCCCTTTTATTTAAAAAGAAAAATCTCTGCTTGTATTTTTGAAACTCCAGGAAAAACATGTACAGTTGGAAATGTGTTCAAATTTTGGTTATATCTTAAAAGTTGAAATAACAAACCCTTTGTGAAAGGCATACATTTACAAATATGTTAGCTAAATGCAAAGCTCCTAATATCACTACTATGTAAATAGTAAAATGCTTTATGTACCAACATGGAATCTAATTACCTTGCTAGACAAGTGTAACAAGCCATTTAAATATAGAATAGTTATATTAATAGGGAATTAATTAATTGCTGGCAGTGCACAAGCAAACCCTCACCCAACTCAAAGAGGCAAGAAAAATCATCCTCCAAAAATTGTCATGTAGAATTAATAACTTAAGCTAAAGAATTTCTAAGTTATTTAACGTTAAAAGGCTGTTTTGAGAACAAAACCTTTTTATAGAAAGAACAGGTTTGCACTTTTGAAAACAGAATTTCAATTTCCTGTCAAACTCTAATAAAACTGAAAGAATATCTCAGAGAACGGACTGAATAAAAAGAAAAAGTTAAAGCTAGCTTTGAAAGTTATCTGATGTTTTCCTGACAGAAAAACAGAGACAATTAAAGAAATGTTGCATATTCATTAATAAACTGCATATTCATAAAATGAAGGGGCTCCTAAGGATTACCCAGGAAGGCATGGAGCCAATGAAAGAGTGACAGCAACCCACTTGAAGCTAAACAAGCCCAAAAGGGGTGTGTTTTCCTATAGTGTCATGAAAATAGGAAGGAGAAGGGTATAAAAGACTCTGAAGTGAGCACACCATACACATACCCTGGGCTAGTTTGTTTAGACAGAAAGCACTCCACAAGTCATAGACAGCTAAGAAAAACAGAGAAAACTCAAGAATAAACCAACCCCTGGGGAAAACATCCCCAAAAACTTCATCAAAGATTGATGAGAGAAAGTTAACTAAAATACTGTCAAGGGGTTAGATTTAAACTCTTGTACTGACATTTTTGGGATAGGAAAATGCTGCTGTCACTTAAATGACTAACTGTTTCTCTGTTAATCACCAGATGGTTAGACCATGTATTCGTGGAGAGGAGATGGGGGCTAATCCCTGGTAAACGGAAAAATAGTGGAACTTAGTTGGATTTAAGATTCTTTGGGCAGGTCTTCACTACCCGCCGGATCAGGTAGTGATCCCCGAACCCGATCCCCGAACGCACTCCCCATCGACTCCGGAACTCCAGCTCGTGAGAGGCAGCTGAAGTCGGCATATCTTAGGTTGACACCCCCTTCCCCCCCCAGTGTAGACCAGAGCTTAATATTAATAATTGACCTGTTTTAAGACAGCCCCTTAAAAGGCTTCTTCTACCTAACTAGTTTAAATTTCAAAAGATTTAGTTAAGATTGCTTTCTTTGTCTAATTATAAACTGTTAAGGTTATTATTAACAACACAGGCTTCTTACCAGACCTTAAATTATTTTGCCCTACATAAACAGTTGTAAATATCTAATAAGATATAAAACTGAATTCACAATAGTTTGGGGAAATAATATACTTTGGTGATACATTACCAACAGAAGAGTGACCCACCAAAGGAGGGGTTCACTCTCAAAGGTGTAATCTGTTAAAAGCTCTCTCCAGAGACATACAGAAAAGATTATAACAAAAATAACCAGTTTATCATTTGTGTTGTTTTGTTTAATATTTTTTCTTTTTCTAATAAAAAAATAGCCCTGGTTAATAATTTTTGTGATTATTTTGCTTGGTCTTGATCATGGTATCCGCTAAGGTATGCAAAAGAATCCCTGTGACTAAAAGTAGTGGGAGTCACATCCCTGCGCTGGCAGTAAGATAAACAATTAGTAAGAGCTGGCCTACCATTTCATGTTTCTTTAAATATTTATAGTAATTTTTAAAATGAAATTACTTAGAATCCAACAATTTAAAACTACCCCTCCCTTTCCACCACACAAAGGATTGGGCAGTGAGTGGGAAGTGAAGGGATTACCTTTCCCATAAACCAGGCTTTCTTTAGAGGTAGCCAGTGCAGTAAGAACTGTAGAAAACAACTCTAAGGACTTCCCATTAGACAGGCTTCCTCCTTTAATAACATCAACAAACAGAGTGGCCAGTTCCGCCAATGCAGCGCCTGGTAATCGACGAGCCTGATAAAAGATTTTTTTTTAAAAAAAGAGTATGAGGAGATGCACTAGAAGACTCCAGACATAAATACAAGTGATTAAAAGAAAGCAAGTATACTCTCAAGAAGCCAATGAGAGCCACATTAGAGACTGCTGGTGCAGCCCAATATTGTTTAGTAGAGGAAGTCACCCTGAAACACAGTATGCACACTGGCCGTTAGAAATGGAGATAAGTCATGTTGACTAAGTCAAGGGATTGGACAGTCTGAACTACTTCCAGGTACAAACATCCAACTATGATAATCACACAGATAACACTTTCCAAACATTAACTAACCTCATCTTAGGTGAGACTCATGCAGGTGACCCACTCATTTTTCCTAGTGGCCTAATTAATAATTGGAATCCACATCTCACAGGTAAAAGGGCACTTCCCCTCCCACCTAGATCCAATAGGCCCCATATAAGCCACTCCAAATGAGCACCTACCTCCAGCATCAGCAGCCCTATGATCTCTGACACGATGTCCAACTGCAGGTCCCCCGACTCCACCAGCTGGATACAATGTTTGTAAACCTGGAGTCTCCTGAGAACACCATTCTGCTGAGAGCAAGGGGAACCTTATTGTGTGTGGGGGGGGGACGGGGGAGACAAAGGGGAAAGGAAAAAAAATACTCTTAAAGAACTTAGCTAATTCCTGAGTGCATCTGTGGTATCTGAGAAAAGTTAGGTTAGACCTATTTCCCCTTCCCCAATACATGTGTAACATTGCCACATTCAATTGATCCCAAGGTCAGGAAGCCTGACCGCTTGTATTTAGATAGAATCACAGAGAGAGATGATCAACATTTTACCTGAAAACCTACTTCTTCCACGATATCTACAAGACCTAGTTCAGTTGCCCACTTACCTACTTCAACTAGATATTTCTTGAGCAAACAGTTAATCTATATGGGCAAGTTAAATTGGTTAGTCTCTAAGGTGCCACAAGTACTCCTTTTCTTTTTGCGAATACTGACTAACACGGCTGTTCCTCTGAAACCTGTCACTTCTGAAAGTAAGTTATCCAGAGGTCAATGAAACCCAAGTTGTCCCATTACCTTTGAAGATTCCCCTCAGCAGTACGGCAGTCTCCTTTCCCTTCACAGCCTGCCTCGTAATAAGGTCACCAAGCTGCAACCAGAAGGAAACAGCTGTAAGATACCAGTTGCTTATTTTCATACTTCCAACATTTACATTTGCAGGTTCACCCCCACCCCCTTCTAGGAAAAGCATTGCCTGTCCAGGAACTAATTCCCCAACAAAACGGCTGGGACTCACATACCTATTATCCTTCACCTGAACACCTTGCCATATTGTTATATTGCACCATGATTGACAGCAATGTCAGACATTTCTCCATCCCTGTAGAGTGGATAAACCTAACTACAACCCTCCTAATAGCATTACATGGATCTGTAGCCTATCAGAGACCATACCAAGGCACAAGGCAGTCCTAAATAAGTTCCCAATCTGGGTACACCATAGAACAGGGGTGGGCAAACTTTTTGGGCCGAGGGCCATATCTGGGTGGGGAAACTGTATGCAGGGCCATGAATGTAGGGCTGAGGCAGGGGGTTCGGATGGGGGAGGGAGTGTGGTGTGTAGGAAGGGTCTCAGGGCAAGGGGTTGGGGTGCAGGAGGGGCCTCAGGGCAGGGGGATAGAGTCCAGGAGGGGGTGCGGAGTGCGGGAGGGGGCTCAGGGAAGGGGGTTGGGGTGTAGGAGGGGTGCAGCAGGGGGCTCAAGGCAGCGGGTTAGGGGGTCTCAGGACAGGGGGTTAGGGTGAGGGGTGCAGACTCCGGCCCAGCGCCGCTTACCTGGAGCAGCTCAGGAGTGGCAGTGGTGCGCAGCAGGGCTAAGGCAGGCTCCCTGCCTGCCCTGGCCCCGCGCTGCTCCCAGAAGTGGCCAGCATGTCTGGCAGTGGCTCCTGGGGGTGGGGTGGGGTAGCCAGGTCCACCCGGCCTGCCCTCGCCTGTGGGTACCACCCCCAAAGCTCCCATTGGCCACGGTTCCCTGTTCCTGGCCAATGGGAGCTGCGGGGGGCAGTGCCTGCAGGTGAGGGCAGCACACAGAGCCTTCTGCCCCCCTATCCACCAGTGGCTGCAGGAACGTGGTGCCAGCCGATTCCGGGAGCGGCATGGGGCCAGGGTAGGTAGGGAGCCTGCCTTAGCCCCACTCTCCCACAGGGCTGGCAATCCCACAGGCCGGAGCAAAAGCCCTGACGGGCCGGATCCTGCCTCCGGGCCGTAGTTTGCCCTCCTCTGTCATAGAACATACACCACAGCTCTAATCTATTCCAAGTTCTTCTTTAGCCTTTGGAAATTTAGCATACAGCTAGAACTATTCATTCAGAGTACCATCTTACAGTTTTTTTTTTTCACCTCAAATGTCCAGTGAATTGGTATGGGCACACTTTTACAACATCTTCAAATGAAGGAAAATTCTAGCCACCATTCTCTCCTACTACAGCCCATGCATAGAATCCAAGAAAAGCCTCAAATGTTCAAAAATATGCAACTCACTTCATTTTCCTTCAGGTTTTGCAGACATTCCTGAAGTCTGTCTAGTGCTTCTTCTGCTGCTAGAGATAAGATTTTCTGGTCCATTGTAGCTCGTGTCAGTAGACTTTGCAGCACCGTCACGCATTGAATGTGTTCTGGAAAATGACAGGGGAATTAGCACTTGGAGAATAATACAGAAAACCACCTAGTCTTTCCCCACAAGAAATCTGTGCAGATAGCCATTGGAGAAAATTATTATTCAAGAGGATTTTCAAGGAATAACTCCCCCCATTCATCAGTTCTCCACAACACCACAATTTGATTTTACGTGTCTTTTACAGAAATGTCTCCCAATGTACAAGTTAAAACAATGGAAACATCACAGTAATGGCACGTGAGAGAAAGAATGGGAATCATAACTAGGAAAGGGCACTGGTCTACAGCTAACCATCAGTAGCAGGGGTTCTCAAACTGGGGGTCGGGACCCCTCAGTGGGTCACAAGGTTATTACATGGGGGGTTACGAGCTGTCAGCCTCCACTCCAAACCCCACTTTTCCTCCAGCATTTATAATGGTGTTAAATATATAAAACTGTGTTTTTAATTTACAAGGGGGGTTGCACTCAGAGGCTTGCTAATGTGAAAGGGGTCATCAGTACAAAAGTTTGAGAACCACAGGGCAGCCCCAAAGAGGTACGGGGAGAAATCACTGAAGCAAAATTGTAACTAGTGTAACCAGAATGTTAGTGTAGTACCAACCACGCATCCCGTTAACATAAGTCATTCATAGTACAGCAGCATTCTCGGTTAGGACAGTCTGACTGGTATAGGGGATTCTATTGGAGTTTCACCCCTTAACATTCTGTTTTTTAATTGGCTGGCCATCACATCTCTGGCCTGAAAGTTCGAAAGGAGGTGGAATGACAAACAATCGAACAGAAAAGAAACAGAAAAGACAACACAAAGGAGCACAGGACTGGCCTCACAAAAATGTAGAGATTTCAAAGCTTTATTCCAGATAGAGCTGTCATCACCTCTGAAACAACCAGAAGATTCGCATTAGGAAGCACTCAGCACAAAGGGGGAAGAGAGAGCTTCCATTGTAATTATTTTTAAATTATAATTATCAGGAGGGATATTTGCATGAGAACATGATCTTTGCTCCCTAAGAACCCAGCTGCCCAATCTCTGAGAAACATCTGCAATGTCAGCGAAGAATGACATTTCAGGTGCAGAATTAGCAGCTGGATTTTTATTATGAATATACATATTATCTTGCACAGTTCTCTGCTGACAATAAAACACGACACAGCCCCGATGGTGAAAGGTGCAAAAACCCGTCTGCCCAGGCAAACATTCCCAGGGATAATAAAGGACAAAGCAACACAGAGACTTGTGGGCAGACCTCTCATTCCCCCGTGACACCAGACAAACAACACACCCAACCCCAGTTCAGGGAGACAAGTGGGGGGAGCGGAGGAAGGCACCTGAGTCGGGGTTTTTCAGACGTTTTCAAGAGTTTTTTGTAAACCACCCCACATTGAGCTCTAGGCACCTTCGCCACAACTCAAAATGCCAGCCCCCCCGCTGGCAGCCCCACAAGCCCTCACAGCCAGCAGCCACCGCCTCTCACCCTGCCCTCGCCCCAGGCACTTCCCCTCCCCGGCCGCGCGCTCGCTGCCGCCCCCGCTCCCCAAGCCGTGCTCACCCGCAAGCCGCTCCCGCCTCGTGCCCGCTCGGGCCCCGGCTCCGAAACTCCCGCCGAGCACTCCGCATCCGTTACCCCTGGCAACAGATCCCGCCTCCCCGCGCTCACTTCCGCTGCCCGTGCCAACAGAGCCCGCCCTCAAGCCCCGCCAGCCCCGCCCATCGGAGAGGGCCGGGACCCGGGGGAGCCGGCTGTAGAACTCTCCGCGGGAGTTGGTCCGCGGGTTCGAATCGCCCCTTGTCCGCGGCGCGAGGCAGCTGCGGCGGAAGTTGGCGTGAGGAGGGGGCCGCTCAGCGCCCACAGCCCCGTGGCTCCGGTCCTCTGAATCCAGCCTGGGCTGGCGGCGGCTGCGTCTCATTTACCCCGGGCCCCCCTCGGACTCAAGGGCCAGCTACAGCGGTCACCCCCTTTGTCTGGGGCGCGCTGCTGCCGGCCAGGTCTTCACGGGAGCGCCAGGGCAGCCCCTTGGTGGGGGGAGCGGGGGGCTCTCGGACCAGCCCCGGGCGGCGGCTAGCTCCCTGCGGTGTCCCATTTGGGAAATGTGGCCACCCAGGGCCAGCCTTAGGGGGTGGGTCACCTGGGCGACCACCCCTGGGGCAGCGTGGTCAAGGGGGCGCCATGTGGCAAGTCACAAGTTGCTCCTGGCTGGCAGGGGAGTGCCACGTGGGTGGGGTGGGGTGGGGGGGCCCAGATTTCTCCCTGCTTCCTCCTGGTGAAGGACCATTGTGCGAGGGAGGTGAGCGGTTCTCTACAGATACTGCTCCCCACTTCCCCAACGGTCCCCTGCCCCCCCCCAGGGGGCTGTAGGGGGGCATCAGGGCTCCCTGCATCCAGGTCACTGCCCCCACCTGGGCGGTGCTGTGAGGGGGGCATCAGGAGCTGCTGCTCCCCTGTCCTCCCCTTATGCAGCCCACGTGGGGACAGTGACCTGGATGCAGGGAGCCCTGACTTCGCTCCTCACTCCCTCCCCCCCCCCCACAGCCCCCTAGGGGGACACAGAGGAGCAGTGTTCAAGGGGGGGGGGAGCAATAAAGCCTGCTGCTCCGTGCACCCAGATCAGTTTCCCCACATGGGTGCAGGAGGGGGTTGCAGGAGTTAGGGGCACAGGGGGCACCATTCAGAGGCTAGAGGTGTGTGGGGGTGGGGAGGCCATGAGGGCCAGAGGCAATGGGAGGGGACACCATGCCGACGGGGGCCAGGAGCACCAAAATAAACTTCGCCCAGGGTGCCATTTTCCCTAAGGCTGGCTCTGTGGTCACCCTATGCAAAACCCTCTCAGCAGAGAGGCCAAGGACTGAAGGGGCCATAAAGGCCAAGCTAAGGAGTGGCTTGGCAGTGGAAGGGGGTGCCATCCCTGGTCAGTGGGTCTATAGAGGACTCTTTTTTTTAGGGCCCTAAAGTTGGCACCTTTCGCCAGCATGGAATTCAACAAAAAAATCTCCCAGATGAACTTTCAATAACAAAACAGGGGAGGCTATTTCAGTGCTTCCTTACACACACCCCAAACCCTCTTCACTCTTGGGGGGAGAGGGGGGTGACAGGAGTCACACACATGTCCGCCTCTCTGGATACATTATGGCGCCCCATGTCTTAATAAGAATTAAACAATCCTGCTCTCAGAGTTACCCCAGCCAGTAACAGCTCCCTGGCTTCCACTTATTGCTCTGTTTCTGCTTTGAGGCTTTCCTAGCAGGGCCTGAAATGCTCATCCTCTGTAAGTCAGGATCCCAAAAGCTTGCTTTTCATGCATTTTCCCCACCTCCACCACATCTACATGCATTTCAACATCTGCTCTCAATTGGGCTTTCTTAGAACAGACACTGTCAAATAAACCCCCTCTTTTACCCTCAGGGGGCAATGGAGCACACAAATTTCAGGAACATAGAACCACTCTGAATCCAGTTAGATTTGAAATGTGCTAGGATTTTCATCTTGAGATTTCTTGGAACCATTAACTCATTTCACATTATTCAGTGCTTACTAGATTGAAGAAGTGATGAAATTACTGGCTGGAGTTCTATGTAATGTTGTCGTAGCCGAGTTGGTCCCAGGATAATAGAGAAACAGGGTGGGTGAGGTAATATGTTTTAGTGGACCAACTTCTATTAGTTAGAGAGACAAGCTTCTCCTTGAATGGTCTCTTAGAATAGGTGCTAACTCAGGGACTGGCAATCTTTGACATGCGGCCCATCAGGGTACCCCCCTGGTGGGCCGGGGCGGTTAGTTTACCTGCAGTGTCCGCAGATTAGGCCGATCGTGGCTCCCGCTGGTTGCAGTTCGCCACTCCAGGCCAATGGGGACTGCAGGAAGGGTGCCACTTCCCACAGCCCCCATTGGCCTGGAGCCACGATTGGCCGAACCTGCGGATGCTGCAGGTAAACAAACCGCCCCAGCCCGCCGGGGCTTACCCTGATGGGCTGCGTGCCAAAGGTTGCCGATCCCTGACCTACTACTTTTGCTAAACCGTTTGATCTTGTATTTAGTTGTGACATTCTAAGTACTTTCCCCAGACCTCAAGAAGAGCTCCATGTAGGTCAAAAGCTTGTCTCTCACCAACAGAAGATGGTCCAATAAAATATTTTACCTCACCCACCTTGTGTCTCTCTAATATCCTGGAATGGACACAGCTACAACAACATTGCTAGAATTAGACTTACTCTAAGTTGCAGTTCACAGTAGTACCAAAGTAGTAACAACAACTATAAAGTGTAGGGGGCTGGTACTGTCAAATACTGTATTGTTTTTGATGAGGCTATTTCTGGAAGTGCTGTCAGCATGCACAAGGAAACGTGTCTCCTACCGCATCCTTATGGAGCTTTTGGAAGCACATCATGAATCACTAAGCAGGCAGAAATGCCTTTTACAGACCTCTCTATGGAGTCCATGAGATAAGAAGAGGGAAGAAGAGGATATGGTCTGGAGGGGGAAAGTAATGACTAGGAAATGCATCCCACACAAAGGAGTCATGAATGTTTCCAGCTGCTCCTGCAACTGGCAGCAAGGATAAGAGGTGAAAGAATCAGGAAACTGGCCAAAATGGGGTCTGAGTGGTTGAAAGAGTACAAGGCTATGCTACCAAAGAAAAACTCAGGCGACGGACAGTCCCAGGGAAGATGTTTCTCAGTGGAAGCTGCGTACCTTACAGTTCAACAGGGGTTCTGTTTTGTCTTCCATATGGGCCCATTCAATCTCACACACACACACACCATACCATATATTTCTGCTGAAAAGCCCACAGGAGGCTTGTGTGTCAGGTAATTTCTAACCCTTTGTATTTTCTCAAGCCCTTTTATCCCTGCGGCGCATCAACACTTTCTCTTCCCAGAAAAATTGTTAAATACAAACTTAAAGTATCATTCTCCTCTTGCCTTTTTGCTGGGCATGGTCCTAATACCAGCTGAGACCTGGTGTGTGCAACTCACCTCCAGCCTTGCATGTCATTGCGGGATCTGCAGGTGACAGGGCATCACGAGCAGGTTCTGAAAACAGCGGAGAGCCTTTAATGAGCTGCTGGCCCTGCTGAACCCTCCTTGTCTAGTGAGGTGGCAGCCTGCAGGATGCAGTGGGTTTCTACTCAGGACAGGGAAGCTATGTACATTTTTCTTTTTGGTAACTTCTGCTTTTGTGCCTTAAGATTCAGCAGGAGTTTTTTCTGCTTTGTCAGGTCACCTCCTGGAGGGAACACTGACAGGGCACTGACACTTCTATTATGACAACCAAGACATGAGTGTCATTCCTTCCAGGGAAGAATAGGTTGCCTCAATGTCCTGTGGAGAAGATGCAGCACATGCTGTTCCTTGGCAGGGCATTAGCAATTATTGTGGCCCCACATATTTGGCACCTTTCATAAATGGTTCCATTTCTAGCTAATGGGCTCCTGTCACAGGTGCACAGGCTCAGTGCTCTGGTACAGCTCTGAATCAAACCCAGGCAGGACCCTCAGTATGACACCTCTGGGCACACTGTCACTAGGATAAACCTCCTGGGATTGCCCTCAGAGCCTTCATCTACCCTGTTCCATGCCAGGAGCCTCCTGCAGTGAGTCTACCTGAATAGGACACCTGGGGAAGCCTTACACATCCCCAAAGGAGCCATGCCCCCCAACTTCTGCAGTCAGCAGTGACCCTCGGCCAGCGTGGTGAAACAGAAGTGTTTATTAGTTGTCTGGAATACAGCGTAGGAAAGTTCTTTGTTCTCACAGAAACCAGAAAATTATATCTAAGTCCATCTTGGTCAGACCCAGAGCCCTGGCTCTTCCCTCCCCCCCCCCCCCCCCCCCGACACCTTCCAAGACCCAAACCAGTAGAGTGTCCTGTTTCGAACAACCCACCTTCAGTCACATCCCATTGCTTCTCCTCCATCCTCTACTGTGTTTCCCCAAGCAAAACTGGTCACCTGGCCTCCATTTCTCTCTTTGTTCTCCAACTCGTCGTCGCCAACTGGCTTCTTGCAGAAGGTGGGTTCCCCGGCCATCGGTTGCTAATTTACGAAATATCCAGTCATTGTCTGGGCCCAGGAAGCTAGACAACAGACACATCTAGTCCCCTAGGGTTCACTGTAAAGATCAAGCACCATTGTCCCACCACCTAGTTAATCGTGCAACATATAGGGAAAACTGAGGCACGCACAGTATTCATACAAAACATTAAGAAAATCCCCCCACTTCATAGAATCATAGAAGATTAGGGTTGGAAGAGACCTCAGGAGGTCATCTAGTCTAACCCCTCTGGTCAAAGCAGGACCAACACCAACTAAATCATCATCACACTTCTTAGCTCTGTTTTGTTCTGAAACAGATTTCTCAAGCTGGGAGATACTAACAATGAGAAACCACATGCTCTGCATTGTAATTTCTTTGCAGTGAATTGCTAGGCAACCTTTCCAATTTACTTTAAACATTATAGGGTGGCAAAAGCCATTGTACCTCTATGATCTCTATGCCACAGGAAAAATAAGTCATCACAAAGGAGTTTGTTGCTGACCTGTAACTTTCTTTTATGTGTCTTGAAATCTATTACAGTTCCAAACTAAACAACACTGCTCATAATGTAGGCCCTACAGATAAACAAAGCTGAAGTGATGTGTGCATTCTGATTCAGATTTAATAAGAGTAATTTGAATAAATGTGACATGCATTAATGGTCAGGATGTCACAGAGATGAAAACTATATGTTGGGTCATCCTGAAGAGTCTATCAATCCCTGTTCAGGCTGAATAGAAGTGCAGATGCCTTCTAATCCGCTCCTTTCCCCAGCAGTCCCAAGCTGGCTGCCACATATACATATATGCCACAACATGCATTACTTGGTGCTAACAGTGTGTCATTGTGTCCTCATGCAACATCCCAGTGCAACATCCAACCTACACTAATTGTGAAGACTCTGTAAAGATCCCACAAGCTGGTTTCTCAAGCTGAGAGAGGGACCCTGGAGGACCAGGACAGTCCCCTGATCTTTGGGCCGGAGAACCAACCTACATAAGCCTGACTAATAATGTTAGGTTCACACTGGTACCCAAAGTGGCTGCAGTCCTGCTGTGCAGAAGTGATCTGGGACCTGTTCCCTTAATGAGAGGGATTTGTGTCAGGTAACAAATTGTTACAGTGCAGTGGATCCCAGAGGCAGATTCCTTCTCCAAAGTGACTCCTGTATAACTCAGGTAGTTCTCACCTCTAAAAATGAGCAGATCTGGGGTCAGGAAGGAACTGTACCGATGGCACTGTAGGATCTTAAGGTGGGCATGGTGGTGAGGCAGCAGGTCCTTTTTCTCTGTGCTTTGAGCTGGGACCCTCCGTCAGGATCAGGTGGATGTATCCATCACAATCATTTTCCTGCAATACAAAGTACTGGGATTGATTCCTTTGAATGGAGGGGAAGCAGGAGGTGAGAAGCCTGGACTTGGTGAAAAACAAGCCACAAAAGCTTTTCTTTTCTCTCTGTCCAGGCTTTCCTGCCTCTGCTTCTCTCAGCTGTTTCATGGCAGCTGCAGCCGGCAGAGGGCACTCTAGCACTGAGCTACTTTTCTGAAACAGGTTTCAGAGTAACAGCCGTGTTAGTCTGTATTCGCAAAAAGAAAAGGAGTACTTGTGGCACCTTAGAGACTAACCAATTTATTTGAGCATGAGCTTTCGTGAGCTACAGCTCAAGTGAGCTGTAGCTCACGAAAGCTCATGCTCAAATAAATTGGTTAGTCTCTAAGGTGCCACAAGTACTCCTTTTCTTTTTCTGAAACAATGGAGCTCTTTAAGAGAAGGCTGATAAAAGCCAACTGAGTTGCAGTGATGCCAGGGCTTCTGCCTTTCCCTGACTCAATCTGCCAGCGACCCCCACCTCCCGCATGAGCCCTAAGCCAGGGAAGGTATCATTGTAGGCAGGTAGTGTATTTAACCCTCAACTCCCAAGATACTGTATATATGCTACTCACCCTCCCCAAAACATCAGTGTTTGCAGTGCCTCTGAGGCCCATCCCACATTCTGTGGACACCGATCAAACATTCGAGGGTCTTTCCTTAGTTACCCTGGGCAGGGCACCACCTTTCCCAGGCATTGCCTTTCTCCCTGATGAGCTCTGAGTCTGCTTGGGTTGGGCTGCAAAGCAGATCCTGGTGTGAATAAGGGGAGGGGAAGGTAGCCCAAACCCTCTTTCGTCCTGCCCCAGTGCAGACAGGTCCCAATTGGGCATAGGGTGGTAATTACTGTCAGGAATCCCTCTGGGCCATAAAATATTGTAAGGATGGGCTCTAGTGACCGGTGTGAGGGAGCACAGCACCTCTGTCCGCTACACACCCCCATGCTGTAGGAACAGAGCACTCCAGGCTTGGGTGATGGGCCTGGCTGAACCTGGACCATAGGGACCTGTTAGTTCTACAGACCCACAGGTGTGTGTTGCATGGCAAAACCAGGTCCCCAAAAGCAGTCAGCAGTGTGGTTTTAGTCAGCAAGGGCTTGATTCTGCCATATCTTGCTGCCTGTGTCACCGTTCACACTGTGCAAAGCAAGGGGGCCCAGAGGGTGTAATGCACTCTCAGTGGAGTGATCAAGGAGAGGATCCTGACTCAGGAGCATTTGACCCCCCATTTGGCACAGGTCTAAATGGTGACACCAGGGGGAGAAGCAGGCCCAAGTCCCCATCACCAATTTTATACATCTGCCTGAAAACAAGGAAGGGAAGGGCAGTGAAGCTTTGGCTGCTCCAGGAGAGGTTCACATGGATTTTGTACCATCAGAAGGCAGCAAACGTTGGCTAAAATAAAAATCTCAGTTCAGCCTCCTGTGATTAGATATTTATTACTCTAATACTTTACCCACATGGGACATGAATGAGCAATTGGCATCTCTTCACCAGCATTAACAGCCAGGTGACAAAAACCACCCATTATTCTTTCATATTAACTGAAAGACTCATGGTCGAGTCATTTAAGTTCAAATGTGACTGGCTTTAAAATGGTTCTTATCCAATGGGAAATCCTCTCTAGTTTCTGGGGATCACAGAGAAATCAAAAAGCTGTTGTTCTTGTAGGGTCTACACCTGGGATTGGCAACCTTTGGCACGCGGCCCGCCAGGGTAAGCCCCCTGGCGGGCCAGGCCAGTTTGTTTACCTGCCGTGTCCCTCGGCCTGCGCCGCTTCCCGCAGCCCCCATTGACCTGGAGCGGTGAATCGTGGCCAGTGGGAGCCGCAATCGGCCGAACCTGAGGATGCCAGACTTTGTGCTCCTCTTTGTGGGTCCACTTAGGTTGCCACCTCTTCCAGATTTCTAGAGACTGTTCTGATTTTGAAAGGTTTCTCTTACAAGTTGCAGGATGTTATTTCTAAAAAAATCCCTAATTTAAATATAGTTCATAATAAATCAGCATCAATCTATAAGGGGAAAAAGATCTTGCATGTGACAGGCAGTATTGTCACAACATTGCAATGTGATGGCATCATGATGTGACACAGGACAAGTCTCCAAATGTGGAAGCAGCAGAATTTCTCTAGCAGACATTTTCCCTAGAACTGCGTGTGAGCTTACCTGTCCAGGTCCTTGGGGCAGAGTGCTCAGACATATATACTGCCAGCCCCTACTGGTCATGTGCTGACATTGGGCCTGATCCTGTACTGCTGAAATCCATCAGTAGTTACCATCAACATCAGTGAGCACAGAATCAAGCCTGTTGGTACTGATACTGATTCACAAAACTATCAGCAAACAGATGGAGTTGTGTCCATTCCATGAAGCCCAGGTGAGAGGCAGATTACCACAGAAGGGGAAGGGAGTTTTATTAGCCAAGAGGAAAACTAAAAATAGGCAGGGAAAGGAACCTTATCTCTATAGAATCATGGGGCTAGACTGTGACTCAGACCATGCACCAACACAAGGGAGTAAGAACTCCCCCTTAAGGGAATCCTGGTGGGCTTTCTCCCTAACCAGACATTGCAGGGAATCCCAGGGGCTCTGCCTATTAGGAACTCATTTCTAAAGCCTGCTCCCCAACAGGAAGCCAGAGATAAATTCTCCAGGGGAGGAGAACCTCCTGCAAAGAGCAGAGTCCCAGCTGGGGACAGCAAGCCACACAAACACTGGGTATTGCCTGTATAGCACAGTAAATATAAAGTGTGACTATACGGGGCCACTCACACTGCTATGGAAACTCCCTGTGTGGATCAGCTATGGGCCTGACTGTCACCAGCTATGGGTGGGCACACAAGCCACCTGCAAGAAGGTGCTTTGAAGTGCCCAGAGGTCTCCTCTGGAGAAAGAGGTGCCCCTAGATTGTCCTCTGTGAGTATCATACAGGAGCCTTCTGCTACGGTTGAATGGAGGGTGCAGACACATGGAGAGGCCAGAGTAAGGAAGTATGGAGCTGAGGGGCTGACCCTGCACAAAGTTCCCATTCATGATTCTGGGACTTCTGGAAGCCCTCCCTGGCCCCCGCTGCTCTGCACCAGCTGCACTTTCTCTTCTGAGTCTCCCCTCACGTGTGGCTGGGATCAGTCTGTGTAAACTCCTTAAGCAAAAGGAGACAAGGGGCAGCTTTTGTTGCGTGAGGGAGTTTAACCTGTGTTTAAGTAGCCAGGATTTAGTGGAATGATCGGTACACAGAGCAAACATAGAGTTAGGGCTTTTGTAAGCCCTGTGTTAATCAGGGACAGGAGCCACTGAAAAGAGCAACATTGAATGGGGGTTGACTTCTCACCAGCCCACATACTTCAGGGGTCCTCAGCAGGCAGGGATCCAGATGGGTAGCACTCAGGACTCCTGGCAGAGTCTGCTTCACACAACATGCGGCCTGCCCCGTTATCCCCAAAGGATTCCAGGCACGATGCAGCTGAGAGCACTCGACAGTTGCCCTCTGGGTCTGACAGCACCCCAACACCCCTTCCTTCGAGGTTGTTTCTCTGGAGATGGCGGAGGGAACTATCTCTGTTCTTGGGAGCTCAGCAGCACCCTAGTAGTGTCACTGAGGGTCCAGACAAGGATTTTAAATGATATGCATTAAATATACTGCAACACCTGGGATTTCCTGGCTGTCCTTGTACTTCACTATGACTGTAGAGATAGCATCCAGAGTTTCCCCCTGCCACTTGAACTAAAGGAGAATCTCCATTACTTGTTAGCATTATTAGCATCTATGACACACAGCACAGCTCTGACTCCATCCAGGAGCAGGCAGGGGTGCAACATACACACCAGGCCACATGTTACAATGGATTCCAAATCTCTAGCACCTTTCATCTGAAGATCACACTGTGTTTTAGAAGCTTTCATTAAAACCTCAGTCTTGACCCTGGAGAGGTGGGTATGTGTTACTGTCTCCATTTCACATATGGGGAAACTGAGGCACAGAACAGGGACATGACTTGTCCAAGATCACACTGCAAATCACTGGCAGAGCCAGGAGTAGAATCTATGAATGTGAGACTCCTAGTACCCCAGCACTGATTACTACAACACACCCTCTCCTGTGAAAAACTTCATAGCATCCCCACCATCCACATTCTCTCTCTCCATAACAAAATATGCACATGCACTTTCTAAAGATTGTTTTGGGTCAAATCTGGGTCACAAAGAGACGCTCCTTTCCCTGACACATGGACAGCAACTGGCCGGAGGTGTTCATGTTCCCTGCATGCATGGATGAGGTGGAGGGGCCATTTGTTAACAGAGCTGCTTTGGGGCTCCAGGAAGGTTCATTTAAAACAATCCTTTTCCTTGAGACAAGCCTTGAAAATGCAACTATCAATAAGCCGACAGCTAAGAGCGATTGGAACACACAATTGCAGGGGCTACAGCAGAGGCTGAGGGACTCACTGGTCCATGCTACAGCAGAGGCTGAGGGACTCACCGGTCCACACGCCAATGCACTTCTCAGGGGAAATGAGCCGTGAAATCTGAGGCGCATCCCAGAGGATCTTCTCCCTGTCCCTCCCCACAATTCGCCACCCAGCCCTGTGATCATCGTGGGCAGAAACTGGTTCTGTTTGGAGGCAGGCAAATAAACATTGTTTCTAACCAGCCCCAGCATGCCTCGGCCGGCTATGTTCAGGTTCAGAGCGCTGCAAGGGGAACTCCTCTCTTGTACCCCCATTTGTGTCAATAGCTCACATGGGTGAGGCACCCTCCTAGTCCTTGCTTCCCAGGAGCAGGAGAGAAGAGGGGCCCAGCTACTGCTGCCCTGAGCAGGAGTCCTGTATTGACTGCAGCCCAGACTCAGCCCAGAATCGATAGAGCTTGTACTGGCAGGGAACCTGGAGTCCTGTTCCTCTACCCACCAGGCAGGGGACACCCACTCCCCAACACAGCTACAGAAGTGCTGCAGCAGCCAGGAGAGACCTGCCTCAAGGACCATCCATTAGGACCACTTGGTCTCTCTTGTCTGCTATTCCAGGGAGACCTTGGCCCTTCCCGCCATCTCCCTCTACATCCAGTGGTAGATTGTCTTTTCTTTCCCTCCTCACTTCTCCCACTGCTCTGTGCTTCCACTCAGCACAGCCTCAAACCCCTTAGGAACCACAGCCTCCCGGCATCTCCGAGAGGAAGGAAGGTTGTGTGGGAGTGAGGAGATTTGGGGCCAATTGCCACAGTGTCACTGAGTGACCATGGGCAAGTCACATGATCTCACTGGGCCTCAGCTCCCAGAGCGGGATCCTGACCCAACTCCCAACGTACATGAGGCTCAGGTACTATAGCGACAATCGCCACAGAAGAGCCAATAAATACAAGATCTTTGCAGTGCTAGGGGTCCTGTGGCCCCCTCCTTTCTGCTGTGTCTCAGGGATTCCCAGAGAGAGAGAAGGCTTTCCAGCCACCCCAGCTGCAGGAAGGAGCCCGGTGTTCCCTCATGCAGCCCCTAGTGATACTTGCACTTGCTGCCAGACAGAACAATGCTCATTTTATCATCATCAGTTTCTCCACTCTGACAACCTGCTTGTGAGGGGCTCTGACTGATTCACAGACAAAACAGCCGCTGGCACCATCGATTGCAAACGGATCACCCAACCGACCACCGTGTACTGGAAATGGACACCACTCAGTGGGCAGGATGGTGAAACTGGAAGGTGCTTTTCACAGGTCCTGTTAAAGTCAAGAGGGAAACACTCTCCCTTTGAAGCAGGAGAGACTCCCAGGGATCCGGAACCTTCCCAGCCAGTCTCTCTTGTGACTGGATCTGGGGGAGCCAACACCTTAGGGAACCCTCCCTGAAGAGCCTCACACATGCACATCCTTGGCTGGGCTTCCCAGAGCAGATATCGTTCCCAGCACTGGCAATATCCCTTAGCATCAGGCATCTTCCTGCTAGCTGGGCTGAGCTGCGAGTGAGAAAGGAGTAGGGGATGCTCCAGACATTTTAGTGTGGGCAAGGTGTAGCATTAGAGCCTACAATGGGAACTGTGCACCTGCAGATGCTAGAGTTTCAAATCCCTGGCTGGTGGAATATCAAACTGTAGTGATTTTGGCAGAAGCCCATTCCTCCCCCACCTCTCCCCAGGCCTGCCCCCATCCCGAGTCATGTGTCTCCTTCCTTCCTCCTTCCCAGCAGGGTTTCAATTCCGTTTGCAGTGCAACGATATGGAATTCAAATCCTTAAATCCCAGCAGTGTTACAAAACATGCCTTGTGTAAAACCCTTCATTCCTGCACCGGCCACTTAGCCAGAGCTCCCCTCAGAAACCTCCTTCAGAATAAGAGCCTGGTTAAGAGTGAGTGGTTCTCAATGTGCCCTTGTATTCACTTACCTTGTTCCCAAGGATGAAGTGTCCTTCAAGGGGAAGTTAGACCCTCCTCTTATTAAAGAGAGAAGAGATTTTTGTCCACAGCAGCACTAGCTGTGAAAGGACCTCAAGATATGGAAAGATGCAGAGTCCTTAGCACAAATTAATACAAAGTTGGCTAGCAACCCAAGGAGAGGGCTTCCAACTGCGTTGCCACTCACTCACTGGCTAACAGAACCCCCTGACTGGGTGCCAGGGCTCTGAGTTCAGAGTTCAAGTGGGACAATCATACCCTTCCCCTCGCCCCCAGCTGACATGAGAAAAGCCTGAGGTATGCCCAGTGATCACTGAAATCAAGTTCTCCATTCAAAAGGCTGATTTGGCAAGAGTCCTCACATTCAGCTCTGAGAATTATTTGGGAAAGAGAGGTCAGGTGGGAGATCTCTGGGCTCCATTGGAATTTCATCCTCAGAGATCTCCTGGCTAGGGAGCAGAGACTGAGGAACTGCCAATAGGACATGCCCATAGACGGCTGGAATTCAGTCAGCTCCAGAATGCACCCTACTGCTTTTGACATGGGCCAGAAACATTATGGGCATGTTAATGAACTGTCCTTGGGAAAGGCCCAAGGGGCAGCCATTTGGGAGTGAGGGTCAAACCAGAATCGGCCTCATTTTACAGCAAGATCTTGGTGGGTCTTGGAGTTCTTGGTCAATGTAGCTGGTTGGGGAGTCTGACAACACAAGGAAAAGGAGGGCCCACCCCATCACAGCTAAAAACTGAAGCTTGGTGCATGGGAGAGGGAACCCACTGCAGCCCAAGTACATGAGAAACCAGGAGGCCCTTTTAGAAGTGAACAAGTCCGAGAGGGTTACCTTTGTCCAACTGAACAAAGCGGATGAAGAGGCACCATTATCCAGCCTACCCTGGGCCCAAAGCCTCCCTGAAGTCAGCTGAGTTACCCAAGCCCGGAATCTGGGCCTGTCCCCTCTTCATATTTCTACACATTTGGAAGAGGTTCCAAAGTCCTTTTTTAGTGGATTGATTTCAGGTTCCAAAGGTTACTACTAAGAGTCTTCACCTGAGATCCCCAGGTACAAGCTGGCCCCAGGGCAGAGTGTATTTACCTTGGTGATCTCTCTTTGTTCAGTTGCAGTTAGATTGCCTCCTGTGAGCAATGTTACTGTCTTGCCTTTGGCAATGAACATCATTAAAAGCTGCCTCTGTTCCAAGTCTATAGTTGTACCCCAGAGGCATTGTGCACCAAGGCTGGGATATTTGGTAATTACTAACTCGGTGCCTGCACTGTAATGCTCCACAGCAAGAGGGAAGGGTTGCATCCACAGTTCACTCTCTCTGCATTTGCACCAGGGTAATTTACAAATTCTAACCACATTTTAATTTAAAAAAAGAAACAAACACCACAGAGCAGCTGTGCATTGCTCATCCTCGCTGGCAGACACACAGCGGCCCAGCCAAGGCCTCAGGATGGGATAGCGGTGGAGTGGGGGTGCTGTAGGTGAGGTGCATTGGTAGAGCTGTGCATGTGGGAACCTGTGCTGGACCAGCAAGGGGTGTGCAGGTTGGGGTGGAGAAGCTGCAGAGCTGTATGGGGTGGGCTGCCTAGCACCTCCATGCACTCTGCTAGTTCTGTTCCCTGGGGCCAGCTCCTCATGCTTTCCTGACCAAATTCCCTCGCAAATTCTAACAGCTAATGCATCTGTGAGCCCAAGGGCAGGGCTTGGGAGCAACCTGGTGATTGCCTTTATCCCTGGGCACCTGGGTGGGAGTAGGGATGAGCCAGAGCATGGAGGACACAAACATACCCAGTGCCCTGCCCCTCTCCATCCCTCCCACCCAGCCCCCTTAGCCTCTATTCAGTGATCGCTGTCATGGAGCCATGTCTCTCTGCATTAGAGGACACAGAGGGAGTTTTTGCAGGAGCGGGGAGTGGCACTCTGCCCACTTCCTCTGCACCCACTCCCCTTTCCACACTGCCGAACGCTAATGAGCAAGGCCCAGTTACACAATAAGAAGCTTTTATGCTTCACTAATCGGCCCAAGATCCCACTGGCTCCCCCCTCTCTCCGCCCCTCTCCCCCGCAAGCCAAGAGGCCACTTGCTCTCCCCCTCCCACTCCTCATCTGCCTTTTGTATTTTTTAATGGGGTCTCTTGCCTGTTTTGAGCGGACTTAATTAAAAAGCCGCTGTGAGTGATGCCTTGTGACGGCCTAATCCCAACCCGGTGACTCTACAAAGCTTTCGCCTGGGTTTCTCCCTTCTCCACTCCGGCTCTGCTCACTCCCTTGCTGTCTGTGTCAGGTCTCCTCTCCACTGCCCCCCAACTGCGCACGCTGACCCCTCCAGGACGGTTTGGCTTCTCGCAGCCCGGTAAGTATTCGGGACTCTGCGGCTCAGGCTCGTAGTAACAGAGATGTTAAACCAGGCCCCCTACCTGCTCCTGGGGGCCAACCCAGGATTGGTCCCTACAGCCAGTTCTCCAGGGCTTAGTCCAGTTGTAGTTTGAAATGCCCTGAGCAAGACGCTCCCCTTCTTTCCCTTCCCAGCCTGATAAACAACGGGCAGGTGGAAAGCACTGTAATGGACTGAGTGGCTTTAAACAGGAGTGGATCTAAACAGCTCTAGAGAGACTGGCTTCACTGACAGGAGGGACTGGGGGTCCTACAGGATGGAGAGCCCCATGCAGTGCTGCTGCCAACCTGCCAGTCTCCCTCCTGCAGCAGAAGCTGCTCAGAGGAGCTTGGCGGAGACCTTCATGTTTGCAGCTCATCCTCCCTGTTGTGTGTTGACAAACAGCCACCTTTAGTGGCTGACCATCTGGGCTGCTCATTAGTGCTTAAGTTACCTGCAGCTGCTCCTGGGAGCTTTGGGAACCGGGCCTTTGGGTTCTCAGGAGGGAAGGTCTGTTTCTCCATTCAGAACTCTCCCTGCTGGTTCTTCCCAGGCAATATGATAGCCTCCGTAACACCACCTCTTGTCCCGCTGTGGAAATGGATCTGATTTTCCAAAAAAGGACTTGAATGTCAAGTCAAGCAGAAACATCAACCCACCTCCGGGAGGGAACAGGGTGCTGGGCAACAAGCATGATGAAAGGAGTCCTACTGTCTGTGGGTGGAAGTTGATCAAGGAGAATTATTTTCTGTCTGATGCATTCAAACAGGATCCTTCACAGCTAGGATTTGGGCAATAAGGGGGAACAGATGCATCTGCCTGTCAGAGGATTGAGGAACCTCTACCTGAAAAAGTGGATCATGCATGGAAGAGATGCTATGTTTTTTTGCTGTCCAGTGGTTTGAGGTCCAAGAACAGAGCTGAGTGAAGGGCTCAGGATGGGAATAGCAGGAGGTTCAGCAGTTCAGGATCCAGGTGCACTGGCAGCACTGTGTAGGGTACTCCAGAACTGAAATACCTGCTTGTCAATGGGGGATGAAATGATTCCTAGATAGAGGAGCAAGTTCTTCTCCCACTTATACTTGTGCAGCCCCAGCAAAGTCAAGAAGTAGGTCCATAGTTTGGAAAGCACTCTGGGTCCTTTGGGATTAAGAGCTTGATAGAAATAGAACGTATTGTTGCTCTTCATAAAACTTCAGGCAGGTCTGGAGAGCTGCTCTCACAACAAAAGCATGAACTCAAGATACCGCTTCAGATTACAGATTGTCCTCTCTCGGACAATCCGACTTTCTTCTTAGTGTATGCAAAATGTAGCTCAGGTGGATTCATCACCAAATTTGGTCCGCTGGTTGTATCATTAGCTTCCCCAGCCCAGGCCGACTACTGACGGGGAGCAAGACATGAACGCTGATCCATGCCCCGTCTAACCTTCATCAGGTGCCTCTGGCTTAGAGTATTCTGTGCATTCCTCTTCATGTCCCTGCAAAGACTCTTGCGGACCAGCTGTAACCCTTGAATTAGAGAACAGGGAGCCATGGAGTCAAGTAGAGAATTAGAAGTGGGAAGGCACCTTTCTGGGAATTGTCCAACCCTACTAGGCAATGCTGGCAGCACAAGACATTAGACCGGCCATCCTGGAAAGACTCTTCTAGCTTTATGGAGGCACCACAGAGCTGCGTGAAACCTCCACCAGAAACCTCTCTCGGACAATCTGACTTTCTTCTTAGTGTATGCAAAATGTAGCTCAGGTGGATTCATCACCAAATTTGGTCCGCTGGTTGTATCATTAGCTTCCCCAGCCCAGGCCGACTACTGACGGGGAGCAAGACATGAACGCTGATTCATGCCCCGTCTAACCTTCATCAGGTGCCTCTGGCTTAGAGTATTCCACAGCCAAAGTGACTCTCACCAGATCCTTTATGGACTGGTTGCCAGATGAAATTCTCAGCTGGCTCCATGCACTGGTATCAGCTGTGCTGCATGGAATCCCTCCATCTGCTTCCTGACCACAATGGAACTAGGTGTTTCTGTCTTCCATGAATGAACAAGATAGAACCTAACTGACTGAGCTCAGGGGGTCTGTGGTGATGCCCACTGAGACCTCCTTATTGCTCAGAATACAGTTTGCCAAAACCCCAGATAGGAGCTGGGAGTCCTCAGCATCCCTGAAAAATCAGTCCCCAGGAGTCAGAATAAAGACACCCAAATTGCAAGGCTATTTTGGCAAATGTTAACCTTAATATTTATAAAACCGCTTGAGTTCCATGGACAGAAGGTGGCATTAATTATCTGAATTAAGTGAAGGGGAGAGCTGGGCATCTGATGGCGAATCCCATTTACATCCCATCTCCAGACAAATTCTCCACCCCTTCTCCTGACTCCTGGAGAGCAAGTGGGGTGAGTTCAGGCCAGGGCACAACTTCCTGGCTGGTGTTGGGGCAGGGGAAAGCTTTAGAAATGCTTCCCCAGCTAGTGTTAATGTGGGATTCTTCCTTGTCTTTTTCAGTGTCCAGTGGACGATAAGGAAGCAGCATGTCTGCAATAGTGAGTACTTCCATTGTTCAGTTCTGCACCGTCCCCTCCCCTGCACTAACAGGGAACTCGGGCCAAGAATGGGCCATTGCTCTCCATTCACTCACAGAGCTGGGGAAAGCCAGCTGAGCTGTAAACATTCCTTTTCCACAGTGCCAGGCCCAGGTGATGTGCACAACAACCTCACTCCCCAGTTTCTCAGCCAGCTGGGGGCGGGGATATAAGGTTGGCAGTCAGGTTGGCTCAGCATTGATGTTAATGTGCACACACACACAAACTGATGCTATTCTGAATGGTCAGGGCAGTGATCTAGTGGCTTGCCATGCAGGTATTTACACAGTGTTCGCTGCACCAATCGTGAGCTCACACGCAATGGAAGCTATCGAAATATCTTAGTGCAGTAGAGTGCAACATCTAGCAGGCTGGAAAAGTCCCACTGGCTGGCATCCTGCTGCAGTGACTGTGTGAGAACATGCTGTCTGCCTAGGTGCCTTCCAGGCCCATTTCTTCTCCTACTTTACAGCCTACAGCTCCAGCCATCAGGAAGCTCAGTTCCTTAGAATCATAGAATATCAGGGTTGGAAGGGACCTCAGGAGGTCATCTAGTCCAACCCCATGCTCAAAGCAGGACCAATCCCCAACTAAATCATCCAAGCCAGGGCTTTGTCAAGCCTGACCTTAAAAACCTCTAAGGAAGGAGATCCACCACCTCCCTAAGTAACGCATTCCAGTGCTTCACCATCCTCCTAGTGAAAAAGTTTTTCCTAATATGCAACCTAAACCGCCGCCACTGCAACTTGAGACCATTACTCCTCGTTCTGTCATCTGCTACCACTGAGAACAGTCTAGATCCATCCTCTTTGGAACCTCCTTTCAGGTAGTTGAAAGCAGCTATCAAATCCCGCCTCATTCTTCTCTTCCACAGACTAAACAATCCCAGTTCCCTCAGCCTCTCCTCATAAGTCATGTGTTCCAGTCCCCTAATCATTTTTGTTGCCCTCCGCTGAACACTTTCCAATTTTTCCACATCTTTCTTGTAGTGTGGGGCTCAAAACTGGACACAGTACTCCAGATGAGGCCTCACCAATGTCGAATAGAGGGGAACGATCACATCCCTCGATCTGCTGGCAATGCCCCTACTTATACATCCGAAAATGCCATTGGCCTTCTTGGCAACAAGGGCACACTGTTGACTCATATCCAGCTTCTCGTCCACTGTAACCCCTAGGTCCTTTCTGCAGAACTGCTGCCTAGCCATTCGGTCCCTAGTCTGTAGCGGTGCATTGGATTCTTCTGTCCTAAGTGCAGGAATCTGCACTTGTCCTTGTTGAACCTCATCAGATTTCTTTTGGCTCAATCCTCTAATTTGTCTAGGTCCCTCTGTATCCGATCCCTACCCTCCAGCGTATCTACCGCTCCTCCTAGTTTAGTGTCATCTGCAAACTTGCTTAGGGTGCAATCCATGCCATCCTCCAGATCATTAATGAAGATATTGAAGAAAACTGGCCTCAGAACCGACCCTTGGGGCACTCCACTTGATACCAGCTGCCAAGTAGACATGGAGCGATTGATCAGTACTCTTTGAGCCCGACAATCTAGCCAGATTTCTATCCACCTTATAGTCCATTCATCCAGCCCATATTTCTTTAACTTGCTGGCAAGATTACTGTGGGAGACCGTGTCAAAAGCTTTGCTAAAGTCAAGGAACAACACGTCCACTGCTTTCCCCTCATCCACAGAACCAGTTATCTCATCATAGAAGGCAATTAGATTAGTCAGGCATGACTTGCCCTTGGTGAATCCATGCTGACTATTCCTGATCACTTTCCTCTCCTCTAAGTGCTTCAGAATTGATTCCTTGAGGACCTGCTCCATGATTTTTCCAGGGACTGAGGTGAGGCTGACTGGCCTGTAGTTCCCAGGATCCTCCTTCTTCCCTTTTTTAAAGATGGGCACTACATTAGCCTTTTTCCAGTCATCCAGGACCTCCCCTGATCTCCATGAGTTTTCAAAGATAATGGCCAATGGCTCTGCAGTCACATCCGCCAACTCCTTTAGCACTCTCGGATGCAGCGCATCTGGCCCCATGGACTTTTGCTCGTCCAGCTTTTCTAAATAGTCCCTAACCACTTCTTTCTCCACAGAGGGCTGGTCACCTCCTCCCCATGCTGTGCTTCCCAGTGCAGTAGTCTGGGAGCTGATCTTGTTCGTGAAGACAGAGGCAAAAAAAGCATTGAGTACATTAGCTTTTTCCACATTCTATGACACTAGGTTGTCTCCCTCATTCAGTAAGGGGCCCACACTTTCCTTGACTTTCTTCTTGTTGCTAACATACCTGAAGAAACCCTTCTTGTTACTCGTAACATCTCTTGCTAGCTGCAACTCCAAGTGTGATTTGGTCTTCCTGATATCACTCCTGCATGCCTGAGCAATATTTTTATACTCCTCCCTGGTCATTTGACCAATCTTCCACTTCTTGTAAGCTTCTTTTTTGTGTTTAAGATCAGCAAGGATTTCACTGTTAAGCCAAGCTGGTTACCTGCCATATTTACTATTCTTTCTACACATCGGGATGGTTTGTCCCTGCAACCTCAATAAGGATTCTTTAAAATACAGCCAGCTCTCCTGGACTCCTTTCCCCTTCATGTTATTCTCCCAGGGGATCCTGCCCATCAGTTCCCTGAGGTTGTCAAAGTCTGTTTTTCTGAAGTCCAGGGTCCGTATTCTGCTGCTCTCCTTTCTTCCTTGTGTCAGGATCCTGAACTCGACCATCGCATGGTCACTGTCTCCCAGGTTCCCATCCACTTTTGCTTCCCCTACTAATTCTTCTCGGTTTGTGAGCAGCAGGTCAAGAAGAGCTCTGCCCCTAGTTGGTTCCTCCAGCACTTGCACCAGGAAATTGTCCCCTACACTTTCCAAAAACTTCCTGGATTGTCTGTGCACTGCTGTATTTCTCTCTCAGCAGATATCAGGGTGATTGAAGTCTCCCATGAGAACCAGGACCTGTGATCTAGTAACTTCTGTTAGTTGCCAGAAGAAAGCCTCGTCCACCTCATCCTCCTGGTCCGGTGGTCTATAGCAGACTCCCACCACGACATGACCCTTGTTGCTCACACCTCTAAACTTAATCCAGAGACTCTCAGGTTTTTCTGCAGTTTCATACAGGAGCTCTGAGCAGTCATACTGCTCTCTTACATACAATGCAACTCCCCCACCTTTTCTGCCCTGCCTGTCCTTCCTGAACAGTTTATATCCATCCATGACAGTACTCCAGTCATGTGAGTTATCCCACCAAGTCTCTGTTATTCCAATCACATCATAATTCCTTGACTGTGCCAGGGCTTCCAGTTCTCCCTGCTTGTTTCCCAGGCTTCTTGCATTTGTGTATAGGCACTTGAGATAACTTACTGTTTGTCCTGCTTTCTTAGTATGAATCATAGAATCATAGAATATAAGGGTTGGAAGGGACCCCAGAAGGTCATCAAGTCCAACCCCCTGCTCGAAGCAGGACCAATTCCCAGTTAAATCATCCCAGCCAGGGCTTTGTCAAGCCTGACCTTAAAAACCTCTAAGGAAGGAGATTCTACCACCTCCCTAGGTAACGCATTCCAGTGTTTCACCACCCTCTTAGTGAAAAAGTTTTTCCTAATATCCAATCTAAACCTCCCCCACTGCAGCTTGAGACCATTACTCCTCGTTCTGTCATCTGATACCATTGAGAACAGTCTAGAGCCATCCTCTTTGGAACCCCCTTTCAGGTAGTTGAAAGCAGCTATCAAATCCCCCCTCATTCTTCTCTTCTGCAGGCTAAACAATCCCAGCTCCCTCAGCCTCTCCTCATAACTCATGTGTTCCAGACCCCTAATCATTTTTGTTGCCCTTCGCTGGACTCTCTCCAATTTATCCACATCCTTCTTGAAGTGTGGGGCCCAAAACTGGACACAGTACTCCAGATGAGGCCTCACCAATGTCGAATAGAGGGGAACGATCACGTCCCTCGATCTGCTCGCTATGCCCCTACTTATACATCCCAAAATGCCATTGGCCTTCTTGGCAACAAGGGCACACTGCTGACTCATATCCAGCTTCTCGTCCACTGTCACCCCTAGGTCCTTTTCCGCAGAACTGCTGCCTAGCCATTCGGTCCCTAGTCTGTAGCTGTGCATTGGGTTCTTCCGTCCTAAGTGCAGGACCCTGCACTTATCCTTATTGAACCTCATCAGATTTCTTTTGGCCCAATCCTCCAATTTGTCTAGGTCCTTCTGTATCCTATCCCTGCCCTCCAGCGTATCTACCACTCCTCCCAGTTTAGTATCATCCGCAAATTTGCTGAGAGTGCAATCCACACCATCCTCCAGATCATTTATGAAGATATTGAACAAAACCGGCCCCAGGACCGACCCTTGGGGCACTCCACTTGATACCGGCTGCCAACTAGACATGGAGCCATTGATAACTACCCATTGAGCCCGACAATCTAGCCAGCTTTCTACCCACCTTGTAGTGCATTCATCCAGCCCATACTTCCTTAACTTGCTGACAAGAATACTGTGGGAGACCGTGTCAAAAGCTTTGCTAAAGTCAAGAAACAATACATCCACTGCTTTCCCTTCATCCACAGAACCAGTAATCTCATCATAGAAGGCGATTAGATTAGTCAGGCATGACCTTCCCTTGGTGAATCCATGCTGGCTGTTCCTGATCACTTTCCTCTCATGCAAGTGCTTCAGGATTGATTCTTTGAGGACCTGCTCCATGATTTTTCCAGGGACTGAAGTGAGGCTGACTGGCCTGTAGTTCCCAGGATCCTCCTTCTTCCCTTTTTTAAAGATTGGCACTACATTAGCCTTTTTCCAGTCATCCGGGACTTCCCCGGTTCGCCACGAGTTTTCAAAGATAATGGCCAATGGCTCTGCAATCACAGCCGCCAGTTCCTTCAGCACTCTCGGATGCAACTCGTCCGGCCCCATGGACTTGTGCACGTCCAGCTTTTCTAAATAGTCCCTAACCACCTCTATCTCCACAGAGGGCTGTCCATCTCTTCCCCATTTTGTGATGCCCAGCGTAGCAGTCTGGGAGCTAACCTTGTTAGTGAAAACAGAGGCAAAAAAAGCATTGAGTACATTAGCTTTTTCCACATCCTCTGTCACTAGTTTGCCTCCCTCATTCAGTAAGGGGCCCACACATTCCTTGGCTTTCTTCTTGTTGCCAACATACCTGAAGAAACCCTTCTTGTTACTCTTGACATCTCTGGCTAGCTGCAGCTCCAGGTGCGATTTGGCCCTCCTGATAACATTCCTACATGCCCGAGCAATATTTTTATACTCTTCCCTGGTCATATGTCCAACCTTCCACTTCTTGTAAGCTTCTTTTTTATGTTTAAGATCCGCTAAGATTTCATGAGGCAGGAGCCCTCCCCTCTCGCGCTCTCCTGCTCGTGCTTCCTCCCAGTATCCCACTTCCCCACTTACCTCAGGGCTTTGGTCTCCTTCCCCTGGTGAACCTTGTTTAAAGCCCTCCTCACTAGGTTAGCCAGCCTGCTTGCAAAGATGCTCTTCCCTCTCTTCATTAGGTGGAGCCCATCTCTGCCTACCACTCCTCCTTCTTGGAACACCATCCCATGGTCCAAGAATCCAAAGCCTTCTCTCCGACACCACCTGTGTAGCCATTCATTGACTTCCACGATTCGACGGTCTCTACCTAGGCCTTTTCCTTCCACGGGGAGGATGGATGAGAACACCACTTGCGCCTCAAACTCCTTTATCCTTCTTCCCAGAGCCATGTGGTCTGCAGTGATCCGCTCAAGGTCATTCTTGTCAGTATCATTGGTGCCCACGTGGAGAAGCAGGAAGGGGTAGCGATCCGAGGGCTTGATGAGTCTTGGCAGTCTCTCTGTCACATCGTGAATCCTAGCTCCTGGCAAGCAGTAGACTTCCCGGTTTTCCTGGTTGGGGTGGCAGATAGATCACTCAGTCCCCCTGAAGAGAGAGTCCCCGACCACCACCACCTGCCTCCTTCTCTTGGGAGCGGTGGTCATGGAACCCCCATCCCTAGGACAGTGCATCTCATGCCTTCCAATCAGCAGAGTCTCCTTCTGTTCCCTTCCCTCAGATGTATCATCTAGTCCACTCTCTGCATTAGTACCTGTGGAGAGAACATGAAAACGGTTGCTTACCTGTATCTGCGTTGCTGGTACATGGACACTCCCCTTTCTTCTTCTGGAGGTCACACGCTGCCAAATTCCTTCCCCTGCTTCCCTCCAACCCTAATCACTTCTTCCATCCTCCTGCCTTCCTCTCCCCCACACTTCCTGGCACCTTCTGTTTCCCGAGCTAACAGTCAGAACCCCGCCCCCATTCTCCATAGAGCTGGAAGAGGACAGAAGGGGACACTTTTGGGTGGCAGCACTACCAAGTCTCTCATAGCTGGCCATGTGTGTTCTCTGAGCAGTTCCTGTGGCTCACGGTGAGACAGCAAGGACCACGTTTCCTCAGGGTTTCCTCAAAGGCACCCACAAAATCACACCATGCCATTTGCCCAGGTGATCGCATGGGTTAATGGGGGATTTGTGTGCACAGAGTAAAGGTATTTGCCAACCTCATGAGCTTGAAGGCGTCTTTCAAATATAAACTAGATTTATTCAGTCAGCCCACGATAAGTGCAGGAGCCAAAACACAATGGCAGAGGGAACCTTCTCCCTGTCCAACCCTGACACAGGTCCCATTGCAACCTCTTTCCCCATATAAACCAGAACCAAGACCTGACACCTCTTACAGTCTGAGGGAGCCGTCCCCCTGCTGACCCCAATACAGACCCCATTACCTCCCCAAGCCCGACAGAGCCCTCCCTCTGCTGACCCCAACACGAACCCCATTACCTCCCCCAGCCCGAGGGAGCCCTCCCTCTGCTGAGCCCAATATGGACCCCATTACTTCCCCTAGCCTGAGGGAGCCCTCCCCTTGCTAGCCCCAACACGGACCCCATTACCTCCCCCAGCCCAAGGGAGCCCCCCCGCGACTCCCATGGCGACCCTGTTACTTTTGCTGGATAAGTCAGCGCAGGGAGCTGGCATCTCATGTGTTGCCGTGGGCACAGTAGGCATCTCTGCTCTCAGGGCTCACTGCATGAACAGCCCCAGCCTGGGCCTGGCGAGCCTGGCAATGTCTTCTCATCGAGCTGTGGTTTTGGTCCCAGACTGGAACGTTCCGGATCGTCTCCGAGGAGGAGCAAGCCCTTCGCACCAAACTCGAGCGACTCACCACTAAGGACCATGGCCCCATCTTCGGAAAGTGTGACAAGGTCCCCCCACACACCGTTCAGAAGGTGAGAGCCGCAGCATGGGAGAGGGTCAGGAAAGCCAGGCCCACGGGGAGGTCACATACCAGGGGGTGGGGAGCAAGTGAGGGGGGCAGGAGGTACCAAGGAGATGGGAACAGGACAGATTTTCCTTTGAACCATCTGAGGCTGAGCCTCTGCCCCTGCTCATCGTCCCCTGCTACCTATCAATGTTCCCAGACCCACATTGCTCCCATTACTCAGACAAGACCCTAGTCATTCCCCACCTCCACGAGGCCGCTGACCATGCTGGCCACTAGATGCCACTGAGCACCCAGCCGGGGCTGAGTGCCTTTCTCTGGCTGGCCGGGCTGTATACAATATATTCGCATGGCTGCCTCTTCCTCTGGGGTTTGTACCCCACCCCTCTGCCACTTGGCTGCCTGCTAATGAGGCTCCTCAGGCTCCTTGCCAGGAGCCCCCGCTGGTTAGCGGAGCACAGGGAGAGATGGTTGTCGGGGGAGGGGCTTTAACCCCATCCCTGCCAGGGGATACATGCAACCCCTTTGCGGTGTTTCTGGGGAGTGTGAACAGGCTGCCCCCCACAAACGAACCCATCGGATAGTGAGAGAGGAGGGGACAAGTGTATGGGGGAGGCAGGTGGCTAAGTCTTAGCCACAAGGAGGCAGAGGGGAGGTGTAATAGAGGAAGGGGATAAGGCTTAGTTGTGGGGTGTAGGATGTGTCCCCTCCAGCAGAGTGAGGAAGGGGATTAATCTGCTCTGATCTCAGAGGAAACCTCTCCAAGGGATCCTTTGTCTGAGGGAGCAGGTCTGGAAGCTTCCTCACAGGAGCCTCATTTAAGGATGAGAGACAGACACCAAGCCCCTACAGTTACACTGGCACAGCTGCCCTCCTCCATAATCTGGGTCTCGAGGAGCGATGTGGCCAACAGCTCACAGGCCAACTCACAGAGAACAGGGCAGGCGATGACATGGAATCTGCCAAGCAAGGCAGAGACACTGTCCCAAATCCTCCATCCCAGAGCAGAGCCAAGGTCTGCCGGACTGGAGAGCAACACTGCTCTAACCAGCACGGGGCCACACAGGCAAATGGGGAGCAGACGTCTTTGCGCAATCTGACAATACTCAAGAAAGGGGAGTAATGAGAGCGGGGGGGGTGTGGGGAGGTACAAGGCAGGCTGGAGGGGAATCAGCAGGGCAGGGTGGAATCCCAAGACTGGGACAGCAGAGATGTGGGGCTGCGAAGGTGCTTTAAGGCAGGCCTGAGGTGCCATGGAAACCCGTTTGGCTAGATTAGGTTAATCAGAAGGGCATTCAAAGAGCAGCGAGGGGAGAGTCTGCACAGCCGGACTCTGCTCTGCCTGGCTGCGGCCAGTTATCCATTTCATGAGCAGTACCTTAGCCCCTCACTAATGTCAAACCTAAAACCGCCTCTTGGTGCTCAGGCATCTGAAGCTAAGTCCTCTTGCAGCTGCTACTAATGCAGGTGATGAGTCAGTCCCTCATGGGAGGCTTGGAGGCCTGACAGAGCCCCTGGGCCTAGGGTGACTGCACAGGCTGGCAGGCCCGGTCTCTCCTGCAGCTGAAGCAGGAGAGCCTGGGGGCCAGTAAAGCAGCAGTAAATGGCACATGAAGTCTTTAGCAGGGGCCCGCGCCACGGGGGCAGGAGGCCCTGTGTTCTGGCCGTGCAGTCCTGGGTCCGGGAGCCTCGCTCCCTCTCAGCAGTGCTACTGCTGCATCAGGCGCCCATCTCCTTCCACCCTGCCCTAGGCAAAGGACGAGCTGAATGAGACAGAGGAGAAGCGGGAGTCGGCCGTGAAGGAGCTCCGGGAGCTGGTGCGTGAGAGAGGCAGCGGGGGCGAGGAGGTGTGCAAGGCAGTGGCGGAGAAGGTGACAGGAAAGGATGACTCCTTCTTCCTTCGCTTCATCCGTGCCCGCAAGTTCGACGTCAACAGAGCTTATGACCTACTGAAAGGTGGAGCACTCCCTTCCTCTCCACTAACCTTCCCTAGTCCCCAAGCTGGGGGAAGGGCACCCCTGCTCATGTGGGCAGATCCATATCCCCCTTTCATCAACAGTAGCCCATGTCCCACCCCAGGCCTGCTGTCAAGTAAGACATAGGGCTCCATGCAGCATCCATCCCCACCGTCTTACACCCTGCGGAGTGGGGCTGATGTCCCCATTTGCCCCAGTGTATCCTGCTGCTACTAGGGTCCAGGTATAAGAATGATGTAAGGGGAGAAGATAAGAGGTGGGCGAAAGGACTGGAGGTTGTGGGGCAAGCAGATGATGCCAGAGGGGCAGGTGAGGCCAGTGTGGGGCAGGCAGGAGCAGTGAGGTGCTCAGCTCCTCTGGGAGCTCTTGCCCTAGGATTCCAACAGGCAGTGACAACTGAAGTATCTCTGTGTGCTGACCTGCCGAGACAGGTTGGGGTGGAGGGAAGGGGGAGATGGAAAGGTGGCCCCAGACTGAGGTGGCCACAAAGGCCTTGGCTCTGGCTCCAGGCTCCTTTGTTTCTGTGTCTGGGATAACGAGGCCGTAATTAGTGGCAGTGGATTGGAAGACAAGCAGAAGCCGCTGGCAAGGGAGGCATTTTGTCCACTGGCATTTTCCCAGGGCAAGTTTCCTCATTTCATGCCTGACAGCCTTTAATGGCTACAGGATGCCAGGAAAAGTGGGGCTGGGGGCGGGGCTGGCTATGGGAGAGTGCAGCGAGTCACCCAGCAGCGGAGGAACGAAACAACCTACACCATCAAAATCACTGATCAGGCTCCCGAGACTGAGGAGGGACATGGGGGTGTCAGCTGGGGCTCTCGAGATGAGGAGGGGTAATATGCTGCCAGGGAAGGACAACTGTGGCTCCCAGTTGGGGAGAGCTGTGATGTGCCAGGCTGGAGCAGGTTTTTAGCTGTGCTGGTCTCAAACCGGGTACCTTCAAGATCCTTGAGTACCAAGCAGGAAAGAAGGGTAACGTTCTGTGCTGGGTGGTACTTCTGAATCTCATCTGAGTGGAGTGTGGCGCTGCCCTGACCGCAGCTAGTAGATTCCCCTTTGCCCTGTGGAGTACCATTCACTTGTGCAGCGAGTTTAGGGTGCTCCAACCTCTTGTGGCTGACATGAACCAGGCCTGACTGGAGCTCTGGGCGTGGGCCTTTGTGCAGTCCAAAACCACACCTTATTCTGCATTGGGAACACACAAGATCCAGCAGCAGCTAGAACCAGACTCCTTGGCCCTTCACTCATCGCAGTGCAAGCTGCTTGCGGGTAGGGCCTGGTCCCGGCGCTGACATCGGGGAAGGGAATTTGTTCTCATCCCGGACCTTGGCATATGCTCTCTCTCTTGCTGACTCCAGGCTATGTAAACTTCCGCCAGCAGTACCCAGAGCTCTTTGATAACCTGACGCCTGAGGCCGTGCGCAGCACCATCGAGGCTGGCTACCCCGGCATCCTGGCCAGCAGGGACAAATACGGCCGAGTGGTGATGCTCTTCAACATTGAGAACTGGGACTACGAAGAGATCACTTTTGACGAGGTCAGCTCTGCTGTGCTGCTCGGACATGTCAGAGCTCCACTCCCCATGCACTCCCAGGGGTATCCGATCCCGGGCTCCTCTTTCCCTCAGTTAGAGCAGGGGGTCCCACCCCTCCCATTCTGGGGATCAAGGTCTAAGCAAAGCTATTTCCCCCAGGCTTGATGTTACTAAGTAATATCTCTGCTTGCATGGCTAGAGCATGTTCCAGCCCAAGGGAACCCTGAACACACTCCACAGGCCATAAGAAGCAGGTGTCACAGTGCTAACAACACTTAGAATTCAGATAGCACGTTTCATCAGCAGAACTCTGAGTATTTTACAAAGCAAGGTCACTATTGCTATCCCCATTATACAGAGAGGGGAAGGGATCTGCCCAAACACACTCAGCAGGTGAGACGAGTCTGCACTGTGTAACTTACACGTTCTCTTGACCCATCTTGATTCATATGGTACCCAATTGTATTTATGGGAATAGCTCATGTAGCACTGAAATGCACCAGCCTCTAGGGTGGAACGGGGCAGCTGTTTAACAGCACACAGCAACACCGCATAATGTGGATAAGAAGTGAGGCAGAAACCTGGAGAATTCAGGCAGGCAGAATATCATTGGCAGAGCTGGAACTTGAACAGGATGTTGAGGATAACACTCTGATTCTGGGGAAATATGCTAGGGGATCCATAATGGCTGGACCTGGCCAGGCCCTTGCACTTGCATGTTAATGACCTCTGTCTCTCTTCCTCCGGCTCAGATTCTTCGCGCATATTGCGTTATCTTAGAGAAGCTGCTGGAGAACGAAGAGACCCAGATCAACGGACTCTGCATCATTGAGAACTTCAAGGGCTTCACCATGCAGCAGGCGTCTGGCATCAAACCCTCCGAACTCAAGAAGATGGTGGATATGCTGCAGGTGAAGCTATCCCTCTGCTACCCCCATGTAGGCAACGAGAGGGGGATACAGGCTTAGGTTGCCCATAGGAGATGGGACTCAAAGCAGTGGCAAACGAACCCTGTGGAATCTGCAGGGCCATGAGGCGTTCACCTGGCCAAAGGAGGGGATAAGCCAAGGATAGCAACACTCAGGTATTTTAGGTATAGAAAATGCCTTTATGTAGACAGGCACGACTGTACTAGTAAGATCCATACTGGAGCTCTCATCATTCAGTACTGGCTCACTGCAGGGACTACACTGGGCAGCCAAGAGTCGCTGACTGATGCAAACATCCTTGCTGAAAGCAGCACATTGCAGAGGGAGGCTGAAGCCAGAAATGGTACCGTAGTCTTGGGTTCATTAGAAGTTCATAATTCCTGTGAAGATGCAACTCCACCTAGCAGACGTGGCATTCCCTGGGCTGCTCTTTGCCCTGCTTGGCAGCACAAGCGTGGTTGGCATCATTCTGCAAGACCATCTTCTCATGCCCTCAGCCCCACCAAAAAGTTACTTCTGAAAGTGAAGTCACCATCCCCTACCGTGTTCGCTGGCTGATGTCCTGTCCCATGCACAAGGTTCATCCCCACCATTCCCCCCATTGAGACATTAGTTGGGCCGGACAAAGATTCCCACCCAGAATTTGGCTGATCCTGTGCTCTTGAATAAGACCAAAGAGAGGGGGCTCCGGCAGCTCCTGCCAGGAGAACTAGATTGTAGGGAGGTATTTCTCCTGTGGACCTTGAGGTGCTACTGCTGCCTAGCAACACCTTAGCACACAATTGGCTTTGCACGGTGGCAGAAGAGGATGCACAGCCCTCAGTAGTAGGGTAACACAAAAGGGCCCTCAAGATGGTTGCAAGAAGTGGGGTTTTAACAGGGAATGGGGTGATGGGAAAAGGAGGAGAGGAGGAAAGAAATAGCCTATCTCCGGTGACTTTTTCCACCTATGCCCCGCCTGCATACTGCTTTCTTGGCATGCCCACGCTGCCCATGTAACACTCTTTGTATGGGTTTGGGATCTGTAGGACTCCTTCCCAGCTCGATTCAAGGCTATTCACTTCATCCACCAGCCTTGGTATTTCACCACCACCTACAACGTGGTCAAACCTTTCCTGAAGAGCAAACTCCTGGAGAGGGTGAGTGTGGGGGAAGGGCCAGCATGAACTGTCCTTGCAGATGTAGAGAGGGGTGGGACCAGGGAACACAAAGGCTCTGACCCAAATCAGGACAAAGCAAAGAAAACCCAAGGGATAAAGTGATGTCTTTTGCTTCTCTGCCTAATGGCTTCTCTGCTCCTGGGTGGACTCTGCTGATGCCAGTCTGCCAGACAATGAGAGAAACGCAGTCAATGGCTAAATGGATAAACATGCTCAAACCTGGTTTATCGACCTCCCATTGAGCTGAAGTGTTGCCCGTAGTTAGGGTTTTACTGAGCTCTCCCCAGCAATGCCAGGGTGCAGGAGCTGCCAGGTATGCACAGACAGGATCCTGTAGGAAAATGGGTCGAACACGGAGGCGTGTATGAAGTGGTGGGGGCACCTGCTCACTGCATTTGGCTCACCATGCCCAGGTGGATGACAGTGCTAAGATCACCCCCACTGCTGTTTCATTTGGGGACCAGCTGGGAAGATAAACTTGCAGTGCCCCTCAAGGAAGAGCTGTTCGGGCGGCTCATGGTTAGTCCGCTGAGGGCCTACGCCAGCCATCCAACTGGCATCATCTGGCTTCCTCAGGACTGGGGCATACTGTCTAGGAGGATGTGCTCCCCTTTGTGTGTCTGAAAGCCCCTGAGCTCGTGGCTGTGCTCAGCTCTGTGTCCCTCCTTCCCATCTCACTCCAGGTCTTTGTGCATGGGGAGGAGCTGGAGTCCTTCTACCAGGAGATCGATGCTGACATCCTGCCAGCAGATTTTGGTGGTAACCTGCCCAAATATGATGGCAAAGCCATTGCTGAGAAGCTTTTTGGGCCTCAGATCGAGGCTGAAGACACGGCTCTATAAAGCAGATCCCCTCCCTGCTTCCCTATACAATAGGACTAGAGGTGGCCCTTTAACCACCCCCTTACTGTAGCATTGATCGCATGACCGCTTGTGATGATAAACTCTGGGTGCGTACCTCCACGCATGCTCTTTACCCATCCAAACTCCCACAAGGCAGCAGGGCCTGCTGCCCTGAGTCTTGGGAAGGATCTTCTCTCTCCAGTTGTCCATCAGGGAAAGCAACCCATAAATGGCCTGCTCCATAGTACGCCCTGAAACTGCTAGGAGAGGACAGAGCAGCAACTGAATGGGGAAAGAGAGGGTCAGGCTGCTTGGAAGAGGCAATCAGAACTACCACTGCTTAACCCCTCCCCTCACCTGAACACTGGACCATGGCTGCTCCCCTGCTAGCCTCCAGCCTGGGTAGGGTAGTGGTTGCAAAGGGCCTGCCTTTCCTTGTGCTTGCTGGCCTGGCTTGTGAGGGTGAGAGGCAGTGGGAAAGCAGATCTCTAAGGCCAGTATTTGCCCATCCAAAGCAGCGTACTTGGAGGCCTCGCTAGTGACAGGTGGCTACAGCTGAGGAAGGGAAGCAGTGTGGCGGGAAAGCAGTAGGACAGGCCCTGGTAGTGGAGAGAGAGAGCGCCGAGCACCACGTGCAACTGTGTGGATGACACAGCCAGAGTCCATCATCGCAGGAGAGCCCCAAGAAGTGCTGTTTGAAATATGTACACAGAGAAATAAAGTGCTCAACAGCTGGGATGCTTTGGGTCCCTTTGCATTGGAGGGGCAGGGACTGCACATAAATGGGCCGAGGAGTGTCATTGATGGCCAGGAAGAGGCTACATGCACTGGTGTTTCTAAGGGTTGGTGAAAGGTTGTGCCCAGAAGGAGAGGATGCAGATAGCACTCCACCTTCCTCCAATGATGCCAGGGGAGCTGGTGCAGCAGAAGGGACACAGGCTGCATCAGGAACAGCCAGTGGAACGTCCTTGATGCTAGCACCCCCACCAGTGGTGCTGACAGTCCTTCTCACTGGAGAGGCCAAGGCTGGAATGTGCCATGGAGCCCGAGCTCCCTATTCTCCCTTCTCCAGCAGACTACTAAGAGTCTTAATCATGGGCCCTTTGACTTCATTGGCCTCCAGGCAACAAGCACAAGAGGAGCCCGAAGAGAGTCGTGGCTTGGAGAAAAGCTAGTTTCTCTCTGTCCAAAGGCTTCATAGTCACCCTCTAACAGTTAAGCTGTGGCTATAGCCCAATCCCTCTTTCCTTCCCTCCTCCTATTCTCAGCTCTCCAGCTACACACCAGTACCCTTAATTTGCAGGGGCCCATTTGAAATGGTTGGAGATGGAGGATGCCGACAAGGGGTCCATTCATCAGGGCACTGGCTCAGACTCAAACCAAACAGGATGTCTGCTCTGAAGCTGCAGGGAGGATGGGGCCTGTCTGAACAGAGACGGCTGGGGCTACATCAGCCTTCCCCAGCAACAGTACCCATTCTCCCGGCACATCTGTGCATGCAAGCTCCAGACCTGCCCCAGAATCAGCATCAGGCAGGATTCCTGAGGAGGTGATGGGGCAGTGGTCAACTGACTTGGTTCTGTATTACTTTACTGATACCCGGTTTGCACTACAGGATCACGCCTGCTAGGGTTTAGTACAGCCCAAAACTCTGCTGTGGCAGCCAGGAGCAGGCAGGTAACAAGCCACTACTCCCCTTTCAATTTGCGTCAGCCAGGTCATTGTGGGGATTGGTATCTGCAGCAATCTTAAAGATATTGTGCCACATGGTCATACAGCCAGCAACCTGTGGCAGAGCACAAGCTAGTCCAAGCACGTGATGCTGCAACATGGGCCCCTTGCAGGGGGTGGGAAGGTGTTTCCCCACAAAGCAGGTACAGAGCTCATAACATGCCCATCAGCAGAGGATTCAAGGGCCTGAAGATAGCAAGTCTTTTGGCACTTAGCTAGGATTCCGCCCCCATTGTAAGGCATCTCGACATTTAGGGCTGTTCACATCTACTTTCAGTTAAATGACTAGATTACCTCGTAAGCCTCAGCGCAGCAAAGGGAAACAATCAGACGCAGGCTGGGATTAAGCCAGTGCCTCGGCAGAGAAAGAACTGGCACTGGACTCAGACGGGTCAGTGCATTGCTCAGAGGAGCTCTGCCCAAAGCAAGAAAGAATTTGAGCTGTAGCAGACACCGTCAGCGAGAGCAATTGTTGACGAGTTTAGAGGTTCTCACTCAATAGAGGGCACGACACCCCTCTTCCGGCCAAATACAATGCATTTTACACGGGGGCATCTAAATCCTAGTCGAGAGGCAGGCAATGAGGGCACTTCCCCACCCCTCCTGTCACTTACACGCCATGCAAGACATTTTGGAGACTTGCTGCACAGCCAGGAGCCTGTTGCAGGGGAAATGAAACAGGATCAACTAGCCACCGTGGTCTGAGTGAAGGAAACACACAGGAAGGCATTTTGTGCCGACAAACGAAGGGGGCTCTGGCTGGTTTTGACTGTGCTTTGCTATGCAGTAGGGTCAGCCAACAGGTGGTTAACTCTTCAGAGGTGTCATTTCCCAAACATTCAGGCTACAGTAGCGATTAGGAGACTGGATTTATTTCCAGCTCCTAACAGGTTAAGACACCTCTGCCTTCTCCCTCTCTTCACCACTTTCAGACAGGCTGATTTAAGAGCCAGCAGCCCCGCCGTCTGGTCTGAGAGGAGCTACCGTGGTTCCAGGCTGAAGGAAAGGGGTTGATGTGCCAGCATTCACATTTTCGGATGGTGTAGAAGGCACCAGCCATGTAGGACTCATTCACCACTCCTGCCTGCTCTTTCCAAACCTACACCAAAATCATCATCTCTCCACAAAGAAGCTCCCAGCCATCTTCTGATTGTGGGGGAAAGAGCAGGCAGGAGAACAAGGAAGGGGGATACAGAATGAACTGGGCAAAAGATGACCCAGCAAGATACATACTTTAACCAGAACTTGATACACAAAAGGAGAACAGACGCATGGTGTACAACCAGGGCAAGACTGCAGCATCCAGCAGCAGAACACTCCCAGCCAGAGCTTAAGATGTGTTGTTCCTTCCAGCCAGGACAGCTCTGGCTGATAGAGCACATAGAATTTCCCCTTATGGAGCATGTGGGGATTAACACAGGATTATTTAATGTTTTAGGCATAGCTTTTCATGGTGCAGAGGGAGCGGAGGATACTTGGCCCTTGTGGAAAACCAGGCCCTATGAATTCTCAGCTTTCCAAGGAGACACTAATCTATACCACCCTCCAAGCCCCCACCCTCGTGCTATGTCCTGGATAGATTTAGGTGTGGGCTGGTCAGGTTGCACAGGACAGATGAGTAGTGCAAGTATGTCCCTGGTAAGTGGGACAAGGCAACATGCCCTAAGGCAGGAGAGAGGACATCAAGTGGCTGAAGGCAGCTTAGGCCATGTTATGCAAGTCATGGCGGTGACCAGTGGGAGGAGACTGTAGTGAGAGAGGGGCACTGTACTGTATCAGAGGCAGGGACTGCTGGGAATGCCCAGTGGCTGAGTTTGCAGACTGGAAAAGGAGAAGCAGGACCATATAGCCAGAAGAATATGCTGAAGTCTGCCAACTGCAATCTCCAGAAGACAGATTGGGATGAGGGTGTCTAGGCCAGTGTTCAGTTGCTAGACAATGGGGAGAGCACTTGCCCTGACTCCAAGGTGGGCACAGCCTAATCCAGGAGTCAGTCATGTGTGAGAAATTGGAATCTTTGGTATTAAATGGAGGCACGTAGCTTCTCTGTGACATTTCTAGTGCTGCTGTGGATGGGTAGGGTACCAATGGCATTATCTACTGCCTGGGGCAATTCTAAGCAGAATGAGAGCTTTGAGCAGCTGAGAGGGCAGGTGGGCTGGTGCCACATATGTACCTCAGCTGCCCCAGCGGAGGTAGATCTAAGCTGGGTAGCAGTGCTCTTCTGAGGAGCATCAGACCCACTGGGGGAAGGAGAAGGGGATTATACAGCATAAGGAGCAGAATCAGGGTGCACTCCAACAGACTGATAGGGATGAGGGTGCAAGTAGCTGCTTTTGAATGAGAGGTTCTAACCCTCAGGAGGGCTGCTTGGCTGTAGAGAGACAGCGGTCCAGGGCCCTTCAGTAGGCAGGACTGTTGACCTACCTGATTTCATCTGCCTGCAATCCCTTTCAAGTGGCAGGTTGACAGAGCACTGCCACCTTGCAGCAGGAGCCTTCTCTGCACTGCAGCTTTTTCAGACCTGAGCCAGGCCCCTTGCTCTGGACCCAGTAGCTTTGCAGTTTGAGATGAACATGGTCTGAAAGATACCACCTTGCCCATTGCCAGAGTTCCCAAATGCACCGCTCACTTCAAGCATCAGTTGCTAATGAAACCCCACATGACAACTTCCCAGGACAAGGTACTTCCCCAAAGCAGTAGCAGTGCATGAAATCATTACCTCCCTCTGCAATTCTGTATTTTGTTCTGGTCACTTCATCTAAAAATTCAGCACGGAAAAAAAAAGGTACAGAGATGGGCAGCAAAAATGATTAAAGGCTTGAATCAGGACATAAGACAACAAACCAACAGGAATGTGTAGGAACAAACTGCCCTACCCCGCCCCAGCAATTTAATGAAACCAGACATTGTTGGAATTCTACTGCTGGCTACTGTTAGAAACCAGATATCTGATTAGGCAAACTGCTGGTCTGCTCCAATATAGTCATTTCCGTATGGCAAGGTGGTACCCTCCTAGAGCACGGATCAGTCTGGAATTCAGAGTTTTGTAAGGACAGTTAGAATGTCCATGGACACCAGACACCATCTGAGAGGTGTAGGGAGAGGAAGGAAAGTAATAGTTTAGAACAGAATTGAGGCATCTGTGGATCCGATACTTATCTTGAAGACTGTCTGAAGTGTTCCACTTCACAGCAATTCACACACATGCTAAGGAGACACAGGATTCTACCCTACTCCAAAGCACTTGGCTCCACTCTCCACATCTCATTATTTAATGGTGGATTTCCAAAGAGCCCTTATCAGGCTACGGATACCATCTTGAACAAGATGTAACCCCTTTCAGAAAAGCCCCTAACTTTACACCATTTCATGGGCAGAGGGTATTGCTGTTGGGTCTCCCAAAGCAAAGGAAAATGAATTCAGGGGAGATGAACCCATTAATAAAGAGCAACTTTTACATACACAGCTACCACACAAAACCTGAACTCAGAAAGTCCTTTATTTTTATTTTTTTTTAAGTAAAGAAATTCAATTGAATCAAAGATAACAAAATTACATTGTTTTGCAATGACCTCAATTAACATCACACAGAATAAAGAACAAAAAAAATAAACACAAGAAAAAAAAATCAAGGACACATTTTATAATTTTTTAAAAGGTAAATGTCAGCAGATATAGAAAAATTGCATTGCTAGTTGCAAATCTTCTCCCTAGGAGCTGGCAGCTCCCAAGAATCTGACTCAGAACCTGGCAGCTGGGGGCAGGTCTCAGTATACAAACACAACCTTTTCTGGGCAGCATTTAAAGTTAAAAGGATCAGGAATGTGGAAGTGATGATTCCAGAGAATCTATTCGGAAGCAAAATTTCCCATAAATTTTTTTTTTTTTTTCGGTTGAACAGCAAGAGTTCAAAGACATCAAGAAAGTTACACTCAAACCACTCCACTAAGGCAGCTGCATTGGCAGAAATCAAAGAGTGCACAGGTACAGATCTGGCTTCCTGAAGGGAATACCCCCCTCTGCTTGGGGACACCTGGGAGAAAGGGAAAGGGCTTTTCTTGAAAAATTGTGCTTTCTTAATGAACAGAAACACAGGTTTGTAGTGAACCAACATCTGGGGCTAAAGACAAATCACTGAACAGCTGTTTTGGGAGAACGTTACTTGGACTTAATAGTCATTTTTGAACTAAATCTGGCCCATCAGCCATGTTTCTTAGGACTCCCAGTTGGCAGCTACCACCAGAACGTTTAGCACTCTGGTAAAACATGCTGCTACTGATCACTCTGATATGATGTGCTGTCTCCTCTGATCGTAGCTGTGTTCTCTGCATGACAAGACATGCACTGCAAAAGCTTGCCAGTCACATAAAACAACTGCTGTATATGCCCCTACTTATACAGCCAACTATGGGACTCAAGAAACCTGGATGCTCCCCCAAGAGGGTTAGAACTAACCAGGCTGCTTGAAGTTAGCAGTGAGAAGAGAAAACAAGCCTACGCACAGAGGAAGCAGAGTGGGACTCTTCTTGAAGGAGCCTTGTTCGGAAAAGGTTGTCTCCTCTTACAGCCCCAGTGTGGTAAATGCTGCCCTTTAATACAGTGATTGTGCCCTTGGATTTAACCAACAAACGAATTTTTAAAAGGATTCAAATGTTCAAATGAACTACAGTACAGTTCTTGATAACCCAACCCTTCCAACCCAACCCAGATGATTAACACCAGATAATCTGATCTCCGCTCTGGTGCCAGCATGCCTCAGCCCCCTCAGCCAAAAGAAGAAAACAAGTCCAGATAGAGACAGAGTGGACACAGCAGCAGGAGCATGTCTTGCAGAAGAGGGGGCATGGATCCCAGCATCAATCAAGGCACCCCTTCGTAGGCTCTTTGGTGTACCCTAACCTCTGTTCTGAATAACCTTTTAAAAAAAAAGAACTCCTACCAAGAGCAATTTGCTTTCTGCCTAGAATTTGGACCCCTGCAGTAAACATGGCTATTCTGAGTCACTATGGCTACTGCCCACCCAAACACACAGACCTGCCAATGGAAGGACACATGGTGTCTGACTCAAGACCAAAGCAATGCACACATACGGCCTTCCGATTAGTTAGTGTCACAGGCAGGGTCCCTTTCTAAGCTTCTTGTAAAGGAGATTTACAACCACCAATAAACCCCAGATAGGCACAACATTTCCAGGAGGTTCCTTGTATTGCTCCCCAGTGACCAGTGTCACTACATTTGGCAATAGACCCTCCAAATGCCACTCCTGATGTATCGGATAAGGAGACAGCCCATCTCCTGCTGTACACTACAGAGCCAACAAGCTAGTGGACGGAGGAAGTTAGCTCATTAGAACATGGGATCTTTTGGATTTTAGAAAGGAAACAAGTTTACATTTTAGTCAATAGCTGTGAGAGTCAGTCCCTACTTCTATAGGCAGAAGTCAGTTGTAAAATAATCTACTGCTTATTTAGTTATAATTTTAAGCCCTAAGACATACACTATAGGTAATTTTAGGCTGCCCAAACCCAAGGTTCTTTCTTAGCTCTGTACACACCTGTCATTCAGTGACATTTCACCCATAGACAGGCTGCTTTTAGCTTTGACTCCAAAGAAGGAAAGTCGGGTGTTTGCTTTCTGCATGAGAACAGTGACAAGCAGCAGAACTGCAGCTATGTGTTACTGAAAGATGCAGCTATGTTGAGAAAGACGTGGCAGGAACGAGGGGCAAGGCACTAGGTGTCTGAAGGGTTGTCCTCTACGAAGCTTGACAGAACTAGGATGGATGAAGAAAAAGTAGCTGGCTAAAGGCAAGTTCTGAGAGACATCAGTACTCTATGTTTTAACAATGCTCACAATCCAAAACAAATACTTCTCGAAAAACAAGAATCAGTGTCAAGAAGTGCTGAGGAGACTGTGGAGACTTTCAAGTGCCTTCACAATGCAGCTGCAACAGGTTCAGACTCATCTGGAAATTCTGTCAACTGCTTCAAAAGGAGAACATTAGAAACTGGCTATTAAAGATTCTGGGAGGTCTGATGTAAAGACAACAAGTTCCTCAATCTCTAGTCTTAGAACAGGTCCCAGCTGCTCACCTGCAAAGTTCAAAACTCTGCAGACACCCTGGTAGCAGTGGAAGGAAGACTGGACCAGTATAATCGTTCAGGGAGAATTGGTTGCAACCTGACTAGGAGAGACCCTTTCTGGTGATTTGCTTTTAAGTGCCAATGATATCCAATGACGGGGTGCATAAATTTATGGTACTAAGTGCTAGTTAGCTGAGCCCTAGTGAATTTTATTCCATTCTACCGCCATTCCTCAATTTGAAACCATCAATACGGAAAATCCACTTGTTAGCTCCCATCTCACACAGCAGATCTAAACAGAAGAGCTGCACTGTTCCATTTGCGTTATCAGGCTATTTCAGGATGTATTCAGAAGCTTACACTTTGGATGCTTGCTATGGCTAGTGTGGTTGTTTTGGAACAGGAAAAGTCTCTATAGGCCTGGAATGCACACTCATGACTTTCACCTCTAAAAGGTAAGAGCTCAAACCTGATCTCGGTCATATGGTATTATGAAGATGATCTCAACAAGGTCCCTGGCACACATATGCCCACATCACACTATCACTGCTAGCATAGTGCGTGGGGGACAGCAAATTAGGACTGATGTACAATGGCAGACCCTCTTATGGCAGTGTGCACTGTCTCCTCCAGATATAGGGTTTAATACAGAAGTCCCCTCTCCAGAAGCCTTAATACAGTCATATGTGCAGATTTTTAGCTAGAGGGAAGGCAGAAGAAATGATCTGCAAGATATGGCTTCCAGTCAGACTGGGAAGCTCTTAAAATTTTACACCACTGGTCCCTGGTCCATGCATTCAAAGCCACAGCAAGTCACACTGGCGAAGGAGTTTTTATTAAACATTTCTAGCTACAAAAATCTTGTTGGGATGAAGTTAAGTCTCAAAACTCAAATGAGACCCTTAAAGCCCATGGCAAAAGCCTTAAGCAACTCCTTCCCTTTCTCCCAAAACTAGAGTAGCTAACTTCCACACCTTCTAACATTTATCATACCCCAGACACAAGCACAACTGCTTCAAGTGCTTTAGAGAATACAGATGGTGGTGCAAGAACTCTTGTGACAAGAGTGCCAAGTCTTAGGTCCATTTCCATCCCCCACCCCGAGCAACTGCGCCAGAATGTCGGGGACGCTAAGTGCTCCTGAAGTCTCAGACTAAGGGTAGTGCATCTATGTATGGACAGATAGAGAAGCAGTGGAAAAGTGTTATGGAAATCTCTATAGGGAGCAGGACAGGGAAGAGTTCTTGCCTGGTGCTACCTCTGAAGAGGAATGGATGCTGATCATGAACAGTTTCCTTAAATCTTTTAGAGATCTTCCACAGTAGCATCCCGTCTAACCCTGGGAGGGGCTTTACTTTCTACAGAAATGTGGTGTCTCTCTTTTGGAATCACTGCAGTTAGGATGAGCTCACAAAGAAAGAGGGGATGGCAAAGTTCAGCTGCCAACAATGGTGAAAGAAAGAACTGGAATTTTCCCAGTGAAATCTGCTCCTTTGGGCTTCTCCAACAGCAGAATCTCTGCCTGTCTGCCTGCCCAGTTTGACTGGACAAGCAGCAACTCCCACTGGTTTGGGAATTCCCCCAGATGTGCTTTTCATTTGGGGAAGAGTTATGTTTAGTACTCAGCAAGAACAGAAGTCACTGACTGACTGGTCATCTGCCACAATAAGATCAATTAGTTACAGTAGACTATCTCTCTGTGTTTGAAGAGATGAAGACAACACCATTCTTCCTCACGCCTTAGGAAACAGAAGACCAAAATGCCATCATCTTACTAACAGCATGGAGCAAAGCCTCCCTCACTGAATCCAAGGAGACAGAGCTCCCCTTCAGGCAGGTTCTACAACACTTAGGTGTATGGTAACGCAATCCCTGAGCTCAGCAGCTAAAGAGCTGCCAAAGACATTGAACACCCAAAACAAGCCTCTCCAAAGCAACGATCCCTTTGATTTCTGTCAGAAAATGGTTACAAGTCACTATCGGGGAAGGAAGCCTTCAGCACTTACTTTCAGAGAACTGATACTCTGCAAACAACTCGTTTACAGAAAAGTTGGAAGAGTTACAGAACTGGGCTTAGTTTAGCACTGCTGAAAACTCAGGGCTCAGCTACACTGGAAAGGGGTAGAGTTCATAATTTTATTAGAGAAAACAATTTAGGTTATTTTTGTTTAAAAAGCAACTATTTGGGAAACAGCAAAAACATTTCTTGCTTCAAATACATCAACATGTAACCTGGGTTTTGCCTGCTCTTTGAAGCCTCAACAGTTTGATGGGTGCTAAGGATGACTTCTGTTCCCCTGGGAGTGACGACGACTCCTACTTGCAGCTAAGCTGGGTTTAGAGGAATGAATGCACCCGGTGATCTGTAGAGGGAACTCCTTACTGTGGGAAGGGCAGTCTGGTCTCTTGGCTAGCCAGTGACCTACGAACAGCAACTGCAGAGCTGGCTATAGAGTTTAAGCACTTCTGAAGTTCAAACCCATTGTAGATAAAGAGCCACATCCCCACACATTTATATCATGTATCTATGTCAATGTGTATAAATAAGAGTGGCTTACATTCAACTTCTAAAAGAGCGAGAGATGGTATAAATAATTCATAGGACATAATTTAGAACAATAGCTACTTCAGCGAGGACAGAGCCAAAGTCGGAATGCCCTGTATGATTAGTCTGGTGATTTGTGGATGAGTTATGGACAAGAGGATGAGCCCAAAGACAGACACAAAAACCAACTAAGGATGCCCTTGCTAACTGATGCCCTGAAACATCCTTTAAGCCAGCCACAAGAGCGGCCAAATCTTGCCATGACTTTGCTTGGTCATTTCTTCTACTTCTACAACAGCAGAACCTGAATTCTCTCTCTAAACAAGACAATGCACGGGTTACCACAGTTTGTTAAAACAGGCCAAGGCAGCTGGCCTAAGGCAAACCGAAGGAGTGCGTTTCCTGATATGATAATGCACCTTTGCTACAGTAGTTAATTATTGCTTTATTAAACAAAAATCTCTCCAATCTACTGAAATTCAGAGATCGTGTGGCCCAGGAAGCTTATTCCACTAGTGTTACAGGACTGAAATTCAGCAGGGTGTTTTTACCCTTAAGCTTCAACTAAAGTGCCTAGAACGCAAAACCAGGGCTAAAGCAATAAAGTGCTAATTGGTGTGGGAAGTGTGACAGGAACAGAGATGAAGTAAATGGATGATGAAAGGAGTTACAAGGACAGAGTAATGAGATGATGATATTGAAGGAATTGAAAGTAAAGCAAAGTTTGACCACAAAGTTCCACTGTCTCAACAGACTGTTTCTATTTTTATATTAAGGTCCTTGATTGTCATGGGGGAGCTTTTCTTCTAGGGTGTTTATCTTAAAAGAGCCCTCTGGGCAACAGTGCAGTATCAGCCCCTAGATGAGGGAGGTATGCAAGTGACTTTCAATTTGCCACACTTCACCTTGTGCATTAACTGAAGTTGATCTTGGATATCCTGGGTGGGGAAAAGACTTAATGAGCCAGAAGGGCTCTAATGCCCAGCTGGACATAGACAGCCTTACCAGATCCTAATAACTGTGGAGGCAGTTAGTCATATAGAGATAAACATTTAAGCTATGCAGGGCTAGAGACATCCAGTTCCCGTCAACTCCTAGGCAAGTCATGTGGCTGAAAAACAAAACCATTCATTGCTTTGAAAGTTCAGGGGAGAGATTTTGGAACATTCTACCCTGGCACATACAAGAAGGGGAGAGAAGAAGCAAGAATTGATATTGACATGTCCTCCCCCCCGACACTCCTTAAGAAACAGTGTATTAATTCTCTGTGAAATACTCTCACAAATTGGATATACCCCATAGATTGATAATCAGTGGTTCCAATGCATTTACCAGAACCCGTTTCAAAAAGGCCTGGGTTAAAACACAAAAAAATACAGTGACAAAATAAAACTCTTTACATTAAAAAAAGGCAAGTATCACAAGAAGGCTATCTGTTTTGTCTTGGTGTGAGAACGTTTACATAGCAGGAAATCCAACAGAATGACCAATGTGAAACTCATCTATACACAGAGGCCCAGCAGAAAAGAAATGCAGAAGTATCAGAATGCACTGCCACCCTCAAGACAGCTGAAGCTCTGACAAGTTGCTCAGTGTTTTCTAACCCAGCTAAATCCTGGTATGGGCACTGCCAGAAAAGGCAAGAGGTCCTTGTCAGATGAGTGACAAGTACAGCTTCAGCCTTGCACCAAGGGTTTCACCCTTTCTGCAAGCCACATCCAAGGGGCTTACAGACTGAACTGCTGGTTTCTATTTATTGATACAGGGTTCTCCCAGTGTTAGGAGAGATATGACCAGACAGGAGGAACTGAACTCCCAGCACAACTCATCCACAGCTAAACAAGTTCTGCAACTCTGTGAAGAGTCTTGACCAGTGGAAGAATAACCTGATGGTCAGCAGTACTGGAACTTCTACTTTCTAAGTAGGCCATCACATTAGTGTGAGAATCCTGCAGCAAGCCCTAACCAGCAACCCAAAGCAGCAAGCCAGTTCTTCAAATGCAGCAGTGCACTGCAAACCAAAAGGAGACACAAATATGCTCAAAACCAGTTATTACCCTCTGTTGTAGCTCCTTTTCAGAAGGAAACATTGTGGCCAAACCCCAGGCCCAGGATGTCACAAAGAGGATGGAAACCTGAAACAGCAGGTGAGGGAATTCAGAGTTCCAGAAGAGGGAAATATAGTGAAGCAAATTGGAGAGAGTCTTTGAGGCAGTTACTCCTGGCCAGACGCCGCTTGCTCTGTATCTGAGCACTGAGACTTATTCCTCTCCCACTGGCAGATGGCATTTGTGTACTGCACTACAAGCTTATCCATCCAAGTGAGGGGTTCAGGAAAGAGTACAGCCCCCTCAAAAAAGCCTAGGTGGCCTCCATGCAGTGGTAGCACAAACATGACATTCTCCTGTTTTTCTGCAAGGTTAAAAGAGAAAAAGCATGAGATTTCAGAAGCCAACTGCAAAAACTAAACAGCAGAACTCTGCAACATCCCAGACAATGGTACCCACCGTGATGTGTTAGGGTGTGTCTGCTCCATCTGGGCAGTGGAGGCTTTGCAAGCACACACACCTGCTTCACAGCAGAGGAATGCAAGCTTTTTGCTGACAAGAGCCACAACGGATTTGAATTAATTGAACATATTACAGCAGCCCTCCCGTTTCATATAGCTGGGAAGTTCATGGAGACAAGTACCAGCCTGCAGTGCTCTCAATACCAGCAAACCGCTTCAGCTGAGATAAAGCACTGCAGGCTGGGACTGATGTGCAACCCATAAAGCCCAGCAGTGCCAACATGCAGTGCTCCATTTTGACTCAGGCATGTTGCAGGCTGGTACCTATAGGCTCCATGGGCTGCACAGTTCCATACGAAAAGGGCTTTAGGCCACGCTGCAGAACTCTGGCTGCACTTCTGCCGGCTGCTGCTTCACGGCATAATTCATTCAGGGCACCACTTATGACTAGGTTTTCTCCTTATAGCTATTGGTGCTGGAACAAGAAGCCCTGCTGTTCTCCTTTAGGACGTGTGCTCTGTTCAACAGTGAGACTTGAACTAGCTCTTTCTTTTCCATTCCAAGGCTTTGAAGGGTCATTTGCCTTCTTCATGGCCAAGGAACAGCAAATAGATCTCTTGGGATCTCTCATTCCAAGTCTCATTGGGACCCCAGCAACAGATGAAGAGAGATCACACAGCCACAAAGCAGGACACTTTCACTGTGCTACACTTGCTGCCCCAGGTGATGCTGCCCCTTAATTTTAGCCCTGAACAGTTAGACACCATCATAGGAACTATTAGCAAAGCCTTCTGGGTTTTGCCCTGTTGCTTTACTGATTCTGTGTGGGGAGCCAAGATGTGAGGAAGCAGTTCACTGCAAAGCAGAGACTATTCAATCTAAAGCTAAACCATTTCCAATTTTGCTTCCTGACATTAACACCAGTGAGGTAGCAAGAACGTGCATTTCTTGGGAAAACAATCTGATAGTTCCCTTGGGCTACACAGCCAGCTGAACAGTATTTAGTTAGGTTCTACCAAAATAAAATTGGGAATCTCCTCAGTGAATCGTGGTTTAAAAAGCAGTTTAGGTTGCACAGTACACATCCCCCAGATTATGGTAGTCTGCATTCAGACCTTGCTATACATGTTAATTCACAATGTGATGAAGGGGGAATCCAAAAGCAATAGTCAATTTTGGCAATGCATTCAACTCACCTGAGAGAGCTCTTGGGATCGATAACAGACTGTCATGTACCAGAGGGTCATCAGCAGCATTAACCAGCATGAGGGGAACATAGATCTGCACCATGAAAGAAGGAAAAGGAAACAAATGGAGAACGAGTGAGTTATAGATTCCTGGTTTGAACTCAATTCTCTTAACAACAAAAGGCATCTACTCACAACCCGCCTATGAATCCACAACTGAGTGCCACATCTTGTGATGAACCTACACCTGCAGCAACAATCAGGAATGTAACAACACACACAATCAAAACGATGCCAGGTGGACTGTCACTGCTGGGCTGCTCTGCAGTATTTGGTATGGTTCAACTGAACTGCCTAAAGGACAAGCTGGGTATGACAGGGCAATCACCAGTAACACCCTGCCAACAGAGCAGTTCCAGACAGTGACACTGGGGGTAGTTTCTTTATGACTGGTACTCGGGATCCATATGGTATTCCGCATATGGAATAGTGTGGCCAATACTTGAGAGCATTTGCATTCTCCTTTTGGAATGGAGAATCTAAGCTATCACTGCCAGGCAGATGGTCATCAAATGTACATTTGTCTCTGGCTTCCGAAGGGGACGTACAGCACCCAAGGGAATGCACTGCTGAAATCCGAGACGGGACAATCACAAACCGGCAGAGACAGAATAATAGTAAAACTTCAGTTGTGCTTGTTGGTTTGGGCAAGAGATATGAAGAATGTAATTTCCCTAGGCTCCCTGCAGTCGTTGATGAGAGATGCTTAAGCAGGCCAGAGTGGCATGCAGCCCAAGCATGGTCTTTGATTAGAGGCTGACATCAGAGGATCAGATGTCAGCCATGATCATGATAGGATTCTGCCATCATAAAAAAATATTGCCAAACTGAGCACTTTCCTCTGACACCCTTTCCTGGTAACTATCACCCCCTTGCCTTTGGGACAGAGGTTGGACTACAACATGCTCTTTGTATAAGGCTACAGAAAGAACCTCACCCAATGCCTGAAGCTGGAGTAATTGAGTAGTTGCCAAGGGCTAGCTGAGAGGATTCAGTCTCTTACTCCACACATTCAGTGCAACAGGCAGCTAATGGAGAAACTTACTTTTGGATATTTGAAGCCCTAATGCTTTACTGAGCTCTAGTAGCCTATTCACCTTTATCTTTTGATCCAGCAGCTCTTAAGGGGGATAACTAGTACATTTCCCAGCTTTGCCTCCGCAGCCCTGGGTCTGTGCAACGTCTGATCATCTGACCAGAGAGGCAGTGTCTGAGCCTCTTTCCGAAGTGGAATGATTTATTTTAAAAGTTTCTGGAATTGTATAGATCAGAGTGATACTAATTTGATATCTTTAAGAGGGCTTAACTTTAGGTTTGGCTTTGTGCTCAGAACACTGTGTTGCTACCACCAATACAGAATTCTACGCTGAGGGGCTCACAATTTGGCTTCATGTAATATAAGCTAGAAGGCCTGAATTTGGGGTAAAACAGATGCCTCTCGGTTTCCAAGACAGCCTTTGGTTTGAGGGGAGCAACAGTGAAGTCCCAGATGAAGATCAGGGCTAGGATTCTCAAAGAAGCTTAAAGGAGTTGGGCACTTAACTCACTGAATGTCAATGGGATTTTGGTGCTTAACTCTCATTAGATTCCTTAGAACTCCAAGCCCTGACATACTGTACACCTTGTGGAGTAATGAGATATGACATCTAGGTACCAGTGATGCAGAAACCAATGAACATTCCTCTTCATTCCCAAGAGCAAAATGAAAGCGTAACAACCACCTCCACCGTGGTAGCTCACCCTGTGTAAGTAATGCAGACAACTCTCCTTTTCATAATATTCTTTCAGGGAACTGTAACCATGAAACTTCCTGAGGAAAAAACAACAACAAAGAACTGTAAGGCAAGAACACGTACTCTCAGTATTGAGCAACTGCCATTTTTGAATTAGTCCACTTCATCGGCAGAAGCCATGAGCTGCCCAGTGTGACCTCCTTCCAGTGGTTTAATAGAGACCATCTGTTCAGGCCCATCTCAGTGTAAATTCCCAACGTCAACACAGCACAACAGATGAAATGCTGCATTCTCTTCTGCCAAAGAGTTCTTCGCAAGAGCATGACCAGTGGGGGGAGGGGGCAGCACAGAACCTGCCAACTGAGTGAATCGTTCCCCAAAGCACTGAGAGAGAGCAGAGCAAGTGCGGCACAGTAGCAAGCCAGAGGCATGACAGATGGCAAATTAAACACCATTAACTTGTGTCTGTTGAGCAGGACATGGATGAGAAAGCCTAGCCACACCTAGGGTCTTGCAAAGCATCCTTCCTGGTTATCTGCAATCTTGACAGAGAGAGGACTGGAGGAGTGATTAAGGTTGGTTACGTTAACAACTCCCTTTTAGTAGGCCTACTCAAAACGCCTTGCTGGATCTCATCTTCAGCTACTTATGAACCCTTAAAATGCAGTTGCTGAAGGGCCCCATCCTAGGAGCTGAAACTCATGGCAGTTATAAGACTTCTGAAGAAGGTAAATACTCATTTTTCTGCTGGAGTCCAATTCAGTCCCACTACCTCCTTCTCACTTCATAAAAGCCACAGCTAAGCTGCAGGCCCCAACTAGGGAGACCTGCTCCTTCCCTGCCGCATTCCAGAAAGACTACAGGGTAGCAGGATCTCCGTGACCTCACTTCCTGCTGGGCATATAGGACAGGAATCCCCTTCGCTTGGGAGCAGCTTACAAAGCCCAGGTCTCCCCAGGAGCAGCAGAGGGAAACACCTTCAGTCCCTTAGCAGCTCTGCTGGCTTTACCACCTGTTGACTTTGGGTGATTATTTTGTGGCTACAGTGTTTGCAGGTGGATGCCAATGCCTGGTCTTAAGGGAGACTCTGGAGAAGGAGAATATGAAGCCATTGGAAAATAGACTGAATTAGTGCTAGAATACTTAAAAAGCAAGAGGCAAGAAAAGGCTGGTGTTTAATATTAAACAATAAAAGCGAAGAGCTGAAGTCACCTCTATTAATGCAGCAAGGTTTAAAATAAGCCAACCATAAGGTCTGCTAAAATGAGAACAGGCAGGTGGTAAAGGTAGGAGGTGTGTGTGTGTTTTAAATGCACAATCGAATGTAACACAAGGGTTAAATATAATTTGGTAGGAGCCAGCACGGGCCTACCACCTCCCCAACCACTTTATGGCTCAGGCCCCACCGGTTCTCATCCTTCTAGACTCTTTTAGGCAGGGACGGTCTTCCTGGGTTTTGTACTGCACCCAGGAAAATGGGACTCTGACCCTGACTGCAGCTTTGGATGCTTGATTCTTACAAAAGAAAGTAGCAGAGAGCTTGTCAAACGCTGGATCAGAAGCTGGCAAAGACTGGGGGGTTAGTCAACATTTTAACAAAGTTGTTCATGGTAGCAAATTTCAGGAGCTTTCTACCCACCTAGCAGCAAGTAAGTAAGTAATAGGGCAACATCAGTGAAAATTAGAAAAGATGGGCTACAGCAAATGCTTCCCGTCATACCTCATGATGGTGTCATCGATCTGCATGAGGGATGTTGCTGTGTAGAGTCTGCTCAGGTCTGAGTCGACCAGGGTTTGGGGCTGCTTAACGCTATCTCCAAACAGGACTTGCCTGAAACACACAGCAGCAGAAAATACAGTAATCACACAAAAGCAGCTAGGCCCTGTTCTGCTCGGACAACCCAGAGAAGCTTGCATCTGCCATTGCTGATATGAGCAAATGAGGACTATAGCCCCCATCCATGAGGATTTACTTATGAATGAGCATAGCTTGTTAGTTTTGGCCTGACTGCACAGGGAGGTAAGTTGAGAACTTAACGGCCCTCTCCGGGACAAAAGATGCTTTTCTGCTACATGGAAGAACTGCATTTGAGAGACGCATAAAGAGAGGACTTTTCAAAGCATATCCAGGGACTAGGGGTGTTTGGAGCAAAGGCTTTTTCAGTTAAAGGCAGAGTCCTTTGGCTTCTTACCAAAGACGTGGGTGGCTCTGGTAACAGCGCTGGAGATCATGGGTGTAGCACCTCTTTCCCCATCTGGTACTATTGCCTCACCAGTGTGGAGACAATGTTAGTTCATACAGAGAAAGTGATTTGGGACATTACCTTAACAGAAAGCTATTCACTGAGGACATTGTCCTAGTCAGAGATTACACCCAAGAGAGGACATGTTATTTCACAAGAGCAAAACTCTACTCTGGCAAGTAGGAAACATATAGACCCCAGAACAAAAAAGACTGCAAGCTGTAGATAGCAGGAGGCTTGCAGGATTTCTATCCCCTTTAAGAGGCAGCTGTAGGGTGGAGATGGAGTTTGTTTTGGGGACTTGCCCTAGAGCATAAGAGATCTATTATGGAAGCAAAATATTTTGATAACAAAACCTCCTTTAAGCCTGCAACAGGTTTCTCCTGGTTACGATACTGAGTACCCATTTAATGGGGAGATTACAGCCCTTCATATATTTTGAGTTTTGTCAAGTTGTCAAAATATTTGGCTATCTGGGGTGAATTATATGGATCCCCACACACTGTACACACAGATAAGAGTTTCCTTCCCTCCAGAAAGATTCTCCACACTGCATGGAACATGACAGTTTTCCTTACAAGATTTCAACTCTGCCAACTGAAATGGGCATGAATAAGTTAGCTTTTTTAATTTTCTCCCACCTCCCAAGTGTCTCTGGGCATCTTAAATAAGCCAAGGAGATATCTACATATGAAGGCAACATGTCCCAATCAGTATCCAAAGCAGTTTTGGCTGTGGTAGTGGGCCAGGGGGAAACGAACATGAATTTGAGTGGGCTACCAATAAGAGTTAGTCATTCAATCTGACCTACTGCTCACCCACAGTAAAGGCATGGGAGTAAGGAGAGCACATAGGTTTCAGCAATACGTGGGAGCATTCCTTCTAGCTGTGCATTTTTAGGTTTTGTAACTCAGGCTATTGCATTTGATAGGGCAACACCCCTATGCTATGACTCCTAAGCTAATATCAAGAGCAATCCTACCTCTCTGCTCAGGTATGTGGCAGAGCACAACAGAGAGGTGCTCCCTTACGTCCTTGAGCATAAGGTGGTCTCTGGCTGAAAGGGAAACACATGCAAAATACCTTGGCAGACAGACACCAGCAGTGTATCTAGCAGGGAAGGAAGGCTGCTGGCGAATACAGACCAACACTGCACTTCTCATTTTGCATTTGCTCAGTCAATGAGCTTCCTTGGAAGGCAGAAATAAGCAGCCAGGCTCAGGATGTATGAAAAGGAACCCCCCCACACACTCTATATGGGAGCCTATACTGACAGGCAGGACAAAGAATGAATGAGATGCTGGGGCAAGCTTCCCTTCCCCTTTCATTCGCAAAAATCCTCCCATTCTAGGAAGCTGAAACTTATTCATAGATTTCTAGGTATGGATTCGCTCTAATTTAAATTTTACCCTTTGGATGATCCCCTATGGAACTGCACATTAATTCAGTGCTGCTATTGCAGCTGAAGCTGGCTGGCCCACGTAAATATTCAGAGCAGACACCCTACTACTGTACCTGTGAGAGAGGATGATTTTCTTCATGTTGTCTGCCATGAGGAAGTTATAAAACCTCCGACACTGATCCCACTGCATGAAGGTTTCCTGTGCCCTAAACACAAGCATAAGTCAACAAATCAAAGCAGGTAGCAACTGTGTACATCTTGGTGGAACAGAGCAATAAACCAGGTCTCCAGGCCACTATAACAAGGTGTTATGTAAATAGGCTTTCCCACCAAAGGCTTAATCTCTGATAGGAATTGGCTTACTCTCCGATGGAAGAATTTGGTAAATGTCAGAAGAGATGTTTACACAGACTCACTAGGCAACAGCTAGTCACCTACTATACCATCACTGAAGCGTCCTGTATCTCAGGGCAGCTTTAGACATTGATGTGAAGAGGTTTAAAGGGACACTCAACTTAAGTCAGACTTTGCATTTAGCCAATCTACCTACCTTGTAACAACCATGACATATGAAGAGTACACAGGAAAGAGATTTAATGTTTCACTATTTTGTTAGGTACTGCATTTCATAGTACTTTATGCACTGTCAAGTTCGGATGTTTCCTCTGTAGGTCAGTTTTGCTTGTTTGTGCAGCTCTTCTGTGCTGCAACAAGGTTGTGAAGTGTTTAAAATAGGAAGTCGACCTCCACAACCCACAAAAATTGGCTGGAGGACACAGGGATAAATGAAGTACCTGAAATGGCTACATTCTGAACTGGTGTCCCTGTAACTGTACTGACTGGTCAGAACTCCATTTCATAGCTTACTAAATTAACATATTGCCAGTCACACAGAATTATTAACGTCAGCCAAATTATGTGAGCTCTTCCGGAACCAAATGTTTCCCTTTGCTACACAAGGGTCATAAGCTGGTTATTTCTATTACTGTGAACCCCGTTACAGAGTAATGAAGAAATATACAGTCCCTCTTATTTACTTAGCAATCCAAGAATGGTTGGGGTGAGGTTCAATACGGACTACTTCAGGAGTTTAAACATTAACACCATGGGAATTCATAGAACAGAGGGATTTATCAGGACTTCCTAGGTTCAAGCCAAAGGCTATAAAATCCCTAGCAGAGAGTGAGTTAATGAATAAGCTACATTTGTTCATGGCACAATACACACTAGGGCTTAATGCAAGAATAGGATTTAGCTTCAAGACTTCCTTATCTCCATGTCTAGCCAGGATATATCTGCCATATACTTGTGGAAAGAGAGACAACATTTCATTGGAAAACTCTTCGCAGGCAACTCAATCTTTAATGTCATTTAAATCCAGGTTAATTGTTAGAGCTATCACACTTTTCCATAGTTGCTGCTTTGGACAGCAGGCCTTATGCTATAAAGAGCCTGAGCAGAGAGCAAAATGAAACAATTTCCTGTATTTAATGATCTGTGCAGGTTTCATGGGCATGGGAATGCCACAGCCTACAGCTCACACTGAATGTCACATTCCACATGGTCAAGAAGCAAGGCCACGTTGTCGAGAGCAAACTCAACAGCAGAACCAAGCCTACACAGATATCAGAGATTTCATAATAGAGAAGCATGTCATCTTTTAGCCTTAGGGGTTGAATTCCCCCATGTAAGTTAACTGATGAAAACAAGGCCTTTATCTACTTTCCTCTCTGCAGCCTCTTCTCACCGTTGAAACCCTGGAGAGCCTGCCCTGCAGCACCCAACATCTGAATGGCTTTCCCAACAGAGTCCAAATCTCCTTTACCTTGTCTTACCTCGGTCTCTCTCTACTATCAACCAACTGCCTTAGAATTTGTCTTAGAGGCAGTACAACAAAAGAAAGGGATCTCCATCTAGACTGACCAGCCATCTATACCATGAGTACTCAGGGCTTACATACAGACTTGATGTAAGAGGCCAATTAGGTCAGGTCTGGGGGAGAGTAATGCTTAGCAGTTAAGACTGGAGGCGTTTTGCACCCTCCCATACCCACATACTGTTCACTAGTGACTGAAATGGTCTATGGACATGTGTCCCAATACAAACACACACCCTACCTTCCTTCTAAGGGAGTTTTCTTAATAGCCCTCTTTCAACCAGCTATGTGGCTAATGAACATTTAAAAACAGCAAGGGAGGTTAGGTAGGGAGACTTATTTGAAAAGCCCTCTTGCCAAAAGAACAGTAACGCACAGAAGTTCTATAAATGTAGATTTGCTAAAACAAGCTCGGCCAGCAGAGGGAGTCATGAGCTCAACAAGCAGCTAGTTTTCTGCATTGCAAGGAGCACTCGAGGAAACAGATGTTACTTCACAATGAAACAACTCAGATATCATGCTAACAGGTCCTGTCGTAGACTGCCGATCTGCCAGAGCTTCAGGGGAATATTACTAACACCAGCACACAGGGAACAGAGCTACTTGAAGCAGGCTTCAAGTATGGAAATTTAGCATGCATTTTAATAGACAAAAAAAGGAAGGACTAGAGCGCAAAACAGCACTTGCAAGCCCTTTATACAGCCAGCCTCCACAGCTCTGCTGCTGCCATCACAGTAAACCAAGAGCACTGATCTTCTGGTCTCGAACCCACACAACACTCCAGACATCTCCCTAGCACACTGAAATCCTTTCTGACTAGGAAACGGGTAAACATTTATTGGAGGCCCCACACTTTCTTAGGACTCACACCAGGTATGACCTGAAGTCTGAGACTCATACCAGGTATGACCAATACGAATTGGTCATTTGTTTAAATTGCTGTATTCCAGCTTTGGGCAATGTTTTAATACTGTTAAAAAGCTTCTGCAGCCCAAGGTTAAAAACAGGGGTTTAACTGCATGTGCACTCTTCCCTAAACTTGGTTGAATACTGAGGTAACTATTTCCTAACCAAAACCAGCATTATTATGCATGCAGTCAGAGTAGTGAACCCAAAGTATCGAGGTTTCTTGGCTGGGCTGAAGTTCTCTTTGCTATGCTGATCCTTTAGTGTAGGGAACAGTCATTTTTGCACCAGCAAGATCACTGTTGCTCATCCTCCTCCCGCCGAGATGGAGACAGAGTCAGTAATTATTCGTCTTACTGTGTGGCAAGAGAAATCTTACCAGCTTCCAGAGAACACTGCATTACTAGAGGAGCTCTGTACTAGAAGGCCATGGTAACTGGCACAGAGGGCAAGAGTCAGTTCTGGCAGTCTTTGTGGGGCCAGGAATCACTAAGCAAATGTGAGTTTAGTGTTCTCTCCAGTGGAGCGGCTCTGACCAGCAAAATTGACTCTTGCCCAGTGCTTGGTTCCCAATTATGAGACAAACACTGAATGGTCACGGAGATGCCATTTTAGCCCATAACTTTGTGCTGTCGTTCACCGTCACCCACTCTCAGTCTAAACTTGGGCTTGTAGTACATTACTATTAACACCAGGTGGAGCTCTTAAAGCTTCCATTTGGAAGACCACATCTTGTTTTGCCAGTCTGACTAAATCACAGATTAAAGCCAGAAGGGACCATTATGAATCCCAAGATACTTGCTGCTCCTATTGGTCAGGCTAGTCAGAAATGTTGTTGCTTGTGAACCTGGAGTCTCCTCAATAAACAACCATACAGCCCAAGCCATCTGGCTGATGGGTCACTCCAGGAGAGACTGGAAGGCGGAGAGGTCAAGTCTCTCTCCACAGAGGGTAAAGGCAGCATTTAGTGAGTCCAGAGTATATCACCCGTAGAGGTCAGGGTGATGCACGCTGGCAGGGCAGGGAGCAGCTTGTGTCCCAGCTGCCAGCACTGTACTTCCACAGGAAGCCGTGTGGACTTACCTTAGCGCACTGTATCCTTGGCAAACACTGACGCAGCACAGCACTCTCTCCTGGTTGGCCTGGGTCTCTCCTAGGTACTTGCATACAATGTTGCCACCCAGGCTGAAGCCCACCACAACCAGCTGGGTCAGAGGGAAGGTCTTCTTGATGTAGTTAACCATGGCTCCAAATTCCCAGGTGCAACCTGTGAGGAAGGCCGAGTTCAAAGTAATGTTTTAAACTGAGAGCTAGACCCCTCTCCAGCTTTCACGCAGCTACAGCAAGTATACTAGACGCTTGTGTGCCTTCCAACACTGGTTTCAGAAGAGAAACTCTCCAGAGGGTAGAGGAATCCTGGTTACCTCAAGCTCAGTTATGCTGCTGGTCAGAGACTTCACTACTTCTTTAGAAGTAATGGGCACGACTGTACCAGAGAGCAGCTGGGTGGAGCATCCTTGCAACACACATGCTGGGGAACATACAATACTTTAGCACGCTATCGTATGAGGGTGCAACTGTCCACCTAGATTCATGCCAAAGTGCAGGGCATGGAGGCCAACATGTCACTGTAGAAGTTTTCCCATAGACAGAAACAGCCCTAGATGCTACCCATAATGCAGGGGAACAGACTAACCCCACTAGGAAACCTTTCAGCACAAAGGATCCCAAGGTCAGTTTCAGCTAGTACTGTGTTTGGAGTAGGGCATCTTGCTATACCCAGCATTTCAGAAATAGCAAGACTGAATTCATTTTGTACTTGATTAGATCTGAATGAAGGAAAGGATCATCTCCTTTCCTTCCACTGAAGATAGAGTCATCACTTAGAAGATGGAAGTTACAAGCTTGTCACATAACTAAAAATCTTATGGGACTATGACCAATAACTCTGGAGTTGTACCTAACGGAGCAGATAGATTGAGTTGCTTGTTCAATATCCCAACAAGACGGGACACAAAATGATGCTTTGATAAGAGGTGTCCTACGTCTATCCCCCCAAAAGATTTAATTTTCCTGAACTCAAGTGTATTTATCTAGAAGACGGAGCTCTCTTCGGACTCAAGCCTTAAGGTTTAGAACATACACTCGAACACTTGCTACAGAAAGTTCTCAGACTCATGGGCTTTAAGGTAAAAAGGGACCATCATGATCATCTAGGCTTACCTCCTGCACATTGCAGGCCACAGAGCCTGACCCACCCACTCCTCTACTAAGCCCATAATATCTGGCTGAATGACTGAAGTCTTCAAATCTTAATTTAGAGATTTGAAGTTACAGAGATCCATTTACAGTAGAACCTCAGAGTTACGAACACCTCGGGAATGGAGGTTGTTCGTAACTCTGAACAAAATGTTATGGTTGTTCTTTCAAAAGTTTACAACTGAACATTGACTAAATACAGCTTTGAAACTTTACTATGCTGAAGAAAAATGTTGCTTTCCCCCTTTTTTTAGTAGTTTACATTTAAACACAATACTGTACTGTATTTGCCTTTATTTTTTTTTGGTCTCTGCCGCTGCCTGATTGCGTACTGCCAGTTCCCAATGAGGCGTCTGGTTGACAGGTCAGTTCGTAATTCTGGTGTTCATAACTCTGAGGTTCTACTGTATTCTAGTTCAAACCAGCAACTGACCAAAACAGAAAAAACAACCTCAGGGTCTCTGCCAATCTGACCCTGGAGGCAAATTCCTTCCCAACTCAAATATGGTGACCAGTTAGACCCTGAGCACATAGGCAAGACCCACCAGATACACACCTGGGAAAGAATTCTCTGTAGTAACTCAGGCGTCCTCCCGCTCTAGTGTCCCATCTCTGGCCATGGAGATATTTGCTAATAGTATTTATGGATGGGCCATAAGTCTTGTCCTATCCTACAGATCCAGGAATATTACTTCCCCGTTTGCTAGTTGAACAGAAGAGCTTCCAGTTTTCAGGAACAGTATCCTTTAATGATTTGTGAAGAATGGCTGCTTTAGCAGTGCCACCAGAGCATACATTCCCCTTTGGATTCAGACAGGAGAGTGCCTGCAGGGAGTAGCATTTGTGCTCAAGTTCACATATGTTGCTCTCCGGGAAGAATGACCTGTCTGCTGCAGTCTGGAGTGACTGTGACATCATCCTCAGCAGCTGGAGGAATCTTCAATACCAGATTAAAGAGTCTTTCAAATGCCACATTTTGATCACTAACCATCTGCCCATCCCCCACAGTCATGTCCAAATTCAAACTTCATTTAATTATTTCCAAATGGGGAGGGAGAGGCTGACTTCAACAAAGCTCAGACAACATGTGTTCTAGTCCCGATATATATATTCTACATTTGAGACACAGTCCTTTATTTAAGGTGAAGGCTGATCTCGTGATTAGCACACAGGATTGGGAGTCAGGAGACCTGCGTTTTTGTTTTGGGCTCTGCTACTCACCTGCCGTGACCACAAGTGACGACCAATATAGGCTGGATAGCACACGTGTCTAAAACTCATTAATAATGTGTTATCTGCACCATATATACTAGTATACATTAAGCACAGTAATACAGCAGTTATATAGCCTAAACTGGCCTATACCTTTACTATAATCCTGTTCACTTATGCTACATATCCCATAACACCGTGCATAAGCCAAAGCTTACTTTGGCTAAAGTAGATAGAAAAGCTGTCAGGATTAGGACATAGGAGTATTTTACCATAGTAACAGGTCGGGAGTTATTCTCATAGGTCAGTATTGGAATATCCCAAAGGAAGAAGACAGAATGGAGGTTGTTCGTAACTGAAAAGTTTGTAACTCTGAACAAAACCTTATGGTTGTTCTTTCAAAAGTTTACAACTGAACAGAGACTTAATACAGCTGTGAAACTTTACTATGAAGAGGAAAAATGCTGCTTTCCTTTTATTTTTTTTAGTAGTTTATACTTAAACACAGAACTGTACTGTATTTGCTTTTTATTTATTTATTTTTTTGTCTCTGATGTTGCCAGATTGTGTACTTCGATTTCCAAATGAGGTGTGTGGTTGACTGGTCAGTTCATAACTCTGAGGTTCTACTGTGTATGATTGTTCTACCCTGGTACAAACCTAGAAGATATCTTCATGGACCAGCACCTGACATTCTAGTATCCAAAACAAAGATACAGAAAGGAACAAAACAACAAGTTAAGGAACTGGGACAAACTGATGGGCTGAATTTTAATAACTTGTGAGGAAATATGTAACTTGTAAAATCATCCTATAAATACTACCAGCTGAAATGTATAACTTTGGGAGCATACCTTCTGCATAAGGCGAATGTGGCCTGAGACAGATTTCCAGAGACCATTTTCCTGTACTATATTATTATTGGCTTATAGCAATGAACTTGCCTGACATTTGTTATTTGGTTTCTTACGTATATTTCATAACAAACCAAAGTGTTGTCAAACAATTGACTATACTATTTATCAACATTAAGCGAGTCACTTCATCTCTACCTCAGCTGCCCTATTTGTGAAATACAGCCTTTCCTTTCGCCAGCATTTTGAAAGGTGTGGCTGAAGAGTGCTAAGTATTGTTATGGGTGCCCTGTACATGGGGTGATCTCATGACAAGTACCTATGGAATGCAGAATCTGTTACAGCCTGCCTTCCTGATGCCGTTACAACAGTCACTTTTGGGTACCTGCAGTGTTGTAGCTGTGTTGGTCCCAGGGTATTAAAGAGACAAGGTAGGTGAGGTAATATCTTTCACTGGATCAACTGCTGTTGGTGAGAGAGAGAGAGAGACAAGCTTTCGAGCTTACATGGAGCTCTTCTTCAGGTCACTTCTGGGTATATTCAGATAGAAGTGAGCTGGGAGACATACAATGTGTTGTGCTGCCCGCGTTTGGTAGAGCGAACAGATACCTAGATCTGTAGCTAGAATGGTAGTGGGAAGCCAGCACTTGGGCACTTTGCTTTGAGACTGGAATCCTTGGATAGAACCTAGAATGGGGTGTTTAGGTAAACTTGTGTTGCTCTATGGATATTCCCATCACGCCCTACTGGGATATAGCCAGTGACCGAGACCAAGTTGATGGAGACCAAACAGCAGAAGAACTCCTCTCCCCATTTTCTGTCTCGTCCTCCTTCACACTTTCCTCTATTTTCCCCCTGTGACAGATACTCTTTAGACTCGTCCTACATGCCCCATTTTGAATAGATTCACTCTGAGGCAGAGCCACAGCCTGTTAGACCTTTTAATTCTTTGCAGTTTCAGGGAAGGGACATAGCTGCATGGATCTCTCTGGCTAACAAGCTCAGCACTCAGCCTAGTATTTATCACGAGCTCCCAATCCCTGCTCTCGTGGTAGCACAACTGAGCTAGAGGACAGAGAAGCTCGAACAGGAAGAAATAGCAGTCCAGGGCCTACAGTAAAGTGCAGGGGTGAGCTGGCTCCTCTCCCGAATCACTGCCTAAGTGAGGCAACAGGCATTCTGCTAGCTAAAGGGTGGGCATGCAAAGGCCCAGGATCCTTATTACGAATCAGACAGAAGCGGGTAAGAACCAACAGGTCTGCCTCACTTCAAGTGCATTAGAAAGAGAATGTTGTGGGCTGCTCAGGATTTAAGGGAGTTTCACCTGCCTTCAGGGGGGTTTCGAGCAGCACCTGCATGTGCCCTTCTGAAACACCATTTGTTAGGGCTGTTTTTTAATCAAACAGCCAGTAACACTTCACAAATCTCAGCAGCTCCCCCTTGTACCTCTCAAAACTAGTGGAACATCTTCCTAGTTCTCCAGAGAAAGAAGGCCACTGCCAAAACCAGAATATATCAGGACACTGCATCCGTGGGCCAGGCAGTTAAAAACTGAAACCCAAACAACAAGAGGAACTGAAATCCAACACTGACTCAAGCCTCAAAATAAATGCCACACATCTGACCCAATGTAAATTCAGTAGCTGCTGTGCTTAACTGAAGAACTCCTCACTGCTCTGGGGGCCACAGTGCTACGGTTCTAACCCAAGGCCTGCCCTGCAACGCAAGTCCAAATAATTTTTATTGAAAATCCATTTATGCCAACTCTAAGGTCTCGTCTAATAATGCACTCTCCAGGGATGTGATTTCTAAAGCACACTAACATGGTGCACCATTCACTACACCACATAGACCCTGCTGGTGCACTTTTACATAGTGCTATTTGAAACTTTCAGTCCACACCAGCAGGGTCTACATGAACAAATTAATCCACAACACATTAGTGTGCTTTGTAAATCACATTTCCATAGAGTGCTTCACCCCACCTTGTAGATAAGCCCTAATACTGCTCCACTCCAATCAGCATGGTCATTTCTGACACATTATCAGGTTAGTGTTTTGACTAGCTAAGTGTACTGTAGTGCTCAGAATTTGCTAGGATTTTTAAAGAACCTGCTATTTTCAACTTGGCAAGCTTTGGGGCTGTGTCTGGTTTTAGCAGATTTAGAATACTTTGCAGTGTTAACATTCTTAATGAGCAGTTTCTCCTCAGGATGACAAATGCAGGGCTGCACTGGTTTCCTCTAGAAGAAGCTGGCAGTCAAAATAATTTCTGACCATTTGACTTGCAGGCTGCGAGCAACAGCTTCAGAAACTTGAAACTGAAGTAGCAACAGGTCAGGCCTGGTCTATGGGATGAATAATTCAACAGATCCCTGATTTAAGGTTATCCTTTTCCCAAAGGATATTTTAGCTGTCACTGAATTCCTACAAGGATGCTGGCCTGTTTGGCTTGTAGTCAGAGGAAAGTCTGCATTCCTGAGTTTATTAGACTTGCCTGACTCACTGTTTTGCAGGGCACTCTTTAAATGAAGTTATTTTTCTGAACCATCATGAGGAAATACTGGGCATTTCTTGCCCTTTGCACGACTATAAGAAGTAAAGAGCCACGTTTCTAGTGCTGCACTAGAGAATATCCCCTTGGGTCCGAGCTCAAACCCAGTGGGGTCAAGGCAAAGAGTGCCATTATCTTCAGTAAACTTTGGATAACTCCTGGACTGGACTCCCTTTAAGGCTTCTCAGATTTGACACTAGCTGAAGATAGAACTGCATGTTTAAAGAATATGGCCTTGATTTGTAAGCCCCGCTAGGCGGAGTTGTAATGAGCCCATGTATATACACAATATACCAGCTATTTAAATGTTATGTGTTTACTATTTTCATTTCACTACATGTTCCTGCTATTAGCCACCATTCTGACCAATCCAGGCTCAGGAGGTATTCTTAGGCCTGAAATTAGAATTGGCCTGATCACAGCCAAGATTTTCAAGAGTGATTAGTAGCTGGGAGGAGGAAGAAGACAGGACTTGCTACCTCAAAGGGGCTTTATTTGCAGAGAGCAGGTGCTCAACACTTATTGAAAGAAAGACTTAGGCCCTTGGAAGGACTCAAGTTGGGCTGCCAAAATTCAAGACACTCAAAGCCACTAGTCAGTTTTGAAAATCTTGGCCCACATGCAGATTCCTGGTGGGGTGTTTAGACACTGCAATACTCTAGGAAAACCTCAACCTCAATCCATACAGCACTGGTTTGACTGGTTCCCCAGGTGAAAGGTGAGGGAACTGAATTCTCTTAACAGCAGCTCCCAAGTACCTGTTACTCCCCAAAGTTAGTCTAGTTTTTCTATAGCATTTTCCATACTTTATGGCCTTGAAGATCTCTAAAGTTTAATACTGGTAATGCGGTATTACTAGCGCAGCAGGTAAGCAGCAGCCAGGAAGCTCAAGAATATTGCAGTTTATTTCTAATTTAAATAAAACAAAAACCACTCACGGACTAGAAGTCTGCATGCTAAATACCAACCTAAAATGAAATCTGATACAGGGGTTTTAGACAAACTAATAACCCTCCACTCTAGCACTATGTATGGAGCATTTCCATTCACTCCCACCATGCCAAATGTTCGCAATAAAAAGGGTACAAAAGAAAACTGAGGCAAGACAAGGAGCCCATGCCATACGAGCTAGGCCGAGACAATGAATGTTACTGAATTGCCTGCACGGCATTCCTGGGTAACCAATCTTAGGAGATGCTTCCATTCTTGAGAGATCATGTTACAGATGAGCAACTAAGAATTAAAATAGCTGTATCTGTCTAAGCATGGGTTTGAACTACAATCAGCGATTGTAGCCCAGGATAGCTGGCACTTCAGCACTGGAGAGATGCTGATAAGCCCCATGTTACCTTAGTGTGAGAAAGCGGAAACGTTTCCCCACACCCAAAATGCAGGCCCATGAAATTCAAGCCAGCATGGTACTGTCACTTATTCAGCAAGACACAAAATTACCTGAGCTTTCCTTGGCATTCATTTTTCATCCAGGGGCCAGTACCCTATTTCTTCCATCTTTCTTCCCAGGATGGGGATATATCAGGCTACCCAAAGGCATCTGACCTTCCTAGGCAGCTCACCATGTTACATGACATTTTCCAAGACCTCTCAAGGAGAATGCCTTCCTAGGATAACCTGCTGTACCTTGAACATGAGATCCTGCACTCTTCTTCTCCCTTCAGTCACCTGCCTTTTAATATCTTTCCAGACCAGTTTAAGCAATTATGGCAGCCACAACTGCTCCTCAGTGTGTACTCTCTCTCCCCCTCAACTAAGAGAAGCCAAGACTAGTTTGCCTAACTTTGGGGACCCTCAGAAACCAATTAACTTCTAGAAAATGAGTTAGAAAAGCTGAGGAGTACTTACCATATGTGAACATGCGTGGAGAAGTGAGCTCAATATTTGGCAGAGCTCCCAGATGATTCAAGACAGCACATCTATAACCATTTTTCTGGGCGTAATCAACAAAGGTACGGATGTACTGCTTCTCACTGTGATTAGCGATTCCAGGGCAGATGACCATTGTGACATCCTCTGCACATTTAATAAATGGGAGAAAGAAGACAAAGCTCAGGTACAGGTTGAAGTGACATTTACTCAAGCAGTTTTGAGGAGCATTCTATTTCAAGTCAATGGGAACGCTTTGACATAAGGACAGCTAGAACATGACTTTGCTACCAAGCAAAGAAAACTGAAGTTCACCTAGTATGAGGTGGGGTAGCAAAACTGTAAGTGCAAACAAAATACAAACATGCAACTGTTGTTGAAAAGGGAGCTGCACAGAATTTTTTAAGAGACTTCATGAAAGTTTGCATCAGCAGTTCTACAGACAGCTCCTAGAGAAGCAGTTCTCAAACTGTGTGTCGGGACCCCAAAGTGGGTCGCGACCCCACTTTAATAGGGTCGCCAGTGCTGCCTTAGACTTGTTGGGGCCCTGGGCTGAAACCAAAGCTCAAGCCCTATTGCCCAGGGCTGAAGCCAAAGCCCAAGGGTTTCTGCCCTGGACAGCAGGGCTCAGGTTACAGGAAGTACTATTTCCTGCATATGTCAACATGGTGAGACATCCTTTGATTAGAGAAGTCTAGACTAGGCTGGCTTCTACAGCAGAAGAATTTATTCTACGATAACAACTGAACAAAACCACCTCATCAACCCCAAGATTAAGTGACAAAAGCAATGTCAAACTGCTGGACTAAAGATCTCTGCTTACTTTGAGGGAACCTACACTTACTAACTAGCTAAAAACCCTACCGTCAAAAAATTCCCCAAAGTGAACTTGGCCAGCCTGACATAGAACTCATGACCAACTATTGTCACCATTCGGCTTCTTTGTTCCATAGCTGGTCTGCTGAAAGATAATTAGGTTAAGGGCTTGATATGCTCTGACATGGACAAGCACATTGTTACATCTCCAGAAAGTCAGCTACTGCATTTTTGTGCTTTGTGTGTGAGCAAACAGTAATTGAGGTCCCAAGACACTGTCATGCAGCGCTAGTTAACAAGAATGCTTTAGTTCTACATCATGCTCTCTGACAGCCTCTAGTTATTGCAAAGCTTTGTCTCCCATTAATTTCTCTCCAGCTCTACAAATGACCTGGACCAGAATGACAGTGATGGTCACTGTGCAGCATCCCACCACAAAGTGAGGATCCTGTTTGTTTCCGAAGAGAATCCCTTTGAATTGATTAGACAGAATAAACATCCTTTTCTGTGGGCGCAAATAGAGCCACAGGCTGCAAGTGAAGCCAGCTATTAAGAAGTAGAGTTCACATTGTTTCAATGAAATCCAAGTTCAACAGAATCATGCTGGTACCAGTGAGCTGAAAGGTCGAGTTCCTCCTGACAGCACAATGTTTAGTCAAATGAAGATGCTCATGATTTCTGATTCACTAGGGCAGTGGTTGCCTAACCTACAAATATAGTTACCCACTGATCTCTGGAACCACCTTCTTTTGTACCCTATACTTGTTTAAGTTCTCCTCTTTTGGAGATTCAATCTTGGGTCCAGGATGACTTTGGAAAACAGTTTTAAATTAAACTGCTGTATGATCAGATCCTCTCCTTTTAGAGTGCTGTAAATACAGAGATTCCCCTTTGCTCACTCTAGAGATAGCTGGGATCTGTACTGACTTTTTATCTGAACAACGTTATCTGGCTTGTGCAGTCACTAATGATGGTTCTTCAGGCTTGGCCTCTAAATAAGTGTTTCCACTTCACTGGGACTCAACAGTTCCCATAGCAGCAGCTAAAATGTTTTGGCTTGATCTGTGCACTTTAACTGTTTGGGATCTTTAGAAAAGGTTGACCCACAGCCAGGAAAGCCAACCCCCTTGACCCTTTGGGCAACTCCGAGCATATGTCATAGTATGGAGTTATTGCTAACTTATCCCATTTTATTTTCTGAAACTTCTTGTTATAGATACATATATATTAAAAAAGAAAGAGAGAGAGAGAGAGCGCGCACGCACACCCAAATTTAATTCCCTCCTATCCACACTAGGATGTAAGGCTCTACAGTGCAAGCTGTCAGTTTTAGAGTCATTAAATCTTGGGAATATAGAACACATCCTTTACTGCTCTAAGTGCAAGTCTGACAGTAATTTATGCATGGCCACCTCCCAGATTTAAACCACAGGCCATGAAGCATTGTTTTCACAAATATCTGTAACTGACATTTTACAGCCCCTGCTCTGAAGTTCAGTATATAGGTACAGAGCAGTGCGGATTTTGTAAGCAATAGCCAATTTGGGGGGCTATGAGTTCTCATCTCCCCCACCCATTGAGTCAAAGTTAGCCCCTAATCTTTCCAGGTTTTTCCAGGACAGCAATGTAATTTTTCCAAGTGTACTTCAACAAATATTTAGACAAGTCACTAATCAGACTAAAACCCTGCATTCCAAAGTGGTTGTTTGACTAACCTCTAATGCAGTGGTCAGCCAGGGGCTCAAAGAGGTCAAAGGTTGCTGTTGCTCCATCTGACATTGTGAGGTACTTGCGAAGTCCGTAAGGATGTGGTGATCTCACTCTCCCCATCTTCCCATAGAGAGCAGTCTGGATATGTCCACTCTTCCCCCAGATCATGGGTGGAATGTACCTGTGAGGAGAGAAGGTAAATTCAGTTTTGTAGTCTTGAGCTTTTAAGAGTCAATTTACAATCCTCTGACACACCAGAGACATTACCTCCATTACTTCCGCGGTTAGTAAAGCAAGGTTTGAATATATTTGCTACAATGATTGGCAGTGCTGTAATGAGCAGCTTTGTCAGCTCAGAGACAAAAGAAAAGGAAACGTTCTCTATACTGAAGTCTAGTTAGCATGGACAGCAGAAAGATCAGGATCCAGAAGCTCCAGCACATGAAGGTTTTAGTGAGAGAAGTAGTGTACAAATGCTCTTTCAGAAACCAATCAGACCCTTGTGGTCTACTGGTGCCATAAAAATGGGGAAGGCCACCTCTTTCAGTGTAGATCAGGTTTTAAGTGGTACAAGTTGCTTAAACAGACTTTAAATAATCAACAGGCATGAAGCCAGTTAGAAATTTGGACCCATACAGACACTCACTGAGCATGAGCGCAAGGCCACATAGCAAGTCAGTGCCAAGCCAGTTTTAGGACTCTGGGGTATGGCTCTCAGTCCCATGCCAGGTCCATTAGTATACCACATGCCTTCCTGGCAGGAAGTGGTGGCTCAGTGCTTGTACAGAACTCTGAAGAGCACAGTGCTAGATTAGTGGCAGGAATGTTACTGGGCCACTCTGCCTCTCCTGTCACTAGATAGGCCTGAAAGGTGTGGGCGGGAACACACACACCCCAAAAAAGAAACGCCCAAAAACCCAGCACAACCCAACTTCATTGCAGGGAGCTAAATAAAACATTTCCTGCCAAAAGAGGGAAGCACATCTGTACTAAGCTTACCAGGAGCGTGCTAGGGCTGGATGCCAGGGCAGATGGCCTTTTATCTCTGATTTACTGTTCCTCGTGAACCCAAGAGGAAAATGTGGAGGTTTGGGGGAGGGGCAGGAAGGGGATGGTTTTATCCCTTTTGCTCACACATTAAAACAGCTGGCAAGAATTCAGAGTTAATGAGAGGCATAAAGCTGCACGGGCATGAAAGGTCAGACACCCCACTACTATGCAAGGGGGACAGAGGCTCAGCGCATGTCTCAAAGGGATACAAACACAAATCATCTCTTAACATGAAATGCATGAATATGATTCATTAACTAGAAGGGGAAAAAATAGTCCCAGGGGACACAGGTCAGCACACATCCCAGTTAGGAGCCACATTCCTAAAGCAAGTTTAAAGAACAGCTGACAGTCTCCTGGGAATCCAGCTCTGTGATGTTTTCAGGAACTTTTGACATTTGCTTCCTCTTTTATTGCTCCAGACCATATGAAGCAAAGTTCCTGTTTTCTTGAGCAGAGGGTGGAGGCTTTGCCAAAAGCAACAGAAGAGCTTGGATTCCTCCATTCAACTTTGCTACGTATGCAGTAGGTAATAACTCATTAAAATGAGAATTAAAGCCTTTTATACCAATGCGCTCCTTCACAGCTGTGCCCCATCCTTTCCCCTCCCCTTTCACACCACAGTCCCTTCTGCACTTCAACACTGAGTGCCCCCCCAAAAAACTAAGTTTTTTGTAATTGATAAAATATAAACTGGATACATAAGGAAGACGGAGATGTTCCTATAACCCTGACTGCCTTGCATGTAGCATCTTTAGATTACCAGATCTAGTCTTCCTATGTCTGTACAGCCCATAGCTCACTAGGGGCACTACTGCAATAAAGTTATTACTACAAGAACATTTTGTGGACTTACTGAACATATAGATTAGACTCTCCCCTAACATGATTCTTTGGTGCCAAGACTTACATTATTGCAGACACAGGGATTTTACATACACGTAAAAAAAACTTAATACAACCGTAACTAGAGAATTATTACTAATGATTCAATATTAAAAACAAACAAAAGAATTAGTTACATTCAGTTAAGATTGCCAAGTGCAATGCAACAGACATACTATCAAAAATATAATTCTTACAACTCCAAACATAGAAGGGGGTTGAACTCACAAGCTAAGACTAGACAATTCCAACACTGATCTTCACATTCAGTTTCACGCAGACTATTAAAGGAAGTCAGCTTTATCAACTATTTAGTTACTACCTTACTAACAAAGAGACCGCACTGAAAGTACAAGTGGTTTCCTTGAGCAGTCTGGCTGTATTTTTATTCTGTTCTGACATATGATTAACTACCAAAAATCATATCAGGTTCTGTTCTGAAGTATGATTTTTGGCAGATAACCAGATCAGGCTGGCATTCTGAAGACCCTTGTGAACAGCTTGAAAGCATGCATGTGGGAGCGCAGCTTCTAAGCCAATGCTGCTGCCACCTGCAGGGCTTTCCCACAAAGGCAAGAGGAGCTGCTCTGGAGAAGTCATACAGAATAGGAGAATCAGCCAGAAAGGAGAGAGAGGGGGAGAGTGAGTGAGTGGCTGGCCACGGGAGAGAAGGGGAAAAGCTGGAAAAGAAGCTTCTCCTCCATCATGTGGGGAGGAGTGAAAACTAGTAAGGAATAGCCCTGGTTCTCTCTGCCCCCAACACCCTCCTCCCACCACCAAAAACCAGTCAAACAGATACCTTTGCTTACACAGACTGGAGCACTTGGACTCTCCTCTATTCACTCTAATACTACGTGAGTGGAACTAATTGCTCATGTGTATATGAGCAGCAAGCATCAGGACATGCACAACTAACTCTATCCCTACAAGTATTGATTAGAAATATAACAACTATCTTTAAATAGAAACATATGATTAGTGTTCACACATCTTCCTATTAATAGTACTGGATTGCAGAGTAGTCTACAAGTGAGTCAGTTTAAAGGTCTCAAGCTTGAGGAACTCTCTAAAGGGCTCTGAAAAGCCTGATCTCAAATTATTTTTAGTTGAGACTAGGGTCATATTCAAATGTAAGACTAGTAGATTTACTCTAAAAGCTACTGCTCTAATTTTGGGAAGAAAATATATTACTTAGACATACAGATTTAATCCCTGCTTTAAATGCAGATCTCAGCAGAACCTTAGTTCATATGGGCTCTGGTCCCTCCATGGTACAGTGCCAGAAACATACAGAACATTTTAGTTTCTCACAAAATATATCCCTCCCATTTGTTGGGAGGGGGAGCAGCTCACATTTGTGCGACTGATAATACAGCTTAGCTCCCAGTAGCTGCAGTATGTAACCACTGCGATCGCACCCATTTCACATTGTCCACGGGCAGGAGTATGAAGAGGGGAAAAGAGTATTCCAAGAAAGGGCTGATCAGGTGGAGTTCATATCTCTCTCCACTGGAGAGCAGACCATCAGAGCTGATTTTATTCATTAAAAAATGAGATTACAGCTACTATGAAAGTTTCTACAGGCCACAGTAATTCTGAAGCCCTATAAATTGTGGGAATATCTCTTCCATTTTACGATGTTGTAGAGAGTCCCCAAACCAACACAATAAAAAGCCTCATCTTCCTTGAGAAATGCCACCTCCTTTACAAATGTGGCAAGAAAGCTCCGCTTGAGCAGTACCTTAAAAGTACCCAAGGAAGAGAGCGACTGCTCCAACTCTCTCAACCATTAACTCTTTGAGACCAGCCTCCTGAGATGATCTGAAGGCACACAACAGTCCTCCTACTCCTTATTGATCTAAACATTTTTCCAAACTATGTGTAAAAGCAGCACCGGACATTAAATACAGCTATTTTAGTACTGCACATATACTTCTACCCCCAAATGCTTTCGAGAGCTACACAGGCAATAGCAAAAAGAAAAGGAGTACTTGTGGCACATTGTAAGGAGAGTGATCACTTTAGATAAGCTATTACCAACAGGAGAGTGGGGTGGGAGGAGGTATTTTTTCATGCTTTGTGTGTATATAAAAAGATCTTCTACACTTTCCACACTATGCAGCCGATGAAGTGAGCTGCAGCTCACGAAAGCTCATGCTCAAATAAATTGGTTAGTCTCTAAGGTGCCACAAGTCCTCCTTTTCTTTTTGCGAATCCAGACTAACACGGCTGCTACTCTGAAACAGGAAATAGCAGAGACTTTGAAGGCAGACGACAGACTGAGGGGGACCTGGAGTCTGTTTCTAAATATACATTCAGAAGTCCAGACGTTAACCGCTTTTTAATCATGCAGGAGGACATAACAATCAATACATGGCCACTTTTCTTCGTGCTGCTTTCACATCAGGGTGTGGTAATTTATGCTGCTGACTTTGTGCCAAGAGACAGAGGGCCAATACTGGAACTCTGTTCGTGACTGATGTCAGAGTCAAACATGCAAACTCTAACCTAAAGCAGGTTTCAGAGTAGCAGCCGTGTTAGTCTGGATTCGCAAAAAGAAAAGGAGGACTTGTGGCACCTTAGAGACGAACCCATTTATTTGAGCGTGAGCTTTCGTGAGCTACAGCTCACTTCATCGGATGCATACTGTGGAAAGTGTAGAAGATCGATCTCACGAAAGCTTATGCTCAAATAAATTGGTTCGTCTCTAAGGTGCCACAAGTCCTCCTTTTCTTTTTTTAACCTAAAGCAGGAAACATCGAAGTCTCCTCCAGGGCAGTCCTAGATATAAACAAGGACCTTGCACAGCTGCTCAGTGACAATGGGATGTCACAGTCTCTCTCTCAAGAGCTCAGATCCAGTTTGACATGTTTTGCGGTTCTCCTGTGCTTACTGCCCTCACTTCATCCCCTCAGCACAGTGTTGGAAGATACATTTGAAGAACCCCAAAACAAAAAAGGAAGGCATTATACTGAGACACATTGTTCCTGCAAGTGTTAATTCCAAGAAGGCATAAAAATAGATTCCAACTGAAAAAAACGGTAGTTCTACCAAAAGCAAAACAAAGGACAGAAGCCTCAACTGCTTTGTTTACAAAAGAACTGTTACCTTGTACCATGCAAATGATCCCTTAGGGTATTTTTGAGATTCTATCATCCAATTAGGAAGCTTTTAAGAGAAGCTATAAGACTACTAATTGCATATATTTTTTATCAGTCAGACATCTCTATACTAGGAGAGGTGCACTGGCTCTGGGTGACTGCCAGCAGCAGTGTACAGTATGCCAGCTACCCCAAGATTCTTCAGCAACTATGCACGTAAGAGCAGATTGAGACTTAAGTCTAGGACCATAGGTGGGGACAGAATCTGGGTAATGGGAACATGCTGGCCAAGAAAGATGGAACTAAACAAAAATGTGTTTGAGTTTTATTGTACAGTCCCATTTTATAATGCCAGATTACTTGCTAAAACAAGAATGTGAAACTGCATTACTGAGATGGTAGTACACAAGCTGTATGCAATTCCATGGGCAGGGTATAGGCAGAGAGATGGATGAAAATCCTAAAAGTTATATTATGCAAGGCACAACCCATCGCTGGAGATATGGCTGATGAGACATGAGGACCAGTTCTTCCGGCACTGAAAAAGCTGACTATTTTCTCAAAATCATGATATTCTGCTTTTGTAAAAAGATCTCAAATTCTGGTATCTATATTCCACATTAGGAGGTACTTTATTTGGTATTTTTACTCATTTTCTGAGGTTGCAGTACTTATTTTGAGTTAGATATTTAAGCACTGAAGAACAGGGGCCTGGATGAAAGAGTCCAAAACCTTGGACTGGCACCAATTAGCAGCTATAGCCCAAGCCACTGGGATTTCACAGGATAAGGCCCCATACTATTATCAAAAGGGACAGGGACGTTTGGGAGAGAAGTTGTTACACTTCTATTCCAAGCAGGGGCAGAAAGTTGCTGCTGCCAGGAAAAGGAACTGGGTTCTCAATGGAACTACTTCCCACATCTTCATCAGCATTTTGTTCCCTTACAAATCTTGGCTTTCCACACTCCCACACACAATAATACTGTTGGAAACCAGGCTCATTAGTCTAGCAGAGGCATGTGTTCAAAGACCTACATACTCCCATTTTCTCACAGCCCCACCCCAATGTTTACTTGGTTGTAACCGCTGATTGTAGAGGCCCAAGATTTTCTGGGACAACATTTTATCCAAATAAGTTTTAATAGAAAGAGCAAAAATATAGCCATATGCTTGCTGGGCCTAACACTACTTACATTAAAGATTATTTTCAAGAGTTTAGGTACCAAGGACATAGCCTTAGAGTTGAGAAGTAAGTGGTTTGTTTAACTTTAATATGGTTCATATGTTACCTGTGAGAACTGGCATGTGCTTGTGGAACTAAACAAAGATATTGAGTTCCTGAAGAGACTAATGCACATCCTACTTCATGAGCATCTGACCCCTGGCTTTTTCTATGGCACTAAGAACAGTTCCCTAATAGAGCGATTCCAAGTCATCCTGCATTCTTGTCTGCAAGAGGAAATCCTTCTGCTTTATTCCTACCTGCCTCCCCATCAAAACTTGGGACGAATAAAGTCAGCATTAAGCAGCAAGCCACTCTACAATGGGATTACGTGTGTATGGGGGTTGGGGGGGAGAGAAATCAAACAGCTAAGGCCTCTGGAGCAGTTTGTTGTTGTTTGGAAGAAAAAAATGTTCCCTTGGCAACTATAGTTGCAGCGTCCAGTTGCTGACAATCTGTTCAGTGCTGCCTTCTTAATTAGAAATCTAAGACAGCAGCAAGCTCCATTTTCACTTCTCACCTTATTTACACGCAGCCCAGTTTACAATTACTATCACATATCCAGTCATTCGGATGTAACAGCTTTGGTGACCCTGTTGTGCCACAGCACATATCCTGCCTGGAGGGGGTGCGCCAGGACACCACTCTAGGTGCCCATCAGTGTCTGTAGAGCTTAAGATTTCAAATTTTATTTTAGGTTCACAGTCCATTCCTTCTCCCCACCTATGCTTTGCTTCCAGCCTCTGATCCTGTCACCCTAGATCATTGCTGTCAATTTGGAACTATTCCTCTGAGGATTGATACTGCTGCCTTCAGATTAGAAATTATTATGTAAACATGGATCGTAAAAGGGGTGACTCCAGAATGGCACTTTGTTTCACAGCTCCACAGCTCCAGTTGAGTTTTACACTTCAACCTGCACAGCCACAAACCCTGAGGTAGTTTACACCGGTACACACTGAATGTGCATGTTTAGCAATCTTATGCTTCAACAGAAAGGATTAAGTAAAAGGATGCAGCACAGGGATCCCAGAGATTGTGCATGTATGTTCATAGGCTGCCTACGTGCGCCCTACATCTCCATTTGAAATTCATGCCCACTTCATTCAGAACAACATTTGAGGTTCTGCAAAATCCTATTCTTGCACCACAGAGTCCAGGAAGCAGAACTTGCTCTCTGCACAGTGATTTATTCTTTCTATTTCACTCAAGCTCTCAGAGGCGAGCAAGCAGAGAGCCTTTTTAGGCATGTTACCTTAATGTAGCATGCAAAATGCTCAGCTTTTCAGAAGACCCATTAAGTGGCTGAGCAGAGTTGAATTTAGAAATATAACGCTGCGTTGCTTAGGGCAAGGACATCTTAGCATTAGTCATGTGTTTACACTTCTGTTGTTAGAAGTTATAAGCAGTCACTAGCCTTGAATGACCAGGCTACCCAGAATAGTACTTTGATGCCAAGATTAGCATCAAAGGTTCCTTCTGCTGGAAATGCAGAGAGCTAGCCTAGGAACACATGAGGACCTATATGCAGTTTAAATAACTTGCTTTGGACTCCTTTAAAGTCCAACAGCCACTATATCAAGGTAACATTACGAGAATAGGTAAAAACGCAATCGTACCCAGCCTTCATTTTAATCATCTCCTACCAAAGCCTCAGCACTTTACTCAATGGATTTTCCCACTTACTCAGATAGCCTTGTCAAAAGAGACTGGGGGGGGGGGGGGTGGCAGGAAGGTCTTAAGATTCTGTAAATATCCAAGCCCCAGCAGGACCAAGGAGATTCTGATCAAAATGAGCAGCTCGGTAGAAGTTTATTTTAAAAAATGCATGGAATTTAATCGACTTAAACCAGATTTAATGTCTCAGCTGTAACTAGACTAAATAAATTAAAGCAGCTAAAAAAACAGTTTCACACACCAGAAGCCAACAAGGAGAGAGATTTACAAACACAAAAAAGTCAATCTTCTGAGATAGCAAATTGGCAAGCTTGTAATCAAATATAAATAAAAATGCCTATGGGGGGAAAAAAGACACTTCTAGAGGTATTTCACAACACCTGGGTTCCTTGACTAAGGGTAGCTGCAAACTTATGCTAGTCCATCACAATCCTCTTCCCATTATTCACCTCTAACCTGCTGTAACTAAAACTGCTCTTGCAGCTTGGTCACTCCAAAGAGGTCAGAGCAGTTGCCAGCCATCTGCAACAAATTCAATAAAGCTAGTAAATGATGGGCAAGTTCTGTGCTCAAAAACAAGCTAACACCCTGGCACAAGCAGGAGTGAAAGATCTTCTCAGATACTAGGAGTCCAGGCTGCTGAGCAACTGTTTACTGGTTTTCAAAACATCCTGAGGGACATTAGTGCTGAATTTGTAGTTACTGGTGCATTTTTACTCCACTGTCAGGGGACTATGTGCACAAAGTCCCCCTCACAAAAATCAAAGCCACAGAAGCTGGTGGCCAAGAAAAGAGGAAATGCCTAAGGAGGCTAGTACCATCTTGGAGAAAGTGAAGAGACCCTAAAGGTTTAGCTTCTTTCATATCAAGAGGAAGACGAATTCTATAATCTGGGTATAGAAACAAAGATCTAACATTAGGTAACATCTCTCAAAATCCAGAAGTTGGATGCTTCAGTGGAAAAGGAGAAAAATCCTCTTACATTGAAACAAGGGCAAAAAAACCTGGATTTAATTTCAAAAGATTATAAATTTACCCATAAAAACAGGGACAGCGATACTTCGTATTCTTCATCCCCAGATCTCAAAGTGCTTTACAAAAAAAGGCATGTAAAAGAGCTACGAACTACTGTAAGTTATGTTGCCTCATGTCACAGGCTGGAATAACTGGAAAATCAATCCAGAGCCTCCACCCAGTATGCAGTAAAGTTACAACATGGTGCAAGAGACAAACTATTTTTTTGTCCTAGTCAGAGAAATTGTGGGGTAAATTATTTATATACATTATAGATTAACCTAACTAGTGAGTGGAATGCAGCTAAAGACAGGAATGCATTGAGGGAAAGCAACTTGTTTTTCCTCTTTCTTGGTGTGATCAACTAGGAGTCAAATCTTTAAATGAACCCTAGCAAAGCTGGAGCATCTTTATGCAGGGGTGTTGGTTGGGTTTTTTTTTTTTAAATCTTCTAAGCTACCAGCTATGAAGATAAGAAATATCTTTACATTGATAAATAGGGTAGGAATTTCTTCCTTTTGGAAATCCCTTCTAACTCTTTAGTAGTATATTATTACAATAACCACAAATTCTTACCTACTGAAGTTTTCAAGTTAAGCCAATTATGGATTTACACTATAGACCAAAGAGACAGGGTCTTAATTTGAATGGCAAGCTCTGTGGAGTTGGAGCTGTTTTACCGACTTGGTACAGAGCAGAGTACAACACATTCTGACTGAGGCCTTGAGTGCTACTGCAACACAAACATGCCAACCGCAGCCACCAAATACGGTCTGCTCTGTGGAACAAATATTTACAAATGGTAACATATCAGAGCTATAAGAATCCAGTCAAAAGTTCACTTGGCTCTCCATTTTTTAGATAGGCCTTCATTAAAACAGCTGAAGGCTTATTGTGAAGAATTATGCTGTCTGCTTCTCTTAATGGGTTTTAAAAAAAAAAAAATCCTTGGGAACCAGTCACGACAGTACTGTGGTGAAAGTTATGTAGGACTGCCAAGGACAGTCCTGTGGGTACACATCTTTATTTATAGAATTGGTGTGACCTTCAGCTTTTACTGTTAGTAACACAGGACAAATGATAAAGAAGTGTCCATGCTATGCACTGTGGTTTATCACCACTGCTGCAGGAGGATACGTTGACAGTGACAGCTAGCCAAGAATTATGTTCCTAAAGTGCCAGCATCCCCACCCTCTGCAAGAGACAGAAATAGCCTATCCGATTTCAGCTTTATTCTGTACAACACTGTAAGAAATAGTAAGTCATCACAGGAAATATTTGCAAACTCAACCCAGCTGGACAGAAACACCTTTAATAGTACAGCATGAGTATCCAGGGAAAAGACAGCCAGAGTTTTGTTTAATATGGAGGATCAGATAGTTGTTGAAGGACAGTATTCTGTACAGCAAACAGCTACAACAGAAAGCTGCTCCCACAAAACCTCAACATGCAACCAAAACAGAAGGGCACGTGCCCAGGCAGATGCTTTTAAAGCCCATTAGAACTGAGCAGCACATGAAGGAAATAGGTCCTGCATGGTGTGATGCAGAGAAACATGGGCTAGAGATCAGACCTACATAGTTTTGTTAGATTCCTTGCCTTCCCTCTAGAGCAGGCAAAATGGGTACACTTGCAGAGAGGCTTGTTAGACACGACCCATTAGAATTCATTCAGGAGTCCATACTAGTGGGCTCATCATGGTAAGTCCTACCTGGTAGGAGACCCAGTTTTAATACTGTAGCTCCCTCCAACACAGTTAACATGATATGTGGTCTTCCAGTGGGAACAAGAACTAAGATTTCCCAAACAGTACTACAAAGTCCAAGGAGATGACAAAGGCGCCTTTTAGCTTCTCCATAATGCAGCCCCAGTATAAACCAAAGGAAAAGAAATACCCTGAAAGCAGCTTCTCATTCTCCAGCCTAAACAAGCTTCTGCAGGGTAGGGTAGCACGTCTCTCCGCTGTATCAAGGAGTGTTGGCAATCTTGTGTACTGATCAAGAATACTGTAGCATTTCAATAGGCTGTTTACAGTTTTATTTCTCCTTTTGTAAGGAAGGATAGAGACACTAGAACTAAAGAAGTCTATGCTGGCACCCACACAGTTTCTGAATCCTCCGAGCCAATACTCAAACTTTCACTTATGACTACTGGAGTAAGACCGGAGCAGCCAAATTTGAATCCAAGTCCAAAAGGTACTAAGTGTCGAACTAATGAGTTCAGGGTGGTTTACCACAGGCCCTTGTTCTGGCTCATCTGAAATGACCTCCTGTTATGATCAAGTCTGCTACAGATTACTAATACCCTGACCAATGACAGACATCCAAGGCAGCACATTATAACTTCTTCCAGTAGATGCCCTATAAATATCCTTTATGAAACTTTACACCACCCACAGACACTAATATAGTTCAATAACTGAACACTACAAATCAAAGCTGACAAGAAAGCAAGTCTGGGATTGATGGTTACATACTATAATAACTGAGTTATATGCCCTGTCACTGATAGATACATGGTTTTAAACTGATAACTAGCCTGAACTGGATGAGTGCATGCACATCCTGTTATATAAACACCATTAGGATTTGTGAGCCTATTTTCAGCACCATACGCTTTGTGTTTGTATAATGGAAACCCAACCCCATATCTCAGTGACTGAGGCAGTAAACAGTCCCTCTGGGAGAGCAAGAGGAAAATATTTGTTAGAAACGGACATGATTTGGTATTAATAGAACCAATACCAACAAATCAGTTTCCAGATTAAGTTTTGGTGGCTTCTTTCTGGTGATACAAACTAACACGGCGACCACTCTGAAACCCGTGGACCGAAGATTAGTGTTTTCAGAGTATGCTACTTTTCGGGTGTTCTGCAATCTACTTTTCTAAAGCAGCTCAAACAAAGCACACAAAACTATTTTATTTTTATTTGGAAGTGTCAGTGTTCAGATTCTAATGCATTTAAAAGTGGACATTCAGCAACAGAAAGGCTTATATCTATAGAGATACTTTGTACTTTGTGTGTTGTACATTTCATCTGAGGAGCATAGTGCTTTACAAACACTAACCCTTACATTACTTGGAGGTGTTACTATATGCATTTACAGATGGGTAAGGAAGCAACAGAGTTAAGTGCTCTGCTCCAGGTTACAGCAAGTCTGCTACAGGGTCAAGACTAGAACCCAGCAGTCCTGTCTGCCAACTCCCATGCTGTAGCTAAGAGGCTACACTTCCCATTCTTTCAGGGTGGGGCTGGAGAGAGAAGTGGTCCACGTTTAGGATTTTGGGGCTTTCTCCCACGAAGACTGATCTTGGAAACTTTATAGTCATTACCACTTTGAGAATTCTTTCCCAGGTGTCTGGCTGGTGGGTCTTGCCCAAATGCTCAGGGTCTAACTGACTGCCATATTTGGGATCAGGAAGGAATTTTCCCTTGGGTCAAATTGACAGAGACCCAGGGCAGAGAAGAGTTTGCCTTCCTCTATAGCATGGCACACAGGTCACTTGCAGATTTAAACTTGTGTAAATGGTGGATTCTCTGTAACTTGAAGTCTTTAAATCATGATTTGAGGACTTCAGTAACTCAGCCAGAAGTTAGGTGTCTATTACAGGAGTGTGTATGTGAGGTTCTGTAACCACCAATGTGCAAGAGGTCAGACTAGATGATCATGATGGTTCCTTCTGACCTTAAAGTCTATAAGCTTGCTTCCTATTCACTACCTAGGTAGAGGAGAAGCTTAAAGATTATTCAATCTCCCTGGAATGATTCAAAAAGTCCTGTCTTAAACCAAAAGGCTTCAGAGCCCTTAAATATTTAGCAACAGATTTCCTGCATCAGCTCAGCTGGCCTGTTGCATATCTGGAGTCTTAGCTATCGGATACAACAGCCAAAATGAAAGCTATTTGGGGAGCGTCATACTTATATTAGCCTTCCTGTGAAAAAAGCCACTGCAGACAGTAAAAATCTAGTCTGTGGAAGCTGTCTACAGAGACAGGAAGCACTTGCATTGCATTTCCTCAGCTATGCTGCATCCTCAGTTTTTTGTTTTTTAAGTACAGTTTTATATAAACACAGTATATTTCATAAGCTATATCCCCAAAAGCTTTAGCACTGGAGGCAAGGGAGAAGTGTTCCTAGCCAAACTGATGAAGTGGAGTATCACGGTAGACCTCTGGAGAACACAAGCTGCTGAATGAAAGTATGGTACCAAGCATATGGAAGATTGGAAAGTCAGTGCTAGATGACCATAGGGAGAGGGGAGTGGAGAGAAAAGGCCTGTTTTCTAAATCTCTCACAAATCCACAGTGGATTATTTATTAGCATCCCGCTTTACCATCAGATTAGTTCACATGTCTCTGAGGCTGCCAAATTATAACTTCTCTTTTAATTAATTTGTCAACTGTTTGTGTTAGGTAAAACACTAAGTGTTTGCTATCTTTTCTTTGACCACTGTTGGAAAATGGAGGGAGGAGAAGAGCATAAGACAACTTGATATTTGCTCCTTTCAGGAGGAGGAAGCAGCCAAAAGACAAAGTATGACAGTGCAAAATAGTATTCTGGTGCCAGGCAGCATGACTAGGATATAAAATTACTACATAGGCAAAGAATAAAAAAACCTAGGCTGTATTCCTGGGTGTGCTTTCAGCGTGTATTAAAAGGCTTTTTACAGAGTCATTTGCCTAAACCTGGCAAAATGAAACATGTTTGCAGTTTTAAATCCTTGATGAGAGGTCTTGGGAGGGAGGAGGGGAGGTCTGGGAAGGAAATAAATCTCCTGTGGTTATCAATCTCACCTCCAAGAAACCAGAGAATGGATATACTGGCACAGCAAGAAAACCCACACTACCAAAAAAAAACATAGCCCAGAAAAGGCACAACGAACACAAGATGTTGTTTAGGTGAGAGTGAGCCAACAGAACAAGTTATAGTTATAAAGGAAAAAGAGGGACAGCAGGTTGTAACTTAACTGATCTGAACTTGTTTGGAAACTGGTGACAAAAGACAGGTGCAAATTTTGGTCATCCCAGAGCACTGGAGGGAATGACAGTCACTGATCAGGATACAGGAGTCTCAAAGCAAGATACACTACTCCTTAAACTATGAGTGTTAAGAGCCTGCTGCTACCACAATATCAGTTACAAGGTATTTCCATTTGATGAACAAGACAGAGCCAGACAATGAAAACAGTGGAATGGTGGATAGGAGGGCCAATTGCGATTTTAGCAATGCACCACATCTAATTCTTTTCCATTGTCTGGGTCCGAAGCGAATCCACAAGAGATTAGTGGAGAGCTTGTAGCTAACTGTTATTTGGGGATCCTGTTACAAGCACCACTGGCATCTACCAGTCTCAGGTATTTAACTGGCAACAGGCTAAGGCAGCTATACTATCTGAAGCTCCTCACTAATTCACTAAACACCAGCTGGACTACTGAAGGCAGGTACTAGGTTTACATCCCAGTTTGTGGTTCATGGAATAAGACTGTCCAGAAAAAAAAAAAAATAGAATCTAAGAGGAACACTACAGGATTACATTTAGTAAGGCACTGAACATGAGTAGCATGTCTGATGAAGACACTCTGGACTCAGGTTTCTATCAGAGTTGGACTAGCCACAGCCAAGTTTCTGAAATCAGATCCAGTAGCTTCATATATGTACAGACACTTTCTGTTGATGAGTGTAACTAAAGATTTTTAAAATATAAGTGCAGCTGAAGGCTGTGAAGCTGGGACTAAACCAAACCCTTAGAAATCGTTTCAGGCATTTCCTACAGTTCTAAAAGAAAGCAACCAAGTTATTCTCTCATTTCTACCCACGTGCATTCCCTTTCCTGAAAGCTCCCTACTGCCAGTCGCTCACTCACTTTAATAATACCTGTTAACAGGACACTACTTTTCCAACATGTACACTGAATTTGAAGTTACGGATGTCTGGAAGCCAAAGGGTGATCTTCAGTTCACTACTATAGAGAAATAGCTGCACCAGTGGGGGATTTAACAGAAGGTGAGTACAGACACTAAAGGAGGAGAAATTGTGGCACTTACTTTGCATTCATGTTTGAAGAAAAAAAGAAAGCTGCATAATCAGCTTCCCTTACACTCTAAAACAGTTAGTATTTAATCAAGCCTTACAGGATACTACAATGGAGTATAAGCACAAGTAAGTTCCACGTAGTGTTGGTTAATTACTCTTGTGAATGATTTGCATGCACATTTACAGAAATTTAAATATTTGTTTACTGTAAGTCTCTGGAAATGGAAGTTAAAATATATCCTTGTCTCTATGTATTTCATTATTAAAATTAAAGATGTCAGAGATCCACACTACCCCTCCCAAAGGGAGAGTACCTCCTTTTAGACAATAGTTACATGCTGAAGAGAGCCCCACTCATCAATCCAGACTGACCGCTAAAGTTTTCAGATCAGAGCTTTGACACCATGAGTTCTGTGAGAACGTGGATAGTAAACAGTGCAATAATGCACAAGTTGTTATGGTCATGTCAAGGCTCTATGGAAAATTTACTCTTGTATTTCCCCCAGTTATTGCACAACAGAATCACAACCTTTAAGTGTTGCATTATCCGTGTTTTTGATGTTTATATTCTAGAGGTGCCTTAGAAAAGGGAGGATCTAGACTTTAACAAAGATAAAAATCAGAGACAGATGGGGAAGACCAACGACCCTTGCAACAGCCTGCGCTGAGTACATCCACCTGGACTTCATCTTCCTCTGGAACACTGAAGGCCCCAAGTCATGTGCCTTCAGAACTGCTGATCAGCATAATCCTGTGTTTGTGAGCAGAATCACCGGAGTAGAACCTCTAATCCCAGAGAGTGTTTGGTCAAGTACAGTATGTTAATAATCCATTGTCCCCAATGAATATTTCTTGCAAATCTGGGAACAGATGGATGGTCTTGGGCTGCAGCGCTGGATTGGGATTCTGGAGATGAGAACTGAATCTACAGTTCTGCCACAGGTTTAGTGTATGAATTTGGGAAGTCACTTAGTTGGAGCCTCAGTTCCCAATCTGTAAAATGGATATAATACTTTCTTCCTCCCAACCTTTATTCTGTCTCTTTCGACTGTAAGCTTTTAGGACTAAGGCTATGTTCCGTTGTGTTTGCACAGCACCTAGCACAATGAAACCCCAATCTTGGTTGAGGCTTTTAGATCCTGTTGGAATACAAACAGTGTTCCTGCCAGCATAGAAGCAATTAGACTCTTTTCATTCCCAAATAAAAGTTCAGGTTAATTCAGTAATCCCTGAATTCTCACAGATTGAATCAGTCAATCAAGACAGTGTTTCAGAATCAGGACCTCAAGATATTTTCCTTTCCTTGTGTATAACCACTTAAGAAGCTTTAAACTGAAGTCAGTTTCCTTCCAAAGCCTCACACACAAGTTAACGTAGATTCTTCCTCAATGTAATAGGCCAGTATTAAGCATTTGATTTTACTTCTCTCTTCTTAAAAGTTACGTCGACTTTGCAGACAGCAGAGTAGGTAAAGTTTTGGCCTGATACCTTAAAGGGTCACTCCTTTCAGTTAACTAACTGATGCTAGTTTTACAAACCTCCCTCTCAAAGAAGAACTGGCAAGAACCAGCATGTCGTTGCTTTCTTATTTATTAGACTGCTATAAAAGAGATCTGTTTTGCTCAACATTTTGATTGTTTCACCCATCTTGAAATGACAACGGCAGGCACTCTGACGGGTGGATTGAAGAGCTCTTATACTGCAAGTTCTAGAAGTGTCAAAATGCTCTGTGAGTCATTGGAGTGTAGGAAGTTACAACAGATATCCCCTACACCTCCCACAGGAGGAAGCATGTTGTGCTGGGCCCCATTCTTCCATAGTGGGGAACACATCACAATGATGTAAGCCAAGACATGGACACTGACTGGGTCAGAAACTGCTTTTCCATGCATTTGTACAGCACACAACGCAATGGGTGTGCCTATATTTCAGCTGGGAGCGAGCCTCACCGCCAGGTAGAAAGACTTGGGTTAGCGGAGCTCACACTAGCATGCTAAAAAGAACCGTGTGGACACTGTGGCACTGGCGGCCGCTCAGGCTACCTATCTGAACTTGAACCAGGCAGCGGGGTGGGCTTCAGCTTGGATGGCTACCTGGAGCCTCCACCGGTGCTGCTACATTGGCCCAGCTATTTTTAGTGGGCTAGCTCAAGCCCTACTAGCATAAGTGTGTCTACCCGTGCTGAGGGGTTTGATCCCAGACATGCCCAACAAGGTCTGGATCCTGGGCAATACTGTAACGATTATTTGGAGGGGCTTTTTTTATGCCAACAAAAATAGGTCCCTGCCTTAGTTCTGCAACTCAAAAGAATACCCTGCCATCTATTTATACCCAGGTTTATGGTGTTCTTGTACAACTGTATGCAGTGGGTTGAGAATAGCTAAGCTTGACTTCTCTTCACGGCATAAAACAGTTAATTAGTTGTACGGCTGTATTTATCACTCACTCTTTGGTCAGAAGCGGGCAGGATTTGAGCAGGAAGCGCGACAGAGCAGTGTCCTGGTAAATGAGATCAGGAGGGGCAGTTGGGCTCTTTAGATTCAGGCATCGAACGATGACATAGAGAACAGCAGCGACTGCAGCCAACTTCACCCCATCGAACACGGCTGGCAGCTCGGGGGTTTCCAGCATTGCATTCATTTCAAATCTAGAGACAAAGAAGAATAATCTTTTTGCAATGTATTGACACATTTACACAGCAACTCAAGCTGCAGTATGAAATACAGAATCCCGCTGATAGTGCTATAAGGAACGCTTCGCTGCACAAATAAATACTCCCATGAAAGGGTCCACTCAAAACAAGCCACATCTGGAGTTGCCTTGCATTTTAAGACTCTAAAGTCATCTTGTGTGGGTCTGGTACAGACAGGGGGATCAGTTAGGGAGGGAGATTTATTCCTACTCAGTGTTGCATTACGATTTCTGTAACGTGGGTCTCTGAAGCATCAAACACTACCAAGATCCCGAAACCACTAGCTGACTGCAATGTCTCCAAAGAGTGCCCAGCACAACTGAAGGTGGGGGTGGTGCCATGCTTTGGGAAGAGATGAGAAACCAAGACATGCCCAATTTCTCCTCATAGTAGGATAAGCCATAATTCCACATGAAGTCCCTAGAACTGTCATACCACTGTATCACTCCACAACAGCCTGAAAGAGGCTAATGAGTCTGAGAAGGGGGAAGTTAACCAGGTAGGCCACAGTGGAGGGGAATTTGATGGACTAAAAAAAAAATCCCCTGAATGAGGACAGAGCCCATCTGTAAAGGAACAGGAGGGGCTATGATAGAAACCAGGAAGCTGGCAACAGAAAGAGGCTGCAGGGAAGCTGTCTGCAGTCACTCCCTGGGGGAAGGGCGGTGTGTCTGAGCCTACAGAGTTTTAATCTGCAGCAGGAATGGCAGAAGCTCCCTAAAAGTGGGAAGACCCCCCCCATGCCACCCCTTCCCCCAAGGCCCCTTCTCTGCTCGCTCTATTCCACCCTCTCCTCCACCACCCCTTATGGCTGGTAAAAAGTGTGAGGGCATAGCCCTCCTACTTTTAAAAGTGATGGGACCATGGTCCTCTGACCCCCTTTGTTCCAGCACCCCTGATCTGCAGTCACTCCTTGGGAGGATAGAGTTTGGGCTGACAAACCCAGAGGGAAACCAGAAGGTGTAGGAAAGGCTCAGGAAAAGGCAGCAAGGTTTAGGATGGTGCAGACCTTGGCTGCTGATTAGAGGGTCCCTGAGCTGGAACCAGGAGTAGAAGGAAGGCCTGGGTTTGCCTACCAGTCACTGGGGAAGTGGTACCAGCTGGGCAGCGAATGAGAAGACTGCCTGGGACCCTTACTATGGAAAGACTGATATCCCAGAAGGGAAAAAACGCACAGTGACCTGGTCGGAGGACCAAGCCACAAACACACAGCACCCAAGTCAGAGAGCGTGAGAGAGAGCGAGCAGCAGAGCATGTAGCAAACTGCAGAAAGGAGTGTTGGACCAGAGTGGAGCTAATCCCCAGACACGGCCAGAAGGATGCGCCCTAGAAGCGAGTGGACTCAGGGACAGTCTAAATCCTTCAGATTGCTTGAAGATAAGGACACCGGAATGTGTGTTTGGTAACGGGATACCTATTCTTTAGAAATACTGAACCCCCCCAGAGGAGCAGTGTGGGTCAGTGGATTTAGAGACAAGTTTGACATGATGACGCTACCATGAAATAGCGTCAAAGTGAACTCCTCACACTGAACTACATGATAGGTTAAAGTAAACAATCATGTTATCTGAATCCTCCTTATCATTAAGGCTATATTTTAGTCACGGGTATTTTTAGTAGAATATATGGACAGGTCATGGGCAGTAAACAAAAATTCAAAGCCTATGACCTGTCCATGCAATTTACTGTAAATCCCTGACTAAATCTTGAGTGCTCGGGAGGTGTGGTGGGGGTGGGAAGAGGCGTGGCCAGAGGGCTCCGTGTGCTGCCTTCATCCCAAGCGCCGACTCCGCAGCTCCCACTGGCCAGAAACCATGGCCAATGGGAGCTGCGGGGATGGGGCCTGTGGGCAAAGGCAGCATGGGGAGCTGCCTGGCCATGCCTACACCTATGAGCTGAGGGACATGTTGCCGCCTCTGGGGAGCCCCCCCCCCGAGGTAAGCACCGCCCAGAGCCCTCACCCCCCTCCTGTGCCCCAACCCCTTTGCCTAGCTCTGAGCCCCCACCCACACCCAAACTCCTGCTGCTCTGGGAGTTGGGGGAGAAAGGGAGGCGTGGTGGCCCAAGACTGCCCCAGCAGCAGCCACTGGAGAAGTCACAGAGGTCCTGGAAAGTCACAGAATCCATGACTTCCGAGACCTCTGAGACAAACTCACAGCCTAACTTATTGTTGCCTAGGAACACAAGGATTGCCAGAATGGATCAGACCAGAGTTCCATCAAATCCAGTAACCTGACAGTGGATAATCATAGAATATCAGGGTTGGAAGGGACCTCAGGAGGTCATCTAGTCCAACCCCCTGCTCAAAGCAGGACCAATCCCCAATTTTTGCCCCATATCCCTAAATGGCCCCCTCAAGGACTGAACTCACAACCCTGGGTTTAGCAGGCCAAAGCTCAAACCACTGAGCTAGCCAACACCACAGGCTTTGGAGGAGATGCCAGAAACCATGCAGTAGGCAGATATGGGATAATCTGCCCCTCATAGTATCAAATATCCTATCTGGGTATCAAACGCCAACTGAGTTTGTTATTTTTCCACTTAGGCTTACTGTAGTTCTGCAACCAAGAGACAAGATTGGGATTAAAAACCCAAGCCCTACACTAACTCCTTAGAGACAAGATTATGCAAAGAAACACATGGATCTCACACACTTATAGAGTCATAGATATTAAGGTCAGAAGGGACCATTATGACCTAGTCTGACCTCCTGCACAATGCAGGCCACAGAATCTCACCCACCCACTCCTGCAATAAACCTCTCACCTTCATCCCTCTGTATATGACAAACTATGAGAGTCTTCAACTTTGGCCTAGCCTCTGCTCCAGAAGCAGACATGCAACAGTCAGCCTCTATGTACAAATCACAGAAATGCAGAACTAGAAGGGACCTTGATACTAGGTCTCCAGCTAGCTACTGTTCTGGTAAAGGAATCTATTTAAGCAGAGCCAGAGCTAAGCGGGCAATTTTTCCTTAGCCCTTCTCTCCCCATGCCAAATATTAATTCATGCAAATAAATGAGAGAAATATTTACCAGTGTTGCTTGGTCTTCAGAGCTAGAAGTATTCAGGCAGTCCTCAAAGGAGCAGAGTTTTACTGTTCAGACCAACGTTCTAGTAGAATTACCCTAAAATAAAACCACAAAGATCACATTACCACCACTTCCAGTAGAGAGATATGCAGCCTAACAGAAAGAACACAAATTACTGTGTAGAGGTCCCACTGCAGACAAGAATGTCTGCAAGGCAAAAAGATAATGGTAATTAACTTGTGTATGAAAGTCATGGTGACACAGTGTACTCTTTGATACATCTGCTTCATGGAAGCCTTTTTTCAAACACAGATTACTCTAGTTGACCTACCCTGTGTAGCAATCCTTGAACTGCACAACGTAAGTATTTTCACTGCAAAAGACAGATCCCACTTTCATTGCAGCATCCTGTAAATTCACACATGCTGGAAGTGAGAAGCACCTCTCAGTGCAAGGCTGACTTGTATTTGAAAAGACAGGACATGAGAAGTGGTACTGTGAGGGATCATACACAGCTCCCAGGATTTCCTGCCATTGCAAGGGTCTACCAGGCCTCTTCTCAGCTTTCTGTAGACTGTACAGCACCAGCATTGTGGAATTGCTAAACTGTCAAACTGAAAAAATTCTTTCCATTGCTTTAACACAGGCTTAGCCAAGAGAACTCTTACTTTAACAGAGGGAAGCTCATTTACAAACTCTGTTTGGCTTCCACACTTTTGGTATCACAATTTACTCTACTTGCGCTATATTGATGACATCTTCATCATCTGGACCCATGGAAAAGAAGCCCTTGAGGAATTCCACCATGATTTCAACAATTTCCATCCCACCACCAACCTCAGCCTGGTCCAGTCCACACAAGAGATCCACTTCCTGGACACTACAGTGCTAATAAACAATGGCCACATAAACACCACCCTATACCGGAAACCTACTGACCGCTATTCCTACCTGCATGCCTCCAGCTTTCACCCTGACCACACCACACGATCCATCGTCTACAGCCAAGCTCTGCGATACAACCGCATTTGCTCCAACCCCTCAGACAGAGACAAACACCTACAAGATCTCTGTCAAGCTTTCTTACAACTACAATACCCACCTGCAGAAGTAAAGAAACAGATTGATAGAGCCAGAAGAGTTCCCAGAAGTTACCTACTACAGGACAGGCCTAACAAAGAAAATAACAGAACGCCACTAGCCGTCACCTTCAGCCCCCAACTAAAACCCCTCCAACGCATTATTAAGGATCTACAACCTATCCTAAAGGATGACCCAACACTCTCACAAGTCTTGGGAGACAGGCCAGTCCTTGCCTACAGGCAGCCCCGCAACCTGAAGCAAATACTCACCAACAACCACATACCACACAACAGAACCACTAACCCAGGAACTTATCCTTGCAACAAAGCCCGTTGCCAATTGTGCCCACATATCTATTCAGGGGACACCATCACAGGGCCTAATAACATCAGCCACGCTATCAGAGGCTCGTTCACCTGCACATCCACCAATGTGATATATGCCATCATGTGCCAGCAATGCCCCTCTGCCATGTACATTGGTCAAACTGGACAGTCTCTACGTAAAAGAATAAATGGACACAAATCAGATGTCAAGAATTATAACATTCATAAACCAGTCGGAGAACACTTCAATCTCTCTGGTCACGCAATCACAGACATGAAGGTCGCTATCTTAAAACAAAAAAACTTCAAATCCAGACTCCAGCGAGAAACTGCTGAATTGGAATTCATTTGCAAATTGGATACTATTAATTTAGGCTTAAATAGAGACTGGGAGTGGCTAAGTCATTATGCAAGGTAGCCTGTTTCCTCTTGTTTTTTCCTACCCCCCCCCCCCCCCAGATATTCTGGTTTAACTTGGATTTAAACTTGGAGAGTGGTCAGTTTAGATGAGCTATTACCAGCAGGAGAGTGAGTTTGTGTGTGTATGGGGGTGGGGGGGAAGTGAGAAAACCTGGATCTATGCAGGAAATAGCCCGACTTGATTATGTAAAGAGTTGTCACTTTGGATGGGCTAGCACCAGCAGGAGAGTGAATTTGTGTGGGGGGGTGGAGGGTGAGAAAACCTGGATTTGTGCTGGAAATGGCCCACCTGTTGATCACTTTAGATAAGCTATTACCAGCAGGACAGTGGGGTGGGAGGAGGTATTGTTTCATATTCTCTGTGTGTATATAAAGTCTGCTGCAGTTTCCACGGTAAACATCTGATGAAGTGAGCTGTGGCTCACGAAAGCTCATGCTCAAATAAATTGGTTAGTCTCTAAGGTGCCACAAGTACTCCTTTTCAATTTACAGCATATCACTCTTCATCAAGATTGTGACAGCAATCAGGAGGTCCAGACATGCCTATTTAATTAACACTAGTATACACGTGTGCCAACACTCATGGCAAAATCCGGTATGTCATGACACCGCATTAAGGCGAGTGAAAAGGATATAGCTTCAGAGGCCAGTCACTTATACTTCACGATTAGCCCTTCCGATCCCCTATATACACCAATCTGGAATCCAAGCTTCTGGAGAAGATAATCACACCTCTGTCTTCCACCCTCCATGACCCACTCAGCAGCTCTGCATGTATTATTTTAGAGAACATTCCATCAGCCAGGCTCTCCTGCACTGGGTCCAACCAATGATATTTACCTGTCTTTACAGGAAAGCTCTTAAATTTGTGTGCTCTCAAAGGAACTTCAGTGTACTTTTGACCAACTGTTGACAAGTTGGCATGTTAGAAGCCATAAGATGTCACTAGAACTATATTTACAGTGTAAGAAACAAGAGGGATGAAAGTAAGTCCAGGGAAGTTTAAGGTGGTGACATTTTTTAATGCTTTAACCCACATTTCCATTAAAACAAGGTTGCGGGGAGCCACATATCAAATGATTATGATGGTTTCTCCATCATTTGAGGTCTTCAAATAGACTAGATGTCTTTCTAAAAGATGTGCTGTAGCTCAACCAGCAATTATGGGCTTGATGCAGTAGTTAATGAGTGAAATTCTATGGTCTGTATTATGCAGGTGGTCAGACTATATGCTCATAATAGACTATATGGTCCCTTCTGGCCTTAAAAATAGTCTAGGAATTATGTGGACAGGATTGTGTTATCCTGACCGTGTTTTCACAAAGTCAAATGTTATGCTAGCGCAGCAGTTAAGACTGTCTAAGTGCCTCCCTCTGACCTACGTACAGCAGTATGTCACACCAAGCTGAGTGTGACATACTGCTGTACATAGGTCAGAGGGAGGCACTATAAATGCTAGGGGGTTCTGTTAAGAAATAAGTCCACAAAAACCAAATATAGGACAGAAGTCTTTGAGACAATTTAGATGAGGATAAGCCATGCAAAAAGTAGCAGAAGTCAGTGAGAAAGAAACGGGCAGAAGTCAACAGGCCTCCCCACAGGAGGCACTGCTGAATTAGGACAGTTATTGAAAACATGCCATTGAGAGTAAAACAAAGTTGAAGGTAATTGCACACTCTGCACTAAATATTGGAGGTTACAGCAGGAATACTAGTTTTTAAAAGTCTGTTTGCTTATGTTCAGGCATGCTCATGCATACAGAATTAATGTGTCAGGAATAGATTTGGTTTGTGGCGGGGGGGGGGGGGGAGGGGAGCGGTGTTGGTAATGCATTAAATGGTGTCTTCTGCATACAAATACCTGTAATTTCCACAAGGGACAAATTCCTCTCTTACTGACAGGTTACCGTACATCTCAATAGCAAGCTGTACGAAGGATTGTATTAAATACAAGAAGAATAAAACTGTACATCTGTTTCTTGCAGACTCAGTAACATGTGGATGGCAAGCTATCCAACTGCTATTTCAAATTTTATGCAATTACATGAAACGTTTGCATCCACAATCAGCACAAATAAGAACTTTTTGTTCTGCCTTTTCCTCAGAGATTCAAGTCAATTGACAATGCCACAAAAAGGGTACCTGCCAAAAGCTGAAAGAACACCCTAAGGAACTTCCGATCATTTGGCAGGAAGTCCTAAGAAGCATGTTCTCAGACAAACCCTGCACTCAGGGTCCCCTTATTTAGCACCTGTGAAGATAATCTAATCCTCTTGGAAATGAGACCACTCAGAGCACATTAAGCAACTGTTAATGTGCGTCAGCAGGGTCCCCACAGACAGACAGTGGCAGGCTACTGCGGGACAGATTCAAATCCCAGCTTGCAGTGAATTAACTGCTTGTACAGACAAGCTCTACGAGGGCAAACTGAACAAATCAAAGTTGCAGCACACAGTTCAGTGCTGAAAGACCACTCATAGCTTGTGCCAAAATCAGGGCTCAAGGGAGGGATTTGCTTGGTCAGTCAGTCAGCCTTCAGAACAGAGGATCTGGCTCATATCACGTTCTGACAGAAACTTCCTGGCTAGTGCCTTTGGTGGATTTTGAATTCTTCATTACATAGCACACAAGCCAGATATTTAAAGTGTAGAGGTGCTGTAAGGTTCTGGGAGAGTGTTTACATTGCACAAGGCACCATCTAGCTGGGGCCAGATGGACAGGGGTGTTCAGTAAGTCATCTGATTTTATGGAGAGCAGCTGGCATCCAAAAGACCGACTCTTGGAGCTAAGCACTTTGAAGAGATTTGCCCATACACTTAAGCGTTCTAAGCAAATTTACTTTTGAAAACTTTGCTTGGATAATTCTGTAAGTAAGGACTCTCTTTTGGCCTTGCTAACAGAGACCCTTTAAATCTAGTTTGCAGCCAGAGCCTCTTGAATCTTTCTTCCCTTCTCCCAAAAGAAACTGCTTTGATTCTCCTTAGCAGCATGTTTCAACAGAACCATTTTAGATATAACACATCACAGGTAGCTCTTGCATTTTGTCTTCCTTGTTCCAAATCTGGGTTGTGAAAACTCCATTTGACAGATTCTCTATAATATTAACTGCTGCTCCAATTAACTTTCCACAAAGGAACCTCGCAGATTCCTGCTTGTCAAAAAGAAATATGGCAATTTCAGTACATTTAACCACAGGGTGTACAGATCAGATGTACACGGATATAAAACCGTTAGGGCTCTGCTATTGCCTTGATAAGGTGCATCCAACTGACTCTTTATCTTACAAAGCAAAGAAACTCGCCTGTACTCAAGCACATTCCCAGCCTTCCCTATGTTTGCTCCCACAACTCAAAATACAAACATGCTTATGAAATAGCAGGGAACCAGGCAAACCAAGCTAGTGCCTATAAGCAGACTGCATTCAGAAATACATTCATTCTTACTTGAGAGTACCCTTTATCAAGGCTAGGTATAGAACCATCATAATGCATTTTGCCGCATTAGGGTGTATCAGCCTGACCACATCACAGAATACGGAGAGCTATCTTATCTAAAACTATGATTAGGTTTGGAAACAAGATCTATGATGTGCAGGTGATATGTCACATGGGAGATGTTGCTGAAGTCCTTTATGCATGGATCAGAAGATATGAGTGTTACTCTGCTTCAAGGTAATAGCAGGTTGTTTGATTCATCAGATTAAAGCAGAACCAAGGCCCCTGCCCCATTTAATTGGCAACACTGAAATAAGTAGAGAATCCCTTATGTGCTGGAACCCCAAAGAATGAACCAATATTTGTCCTTGTTTTGTAGGGTAACTGCAACATAGATACTTCGTGAGTTATGATAGATAACTTGCCTAAACAGAAAACAAAACAAACAAAAAACCCAGGCAACCTTATAGGTCTCCAAATAATTTATGTGGATAAAGTACTGACCAATCCTTCCTCCAACAGGTGTGTAATACTGTGTAGCAAGTTATTTATCTAACATGCTACCCACTGGAGAGAGAGTTACACTAAGCACAAGGGAAATACACAAATCTCAGAGCACCTTACAACAGCACTCCATTACTGCACAGTCAGTCTCTTCAGTGCAATGCTACTTCATTAAAGACCTGGGCAGGATGCTGCTGGCATCAAGTCACGGCTACACGAAGCAACACGGAAGTTATAATCTGATCTTTTAGGCCTATTAAACAGGACCTGTGTAACTATCTAGGAGGCCTGTTAGGTTCCCTCACAGTATTTTTAAAAAAGCACAGTCATACTGTCCAAGCCTTATGTATATTGAGCCCTTTCCCTGGTAGGGAGCCTGAGGATTCCCTTCTCTGCACTGTCAAAGTCCCCACATCAGAACTGTTTTCAGCCAAGAAGACAGGAAGCAGAGCATATTGCAGATGCTCTTTGGTCAGCTGTAGGAGTTGCTGCTGAGTGATAAGATACACTTCATCCCACCCAGGGCTGAGCACTCACCAGAGCTTCCTCTGCAAAGTAAACAAAAGACAAAGTCCAAAAGCACTATGCAAACTGACCAGCCTCAAAATATATTTAGAGAAAAATACCTACACAGTCAACATTAGAGGGAACAGTATCTCCCTGTGAAGCCCCACGGGGTTATCTGTGCAGTCTCCCAGCACTTGCAGGAAATGTTCAAGCAGCAATAGTGCTCAGAGAATTCCATTTTCTGGGACCATGCATGAGAAGAGGAATCTTGCAGAGAGCCCTTCACACAAAGCATGTTTGCAGCCAATGAAAACTAGTAGCACGAGTCTAGGGGAGCTCTTTAATTTTAAGTTTTACATTCATAAATTCAAAAACTAAAAACAAGGCAACATCATTTCAAGACTGAGAGGAGCAGAAGTACAAGGACCACTTTAAAGAAGCCCAACACATAGTCAGCTAGTTAAGAACAGTACACAGAATGCTTCTAGCACATGCAATTCTTAGCTTCTGGTGAGGACTGACCAGGAATGCAAGATATGTAAAGCCTTCAACTCAGTCGAGAGCTCCATCCATTGATCTTTGGGTTTCTAGAAAATGTCACCCTCCACACCCCTCTCATTCCCCCCCCAAAAATCTTTGCAAAGGCACAAAGGGCAGTGAGATGCCAAACTCCCAGTGAAACTCAGTGAGTACTGTAACCTGGAAAGGTTCTTAGGTGCCTATTTTCCTCCCCAAAATTAGTTCACTTTAATACTTTTAACTTAGTTCTGCCTAACTAATCATGCATATTTCTCACAGTATATGCACTTCAGATATTAATGCATGTCTGAACAGCAACTAGAAAAATGGGATTCTGACTAGGATTACCAGGTCATACCACAATACAAATTTAATAAGTCTAAACTCTGCATTTCTAGTTCATTAAAATGGCTTTCCTTGCCAGGCAGAACCTGAAACCCTGTCCCTACTACGTATGAATCAAAGGATAAATATCACTGCCACATCCCATGACCCAACCAATTCTTGCCACAATTTGCCTACAGAAGGGCACATTCATACCATATTGCCAGGGGACCCCAGACTCCAGCCAGGTCAGAGGCATCAGCTGGTACTATACAACATGTGAGGTTTAGCACACATCCAGTATGTAGCTTATGATTGTAGATTAAGTATACATTAGAATTAAATAGTTTGCACTGTCAGTGTACTGGTGTGCATTACATTTAGTTATTTTGACACACATAATGCCTTCCATAGACATTATATGGTGCAAGCTCAACCCCCAAATTAATTTTTTGAAGGCAGAGTTTTGTCACAATTCTAAGAATGTTTCCATGTTTATTTTTACTTCCAGTACACACAAATGTGTTTGGAATTTATTCCCGTGGAAAGATTGCATCTGAATCTGCTGTACTGAGCTAATGCTTTAGAAGCAGAAAGTGAAATCAACTAGATTCCAGCTATTAAAGATTATTGGGATTTTTTGAGCAGACAACCTGAAACTGTAAAAAGCAAACAACTGAAATTGCGATACATTGGTTAGATTTAATTTTCCTCAGTCTTACAAATCTGAAAGATGTAAAAACACCTTATTTAAGTGACAACAAAAGCTCTTTTAAAGAGGCATTATTGAAGAGTCTAGCATTCCTGAGAGCTCAATCTAAAGTGACAAAGAATGCCAATGCCCTGGACAGATCTCCCCGCGATTCCACTTCCGACTACCTATTTTCATGCTGTTTAACTGAAGTGATGCAGATGCTGAAACAGAAATATCTTAATGGTGTGATGCAACTTCAGTACCAGGCAGCTGTTCTACTGTTGCATGTATGCAATGACACAGGGGAAAAACACAGCCTTCTCTACCATAGGACATATTGGGTTTGTTTCCTACCACGGCTGCTAGCACTAGCAGCACTGAATTTATGTTAGCAATGGGAGTGCTACCCTGGAGCAAGTACCAGAATTGTAAGCACCATGTTGTACAGAAGTCCTTTGGGTAGTGTTAAATTGTGCTTAAAATGCTGCCAACTGCCTGCACCCCTCTTTCCATTAGCATTCCCATCATTGCTACCCCTGGAGATGTACCAGCGACAACGGTGGCTGCTTTTTTTTTTTTTTTTAATAAAGCAAAGAGCTTAGTTTAAACGGCTGTTTCCCTCCTTGCATGTTGACATTGAAATCGGTTGTCTGGTACTGAAGTTCATCAACCCTTTTAAATACACGATTAACTTATCCATCAGATGAACCTTTAACCAGATTTGGCTTTTAAAGAAAGAGTGGGGAATGTTTGTTTGTGCAGATGATCAGATTTCAAACGTTTGGAGATATTAAAACAGTTAATGCATATTTTAGACTAACAGCAGCAGGTGAGGTTTATTTTAACTTTTATGTAATGCTGAATAATCTTTAGAACAAATCCAAAACAATAACTGAAAATAACTCTAAAACACTAACAGAACTTCAGAAAACCTTAATATTCCATACAACATATTGGCACATGAGCAGGTGAAACCACTAGACCTGCCACCTAAAGCAAAATTTGGTTAAAAGCTAGTTTGTGCCCAGGCTGAGACCTTGTATGTCAAGATATATCCTGGGTAAGTATTACTGGCCACTGAAAGTGTTTATTATAAAATCCTAATGCCACCACTAAAATTAATTGGCAATCTTTTGTAAACACAAAAGGGGAACAGAAAGGCCAAGGGAATCATTACTGCAATTAGCAAACTTTTTACTTACAATTGTTAAATACAAAGCAGCCCAGGTAGCCAATGGATGCTACAAATCCTAATCCAGAGAGGAACTGATTTTGTACTTACTAATTTCTAACTGCTTTGTTCACAGCTGTCTCCACCGCACCTGAGGGCCAGACACCTAAACCCCATCTTTTCTACAACTTGGAACCAACTTGACTTGTACCTGCCAAGCAAATCCAGAGTGTTTTTCTGGTTATTCCTTCATCACTTCATCCACCTCAACGATTACCTCCACCCACAACAGTGTTGATATTTTAGATGGTGTGCCCTTCAGGATAGGGAAGCATCTTCGAGGGTGCGTCTTTACATGTCACACAAGTGTTTCTCACACCTATGGATGCTTTATAGCAATGCTAACCTGATAGCATCTTGGATTAGCTCACTAAATAGGAAGCCCAAACCTGAAGAGAAAAAGAGGGTTAGAAAAAGTTCACTCAAAAGCCAAAGCTCCATCCAGAAGAAGCTGTGTTTTACAGTGGGGGATGGTGACAGAAGGGATATACAGCCACAGCCCTTCCTGTAAGAAGCTACTTCATGCCCAGGGGAAACAGGGAGAGCTTATCCCTCTCCAGCACCAGTAAAGCCTGGGTCAACTTCCATCCCCCACTGAGACTCAGTCTACATGACAACTTATTTCAGCATAACTATGTCTCTCAGGGGTGTGGAAAATCCACATCTCTAAGCAACATAGTTATACCGACCTACCCCCAGTGCAGTACCTCCTATACTGACAGGAGAGCTTCTCCCGTTAGCTATTGCCACTCAGAGAGGTGGAGTACCTATGCTGACAGGAGTTAAGGTTTGGCAAAGGGAAAAAAAAAAAATATGGAGAGAAGGGGACCAAAAAAACCAAACAAACAAAAAACCGTGCAGAATGTAGGTCTAGCCAAAGTCCAGCTGTTAGAAGTGGCAACCAAATACAAAAGAAAGTCGGTCTAATAAAATGAGGAAGAGTACAGTGAGAATTCTAAAATGGCTGAGCTCCTTTTTACAGCCCATCTCAATGAAACTGAGTTACGACAATTAAGCAGTAACAGCTATTTAGCTTAATAAAACAGCTATTGTTAAAAAGGAATAAAATGAAAAACTGAACACTTTGTACCAGTCAGTTGATTCGATTAATAAGCCCGGCTCACAGGCATTTCTAGACCAGCAGTTGTGAGAGAAAGGAAGCATGGCAGTCATCTTTTATATATTTAAAAGAAAAAAGAAAAAGAAAAAAAGAAATAGCAATCCTGGTACTTACCATGACAATAGGACAACTATAACTTCAATCAAAACCAAAACAAGTAGTTATCTAGAGGTTAAAGAAACCGGGAACTATGTATGTATAGCTGTCGGTTTAATAAAGAACTAGTCACTACAGACAAGGAAGAGCTTTTAAAAAAATAAGTTACATCAGTTGATGAAAGAAATATAACAGTTGTAATACATGAATGGCAGTACAATATTTGACAGTGTAAAACATGAAATCTTACCTGGAAAACCCAAACTGACTCAGATAGAGCACTGTCTCTCAGACTGAGAACTGAACAGACCACAAGTGGTAGTCAAAGGACATCTAGAGTTGGTTACAGAATGCCAGAAATATGGCAGTGCTGGCCCAAGGCTATTAGAGAGACAAGGTTGGCGAGGTAATATCTTGTATTGGACCCCCCCCAAATTGACTGTGAAGTCCTTAAAAACATCAATCTCTAAACTGCCAAGAAAATTGCTATATAGTCCCTGAAATCTAACCACTAGCTAGTGATCAAATCAGCAGAAAGAGAGGGTGCCATCGTAATCCTCAACTGTGGTGACTATGTGAATGAGACCAACTGACAACTCTGATAGCACCTACAATAAAGAACTTAAAGAAGAACCCCCACACACACCACAATTTACCCGTGGTGTACCTCATTCAGTGCATAATCAAAGACATTACCTCACCCACCTTGCCTCAAAAATATATCAGGTGCTAGGAGTTGGCCAGGGAAGGAGGTAGCAGAGGGAAAGGTATCCAGTAGATAGAATAACAGACTGAAGTGAGACCTGAGTTTTAGTTCCCAGGTCTACCACCACCAACTTGCAACCCAAGTCATTTCACCTCTATGTCTCAGTTTCCAAGCTGTAAAATGCAGATAGCAAAACTACCCCACCTTTGCAGAGCACTTTGAGATCCCTGGATGAGGAGGTGATATAACAATGCCAAATATTATTGGGGACAGGAGGATGGGAGGGGTGCAGCATTTCATATTATGCACATTTTTATTTAGGATCTTTATTAAATGACATGGAAAGACAGATTATGGCTTATTAAATTTGCTGATCCCAAATTAGAAGGGTACTTCAGACACCAGTGAGAACAAAGTAATAATACAAGGAAAACAAGAGATTAACGGAATAAGCAGGAAAATGGAAATACAACTTAGATAGCTATAATTTATAGACTAAGGCAAATAATCCTTTTTCTCTAATGGGAAGGTGACACTTGGAAAGTAGGAACAGCTGAAGGAGACTTACGGGTGACAGTGGACACCAAACGAGACATGAGTTTGCAATGTGATATGGGTGCAATAGAGACTAATGCAATTTTGGACTGCACATACAGAGGCATCTGATCACCAAACTCGGAGGCAACTGTCCCTTTATATAGAACTGAAATAATTGCACCTGGTAGACTGCACAGACAGATGCTGATGAACAGAAGTAATAAAAGTGCTCATAAACTGGGGGGATTGAACTACAAAGAAAGAACTAAACAGCATAGCTAAATGGAAACAGGGGAAGGGAAGAGGGCAAGACATGAGAACAGGTTGCAAATATCCAAAGCGCGTAAAGCCTCAGGAAGGGTGAGAATTTTTTGTCGTGGGGATGGGGGAGGAAGAGCATGTTAAGAAAGGGAGAAAGCAGATAACGAATGCCAGAGAACATTCTGGAGGTCAGATGCACCCACATGAGGCATGGGCTCTGTAAAATACAGGTGAAAGCCTGTGACATTGGGGTAATTTTGAACTGGGCTGCACAGAGCACCAGTCAATGTGTGCAATGAGGGTACCCTTTCTCTGATGTGGGAGGGAAGGGCTTATCATCCATAGGGGAAGGAGAGGGCCAAAGGGATGGGGGAGAAAGAAGATGGTCCTTGATTCCTGCCCAGGTCCCCCACCCCACAGATGGATGCAAGGAGGGATGAGAAAAACACCATATCCCTGCCTGGCTCCCCACCAGTAGACGGATGTGGAGTGGGGACCTCAGTCCCTGCGCAGCTCTCCCCCCCCTCCCCCCCCCATCATGGGGGAGGGGGAATGACACTCGATCCATGCCCAGCTCTTCCCCCGCATCATGGAACCGGGGGAGGGGCTCGATCCCTGCCCGGCTCTTCCCCTCCCCCATGGATGCGGGGCCGGGGTGAGGGGGGCGGACACTGGATCCCTGCCCGGCTCTTCTCCCGCCCGTGGGTGTGGGGTGGGGGATACTCGGTCCCTGCCCGGCGCCCACTCCCCTCACGAGACGGCGGCGGGGGCGGGAAGAAGGGAGAGCAACCGATCGCTACGCATCTCCCCGCCCTGCCCCCGGGCTGTTTGGGGTGGGGTCTCCGCCCCTGCCCGCCTCACCTGTAGGCCCAGCCCGGTCGCTGTTCTCGACTCTTCCGGCACCAGTTCCCATCGATCCGCAGCCGAGCCGGCCCTGCTACCAACTACCCCTTAGCAACCTCCCGTGCAATTCGATTGGGGACTGGCCACGCCACTCTCCCCTCAAAGCGGCTTGAGGTTGGCCAGTGGGCCGGCGTGGGGGTGGGGAAACGCTCGCACCCTGTAGCTGCTCCGCTTGTGGCTCAGAGGCGCGGGATCCTTGGCTTCCATTGGCTTTCAGTCCCTGTCAGTCAGGAGTGGGCGGTGACTGCCAGTGGCTTTATGACGGGGTGCGTGGCGAGAGGGAGGGGCAGAGGCCAGGGGAGCTGGTCTCTTCTTGAGTCACTTGGCACGCCCTGGCTTTTCTGCGGGCGGGGCTGCCCCCTGCCAGGCCCCATGTACCTGGCTGCTGAGAGCCCAGGGGCCTGGCTCCCCACTGCTCTGTAGCCTGCCCAGCCCCCATGAGGGCCCCAGCTCAGTGCCAGGCCCTTAGTCTGACCCTAAATCCAGGGTTTCCCCTTTGGCTTAGGGGCCTGCTGCAGATGGGAGGCCCAGGGTGGAGGCTGGAGAGCGAGCCCATCCCACGCTCGCCCCCGGTCCTGCAGAGCTGGGCCCAGCCTCCCGCTCTGGGCATGGCGACTTGGTGCGAGGGATCGCAGCACCACTCACGTGTGGTCTGGCTACACTTCCTGACGGCACAGCCGCCCTGTCGGATCTGAGTGGTGCTGCCAGACTAGGTAACAGGTCGCCATGCCACCCGTTCAGCTTTGGCCTGGTCACCCTCTGTCATGATGGAGGGGCAATGCTTTACCCCACTCAATCCCATGTAGGGATCCTGCTTTGGCATCAGGCCCTTAGCCTGCAGATAAGAGCCCTGGTTTACTATCAGCTTTTGGATTGCAGGGTCCCAGTAGAGTACAACAGTTTGCTGTCAGCCCATTAGTCTGCAGAGTTTGGCATTGGATTTCAGCCTGAGGGGTCCCAGACAAGGGGCTTGGTTCAGGAATCAGCATGGACTTTCCCCTCGGGCCCCTCTTCAATGTCTTAGAACATTGGGTTTCCCCGGGTCAGTTTGTGCTCTGCCCCTTTAAGTGCAGCTGCTCAGTTCTTGCAGGTGGCAGCTCATGTGCTGCGGGAAAGGCTTCTGTCCAATGGGAGTCAGTCTCCTCCCCTCTGTGCACAGAGAGTCCCTGTGCTGCAGGGTGAGGTGGGGAAAAGAGCAGTGAGTGACAAGCAGCTTGATTATTCATCCCAATGAAGAGACACGTGAGCCTGCAGAGGTCTTCCCGTGAGGGAAGTGGCTACTGTGAGCAGAATCCAGATGCACTTGGCAGAGGTACTTTTATTCTCTGTGCTTAGAGGAGACAAGCTACAGGCTCCCCAAAACAGGCGTCCTGTATTCCTGTCTGTGAATCTCAGAACTTACTATGTAACGCTCGTCATCCCAGACCAAAATGATTCCAAATGAGAACCATAACAACAAACAGCTCAGAAGGGAGCTGGGAATGAGGTGAGGATCATTTCTCCTTCTGCAGCTCTGAAAGTTCAGAACAGACTCCCTCCCTGGGCGTTTCCTCTTCGTAGTGACCCTCCAGCTCAGTTCAGCTTTTTTTCCTCCTTGGCCTGTGCCTCTCATTGCTCTCTCCCTCTGATACTATTTTTTAAACTAAATAATAATAATGCTTTGTATTTCCAAAGCTATCTTTATCTGAAGATCACAAAGCTCTCTGGCTCAGATCCTCAGAGGTATTTAATTTCCTAACTTCAACTGATTTCAGTGGAAATTGGAAGCCTAAATGCCTTTGTGGATGCAGGCCTCTGGAAACACTGATTAATCCTCATGCTACCTACAGGAGATGGTCATGATTGTTGTCCCCCATCCACAGAGAGGGAAACTGAGGCACAGACAGGCAAAGTGACTTGCCTAACTCAACCAGGGAGTCAGTGGCAGCTAGGGAACAGAATGCGTATCTCGCTCTTGATCCTGTTCTTTTGGGGCACAAGTTCTTCCAATGAGCTGCTTTGGAGAAACAGAGCAATGAATTCAGTTCTTGTCTGATAATGAATCTTTTAGTTTACATCTGAATTGAATGCAATGTTACATCTGAATTGTAATGTTAAGACTATTCAAGTCTAAGTAGATTTGAGCAGTGCCCCTGTCAAGGCTGATTCCCCACTCTGGCACTTCAAGTGCAGAAGGTGGGGGCCCTCAAGGATTTTAAAAATTAATACTTGCTACTCCAGGCTTGTATTAAGCTGTAATCTTGGAAGTTTTTCCTCAAACCTTGGCTTGGTAAATGCTGCCACCACCCAAATGCAAACCCCTTGGGACTCCAAAAGGCATACTTGAGAATTCCTTCCTGTGGGGTACCCTCAAGTCCTTTCACCCCCTCCGGGGGAGAGCTGAGAAAGAAGGAAATTAGCTGTTGCCACCAGCTAATTAAAGTGCACAAACCTCTTAGGACACAAAAATCCAATACTGTTCTAAAAAAGGTAATTTTTATTAAACCCGAAAAGGAAATACATTTGGAACTTAGGCTTTTTGCTAGATCTTAAAACAAGAATTACAAAAATTAAAGCATCAGGATAGCTCTCTTGAGGTTCAGCTTAAAGGTTACAAGCAAAACAAAAACATTTGGGGTTAGAAGAGAGGAGTCCACAAGCCAATAAGAAATAACCCTAATCACGTCTTTACAAAGATTTCTTATCTACCTACAAATTTGGGGGTTTCAAATAAGTAGTTCTAGGTACGATCTTATGATCTAGGATCATACCTGGCTTAGCTTCTTATAGCATAACTGCTCTCGGTTCCCCTCGTCCCCAGAGAAGAACACCACACAGACAATGGGAAGCTTCCCTTCCCTCCCCATATTTAAAAAACCTCTAGCCCTCCTATTGGCTCTTTTGGTCAGGTGCCCACTCCTTTCCTTTTACCTGTGGGCTTGTTAACCCTTTACAGGTAAAGCAAGTAGAGAACAGCTACTAAGGAATTTTATCCCTAACTGGCTGGCTGAGTATCCACAAAAGGGAGCTCTTCCCCCTCCCGCCCCCCATTTTTACAGCCCCTTACACTTTAGGCAAATTGTACTCACCACTGTTCTAGCATGAGTACAATCCCACCAGTGGAAGTAAGTGAGTGTACCCAGTGTAGATAAGACACTGACTGTTGCTGGCTTTGCATTTTAACCAGTGTGATCATGTGACTGGCAGCATGTCTACATTAATGCTCCTAATGTTGCTGCCACCTATGGCAGGGGTGGCCAACCTGCGCCTGAGAAGGAGCCAGAATTTACCTATGTACATTTCCAGAGAGCCACAGTAATACATCAGCAGCCCCCCCATCAGCTCCCCCCTGCCTGCCAACAGCCCTGCTGATCAGTGCCTCCCCCTTCTTCCCCATGCCTTCTGCGGCATGCGGGATACTCTGGGGGGAGAGGGAGGAGCGAAGGCATGGCAGGCTCAGGGAAGGGGGCAGGAAGGAGCAGGGACCTTGGGGGAAGGGGTGAAGTAGGGACAGGGCCTGTGGCAGAGCCAGGGCTTGAGCAGCGAGCACCCCCCCCCCAGCACATTGGAAAGTTGGGGCCTGTAGCTCCAGCCCCAGAGTCAGTGCCTATACAAGGAGTCGCATATTAACTTCTGAAGAGCCGCATGCAGCTCCGGAGCCGCAGGTTGGCCACCGCAACCTATGGGGATGCAATAGATGGAGGATTTTCTGAAAGTCACTCATGTAGCCGCAGAGCCCTTGTGTCTCAATTTCCCCAGCTTTAAAGCAAGGATAAAATTTACTAATTTGGGGGGATGTGAGAGTGGATTGGTTTATTAATATTTGCAGTGTGGTTTAAACTAGATATATACATTCCCTAGACAAGTTGTAAATGCTATATATTACTAGCCCATAAAATGAGATTGAGTGTACTGTAGGCAGAATAGAGACTGTCAAAATGGCATCTGCTTATTCAACGCACCAGTCCCTGTATGTGTCTTTGAGTCATGTATTCTCACAAGTGAGTCATACCTACTCACTGTATTACTGTCACACAAATGTCTACTCTTGGTAGCACTGAAAGTCTAGCTATGGGACAACAACCTGGGATCTATTCTGTCTCAGGCATCACCAACAGAATTGACAGCTGAGTTCTGACTGTAGGATCTTTATCCCTGGCAATGACACAGGAGGCAGAAAGAGACCTTGTTTTCTGATGCCAGGTGGAACTTGTTAGCAAAATCTGCTTTTGATAGATAAAGGGAGCCCACAGGATCGGGAAGCCAAGGGGAGAAAACAAATAAAGAGCCCACAATATGAAGTTTACAATGCCACTTTTCTGATTATAACATCACAAAAGGGCCCCATTGCATGACAATATTAGATTCCTAACAGCCTCTGCTTCCAGCTATGTTAATATCATGGTCACTTTACAAAATTAGTTAGAAAAAAATCCTGATTTCAGACATTTTTCTTCCTTTGTTTACTTACAGTTTAAACTTCCCACATAGAGTAAGCTCAAGAAACAAGTCAAATTTTCCGAAGATGTGTGTATCCGGAGGGATGACTAACTCGTAAGAACTGACTCATCCTGAAGAAGATAGCTCTGGAACCAGATAAAAAGGGAATTGCTCAATTGAAAAAAATTCAGCATAAAACCAACCACAGTCCTAACTATGGCTCTGAGGTTTCTTCTTGCCAGTGATGAGCTCTGGATTCCTTGCTAACAGTCCAATCCTGCACTACTTACTCTGGAAAATCAGCCATTGATCTGTGGTCTCTGGGGTCCCTATCATCTTCTCTTAAGCATCTACCTACACGCTGAAAAAAATGGTGGTTAAATGCCATGTAATTGTAGCTATGTCAGTCCCAGGATACCAGAGAGACAAGGTAGGTGAGGTGATATCTTTTACTGGACCAACCTCTGTGGGTGACAGAGACAAGCTTTTGAGCCACACAGAGCTCTGCTTCAGGTCTGGGAAAGGAACTCATGGCAAAATGTGACACTGTAAGCCACTCACCCCTCCTTTTGTCCTATAACTGCTGAGATGTTAACGGGCCACTCTACCTTGAACGGGCCCTTATTATATGTGCTAAACAATCTGTTCCACCTTGCATTTTGCTGTGATGCTGGGAGTTCCTTTTCCCAGACCTGTAAAAGAGCTGTGTATCTCGAAAGCTTCTCTCACACCAACAGAAGTTGGTCCAATAAAAGATATTCCCTCACCCACCTTGTCTCTCTAATGGTGGTTAAACTCAGATGTGGCCAAAGTGGATTATAACAGAGTTAGTTTTGAATTGGCCTGGTCTGTAGGGATGTGGTCAAATTATATTTACAACCAAGCTAAAAAATGGGCTTAAGATATTGTCAGTGCTGGTGTTTTAGGCTTTGTCTACACTGGCAATTGAAAGACAAAACTTTTGTCGTTCAGAGGTGTTTAAAAAAAAAAAAAACAACCACACACACACCCCGAAAGACAAAAATTTTGCCAAGGACAAGAACTGGAGTAAACAGCTCTTTGTTGGCAGGAGTGCTCTCCTGCCGAGAATTCTAATGCTGCTTGTTGGGGGTGGAAGATTTTTTTTGTTGGCAGGAGAGCTCTCTCCTGCCGACGACAAACAGCAGCTACACTGCGTGCCTTTTAGCAGCACGGCTGTAGCAGCAGAGCTGTGTCGCTACAAGCTGTGTAGTGTAGACATAGCCTTAAACAGGTTTGAAAACAGAGTTTCTACCCTCCCTGGTTAAACGTGATTCCAGCCAAATCAATTTCAAGCATGGTTTGGTGAGTCACTGGACACAGGGCAAACTGCTTGACAACTATTTTAGAAAAGCATAGCGGAGTCCTTAAGTAGTGCTTTCTATAGCACCAAAGGAAAAAAGGAGCCAGGAGTCCGTAAAGTGCTATGGCTGGTGTCATACAGGAGGGCAGACTAGATGATCAGGGGTCCCTGCCCACCTTATACTCTATTAAACCTTAACACAGAGTGTTAACACAGAGCAGTCAAGGTTGCCCAGTGACTGCTCATGCCCTTCCAAAATGTAGAGTTCAGCAAACTCAAACTTTGGAAAATTAGGAAACAACAAGTTAAGGTAAATGCCCACATAACCGTAACTCTGCTCTCTGATAATGCCCCTCAACAAGGGATGGCAGAGCCCAGCTCATGTGAGGGGGGTGGGGTGAGGTAGGGAGATGGGCTCAGATGTCCCCTGAAAGGCAAGTCTCTCCCAAATTTAGCTCACATGATAGGAGGAATGGAGAGGAGTCAGACCTTGTAGCTGGGCAGGAAGCCCCAGATCCTGGCACACATAGAGGGGTGAGGGTATGGGGCTCAAACACCCTCAGAGAGGTAAGCCCCCCCCATATCCCAGATAACACGAGGGGATAAGGAGTGGAGTTCAGACACTCCCACCCCCGAAAGGCAAGTCGTGACACTTACCAGAGTTAGCCAGGCTTGTGAGGCACCTCGCCACCACCTGCCCTTAGCATGAGGAAGTCTTGTCTGTGCCTGCCAGGGATCAGCTCCCTGAAACCACCAGTCTCTGGCAATGCAAGTTTCTGCAGGCCTCACTCTCTCTGTATGGGTTAACGATAGGCACACACCAACCACCATCCTCCGATGGTCCCTCTAGAGTGCTCAGCCCCTGTTCCACTGAACTCTCAGATTCATTATTCTGAAAGGAATAGGACACACTACATTAGCTTGTAAGGTTCAACTCAGGATCACCACTCTACTTACCATACAGCACTTCGATAGATGTAGAGTGAAAACAATAAGTTTATTATTAAAAACAGAGATTCAAGTGCTAGAGAATGAGGATATTGGAAACAATTGGTTAACTATAAAATAAAATCGTAACATGCTTTCTAGAGCCTAGACTTAACTAATGAGCATTCCCCAATCTCCTACAAGATTGTTTACGCCAAGTCCTTTTCCCAGTGTTTTTTCATAGATTCATAAATTCCAAGGCCAGAGGGGACCATTGTGATCATGTAGTCTGACCTCCTGCATAACACAGGCCCTGGAACTTCCCCTAAGTAATTCCTAGAGCAGAACTTTCAGAAAAACCATTTTAAAATTGTCAGTGATGGAGAATCCACCACAACAATGTAAATTGTTCCAATGGTTAACTACTCTTAACAAAAATTACACTTTATTTCCAGGCTGAATTAGTCTAGTTTCAACTTCCAGCCATTGGATCACGTGATACCTTTCTCTGCTAGATTGAAATGCACTGTGATGGGTAGGGGAACCCCATCCGGGGCAGGGTGAGCGAACCCCATCCTCTGAGCCACCATCTACCTCAGGGCGGCAACGCCAAATGGCTAGGATGGATATGGATGCCCTCTCCCTCAGGGTTGCATGGCCCAACAGTCAGAGTCAGGGGCCACCATCTCAGGGGGTGATGGCCAGGATAGGAGGATCCAGGGTGCTCCCTGCCCCACTGTGTCCCAGCCCAGGGCCCTGCCACTGGCAAGCGTGTCTGCCACGTAGTCAGTGGGGATCCTACCACAACACATTGACTCTGCTCTGGTGGGGATTTACAACTCGCTCCCCACAAGCCGCTTCTTACCCTGTTTCCTGAAGTCATAGTCCATATAGCTTCGGGGGTCTCCAGGTTCCTTGACACAGGTAAATCCCTGGGACTCCAATTCCAGTCAGTCAGCTGTAGGCTACAGGTCTCCAGTGTGGTTCTCAGGATCTCTGGCTCCCACAGGCAAGGGCTGGAGCCTCCACCATACATCCTTTTTCTTCAGCAGTCAGCCCAGACTGAGCTGGGCTGCTCCCTTTTATACTAGTGCTGCACCTGAGGCATGTCCAGTGTGGATGTGGCTTCTTCAGCCCAAAATAAGGAGTTAATCCTTTCCCATCCAGTGCATGCACCCTGTCACAAGCCCATTAAATATTTGCTCCTCATGCAGATGCTCATAACATTAATGAGCCTGCAGGATGCTCATAGACTGTAGTCAAGTTAACATTCTCTCTGATAAACTAAATAATAGATTGAGTTCCTTGCGTCTATCATTATAAGGCATGTTTTCTAATCCTTTAATCATTCTTGTGGCTCTTCTCTGAATCCTCTCCAGTTTATCAACATCCTTCTTGAATTGCGGGCAAAAGAACTGGACACATTATTCTAGCAATGGTCACACAAGTACCAAATAGAGATAAAATAACCTCTCTACTCCTTCTTGAGATTCCCCTGTAGATGCATCCCCATCACATAAGCTCAAGTCTGCTGGTGGCTTGTCCTCACAGACTGAAGGAATAACTAGGGGTTCTTCTGCACCCCAGATATAGTTTAAACAATTCATTGTCTTACTCCTAAACAGAATAACCCCTGCTGTTTTTGTTTTTTCCTCCAGCCCCAAAAATCTTTTGATTATCATTTTGCTCAGACAATAAATGGGCATCCTTTGTAAAAAAATACTCAGTTTGCATGTGACCAGCCAGAGTGAGTGTCTTCTCCTTTGCCTGTCAGGACTACATGGATCACCTTTCACATAATTTTTAGTATATATACATAATGCTTCACAATTTTCCATACATACATCTCAGAATGTTTGTGATTACCAGTGTGACTCAGGCTTTCATTAAAGAATTTAACAGTCAAAGAGAGGACATTTGGATAAACAGCCTGAGTTTAAACTGACTCAAGGTCTTCTTTCTGATCCAGCAAATGGACAGGACATTCTATCCAAGGGGAGGGCCCCAGTCCTTAGGGAAGGGTTGGAAGGACTGACACTGACCTGAGCTCTTGTGGAGATGGGGGTGGGGGAAGTGATCTCTGGTAAGCTTATTAACATATGCGTCGGTTCTTTTATTGTTTTTGGTATGTTTTCTCTGTAATGCTTTTACCTTATGAATAAATGTGCTTGCTTAGAAAAAAGCTGTGTGGTAGCTTAAAACCATGGGCAATTACATTGTTTATAGCCTCTGAGGAGAAAAGCATAGCAGGCCTGCTCAGTCAGTTCGACTTGCTGGGGAACTCACAGTGTAGGCAAGGAACTGCCCAGCCTGGAAATATGCCAGTCAGGAGGGAGAGAGAGACGCATATTTCTACCGCAGAGAGGTGGTGGTTGGGGAGCTGGAAGCCTAGGGTGGGTGCCCTTGCTGAAACAATGGAGGGGGAATACAGTTGCAGTTGCCTTGAATTTGACATACACACACTCACACAGGGGGTCGGAGTGAGGTACAGACACCCCTGGAGAGGCGAGGACCTCCATATCCCAGCTCACATGAGTGTGGGGGACAGGAACAGGGGTTCAGACTCCCCTAGAGCGGTAGGAGCTGCCCAAATCCTGGCACACACAGAGAAGGGGAGAATGTGGGGCTGCCCCCATTCTCCCCCAGTCCCATCTGTCACTCAGCCTATTTTCCCTTTCCAGTGTCCCTCCCCTGAGCTTCTGACCTCCCCTACTACTCATCCTCATTTATCCCCCCCAGGTCTCGCTTCCCTTCAATGCAGCCCCAAACCCCTATTAACCCTGTTCCCACCACTCCTAAAACAACACATTTTTATTATTACATTCTCCAAAGTGGGGGGAAACAATGAGAGAGGGACAGATTTTAGCAATATGCCTTGCAGACTTTTCCAGATCTCTGCCCAAGGTGGGACTCAAACTACGTAACATCAGGATCAAAGGCTTATTGCTGCTCCCTGCAAGCTATCCAGCTGTAGTGAAATCTTTTCCCCTGCAGATCCTCTTGGCTTCACTCTCTGCACATGGTAAGAGTAATCTATCTGGTGTTTGACCTTTCCTCAAGAGCCTAACTGGAGAGCCAAATTCTTGCGAATAAGGTTCTGAATTTTGCTCTCCCAAAGGGTTAGGGGGTGTCATGCACTCCCTTGGGGTACCCCTCAAATGAGTGAGACTGTTGTGCCATGATCAAAGCCATGGTTTGATCTCTAGATCTGGGAGAAAAAAAGAAAAGAAAAGAAAAAACCTATGCCAGAATATACCTCTCGAAAAACTGTTTACTTCGGCAGGCTGTGTCTTGGGAACCCACAGGTCATATGACCTCAAATTTGGATCACTACCCATATCCTGTGCCCCATGAGGCACATGAAATTTCAAGGCAACCGGAGTAAGTGTGCAGATTTTAGGGTACTAAGAAGAGTCAGCCTTTAAACAAAAAGGGCTTCTCAACATTAACTATAAGAATCTATGTTATTGCTGACCTATGAGAGCTGCCCAGATACTACGGTGATATCTTCTCTAACGTAAACATATAGCAAAACACCCCACCACACACATTTCTTCCCCAGGGGAGAGGATAAGAGAACAAAATGTGTGAGACCTGTTAATCACACTGCTTAATGCAGTACTGCAACTTTCCAAAGCGTGGTCCAAGTTGTTTGGGAGCCACTGCCGCTGGAAGGTGCTCCGATATTACAGTGATGAGCACAGTGTAGGAATCTATAGAGAAGAGACGGGAATAGCCAGCTCTACAAACCCTGATATTGACGGATGGCAGGTTGTCAAGACCCAGTCTAGAGAACAGGAGGAGCGGAGCTGGTAGCTGTGCTTCTGCTGCAGGAGAAGGGATGCTCCCAGAGAAGGGGCATTATTAGCCTGCTCCTGCTCCTATTGAAGTCAATGGGAGTTTGCTATGGCTTTCCAAGGGGACAGGCACAGGTCTTCAGTGTTACACTGTGGTTCAGGAACAAGGATATGGTGGGAAGGAGGCAACAGGTGTGTGACCATAAATGAGCCTGCAGGATGTTAAAATGGCCCCACAGCTCATGTGTGTTGGGGAAATTGCCCCCTCTGCCCCATGCGTGGCATGAGCCAACGTTGCTAAGGTCAAACCCTTGTGTTGATTAGCACAGCACTACTCCTGTCTGTGTTTTGACAAGCAGTGTGGTACAGGCGGGTGGAGCTGCCTGGCCAGGAGCCTAGGCTGAGTCTGTGCAGCTCTCAGGAAATGCCATCTGAGCAGCAGCCTAAAAGAATCTCATAAATGAAGAGTGAGAGTGAGGTGTCTGATTTCCAGGCAGCCTTCCTACTTGGAAAGGGTTTGGCTGCCCTATGCCAGCAGCTCCATGCTTCTGACTTCCCTCCAGAGGGGCAGTATGATATGTGTGGCTATTACTAGAATTCCCTTACTTAAATGCTTTGGATGGAGGGAGCCTTATTGGTTAATTATTTATATTTCAGAAGAACCCAAATGTGCTAGGAGCTGTACAGACCGAAAAAACACACAGCCTGATTCTCATTGTCTTGCATCTTGTGTGGTCCTTTACCCCTGTGCGAAGTGGCTGAAAAGAGGTTTGCAGTTCAGAATTGTTCACCTTAGACCCATGATGCACCAGTGTACATGTTGACACATGGTGCAAAGCAGCGAGAATCAGGCCCGAAGCTGCATAGCCAGGGGGACAGAGCTAAGTAAGGCTTTGAGGACCTTTGTCTTTAATTTTTCACCTCCTCCTTCTTTCCTTTGGCTGCTATTGTCGCCATGGGGGATTTTTATTCCTTCTTAGCCATGACCTTGCTTTGCACAAAGGTCCCATGCTTTTTGCATCCAATGAAGTGAGCTGTAGCTCACGAAAGCTTATGCTCAAATAAATTTGTTAGTATCTAAGGTGCCACAAGTACTCCTTTTCTTTATGCTTTTTTCAGTCTCTCTCCTAATCATCAGGTCTGCCCACTGATTGAGTACCTCACTCTGGGAGCCCATCACACCTTTGGCAGGAGTGCTGAGAGGTAGACCTCTACACATGTGGCAAGAGTAGAACAGAAAAAGAAAAATCTCTTGTGACAGGAACCTGGTTGCCAAATGGCAGCAAATTTAGTGCTGGTCAGTGACATGCGAAAAAAAGAAAGCTATGAAAATGGTGAGCTATTCAAAGGAAATGATTCTTCCTTCTTGCAACTCTTCCTGCTTTGCCATGGGAAATGGATATCTGCTCCCCAGCTAGGGAGCCAAGTGTGAAACAGCCCTGAGGATCGTGAGCTATGTGACTGCTGATGCACAGGGCTCTTTGTGTTCTGTACACATTTTTTTTTAAAACAGAGCCCAAAAGGCTCCTGGGCACTTTGGAGATCTATAAATAGACAGGTCCCTGTTCCAAAGAGCCTACGGTCTGCAGACACAGACCAGGGATGGGAGAAGGGATGCAACATACAAACCAGCCAATGCGGTGGCTCTTGGCCCATTCGCTAGTGCTTTTCCCTCTTCCATTTCCACCCCTGCTCACTGTTGACTCCATTCTATGGTTTCTCACCACTCCTCACCCAGTTCCTCATTGCCAGGTTCCAACCCTGTCACCCCACTTCCGCCCCAGTCCAACCCATGATTTAACACAGAAGAAATCCCCTTCGCTATATTACCCATTAGCTAACTTTCTACTCAGTTACTGTCCTCTTTCCCATGTCTCCCTCACTAGGGAGTCACATACCTTGTAGCTTCTGTAGGCTGAGCTCATTGCACGCACCAGGGATTCCTTCCATTCCACCATTCCCTCCACAAGAAACTTGTGTGGCACTCTCTTATTCCCCTCTGTTTCAGGAACTCCGTATAACGTTCCCCCATCCCACTTCCTCAAGCCAGAGGTGTGTGTCACCCAATCTCCCCGGGACGCTGGCAGCTCTTGACCAGGCTTTAGACCTCAGATGAGCACTGACAAATTCATTGCTGGAAACCAGTCTGTTTCTCCTGTGTGTTAGGATAGTTAAGATGGATATTGGACTTACAACAATGTGTTTAGTCTATACGAAATGCTTGTAAGTTGCTGCATGCATTAATCTCACTTATAATATCGTTATCACATTCTATAAGGTGACATTTAAGTTTTTGCTTTATGACTGTAAAAATGTTTGCTCTGAAACAGTAAACCCAGTCAGGAGGGCTCATCTTCTAACCATCAAGAAGGCCTATAGAAATAAATGGGCCATTGTAGGCCATCACAATACAAAGACTGTTAATTGCCCCTTCACACCCATGAAGAGCCTATGTGCAAAAGGGCTTGTCCCATTAGCTTGAATTCTGGAAAAAGGAAATAAAAATAGGTGACAAGAAAATTTTTCATCTCTTTTTTGCTGTTTGGACTCTCCTAGGGCTGGAGTTACAAAACAGAATCAGAGATCCCGAGGGTCAACCTGGGTTAGCCCTAAAAGTCATTCAGAGCTGACAGATTACTAGAACCTTTTAAAACCATAGCCTGTAACTCATTTGTGTATATAGGTCTGCCTGCTTTAACCTTGTAATAACTCACTCATTTCTTTTTCCTAGTTAATAAACCTTGAGTTAGTTTATTACAGGAGTGGTTACCAGCATTTTCTTTGGTGTGAGATCTGAGGTACAAATTAACCTGGGGTAAGTGACTGGTCTCTTGGGACTGGAAGCAACCTGATTATTTTGTGATATTTGGTGTATAGCAACCAACTAACACTAAGTCTGTTTTACCTGGGGGGGCAAGACAGACTGGAATGGCCAAGAGGACTGTCTGTGACTCCATGGTAAGACTGTCATAGTGCTTTAGGAAATCACATTTGTTTTGGGGTGGTTGAGATCTAATTATGGAACACACAAACACAACCAGTTTGGGGTCTCTGTGCTGCTTCTTGACAGTCTGTCCTGAGGTTGGCACTCTCGGTTGAGAACCAACTCCAGACAGCGTGACACTCCACATTCCTCAGTTTCCGCACCTGTGCCAGGGCCCTGTGTGACCCCCAATCCCTCCTGCCCCCCAGACCGGGGTTCCCCTTCTCCTCACTATGCCGGAGACAGTTGAAGCTGCTGCCTCTGCTAACCAGATGCCAATGGCTCCCTGTGCTCCGCATTTCTCCCATTCCGTTTTTCTGATTTAGCCCAGAATGAATAGGATTCTGCCCACTGAGGCACAGAATGTTCTTTGACATTTAAGAATTGATTGGCTGCTGCGTTCAAAAGTTACTGTGTTACAGACAGACAGAAATGCCATCCAGTTGAGTGTCAGACCTTGCTTCACTGAGCCAGCAAGTCAGTACTCCGCCCCGGCACAGATTCCTGACTCTCAAGCTAGGAAAGGCCCAACTCCCAGGTCCTCCTGGCAGCAACTGCTGCTGAGTCCTTTTTGGGGGAAGTAGAGGAAGGGGGAGGGAAGGTAGGTGGGTGGGTGTGCATGAGCTTCTTAGAGGGCTAGTCCCACCCTGGTTCTGCTGTGGCCTTCAGCAGTGTTTCTGGGTGGGAGCGATAGGCACGGGACCAGCAGCCTCCAAATTCCTGTGTCCGTGATGCACTTGGCTTCTGCTTTCTGGTGCTCCTGGCAGCCGAACAAATCCATCATAATAATTACTAATGCCTGGTGCCTCTGTGGCACTAATAAGTCAAATGTGTTGGGGTGACAGTGTTTGGTTTATTTTCCAGGACTCTCTTTCATTGCCAATAAGAGAGGTGTTTGCTCCCAGCCCTTCCCTGAGATAAGCCACACCAAAACCAGCATTGACCTAGCAAGCATTCTGCTCAGGTGTATTTCCTAGCAATGCAACCACTACAACAGCCAGGGAAACATCCGTTCAGCCAACACCCCTCTCCACATCGACCTCAGCTCGTGGGCCCTACCACCCAGACACACAAGCCAGATTCCTCAGCAGCCTCATTTACCATTCCAGCAGAGAACCACACGCAACGCACATGGCTAGTTCTTCACAAGCACTGCACATCCTTACTCAGATAGATAAAGATGTGTGCCCTGTAGACAGAGGCCTGGGTGCAAAGCATATAATGTGCTATTTGTACATGAAAAAGTCTGTGTTCACAGATAGGATTGTGTGTGGAAAAAAGAAGTATCTAGTCGAGCCATGGTAGCATTTTCTACAATACTTCTGGTTCCCCCATGTGCAGCACCGATAAGACAGGCAGAACTGCAAGGTCTCAATGCATGGATGAGTCAATCGTGTAGCAAGGAGGGATTTCAGTTTATTAGGAACCAGGGAACCTTTTGGGGAAGGATTGGCCTTTACAGGAGGGATAGGCTCCATCTAAACCCAAATGGAACCGCTCACACCATTTATCTTCTGCTTACTTCTGAGTGGCCTAGCTGACATAGTTCTGTGTTTCTATGAAGTTGGGAGTTTGGGATGACTAATGATTGTCTAGCTACAGGAAGCCAAACGAGTGAGACTGTCAGTGCCAAATTTTTGAATTGATTGATTTTTGTCAATATTGTCTCTAGAAAAGTTGCCATATGAATAGTGGTAAATGTGGAGAGTGAAACAGGGATTTCAATCCTGCTTAAGTGAAAAGCTCAGTGCAGCCTGAACTATGGAGGTGTTACCAAATCTTCCATAATAAATATACCAGGGAACTTTCCTGTTCTTTCACTGAAGCAATTCCACAAAATCCCAGCAGGGGGCAGAACGATCATCCCAGGAAATCACACCATGCTCTGTACAGTGGAGTAGCTGCAGAAATATGCAACAGGACTGGAGCTAGCCCTATCTGTATTTGCATGAGTAATAGTTACCCTTTTGCAAACTTTGTCAGATGCCTATGTTGCCACTGGGTCAAATTAATACAGCAATCAGAAGAAATAAGTAATGGAGCTGACTCCATAGCAAACTGATTTTAGTGTGAACCTGACTCTGCCAGGGTTATGCTCCATTTTGCAAGGCTAACCCTGAAAATCATTTGGAAATTGTAACTGATTTTTAACATACAGCTGCCCAGAACAATACCAAGCTCTTTTTAAGATCCTGATCCTACAAACAGGTTTCAGAGTAGCAGCCATGTTAGTCTGTATTCGCAAAAAGAAAAGGAGGACTTGTGGCACCTTAGAAACTAACCAATTTATTTGAGCATAAGCTTTCGTGAGCTACAGTTCACTTCATCTTACAAACAGGATCCTCTCAGTGGAGGTACATTAGGTTTGGAATTTATTCCTAGCAGACATGAACCTGAACCCAAGTTTCACTATATTTAGGACATGATGCCAGCTTCATCATCTTTGGGGATCCTTCTCCTAAAAGATGAGATGCACAAGGAGATTAATCATCTACTAATTCCTCTTATTAAGCAACTTCATTCATTGAGGATGGAGGATTTTGTTCCTGTTCCAGGATGGAACTGATGTTCATCTTAACGCGTGTAACTTGCCCAGTTATCATGAGTATGGGCACCTTAGACATTCCTATTAGAATAATATTAAAATAATAATTATTGCAGTAATGCAAAACTCAATGGTTCACGTGCAGGAGTCTGTGTGAAACGGAGTGGTTCAAACAGAGGGGTCCTTGTGAAATTTGGCAATTCTCATGCAAAGGTCTGTATGAAACTGAGGAATCTGAAAAGCTTGGCAGTTCAAGCACAGAAATCCATGTGAAATTACCACCTCACAAGGATTATGGGAACATTTTCCTCATTTGTGATCTATGTGGAATTCGCGCCCCAGGTTTCACTTTGATCATCAGAGAGTTTACAAGCTAAGCAGGGTTGACCAGGTTGGCACTTGGATAAGAGCCCTTCAGGGAAAAGCAAAGTACTGCAGGAAATATCAGAATTAGTGACTCAGTAGGTGGAGCTCTTCTGAGTTAGCAAAGAGCAAGTGCTAGGGGGTGCTATGCTGCAGGAAATGGTGATGGTGACTCAATTAATTGCACTCTTCTCTCTTGAGACAGAATTGAGCTAAGGCTCCAAGGCAGTAATAAGGGGCTGCTGGAGATGCTGTCTTTGAGATGAGATGGAAAACCAAAGTTCTAGCCAACTGTAGTCATTTAAGATCTCCTGGCGCCTTTTACAAGAGTTGGGATCTTAACCCCAGTATCCAGGCCAAATTCTGTAATCCTTACACATTGTGAGCCCAAATCAATCTTATCCTGCTTTTTTGTTACCATCCTCAATGCTGGACTGCTCACAGGGCACCCTTTACTAGAGGAGCGATAGGTACCGTTGAGGTGCATGAAAGGTACAAAGAAAAGGAGTACTTGTGGCACCTTAGAGACTAACAAATTTATTTGAGCATAAGCTTTCGTGAGCTACAGTAGCTCACAAAAGCTTATGCTCAAATAAATTTGTTAGTCTCTAAGGTGCCACAAGTACTCCTTTTCTTTTTGCGAATACAGACTAACACAGCTGCTTCTCTGAAACATGAAAGGTACAGTGATACAAACAATAGCACAGCATGCCAGAGACATTTTCTCTCCTCTGCTCCAGGTGTGAGTGGAGCAGCAAAGCAAAATTGGTAAGATGTCCAAAGTGATGCCCACATTTCAGTGATTGGAGGGTGTTACTGTCACTTTCCTGCTCTGTCTTGCACATGGAGTGGGGCAGGAAACAGGAGAGGAAGCAACCAGGGATTAGCAGGAGAGACAGGAAACAGCAGGGGGAGAAGCAAAAGAAGAAAAAAAACTAGCAAAAAAGACGTGGAAAGACATAAAAAGGGGAGACAGGAAGCGAAACAAGGGGAAAGAGAGTGAAGAAAGGAAAACAGAGAGAAGACGAAGAAGATAAGAGAGGAGAGAAAATAGAGAATAAAGAAAAGACAGAAATGAAGAAGGTTTCATTAGCTATTGTACAGCAATTAAGGGCTGTGGCCATGTTAAAGGGTGATTTCTCTACAACTCCAGCTGCAAATGGCAAGGCCCTCTTGTTGGTGTGTCCTTTTTTTCTGAAACCTGGTTTCAGAGTAGCAGCCGTGTTAGTCTGTATCCACAAAAAGAAAAGGAGGACTTGTGGCACCTTAGAGACTAACCAATTTATTTGAGCATAAGCTTTCGTGAGCTACAGCTCACTTCATCGGATGAATCCTGCTTTCCCAATATCAGATGTGACTAGTTTTGGAGTCTGCCAGGCCTAGCAGAGAGGACAGATGAGAGACTAACACACAGACAAAGCCAGGGAGCGCAGGACGAGAGACAAAGAGAACAGAAATAAATGTCTGTAGTACGAGGAATGTGCAAAAAAGATAGTTCTTCCAGTGATTAGGCATCATAAAAGATGATAGCTCAGTGGTTTGAGCATTGGCCTGCTAAACCCAGGGTTGTGAGTTCAATCCTTGAGGGGGCCATTTAGGGGCAAAAATTGGGGATTGGTCCTGCTTCAAGCAGGGGGTTGGACTAGATGACCTCCTGAGGTCCCTTCCAACCCTAACCTTCTATGATTCTATGTCTCGCTAAAAGTGATGAGCGGATCCTGGGAGGAAGGAGATACAGCTCTGATGGCCTCATGCTAAGTAGGAATCTGACAGCAGATCAGGTATGGACAGAAGGGATCAAACCGTAACTACAATATGTAACCCTGTCCAGAGTGGGTCATATTCACCTCTGATGGATATCTGAGAGCTCTGTCCTTGCCTTACACTTAGGAGCACTGATATAGCTTGTCATGCCAACGAAGTCTTATTGAATTGATATGAATCATAACAGGTCCAAATGTGGGTGACCCGCAGCATTTTTTCCACTAAAAAATAGGTGGGACGCCAAACCCTGGAAGCAAGCAACCAAGTGTGTATGTTCCTAGCTTACCAGACCCCCCTGTAATGAATCAGGTTCTTTCCCCTGTCCCCTGCTAAGTGCTCTGAAACGTTTTGGAATGTGGTGGGGCTAAATGAGTCAGTGTCGAGCGAGAGTTCAACCGGTGCCTAAGACACTTCCTTGCTGCTCTCACATTCCCAGAAGACGCCTAGAGGGAACGCTGCTTCCCGTGTTTTAACGTTGGCCCCATGTCATTAAAGGGCAAAAGAAGAAACAAATACTGTCCAGGAATTTGGCACCAAAAAAATAGCCACTGACAGAATGATCAACAAAGCTATTCATATCAAGTGCTGTGAGGGCCTGAAAAGTAACTGTGAAACCAGCACCATCTCATTCCCAGTATCTGTTTCCTGTATGGCTCCAGGTCAGACATGCTGACTTTACTAGAGAAGGACTGTCTGGATAAATAGCCATTACTGAGTTGTGTAGAGAGGGTTCACCAGGGAGTCAGTGCTACAGCTGGGTCCATTTCACTTCAATCAGCAATTGGGAAGACAAGGAATGCATGGAATTTGCAGCGATATTGAACTGGGGGGAGTTGGAGACACAAGTGAGGGCAGAGCAATAATACAAAGGCTTCTAGATGGCTGTGAAGGGAAAAGGGGAATCTATTAATGTCTTGGTCAGCAGCTCCCTTCAGAAATATGGGGAAATGTTTCAATTGGGATATTACGATACAGCCTATAAGTATGGTATGGAGAATAAGAAAAAGAGAAATGTAGCATAATCTTTCTAATGAAAATGGAAGCTGCCCAAAACAGGCTGCTCTTCAGAATGATCTCCCCCGCCCCGCGCCAATTCTTTCCCCCTGCTTTGGGAGGGAAGCTGTAGTGTAGATGAGACTTGGGCATTTTCACTATTGTGTCCCTGTCATCCTTGCTGCCACTAGTGGAGCTGCAGAGTTCCTAGGTTTCCTCACATCGAGAAGGCCTGAGGTGGGACAAGTGAACTGTCTTGAGAAGAAAGAGGAATGATTTCAGGGGGCCCATGGGGTATGACTAAGAGAAATGGAATGGAATTAAGAAAACAAAATGTAGTCTGAATGTCAAGATAAACTTCCTGGCAGTGACATAGATTTCCTGGTGGCAAAGTCTCTCCAGGGGAAGCCCCATCACTTGGGACACTTAAAACTAGATAGGGCAAAAGCCAAGTCTCGACAATGTCCCACAGGGAAAATCCTGCAGCAACCACCCCAGAGATGGGCAGGTTGGGACTAATAGGGCTTTTTCACTCCTACAAAACTAGCTCTGCGGAGCTGAGACAGCCTCAGGATTGTGAGCTGGCTTCCGACATCACAACCGAACTGCCAGCTGAATTCCCACTGGGGAGTCTCTGTCCTTGGAGGTGATAGAAGAGGTAGTGGAAGTCCAGCTAGAATCTGCAGTGGCAGCAGCTACAAAAATTCTCTTCTGATTTATAAACTGAGCACTCTGGATGTAATAAAAACCCTCAGTGGTTACAGAGCACATTATACATTTTGATATACTTTACAAACATGTGAGATCCACCATGTACATTTCCCTTCCTGTTTGCCTCCACAGTGTGCCACAAGCTCTGTCCCTGCATAATAAGCAACTGATGACCCTGATCTGAGCCCTGGTGGGTGACTTCTGCCGCTGACGCTTCCACACGGATTGCTGTTGGCATACATGCCTGGCTTGGAGTTTGGGTTTTTGTTTTTCTTTTGAGGAAAGGAGTAGTCATGTGGGAACAGAAAATGAGTGACTGGAGCCGCTCTTCTGGATGTGGGACCTTGACATTGTGGTGGGGATGCCAGACCATCTCCTGCTGTTGTTTCCATTCTCTGCAAACATGTGGTTTTGAGAAGCTGCAGCCAAGGAGGCAGGAAGCTGCAAAGAAGGAGCCTGAATTCATGAGCCAGAGAGAAGAACCCATCTGTAATCTACCTAAATGCAGTCTGTATTCAGAACAGAGGGCCTCATCCATTCTCACATATCCCCCAGCCCCCGTAGGCTTCAGAGGGCATGTCTACACAGCTCTCAGAACCCAGGTTAATTGACTCAGGCTTGCTCTACAGGGCTAAAAATAGCAGTGTAGTCATTCGGGCTGAGGAGGGAGCCCGGGCTCCAAGACTGTCCCCGCTTGCTGGGTTTCAGAGCCTGGGTTCCAGCACAAACCTGAACATCTACACTGCTATTTTTCAGAGGAACAGCCGTGTTAGTCTGTATTCGCAAAAAGAAAAGGAGTACTTGTGGCACCTTAGAGACTAACCAATTTATTTGAGCATGAGCTTTCGTGAGCTACAGCTCACTTCATCAGATGTTTACCGTGGAAACTGCAGCAGACTTTATATACACACAGAGAATATGAAACAATACCTCCTCCCACCCCACTGTCCTGCTGGTAATAGCTTATCTAAAGTGATCAACAGGTGGGCCATTTCCAGCACAAATCCAGGTTTTCTCACCCTCCACCCCCCACACAAATTCACTCTCCTGCCGGTGCTAGCCCATCCAAAGTGACAACTCTTTGCATAATCAAGTCGGGCTATTTCCTGCATAGATCAAGGTTTTCTCACATCCCCCCCACCCGCATACACACACAAACTCACTCTCCTGCTGGTAATAGCTCATCTAAACTGACCACTCTCCAAGTTTAAATCCAAGTTAAACCAGAACATCTGGGGGGGGGGGGGGGGGTAGGAAAAAACAAGAGGAAACAGGCTACCTTGCATAATGACTTAGCCACTCCCAGTCTCTATTTAAGCCTAAATTAATAGTATCCAATTTGCAAATGAATTCCAATTCAGCAGTTTCTCGCTGGAGTCTGGATTTGAAGTTTTTTTGTTTTAAGATAGCGACCTTCATGTCTGTGATTGCGTGACCAGAGAGATTGAAGTGTTCTCCGACTGGTTTATGAATGTTATAATTCTTGACATCTGATTTGTGTCCATTTATTCTTTTACGTAGAGACTGTCCAGTTTGACCAATGTACATGGCAGAGGGGCATTGCTGGCACATGATGGCATATATCACATTGGTGGATGTGCAGGTGAACGAGCCTCTGATAGTGTGGCTGATGTTATTAGGCCCTGTGATGGTGTCCCCTGAATAGATATGTGGGCACAATTGGCAACGGGCTTTGTTGCAAGGATAAGTTCCTGGGTTAGTGGTTCTGTTGTGTGGTATGTGGTTGTTGGTGAGTATTTGCTTCAGGTTGCGGGGCTGTCTGTAGGCAAGGACTGGCCTGTCTCCCAAGACTTGTGAGAGTGTTGGGTCATCCTTTAGGATAGGTTGTAGATCCTTAATAATGCGTTGGAGGGGTTTTAGTTGGGGGCTGAAGGTGACCGCTAGTGGCGTTCTGTTATTTTCTTTGTTAGGCCTGTCCTGTAGTAGGTAACTTCTGATCAAGCCCCATGAACCCAAGTCAGTTGACCTGGCTCTGAGACTCACTGCTGTGGGTCCTTTTTTGCTGTGTAGACGTACCCAGAGGCACCACCAGAGTCCTGTGTTGAGCTCCCACTGAGCTTCAACTGAGGCACGATGGGAGTCAGCCCTATGGTTTATAGGAGTCTCCTGGCATCTGAGACAACCTGGATGAGACAGGACCAGATTTTTAGTGATTGCCTCACTTGTAAAGCACTGCCCCCTTCAGGCATAGTGGTGAGAGGGGGTCAACTCATCCTTCTGAGGCTGCATCAAAGATCTGCAGCTACCTGAGTCAAAGCCTAGGGGACACAATGGGCCCCAAGTAGCCAAAGCAGCCTTTAGCCCTAGGGACTGCAGGGGAAAAGGAAGGAATGGGTAAGACTTGCAACCAAGTCAGGCATAGTCAGCCTGGAAAATCCTGCACCAAGTTGTGGGTGGGTGGGTGAGAGAGGTGACGGGATCCGGACAGGTTTGTGTTCTTCAGTAGAAAGCTATCTGGCCTCAGCCAGTCTCAGAAATGGCAATTGAAAGGCTTCTTAAAAGGGCACCCAATGTATGTTTTAAGTACTACTGTTTGAATAAACGAGTCCCTAAGCTATGGCAAATCCTACCCTGCTCACCAGGCCCCGGGGGATATGAGCAGGGTGGGGGAGGCGTGGTGGCAGAACAGCTCGGGCATGAATTTAGACATTCTAATTAAACTCAAAAATCAAGAGACCAAAGGGAAACATAGTGAAATAATCAGGGCCAGGCATGGGCAGGAGTCTCTCTCCTTTGTTTACATAGATATGAAGCTCAGGAAGGGGGAGGAGAAAAGAGGGATGGGGAGGAGAAAGCAAAAGGGGAATACGCTTTAAGAAACTGCCTCTCTTAACTCGCTGACAGAACAGGTTTCTGTAAATTCCTTGGAAGACTACGTCCCTATTCATTATTGTTATTCTTTATTTCTATGTGGTAGTACTAAAGAGGCCCCAATGGAGAACATGGCCCCTCTGGACAAATACAGAGCAAGAGACAATCTGGGCTCCTAAGAGTTTGATATATACCATTCCCAGGAGCACGTTGAAACTCCCAATTAAATCTAACTCCGAAGGGTCTGTGTAGGAGAATGTCCCCCCTCCTGGGAGAGTCTTCCCCAGCATAATTTAACTATCATGGGAAAGTCCCCATGTGGGGAGTGGGTCTCACCTCCTGCAGGACATGAAAAAACCCATGTGTTGTATCAGGATGAGAGGGTATCACAACATGGACCCAAGATGTGGTGGCAGAAGGTGCTGATCCAGCTGCCTGACATGGGGACTCTCCTCACAGGATAAAGAGGGCTGCTTCCTGGTGCCACTGTGTCCTTTTTTTTCTTGTGCCAGAGCTGTGGCAATTGTGCATGTTGAGTGAGTGAAGGTCACCCAGAAGGGTGATTAGAGCAATGAGTGCAGCTGGCATTGGGATGCTCTGCAACAAATCACGCATATCTGCCAGGGGAGGGTGTGGTTCCCAATTTAATGAATCGGAGCACAACAGCATATAACTCATGGCCCAATCCTGCAAGGTTTTACCCACACACTAATCCCATCAATGGGACAAATTGCCTGAGTAAACATTACTCATCTGAATAGGGCATTGTCAAATCAGGACCAGAATTTATCCCGTGGCTCAAATCACTTCAGTTATCAAATGAAATAGCAAGAGTAAAGTTAGGCGAGAGCACAATTTAGGATGTAGGAGTGTGTGGCAATAGATTCCCAAAAAGAAGGACTGTTTAGTGCTTATCTGCCTGCAGGTATCTGCTTTGTATTTGAGCAGATTCAGTCCACGCATCCTTGCTAATCATTACAATGGTTCCATTGTTCTGTAGCTTGTCTAGGCCTGTCTGAAAGGAATGTTGATATGTGCTATTAGGAGAAGGATACTTCACCAGTTGGAGCCTCATTTCCCCAGATGGAAATGGGGAAATCCCCACAATCCCCAGGGCATTGTGAGGATAAGTCCATTAAAGACTGGGAGGCACTCAGATACAATGGTAATGGGGGACTTATATAAAAGTACCTTAGATACACTAATACCAATCTGAATATAATCTTGTTTTACTGAGGTTGGAGCAGAGGCCATGAAATCAAGCCACCTGGCTTCTTGTCTCAGCTCTGAAACAGATTTGCACTCTAAACTGTGCAAAATCATGCCACTGCACTGCACTTTCCTCATTAACACACAGGAACAATAATGCTCTACATCCCTCCCAGGGGAATTGGACAAGCAATGACTATAAAGTGCTATGTGCTATAGATTATTATCCTTCAGTACATCCTTTAGATGTTCCTGAGTTCTTAGTTACCTAAATTTTAGCACAGCCAAATACTCTGGGTTCCTATAAATAATGGCCCTTTATCAGTAAGGGAGGTAAAAATGTAGGAAGCTCTTTTATGTGGGAGAATAAGGAAAGGTCAAGTCTCATGCAGGGACTGTGAAAAATCCCAGATGTCTTTTCTGGCCATTGGTCGCCAGGATTTGGGATGCAGATTGGCCAGTGACTAGGTCAGGGCGGATGAAGCAGTTGAAGCAGGTGATTCTGTTTGCAGATTGCAGCAGCGAGTGCCTGGTTGCCCTGTCAGAAGGATTAGGAACAGGCTAGGGATTAATCCTCTTGAGACTGCATTATAGACTGCACCTTCCTCCCCCTCAAAGTAACAGGCACAAGTGTTGCTATAGAAGGCTTAATTTCATAGCACTAGGAAATCTCTCCGGGACCCAGATATTGAAGTATAAAATACAGCCCTAATTGTGCTGTGACCTACTCTTCTGTGTGCGGGTTAGATCGAGCTGAGAGGGAGGGAACCTGCTGCAGACACATAGTGAGCAGAGAGGTGGCCTTGGGGCCTGAATGCTGAAGTGACTTGGGGGTGATGTGTAAAAAGGTTTTGAAGACGCAGAGGATATGGGAGTGGAGTTGGCCTCTAGGCTGGAAGCAACTCTGTCAAGTTTAACATTGGAGCCACTTTAAGGGGAAAAATGGATGCAAATGCCAAGCAAGCTGACCCTAAAGCCAAGTGCCATGGTCTGAATTCAAACACCAGCAGTGTAGGTTTCAGAGTGGTAGCCGTGTTAGTCTGTATCAGCAAAAACAATGAGGAGTCCTTGTGGCACCCCATGGGTCACTATAAAAACTAATTTTCCCCCTGCTGATACTCACACCTTCTTGTCAACTGTTTGAAATGGGCCACCTTGATTACACTGAACTCATTACCACTACAAAAGTGATTTTCCCTCCTTTCTTGTCAACTGTTGAGAATAGCCCACTTGGTAAGGCAACTCCCATCTTTTCAAATGCTGTGTATTTATACCGCTGTACTGTATTTTCCATTCCATGCATTTGATGAAGTGGGTTTTAGCCCACAAAAGCTTATGCCCAAATAAATTTGTTAGTCTCTAACGTGCGACAAGGAATCCTCATTGTTTTTACCAACAGTGTAGTGTCATGAGGCATTTCAGTACCTGGTGCTGGCCTAAATGACAATCACAGAAACATAGAACCATTGCATTAGAAGGGACCACAAGGGTCATCTAGTCTAACCCCCTACCAAGATGCAGGATTTGTTGTGTCTAACCCATCCAAGACAGATGGCTATCCAGCCTCCTTTTGAAAACCTCCAGCAAAGGGGCTTTCACAACTTCCCTAGGCAGTCTGTTCCATTGTCCTACCGTTCTTACAGTTAAGAAGTTTTTCCTGAGATTTATTCTAAATCTTCTCTGCTGTAGTTCGTACCCATTGCTTCTTGTCCTGCCCTCTGTGGCAAAAGAGAACAACTTTTCTCCATCTTTTTATGGCAGCCTTTCAAGTATTTGAAGACTGCTATCATGTCCCTCCTTAGTCTTCTCTTTTCCAAACTAAACATACCCAGTCCCTTCAGCCTTTGCTCATATGGCTTGCATTCCATCCCTTTGATCATCTTTGTCACTCTCCTCTGGATCCTTTCCAGTTTCTCTCCATCCTTGCTATACACTGGTGACGAAAACTGGACACACTACTCCAGCTAAGGAGTAACCAGCACTGAGTAGAGTGGGAGTGCCTAGAACCAAAATGCCTAGAACTCTGGTACTGGACCACCCCTGGGAAAAGAAGAACCCACAATGCACTGGGCTTTATTACATACTGAAAGAGGCCATTGAAATATTCCAGATCACGTCGGAATGCGTTGGCTCCATTCCTTTCTAGAGAAGCTTTGTTTTTATCAAGAAGAGACCCCAATCAGTTCTGGGAGTGGGAGAGGAAAGCCCTTCCAGGCAGAAGCTTCAGGGTATGGGGACAGGTGTTTCAGAACCTTAATTGGAGAGTGGGGGACGTTTATGGTATTGTTATGAGTTGGATTAAACTTCATTGAAACTGGTGGGTGGAACAGCCGCCTTTCACTCAGGATAAGTGTACAAGCAATGGAACTCCTTGATGGAATAAACGGCTGAAACTACAGGGACCTCCACGCAAAACAAAGCTGAAACCTCATGCAAAGCTGGAGTAGACGTTAGCCATGTGACCCAAGGAAGGGTCCACTATGATCTGATAAACAAAGGGGAAGAGGATTGATTGGATTGGAGCAGTGTGTCTGTATGTATGAGATGGAAGCAGCAGGAAACAGCACAGAAAGAGAGAGAGAGAGAGAAGGAGCAGAACAAGAATGGAGGCTGTGGCCCTGAGTAAAAGCCTAGAGAGCTTTTTGGGCTGAGTGCTGGCTGACAAGGTCTTGGAACTTTGAGCAAACTGTTGTTGCAGTCCTCCTGAGTTCAGAGAAACAGAAACCTGACTTTGTATATTCTCGGTAATTAAACAGGAGTGCATCAAAGAAATACATGGCTCCATCGTCAATTTCTCCTCCTAACTGAAACAATCCTCAAGCCCTAGATTTTGGCTAACTGCTTGGGTCGAAAGGGGTAACAGTATACTTAGACCTGGTGGAAGCAGATGCAAAAGAAAGTAAACCCAGCAATAAAGCCTTCCATAATGGAGCTTGAATTGTTGCAGTAGGATGCAGTGAAACTGACCTTTCCCCTCAAAAATATTTTAAATAACCCATCCCCTGCAGGTGGCTTGGCTGTTCCCTGAAACCTGGTTTGGGTTTAGAGTACATGGAAGCTGCCTCCATCCATAGCTGATTTATTCTTTTACATTACAGGCCAGTTACTCTTCTATTTAATTCCTAGTGCATACGATGTGTATTCATTCAGCAGGGACAAGGTATGCTGCAGGGGACAATCCTGCACTGGATTCAAGGAGATAAGGCTGGAATGTGATGGGCAAACCTAACTTCTATGATTCCTTGGAGTTTGTCACTCCCTTTCCCAGGTCTTCTTTTAATGAGCCACTGATGCTTCCTGGAAGACTTTGAACTCTGTCTTAGTTAGGAACAATCTGGCTTCCCCATGGAATTTAAAAAAATACTCATTCCCCTGTTTATTGCCAGGGACACAGTGGCATTTATGTCCTTAGGGACTGAAGGAAAAGATGCTGCTTTTTATTCTTTTAAGAGACCATCCATCTCCCTAGAACTGCCTCTGTGGCTGAGTTACAGGGTAAACACCCCTGTCCAGTGACTCACAATTCCGGGAGCCCCACCCCACCCACTTCTGGGTTCTCCTTTCTGGCCTCTTTTCTCTCAGGCTCCCAGCTGCCTAGTGTGCTTTCTGAACACAACGACAATAATTACCCCAGTATTGGAGGCTTCTACAAAAAGCAGGTTCTTCACTCCAGCTCCTCCTGCAACTTCTCCTCCAGCTGAAGTGACCTCCTCTCTTTGTGGAGTCATCTTCATGGCAGCAGTCACTGATTGTGATACCACCAGCAGAAGATGGAGATGCTGGGTGGGGAATAGGTGGCTAATAGATCCCTATGTTTCCTGGGCATGGGTGACATGGGGCTGTGCTCCTGGGATTTATTTGATGGGTGTGGGCCTATCCCTTAACTCCAAATGGTCACCTGGCGATGAAAGGCCATAATGTAAACCAACAGTCCTTCGCTGATTCAATCAAATGTACTGTCAGCAGTAGGCCCCTGACCAGGATAGGTTTCTTAGGTCCCTGCCACAGCTTCACCCTGAACTGGCCTTTGATAAACAGCCAGGACTTTTTATTTGGCCTGCTGGGCCTTGATTGGCCTCTGCTTGTTCCTAGCCCTTCTAACTACTGGGGGACCAAGTCTCGCTGGTTCTTCCAGCACATGATCCTTGGAGACATATGTAGGCAACCCCAGAAGTCCAAAGTCACTACTTTTCTCTGCCAAAAGGACAGCTTCATAGAGCTGAGCCAAGGTGGCAGGGCCTCTAGTAGGGAGCAGCAAATGCCTGGTACCTCCTGTCATAGTGCCTTGGGCAATTTCTGTTACCCTGGACTGGTCTGCATGTATGCTGGTGGAGAAGGCAGCAAATAAGGAAATGGGGCATTCAGGAAGGAGTGTTGCTTATAATACCAAATAAAGTTTGCATGGCTGATGATCAGGTGATTGACTGAGAAACCACAATGACAACAGCAGCACTATTAACAGCAGTAAAATTAAAGGTAATGCTGAGGCACCAGACAGGTAGGCTGTGCCAGTACATCTCCCCTTGTTATTGTCAAGGGTGCATCTCCAGCTGTCTCCCAGGTGTTTCTTACAAGGACTGACAGTGCTTCTGCTGTGTTTGAGAGACCTGGGAATAAAAAAATGAATTTGAAGGGCAGAAAATTCATAACTGAACAAAACACTTTCCCCAAACAAGACATAATTAGACGGTGGAACTCATTGCCACACGATGTTGTTGAAGCCAGGAACTTTAGCAAAATTCAAAGAGGTATTGAACATTGAGGTGGACAACAAGAACTTCTGGAGTTTGAGCAGCTAATGCTAAAATAAAGTGTTTTGTAAAAGGAGATAAACCTCGTGCTTCAGGATTTAACCTAAACTCTAACTACTAGGGTTTAGGATGAGACTTCCATGGGGGCAGATAATCCCACAACTGCCCACTGCCGGGTTTATTGCACCTTCATCGGAAGTGTCTCGTGCTGGCCACAGTTGGAGACAGGACAGTGGATAAGAGAGATCTCAGGTCTGATCCAGTCTGGCAGTTCATTTGTTCCAATTAACCCACCAATGAAGTCCCCCATCTGGCAGCTGGACTCACTGAGAGTGAGGCCGGGACCTTTCCACAGCTGGCACTCAAATTCGGCACCCTCCTGGTCTCTGTAGGCAGATCTGCCAGGTGGGTCAAAAGGGAGCCTGTCCTTGGCAGAGATAGTAGGAGCTGTGCAGAGGGTCTCAGGTGGGAGATGGGCCTCCGCTCATCATGCCGAGGGGCTCTTACAACTGAGTTTGCCTGCCCCTGTCTGAGACGGATTGGCCACATGGCACTGAGCTTGTGGGGAGTCGCTAGAAGGTGCCGCGCTGCAGCGCTGCCAACTCTCCCAGCTTGCAGGGTGACTGCAGCCATCTCCCAAAGCTGTAGACCCTGCCTGTGGGAAAGCCCCTCTGATTGGCTGCCTGCCCCACTTGCCTGCCTCTTGGGGAAGAGCAGCCAATCAGGATGGCCGCAGAAGGCAGGCAGAGCTCTCTCCTCCTCCCCTCAGCAGCCTGACACCTTTCTCATAGGAGGAGAGGAGGGAGCAGAAAGAGGCCAGCAGTGCAGGGCAGATCCTCAAATCCTCCTCTCTCCCTCCAGGCACAGAGGGGAGAATCCCTGGAGCTGCCTCCCCAGTCTGAAAGGGGGAGCAGGGACCCTGCTGCAGACCCCCAGCCCTGGGAAAGGGGGTGAAGAGCCCCTGGAGCTGCAGGAAGAGAAGAGGAGAGGTGGGGGAGCAGAACTAATGGGTGGTAGAGGGGGCTGGGCAGATGTGGAGGCAGAATTGGTGTAGGGACTGGGGAGACAGGATCAGTTGGGGGCAAAATTAATGGCTGGGCACAGCCAAGGGCAGATGTGGGGGTCTGACCTCCTGCAGCGGAGGCTAATAAACTTAGGAGAGGTGGCAACATAAATTGGCCCTCCCCACACACTGGGGTTGGGCAGGGAGAGTTCAAAAATCAAAGCACAGACCAAAAACTACAATATAATCTTTTTTTAAAAACAAATCTCATGGGTTTTGGCCCGATCTGGTGATTCTAGGGAGTCTTACTTAGGATTCTGGGACCTCTGGGGTTGCCAGTACAGCATATGAGACTCACTATGCCCAGCAGAGTCGTAGCAACTGCGCCAGGACACCTCCCTAGTCAGCTGAACGGGTCTCAGGTGAGAGATGTCTCCAGCAGAGCTGGTAGGAGCTGCCCTGGTGGGGCTGGGCTGGGGGTTGCTTTCTTCTGTGACTGTGGAGGACAGGTTGGGGTGCTTGGCCCGTGCTGAGCCAGCTTAAGGCGGTGTGAAGTTTAGTGGCGGCCCAGGCAGACTGCACAGACTGAGGCTGCCTGCTCAGCATGTTTGCCGCACTGAGAAGTTCATTTCCTTCCCCAGAAGTGGCAGGAGCCAGGATGCCCTTCCCCTCTGCTCTCTCCTGCCTGACACGGGAAGAGAAAGGGGGGATTGTGCTGCACAAAGGCCACTTCTCCTGCTGAGCCTTTGGCCGCAGTGACGCTAGACCCATCTAGCTGGCACTGCCCTACCCAGCCCCCTATCCCCATATTCCTGCCAGGAGGGGGCATATGCTGCAGACAGTTGCCATGGTCAGGAAGTGCCCTGCTGGCTCTCATATCTGCATGAGCTTCCACCACCATGCCAAGGGACAGGGGCTCTCAGTGGAAAAATTGTGCCCCAACACAGGGGCTGAAAGGGGCCGTGCAGACAGCATATGCTAGGCTAGCTCATTAGTACTCCTCAAGGCTGCTAATTAAGCAACTTTGTCTACAATGCCAGATTCGTAACCCTTTATTTCTCATCTTCTTTACTAATGGCTCTGACTATGGAGCAGGCCCAAGTGGCTGGGCGCTGCCCCAGATGAGACCCATTTGCTCATTGGCCAGCTCTCTCATTTCCCAAACCAGCAGCCGTGCTCTCCTGGCTAGGGACTTGCACTGCCTTGCAGAGCATCCAGTCAAGCCTTGGTCTGTTGCTGGCTGGTGTCCTGGTCACCGCTCTGCCTGGGCCTCTGTACAGTGCTGAAGGAGGCCTGAGCTTTTGGGGCTGCAGCAGCCTAAACTTGGGAGACCTCAAATCTGGCCAGTAGTTGTGGGCCACAGAGGCTGGGACTGAATCCCAGGAGCATAGCCCAGCCCCAGATTTTATATAACCCATCAGCAACCCTTTTGTAGCTCCCCACAACCAATAACCATTCTTGCTGTCTTGGTTCATGTGCTCCCATTGGCTGCAAGAGCTAATGAAAAGAGACATATGATGGGCTGGAAGGGGTTGAGATGTGTCCTGTTATTATCTGCTTTGGGTTGATTGCTGGGATCTCACCTGGCAGCCCTGGCATCTACCCCGATTCTCCCTGTCTAGGCCCATCCTGGGGCCTAAGAGCTTCGTGAACTGGGGTGCCACCAAGGGACAATGTGATTGAAGCAGACATTAGGAAGGGCTGAGGGAGAAGGATCCGCTGTGGCAATGGCAGCGATTCCCTCCATATGGGGGCATGCAGTGTGCCCGGGCATGCAGTGCAGTGCCAAGGAGGTAATTGGGTGAAGTGAGATGCTATTCCCATTCACTGGGAAATATTGTCTCCTACCCATTTGGCCCATTATTTATTTATCAGTCATAGATTTATAGACACAGACTTTCTCTCTACCACCCTCTTATGGCAAAGACACACCTTCCCTTGTGCCTCCACTCCCCAGATGATGCCAGCATAACTCCAGGAAGAGGGTAAGTTAGTTTGCTGCTGCACAGGAAGAGTAGAAAGCATTGTTTTTGTAGGTCTTACACAAATGGAAGCTGTATTGAAAACATTCTCGGTGACTGAATGTTTACTGCCAGAAATCTGGAATCTTACAGGCAGACTTAGAGTGGCTAGTGGCACTCCCTATGCACTGTCAGCGCCAAATCCTGAGCATCAAGTGGTTCGGCTTTGTGTGACTGTCACAGTCTCCCAAAGATCTGGCCTTCCTTTACTCCCTCATTATATTTGAAAGCAGTGTTGCATGCTTTTTGGCCACATCATCACGATAGACAAAAACACCTCAGTGCACTGTGCTTTCAAATCTCCATTGACGTGCGAAGGGGTACATGCCCTGCCCTAACTGGGGCTGCCCCAGAGATGTGTGGGTCCACAGAACCGAGCCAGATCAGGGAACTTCACTACACGATGCCTGGTGCAACGCCTTCAACCTTGGTCACTCTGACTGGCACAAGGGTCCTTAGCAGTCTGTGTATGGAGGATGATGATGATGCATGTTGGCTAATTAAACCTAGGTCTGTGCAAGCCAATGTACTTTCCCCTTGCACTATAACAAGCAGCAGTTAGTTAGGAACTAAAAAAACATTGGCAAGTGCCCAACTTCACCCAGGCCTGTTTGCTTATTATTGCATTGCCGCAGTGCCTAGAGGGTCCAGCCTGCTGTGCTAGGCACTGGACAAACACAGAACAAAGAGATGCACCCTCTCCACAGGATTCAGCTGACAATGCTTCAAGCTTAGCGCAGTTTCCACAAATGCTGGGGGCTGCGTGTCAGGAGTGAACTGCATGGACAGGGCCCAGATTTGAACAGTAGGGTGCTGCGGGTCAGGCCTGAGGGGCACCGGCAGGGCTGTGTGTAAAGCCCAGGACTGGAATAGCAGGCAATATTGCGGAGCAGGAGTGAGATGCCTGGAGTGAGGGCCAATGCTTAATTTGTCATGAAAGAGGTGTTGGGGCTCAAATCTTTTTTTTTTTTTTACATTCATAACGGATGCAGCGAGCTCAGGGCTGCTGGGGCTATGGACTGCCAAGCCGACAGGTGCCAGGGCTCAGCCCTGGCGCACATTAAGCACTGGTGAGGGCACATGCAGTGATGTCTCTTGCACGACTCCTTGGCACTGGGATTGCGATTTGCTCCTTGCCCTGCATCCAAACAGCGGGGCCCTCCCACTCCACTTGCCTCTGAAGGGAGTTTCCATGCCATTCACGTTGCCTCCGAGTGCATTGCCCCGGGCGTGGGGCGCGGGCCCATCCCCTGCGCACCCAGCTCCGGGGGCAGCTCGCTGCTGCTCCTCGGGGTGGGTGCCGCGTGTCATTGGCCAGGCAGCGGGAGCACGTGGGGCTGGGTGTAATCTGCAGGCTCAGCCTGGGAGGGGAGGGCGCCCGTCTGACTCACTCGCTGACTCTAATCCCGCCGGAGGAGAAGGCAGGACACAAACAAGACTTGAGGAGCGAGTCCAGCCGGACGGGCCAAGGAGCCGCGCAGAGCCGGGGTGGCGAGCCGGAGGCCGAAGGGGGGGAGATGAAGGCATCGAGCCCTTTGCCGACGCTGTTCGGTGCCATCCTCGCCGTCTCGGCTGTGACGGGTGAGTTTGGATCAGAGGCGTAGTTTGACTTCTATATTTGGGGGTGGGGGGCAGCTCCAGCCAGGGCCAATGGGGCTGTGTGTGTGGGGGGGGTACCTGCCCGAGGCTTGTTTGTGGGGCAGCTCCCCCTCCTGTCCCCCTAACTACGCCTATGGTTTGGATCTTTGGCCTCTCCCTCCTCCCACTGTCTGTCCCGCTTCAGGGTCTCCCGGGTGTCTCGCCCTCCCCATGCTGAAAATCTGGGGTGCAAGGGCGGGGGCATACCCAGCCTGGCCCGCTTGTCACTCTCCGCCTGCTGCTGCACATCAAAGTCTGGGATCCTCTGGCTGTGGGATTCGCCTCGTCCCCAGGTGTCGGGGTGGAGAGGGCCAAGCAGCAGTTGCTCAGTCCCCTTCCGGTTCTGGCTGATGTTGAGAGCTGGGAGAAGGGGCCTCAGCAGGAGGGGTACGGCGCTGTACGGCGGACGCTCAGCATTGCCGCCATCAGACCTCACTAACACCTAGCTCTTTGCTCAGTAGTGCTTCACTGGCCTGAGTGCACAAGTCCTCGCAGCCCGCCCCTGGGAGTCAGGACCGCTGCCCCCGTTTTACAGAGGGGGAGGTGAGGCACAGAAGGGGGGTGAGGCTGTGGGTGTACAGCTCAGGACTCACACCTGGCGGCTGTAAATAGAACCTAGGAGGGTGGGCTCCCGGCTTCTAGCCACTCGCTACCCAAGCCCATGGTCCTGACTGACATCCCAGGCCCCAGTCTTCTCCCCCAGAGCTGGGAAGAGATCCCAGGAGTTCTGGCTGACAGACTCCCCTGCTCTAACTATTAGATAACACTTTCCTCCTATATAACAAAACACCCTTCCTTGTTTGTATGGCCCTTAGCTGGGAAGGGAGGAATGGGCATGTGGTGAGCGCAGGGCCGGCCAAGGGAGGCGGGGAGGTGGTGAAGAAGCTGTACTGGCGGGGTGGGAGGTAGGGATGGGGTGAGGGGCTGAGAGGGTGGAATATGTGGATAACAGGTAGAGGTGAGGGACAGGATATGGGATGAAACACTGGGAGTAGAGGGAAAAGACGGGGGGGGGGGCATTCGCTGGAGCCTGGGCCCTGCGGCAGTGAGGGACCAAGGCTGGCACAGGGGCAGTGGAGGGCATGCAGTTTTGGTTGGGAGGGGCACCCATTTTCCCCTGACCCATGCTTCCAACCCAGAGGGGCTGGGATATGCAGCCCAGAGCCTCACAGGACGTTATTTTTGCCTCCCTGCCAGTTCTTGGAGCCACATAAGCAAACATTTCCAAAGGTGGCTGGTGATTTTGGGTGTCTCAGTTGGGAGCCTAGTGTGGGACAGTTGGGGCCTGATTCTCAGGGCACTCGCAGCTCCAGTCAAAGGCAGTGGGGAGCGGGAGGTGCTGCATGGCTCTGAAAATCTGGCCCCAGCTGTCCCAGACACTGAGGCACCCCAAATCACTGGTGGCTTTTGAAAGTATGGTCCTTGCCTGCTGACAATGGAGTGTGGCCAATGAGACCTGCTGGAGAGAGGACAAGGGGGAGAGGGAGGGGGAAGCTCAGTTACTTGTGATATTTAAAATGTGCATAGCTTATTGGGGCCCATTCTGCCCTGGGGAGGAATGCGGTAGAGTGGCTTTTCCAGCCCCTTCTCCTCTACCTGGTCTCCTCTGCCTTGCTGTGTCCTGGCCCCAGTGTGAACCAGATGCTCCTGTAGTGGAGGCAGCTGGCACAGCAGATGCTTGGGGGACACACACTTGTCAACCTTGTGTCTCTGTACGTAGCCAGTACCTCTCCGCAGACCCAGCGCTGTGTCTAAAGCCTTGGCCAACTGGCTATAAGGATCCTTGATACTGAGTTTCTGATTCCCCAGGAGACTTGAGGAGCATGGGGCAGGTAAATAGCCCCCACTCCTTGATGAATGAAATGGGTAAAGACATCCCCACTCCCCATTGGCCCTTCAGCATCTCCCTTCTCCTTCTCCTCCTCTGCTGTAGCTCATGGCAGTGCATTGATGGAAGATGAGGTCATGCAGAGCCAGGCTGGGTGGCACAGGCATAAATTTGACCTGGTGCCCAAGCTCTTCCGCTTTCTCAGGCTGGGCTATAGGAGCAGCAGCAGCGTTTCGGAAGCCTCCAGTTAACACAGGCCGGCCCGCTCCATCTGCCACGAGCACGCCCTGTGGATGTGGAGGGTTGGGATGTGGGATTAGTTCTGAGGAGCCTTGCTATTAAAAGACTAATTGGAAATAACTCCCTGAGCAGTGGCTTAGGCTAATGAGATCTGTGCTGTTCAGTGCAGCTCTGGGCAGTGAGCTCTCAGCTGATTAAGTACCCACACAGGTAGTTGTGTGTGTGAGGGGAGGCTGTCCCGGGGGTCTCCACCTGAGCTAAACCCTTGATCTAATGCCTGCAGCATGAGCCGACGTGGCAGAGAGAAGCTTGGTGTCAGGAGACAAGCTGCCCCAGTGCTTGCTAATGAGAGACGCAACCTTTCACCCACGGGTCACCCATTTGAATCCGCCCAGGTCGGCATGGAGGGCCCTAGAAGTTATACCCAGTTGCCAGCCAGCTGTTTGGCAGTCGTCCCCCTCAACCCGCTGTGTGAAATGAACTGGTGGGTTGCAGCCCAGCTTCCGGGCACAGCCAAAACCACTTTCACGATTGGCTTCTCGGCCGGTAGTGTCATTAGTGAAACCAGGGGCCGAATGGCTATAGAGGAGTTCCCCCTCTTGTCCCTATTGAGGGTGCTGAGGCCTCACTGGCTGACAGGGGATGGGCAGGAGGAGTTTTCCCTGTACTGTGTGAGCTATGCCTGTCCTAGGAATGGAGATTTTCCATCTCCAGGGGAGTCTCTCACAGAGCGCGGTCCTGGACAAAGGCTGGTCTGCTGCACAGAGCCATCTACAGGTGGGGAGCATGTGGAAGCAGGTGGGAAGACTTCTCCTGGGCACTCCTTGGGGCAGATGCCCTGACGGCCCCGGGGGACCTCCCCCTGCACCCAGGAAATGGACACAGACAGGAAGTGCCCTCTGGGTAAGATGCATTTTCTTGGGACAGGTCTGAGCCGCCTGGGGGGCTGACCCGCCTCGTGCTCGCTTGCTCTTTGGAGCAGCAGCTGGCCCTGTCTCCAGGCCGTGATAGGCCGCTGGCCTGTACCCCCCTCTGCTCCACTCAGCCTGGCTCCTGGGCTTCCACACTATTTGTTCCTTAGGAGATGCCGGTTTTTCAGTCTTTCACAAATATAAACCGACTTAACTGAAATATCAGATGCTCGGCCCATCTGATTCCTGGGGTGAGGGCATCTGGTGCCCTATTCAGTCACCCCACTCTGCTCTGCTCCCTGCACTGCTGGGATACAGGTTTAGGGGGTGGAAGGAGGAACGTTCGCTCCTCCACTTACTCTGGAGGGCAGTGTTGGCTCTGAGTATCCATAGTCCACCCCTTCTTCCCAGGAAGTCTGTGGTCATTTCACAGCCTCCCCTGGCCCAGTTAACTAGGAGGAATGGGTTGGAGCAAAGCACATTTAGGCTGAATAATAAGGAAGTTCCTGAAGAGTGAGATTGCCTAGGGACAAAGCCGTGGGGCACAGACTGAGGAATCAGCTGCCCTGGCCCCCAGTGCAGGGTGGTCAAGGTGTGGAGGGGTATGTGGTGGGGAGGGGGAAGGACATGGGAGATGGGGAACTATCACTGTCAAACTGCAAGATGTGGGGTGATGTGCTGGGAAGATTGGTGTCAGCAGCTCCTTGGTGGCTCACTGTGGGGTGATGTGCTGGGAAGATTGGTGTCAGTGGCTCCTTGGTGGCTCACTAGGGCAACTGGAGTCAAAGCAAAGGCCCAGTTGCAGAACAGCGGGCACTGATAGTTCCCCTCTCCCTGAGCCTCCCACGCCCTCCTGCTCCTAGCATGCCTCACCTTGGGCATTACCCTGCAGTGCTGGAGGAGGGTGAGACATTCAGGCACAAGAGGAGAGCTGGAAACTCCTTGGGGGACTTACGAGGGACTTTGGTCTCCGGGGCAGACGCTGTGGAATTGCACCGAGAATGTAGGTTGGTACCATGGACACTGTGAGGGTGGGAGCTGGGCAAGTTTCCTCCTCCCAGCTCTGCTGGTGCCCTCTGTACTGACTGCTCTTCCAGTCCAGGAACCCCATACATAGCTCTGCCGGTGCGTCTCAGTCCTGCCTTGCAGCACTGTGTGTGAACTCAGCCTGGGGCCCCCCACGTACAGCTGTGCCACTGCACTTCAGACGGTGCTGCACCCAAAGTAACATGGATGAGCTCTGTAAAGGCAGGATATCTGCTTTTGAATTTTCCTGAAAGATCAGATTTCAGTCAAAGACCTGGGTCTGTAGCTGGCTCATGTGTGGTTTCCCTGGCAGTTAGTGTTTGTAATGACTTGTGGCCTTGGTTACAGGTGATTTCTGTGATGTGAACCACTGTGAGAACGGGGGTACCTGCCTGACTGGTAGCAATGAGACTCCATTCTTCTGTATCTGCCCTGAAGGTTTCACTGGGATTGACTGCAATGACACGGAGAAAGGTACAGCCCATGCGAGAGGCGGGTCCAGACGCTCTGAGACTAGAATCTCATCTGTATGTGATTGTGATGCATCAACAATAACACAGCAAAGTGCGTGGATCTGCAGATCCATGTGTGCCCTGGGGGTGCTAGCACGTAGCAAAGTTCCCATGTCATGACCCTGTCCACTGGCTGCTTCCAAGTTCCAACCCTGCCGATGATTTGTACAGAGTGGTGTTTTAAAACTGGTGCCTATAACAAGGACATGAACATGGGTAGATCTTAGACTCTTAGGATGAGCTTCTTCTCATGGGGAAATAACTAACAGACTGTCAAAGTATGTGTCATACCTTTCTCTAGTGATTGGTCTACTGCAGGATAACATCATACTACTGCTACCTAGCAATGGAGTGGTAGAGGTCTCTGTTATGGAGCTGAAGGTCCCAGTTTCAAACACGGATGACAACCAGGCTTGTACCAGATTCACACACACCTCAGGAGCACTAACCCAGAGCCAAATGCTGTTATGTCAGATCCATGCATGACTTGGGGTTGTTATGCTTATAAGAAGCACATAGAATCTTTTAAAAGGAGCTAAGGCAATACTCTGTGTTATTTAGTGTACAGTTTAAGCATTGAAATCAGCATATGCTTACACACACACACACGGTTCTGCAGCTGGATCTCATAGTTACTAGTCCTTTGTGTTGTTCGGTCCATTCCAATGGCCAGCTGAAACTGCACATGAGGGAGGGGGAACACACCCTTCTTTTATAGTGATAAGTTCCCATACAAGTCTATGGACCTTGCTGTGCCACACTGGAGCTGTCAATCACGAGGTATTCAAAGTTGCTCTGTTTAGAATTATTTTGAGTTGTTCCCCGGGAGGATCCGCAGCTGTTTCTTATCTGTCCCTTTGGCTCAACTCCTTATCTAGTCCTTGGGGTGTAAGCCTTTGCTTTAGGGTCATCAATCTGCCATCCGGGTGATTGATAATAAAGTTGGTGCCTCTTGACTGCTCCACTCCCCTCTCGACCATCTGGCCCAGCTGGCCTGTCTCAGTTAATCACCACACATTCTTCACTCACACCAAACCCTAAATAAGGCTATTACAGCCATAAAACTTCTATCCTTCTAAGAGTGAATGTTAACACAATAGCAAAGAATAAACTCAGAACAATTTACTAATTCAAGGTTACAATTTCTTCTTACTAATTCAAAGCTAGCAAAATGGAGTACAATTCCACTTGAGACAACTTCTTCCCATTAGGCTTTTGGCCTACAGGGTCACCAAGTCACAGTAACGGGCATCCTTATACCAGAGCCCTGCACCCCTGGAACAGTGTGGATTCTTCCTTTCCCTGTTCCCACTGGACAACTGTTTGCTTCCTCTGTTTCCTTCCCCAGGCCCCTGCCACCCTAATCCCTGCCACAACAATGGCGAGTGCCAGCTGGTGCCCAACCGGGGTGATGTCTTTATGGAATATGTCTGCAAGTGCCCTGCGGGGTATGCAGGCACCCACTGCCAAAAGAGTGAGTATGGGTTGCTTCTGCAAGGGTGGCACCACGCACTGGCTCTGGGGGAGATGGGGACATGACAAAAGACCTCCCTGCAGGAGGAGCTGCCAAGGTGGGAGAGGAGCATGAAGACCAGGTGTCCATGTGGTGGATTGTGTTTGTGTATGTACCCCCGTTACCGTCCAGATATTGTTGGGGTATGTGTAAGTGACTAATCCAACAAAATACCCCACTGAGTTTGTTTTCATCAAGGCATCGGATGTTTCTCACCCTGAGCTGCTGGCAATGCACTAGGCAGCCTTGCACGATGACTCTCTGCTCACATGCCTCTGAACTGACTTGCTGGCTCTGGTGCCCACTGGCAGGGATTATGTGATTCCATCCATTCTGCAGCAGCCCAGCTGTCAGATCTACTCTGGATTGCTGGTCCTGGAGCTGCCCCTGGAAATCTAGGAGCTGGAGTGGGAGGGGAGCCCTAGAGACCAGCGTGAGGTGGGGTGTGGGAGTTGGTGCCACTTGGAATAAGTAGTCCAGCTCCAAGTGAAATGCAGGGACTGGTGTTGGGTGCGATGTGGAAAGGTGCCAGGAGAGGCAGAGGTACTGGGTAGGATGCGATTGCCAACTCTTGGTCGGATGCAGGGCCTGGTGGTTGGTACAATGTTGGACCAGAGCCAGGTGGATGCAGGGGCTGGCACCAGGTGGGTTGCAGGGTTCAGCATTGAGTGCACTGAGAGAACTATAGAAATGATAAAGATACTGAGGGAGAAGGTAGTGCAATGGGTATGTCTGGCCTCTGCATCTTAACCATAGCCTGGCCAATGGCAGTTCTGCTTTTAGGACACCTGTGGCTCTGCCTGCTCCAGAGGGGAATTTGTGCATCATCTGCAGTGTAGAGTGGGACCCTCCCCAGAGCTTCACACAGATGCGTAGAAGAACCAGTGCCTCTAAGCCCAGTCCACTCCAGTGGGAGAGGCTCCCTCCCACAGTGGCATAGCTGGGCATCTCAGCTAGACCCCCCACCACTACAAGCAGCCTGGCAGTCACCCGAGGGCCGATATGAATGCAGTTTGGATTAAAGCCCTCACTTAGCTTGCCAGAGCAGCTGTCTGCTGATAACTCTCTGCGTAAGTGATGGGACTCCCCATCCCACCATGTGGTGCTGGGTTTGCGGCTGGAGGGGGCAGAGGCTCTCTCTCATCTTCTTCGCTCCTGTCTCCCCTAGACGTGAACGAGTGCTCCTCACAGCCATGCAAAAATGGAGGCACCTGCCTAGACCTGAACGGCGACTATGCCTGCAAATGCCCCTCTCCATTCTTGGGGAAGACCTGCCATGTCCGTAAGTCCCTGACCGTGACAGGCGGCTACAGACCCTGCCCCCCCCCCCCAACTTCCTGTTGCCCCTCTCTGCTCTCAGCAGTACCAGCAAGCACAAAGACAACCAACCTTGTTGGTTGGCATTAGGAAAAACAGAGGTCGATGGCTTTTGAAGCCAGCTTCATTGTTGTCCATTAGCCCCATGACACTGGAGAGCCCAGTGCTAATGAAATTAGTGCTGGAGGAGGCAACCCAGAGAAATCTCCTGCTCTTCTCACATCTCATGACTCTGGGATAGTCCCAGAGACTGGATCATAACACATCACAGAGTGGGCTTTCCCTTTTCAGATCTCCTTACATCTTGTTGCTGTGGTGGGACAGCCGTGGTGGCTGGATAGTGGAGAAGGGAGGTTCATACAAGGAGCGTTCCCTCTTCAGGTTGTCCAGGCCTGTGACGGTGGTGAAAAGCTGCCTGGAGAGCTCTGCACACACCTGGACATCTTCTTTTCTGAGAGCGTTCAAGACAGTTGCTGACCAACTGGTCCTGAACAATCTTGGTTCGGGAAGTGCAGAGGGCATAGCTCTGCGGAGGGGTTAGGGTGAAGCCAGATGCGACTGGGGAGCAGAAAGAACCAGCCACCTTCTCATTTTAATGAGACACCAAACCAGTGCCCCAAGTGGGCAATGAAGGTCCTTGCTCTGGTCTAGTTTCCATTTCATACCCATGAGACAAGAGGTGTCTCCAGAGAACCAGGAATGTGATGGTCAGAGTGTCACCTTCTCTTTCTCTCTTTTTCTCCTCTTCCTCTCCGTTCTCACTCTTCTTTTACCGATGACCTGCTCCTCTTTCTTTTCATTCCCAATCTCCCTCCCTTTTCTTTCCCTGTTTCCCCTTCCCCTGCTCCAGGCTGTGCTGTTTTACTGGGCATGGAGGGAAGGGCCATTGCAGATGCCCAGCTCTCGGCCTCATCTGTGTACTATGGGTTCCTAGGCCTGCAGCGCTGGGGTCCCGAGCTGGCCCGACTCAACAACAATGGAATTGTCAATGCCTGGACCTCCAGCAACTATGACAAGAGCCCCTGGATTCAGGTACCAGCTGGCTGAACACACAAACTTTCCCTTGGGTGGGTCATGAGCTCATTGCAGAACAGGTTCCTCTGAAGCACCAGGCACTGCCCAGTGCTGGAAGTGGGATGCTGGGCTTGTTGGAACACTGGTTTGTTCTCATGTGGCAGTTTCTACCAGCGCTTCCCCATGCTCCAGGGCTGGGACTTGGGGACTGCTCTGAATTCTGTTGGCCAATGGGAATGTAAACCCACTGTCCTATTCCCTCCTGAAATCTCCACCTTGGAGAAGGAGCGGTTTCAGATCGGAAGCCTCCTAATATTAACATGACTATAAAAAGGCGGTGTCCCAGGGCAGCATCCCTTTGGGGGCAGCTGGCACTTCTTGATGCAGGATGCTCAATCTCCTGGGAGGAGGCACTCAGGAAACACCTTAGCAATGCTCTCTGGTGGTACAGATGGGCATCCTTCTCTCCTTGATCAGGGGACTGGGATCACGGTGTGAGGCTGTGGGGATGGGGAGTTCTAGCACAGGAATAATGGGGCAGCCTGCAGATGGACAGAGCACCCACCGCAGGTCAGCCCCTTTCAAGGGTGCTGAGGCTGAGTTGGTTCCCAGGAGTCCAGCTGGGCTGCAGGTCACATAGACTAATACTCTATGGGAGACCTGGGATGACAGGGGCATAGCACGGACCGTACTCTGTGTTAAGCTCTGTAGCATGTTCCCTGCCCCATCCCAGTAACCCTCTGTCATGCCACAGGCAAACCTGCTGAGGAAGATGCGGCTGACAGGGATCATCACGCAGGGTGCCCGTCGTGCGGGCTGGGCAGAATACGTCCACTCCTTCAAAATAGCACACAGCCTGGACGGGCGTGTGTTTGTGTTCTGCAGGGACGAGAAACAGAATCAAGACAAGGTGGGTACTGCAGTAATGGGCCTGCTGCCTCCACGCGTGGGGGGGAAACGGGCCTGGGGCATGGGGCTGTGTCAGGGTGGGGCGAGGAGATCGATGCACTGGGGGTGTTAGCACATGGGTGTGTTACCACTGTGAAATTATGGCACTGGCGGGGGCCTTGTGTCACTTTGTGGGGGTGGTGTCTGCTCAGAGGAGATGCTGTGTGATTGCAGGGGCTGCAAACAGGATTGGGGGGTTCTCAGAAAGGTATTGAGAACAATAAATACCAGCGGTTTCATAATAATATAAATGATTATACACACACACTACAGCTGCCTAGCCAGAGCACAGCAACTAGTCAACATTCAGAGAATCCCTGATTTGTGACTAACACCCCAAGTTTGCTTTGCTCTGATTCACAAGCTTCTGGGTAGTACATCTCTGTTTAAAATGTTTGTAAGCCTATCAGGGAGCAGGCCCAATGCCATGTTTCTTGGGTGACCAGCCACACAACAAGAAGAGCCAACAGTGAAGAGTACATAAACTCCCTACAGGTGTCAATGATTTGTTCAGCCCCATCAGGCCTAGTCTTGACAGCAGATACATTTGTGGGAAACAAGACTGGTCTTCGAACAATTTGCTAGAGGGGCTGAACTGGTAACAAGTAAATCAAGCGTCTCTACTATATGCTACAGTGTACAATACTGTATATGTATATATTTACAGAACCAATAGCACATATATACTGTCCACTTCCCTATAAGTCACCTGATGTATAAGCTGACCTACTAATTGACAGCAGTGTTACCAACTCTCAGGATTTTATCACACATCTTGTGATGATTGGTGTATTTCTTAAAACCCCAGCTGCTGTGATCCTGTGACTATATGAGAATCTCAGCCTTCATCATAAAAAAAAAAAAAAAATTTAACCCTCATGGTTGCAGAGAAAAACATGTAAATGTGACCCCAGTGTATTTGAAAGGGTAAAAACAAAAAGAAACACACACACACACACAAGACAAGTGGAAAAACAATCTCATGATATTTAAGCCAATCTCATGATTTTGGGGGGCTTGACTCATGATCTTGTAACATTTTGGTTTGGCAACACTGAGTCCAAGGCATTCTTCAGTGTTGGTGGTGAGTTGGTCTGTCACGTGGCTTTTGTTACGGAGTCTACAAGATAAAAATTGGACCGCTGGGTCAGGGATTACTATGGACAAGGGTATGGGGTAGAGAAGGGATGAGGACTTGATACTGGCCCCCATTCCTGGCCACTAAACACACTCATCTTGGTCTGTGCCCTTACAGGTTTTCCTGGGGAACACAAATAATGATGGCATGCAGTCCAACACGTTCAATCCTCCGATCACAGCCCAGTACATCCGCATCTACCCTGTGATGTGTCACAGGGCTTGCACGCTGCGCTTTGAGCTGGTGGGCTGCGAATTGAATGGTAAATGTCTGCTCCGGGCCAAGAATATGGTGTACTGCTCCAGAGCACTAATGACCCTGTCTGTTGGATCTCTGAGGCGGATGTGCATGTCCACGGCACGAGCTGTGATTTCATCAGATCACACATGTTGGGCCGGGTCAGTGCTTGGATGGGTGACCTCTAAAGATACCTCAGATGTAGGAACCTTGTTGAGACTCAGTAGGGGGTGTTCTTCCCTCTGTCAGTGCTAACCTTAGTGTCTCAATGTGGCACTAGAAGGCAGTGTGTTGCAGGGGAGTGGTGCGGGTGACTTGGGGGGGGGGGGTGCTGTCACCTCGGAGTCATTACTGATCCCAGTGCAGGGCTGTGGGATTTTGTGCTGCTGGAGGTGTTGCCTTTCTGATGAGACCTGATCACCCTTAGTTGCGAAAGATCCGTTGGCTCTTTTTGTGAGAATAGGGGTGTTAACTCCAGGGTCTCAGCCAAATCACATCCTAGATAATGACATTCTACTCCCTAAATCCTTCCCAGGCAGTCTCAATCAGGATCTTCCTGCACTCAGTCCCAAACCCCTGAGCAGTGCTGCTGTGCGGCTGTTGAACAGCTGCTGAGATCATTTCCCTGCTGGCTGAAACAACTTCTGTAGAGTTTGCAAAATTCTTTAGGATCAAAGTCCCCTAGAAAATGTAACTTAGCAGTAGGCTCAGCCAATCAGATTTCTCTCTCGCTAGCTCAGCATTCCTAACATGACACATGTGCTCGGCAGTGGTTGGCGAAACGGGCCCAGTTCCGAGTCTCTGGATTGCTCCAGGATTGCCCTTCTCGTTGAAATGTTGTACGTTGTGTTTGTCCAGTCAGTGCTTTCAGGGAGGCTGGGAACGACCCTCTGCTGCCTGGCTGTTTGGTGGCCCCGGTGTATTGCAGTGGGACTGGTGCATCCGTGTATCAACTGGGGCCTTCAGCAGAGGCCAAGGATCAAACTGGGCGTGAACACCAGCCTCCCCTTAGGGGAGAATGGTCAGGGCTGGGGCCCAAGAGCAGGGTGGAGGGGGGAGTTAAGCTTGCCCTGCCACTGCCCACGGCTCAGGGGGATAGAGGCCTCCGTCTCTAGCGCTGTGAATCTTCTAAGTTCACCCTATGTTTCGTGCCCGTGGGTTCCTGATCTGGACTCTGCCAGGGCCCTGTCCCTCACAGGGAGGGGTGAGGAACCTGGGAGAGAGAGGCCTGCAGGAATACTGCAACAGGGGTCCAATCCCTGGGAACACCCAGGGCAAGCAATTGGAATTAGCCTACATGGACGCAGGATCTGGAGTTCATCTGAAGCCTTTCAGGGAAAGTGAGCAATGCTTGTGGTGGGGGCTGGACGTGGCCCTGGGGCCAGGCACCGGCTGGCAGGTCTGGGCCCCAGCTACTTTGGCACTGGGTGCTCAGATCTAATTCCAGGAGTCAGAGTAACAGCCGTGTTAGTCTGTATTCGCAAAAAGAAAAGGAGTACTTGTGGCACCTTAGAGACTAACCAATTTATTTGAGCATGAGCTTTCGTGAGCTACAGCTTCATCCGATGAAGTGAGCTGTAGCTCACGAAAGCGCATGCTCAAATAAATTGGTTAGTCTCGAAGGTGCCACAAGTCCTCCTTTTCTTTTTGCGAATTCCAGGAGTGTCTGTGTTTTGGTTTTCCCCCAGTCTTCTCTTTGTCTGCATCAGTGACCACAGTGACACCCACTGGTAACAATGAGAATTGCAGGGCTGGTCACATCTTGGCTGCAAGGTTACAGGGTGAACTGGCCCCGTGGTACAATCCAGCTAGGCCAGAGGTGGGCAAACTACGGCCCGTGGGCCACATCCTGCCCGCGGGCCCGTCCTGCCCAGCCTCTGAGCTCCTGGCTGGGGAGGATTGCCCTTGGCCCCTCCCCCGCTGTCCCCCTCTCCCCCGCAGCCTCAGCATGCCACGCCACCAGTGCTCTGGCCTGCCGCTACTGCCGGGCAGCGCGGTGGCGTGGCTGGCTCTGGCCAGGCCGCGAGCTCCTGCTGCTCTGAGCAGCATGGTTGGGGAGCGGAGGGGTTGGATAAGGGGCAAGGGTTCCGGGGGGCAGTCAGGGGACAGGGGGGGTTGGATAGGGGGTAGGGTCCTGGGGGGCAGTTCGGGACGGGAGTGTGGATGGGGTCGGGGCAGTCGGGGACAGGGAGCAGGGGGAGGTTGGATGGGGCGGAGGTTCGGGGGGGGGTGTCGGGATGGGGAACAGGGGGTGTTGGATAGGTGTGGGGAGTCCCAGGGGGCCTGTCAGGGGGCGGGGGTGTGGATAGGGCGCGGGGCAGTCAGGGAAGAGGGAGCAGGGGGGGTTGAATAGGGGGATGGGGGTCCCGGGAGGGGGGTGGTCAGGGGACAAGGAACAGGAGGGGTTAGATGGGTTGGCGGTTCTGAGGGGGGCAGGAAGTGGGAGGGGGCAGGGGCCAGGCTGTTTGGGGAGGCACAACCTTCCCTACCCGGCCCTCCATACAGTTTTGCAATCCGGATGTGGCCCTCGGGCCAAAAAGTTTACCCACCCCTGACCTAGGCGCTGCTCCACTTTCCCCACTTGGGGGGCTCACAAGGCCTCAGGCAGCCTTCACACTCCAGCCTGGGGTTTGTTTCCCTATGGCGGTGGTTTTCGAGAGGCTTCTCTAGGCTGGGCATTTCTACTGGGCCCAGAAGGAAAAGGGACCCTGCCCCTGGAGTGGACTCTGCACATATAGCCCAGGAGCTGTGTGCTGTGCTTAGAGAGGAGTGGCCCTCGGAAAGGACTGGGCATAAGGCCTCAGGCTTCATCCACATTTCTGGAGGGGCAGTACTGGCAGTGTTGTCCCTCCTGCAGCAGGGGGCGCTGTCACGCAGTGAATGGGCCTCTCTGGGGAAATTAAGGCAGAGGATAAAATGCAGAACTGGAATAAATTGTAAACCCACCCAATCCAATGACCTCTGCTGCCTTCTCGAGAGGGACAGGGAGTTTTGAGGTCCCAGCTCTTTGTATCGTTGGGGTTCCTGATCTGTGCTCATGGCTCAGTGCTTTTTATGTCTCTACGTTTGTGGTCTCTGCTCTTTGCATCTTTGGTGTCCCTGCTCTGTATTTATCAGGGATTCCTGGGACCCTGCTCAGTGTCTGTTTGGGATTCCTGGGTCCTGCTCTGTGTTTCTTTGGGATGACTATGCTGCTGGACTCCTCCCTTTCACTGTGTCTATAAACCATTGTGTTACAGTGTATTTCAACACGGCAGGTTGTTCGGAGCCGCTGGGCATGAAATCCCGCCTGATCTCTGACCAGCAGATCACAGCCTCCAGCATTTACAAGACTTGGGGCATCGATGGCTTCACCTGGTACCCACATTATGCTCGCCTGGATAAGACAGGCAAGACCAATGCCTGGACTGCACTCAACAACGACCAATCTGAGTGGCTGCAGGTGTGTCTCCATCACCCCTCAGTGGCTCTCCCAACAGGGAGGTAGGGAAGTCTGGTGATGTGAGCATAGGCCCTTGGGCCAGGAGTACATGAGCTCCAATAGCAAAACGCATTCTGATTCACTCTGTGGCCTTGGGCAAGGCACCTGAGTTCTCAGCCTCAGTTTCTCCATCTGTAAAATGGGGCTAATAGTCCATTACAGCTGCCTGAGCAGCCACATATTCCTATTGTGAAGGGCTGGATGCAGGATGCTTTCAGGGTTACCAGGTCCCGGGGAGGGGAGCTTGGATACTGGGCAGAATACAGGCAGCGTCTGTTCTCTGTGCATCTGGGATGGTAAAGGAATCTCAGCCAAGGATTCATAGACTCTTTGAACTCCCCTCCCCCCAACTTTCCCTCTTCCCATTCTCACCCTCCCTTTTTTCTAGGGGTCCCTGCTGCACCCCTAGATCTAACCATTTGTATGAGTGACTGGAAGCTGCTTGGAGTGGGCAGCAGAAACCCTTGTCAGCCCCACCACTTATCTCCTGTGGCATCCCCATTCTGCATGGATCAGCCCATGGGAGCTTAGCTCAGCTTCTCTGACACATGCCTGACCCTGCAGCTCAGAACTGGCTGCCACCTGGCCTCAGTTTCCTGCTCTGTGCTGTTTTTTCAGCCAGCAGAATGAACCACAGAGGAAGCTCTCTCATCCCCTCCTGAAGCCAGTGTGGTTACTCCAAAGCCTGCCTACAGTTTGGTTGCTGGCCCAGGGGTGGGCTACAGGAGGGGCCAGAGACTTCTGCAATGCAGGAATCTTGTCAGGTTTCCTGTCATTACCCCAGACCCCAGCTCCTTTCTCAGGTGATTTCAGAATCCTCTGTGGGTGCAGCTCGGGCAGGGAAAGCGAGATGCCATCCCTCCAAGCCAGAGAGTCTCTAGGGAGCTGAGCAGTCAGTCCTGCCCTTGGGAGCCAGGCAGGGCCCTCCAGAACAAACCTTTCCCCAACATTTGCCTTTATCTGATCTTCCTTGTAATGCTGTAGCGTCCCAGACAGGTCCCTTCACTGGCTCCTCCCTTTGCTGGGGTCTCTGGCTCATACTCTGTGTAACCCGGCTGCTGCTCCCTTGGCTCCTGCCTGTCTCCACGCCAGCCTTGTTCTCTCCCTCCTTGTTCCCTTCCCACCTGTGAGGAGGTTCAGCACCAGCGATGGCACCCAGGCTGGGGGAAGCAAAGAAAACTTTGTCTGCCTGAATTGGGGCTGCTCTGGGGCCTGGTGCACATTGCATGACTTGTGTGACTGCTCTGCAGCCCAGAATAGCTGGAGCACAAAGAGCCCTAGCCACTCCCTCTCCTAATCCTGAGCTGCCAGCTCCTGCCTCTGGCCATCCCCCTGTCACACCATATACCAGGCAGCAGTCATCCCTGCACGGGGAATTCCTCAGGGTACTTTTCCACCCCCTCAATGCACTGGGCTGGAGTGGGGGCAGAATCTGCCCATGTTCCCAGTCTGCCAGGTGGGCTATAGGATGCGTGCAGTGGACTTCCTAGGCACTGATGGATCTTCACTTAGCAAAGGTGCACAGAGCTGAAGTGTGTACGTGCAGAGCCCAGGACTGGAATAGCAGAGGGGCTGCTGTCAGGCTTGAGGGCCATCAGTGGAGCTGCATGGGCGAGTCTTGCACAGCTCCTGGCTCTCGGCTTACTTGGAACCCGACTTGCTTTGGGGGCAAAGCGAGCGGATGTCCTTTGAAAAAGCCCCGTGTCTCTGGCAGATTGACCTGCTGACTCAGAAGAAGGTGACCGGTGTCATCACCCAAGGGGCTCGGGATTTTGGGCACATTCAGTATGTGGCAGCCTACAAAGTGGCTTACAGTGATGATGGGACATCCTGGACCGTTTACAAGGACAACAGGACGAACAGCAGCAAGGTGGGTGCAGGGAAGGGGCTCTGGTAGCACAGGGGGAAACTACAAATCCCAGCATTCCAAAGGGGCTGGAATGGGCCGGCGCCCAGACAGCATATGGCAGCAGTGATGACAAAGGGTCAGAGGAGTGGTGTCACTATCCAGAGAGCTGCTGGTGATACCACCGTACTTAGGTCATCGGCGAGGAAGGCCAAGGGACAAGAGCAGCTGTACCTGGGGTTTAATGGGGTAGGTGTTGTGGGACCCTCATACTGACCATCCTTGCTGTGTATGGGGGCGTGGGGGGGGGGAAGCAAGTCACTGCTCAGCAGGACACTTGCACAGCTCCCCACAGGGCTGTGATCCTGTCGTGTGTCCCCTCCCGCAGTGCCTGCGACCTGGCATTGCCCCCTGGCAGGACCTGCTCCTCGTTCTAATGCCTCCTCCCCTCCCTCCACAGATCTTCCAAGGAAACTATGACAACACCTCTCACAAGAAGAACGTGTTTGACGTGCCCTTCTACGCCCGCTTTGTGCGCATCCTGCCTGTGGCATGGCACAACCGCATCACACTGCGCATGGAGCTGCTGGGCTGTGATGAGTAATCTGCCAGGGAAGGCGGCGTGGAAGGAAAGGACTGGCCTGCCGCCTGCCCCCGCCTCCCACTCCGGGCCTTTCTCCTGCACGCCTGCTGCTGTAACGTCCCCCTCTCTGTGTCTCACCCACGCTGCCCCACGACGTCTGTGTCTGGTTCCTGGTCAGGGCTGGAGAGGGGCAGTGAGTGCATGACTGTAGCTGAAGCTGATAGAAATCTCATGGGAGGGCTCTGGGTCCCCCTCGCCTTTGCTTTAGAAAAGCATGTGACAGCCCCGCATTGGTGGGGCTCCCGTATTTGCACTAACACGCAAAGGCCCCTGCAGCTCTCTGGGCCCACAGCTCTGCACTTTAGGGGGCTGTCCCAGCTGAGGGGCTCTTGCTCTCTGAGCCCCTCATGTTGGTCCAGGTGTTTCCCATCCAGGCCCTTGGGGGCTCCCTGCAAACAGAGGCCCTAGCAACCTCCATCAGATCCTGAAAACTACTCCCCCTTGTAGCTCTGCTTCCACTGAAGGGCCCTTAGCAATCGAGAGCTCGTCTGTCTCCCATCACCTTCAGCATTCAGGGGAGCCTTTGAGCGAGATGCCCTGGAGACAGGGCAGGCCCCTCCACTCATGACCTCTATCTTTCAAGCATAGCCAGGTAGCTGGCTTCCCCCTTAGGTGTGTTGAGGGGAGAGGGAGCTTCCAGTTCTTTGTCTCCTAAAGTAATTCAGAAGGGCCCTTGGGAAGAATCTGTTGCTACTGAGTGCACCAATCACCCCCTCCTTGCAGGCAGCGATGTTGCTCTGGGTTCTGTCAGTTCAGCATAGTGGCAAGGGAGTGATGAGAAGGGGCGGGGGCATAGATCAAGTCAGAAGTCACAAGGCTCCAGTGTGGGGAGAAGCTGGCAGCTGGGAATCTGTACACACAGGGCCTTGTTTTCAGACTGGGCATCTGGCTTTGCACTGCAGAAACTGCCCTGCTCCTGCAGGGCACGCATGGGAAGATCTGTCCTGCCAGTGGGGGAGCTGGGCACAAAGGGGGGACGTGCGTAATTTCTGTTGTAAAATCAGGGGGGCTGGGAATGTGGCCAACAGCGACTGACCCAATGTCCAGCACCTGCCCGTAATGCCCCAGGGCAAACACTGCAGGCACAAGAACAGGACAAGTGCTATCTGCATTCCCACTTTTGGTCCCATGAGCATCGCTTCTGAGCACCCAGCTGGCCAGGAATTCATACAGGACAGCACAGCCACCCTGCCAGTCTCCACTAGGCTCTCATCCCCCACTGCCACCGAGAAGTGAAGCCCCGTGCCCCTGCCCAGGTAGCCATTGTTCCTGGACTCCAGCTACTGTAGTGCATCACAGTGAAGTCCACAGCCCAAACCCTCCTGTAGGCCAAAAGGACGGCCCCAGCAAACACAGTTTATCCATGGTGTTTCACAGTACCGAGTCCCATGATGGTGCCCTGCTAAAGGAGAACCTAGAGATTCTCCAGCCACGTTTTCTGATGTTTCCTCAATTCTGTCATCTCAGGACAGTGCAAGGCAGGGGTGGCACACAGAACAAACTGGGCTTGTGGTATGGAGCTTTGAAACCCTCCTCCAGCCCTGCTCACATGCAGGGAACTCCCTAGCAGACCCATGGTACGATTCTTGGCACAGAGGCGACTGGCATGTTGCATGATCCATGAATGAGCCTGGGGTGAGGACTCAGGGTGTTCTGTGCTGGTTCTGAACCAAACTTCTGCCACAGCACTCCAGGGTCCTTGGAGAGAGAGAGAGAGAGAGAGAGAGTGTATCTGTGTGCGCAGCTGATCAGTCAAAGCCTCTGGCCACCTCCCATTGAGACTGCTCAGTTTGCATAGTAACTCCCCTTGCTTTCCCATGAGACAGTCTCAGGATGTTAATCCTGGGAAAGAGGGGCCCAGGCTCTGCGGTGTCTATAGCTTTTCCCCCATCATTGGGCAGAGGTTTCCCTCTGTGGGGTTGGTGTCCGTCATAGCCAGTCAACATGCAGTTCTGAGTGCCTGCCCCTGGCCTTCTGGTTCACAGCATTACCAGTTCTCCTGATTTTAGTGTGAGTCTCATATTTGGTCTTTTCTCAAAGCCCCAGCTCCTGGGGTCAGGTGATTACAGGAGAATCTCAGCTCTCATTTAAAGAGAAAAACAAAAAGTAGATTCTGGTCGTATTGGTTGCAGAGAAAAGCTTGAAATGCTCCAAACCTAGAAGGACAATCAGAAGAACCCAACATTGATTTTTTTTTAAATCTCAGGATTTTTAAGCCAATCTTGCATTTTAGGGGGCCTGTCTCATGATATTTGAGTGCTTCAGGATGGTAATACTGGGTCCATCCATGCACACTACCCGCTACAAGACTGAGAGTGGGGACAGAGAGGCACAGCGACTGCCCCAGAGGGTGTGCCCCTCACTGACCTCACAGCATGGCAATAGCTTGGCACCTGGCTGAGCAGAGGCTCCAGATTTGGGATCAATCCCCATTGGCAGGGATGTGTGTGTCTCTGGTGTGGATCTGACTTGAAGCGTCATGCAGAGCTGGACCTTCTTCACGTGTGTTTGTGAGGGAGATGGATTCTTTGGTGTAAATGATGGCATGAGCGAGTCTTGGATGGGAAGGCAGCACACCCTGTAAGTGTGTCTGAGAGTATTAAAACAAGCTGAAATTCATGAGTGTCCACCTGCTTATTTGTGTCTGTGACTCGGGTCTTGCCTGGTACAGTGCTGAACATGGAACAGGATTCTGCCCTGCTCCTCTTCCTCTCCTGCTGCACCCCACATCGCTCCCTTCAGCACTTCCCAAGCCTGTGTCTCCTTCAAAAGAGCCAAAGGGCAGAAGGTCCTGGAGGATAGGGGATGCCCCATGTGTCTGAGGTCTGGGATTCATGTTCCCACTGCTTCAAACCTGCTCCCCGCAACACAGCCTGCCATGGCCTCAGCCTCCTCCCCCCACCCCATGGCGCGTCTCCTGGGCTCTGCTTACGCGGCCAGCAGCAGCACCACCGATCTCCTGGGGGCAGGGCCGCTGTCTGGAGCTAGGTATAACATGAGTGAGGCCAGGAACTTTGTTAGTTCCCTGTGTGCCCCCTTCAATCTATCACCATATAATTACCCAATTCACTCAGCTCAGAGCCCTTGTGCTCCTAGAGCATCCTCTGCAGCCTGGGAACTCCCTCTGCTTTCCCAGCTCCCTTTTATCTCCATGAATGCTCTGGGGCCTGGGATTAGAGTCGGACTTACTCCAGCTGCAGCCCCCTTGCCGGGAGATGAGCAGCGGTGACGGCTGCTCCTGGGAAGAAAGGTCTGAGGCAAAGCAGCCGCTTAAGAGGGAAATTCCTCTGCTCTGGGGAGGCATCAGGAGCCAGGAAAAGCCATAAATTCACAGGGGCCCAGGAGGGTCTGGTTCTCTCTGCCTGCAGAGCGGGCAGGAGGGTAACAGGACCCCATAGGACTGGGATAGGGCAGCAAGGGGTGAGGGAGGGGAGTAACTTGGCAAGTGCTGGTGGAGCAGCAGGAGCCTAAGTGAAAACTGGGCTAAGAGGCCCCCCCTTCCTCTCCGAGCTTTCCAGTCACAGTGTGCCGCAAAGCCTTCTGTGGAGGGGGATAAGAAGGGGCCGATTCTTGGTGGGGGTAGGGTGGGATCATGCCCTGCCCCAAACCTAGCGATGGGAGAATTCTGACCAGTCCAACACAGGGAAGCACCTGGAACCTTTCGCTTTCTTGAACTTCTTCCCCTGGCTCAGGCTTTAGGGCTGCTGACACGGCTCCCATGACTCGGGGCTGCGGGGAAAACCTAGCTTCCCGAGCCGCCTCAGCGATGGTCCAGGAAAGGGGATTTGATTCTGGGCAAAGGGTCAGGCCAGTGTCTCATCTATTCAAGCCCATCTGCCCCACTCTCCCTACACTTGACCAGATCTCTAGCGTGCTGCGGGACAGGATATGGGTTTCTCCATCTTTGTAACTAATTCCAGGGCTGGCAGAGCTTGGGCAGCCTGGACAGGGTCACTCCCTGACCCAAGAAGACTTCCCACCAGCACCAAAGCATTTTTTCCTTCCCTGAAGATGCTGTAGCCACCCCACCCCACCTCAGCTCAGGACCTACACAGCACTGGGGCTAGGCCAGATGGCTGGGCGATTCCATAGAGACCAGCACTCTCCTGAGTCAGTGCTGACCCCCGTACATCGCTAGGGGGTGCCAATCTGCAGGAGATGGTGTGGTGCCTCAGCTGGGGTTGCTCCCCCCTCCAAATCAGTGCTGACACTCAGCATAGTGCAGAGGGGTGCTCTGGAGAGGTGCCATTTTCCAGCTCAGACATTAAAAGCCTGGCTGCTTTGGGCTGTTAAAGGTTCCGTTGCACATTTGAGGAAGCTGCTCCCCAAGAGGCAGGCTGTTTATAACATAGGTGACATGACACACAGGGGAACTGTCTGGAGACTGAACTTTCCTGGCCCTAGTCCCATAACAAGGATCAGGCTCCCAGAGGGTTATCCCTGCCAGTAGCTACTGTTATAGCATTAAGCCTGGTGTCCCTGCTACAGTCCGGTTGGGTAGTTACCTTGGCCCAGATCCACACAGGTATTTAGGCTCCTACCTTCCACCGAGACCAACGTGAGCTTGGAATACCTTTGAGGACCTGTTTCAGAGTAGCAGCCATGTTAGTCTGTATCAAGTGACACCATCATAGGACCTAATCACATTAGCCACGCCATCAGGGGCTCGTTCACCTGCACATCTACCAATGTGATATATGCCATCATGTGCCAGCAATGCCCCTCTGCCATGCAAATTGGCCAAACCAGACAGTCTCTATGCAAAAGAATAAATGGACACAAATCTGACAACAGGAATCGTAACATTCAAAAACCGGTAGGAGAACACTTCAACTTCTGTGGCCACTCAGTAAAAGATTTAAGGGTGGCAATTTTGCAACAGGAAAGCTTCAAAAACAGACTCTGAGAAACTGCTGAGCTTGAATTAATATGCAAACTAGACACAATTAACTTGGGTTTGAATAGAGACTGGGAGTGGCTGGGTCATTACACATATTGAATCTATTTCCCCATGTTAAGTATCCTCCTCACACCTTCTTGTCAACTGTCTAAATTGGCCATCTTGATTATCACTACAAAGTTTTTTTTTCCTCCTGCTGATAATAGCTCATCTTAACTAATTAGCCTCTCACAGTTTGTATGGTAACTTCCAACTTTCTGTCTGTGTGTGTTCCATTCTATGTATCCAATGACATGAGCTGTAGCTCACAAAAGCTTATGCTCTAATAAATGTTAGTCTCTAAGGTGCCACAAGTACTCCTGTTCTTTTTGAGGACCTAAGTCCTCCTGCCTCCCTTCATGCCCCACCCCAGTTCTTCACTTCCTCTCCCTTTAAAAAAAAAAAAAAAGTGGGTGATATAGCTGGTGTCTCCCCAGAAGTGGCTGCAATTCAGAGGCAGGCAGGCAAGCGATCTCTGCCCTCCTGGCCTTCACAGCACTTGGGGATGGAAAGGACTCCAGCAATGATTAGTAATCAAGCAGACCATGTGGTAATTTAGCCCTGGACATCCTCATTTGGCTTCGGCTTATCTTTGATCTGGGAGGCATCTCCGTGCACTCTTGGTGTGGGTGGGAGTTGCTAAGCTGGCACCAGAGGGCCTTTCTTGGCCACTTGTTGCAGCTGATACTCAAACTGTCCCAATCAGGTAGTGCGGATGCTGTTTGGCACCCCCGATGCTCTGCAGGTGAAGCCTTCCTGGGCAATGCAGATGAGTGGCTAACCCTGTAGGGAAGCAGGAGGATGAGGCCAGGAATCTGGCACCAGCTGCTTTCAGGAACATGATGCAGATCCCTGGGCAGAACAAAGCATGCGAGAGGCATGAAAGCCCTGCAGAGGGACCCGTTCCTCATCTCCTCAGGTTCCTGCAACAGGCAGAGTGTCCAAGAGGAGCCCAGGGCACTGTTACTCATGGAAACCCATTTTCAGTGAATCACAATGTGGAGTAGAGACTATTCCTGCCCCTCCGCCCAGCTGCTGAGCCCTGGCCAACCGACCCTGGTCTGCAGCCCTAGCTCTCCCATGAGCCCCCTACAAAGCACGCCATCTCCAGGGGCAATTGCCTCTCACCCCCCTGACTCGTGGGGAGATGCACTCCTAGCCAAACCAGCTCCCTCTGGATGGTTTCCAGCTAAGACCTGAACCAGCAGCAGTGGGGAAGGAGGCTGCATGGGGAGCTCAAGGCTGGGGGAGGATTTCCAGCAGCAGGGAGGTTTGTGTGGGGAGCACAGAAGAGGGATCAGGGAGGGCAGGAGGTAGCAGGGAAATGGGTTGTATGGTAACCACAGGGAGTGTTTCTAGCAGAGGGGAGTGCAGTGGGGGGGGTCACTCAGGGTTCCTGGTGACCTGGCTTTATTTGAAGCATTCCCATAGCCGAGAGAGCAAGGCTTTTCCTGCCCAGGGGAAAGTCCCAGCTGCAGAGGCCCTGGCAGTGATGGCTTCTGACTCTCAGGCAGAGTCTCCTGCCTTTTAACTGGAAATTGGAACAAAGCCTTACCCATCAGTTATTTTGGAAGCACCCTCTTTTTCCTTTCCAGGCCCAAGTACAGTCAGCCTGGAGCACCCCGTGCTCTGGAGGTCAGGACTAAGCCCAGCAGTAGAATGGCAGGGAGTGCTGCAAGGCAGGGCAGGGCTTAGTTGCATCTGCACACGCTTGGGAGACTTTTCCAGGTAGTGTCCATTCTGCCTGGTTTAGTAGGCACTAGCCTACTCTCACCTTATGCCTGTCCACACCCCAAATAAATACATGAGCTGGATGCCTCGACCCCCTCTAGCAGGGCTATGGGGCAGAAGCTGAGGCCACCTTCCTCAGGCTCAGCCCCTGCTGCAAGCATCCCAGGGCAGCCCTTTGATGTGGCCCCTCTTTGACCCCAAGGGCAGCGAGAGGGCTTGGGCTCTCCCTTCACGGCCCAGGTCCCCCTCCCTTGTTTTGGCAGCATCCTTCGGAAGTTGTTCCTGGAAGAGGCCGGAGAGCAGCTCGCAGGGTTCGGGCTGCGGAGGCAGGAAGCTGGCTGCAGGCCCCTCGAGCTGCAGGTCACACAGCAGAGCAGAGACAGGCCCTCGCTGCCTCATGCTTCAGCCCCATCAGTCTGTCAGCTCTGCCAAGGGCCAGGGAGGCTGCTGCTCCAGGAACATGGGGGACCGGGGGAGGGATCCTCTCTCCCCACCAACACAAAGAAATGCCAGGCCAAGATTACAGCCCCCTCTGGGCTCTCCCCTCCCCAGGGTACCCATTGCAGCCTCACACACAAGCTCATACGCTGCAAAAAACCTAAGTTTCAACAGGACTCACCCAGCAGGGCCTGTCCCAGCCTGCAGCTGAAGCACAAATCAATCAGAATCTGCCACAAGAGACCCCCTCCTCTGATCAACTAAACCCCACCCCACAGGCCCAGAGAAACAGGAAGTCTGAGAGGGCCCTTGTCAGCCTGGGCCCCACGCTATGTTATCCATGTAAACCTTGCAGAGACAAAGCTCCATCCTGCCTAAGGCCTCTTATCTGATCAGGAACCAGCATCAACACACAGGCACTGGTCACGGTGACCTTGCCTGGTGCTCAGGCACAAGGCTTCTCTGAAGCAGCAACTGGGCCAGGGGCTCAGCCACTGCAGAGAGCAGCCAGACCCGCCACAGAAGTTCCCACGTTCTTTACAAGGCTTTTGTTTAACCAAAGGGTCTAGAGCAGCAAGTGTCTGGACACGTTCCCTTCCTGCAGCTAAACTCCTCCCCTACCACCCTTCGCTTCCCCCTCAGAGAAACCCAATGACAGCAACCTGGCCCCTTTTCTGCACCTAACCAGGCTCAGCTGCACCTTGTTGGCTCAGCTCAGGGCCATTCCCAGCAGGACCTCACCCGAGGTTTAACCCCCAAGCCTCCACCTTGCAGCTGGGTTCAGCCTCCCCCCAGGAGTGCCTCTGGGAGGGGTGTGTCAGAGCTGGGCACTGATTGGCGTGGGCTCTGCGTCTCTTGGGCTCCTCCAGGTGGCTCAGCCGGCTGGCACAAAAGGGAGGATGGCCCAGTGGGGAAAGGCCCAGCATCCTTCTGTCTGTGCAGCACAGAATGGTGCATATCCTGCCCCTGGCACCCTCCACTCAGGTCCTGCCCCTCTTTTCATTGATGCTGCTCATCCCATTCAGGGAAGGAGTCACAGGCATTGGGCAGCCAAGTCAGTAGGGGAAGGAGCTGCCACCAAAAACAGACACATGAAAAGTCGCCACCTCCCCTCACCCTGACGGGTTTCCTGCTCGGCCCAGGCTGGCCCGGCTTGGTGGCTGGCACCGCATGTGGCCTCCCTTGGCCAAGCATCCGGGAAAGGAGCGAGAACTCGTCTCCCCTTAACACATTCCAGGGCCTCGGCGGAGCCAGGGCTGCTAGCGCACAGAGCACTGTGCAGCTTTTTCCTCCCCACTGAAACAATGGAGCACGGGACTCAGCGTCTGGCCAAGGAGCACTGTGTCCTGATTGAAGGATTGCCAGGGACGGTGCTTCCTAGAGACACTGAGACAGGGGAGAGACAAAGGCACAAGAAAACAACTCGTGGAAACAAAAGGTGGCCAAGAAAACTGCCACAGGTGGGGCAGGGAGCTTGAGCCAGTGGGCAGGGAGCATCCAGATGGCAGCTTCTGCTCTGCCTGGCGCTGCGGGGAGGGCTGTGGACCCGTTCTCACTGGCTCCATGAAACCTCACCCCCAGACCTAGTTGAGGGAGGGAGGGAGGAAGCAGCTTCCTGGGCTGCTTGAATCAAGATGGAGCGCAGTCTACAGGGACCAGCGCAGCATGAAAGGGGAGGGCCAGTCCTGAGCTGCACTGGGCCACCTACACCATTTCAGGAGAAGGTGTCAGACTCCAGCACCCCTTGCAGGGTGGGTCCTCAGGAACCAGCTACTGTAGCAACCTCCTGCCGGGCGCCAGGGAAGATCTAATCAGGCCCTCATTGTCGGCTCTCTAGCAAACTGTTTAGCTAATAAAACCAAGCAGATTGTTGGAGGGTTAACAAGCAGCGACCATGCATCTCTCCAGAGCCCTTCACACAGGGCCTACTAATAAGGAATGGATTCTGTGACGTAGAAATGAGGGTTTCCCCAAATCCATGCAGGCACCAGCAACGCTTAAAGGCTGCCAGGTAGATGCTGCCAGGGCAGAACGAAGCAGCAGCCATCCTGCTCCCTGTGAGCACTCAGCATCTGTATCAAACATGGGTGCCAGGCACCTGATCCAGCCAAGCCCGGTGCTCAGGCTAAGTCTGCTCTGAAGCTGTGGCAGGGCCCTGTATTACAGCACTAATGTTAGCTGCTTTAGGTCTGACAGCCCGGTTCTTCCCAAAGCCTTCTGGGACCCTTAACTTCCACCAGGGCCTCAGAGCAGATGGGTAGAAGTGACTCCGGTCTACCACCCCCCTAGAAAGGCAGCCCCTGTGTTACTGCTCTGGGCTACTTAGGTTAAGCCTGCCTCTGGCTGTTGAAATTGAACCCCGAAGCCTAGAAGTTGGAGCGAGCACTGCCCAGCCACCCACACAGACATTGCTACTAGCCTTACGCACCCCACCTTCTTAGGCCGTCTCCTCCTCACTTACAAACACTGTCCTTCCCCCTTCCCTGTGGTCTTTCCTTCTGCCCCCTGGTTAGATGCCATTTCACCAAAGTCAGCACAGCTAGATAGCAGCTCCAATCTCCATTTCCCACTGAGGTCTGATATCCAGCTTGCCATGGGAATGTTTTCCCTATTTCTGCCTTGTCAAGTCATCTTCCTCACACCACGTTGGAGGGACCAGGAACCGGTATGCACGCAAAAGGCATGGGCATGTGTGGAGTGTCTGCCTGACCGGCCGTGCACCCACCCGCTCGTTTACAGTGTTCCAGCAGGAAACAGAAACTCGTCAATAAATCAGATAAATTCTGCCACCGTGCGAATAACCCCAGCAGCTCGCGGTGGAACTGGAGCTGGTCTAAGCAGACAGTGGGAGAACAGGCAGCAAAGGGACTTGCTCTTTCGTTCAGCCGTGTACGCAAGCGGAGGAGGTTACCCCTGACTAGTGACAAACCAATCTGGAGCACTCTGCATCCCATCATGGACTGTCCCTCTCATGCCTTTCCTAGCAGGCCCAGATCCCCACGTCTCTTGAGCCATTGGAAAGGAGTAGCTGGGCTGAGAGGTCACAGCACCTATTTAGTGCTGCCCATCAGGGCTTCCTATCAGAGACAGGAGCGGTTGGCTCATGACTGGGATAGTGGGGGGGTTGGCCCGTAAAAAAACTTCCAGGCATTGGGGAGCAGCTGGCTTAGTGCTTCCCAGAGATTATTAGAATCATAGACTATCAGGATTGGAAGGAACCTCAGGAGGTCATCTAGTCCAACCCCCTGCTCAAAGCAGGACCAATCCCCAATTTTTGCCCCAGATCCCTAAATGGCCCCCTCAAGGATTGAACTCACAACCCTGGGTTTAGCAGGCCAATGCTCAAACCACTGAGCTCACAGAGATCAAAGGAGAGGGTGCAACTTTCAGGGACATGGGACCACACTGAACAGGACACAGACAGGCCCTGGCTGGTACCATAGTGAAGCACAAGCTGTACTTCTCAGTCCCAGAGCCAGGCAGTGTCTGTGTGCTCACTGAGGGTTGGGTATTCAGTTCTAGCTCCTAAGGCCCTTGATTCTTTTGCACATAAGGAACCACTCCATCCAGCTCTGAGTTCCAGTTCACCCCAGGAAAGGCTGCCCCCAGCTCCGAGGCCCGACCTGCCACGGGAAAGGCTGCCTGGCTGGGAAGAGCTGGCGGTTTGTTTTTGAAAGAGTTGTTTTCTTTCCGGTTTGAATGAATCCAGGTTGGAGGGCTGAGCGGGATCCGGGCCCCAACGCCTCTGCTCAGGGGCAGCTCATTTCCTCATCATAAAATAACAAACCTGAGATGTGTGGCTGCAGAGCACCGGCCCAGAGAGGGTCAAGGGTCAGAGGGGTCACTGCGCACACAGCTCTCTAATTCCTCTTCTCATTCACACCCTGCAGATCTGTCAGCAGCACAGAGCTATAAACAGGGCCTGTGGAATCCCTGGCCTCAGGGAGTCTGAGTGGGGAAACAGTCCACCCATTCTCTGTCCCGGCAGGGCTAGAGCCCGAGGACTTTCACCACTGAGGCTAATGTTTGCATGCCCATGTGCATGCCTGCGTATGTGCATGGGTATGCATTCATTTGAGCACACGTGTATGTGGATGCTGACCTGTAAACCAGGAGAATGGCAGCAATCTAATACCCAAAAGGGCCAAATTGTTGCCATCAGCCGAGTGCCAGCAGCCGTGTGCCATCCACGCTCTGCCAAGGCATTGCACTGAGAAGAACAACCAACCCCCTCCTCTCTGTCAGATTTCTCTGGTGCCCTTAGCCATGCAACCCTTTCCCAGGCACCAAGTGTGGGCAGCGACGTAGTGACTAGGCCAGGGCCCCATGTGAAACCCAAGAATGGGCTTGTGTGGGCTGTTTATTTATCTGTGTTAACGACCACGTGGTGCCCATCATCACACTGCCCAGGCATCTCGCAACTCATTGAGATCAAGCAAAGAAATATTTATTTGTGACATCCCAGCCTTCTCCTCCTGACCCCCAGCAAAGCCCATAGCTCTGATCAAAGCATTCTCTGCTAGGGAGATCAGAGTGCACACTTGGGGAGTTCCCCGGCCCAGCTGCTGCTCTGGTCCCTGCCAAGTTCTCCTCTCATGGCCCCTTGTTTCTTCTTTGGCTCCATGGATCCTCCTCTGCCCACGAAGCTAAACCCCAAAAACCTTCATCTGAGTTGGGTACGTGCCTTGGACTAGCAGGATTCAGAGTCCCCATCCAGACTGTGATCTCAGGAGATGCTCAAGGGGGAGGCTGCCAACAGGCCTGGCTAACCCATGTCCGGCAGTGCCAGGCTCTGCGATGGTTTCCTCAGCATGGTGCCTTCTCTCAGTGCATGGGCCATTCCCTCCTGGAGTCTCAAAGAGCCTCACCCGTAGGCAGGAGTGGGACTGCTGCACACTTGACCTGATGACAGGCAATATACTCTATGGCCGAAGGTTAGAAGACAGTACAGGTCAGACTGATGGGAGGTGATGCACCCCACCAAATACCTGCCTGGGACAGGGCATCGTGCCATGGCTTGAATCCCCTGTTCGGCTTTTTAGTCCCCTTCTGATGCGGGGCAGGTTGTCACAGATGTGGCCATCTTTCTTTGGCCAATGGCTTCCATCTGATGTCTTCTGGGGGCCACTCTAGAGAGACGAGATCCCCACCTGGGCCAGCTCCCTCTCCATGCTCCAGTGCAGGGGCAGCAGTGTGCAGAAGGGCTCTGTGGGGCACTGGTCAGAGTCTGAGATCCACTGGCCTAGGACGATGCCGAGATGTTAATGGAAATTCTTTGATCGCTTGCGGAAGCACTATCCTAACTCCCCTTTGTATTCTGGACAACAGACTGGAAACTCAGTGACCGTCATTCTCCATCCCTCCTCTGCCCCCACTCTCCGCTCCCTGAGGCACGGATGGGAAATGGAGTGTGTTTCCCTTTAAGAGGCTGGCTCTGGAGTAGTGAGGATTGTCCTGCTGCTGTTTCCTTTTAGCTCATGCAAGAGCCTTAAACACATTTCACTTCAGCCCTCCAGCTTGACTAAGGCGGGGAAACCCAGGAGCTCCTCAACTTTCCCGAGGACACTGACCGGCTCCCACGTGTAAGTAGGGGATGACTGAAGACCCCAGAGCTTTTCTGCACAGGGGATGGGGTGGGAGAGCAGGAATCCTGCTTTCTGTGCCCCTTTCCAGTGGGACTGAGCGTGGATCCGCTGGTGGGGACATTGGAAAGAGTAGGGGGCTGCCCAGGAAGTTAGTGGGGGACTGCAGGAACCCTGTTAACTGCACGGAATCTGCCTGCTAACCAAGCCCAGAGTTGGGAGACCCCTTGGGAGTGAGGCTGGTGCTGGAGGTTCTGCTGGGACAGGACAGAGAGCACAGGCGTGATCGCCTGGGGCTTAAAACCAACCTATGATCTGTCTCAAAGGGTGACTCTTGGGGTAAGGGAATCCCTGGATACAGGGCAAGGGGCTAGCGAATGCTTTGCTGTGTCAGCGGTGAGGCTCTGATAGTACCAGCCCTTGGCACTCGGAACGGGGTCCTTCAGGGCAACTGGATCCCAGGTGCATTACAGAGCAAAGTACTGGCTACAAATGGAAAGACAAATAGCTGGGGGCGAGAGGAAGGAAGTGGCAGAGGCGGAAGGGGGGTGAGGGCTGGTGTGGGTCGAAATGAAACACAAGAGCCAGATAAAGGGAGCCCAAGCTTCAAATGCAGAATCCCGGGAGGCTCAGCTCGGCACGTGGGTTCGTATGTACCTGGACTTCCCATGCTGGAAGGATGGTCCTGGTGGATCTCTGGTTGACCTGGTTTCAGAGGTGTGTAAATGACAATAGTAGCTAGTGGACTATAGAGCAGTGGGTCTCTGCCTGTGGCCCGCTCCATCCTTTGAGGATCTCAGGCCAGTATCTCCCTCCAATAGGGAAACTGAGGCAGGGTAGGGGAAGTGTCACCCAGGGAGACAGTGTCAGAGGTGCAAATAGAACCCAGGAGTCCTCACTCACTGCCCTGAACTCTGGCCACAAGCTGCCTCGCTCCCAGCTGGCTGGGTGTGAGGCTCCTATACTAGGACTAGAACCCCCGAACCCTGGGGCACCGGTCCAGGCAGTTTCCTGGGCTGGTGCAGCAGGGAGCTGACTGTGTGGCTCTGGCATGCATCACTCTGAAGGGAAAGGGCTGCATACCTTCGAGCTGCCCGGTCTCTGCACGCTCCCTGCTCTCACATCCCCCAGACGGATGGATGGTGGCGGTTTCAAAGGAGCTTGTAAACCCTGTCTAAACAGGGGGCACCGATGTCAAATTCCTTCCAGGGACCGACTCCAGTAGCAGACTGCAGAGCTGATGAGTATAGGGCACCCTCTGCAGGCTCTAAGGGAGCTTGCAGCCAGCCAAATATTTCTGGAAGATATGCTCCAGTTCAAACCAGGAATTATTTGGGGGAATTGCTATGGCCTATGGTATGCGGGCAGGCAGACTACATGATTACAGTGATCCCTGCTGGCCTGAGAATCTATAAATCTCTGGGAACTGCACCTAGTCGGTCTTGAGCTGGCTCCACTTGATTTGGTTCTCCATGGCCTATGAAGCCTTAAGAAGTGTCTGCTCATAATGCCGGAGGGTCTGAGGAGCTTCCCCTAAAGAGATCTGGGATTTGCAAAACAATTGTTCTCTTCCCTAGTTCAGCTCTAATGTCTCCCACTTGCCGTATGTTAAAGAGCCATCTGCTGAACGCGACAAACCCGGTCAGTTCTTGTCCTAGTGATAACATGGCTTAGTCCTAGATGTAAGAGCGGGAGAGTCCCCTGCCAAGGATAGCCTTGGGGCAGGTTTGCTCCTGAGAGGGTGCTCGGCAGGGTTCTGTCCAATGGCGTTAAAGGATCAAGAGAGGGAAGGAAGCTCCCTGGAGAGCTGGGTGAGGAATGGGTTTTGGGGGGGTCCCTGGCAATTCCAAAAACGAGAATGAAAACAATGGTTCCGGGGCAGCTGAAATTGGAGGTCCAGTTCCGACCATATTCATGGGGCTGCGACTGGTTTTAAATGACACGGAAGGAAGTTTTAAAACAAAAAGTCATTTTGATCTGAAAAATCCAAACGTTTCCGCTTTTTCAAAACTTTCCCATGTTTCTGACGCAGTTTTGACACAAATTTGCAAAATGTTTCAGTGTCGCTGAATCTGCTGTTTTCGATGGAAAATAGTTCCAGCCAAACAGTTTTGCCCAGCACTAACTCCAGGTTCTTCCCTCAGATTTTCAACTAGGAGGTCGCACACCCCAGGGCTCTTTGGAGTCCTCCATTCCCCTCACAAGTCCCCTATTTGCCACCCTCTCATCCCCTTCTATTTCAGAGACTCTGTACGACCCTCCTCACCCCCTCCTTCATGCTAGGAATGCTGTGTGCCCCTTTTCACCATACCAGCATCCTCCAATCTTCCCACTATGCCAGGGCTCTGTGTGCCCCCTCATTGTTGTGTGTATTACTATAGCATTTAGGATTCCCCATTGTGGACCCATTGTGCAAGGTGCTGTACAAACACAGACCAAGAAGAAAACAGTCCCTGCCCCTTCCCTCCTACATGCCAAGGATTCCGTGTGCTTCCAATCCTCCCCTCCCCCATGCCAGGGTTCTCCATTCTCCCCCCATGTCCCCTCCCCCAGACCACTGTCTCCCATTTCCCCCTCCCCCACATGCCATGGGCTCTGGGTGTCCTCTCATTCCTCCCCCACCCCATGCCTCCTATTCCTCATTTCACCACCGTGGCAGAGGCTCTGTGTGCCCACCCATTCCCCACTCTGCCACATGCCATAGGGTCTTTGTGCTCCCCATCCTGAGGTCCCCCATTCTCCCCCACAAGCCCTGGGCTCTGTATGCAGCACTCAAAAGTTATCACATTACATACAGAGAAATGCCACCAGGAGTAGCGTAAGGCCTTGCAAACTCGGTCCCTGACAAAAGCTGCCCAGAGGGCGAGAACGTCCATGGACTCTCTGAAACACCTGTTGTCTCATCCTGCCCTCACGTGCTTTCCCTGGAAAGCTCAGCAAGTGGCGAGCAGGGGATTGTTTAGGGGAGGAAATAGGGGTTTGCAATGCTGCTTCTGTGGCTATTCTCCAGACGGGTACTGGAGTCCTCGGAAGGGCTCAGCAGCCTGGTGCAGAGATGTAATTGGATTCTAAGTGTACCGTCAGAGAGGTTAAAGCTCACGTTGGCATTTAGCAAACTGGCTGTGTTTTGGTGCCGGCGGCCGTGTGAGGAGTGGGGTGGGAGCGCTGTGTGGGGAGCCCCTACAGCAGGCACAAGGCTGCCAGGCATCCAGTTTTCGACCAGAATGCCTAGTCGAAAAGGGACCGTGGTGGCTCCGGTCAGCACCATCGACTGAGCTGTTAAAAGTTGGTGGTGCTGAGGGGCTAAGGCAGGCTAGTCCCTAGCTGTCCTGGCTCCAAGCTGTGCCCTGGAAGCAGCCAGTAGGTCCAGCTCCTAGGCGAGGGGCCAGGAGGCTCCACGCGCTGCCCCTGTCCCGAGCACTGGCTCCGCACTCCCATTGGCCGGGAACCAGGGCCAACGGGAGCAGTGCCTGCGGGTGAGAGCAGCATGCAGAGCCTCCTGCATGCCCCCGCACCACCACCACCTAGGAGCCGGACCTGCTGGCCGCTTCCGGGACGTAGCATGGAGCCAGGACAGGTAGGGACTAGTCTGCTGTAGCCCTGCGGTGCTGCTGACCGGGAGCCACCCGAGGTAAGCCTGCGCCCCAACCCCCACCCTGAACCCCTCATCCCTGGCCCCACCCCAGAGCCCGCACCCCCAGCTGGAACCCAGAGCCCCCTCCTGCACCCTGAACCCCTCATTTGTGGCCCCACCCAGAGCCCACACCCTCAGTTGGGGCCCTCACCCTCACCCCAACCCCCTGCCCCAGCCCAGTGAAAGTGAATGAGGGTGGGGAAGAGCGAGCCACTGAGGGAATGGGAATGTAGTGAGTGGGGGGTGTGGCCTCAGGAAGAGGCAGGGCTAAGGTGTTCGGTTTTGTGCGAGTAGAAAGTTGGCAACCCTAAGCAGGCACTGTGGGGGATGGCAGTAGGAGCTCAGGCTGTGAAATATGCCCCTGCTATACTCGGCCTAGCCTCTCCCAGCAGGCTATACTTTAAACGGTAGGGGAGTATTTTCAAACGGTGCATGCGCAGGCAGTTGCCTGTACGGGGTGTGTGCACTAGCTCAGTGTGTGCAAATGACAAAACATACGTGCCCCAAGCCCAGCGGTGAGTGCAAACTCACTTTTGCACGCGAGAACTGCACACAGAGCGACTCGCTTGTGCAAAGCCGCAGGTGGGCTAGCAGCGGCTGGGCCGAGGGGGAGACAGCCCCCTGTGCATTGCCACAGCCTCCTCGCTCTCTTGGGCAGGCAGGCGTTCCTCCGCCCCCCGGGAGCGATGCTGCTGCTATCCCTGGTTGTGACGCTTCTGCAGCTGGGCCGAGGCAGCTGTGGGCTCCCCTTCTACAACGGCTTCTACTACGACCACGTCATGAACGACAAGGGCAACGGCAATGGCAATGGCGAAGGTGCGTGTGGTGGGGAGGGCAGGGTCGACCTGGAGAGGGGCTGGCCCTTAGTACCAGCCGCTAGGAGTGCATGGTCCAGAGAGGCTACTGCTCGTGTTTATGGGCCGGGAATCCTGGTGCAGGCCGGGCAGGCATCGATCACCCACTGCCCTTCCCCGTTCCTGAGGCAGTAGGCACGTGGGGTGTGAAAGATCAGAGTGTTGCCAGGAGGTGTAGATCGGGGTGGGAGCTGTTGAGGAGGCTGGGGCAGTCAAGGGGCAGAGGATGTGGGTGTGAGTCGAGGGTCTTTGCCTCCTAACTTCGGGTGGGTAATTCAGAGGAAGAGAATGACAGTTGCCAGGCTCACACCAGGCATGTTGGGGCTGTTTCACCCCACAGCCAGCTGATAACATCCCCATCCCATAAAGCTCCCCTCCACCGGGTGGAACGTAGGGGAGTTTTCCCCCATCGCCTTACCTGCAAATCTCCCCTTGCCCTCCTCTGCCCTGCCAGGATGCCAGGACTGCGTCCCCTTGGCTCTCGCTCCAGTTGGAAGATCCCTGGGGGAGTAGAATGGAACTGATTTGAACCTGGTCTGATGGGGTCCTCTGCCCCGTTCATCCGTCTCACTCCCCCCTCTTCCCCCCCCCCCCTGGTCCTCTCCTCTTGTGCAGTCACAGAATTAGAGATAGCAGAGGTGGAGCAGCTGAGGAGCTGCCATCCGGTCGGGTCCACCCTCTTGCCCATCAGGCTGGGGCTCGATTGGGCCCTGCAGCCTCTTCCCTGGAGATTCGTCTCCTCCAGTTGCAAGCGGCCCCAGCAACTCGCACCCCTTCCCTTCTGAGATGACGGCTCAGCCTAATGGGCGTTTGCTGTCCGAAAGGGCTTCCTGAAATGCGGGCCAAATATCCCATCCGAGGCTCCAGATCTACCCTCTTGTTCCACCCTGAACAACCCTTCTCCCTCCCAGGGGACCCTCAGGTTCGCACACTTGTGCGGCTGGTGGGGACTGGGCTCAAATAGGTGCTGCCCCACAGGGAAGTTGCCCTCTGCTGGGCACTGGGTTCCCTCCAACCCCAGCAGCATCTGATGCCACCTGCCTCCCTTCCTCTCCACCCCTCATCTACATTCACGCAGGAGCGGTGGGAGGGGGCACGGGATGCCACAGGAGGAAGTGATGATGAATGGCGGGGGTGGGGAGGGTGAGCGACTGGAGGAGGAGGGGGTAGATAGTGTGAGGGAAGGGGCAGAGTACAAGGGGGGTGGGAACAATAGTGCAGGAGGTGGGGCTTACAGGGCCAGATTGGTATCAGTCAATGGTGTGGTGAGTTGCAGGAGTTACTGTGCTCAGAGCAGGGCAGATTGCTCCCTCCCCCCTTCCCTGTCACAGACCCTCCCGTCCCTATACACGCCTAGCTCTTCCCAGGTCCCTATACACCCTGCTGGAGGGTGCTTGGCTGCCCTGCTGGACCGTAACTGCCCTAGAACTCCTTAGTGGGGATGCCTGTGGGGTAGGCTGCCCCTTCCCTTGTAGCATATGTGGGGAATCCACCCCCCCGTGGGCCGCAGAAGCGCCCTGAGCTGGAGGGACGGGGTCCCCTGGCAGTACTCATTCCCCCTGTGGCCCCTCTCCCCCACCAGTTCACTTCAATGGCGTGAAGCTGGTGGTGGAGACCCCGGAAGACGCAATCTTCACCTACCGCGGTGCCAACATCACTCTGCCCTGCCGCTACCACTACGAGCCCACGCTGCAGACGCCACGCAAGATCCGCATCAAGTGGTCCAAGCTGCGGGAGGACAACACCAAAGAGCGGGACGTGCTGGTGGCCATCGGGCTGAAGCACCGTAGCTTCGGCGAGTTCCGGGGCCGCGTGCACCTGCGCCAGCGGGGTGAGCAGGAGGCGTCCCTGGTGATCAGCGACCTGCGCCTGCAGGACTACGGCAAGTACCGCTGCGAGGTGATCGACGGGCTGGAGGATGAGAGCGGCATTGTGGAGCTGGAGCTGCGAGGTGAGCGGGCTGGCGTCCGGTGCCATGGTGGGTGGGGGAGAGGGGGCAGGGGAACAGATGGGGCAACTCCCCCTCACACAGAGATTTCCCTGGGGTTACTGGGGACAGTAACTGGCACCCAAGAAGCTGTCCCCTTTGAGGCTCCTGAGTGGGATCAGCGTAGGTTCTGGGTCCTTCTGCGGCTGCCCCTCTCTGGGGCACTCCCATGCCCAGCCAACACAGGGGTTGTGTGTGTGCCAGGACACAGCAGTTCAGGAAGAAGCTCTCCCACTGGGTGGGTGAGGGTGAAGGAAGGTACAAGGTACCTTCCTCATAAAAATTGCCACCGAATCCTATGGCCCTGCTCACCCAGATCGGCATCCCTGCAGTGTTATTGCCACGTGCCATCGCCTTGCACTTGCGTTACATCAGGTTAGACTCGCAGGAGCTCCTTGGGGCAGGGAGAAAGAAGGGATGTCTTCTTATTCCTTGTTTGTACAACACCTAGCACAGCGGGGCTCTGATCTTTGACTGGGGCCCTTAGGTACAGTACTACTGCAGCAATCAAATAACACTGCACTAGGCTTCTGTGGCTCACCCTCCGTCCAGTGCAGCCGACACTCACACTACAGGTGTATTATGAAGTGCACCTGTAACCTACAGCCACTCAGTGTGGCTCCCCCTAGTGGAGGCTGGGTGAAAGAGTCTGCTGCTGGCTTTGCGCTGACAGAGCTGGGCGTTTTACCCCAAGCAGAAGAGGCGGCTGTTTAAAGATCCAAAGGCTCCGTGGTCAAGTCCTGCTAACAGTGACCTCCAACTTCAGGGGCGCGGCGTGATGTCCAGTTGTAATGCTGCAGGACTGGGGGCCTGTCACTAAGGCATACACTAGTGTTTTTTTTAAGATGGTAGCTCTCACAGGTGGGAGGAGGGGGCATCAGACCACAGAACGCATGTGTGTCTCTCTCCCCCCCTCCCTGGCCTAATTTCTTGCTGCTGGATCTGTGCAGCGCAGGGCACACTGCACAGGGAGTTGGTGCTGGAGAAAGAGACTAAGCAGGATGTAAAACACCCCACCTGTGGCTCTGTGATCCAGACGGAAAGTCACCCCCTAGGATGTTCTCCTTCTCCATAGGCTCAGACCCCAGCTCCGCATCGCGGTCCCAGACTCACAGCCACCCAGAACGGTGGGAAATGTCCCATTTCCTGCCACCTTGTTGTGTTCCTGACCCAGTGCCACCCAGTGCAGCAGAGGGACTTGTACCAAGCCGCCTTCCAGCCATTTGGAGGACGGAGGCTTTGAGTGAGGGGCAAGTTCGCTGGCTACTGGCACCAGCCTTCAAAGCTCTCCCAATTAACTCTGAGCACGCAGAGATCATGCCTCACTCTGGCCACCAGGTGTCACCATTGACATGTGTCATTGTCCCTTTGGGCTGATGCTGCCTGTCCCTTTGGTCTTCGGACTGGCCGCTTGATTCCAATAAGACAGGGGCTGCGCTGAACTCAGATGAGATCCTGGGCCTGAAGTTTGAGGTGCTCAGGGGCCTTTCTTTCCTGGACGATCCAATGAGTGAAACCCCAGGAGAGAGGCTGTTCTCACAAGGGGCTTTGGAGACGCTTCTGGGACGTCTCTGAACCCTAGCGCGGTTTGGGGTTCGTCTGTGCCTAGGTCTTGATCCTGTGAGTTTGGAGCCATGAGCTTGGGAGGGGGCAGAGTCCTGCTGTAACACCCTCTGCTTGCTGGGAGCCCCACACTGGATGTGTTGGTGGGGATCTGTACCGTCCACCCCAGGGGTGTGTGTCAGGTTGCGGGCATAGCCAGAGGGGGCTACCCTTCACAGTGGCTCTGTGACCCAGCCATTCCCTCTCTCTTTCTCTCCAGGGGTGGTTTTCCCATACCAGCCTTACCACGGTCGCTATCGACTCAACTTCCATGAAGCCAAGAAAGCCTGCGAGGAGCAGGACGCTGTGATTGCGTCCTTCGAGCAGCTCTTCAAGTCCTGGGAGGAGGGGCTGGACTGGTGCAATGCCGGATGGCTGCTGGATGGGACAGTGCAGTACCCCATTTCCGTGCCCCGGGAGCCCTGTGGCGGCAAGCTGGCCCCCGGCATTCGGAGCTACGGCGAGCGCCACAAGAACCTGCACTACTTCGACGTTTTCTGCTTCTCCTCTGCTCTGAAAGGTGAGCCTGGCATCTGCAGGGCTCATAGTTAGGTGGGAGACCTGCTTGATGCTGCAGAGAAGGGGGGTGACCAGTAGAGGGGCGCTCTTTTTGCAGGGCACAGTGTGGTGGCAGGGGGTGCTGCCTGTTGGAAGGGACACTTCTTCGCTGAAATGTAAAACTGAGGGCCTGCGAAGACCCAGTAGAACTTCTCTAAGAGTCGGGGTGTTTGAGCCAGCCAAATTCTAACCTGGGTAATTCCATCCACCTCCCTAAATTCTCAGAACACCTTCAGTTAGATCTGGGATTCTCCTCCATTGCCCAGACTGAAATGGTAGGTAGCATTGCTGCATGCTGGTAAACTGCATCCATGCCCCATGCTAGAGGTCGCTGGGTCAAGCAATTGCTCCATTTCGGTTACAAATCGGTTTGGGATGCAAGGCGAGAGAGACTGGCAAAGCTGTGTCATTCAAATGGCTAACATGGCACCAGCCTGTGCCAGCATCAGGGGAACCACCGGTTCTGTAATACAGGGCCTGACTCTTCCTTCTGCGGACACAAAGGGGCCACAAACCCAGGAGAACCAGCACTGCGAGAACTCCCCAGGCTTTGGGGCATGCCTGGCAAAGCTGGTATGCCCAGCTGTTGATGTGTGGTGAAGTGTTTAGATCAGGGAGGGGCAAACTTTTGGGCCCGAGGGCCACATCTGGATATGGAAATTGTATGGGGTGGGGGGTCCATGAATACTCATGAAACTGGGGGTTGGAGTGTGGGAAGGGATGAGGGCTCTGGCGGGGGTGCGGGCTCTGGGGTGGGGCCAGAAATGAGGAGTTCAGCATGCAGGAGGGGGCTCTAGTATGGGGCTGGGATGCAGATGTGTGTGTGAGGGCTCCAGGTGGGGGTGCGGGCTCTGGGGTGGGAATGAGGGGTTGGGGGTGCAGGAGGGTGCTCCAGACTGGGACTGAGGGGTTCAGAGGGTGAAAGGGGAATCAGGGCTGGGGTAGGGGGGTCATGGCACAGGAGGGAGTCAGGGGTGCAGGCTCCGGCAGCTCTTACCTCAAGCAGCTCCCAGAAGCTGCGGCATGTCTTCCCTCCGTCTCCTACGTGGAGGTATGGCCAGGCGGGTCTACGTGCTGCCCTGTCTGCAGGTGCCACCCCTGTAGCTCCCATTGGCTGTGGTTCCCGGCTAATGGGAGCTGCAGGGGTGGTGTTTAGGGCAGGGGCAGCGTGCAGAGACCCCTGGCTGCCCCTACGCGTAGGAGCTGGAGGGGGGACATGCCGCTGCTTCCGGGAGCCGCACGGAGCCACGTCAAGTGCAGAGCAAGCCCCCCAACCCCACTCCCTGGCTGGAGCACCGGAGCGGGGCAAGCCCCGGAACCTGCTCCCTGGCGGAAACTCAAGGGCTGGATTAAAATGTCTGAAGGGCAGGATGCGGCCCCCGGGTCGTAGTTTGCCCACCTCTGGTTTAGATGGTATCAAATCCCTTTGGCCCCTTCCCCATTCTTGTGCCAGGGAGAGCACAGCCTGTTTCTGAACTCCCTAACTTATGTGAATTCCCATTCCTAGCACCTCCTGTGGGCGAGGGGTTTTCCTGTAGGGCCGGCCATGCTCAGTGTTCCTCCGCCTCCCAGTGACCACCCCCTCTGCCTCTCCCCTCCAGGGAAAGTTTACTACCTGGCTCACCCGGAGAAGCTGACGTTGGAAGAGGCCAAGCAGGCCTGCCAGGATGACGGGGCTGAACTTGCCAAGGTGGGGCAGCTCTATGCGGCATGGAAGTTCTTCAGCCTGGATCGCTGTGATGCTGGCTGGCTGGCAGATGGCAGCATCCGCTACCCCATTGCCTTCCCCCGGCCCAACTGCGGCCCACCGGAGCCGGGGGTCAGGAGTTTCGGCTTCCCCGACAAGGGCAAGTTTGGGGTTTATTGCTACAAGCTGAACTAAGGAATGGGGAGGGGCTCCCTCTTTGCCAGTGGACACTTCCCTGCCTGGTGCTGCCTGGATTTAAAGGGTCAGGTTTCCAGGGTGTTGGGGTATTTTTTAATTCCAATTGTTATTTTTTTATTTTACATTTTTTTCACTAAAGGGAAACTTCTCTGGGTTGCTGGGCCCTGGCGTCTCACTAATCAGCCAAGTGCCACCTCTGCATCTCTCTCGTGGCTAGGAATGGGGCACCAGATCTCCTTCCACCCAGCCAGTGGAGGGAGACTCAATGGTCTCTCAGGTTGGGGAGCTTGGTGTCTGGTACCAGGTGGCTCCATCCCTTGGTCACAGGGTCAGCGAGATAAGAAGTGACAGGTTCACGCACATCCACTTGGGCTAGACATTCATTTCCTAGCAGGGACGCATCCAGGCACTGGAGAAGCACAGCGCATGCAACTGTGGGATAGCAAAGGCAGACGCCCTGTGGACATGCTCCAGTTTCACTGGTACCAAAGGGGAACAGCTGTCTCTAATGCACAGACTGCTCTGCCATCCCATCCCAGCCAGCACGGAAGGCACCAAATCAACTGCAAGCCAGAACTTAACACTCTCCCCCATCCCCCAGTTAATGTGGGCGAATGATCAACCACACACAAGTGACTCACAACTCACCAACATCCTTCCCCTGCCCTCAAAGTCCTTCCCCTTCCCCTCCCAATGAAGCGCAGATGAGGTCAGAGATATTAGGCATAATTCTAAGCCTAGAAGCCCAGAGCTAACACAGCTCAGGCCTCGTGTGTCCCGGGAGACTCCCTCTCTCCCCCGCCCGCCCCCCTCCAGTCCCTTCTTTCTCTGCAGGATCTGGCTGTGTTTCAACTCTCTGAGACTCCAGTCTGAGGTTGGCAGTTTCCAAGGGCACTGAAAGGTGGTACTGTGTGTGTACTGGGTGGAACTCTCCGGTTTGCCTGCCTTGTTCTCCACTGGCCCCTCTCCCAGGCACCACTTGAATCCCAGGGGCTCGGTCTTTGTGCGTTTTATTGTGAAAAGATGTATTCTCCTGGACCTCTTCAAATAAAGCTTTGGAGAAAGCCCCAGAGGTCTGAAACTGTGTCCTGGGTGGCAGGACAAATTCTGCGGCGTTCTCCCCGGCCAGCAGCAGCAGCTCTGGGGGCACCACTCTGCGAAGGATTTTAGAAAGGGAATGCACTCGGGGTACTGGGCTCAAAGTGGGGCACCCAGGACTTGGAAGAACAGGAGGTGTTGGAGATAAGAACCGAAGGGCATCAGCGGAGCGCTCTATGAACAAAGCTGTATGGCTTAGCAGGCCCGGGGGGCAGAGTGGGGATTAGGGCAGAACTGAGGAGCCTCCTCAGAACTGGGGGGAGAAGTAGCAGAACTGGAGCCGTGGGGAAGGCAGAGTGAAGGTTCCTCGGCAGGTTGTGGGGAAAGGCAGGAGCAGAAGAGCAGGGTGGAAGGCTGCAGATCCGGGTGGAGGCGCATCAGCAGTTGTGTATGGGGGGATGGGGGGGAGCCCTGGGCTGGAGTAGCTGTGAGGGCAGGATGGAGGGGTGTTCCCTGGGGATGAAGTGGGGGGAAGTGGGAAGCCCGCTCATCTCTGAACTGCATTGTCTGCCAGTGGCCCATAACTCTCCTGGCAGCAGATCAGTGTCCGCTTTCCCGATGGTTTGGAGTTTTTAAACAACCAGGAGATTTTCCAAACAAATTACTCAGCACAGTACTGGTGCTTCCCTATATCGGTAAGTTAGGTGCCTTCCCATGCCCTTAAAATGCCATTTCTATTATGGGCTGCAGCTCCCCGACTTACCCCAGCAACCCTCTGTCTCCTGGTGAAATGCGTCAGAGTTTGTCTCAGCTGTGAGCTCCCAAAGGTCCTGGTGCTCTGGATATGAGATCAGCAGTACAGGTCTAGGAACTGGGCTTCTCGTATTTGCAGTCTTGTCAGTTGTTTCTCTAATTAGGGCTAATTAATTGCCCAGGCCAGACGGGAAATGCTGAGCATTGCTGAGCTTGACAGGCTGCTGAATCATCTTTAAAGGTTAATGGGGGAACGTCTTCATGACAGGAGATTGGTATGGCTGGGCCGGTCTCAGACACTGCAGTCGGGGGAGTGCGTGACCAGGGCCTCCCAAACAATGGCCTACTGATGATGTGCTGGTGGCTGGCAGAGAGCTGACTGGGCATGTGTCTCCGCCTTGTAGTAAAAGAAGCTAGAAGTGCATTGAATACTTTGCTACTGTTAATTTTCCATGGGAGCAGCAGCTGTGGCTCCCACAGGGGTATTTGGTATGTACCCCGGGGGGTAACCCAAATGAGCAGAGGGGAAGCCTGCAGGATCATGAATGGGAGGAGAGGGAAGAAGAGAGGCTGGCTGATTGCATATGGGAGGAAAATTGGGATCTGTGCAATGGCATGGGGGGGGGAGTGGTCTCCACTAGAGAGATGCTGTGTTGTGTTGGGAAGAGGGAAGCAATAGCTGTGACTGGCTATGCCGTGCAGCTGGGGTGGGGCCTCTTTAACTCATCTGCTGCAGCTGCTGTGCCCTGAGGATGTAGGTTTTGCCCCCAGATTCCTACCTGCAGTGGTGAGTCTGGCTGAAGATGGGGGATACTGAGACCTCGGCTGCTGCCCCCAACAAGAAGGCTGCTCCCTGCACAGTTCGCTAATAGAGAGAGGAGTTAGTACCTCCAAGAGCTCCCCCACTGCAGAGAGCAGCATGTGTGTGGAGGAGTAGTGTGATTTCCCATTGCCTGGATAAAGACAGGCCCTACTCTCCACACCTGTCCATGGAGCACCGGTCCCCAGCACTGAACTCCCTTCCCAAGCCAGAGACCCCACGGCTATAACGAGCTACAGCAGCAGATGCGGCTCCAAGGCTGGGATGGGACATTCAGGGGAGGGCTTCTGAAAGGGAGAAACCTTCTTCCCTGCTGTGCTGCATCCTAGACCTCACTGCCCTAAGCCTGATAAACGCTCCTGCTTCAGGGGAGACCAGAGAGGTTTGGAGAAGCAGCAACAACAGGAAACTTCGTCACAGTCCATTTGGGCTCAAAGGCTTATGGGATGCCCATTTGCGTTCCCCCTAACAAGCACACTGCCCGGCCTGTTCAGGAAGGCACCTTTTGCTTGGGCTTTTAAGGCACATTTGTTGCTTCCACTCATATACACATTTGCCTGGGGAGGGGACCCCGGTGTGCACACTGCTCCGCCCGGCTAACACGCATCCACATGCACTCAAAGTGTTCCCACAGACAGACACCCGGGTGCCCGTGTGATGGATGCCATCATGGCCAGCATCAGGGTACCGAACCATGGGGTGGGGGTTGGAACTTTAGAGCTAAAAGCACCAGCCTCTACAGCATGAGCTAAAGAGCCAGGCTCTGAAGCTGGAGCCGACTCCCAGCCTGTGTAGGTAGGGCACAGAGGGGCTGCTCGACTCACACCACAGACATTTCACAAGCACACACGCACAAACGTACAGTGGCTCACAACCACACAGCTGCCTACACGCAGTTCACCAGGTAACAGGAAGAATAAAATACAACCGGTTTTATTGTCCAGGTTTCACAATAGCGCTGACAGCAGCAGGCACTGCCGTGTGTCAGGTTCTCATTTTAGGCACAAGACTTATAATAAAAAAAGGATTTTTTTTTTGTTTTTTTTTTTTTTTGCTTTTTACAAAAACAAAACCCCAAAGCTCCCCTCCCAGGCTGGGTCTCCCCGCCCCTCGTCATGAGCAAAAGCGCAATTCAGGATACGCACACACAGGCTCCTACCAGCATCCTGGAGACTTTGACTAAGGCATTTAAATTACCCCTCCCACCCCCAAAAAAAGACTATTCCAATTTTTCTCTCTTTATTATCATTTCTCATCATTATCATCATCATGTTTCAAAAATATAAATAGGTGCAGGGAACCCTGGTGCCCTGCACGGTCCCCCAGAAAGAGCGCGCCATCACAGGATGGGAGCTGCTTCGCCATGCGGCCTGGGGACGGGGAGACTCGGCGGCCGGGAACCAGCGGTGGGAGAGAGGGGAGGGGCCAAAACCAAGAGGCTTCCCTCCCGCCTCGTCCCTCCATCTCACTCTAGCCCTTCCGTTCCCCCACTTTACATGCCCCTCTCATACATTCAGCAACACTTCACAGCTATTGACTGCCCCACTGCACCACCCCCTGCCGTACTGCAGGATTCTTTAAAATAAAACAAAGGTGGCGTCCACCCCAGCCATTAAATAACAGAAATAATTACATTGTTTGTGGATAAAATCAGGAAAAAATAATCTTCTTTATTATTTAACTTAACCCCCCCACCCGCCCTCTGCAGCCCTCCCACCCCTTCCCCGAAGGCACGAAGGTATTCGGAACCGGATGGCTAGTCAAAACGCTGGAATCTAATTCCCTTTGCTTTGGTGCGCTGAGGTTGGTTTGTTTTTTTATATATATACACAAAGGTGGGGTTTTTTCTTTAATATATTTTTTTTCCTTATATGACAAAAAAGCAACAACAACATCAAGAAGAAGAAACTGCCTCTGCTAATATAATTTCCGTAAAAATCTCTCGCTTCCCTCTCTAACGGGTGGGTGTCTGTGCGGCTCTGCCATTGGTTCTCGACCGATTCCTTGGGCTCCTCTTGTGTAGTCTGCGTTTGTAGATGGAGGCTGTGGGAAGAGGAGAAGAAAAGGCACCTTGTTACTGGGAGAAAGTTACAGAGCCCCTGCTTGTCCTTAGCTGGCTCACCCCAGGCCTCTCGTTCCCTGGAAAAACACTGCGGGGGCTGCTTGCAAGCTCTGCCTCCAGCCATTCGGGCAGCGCGTGCCCCGGCGCCAGCCCGCTCGCCACCAGACAATCAGGCCTTCTCTTGCCTCTGGTGCTCTGGGACCGGAGGAATCAGTGGGGCGTTTTCAGGGCACTTTGTGACGGCCCCTGTCCCCCCCCCCGCAAACACTGAATTTAAAGAGAGTCAGGTGCCTCCTGGGAGCCTGTTCAAAAGCATCCTGTTCAGAGACAACTCCGCTGCTGTCCGTCCGATATGGTCTGTATTTCTTCCCCCTCCTTGTGAGCAGACGCGCATAGAGGCAGCCAGACCAGCTCAGACCAATGGCCCAGCAAGGAAGGAGACCGCCCCTCCCAAGCACCCATAATGCACCCAAACATTTTGTTTAGGGAGGCAGGGGCTCTGGGGTCTGTCCACAGCTGTAACACTGCTACACTGTGTGGCATTGGGCAAATCCCTTCCCCTGCCTGTGCCTCAGTCTTCCCATCTGTAAAAGGGGGATAATTCCAATTTAACCCATGGTTGCATAGCTCTTGGGCTAATCCAGTCCTTGATGTTTTATGTTTCCTGCTTCTGTTCAGAGCCTCACTGCGGGAGTGGGATGCAGAGAACAAGGGCTGGGTAGACAGGCTAAGCTGAGTCTTAGAGAGCGCTCCTTTAAGGGGAGCCCCCACCATGCACCCATTCCTCACTCCTTCCCTCAGTGCCTTTAGCTCAGTTGTGGATATTGCCAAAATAAACCATATAAGCTTCTCCCCCCCCCCCCCAGCCCTGAAGTGCAAATTTCTCCCTCCTTGGGAGCCCACGTAGATCCATTTTAGCTGCTTCTCCTCCCTCCCCATGAGCTGTCCCCCATTTTCCTCAACAGCCGTGAGGAGCCCTGGGCTCAAAGGAGCCAGCGCATCAGGGAGTGGGGCGTTTTGACTGGGCAGAAGCTTTCAGGCTATTGGCAGCTGCACTGACTCAGAAGAGTCAAGGCTGCGTCTCCAGCTGATCCCCGTGGTCCAGACTCATCCGGGAGATCTCAGATCCAATAATCCTGGTAACACACAAGCTTTAACTGAGACAAAGAACAATCTTGACTCTCTGGCACAGGGAGGGAAAGCGTCCCTTCCTACTGGCCTGAATGGCAGCAAACCTGTTCCTTCTGTGGGCGAGGTAGTGGATGGAGGACACCCCTGTCTGGGAGCCATAAGTATCTCTCTTGCTCCTGCACTTTGGCTCTCACCCATCTCACCCACCTGCTCCATGTCCCTCAAGTTGCTCCACCTAGAAAGAAATGGAGGCAGCTCCCTCCAGAAGCCATCAGTCCTACACCTGGAACAGCCAGGGAGGCTGGGGTGTGTGTCAGGCAAAGCCGCTGCTCTCCCTGGTCGGGTTGCCTCGACAGCTCTCTAGTCCTGAACTCCTGAATTCAAGTCCCCGCCCCCCACACTGTATCGTGGGGATTGTTTCCAGGAATCAGCCCATGGACTCCTAGTGCCGGCCTGGAGTCTCAGAGGCCTGCAGGGGCCATGGTGCATAGAGTAGGAAGGAGGAACAATACGTACGATCTATGCAGCCTATCCGTGGTTCCTCCCAGTGGCCATTGGGCTGGCACCGAATCGTAGGCACGTGGCGTTGTATGTAGCCCTGGTTGCACTGGTACCGTACCATGGAGTTTATTTCATATCGGTCCTTCTTCCTTCCAAAGGTCCTGGCGTTCTCTACCACAGGAGGGTCCCCACAGGCAACTGACAAAGACAAGCAAGACAGTGAGCAACTGGCAGCTCAGTGTGTGCCTGCTAGGCAATCAGCCAACGAGAGCCGCAAACCAAGCAGCTTGGGTTTAACCGTGCTGCTCAAGGGGAGCTGGCCACATTCACATACAGTCCCTGGAATAATAACCAATCAACTCTGTTTCCCTTGTGCAGTTTGTCCCAAAGGATCCCAAAGTGCTTTACAGGCTGTACATACAAGGACTGCTTCCCTAACCACTGAAATGCAGCCACTTCTGGGGTGGAAAGGGGCAGCTGCATATACAGGGATCATTTCCCACCCCACCAGGAATTGGCTGAATGGCTAGTGTGCTGTTCACTGCTCCTGCTCTGCATGGGGTGAAGTATGAGCTGCTCTGTGCTGAGCCTGAGTGGCTGGGACCCTGAATGTACATTACTTGTGAAACACAGATAAAGCATCAGCCTGTCTGAGTCACTGCAGTGATGGCAGAGGCCTCTGCATGGCAAGGCTGGCGAGCACACCCAGCTGCAGTGCAAACAGCCTGGCCATCTCCCTGCCGATGCCTTGGATCCAGACAGGAAGGGGCTTCTGCACTGGAGCTTTGTTTGGCACCTATTACATGCCAGCACTTGATGCCAGTGTTGCTAAGTGCCTGCCATCACCCGGGCCTGACTTGCTGTATTGCCACGTCCCTCAGCCAGACTTGGGGGCTACGGAGGCAGTTAACAAAGGAGGGATCGTTTCCTTTGTTTGGGGGGCTCTAGATGGAGGCACTAAATAAAAGGCAGTTAATTACAAACCAGCCTCATTTTGAGATTCTGCTGCAGTTACCACTGGCTTGGAAATTTAGTCACGGGGGATATTAAAATTCTGCGGCTGGCTGGGAAACTTAGCAACAAGGTTCCAAAGGGTTCCATCCCTCCCCTCCAGAAAGGCAGGACCACAATGAGTGTCAGGCAGGAGAAAGCTGCTGCCAGGAAGGCGTTTGTTGTTTCTGTGCCATTGGGGGGCCTGGTGGATGGGAGCGGATGGCTTGGGGGAAACTAGACTTTACTGGCTGGCTCGGAAGAGGGGCAAAAACTGTCTCCAAATGGGGGTGTGGGGGCTGATGGTAGGGGAAATGGGAGTGGTACCGCCCCCCTGGGGCCTTGAAGTGGGAATGTTTGGGGGTTATTTCACAGGAAGATTGTGAGCTATGGAAGGGCACTTCCCACCTTCCATAAGCTTCCTGTTAATCCACTCCCTCTGCAGTCATAGAATCATAGACTTTAAGGTCAGAAGGGACCATTATGATCATCTAGTCTGACCTCCTGCACAACGCAGGCCACAGAATCTCATCCACGCACTCCTGTAACAAACCCCTGACCTATGTCTGAGCTACTGAAGTCCTCAAATCGTGGTTCACACCACCTCTTCAGCTTGATCCAGGGCTGGATGGGATCAATGCTTGGATACGAGACCTTCCAGGAGGACCCAGGTGTGGCAAAGAGCAGTGAGAGTGACCCAGTGGTGAGTGCTCTGGGTCAGCACTGACTCACCCCCCACAGTGCAGTGCTAGGGAGTACTATGCTGCAGGCAGTTCTAGACAGTGCTGTGCTGAAGAGGTGGGTGGGTGTCTCAGTAGGAGGGACGGAGTCTAGTGGCCCAGCATAATGCTAGGGGGTGCGGTGCTGCTGGAAGTACCATCCTTGGGATGACGCATCAAGCCAAGGTCCTGACCATGAATGTTTATTAAAGATTTCAGGGCACTTTTTCCCAAGACTTGAGGTGTGTTCGTACTGGGGTCCTGGCCAAATTCTAATTCTGCCTCCATAAATCCTCTTTGCTGTTTCAAATCCACATAGGATATGTCTTCATTTCCTCTACTAATATCTTACACAGGTCGCTGTGCAAAAGTTAAGGTTCACGAGAAATGAGTTAAGTTTCCTGGGTTTATGGCCAGTATTTATTCCTGTTAGAGTCAAGGGGTGACTCAAATGTGGACCACTGAGTCCTGCAGTTGCCTCGGTCAACTCCGTGGAGGGTACGTATCCCAGCCTGCAACGCTGCATCTTATCGAAGCAGAAGCCACATTGCTTTCTGGGACGAGTCATCTCATAGGCTGCCCATGCAAATTAAGGAGGAAAGGATCTGCAAACTGCTCTATTTGATCCACCTTACATATAGCCCTTAGCACCCAGCAAGTTGCCAGTGGGACCCTTGGTAGGGCAAAGTTTGGCTGCTCTCGTGCTATCGGTTTAATAGCTGTAGCCTAAGCCTGGACAAACACCCCAACCCAGAAACGAGTAGCACCAGGACTCACCTGTTCCTTTCTTGCATGTGAAAGGGAGGTGATAGTTGCATGGGACATCATTCCACTCGCCTTGCTCATGCCAGATCATCACCACACAATCCTCTCCTGCCGCAAAGAAGTTGTCGGGCTGGCTGGGCCGCCAGTTCTCATATTGCTGTGAAGAGATAAGAAGCCCTTCCTCTAAGTTATGAAGACACTTGCTTTGTTCTCTTCAGCTCTCCCTTTCCCCTTGCTTCTTCTCTCTCCCTTTCGGCTCTTTTCCTTCTGCTTTTGTTCATTCACTCTCCCTTGCTTCTGTTTTTCTGACTGGTTCTCTCTCTTCCTCCTGGGTCTGTCCCTCTCATCAATGGAAATCATGTATTTTTATTATCTGTATTATGGTAGCGCCTATGAGCCCATTGTTTTAGACACTGTACAAACAGAGAACAAAATGACGGTCCCTCTTGACCCCAAAATAGCTTATGGCTGGCTCCATTCAGCGCTTGTCCCACTGTTCACACCAATGGCTCTAGGGTTCTGTCCCCAGGCAGCAGCTTCATGTCCTGACATAGCACAAAAAGTCAAAGCTTGCATGGAAGCGGGCGGTTCTTTCCTGAAATGACTCTCAGTGAAGAAACAAGACCCCCCTACCCCTGCACACAACTCACGAGGGAATTTCCATCGGACCAGCGGAAGTCGTGTTCGATAGCCCTGTCACTGAGTCCAATCCACTGGTAATCCTGGGCGTAGTCTGAAAAAGAAAGACAGGGAGAGACGGGTAAGAAATGGGAAAAGGAGTCCCTCCATCACTCACCTCTCCCATGCTAGTCCAGGCGACACCAAAGGGCTCTGCCAAGGATCTGAACACCATAGCTACATGGTCTATATGTGGACCACATCAAGGGTTGCTTGACAAGGGGTAGTTCTGATTGAGGAAGCCAGATTGGTTAAAGGTGAGGTGGATAAATCTCCTTCAGTTAGGAAGTGAGAGCGTCTAAGCTGGCAATGCTCTGGAATGTCACTGTAAAGGTGGCTCCAGTTTGCCAAATTCGTCCCATGACAGTCTGCTGTTCCCATGCCAGCGGCTGCCATGCGGCTACTATGGTTGGAGGTGTTAGTCCTCATGTGGGCGAAGGGTCGTTCTTCCTCTGCGGTCCACCAGCCCTTCAGAGCGAGGCCACAGAGAGGGAGGCCACAGCACAAAGGGAATGGTTTAATCTTGATGCCTCAACACAAGACCAATTGGGCCACTTTTTTCACATGCCTGCAGGCACCCACGCCTCCCCAACTCACTAATGGGGGTGAGGGAATTGCAGACTGGCATTCAGATTCATTTAAAGGGACAAACGGGTGGTGTCAGCAGAAGGCATGTTCCCAGGAACCCCGGGCAAGGCTGTGGAACACAGCAGAAGCTTCACCTGTCCTAATCCCCTTAGACTGAACCTTGGTCGAACAGGGTCCTGCTCCCCAACCCAGCTGCCTGAGGATCCCACTCCAACCGGCTCTATGGTGTGTGCTCTCGTCTCTGAACACAGGGGGCAGGGAACACAGCTCCTCCGCCTCTGGAAAAATGGGAGAGGTACTCCCCCCCTCTCCTGAAGTGTCCAGACTCCTCCAGCGCGTCCTCCTCCTAGCCGCTGCGGTGGAACCCACTCCCGCTCTGGGCTGGAGCTATCTGGAGCTGCTGCCTGGCCTGGGCGGCTGTCTCCCGGGCTCCAGTGTAAGGAAGATGTTGCTCCCACCCCAGCTCACTCCCAGGCCTTGCTATTTCTACCCAGACTGGAGAGGGAGGTGGCAGAACAGTCAGGGCTGCCGCCCATTCTGCTCTGGGCAGCCCCATGGACCAGCCCTGCAGAGTCTCCTGCAGCCAGCAGGGCTTTTCCCTGCCTTTCCTCCTCTTAGTAGCCAGGGGCACAGTGGCACCAGTGCCGAGGGTAGAGGGAGACTGGCTCCCCTTGGCTCCTTCTGTTGGCTGGTGTGGGCTGCTCCCCACATGCTCCGCCCCACCTCGGCCCACCCCCACCCCTAAATGGAGAGATTGATCTGTGCCCAGCCACTCTCAGATCCTGGCCATTACCCCCAGCACTCACTGTTTACAAACTCTTGTTCTTCTGGAGTGATGATACTGCTCAGGTGGGACTGATGTTCCCGGCACCGGGTCTCAGCTTCCACCCACGTCTCTCTCTGTTCAAAGTGCTTGTAACAATGGCCCTGGAACTTGGTCCAGCCCTCGTCACAGTCCTCCAGGTCTGAAACACACAAGAAAGGAATGAAAGGGAACCGCATGCCTGAGGGCAGTGTGCCAACCAACTCACCTCTTGGCTGCCCAAGCATTCATGGAACAAAAATACAACACATGGTTACACCCACTAAAGAATAAACTTTGATATTTTTGTATGTTACATCCACGGGAAAATGATCAGAAGGCAACCAAGGAATAGTTTATGGAGGGGAAGTAGGTTAAAGGCCCTGCAATTTACATGGTGATAGGCACTTTTGAAAAATCTAACAGACAGATTCCTGAACATTTCAAACTCCGAGTCAGGTTCTGAGACTCTGGCTTTGAGAAATAGCCCCAAACAACACCACTTTCCCCCCCTCCCACCCCCCCAGAGTTGTCCTGCTGATTTTGCTCGCCTTGGAGAACAGCTTTCACCTTTAAAACCTGCATTTTACTACCCACAATCAGTGCTAATGCATCAGAGATGGGAGGGAAGGGCAGGAGAGGTCAGAGTTTAGATTCAGTTGGCTACATCACTATTCTGAGCCTTCTCAAATGGAAAAAGCAACCTGGTGAGATCACAGAAAAGGGAGGCAGGGCAGGACTTACCATATGGGAGACAGAAAAAAAAAACTTAAAGAAAATATTTTTAAAAAGGAGTAGAAAAAAAGCAAAAATCTGTTGCCTGCTTTAAGTGGTTATTGCTGGTGATTATTGAGAAATGCCATCAAAGCAAATTAAAAGCACAAAATATTTGATGGGCTCTATATTATGGTTGGGGCCAGAGCTTGAAAGGGAAAGCCTTTAAAAGGGAAGTTAGCTCCTATCCTCTTCCCTGCAGAGAAATTAACCAGTTTAATTTATTTTAACAAGGGGGATTGTTTCTTTTGAACTGAAGCTCTAGTCCAGTGTGGAGAGGATGTGTATGGGAGATTCTCCTCAGGTCATACAAGGAATAGACACGCAGGAAAGGGCATTAGCTGGTAGATGAGTCCTACATTAGGAAATGTGGGCACTGGAAATGAATACTTGGGGCCACAGAAACTCTGGCAACTGACTCACAGGCCACAGGGACTATGAGACTAGCTGTGCGGGGCTTGGGGACATAGGAGAAAAGGTAAGCAAGGGATGTAAGACAGGAAATACAGAGAAGTAGAACGCAGTCTTTCTAAAAAATGGAAAAGGGTAGAGCAGATGCAAAGGAATAAACAAAAGATGGCACTTTGGGGAATCTTTTGTTCTCTGCCATCAACAAAGTCATACCAATACCTTCTGTAAACCAAAAGGAAACAGGGACAGATACAGAAATGACAACAGTTGGGGCAGATACTATTATGATGATAAAACCATCTCCTCCAGATAGACCCTTGCATTGCAAGCAGTCGCACTCAAACGATGGAATTACTATGTCTTTTGGGCCTTGAATGTACTATGTCCCATCATCTCTTATCTCCTCCTCCACTGACTAGCACCTAGAGTCAGAACAGCCAAGACAAGATACAAAGTCAGAGAGGAACTGTCACTGTGAGGCAGATGAGATATGATGAGCCTATAGATGAGGAAGAGGAGCACTGGTGTGGAAGGAAGATCTAGTGGTGACAAGATGGAGATTTATTTAGTAGCAGCCTTTCAGTGGCAGAGAGAGTTCTTCCATCTATCATCCTTTCTCAGCTCCTTGTTGCCTAGGGTGGTGGGATTTCATTATTCCTTTTGGCCACTCAGCAAATGTCCCTCTAACCCCATGCAGGGCAGATGTTTTATATTCCACTTTCATGAAAAAACCTCTCACCTTGGCTATTGTCCACCTTTGCAATCCAGAGTACCCCATCTCCCTTTAACTCATCAATTCCTCTTACTCCATTCCTGTGAAGCTCTTCAACCAGGGGTACACACAAACCCCATGCAGACTTCAATGTCTGACCCTCCAAAGACTGGCTAGTTGGTGGGTCCTTTGAATTCTCTTTTTCTGCCTTCTTCCTCTACAGACCAAGCAGACCATCTCTGCTGAACCAACCTTAGGGAGCAGGAGCTGTGAGAGCACTCACAAACCTGGATCTTCTCCACCACATCTCCGAGAGCAGGGGAGGGAGTATGTAATGTGCCTTTCGAAGTCTCTTTTTCTGGTGGCTTATGTCACACCCCCTTTATAGACTATCACAACCACTGAGTTGGGATGGAACACAATGCACAGTCTCAGTAGGACATTCTAACAGAAAATGCAAGGCTTTCCTATATAGCAGTTACCTATGCAAAAATGTGGAGAGCAGTTGCAGGTAAAATCTAATCCCATGAAGTGGCACTCTCTCCAGGCTTTAGAAGCATTTAAGAATGACTGACTTGTGTGTATGGCACAGAAGAGCTCATCTAAAATGCTAGAGCTCATGATGTTCTTAGGGAATCCAATAAGTTAGAGAAGGGAAAGTAGATCATACATTCTACCTTGGGGGTAATGTTGGGCATTAAAGGGGGCTTTTTCACTGATATTTAGAGCAGTAGGCTGCTCTCATATGTCCCAGGGTAATCCAGGGTAAAGATACCCCTTGATGTCAAGGTCCCATTAATAGATGCACTGTTATGAAGAGAAGAGATTAAACTAGGTTTGGGTCAAACATTGGAGTGGTGTTTCAATACAGCCGTTAGGCGGAATACTCCCTATTATAGGAGGTCTCTTGCCTCTTCTCAGGCGAGGCTCCTCTAGCAGAGCAGCAGGAGGGGCTAAAGGTCAGGACTGAGGTACACTGGAAGAGGTAAGTGAAGAAAGCTTGCATGGTGCCTGCTCACAAGCGCAGCCATTCCTATCAGTTCCTCTCCTTTCATGAGCTCTTCTGCACACTCATATTAAAAAGACAAAGAGAGATGCAGAGAAAGAGAGAGGGAAGATCAAATGCGCTTTCCTATTGCCCATTTGAAGGTGAACAGGTAGTACTTTTCAACCTGCTTCTCCCTGGCCTTGCAGAGCAATGCAGGAACATTTTTCCTCCTTGAGAAACAGACAGAAAATCAGGCTTCCAGGGACTTGCAGTAAAACAAAATCTTCCTTTGTTTTCTCCCCCAAACCAAACGGCATTTGTGCACACAAGAAAGTGTCACTCTGATAGAAAACCAGGATATTTCAGTTTCCCTCTCTGTGACTCACACTGCTTGCCATTGTCGCCATGAAAGTCACATTCACTCGAGGAAACGACACAAAGGTCAGGTGGAGACGGAGAAGAGTCACAGGAGTGAATGAAAGCCCTTCATGGGTGAATCCGCACAAAATGAAACACGGTCATTTCACATGGCTCAGTTCATGCATCTTTCACTGAAATCACAGAGGAGCAGAGAAGGTTCACATGCCATGAAGATGTACCTGGGACAGTGTCCGATTATTACAGGTGGATTGGAAGGGTTTTCTTTGGTCCAAAAGCATATTTGTGCTTATGTCAAACAGTATCACACTATCACGTCCTTTATGCAATTTTACAAGAGAAAACTACAACAAAGAGAATAATTTCCCTTTCTAAGAAGCCAAGGAGACACCAGGTTCCCTAGGAGCTCTAAAGCTCCCATTGTCTCCTAGAAGTTAAGAGAAATTTCCCAGAGAAACAAGATGTTGTGATCAAAAAACAATAATCACTTGTAAGCAAACAGCGTAATCTTTTGCCCAGTAAGACGCATTTTATCTGCTGTTAGGAGTTAGCTTTTTGAGATGAGGGCGGGATTGGTGGGGTTAAGTTTTTTTGGGGGAGTGCAGCTGTTAGTAAAATTAGCTGAAGCCAGGTAGGCCGTACCGATCTCACACAGGTCCCCTCCGTAGCTGGGAAGGCATAAGCATTTGAAAGAGTCGATGCCATCAGCGCAGGTAGCTCCATTCAGACAGGGGCTTGAGTGGCACTCATCAATGTCTGCAAGAAATCAAGGGCTGCCATTAGGACTCCGGGCAGGGAACTCCACCAACAGGAGAACTTGTTTCTTTGCTTGTTCAGGAGGGAGCGTCCATGGTTTTGGGAGCGCTCGAGAGTGGGTTACGGGTTTCTTTTAAGAACTACTGCTGCTGCTACTGTTGAAGAAATGAAAGCAAAAAGCCCAACCCACCCTAGGAAGCTGACATCATTTTCCACTCAAATTTCTGTCACTTGATCACTGGACAACACTATGGTGATATCAGGGCAACATCAGCAGAGGTCGGAGGGATGCCTTTCAGGGTATCCTGCTCAGTATCTTTGGATATCTGTTGTGTCTCTTCCTTGTCCACCTTTGCTGCCTAACTTGACCAAATGTGCAAACTTGTGGCTGTGTCAGCCTCCATCAGCTAAAATCTAAAAGACAGACGTGGGGCTTCTCTTAAGTAAGAGGAACATCTCAAACACAGCGTCATATCTTCCCTCTCCCTCCTTGGCTTCTCATTTTTGACTTTTTCTAACCATAGTCCAGATGTCATGCTTCAGCCTGAGCTCCCAGGGCTAAATCCTCACCTGTTCCAGAGCACAACTGCTAGTGAGGGGGCTAGCATAAAGCCACTTGTGCCAGCTTGACACCAGTCAAGGATTTCCCCACACTGTGTGAACTGCTGGCTGCCCATTTAGGACAGTTTTATGGACTCTTTGTACTGCTCCATTGATACAAAGAGCCCTTTGGGTGGGTCCAGATTTGGCCCCAAGTCTTCTGTCTCCCAGTCTGTCAGTTATCCCAACATGGACAGTACATGTCATCACTGTAATGGCATGCCTAGCTCTCACCAGTTCGGGAAGGGAAAGGAAGGGAAGCGGCTTGGATTAATTGGGTATCATGCTCAGAATGAGACCAAAATGGACAGTTTGTATCTAATATGCCACAAAATCCATCCTTCTACATTTTTTTCTTAACATCTCTCCAGTCTGAGACTTAATCCTATTCCTCAGTGAGTCTTGAAACCAGAAGGAAGAAATACGTTAATTAGAATGAAAAGACGGCAGAGATGAAGTCAGTGCAAGAAACCATAGACAAGCTCCAAAGAGTGCGAATGTAACTGTGCCCAAATACCTACAGAAAGGGTTGTAGACAAAAAATAGTAGTCACTGGTTAGCTCCTTTAGCGAGACTTTTCTTCTTTCTTTCAAAGTCTTGCTTCTCAGACTCTGACGTCCTGGAAAGTCTTAAAGATGCTGACTGTAACAGAAGTCATCTGGCTGACACCTCACACTGCACTTCAGTGCTAGAGAGTTAGTGGGAAAGCAGACTCGGAGAAGATGAATCAGAGAAGGACGTGGACATGGCCATAATGAAGCAGAACAACAATCCATCCAGTTCAATATTCTGTCTTCTGCCTCATTGGATCAGACAAACAGTCTGTCTAGTCTAGTACCCTCTCTCCAGCTATACCAGAGCAAAGCAGTGATCCACCTAATCAAGTTCCCTCTCTTCAGCCATAAGAAAACAGACAAGTGTTTTACCTTGTCTATCTGTCTAGTCACCCACAGTGACCCATGCCAGATGCTTCAGAGAAAAGTGTAAACTCCTATAGCACATCAAATTGTAAAGTATTAAATGATGGGGGAAAGTCTTCCTGGCAGCAGCTTGTAGTCAGCTTGCACTTTGAAGCATGAGGATTGAGAGCCCTTGTTATTTATATTCTAATTTGTGTCCCCAAAGGTATTGCAAATATTTCCCAAATGGCTTATCAACCACTTAAACCAGCTTTGCACTTGGATCTTCATGAGTGCAGGGTCTGCTTCTACATTAAAATACTAATTAATATTTTCTGAGCTATTCTTTTTAGTGTAATGGGTGGGAAATGAAATGCCCAGCTTTCATCAATGCTAATAAGCATTTTGGGACTTTCCAGAACAAAAAGGGAATTATTGACCTAGTAGAAAAGAATGGATGAGTCAGGTTGATTACTACTTATCTGCTCACGTCTTTGGAACTTAGAAGATTTAAAACACAAAAGGGAAACTGAAATGTGTTGAGAGGAGATTAAAATCCCAGTACACACCAGGTTCCCCAGCAACAGTAGCAGCAGAAGTTGATGCCATTCACAGTGGTCTCCACCTGAACAAGTAAGGAAAGATTCTCCTTTGTCCATTAGCTTCTATTAAGTGGAAAGCACGCTGTAGAAATGGAAATAAAGCATGTACAGGAGCTAAAGCAGAATGTTTAGCAGGGAATAATGGGTTCTTCATTTGTCTTCAGTGATAGGGACTAACATTTTATGTGCCCAAGGTCTCTTTCAGATGCAGATGATCTGCAGTGGTCCCACCTACTCAGGCCCTGGAGGAAGAAGGCAGCAAATACACACGCAGGCTAGCGCACTGCATCAAATCAGGAAATAACATTAGAATGGAACTTGCTTTTGTGCTTGTATATATTATGAACTGTACATATTATATATACTATATGGATACTCAATATATATACCCCATATATAGACACACAGGGTACATTTTAACAGTGTTGTAAAAATAATGCAAGGAAATACAGAAATACTTTTTGAAATGCATGCTGCAAATATTTTGAAACACATGAGGATAATAAATATCAAACTAGCCATTTGGCCTGTTAACTCTTTGGGGCAGGGACTGTGCCTTCCTCTGTATTTAGAAAGCACCTGATCTCAGCAGTTACTGGTAAATTCAGAGTCTCACACATGTCAAGACATATGGAGTTGGTGTGGCCGATTCTCCATGCACCCTGTAGTACTTGGTCTTAGAGATTTTTCAGAACAATAAATAATATCACCGACTAGCATCACTCATGATATAGTTCCTAGATACACTAGAGAATGGAACTATGATATTGCACACGAGCTCTGGGCTCGGGGCTTTACATGAAAAGGAAACTTCAGTAAAAGAAATTTAAATCACCCAGTTACTTAATGCTTGACATTTTTTGTTATCCCTTTAGTTGCTACAAGCACATATTACACATCCACAGTCTTGCTCACCATTCAACCCTGCACAACAGAGACTCTCAGAGGTGAGGTGAGGATGCAAGGACCCTTCAGCAGCTGGCAGCTGTCACATATCTTAACACTGAAGGAATTTACAAAGCCACTGTTATTGGATATTTGTTATTTTATGTAAATTTTCCTAAAAATGCATGTTTGTCTTCTCACGACTCCCTTGCTGGTCCCCCTCAAATAGCTTCTCTACCAGGACAGGAAGAAAAGATTATTACTATTATTTAAGTGCTAACAATGTACGTGGGGCAGTACAAGACAGAATGAGACAACCCCTGCTTTGAAGAGCTTCCAGTCTAAGAGAAAGACACAGAAGACAGAATGCAATGGGGAGCCGAGAACAGGGAGCACATTTAAAACATTAACTCACTTCTGGAGGGCATCACGGAAATAAGGGGTCTTTAGAAGATGATTTATACTCACCGTGGTATCATAGAATGTTCAAAAAGACCATTCAAATGTCTTGTCACAACATGGGTTTTCTAGCTGATGTATTCTTAAAGGGACTAGCATTTCAAGCCTCACTTTAAAAAAAATGTTTTCATGATTTTAAAAAAAAAATGAAAACAGGGTGTCCTATTTAATAAATGTCAACTGTTGGTTGATGAAAGCAGAGAGGTAGCCGGATTACTCTGGAAGCTTCATTTAGGCAAACACAAAATAGCTTCACCAGCTTGTTATTCCCTTCCTAAGCTCTAATGTTCCCAGGTATGTATTGAATTTACTCACTCCTACTCTGTTCAAGTAGTATACAACTAGATCTTCCCATGCAGTCTTGCAAACTTAAACACAATAACACTGTTCTAGAACATGAGAAACTGGAAGAGAAACCATTTATAAACAAACATGAAACTGACCATTTTACTATCATTGCAAACATGAACAAACAGCATCAGTGATGAAAAATACATTAGAGTTTCAGAACTGTTTCCCTTTTAATTATCTAAAATGTTATTGGCAGTAACAGTGGTACAGACTTTTTAAAGATACAATACATGTGTTTTATTAAAAAGGCAACTTAGATCACTGATAGATTTGAATACTGATTAAACAAGTTTAGTTTTGTGTTTAAAATATTCACTAAGGAGGAACAGCATGCAAGCAGGAAGGATATGAAACACCACTCTAACATAGAAAAATTCCTTCAGTTTTCTTGGGAATGAGAGTAATCTGTTTGGAAATACAATCTGGCATCCAAAATCCTTACTCCATTCTACAGCTTGAAAAGCAACACATTTTCAAAGTGTACAACAGCCCCCACACTGACCTGTTTTTATGGGGTTTCCTGGTGTGTATGAACCACTAAATAGAGACTCAAAAGACCAACTAAACAATATTTTTTTAGAGAGCCAAGAAAATCTTGCCAGAAATCATAGCTTCTGGTTTCCAGGAATTCCTGGGAATATTATGACAGGTTTCAGGGTAACAGCCGTGTTAGTCTGTATTCGCAAAAAGAAAAGGAGTACTTGTGGCACCTTAGAGACTAACCAATTTATTTGAGCATAAGCTTTCGTGAGCTACAGCTCACTTCATCGAATGCATACCGTGGAAATAGACTCGGAAGGGAGAGCATCTTATTGGCGGGTGCGACCCTGTCTGCACCCGGTGGACAATCAGATTAGTTCGTCCAGGCTGGTTGGAAAACAGCTGTCAGTACGGATGCAGCACCCCAACTTCGCAGTGAGACGTGACTCTCATCATATTCACATGGTACTTCCATGGTATGCATCCGATGAAGTGAGCTGTAGCTCACGAAAGCTTATGCTCAAATAAATTGGTTAGTCTCTAAGGTGCCACAAGTACTCCTTTTCTTTTTGGGAATATTATGAACATTGATCTGGTGGGTTAAGCAGGGAAGAAGATCCCAAAGCCAGTAAGGTGGCATCTAAAAGATAACTCCATTCACACGTTACCTCTGTTGCCAGATCCTGATCAAAGTGGAAAAGAAGCAGCTGGAGAAAACAATTCTTTTAGATGTGAGAGATAAGTAATGGCTCTTGGCAATAGTACAACTGAGTAGTGACTTGGCAGCAGATGGAAAGAGTCTAATTTCTCTGATTTAAGCCATAGAAAAATATATAAAAAAATGAAATTTAAGCCTCAGGATACAGAGGAGGAGAAAATAACCTGCCACAACATAGAAAATATTCTATTAAACTACAAAACTCAGACACTTATCAGGAAACATGTTTATTTTGTGGTTCTCCCTCTCAGTGCTATGTTTACAAGTGATGACTTGATTGCAAGCACTGAGAGCTCAGGAATCTCGGGAATCCTTGGCTCCACAATATTATATGTAAAAGAAAACTCACTTTATCTGTACAACAGGCCATTATTTTAGGTTGTATCCTCAGAGCTGGTTTTCCATAAGCAAATAAGCCTTTGACTTAATGTCATAAAACAGCCAACAGACACCAAATAACTGGATTGGCCAGTAAAGACATCTGCCAGATCTCAGCTGGAACTTGTTAGAGCTACCTTACCCTCCTTCATAGCCTGACTCTCCCATTAAATAGAATTGTATGAATCACTTGTGTGATTTTTTTAAAAAGGTTTTTCTTCTACTGCTTTCTTTTAATCAATAAAATATATCCTTCAGGCCATAAAGAAGCATTTCACCCATTAGGACTCCTTCAAAATCACCTAATACACTTCAGCTGTTTTGTCTGGATGGGCAGCAGATCCAGAGAGATGCAAATCTTTTGGTAAATTGCTGACATTTCAGCAAATGTCAGTTTTTTCCTTGACCTGACTGAAGTCTTTAAAACCATCAGCTAGTTCAAAAGATGTAAACCACAGCTTTTTCACTGAAATGCCGGTACAGTATTTTTGCTAATACTTGTGTGCCCTCCAATTTTGCCAATTGTAACAGGCTTCTGCACACAGTTGGCAAGAGTCTGGATGAAGAGACCAGTTATGTGAACAAGACTTCAAATTTGCAGGGCCGCCCAGAGGATTCATGGGGTCTGGGCTCTTCAGCTGGGCGGGGGGGTGTCCTTCCGCTCTGGGTCTTTGGGGCACTTCGCCAAAGACATGGAGCAGAAGGACCCCCTGCTGCCAAATTGCCACTGAAAACTCTCATGGGGGGCCCCTGTGGGGCTCGGGGCCTGGGGCAAATTGCCCCCCCGGGTCGTCCTGCAAATTTGAGGCTCTTGTGGGACCCTAATTCTGAGGGCAATAACAGATTGCTGACAACTGACATGCCCACATGGACCTGAGCATTCCTTGGCTAGAAGCCTGGAAAATGCCAGCATCCAAGGGTTAACCTTCAATCCACTGGCTGACACAACTCCAACTTTGGCTTCTGGCGTTGATATCTTGGGGGAATCATATGGTATGGTAGAGGAGAGAAATTTTCATTTTTAAAAAAACTGATCACTGAATCCACTTGAAAACCTCACCAAAGTAGGCATAGTAGGAATTTATATGAAAAACTAGCACTAAAGGCCCACTTCAGCTGGGTCTTTGCTTTGGGCTCCTTCTTGCAAGATGAAGTAGATTCCATTCTCCTTTATTATTAATTATCTTTTTTGATTATTCTTCTGGCACCAACCAATGTTCAGCACAGCACCAGACACAGCTATCAAGACAGTGCCTGTCCCAAAGAGCTCACTTTCTAGATTAGGAAGACAAGATGCACCAGGAGAACCAGAAGAAGGAGGCAGCATAGGTCCATTATTAAATACTATTTTTGCTCTCAATATGCAGATTCTCCCTTTCATTTCTCTAGCATCTCTCATCTCAAAGGATCCCAAAGCACTTTGAATACTATCTTTATAGTAGAATTGGGCTAACATTGCAAAATAATCTTTGTGAATATTTGTTCCATCTTAAAAAATCACTTTGTTTACACATTTAGGTCTTATTTCTAGATTAAATTCACCCTTTTGTGGAAGTCTAGTACAAGGACCAGGCATCCCTTAAGTTCGGCTCTGAAATAGGACTTGTGTGGGCTCTTTGCCCACTGGTGAATTTCACTCTCCATGAATATGTTCGCAAATGAGCTTTACTAGCCTAAAAGGCACATTTTCTGCTTGAATGCTGGAATAGTCACTGAACACAGATTCTAAATCACATCTCTCCCTGCAGCACAGTGCACCTAGAACTGTGCTGGGGTACCATGGTCAATACTTACTCATAAGGAGGAGTGCCCCCTACAGAATCACCCACACCACTCCCTGCAGCATGGGCCCCCTGCTACCATGCTGAGGTACTCAGGTGGGTCCTGAATAGTCCCCTCAGTGACAGTGTAGAGAACAAGTGCAAGTGGGATATTGGAATCCTTTGATTTCACTGATTCATGAGCAAAGGGAAGAGACTACAACTCAAATGAGAAGGAGAGTCCAGTGAGTCATGTAGCCTCCACAATACTGAAGCTTCATGAAGATAGAGGCTGGCTCCTGTCACCTGTTCTCCATCTTTATGTATTAAGAAGTGACAAGGCTCTGATTTCAGGTCTTGGTCCTTCATATCTGAACTATATCTCAAGTCATGCTGGTAACCTTGCAAACATGGAAAGACTGCCGTTTGATTGGCTACCGAAGGTATGGGCGGGGTTTGAAGTGACGATCACATGCACGGGATACACCATCAAAGAAAGTACCAGACAAAATAAAAATTTTATTAGTAAGACAAAAGAGAAGGAAGTGGGGAGAGAGCAAGAGAGCACTGATGTATCAGAAATATAACAAGCTTGATGGCCAACTGAGACCTCATAGACATAATGATCCTTTGTATCACTATAGCATCATCCACCTGAGGTTATCAATTGCATTATGAACAGAAATGAATTAAACCTCACAACCTACATCAGAGGCAGGTAATTATTAACATCTCTAATTTTGGATGCAAAAAGTGAAGCACAGAAACGTAAAGTGATTTACCCAAGACTCCTCTGTGATTCAGTGGCAGGTATGGAATTAGAGCCCAGCTCTCTGCTCCAGCCAGTAGAAGCGCTGCTTCCAAAAAAAGCCCCTGCCTAACCCAAAGCAGTATGCATTAGTGGTTTAATTGAGTTAATGTAAATTGAGAAAGTAGTTCTGGGGGCTATGATGATGGTGGTTTTTTTTTTAATTAGAAATGACTGAGCAAGTCTGGTTGCATTCATAGATTGTACCATATATAAGCAAATATATATGAAGGTAAAATTTCAAAAAACTTTAGAGGCACAATTAAGCACATAAAATATACACACAAGTGCAGACCTAAAGTTTCTTAAAAAGAGGCCCAGATTTTATACAGCGTGCATGTCCATCCTTGCATATTGCAACCTTGACTTGGGCTAGCACAGGTTACATTCTGGTTTGGTATCAAAGTGAAACTGAGCCAGGAATGGGAAGTGCCAAGGAATTCCATGTTATCCTTGACTTAGTTCTCCGCACCCTGACAGGCAGCAATAGCCAGATAAGCAGTCACGGTGGAAGAAAATTCCTGGTTAATTGCTAAGGGAAGACTTTTTCACAGTAACATCAGGTTAGGCAGTTTACACCCTCACTGTTTGAATAATATTGAGCTGGTTGTCAGCCATGAAAGACACATGCTCTTTTCACAATCTTAAGTACCGTCGCAATTTATACGTACGCCAGTGAATGAGCCCACCAATCCACAGATTGAAAGTGGAGTGAAACAGACATGTGCCAAAAGAGCCAATAAAAAATACAAGTTAATTTGATTTAGACGTCATCTCATGTGCATCATCCGATACAGCCAGTTCCAGCAAACAGAGGCACAAGACCCAATACATCAAGCAGAACCTCAGTTCACGTCTCCTCCTTTAAAGCTTTGAAGAAATATATTTTCTTTCATTCCCAGTGCATAGTTGGGCCTGACAAACTGATGCAAAGTGCCTTGCACCTTGGATGGGGATGAACGTCCACCAAAAGGTCTCTTTTGGGTATGACAATTCCTAGCTGCCATAGAAAGTGAAGTGACAGCTGGATTCTGGTGGCAGAAGGGCACCCAGGCTAAGTAAAGGGAGGTGAGGTGTTGTCTGCCAACAGTTGCCAAGGGACAATATGGAGGACTAGGAATGTGGTTTGGCATGTGCACATACTGCCTCCAGCAGGTGCAGTTCAGAGAGCAGAAAATTCTGATTTTCTTGCTGGCTTGTTTTTGACCTTTGGAATCCCTTGAATGCCACAGAAGAAGCCAGGAGGTCCACAATAGCAGACCTACTGCACCATAACAAACATCATGAAACACAAGGCATCCATCCATTAGTACATATAGCTCCTAATGTTCTGGATATAGGGGTATATATACATAGGTCAGGATAGGGGATAAGGAAATAGGACAGTGGAGAATATCCCATGCTACAGTGCTTCTCTGCCTCTTCCTCTCACCCCCTCAATTGCCAGGATGAAATTCTCCTATTGATCCAGAGTGGAAGGAGTAGCTGCCTTCTCTAGGGCTTCAGGAGAAGAACAAAGCTTCCCTGTTTTCTCTGGGCTGGAGCAACATTTAGCAATGATGGTGAAAGGAAAGTGAACTCCTCCTGGTTTCCCCCAGATATGCTGTGCTCATGGTCATATCCACAGCAGCACTCATTTTAGGTTAAAAAATATTCTCGAGTTGCTGCACATCCCCACCAAAACAGAGGCCAGAGCTTACCTATATCACAGTGGTCCCCCATGTACCCAGGCGGGCACAAGCAGGTGATGTTTCCATCTCTTTCCTGGCAGGTTCCCGCTCCACAGGGCTTCTCATCACATGTCTTGGGTATAACTGTAACTCCCAAGAGAGAGGGATATCAGCCAAATTATACTGATGCCTTTTGCTATTATGCAGTATGACTACAGATGCTGCATAAGGGGGAGATACCTGCCATCCATGGCTCAGTGCTGCTTCACTCTCTACTTGCCATGTTACTCTGCAGTTCTCTTTGGTTTAAGTCTACTTTAGTTTGACTCCACTGCCACAGAAGGTCAGAGTCAAATAATGGGGATGGAGGAGGGCTGGATAATTGTGTGGCCAATAATAGCACTGATAGTTATGCTTGTTAAGATAAAAGCAGTTGGATATTTTGTGTTTCAGGGCATAACCTGATTGTGAGAAAAGAACAACCCCTCACATTCCCTTCATGTGCAAAGCTGCACAACTTAGCCAGGTGCATTATGATTGTTCCATCATTTATCAGCCACTGTGAGAGGCAGGATAGTAGACTTGAGGGATTAATGGTCTGATCTGGTGTGGCAAATCCTACATCCCTATAGCTTTTTGTTCAGATAAAATATTTCTTAAATGCCCTTTTTCATTATTTTAGTGAATAATAATAATAAAAATAATTATTTGCTGTATAAAAAAGGGAAATCCCACCCTTTTCTATAAAAGAAGATGGGCTGGAAAAGCAATACATATTTTTAACAATACCTTCTGCAGTGGGTTCTGGCACATTGGTGGCTTCTGGTGAAACTTGAGGCAAGATAGCAGTGGCAGTGGGTGATATCTCTAACGTTTCTAGAACAACAGCTATTTCGGTCTCTTGTTCTGATACCATGGGAGTAGAGGACTGTATTTCAAGCCGGGCCTCTTCAGGACCCATGGGCTCTTGTGTTAATTCAGTGTCTGGCATACTGGTACTAATTACAATGTCTGGAGCAGAGGTTTCCCCTGAAACATCTGAGAGTGGGTGTGTGGGTGTTCCTGAAGAATCTTCCCTCCTCTCTTCCGGTGCTCCAGAAGTTTCACTGACCACAGCTATGCCAGATGTTTCTATGTTAACTTCAGGTAATACAGATGTTTCACCTCTGGTTTTGTAAAATGTAGAAGTTTCTATGCTAATTTCAGGCAATGCAGATATTTTGTCACTGGTTTCATGTACTGTAGAAGTCTCTATGCTAATTTCAGCTATTGCAGATGTTTCACCACTGGTTTCATGAACTGTAGAAATTTCTATGGTAATTTCAGGCAATGCAGATGTTTCACCATTAGTTTCAGGAACTGTAGATGTTTCTATGCTAATTTCATGAAATCCAGATGTTTCTACAGTAATTTCAGGAAATGCAGAGGCTTCTCTACCAATTTCCCCAGATGAAGAGCCATCTCCACTTGACTCAAAAATAGGGGGGAGTGTCACAGCTGTTTCTCCACCTAGCTCCTGTGAAACTGTTGGTTTTGTCACAACTTCGACCAAATCAGAAGTGACCAAGGTGACGCCTGGAAGTCCGGAGGCCTCTCCACTAACTCCGGTCACTGCTGAGGACTCTCCACTTAAGTCTGTGACTCCAGAAATGTCTCCACTAAAGTATGGAATGCCTGATGGCTCTCCACTGATGTCTACTGTCCCTGATGGTAACCCACTAATATCCATAACTCCAGACACTTCTCCAGATATTTCTCTTTCCCCTGAAGGAAGTCCACTGATTTCTAATATCCCAGATGGCCCTTCTCCTACCTCTTGTGCAACAGATGTCTGTGTTACAACTTCCACTAAAGTTGTATCCACAAGAGAGACAGTGGGAAAGCCAGATGGGAGTCCACTATAATCATAAATTCCAGATGGCAGGCCGCTAACAACCTCAACTCCAGAGGTTTCTCCACTGATGTCAATTACTCCACTTGGAAGTCCACTCATTTCAGGAGCTCCAGAAACCCCTCCACTGAAGTCTATTTGCCCAGAAGGCTGACCACTAATATCTAAAATTCCAGACACTGTACCTGATATATCTTCGTCCCCAGAGGGCAATCCACTGATTTCCAAAAACTTTTTTGCTTCTGCTTCCGTAACTGATGGGGTCGTCACTTCAACCAAACTGGTATTTAAAAAGGTAATGCCTGAGGGCTCTCCACTTCTATCAACACCAGAAACGAGGCCACTTAGGTCTACAAGGCCGCTTATGTCAGGTATCCCAGATGGTTCTCCACTGAAATCGATTCCTGAGGGAAAGCTGCTGATATCAGGTATCCCAGACGGTGCTCCGCTGATATCAGGTATCCCGGATGGTGCTCCACTGAAATCGATTCCTGAGGGAAAGCCACTGATATCAGGTATCCCCGACGGTGCTCCGCTGATATCAACTCCTGAGGGCAACCCACTGACTTTTCCACTAATGTCCCATTCAGCAGATGGTAACCCCGATAGGTCTTCTTCTCCACTGACCCCAATTGTTCCTTTTCCTTCCAGTTGACTTTCTGCCACTGTTGTTACAACTTCCACCAAAGTAGTATCCACAAGAGAGACAGTTGGAAAACCAGATGGGAGTCCACTTTCATCATACTCTCCGGAAGGCAGGCCACTAGTAAGCTCAACACCAGAGACTTCTCCAGAAGGTAGCCCACTGATTTCTGGAATTCCACTGATTTCTTGCAGTCCAGATGTTACCCCACTAAGGTCCGGGATTCCAGAAGCAGACACTAATAGTTCTTCCTCGCCAGAAGGTAACCCACTGACTTCAATAATGCCCGAGGGCAGCCCACTTTCATCGCCTGACGGCAGTCCAGAAGGAAGTCCACTGAAATCCAGGTCTACAGATGGCACTCCGCTTTCTTCGATCCCTGAGGGCTCTCCACTAGGTTCAAATGTTCCAGAAGCTGATGGTTCACCACTGGTTTCAAGTACTCCAGATGCAGATATCTCCCCTGAAGGCACTCCACTGAGAGCAGTCTCTCCACTGGGTTCATCTGGTATTGCACTAACAGGGGGGAAAGCTGATGGACTCACTGGAAAAGAAGCGGGGGAAGTGGGGGGAGAGAGAGAGAGCGAGGAAGAAGGATTTTACAAATTAGTTTCAAGGAGCTATTGAAAATTTCCTGTTTGACTGTGCATAAAAACTGACATCTAATAAAATAGTGACAGACTCTGAGGATGAGGGCAGAAAATCCTATACACTTTCCAGATCGCCCTCCCTCCCCTAAACTCTGTTAATGAGGATTATCTCAAATAACTCTGGAAAAGTGGTTCAATTTATCACCTCCTGTGACAGTACAAATGCAACACAAATTCCCAAAGGATAATCACCAGAACAAAGCCAGCATTCCAGCAACCATTAGTAGATAGAAACTGCTGCTGTTTCTGCTGATAATACCTAGAAGAAGAAAAAATCCAAACCTATCCTGCTGTTTTTTTTATCTCAGTGTTGCTTCCAGTAAAGCTGCACCACCCCTTGAAAGTCAGAAACTGAAATCTGTTTCCTGACTGATTTTCCCTCTTTACGTGCACTTCGATGTGTTATTGTAGGATAGCGCAGGAATGCTGGGCTGTTGGCACTGGTTTGTTAGTGTAGGGCTGGCTGATGAGTCCAGTATGCTGGCTTTGACTATATTTATTTTAAAAAGAAGTGCACCGAATCATCTGTTTTAAAAAATAAAAAAAGTCTGAGCTCAGTTTTCCAGAATAGTGTGTGTAAAAAGGCATGTACAAAATTGACGCTTGCATTTGTGGTAACTGTTTGCACATATTCTGTACGTGCGGTTTTGAAACTTGGGGCCATAATGAACTACCTGAATTTTGCTAACAGCTTAAAAATACCCAAAGATGCCTCAAACTTTTGGTCAGCTGACCACTCCGGGCCCCCTTACCAAAAAGCTGGTCACAAGCAGAGTTGGAACAGCTGAGAGTCCCTGGTTTTATTTGCTCTAAGTAACTAAAAGCCCACACTTTCTTGTCATAGAATAGCCTTTCTCCATTCATATTAATCCCCGTTTGCCTTGGGTTGTCTGTGAATAATGTAGCATCCATGAGGAATACCATGTTTCACTGTGTGATCCGGGGGTGTGATGGCTTGAGCGCTAGGCCTCAGAGCTTGGCTAAAAGGTGCATGTGAGGTAAATCTGGATTACTGAGCCAGAGAACCAACTCCCTCTGAAGAGAGAGCTGCAGTTTAAAGCTTCCTCCCTCATCAGGCTACTTCCCAGCTGGATTCAGACAGGGATTCTCCTTGGTAAGGACACAGTATTTTTGTTTCTGGATTGCCCTTGCCCTAAATGTTTCCTCTGCCAGCCTAGTTAGTCTCTGGGTGCAGGGAACTGCCTGACCCACCTGATAGCAAGGAAATGTCAGTTGGAAAGACTTCTGTTCCCCACTCTGTCTGATTTTCAGGTTCAGTGGCAAACTCCATTTCCACAGTTGTCTCCTCCCCAGAGGGCACTTCCTCCAAACCAGGGATCACCTGGGTTACAATCTGCTCCTCAACAAATTCATCCTTGTCGAAAGATGGCAGGGCTGGAACAGAAAGATATTGAAGAGAATTTCTATGATGGCATTGGCTCTCTCAGAAGCCTGATGCTGCTTCATAAACTATCCCAATACCAGGGTGACAAGCAACATAGAATGGTCTATAATTAAATACATGGCATTTCTCTTAATAGGAGATAGACTAAATTAGACTGGAGAAAGTAGGGGCAGAGGAGACTTCATAGCTTGTTTCCATCTCAAATTTTCTAATTCTGTGAGAGTAAAATGAACGTAGAACCCTGTGCTATCAGCATTGTGTGCTATGGCAGATGGCTTTGAAGAGTGGGTCGGTACCTCTGAAACAGAAGGCATGGTGCCTTGACAGTGGGTCAGGAAATCCCGTCTGGTTGGGGTGCAAGTAGATGGTTCTCACACCAGGTTTGTCTCCCCCACAAGCAGGACGTGGAGTCACAATGGGATATCGGATGCTGCCATCAGCAAGCCAGCCAGCGCGGCATCTATCCAGGCCCAGCTTCCAGGCGGCATGGAGTTGCCCAACAGAGGCCAGCGTGGCATTCTGGCTCTCACAGTATTCCTGGGCTTCTAGGAGGGTGAACTGATCTGCTTGGGTTGCAAAGAACACCTCACCTGGAGGAAAAATGTCAAGTGTGAGTCACTGACACATACAACTATGGATATTTCTGCCCATCCGCTGTACATTACACACACCCCCTAACAGCCATGCTCACAGGCATGTGGAGAACATACCCTTCAGTCGGTCAATGTAGCAGTACACGTCGTACATCTCAGAAGCTGGGCGCATGCCATACGTCCGCACGCCTGGGGAGCTGTCCTTGTCTCCTACACATTGATTCCGTGGGGTCACAATGGGGTATCTACCAAAACAGAAAGAAAGGGGCCGCCCCAGTGAGGGTCCTGCGTACACTGCAATTGAAGAATCTCAGTGGGTGTTCCTGTGGAAGAGATGCAAGCTCTCCACTGAATAATGATAATACTGAGCATTTAGAGGTGCCCAAAGTCCTTAACAAGAATAATAATGGTAATACCTAGCTCTTGTATTGGACTTTTCATCAGTATGATTTGGAAACATGTCATGGATGCTCAACATGGGAAAATGTGGCACACGTGGAGAACACGTTCACAATTCAGCAGCACATTACGCTACAGACCGACCTGTGTTTTATCCACGTCAGGTGCTACTGTGCTGTCACTGGGTCCTGCGTCCAGGTGGGGCTGTGCGGCACATTGGCTGTAACCCAGGTGACTCCGTTTCATGGCTGAATGTTTCTTTCAGGTAATCTTTACCTGACCTGGCCTCCCCTTACCTGACAGTCTGATCCCTCAGCCAGCCAGCGTCACACTGATGAAAGCCAGTCTGGTAGGCAGCGTGCAGTTGTTCAGGTGTGGCGATGACAGCACTGTTATCCAGGCAGGCCTGCTGGGCTTTGGTGAAGGTGAGGGAATACCTGCTGGTGGCCGGTCGGTAATGAAACACGACACCTGGGGGGAAAGGGCGAGAGCAATGACGTAGGGACACGGAGACCCCCAGGCACCCTGGATGGATATTCAGGAAGGGCCTTCAAAACCAACCTGGTAGGAGCAGTACCTCCTGGAGCCATATTGATCCAAGTCCCTTGTTTACTAGTCTCTGCTGTTATTAAAGAGGCTATAAAAGGAGGGGTTATCTTGGGGGTCTCCCATTCCTCCCCACAATGATTGCAATGCAGTGACCTCCCCTTCAGCTGCAGGGGGATGCACAGAGACCATTGGAATCTGGTGTCGGCCAATGCAGCTCTCATCCTCAGACAGAGGGGGTCATTCTACACCCTCATGAGGTGCCCTCCAGGCTCCCCTGACCATTCCTGTGCCATGCACAGAAGGAGAGCTGCTGGCCGTGGGCAGATAGCTATTCCTGCCATGAACTTCTAGGGGCAGGGGAAAGGCTGGGAGTGCCCAAACCAGACACACTTTCCCCAGTAGAGCCAAATCCATTGCTAGATGGACAGTGTTCCAATTTTGTCAGCTGAAGCAGCGGTGTGGCTGGCCCTGGAGGAAATGGGTTGTGAGGTTTCTTGTTGTCCCTGTGACTTACCAGTGGGAGAAATGGGAGAAATGGGCTGCTCAGGAATGAGACCACTCTCAGGAGCAGCTGTCACCTGCACAATCATCTCTTCCACTGAGGCAGACTCTAGTTCTGGCGTGGCAGTCACCCCCAAGTCCTCCTTCGCTGAGCTCACCTCCGGTGCCCAACTGGTGAAAAGAGTGTCCAGGACCGAAATGGTGACCTCTTCAGGAGTCACCCATACAGCTGTGACTCCCTCTTCAGTCACATTCTCTGCCTCCGTGAAAGCTGTCTCGGCAGTGATACCAGTGGCAAAGAGGTCTGGAGTCACTGTGAAGCCTTCGTCCAGCTCTGAGGCAGTGGGTGTGAAGTCGATTGGCTCTAGAGTTGCAATGCTCCCTCGGGCTTCCTCCTCTGTGACATTGTGTGGGAGAGGTATCTCCACTTCGGTTTGAGTGACGGTCCAGATGGTGAAGTTCTCAGGGACTAAAAAGTCCTCGTCTACAACAAGAAACAAATGTTTCCTTTACTGGCGTCTCCAAGGGACACAGGCCCAGGCTTTGGAAACAAATCTATGTGCGGACACTCAAGAAAGGGGCTGGATGTACGGATGCTCTGATGGGAGACAGGGAGGGCGATCGGATGGTTGTGGGGGTTCTGATGGGAACCTGGGTAGGCGATAGGATGGGTGTGATGGGAGATGGGGCTGGTGATGTGATCAGAACTAGGGTAGATAATGGGGAGCAGTGCATGGAGGGAGCTGGGAAAACAGGAGTAAACACTGCAGAACAAATACGACCAGACCTCCACCCTAATGCTGCTTTGCTTTCTCGGTTGGTTTATTTCAAATTCCATGTCCTTTACCCGGCTAGTTCATTGTTGCCAGTACCTCACAGACCCGAGAGGCTTCCAAGATCCAGGCATCAAAGCTCAAATGCTTACCTGTCATATTAAGTGGTTTAATAAGTAGCACCTGAGAGAGACTGCGGGGCACTGACATGTTGAGTCTGATTTGCTGGTGTGGTGAGGCCACTTTGTGCCACATGGCTGGCATAATCTGATCCCAAAGTGGGCTTCACTGGCCCTGGGAAGATAACCCCACTCATTTTGAATTTGAACCTCCAACACCTGGTGTAGACACACCCAACCCTCCCTCCCTGCTGCTGGCAATTGGTATAGCAGGACAGGGGCATGACTAGCAGATAGAGGGTGTAGCTGAGATGCCCATGAGCCAGGCCTATCCTTAGCTGCCACTTGGGCCCCTTATGGAAATTTGCAGCCTAAGCAGCCCTCTAATTTAGCACGGAGCAACCAGCCTTGCACAACGGCTACACCAGGACCAAGGAAATGCAAAATGGAGCCCTTGCACACGGACCCCTACCATAGGCACTATGCAAAGCACTGCTGCTCAGGAGCTGACCTATTGTTTTCTTTCTGCTCTCTTATCTATAATATTAAATTACTTAATATGTAAGATCTTGACCTCTGCTGCCTGGTTCCTGGAGAGCCATCAAACTTGGAAGGTGTTTGACAATCTGAAGTGGATAGAGGCATATTACACTCACCTCCCATTGAGAACACTCAGTTGTACTACACTGCTAACATATGCTCTGAACTCTTCTCTCTCTGCTTGGACAAGAATGGAGGGGCAGGGGGAGAGCGCCTGTAAATTTACATCTGCTTTTCTTGTTTAAGTGAAACGGTATGAAGTTTTTCTGTGTTAATTGTGAGGTGGGGCTAGCAACAGAGTCAAAGGCATTCAGAGATGGACAACAGAAATGATCGATGGGGAAAGATGACAAGTGATGTATCTGATTCTTATGTTGGTGGCCATCGCCATAATATTTGAGTTAATCCTGCACTGTCATGACTAAGAGGGGATCTCATAGCCATCCGCAAGTATTTGAAGGAAGTACCAAAAGTAGAGGGGAGTTTAGGGGAGTGACTATTTTTATTATTTATTACTATTATTTATTATTATTAATTTAATTTTTTTTTAGAGAATAGACTGTGAAATGGTCTCCCAAGTCCTGTCTCTTGACTCACTAAAACCAGAAGTAGACACAGCACTGGGAAACAGAGCATGACAATCAGGCATTGGACAAGATGGGACTTAACAGGAGTTTTTCATCTTTAGTTTCTGTGGCTGTGTGATAATTCAGCTCTGGCTGGGAAGCCCCATACTCAGCTCCTGGAATCTGCTGCTAACAAGTACTGATGGAGGCATGGTACTTAATTCAACAAAACCAGTGCAACTCACCTGTGTAGCAGATGGCATCATAGCGCGAATGAGGGTGAGGGTACCCCGTCTGATTGACATGGAGGTACACTGTCCGCACCCCCACCAGGTTCCCACCACAGTTGGGACGTGCCTTGGAAATGGGATACCGAACGCTGCGGTCTGCCAGCCAGCCTGCACTGCACACATCCATTCCAGCCTTCCATGCCAGGTACAGCTCTCCTGTGGTGGCCAAACGGGACCCAAGACTGAGGCATTTCTCTGCAGCTTCCTGGAAGGTGAACTTCTCTGGGGAGGTGGCATAGAAGACTTCACCTGCAATCACACAGCCATTGACTCAAGGACTGACTGTAGTGTTTAATCCCTCGTCCATCTACCTCTCTCTTCCCTTTGCTTTCCTTCCCTAGGGGCTGGTGGGATGAAGGAAAGGTTAAAGAGACTAGATAAGTACAGCTTAGAGGAGTGACAACTAAGGGTGGGGACACGCACATGATCACTGTCTACAAATATTAGGAAGATGCAAATTTCAAAGAGGAAGAGAAATTTTCTAGGGAGGAACAAGGGGGTATACGTTCTACTTGGACTCATGCAATGACATTAAGATAAGGAATATTTTGGGGCCTGGTTTTCAGAGGTATTGAGCCCCACTGCTCCCATTGACTTCAGTTGTAGGCCTGGGTGGTCAGCACCTGTGAAAATAATTTCCTAATGAGAGATACCAGAATGTGGAATCGTCCCCTCACATAAATAATGGGAGCTCCATTGCTTTAATCAATTAAAACCAGAGTGGACAAAGCCCAGAAAAATAGGCTTTAGGGGATAATCCAGCCTTGGCAGGGGATGGGACTAGATGGGATCTCACATGGCTTTTGAATCTCTAATGTCTCTGACTTCTAGCTTCTTTGCCTCTTGTTTTATCCTTGTCTGCAGTGAGGATGCTCATGATACTGCCAGCTCAGTCCCTTGAGAATTACATAAGAGAAACCCAAGCTCACCTTGCATTTCCTCTGCATAACAATAAACATCGTATGTTTCGTCTGTCTCCCGAATGCCATAGGTCCTCACTCCAGGAAATTCATCCTTGTCACCATAGCAACCCTCTCGGGGATGGTGCATTGGGTACCTGAGAGCGAGAGTGAGAAAGAGAGCATGCACAGGAAATGTCTAGTGAGCAGATGAAGCTTCATTGGAAAGATGACTGCCACATAGCTCTGTGGTGCAGGAGGCAACAGGACAACCTGAACAGGTGGTGGAGAATCAGAATTCTGGGGGGAGGGAGGAAGTGGAGGCAGGCCAAACCCCCAGAACTTTTCCAAGACAGGAGAAGAAGGAGAAGTGGACTTGCTCCCTTCCATTCCTGACATTGGAGGTGAGGGGAGAGGATCCTCCAGATGTTCCCCAAAGATACTGATGCAGGGGGAGTTGCTGGTTTTCAGACTCCTCTGAGCCCTGCTAGATGACTACCTGAAGTGTGCAAAATAGAGCCACATCTGCTGAGCTTGGCATAGCAACTCTGCAGTTCACATGGGCAAAAGTAGAGGGCACGGGGACTGGGATTAAACCACCGCTCTCAAGTCTCTGGGCCATTCAGTCCTTAGCTTCTCAGCTGTGACTGCCAAAAAAGGGGGCCAGTTGTGGGAGTGGTTTTGTGATGTGGACACCTACCTACTGGGAAATGGACTGAGATCCACCAGCTCATTCCACACCAAATGACTATCAGATGGTAACTGCTAGTCATTATTTACCTGGGACAGGATTTAAACTAATTACCTAGATGTGAAAGGCTCTGTATCCCATTTCCAGCCCCTTCTGCCTGGATAGCCCTCTTTTCTTCCCTCTTGGCCACCTTCCTTCCCCTCTTTCAGCTGATTACCTGACAGTCTGATCAGCCAGCCAGCCGGCATCACACTGATCAAACCCATCGTCATAGGCAGCCTGCAGCTGTTCAGGGGTAGCGATGACAGCACTGTTCTGGATACATGCCTGCTTTGCCTTCTCAAAGTCCAAAGTGTACCTGGTGGAGATGGCTCTGTAATGGAACACGATTCCTGGAAAACACATCCACCAGCGCACACACACACACACACACACACACACACATCAGTCAGTGAAGAACCAGCCCCTCACCAGTTTCCCTTTCAAAGGGGTTAGCAAGTCAGAGAAAAGGCATTCTATCTCATGTAGAAACTCATGCGTTTGCCACAGATCATTCGTATTGCGTGGGTAGTCTACTGTGCCCTGAAGAGACTCTGTTCTTCCCCATGGTATATTCCACCATCCCAAGGCCACCAGGCTTCAATTTAAGGGGAATTAGATGTACTCCCTTTGGTGAACAGAAAAATCTACAGGAACAGACCTGCTGTCCAGTCCAGGTTCTTTTCTCCTGTGATGCTGGAGCACCCTAATGCTACATCTAAATCCAGTGTTTTAATGCTGACTGCTTCAGCATAAACCAACATCCCAGAATGCAACAAATACATCCCCGTCAGAAGGATCCAAAACTTTCAAGACATTTAAAGTGGCTGGCATGGCATTGCACAGTGTTGTAAAAATACTCTATGGAAATTGGCTAATTGTGTGTTATAAGTACAATGTTGTACTATTTCATTATAGTCTTGAATGTGGTAATGTCCAATGGCCCAAATCAGTATTGAGGCTCCAGTGCACCAGGCATTGTCCAAACACACAGGAAGGCATGGTCCTTGCCCTGATGATACATACATTTTATACTATAGCAAATGTGCTTTGAATAGTTATATGTACTGCAAATGTAGTTAAGCCATACTATTCCATATAGAGTGGCCTTTAAAAGGAGTGTGTGGCTGTATGCATACTCAGGCCTGGCATAAGAAGGGTTAAACCTCTTGGATGCTTTCTTTCTTGGCCCCTCTTCTTCTTACTCACAATTTTATTGATGAGAGTAACAATGTTAACTGGGGGAAAGTTAATTGTGTGTTATATTGTCTACATATTAGCTAACTAAACCACTTTTACATTTCTTGAAAGAACATAAGAACGGCTCTAACAAAACAGGCCAACGGGCCATCTGGAAAATATCCCATCTCCTAACATACTAGGTGAGACCAAACATCCTCATAGGTCCAATATCCTGTTTCCTGCTACACCACATCAGACCACCATCCATCTCATCCAGCGTTCCATCTCCTGCCCATATCAAAACAGACTGGTGCCATCTTCTAGCACACTGGGTGACACTGATGGTCTGTTTAATATGGCATTCCAGATCCTGCCCACATTAGCATAAATCAGTGGCCTGTCTTGTTTGGCTCCTGCTCACATACAAGATCAGATCAATGATCCATCAAGTCTGGCATCCTGTCTATGACAGCGAGTGATGCCAGATGCTCATGGAAAGGGTAAAATGCCTCCACTCCTATTCATAATGCACCTGGTCAGATTTCTTCCTCCTTCGTTCTCCACAGGCAAATCAATGTAAGCATCAACACTATCACCAAGAGGAAACATTGAAGTAATGGCCTCACCTTTCACTATGACCTCTATCGTATCCTGGCTGTCCTCAATACCATGCATCACCTCGCAACGATAGATCCCAGTGTCGTTGGACCTCAGCGCTTTGATTTCCAAGGTGGCATCGGTGGGGATGGCAGGATAGTTGGGCAGAGAGATCACCTCCGTGTACTCAGTGTTGATTCGAACTTGCCCCTCTGTGGCCACTAGTAAGACGACTTCCTTCCCATTGGAGAGTCTGCTCCATTTGATTCTTGGGGTCAGAGGAGGCGTATAGGGGGCTGGGGTGACATGATCCAATGAGTCGATGAAGTAGCAGGGGATGGTCAGAGAGTTTCCCAGGATGACACGCAGGGGAGACCGTTCAGGTATGCTCACACTCAGTGTGTTACCATGATCTGCCCAGTCCCAATATGGAGAGAGAAAAAGCGAGGATTAATCAATAACACACATCAGTCATAACTACCAACATTTTCAAAGTAGCCTCAATCTAGCTTGTAAATCTGCACCCACAATATTAGGAAATATATCTATTTGTATATATTCTAATAATATAATTTGAAGTAATTGATGTTCCTAAAGCAGCCCCTGAGCCTTGGTAACAGCCCTGGTGGAATATTATGCTATTACATTGAAGGTAGGTTGGGGGCCTTGGCGCTAGGTTACAAGTTGGGACTATCTTCCACCCTACCAAGCACAGCAACAGCAGGATGTCATGGCGTTGCAGCAGCCCAGAGAGGAGGCCCTTGGCAATGGTGGGTGAAATTAGTGAGCTCATAGGTAGACCTGTAAAGTTGCATGGGTCTGCTGTGTGAGGGGCATGTTGGCCTGTTACATGTATGGTCCTCTGCACTGAACAGTGGTCCCGCCGACTGTACATACCTGAAACTTCCACAGAGATGGCTGCAGTGATGACTCGCAAACACACAAACACTAATAGTAAAGTGGTCATAGTTTACCTGCAACAAACAACAAATTAGAGGCAGGGGTTAATTACTGCTGGGTGATTATAAGGGAATGGACCCTTCAAGGACTCTTAAGAGGGAACAAGCCCATTAACCTACAGTACCCAAACACACCCTGGCAGGGTTTTTTTACATATGACCATCAACAAAAGAGAGTTTTCAGAGCAACACCTTGTCTAATAGAGGGAGGGACAAGGCATCTTGCTCCAAACAAGGGTGTCCATTATGTGCAGTAACATTACTATTCTATTCTCACACTCTCTCTTGTGATCTTCACCTCTGTTCAGAAAGACAATTTTGCCATGGAGTTTCTCATTTGTTTTACATCTATTCCAGCAACAACCACTGGGTCAGATGCCCTCTCTAGCTAACCCTACACCGTTGCCTGAACCACCTGGAATAGAAGCTTCTTCACTTTACCAATATCCTTCCTCTACTAAGCCAACATGGAATCCTTGGCCAGCTGCTTGGATGTAATTTTTGTACAACTATTCTAGCGGAAGTCTGGCCCCTTCAGGGTGAAAAGGCTAAAGGTCACAACACAATCAATAATCCTGCCTTTACAGTCTATACCACTTTAAATACAAATGGATTCCACAGCTCTTTAGCAACTTCACTGTAAGGACTACATGACATATATATTGCGCAGGGACCCCCTTCATCAGGGGAACTCACCACTTCAGAACAGTTTCAGAGAGACAGTGGAGGACTGTCCTGTATCCAGGTGAAACGGCAGAAGGACTGAAGGGAGGCAGAAAGGAATCACGCAAACTGGAATTTGGCCAGAATAGCCAGGTTAATGCCTTTAGTCTTGTGTATAATGCCATGGGATTTTAAATAACCACTAGTGGGCAGGACCTCAGTTTTATGTTTCATTCACAAGATGGCACAGCACCCACTAACTCTGCAGGGCAACACTGATTCAACACTGAGTCAAAAGGAAGAGCCCCACCTACTGGATCATTTAGGTTTTCCTTGGTGGTCACCTATCCAAATGCTGGCTATTTGTCTTCGGAAAGCTAGAGGGAGCCCAGCTAGTGTTGATGTGGCTGCAGTCACAGAACATTATGAGAGACAGCGGACATATCTATTGGCTCAGTAGTAAAGTTCATTAACTAGCATACTTGAAAGCATGGCACAGGACAAGGGAAAATATAAATTACATCTTATAAAGTCAGGTCATTAGGCTTTCACTTCTGAAGAACTCGGTTCAAATCCTACTTAAGCCAAAAGAGAAAATGTGTTTATAAATCACAACCTGGTACTTTATCTACATGAACAAATATTAAACCCTTTGGAAATCTCTACTCAAGAGAGGCTAAACATTGAACTAACAGGGGCTGCTGCAGGTCAGGGCTGAGGTGCATTGGCAGAGATGTGTGTGGGCCCAGATTTGGAATACTTGGGTTGTTGATGGTCAGGACTTATGTGCATAGAGGGTGGGGAAGGAGCTGCCAGACAACACTGAGGAGAGCCATAGAATATCAGGGTTGGAAGGGACCTCAGGAGGTCATCCAGTCCAACCCCCTGCTCAAAGCAGGACCAATCCCCGACTAAATCATCCCAGCCAGGAGTCATGTGGGTGTCTACGACTGGAACAGAAGTGGGTGCTTCAGGGTAAGACTGAAATATTTATGAGAAGTCTCAATCTTTCCTATTGTATTATTTATTGTGTCTGGCTCTAGGCAGTACAAAAAGTCATTTTTACGAATATTTACTTCATACACATTTTTTATCTATCTTGTAGCATCCATGACCAAAAGCTCCCTATAAAATAAATACATTAAAAAAACAACAACCCCCACCCCACCAGCATAAGACTGCCATTGCTCAGTCTTCACAGTACGCCCATGGCATTTTGTCAAACAGCAATGCAGAGGTTGAGTAGAAAGTTAACCAGCAAGAGACAGGGAGTAAGATTTTAATTTGCATCATGAGGAAACACTCCAGTTTCTCTCTGGCTGCTAAAGTTACGTACCCATCACTGTTAAATTTTAAGATCAGTGCTGGCTGTTATTTGTTTATTTGTATGCCAAGGAGCTTGGAGTCCCACTTTAGACACAAAGCCATAAAAGCAGACAGACTCAGTTCTAGTCTCTAGGTAAGGACTGTAGCACTGGGAAAAAACTCAAGCCAAGCGTCGGCAATGTATTCCTGGTTTGTTAGAAAGAACAAATCCTTGTAGATAGCATGACTCAGGAGATTGTTTATGTAATAAGGAGCCTTTCACCAATAGGTCCCTAGCTTTAATAAGGCCCAGGCCATTGGTGACTTAGGGTATGTCTACACTGAGCACTGGAGGTGTAAATTCTAGCTCAGGAGACATACCTGCACTAGCTCCAATCAAGTTAGTGCACTAGATATAGTCTAGAGTGTAGCTGAGGCAGAGCGAATGGTGGGAGGGGATAGGCACCCGAGTGTCTCAGACGGGCTTGTCCCTCCTACGGCTGTACTTCTATTTTTAGTGTGCTAACTTGATCAGAGCTAGCGTAGGTTATGTTTCCTCAGGCTGAAAATTACACCTGTCAACTTGAAGTGTGGTCCTATACAGCTGTTACCCTCTGACGATCCACTGTACGTTAAATGAATTGGGAGCGGGGAAAGGGATGCTCAGTCCAGTTTCTAATGTGGTAGGTGAGCACATCGTGCAAAATATGTAATTACAATAAGCAGCCTTGGGGACTAATTGGATCTCTTGATGACAGAATCAATAGAGAGGCCAAGGATTGAATGGGCCATGGAGATGGAATTCCCCTATCATCCCCAGGTGTTGTGGTGGGGGAGTCCTCCAAGGCAGAAGGCACATTGGTGGGGTCAGCATGTTGGAAACTCATACTGTCACAGCTTGCATTGTACCTGTTCTAGCTTTAAAGACAAGCTGTCACTTCTCCAGAGTCAAAAATCTGGAACCTTTCAGCAGCGCCAGCATTATGCTGAAAACGATTTAAAATAAATAGCCTTGGATTAGCAAAGAGACAGACATCCTTTTGTCTGGGTTTTTCTGCAGAAGAAACCTGGAATTGAAGCATCTTAAAGAGCACTGAAACAGAGAAATCAAATATGATGGGCCCTGGCTGTCTGAAAACACCTCCAGGGCTTTTACCTATTATAGGCTGGTATTGTCACTGAGCACTCAAAAGCTGTAACAAAAAAGTTGTTTCTGTGTCAGTATTCATTGCCAGGGAGACACATGAAGCAGGAGAGCAGGTTCATGCTCACGCTGGTTAGAATTTGAAGAGTATGATTATTCTGAATGGGTGAAATTCACTCATGTATGGAAAGCCAGCACAAGCCCCATCCATCTCTGGAGTCCCACTTTGCTAGGGTGACCACACTTCCTAAAGTAAAAACGGGATGGCCGGGGCTCGCCTGAGTCAGAGCCGCCCCACTGTCCCACCTGTAGGATTTGCCACAGCCACCCCCACTATCCAGGGCTGGGGCTGACCATCCAGGGCTGAGGCTGGGGCTGACCCCCTCCCCGATCTCTGAACCGCCCATGACTGGGTCTGACCCCCTCCAGCTCTGAGCCCCCTGTGGCCCGCAGCTGAGGATGAGCACTCGAGCCCTCTCCACCCATGGCTGACCTGCCCCAAGCTCTGTGCTGCCTGTGGTTGACCCCCACCCCCGAGCTTGGCGTCACCCGTAGCTGTGGCTAATCCCGCCCCCCCGCCCCGAGCTCCAAGGGGCTAAGCGCACGAGCTGTGTGCCACCCATGGCTGCCCCCCCACCCCAGGCTCAGCACTGCCTGGGACTGGGGCTGACCCCCCATCTCCTCAGCTCTGCACCCTGTGCCACCCACAGATGGGGCTGATCCCCCCAACAAGTTCCAAGGGACTGAGCACCTGAGCTGTGTGCTACCCATGGCTGACACCCCCCACCCCAAGCTCAGCATTGTCTGGGACTGGGGCTGACCCCCCCCCTTCCTCGAGCTCTGAGCCCTGTGCCACCCACAGCTGGGGCTGAGCACCTGAGCCCTGTGCTGCCCGTGGCTGGGGCTGATGCCCCCCCCCCCCACCGCCTGCTGCTGGGGCTGACCTCCCCGTGCCACCTGCAGCTGCAGCTGGGGCTGATCCCAATGCCAGCTGGGGCTGACTCCTGAGCCCCGCAGCCCAGCACCTCATGTTGCTGCCTCCCCGCCCCCCATGTTCCTCCCCTTTTTTTGGTAAACTGGGCATTTGTCCGTTTGCTCTTTCCAACTGATCAGCTGGGAAGAGCAAACGGGACAAATGTCCATTTCTGTCAAAAAAGTCAGGATGGCCGGGACAGAGCTTAAAAGTTGGACTGTCCCAGCCAAAACGGGGCCTCTGGTCACCTTGCACTTTGCTTTGCGCTGGTCCTTCGCACAGGGGGTTATTTCATCATACCGTAAGAGCAGGGGAGACAGGAACATTTCCAGGTTTGGTTTATTCCTGAAAAAGAAAGGCCCTCCCTCCAGCTCCCCTCACCTTCAGCATCCCACAGACAGTGAATTCTTTCTCTCAGCAGCAGTTCAAACAAATTAGAATAATAGTGTGTGGAGTGCATTGTGCCAGCTTCCTAGCCCTGACTCCTGGCCAGTGTGACATTCAATCAGGTGCCTATTCCTCACGGTCATGTTTGCAACATGT